>NC_141556.1:56097382-58521028 GCF_036417535.1 Chlamydotis macqueenii
AATTAGATTCAGGAAACAATAGAGCCACAGTGGTTTCCCTGGTTGGTGAAGTGCTATTTAAAACAGGCTAAGAAGCTGGCTACAGTCCTCACTTTCCATCTGTCCCTCCTGCATCCCTTTCATCCTCCCCACTCTCCAGATGCCAAGGAAAATGGATACACTAGAAAGATCAACAGATTGGGGTGTTTCAGCTGTTCCTTTCCTGCTGGCTAAGAAGGAATAGAAATGCCGAAGCAAGTACAAAAGCCATAAGCAACAAGACTGCCTTAAAGATGTGTGAGACATCACTAACGCCACATCCACTGTGGCTGTGTATAAAAGTGACCATAACCACAAAACCCCGTGTCTAGAAGGCCTCCATCCCTCAGTGAGGCTTTTCAGAGGGATGTGACCATTAGAGGTCACTAGCACCCAGCCACAGAAGAAGTCTGGCCCCTGCAGATGAAATCCCGGGCACCAGACCTCCAGCCGAAAAAAATTTTACCCCAACCAAAGAGGACAGAAAACACACACCCTTTTTCACCCGATTGTAGATGAGAAGAAAGCCTTAGTGGGAAAAATGGAGTTTAGGAAAATAGGGACATGCACCTTTGCTGTAGGTTTGAAGGAGGGAGCCTGGGGACCCCATCAGCTGCAGGGGGGGAGCAGATGTTTTGTAGTGACCCAGCACTCCCAGCAGCAAGCTTGGAGAAGTCATGATTTCTTAGACAAAGGCAAAGATTTAGGCAGGCAAGTTACACCCTAGTTATTAAAACTGCCGGGCCTTTCAAGGTTTGATTTCGGCTGCCAAGAGAGACGCTGCAGAAGAGAAGTGAACTGCGGGTCAGGATATGGGAACCAGACACTGCCTCTGCTCCTCCTCAGAGACCCACATTGCTGCTGTGCCCACCCACCCTCCATCCCTCCCTGGCAGGAGGGAGCGTTCCCATCACAGCCTGGTATGACACCAGGAGAGAATAACTCTGCTGTGACTCTGCCCATCCTCAATGAGGACTCACTGCAGTTCTCTGTCCCACAAGGGTAAGGACACAGCACATCCCTGCTGGCCCAGAGCTGAGTCTGAGAGGAAACTTGGTGTCCTGGGTCAATCTAGGAGCACAGGCACCTGATATAAAAAGACATCACAACATTTCATGGCTCTTGAGAAAAACAAAACAAAAATGCCAAAACACCCTCACTCTCCCCCAAGTTGCCTCCTGTTTGCTGTGGTGTGTGGCTGATAACCTGCCTATAAACACTGCAATTACGTTGGATCCCAACAAAGGTGGGCAATTCATCAGTCAACTGCACTCCTCCTACACACCACCATTTCCTTCTGCCCTGCAATGAGGACAATTTGCCACCTCTCTCATTTCCCTGACAAGCATGCAGGACCCTCATGGCTCCATCCACAGAGCTCCTGGCTTCCTGTTGGCCCTTAAGAAGAGATGCCTGCATTTGACAACACTTTCATGCCAGGACACAAGGGCTGTGATGGAGCCACACTGCTGCATCAATGTCTGAAGATGTAAAAGTCAGGCTGCGACCTCTTCTGACCCCATTGCCCACTCCTCCCTCCAAGACCCCAAACCTGTGATGGCAATCCCTCCACATGGCCATCTCACATCTGTCCAATTGCTCCTACCCTAGTGGTAGCTTCTGTCCTTAAGCACCTGACTAGCTCATTTGAGATTACAGTCACAGGCACAGCACATGTTTGCTGCATCCCTGTCTATGTGCTCTTTACAAACCCCTGGCAGCATGAGGATGCAGCACACAGAGGCGGCAAGGGTCTGGAGAGAGGGGAAGGATATTTGAGTGCTGGTTGGCCTGTCCTCCTCATGAAGGACAATGACAAGCCAGGATTCATCATCTGCAGCTGCTCCCTTTTAACTGCTTATGATGAATATCTACAGAAGGGGAGGGAGGGAATCATTAAATTCTCTGTTATTTTTTTGCAGCAGGTTTTCTTCCAGAGAGGAGGCCAATCTGACAGCCACCCAGGCTGCCTCCAGCCCTCTCTTTATACCCAGCTGGCAGAGGCACTGCGAGTTTGTATGTACACACGCATCTCGCCTACCTCAGTACTGACCTGCAGAAGGCTAAGAGAGGAGACTGGAGAAGTCAAAGGCCGATGAAGATGCTGCTCAATGCCGTATTGATTTTTTTTATGACCCGGCACTCCCAGATCCAAACCAAAGCTCAAAGCTGTTAGACCACTTCCCAATCTCAGCCTGGTGTTTATGACTCTGTATGCTGCTGATCTGTGCTGGATCCACAGCACAACTACTCCTGAGAGGCTTAATGCCTCCACTACTCCCAGGCAACCTGCTGCATTAACCAGGCTCCCCAGGGGTCATGCAACAAAGCTGCCTTTACTTTGCATTCACCTACGCCTCAGGCATCAGCTGCAAGAGGGACCACAGCCTGGGAAGCCTCGGCTCACGGATGGGATGTGGCCCAGCTGAAGCAGGACTCAGCCAGAAGGGATTATCAGGAGAAAGAGCCATTTCTTTTCCCACCTCAGGAAAAGGAGACAAAAATGTGAGTTTGTTCCACTCCTTCACTTCTTGTCCCCTTGTACAACTCTTTATTCTTTCTCACTTTTTCAGGTTTTGCACACAGAAGCATTGTTCTTGATCTCCAGGCTACATTTGCCAACACTTTGAAAGGGTCCTCAAGGGGAAAGTTGGGCAGCCTGGAGAAGACATAGGTGAGTTTACGTTGTTGAGCAGTCCCACGTGGGCAGCGAGGAGCAGGGCTCAGGTTTGTTCTGCCCTCAGCGGCTGCCATGATATTTGGAGTTTGGAAGGTGGACAGATTCCTGCTGGAGGAGCAGGTGAAGCAGCTGCTCTGTTATTTCAGTCCCCAACTTCTAAGCTAGATAAGCCTCACCCCAAGGATATTTTCTGTCCTGTGAGAGAGTGTCAACAACTCTCCAACAGGCTGAAACAGAGTTCTTTCAAGCCCCCATCCTTACCTTAAAGTGGACAAGCAACACCCCCTGCTCGCTGGTCACCACTGGGCTTTGCCCATCAGATTTTTCCACCTTCTTCCCTACCTGTGAAGTCCTCTGTAAGCACAGGCATTTTGCGCAGCCACTGATGGATGCTGATGTTTGCGAGTGGGAGGGTGACTGAGCATGAAGCAGACCCCTTCTCAGAGGCTCAGTGGCTTGGAAGAGTTTTCCTCGAGGGGAGAGAGTGGTACAAGCACAGGATTGTCCCTGTCAACCAGCTCGTTTGCCTTACCCCTGTCCAAGGGACTGGGAGAGCGCTGTCTGCTCACATTAAAGCTGTTGCGCTGTTGATAAGCTGCAAGCAGGCAAAGAGTTCACTTGGGGAAAACCAGAAATCGTGGCAGGAGAGAGACTCTTTTAAAGCACTTTTGTCTTTTGATAATCACAGTAATAAGACCTCTAGTAGAAAATCTATACCTAATAAAAGGTTTAACAAGTCCAAGGAGATATTCAAGGCTACTGAGACCAATTGGTGAGAGACTGAGACTTACTCACCGGCCCTCAATATGTTAATTCACAATGTACCTGAGAGAAGAACATGACCCAAAGCTCCACAGAGTTAAAAAAGCATTGCTGCTGGGAGAATCAAGTGAAATTTTTGTAAGCTGCTGGTGGTAGCAGCTACTGTTCTTTCAGAAAGAAAGGGAGAAAGCAGCAGTTCAGCTGGTTTGGAATAGGCAACTGCAAAAAACCCTGCCTGAATCAGTCTTGCAATCACAGAGACTGGTTAGCCTGAGTTTCCATGGGAAGCATTTCCACCAGGAAGCAAACAGTGAGGGCAGTTTGGATAGAGAGGTGCAGAGAAAGGCAGGGGCAGCAGGACAGGAGAGGCAGGTGGGAAGTCAGGGAAGCGTTTCCTGCACAACACAGAGCAAGCTAAGGTAGAGCTTTGGTGCAGAGCATGGGTGAGGAGATGCACTTGGACTTTTGGGCAGCTGTGTTCAGAGAAGCAAGACCTTGTGTATGTTCCTTGTAAATAAAAGCTGCACTGAGGACAGGCTTTCCTCCACCGTCAATTACTTCTCAACCCCTGCACTCCTGAGATAGTTGCTCAGGTGTGGAGGTGATACCAGCTGCTGGAGGGATTTTGGGGGATGCTGTCTCTCCTCCTGCAGCAAGCACCATGAAGCAAACCCCAGCAAGGGGGGAAGGCTAACAACATAACTCAGGGTACAGGAGAGATGGAGCAGCCACTCGTGCTCAGCATCTCCAGCTTTAAGTCCAGGGCACACAGGATCACAAATGCAGGTCAACAAATACATGAGAGTAGTCAGAAGGTTTTACTCTGGGCCCTACTAGTCCAGGTATCCCTACCTCTAAACCCCTCTAATGTCATTGTCACAGAGATGTGCACAGATCTGTCCCCTCTCACCCCACCAAAAGGCAGTCTCAGCCCAGCAATCCCTTGGCCTGCTCACACACACATACTGCTGGGGGGAAGAAAAAAAAACCAAAAAACAAACCAAAACCTAAAAAAAAAACCCTCTTGCTACATACAGCTGCTTGAGCAACCATCTCCGAGCTAGTCATAAAATACCACAGCCAGTGCAAAAGCGCTTTTCAGTTCCAGCAATAGCGAGAGGCAGATGCAGCATCAGGGAAAGAGGCTGCCAGCCCCACCGCCACCCCCACCGCACAGGCAGACATACAAACTTACCTTTCACTCCTTGCTTCACTAACTGCCTTATCGCCATAGCAACTGTAATCCTAGGTCATGTAGCTAGAAATAAATAAATAAATGAATAAAGATATAGCACAAATGAAGATATACGCTGTCGTCAAACACCGCCTCAGTGGGAGAATCTAGTTTTCATTAGAGACATAACACTGTCTTTGCATAATTATACATATATTAATGCCCAACATGCCCATCTTCAGTTAAAATTCATGAATTCAGTTCTAAATAAAAAGCATTGCTCGTTGCAGGTTAATTTAAATTTAAAAAAAAAAAACCAGAGAAAATATTTCTAAAAGCTCAAATCATACTTGCACATTTTTCTTAATCCTGAGATTAACAGGGAAAGGAAAATGCAAAGATTAAGTCAGTTCTCAAGTAGAAACACAGTATAAAACCTAACAGGAAACTCTGCTACTTTTACAACACAAGGAGTGAGAGTGAGCAATAAAAAAATTGGCCAGATGCTGGAGCCTACCTGGAATGGAGACCCAAAGGAAAGCATCTTGTGCCCTTTCCCTTTGGTGTTTGTGGTGAAAGCAATGCAGCAGCCTCATACTGAGAGGCAACAGACCGCGGCAAGTGACCGAGCACAGGTTTGGCTGGTACCAGAATTTGCTACATAGCTTGAGGCCAGCACTTACAAGAGGAGGTTTATTTACTCTGGCAGCACAGATATGAGATAGCAGCACCGAGGGACAGCCCCAGCCAAGAAAGCCCTGTAAAGCAAAGAAACTCTTCCTCTGTGTTCTTCCTTTTTTTTTTTTTTTTTTTTTTTTTTTATTTGCTCCTGCTACCTTCAGGTTCCTTCATTACCCACTGAATGCAAATGACCTGAGCCTCATCCCCTCTTACCGTCTTCATTACCGAGTTTCCAGGTGGGCCTTGTCTGAGTGATGGGGAGCCCTTGGTGCTGCTCATACCCCACCTTCCCTGGTCCTATGTGTGGAACAGTGGCTGGAAGGTGGTTACTGTGACTTCAGGTGGCAGGGACCTGGGTATGTAGGGGCTTTGGACCTCATGGTGAGCTCTCGCATCGCAAGCATGCATGCAGCTTTAGGGATGGTTGCAAAACCCTGACTTGATATGAAAATAAATGCGGCTTCCTTAGGAGGTGCCTCTGTAATTGTACCAATATCCTATCCAGGGAATAAAGGGAAAAGCTGCTACCTGGGTTTATCTCCACAGAGGCTTATTTAATTCATCACTTACAGAAAAGGCAAGGAGGACTGGGACAAAAGGGAGAGAAGGGCTGAGCTTGAGGGAAGGGTTTGGAGTTGGATAAGGGGTGGAGGAAGGAAAAAGAGGGACAGCAAAATGAATGGAAAGGCAGAAGAAAAGATAAAGAAAAGTCTGTCCTAAAAAACAACTGCTGTCAATCTCCAGCTCCTCTCCTCCCTGTGCTGGCATTAGTGCACAGCGGGAGGAAGGGAGGCTGAGCAGAAAGCTCAGCTGGTGCAGGGGAAAAAGCTCCCTTCTCACCCACGTTTCTGGAGGAGGGAGAGGGAATCCACCACTTCTGTGTCCAAGCCCACATCCACTCTGGCCAGGGTGTTGCTCATCCTCCTCTCTGCAGCAGGGAGCCCTGGCTGACATGGACCTTTGATGGGTGAACAGGGTGCAGATGTGGCCCCTTCACACCACCCTCTGTGCCTGAGCCCTGGAAGTCCACCTGTGCATGAGGAAAAGAGAAAGAACAGCTTGCTTCAGGTGCTGCTCGTCTCCCAGACTACTCAGCCTCCTGCCTGAACAGAGGGCAGCAGTGGCATTGCTAAAACCTCTGGAGAAATAGGGAAATTGTTCAAACGGCTCTGAGATAATATCTACGGGTGGTATCAGGACAGGCATCGAGATATGGTGGGTCCACGTGGGAGGAAAGCCATTAGTCCCAGTGTTAACTTCCCTGTTGTTAATCTGGAGAGAATGTTCAAAATCCCATGGATCCAAATAAATGAGCTCAGAAGAGAAAGGGGCAAAAGGAGGAGAGGGGTGTGTAGGAAGGAATTAGGATAAACTCAAGGAGGAGCTGAAATGATGACCGAGGAACCTCGTCTCTGCCGCAGGAATGTCACCACCCCCCCCCCCCCGCCTTCCCTCCTGCAGTTTTGGTACAAGCTCAGTCTCCCCCTTGGTGTCCTTCTGCAGACTCCACTGCACAGACATCCCTTGACATCGGGCACAGGGTAGGAGAGACCCCTGAACACCCTCCCCACTCCATCTCTTGTCAGGGGGGGTGCCCATGTCACCTGCTGTGGTTCCCATGGTGCTGGGGCAGCGGCAGTGAGAGTTATGACCCTGCTGGGGACCCCAGCAGGACGGTCCCCTCCCTGCAAAGATGGGGACTGAGCTGCACTGAGGGAAGCAAAGCAGCAAGGATTGAAGTGACATGGCCTCTGTTCCCCCTTGGAGGGACGTTTAAGCCTGCTAGAGAGGCAGAGGGGATCTGTGAGCATATCCAGCAGCACAGGCTTTATGATTTAGGCAAACAGTGCAAATGCTTAAGTACTTACACGCTAACGTCTTTCCTAGCGCTTTCACAAACGGACTCTCCTGTTCACCTGCGCAGAGCAACCTCAGCTGCAGTCTCATAGCAGGGACCTATGTAATTGCCTCCTCCTGCCTACAGGCACGCCCAAAATCATATCTGCGCACTATGGCACCAGGGCCTCTCCCTCTGCCCTGCCTCCGCATCAGAGGGGACAGGGCAGTGATGCTCAGCCTGGTCTGCAACGTGCTGGGGACCTCTGCGTGGTGCATGGCATCTTGGAGGGTATGGAGGGGGAGGAACACGAGGCAGGGGAGCAGGTGATTTGTTTTGCAGAAGTTGTAAAGCCATTCTTTAGCAGACAGAGAAGTGGAAGATGGGACAAGCCTGTGGTCCCCAGTCCAGCGCTGGGCTGGAGCCAACACGCACGCGTACAGGGGTACAGGCTCTCCTACCCCTCATGGGCCCAGGTTTGCTCTCCCATGTTCCCACAGCAACAGCGAAACAACCACATTCCTCCTTCTCTGCCGTGCACACCGATTAAAATTGCACTCATTGCAAGTGCCTTCACTCCAGCACCCAGCCCTTTAATTGCCGCAATGAAGGATACGAATATAGGCGATTCGGAGGCCAGCAAAGCAGAAAATTAGCATTTAGCGTGCAAATGATGCCACTGCATCATCACCAGTGCAAAGCAAACAACATAACCTGCCAGGCTGCCTCTTTCCCTCCCTACCTGCATGCTCGGACCCATAGGGTGCTGCGACAGCCCCATAGCTTCCGGCACCCGTGGGTCCTGCCCCCGTGGGGCTGCCAACCTGGCCCCCCGGCAGGCAACAGGCAGCGAGCTGGCATCTGCTTTCCGCCTCTGGATTTGTGATGAAGCAGATTTATACACTCGCTTCTGAGATAATCCTCCCTCAAATGTCAAAAGTGCCACATTAGTCGCTGCATTGATTCCTGCAGTATTTACAGAGCAGAAAAATGCAGTGGCAGTGAGCAGGAGGCTAGCAGGAAGAAACCCACAACCTCAGGGTGTCCCTCTGGGTGAATCATCGATGTCAGATCTTCTCCTCCTCCAGACCCTTAACTAGCCTTCTCCATAGTTAGTGCAAGTTCCCCTCAGGCCTTTTCACCTCTTTGTTACTTAGGCTGTATTTTTGCCTGGTTGGACAGAAATAAACATTAAAATGATGTGTCCATCCAAGAACAAAAGAAAAGGCTGTTTACCAGCCAGGTTGGGATGGAGCCAGCACCCCTGGCCCCAGGGCTTAACCTGCCAATGGGTCCCACCAGATCAGGGCGTTGGAGTTAGCTGGGATGGAGGCGATGTCTGTGCATCTGTGGTGGTCATCGAGCAAGAGTATGGATGAGCCATGGAGGAATCACTCTGGAGCAGGACGCAGAGCCCTGGGCATAACTCCAGCCACAGAACCGGCAGCCACACAGGCACTCCTGCTTTGTTGTGAGATTTTGGGCCGTTCAACCATGCCCACTTCAGAGGCGACTAGGATTGAAAGCAAAATCCAAGTTACAGGTCAGGCTTCAAAGAAGCTCTGGGATGTTGGGGCTCCAGGTTCTTGCTGGCTGTCAGCACTGTCTCTGTTTCATGTCTCTGTTTCTCCCATGTAGGAGCAATGTTCAGGTAGCTGATAAAGAACCCTCCAAATTCCTGAGCAGCATGGGGTGCCCGCCACACCTGCCTGCCTCAGCCAGGGCTCTGCATGTTGGTGGTTTCTGCTACACAGAGCACTGATGTTTCCTTGGCCTCCCTTGTGTGGGTGCCTGCACATCCGTGCCCAAAAGGGAGAGTATTTCAACATGTTTTGGCATGGACTCTTCAGTTTCCTGAGGGAACCTTTGATGTTGAAGTGGCCACCCAACCTGTGTCACAGCTCGAGTGCCACACTGCAGTGATTTACTTAGTGCAAGGAGGGTCCTGGTGGTCCCCCACAGTGCACGTGTATGCACATACACATGTGGTGGCTCCAGCAGCTCCAGGTCCCTGCATCCCTAACCATGAGGTCTTTCACAGCTCCCCACCAGCCCTGCTGCTCCTATTTTCCTGCCCCATGGATGCTGGTCCCCCAAGCAGCAACCGTGGACACGCCGGAATGGCTGATGTGAGTTGCAGCCAAGCCATGCCTGGCTCCTCAGGCTATGATGCCTCAAGGTTGTCCCTTGCTTCAGGCCCATGGTGCACATCTGGGACCTGGGAGTCTCCATCCCGGGGCAGGCAGAGACCTCTGCAACTCGTTGCAGCCAGTGATTGAAGTGCTGCCCGGGCATTGCCTGATCAGTGCTGCAGGGACTACTGGTGAGCATTGTTCTGCATCAGCACTTTGGGCTGTTTATTGCTCTAATATACACTCAAAAAAAAAAAGATCAGTGGGAGATCTGGTTATAAACCACAGCCACCCTGAAATAAGTACATGCCTATGCCCACACACGTACACATGCACACAAAGCAGCAGTGACTATGGAAGCATAAGAATAAATATTCGGCAGACACTGAGGGATTTTCCAAATAGTCTGTCTGTTTTTTTATTCAATTCCATGTTTTTTGTTGTTGATGTCTCTTTTTTTTTTTTTTTCATTTCTTCCCGATTTATTTTCTATGCCTGGGCTTACTATAACAGCAGAAACTAATCAGTGGCCAATGATGATTAACAGTCTCTCACATGTTATTATGGAAGGTCATTTTTAAAGACTATGGCAAAAAATATAAGTGTATGGGGAGGGCATCTGTATGTATGTAGAGGGAATATACACACAAAAGTAGATTTTTTTACCCATGCCACCCCATTTGCATTGCACTTGACTCTTTCTTAGAAATCTCTATTATTATCTGAATGTTTGTAGTATTTCTGTATGTAGAGCATATCTTGAAACAAAGCCTTCATATGGCTCAGATAAGGAGGTGGGAGAAGGAAGTGTGTAAATGGGAACATAAATTAAACTGTGTTTGTGAAGTTGTAACTGAAAGGAGAAACGGGGTTATCTGCTTTCACTGTTATCATCCCAGCAATTATTAGATGCAGCTAAAGGTGACAGTGGTAGTTTTCGAGGAAAGTCCACCTGGTACTTCATGTCCAAAGCTGTGACAGCTCAAAAGCAAGGCTTATACCAAAGACTTGCAAGTAATAAAAATGCCTGCCTGTGCATGGACCATGTATGTGGGTTCTTGTACGATGCTTCTCCTGCTTGTTTGTGGGCAGGTAGCTCTCTCCTAAGAAGGCACTTTGCAATGTAAGAGCCAAAGCTTGGTTAAAGAAGTTTCACTGAAGAATGTATTCTCTTTGGATCACCATCTGAACGGCCCGTGGTATCCCTGATGGTTTGTCTTGAAGCAGCAGATCTTAGACCAAATGCGAGTTTCTGACTGAAGGGGGCAGGTGCCCTGCCTGCTTGTGCTGGGTGCTTAACAGCCCCCTTTCTGGAGATGTTCTGCCAGGCTCTGTGAAGGGACAGTGCTATTCCTGTAGCAGCAGTCATAGGAAAGATAAGAAGAGAAAGAAAGTAGTGGCAGCGGGGCACTGACAGGCAGCAAATTCCACCACATGTTGGTCAGCATGAACAGGTAATTTACAGTGCAAAAATTTCATCCAGCGTGAAAGAGGGGAAGAGCTGCAGGAGGAGCTGCTGCTGTTTTGCACGGTGCACCGTGTGCACCGACCCTCCCCCAGCAACCAGAAACAAAAAACCTCCAAGCCACAGCATCTTTCAAAGTTTTCAGAGTAATACAGATAGCTAAAACGGTGTTAGTCAGAGGGGTTACAGTGCTCTGATCTGCAGGAAAATGTCCTTGGAGAAACAGTGCCTCTCCCACTCTATCATTCTGCTCCGTGGACCATGAGACAAAGAGAGAGCCGTGTCTGCTGACTTTGGTGACTACAGGCAAAACTCAGGGAAAAGATTTGTATTCCTCTGTGCCCAGCAGCACTGTGCAGCAAAGGGGGAACGTCAGCTGGAGCCTGCTGTGGCTTAGATGGCAACAGCCCAACTGCTAATGAGAGCAACTTCGTGAGGTGATGAGTCATCCCTGCTCCTACTAATGTCACGAATGTGAAAGATGCTCAGCAGCTCTGCTGATATGCAAAGCGATGCCAAGGATGTACCTGGCCATAAGGTCCATCTGTGCGATTCCATTGCCAGCAGAAGGGAAAGGCCAGAGCCCTTGTTACTGTGACTGCTGTTGGAGCAAAAGCAGAGGCATGCTGCAAAGCAGAGGCTGGGATGCTGGTTTTGGTGGGGGTGAATGCTCTTTAGTTGTAAATTGAGCACATCTGCTCAGTAAGTGGCCGGGAGGCATAAATATTGAATATCACATTGCCAACTCCCGCTCAAAGTGTGACAGGATCTTAGCAGAAATAAACAGGGGGCTTGGAAATATGCAGGAGAAGGAAAAAGTGCTAGAGAAGCGACATATATGTCTAAATGAGATGGAAAAAAAATGAATGATAATTTAAAGATACTGAGATACTGAGTTCCTACTGGAAGCCAGTTCCTCGCAAAGAACAAAAATAACATGGAAAAAAACTGAGAAGTAAGGCAGATCTCATAAAATAAAGTATTCATGAAGACCGGGGAAGGGAATATTTGGAAAGTCAGATCACATGCAGATAAACTAAACTGGGTGGCATACATCCAGGGGCCTGACTTTGCAAAGTACCAAGCACTTCCTACAAGGTGCACAGTGTGTTTTGTATCACAGCTCGTCAGAAAATCAGCAGGGCTTAATTTTCCTCCACTCTGTGAAATCCTTGTGATGAGAACAAGCAAACCAAGGCTGCTTACCTCCACATTTTCCATTACAAATGTTGAGTTTTTAGTTAGATTGGCTAAAATAAAATCTCTGCTCCTGAGCTGCTGCTACGTCGTCTTTTGCTATTGTTGCATGGCAGGTGTGCAGGGCACATCTCCCGTGGCACCTTTCAGGCACCTCACCTCCTCAGGCCTGGGGACCCATCTCCTGTGTCCTGTGGGGTGGCCAAGAAGCCTGGTGTCTTGAGGAGACAGTCACCACGGGCCACCCAGGAAACAGCACCTCTGTGATGCCCTGCAAGGGCATTTCGGACCCAAGAGAGCCATTTTGGCAGGAATCATTTTTGTTCTCAGCCAAAAGGAAAAGTAGAAAAAATCCTTGAAGATATCTAAGTTTTCTGCTTTAAGTTTCTTTTGTCTGAAAAATTATTTTCCTGCTCAATGACCATTTGAATCTCCCCTCGCCCCCTCCTACGCCTGCTCAACTCATATCAATTTCACAGAAAGTTGGTGGTGTTCCATCCTTCATGGACCTGTCCTCACAAAAAAAAAAAAACCAAACCCCAAATGCATAACACTGCCAACTTCCGATGAAGAAGAAAACAGTGGTCATGCTGACAATTGCTTCCCATGTGTTCAATTACATAAGGAAACTTTTGGTAGTAATAAGGAGGACAGATGAAGATGGAGAAGCCACAAGAAGAAGTAATCTAGTGGTACACTTTGCCCGTTTGGGAGTGCTTTGTTCATTTGAACACTTTGTTCATTTGACAGGGTCTCTGGGTGCTCAGCTTCACGGAGCAGCAGCTGGAGCAAGACACGGTGGCGGTGTGCGAGCACGTGGAGGAGCTCAGTGTCAGGAAGGGAGAGGGACTGCTTTCAGTGGCAGACGAGGGGGAGAGCCAGGCACGAGGGTAACGTGGCAGTGGGACAAAACAGAGCGATCTTGGGCTGACAACGGCAAAGAGCCTCCTGGCAGGAGGTGCCAGCGATATAATCCACCGTGGGAAGTGGGGAAGGCTGAAAAGACGCCTGGGCAAATCCTGGCTGCCCTCAGGTGTTGTCTGGGAGGTGGGTGGGTGATGACAGAAGTTTCTCCTGGTGCCAACAGCCCAGCGTAGCTGGGAAAGGCAGTTCTTACTAGGAGAAACCTAAGAACTTGTCCTACCACAGAAATCCCCAGCAAGAACACAAGGCATTTGCTGAGGTTTAGTATTTTGCTTCCTCTTTGGGAAGGATGGATGTTTCCTCTTTCTTCTTCAAATAGTTAGTAAATAATTAAAAGAGAGAGACAAAATATTCTCTAAAGATAACCTAGTCTTCTGTTTCCATGGCAACCTCCTTCCTAAGCCAGAAGCCTTTTGCTCGAGTCATACAGTGGAGGGTGAAAGTCCTTTTGCAGGGAGGTGGGAGCAGCAGCATGACCCTGCTGGGATGTGAAGGGGAGACCTTGTGGAGAGCAAAAGGATTGCCATGAACTCCAAACCACAAGAGAAACAAAGAAGTTTTTCCTTGCAAGTCTCTTCAGGGACACTGAGAATAAGCTGAGAGAACATTAGTCCTAGGGGGTATAAGTCACCCCGTGAGGTCACCAACATCATCTTTCATAGAATCATAGAATAGTTTGGGTTGGAAGGGACCTTTAAAGGTCATCTAGTCTAGCACCTCTGCAAGAAGTGGGGGCATCCCCAACTAGATCAGGTTGCTCAGAGCCCTGTCCAACCTGGCCTTGAATGTTTCCAGGGATGGGGCATCTACCATCTCTCTGGGCAATCTGTTCCAGTGTTCTACCACCCTCAGTGTAAAAAATTTCTTCCTTATATCAAGTCTAAATCTACCTCCTTCTAGTTTAAAACCGTTACCTCTTGTCCTATCACAACAGGCCCTGCTAAAAAGTTTCTGCCTGTCTTTCTTATAAGCCCCTTTTAGGTACTGAAAGACTACTATAAGGTCTCCCCAGAGCCTTCTCTTGTCCAGGCTGAACAGCCTCAACTATCCCAGCCTGTCCTCATAGGAAAGGTGCTCCAGCCCTCTGATCATCTTCGTGGCCTTCCTCTGGACCCGCTGCAACAGGTCCACGTTCATATGTTGGGGGCTCCAGAGCTGGACGCAGTACTCCAGGTGGGGTATCATGAGAGTGGAGCAGAGGAGGACAATCACCTCCCTTGACCTGCTGGCCAAGCTCCTTTTGATGCAGACCAAGATGTGGTTGGTTTTCTGGGTTGCAATCGCACATTGCTGGCTCATGTGGAGCTTCTTGTCCACCAGCACTCCCAAGTCCTTCTCCTCAGGGCTGCTCTCAATCCATTCTCCACCCAGCCTGTATTTGTGCATGGGATTGCCCCAACCCATGTGCAGGACCTTGCACTTGGCCTGGTTGAACTTCATGAGGTTTGCACAGGCCTACCTCTCCAGCCTGTCAAGGTCCCTCTGGATGGCATCCCTTCCCTTCAGCATGTTGACCACACCACACAGCTCGGTGTCATCAGCAAACTCACTGAGGGTGCACTCAATCCCACTGTCCACGTTGCCAAAAAAGATGTTAAACAGTGCTGGCCCCCAATACTGACCCTTGAGGAGCACCACTCATCAGCGGTCTACACCATTATTTGACACTTCTCCCTTCCCTACTATTCCAAGTGCAGGCCATACTTCTATCATAACCAAATATCGAAGTGTCTTCTAGCACTACACCAGTCTCGGACTTTTCTCCCATTCCTCAGCTGAAATGTTTCACAGCCCACACAACTGCCAGGACAGCTCGGAGTCCCACCGCCGAGTCCCCTTTATAGCCATCTTCCAGAAAACACCCTGTGCATGAGTTGTCTGGGATTTGGATGGGTTTTAACTGTTTGGGTTTTTGGTAAGCCCTACCTCTAGCTTCAGAGCAGCTCTGGGTTTGAGTTTAAGCCTTGTGCAGCCCAAATTTGTTGTTCAGCCTTTTGGGAACTGACTGCCCTTCTTCTCCTGAGGATGTGAAAACACATGTCTTGTCTCTCCTCTCTGCCCATGGGAGAGCAGGCAGGGGCAACTCACCCAAAGAACCACCAGTGCAAAAAAAAAGCATTTACAGATCCTTATTATTGCTTTAATAAATTTGGATAAGCATCCTTTCTGCAAGGACAAGGACCCGGGCTCTCCTCTCTTTTTCCCGCAGGCCTGACCTCCCTGCAGTCAGCGTGCATGCTTGCAACACAGCAAACACTCCTTGCAGCAAACAAATCAAGTCCATGCAGTAATTATCCTTTTCCTGGCTGTTGGTCCCATTCGACGCGCTCGCTGTTTACAGCCCTGGTTCATAAGATGCAGCAGCTGCTCAAAAATCAGACAGGTCACAATAAAACCAGAACATCTGTTTTGTACTGCCCGCTTCACAACACTTCAAATGCCAGCTGGAAAAGCGCTGGGAGGGCTGCAGGGGCCCTCTTATCTGGTGGAAAAGAAAATGGGACAGGAATCCTCGAGGGAGCCCTGCTCATTCTCTGAGCAGTGCATCAGCCTCCAAACCTCTGTCTGCACTGGGCTGCTACCCTCTCCCCACTGCCCTTCTCACTCTGTCTTCTCTGACTCACCTTGGTGGGGCTTCCCTGGGGGGGTAGATAGCACCCAAATTCCTTGTGCCCTCAGGTGGTTGGCTTTCCTACCCACCTGCAAACCTGGGAAGGGTATGAAACCTTGGAGCTGCTGCAGGAGGAGGTCCAGGCTGGCCCTGGCTGGGAAGCAGACACATGCAGTCACAGTGCTGGAAAGGCAACAGGGAATGCAGTCTCTAGAGGCCTTGCTGCAGCCATGCCGGGAAAGGATCACGTCTGCTGGATTGAATCCTGGATCCTGGGGCAGGTCGTGGTTTGAGCAGTCGGTTTGCCCTCACCCTCCACACCGCAGCCCCCACCACTCACCAGCCCGGGGGCAAATGCAGATCCCCCTGCAAGGCAGGAGCAAGGAGAGCCGTAGTTCTCCTGCTCCCCATCTCTCCAGCTGGTGAGCCAGTTAGCTCAGACACAATGCACATAAGCACCCTTACATTTGCATGCACACACACAGACACACACGTTAATATTCCCTGCTCTCCATGTTGCCACTGAGCAGGACTATGGTCCCAGCGACACTGATGCAAATCAGAAAAATGCCAGAGGATGAAAGTGATGCTGGAGAGGCAGCAGAGCCACCAGAGAGCTGAGGATGTTCTTGTAGAGTCTTCCCACCAGGACCTGGAGCAGGGTTAGCCCTCAGCCAGGGGACCCACGACCTTTTGTGTTGTTGAAGCCCCCTTTGCTTTTATTTGTCTGTTTAAAAATCCTAGTTTTGTCTTCTTTTAATATATATATATATAGCTATAGATACAAAAATAACAGGTAGGTTTCTTTAGAGATGATTTTTGCACCTTTGGGCTTCTAAAATAAAATATCACAATTACTGCAAATGAAAGGGGGAAAAGTTCCATTTCCTCTCCACTTTTTACCTCCCCCTCTCCTTTCCCCGCCTGCCTCTCTCACTCCAAATTTCCCCATTTATCTTGTAATTTTTTCCCCCTTTCTTTCTTTGGAAAATGAAAAAGACAAAACCAACAAAACAACAACAAAAATATGCCACATAGCCTGCATCCCCTCCTCCCATGAGCATGCCTGCTGTGTTCACACATTCCTTTCAAAGCAAGGCTTTTCACCTCAAAACATTTCCCATGCTCCATGGCTGTTTGCTTTTCCCTGCTGCCGGGGCCAGATTTTCACCTGCTGTGAACCAGCGTGAATCCACCTCAAGCCAGAGCTCCAGCGCTTTACACCAACAGAAATGGACAATCACGTTTTGCCAATTTACGCTCGACCTGAAGATCTGGCCCACAATTTTTAATGTTTGAAATGGAAGCATGAACAATAAGGAAGTTCCCAGAAACAGGCAAGGCAAACCCCAGACGCTCTTCCCTTGCTGCTCACCCTGCGTCCCTTCCCTTCGCCCCCACCCTCCTTGTTTGGCATAGCACCTCCTTCAGCCCCCATTTGCTTGTTCCTCCTTAGCACTTTCTGAAATTCATAATCTCTCAGTAAAAAAAATAAATAAATCAATCTCTCTATATATGTATATGTATATAACTAAACAGCTGCCACCCAGCAGTCACCTGGCTGGAGGGTCCTGTCCCTCCCAGCCCCACGGCCTTTTCTTGTCACTATAGTCTCTGCGGTGATGGTCCAGGTCTTGCCCTCGGGCAGGACTGTTCCCGTATTGCTTGCACTCTTCCACGCCTCTGAGGTACGGTACCAGAGTATTTATTCTATATATATATATATATATATATTTATGTATATATATATATTTATAAATTTTTGTTTGCCTGGTTCTTTTTCTTGCAAATCCTTTGGAATTGCTGCTGGGGAGAAGCTAGTGAAATATGCTCCCCATGCTGACAGCCAAACGCTCCCTCCCTGTGGCCCGGGACCCTCATCTGTTCCTCTTGCTGACTCCATCACCCAGCTCCAGCTCAGATGGGAGCGGGGAGCCGCGGTCCCCCGTTCCCAGTCTGCCGGGGCCGTCCGGCTTCTCTCCTTCCCCAGGTGAGGGGGTGTCCTTGCAGAAGTCTGTCACCCAGGAGGGCATCGAGAGGAAGCCCCGGGGGTCAACGGTGTAGAAGGGCTTGGCATGGTGGGTGGCAGGTCGGCGGGGTGAGGGGCTGGTGTGGAGGCTGCTGGTGCTGCTGCATTTTTTCACCAGCGTCAGCCCTGGTGGTGGGGGCGAGAAGAGGGAGGTCAGCGAGAGGCTGCTGAGGGTCTCCGAGGGCTCGCTGTTGTTTCCCCCGCCTCGTAGGCTGCTGCCTGCCCCCTCCTCATCCGAGGGGTCCATGGAGTCATGGTGGGTGCAGCCGGGGCTGGTGCTCCCACCGCTGCTGTGGCTGCGCTGGTGACGACACATACTTCGCAGGCTGAAGAGCCCCCGGCCCCGCAGGCTTCGGCGGCGGGAGGCAGGGGAGAGGGGGGCTGCCAGGGGTCTTTGGCTACCAGCAGCTGGCACGGGGCACAGAGCAACTGGGAGGTCCAAGGTGCACTGGGGAGAGTCGCTGAGGTTGAGGCTGTCCTCCAGCGTGGTCTGCAGGCTGCCTGCCGAGCTGCTGCTCCGGCTGTCCAGCGAGGTATCGCTCTCAGTGGCCTGGGGAGCAGGAGTGTGAAAACACAGTTCTCAGGAAAGAGATGGGCAAGGGACAAGAGATTTTGCCTTTTTAAATTGTTTTCTTTCTGAGTACTTCTGGGGGGTTTCAATATTTTGAGCTCTGATTTCATTCTGCTCCAGGATGAATCTTCCCCTTTCATGTGAAATGCTCCACCAAAGGGAAGGGGTGCTGCGTCTGTGAGCTTTGCAGCGACCACCACTGAGCTGTCCCGGACCACTGGTGGTCCAGGAGGCAGCGGAGCCGAAGTTCCCTGTGGGTCCTTGCTCTTGGCTTCCCTGTGAACCTGTCACATAGGCTGTGGACACATCAAAACCACCAGCTGGCCAGAAATCAGGGGATGTCTACACATAGACCTCCTCTCATTAAAAAGTCAGCATTGTTTGGGGAGAGAAAAGAGGCTTCATGGTTCTTCTGACCATCACTACTGGCAATGATTGTATTTAGGGCAAAAAGGTGGGGTCTCCTTCCAGCAGGAAGGAAAAATAGCCCTTATTTCCTTGTACCAGGGCTCAGTTAATAAAGCTGCATTCCAGTTGTTCCTAGGAAATTGGTCTGCGCTATGAGATCATCACTGGGACACAGCACTGGGAATGATGCATGTAGGACTGGAAGTGGTCTTCTGAACCACAGCTATGCAATACAGTCTGCATCATATAACCAGAAGTTTACCAGTTTCTCCTTTACACCAGTTCAGTACTTTTGCCCCAGTGGGACGCCAGCTCCAGCTTTCTCTTTGTGTCTAAACTTATACCAGAAGTTTTAACACCGCAACTCAGCGATCTCAGTTCGAGGCTAAATTCATCCCTGGTGAATTGATACACATTTGTATTGTGCCAGTAGTGTCTGTCACAAAGAACTGGATAAC
This sequence comes from Chlamydotis macqueenii, assembly GCF_036417535.1. Taxonomy (NCBI): domain Eukaryota; kingdom Metazoa; phylum Chordata; class Aves; order Otidiformes; family Otididae; genus Chlamydotis; species Chlamydotis macqueenii. The sequence continues at coordinate 56,116,330 of NC_141556.1, forward strand.
ATATAATTTTATTTTTATTTTTTAGTTTGTCTGGAATAGAGCGTCCCTGTGCTCCTCAAACAGGAATTGTTCATGGAGTATCTTCCAAGAACAATAACAAGGATCTCTATTGGGCTTTCATCTCTGCCTCCTCTGCTCTTCAGAGACACTTGATGTTCCCTCAACACTTCTATTCTTCTCTTTCATTAGTGAGAAATAGCTGCCTTTGCAAAAAGAGACAGCACCTTTCTGGGATGTAAGAGCTAAGTGGGCAGGGGAAAACAGCGAGCTCAGGGATGTGGTGTGTGGATGTGGCATGTAGGGCTGTGGAAGGGGTAGGTGAGGAGAAGCCTGTTCCAACCAAGCAGATGCGTAATGGGGAGTCACAGTGCTAAGAGGAGCTGAGGAAGCTATGCAGCTGCCATCTCCGTGGCTCACGCTGTGGCTGCTGTGCATGCAGGTGTCTGCAGTGCACTTGATGCAGGGGACCCAGGAGTGAGCTAAAAGGTGATGTGATTTCGTCTTCATGTGGGGCTAGCTGCAGCTGTCAAACTGTATTTTGATCCAAAGCAGAAGAATATATGATTTCGGGGGGTGAGAGCTATACAACACCCCTTTGCTGTACAACCCTCTCTCCTCCCGAACCCTCCTGCACTCTGCAGTCCACTCCGCTTTTCCAACAGGTTAGATCCACATCACCCAGCCCACAACCACAGCTGCGTCTCTCCTTCCTCTGCCCTCCTCCCCATTCAGCCCATTCTGTCTGGATGTGATGTGAAGATCAAGCTTTCCTAGCAGAGGGAAGTGGGGGTCCTCACCTGATGAAGAAGCGAACAGTTCACACTTGGAGATCTCAGTGATGCCCATGAGCCTTGCAGAGAGATCTTAGGAAGGTTGCGTGGACATGAGGATTTCTCAGGCCCTGTCTGGGTGGCAGGGATGGCTGGGTGGAAAAATTCTGCTGGTACAGGTAACAGAGGGCAAGATGCACCTGGAGAGAAGGAGCTGGGAGGGACTGACAAAGCATGAAAACAAATGGGGAGGAGAACAGAAATAGAAAAAAAAAATAGGTTGAAGAGTCCTCTGATTTGATTTGGTGCCTTTTCTGTTGTTAGATTCAGGGTCCTGCAAGTTCAGTGTATGGAGGATATTCAGTAACACACACTCCTCAATCTAGTTTTCACACCATGGGTCCCACTTCCTAGAAAAGGATCAAAACTTGCACCAGAGCTGGAAGATCTAACACAGCTCAGAGCCATAAAGCAGCAGCTCAGCTTGCCTCTCCCATTGCTGCGCTCGCAGAGAAATGCTGAGCTGTTAGGCCTTGATTCACCTATGTATCACTGCCAGAGGATTTTCATCCTATCTTCTACAAGGCAAGGGATGAATGGCAATAAATAAACTGGTGGTTTAGGAAACCTGGAGACCACAGGAGGCCAAAGTGTGCTCAAGGTTCAGACTAGATATAAGGAAAAAAATTTTTACAATGAGGATGGTGGAACACTGGAACAGGTTGCCCAGAGAGGTGGTGGATGCCCCATCCCTGGAAACATTCAAGGCCAGGTTGGCCATGGGCTCTGAGCAACCTGATCTGGTTGGAGATGTCCCTGCTCCTTGCAGGAGGGTTGGACTAGGTGACCTTTAAAGGTCCCTTCCAGCCCAAACTGTCCTATGATTCTATGATTCTAAGAGTAGAACTGGAGCACTTCCACCAAGGGCAGACATGTCTGATGTGCTCCCTGAACCTGTACCTGAGGAACCTGGTCTCTGGGGGCAGCAATGTTTTACTGTGATGAGTGAGCACAGTTCATTCAGTCGTCACGTCAGGGGACTGTCCCCACTCTTCAATGACCATACATGGGTACACTACTGTGAATAGGAATCAGCTCTCTCACAATACTTCATATAGGCAAGTATGAGGGAGGACTTAAGATCTAGCAGCAAAAGAACTGCTCCTCACTTCATTCTTGAAAACTGGCAAACTGAAAGCTAATTCTTGGTTAGTGTAACCCCACGTCACATTAACTTCATTCCTGGCAGGGGCAAGGCAGGAGAAAGGCAGATGAGCTGAACCAACACACAGTTTCAGTAAACGTGGAGAATGATGAGAGCCATGCTCACCTTTGGTATTTTCATGCTTTAGCCAAGACTGGACTGAGTTGAAAGGAATTTTCTCCATTTCACACAGGTAACTGTCTGGGTTTGCAGAGCCATCCGCACTGGACATTGGGAGCAGGCATTCCCCAAGATCGCCTGCCCCACTGGAGTCAGGGCTGTCCTGGCCATCCTGCTGGAAAAAATAAGTGAGGACAAAGCCTTGTGAAATTTAATGGCAGACAACAGAGCAGACTTGACAAAGCCTCAAGAAGGGCTAATTCTGAAGATACCTTCTCAGGTTTCCAGACCAAATCCTCTAAATTTAGGCTCATTCAGAGGAAGTTACTGAGAGTAGTGAAGAGAACTTTCAAAAACATACATATCTTTTTTTCTCCTCAAATCCTTCTCCACTATATATCTCTATGGAGAAGCTCTTGAAAAGTGACCAGAATTTGTATTCCTCCGCAGGGATACTTGATACAGAGCACTTCAAATGGCCAGGGGCAGAAATACAGCACATGATGCAACATGCCCACGACCGCCTGGAGCTAACCTTGATCTCCTTAGGACTCAGCTGAGAAGTGCTGCGATTTTCTGACTCTTCTCCTAGCAGGATGGAAGAGGACTTGTCTGAGTTGAGGGATAATGCTTCCATTTCGGCCAGCTGGACCTGCAGGAAGGGAAAGGAGCTGTCACAAGTCACGTCTGACATCCACGTTTCAAGCAGTCACACTGTTAATGGTGAATAAGTGAGAGCCTGTAGACCCAAGATCAATTTTAGGTTATACTCCTTGAATACATCAGGTACAGGTACAGGTACTGCCTAACCCACACCTGGGCTGGGCAGGAGAATCCACTTTTTAAGGAAGGTTGAACATATGATCTGCAAGCAGCCCACTGTCGGTCCATGCTCCTCTAGCGCCAGAAATGGAGGAAGGAGTCCTGAATCTGTCCCAGTGGAATGGCTGGCACAAGGCCCTGCAAGTAAAGCCAGGCGGGGAGAGGGCTCCCTGCAGCCAGTGACAAGGCAGTCTGCTCTGCTGAGGGATAAGGAGTGGACCCCTCTCTCTCTCTGTAGGCGCCACAGCCAGCCTTGCTTAAATGTGAAGGTGCTTTCATTCCAGGGATAGTCATGCCTCTTGCAGTCCATGCCAGTATCATGCTTTTCATATTCTCTTACCTTCGTCACTGAAACTCTGTTTCCCTTTAGCTTCCCTGTGTCTTCCCTCTCCCCTCATCTCTAGCCTACCCAAGACCTCAGCTAACACCATCTCCTATCCTGCTCTCCATCCCTAAACTCATCCCTCCTGCCCACTCATACTCTCTTGCCTTCTGAAACCAAATCTGATCACTGCATATTTCTCATCCTTGAGCCTCAGGTCCTCTCCAGTCCTATGTCTGACCTTGCTCCATCCTGTGGCCTGTTTCATACCATGTGTGCCCCTCTCCTATCCTCTTTCCTCCAAGCTTTCAATTCCTCTCTGCCTGACACCTCTTTCCCACAATGCCTGAAAATCATTTCCTTTTTCTAGTAGCCTGAGCAGCTGCTCTGTACCTCCTGGGCTTGCCTTTCCATCACTGGTCTCTAGAGTCTCACCCAGTTCCCACCATCAGCACCTGACTCCTGAGAGTTATATTCTGGGTTGTCTCAGTCAAGACAGCTTGCTTCCTGGACATTTATCTTGTCCTCCTCTGTGTTTGTGTTTGCAAGAGGCAGGTACAGCTTTTGTGCTATAAGAGCAGGTGGAACATTTGGAGAGATGACTCCTTCGAGCTGGGAGTTTAGTGGTTTGTGCCAATGCTAGAGACTGCAAGAGGTCTCCAGTCAAGGGATAATGCACTTTGAATAAACAGGAGGGAAAACTGGAGCTGGATTTGAATAAAGGGCACAAATGGCATCCTTATTTGGGATATTATTCTGACACAGGAACATGGTGCTGTACAACCATGAAGAGAGCCCAAAACCACCAACTGCTGCTCAGAGCGCAGACGCACCAGAGAGCCCACAACGAAGTTATGTCAAGCACGCTACACAGCCACCAGTCAGCAACTACTTTTGTAGAGAAACACGGACTTCATTCAGTCCCACTTAATGTGCGTACACATCCATTACTCGCCTAAGTGCTTGTTACACCAGAACAGCCTTACAAATGTGCTTATAGACACACCGGCATGAAATGTGATAACATCTGCGACTACCTTCTCCATCCATAAAAAAGAGTTTCAACAAAAGACAGAATAGTCTGTGCTTCACTGAACTACTTGCTCACAAATTTCTGGCCACCCTGGGATCTACACAAAAAAAACCATAATCAACACAGTTGTGAACAGATAAACTACATGTGTGGAAACACGGCTCACTGCTGCTCACTGGCAAACTTCTGCCACTCACTAAATACAATGTCAGCCACCAACATATAGATGTCAAGCTGTCAACCAACCCAAGAGTGCAAGGATAGCGATGACAAGAGAAGAGGTTAATGGTATGGAAAAAAAAAAAAAGTTTTGTTCTTACAGCTTCCCTTACTGCAGAATGGTTTAAAATCTCCTGACTAAAGATGAAGAATAAAAAATATTTTTTAAATGCAGTGAGGGGAGAAGGTGCTGTTCATTAGGAGCACAATCCATGAAAACTGCCAGGGATATCAACCTGACACACTGAACCATGCACACATATCCTTTAGAAAATAACTAGTTGCAGATATGTCTTTAAAAACAGAGACATGGTTACAAAAATCCTTAATTGTACAAATACTTGGTTTGAAAATAAGATGCCAGCAGCGTAACTGGGAAAGACGCGGAGTGCTTCTACTCAATGCAACAAAAATGCTTAGCACATATTAATAACTCTGAGCATGTGTTTAAGTGTTGTGTCCATCCACTGTGCTCAGTATCTTGACGGATTAAACTACAAATGAAACAGGAGCGAACATTTTTGGCTAAGGTGGGATTTTTGTCAAAAGGGCAGAGTTAAGGGTGATTTGGCAGGCAGCAAGCACACTATTTTGTTCAAACATGCACTGAACAGCACTAGATAAAAACTGTTTTGCCAACATAACTTGCTGGGGATTGCTTCTGTCTGTGTGTAAAATGCACATTCAGATGTGTTGATGTACCAGAGTACACCTTAATTTAATGACCATGTGCATTGCTGGTGTTAGTGCTGGGACAAGCCTAGCTGTGACTCCATATAGTGATTTCCTCTTGGAATTTCCTGAATGCTTTTTATCCTACGAAATACAAAAAGAAGGTCATGATCAACTGTGACTTAAAATCTTGAGCTGTAGTTTTGATTCATACGATCAGAATGATTCTATCATTCTATGAAATCAAATACATACATTTTACTACTAAAGTTACTCCTGTAGATACACATAATTTCTTTTCAGTTCCACATTTTAGATGCACTGAAATACCAATTTTGAAAAATAATGTATGGCTCTATAACAGCCATTAGAAATATGATCTAAGAATAGTTCTTTCGTTGTGATTTTTCTGTTAAACTCTTTGCAGCAGCTTGCACTTGAACATTTTGCTGTCTAGTTTCCTTGCTGGGAAGGTAAGAAAATCTGTTGTTGTCTTTATTCTTAGGCGGGATACTGAAGACTATCTGGAAAGTTTTCAAATGCAGCAAGCCAGCTGCAAATGACTTAATTTCGGGGTAATCATTCTGGAATGCCTTAGAAGACCTGATTTTCTGAGAAGGCTGAGAACAAACTGCTGAATATAAGGACTTATGTAAAGCAGCGGAAATTGCAGTTAATTGAAAACTAGTTATTTGGCTGCATTAATGCAGCATCCATTTGTGAAGTGTTGCAATACTGATAAATTACAGCGATGTTTGCATTTTGACACTTTCAAAGGGAAGGCATTGGGAGAAGCAGAGAGCTGAAAGGCTGCAAAAAATTAAAGCACGAGAACTAGGCATCGTAAGCCACACAAAATATTGTTTTCTTCAAACATGGATAGAGTAATCTGCCAATGAGAGCTCTCTTCTTAAATTTCTTGGTTTCTTCATAAGCAACAGCAACATATCAAGTTAGCTATGGGGAAGGAAATGGTGAAGATTGCCACTGATGTACTGATCTACTGTCAGATGAGCCCTGCTACTGTTACAAGTCTAACCACGATCACAGCACTTAAATACAATAAAATTATTTCAGAAACAAAATGAATTCTGCTACTCACCTAACTTCTCCCAGACTACTTTGCTCCTGAAGTTTCACAACCTGAAAAGACTAATTGCTTAGAAAGTAGTTTTCCAAAGCATCTACTAACTTTAGAAGCACAAGTCCAAGCCATTTGGTGTCCCGCTTTGACGAACAACCCATTTGTCAGCTAACAGGTACTACGTCAGAAAAGAGACTCAAACTTTCTCAGAGGGCCCATTTATATTTAGTTTTTGCTCAGACTAATTAACTGGTTTTCACTACAAACCAATCCTTGCTCACAGGCGGTGGCTCTATTCAACAAGGCATTTAAGCATGTGTTTAATTCATTGACCTCAGAGAATAAGCAAGCTCCTGCTTAAAATGAAGACAAAACACATGCTTAAATCTCCCACTGAATTGCCCGAGTGCTGTCATTAGGGTGAGATCCTTTGAGTCCTCCATACAACATGAGCTTGAACCTCTGATTTTCTTGCAGAATTGAATACAACAAAAGCTGCCAGGATGCCTTCATAGTCATTTCTCTACAGCTCATTCAGTTCCTCCTGCCCTGGCACATCTCACCTTTCTACCACCTCAAACATCCCCCTGTGGCTAAGGAGGGAAGGCCTATACCAGAGGCAGTATCAGCAATTCATGACAGATGACAAACAAGGGTCAACAAGCTCTCTGTCTACACCATCTACAGCCAGGAGCACACATCGGACAACCTACGGCCATGTGGGTTTGGGTGTGCAGGTCTTGGGGGGAGAGTCCCCTCACGCATCCTCGTACGCAGGTTACCTCTTGCTTGTCATGGTTACACTTCTCGCACATGGCCGGCGAGGAGTAATGATGGAAGACGGAGCCCGATAGGTTATCGATGATCATTAACTCCCCGTCGAAGGAGTCCTTAATAATTAAAGAGACACTGTCCAGCCATAAGTTCTCCTAGGGGACAAGAAAGGGGGGAGGATGGGAGAGATCATTTTAAGAATGTCGAGTTTTTTTGCTTCAAAGTTTCATGTGAATTTGGGCTGGGTTCTCCTCCCTGACTCATCTGGAGCAGCACCTGGTTCTGCAGGTACCTGCACAGGGTCACTGAGGGAGCATTTGCTCCTTATGGTGTGTAAAAGTGCCAGAGTTCAAAGCAAAACAAACAAACAAAAAAGGCAGAGGGACTGTCTTCACTCGCTGTCAGTGTACCATGGCACTGCTCATGCCTCCCTTCCAGCTCCACTGGAGTGCCTCACTCTTGATCTGCCATTTCCCCTGCTCTCTTCTCCTGAGCTCCCCTCTCAAATTTGCTCCTAATACACCTTTAGCTGATCTGCTCCATCCCTCCTCTGCTGGCCCTCAGGTTCCTACACCATGATGAACAGGACTCACTGCTGTCATAGCCTTGTTCCCACACGATGCTACCAACTCAAAAGTCTACCACTGAAAGCAAACCTCTGACACTGAGGTGAAAGAGTCTATCTGCTACTGCTAAGCCCTCAGTCATCTAGACTGCCCAGCTTCTACCCACAGCTACTTGCTGCAATCTGGTTGGTAAGCTCAAAGGTGTACTCACCTGTGCTGGAGAGTAACATCTCATGCACAGACGTCCTTCAGGATCTGTTCTTCCACTGCCTCCTCCTGTTCCTGCTCCTTTTCCCTGTCCTGAATTTGAGGAGCCTGACTTGCGGGAGCACAGTCCATGTGCAATTTCCAGCTCAATCTCAGCATCCATCTCTGCATCCTCCTGGGCCTCCTTGTTGCTGTCATCAAGATGTTTCATGAGCACAGCTACCACCACATTGATGAGGACAAACTGGGCTGTGAGCACAAAGCTGACAAAGTATAGTGGGGAGATGAACTGCAGGTTGCTGAGGCAGCTCCGGTCATCGTGGCTGCAGTCACGCAAGGTATCCTTGAGGGGAAGTTGGGTTTGAGAGGGAACGATGGAGGAAGGAAGGAGTAAAGTAAGAATACAAGCTTGGCTGCTCTTTCTGCCAAAAAAAAACCCCGCTGACACCAATGGAAAGAACAAGGCAAACATTTCCATCACCCCACACCCTCTGGGATCATGGGGTCCTCAAGGAATCTGGGACACTATCTGATCATAGTGTCTGGGATCACTCTCTGCTTCAGAACAAATACACCCAAAGGTGTACAGAGCAAACTACTTCCAGACCATCACATGTTGCTGCCACTGTAGCCCCACACATGTGATCAAGAACAAAAGTGAGCAGTCTAGTACTGCCTTCTCCCATCCAGACTCAAAAGCACCGTATGTGTTCAAAGAACTTTCCTCTCTCCATATCCTTTGAAGGAAGGAAGTATTTATTTTGGATTGCCCTGGTAGCTCTGCAGATGGGTGCCATGTCCAATGCACCTACATTCAGGCCTTATGACAGTAGACATTCCCTCTTAGCCTGGACAGTCTTCTTGTTCCTCCCAAGGACAACTTGCACTTTTCTAGGACAGATGTCTGTAGGACTAGATGAGCCCAATATCTGAGTTACCATGGTGAGGAGGGAGATCCTGGCCCAAGCAGGGATCTAGCAACCCAGCTCCTGTGCTCCTTCCCTTTCCTAGCCCAAGCACTGCTGAAAAGAGCACACATCAGAATTTCTCCTTCTCCATAATAAGGACATCCATGCCCCTGAAGCCCAGTTACCTTCATGATCCCATTCCAGTTGTCACCTGTGGACACCTGGAAGAGTGTGAGGAAGGCCATCCCGAAGTTCTCAAAGGTGGCGTGGCGGCTCATGCCCTCGCAGGGGTTCTCATCATTGCATACTGAAAGGAAGGGGATCGTGGCTATCAGCAGAGGACACACTACTGGCCCTGAGATCTGCAGCAGGAACTGGGGAAGGAGACTTCAGGTTTCTCACAGCCTGGAGACCTCAGGTAATGGCATCCAACAGTTAGCTGTTGCCCAGCAGTAAAGAAAAACCCCTGATGGCCCACCCCCAGGATATCAGGCAGTGTAACTCAGTTTCTCAGGGGTATCCTCCCAACATGTCATCATGCTGCCTTTCTTCTTGATCAATATTCCATGAGAAGAGATGTAAATAAACTTTCCCCGAGTTTTTCTTGTAATCTTGAAGACATTATCAAGGTAGGCAGTGCAGAAAAAGCAAAAGTTCAAGAATGAAAGAGAAACCAGACGCTGCTTTTATCTCGTTAGGCTGTTAGGACAATAACAATTTAGAGGGAAATTCTTCTTAGATCAATTATGCATAAGGGAGAATAAAGGCCATCAAGTAATTCAGTCTCTTTATTGAATGAGTACTGATTTTGAGAAACTTCAGCTTCCCAGCAGGTCTGTAGCTTACGCTGGAGCACAGTCTGCTTGACACTTACCCAGTTTTCCAAAGAGCTCCACTCCTAGAGCAGCATAGATGAAAAAGAGGAGCATGAAAAGGAGTCCAAGGTTTCCCACCTGAAAGCAAACAGCATGGTCAGCCTACCCCGAAGCCTACTTCATCTGTACAGGCAAGCGTTTCTGTCTTTCAAAGCCTGAAGAGAACAGCAGTAAATCCCCAGTGCAAAAACGCAACTAAACAGTTGCTCAACAATTGGGAAATCACCAGTGATGGCACAAGCTGCAACTGGACTTGAAGTATGCTCTTTTCCCAGTTGCCTCCACTCCAGCACAAGCTCTGGCCAGGGCTGACTAAAGTGTGCAGTTTCTGGGCCAGGTGAAAACAAGCACATTGGAGCAGGGGCACAGAAGGTGAAGCCAGTTTGGTGGGGTGAAGGATAAGCTACGGATTGCAGCATACAGACATGTTCTGCAGTGCTATGTGCCCCACCAAACTCCTTAAGTCCCATGAAGTTATGCTCATGTGAAGAGCACAACAGCAGTGCTCCAAAGAGACAGGGACGTAGGTACGCCAGCTCCTGCCATGAACCAGGGGCAAAACATCAGCCACATGTGGAGGTTACAGCAGGGCTTGTGGGAGGAGCTGGCAGCTGGGAAGGAAGAAGGGTAAGGAGGCACTTTTGAAATGTGTGGAGAGGATGAGAAGAAGAGAGAAGAGGAGACTATGAAGGAGCCAAGAGAGGAAGAAGAGCTTCCTTTGCATCTCACAAATAATAGGTCCAAGACTGATTTCTCGGCCTCCAGCAGCTGCTCTTTGGAAACCCCCTAACGCAAGAATTGCAGCTTCATGGTGCACAAAGGCAGCAGTGCCACCACCAATAAGGGCACTGCCCCCAAGTCCTCACTTTCCCAAATCACTCCTTGCCTCTGAATCTCCTGCCTCCCAGCCCGTGGGGCAGCCAGGTTATATATGAGGTGCAGGAGGGGTTTTGGAAGAGGTAGGCTGAACAATAACAGAAAATGCCAGTAATGGTCAGCACACTGTTAGTAGAGCAAGAGAAGGCAGGGAAAAATTCAGGACCTAATGGTATATGGGTATTTTTGACAAACTGAATGGTGCCTGGTCTGAATGCATGCGGTCATCCACTTCAGGAGTCTAATTTAGATATTGCAACTGCTGTGCCATCCAAATTCAGGAGAGAAATAAATGATTCAACCACCCACTCCCCTGGGCTGCCAGATCCTGGCTCCCTATATACTCAGTGGAAGAAATTATTTCTGATGACTAAACTGGACACCACAGTAAATGCTGTGAACGCACACCTCTGGGTCTGTGTCTACAGGGCATTAAGAAAAATAAGTTAATAAAACTTAGCTAAGGGCTACATTTCCAAAGGGCTCTTTAAAATTAAAGTTCTATTCACTATTAAGAATTGTTGCAGTATAACAAAGACAGGAAGGGAATTGAAACAGGACAACTGGAGATGCCTTATATGCTGTTAGCAAGCCAAAATCCCTGATGTGAGTCTGTGCTCCAGGAACATAAAGAGAAAGGTCGAGAGGAGGAAAAAGCACAAGGGAAAGGACAGCTTATTTTAAACTGCTTCTTTTGGCAAGGCCAATAAATCTTGGAGAATAATATTACAGATAACTCAATTGTCCCCTGAAGACCTAGTGTATAAAATATGGAGACTAAATTCAATCTTTTAACAGTAAAATTGGGAATTTTTAGCCCTGCTTTAAGTGCAGATTTTTACACAACTTTACCTATGGAGTCATTTTTGATCCCTCTATTATATAACTTTATTAAACGAAGCCAACCTGTTACAAAAGGAAGCAAAAGCCAGTCAATAGGAAGTGGATTGATTGTAGGCTTTGATGCTGGAAGAATTAAGCACTGCTTGTTATTACGCTCCAGGGAATTCCTAGAGGGGAGGGGAGGGGAGGATATGTGACAGAACATGAGAGGCGTCTGCCTGAGTCCGATTGCGAAGAATTTCTTGTGAGAGGAACAGCTACAGATGCCAAGGTCAGTGAAGAAGAAGGGGAAGGAGTAATGCTGCTCCTGAGAAGATTCCCCTGCAGCCTGTGGTGCAGCCCATGGTGAGGCAGGCTGTCCCCCTGCAGCCCATGGAGGCCCATGGAGGAGCAGAGATCCAACTGCAGCCTGTGGAGGACCCCATGCTGGGGCAAGTGGATGCCTGAAGGAGGCTGTGGCCTGTAGAGGGCCCGCTGGGACAGCTGTTCTGGAGGGACTGCACCCCATAGAAAAGGACCCCATGCTGGTGCAGTTCATGAAGGACTGTCGCCCATGGGAGGGACCCCATGCTGGAGCAGGGAAAGAATGAGAGGAGTTCTTCCCTTGACAAGGAAGGAGCGGCAGAAACAACATGTGATGAACTGACCGCAACCCCCATTCCCTATTTTCCCCTGTGCCGCTCAGGGGGAGGAGACAGAGATAGTTCAGAATGAAATTAAGTATGGGAAGAGGGGAGGGGCAGGGGGAAGGTGTTCTTAAGGATCTGGGTTTTTTTCTCTCTCATTATCCTACTTCAGTTTTATTGTTAATAAATTGAATTAGTCTCCCCAAGTCAAGTCTGTTCTGCCTGTAACAGTAACTCGAATGATCTCTCCCTGTCCTTATCTCAAACCTTGAGCCTTTTGTTGTATTTCCCCTCCCCCATTCCCTCGGAGGGTCAGGAGGGTGAGTGAGCAACTGTGCAGGGCTTAGTCCCAAGTGGGAGCTAAACTACGAAATGATATTGTTGTATATCCTACATATGAATTACATTATTATTATTATTAGACAAAACCACCAAATATTATTGTTTAATAAAAAGCATGGGAGATGAGACAGAACTCAGGATCCATAAAAGATCAGTGTTTCCCCCTCACTTTTGTGCCATGAGATTCCTCTAATTCAGATTGACATCTATCATCACCAACATCGGAAGTAAACTCCTTAGGCAACTACTCATGCTGTTTTCAGATTGATTCTCAGCTCTGCATCACTCACTGAGACTGGCGCATTAGCTGATAAATCAACTGACAAATGCCCGTGCATTTTGATGTCACGCAATGTAGCTGCCTGCTCAGGGCCTGCCAGAGGAATGGTCTGATGTATGATCCATAGAGCCACTTGGTGCCATTACTCCTTGCTTAACAATTCTCTCCTGAGGATCCAAAAGGAAGGGGATCAGTCTCCCTGGCTGCTCATCCGTCATGGAGGATCCTCACAGTGGGCTTGAAGCCTGTGTAAAGCACCATGTCAGCATCTCATTCGGGAACAGCTGCCGCTCACAGCTCATGAAATCCTTCTGTCTAGCTGTCTTGCAGTAGACACTTAACTGCCGGCTGCGTGAGCCACAACAGAGCGTGTCACTGCTTCTCATACATGAGAGGCTCAGGAACACAAAGGGATCCAGGAGGAGAAAAGAAAAAAAAAGAAAGTAGGAAGGGGGAGGCATTGGCTAAGAAAATGAGTGATGGGAGTGAGAATAAAAGAGAGGTGGGAAAAGGGGGCACATGCAGGGAAGGATGAGAGGGGCAGAGATGCAAAGACTTCCTTCCCTCCTGAAATGGTTGCCAGTCACTCTTCCTTTCTTATGGAGAGGGGAGAGAGGAGCTGGAGACTAGCTGCAAGCAGTTAGACATGATTGGAAGAAATTGGCCCTTATCCAGGAATCAAGCCTTATTTTATCCACCCACTGGAGAACAGAGATGGGAGGTGAGCTGTACCCCCGTGACTAACACAATAATCCAGACAAGACGTGTCTGAGGAGAGCTGTACCCCCACGAATGGCATGAAAACTTGGACATCACCTTCCAGTGTTTGCCTGCACAAGACAGCAGACACCACCTCTGAGACTCCACCAGAGTGAAACCTTTGGAAAAAGCATGCAGAAAAGGAGAGGCTTTGGAGGAGCTGGTCTGTTTTACCTGTGGCAGGGCTTGAACAACTGTATCCAGCAGAGCTCGCATTCCTGTGGCCATCTTCAGTAGCTTCAGGACTGCCACAACAAGCACAAGAGAATTGTAACTCAGACTTAGCTCAGAAGGTCCATCCTTTGTGTGACTAACGGCAGTAGCATATGACAGATGTCCTGTCTCCCCTTACCCTAGAAAAACTGGATTGTCCCCCTCGGCTTCCTTCTCCCTTTCCCCAGTTCTTTTGACTCTACAATCCCAGTGGTTCCTTCTCCTCCAGTGCATTTCCTTCTTACTAAATACTCTGTTTCTGCCACCCATGCCTCTCGGGCTTCTTCTGCTTCACCGAGACAGTCTGATCAAAAGCCCTCTTTCTCCCAGCAGTGTATATCACAACTCTCCCTCTGCTTTGATTTTTCATTCCATCACTTTCTTTTCCTCCAGCCACCATCTGTTAAGGCAGCTTAGCACATCTTGGCCACCACCAGGAAGATTCAGTTCCCTCCCTGTGCAAACTTCAACCTGCTTGGTGGCCCCTTCTCCAAACACCACTGCCATACTTGCCCCATAAATGATTAACAGGGAAAGTTCAGCTCTCACATGATCTACTCACCCTCCTGGTTCTTCACCTCCTGTTAAAATCACTGCATCTGACTGCCTAGCTAAAGGAAGCCAGAAAGCCTTAGCCTCTAGGCTGTCCTTTGTTACATCCCCTGACACCCTCCCAGGGCAAGAACAGGGCAAGTCCATGACCCTACAGCCACTGCTCAATGAGTCACAGCACCAAGTCCCGCACCGTAGCCACCTACACCTCTGCTTCTCTGCCCAGTGCCTCTCTCACCCCGGGCGATACGCAGCACCCTCATGATCCGGATGATAGTGGGGTTAATTGGGAGAGCAGCATTGATTTCAATCTCTTCCAATGTGATGCCCATGACAGACAGTAGCACAATGGCCAGATCTAGCTGGTTCCACCTTAAGAAGAAAAATGGAAGAAAATAAAGGAAGATGGACTTTTTCCATTTCCCTGAAAAAGAAAGTGAATTGTCTTCACTTCTACCTAAATATTTCTTTACATATGAGTTCAAGGCCCCACTCTGAGTCAGCCTATATGGGCTTTTGCAGACAAACAGAGATTCACTTTGCACACACCCTGAGCAGCCAGAGGCAAGCCAGCCTGATCTGAAAGCATGGAGCTGTGTTACTATGGTGCTATGCTTTGACTAATGGGCTCAGCTTTTTACAGCCTTACTACCTCGAATCAGCTGCGTTATACATGTTCTGCTTCAGCATGCTCCCAGTTTGCCTTAAGGGCAGGAAAAAAATAGTGCTCTCTAACCCCACCTCCTTTGCTTTCTAGCCTAACCAGCAGATGCCAACCAAGAGGCAATTTTTTGACAACTCTTGCTATTGCCCAGGCATCGTGACTCATGCGGGCTGAGGCTAGGTCCATGCTGTGCAAGAACTGTGAGGCAGTCAGGGCACTCTGCCACCACCTCACACTCCAGACAGGGATCCATCCTCAAAATCTCCACCCCAAATCCAGTTGTCCCACAGCCACAGTTGACATACCCTCAGCTCACCTGTCCTTGAAGAATCGCCGCAGACCAAATGCCACCAGCTTGAGGACTGCCTCCAACACAAAGACGGTGGTGAACAGGTAGTTGCAGTACTTGAGGGCGATCTCCAGTGACTGCCAGTGGAAACAGAGGGTAAAGAATTAAGGCAAAAGCAACATCAAGCACACAACCTATAGGGGCACTCTCCTGAGTTCCAGGAATTCATAGGGAGGTGGGGAAGCTGCCCCATATCTCCTACGTACTTGAATGCGGAGGCTGCCTACTAAGGGCAACCACTCGCTGGCCCCTTTGCCCCATGTTGTTCTCGGGATTAGTTATTGCTCCTTTCTCCTGTACTGCTCAGCCTAAGGGGGACAAGGAGGCTATTGCAAGGAGAATCCACCAAGTACCATCAGCCTCCTCTTCTGCCAGTAGCCCATGCTGCCTGGATGCCACCATGTTAATGGAACTGGCATAGCTATCAACCAGGAGTGAGGCACACAGGGTAGTCCAGTTGTGGCTACATGTTATCTCTGATGGGAGGAAAACCCTCTGTGCCTTGGTCTGGGGCAGGCATATGTCATACATATTAGCTGATGGGCATTTGGTGGCACTTTGCACTGGAAGGATTCAAAGTGTTTTGGCAAGATTCTTAACAGAGCCTGACAGCAGGCTGGCACAGCTAGACCTGTGCTCCAGGGGAAGGAGCTGAAGAGTAAGGAAGAGGAGTGACTTGTTCAGGAACAAAGGCCTGACCTGAGGATGACAACAGATAACAGTTGAGAGTTCCTGCCGAGAAAAACTGGGCACCATCAAGGGCAAGATAAAAGCTGGGTAAAGTGGGCAAGAAACTGAAGAGCCTGGCAGTGGATTTGAATGAGAACAGACAGATTCAGTTCCTGATCAAAACCTGAGCTACCTTGGACAGCCTCTGATCAGACATCAGATCTGCTACCTAAACCAAGGGTCTCCTGAAGAGAAAATGGAAATGCCAGCAGGCAGATGTTATGGTAAATGCTTTGTCTACATATGGAGGTAGAAAGCTCCTTTGATATGTGCAGCATACCTTTTTTTTTCCGTCAAAGGTATCTAGAGCTTTGCCAGGAATACTGAGAGCTACATGGTCTTCCCCAGCCAAAGTATAAAACTTATGTGGCCTTCAAGGTCCTTTAATGGGAATCACCTCCTGCAGCTGAGAGGCTCTTGCTCAGCACTCTGGCCCTGCAGCTTCTCTTATGGAAAAAAAGGTGGCTCGGAAAAGACATCCTATCCCGTGACACACAACCAGCCACTCCAGTCCTCTCAGCTCAGGCCATATGGCAGGGGAATTGGACTGACATTTGTAAAGCTGATGCAAAGCCTGAAGCTCCCAGGACACTGCTGCTTCCACCACTCCTCCTATTAGGATCCAGGGAAAGATAGCTGCAGACCAGGCAGCTAAATTTGGGTGACCCACATATCCACTTAATAATATAGAGCACAGAGACTTAATTGCACCATGCTCTCTAGTGGCCTGACCTTTGCTTAGATGCTTTCTCTCTGTTGATCATAACGGATAACAAGTGTCTGGCTAGGGGCTACCTTTCTGGACACATGTGAAACTCTTCACATAGCTTTGCCTACTACATTGACTCTTACAACACTTTAACAGCATTTTTTAGAGACACTCAGTTGTCCTACCTATGCTGGTGGGCAGTGGTCATTGGAGAGCTGTAGCAAAATAACATCATGACTTATCTCGAGGGCAGGGCTTATCTCCATGATTTATTTCACTCACCACAGGTTGGTTGTAGTGCTCCAAGGACATAGTGACCACGTTGAGGCAGATGATGAAAGTGATGAAGATGTCCAGATAGTGGCTGGTGCAGACCGAATGAATAAGGAGACGTATGGGGCAGTAGGTAGCATAGTACGGCAAACGCTGCGCCTCTTCAGTGGAAAGAGGGAGATGGGCAGAGTTAGGAAGAAATTGGAAGAAAGAGAGAAATAGGTAAGAAACACAAAGGAGGGAGCAAGCATAAGAGTGGTGATAGGTATTGAAATGAAAAGGAATGAAGGAGGGAGAGAGAAAGAACAGAAAAGGATAGGTGTAAGGAGGGAAAAAATGCAAAAAAAAAAAAAGAGGAAAGTAGAAATGAGGAAAAAAAAAAGTAGAAAAAAAGACAAAGAAGGGAATGCTAGAAAGAAAATCTGTTAGTCTGTGTTTGTGGGAATGGTGCTAAATCAGCATTTCATGCCTCGACAAATTAAGATCACAAATGATAAAAGGAGCAGATGGTTCCAGGAGAGGCATCAGGGTGTCACAGGAGGGAGGGGAAAAACTGGAGCAGAGGAAGGGAAAGCATGCCCATAGACTGTGAATGGAAGAAAACCATTAGTCTGGGGTAGCAGGGATGATTTCTGGGGGCAAGTATGCTTTTGCAATTTTTGTCTAAAGATAATACAGAAGAGGACAGAAACACCAGGAAGAGGACTTGCTTCACCACAGAGGGTCTGGGACCCCAAGGAGTGACACTGCAACATTGATGGAAAGAGCCAGGAACAAGACACAGGGGTCTTCCTCTTTTTTTTCCCCTCCTTCTTCTTTAAATTTGGGGTTAAACACAAAGGATGGTCTGTCCGTGTCTTCCCTCAAACACCTGCTGGGTTGCAGGAAGCCCAGGTGGGACTACCCCAAGTCCAGAAGGTGTAGTGATGCATGCACATCCTGTGTCAACAGTGCACACCAGCACATGCACAGGGGTATTTTTGGCACATGTTATTTCCCAACGGGTAGGGTACTAAAAGCCCAGCGGCTTCCCCGAAGTCCCAGAAGACCTCGTCAGCCACTCCTCTTCCCCAGACCGCCCCGGTGAGGTGCGTAGCGACACAGCAGTGGCGCGGGGAGGAAGGCTGAGAGCGCAGCCACAAGCAATGCATTTCAGAGACCGGTCCATCGGGAAAAAAAAGAAGAGGAGAAGGTTTTTCTCAGAAAACCTTGGCCTACGAACCAACCAAACACTTAGGCTGTGCCTTACTCCTTCGCTTCTTCTCCAGGCGGCGCAGGCGCTTCTCTTCCCGCCGGCGCGCCTCCTCAGCCTCCTGGTGCTGCCGGCACTTGTGGAAGTTCTCCACCACCACCCCCACGAACATGTTGAGCACGAAGAAGCTGACAATGAGGAGGAAGGAGATGAAGTAGAGGAGCATCCAGGGGTTGTTGTTGGTCACTGGCTGGAGGAGGGGGGAGAACAGAGGCGGTCAATCAGTTGAATGTGGATCAGTATGGAAATGATGGGGGTGGGATCTGCCATAGTGATTGGCTGCTGGGGAAGTTGGGAGAGGTTGTGGAAATCAAGGAAGTATGCTGGGAAGAGCTGGGGCAAGGCAGTTTGTGATTGGCTGACTGGATTTCAGCATCAGCTGGTGCCTGATGTAGTGGGTGGGAGTCAAGGGCAAGGGCCCCTCTGCACAGTCATCCACAATTTAGGCACAACCCCAACTGGTGTTGTACTTACAACACCAGTATGTGATAAAATGGGTGGTCTGGGCACCAGGAACACCTTCGGCTTGAGGGCATGTAGAGATCACATCCACATAGCACCAAAATGGCAATGAGACTGCAATAGAAATGTCATTTAGGCTCAGAGAGAAAGGAGACCCTGACTTTGACTGGGTTTCCTGAAAAACGCCTACAAAGCCAACAGTGGTGCACCCTGTGCAGAGGTTCAGAGGTAAATGGAACATCATCCCCAAGGTTCAAGCCTGTGGTACTGCATCCCATGGCAAGTGCCTACACTGAATGCTATCAAGATCATTGCCTTTGCAGTAGAGGAATAGGGATGCAGTGGGCAGCAGCCCAACAGTTCCTGCTTTACAGGGTATTAAAATAACCATCTGTGGGCCAGGAGGGAACCAGCATGCCCAGAAAGGCATGTAGCATTGTTGCTCCATCATTACACAAAGGCCTGCTGTGAGATCCAAACTGAGTAGACGGTGAGAATTAGTATAGACACTCACTGCACAGCCACAGCTGCATCTCCCTGCATGGACCAGGCATGACCCTGACCCCCTTGCAAACACGTGAGCAAAGGATTCAGAAGGGTCCTGGAAAGGACTCTTGCTTTGAGGGAGGTGTCTGAAGCAGGGCGTTAAAGCATGCTTTTGCCTTACTAGGGTAAGGAAAGTGAAAAACGTCCTTTCACAAAAAAGGCTTCATACCTGCTGGTCAACAGCCACAGCATCTAGTCCATTATACATAATATTGACCCAGCCATCCTTGGAAGCCAGAACAAAGAGGGACATCAGAGCCTGCAACATACAAAGCAAAGCAGGTGTGGAGCAGGTGCATCTGGCAGGCTGGGAAAAAAAAATAATCATGGGTTTACGCTCTAACACACACAACATTGAAATACTCTTCCTGCCTCTGTCTCTGCACACATCAAAACCAGCTCCTTCCCCCATGGAGGAGAGGGAGGGGGGAACAGGAAGCCATGCGCAGCCAGACCCATCAGAGGAGAGAGGTTGTGAAGAACATCTGCTTCACAGCAGGAGGAAAAAAAGAAAATCAAGCTCACTGCTGCCACCACTTTTCTTTCCCCTGCAACTTGTAAACATCATCCTCATACCAACCCACTAGTGACACAGCTTCTGCATGGATACCCATGCCAAATAACCACCACTCCTGGCACAGGGATTAGGCTTTCTAGGCACTGTATCTGTGCCCAGGGGAGGGATACTTATAGGAGAAGATAAGCCCTGTGCTGGGTTCCCATCAGAGACAGGGGCTGTGGGCATGCTCACCTGTCCCAGGTTGTCGAAGTTATACTTGTGGTGGACCCACTTGTAGTTGGCAGCCACACAGTCAGACCGGTTGGTGATGTTCCTGATGTCGACTCCCAGGCAGTGGTAGAACTTGCCCTTGAAGAGCTGCAGGAGGGGAGTGACCCCATCAGCCCCTTTCCCCACAGGGTTCCCCATGCTCCCCACGATGTGCAGAAGCTCCCGAGACAGTGGGTGGACTGCAGGGCTGCAAGCCGGGCGGAGTATGACAGGTAGGGAGGACCACCAATGTGACGTAGAGCTCAGGCTCAAACATTGTTAAGGAGCCAGAGCCACCCTCATAAACCCACACCTGGCTTCTCAGCCTCCACCATTGCCCCAGGCCAGCAGTGACTGTAAGCTGTTATCATTTGACAGCCTTCAGGGCAGCCTTTCTGGGTGCCATTAAAGCCACTGGCCCAAAAGGAAAAAAAAAAAAATCTTCTATTCAGTCTCCAAGAGTAATCTCTCCTCCCTGCTTTCCAGCTACTGAGAGAGCTGATGGGAAAATAAGATCTCATCTGAGGGTAAAGAACCAGAAAAAACATCCCCTGTTTCTCAGATACTTTTTTTTTTTTTTTTTTTTTTTGCAAAGCTGCACTGCACTGTTGTGGCTCTTCTGCCCAGGGCTCCTTTCCTCATATGGAAGGTACTGGATTGTACATTTGTACAGATGCATCAGAGCAGACTAAGTATAGCGCATTCCCTGAGATGGAAGTAATGCCCACGCCCTTGCTCCTCTGCAATGCAACAGCCGAAAATAAAGAAGATTAAATAAAATAAAAAAAAAAATAAAAGAAGATTGTGGGTGGATTTAGGGCTCAGAGCGAGGGGGAGAAACAGAGCTGACTGGAGGCAGGGTTCATGCAAGCAGGCGCTGAGCTGCTTGCCCTTCCCTGTGGTGTGACACAGATGTGCCCAGTGAGCCCTGTGCTATGCCAGCCCTGGGCTCTCCCTACAACACTGACCCCAACCCTGATCCAATTCCTGCCAGGTGTGAGCGTTAACTCCTGTCTTTCACACCCAGCAATGCCTGGACTGGCTAAGTACCTGTCTGACCTTGCCAAAGGCTGTGTGGACATTATGGTGGGAGACAGCTCATGGAGGACAGCAAGCGCAGAAAATTTCGTGGCTTGCCTGTCCCTCCTGCTCTGTTTGGTTTCCTGTGCCTGTTGGAGCACTTGGGGGTACAGGTGCCCATGGTATGGGAGTGGGGGCACAGGGGCTGTTTGATGGGCAGTAGCAACCTACCTGCACACCCAGGATGCCAAAGATGATGAAGAAAGCGCAGCAGATAAGGACAATGTTTCCTATGGGCTTGAGGGAAGAAATTAGTGTCTCCACCACCAACTTCAGACCAGGGGCTCGGCTGATGACTCTGGAAGGGAAGGAAGGGGAGGGGTGACAAAGTGACAGGCGACAGGGCAGGCTAAGCATTTTCAGCAGCAATGAACCCCCACTCTCCCTCTGCAGTGACCCATCAGTGGGGATCTCTTCTGTGACTAAAAAGCCTCTTCTGTCCCATGAGGAACATGTCTGATGAGGAACCTCCAGGGCCAGAGACATATGGCTAAGGTTCCCTGTGGCTTATGGCTTGTCAAAGACCACACTTTGTATGGCACAGAGGTATCTGAGTTTGGGACCCTTCCTGGGCGCAGGGCAGTGGGAAAAGGGGGCCAAGCAGTGCTCAGTGGGGCTTCTGACCGGAGGGGACGTAAGGTGCGCAGCAGCCGGAGGACTCGCAGCACCCCCAGGATTTTGGCACCACCAGCAGAGGCCACCGAGACCACAATGTCAATGAGAGACACGAAGACCAAGAAGCCATCCAAGATGTTCCAGCTGCTGCGGAGATAAGCCTGATCCCCAAAATACAGGCCTAGAGAGACCACCTGCAAGAGAGCGGATAAGAGAGGGAGTTAAATGGCTCCTCTCCATGTTGCCTGGTAGAGGGCAGCTGTGGAGAAAGGGGAAGGATGGGGAACAGTTATCAACTTCACACTACACTGAAGTGTTATCTCATCCTCTTTTCCTTTCACCTGGAAGGCTACAAAGGAAAATATCTTTGGAGAAAGTGGTGGCATGTAGCTCCAGAAATAACAAAGCCATGATGTCTTCTCACCTTTCATCTGCCTCCCTGAGCAACAGGACACTGTAGGGAACATGCAGGAAGACGTGCCACAGTCCTGGGGCAAGTCTCCCAGTCCAAAGATCACCTGGGTGGTAGAATTGGGCACCAAAATACATACTTTGGCTCTTAAGGGGGTGGTTCACTTCATAGCAGTTCTCAACACCAGCAGGTGCTACAGAAATCTCTGGCCTTAGGGAAAGCTGGACACCCTGCAAATCATGGCTGTAATTCAGGTATGAATTTTAGGGGTTTAACTTCAGACACTCAGATATAAGACATTTTCCCAATCACAATAGGGGAATAACAAGATTTCCCTATTGTTGCAAAGTACTTAGATACCTATTGATACGAATTGAATAATTATCAACTAAAAGGATGTTATTAATATTGTTATGTCCCCTATTCTTGCTCCAGGAGAAAGGGATTGGACATCTGACATCATTACAAAATCCATACATGAAGGCCAGCTATTCCTCCAGGATACTAAGATCCCTCTTTGCCTTTAAAGCCTAGGATAAACATCCCCTCCATGCCTGACAAGAGGGGACTCAACCCCAGGCAATATCTGCCTTTACTAAGGTAGAGAGAAGGACTGGTGCACTGAAAAGATGGAGAGATTTTAGAAGGATGCTGAGCAAACATGAACCACATTCCTGACACTGGGAAAAGGCTCTGAGCTGTTCACCTCCAGTAACTTACCTTCAGTGTCATCTCAGCTACAAAAATTGCTGTGAAAATGTAGTTGGACACAGTGAGAAAGATTCTCTCCTAGAAAAAAACAAACAAACAAAAAACAAACAGAGAAAGGCCTTAAATGTATCTTGACTCCTTGTTACTCTGTCTGGCCCCTCTGATGAAGTTGGTATCTTTTGCTTTCCTGTGAAGTGTCTGAAAGTTGGGGAAATAAGAGATGCCCTCGGCAAAGGTCAATGCTGGGCAGATTTTAGCTCATACACCTTGTCTCAGCCCTGTGCCACAGCCAGGACAGGATCCTACACAACTCCGTAAGAGCACAGTGGATGGGATTTGCAATGCATCTTCCAAATCTGGTTTCAAGGTGCTCTCTGCCCTATTCTGCCAGTGCTGCTCAGTCCTGTCCTGCACCTTCTTCCCGAAGGGCTGCTGAGCACTGACCACTGGATTGTGTGTAAGTGCAGCAGAGTCTGGGGGTTGGCTAAGACAGACATGTATAAAAAGCCATTTCGCTTGCCAGCTTGAGCCATCTCCAAGATAGCTCAAAAGCAGCATACATGAATGATGACATGCCATTCCTACGGAATGGAAGATCTTGTCCCTTCTGTCAGTCATCTCTTAACTGCAGGTGCCTGGGGGACTCTCTTACTTTCCAAGAGGGAGGGAACTAGGGTTAATGTATTATAAAGTGGGTTGCCCCATTAGAAGAAAGCACACACTGTGTGAATTACTAACACTTGGGTATTTGAATACATGAGTGAGAGCTGGTGTTTAATGCTGAAGTTCTTTCAGAGGTCATACCAGTGGCCAGGAATGCTTTTGAACCTCTGTCAGAGGCTGTGCTAAAAAGCATGTGGGAGGAAATGGTGCTCACCGTGCTTCTGTGTTCAATCTGTGGTCTCTCCAGGGCAATGGTGATGCAATTCAGGAAGATGAAGGCCAGCACAACGTAGTCAAAGAGCTTGTGAGCAATGATGGTTTGGCAGAGGAGGCGAAACCTGCAAGAGAGTTCCAGTAGGCACCTGTGCCTTGGACAGAGCAAAGTTAGGAGCTATCAGGGCAGAGAATTGAGAGGTCTGTCCAAAACTGAGCTCTGATGTAGCAGCTTTCCTATCACTGATGCTGATGTCCCTTGCCATAGCAATATTCTAAGGTGGCCAACTGCTGATAAGTTGGTTCTGGGATTGAAAATGAAATGGAGAGACTGTTCTGGTACCAAGAGAGGAAATATCAGAATTATGGAGTCGTTAATAATACATTCCTTCTGCTTTTTGGGTTAATGATAGTATTCACTGCCTTGCTTTGCTATAAATATTTATGATTACACAAAAGAAAAACTGGATGCTCCAAAGGGAGGGAAAAATCACAATAGCTACTTAGGATTCTCATCTTTCCTTTCATCTCCAGAAGAAAGGAAGAGAAATATTGTTTGGCTATAGAAAGGGAGATAGAGGAGACAAAACACATTCCCAGCTGGCAAAGTTAAAGTTGCAACATAACATGCAGCTGAGGGGATGTGGCCAGCACGGCAACAGAATCTGCCCCATCTTCTCAACCCTCTCATGGCAAAAACTGCACAAACCTGTTTTGTGGAGAGAAGAGATATATGGACCAGTCTTCCCGTAACTCACACCAGTCTGGCTTATAGACCTCCATCATCTTCCGTATGCGAAAGCACAGGCTCTGGAGGGACACAGCAGAAGCAAGTGCCACTGGTTACCTTCCCACTTGCCTGAGAGAGGCACTCTTCCTTTCACATCTGACCCCAAAACACCACTACCTGCAGCTCGCCAGGTGCACTACCTACCTTTCTTTCAGCCCCCAAACAAGGAAATGAATTCAAAGAGCAAGAAGCCACTGATAAAGAGGTAGGAGCTGCTTTGCCAGGGCCTGTTTACCTTGGCATCTGGTTTCCTCCCCAAATCATTAAAAATAAAACTGTTGGTGTCCTTTCTAGAGCAGGATGTTGTCCACAATACTTTCTCAGAACTGTTGGAGTGGCTCTCTTACATGAGGACAATGTTTCCTTGCTACCTCAGCTAAACAAGAGGCAGGAGAGGAAGGCCTTCTGTTGCCACTTGGGCTTGGAATTGATTTAATATCATACAGCATATATGTCTGGTCAAATTTCTACTGACCCTCCCTCCACTTTTTCCACCCTTTGATCTGCTCAGAGAATGCAGTCTCCCAGGCTGGCACCACAGAACTCACTTGCCTTGTCTCTTGTGCCTGTGCTTCCTGCTCTGATCTGCTGATGTTGCCCATGCAAAGCTCACTGCTCACACAGCCCAACCTCTCCTAACCTGTAGAAATCACTGGCTGCACTGCTCTGAAAGACCAGCCCCCGAATGACCATGCACATGCCTCACATCTGCCTTCCTCCGACCATCCACCTGTACGACTGCCTCACAGGCAGCCTGACAATGTGGTTTGGGCTTGTCTGGGCCTAGAAGGTCCCATGTGTGTTCAGTGTTGTCCTCCAGCTGTACTTAATGCACCTTTGCAAGCTGTTCCATCCATGTTGCTGGGAGACTGAAACTTCAGGATGGATGTGGAGTTTCTCACAGCACTGCAGTGTAACCCCAGGTTCCCTGCACCAAGTACTCACATAATCTATCTCTTCATCATCCTCTCCCCGTTCCTTGCGGTTGTTCATCTTTGGGAAGATCTCCTTAGCAATACTAGGCATTTTGCCATTGCAGTCTTGATGCTCACTGGCCCCAGACACTGCTCCCAGCTTACGGGCCACTCTGTGGCTGGATGGGACCGAAGCCAACTCCAGCAGGTCACAGGAGCCTTTGTAGTCTAGAGAGAGCGTCCGGCGGTGATGAAACACCTTTCTCGCCCCGTCTGGCTCCCCATCTGCTGCCTTGTGCCTCTCCCCAGACAGGAGGGATTCGTGCTCGGTGGAGGGAGGTTTGTGCTTCAGGCTGTGTCCCCGGGCCAGGCTGTTCCAGCTGGAGCGACGGCTCCCCCAGGCCCCGCTGCGGCCCCAGGCACCGTAGTGAGAACTGCGGGAGCTGGACTGTAAGAGAGCGAGATGGGGACTCAGTGACTCTGGGCACAAGCAGGGAGCATGCAATCCTATTTCAGATCGCAGACTTCTCCCTGGGCTCCTAAACCATTTAAATGGGCTGCCATTTTTTAGCCACTGAGGAAGTTGCATGGTGGGAATTTAGCAGCAATCTCTGTAAATCTGACAATAAATTGATAATGAGTTAACGATGGTGTTGGCGGTGATTACTTTATAGCACCATCTGTGTGCAAAGCACTTACGGGGAAGGTAAATAATAAAGCCACAAGCCAGGTGCCTGATGTTGTTACTTACACCAGCACAGAGCAAGAATAAAGCTCTCCAAAAATCTGACTGGCAGCTTTTTATGCTGCCCTGGGGTAAAGGATAACACAAGGTACTGGGTGATAGATAATCTGACACACCATCTTTGAGTACAATCTGAGTAAAAGGAAGAAACAAGAGAAACAGGCTTGTTGGCTACAGTCTAGTCCAATAGCATCAGCAACCTATCACGTAGTATGTGGCTGCCAGCTCTTCCTATTTAGAAATAACAGGGGCATGAACCCTTTGAGCATGGATGTACTCCTCAAAAGCTGTGTGTGTCAGTGGGTGGAAAGCCCAGAAGCTGACTTTACAAGGTGGACAGGTCTGAGAAGCATTGGCTGGACAGCCAGCAGTGCTTGGGGAAGTGCTAAGGGGCAGCAGGACCTGCTGTGGGGAGCCCCAAAGCAAGATTTCTCTCTCTCTTCATTGCTACAAAAGCCTCCATAAAACCAATCTGTTACAGCACTTGGCAGTTCTGACATCACCCAGATATTGTTATGCTCTTAACTCAGGGCATCATTTTCTGCCCTGTGCTCTAGGAAAACAAAGAAAGGGCAAGAGGACAAAACATGTTTCACTCTAGGAGAGAGACTGTCTCCTTGGTGTTCCCCCTTTCCCATCAGAAGAATATAAAAGAGGTGAATCCCACACTCAATGGAATATAGATCAATAACCTGGAAATAGACATCAATAATCTAGAAATTTAGATAAATAATGTGAACTGACCTGGCTTCCTAAAGACAGGCAGTGTTATTGAGTTAGAAGCCTACAGCAGCAGTGCAATCCTCCACAGCAATCCCCAGATGATGGCAGAAAGACAACAGAGTGCTTGGGCTTCAAAAGAAGGGTATGACACAATTTTCTGCTCACTCACTCACCAGGGACCGCTGGTCATAGGTCATTCTCCCCAGGGACATCACACTGCTCTTCCGGGAAGCAACAGCAACACGGATCTGGTCAGGCTGCAAGGAGTTGCGCGAAGAGTTGGTGACCCCCCCAGCAGCCACTGGTGGGTTGGCAGAGGGCAAGGATGGGTCCAAGTGTCCATTAGGTGTCACAGGAATTGCACAGAGCTTGGGATCTGCATGGAAAGATGGAGAAAGAAGAAAAAAGAAGAAGGTGGGTTCCTCACTATCCCATAA
Source organism: Chlamydotis macqueenii (assembly GCF_036417535.1). Lineage (NCBI taxonomy): Eukaryota > Metazoa > Chordata > Aves > Otidiformes > Otididae > Chlamydotis > Chlamydotis macqueenii. The sequence goes on from NC_141556.1 coordinate 56,143,453, forward strand.
CTGTTTCAGTGTCTAAACTGTTTAGCATGTTAGCAGGAGCTAAGAGAACATAAGCTGTTTAGCATCAATCAACATTGATTCCTTCTGATTTAGGGTGTTGTGGAAAAAGCAGTGCAAGCTGGGAAGGCTTGGAACATTCTCCTTAGTCCCCAAAACTCTCCTTGGGGCCAGATGGACGAGCAGAGTGCTGGTCAGGTAGACTCAGGGTGACAGGCAGAGCAAGAAGCCAAACCCTGGCAGCAAGGCAAGGGGAGCAGAGCGTGCTTCTGCATGCCAAGAACAAATACTTGCATGTTCAGGTTTGAACAAATACCACCAACTATCACACTGGCTATTTAAAGCAGTTAGGCTGAGACACTGAGGAAGAGACTAAGATGTGGGGAGACTCACAGCCATCCATGTACTGGGGTCACCTTTAAATTCTTGCAATCATACTTTTCATCCCAATCTATCCTGCTACGCTGGACCTTTTCAAATCACTGATCATTGACTTGAAGATCCAGGACAGCTTTGAGGGATATGTTAGGTCCTGTGGCTGACCATTAGCATTTGTTTAGATGCATGGAGAGGATGGGACACTGGATTTTAACTGAAAGGACTGGAGCAATCATTTTAGTTTGCCCTATTGCATAATGAAGGTCACATATTCTCACCTACATGCAGTGTCACAGCTGTGACTGCACCAACAGGCTCTACAACCTCTTCCCATCTGCCCTCCTAAGGGACTGACTGCCTGCATTCAAGGTAAGCTCTGGTATGGTGCAGCCATGTAACCAAGATCAAATTGCTGTGAGAACAGCAAACTTGCAGGAAAGAGCTGGGACAAGCCAAAACTGGAGCCACTGCTCCTTGCTGTGGGAGCTGCATTTAAGCTCAGACCTGTGCCTGTGGTCCTTGTCTGGGTTATGTTGGTGCTTGTGCTGGATTATGTCTGGGTTATCAGCTTGCACCTTGCTGATCCTGACCTTCTCTTGTTGATCCTGACCTTCTTGGCTTGACCACAGACCTGCCTCATCACTACGGACTCACCTGGCAATCACTGAAGCATTGGCTGACTCCAGCTAGTGTCAGTGGACCTGCTCTGCTCACCTTGTGCGAGTACTACGCCTTTGTTGGTGTGGTCCCTGCCCTCCTGCCTGGCTGTCCCTCCCCTTCAACTCCTGGCTCACCATCCATTGCGGAACAAGATACTCTTGCTGCTCCCTGCCACCAAATCCTGTCTGAGATACAATACCTCTTGTAGAAAGACTTGCAGTCTTCAAGGAAAGATTTTGAGGGGTAGAAACCTTACTTGGCAGTTTGTAGGCAGACTGTTCCAACAGTTAATTATCTTTCCTTGAAAAATATGTGGCTTTTTTCAGTCTGAATTTGTCTAGCTTTGGCTTCCAGCCTTTACTATCTCATTATGCTTTTTTCTGCTCAATTAAAGAGCCATCTACCATCAGAAGTCTCTCCTTATGGTTGGCGCTACAGAGTATGTGATCAAGTCACTTCTCTGGTTTTCTCTAAGCTTCATTAGCCTCTCGCTATGAGGCAAGGCTTCCAGAATTGTCTGAGTCCTTTTTAATGTGCTCATATCCACTGTACAAATGTGGGTCACAGATTTGGACAGAGTGTTCCTGAAATGGTGGCCCTGAAGGTAAGCAGAGACAGTGTCACTTCTCACTCCTGTTTGCCATTCTTTAGGTCATTCAAGAACTGCTCCTCTTAGCTATGACATTCGTCAGGATGCCAACATAGCTCTGGCTTTGTTTTTTGTGTTTTTTTTTTTTTTCAAAAATAACACCACAAACTAGCATAAAGTTCAAAATTAAAACCAGTCAGTTCTTGGAGATGGGAGTGAATTTTCTGCAAAATCTGCTTTCACATTTCTCACTAAACAGCAACGGAAGGTGAGTAAATGAGGCTGTTTGAGCTATTATACCTGAACCTTCCTGGACCTCTTGGAATTGATCTAACTCCTCCATGTTTGATGAACTCTGATCTTCATCTGAGTATGACCGGTTGGCATCACCCTGGAACACACAAATTTAGAAGTTGGGAACTCATAAACAGAAAAGACCATTTGTTCTTGTCTTTAACTTCTGGAACAAGTATAAAATCCTTCTTGGCAGCCAGTCCTCAGGGTGATCACTGCAAAGAGTCTCGTGTGACCTGGGATGACTGAGGTACTGCGTTCTCGCTTTTGGAAGGGCAAAGGACTCACTTTAATAGGGTAGGGTCTGTTGCACAGGATGGAAATTGTGAACTCCCTTTCACAGGGTTTGTCTCTTTCCCTGCAAAGATTAACACAGTCATCTTTTTCTCATTTTGTTCTAATGAAGCCCACCCTGAACTTAAGAAGGGAAATGACAGAGGTATGATACTTTGGGAGTCCTCTACCCCAATACCCTCAAAGTGACTCAAAGGTCCCCTTTATAGCACCTCTACTCCTCCTCCTGATGAGGCCCTGATGGCAACTCACCTCAGCCTGGAACCCCTCCACAAGAATGGCCACTAGCAGATTGAAGAGTACGTAATTGCCAAACGTCATGAGAGCCACAAAGTAGAGGGATGCCCATGGCGAGGTGGAGGCCATGCCATTATAGAGCACAACATTCCAGTCCTCCTGGGTTAGGATCTGCAACGAGGAGCAGAGGCCACATAAATATGAAGGAAGAACATGAAGCGGATTCCCAGAAAAGGACAGTGAAAGGATACACATCAGGACCACATCAGGCCTCTTAAATTCCCCATAACCACACACCCACTGCCCAGCTGTGGTACTGCCCTGATAACATTAGCTGAGCAAGAAGAAACAAGTGCAACCATGAGGGTAGCCATGTGCTGGGATGCTGGTGTTAAACACAGGAGTTGCCACAACAGAAGTGACCTTTACAAAGCATCTTCTAGGAATGAAGGAGCCCATCTGTCTGAGAGACACACCAGTAGTTTAATTACAACACACAATTGTTCTTCCTCCAAACATCACATGCCAGAGCCTTTTGTGTGAACTTTCGTGTTGTCAGGAGCAAGTGCAATGCTCCACAGTGAGAAAAAGCACCTCTCGATTCTCTTCACTTTGCCCTGGCCCACCCATAGAGAGCAAAGTGGGCTCACCTGGAAAACAGTGACGATAGCCCACAGCAGGGAGTCAAAATTCTTCCGGTCAGGAACTGTATCTCCTGTGTCCGTCCTGAGGCTGAACTTACAACCAAAGATATGCATACCTAGGATACTGTCAAGACAAGAAGAGGAGATGGAGTTAAAGATAAATATCTCTGCCACCACAGTGAGTTTGTCAGTGACTCTCTTTTCCTCTCAACAGTCTAATGTAGCACTACAGGAGCAAGGGGTAGAACAACACAGCCAGACCACTGGGACTTATCTGTGAAAAAACAGGCAACTAACTGCCTCCTCACCTGAATATAAAGATGAAGAGCATGAGGAGCATGCAGAAGGTGGCTACGTTGTCCATAGTCTTCATCAGCACCACAAGCTGGCGGCGCAGTGCAGGCATGAAACGCACCAGCTTCAACACCCGTAGAAGACGGAACGTCCGCAGCACAGAGAGACCACCATCCGACTGGCCAATGATCTCCCAGATGCTGTAGCCCAGAGAGGCACAGGCAGCGTGAGGGACAAAATAAAAGAGAAATGAATAAAAAGAAGAGAGAGAGGAATAACAATTCTAACCCAAGTTATCACCTCTGCATTGGCAGCATGTATATAGGGGTTACAGAAAAAATCAGTTTGAACAAGACATAATTACAAGTATATACTACAGGTTTATACTTATGTGTAGAAAGCTGCAGTTCTCCCTTCAGAACATGAACACAGCATTGCATGTTGCAGGAATGAGGCAAAGATGCTGCATTAAGTTCCAGCAAGATGAATTCTTCTTTCATGCATTAAACCTCTGTAGCATCCTTCATTTATGCATTTGCAAAATATTTCACAGACAATATTTGTTGTGGACTTGCAAAGCAACTGTGATTGCCTCCATTCTACAGAGGAGATAACAGAGGCAGAAATGCTATGTGGCTTGCCTAGGGTCACCAAGTGTTGGGAAAAGACATCTTGATCTCCCAATCCTTGTTCTTGTGCATCAGCTCCACTCCCCTTACTACAGTTGCTAAATCCTTTTTGAAAAGGCACATGAAAATATACAAGCTCTAGGATACTCTTTTCTATTTATATTTCAGTAGATCCCCAAGGCCCTTGTCACCTGATGATGACGATGATACTGTCAAAAATGTTGTAAGGGTTGCGGAGGTAATCAAAGAGACCAAAAGCAGCAAGTTTCAGGATCATCTCCAGGGCAAACATGCTTGTAAAGACAACATTGCTGATCTCCAAGATGTTGGTCAATTCCTCTGGCTGGAGAGAAGGCAAATTCAGAGAGTTAGAATGCAAAGAGCCCTGAAATTATGGGAAATAGAGTGCCACTGTTCCCAGCAGACCAGCTTTGTAGGGAGCTGCGAAGCTCCCATGGGTGAGATTAGAGTGGAGCTGGATAGAGCCGCTTGCACTCTAATTCCTTTGCACATTTACTGCCTTCATCATAGATTAAGCCCCTAACAAATTCTTTTACTAGAGGAGGTCAGGAGTTCCCCAGCTATTCACACAGCCGAGGCTGATGAAGCATCTCCCACACCCCACTCCATAGCCTGGTCCCCAGGCTAAAGGCTGCTTTACTTTGTGCAAAGAACTTGAGTATTTTTTGAATCAGGGCAAAAATGGCTGATCCATGGTCAACCTCTTTCTTTAAGGATTTCTTCCTCTCAGTTTTCCACAGGTAACTGGCACAACTTTTTGCTAAAATTCTGAAAACATTTGTACTATAGGAAAACAGTTCCCCATCTTCCTCTAAACCTCACTGCACCTCTCTTGTCCTTTTCCCCTCTATTTTTTCTCTTCCCCATTTTTCTCTCCCCAACTCCCCACCAAGTCCTTGGTATGCATTAGTTTTCTGGTCTTGCTCCAGCAGTCTTTTCTCATGCCTCTGTCCTCAGAGTGACCTCAATAATTACCCAATTGAATATCAGACTGGATGAATAAGACAACAGCAAGGAGGGGCACACTGCTAACACCTACCTGTAAGGGATAGGAAGGGCAGGACTGGGTGAGGAAAAGAGAAAAATTGACAGCATGAGGAGAAAGGCAGATGCACAAGGTGAAAACCTCCAGCGATGACACAAGATAATTGTGTTGAAAGGAAAAAAAGAAAAAAAAAAACCAAAACGAAAAAAAAGGCAATCTGACCATGCCTCGGGCATTTTTTTCTGTTGAATCTCTGACACATCTTTCAGCCTCTGCTACAGCCTTTTCCAGCAGAGACCAATGTGTTTGTGCATATGAGAGAAAGTGTTTTAATGACTCCATCAGTGGAACAAGTTTGAGCAAATTAAATTACTCCTCCTTTTGTTTTCTGAATTAATGACTTTTTCTTCAGTGTGTGCAGCCTTGGAAATTTCTCTGACAAGGTCAGGAAAGGGTCTAGACCATTTCCTCAGGAATGATGAAATGTTGCTTCAGAGGGAGACGGGCTGCACTGACGTTGTTGATAAGGGACACCAGGATCTTGCCACCCCTTGTGAAATGGAGGCATTCCCTGCACTGAATTTGGGATGGAATCGTCTGCTCAAAGCACCTCTCAGTCAGGGACTAGGACTGCACAAGGCCAAGCAGCAAGGGCTGAGGTCCTGAACAAGGTCAGATGCACGAGGGGCAACACACGCGCAAGCCTGCCTGCGTTTGCACATACTCAGACACACACATGCATAGCCCAGGGAGACTACCACGGCAATGGCAAGCTATAAAACGTTCCCAAAGTGAGAGAAAAACTTCCTCCCAGTATAACAAGTTGCATCTCGGGGTCAGGCTAGGCAACCCATGGCCTTCAGACCACATGAGGCTGCTAAGGCAATTCACCTGGCTGCAGCATGCTGCTGGCCATCACCTTCCCAAGCAGCAGCTGGTGGGCACCTGCTCCAGATGAAGGTGTGCCTCCTTCCTAAGTGGGAGGACAAGGCATGGCAGCTCCAAGGCACTTCTTCAGGGCTCCTCTGGCCCAAATTTCCATGTTTACCTTGGGGCAGGTACGTCACACCTCAGACAAGGTTACATATTTGGTGTTTAACCTACTGTGCCACTGAGTCCCATCTCCAAGCCTTCGAGGTGAGTCTGACCCAGGCTCTGCAGTAGCAGGCAGTAGAAGTCTCACTGTTTGGATACCCATCCTGAAAAGGTGGCTGAAGGCTCCTTGCTTCCTTCACATTGTTCTGAGCTATACCTGACCACCAGGTCACTCTTTCAAGCATCACATAAAATGGACGGGAGCAAGAAAACTGCAAAAGCCTGTTGTTCAAGGCAAGAGAAGATAGGCACTACCAGCACTGCAGAAATAAAATTGAGTGCCTGCAGGTCAAAGCCAGTATTTTTACCATGAACTCAGTATTAGTGCCCACTAGGAATGGCAGTCATGGTCGCTCCCCGAGGACTGAAAAAATTGCTGCTTTTTTGAAGGGCCAGCCTTTGTGTTGGCTGTACCTATTACTTATTCAGCTGGTGGAATGGGAAATGAGGGAGGAATGCAGTTTTGGGTCTGACCCTCCCTCTGAAGCTGGGGGCTGCTTTAACACCTGCTCTAGGACCTCCAGGGGCCCAGATCCTCCCAGGTGGGCAAACGGACTGGAAACTGCTCCTCACATCTGTGGCTTCCCATGCTCTTTGCTAATTTCTTGCACTCCTTGTTGTACTCCTTTTTATTGAAACAGTCCATTTCTTTAAAATAAAAAAAAAAGGGAGATGGCTCAATGTCCATCCATAATTACATTTGAATAACAAAACCATCCTGAAAATAAGGGGGAGAGGAAGGGAGATAAGAGCGAAGAGAGAGAAAGAATGAGCAAGTGCATAGGGAAAGGGAGAGATGAAGATCACTTCATGTAGAGCCAGGCAGTAATGGCACTCTCCAGGAACATGATGTCCATATGCTAAACAGGGATGCCAATTTCAGCCTGAATCAAATGATTATGTCAGTGAGGATGAGCAATGTAAAAAAGCGACAGGCTATGATGGTGGATTATCCTCCTCTCTGCTGTCCTCACGTTCTCTCTTGTGCTGTCATAAGGAGCAACTGATGTTTGAAAAGTCATGCTTGCATCTCACTTGTGGAAAAGGTCACCTGTTCCCCCATCTCTCCTTCCCTTCCTGACATCTGTTTCTCTAGTCAAGCCTCCACCTGTTAATCTTTTTCTAATGGGCCATCAATCAGTCCCAGCAAAGCATCCTTCCTAGAGAGAGGGGCAGAAAGGATTGGGCAGGGAAAGGAAGGAGAGATGGGCAGAGAGAAAGGCAGTGGAAGAGGAATTAAAAAACAAAGCTGAAAAAAAAAATAAACTCACTGTCACCCACAAGAAGTAGAGAAGGTGAGATTTTTTTTTTTAATGGAATAGGAAAGACATAAAGGCTGGGGAAAGAAGAGCAACACAAAAGGAATGAATTCAGGAAAAAGAGAAAAACAGCAGAGTCAGCTAGAGAAGCCCAAGGCAGCACGCTCACCAGCTAAAGGCAGATCGTGCATGGCAGCTGCTTCTGGAGATACAGATAATTCAGCAGAGTGCAAAGAGCCATCAGCTGAGTCGGGGCTGCAGACTGGGAGACACTGGGGGCTGTGTCCTGTGCAGGGATGCCCTCACACCTGGGGCAGTGTGGCCACAAATGAGTGCACATAGTTGGTGGCTGGGACATGGCTGGTGCTGGGGACTCTCTCTGGCCAGGGCAGTGTGAAATTGATGAAGGGGGCAAGTAAACAGGGAAAAAGTGGTTCTCTCCATTTCTTCCTACCAACACACAGGATCCCCAACAAAACAGATGTGTCACCTCACAGCTGTGAGAGCTTCCCAGGCTCCAACAGACAGCACTCAGGCATTTATCATCAAAACTGGTAGCAAGGCTTCCTCCTCCCAGGTCACCCAGGTTTACCTAGAAACTGTAAATTGAAATGTCCACAAGAAAAGGCCTGAACTCAAGGCTATTTTAGACCAAGCAAAACCAGAGAACACCAGAAATCTCCCTACAAGAAAAGTCTGTTCATATTGCCAAGCCAGGATAGACTCGTTTACCCATCACTCCAGGAAAGAAATTTGAACAAAACTATGGGAGCTGAGTACTGGGGTGAGGAGGGTGGCTTGAAGCAGAAGAGAGATGCCAGGGGGCAGAGCACTCCCAGAGCCACTGTTTTAACCAGACTGGTTCCCTACTCTGAATATGGATCTCTTTCCAAATCCATGAAACGACCTAATTCACCAAGTCATTCATCCCTAGCAGCATAGATCAAACACTGAGAGTGAAGTATATGGTTCAGGTCTACTTCAGGGCTCCTGTCTAGTGATCAGAAACTAGACCTGGGGCAACAGATGTCAGCTGCCCAGCTTTTTTCTCCTTTTCAGTTTCTTATTAACATTGGAATTCTTATCTCAGCTGAGACTAAAAATTTAATTAGTCCATTATTTGACAACAGCCAGAAACTCCTGCACTATAGGAAAGGTTAAGAATATGCAGACCACCACGAAGACCCCTGCAGGAGGAGTTTCTCCCAACCAGGAGTAAATTGGCAATTGTCTACAAACTGAAGAGAAATTGATGCAATCTATGCAGACCAGCCCTACCAAACCGTACCTGCACATCACTGCCCCTGAGAACATGAGAGAGAAATATTCCATACAGAGGTCTCTCCAGCCTGTTCATTCTACTCACCATTTCAAAGTCACTTGACAATAATCAGAAGAGTCACAGATATGTCAGCCATGGAAGACCCCAACTAGCTTTTACTTACTCTAATCACCACCCCACAACCAATGCAAGATTTCATGATATTTTGTTATACCCTTGTTTTACAAGACTGAAGTAATGTGGTTTCGTCTACCACCCCAGGGAGACTGTTCCATCATTTACTAAATGTCAGCATGATGAGCTGGCTTGGATGTTTGCTGAATGTTTCTGACAAGCAGCAAATAGTAAAAAGAGAAGCAATAACTGTAAAATATGAACTTGTGGATGCAATAAATGCTAGTATAAAGGGAAATCACACAGAATATGAAGATACTGATCCACAGGGCTGGTCTAGTTAGAAAACAAGGGATCATCTCCTGATCGACACAAGACATACCTCATAAAACATTGATCTGATGTATGAAAGAATACTATAAGTAGGTACTGGAGAAGGTAAACCAAGTTACTCAGCAACTGTCTCATTGGCTACTAATGGCAAAGAAGCTTGAGTCCAACAGGCCATTCAAGAAGTATATGAGAAAGGCAGCCTGGGACATTCAGTTGGGACCAGCCCTTCATCCTCATGCTGAATAACGGAGAAAAGCAAGCAGCACCAGATCCTCTGTGAATATTTCAAAAAATAAGCCTCTTTAAAGGATCCTTCTGGACAGCCACAAGCATCTAATACCTTCATTTTCTACACTGGATTTTAAAAATAGGCACTTCCAAGTAGAAACAGATTGAAGAACTACAAAAACGATTTCAAGCAGGACAAAGCTTGAAATGATGGATTTTGGCTTGTGCAATGTCCCAGCAACATCTGGAGGTCTAATACTGAGGATATTACATGGTATAATGCACACTGATGGATTTGAATAAACTTATCTATTTACAAATGATAACTTGTGATAAGCTTAAGGACTAAAAATTACTCATAGCAGTGCAGTTTGTCCCAAAATTATTTGATTTCCCTCACAAGAAATGTATAAGGGGATGGGAAGCTGCCTTGGCCACACAGACAGGACAGGACAAGGGACTGGATGTATAAGCTAAACAAAGTTAAACAAAGCCAAATTCCAATGTGACTTGGATCCAAGTAAAGTGGTTTGAGTTGCTGAGGCTAAGTCTCCTGGCAGAAAAATATTATGAGTATTAAAGCCCTGAATTGTAACAAACAGATCATTTTAATTAATGTTTTTCTTTTTGTTGCTCAAGGCTCAGGAATTGAAGGCGAGACTTGCACATGGGCTCTGTCCCCCAGGTTCCTGTGTTTCTGAGCCTGAACCTTGTGCCTGGCTCCTGCAGTCCCTCTCATCCCTTAACCTGATGGTTGGTAGGTGCTTTGGGGTCAGCAGGTCAGCTCACCCAGGTATAGGTCATGAGCAAGTGGAGTAGCAAGGAGCTGATGGATGGATGAAGTGCCATGAGCTGCTCCCAGGACTGCTCAAACCTGTGACACCTTTGCACATCCTCTTGCTCAGCCAAACAAGTCCCCAGAGAGCGGCTGGGATTGTGATCTCCCATGCATCAGAAAATAAAAGCTCAAGAGGTCTCTACACGCATTAGCTCTGGGCCAGGAAAGGTTCATATGATGAAGCAGCTGAAGCAACAGAAGCTACCTCGGTCATAGGATGGTGTCACCCTGCAAATCACAGATCTCTGCAGGCAGAGGGGTTTTGTTGCATATCATTCTGTGAAAATTTGTGCTTCTGTGAGGAAAAACAACAGGAAAAAAAGAAAGGAAGGAGAGAAAAGGAAGTAACGAAGCACCAGTCTGAGATCTACTGATTGTACAGCTTGAGGAAAACTGAAAGAGAGCAACAGGAAGCGCAAACACCTATCTGCTTTTGAGTTAACTGCTGACTGAAAAAGACCTGGAATTCATGGTATGGCCTAAATATATATATTTTTTTAATCTTCTTGTGCCAGGGAAACAGGATTCAGTATATACATTTTAAATAAACAGGCTGCACCACATTTTCCAGTTATGATCAATTTGGCTGACATCTCTTTCTAGTAGAAACAGCATGCAGGGTCATAAACTTTTCCTAGCTACTTATGGATAAAAAGCGATAGCATAACTTTAAGGATGTGTCATTAATAACCTGGTACTAGAAACCCCAAGGCTGCAGGCAGTTCCCACTCTGCTGCAGGCTGAACAAACACAGCAGAGGCAGCCTAAAAGGGCTTAAATCTGCACACACAACAGCCAGAACACGAGAGTGGATTCTGTACCTCCAGCTCAAATATTCTGCTGCTAAACTCGTAATTCATGCTGTCTCCAATAAACCAAAATGAACAATGGCTCTCCCTGCCTGGTGCTCACATCTTTAAAACATCAGTGGGCAGTTTTCATCCTGTCCTGGGCTTCAACCCTTAGTCATCTCTGTGCTACGTGCTAAATACATCACTCTTTTTTATCTATTTTCATGAGTCAACCCCTCCTGCCTCTTCTTCATTCTCCTCTCCTCTGAGCTCCTGCCAGTATTTTCCTGGTACTGAACCATCCAGTGCTGTTTTGCATTCTGAGATCAAATTAAGGTTTCCCATCCTTGTACCAGAAACTAGCTGGACTTTGAAAAAATGGTCTAATGCTTGGTATGTGAATGGGATCTAGACATCTAGAGCTTCAAATACTGGCTCAGACACTGTGTTACCTCAAACAGGCGAATTGAAGATACTCTGAGTCTCAAGATACCTCCATCCTGATACAGCACAGGACAAATCTGAGTGCCTTGCTCAAACCAGACTCATTGCCTGTCTTTTTGCTGTCTGAGACTGTGTTCAGGACTAGACTTCACCCTGGCTCCAAAGCTTCAGTACAGTCATCATCTCAGCAATGGAGCAATCTCTTACTTTTGTGATCTGGGCAGACACGTGGAGCAAATCATGGTCGTGTCCAAACTGGCAGCATAGATCTGAGACATGGATGTACAGTACGGACTCCTTCAGCACAAAGTGCAGCAGAGCTACCAGGCAGCAATGCAGATGCAAGGTGATGGGCATGCTTAACACCCTCTGAAGCTGGCTCTGCACATCACAAAGTAGACACAGCCTCTGTTTCCTAGCTATAAATTGAGGGCACACAATCCTTCTCCATCTCACATGGCTGTCATTAGGATAAAGCGCACTGCTGACTCAGAGCTGCCTGCAAACTATCGGCGTGAAAGTCAAACCTGTGCCCACACCTGCTGTCTATGTCTGACCTATCTATCACTTCTTGCTGTCAAGGAAAAGGAAAAGCTTAAGCCATCTGAGCCCCCAGAATGACCAGAGATGGGAGGTGGTGCCTTTCCTATCCTTCTCATATAGATAGACTGTGCTCAGGCATCTCTTAATTAAGCGGGAAAGGCTAGCAAGCTGATGGATTTGAATTGAGATGCTGGTGAAGTGCCTGTGACATCCCCAGAGGGCACATTAAATTAACCAAATAGACTGAGGATTCAGTAAGCTAATGAAGAGAGAAATGAGAGAGAGAGAAAGAGATGAGGGTGAAGGAGAGAGAAGTAGATGGAAAGAGAAGACAGGGTAAAAAAGAAAAACTGAGGGATAAAAGCAAGCAGGGAGGAGGAAAAGAGAGAGATTGAAAAGAGGTGAGAGGAAAATACATGGAGATATTGAAAGTTATTAAGTGCAGGGATAAGGAAGAAAAGACCCTACAAGATCCTGAGGCTTTCTCCAAATCCATGCTGGGACCATCTGTGCTGTAGCCTGGGGTCCAAATTGCTCAATCTCTGCCTCCACCGAATTCCATCAGCTGCTTAGCAAGGCTGTGACTGCGAGCAGGACTCACCAGTCCCCACTGCCCACCCTGCGCCCTGAGGTGCCTTACCTGCTCATGGTGCTCGATGCCCATACTGATTGTGTTCACTAGGATTGCAATCATTATCCCACGGTTGAAGTACTTGCTATCCACAATCCCTCGAAGCTTGGCCCTCACTTCTCGCCACATGTCACTGCAAAACTTCAGCCGTCCGCCTTCTTCCACCTCCTCCTCCTCCTTCTCCAGTGCCGAGATGCCCTGGTCCTGTCTGCTGCCCTCTCCCTCCTCTTCACTGGCTCCTCCATTCTCCTGGTCTGAGCCAGCGCTATCCAGGACAGAGAGCCTTCGGGACTCTTCGTACTCCCCTCTATGGCATCGAGGGCAGTTGGTGGGGTCAGAGGTTGCCGTCACAGCAATGGGCTGGACCAAGCCCTGAGGAGGGCAGTCAAGAGAGTTATGCTGCTGGCAAAGCCCTGGGGAGAGAAATGATCATGCTTAATGGAGAAGGCTTTCAAAAAGATATCCAAACTGGGCATTTCTTTGGCTTTTAGGAATTTAGGCAGGGTAACTGGGCTTTTTAGCTATAAACACCAGCACTGCTCAAGGGCAGTGATAAAAGCCATTGCCGTTGGGGGCTTTACACTGACTGGCTGTGTCACCAAAAGGCACAGTACTGTTCAGCTGCCAGTGATTAGACTCAACGGGGATTCAAGTCCATCAGAGGAAGAACTGTTTTGCCTGATGCAGGAATCACAGCTTGAGACTCAGTAGCTTGTGTCAAGTGGGAACTGAGGGAAAAATGATCATGGGGGCTGCTTTTGGCCTGAACAGCTACAAGTGGGGTCTGAGAACCCACATGCTGAGCTGAACTCTTTAAATAACAGAAGCTACATTAGCAAAGCACCTCAAGAAGCCAAAAAAGATAGCACAAGAACAGTTCCTCCTGATTATCTGTGCACTCTGAATCAGAACAGATCTGCTAACTTCAGAGAGAAAACTAAGTTTGTGTTCCTCCATCCTCAAGTTGGGCCTGGATGATGAAATGGACACTGGGGGAATGAATCAATCAACTCACTAAAACAGTACATGAGGCCTGCAGAACCTTTCCTTCCAGCAAGTAAAGAAAATGGAAGTCTGAGTATGCAAGACCAGCTGAAAAATCTGCCTTTTTGCTTGTTAATGGGAGTATTACTTACAAAAGGCATCAGCAGGCAGTTAATACTAACTCTATAAAACTATTTTTACAGTAACTTTTCAGGCCAAAATTCCAATTTAAATGGAATCTCATGTCTAATTTTACAAAACAGAATGTGCTCCCATCAAGAGAAATTGTCTTCGTTGCCTTTGCATATCAAACTGACTTCTTCAGTATTGCTCCCTTGGTTCAGGAGACACTCTATTGCAATTCTAGTCCCTTTGCCTCTCTCTTGAGGTCCAAAAGCAACTCAGCTTGGGAGGAGAGCTCTGGGGGACCTGCTGAGTCACCCAGTCCAATCCTTAGTCCTACTCTCTCATATTCCCTAATGCTTAGCTCCCCAAGACTGCTACCACCCCCCTGCTATACCAGACGTGGAGCCCTTTAGAAGCCTCAGTCAGTGCCTTTAGTGTTGTCTCATTATGGTCTCTGGGTTTCAGACCTGGGTTTCCCACATTCCCTGCTGGTCACCCCTCTTTCATTTCCATTCTTGCTGGTCATTCCCATCTTGCTGGTTTGGTGCGCTGCCCATTGCCCCATGCTCAATGGCCAATGTCAATTCTAATTCTGTGCTTTGTAGGCACAGGTCCTTTGGCAAGCTGGCACATGGGCATGCTCCCAGTTACTCTCGCATTCCCACTATTGTAATTTCCAGCTTTACCCATGCAATCCTTACTGTAGTGTCTCTGACTTTTCCTGTTCCTGCCTAGCTTGGCATTGCTCGGCTCCACGTGGCCGTGGCGCCGGCTCTGTATGCTGTTGTACAGCCCAAGGGTACGGCGTTTGGCTTTGCGCACGATGTGGCAGACGTATTGGAAGATCTCCTCGTAGCAGTCTCCCGGCTCCATGTAGCTGGCGACAGTGCTGGAGGAGAGGTACCGGGCCCGCTGCTCCTGCATCAGCTGATGCTCCCGCTGCTTGGTCTCCGAGAACTGTGTGGCAATGACCACCAGGCACAGGTTAATCATGAAGAAGGAGCCCACCTAGTAGCAAAAGAGAAAGAGGCACAGTCAAGGTCAGCTGGAGGAAGAACATGCAGGAGGAGGAAAGAGGAGAGAGGAGAGGAAAGTGACTGGAGGCCGACAAAGGAATGGGAACCAGTCTATGTATAGAGATGGGGTTTCAGAGAAAGCCAGGGCTGGCTAAGCTTGTTTTTGAGAACTCACTCAATATCATTATCATGCAGAATTTAGAGCTCTGAACTGAAATTCAGGAAACACAAGCCCTGTGTTTTGGCTCTTTTGGCAGGCTTTAGGATCTTTAGCATCTCACTTAGAAGTTATCTGCAAATGGTTTGACGAAAACTGGACTTTTTGTTTCCCTCTCCTTTGTTTTAAACAGAAAGTGGGAGACGGAGAACTAGTTTGATGGCTTTCTCCCTTTCTCCTCTGCTTACTCTTTTATTGCTGGAAAAATCATGCACTGTCATTTATGGTCTTCAACTCTTGGAGGACCTCAGGACCACTATTCTCAAAGCATTTTATTTATTTCTACCATTTATACCTTAATTCACCATACAGGGAGACGGCACATTGCTGAAATGAATGAGCTCTTGAAACCAAAGAGGAGTTTACAAAAACTAATGACTTCGAGAAGGACACAAAACAGTTTGGCAAAACACTGCTCCCTCACTCATTTTCTATCCTTCTGATACTAGATATATTATATTAGCTCTATTAGCTCTTTACTTGTCCTCCAGCCTAGGGAGGCTTTCCATTTCAAACACAAAACCAACCACAACCCACTCCCCCAATTTCTTAGAATCAAAACAAAATGCCCAAGCTCTTCCTATTCCCCATACAGAAGCCAAAAAGTCTATCAGGCTTATTTTACACCTTTGCATGTTCCCTTCAAGCTTCCTTTGCCTCGGTTTTCCTGTCTGTAAAATAGAGCAAATATTTCTTGGTGCTGAGAGATCTGGAGGTAAAAATCTTACCCTCAGTTTTACATATTATGAAATTATAGATGAATCTCCACTAGGAGATCTATCCATTACACTTAGGATAAAGGGGGGGCTTCAATATGATGAGAATTTCATACATAAAAGGGCTGGTAACCACGTTCAAAATCATTCTTAAAAGCTACGATGCCTTGATTGGTGCCTACTTCCCATAGAGCTGTGGCAATATGGCATCCATAAAACACAGAATCTGATCTCTGAACACATCTGTGCTGCTCTGAAATGGACCCTGCAGGGCAGCCCCTGGGAGGAGAGGAAGCACCAGCTCAAGATTTCTGCTTCTCCTGGACCAGAGAACATCCCTGCTAAGAGACATCCTTGCACCATGTTCCTCCTGTATGAACCCACACAGGACCCAGTCTCACCTCCTCATCTCTCCTTTCCAAGCAAACAGCTCTGACACAGAGCTGGATCCAGTCCTGCCCTTATCTTCACAAATGTGTTTTCTTCCATATAACCCTTGCAGCAAAGGGCAAGCAAAGGTGGCTGACCCCAATCCTTGTGCACGGAAAAGGTGGAGTTTTTTTTCAGCAAGTACCCCAGCTCGTTTTATCCATCCAGGCAGCCTTCCCCTCAGTGCACAGCGCTTGCCACTGCCCCACCAGCTTGCCCCATTGGTTGTCCCTTTTTCTTGCACACAGGTGCCCAGCAGCTCTGTCCAGAAGCTCAATACAGTGGCTCTAAATATTTCAAAGGGGAGATGTGCCTGCTAGCATCTGAATAAGCCTTTGAAACACAAAGCCCTTCCCAACCAGATTCAACATAAGGACAATAAACCATCTCAAAACAAAGGGCTTTCCCCCCCCCCGCTTCCTCTCAGCACCCTTCAAAGCTGTTCTGCTTCCCTTCATTGCTGACCCTTTCTCTTCCCTTTCCTCCCGCCCATATTTCAGCCTATTTTCCCTTCATCTTGTGTACGTGGCCTTGAAAACTAAAACAATGCCTCGTTTGGATTCCTTCACCTTCCCCCAGGATTTTCCCTGCTCCATGAAGTCTTGCATTTTTTTCACTGATGAGAGTATGACTGGGAATCCAAACTCTTCTCTGATGCACTCTTCTGCCCTCTTCTCCCTTAGCATCACACAACACTCACACAGGCTTGCCCATTCAGTTATCTCCCTCGGCTTGCCCCGGGTGAGACAGGGTTGAGACCTAGACACCAGCTATGTACGCATTTCTGGAACACTGGTTGTGACACTGCCTGGTACTTTGCAACTTCCAACAACTCCACAACAACAACCGATTAAGACTTGCAATACCTTCTCTCTAGGCTACAAGCAGAGGAGCTGAGGACATCAAGATGCCCTCAGCAGGGTCACGCTGTAAACCTGGGGTTGAATCTGGAGGGGTGTTCAGGTTTCACACCACCAAGCCCTGTCCTCACAGGCACTGTTTGCTGTGATCTCCCACCAGGTGACCAAGAAGCAGGGGGCTGAGAGGACTGGATATGGCAACTAAACCCCAATCCTTAAATCTCTTAGCTAGGAACATCAAAAGCAAGACAAATGAGCTTGTTTAATCTTTAAGATGACAGGCAAGTCCATAAACTCTAAGGCTCTGCTGAGCTTGATGCTGCCTCCCAGCAAGCAGAAGGATAGGAAGGGTCCCAGATGGCTCATAAATGAGCAATCCATCTCAGCTAGCTGAGCAGAGAGACCGAAAGTATCTGACATGGAGTCAGATAAAGCATCTGACAGAGGTATAAGAAGATCGTTGATTCAGAGCTCTGACACAGGAGTCCCATTCAGCCCTCAGACTGAGTTGTACTTTGATTAAGCAGATCTTGGCCTTGTTCAGCCCAAGGTTCAGTCCTGGTCTCTGCAACATCTAATAAAATCTAACTGGTACTGGAGATGCTGACTTTTTATGCCTGGATATCCAACTTGTATTCTGAAGCCCACATGTGTAAGGACAGAGCACTTCAGGGAGGCCACTGGGTGCTGCAACGTGGATGCCAGCATGAGAGATCAGAAGAGCTTTCTCTAATCAAGGAGCCACACTCGTGGCCAAAGTAGCTGGAGGAGTGACAAAGAGACACCTGGACCTCAAGCAGGAAGACACAAATGAAACATTGACCCAAGAGGTGACAGCAGTCCTTCCTTCACGTCACCTCCCTGATCTCCGGCAGAAGAATATGCTGAATACGTAAAATGCTTTTACCAAGTTGTTCTGCAAGGCTGCTCTGAGCACCAGGGTCAGCCAGCACTCTTCCCCTCAGGGGACCATGTCTATGCAGAAGTCCTAACCATGATGGGAATATATCCAGGTGGTGGAGCCTTCTTCCTGCCAGATGAGCAGTAGCAGGTAATGTCCTTATGTAGGTGCTTGAAGATATCTCTGTGAGGGAAGGAGAAGTCACAGATGAAAGTAAAGCTCTAAAGAGGAGGCTGCAGAGATCCAGCCCCAGAAGAGTAAGTTTGAGCCAAGGCTATGTGGAAAAGCAAAGAGTTCAGGCTTGAAACACAACTGTCAGAGCAATCCTGCTTTGAAACTCAGGCCTTTCGACCATGGAGAAGGAGGGAAGGATAAAGGCTGGAAGGACTGTGCTTCATGAGACTTGAAAAGGAATTGTCATTTCTATAAGAAGACTCAGAGGGAAAATGAAACCAAGTGATTGCAAGTTCACACTGTGGTGTTGCTATGTGCTGCAAGAGATGCATTACACATGCAAATAAGGTAACAGGAAGGCTAAGTACTTTCTCAGTGTAACTCCACCAAAGGCAAAGGAAATATCCCATCTAGTATATGGCTCCTTTGCCCTCAGCAGTTCCCAGAATAAGTTGAGGTTCATGTGCTCCTGTGTTTGATGGAAATAAACCTACATGGCTTCTGCAAATGAGGAGGGAGTGTCTAGAAATGTCAATGACACTCGGCAGTGAAATCTCAATGAGTGTTTAATTGAGGGTTTTCAGCCACCTGCAAATTCAGAGACAAAGTTTGAATTCTCTGGGAATCCACATGAGATAAGCCAGCAGTAGAATGTCCTGCTTAGAAACCAAAAATATGCTGACAGAATTTATGTAGTTCGGAGCAGCAGGTGAGGGGTAGTTTTTGGAACTGGCTCGCAGGAGATGGGCATGCGCAGGTTAAACACTGACTCTGCACAGTCCTTCCTGGCTCTGGAAGAGACAGTGTCTGAGGCCAGGAGTAAAGTCTGTGCCGAACTGCACATTGTACCAATCTGTGTATCCTGGCCACGCTGCTCAAAGTGAAAATTCAAGTAGGTGCTAAATACCTTCTTCATGGTGGGAGATCTGAAAAAAAACTTGATGGGAAATAACTGTTTTCTGAACTCACAAAAAGCAGTGGATGTTCAGTTTGCCTTTGGGAATATAGCTGGGGGGAGCTCCTCTGCACTGTCTCTCCTTGGCACTCTCCAGCCTCAAAGCAAAAGCAGGATTCCTCAAGGTGTATTTCACCTCTGCTGTCCTGGCTCACGCTGCAGCCCACAGTGAGGAGGTCATCTTTCTGTTTTTCTCTCCTTGTCTTTCCCTTGTAATGGTAGAAGGCCAGCAGGCAGGGAGAAATAAAGGATAACATAAAGATTCAGCTTTTTCGTAAGTTGTCTGACATGAATGCATCAGCAGATTTTTTTTTTTTGTGCCACTCCCTATATGTACAGGCTGCAGAATTTCTCCCAGAAACTAGATTAAGGTTTGTTTGCTCTCAAATTATTTCATGCCAATTTAAATTTAAACTTGATCCCATGCCAGGTGAGTCTGTTTGTGTTATTGGGTGACCGCTTCTAGAGATCCTACTTCTAGGAGGGCGTGGCCACATAGGACAAACAGTAGGTGCAGAGAGGAGTCTTAGCCAAGTCCTTTCAACAGCCCATCCAATGCATGTAGGCCTTGGAGATAAACACTGAGGTCCTTACTGGCTAAGTGACCTAGAATCAAATTGCACTCACTGTGTACAGATTTTATACATCCCATAATCCATTCTAGGTCTTTCTCTTCTAGTCTTGACTTTGCTCTCCTCGTGGGAAAACTGCAAAGGTCTTCATAAAAACAAAATCCTTCCTTGTTAGAAACAGGATATTCCCTCCAAGAAAATGTACTTGCATTTTGGAAGTTTAAGGCATGGAAGAGCCAATGGCTTAATGCTTCTCATCTCTCTCTCCAGGCACCACCAACAAATGTCCTTACAGCAAAGCAACCTTCAACCTTCATTTGTATAAATTCACAGGGCTTATAAACTGCTTGTTAAGTTCTCATCACAGCACATTTCTCTCTTTCCATCCCCACTAGCCACAAGTGATCTCACATAGCCAGTTTATGTTGGACTGCTGACACTTTTGGAGCAGCAGTTCCTTTTTGCGCATGGTGATGAAGTAATTCAGTGTGACAGATCCTGAATCTGACAAAATCTGAATTTGAGACCAGGAATCTGAGAAATCCAGGTGCTGCCAAAAGCCATAAAACATGGCTCAAGAATAACTCAATAGCTTAAAATGTATAAAGACACTTAGTGGGAAAGCAGATGCAGAAATGGTTTTCTGTGCTTTTGGGCCTACTGGTTTGGGGAATTTACTTTGAGGGAAGATCTGTGCATGAGAATATTATCCTACA
The DNA here is from genome assembly GCF_036417535.1 of Chlamydotis macqueenii. Lineage (NCBI taxonomy): Eukaryota > Metazoa > Chordata > Aves > Otidiformes > Otididae > Chlamydotis > Chlamydotis macqueenii. The sequence continues at coordinate 56,163,699 of NC_141556.1, forward strand.
CTGGGTACGCAAGCATACCTCTAGGAATCAACCCTGAGCATATTTTTTCAGCGAAAGAGAATAACCTGGATCACAATTATGTGATCCTGCCACCAGCTCTTGGTGAAAATCAACTAGCTGGGTTCCTGAGATTTCTAGAAGAAAACCAAGTAGTTTGCTACTCAGTCTCCATGCTGACCTAATACCTGTCCTTTTGTATGCTCTTAGTTTACAATGCTGACAGTCATAAATTCTTATACTTACAATTATCAGCAAGATAAAGTAGATAAAATTGTAGAAGGAATGGGCATCCATCACGTAGTACATGATCTCCACCCACCCTTCCAGTGTGATCACCTGCAAAGACAAACAATGAGAGAAACATGAGGGAAGTAGGCTTCCAGAGCTCACTCCTCAGTATATAGAGATAGTTACTGGCAGGGCTGTTGCAAACCAAGGAAGGTGAGAAATAACAATTCATTTTAAGGAGGCCAAGTTTCCACTCCAGGAAATCAGCGTGGTACTACTTGGTGACACTGGCATACTGTCAAAGCCTGTGAGATCATGCTAGTCCACAGCAGGAATATTTCATTAAAATAGTTCATATCCCTGGATCTCAGCAGGGGAAAACCCGCAGCACTTTTCTGTGTTCCTTGGACTGGACACCACGTACAGCCAGCGGAAAAGGAAAAACGGATGGATTTTAGCTCCCATATGAAATGCATGCTGGGAATGAAAAATAAATAAATAGACTTCTTTACTATAGTGATCTGGATTGAATGGAAAACTGGTACAAGTCAGCCTGAAAGATGTAGCTCTTTTCAGCAAAGGCCTGAAACAGCTCTATGTACCCCCCCATCTTCAGGAACACCATTTGCAGTGCGCTCTGTCTCTCTTGCCAGAGCAGTTACAAGGCCTTTTCTCTCTGCATCTATACCATACCCTGCCAAAACCATCACGGGAGCAAAGACTGAGTTAGAAAAAAGAAAAATAGCTTGAGTCTTGTTAGGAGGCTAACTTGGTCGTACCTGAAATATCACAATCCAGGCATATCCAATGTTGTCAAAGTTGATGGCACCCTTGTGCGGGTTGGCGTTCCCTGTACGGCATACATTGTAGTACTGGTTCCAGTTGACACACATGCCACTGATGTTGAACTCTTGCCGGACTGAGTTGTAATAATAGTAATCATCCTTGTCCAAACAACATTCATGGCCCCGTTCCTTCAGTGGGGGTATCTCGTGACAGCCCATAATTCCATTGTCTCCTGACAGTGAGCAGATAAAGGGCATCTCATCATCTTCCTCAGGCTGGTAATAAGGGGGCAGGACAATGTCACCTTGTCTGCAAGGATAAAAAACACCACAGCTATAAAGTTCCTTAACAGAGAGCTTCCCATCAGTGATACTGGTAGAGCTTGGAGGTCCCATCCTGACATAGGGACTGCACTGGGTAAGGGATTTCCAGGTTTATTGCATCAGAAGAAGGGAAGGGAAGACAGGGCTCCTGGAAAACAGGAAATCTCCAGCGTGAGCCCCCAGTTTTCAGAGCTTTGCCTGCCATCAGATTACCCCAAGCCAAATTACACAATCTGCTTTCACGGAGACAAAGAAAATCTGGAATGCAGAGATTTGCATTCTGATCACTCTCCCCATTAGCATCAAAGCTAAATCAGACGCAGTGATATTAAGGAAGTTCATCAGGCTTTACTGTGATGTGCTCATGTATGTAACCGTTGATGGACATGTTTTATAACATTTGGCAGTGAACCTTCTGTACTTCTAAAAAAAAAAAAACAAAACCACCAGTTCATGCATAATTAAGGTTGTACAGCTAAGCCTTAAAATCAGGAAACGCAAAGTTAAAATTGACTTAACCTTAACTTTGACTCCTCCTTGACAGTTGACATTATGGGTGCAATGCTTCATGACAAGTTCACGTGCTTCTTCCAAATAATGCAAGCACCTTCCCAACGCATGAATAATTAACATCTTCTATGCTTGCCTAGCTGAAGATGAACTAATGATGAGGAAAGTGAAAGGTGGAGATTTAAAATTTTCCATTAAACTTTATCTAGCGCATTCCTTGCAGTGCTACAATACTCAGCTTTCACCATTGCATGAATGCCGACTTTTTCACCAAGTGTCATTGGAAGAGGACAGGTGTTGATGAAAAAGAAAAGAGAGAAAGTCTCAGATTCCAAACTGAGCGAGACTAAATCACAAAGATCTGTCATTATGCACCCACATCATTGGTGAACTGGGTGCCTGTAGACTTCATGTCTCTAGTAATGGTCAGCCAAAGATTTTCTAGCACCTGTCACTTTGCAGGCTGTGGCCCCAATTCACTTCTCAGTTACATCAACTCTGCATGGACGTAATTACACTTATTAAAGTAGTACTACTCCTGATTTACATAAAGGACAATCATCCTAAAAATTTGTTTCTCCCCAAGGAATATACAAACACAGTAAATGGCTTCTTTAAGCAGCTCCTACTCTCCAACCGCACTGCTGTTCTGCAGATTGTATTTTCACACTTTTTTTTTTTTTCCAATTTGAGATGATCTAAAGCTTCAGAACTGTTTAATCAGACTTAACTGATCTACAGCTTTAGGGGTTTTTTAAGCAGCCTAAACTGATAGGACACATGGGATTAGTATACAGTTCTAAGAAGATATTTTAAAGCCTGAGATCTGCTAAAGCCAGAAAGTCAACAGGAGGAACTGTGCACTGGAACTGGTGCTCTGTTCTCCGGGAGAGTAATCAGGGAACTTGCAACAGGCAGGAACTTTTCCACCCCAGTGCCTTTGAGGAGGAGGACAGCCATGCTCTGAACCCCCCAGAATAATCCTCAGATACCTGTAATCAACCCCTGTGTGGCTGCAGGGTCTCTTTGCCAGAATGTGCCCACATTTCCCCACGGGGTTTTTTGTCCCATTCAAGTAGCCGTTCTTCAGTTTCAGATGCTCTCACTTCTACTAACCTAGCTGTGGGACTGTCCTAGTTTTGGCTGGGATGGAGCTAATTTTCTTCCCAGTAGCAGCTGTGTTTTGGATTTAGTATGAGATTTGGTATGTGAAGAATTTTGGTAATACACTGATGTTATTAGTTGTTGCTAAGAGATCAAGGATCAGCTTCCCAGGTTTCACTACTGTGCAGGTGGGAGAAGCTGGGAGGGGTATAGCCAGCACAGTTGATCCAAACTGACCAAAGGAAGTATTCCATACCATAAACACCATGCTCAGTACATAAGTGGGGGTTGATCAGTGGGCAGCTCTCTTGGTCTCTTTCTCTCTCTCAGGATCATTCTTAGATCCACTGGATCCATTCCACGATTGCTGCGTGGGAAGGGCTGTATCGGTCATCAGGTGGTGAGAAATTGTGCATTTGTATATTTTATTATCCTTCTGTTTTATTATTATTATTTACATATATTCTTATTATTACCTTTGCTGTTTTAGTAAATTGTCTTTATCTCAATGCATGAGTTTTCCCTTCTTTCTGATTCTCTCCCCCATCCCCCATCCCTCTCCTCCATGGGGAGAGGGAGTCAGCAGCTGTGTGGTACTTGGTTGCTGACTGGGGTTAAACCACAACAGGGACATCTCTCCCAGCAGCCTTCTGTCCCCTCCTCCCCATGGAAACTCCCACGGGCAATTATGCTCCTGATGTTTTCCAATAACTTCCCCCTGTCCCTCCAAACGCTCTGGAAGTAATGTGCTATTGTTCAAACAGTGATCTTAACTCCACATCACAGGTGCCAACAACGTCCGGAAGCTTCAGACAGCACTATGGCTTTCTATAAGACTCTTCTTGTTATTGATTCTGAAGACAGAGCAAGTGCAGGAGAAAATTGGCATAGCTGCTGTTTCAGAGTTTCAACTATATTTGGGAGCAGGAGAAGCATCTTGAATCTCTGGGCATGGTTGGAGGAGGCAGCTGTGTTAACCTTATGCCTTGGCAAAATCCGAATGAGCCCAGGCACCTGTGGACCACGAAGAGAGACTAAAAATAGCCGCCTTTGCTCTCCCTCCCTTTCCAATCACTGCAAGACGTGACCAGTGCTCTGCACGGTCTCACTCTACAGCCATTTGGAGTAAGTGAAACACAGAGTAAAGCAGCAGAAGATGACAGAGCACGGAAGGGTAAAGAGAAATGCCCCTGCAAGAAAGGAAGGAAACATAATCTCCCAGGCACTCACATTGTGAAGTTTTCCTCCATGAAGCAGCGGTTGCGGAGCAGCCCAGCCCACAGCTGCACCCCGATGATGCCGAAGATGAAGAAGACAAAAAAGCAGAGAAGAAGGACGTTCCCCAGCATGGGCAAGGTGTCCAGGAGCAAGTTCACAAGGATGCGCATGCCTGCAGAAGGAGAAGAGAGCCAGAAGGAGCAAGTGTGGGATGGAGGAACAGAGAGAGAGAAAAGGAGAAAAGGGAAGGGGAGGGAAAAGAAAGAAAAATATAGGAGACATTAGAAAAAAAAAAAAGCCACATGAAGATAAAAGCAGAGTGTCAGAAATTAATTACTGCCCAAACCAGGCTAGATTTATGACCATTGCCCTCTCTTGTCCTAACCTCTCCTGACAGGCAGCTAGCAGAGCTGCTGTGATCTCGTAACTCTAGGCCTCCATCTGCAGCAGCGAGAAGAAAAGGGAATGAGACTTCTGGTACCGTCAGCTATCTGACCGATATCCCTCCCTCCCTCCCTCTTCCCTGCAGAAGGGCAATGGAGTGAAAACTCTGTCCCAGAGGTGCACAGCAGCTCAACGGCCCCATCCTCAGACGGCTCGGACTGAAAGTCATCGCAGTTTGATGACTGCATGCTGCAACCCATGAGAATTGCATCGATGGCCCAAGGCCAGCCTGCCTAGCAGGATGAATTTCTCCAGCACACACAAACAACTGGCAAAAATTGGTTCTCTCAGTGAGAGTCTCACCAGGGGACAGTCACAGAGACCATACTCTCTTCTCTTGTCTAGTCCTCCATCCCCATCCCCAGCTGGGCTGGAGCACACAGGTAGCAGGCACAGCCTGAAATGCTGTTGGCACAGCACTTCTGGCCTTTTTTTTTTCTTTTCTCTAATTACTTAATGAATTCTTTCTGTGGTTTTATTTCTCCCTGGCTCTTCAGCTAACACAGCCACAAGCAGGGGTAAGGACAGGCTCGTTTCTCCATGAAGCAAATTACTTTTCCTCTGCTCTCCAGGGATAGCAAAAGTCTAGAAATCCTTCTGAGCCCTGCTGTACCACCTTTAGCCATGCACACACCTCGTGCAGTTGTACCTCCTCGCCTCCATGGAGGTCACTCCCCCGGGGGCTCCAGGAGTTCCTTCACTGAAGATGTTCCATGTAGGCCAGCAAATAATTAGCTAATTAGGTATTTATAACCAGTTCATTACTTCAGATGGCAGTGGAAGGGGAAAGAGGAGGGGAAGATGAGATTAGGATTCTCTGACAGCCCTTTGAGGCACAAGTTAATCCCCCTTGTGTGCCCAGCGTCAAGTAATTATCCACACGATGCTGTGCATTACTCTCCATCTCTATTCCCCAGGCTGCTCATGCTGCAGAGAGGGGAAGGAAGCGGTGCCTGTGCGGGGCATGAAGGCATGGGCTGCACACACACTGAAGGGAGAGGTAGAGGGGTGCCTAGTGTGGGACATTGGATTGGTTTAGAATTTTTGAAACATTTAGGGAATGTTTCTGGAAGGGATGGGGGTGGGAGAGACAGGAGTGGTATTTGCAAGTAGGTGATGTGTAGAAAGAAGATGCTTAAGGATGGCTACATGGGATCATGAAGGACAAGGAGTGATGGCATTAGCTCTAAGGCCAGGCTGTGGGGCAGCAGCTAAGCCCTGCTTGACTGACTGCCCAGCTGTATCCCTAGTCACCAGCTAAGGCAATTTCTAGACAGTACATCAGCAACTCAGCAGAGCAGAGGCGCAGCTCCAGCCACTCACTGGGGATCGCAGACATGCCATGAGTCACTGATAGCTTTCTGATCTGTCACCACGCAAAGCCCAGCAGCAGCATAGCCACGGTGCCCTGCTGCCTGTCCCCGTGACCTGCCAGGCTCTGGAGCAATGCTCTGCACAACGCATTGGCTTTAAGGCCATACACCCTTACCGCAGTGCAGCACATTCCCAGCATTAATGCTGCTTCACAGCACAAGCTCAGTAGTTCCCATAAACTGTCGTGGTCAGTACATGAGGGAGAGCCAAGTGACATGGGAAGCTGTGCCAGTAGCGCTGCGAGAGGGGATGATGTTTTTCAGATCAATTGATGCTAGCTCCATCTCCGAGCAGAGGTAATGGGAAGAATGAGACACAGAACAGACAGAACTGATATCCCCACCAGAATTTTACAGACAACACTCTTGTTGGGTCAGAATTTGCAAAAATTGATTTTGTCCATGTTCCAAGAGAAGACAAGTGACTTGTAAAACTTGCCTGCTTTTTCCTTGGAAATATCTTGCCTGCCCATACATTCTCCATCCTGACTCTCAGAGGAGCTACTGATGGTACAGGATTGTGTTATCCACAGGTCCAGGATCACAGCAATTGCCCTCATGCTAGGTCCTCTGGGGTACCTGGGCCAATAGCCCAAGAACCAGCAGGTAGCCCCAGCACTTGGCGTCTTTTCCACATCACAAAGAATTTCAGCACTGGTGGGTTCCATTTCCAAGTCTAAATGAAACCTAATTTTGATTTTTTTTAAATCTCCCAGTTAAACAGAATCATCCTTCTCTGCCCATTGATGCTGACTGTGGGTATAAGATTGGCTCTTCCAAAAGCAAGAACGCTGAACCTACACCCATCCAAACATCAGCTGCAATTCTGCTATGGGCCAACCACCTCTAAAACAAATTTATCACTTCACTTTGTGCAAAGCCTCTTTTGCTTCCTGCCCTAAATCACAAAGCAATTGCTCCAGGAATCCATTTTTCACCAAAGGCATCAGTTTTCCATCAGGAAAAAAAAAAAATGGACCTCCTCTGCTGAGTTCACCCAGTTAGTGCAGATACTTCAGCTACTATTTCCATAGGGATGAAAGGCACAGTGTAAATACAAGCTCAGTACCTTTGTTCTCCCCGTTGTTAGCCTCCCCTGCTGCCTGCAATACTCATGCTGAAGTTCCTGAGCCCCATCCTCTGCTATGGCATTTTGGCAGTGCCCCTCCTACACCTGTGCCAGCCTCTATGGTCACTTTGGGGAGAAGCCCTCAGAGCCTCTTTGTTCTGTCCTGAGCCAACAGCCCTGGGTGGGTCTGTCCACAGCTGGGGCTTTGCAGTCCTCCAGACTCAGAAAGGGACCGGCTGGTCCGGGAGCCACGCTAGGGCATCTGCTGTGGGTCTCCAAGGGAGGACCCTCACTGCCAGGTGTCCAAACACTTTCATGGGCAGGACGGGATGAGCCCCACTCAGGCAGGATCCACAGAGCCGTGTGTTTCGGGGTCTGCACAGCCTGACTGGGAGCAGGTTGCAAATGGTCCTTGGTTCCTCAAGCACTTGCAATGTGTGGTGGAAAGAGGGAGAAAGGCTGAAAAGCTTAAGGATGGAGGGTCATGATTTACTGTAGACTCTGGTGGCGGAGGTAACGAGGTCTCTAAAGCAGAAGTATGGCAATGGAAATGGGCAGAAGGTATATTTGTCAGTGCAGCTTTGTAAGCATCCTGCCCCGGAGAACTGGGATGCCTCTCTTTTCCAGAGGACCTTCACCAGACAAGCCCCATCCACAGCAACACTGGTGCATCTTGCATGACAGCTTCTGGAAGATGCTAGAAAGCCAGTTCTTCAGCAAAGTCCTGCTGCTGCTGCCTTCCTACCTCCCATAGCCTCCTGCCTGCTCCTCTGCCCCTTTACTGTTCTCTCGCTGTGCCTGCATCTCCTCTCTGCCTCTGCACTGCTCCACAGCATACGTGCACACATCTCCTGGCCCCGCTCCCCAGTGCTGCCTTTCCCCACATCCCCGTCTGTCCTTTACCATTGGCAGAGCAGAAGCCACACTAGCTCACAGCAAGGAGGGGATATGAAAGGGACAATGACCTTTTCTGAAACAGCCTTTGAAAAAATGAGATGTTCCCTGAGCACAGAAAGGAAAAGGGGCCGGGCAGTCTGGAGAAAACACAGGGAGAGAGGGCATTGATGAAGCAACATTCAGCAACCAAACAGCTCCCAGGGCATCAAATATGAAAAGGTTTTGCTCTTCAAGGGGAAAAAAAGCTAGAAACATGAAATATTCATGAGTGCCAGGTGTGAGCTCTGAAAGGCCTTTTCTCTTCCCCACTCACCCTCACAAGGAGACCGGGGGAAAGGAGGAAACGAAACGGACATCAGCTGTGGGCATCCAAAGAAGGATCCTCACTAAACAATGCTCAGATAATGCTTCCCTGCTGCTCACCAACACCCTTGGGGAAGGGGCAAGGAAGGGTGCTCGGTGGGAACTTGCAGCAGGGCTACTCCTGGTAGGATATCCTGCAGGAGCAAAGTCATGAGCACAACAGAGATGTGTTCACTGCTCCAGCACAGCAGTGGATGTTGGGGGGAAAAGCACATTGCAAGGATGAGAAGCAGCAGAAGGGTGAGAGGAATGCCGGGCAGTGAGCTGTCAAAGAGAAGCACCGGGCTGAGCAAAGCCAAAAGACAAAGCAATGTCGCTGAACTCCCTCCTGGGTTCAGGCAAAGCAAATCCTCTGCCTTGCCCCAGTGGCATCCAGAGGCCCTTTCTGAAAAACTCTGCAGACACTACAGTGACCGTAGCTCCCTCCAGACACTTGCCATCAACCCTGATTAGCCTGGGGTCACAGCTAAGCAGACTTGCCTGGCATGTGCTAGCCCTGGGGAAAGCATGGTAGTGGTGGTGAGCAGCCAGACCATGACTGGAGAGAAGGCAAGCTCCGGGCAGCCACGCAGTGCAGCTGTGCCGGCAGCTTACCACGGCCTCCCCCTGCTCCCGCTCAGCATCACTGTGGTGCTTCACCTTCTCGCCACCTGCCTCTTTCCAAGAGTGAGGACCAACAGCTGAGCTGATTGACTCCCTAGCACTAATCACCTCGTGATCTGAATGGGGGACTGGCTCAGGAGAGGGTGGGAAACTGTGTTTTTTCTGGTTCTTTATATCTCACCCACCTCTGAGGCATTTGAGTCTTCCCCAGCTCTACAACGAGCAACAAAGTTAATGCGTGCAGAGTCAAAAAGAGATAGTGGTTTAAGGCAATTATTGCCTTGCTTAGAGTAAACCAGATAGAAGAAAATATAATTCTCAGCACCCATTTTATCTACATCACGGGCCAAGCCACCAATTGTCATTTTAACTGGAGCAAAAGCAAATCTCTTCCCCATCAGCACTTGTGACTGTGGCTGGCAGGACATTTTGCTGAGTGCAGAGACCAAATCATCATTCTGTCCCTCAGCCAGGCTGCGTGGCCAAGCGTGCCTTCTTTCCTTCCTCCCCTGCCCTAGGACACATGGCAGTCCACCCAGCTAGCATGGGGTTGGCAGGATTTTTCTGTGCATGCTCCATTGCAGGGATTTTTCAAAATTGAGGAACCATTCCAGCACACAGAGATGCCTTTTTTTTTGCAGCCAGCCCCTGTAGTTAAAATAATCTTGGTTTGTGTCCACAGTGCAAGCTGGTGCTCCAACTTGCGGCCTCTCACTGATCTGAGGCTCAGCTGTCATTTCACACATGGCATTCATTTACATCAGCTAAAACATGGGGCCAAACTACTGCAAAGAGAAACAGATCAGCTGTGGGCGCAACAGTAGGTGCACTGCCAAGTTCATCCTTGTAACCCGCAGCTTGCCTCACCACTCAGATCTTTCTTGCTTTGCTGCATTCCCCCTACACTGATGCCTCTCCTGCAAACACACACATGCGCGAGGGGAACTCAGCTGGAACACCGGGTGTGCAGCTCCAGGTGCTGTCTCCTCAAGCAGCAAAGCCAGCCCCACTCACATTGCAGACCATCACCCTCTGCTTTGCACCAGTGCAGGAAAGATCACATCCAGATGGTTGGCCTGACCCACATTAAATGAACCTTACAGAAAAAAACAGATCCAGTTGACAGTATGAGGTAGTGAGAGAACCTAAGCCAGCTCCGCTGCTAAGGTAAAGCTCACCCAGACACAAATGCGAAACACTGGCCTCGTTCAGAGGCAAGCAAAGTCTTTCCACTGATCTCTCTCAGGTTCCCAGTACATATGTAGGATACTTGCAGGTTGTCAGCGCAATCCGTCGTTTAGGAGCACCACTAAGTTCCTCACCAACACCCCACTCTCGCCTTGCCGACAAGCAAAGCTTTCTAGCACCTCTGACTGGCTCAGACACCTCATCCTGCTCAGCCTGTTGATGATCTAACCTCCAATTATCCAAGTCCTTGTCACTCCTCAGCTTGACCACAGAAAATATCAAAGCATGACATTTCCAGCATTTATAAAGCTTCCACCAGCACAAAAAGCCGTTGTTTATTTTCTCAGTAGCATGGCCACATCAAGCCTCACCTCGGTGCAGTGACTTTCCTTAGGATCCTGAATCAAGTTCAAGCATTAAGTCCTTACCTTCAAAGTACTTCTCAGCTTAAGCCTGAGGTAGCCAAAAGAGAGACTAAAGCTCCAGGAAAAAACTGTTGGTCAGAGCTTCACCCTGCTGGGACAGCAGAGCTCCCCAGAGTAGGTTTAAAGTGTATTGATGTAAGAGAAAGAGCTCTCTCAAGATCGCTCTGAGATTGTAGAAACAATTCTCTCGGGAGCCAGGGACTAGCACAGACCTCATTGCTTTTCACTCTGAGAGCAAGACCTGGATCAAGTAAGGACAACAAAGCACCAAAAAGAAAAGGAAGAAGATGAAAAAAATATACCACGTACAACACTCCTCAACACACACTCAGCTAAAACAACTGGAAAAAAAAAAAAAAAGAAATAGAATGCAAATGAAACATGAGACACGCTGTATTCCTTGGGGGGAAGATGAGAACACAAACACATGGGTGCTGCATAGCCACGATACTCAGCACACCACCGAACGGTGCTCAGGCGCCAGAGCCAAGGCTGAATCTCGATATTCTGACTCCCTCAGAGCTTTCCTCCCTACCTGCCTGTCAAAAGTCATACGCACATCAAGGAAATAGGCCCCTCCTAGTGAGACTTAGCATACAGAAGTGTCAGTGACCTTGAAAATTATAATTCCCTTTAGCACGGTATATAGCAACAAGTCCCTGGCCTGGCTCACACCACAGGTAGCTATTACATTTCTTTGCTAGAGACTGGCAGTAAATCCTACAGAGAAACAGGCTCAACTTCCATCACAGGGTAGTGAAGATCTCTTTATAAAGGATTTTTTAGAGAATATGAAGATGTCAAAACAAAAAAAAAAAAAAAGAAAAAAAAACCAAACCCAAAATAGTCCTTGGAGAATGCTAAAATACACAACAAAGTCGAGGAAAATTATCTTCTCAGCAGATCATAAATAATACCAAAAATGAACTGTGGCTTGAAGGGTCAGATCCTAGTCTCGCCTTCCAAGCTTTTCACAGAAGGCAGGTGGTCTAAACAAACCCTATGGAGCCAGCTCAGTTCCAAGCTCTTGTATTTCTCAGCTTTGTCCAAGGTGGACAAGACCCAGCACACAAAATACTTCCTCCCTGATGGGTTGGAGCCTCACCAGCCCTACAGAGGGACCAGAAAACTGAGCCATGTCAGGTGGAGCTTCCAGGTGCTTTGAAGAAGCAAACCCAGAAGTGAGACCTCCTAATTGCAGACCTGACCCCAGTGTTACAGTGGCCTCAAGAATGAGGGCAAAACCCAGAGCGTTTACCTTGGCACCTAAATGCTGACATCCTTAGAAAAAGAGGGGCCTTGGACCCTGCTTTGCTATGATCCAAACAAAAGGAGACATCTCAGCTGTGCAGCAGGCTGCACCCTGCTAGAGATGCTCTGTGCAACCTATTAGGGATGCTCTGGGCCCAGAAAAGGTCCACGGACAGCAGCACAAAGCTCATCCACCACAGCATGGTTGGCAGCCACATATCCTGTGACATGAGCAGAAACAGACGCATGCAAAGGTCTCAGTCAGGAGTCTCCATCTTCACTCTCTCACCCCATTAACCCTTGCAAGCTGCGGGTTGTTAAGTAACCTTATCTTGGAGAATGATGCCAAGTGTCAGATTATTTCTTGGAGAGCTGTCTCTCTGGGAGATTGCTGTCATTCTGTTCTTTTTTCTAATACTGAACATCTAACAAGCAACACCTACTACTACCTGCTACTGTTGTTCACTCACTGATCATCTCATTTTTTCCCCGTTTATCACAGCAATGATGACTGCACGTACTTTCTGTGAAAATGCTATTAGAAACACACAGTGCCAGCTTTGCTTTCGGAATTGGAGGGGTCGCCTCACACCAGGGACAAAAGGTAACTCCAGGGCCATGGCTGTGAGCTGCTTGCCTCCGTTCTATAAATACCCTTAAGTTCTTTACACATCTCTAGTGCTGTGTAAGTAGGACAGAATAATGCAAAATATTATGTAAAACAGTGTTAATGCAACTTTTGGTTAAGATTTAAGGGAGCTAATTTCCTCTTGCTGTCACTGGCATGAATCATGTTTCTTTCTACTGCAGGCAGTGACGTGACGTTAGGTGAAACGGGTGTGAAGAGGAGAATCGGGCCCGAAATACACAAAGATCGAGAAATCTAAGGTTATGGTTGTAAACGGCCCTGCCCACACACACGAAGTGTAATTTGCATGAGTGTAATATGATATTATCTTTCACCCCATAATACACCGTCATTATTGCTCACATTTCCATGGTATCCTTTGCTTGATAGATCCCATGGGACAGATTTTGCAAAACAGCCCAGCTCCCATTTTGGCAGCAAACTACATGGCTGGGCCTTCGAGAGCGCTGTGTACACTGGAAGCTGAGCTTGTTTGAACAGGCAGCAGAATTGTCACAATGGGAGCTGCGAGGAGCTGAGCATTTTTTAAATTCTGGCTGTGCAGGTTCCCCTAGAGGAGAAGGGAGAAATAAAGATTCCAGCAAAGGTCTCTTTATGACTGATTTTGGGTTTGGTGTGGTGGTTTGGTTTTTTTTTTTTCTTTTTTTTTCCAGGCTTGCTTTACTTCCAATAACACAAACTCCAAAGTGCTGTTGCTAACTCTTGTGATTTTTATCGGGAGCCTTGGGATGCATGGCATAAACCTTCAGGCGTGAAATCTTGCTATGACTTGACAATCTCGGATCACAGTAAAAAAAAAAAAAAAAAAAAAAAAGAGAGAGAAGTTTTTATTCCTCACTACTATGAGGGGAAAAAAAGGACTACAAGATCTGAATCACAAGTCTAAAGGTCTGAAAGCCATGGGAAAAACGAAAATAATCTGTCTTTTTTTTTTTTACTTTTTGCTTTCCAAATCTCATTATTTTAAACCCATCTGACAACTTACAAGCATGCAATTTGTGACTTTTGAATACTTGATTATAATAATGGTGAAATCAGGCAGATTGGTTCAGAGAGGGAGAGAGTGATTTCTCCCGTGATCTGTGACCGCAAAAAGAGGGACCAAACAACGTATGGTACAAAACAAGGCATTACCAGTTCTATGTTTCCTGCACTTCAGTGCTCCCCAGGTCCCTGCCATAATGTTACAGTAACACAGGGATATAATTTTCGTTCTGCTTTGGTTTTTTTCCTCCCAAATTTACTTTGATTACCCATTTAAATGTGTGGCAATATACTGCACATGCCTCCTGTGCAGGTCTCCTTCAAACCCAGCTCCTTCTCTGCTGTCCTCTCTATTGATCCTCACGCTGCTCTGCTCCTCCTCACACTGTCTCCCTGTATCCTGAACACGCCTGTTGGATTTTCAGGGCTCGACTGACTCGATTAAGATCTGCGCATACAGGGAAGTGCAGCTCTGAGTTACATCTTCATCTCCAATCTGTTCCCCCTCTCCGAGGAACGGCATCCTTTAATGGCCTGCTCCAGGCATAAATCGCATTGCTCTGTTCAGTGCTTCTCTCCATCTGGCTAGGAGATTGGGTTGGGAAGGGAGGATACAGTTCCAACTTGAGCCCATCGGTCAAATTCGTCCCCCATTGGCTTTTCTCCATCCTTTCACTGCCCACCTGCCTGGGACAGAGCCTATGCAAAGCTAGCAGCTTCAGCTTTGAACGCATTTGAGTAGCCTGACCGGGGAACGAAAAGGGTTTTTTGACCTCTTAACTTTTGTGCACAGATACCGTGAGAGGACATCACTCTCGTCCCTGCACAAACCTGCTCAGGACTGTGGCTGCATGTGGATAAATCTGTATGCACAGACATTTGCATGTGGTTGTGAGTATGATTTGTGTGTCACTGAGATGTGATAAATATTTACAAAAGCACTGTGGAAGGGGTATATTTAAATATTTGGAAAACACAACATCTGAGTTTCAGTTATCACTTCACAAATAAAGCCATGAGGGGGAAAAAAAAAAAATGTACTTCCAAAAGAATCAAATGGAAGAGTATATTTTTGAAACGGAATCAACATTGGAAGAGGACAAACAAGTGACAGTCCTGTTTTGGAAAGACTGAGGCATCTGAAGCAAAGACAGGGGGGAGCTTAGAAAAGGAATCTCATAATCCCTTTCCAACTGCTAGGGCAGGACTGTGCCTGTCAAACGCGCTTGCTTTTTGTCTGATCTAGCTGCAAATGAGACTGTTTTACAGCCTAATACATCTCAGTCAGAAGCTAATTTCACACACGCTCATCAGTGAAATTAGTTCTTCAAAAACACATTTAGAGAAGTAAATGTCATCACTTTTCTCCCATGCCAAGTGTGGGGTTTGTAGCCAGACCACTCTGTCCTAGGCACCATTACAGCACCGAACACAGGTAGCTCGGTACAGAATACAGATTTAATGTAAGCATAGAAATACTAAACATTTGCTTATCCCATTCCAGGCTTCAGCTGCTTCAGACTATTTTTGTATTGGTGCTTTGGTCTAGTGAGCTGAATGCAGGGCTAAGAGTTAGGAGATGTCAGTTGTATTCCCGAGTCTGCTGGGCACACTCGCCGAGTCTCACTCACCTGACCTGATCTGAAACATGAGAAAAACTAAACTAACAAGCCTTGGTTTATGTATCCGAGATCTATAGAAGAAAACTCCAGTCTATTTGGATCCGTGGAGCTACTATAATAATAATTAATAAAGAAAAATGGAGCTAGATCAAGATTTTCCTACACAGCACTTTTAGCAGCAGAAAATGTTATTTCCTGTAAATGGAAACACTTCAGCATTGTGATAGTTATTGAAACATCATTAAGCAAAAAGAAAAGGAGGACAAGAGGGGAGAAAAGAATTTTTATACTAGAATGGCATGGTTGAGGGTTTTTTTTATTTTAAAACTTCTTTGTCATAATAAAGCATAGAAAAAAAAATCTAAAAGCCAAACAAACCACCTAAAATTAGGCAGAATAAAACCACATTAAAATGGATAGGAAACACTTATTCTTATTTTGACTGAGAAAAAACACATTTAGAAAGAGCAGAACTTCCCACAAATCTGAAATTCTATTTCCTGCACAGCTAGTAATAAGAATATAACATTATATTTCTAATGCTTATACCTCCACATAAGTATTACTGCACTTACACACCAAGTATTAGCACATGTATACACTTTCTATTCAATAAAGTTGCTATGCAACACTCTGCAACAGACTCCTTCACTTCCGTACAGTGTGCTCAGCTGAAGTAATCCGCTTCCAAATGATGAATCAGTTACCAAATTGTAAATGGAAACTGGAAGACACTAAACATAATGCAAGGATGCTTCTTTGCATAAAACCAATGCAACAAGAAAGAATAAACTGAAGAAACATTTTCTGCTACCAAGTAAAAAAAAAATAATAATAATAATAACAGAAGTGAAATAAATTAAAATCATCAGAAATTACTACAGACTCCCTGTTCAAAAGCAAGCAGAAATAAACCAAAACCAGTCTCTCCCACCAAACCTTGTGCTTTGCCATGAGAAGAAGGGATGGAAGGGCCAGCAAAATCAGCAACGTTTCACCTAGCAACCTGACGCACAATTGCAAAAGGATAACAACAATAAATGGATGTGGAATTTCACCCCAAGCCCAGGACACAGACATGCCCAGAGCAGAAAGCAACTACCTCTGATAGAGACCTGGCGGGTATTTTTTTCCTCTTTATACTTTTTTGGTGACTTGCAAGGCTTGTCACACCAGCTCACCACCATGGAATTAAATCACATGGTAATAGGACCAGAATAATCTCTAATTTTTTTTTGTTTCGTGCATTTTCAAAACAAAACCCCCAAAGGCAGCGTTCCTGGGGCTGTAGTCAGGAGTGCAAGAGATATGCAGGAATACTAATGAAGGTGTGATACGTATTACAGAACTAGGGCACCTTGTGTTTTCTCTATCACACTTCAAAGATGACACTGAGGAATGATCAGCAGGGGCAGAGCCACAGACTTCTTCATCCAGAAGTGAAATCCAAAACAGTCAGTAGCACATCCTGCTGAGAACTGCAAGGAATGCGATGAATAACCCGTAGCTAAAGATCAGCTCTAACCCTGAAGCAAGGAAACTTGAAATCTAGAAGTGTCTCCACATGATCTCTCATCCCTTGGACAATCCCATTTTACTTTACTCACACAGTGCCTCTTACTCAAGGACTTGCCATGGCAGTGAGTTTTACAGCCTAATTATGAACTGGGTGAAGAACAACTTCCTTAATGGATATTTACCACCTTTCGGTTACACTGGATGTCCTTTTCTTCTTCTGTCACAATCCAGATAGGAGAGTCTATGCATTCTGTACACTACACATAATGAGTACAGCACACACAAATAGCATTTGTCAGCTCCTTGTGGGATATTGTTTCAAAGCCTCACAAGTCTCGCTGTAAGGAAAGGCTTTCAGTAACATGTTAAGAACAAACACACGTAAGCAGAATTTAGACATATTCAATTTGGGCACTTAAACTTCAGCCTTGCCCACCTGTCAAGAATATAAAATATGTTTATTTATTTAACAGGTGATACTTTTTCCTCTACCATGATTTTCTGGCATCGCTTCTTTTTTTGCTTCATGTAGTATGAAATTTCTCTCAAATTTCTCCAGAAATTTCTCGCTTCAGTATGTGGCTTTTTCAAATGCTGGCTGATTATTAGTGTTACTGTTCTTTGGGCACTACATAATCTCCCCAGACAGATCACTTCAGTGCTCTTCTGCTCATGCAATAATCACTCAGGTTCCTAATCACTTTGTCCATTCTCCTGAAAATAAACTGCCATTATTCAGTCCACACAGCCAGACTCCTCTGAAAATCGGTCCCTACCTGGGCACCCACATGGAAGCCTTTAAAATGACCACAAGTGAACCTGGGTCGCATTGTCCCATCACAGCCTTCAGAATATGGCCAAATATCTGCCTTTGGGATTAGTCCCCCTGCCCCTCCCCAAATATCTCACGCTCCCACCAAGACCTAAATCTCCTTCTGCCTCCTGCTTTGTTATTCCCCTCTTTCTTTACCAGCACCTGCAACTCCTGTATCATCAGTACATCTCGCTAATAGATCTTCCTCTTGCTTCTGATCAGTAATGAACAACTTTAAAAAGACATTAAAAAAAGATTTGTGGCCAAAGGCCCCATTAATTATGTTTGCTGTACCCCACTAGGTGCCTTCTTCCAACACAGTTCATTGCCATTTATCACAAGCCTTTGTTTACAGCCTCTTCACCAGTTTTCAACCCTCAAGTCAGTGCTTCCTCTCCCAGGGAATCCTATTTCTTTCCTTTTTTTAAATTTTTAATTAATGGCAGAGTGTCTTCCAAAATGTTCTCTGTATATAACCACAGATTTATGTAACAAGAAAGATACATGAAGGTTTAAGCACACAGTGGAAATTAAAACAGCATCAATTTCATTCAGGTAGAGTTTTATGCTGGTAAAAGGAGCAGATAGGCAGTGTCACAGGTGGGACAGTCAGAGAAAATTCAATGGCCTGTGCTCTACGAAGGTCAGGTGAGATGATCAAAAGCCTCCCTGGTGCCTCTGCATGGACAGAGCGGGTCCCCAGTTCCGATGCCACTCAACTGCTCCTCCTCAGGGAAGCTCCTGCTAACAGGGAAGCAACTCTGGCTGTTCTGGGAGATAAATAGGAATAAAACAAGGCCTTGACTTTTTATCAGTCAAGCTTTGCTCCTGACTGCTGATGTCCAGCGATTAACACAGCAGAGTCAATCGGATATCGTTCAAGATGTTCCCTCTTGCCACCAAGGTTAAGTCTACCCTGATAACAGGGATCAGCCTCACAGACTCACGGGACTCCCTGTGAAGCAGGGAGGAGAGGGGGCTGCATAACAGACAGGCTGGGGGAGTCTCTCTCTCACTCTCCCTGTTCTCTCGGAGGGTGGGGGGAGTGAGAGAGAGACTGCGTAGTCTGGTCCTGATCGGGGCTGAACTACGACAGAGTTGCTTTGCTAACAGTCAATAGCCAAAAGGTTGTTCTTGGCTCCCATCTTTATCACCCTGTGATGGACCTGTTATATGCCCAGGTAGGTGCTCAGTGCCCAAACCAGCTGCTCCTCCGCAAAGAGTCCTCCTGCCACGTTGGGCACACAGGACTGCGCCTCAGTTCCTTCACTGCACCTTTTAGAACCCTCTGTCCCTGGCTATTGCTCAGAGATAAAAATACACCCAGAAAGAGGGACAAGACCCCTTTCTAGAAGGGCTTTGCATGGAGCCAGAAACCCTGAAATCACCTCCATTGCATGTTCAAGAAATAGGTGGCATTACAAAAGTGACTTTGGCACAAGGAAAAACATATGATGCAGACCAGGAGGTCTACTGTGCAAACTTCCTCAAATCTGGAAAAGAAAAAGGAGCATCTGAGCTCAAGAGAAGGATTAGGAGAGCTCTGGCAAGGTCTCAGCCACTGCAGACAGCCTGATTAGGGAGATTATGGGGAAGAGCAAAGAGACTTCCTGCCATTCTGCAAGACAGAAAAATTTGCAGAAGCAGCGCCTGAAGTCTCACAGGGCTGCACGTGACAGCTGCTGCATTTGCACAGGGAATAGCCAGAAACATCGGAGTGACACAGCGGACCGAGGTCAATGCTCTTGCAACCCCCCGATCCCAACGGCACACAACCTGTCTGCCAGTTCACTTCCTTCCACCTTGATACAGCCACTGCAAAGCCTGAGCCACCTCCATCAATGTTTCCTGCAGTTAAATAACAACGGCAACGCCAGCTTACTCGCTCCAGGGTTGCAGGGAAAACAACACTGATTTGAGGGGAAAAAAAAAAAAAAACCAACAGGTAAAGGAAGAAACAGTTCAGCACCAATAAAAACTGCAAAACACGACGAAGAGGCTGGTCTTGTCCCCATCCTCTGGGAAGGGAGGAAACAAGGGTTATGGAGGGGCCACCTCCACTCTAGGAGGAAGCCCGTGTGCATGGCACATGCCTCAGAGCTGCACCTCTCTGGTTTGCACTCAGACCTGAGCTAGGGACTGCATCTCAGACCTGAACAGCGATGGTGAGCATCCATTCGGCTGCTGATACACCCAGGCTCAGCCACAGCCCTGGCAGCCCTGTGCCCAAGCAGCACTCAGCCCGGCTCATGCACACACTCCAGCTCACAGAGGGGATAGTTGGCACAAGAGGGAGTTCAAAGCACAGGGTGAGAGACAACATAGCTGGTCCTACACACCCTGAAGCTGTAATGGTGTGAACATTTTTCAGATGAGAGGATCTGGAAGAGCATGTGGAAGTCTTAGCAAACCATTTCTCCTTGCTTCCACCAGCTTACCCCTCTCCAGACCTCACACACATCCCTTTTTGAGGCTGCAGATGTTATCAAACCTGCAATGTCCTTCAGTAAGAGTGAGAAAACACCCTTTCCTTTACTACACTTTGTTCAGCTTCAGCTCCAAACCATCAGCACAGCCCTGCATGAAGGATGACCAGGACAGATATGCTAGGAAACTGCAGTTTTGCTGCCCATCCAATGACACCTCTTGGCCCCATGATAGGAAAAAAGCCCGCACAGACCATGCAGCAGCCTCCACTCACTTTACATCTGAATCCAGCCTGGAAAACACCACCACACACATCCTTACTGATCACATATTCCCCACAACCCAAGCTGAGCAGGTATTAGAGGGAAGCACGACTTACTAGGCACACGGTTGATAGCTTTCAGGGGTCTCAGAACACGGACAGTACGGATTGCAGACAAGTTAATGTTTTGGAGATCCAGGGAGTACTCCACCATCCTACAGAAGAAGAGAGAGAGAGAGAGAGAGAGAGAGAGAAAGAAAGAAAGTTTAAAATAATCCAAAATTTTGGCTTGAGTCACAGAGTCACTGTTTCTTCCTTGAAGTGTTTCTGGAAGTCATGGAGATGAAGCCTGACTCTTTAAGAGGAAAGCTGAAGCCTCCAGGAGCCCTTCGGCAGCAGGACTGGAGCTCATGGCTCCCCTATGCAGAAAACACAGCTTTTCCATGGGACGGCAGCAAGGCAGTGAGCGATGAGAGTGTGCCACGAGAACACAAGGCCAGTGTGATAACACTTACCTGCTAAGACCATCAGGAGGGAGAGGAGCTGAAAAAAGATGCCCCAACGAGGAGCGTGTGCTCCTGGTGAGGGCACATGTGTGAAGTGGACGTTTCCCACGAGGCCAGGAGAAGCAGAGCCACATAATCAGTTCTTCTGGGTGTTACCTGGAGCACAGCAGGGTGCTCCCCATGTTCCCCTCATCTCACAGTGCAGAATGATGTCCCTGAAAGTGGCTTCAGCTTACCTGCTTTACTTCATATAGAAGCAAAGACTCAAACTGGTAACTGCTTCGGCTAGATGGGAAGGCTTCTCCCATAGCTGTGAATCACTCCTTTCTGACACCAACCAAAAGGGAAAAAGCCTAATTTTAGGACATATGCTAGACTTAAGCTTTCCTAACCCAACAGCATGCTCCCTAAATAACCTCAAAGTGCAAATAGCTATGACTAACACATTGGCTTTGCTGCAAGAGCAGCAGGTGCAGGTGAAAAAAAAATTACCTGGCCCAGCATCCCTTAGCCCAATGCATCCCTCCTCGCCCAGTACGGCAAATGTCCAGTAACTGGCCTACCTCTTAGAAAACGTGTCAAGAAACTGGATTATTATGTGGATATGGATTAACCATTTACTCTGGCTGGCAATTTCTGCCTGAGAATCTCAAAGTATTTTGCATGTTTTAGTGAACACAGGTGGATGAGGCCTCCAGGAAGACATGGGCTGTTGTCACCAGCTTCCCCAGGGTGACCCTGATGTGCAGAGGGGATCAAGAGGGTGACAAAGGTGACAGGTGAAACAGCAACAGAGTCAGGACAGGAACTACTTCCCCTGAATCTCTTCTCAGATGTGAATAATAAAGCTGCAAAAAGCTCCCTTTTCCTTGGCCTTCCAACATGCTCAAGAGATGGGGAGGGAACAGAGGATACAGACTTTTATTACTGCACTCCTTCTCAAATTAAAACCATCACAATTTACATCAAAAGGATCACAAGTCAATAGTCTGGTAGCTTAAAGTCCACCCACATCCCTCTGATGGAACCACCGAGTCTAAGTGGGATGTTGAGAGAGAAATGGGGTACAGCCAGTCCATAAGAAATATCAGGGAGACAACTTGAGTGAAATGGACTCATCCTTCCATCGATCACCCTCTTTGCTCAAAAGGACCTTGAAGAGCAAATGTTTAGTTTTCTGTCTACACCTTTCACAGAAGGGACTTGTCAGAGTGATAGATTTTCAAACACAATGAGGTAAACCTGTCGAACTGTTATGATTATTCTCTCTCATGCTCTCTTTCTTTCTCTCCCTCATTCCTTTCACTCTGTTCTCTCATGCACTTTTAGGGTAATTGCATGAAATAATTCTTCCTCTGAAATGCAGTAGCATTCATTTACCTCCCTGGAGCTGTCAGTTCTGCATACACTGAGTGCAGAAAGAGAGAGGAGGGATTTCATGCAGATAATCAAAATTTTCACACCCAAAAAAAATTGCAACCCAAAAAACCCCTACCCCAAACCAACCAGCAATACTTAGATAGCCTACAAAAAGCATTAGTGATAGACAGAGACTTGAGATGCAGTCAGATGAAACCGGGAATTCTGCATAAAGGAGGAAAAACACACTGGTATAAATGCACAACTGTGTGGTGCAGATGAACACAGTGCAAAGGGCTTTGAGTAATCACTGATCAAACTTGCTCCAAAAGCATGAAGCAAGATTGCCTCATCAGCATGTTGTCACTCCAGAATCAGACAAACCTGCTGAAGCTTTGGAACTACAGTTACAGGTAAAGCACCTTATAGATGTGTCTGTATTGTTCCCAGGATGTGAGCTAACAACTCTTCACAGCACAGAGACCCGACACGTAGAGGCAGCTTCATGACTGAAGGAGTCCCTACGCTACAGTTTGTTATAGGAGTTAGGTATACACATAGAAATGAGAAGGTCTCCAAGCTTGGTGAAGTCCCACAGAACATTCTTTCCTCTCCTAAAAAAACCACGTCCCCTAGAGTACTGGGTTGAGGTGAGAGCTCTGAAAGCAAAAAAAAAAAACTATTTTTGAGTAGCAGCAGAACAAACCGAAACACTCTGTCAGATACCAAATAAGCAAATAGCCCAAAAACATATCTAATTTCAAAAAGTGGTCTTCTCTGAACGGTGACTGACCAAATAAGAAGTCCTGAACAACACCATGACCTTCACAGAATCTGAGTACAGGGGAATGGCACAGAGCTAGGGCTGAGATGAAATCAGTGGGCAGAGATGACATCTTTTCTTACACTTAGCCATGCAAAATTCATTTAAAAATAGAATTTCAGTTTACAAACCATTCAAGTTTTGTCCTCTTGTGGCTACAGCCACATTGGTGGCATTACAACGTGAGTCACTTCAACCAGGTGCACATTGCTGCCCTCTCCTAGGTGGAATGAGCTTTCCACCTGTCACTGGAAAAATAATAATCTTCAAAGTAGTGAGCATGGACCATTTTGGAGCGACAAATGCTACCCCAGCTGCAACCATGCCGTTCTTAAAGCCAGCCTCCTGCAGCCCTCAGTGGCCACAGATTTGGTGCCATTATATTCCAGTTTAGCTATGAAAAAACCATCAAACAGTCAAATCACTCTGCCAAGGAAAACAGCAGGCTATTTCCCAAGGATGGGTCAGAGAAGGACAACTGTTAAAATTTTCAGAGAGCAACTTCTAACAAAAATTACCTCAACCCTAGCAGGCCCCAGGGCTTTGGATCACATAGCACACCCCTTCTGCCTATGGCCTCCCCCTCTTGGCTGTAATAACAGAGACACATCCAGGATGCTTAAATCCCTGCAGATGAGTTATGCCTATTGCAGTCACGTTAACCATATCCAAACCAGCTCCAACACAATTCCAGTGCAATCTTGCATTAGGGCAGCACATTCCTGCCTTTCCGTTCCTGGTGACAGCTTTAGCATCAGCTTGTGTTTGCGCTTCTTGGCACAACCATGAAGGACTGCAGGTAATTGGAGTGAAATGAAACTCCACTGATTAACAAAAAAAAAAAAAAACCCAAAACAAAAAAAACCCCAACATTTTCTGTGTAGGTAAAATCAATGAAACTAAAATATTGCCTCCTTTCTCTAATGAAATGGGATCTCTAAGCAACTCTGCTGGAGTCTCTGGGCATCTGCAGCACTTCAGAGATTGCCAGCCCAGCTGTTTTGGCTCTTATCTTTCTCCAGCCAGCCCTGTTCTCCACTGCCTAGAAAACCCCACATACACATCACCCCTCTAGGTCCGGGCTGTACCTGATCTACTACTGCCATGTGTGGAGGTGGTGACAGGCTGACAGAAAATCAAAAAAGGCATGTCACAAAAAGTGATCAGCCAGAAACTGGCAGCAGATTTGTGTCAGGAAGTTCACATTTTCCTGTGTCTGTGTCTCAAGATCTTGTGATGGTGGTTTAGGCACAAGGTGCTTATTTGGACTCCCAGGCAGGCATCCAACATTCAGTGCTTGGATCCTTATTGCACCAGCAACCCGGGAACCATGTGTTTGCTTGGTGTTCATAAACCAAGAGCAAGGAAACATTAAAGCTAGTACAAAACAGTTGCCTCCTCATTAATATCCAAGAGCTTCTCAGGCTCCTTATCCCTGTGTTGTGACAGCTTGGTGCCATGGGCAGGGGTAGTTCAAGAACATGACTGCCCTTCATCTAGTTCTCCCCTCTTTCTTGGCTGCTTTAACTATGTCTTGTTTGTAAAAGCCTTAGTTTCTTTAAGGTCGAGGGGCACTCAAATTTAGGAAGTGGAGAGAAAGAGAAAAAAAACGAACAAAAAAAAAAAACCAACTTGTGCTGGTTGTGAGCTCCCCTATTGTGACGGGGTGAGGGGAACGCATCTCTCCTGAGGGAAATGGCAGCTCATTTCTGGCACCACTAAAGTATTTTGCATCCTCTGGTGTGGGTGGGTGAGTGCAGGGGCAGATTGGGAAGCTGGAACCATGGTAAATCAGAGAGAAACTCCTGATCTGTGATGGAATTTGAGCACTGAGCTGTCAAGATAATTGAATTTATACAGTAGTTCTTCTTCCCTTGTTAAAGATTTTCTTCTTCAAAACTTTCCACATTAAGAAAAACTTTCTGTTTCTAGAAAGAGAGGAGATTGACGCACGCACCGTCCCCACGCCATATGCCTCAAGGTTGATCTATGATGGGAAATGGGACAAGGGCACCGGCTGCATGCATGGGGTTCATCCTGCAAAAGCAAGGGGATGCCTGGCAGGGAAAGCTTCTCCACTCAAGCTCTGCCTCCCTCCTCACTCTCAAGGTATCCCACCTCCTCCCTACCCCCCTCCCCTCTTTATATCCCTCTGACTCATGCCTGCATGCAACATTTCCACCACTCATTTTAATCTTCCTCCTTCACTTCCATGTTTTCTGTTTGCCCCTTGATTTTCCTTCATCTTTTTTCACTTTGCCTCACATCCTTCAATTCCCTTCCCAATCCTTTCTTTCCTTTTCCATCTTCCTCTT
Organism: Chlamydotis macqueenii; assembly: GCF_036417535.1. Taxonomy (NCBI): domain Eukaryota; kingdom Metazoa; phylum Chordata; class Aves; order Otidiformes; family Otididae; genus Chlamydotis; species Chlamydotis macqueenii. The sequence continues at coordinate 56,188,760 of NC_141556.1, forward strand.
TATTCCTTTTGTCCCTTTCCCTACTGATCATCTTCCTGCTTCCTCCTCTGTCTTACTCATAAACATTAGTCTATCCCCAGGTAAATCTGCTCAGCTGAACACACAGGAGACCCTTGAGTTTAACAGAAACAAGACCAAACTAGCAGGGGGAACGAGTCAGTGTCTTGTTAGCATGTTGACCCTGTCCAGAAAGCACCTGGTCTGGCGTACCTCCATCCCATGCCAAGCCACTGGAGCAGACAGCAAACACAGGAGGACAAGGGGGCATACAAATCACCAAGCACCGCAAACCTTTGCTGCTCATGAGCTCTCAGCAACAGCAGAATAGCTTCTTCATCAGCTACAGCTTGGTACTCCTTTTGCTCCTCTGCACCTCTGAGCTCAAGAGTGGGCTTGGATCTGCCTTGGCAGTCTCCACTTCTACACCAGCAATGAAACTCCAGAGAGAAGAGCGAAGCTCTGCCCAACAGCAGAAATGCACTGCCAGCGCAGCTCTGTGCCTGGCATGGGACAGCAGACTGACCAGCAGGATGCAGGAATAAAAACTATTTAAAACAGACATAGCAAGAATATGAAAACCATGTAAGAAGTCTACAAAATTCAGACTTTACTGAACATGTAACCCAAGAGAATGTACTTACACAGTGCCTGGCTAGCAGCTTCCTCAAATTACATTCAATGAAATCCATTATTAAAGCAGTTCAAACATTACCATTTACCTCTTAATATTTAAGTCTCCTTATACCTTTATTAAATACTTATTAAGTTCCCTAATCTTAGCTCCTGAACTTATATTTGCTCAAAATTAGCAGCCAAAAAAAAAAAATAATTTAAAATGTATTCTGGAAGCATTCATGAAAAATACCAAGGCAGTATTTTTCTTATGATACAAAGCCAATATGCCTTTGTCAAATTCAAAAGCTGCCTAATTCCCCTTTTCTGATAGGGGTTTTCAATTGAAATCTAATTAACTGCAGTCTAATCAATTCATATTTCTTTGTTGAATAAATTTGGGTTTGGCACTGAAGCCAGAAACTTCATGGCTGTGACTTCCTAGCTGTAATTTTAGGCTTGCTACGAGTCTCTGTGCAAAGTGAAGCTTTTCCTTCCTGTGGACTTTTATTTGGTCCTTATATCTCTGAGCACCTGGGGTGACCAAGGCAGAAGATTGTTTGGTTGCTTTCTGCTCCAAATTCCTTCAAGCTTCTCAGCGAGGTCAGGAGTCTAAGTCTGATGTGTACCTACGCTACGACTAGATGTGATGTCTTCTTTGTACAAGAATACACATTTCTGTCCTTGGCTCCTCAATTTGGCCATCAAATCCCACAAAATGGAATTTCTACCGCTTCGAAGATCCAGAACATAGGATGTATAGGGAAAATATAAGACTAAGTCTGCCAGTGTTCCTTGTCTGAATTTTTAATTCAGATATCGGTGCCAAAAGTCAGAGCTGATATCTCTCTGTTTACCAAGGTGTCCAACCCCCTGATACGCCAGCCATGTGTGAACCATCACACCGCTCAAATCTCCCACCTACAGTTTGTGGGGTGGTGCTGAGAGACTGATATACACCTAAATCCTCCCAGGATGAGAGAAAATCTCGCTGCGTCTGCTCTGGCTTCCAAGACTGTGTCTACAACACAAAGGGGCAAACCCAGTCATCACTAGACAATGTCCCATATCTCCCCTCTTATATTGAGCTGTTCTGATGAAAGGAAATTTAAAATTGCATCACTAGATTCCCCCAGTCCTGGCTCTCTGTGGCCAGAGATGTAGCAGTGTGGAGGGGACGTGGAAAACGGGGCTTGGCCAGGCTCCCTTAGGGGTTCTATTAGCTGAACCTGTGGTGTGCAAAAACAGAGTGCAGGCAGCAAAATCCACTTACTGGTGCCCATAACTGCCTGGATAGTGGGGACCATCAGTGTTGGAGCAACAGCAAGGAGGCAGGAGAAACAGCTAAACTGTGGGGTATGTGTGGCATTCAAGACACCTCCTGTCAGTCCTAGCTAAGGCTGGGGACAACCCTCTTAGCTTGAAGGGCAGACAAAGAGCTGTAAGTAGGCAGGCACCAGTAAGGGATGAATCCAATCTCTCGCAAACCCAACTGAAGATGTCAGAAGCAGAGCCAGGAGATTTTGGCAAGGCCTGCCCAGATGCTGGGCAAGAGAAGAGGGCTACTGCTTCCACCCTGAGTCTGCAGCTACAGGACACATACATACCAGCAGAAATAAAATAAAATAAAATAAAATAAAATAATAAAATAAAATAAAATAAAAAAACAGAAAACCACACAGTGCATGCAAACAGGCTGCTTGCCAGCTGCAGGACTGCAGGGCTCCCATGTGGGACCTGTTTTTTAAGATTTCTGCACCTTGCTAGCCCTTTTGCTTTACAGCTGGAGCCACATGCTTACTTCCCTCAAAGGTCCCGGGGGGCTACAGCAGAAATTAAAGACTCTTTCTAGGTGTCCCCTTTTCCCTGCTCAGAGAGTTGTTGGGCCCTATGCCCCAATTCCCTTCACTCGCTCACAGCTGCAAAAAGGCACAGCCTTTACCAGTGCATCGGGAATGAGTAGGGGCTTCAGCCAGCATGGGGCACCAGCCCGCATGGGGTGTGCTAAGCGTGTGTAGCCCCCCAGCCACATCGGGGCTGCAGTCGTCTATGGACCTCTCCTTAAAAATGTTGTCTGCATGGATGCTCCGGCTCCCAACTCGCAGGCTTAACTGGACCGGATCTTTTGCTGTACAGACTTAGGTTGCTCCATGGTGCAAGAGACACAGGGCTGCCAGACAGCCCCCAGCACTGAACCAGCTATCAGCTCGCTTGATACGTACATGAAGAGCAAGCCATGCAGGCACTGGCACACATTTTGCACAGTTTCATGCCTCCGGGGCCAGCCTTCAAAGTGCACCCTAAACAGATAAGCCGAACTCCTTTCAATACCTACTGTAGAAGGGATGGAATAACATCAGATGGGATGTGTCCAGACGTTACACAGAAGGCCTGTAAATTGCTCTGCAAACCATAGCGTACTCAGCTAAGGAGTCCTGCTTATCTCAAAGTTAGAGCTCATCACACTGCAAAAAGACAACTCTCTGTTGACACAAAAGCCAAAAGATAGAAGAAAAAAGAATCCCTTGCTAGTAAAACAAGGACTGCAAAAATTACATCATTTTCCCCTCTTTATTAAAAAAAAATAATAATTAAAGAGGCTATAATTCTGTCAGTAAAAAGACAGACATTTTTTCAGGGAGTGATAGATCAACTACTAATTACACAGTCAGCTCGAGAGCTATGATGCTTACTGTTCTTAAAAAAAATAACCTGCAACTGTCCTCCCCCACAATACAAAATATTTTTTTTTTACCTTTTTTTTTTTTTTTTAATTGCTCTGCAAGCAAAAGCTGCTGAAAGCTTCCAGAGCCTGCAAGACTGGTCCCTTGCTGCCTGGAATGTGATTATTTCACACCCCTGAACACTCAGATTTCTCTCCAAACTGTGTACTAAGAGAAAACGTCAGAGTTTCTTAATAGTTTTGGAGACATGATATGAAAAGACATAAGCAGGTTTTCACACTGTGATAAGAAAGCCAGAGGGACTTGCCAAGCTCAGATGACTGAAGACGAGTGACAGGCCCTCACTTTGGAAAATCAGGAATCTGAACACAGGCTCTGAGCTCTGTATTTCATTGCTTGGGGGAAAAAAAAAAAAACAACAACAACAAAAAAACCAGTTTAAAAAGGGGGTCTGCATTTTGGTCCTGCGAGCCTGCTGGTGTTGCGTTTATTTTATTTTTTAATAAAGCTAAAGATTTACATGGTAGGGAATTAGCTTTTAGGGAGGCAAAAAATCAGAGGCAATAATTGAGAACTACACAAAACACATGCAGGGTACCTCTGCCTCCTTGTTTTGATTCTTCTCTAGTGTGATTTAGTTCATTTTGATGACTGCTTGCATTTCAATATGTTGTACATCTACAGATAGTTTTACTAAGAGAAAGCAAATAAAATAATTAGTATCATTAAGGAAGAGAAAGTGAGTGTGTGTTGGGGGGAGGGCTGTGCTTCTGACATTTCTGCCTTTGGTTAAGATGCTATTTAGCCTGCTGCTCACTAGTTTCCATCGTTAACTGATTGCTGCTTGAAACACCTAATTGCTGTATTTACTACAGTTTTCTTTAACTTGCCATAATTTCATAGAAATTTTCATTTGGCATTGAAGATTAGCTAACTAGGGTTTTCTGAGCATTCTGCTGTTTACACTGCTGCTAATAAGTATTTAATGGTCTGAGATTTTAAAGTCATAACTGTGCAAATTCTGGCCAGGTCCCTGAAGGACCATAGTTAATTAAAAGCAAAAAGAAAGCAGAAGATTGGCAATATGCTTCCCTGTCTTGCGAGATTAAGGCCAACTAATGTGTTTTAGGCTAAGCGCCATCCTCCCAGTGTGGAAGGGCATCACGCGGAGCCAATTTTGTTTCCTGGGAACGGATGGGCATTTGAGTCTGGGGGGCTGGTACTTCTCATCCTTCAGAGAGCTGCCAGCCCCCTTCTCTGGGCTGAAAAGTAAAGGGATGAACCGGTGGCTTCCCAGTAAGGAGAGAGTTAGTGTTCAGAGGTACACACACGGATGCTGCACAGGTTTGAAAAGAGCTGGGATAGACGGACTCGGGAAGCAGCATTGCTGCAGGTTTATGGAAAAAAAGGATGCAGCATCTCAGGAATTAGAGGAAGAAGAAATTGAGGACAGTAGATAACTACCAGAGAGAGAAGGTACAAATAATAATAATCATCATTATCATCATCATGATCTCAGTTAACAGAGAGCAATACTTTCCAGGCTCCCAGTGTGGAAGTTGCACAAAGCAATCCCGAAGCAGCAGCTAGCTAAAAGGCACAGGGAGCAAGAAGAAATGTTCTGCTCTATCTAACGGGCTATCAGGCATGCCCAAGAAGGGACCTCCAGCTGTACAAAGATGCCAGAAAACCTGCTCTAAAGACTTCATAACTACTCAGAAAGGAAAGGATGCTTTGGAAAAGAAATGAAGATATCGGGACAGATATGCTGCCATACTGTAAGTGAAACAAGATTTAAAAAGCAAACTTTGAAAACCTTCCTAACTTCCAGGACAATATTTACTCATGATGATGCATTTTGAAATTAATTGGTTTTCTTATCATGATATGCTACAGGTTACAGACAATTTCGGAAGAAGAAATATTCAGCCGAACTTGCTGTTGGCCAACAGGCAAAGAAATTGATGGAGGAATCTGATAATGAACTGCTGGCTTGGGTGGCCACATAGGGCAGAAGACTTGTAGAGCACTGGGCTACCCCAAAGAAGCATAAATATTAACCAGTATTTCATTAGGAGAAGAACTAGGTTTTAGGAAACTAAGAGATAGATCAGTCAGGAGATTGTTACATGAAAGACCAAAGGGGAACGTGATGAAATTAGGAAAAAAGTTAATTCTTACAGAGTCTCCATGTCAAGAACAAAACTAATCAAGCCACTAAAAGATGCACAAAGTAGAAAAATGGTATCATATATACACTAGTGCCAAGGGCTTGAGTAATAAAGAGAACAGGAATTGTTCATTTTATGAGCATAAACAGCCTAAAAGGCATTAAGAAAGCCTGGTGGGAAGATCTGCATGAAAGGAATATTAAAATAAATGATTTTAACCTAGCTAGGGAGGCTCAAGTGGACAGAAAAGGAGGAGTAGTAGCACGCTATCAAAAATAGCATTTTCTAGTACGGAATCAGTGACAATCTGGAAATTAATACTTAGGGATTACTTTTCTGCCGTATAAAGCAGAGATTTCCTTGTGCCTAGAGAAACGGGCTAACAGGAGCCTCATGAAAGTCAACTGAAAAATGCAAGGTCCTGCACCTGTGCTGAACTGACCCGCTTCCTAAGGACTGATATGGAGTGGTTTTGCTGAAAAGGACCTGTGGGTCCTGCAGGACAGCAGGTGGCACATGGTCCATGCGAGGAGGGTTGATGGCACACCAAACTGCACCAACAGGAGTGCAGCCTATACGAGGGAAGGTATTATCCCTGTTACTTTGTACTTGGTAGACCACATCTAGAATTGTACATTCAGTTTTGAGCCCCCCCAATACAAGAAAGATGGTGATAAACTGGAGCAAGTTCAGTGGAGAGTCACCAAAATGCTTAGGGGCTGGAGCACCTTCCCTGTGAGGAGAGACTGAGGGATGTGGGCTCCTTTAACCTGAAGAGGAGATTATTTCAGAGACCTAACAGTAGTTTCTTGGTACCCACAAGGAGGTTAGTAAGGCGATGGAGCCAGGCTCTTCACAGTAGTGCACAGCATGAGAACGAGACACAGTGAACATAAATCCAAGCAGGGAAGGGAGGTTCAGATGTGTTACAGAGATAAATAAACAGTGGGACTGAAGCCCAGAGGTATAGTCCCTGTCTCTGATGATTTTCAAGACTTGGCTAGACAACTCTGAACAACCTAACTTGAGTTTGTTGTTGACCCTCCTTTGAACTAGACAATTGGACTGAGGACCTCACAAGGTCCTTTGCAACATGATTATCCTATAATCCTATGAATGTGATTATGTATGTCCAGCCCACACTAGAAAACAGCTGACTAGCTCTCTTGGTATTGGTCTGTAATTCATAGGAGAAAAACCTTCCCCTTATCCATCCGCAAGAGTTGAATTTGGGCAACGTGTGTTGGGGACACCTAAACCTCCTTGCAATTTCCCAGGATTTACAGTGATGTGCCTTACAATGCAAAAAAAAAAAAAATTGCATTTAGGGATGGAAGATACAGAGACTGTCTATTAAGTGCTTTTGGTTTTTTTGGGTTTTTTTTTGTTTTTTTTTTTACAGTCATAGAACTTAAAGCTAGGACTACTCGATTACATGCGTTATGTACAAATCAAGTAAGGTCATCAGCAGTACTAGATATACTTGGTAGACTAGAAAGGCCATATTCATGAAGTCAAAAACACACAGAAACAGCGATGCATCAAACCGGTCAGGATAAAGGCTTTAATTCATGAACTGTGGATGACAGTCAAGTGGTTTTTAGGAATATTTATCAGGCATCCAAGAAGCTTCAATAGAGACAAGAAAGCTGAATGGGCTAAAAAGATAGTACAACATAAGTGAAAGCAAAAGCAGCAACATAATCGCAAGGGAGGGAAAGCTGATACCAATGAATATAAATCAGGAGATGGAAAGTGTAGAAAATTTGCAATAGAATTGAACGAGCACAAAATGGTACAAGTTAATCACTGGAACAAGAACACAATTGTCATGAGCAGTGTAAAAAGGCAGAAAAGTTCAATTAAAAAAAAGAAGTTCTATGGGGAAGGTCAGAGGATGTATGTGCACCATAGATGATAATGAGCTAGTTTCAGCTCCAGCTGTGATCAAGCATTTTACTCTATGCTGATGAAAATAAGGTTATTCTAAGATAAGCAGGCTTGGACGTTTTATATCCAAGAGTTTTAAAATAGATGGCCAGAAAAGATCTAGACCAATACTGATGATTTTTGATTAGTCTCAGAAAACTGGGAAAGCATCCAAGGGTCAGAGAAATTCTGCTATTGTGCCAGTACTTCAGAAACACAGTGATCTCAGTAGGCTGACTGGACAGATGCTGATCACAGCACAGTAATGAAATCACCAATATGCAGCTTTGATAGATTATGGATTAGAGGTGGATAATAAAATTAACCATAATCAACATAGGTTTAAGGAAAAATAGACATCATCAAACTAATGTGCTATAATTTCTTATGAGATTGCAAGTCTGGTTCACACAAGTAATTATGTTGATATGGCTGGAATGATATGAAATCATCACGACATACATTAGCTGGAGAAAAACTGGCTAAGTAATAAACCTCATATGCAACAGTAAATAGATATTCATTCGTGAGCAGATGTACTTCTGTAATGCATAATTCTTGCCACTCTGTTCTTTATTTATTTATCACAACCTGGCAGAAAATTTAAAAAAAAAAAAAAAAAAAATCACTGATGGATTTTGCAGTTGAAGCATATTTTTGGTAGAAGAGAAAAAGAAATGAAGAGGACAAGTCAGCAATATAGAACAGTACGAACCGCTTTGGAAATGCAAATAATACATATTCCAGTGTGAACAATGTAATAGCACACATCTGGGAACAAAGTTTGCTGTTCCTCCTAATAGGAAGGGATTTTCTCTCTTCAGAAGAGACCAAGAAGGGAAAAAAATCCAGCTTGGAGCCAATGGAGAAAGCAACTGAATAAATTCATATGGAGATGCAGTGATTGATTAGATGGACTACTGCAATCCTTGGCTGTAGGAACAGGGAAATTTTAGGTGGGAATAAGGAGACTGTATTACCACTGAAGGCACTGAAGTAGCTACACAGATTACCGTGTCTTGTTCTGCTGTCCACCACTTTTGAAAGCTGTTAAAAAACACCACAAGTGCATCCTAAAATGGTAAAATATACAAAGTCATGCCATTTCTCTCATCAAAGGCGAGGTTAGGATGGGATTTGACCACAGCTTATGAGATCTATGTGGCAAGCTCTGGTGTGATAATGGAGAGAGGCAAAGATACACCGGCCTCTCCTCAGCCATTGGACTCCAAGCAGCAAGTAGTTAAAGAAAGGGTCTGGGCATATTCTGGGCACACACTTATCACAATCACCCCCCGGCCGCGTAGTGAAGCCCTCTCCCCCTCAACATACCTACGTAGCTATACAAATAAACTGCATACCAGAACACATCATGGGTATGCCACAGAAGAGAGCAGAGACAGACGTAACTCCCACCATAGATCACGAATTACAGCACTTGGCTCAAGAGAGCCAGAACAAACACACCCTCAGCAGAATTAATGCCCCCAGGGCCAGGCAGGTTGCATTAATTGACTCCTTGCATGACAACACTCAGGACAGGGTCATGCAGAGACATCTGCCTTCCCAGAGGAACAGTGGCACCATCTCCAGCTGCACGTGAACACAACTGCTTCACAGAGTAGAGCGCGTAGGAGAAATGGCTCACTTTCTTTTTGCTAGAGAACTGCCTGACTTAAAAAAGCTGATGAGCGCTAGCCCAAAAATAAGTGACTTTTCTCCTAAATTCATGCTCATAGAGACGCTGGCCTGAGTTTCCAGTATGATTTCCAGTTTCCAGTTATCTCAGCTTTCAAAACTTACTAAGTTCTCAACTTTAGAAAGCTGCCCTTTGAAGTTGCCTCAGATTGAGCACTCCGAATGCACCCATCGCTGTGGGGAAACAAACGATGACAGACAAGACCTAATCACAAATGCAGGGGAAGAGGGACTCCCACAAGGACAGCTGGTGACAGGCACAGTCTGCTTGAAATGTCTGGGAACATGCAACCTCCTGTTGCCAGCCAGCAGTTGGGAACTGGAGCATCAGCAAACCGAATTTGCAGCCCTGGTTGGTTGTGCGCACAAAAGCATTGGCATTCTTCAAACCAAATTACCTCATTTGGTTTTAGGAGCTCCAAGGGGAACAATGAAGGAGAGCGTTGACTTAGGATTGTTGTTTTGGATTTTTTTCTAATCCCTTTTGAAAAATCACGTTGAAGGTGGTGGGGGAGGGAGTGTGCAAGAGGGGAGAAAGTTCTGCTGATGTCACTCCTATCACCATGGAAACCAAACATTTTTAGTGACAATGGAGTCTTCCTCCTTGAGCTGCTGGGTTGCGTGGGGAGCAGGGGCAAGCAGGGCAGGGGCACACAAGGGAATTCAGCTAACTTAAACTATAGCATCTGGCTTTCCAAGGAAGTGAGGAGAAAACTACAAATGAATGCCTGAATACAGTTTATGTAACCAAAACACCGTCTGGGGCAATAGCAGCAAATAATTGTTATGTTCTTTGATAAAACATGCTGTCATGCAGCTAGCCAGATGGAGGTATCTCAGCTGTCCAGGAACACGCAACAGAACCGTCCCTTATCTGCACTTTGCTTTTCCATGGTACAGTTTATTCTTCTAGTCTTTCCTGCCTCGTTAGTGTTCATTTCGAAAGGGAGAAGGGAAGAGAAGGGGCTGGGAAGTATTGTCCTTATTCTTGAAATAGAGAGAAGCTGCACATCTTCTAGGCAATGAATTACTTCGCAACATCACGGACATTTTCTTAAGACCCAAATTTATTACCTCCCTTGCAGGCAAGGATAGTCCAGGGTCATGAAAAGGAGAAGGCCCTTAGAGAAAACTAACTACCTTCTGACCAGGATCTAACTCACTGGCATAGATAGATAAAACATGCAAGACCTAATACAGGATGTCTTCTCTTAGTCAGAAGGCTAAGGCAGCATCTGGACCCAGAATAAGCCGAAGCCATGATTCAGGTGTGGGACCAATCAGGATAAAGCCTGGGGCTTAAATCTGAGGTTAAATAAAAGCCTGCAGTCTGTATGTAAGGGCAATTTTGAGCATCGGATTTGATTTAGGCAGTGCAGACAATTTTAATGAATTTCAAAGAATAATGAATTAATAACCACAAGCTTTTATAACTCGAAATACATTATACAGTCATTAGTTCTATATAACTAAATGGAAAAATCTTTCTTTAGCAGAAGCCTTTTGAGATCAGATATTCTAATGAGATTACTATCATTTCAGCCTGACACCTCATGAGGACAACTGTATAGAAATCAGGAAACAAATTTATTTTAGTTTTGGACCTGAAATGAAAAATCCTCCACACTGATTATTTTATATCCAAGGAGTTGATTCTAAGTCTCCTTGGCATTGAAAAGAGTTCAGATATGAGCTTTCTTCCTAGTACTGCTATCAGATGCACAAAAGACTCTCTCTCTTGCCTCAAATTTCTGCCAGCAATAGCGACAGAGGGAAACACGTAAATGGGGTTTACTCCCTTCTCATCTAGGCAGCATGGATTTCACTTGTTTCCTGCATGGAGTAAGCATTTGAGCTCACTCTCTTTCATTTAGCATTGCTCTGTTGATTTCTTCATCTCTCCAGACAGCACCACTCACACACCATGCTTGCAGGGACACCAGGCAGAGTGAGACACGCCACCCCACACCCCTCCCCCCCTCCCCCCCACAGTTCCCAAGCCTTTTACTCCATATGCTGCTGATCCTGTGCCCACCTGGAGCAGAGCCCTCCTCGCAGCAAACCACACCACACCACACCACCCACATGAAGGACCACCATAGGCTCCAAGGTCCCTCTTTCAAATACACCTGTTCTTCCCTTTCCTCCTCAAACGCTGCTGTGGTAGGGTCTCGCTTTCCCTGCATCCAGTCACCAGCAATTTTGCCACCAGGAGCTCAAGCTAGAAGATAAAATGATCTGGCTTTTCTCACCACCATGCGCCAGATGCTTTAACTCAGCCTTTCCTGATGAACTCGCAGTCTCCATGCCAGGCCATTTTAAATCACAGCAGGCTCATCCACAAGGAGAGTCTTCCCATCTCACACACATTGCGTTAATTCAGAGAAAGCCTCAGCTTTCATCTGCCTGCCCTCCTTTCATGTACAAGCTTGGCTGAGAATCAGCCTTCAAACTTTTACAACTGAACTGAGTTTGAAAATCTCTGCTCCCTCCAGAAGAAAACAATTATACGCCCCTCCAGAGGGAATTACTTTCAAGACTCACTGTAGAAGAACTGTGTCAAAAGCAAATATAAAGACAGTGCCGCTCCGCACCGCAGGGGAAAACTCTGCAAAGTGAGCTCAAACTCACTGCTGGCGCAGTCAGTAACACACGCACTTCCAGGTGACAGCGAATGCGAGTAATCCCTTGCTGGGAGGAAGAGGAAAGTGGGGGTTTCTCTCTGAAAAGACGTTCGTTCGTTTACTGTGAGAACAACAGTATCACATATTTATTTCTAACCTTTTTTTATTTTGCTATACCACAAGGCAACCTAATTGAAAAATGGACAAATTCAAAAAAAGCACAAGCCCACTGGTGTCAGAGATGGCCATTTTGCTGTGATTCAATAGGCAAATCCTGGTGTGCTTTCCACTTCATACATGCAGAGGGGAAATCAGAGCTTCACCATAGCAACTTTGTTGTAAAAAACACTCAAATGTCAACCTGTCCCAATAGTACCATGGGTAAAGCCAGTGCAATACAAAGACAGAAAGCCCAGAGTAACAAAAATGACATTCCCACCTTCGAAACACTGCTGCTGGAAACAGAGACGCTAGCTTGGTTCTGGTAAAGGTTACATGTCTTCCACTCAGATATTTTAAAAACAAGAAAAAGTTTCTGGGCTAGTTCTTCAGCTGGTACAAATTAACACCATCTCCAGAAGTTGTGCGACATAGACAGCTGCACAACAGCTAGGGAGCTAAGCCACCTTGTTTACTGTTTCTCCCATAGACCGCCAATCCCAGCACATCTGATTCCAGCTCTGCAGATGTACTGGAGCAGCACCAGAGTGGAAACTTTCTCCTTAGCTACACCATGGCAAATCAAGAGTAGTATTATTAGTTTTGCGAAAATTCACTTTCATCTGCCATCAGTATCAGAGAGGCTTAACTCCAGTTGGTACATCTAAGGAAAAACATTTGTAGTTGCCACTAATCTTCATGTAGTCTTCAGATGGGGAGTGTTTTCCTGCTCCATGCAAAACTAACAAACACAGAACAAATAAAAGCAGAAACTGTCAACCTACCCAGCCATGACAATGAAGAAATCTAGGCGGTTCCAGGTATCTCCAAGGTAACACTTCTTGCCAAAGATCCCCAGGGCCACCATCTTTAAGACCATTTCCATGGCGAAAAAGATGAAGATGAAATCATCAAATACCTGCCAAACAGAAACCCAAGAGCACGTTTGATCAACATTCTCAGCCTTACACTTTAAAATGCAGAATGCGAGATAAATACGAGCTTCAGTACTTCTGAAAATTAGTTAGATGCAGAGCTGGAAAAGCTTCTTCCATGCAGCCCTGGCATCACAGCTCGCTGCTGCTCAAGTAAGCAAGAAGAGGCTTTCATGGTTTTTTTTTCCCCATGGGTGAAGTAATTACATAGACTCAGACTCACATGGACTTGAAAGGAGGTGTTGACTCAGCACCATCAGGTCCAAACCTGGAAGGATGGTGTTTCCCTGGCCAAGGCCTCCCAAGAGGGATTCCTCATCACCCCACTGCAAATGTCTCAGCTGAGGACATAGTGCAGCTTCACACACAGCTTGAGCAGCACATGGAGGCTTCAGATATCTGAACACTGCAGCCTCAGCAGCACTACAGATGACAACCTTTGCTGTCACCTTCTCTTTGGGGAAGCAGCAAGCACAGCTAGTGTATTCATAGGCTGGATGTACCCATGGCCCTTTTTGGCATGCCTTCTGTGCCTTCTCTCTTTGGGCATCCTGAATGCTATGTTACCTGAGGACCCAGTAGTACCCTTGCTCTTCAGAGCAGCAAATGCATCAGGAGCTGCTATTCTTTCCTGCCTGGGTGCTATAACCTTAGTTATTTCTCCCTGGCTTACCTCCAGGCTACCTGGAGGTAGACATCTACAAGGCAGATGTCTATATCAGGAGACCCCTCCTTACGCACAGGATCAGGAAGGTTAGCAACTGTTCTGTATTGCATGGTCATAAGTAGACTTCATTCATTATCTCTCTCACGTCCCATTTCCCTCCTCAAGGAAAGCTCTTGCCATTTTACAACAAGATAGCTTACTGCCAGGGGCATTATTGCTAACCTGTCTGGGAAGGTGTTGCCCACACACTGAAGGAAAACATACGTGAAAGGCTGTCCATCACAGCAAGAAGGAAGTCTGCTTACCTGCAAGATTTTACATCTGTCAGAAAGGCAGTCCATATCCTCACACGGCTGGTACATCCCCAGGGTAACGCAGTTTAGCAGAATCACCATCATACTGACGCACTCAAACCAGGTGGAAAAGAATCAAGGAAAACTTCTATAAAAGCATCATGGCTGAGATAAGCTTGCTCTAGGCTCGGGGTGACAAAATAGGAAGATTAAGGGAAACAACTGCTGATAGGCTGATTTATTACATTCTTACGTTATTCCCCTCAGTTCCTCACTACTCCACTCCTTGATTAAGCCAAAAACTCTTTTGAAAAGGGGAAAGTAGAGGTAGTACAAAGGCCTAAGGTATTTATACAAGTCAAATCACTGCCATAGTTAAACACATTCTCACTCCTCTGCCGGTTTACTGAGTCTTCTAAATACACAGAAGAGACTTTCCATTGTGGCCTATACTCAAACGTAGCAGAGATCTCTCTGATCTAGGGATCTAAAACAACATGGAGAGCCAAATCTCTGTGTGAGCCTAGTGATTACTGCCCTTCTGGGAAGGGGGTACAACACAAGGCTAGAAGTTTCCCTCTTCCCTTCTTAAAGGAACTTGGAGACAAAAAGTTGCTACATTGGAACAGGTCAATGGTCCATCCAATCTGTTATTCTGCTTCCAACAGTGACCCATGCTGGATAAAACTCTACACTATGCCTAATTAAGTTATTCAGTAACCATGGGGGGAAACTGCATTTCTGACCCCAGTTGGTGATCTATTTATACCCTGAAGCATAAGGATTGATAGCCCTTATAATTGTTTTACCAGCTACAGTGGTGTCCCTGCAGATGCTTTGCTTATTCATTTGAATCCTTTGTTGATAATCTTACTAAAATATCTGCTTCAATAATAGTTGGCAGCCGTGAGCTACATCGGCTAATTATACTTTACATTAAAAATTGTTTCCTCCTATTTATTTTTAATTTGTTGCCTTTTAATTTCATCAAGTGCCGCTTCATTTATATATTACAGAAGAGGGTAAAAATGTGTATTTGTGTGACCTTCTCTGTGCTCTTCACACCCTCTACCTGCCTACTCTTCATCATCCCTCTCCTCCTGAAGCAGTGTTAAGACCTGAAACACACTTATCCAAGAACTCGTTTGCAGTATTTTCGCTCTAAAAGTGGGCACATTTCTGTGATGTCTTCCCAGTGTTCACATTGCAGAGCAGAGCTGTAGGTCTAATAAGAATGGATCCCCAGTCTCTGGCAGAACCATCCTCCTTGGGTATTGTAACACACCTCACAGACACATCTGCTCAGTTTCCATTTTCAGGCAATTTTAAAAAAAATTTAAAATAACAGAGGCAAGAAATTATCCACTTAAAATACAACCTACTGAGTCCACCCATTTTCAGTCCTTGCAGAACTGAATCCAAAACACTGTCCTGTATCTCTGGTCACTTCTGAAAGACACTCAACAGCTATGGTTTGTTCTGAGCAACTCTTCTGTGCTCATTCTCTGACAGTGATTCATGACTAACCTGCACAATCTGATTTCAAAGATATCAATTCTTTCTCTTCTCCCCTACCTGGTTTTTGGTGAGCTACCTTCAGTTGCAAAATCAGACAAGCGCAGGGCACCAGCTCTACCGTGCCAATCATGTATGAGGTGATTTGAAGAACATGTTATCACTATCCCTCGCAAAGTTATTCCCAAGTGCTGTACAAAATAATGCACATGGAGCCCACCCTCGATGTAGGCTTCAAAACCAGAGGTCTTTTCTGAGAGGAATACACCAAAAAGGACACAAATAAAATGTTTACCCTCAGATGTCTACACAACACAGCTTCAACTTTCTGCCTTTCTCTCTCTTTTACACGTTTCTTCAATGACCTGATCCAAACCCCAGGAAAGCAATTGGAGAGGTTTCCATTAGCTCCCACAGGCTTTTCAGGTAAGACTGCAATTTTTTCTGGACTTTTCAAAACCTGGTAGGCATCATCTTTCACTTAATTACAGAAACACAAAATGGTTGATGTTGGAAGAGGCCTCTGAAGGTCATCTTGTCCAGCTCCCCTGCTCAAAGTATCAACTGCAGCAATTGTTCAGAGTTGGGTTTTTAATATCTCCAAGGATGGAGGCACCAGAACGTCACTGGGGAAGCTGCTCCAGTGTTTGATTACACCGTGAAAAAGTGTTTTCTTATGTTAAATTTGATATCCTGTGTTTCAAGCTGTGCCCATTGCCTCTTGCCCTGTCACTGGGCACCACTGCACAGAGCCTGACTGTCTCCTTCACTCCCCCCATCAGGTATTTCTACACATGAATAAAACCCCCCTGAGCCTTCTCTCATCCAGGCTGAGCAGTCCCAGCTCTCTCAGGCTCTCTATTTTGCAGCAGGTGCTTTGACAGCTATTCAAAAGGCAGTGCCAGTGAAGCCCTGACAGAAGGATTGGTGCTGAAAGACACTGAGGGGCCAGAAGAGTTTACGTGGGCTGAGCCAGCGGCTGCAAAAGTCCCCCTCCCTGGGCATAAGGCAGTCAGGAGATGTACAGACAGAGCCGGTGCTCAGAAAAGCCCTGGATTAAATTAATACATAAAAAAAAAAAAATAAAAGCAGAAGTAGTTTTAAAAGCCAGGGTTTTTTCTTCAGCAAACATCCAGAAAACATGACATGAGACACCCAGGAGGCAGGGAGTACTCTCTGACCACAGCCAAATTCAGAGTATTCAGGCAAAGGGGCTCAAAGTTAGGGATTTATTTCATACAGATCTACACTTCTGTGCACATGCTTCAGCAGCAGCATGTGGGTGGTTGGGATGCTCCCTTTGCTCCTCTCGCTCCCCTTGCAGTGCACTCCTCAGGCCATGCAGACCGTGGCAGGGTGCTTTTGGGCAGCTGGCAAGACCCCAAAGCACAAGACCTGGCCAGCAATGGTGAGTGCTCCCCAAAACATTGCAATTTGGGCCAGATGCTTGAGTCCTGATCATCTTGCTCAAAAAAAAAAAAACACCTGTGCCTGGCTGCTTTTCGCATACCAGGTCTCTGAAAGTTTGCCAGTGTTGTCCAGGCTTCCTGAGGATGCCGCTGAATCGCTGGCTGCTCCTGGGCTATTAAAGTGACATTAGGAAAAGCTCTTCTGCTGCTGCCCCACAGTTTTCCTTTCAGAGCAGGCAAGGACCCTGAAAATGCACATCCAACCTGCAGCAGAGAGGAAGAAAGTGTGAAGAGAAAACCAGAGCATCTGCTACCCTGAGTCGAGAGGGGTTGCTGCCTGCTTGGGTCGGTGGAGGGGGTAATTAGAAGTACCTGCTGCCTTCAATGTGTCACTGCTGTCAACCACAGTGACTGCCTCCCATCACCACGGCAACAGCCTGCAGCCAGGTTTATCATCTTTCTTTCGGTGATGCCTCCCCACATCCTTCACCCCCTCCTTTTCCCTGTGCCTGAGCCTGTAATTAATTTCAGCTGCTGACAAAGCCGGTCTTCACAATCTGCATCATACAGTCAGAAGTTTCATTACTAATTAACTTCTTTCGAAGTTCAAATCTCCTAATTACAAATGAACCCACACACACGCTCTCCTCCCCTGCCTCAGCCCATCCTCGTCACTGCTCTCCTTTTCCCATGGCCCCTACATTTTTTCCCAGTGAGGTCTGGGGCCTCCGCAGGTTTTCAAAACTAAAATGAGACCCAGGCATTTCTGCCCATGGTCAGCTCCTCTCTCTTGGCCACCACGAGATGCTTCAGAGAAAGGTACCAGAAAACCCGCAGCAATCCTTTATGTAATAACTTACCCTTAAAGGGAGGTTTTTCCCCTAACAGTGACAGTTAGCAGTTGATTCAAGCCCTTACAGATAAAGGGGTCATGGTGTTCACTTGAAAAAGGGAAAACAGCAAAGGAGAAAGGTTTCCTGACTCCTTTAACAATAAACTATTCTCATTATTCACATAACTGTCTCCTCCTTGTAAAAGTCCTGTTAAGCTCTTGACTTCAGCACTGTCTCGTGGCATCAGGATCCTTATCTAGGTTAATTACGTTTTGCCTAAACCATGTTTCTTTGTACTGGTTCTATAGCTGGTGCCTGCCTGTGTCAGCAACATTTTGCTCTGCTGATGCGTCCCATCCTTGTGCCTCCACACCCTGAGCAGGGCCCAGCCAGCTGCTGGCCAGAGGCAGCCAATGTGCTTCCATTGACCCTCCATCATGTTTTCCAATGGACTGGGCAAGTCTGGGATGGGGAGAGACTCAAGGGGTGACGCGCATCACCAGCACACACCAAAAAAAGAACCATCATCCAATCCCAAACCTGGGATGGAGTCAGTGCCGAAAGTCACAAGTTACAGGAGAGTTAAGGAGATCTACAGGTGTTTTTCTGGGAGCTGGACGCATTGCAGCAGTGCTTGTTAATGTGACTATGCATAATGCAAGATGATGTTAGAAATGGGCGATTAGATACAGGCAAAGATTCTGGGCTCGATTCCTGAATGACAAACAGCAGAAGCAAGGTGCGCTGTATTGGAGCTGTAAATAGGTTGTATGTGAAAAACTGGGTACCACTTAACGTTCCCGGGATCAATCTCAACCTCTACTTTTTATCACTGACAAAAATACAACAAAATGAAGCAATACTTTGGGTCCCCTCTCCTCTTTTTCCTTTCCTCCTCCACCATCAGCTGAAGAGTAAGAAGCGCACCAGGCCCAAAGAGCTCCCCAGTGGCTAGTGCTCCTAACAGCACAGAAAATACGTAAGCTTTACAAGCACGACAATCCCTCAGTCTTTCTTGTTGCTATCTCCAAACCGCTCCTAGGGCATGCCTTGTGCCAATTCAGGTCTTGAATATCTCAGGCCTGTTCAACCTGCAGGAGAAATGCCTTGGCTACAAAGCACTTAGAGCAAGGGGGAAAAGCCAGCTCTGTGGCTTGACTGGTCATGGTAGCATCTGTTCCCATGCCGAAACAGACAGAAGAGCCTGCTGCGGTAGAGCAGTTCAGTGACTGAACTGGAAACAGAGCCCTGTATCATGCATCCCAAAAGCTGGCCACCCGCACAAACAATTCCTCGTGGTTTCCCACCCCTGAGCTGGAGCCAGGCAGGCACAGATGTGGACACCTGGCAGGTGAGACAGCACGTTTGCACCATCACTCCTCTCTGCCTCCCCTTCGGGTTCTTCTCCACCTCCCTCTCATCCCACCAAGCTTCCTGCCAGCTGTGATTCCAGTTTGCGATGGTTGCATTTTCTTTCCCTCCTTTTGAAATAAGCTAAGGACAGTGCTGTCTTCCTTCACTGCTTTCCTCCCTTGCTTTGTGACCCTCCTGCAAGAAGCCAGTAGGATGCTGTAACTGCAGCAGGACAGTTAATATTTCATTTATAATGGAAGGAGTGATTTGTGTTGTGAAGGTCAGAGAAACAAGTAGCTCCAGGGAAAGAAGCACTTATTTTCTGTCCCTCATTGCTGTTGGCTTTTGCAGATGCCCTCACAGGTGAGTCTCATTCCCCAGCCCTCCCCACACACACACACTTTTTTCTTATCACCACACACTTTTTTACTTTCTCATGTTCTAATGCATAGGAGTTTCATGGTCTTTTTCTACAAAACAAGCCAACAGAAGCAACAGGGTTCTTTCTCTTCAGCCTTCATCTGCTAAACTAACCCACTAGAAGAAGTTGCATGTAACACCTGATGTTCACTCAAAGGAAAAATACATCTCAAAATGTGTTTGTGTTCAAATAGATCAAAATAATCAAAACATTTATCAGAACAAAAAGGTTTAAAAATCCTATTTTGAAAAGGCTGAAACATTTCTTCTTTGTCTTTTTTAGTGTAAAGAAATGGTTCAACATTACAGAGAAAAGGTTGTGGTTTTTTGACCTGACTTAGAACTCTCCTTCTTTGAGTTCTGAGTCAACTGGAAATTAAATGCCAATACCAAGCACTGCAATGCTGGGATTTCATGGTGTCCAAGCCATAGAGGACAAGCTGTAAAGCCTTTTTACAGGCTGTCAAGGTCAACGTGCTCTTGGTCTTCCCATGTCATGTAATCTCTTGTATGTGTTTGCTTTCATCACATCATAATTTATACACTCTTCTCACGAAAGAGGAGCACCTGAACTTTGGACAGCTGACACATGTATCGCTGAGGTCTTCAAGTCTTTCACAATATTGATACCAAGGAAAGGACTGCAGTACTGCCAAACGCAGCAGGACTGTTACATTGATTTGAGAGGCACTAGGGAAGACTTACAAAACCTGTGATGGTGTTACTGGGGCACAGCACAAGAAACTACAGAAGAAGGCGGGAGTAGAGAGATTTTAAATGCTTGGCAATACTTCAATGTTTCTGCCTTTCGGAAGGGATTTTACATAGAGAACAGTTCACTAGAAAAGAAAAAGACTCAGTTGCATCTGTATTAAATCAGATAAACATCAACAAAATAAAGCACCATAGGTCAGCCTCTCTTATCAGTCTAACTTTACATGATTGCTCAGAAAGCAGGTCCTGTAACCAGGCCACACAGGCACAGGCTTTTGGCTGTGTAGCTCAAATTCAGATTTAGCTTAGAGACTAATGAGAACTAAGTCACTTGTATCTCATACACCACACCGCATCCACCTGCAGAGTCAGGGAATATTGAAGATGGCTTTTGGAAAGTTGTGTTTTGTTTTGTTAATTACAGAAACAAAATTAAGCAAATCTCTCATTTCTTAAAACTCTTTCTATTCCATAATGATTTATTCAGACCTGCTAATTGCATCCATTAAACTCACAAGTCCAGTGAAACCAAAACAAATAGAAAGAAATTTAACCTCTGGCAAGAAAAACGTACAACGGAGATTAAGAGGCTAAGAAGGAATCTGAAGAGCAAATAGACAGAGGTATTAATGCAATGAGACAAGTCTTCAGATATTCTAGAAACAGGAACACAATAAGAGAGCTCTGGCCTATTGTAAGGCCACAAGAGGGCACAGAGGGCCCCTAATCAAATGGGAGGCTGCAGGGAGAAAGCAGGGCTTCTTTATGATGCTCTTCATCACAGCAACCACAGGAGAGCCTGCCGGTCCTAAAGCTAGTGCAAGTTATGCCAAGAATTCTGGCTGGCTGTCATACCACCTGGATGGATATTCATTGATCTTCTGAAGCAACCTGGTGGTCTCTTCAGAAGAGGTGTGCAGATCCCACCGCTAATTATTCAAATATCTCACAAATACCATGCGTCTTCATCTAGGCTGCTACACAGCCCTACTACTAATGACTATCTCCTGCCTTCAGCAGCTGGGCCCCAGCGCTTCTCTACTGATAATGATCCTCCTTCAAATTGCATCTAGCTTTCAGGTTGCAACAGAGCATCTGTTTAACAGTGTGTAACATTCCTACAAAGCTGTTTACCACAGGAAGCATGAAAAAAATATATATTAGTATCCTGAAAAATAACTACCTGAGAATGGTTTGGTTATTTTTTATTTTTTTTTTAGGTCAGAGGAAAGTAATTACCCAAATTTAAACTTGAGTAGGGTATGAGAGGTAATGGCTGTTCCTGGGGAAAGAACTTTTTATTATCCTCAGATGGCTGGGACTGCGGCTGCATGTCTTAGTTGCCATCAAAACAATCCTCCACCATGCTGCGGGATCAGTTCAAGGCTGACTTGAGGAATCGCACCTCCAGCTGACTCCCAAATGGTGCCTCCTGCAGCATTCTGGCTCTGCCTTGGAGTTAGCCATCCAAAACCTGACCTGGCTTCACATTAGGAGCTTCAGCAAGGTCTCAGCATGAGATGATAGGACTGCAGCTCAGAACATTATTATGCTATGTGACAGTTGAAGGAATTTTGCTCCAAGATCTCCTGGTCAAAGCAGCAGGTTCAGCAACTGCTTCCTGCTGCAGATGGAGCTGTACGGGTAGCAGACACCAGGGAAGGAACACCAGAGGAAACTCCCTGAATCACTAAACTGGGATTCAAACTGTAAAGCTCTTACTGCTTATTGAGATTTCGCTTTGCAGAGGTAATTCCCTATGCACATAAGTGGCAACATAGGGATCTCACAAGAGTTAGTCTTTATTTTTGCACTAGACTGGACCTCCACTGTAGAGAAGACTTGAATCTGTGATCAGGGCAGGCCAAGGCAAGCAGAACTTTGCAGCTCAGGAGTGATTTGAATTAGCAATGTGCTCCAGAGTCACAAAATCTGAATGGGACAGCTGAATGCTCTAATACAGGCCCCCCATCATGCATGGCCCCAGGAAGTGAGAAGACCATAAAGGCAGGTGGAGTCACCATTCTCAAACCAGAGCCTGACCCACGGTGGGGTTGTTTTTTGTTGGCTTTTTATCTGGTTGAATCTGGATGCAGTCAAGCTTATTTGGTGGAAGGTTCCTTCCAAAGTGTAAAAACATGAAGCGCTTTGCAAGAAAAATAAAAATCTCTCCAACTCCTCCTTCTTTGCTTCTCTGCTTCATTGCTCTGTCTTCCAGAAACACCATCCAAAGTTGCCTAAATTTTCCCCAGCACTTTTCAAACTAATGCAACAGTCTTGCCATGTTTGGCAGTACATAGGTCCCTTCTCTGGCCTTCACATAATGATAGGTTTGAACAAGGTCCTTATCTTGGGTGGATGCACTAGACATACCCTCAAGATAAACATAGCACTACAATAGCAGTGTTTATGGGACTAAACTTTGAGAAAGGCAGAAGGAAAGAACTAGTGATGATAGATTTGGGAGGGCAGGGAAAGCAAGAGAAGTAAAAAAAAAAAAAAATTAAGGTATTGTTTTTTCCCCTTGCTACTGCTCCTAATGGTTTTAATTTTATTTTTTTCTTCTGCTTTTGTCTCTTCCTCTTTTGCTTTCTAGAGCCCTCCTTCTCCCACCCTAATGGAAGTAATGCTTATATGTTTGGAATGAAACAGCATAAAGAGGGGAAATAATATTTTTTCAGAAATCAGGAACAAAGGGCTAGGTTTTGGAAGACATGCAGACCCTTAAGGATGCACAAGAACATTTTGTGGGACTTTTTATAGCATACAGATTCTTGCCTCCTATTGATTTTGGTGAGACCAACTTCTGCCCCTCAAGCCTACCAGATAAGCTCTCTGGTAGCTCATAAAAGAAAACAGGTGGAAGGAAGGTGCACATAAGGGAGAAAAGTTGGCTGCAAAGTGTCAAGCAGAGTCTAAAGCAAAGGGCAGTGTGGTTGATTCCTTCCCTGTAATGTGGGGTTTGTCCTCTTATTGTGGGTTTTAGGTTCAGCAGGCCTTGGGAAATGGTCAGTGCGGCACAAAGTGAATATATCAATGAACCTCCTGAAATGGGTGCTGCTGTGCAGCTGCCTGTCACTGCTCCAGCTTGGCGGGCTGGGAGACATGTCCCCAGGACTACAGCGCAGACATACGGAGAACACACAGGTATAGGTCCTAGGTGTTGCTTTTGAGGTTGTTTTTCTCCCCTGCTACTTTATAGCAAATACAAGGAGACAGAAGAAACATCTGCCTTATGGTGAAAAGCTGTTCCCCTGGAAAACAGGTAAAAGAAACCCCACCAGCACTGAAGGTCTAAAACCCACTGTCTTCCTGTTCCTGCTCCTTTTTCTTGCACTGGTCTCTCTGTTCATCACTGTTGTCCTTCTAGTCCATCCTAGTTTTCAGATGTTACAGATCGCTTTTTGCATTCTTTGCAACTTCCCACCCATCTCTGGCAAAGGTCACACGAGTCGTCCAAGCGGAGCTCACAGGGATGCAAAACACAAATATGTCTGAAGGGAGTTTAGGGCACCTTTGATAAAAGGCTGTCTCACCTTACAGGAATGTGGAGATGACCATGAAAGCACAACGTATGAATTTATGGACCTTCTCACAGTTGAAAAGGAGTGCATGTCCTTCTGTGCAGGGGCTCTGCACTCTGCAGGCAACAGGGCAGTATCCTGTACTCCAGCACATCACTTGGTGAAGGTTGCAGAAGTGAGCAAATTGTTCCTCCACACAGACAGTTTCCAAGGCCAACTGATCTGAGAGGGTACTCCGACTTCAGAAGCAGTCCTGAATTGGAGAGGCAGAAAGACGGGACAAAGCCACTTTGCCTTCCTCACTTCTCCCAGCTAGGTGATGCTTTCAGTGGATACAGCATCACTAAATCATGTGCTTGGTGCTTAGCTTAGCAGGCTTTTCTGACAAGTGCTTCAGTACAGAAAAGAAAGTCATGTGGTGACAAGGCTTTGCAGCAAAGTAAATAAAGATTAATTCAGAAGTAAGGTCACTCAGAAGAAATTGCATACAGTCTAAGCAAAATGCAGGGCAATAAAAAGAAGAGCTGGGTTTGAGCTCCTGTTGTTTCTTTAATTATTGGCTGTAATTAAATAAAACTCATTATTTTTCAGAGTTTCATTCCCCACCTCCAACTCTGAATGCACATTTTCCCCTCACTGTTTTTCTTCTTTTTTTTTTTTTTTTTTTTTTTTTGAAGGCTTGTAGCTAGATGAATCCCAGGCCCCTTTGCCCTGGTTCCCAGAGGGTATGCTGGAAGAACTGGCACCAGTAGCCTGCAGGACACATACTTGGAGGAAGGAGCGATTGTAAACAACTGTCTCAGCAGATAACTGGAGGCTAGGAGCTCCAGCCAGCAGGCAGGCTCACTGCAGCTGCTGGAACCTCCTCAAGGACTATGGATGGCCTCCTGAAAAGGAAGCTCTGGACGTGTACATGTGACAGAGGTACCTGTGAGGGGAGGGAAGAGATGCCCGTTATTTAAGCTTTTCATTTGAGGAGAAGGGACCCTATGGTGGATGAGCAGATGTACCAGTACTCTCCTTGTACATCTGCTTTGTTTTTCTTCCCTTCTCTTACATCCTGCAACAGAGCGTGCTTCACCTGAGCAGTCAGTGAAAAGGAGATTATTTAAACCATCCAGCTCTTCCTTCAAAACAGTAGATAAACTTTTACTAATTTCCACAACTACCTCTTAAGGTACATAAATACTTCCTCTTTGTTACTGATAAGAAAGCAAGCAGGAGAGGAGCAAGTTTTTCCAGAGCGGCCTCCAATTTGGGTTCTCCAATGCACAAGCTGCCTGGAGACTGATTTTCAGAAGTGTGTAATACTCGTCATTTCTAACATAGCCAACAAGAATTCTGAAGCTCCAAGCATCGGGCTCCCACTGCCTCAAGTCAGACGGCCAGAGATCAGAGTCTCCTTTAGAAAAAAAACATTACCCAGAGATCACACAGCAAGTTACCGCCTGGGCCTGCATTAAAATTCAGGTGTTCCTGACACTCAGAATGTATTCACTAAACTCCTCAGCTTCCTGGCTAGCTGACAGATTGCACCATGCCAGGAAAAGGAGCCAACGTGACTCATGGTCAATTCACCATGATGCTGACAGTATTGAGTGCTGGTTTAGGGGGGTTAAATGCTGTGAATGTGCTAAGCATTATCAATATTAAAACATTATTAGTATTATTTATGAGGTATCTCTACATGTCCTAGATGACACTAGCAGAGATCAAATTCAAATTATGCAAAGTGTTACATAAACATGCGGTAAAACATGCTGCCTGCTCCAAAGAGTTTTTAATCTAACCAAACAGGACAGGTTAACGATGCATTACGATCTCTGCTCTGCACACAAGAAGCCAGAGCACATAGAAACAAGCAGATTTACCCAAGGGCAGATAGGAGACATGGGGCACAGCTGGGAACTGAGCAAAAGTCTCCCAATTTGTTCTCCAGAGTCTTTGACCTAAGATTGTTCTCTATCTCAACTACAGCTGCATTTGATGAGGACAGTGCCCACAGGGAGAATGGTTCTCCCATAAATCTCTCCTGAGAACAATGGAAAAGAGTTTCCAAGTTCCACTTTATAGAGGCAAGTCATGTACTGCATATAGATTACTGTAAATGTAGGGCTCCTTGCACTCATCCTGAAAGATCTCTGGCTGTTCAGGTGTGCAGTGCCCAGACAGGCAGGAGCCAGAACACCTATGCTCTCTATCTACCTCCATCTTTCTCTGATACCTTCATTGGGATCTCAAGATAAACTTCATCCCATAGTTATGACAGTGTTACACTAAGTTCAGCCTAATACCCATGCATCTTTCTTTTTTCCAATCTGCCAAAGAATTTGCCCCCTTCCAAGAGAGCTCTAGGTTCCTTCGATAAAGTCATGACATGTAAGTGCAAATTATCAACACTTTTGACTGCAGAACGACCAGCTCCAAAAAAAAAAAAAAAAGTGGTTCCTACGTAGCATGTTGCTTTAGCTAGCACAGGCTAGCTAAAATCTCCGTCATCAGTACTGCATAGTTCAGCTACCTCTTTGATGTCTTTCTGCCTGTTGTATTCATCACCTCTCTTCAGATTTAGGACTAGTAGTACACTGCTATCACCGCATTCATATTCCTGTGACCTATTTGCTTTCAAATAGATTCAACTTCACACTCTGTTTATTTTGACAGCATCTGGAAATATATGCTTCTTCCTTTTATTTACAGCCTAACTTATTCTGCCTTGTACAGTTTCCAGTCAGAAACTATAGATGTGCCTTAATGTAATTTCATTTTGGACATACCAGTTCCACCTAGCTCACTGCCCCATCCTCTCCAGACATGCCAAGTATTTCCCTTTCTCTTTTCAGAGTCTTTCTTATCAGCCTATTAGTTTTGTTTTGTTTTAATTTTTAACAACCACCCCAAATTCTGTGTGACTCTGCAGGAGCTGCTCTTTATTGGATTACCCTTTGCTGCCTCACAGCCATCCATCTTCCATCATGTTAATTACTGATCACTTGCATTCCATTGTCTCATGCAGGTTTCATTGCCTTCTCCACTAATCAGCTATCATCAGATTCCTCCTCGCTCTCCGCAGTACACACACTGTTTAAATACTGTCCTCTTTACCTCATTTCCAGCAGTCTACCTCCCTTTTGTTTATAGCAATAAAGTGACTTTACCATAAAGATGGAATAAAGATTATGGTTAAGCTGGGACATAACTAGTACAAAATGTTGGTGAGCAGAGTACCAACCCAGCCATCTTCCCCTGTCCCAGAGGACAGAGTTTAGATGGGGTCACGGCAGCCTGCAAAGGTCCACCGCAGGGAAGTCTGTGTCGTGATGTAGACATTTCACCTCTGAAACCCCCCGGATCAGTAGATCACCAAGCCAAACAACACCAAGTTGTTGATAACCTGCCCAGCTCAGCAAGGCAAGACATTGGCAATGGTGGGCACCAGCGACCAGATACATGTGATAAAGTCGTTCTTCATGGATTAGGATGGCTGCTTCATGCCCAGTGCAGCCCTGCCAAGGGCCCATCAGGAGCAGTGGCTTCATACACTGTTCTCCGAGATAACATACCAGCTACCACTAGACTCAGAATATCTGCACTTGGCAGACCCATCACCTTCTGCAAATTTATTCTCCTACCCCTTACACAAGCGTATCCCTTTCCAGATAGGTTTAGCAGTGACTTAAAGCTCACATCATCTCTACACAATCTTTTCTTTCATCTGAGAATGATTCTTCCTGTCTGGATACAATCAGACACGGAGCCAGCAGTGTAATAGAAGAGACTACCATAAAAGTTTTAGCTTTAGGCTTTCTTTTTAATAATCTACCCTTATATTTCAAGACTTCTTTCCTACAAGATTCTTATATCACTAAGACGTACCACGACCACAGGCTCCTTCACAGCTGTCTCTAGTGTACTCATATACCTTGTGGGATTTGACACCCTTGTATTAGGTGTCAAATTATCTTACAGGTCTCATAGCCATCACACATCCGGCTGCTTGCATAGCAGACAACAGAATTATCTCCTCTCCTCATAATCTGTTTGTGCATCACATCCACTCAGCATATGCAGCCAATATAGTGACTATCAAACCCAAACCAGAAGCCGTCTGTGCTCCTGCACAAGCTGACATCTCCCAAACCCAAAATGCCACCTGGCTGGGAAAGCAACACAGATGCAAGCTGACAGTACCAAGTGCGTCCTCATCATCACCATCAGCAAGGTGCTACTGAGCTTGATGGGAGCTCTGGAGAGGAAAGTTGGGAGTTAGAGGGAAAGAGTCCCTTCCTTCAGTCCGCTAACCACATACACATGCTTCTCCAAGCAGAAACCCTTGGCCTGTCCCACTTCAGCTTACCTGCGTCAACTCGGCAATGACAAGACTTGTCAAGGAACATGAGAAAAATGCAGGAAAAAAAACAAAACAAAAAAACCCACCAGTTTTCATGGAGAGTCAGGAGACAGAGAGGGCTGAGGGCTGAGAAGTCATTGCTGTGAGCTGTGCCTCAAGCATCCACCCATTTCGCTGCCAGAAAGCATGTTGCTTCACGTGTCCATTCCCATGGGACATTGTGCTGTGCAGGAATGGTGTCTATTTTGGCCTGAATCGGGTAAGGGAAAAAAACATTTTCCCTCAGGTAGCTGCAGTCAGGGAAAAGAAAGGACGATGCTGCCATAGCACCTCTTCAGAAGATGGGAAAACCCCTCTGCACCACCAGTTTTCTGGAAAAGAAGTTGCCATACCTTTTCCTACAGCAGGAGGCTGAAGCAGGAGGCATCCACACCTCCACGGTGCATAAAGCACAGCCTCCTCTTAGGCACGCTTTGAGCACCCACTTAGCTTCACTGCGTTTAAAGAGCTTTCACATTATTTATGACAGCAAGCAGAAGGAAAAGAAAAGCCAGAGCTTAGGTCAGGATAGTAAAGACAGACTTGGCATGCCTGGAGGAGCCAGCCACTGAGGACCCACAGTAAATCTCAAAAAATGAGTGCAAAAGAGCTCCCATCACTTTCCCGGAAAGAACAGCCTGTCCCTAAATCCAGCTCTCCTCCCAGCCCCCCTCACCATCGAGCAGGATGACAAATCACCAGCCAACAGCCAGGTGGCCAAGGTCCTGCAGCCCCGTGGGGCGAGGGACCCTTGCCAGGCAGCAGCTGCGGGCCAGGGCAGCCACAGTGTGCCGGGTCTGGAGTCAGCCACACGCCTGAACCCCGGCATTCTGCACCAGCCTGATAAGGCAAATTTTCCCCCTGCCTCTCCCTTGCTCTGCACCCTTCACACCCACCTGTCACTGAGACTGGGGAGGAGGGTACAGAGGGGGGAAGAAAAAAAAAAAAAAAAAAAAAAAATCACAAATTTGCACCAATATTTTGTGTGTGGTGACCGCTATTATAATTTTTTTTTTGTTTAAGCCCAGCTTCATTTCTCCAGGGTAATTAGTTCTAGCGACCCTTCAAATATACTTTTCAGCCTCACCGAGCCATAAATTTCCAAGTGCCAATCATCACACCAGGCTGCACTGTCGTGTACAAAGCTCTTTGCTGGTTCTGTCTATCTCTCCGTGCTTTGAGACCATTTCTGTGAAGCCTCCCCACACACACACACGCACGCCTGATCCTTTCCTCCCCCATTAGCAGTCACACTTCTCTCTCACACTCCTCCTTTCAGCTTCCTGGATGCCGCCTTGCAGGGTTTTGTTTGAAGGTGTATAAAAAAGAAATGATAGACTTATGTTGGCCCTGTTATAGGCTGCTGGGTGATAGCTTTCCAAAGGAAGTATGCCTATGCATGTGTAACGTATACAAGGACATAGGTCACGTACGTAGGACAATCATGAGCTGAACTAGGGCTTTCATTGGGGAGGCAAGTACATTCAAGCATTTTGATGATTTCTCTGGTGTTTTATTTCTTCACCTAGCATACCAGGCCTTTTGAGGACACATTCAATGCACATGTTGCTTTTAAATGGTCAAAGTCCTCCATTTTAAGCAGTGTCACCTATTTGGAAGCTTAATCTTTCTCCCGAGAAGGCTTTTTCTTCCCATGTTTGAGAATTCCCCTACTTTTTACAATTCACCCTAATTTGAAAGAAACAGAGCAGTAAGAGATCATTATTCCCTATCCTAATTGCACTGAAACCCTGTGCTCTGCAGAAGGAACTGCTGTGATCTTTTAGCGCTTTCCCCTGTAACTACCACTTACCAAGATCCAAAACAAAGCCACTGAAGCCAGCAAACCCCCACAGGCTGCACAGACGTGGTCCTGAATGAAGCAATCACCTTTCAGTCCACGGCACAGAAACAGTGGACTGTCCAAACACAGAGAACACCTTGACAACTTCAGGTGGGGCGAGACAACCACTTCCAGCTCCTCTTTCCAGACCCCATCAAATCTTGGCCACCACACCTCTAATCTCAGTAGCACATAAATTTAGGGATCAATATTTAATTTATTGCATAATACATAAAAAGGAGCAGCGTGGACATGCACATATATGTTTGTCTGCTTATTTGGGGGAAAAGTGGAACTAAAAATTTCCCTTTTCAACCAGTCACTGTGACCACTTCGGGTCAGTTTTCTGCTTCTTGTTTCTCATCTCAGAGCTCTGTCCCCACTGACAGTTCCACCAGCAGGCTGGTGAGACGCAGCACGAGACTAGGGTAAAGCAACCAGGGCAGAGAAGAGCAGGAACCCATGAGATGTATGGCATCCCTAGGGAAATACAGCCAGTTTCGGATGCAATCCAAGGAGAGAGAGGACCACCTTTCCATAGGATGGAGCCTCACACTTTCTAGCTGTGCTCCTGCTTCCCTTCTAGCAGCAAAACAGCTCAAAACAGTGAAGTTAAAAAAAATAGTAGTTTAGCATTGGAGAAGCTATCATGGGTCATCTTTTGGAAACAGAAACAGTTCTTTCCAGTCCAAGCAGAGTGAGGCTGACAGCAAATTAGGCACCTGACCCTGGCAGGGACAGAAAAACAGCTGCAGGAAAACAAATCTGAATTCCCCAAGCCCTTCATAACACAGCCACTTTCTAATGTGCTTTAGAGCATGTGGTGGTGTGATGGAAAGGTTTTATTAACACAGAACCTGCATAACTCAATTGTAAGTTTTAATCCATTCTAAATCATGTCAATACAGCCTGTCTGCCCAATTCCCACTCTACAGCTGGAGTAGCAGAGGATGGTGGGGCAGCTTGAGGAAATGTAAACTGGGACAACTCTAGTGCTTACCGCCCAATGGACCATATATTTGTAACTGGGCAGGAATAACCCATAAGTCCATCAGTCAGTGGAGCTCTCCATCAGTTTACACATCTCACTGCACAGTCCTCACTGCAAAACACTGCAGCACAGGGGCAGACGCACATCCTGCTCGGCCCTTCTTGCTGGGGAGGAACCTCCAACAGAGGGGCAAGGGTGGAGAAGATGGCAACTGCTTCAGTCTCACGTATGTGACACAACGCTACATGAGGGACAAAACCACGCAGCAGCAGCCAAAAGCAGAGCTCAAATTTGTTATAGCTGATTTATTAGATCACTTGCACATACGTAATCACATTTTCCGCAACGCAGAGATAGCATTGGACATACTCGACCTGGTTTTGAGAGACACACTGAAAACTGCACAAAACACTACCTCGTAGCAGGTTTGGGATAAAGATCTCTCACCCATGGGAGCTGGACTCCTCATGAATGTTTAAATGGAAGTAGAGAAACACCCAGCACACACTGTCTAGCAGGGAAGCCAGTTGGTAAGCCTGAAAGACCTTTCTCAACTCTTACGTGGAAGATAGCGAGACACAGGAGTTTTACCAGTTACCACAGAAAAAGCTGGATGGATTTGGTGCTTTTGACAGTACAATGAAGAGAGAAGCGAAAATCCAGGGCAGGACTTGCAAGATCAAATTCAATCACTTAGCTCTGCCACTTCTGATTTCAGATTAAGACTTCCACTTCTTTCTATAGCCGCAGCTCCAGCTCACCCAGCCCTATGCACAGGCAGGTGAAACATTTAAGTTGTAGTTGTAGGTTCAAACCTAGGAAGAAGCTCTCTATGCTCTCAGCCTCCTTTTCCTGGTGTCCTGTGGACAGGATCTCTGTTTAAACATTTCTGCTCTCTTCCTTTGCCATGAGGTTACTCTGTTTCTAGACTACACAATTATATTATGAAGGGTCATTTATGAAAGTTCTCAGCAGCAGTATAGTCTATTTGAAGATGATCAAATCTGGATTAAAAAAAAGAAAAACACCAAAAACACAGATCCCTGTCATGTTGCTGGATGCGTAGGGAGGGAGAAATTGTTTGTTTTTCACTGACCCTTTAAAACAAATGTTTTCCTGTCTGGATTAGAAAACATGCCACGTCTGAGTAAAATTTAACTCAAATCTGTTTTCTGTTGCTCTTCAAACAGGGAATTTCAGAGACTGCTTCACTGATGAGAAAAAAATGGATTTGGTTTATTTTAGGAGCGGAGGCTGTGCCTTGGTTCTCTCTGATATATGAAACATCCCTTGATTGTGCAAATGCATCCTGATGGTGTCTTTGTGTTCCTGTCACTCCTGATTTATGGGGGCCTTTTCTCCACTCAGAAGAATTTGCATTTCAATTTCCATTAGTTGTACCTCTCCCTGCAGCACTCCAGCCCTGGAAGGGAGCTCACGCTCTGCTTCCCCACAGTTGCCCCACATCGCACCGGCATCAGGGAGGAGACAGGAGTAGGGGTGGTATAAGCACTGCTCTACGGAAACGAGCTCACACTGCTGAGATCTCCAGTGAGAAATTTGTTTGCTTATGCCCATCACGGACCCTTGACAGGTTGGGTCCTGTTTCTCATGCCTTCCTCCATGCTGTGATGGAGGGGGAAGGCAGCAGTTCTGTATCCTGCCTGGTTCCCAACACAGGCCACTTGCTTGCTCACTCGTTCTCCGAGAAACAGCAGCCAACAAGAGCAAGGAGGACTTGGATATGCTCAGGCCTGTCCCTGCAGGTGGCTCATCCCCCATGCCCTCCCCATTCTTACAGGGGTGGCAGGAGGGCAAGCAGGAAGCCCTCCCTTGGGGACTCATCCCCACCTCGTTTCCCATAGACTGTTGTTCTGACAACACAAGCTTGCAAGCAGACTCCTATTCAAGAACCAACAGACAGCATAGCTGTCTTGGATGGGGAAGCTGAACAGAGGTTGGAAAGCCAGTCTTGCTCCTAGGCTACATCCTTTCCTCTCCTGCAAACCCCAGTGGCCACCATAAGTTCCCGTGTCAGCTCAGGCTCTGCACTCCTGGCCACACACTGCCACTTCTTGTTTGCACAGTCTTGGCTGGGCTGTCACAGGCAGCCTGGGCACAGTACAAACCCTGCGAGCCTGTACGAGGGGTGGGCTTGGGGCCAGCAACATGTGGGAAACCACATGGGCTGCATTGCAGACCCCACTGTCCACCTCAGTTAAACTTGCACTTTGATGGATGTAGTTCATGTCTACCTATGAAACATTACAAGCTTTGAAAGAAGAAGAAAAAAAAAAAAAAAAAAAGATAACTTCAGAAATGCAGGAGGAGTTGCCAGGACACATCAAGCTTTAAAGATGTGAGTTGCAGAAATGCATTAAGGCTCATTCTTCAGAGCTGTCAGCCCCACAGCTATTATCAAAACTAAACTCTTAAAAAAAAAAAAAAAGAAGAAGAAATAAGCTGATCCTTATTGAGTGTTTGTTTGGACATTAAGGCCACAGATTCCCAATAGGCTGTTGGAAGTCAAATGTTGTGCCATGTGTCGTAAGCCTGCATCATCTTAATTTGCAATGGCCTG
Organism: Chlamydotis macqueenii; assembly: GCF_036417535.1. Classification (NCBI taxonomy): domain Eukaryota; kingdom Metazoa; phylum Chordata; class Aves; order Otidiformes; family Otididae; genus Chlamydotis; species Chlamydotis macqueenii. The sequence continues at coordinate 56,222,105 of NC_141556.1, forward strand.
AAAAAATAAATTCAAAAATACATTTTGCTTCGACTTGTTTGAAGTACATTGTTTTGACCTAAGGGTTTTGACTATTGTCCATTACCATGTTGACTTTTACATTATCATACAAAGCCAAAAGGAAACACACTGAGCTGATTAAAACATGCACATCATTTCCAGGGGGTGGAAGGGTGACAATAAATTTACGCTGATTTCACTGAATCAGCAATTTCCAACTGAAACCAATTCCAGCGCGAAGTTCTGTTCATGCTGTCCTCAGTGTGCACCTGAGAAACTACGTATGTATGGGCAGATTCAAACAACCAACTTTGGTCCCTTTTTCTCCACTGAGTTCTTTTATTTTTTTTTTGCCTTCAGAAGTTTGTACAGAGTGCTGACAGCCATTACGTTAGGCAGTATCTGCCCTATTTATCCAGCTCCCAGCTGGCTGCAGAGAAGCTTTCGTCAGTGGGCCTGAACTCACGAATGCTGACACAGAGATTATCTGCCCCATGAAGAACGGTTTAACCAGATTAATCTGTGGGAGGTCCCATCAGTCTCTTCCCTGCAGAGCCCTACAGCAAACGACCAGCATAATCTCGCAGCCTATGGCGTGTGGCCCCCTAAGGAGGAAGCCATCCCATTCCCCAGGATGCCTAATCCTGTTTTTCTCCCTTGGCTTGGCCCCTTTGCAGTCTCCACCATCCCCTCCAGGGAAGGGCCAGCCAGAAGGACATGAGGGGCTGTGGTGGGCTGGGGCAGGAGACTGCAACCTCATTTTCCACACCCTGGAGTTGGCGGCCCTGCTCCCAGCGCAGTGTACCACACTAACAGAGACACAGAACAAAGCCCTGTAGCTCTCAGCCCCTTAAACCTAGCAGGTTTACGCAGCAGGATTGAGTAAGGGGAATTACTGAAGGTCCTTTCTCACCAGCCTGACTCCAACTTGCTTGCTTTTATCACAGTGGGTAAAAATGTAAACCCAAGCCCAAAAAATTAAATTCCTTCAGCAACTTGTACAGTTTCAGAGGGGATGAGCAGGAAACATTGATCAAGTCACATCTTACACCAACTCTTAAATAAGGAAGGAAGGTTCAACATTAGCATTTTTACTACTGGCTCTTTTTTTCTTTTACTCCAAGGAGTAAAAAGGGCCGCTCCCCTTCAAGCCTAGTGTTAAACATCTCAAAATGGGCTGATTTTAAGGTGAACTAGAAATCCTGGCGATGCATGATGACTAACACACTATGAATGACAGAAACTTGGTTGAATGCTAAAAAGCAAAAGGGATATTATAATACCTGGTTGCAAGTTATAAAGAAAAGCAGGTTGAAGCCAAAGAGTTGGAGGAATAATGCAGTCTTAAATACCTCCATGGAGTTAACTCAGAAACCTTAAAACTCTTAAGGGAGAAAAAACTCTTAAGCGCAGAACATCATACCATCAGCTCCGCATGAATTCACAACCCCAGGAGTTGTAATATGTGTGTAATCTCATGCTGCACATTTATCATTAGGGCTCTAGATAAAGACAACTGGGTGTGCAGCTTTGAAAGAAACAGTGGCACTATTTAAACCAAATGAAGATGAGGGAATTCACCTGTGAGCTGACACAAAGAACACAACAGCTCCTCAGTGCTTGAAGCAATTTCTTCTTGGAACAGCTAATTTGAGCACTCACAAGCAAAAGCAGCTATTCCTGACTTCATTTTCAGTAGCACACAGGAACTAATTCAAGAAGTGACAATATCCCAGCCCTTAAGTAATAGGGTTCACAATGTAATTAAGTACAACGTCCTAGGAGAAGGTAGTGAATTAAGAGATACATGAGTGACATTAGATTTTAGGATAGTGTTTAGAGCACAATGAGAGCCCTGTAGAAGGACATTAGTTCAGAGTAAAGAAAGCGAGTGCTGTACAAATGGTTTGAATAATATATAAATGATGTCAGAAGAGAGCTCTTGATGAAGTCACAGAATCTGCAGAGGATACAGGTTATTTCGGCTAGGTCAAAACAGCCTCTCAAGACCAGAGAGGACTCTTGGGTACTGGAGTGAGATTTAACCAAGGGAGGTAGATGGCCAACACAGTAAGTGACATGGTGTCAATGAAAACAAAGTTATTATCTCAGAAAACCTGCATTAAAACTGCCCCAAGTCATCTTGCAGGATATCTTGAGCTGCAACAGTCCACACAAGGGAGCTGGGGTCCCCATACCCAGTTCAGTACCCTTCGGCACGCACACCACCATTAGGCAAGGTGTCCAGCTGCAAAAAGGACCAGGAGGAGGAAGGCCACAGATCCTAGGCAGGACTGGTCACCTCAGGTTGCAACATATTTTGCAGAACCTGAGGAGATTCAGAGAAATGTGACAGAAGTGATAGACAGCCTGGGAACACCATCCTCTGCAAGGAGAGGGGAAAGTTTGGGCTGGTTTCTGGTCCCTTTTACCAAGGAAATTCTCTCCCTGACTCCAAGCACCAATTACATTAGCAATACCCTTGATTCCTCCCAGGACTGTCACCACAGTGCAATCACATTTACTGCTTGATTTTTTAAGTGTAAGCATACTGGAGTCATAGGCAGACAAGCAACCAGTCTCCAAGATGGAGCATGGAGCAAGTAAGGCATCACTGTGAGTCACAGCAGATGAAATGGGCGTCAGCATTAACTTTTTTGACACTCATTTGTGGTTTTTGTTTTGTTTCCCCTATTCCAGGATCAGTTTGCTCTCATCATTTTGAGTCAGACCTTCACAGATCAGGCCAAGCAAGCCTTGCTTAACACGACATTTTCAATTTATACAAATAAGTGCTTGCACTAGTACAGCTGCTATGATTCGTGCTAGTTAATACCCCAGAAGGTAGAGACACCTTTCAGACAGCTGTCACTTCCTACACCAGCCACTGTCAGAGAGGCCAGACCAACAATTCAGACTTATCCCAGCACAAGAAGCGCCCCACATCCTTATCCTCTTCACATCAGCTTCTTCTGTGAGATAGACAGTCAGAGGAATATTTGCTTAGTTCAGTGTCCAGGGAAAATGCAGCTACAAAATTGTATTGCACTGGGATGCTGCAGTGACACAAGCCAGTTTCAGGATAAATAGATTGCTTTGCCAGCCAAATTTTTTGCAGTGTTTCATCTAGCTCTGTTACAGCCTGAGTGCCAAATGCCCAAACCTTCTCTGAGCTCCAAGCTCCTTTTCAGTCGTGGCACTTGACCATCTTTTCTTTACAGATTGCCAGTCAATCTGAACAGTGCTACCAATTCTTAATTAATTTGCTGCTCATTTCCCTATCATTGAAAAAGCATACGCATGCAGGATTGCAGCTTACACACATGCGTTATGAGAGGCTAGAGAATGCATGGCTTCCTTGGTCTAAAACTCAATAATGTCTCTCCCTGCCTGTGGCTGCTGTTCACTGCTCCCAGGATATTGGTTATTCCTTCTCATATCCCTCAGGGTGTTCCTCATCTCTTGTTCCTTTTGCACCACTTCCCACTCCTTCCACCCTGCTCTCATCTCCCCTGCCCCACTGTCACAAATCCAGATTTCATCTCCTCCGTTACTCTCCTTCTGCCTTGCTAGATGTCGTTACTTATACCTCCTGCACATTCCCACCTTTGCCCTGACATATTCTCACTTTGCAACCCTCTCTCTTCTCAGGAAAGCAGGGAGGGGGGAAATGCCACCTCTCATTTTTGTCTACAGCATAGACCCAGCCTGTTTTTAGATCAGGCTCTGGCAGAGCCACAGCACTGGAGCTGCCTGGGATAGCTAATGATCTCATCTTCTGCAAACCATGAGCTTTTCTCTTGGCTCATTCTCTTTGACCTTAGCACAGCCTTAAATATTGAGCTGCTGCATCCTCCTGGAATTCAGAGTTGACATCTCTTGCTCCTGCCCAGCTTCTCCTTGCTTGTGATACAGCTGCTCTCCCTCCTTCTGTAGGTAACTCCTTTTCTGTAGTGCTGTTTCCATACATGCTGTTGTCTGCTGTGGCCTTCTGATCCCCTTTTTTAAAACAAACAATAAGTGGTCCCTCCTGGACTGCAGCAATATCTGGAAACTGCTGCCATTGTGGATGGGGATGCTCTCAGCCTTTATCACTCCTGATGACAGTACCCAGTAAAGTCTAGGACACTCTTAAGACTTGTGGGTTTTGGCTACAGCCAAAGAAACAGTAATAGGGCTTCCAGTCTGGCTGACTGGTAATGGCCATGCCCCTTCTTAATTTTGTGCTTCAGCTGATGCTTCTCTCCCTAGAAATATGCAAGTCAGCAGTGACAGAGGCACACGCAGCAGCCAGGCCTTTCCTCTAGGCTCCAACTAGAAGGATCCTAGCAACACCATCTCTAGTGCGTTTGAGCTGGGTTGCAAGTGTCACAAGCCACGGGGCATTCATCAGCTTAACAATTTCACAGGCACAAAGATGTTTTGAATATTCAAAATGTTTTGTCCCTTTCTGCTTCCATAAGCCTCCAGCATTTCTGCAGTCTTAAAGCAAATCCTCTCCATCCCTGAGATAGAAACTTTTCCTATTGTCATAAATTCCTTCCAGGTTCACCCTTGACTTGTTGCTAAGTCAAACAACCCATAACTGGCACCTTTAATCTTTCCTGCTGAAAAAAACCTCAATCATTCGAGATCCTTCAGCATTTCCCTTGTTTCCTCTTTCACTGCTTTTCTGATTTTGCTCTTCCCAGATTCTCCCCAAAGCTCAGCATACTCAGTGTGCAACAATTCTAATCCCATAGGAAAAACGAGTACTACATGCCAGGTCTGCAGTATGACATCTTGGTTTACACCTAAACAATAAACTCTTTAAAGCAGGGACCATCTTCTCTTCCTATCTTTATACAAGTTCTACCACAACCAGTTCCTGATCCTCCTACATAATAGTGAGAGCAAGCTCCTCTGAACTGCAAAATTTATTAAGCTTTCATGATTCGTGTCTAATCCCCTCAGAAGTCCCCTTTTCAGGAACAGGTCTCTGCCCCAGTGCTCCTGAGGGTCCTCCTTCCCACTTCAGTAAGAGAGGGTTGCAGAGGATGAGACACAAACATGAGGCATCATTAGTTCTGCTGCTCACAAAACTCTCATCATCCTCTCTGGATTTGCCCATCTTCCTTACACCTTAGGTTGACTTCTCCTGCAACTCGATGCACTCTGCAGTACATCACAGTGTTTTACTTCCTCCCTATTTTCCAACATCTTCTCAACAGTTTACCATCTCCCCAGCCTAGGTCCATTCCTTTTTCCCACCACTGCACCCTACTTAGCACAGTGTGCCCTACTAGCATGGCAAGTGGCACAAGCCACCATGGCTGCTCCTGCACTGCACGAGTGCTGGCTGGCCACTTGGCATGGCAGGCTGACTGGCCAGGCAGTCACTGCCTTTCAGTGGCTGGTGGACCAAGCAGAATAGATGAGGATTCTGCTCTCCCCATCCTTCCTTTAGTGAAGGCACCACAAGGACCGCTCTCCTCCATCCACCCACCTTGGGTTATGAGATTGAAATTGGCCAAGAGGTTCTTACAGGGGGGCATCAATCACCTCCACTTCATTTCCTTAGGAAACAGAGCTAAAAATAACAATAGTAATAGCATTAACAGTGCATCCAAAGACTGTGCTGAACTTTTCTTCTAATACATTGATTTGTAACTTCATATCTAATTTACTTACCTTTATTACCTGTAGGACTGTAAAAACGTGCTGCACATCTGAACAGCTTTCAGATGTACAGATGGGAAATGTTATTTAGTCAAGTAGCCTTATTAATCATCGTTATAGTTTCCCTGAGTCTCCCTTCCACTGCAACCTTCATCCACGCTTTCATTTCCTCTTATCCTGACCCATTTCCCTATTTTGCCTCAAGTCCCACTTCACTCGAACGTGCCCCCAATATCACTCTCGTACTGTTCACATCATACAAGGAAAAGCTATCATCTTTCTTGCACTTGAATAGCTTCATTAATCTCCAATTCATTTAAAAGAAACTAGTTTAACATTTCCCCTTTTAAAAATTTCTACTCTGGCCTCTTTTCCATCCTTTTCTGCACTAAAAGTGAAACAATACTGCTGAAGACTGAGGTGCCAGGAGCAGCAGCAGCTCTGGAACAAGCCAATATGGTAAAAACCCAGAAGCTGCTACTCCCAGATACTACACCAGTGATCTCTGAATGACTTGCAATATGAGACAGCTCCATCACTTGAAAATTCAGTAACATCAACCAAATTGGAGGATTAACAGGCCACACATTGCATTTGGAAAGCATCTCCGTAGCCAACACAGAGACCTCTAGGCAAGGAAGTTTTCAAGTTAGGCGCAGCAAATGGAATAAAATAACATTTAAAAGGAGAGTATCTAAACATCTGGAAGAACATGCTGTGACAAACTCCACACTTTTTTTAATATACACTAAAGGAAATCATGTCTCGCCCACCCCCGAATACTGTAAACATGACAAGCTAGTGAATGAATGAAATTGGTCAGTGTTTATACCCCAGCAGGATTAAAATCCTCACTATGTCAGTGAATTAATTTTGTGATGGATGGAGATGCATTTCTAGGCTATGTCACATGTTACTTAAACACACTTATTATCTGGAAATGAGAACACCCAGTGAGTGACAAAATTGCAGACAACACCAAGTTATTTGAGGTAGCCAAGACCAATAGGAACTGGGAAGAACCTGAGTGAGACCAAAGCAAATAGACAATGTGATAATAAGTTATATTCAGTGTTGGTAAATGCAAATAATACCTCTAAATAGGAGAAAACTGTACATTATTCACAATCTTTCAGATTTATGAAATAACTGTCTTATCAAAGAAAGGAATCAAGATGGCAATAAGAACAGCTGAATGCTGAGCTCAGCTTACTGTGCAGCTGTGGCAAAAAACCCAGCCGCAATGTCAGAATGCAGGAGGAACAGGATGAAGCAATACAAAGACTGTGCTGAGCCCTCTATAATTCAGGGGTGGGATCACGCTTGGATTATTACATGCAGTGCCGGTCATCATCTCAAGTAGGTGGGGAGGGAAAAAATAAATAAATAAATAAATAAAAATAAAAAAACACCACACACCACACCACAGAAAAACCCCACACAACCAGAAGTGGGTAGGGTGGGTAAGACTTAGCCATGACCATGATCACACTACGCAATTTAGGAGGAGATGCGCTGACAGCTCTTGTAGATGGAGCACTGATCTGGCCTAAGGCCACGTCCCTACCTGCTCCACTGCATTTCAGTTAAATCAGTCACCCGAATTTCCCCACATCTCACTCCCTACCAAGGTGTTTCAGTTGTTTCAGGACTGACCTGCCAGAATTAATCTTGCATTGATTTTAACTCCTATGAATACTAAAGCTTATGGCTGGAAACATCTCTCTCGTTTTTTCAGTGGTTGATTTCTCCCTTCCCTCCGCTGTTGCTATTATTGAATTCCCTACTTCTGTTATGTAAAGTAATTTGTGCTATTGTGTTCGGAGAATACGGCAAGCATGGCAGATAGCAGACAAAATAAGATGATATTGTATCACTTATCTGAAAATCTGTGCGTACAGCAGAGGAGAAAGGAGGAGAGAGGGCACCTGCAGACAGAGCAGGTGGGGGGGGCTCCGTGAAGGTACCTGGACCAGAGCACCCAGGTGGGCACTGTCTCGTGGCACTGCGTACGCTGCTTGACAGCAAGCGGCCCAGAGGAGATTGTACATGTGTATCACAGTTCCTCAGTCCCCACCGTCCCAGGCAATGCTTGCCAAGGAGCAAAGCAGACACATGGAGCAAGAGGGGTCCCTCCATCGTTCTCTTCCTATGCCAGGGAAACAGCCTGCAGCCACACAGGCTCCTGGCAGCTCTCAAGTTTGATGGTTACTGGCTCCTGCTTTGCGCTTCTGAAAGAGAAGCTGCGGCAGAAGTGATAAACCTCTCCCTCCATTTGGACGAAGGAAAGGATTTTGTAGCACATGGGTTTGCTTTGGCTAATTAAAAGCACGAGGCCATGCAAGGAAAGCAGTGCTTTAATCGCTGAAAATAGCTGGAATTAAAACTAATCACAAGCATTTAGCACGCCACGGATAAAAATGTTTCAAAGTGTTTCTGCCAGGGGCCTGTGGGCTGCCTTTACGTAGCTACAGGAAAAAAAAGGTGCAGAGTTCCTCGCTGATGCTACGTCAGGTAAATCTGTTTGCTCTGACACCCTCCTCAGGGGCTTAAGAGCCCTGCACCAGGAGGGGACAGAGTACCAGGACTTGACTCCTTGAGCAGCAAAGCCCAGCTCTCCCCTTGACACAAAGTCACCTCACTCCTGGATCAAGGGAGTCTCTCCAGACTGTGTCAATGGGCCAAGGAGCAGGAGACCCCTAAAGGCAGAGGGAACCACAGCATCCATCCTCTTCCCTCTGTCTCCTGCTGCAGCTCATTACTGCCTGCAGTCATGGCTCTGCCTCCAAGATATTCCTCTCTTTACACTCAACGGTGGTGCACTGGGGCTCTCTGGTCTGAAAGTTGCTACCAAAACAGCTCCCATAACAGCAATTCACCACCTGCTCAGCCAACCTTAAAAGTCTCTGTAACGCCAAGTCCATCGCAGCCCTGAAGTATCTGGTGGGTGTTTGCTTTGCAGCACAGAGATGGACAAACTCCAAACTTCAAGCTCCTAAGCCAACCAACCGCACCAGACAGCCACCACATACCTCATGCTGCTGAGGGAGGGAGGACAGTTCACCCTGATCTACCTCCTGCCCCAGCCCGAATCCCTAACTTAACCCAGCAGCTCTCCCATCAACCAAGCCCCACTCTCCAACACACCCAAAACGGGAAATCACTTGAAGCAGATGAACACTCATACAATGCTTGGGCCACTAGCTAGCCTAGCTAATTAATTAGTGGGGCCTTTCCTTTTAATCTGTTACAACATTAAGTCCTTGGCTCCATTGGAGATTCCTCCACAGGCGGACAGAGTATGACTCCAGCAAGTCCTATCTCTGAGCTTTGAAGCAACATTTTTATTCATTTCAGGTTTCATCAGGATAGTGCACTCTTTCCAGCTTCCTAGGAATTTCCTGCATCTCCATTTTCTAGTATTTTCCTACAGACCCTAATCTTGAATGATTTATAACCAAATTCAAAAGAAAGGGGATTCAGCTTGCAAGTCTTAACGGCTTCTCAGTACAAATTGTCCGTTACTCCTCTTGCTGACTTTCTGCTGTATTTCTGAATATTCTTAAGAAACACCCTGTAATTCATTAATATCGTACTTCAGCTATTTACACACAGCAAAGATGTATAAGCAAATAATTCTAGCCCATGATCACATGGTTGTAATTAAAACAACTTTTGAACATCTACCACAGATTCATTTTCATGAACCCATAGCTCAGCCGTCATGCCCGACCAAGCAGGTGAGGATGTCTGCTTGCATGAAGACAAGCTTTCATTGTGTGAACAGCAGAAGTCTGTCACTCAGTATCAAATCAATTATCAATATCACTCCTTCCACTCAATATCAAATCCTCCTCTTTTGCTGATGACAAAGTCAGCAGCTCCACCTTCCCTTGAGGAGTCCTTACCACCCCCCAGGAGACTGACTAGACTGCCTCTCCCACATGCCAAATTCACAGCAGAGATGCTAAGCCATGTCCCTTCCATTCAGGGCCAAGATGGGGAACAGTCAACTGTCAGCCAGGGCAATCCCTGCTCAGATGCCACAAGTGGCCAAATCAGCCAGTACACTTTAAACCAAAGAAAGGTTCAGGAGTCCCAGCAGCATGGGCAGCTAAGAGCACACAGGGCTCTATTCACAGGACTGTAACCAGGAGGCTAAGGAAAGTGGTTATTTCCCTTTATACAGTACTTACTAGACCATATATGGATACTCTGCTCAGCTTCAGATCTGTCAGTACAAGAAAGATGTTGATAAACCAGATGAGGTTCAGCAAACGGCCACCAAGATGCTCAGGGGGCTGAAGCACTTGCCCTGCAAGGAGACACTGAGGAACTGAGGTTTGTTCAGCCCAGAGAGAAGATTTGAGGGACCTAATAGCCCTCCACTCAGTACATAGAAGGAGATGGAGCCAGGCTCTTTACTGCAGTACACGGCAGGAGAACAAGATACAATAAATGTTAAAATTAAACAGGGGAGCAAAAGAGATAGTGAAGGGATAGTGAAGACAGATAGTGAACACAGATAGTGAAGCTATAGCAGACATTGCCCAGAGGGGTGGTGCAGATTCCATCCTTTGAGGTTTTCAAAACACAGCTGGACAAAGCCCTGAGCAGCCTAGCCAGAGTCCAGTGCTGACCTTGCTTTCAGCAGGAGGCTGGACTCCTGAGGGATCTCCTGAAGTCCCTTCCAGTCTGAAGGATTCAATGATTTTTTTCCCCTCAGAATTACAGCACCCATTTCAGTCCAATCCAGGCATTCAAGCATAGACAACATCTCAGCAACTGAATAAAATGAGGTGGCAGTTGAAAAACTAAACCTGTTCCTTAATTACACACACACACAAAAAAAAAATCAATACAGATATTCGAGCAACTCTTTCTTCCCTTCATCCTTCACACAAGCAATGTCCTTCTGCGCTCCGCACAGAGCATCCTTTCCTGAGGACGGATGCTCCATTTGCTCTTTCGCCCTCATTTATTAGGTTGCAGCTCTACCACTACCCTTACTCTAGGATTTGGCAGCCTTGTTCTCCTGCCAGAGAAGGAAGAAGTTTCTCTGCTATGACATGAAGAGATGTCACTTTTGTATTCCTGTCGTTTTCCCCAGATGCACATCAGTCTCCCAGTCTCCAAGGGAATGTGCATATTCACACAACATTGGAAATGAATATGCCTGGATCAGCCCCCAGACCGGGCACGCATACACAGCCTTGTGCTAACACACCCACCCACTCAAAGATTAACTAAATTTTGACCTGATTGCATCCAATTAACCTGAATTTCTCACTTTCTTGCAAAGCAGTTTCTTTCACAGGCCCGTTGGCCTTTACCTTGTGGCTATGAGTATGATGTCCTAGAAAAAAATTGAACAGGAGAGGAAAGTAAGGGTGTGGAAGAAAAAAAAAAAAAAAAAACCAGAATAAAACAATAGTATAAGAAAGACAAGGGAGCAGGAAATTATCAGGGGTATAGTTTCCTTACCCAATATAATTTTGCTAAAACAACCATTTATTCGTTTCAGATCTCCCCTCTATCTACCTGTAAATTCAGTGACGGGACAAGTATTTCACCTTTTGACACATCAGAAAAGCTCCTCCTGTTCTGCAGACGCCTGCTGAAACAAGGCACTCGGGCACTGGCTTTAGCCTAGCCACATGCCAAGGCAGACACTGCAGTCCAAGAGATGAGAACAACGCAATGAGAGGAAAATAAAGCAACAGAGCATTAATGGGAGAAAAAAAAAGAGATGGAAGAAGTGGAAAGACACGCAAATAGAACAACAACAACAAAAAAAAAGAGGGGAAAAGAAAATGAAGACAAATTAAACCTAAATAAGACACAAGCAAAAAAGCGTATGTAAGGCTAGTGAAAGGCATGGGGGTGCAGTGGGTGGATGAAAAAAATATATTGAAGTATATCTGGATCAAGAGAAAAAGGCTCCAGCCTAGGAAAAAGAGCCACAGAGCTAATTAGAAGAGATAAAGCTACAGTCAGGACAGACAGAGTTCCCACAGCCCACTGCTCCCCAGGCAGAGCCACCCATCTCCTTCACCGCAGGTGAAACTCCGGCACAGCGGACCCAGCCCCAGCTGGGGACATCACTGCCCAGCATACTTCCAATAATCAGTTACAGTGACATTGCAGAGAGAACGGGGGCAGATGGAGATGGAAAGGGAGAAAATCAGAAATGGGATTAAATGAGACCAGGCCCATTTGTCAAACAAAGCAGGAGAAAGAAATAGGGACTTATTTTTGGATAGCGCTTCTGAAATGAGTAACCCTGCCCCCATCCACTTGGTCCTGTAGCCCCCACCTTCCTCCCTCAGTTCACTGCTCTATTTTGGGTTTAATTATACACCGTGCACAGGGACTGCAACACACCAAGATCTTCCCTGGTGCAGGATTTAAACTCTTCTGTTTTGCCTTTTCCCCTTTTCATTTCACACACAGACTTATTAAAAGAAGAAAAAGCAAAAATCATTCCTTTGTTTCTCAGAGAAACAGGAACACCATTTGTGTTTTTTCCCCTCTTCAGTCAGGCTCATTCTCTGTGCCCTGGTGCCAAGGCAGCTCTGTCAATTATGAGCAAAGGTTTTACGGGGCCACTTTTTTTTCCTCCTTTCACAAGGAGGAGATATCCTGAAGAGGGAAAAATGCAAACGGCGAAGTTAAATAAGAGGGGCATAAAGAGAGGAAGGGGGAGATGATTATGCATTTTTTTTTCTGTAAGAAAGCAAATTACCTCACCTAGATATAAGAAGCTATTTCCACTGCTCTGTTCCCTTTGGGCAAGTACCTCCTAAATATCACTCTGTGCCACCTGGCAAGACCAGGTGGTCACACTTGGTGCAACTGTAAAGTCTCGTGCACATCCTTGGCCACTGAGCTGAGAGGTGACAGCAGGGAGACACCTGCAGCCAGCAATGAGCCAGTGGCAAGGACTGGAGGAGCCCCTGTCCCATATGGAGACCATCTGGCATCAAGGGACCAACACTCTTCTTACAGCCCTGGGCTGCTATCCTGCTCTTGAGGGAGCCCCTGCAACAGGCACAACTCCAATTTGGGGACAGCCTGACCCAAGGAAAGGAAAGCATTAGTTTTGGGAACAGCACGCAATGAAGACCATGCACAGACTAAAACAAAAAACTCCTCCTAAGCAACAGGTGATGAGTGCCAGGAGCCCACACAAGGTTAAAAGGAAGCTGTCACCGCTGCAAAAAGCCGTGCTGATGGTACCCAGGATGGACTCCCTGTTTCTAGACACTTCACAAAGCAAAGCCTTCCTCTGCCCAGCCAGCCAGCTCTGAAGTGTTCCTCTGCTGCTTGAGAGCACGCAATTAGCGCCACTAATTGGCTGCACAATTGCAGTGCTTACCTGCCCTGGTCTGGTCAGGAAGCATATGCCTGGTGCTGCACAGACAAAACAAAAAAGGCAGCAAGATTATATCTTCCTTCCACCACAGACCACCAAGGGAACCAGGAGCAGCCACGGCACTTGAGGCAGCGATACGAAATTAGGGTGGAAGGGGGTGCAGCGTCTGAGGGCAGACAACGCAATTTATCCTTGCAGCGGGCTCCCAGCACAGCAGGCTTGCAGGGCTTTTGGATGAAGGGGAGATACAGAAAACAAGGCACAGGGTACTGACGGAGGCTGAGGCAATGAGCCTCTTCCGTGCAGAGAGTTATCTGTGTGGGACCTTCCTTCTTTATTTTTCATCAATGGCAAGATGAATCAGTAGATGCATATGACAGACTTAATGCTCAAATATGTCAGTCTGAGGAAATATGGTTCTTCAGTGAAAAGATTAGGCTCATACACAGAAGACAAAAGGACCGAGCAAGTCACTCTCATGTGGGAAGTTGATTTAACCTTAACGCAAGCCAGAGAGATTTTTCAAATTCTGCGAAATGCAAATGTAGGCTTGAGACAGCAGCAGCTATTCCAGGTGACATAAAAAAAAAAAAAAAAAAAAAAAGACAAATAAATTCCTGTAGGTGAAGGATGCAGAAAGCTAAAGCAACAATCACAGATCTTCAGACCAGAAGTACAAAGGGCCAAACTCCAATCCCCATCACAGCCAAAAAGATCCTCTGGTACCTCCACTGTAGCTGTACAAACAAGAAAATAAGAGTCAGAAAACACTCAGTCTTTGGTCAAGTTATGTCATCAGTGCTTACACACAAGAAATGCTTTTTCAAAGTTATATCACAGCTATAGCCAGAGCATCTTGCATGCTTGGGCAGCACCAGGGCAATGATCCATATCTTTTGCTAACTGCAGTGACCACAGTACAAACTGCTTCAGGTTTGCAGCTGCAGCTGAACAATAGACACAGAGCTCTATCTTTTTATGCCAGGCACTAGTGTTCCAGGCAGCGTTAATCCCAGAAAATAAATCTCATAGCTAAGGAAAATGCACAGAAATCTAAAGCAAGGCATGCTGCTTACTCAGGACTTGAAGTACGAGGGCAAATAACTATTACCATCCTGCTAAAAAGAAAAAAAACCAAAACAGTAGTTTAGTGACAACTTTCCATATAGTGCATGCAGATTGATGTATCGTAGCCAAAAACCTGCCTCACTGCAATGCCAGACACGAGGAGATCAGCTGCAAATGTCTTCTGGTACAGCATGGCTGTCTCCAAGGCCCTGCAGAGAAATACAGGGCTCCTCAGTCAAGTCGCCCTCCCATCGTGAGCTGCATGAAGATGGAGAGTAATCACTGCTGAGTCACTCGGATGGGACAGGAAAATAACCTCCAAGCAGGAGGAAGAGGAGGCGGAAGCAACCTTCAGGCTGGAGGTCAGCTATCAGATGTATTTCAAAGGCAGAGCACTAGGGAAAAAAAGTTTTTAAAAGTGTCTTTAAAAAAAAAAAAAAACTCATCTCCATCGTGGTCAAATATTCATCTTCCAAGCTGCATGGGCTGCCAAGAGGTGAGGATTTCCCTCCATTGGCAGGGGCTGAACACTAACGCAGGTAAGTCGCACGCTCCTGAGGCACAAGGAGGACCTCTGCAAGGAGCAGGGTCTCCCCTGCATGCGTGCATGCCAAGGATGAACAGCCAAGTGGAGTACCCCATATCGGGTAAGGCTGACTGCACACAGCAGGATTTCTGCTGTAGAAGCCTTTGTACATTTTTTCTAAGTCTATGTGGCTGCCTCCTTGCAACAGCTTTGCTTTGAGACCTGTCAAAAGGGACTGAAGTAGGACCAAGGGGTCCAAGAGACGCATGGTCCAGACACCTACACTGTTTCCTTATGGAAACAGAGCTAAAAACTCATTTCTCCTAATATGCAGAAACCATAATAGTATAGAAAGTCTAGAGAGCTGTCAAAAAAGTAAAGCTTCCTATGAAGTCAGAGTCTGTGACTGTTATTGAAAGGCTATGTTAAATATGGCTATCCGGGGATTCCTGGGATTTACATAAAGCCACGTGAACACTGAGAAAACCCACTCCTGAAGGGAAAAGCCAAGCTCCCAAAAGACACAGGAGATTATGTATGTATGTACATACAAGCATTTTGGCAAAGAAAAAAAAAAACCAACAAAAAACCAAGATTAAGCTTAAATTAGTAACAGTGTGCACATTGTTCAGATGTCATCTAAGAGCTCTCTACCTGCTTTTATATCTTCTTTTCAGGCCTTGCAAAGACTAACCAATTAGATCATTACAGAATTACAAAATAGTGCATTTTAATTATTAAATAATGCATTTCTAATTAGGGTAAGCCACTAAAGGAACAATTAGAGAACATAGCCTAATTCTCCCCTGTGTTATTCCACTTTTGCAAGGTTCTGCCATGAATAATGTGAGATAACAAGTGGTGAAGAGCATCCTACAGACAAGCTTTGCTGCAAATATACACGCGTTAGCTAGCAAACGTATTAAAAGCATGATTATAGTAGAGAAAAGCATCTGCACTCCACAGTTGAGATTCCAGAGAGGAAGCAGCTTTCAGCAAACCACCCAACACCACAACGCAGAACCCTAGCACAGGCTTCCCAAGACAAATTTCCTGCTGATTTTTAGATCACTCAACTTCACCTTTTGAGATAAGAGTCAGACTTTAAAGTATTCTGCCACAGTAAGAAATCGCACTGCCTTTGGCTTATCATATTTCACTTACTCATTTATCTTCAAACTACAGGATGGCAAAATCCTCTGGTCCTGAGAGGTGTTGAGCCTTCACTTGCAGGTGGGAGGATTTTCGGGAAAAGCTGGATCAACATTCACGTCTCATTAAATGCAGAGAACCTCAGCATGCTTGGGTGTACACTTTTGTGCTGTAATTTTCACATACAGACATTTAAGTCTTGCACTGTGTTCAGCTCAAGTAACCCACATATAAAATCCATAAGCCACAGGCTGTTCCCGACTATGTTCATCCATGCAAAAACAAAGTGAAGAAATGCATCTTTAAAAATATGATAAATTTGTGTACAATATATGCATGTATGCATGAAAGCAGTCCTATTTCATGGTCGCATGCGCACAGAAAACTGAAATGAATGGACATATATTTATATGCAAAGCTTTACAGCATACATTTCATATCTGACAGAGTAAAGATCCACCAATACCTTGATCCAGAAAATAGTGTTAGTGTTCTCTGTGGGGCAAACAGTTCATCTCTGCACAGAAATCAACTCATCTTCATTTCAGAAGCCTGCCTAAGGACTCTCTTGTATGCACATAAGCTCCTAATGAAATCCAGGCCAATACCACAGAGGAGGATTCCTCACCTGTGTCCAGCTAGGAGCCAAGCAACAGCCAAGCTCTGGGTCATCCCTCTTTTATGAGGAATTTGACTTGCAGTGAATGAAGGTGGCTTAGAAAAAAAGAAAAGAAAAAAAAAAGCTATTAAAATATCCACACCAAAACCTAAGTGGATCTACATGGATTTGTGACTGTGACAAAGCTTGGACAAAAAACATTGCAAATCTACTATTAAGCAGTAAAACCACTTCAGGAAGCTGCTGGAACATGGCTTGCCTCCAGCAGCTGGTTTGAGGGATGTAGAAAGGTACTGGAACAGTTAAACACACTGATCAACAGGCCAACTTTACTCTGCAATTTCAATAAGTCAGCTGTAATGTCAACAACTTTTTCCAAAAACAATGTACAGAAGGTGTTTTGCCCCCTCAAGAGTAGTATCCAGTTGCATTTGGATTGCAACCGCTACAAAGAGCCAACAGAAACCACATCCAGGTGTTTTGTTATCTTGCTTTCAAGTATAGTATTCTATAGGAGAGAGAGAAAGATTTAACTGGCTGAAACCTTTGGAAAGGTTGTATGCCCTTTAGCTTGGTTTATTTTATGCCTACCTTTTAATACAGAATAATAAATTCCCTGATATAAAATTACAATCTCATAAATATCAAACAGATGGCTGCAGGCTCTTCTTAGGAGTGCGCTTTGGAGCAGCACCTAGACTGCAATATGCAACACCAGAGCTGAAAAGATAATGGAGTTCGTTTCACCTGCAGCTCAATAAATCCACTTTGCACCTCTAAAAATGCCTATGTTGGGGCGGGGGGGGGGGGGGGGGCGTAACAAAAGTTGCCCTTTATTTCCAGATGGAGTACAAACTGAGGAGAGAACTGAGCGCACCCATGGCCACGTCAGCATTGCTTCAGAGCAACATTCCCAAAAACATGGGTCACGCAGGGCCAACCTCTCCCACGGGTGGAGGGAGAAGGCAGAGGTGACTCCGGGCAGCCTCTCCCTGCCTTCACAGCCACGCTCGGACTTGCACTCCTAACACAAGCGTTGCAACAGGCCATCTCAGCTTTCATTAAAAACTTGCTACCTAAAAGCAAGCTTCCCCTCCATGCAATTTCAGTGGAAAAAAAAAAAAAAAAAAAATCTTGAAAACAGGCACCCTTGGAGCAAAGGAACAAGAATGGCACCTGCACTCTCCCAAGCACAAGGTGGTTTTAAGGCAGGGTCCCCTGCGTGGAGCAACCCGAGTGCATTACATTTTTCTCCAAGTGGGCACACTTGCACAAGCATGTTTTCACAGCTTTGGGAGGACTGAAACCTGCCCTGGCCTTGTTCTTGCTCAGCTCTGAGCTGTTTCACACAAAAAATGTCCACACAGTGTCCAGCAAGCAATGCATGCACCACGCTTGTGCTCAGAACCAGTGGGAAGCCGTGACCCCACCAACACGGCATAACACGCCATGCCCTCGACGTGAGTTATTGCTTTATTTCCATGCCACAGATAATCACGTGGCTTTGGCTTCGCTCATACCAGGCCGGATCAGAGCGCAGGCAGGCAGAATTTGCACCTACCTCCGAACAACGGCACAGTCATCGCCTTAGCAAAGCAGCTGTCTCTCCACATCCAAATGTGCAGCATTTCAAGTTGAACAACAAAGAGACACCTAATTTTGCATAAACTACAATTAGCAGTTTCACAAAGATGGCTTGCAGCAGAAGCAAATTGGAATGGCGTTGGCCATTGAGGGAAGAAATCAGGGAGGGGAATGTTCTGTTAAATGGAGCAAGACAGATTGCTCCAGCAACACCTAGAAAGAAAAGACACTTGCTCAAATGCATAGCAGTGACTTTTGCCCTTGGAAAAATGCAGGTAATAAAGTGATTTAATTCTGCAATGGGGAAAAAAAGCTCAAACAGCAGACTAGATTGCCGCAAACAAACACAGGAGTTCAATTCTCAGCTGGGAAATTTTAGAATTTCACTAAAACTCACAAGTTTCATCCTTTTACCACCTCCTCAAGATGCACACAGAGAACCAG
This sequence comes from Chlamydotis macqueenii, assembly GCF_036417535.1. Taxonomy (NCBI): domain Eukaryota; kingdom Metazoa; phylum Chordata; class Aves; order Otidiformes; family Otididae; genus Chlamydotis; species Chlamydotis macqueenii. Next base: position 56,240,531 of record NC_141556.1, read on the forward strand.
ACATCCCAATGGACAGTAAATATGTACATTTAAAAAGGAGCTAAAATTGACAATAGAGAGCTACCTCTATCTGCTGGATCCTAGAAACACACCAGTGGAAGGATTACATTTCCTATCACAGATGCCAACAAGTAGACAAACAAGGATTTTTTTTTTTTTTCACCCACAAGACATCAGTTATCCAAATCCAAGCAAACACCAGACTGGCAAATACAGCTGGGAGAGAAGCAAAATAAACCCAGATTTTACTATGACATATAAAACCATCATTTAGACAATCAACCAGTATGGCCGAGATCAAACAATGACAGCTGGAAGTCAAAAAGTAAAGCTGCTAGCCCTGCAGAGACACAATTACATACTGCAGATTGCAGCAGGTCAGAAAAGTTTTTCCTCACCTCCCCAGAGAAAAATCTGTACTTTTTGGCATTAAATCAAAATATTTATTACAGGGAAGGAAAAAAAAAAAAAAAAAAAAAAAAAAAAAAAAAAGATTGATTAATTGCTTGGATTCCAAAATTATGCTCTGTGGGGCTCTTTGCCACTTGCTCAGCATTCAAAGTTTTCTCTCTGCATTGGGCTCCCTCTTCATACCCCTGTAAAGCAGAGCAGCAAATCCTGACACCCAGGCAGCTATAACACACCGTGAGAAAAGGTACCTGGCTGATGTCACACCCTGCATCTGTTATAATGAGCCAAAACGTACTGCAGAACTTGGACACTCAGGGCTTAGAGAAAGCATCGCAGGCCCTCTGGCATTACACTTGTTGCCCCAAATAATCCTTTTCTGTGAAAGTGAGATGTTTTCCATGTCAAACCTTCCATGAAATTGTAAAAACAATTTTCTGTTGAAAGACAGTTGCAATGAGAAGCTCTCCAGAGAAGGAAAAAATACAAATGTACAAAAGAGTACATTTGTATGTAGCTAATACCTGAAATACTCAAGACAAAGCAGACAAAGTTCAAACAGGAAGACAGACCAAAATGAGGTTCCCTCAGAGGAACTGTATTTCCCATATGGGAATATTCTCATATTTCCCAAATACTCCCCATATGGGAAATGCAGGGCTCCCATTTCCCTGCTTGCAAAACTGGCAAGAGTTTAACACAGGTGTTTGGCTCCAAACCAAATAATTGATGGATGCTCCCACCAGGTGCCAAGGCAAGATCCCACTGATCAGCTGTCCCTGAGGAGGCTGCAGCTCCCAGTCCCACTGAAATTCAGCAAGAGCTACACAGCCAAGGGTCTCACAACACTGCAAGCTGAGGGAACATACACCATGCACCAAACATCAGCACCATCCTAATGTGGTGTGAAGTATCAGGACCTGCGTCCCAACCCCCACACCATCCTCTGTCCTTACTTCTCTGGGAACAGCCTTTACTACCATGTGAAGGGCATCTTGGGAAGACCTTCTAACTTTGACTGTAGAGCAAGCCATCTACTCTAGAAACCTGGGCCTAAGGTATTTGGATTTCCCTACTCTACTCTGTAATTTTTGTGGGAAAAGAAGTACAATTAGGAAGTTTTCCATATGGGCCCTCTCCTGTACCAGCACACATGGACTAGCCTACCCAGTACATCCTATTATCTCCTGAGGGCATGGTGCAATTGCACCACCTGGTAACCCATTGCAGCGGTGGGCTTTCTTCCAGAGGCTGTTGCTGTCACCATGAGGTCAGAAGAGAGCTGAGCACAGACAGCATCTGTCCCGAGGCTCTGATCTCTGGGAAAAAATAAGTCACTTTTTTAAAGTGTTTGCTAATTCTGTTATTTTCATTATGCACGGCAGACCAGAAATCCCAAGTCCAGCTTGAGGGATGACTGACAGTTCACTTCTACACGTGAAGGCTCCACAGTTTGAACACAGGAAATGCTACACACTGCAGGTTCTGAAAAATACTAGTCCCAGGTATCTCTAATTAGGATTTCAAAGTTACTGGATGCTTCCGATTTCAATCTGTGCCCACTGCCATCCCCTCTCCATAAGCAGGGAGCCAAGAGCAGCCCTTTCCTCCCAAGGGTGTTGTAAAGATAAATTAATGTTTGTGAAGCACTTGGGCTCTATAATGATGAGCACTCAGATACTACTGTGATATAAAAAAAAAAAAAAGACTATGAGAAAATCAATAATCCTGTCTTCAGAGCAGGACTTAAACAGTGTGTTGTGAATAAGGCCTAGAGCCATGCATTGAACAAACACAGGAAAACAAAGTGTAATCTGGCTGCTCATTAAGTGAGCACCATCCTTCAGGCACCTGATAGAGGCTGGAGACCGATGGGAAAAAATATGGTCTGTGAACACACAAGAATAGGCACTGGCCAACTCAATTCTGCACTTTTGAACTGCAGAGCACTTGGTTTTGCAACAGTTGTTTATGTTTCCGTCCTCCCCTTCGTCCAAGCTTCTTCAATTACTCAAGGAGGCCTTAATTAGCCATTACAACATGTGGTGGAGCACAATTATTCTTAATTTCAGATGAACAAGAAGTACAGAGGAGTCCAGCAACATGCCTACGGTTAACCTCAGAGGGAAGCCAGGGGAGAAGTTGGATTATTTCAGCCTTGTGCTTCCACTGTGAGACAGCTCATCCACTAGCCAGATCGCTGACTGAGAGACCATGCTTGTGCATAGAAAAGCTGTAACAATACTTTCTGCATCCTGACCTAGGCAAAAAGGGAGAAGTGCTGAAACATTAATACTGACATATTCTAGTAATATTTGCAGAAGAATAAACAGCTGAGCACTAAAAATTGTCTTCCAGAATCATAGAATGGTTAGGGTTAGAAGGTACTTTCAAAGGTCATCTAGTCCAGGCCCCCTGCAAGGAGCAGGGACATCTTCGACTAGATCAAGTTGCTCAGAGCCTCATCCAACCTGGCCTTGCACATTTTCTTGCTGTGGAAAACTACTCTCACACATTAAGTGCTATTTCCAGACAAAAACAAGTCCATAGGTCCAATGTCCAGTTCCAGGGCCCCTAGAATTTAGCACTGTGACTCTTGCCCAAGTTGAATGAGCAAACCTAGAAAGTCTCACTGCTCCCCAGAAAGAGAAGCCCAGGTTTTGCTGGGCTGCCATTGCTTCCACCAGACTTTTTTTTTTTTATATCATTAATAAAATCAGTAGGGGGGGGGGGGGGGGGAAGAAAAGAAAAAACAGGAGAGGATGCTTCCCTTGACCCTAAGGTTAAGGTGCAAATGCTATCAATAGGGTTAAAGTAGAATGAATCTGTATGTGCCATCCGATAGCTATTCACCAAGGAGAACAACAAATTAGAAGGAAAGTGCCAAGAACAGCCACCATGCCTTGGATTAATGACAAGAAACAACATCTTTATGTAATAAGATCCAGTGCGTCTAGCACCGTAAACTGCAAGGAAAAATTGAAACATGTACAAAAAAGCTGAAACATTTCCAATTTTGCTCGCATTTTTTCAAGCCTTTAGCACACTGGGATACCTCTTCCTGCCAAGGCAAAGAATAGAGAGAATCTGGGGAGCGAAAGCAGAGCAAAGGCAGAGGCAGGAAGAGCACAGGAGTCAGAGTTCCTCACATCCCTACGCCTGAGAGCGCAGCTGCGCGTTCATACACGCACGATGCTCCACTGACAGCCCCATCACCTATTGGGAACCAGCGCCAGGGAACAAAGCACCTGACTGCAGTGCTCAAAATGCCAGTCTCATCCCTGATAAGAGCACCATACAGGGATGAGGTGCCATTACCCATGTGCACAGAGAACTGGTGCAGTATCACCATTAGCAGTCCACAAGAGCAGAGCTGCCTGCTGCGAAGCAGGAGGACAACCAAGCGGTACACGTTCAGCACAGGTAGTAGCATATACCTCCCACACACACATCCAGATTCAGATTCCCCTCGCATCACTTCAGCCAGCAGGCAGGGAGCCTGTGGGAAGGCAGGGGTGCAGTTTTAAGCTAGTAGATCAGGCTCCCTTTCTAGTCATTGATGGAGGACAGACACTTCCATGGGCCATTCACCCCACCTGCCTTGGACATCAGCAACCAGACAGCTCACTTAGTGAAGAGACTCGTCTTCTAGGCAGCTCGCCTCCACATCTCACCTTCTGTGACAGGCCTGTCTGAATCTGAGACATCAACACTCAGCTAAATAAACCCACTCCCAAGGGAGCAGGCACTCTCTGAAGTGAATTGGGTCTACCAGCACTGTGCTCATGAGCCTTTGCCATGCCTGCAGGTGTTTGACAACATGGTTGCGGCTGACCAAAACTTCTTTTCTATACAAGCAGGTGTTGTTAGCAGCTCTCCTGGTGATGCCCAGGCAGAAGGGGTCCCACAGCTCTGCACAGGCTGCAGACATTTGGGGTTCTCCAGCTACTCCCTGTCCTTTAGGTGAGGCTGGTGCTCAGACAGGTCAACGCTGCTGAAGGTGGATGGCAAACCATCAGCTGTCCTCCTGCCAGATTCACATTCTCCTGGCCAGTCACCTGTCACTCCACATTCGGTATACAGATCCATCCCCAGGCCCTGGCAAGCTTTCAACTCCTGCTTATTCCAGGCTGCCTTAACTTCTGCTCTCTCTTCCTTTGACACACTGTGCTTCCCTGTCCCTTGGCTGCCACTCAGACTACCCTTGTGCACCAGGACCTGGAGGAGAGGAGATGCCTGGGAAGAGCCAGTGCAGGGGTGAGAGGCTCCCCACTGCAACATCTCTGGGAATCACCTGCCACATCATGGGCAGTTGCTGACCTCCAAAAATGCCTTCCTTGCATGAACATAGAGCAAAGGCTTTCATGGCTGGTTTGTCTATGCCTCCAACCATCAAAGCTGACTCAGGTTACTGAGGGAGCTTGAAGGGGTCAGTTCCCAATCCAGTGGGCACCAGATCTCCAGCTCCCCAGGGCACCACAGCCACAGCCTGTACATATTGCATCCCTTTCCTGTATCCACCACATGGTGTTTTCTCACTGCTGCTGCAAGGGAAAGTAGAAATGTCAACTGAGATTGCAATGCATCGGGGGGGGGGGGGGGGCAAAAAAAAAAAAAAAAAGAAAAAGAAAAAAAAACCACCACACACACACAAATGGGTAAAGGAGTCACTGAGAGCAGTAAGACAGAAAAAGGAGAGAAAACCCTGGGGAGGTGACGTGAAGAGATTAGAGAGATAGAAGCAGACATACTTAGTAAGGCAAGAGCTATCAAGGTGATAAAACATTAGATAAGGACCAAGGTGCCTACAACATAAAACAGGCACAGAGTGATTTTGAGAGAGGGCAAATATGGTTATACACTACTACAAGAGAGAGATTTCAAGGCAACATTGCATGTACACCCTCTGCCTCCAAGCCTCCCTCTCCAAGGAACACGATATTCATCCTTCCTCCTCTTCTAATCAGACCTCTCACATTGTCTCATCCTGCCTTCTGCCCAGGCAGGGATAAACCATAAGGGAAAGCTCAGACAGATGCTAAGAGAAAAAGAAAAAAAAAAGAAAAACAAAAAACCACCAAAAAAAAAAAACAAAACAAAAGAGAGAAATCAACAGTGCCCCTACCCCACAGCCCGTCAGGCTGCACCACCCACTGGCAAGTGAACCAACTCCTAAACTCCCTCTGGGTTCCTAGCATAATCTGCCCTACTGAACAGTCATTTTCACCCTCTTAAATTTAGGCCAGCACTAGAGAATTTTTTTTACAAGGTGTAATTTTCTTTAAGCAATATTTTAGTCAAAGCAGACACTTTATTCAATTTTAATAAATCTTTCCCTTCAACATCTGTATTGTCCCCCACCAAGGAGTCCCACCAATTCCCTCCAAGGAGTGTTAACATTCCCTGTATCCATACATTTTTTCATTTTCCCTTTCTACCCATCCAGGTGCACAGGTACTAAGGAGGTGGAGTGGGTTCCCTGGTGAACCAGTCCTCCAAAGCTTCGGTCATCTTTGCAACCATTAGCATCAGGCTGTGTTACTGCCACTATAACACCTGTGAACAAGCACCAGCTCCCAGGGGTTGAAAGCAGACTTTACCCAGGCAAAGAGCAACCAGCATTTTCTCCTCCCTTTCATTAAGAAGTTAAGTAACCACTCCTGCATGACCTTCAGTTCTTTACAAGGTTGTCTCTTAAATGCCCATCAAAGCCTGTGTTCATTCACCCCTACCCCTTCCTTCCAGGTTACCATCCTTCAGACTAATTCATTCTTGTGGCATCTCATTAAGTGTAGTCCTGGAAATTAAGCATGGCTCTAGAAAATTTATTAGTAGATCTTAAAACAACATACGGTGCTGAATCTAAAGCAAAAGAGCATGGGAAGAGCACCCAAAGCTAACCCCATTATAAAAGAAAGATCTTGGGTTGGCAGGGTAGGAGGAGCAATTTGTAGAAAATAGCACTTGACTAGTTCTGAGCACCATTTGAGGAGAAAAGCAAGAACTGTTGCTCTCACACAGACGCCCAGTGAACAGCGGAAACAAAGGCAGCTGCCTTTGAATCACCTGCACCTCTTGCTGACAAATACCAGTGTCATGAGTAAATCAGAACTTCTCAGGCCGTGGGAGCTTGAGCTGTTGTGAGAGTACAGAAAACACTGCAGAGCTGGTGTAAAGCCACAAACAGGACACACAAGAGTAATGCAACAGGTCTGGGCCTTTGTACAATGAAAGAAAAACTGTCCCACCAATGCTTTCCTACAGCAGCTCAGGCTGCTGAACTGCCTGCGCACTTGATTGCTGTGCTACAGGTTTCTCCTGAAGGAACTTCAGGACACAGCTGAGCCTCCAACTAGTTAGTAAGCAGGTCAAGATCTCCCTTTGTAACGAGGGTTGTATTACAGCCTAGAAGGAAAAGGTCACCATAATTAAATTTGGAGACCAAAAGGTTCACATACACTCAAGGAGTAGAGAGAGAAGATGAACATAAAGCAAACCATGAAGTAGAATCCAGTGCATCCAGATTTGGCAAAGACCTGTCCAACCAAGGGAGATTGTTCTTCTCCTTGTAAGCAGCTCATCTCTGTGTTGCATCTATTTACCCAGCAGAGGAGAGTCAGAACCCATATTTTCCTCTCTCCTCTGATGGGGGCTCTTACTCCTTATCTGCTTTCAGCAGGAGGGATGGAGGATGCAACACAACAGAGCCTGGGCAGGGACACTTCCCCAGCCTGCTCCTTCAGTGGTCCAGTCACCAGGTAAACATGGTGTGGGTACTACCGGGTGCCGAGATGGCAGTCTCCATCCCTACTGCCGCAGCTACTGATCATGAGCAAGAAATCCCCACCAAGAGGTGTTGAGTAGGCTAGAACATCTTCTCCAGAGCTGGAGGTCCAGTGTGCCCCGAACTGGGAACACCTATCAAAAGGGCAAGTAACTTTAAAAAGCAAAGGAGGGGAAAAATGGTAAAAAAGTGAAGCAGAAAGTATCTTTACTAAAGCAAGTGACCTGAACTGTTTACAGACTCTCGGAAAGCCAAGACCAGTCAGGGAGCAGTCAGAGGAATATAACAAAACCAAATAAATGAGCATCTCAGGTTCGACCAAATGCCTGTCCAGCCTGGGCTGTGACACAGCCACCCAGGGAAGTGTGTAAAAATGGGATGAGCAGACAATACCTCCCTTAGGCACTCTTCCAGCTGCCAGCCTCTCTCAGCTCATGAGCTTTGTGAGCCAAATCAGGTTTCTGTATTTTTCACTCCCGCTTCCTGGATTCCTCCTAATGAGGGAGGAATGGGACAGCCAAAGAGAATAACAACACTTAAGGAAAGCTAAGGTAACACTTGATATAGGATAATAGAGAGACAGCATCCACACGTAGGCCTCCCGTATGTAATCTACTCAGATGTGAACTGCCACAGTGCGCCTGCAAATGCAGATACACGTCTCACATCTTTGGAAGAAATAGGGTGATATGCTGCCGTCTTGTACTGCAGATGTTTTATCAATAGCCTTAACCAGACATTTCAGTACTTGGGATCCTATTACAAAAATGATGGGGGGAAAAACCCAGAAGAATTTCTGAATGCTTGCTGGCTGTGATTACCAAACGGTGGAAAAGACGAGCTCAGGCTTATTGGAAGCCATCGCTCCTAGGGAAGGATGCTAGTTCATTATGAAAGCCTGTTATTTTGTCATCCTCTGAGATAACATTTACTTTTTGTTCACTTCTTCACTTTTTAAATCCATGCTGGTTGAGTCCTGTAGCACATTTTGCCTTAAATACAGTAATATGTCTCTACTGAACTGTGTCTTGTGATATCTTCTGACACCAGACAGAGAGCGATCAAGAAAAGCTGGAGACCAACGACCTGGGCTCACTTGCTTTGTGAACCATGTCAAATATACTTCACATCCTTCCTACCCCTGATCCCCCAAAAAAAAAAAATAAAACCCCACAAAAAAAAAACCAAAACCACACCACAACCAAAAACACAAAACAAAAAACCCAACATGCACTTGCTGACCTGTCACCTGCAGACCTTGGTTGAATCAGCAGGAAGAACAGACAATTTCACCCTCTTAGAAAAGACCAAGGGTGGTTTGTGGGGAGGGGGAGGCAGCACACAGTAGGTAAGAGACACCATACACAGGAAGACCACAAAAGCACAACGCAGTACCTGTGACCTCTAAATTACGTCTCCAGAGCTGAAAGATTCAGAATTAAGTCTGGATTGTTTTCTGTATTTAAAAACAGTGACTGCTACAGGTGTTGAGATTTATTTTTTAACCTAAACAAAATCTGATCTAACTACTCAGTGAATTTGACATTGGATTTTGGCAGGCAGTGTATATTGTATTTGTTAACTTAATGGGCATGGTTTTCCCCCTCTTCTAGATTTAGCTCTCAAACTAGGTCATGGTGATTACAAACATCCAGTCTGAAGGCAATGCTTCTCTGCTGCTCAGATGGAGAGAGGGGAATAGGGAGAAGCAAAGGGTGATGGTATCACACATGAGCGCGGTATTTGTACGCAGGCAGAGCACAGTACACATTGGTCCAAAACCTCACGAGCAGAGAAACGTGAGCTTTCTGGTTTCTCCTGGGCTATGCCATTGCCTGGATTCACAGGCACTCAGTGACATCATTACTTCAATGGCTTTGCCTCTGCCAGCCAAGGTGGGATAAAGTCAGAATATTTGTGGATAGTTTTACAACCAACAGAGCTCAAGGCTTCACTGTACTGGGCATGGTTCAAGTCATCCCACTCCCAAGAGCAGAAAGTCAGAAGGACCAGGCACCAGGTAGGGGCAAGGAAAGTGCTTGAGGAGGTAGCTCCCCACCTGGTGTCCCCAGCTGCAAAGAGGGGCTGAGGGAGAGCGTACATTTGTGGCCAAAGGGGACAGAGCTAGATCCTACACCAGCAGTAGCAGGGAGCAAGACCCAGCTAGCTTGACGCTGGTGACTGTCTGATGGATGCTGTCAGTTTGGGAAATGGCAAAAAGAGGAAGAAAGTGAGGCAGAGTAAAACAAAAGCAAACTAAAGCCTCAGAGGATGAAGAATCCTATTCTTGTGTCCAGCATAATTAGACAGCATGTCACCTCTACAGAAGAGAAAGTAAGAGGTAAGGAGATGGAAAGAACAGAGCTGCATGTTGTCTGAAAACATTTTTTTAAGCTTCTCATTATCATCCAAATTTTTCTTGTCTTCCCCCCGCCCAGCATCTCACCACCACCGAGAAGCTCATTTGATGGAGCATCTTAAATATTTCATGCAGCCTTCAGACTTGCAATCCTTCTCTCCCCATCTGCTTCAGCCTGGCCCTGATGAAATTTCAGCAGGCCCATGACCCACCTACGCAACAGCTCCTTTGACCCTCCTTCCTCTCAATCCACCTCTCTATCTTCTCTCCTGCCCTATTAAACCTCCTATTTTTCTTCCTCTCCCCTCTGTCTCCAGAGAAATCAAGACCCAAACTGAATTTCTTCCTCCTCATTTCCACACCTCTTCATCATGATTCCCTTTTCTTCAGCCGTCAGCCTCTTCATTTCCTCTTCTATTCACTTTCAGTTTTATTCTCGTTCTCAATGAGACTTTGCCTGAGGTCAGGATTAATAACCCACACTTCAGACACCCATTAATCCATCAGTAATCAAGTACGGGGCACGAGGAGCCTGGCAGCCCACTGTGCCTGAGGGATACCCATTGGCAAAGCTACACGGGGTCGTGGGGACCCTGTGGAGCTTGTTGGGGGGATGGTGACCAAAGGAGAGGGCAGCCTAGGGCAAGAGGGTGGCAGGGCTCTCAGAGGAGGTCTCCACAGGGGCAAGTGACCTGTAGCAAGACTTGAGCCCTGGTTTTCCCAAGTGAATGGTGTTTGCACTGAGCCCTGCAAGCACAAAAGGGAAAGGTTTATTTTCACTGAAAGCACCTCTGGCTAAAACAGGAGTATTTCTGGCTGTCATGGAAAGGGGGTCTGGCATGGGAGAGGGAACCTCTCCATGGAGAAGAAACAGCTTATTAAAGCAAGAAGAGCCTCAGCATGCTGCACTCTGAGAAACAAGGTCATTTCTTCACCACTTTGGAGCTTCTCCCTCCCGAGCAGGAGTTTGGCTCACCCAGGAGCCCCTGTGGCAGCTCCGTCCCACTGAAGGGACCCCACCTCGCCTGAGCTGCTCATGAACTACAGGATGGTCACCCCCATGCAGATGAACAGCAGCAGCTTCTTCTCCCTCTATCTCTTCTGTTCCCTTCACTCCTTCCCTAGAGATTATTCCCCTCTCATTAGATGCTGGGGGAATAGCAGCTCAGCTGTCTCTCCATCAAACCATGGGATTGAAAAAAGGAAGTGATTTTGCAGATGGAGGAATATTGTAGGCACAGAGGAGTAAGGGCCATTCTGGCTGCACAGGGACTCCTGCACCAGAGCAGCTGTTAGAGACAAGAAGACCACAGCAAGCAGCAGGGAGATACACATCAGGCCACAAGCAGAGGACTGGGGAGAGCAAGAGGTTGAGGGGTAAGGGGTGAGGAGGCCAGTGAGATCTGATGGGGCTGGTCCCCAGCACCCTGCAATGGGGGAGAGCGTGGCTTACCCAGCTGAGGGGCTGAGCCAGGGCCAAAGGCAGTGGCAGGTAAGAGATCCAGAGATGGATGGGTGACAAGGCAATGGGAGGTGGATGATGGTGAGAAGAGTTTGTAGAAGAGAAGAACAGGATTAAAGTATCATCTCACGTCCTTTCCTTGCTACTAATCTCTCTAGGTCATGTTACCTATAACATCTTGCAGTTGAGGATCTTTTGACATTTCCTTTATGGTACTATTAGCTTCCTTTTCGTTATCGAGTATGTTAAGCAACACCAGATCACCAACCCAGTTCTGCTTCTGTTTACCTTAGTGAGAGTATTGCCATTAGTTCTGCTGCCTCCAGTCCTGCACCCACACGCTTCTGGCTTCCCAGAAAGGTCCCTTCTCCCTCTTGATTTGTAGTTTGTGCAGAAGCTGTGGCAGGTTCCCTCCTGGCCTCCCACAACATGGGAAAACAGCAGGTTTGCCTTGGGTGGCAGGTACCAGGGAGGCATGTGGAGGAGTAAGCTGTAGAGACACCCAGGTGGTGGAGAGTGCAGGAGCCAAGGGGAGCACGCTACAGCAGGAAACAGAGTGCCTTCCCTCTGCATTGTGTTTAATATCCTCGCCATTCTTCTTTGCCTGAATGAGATTAGAGAAGCAACAAGGGAGCTTCACTGCCAGGCATACTCCATGGCAACACATCAGGTTTAGAGACATACCAGCTCCTAGGAGCACTAACACACTGCCTCATCTTGTTCCCCAGGTTCCCTTTCCTGCGCCTTCTCCATGCTCCAGCTCGCCCAGCCATCCCAGGAGGTCCTGCCTAGCAGTTCTCCCTCAGATGGACAGAAATGCAGAGGATCAGTGAAGTACTTGGACTGAACCTCCACAACACTTGGGCTTGCTGTCACCTCTTCTCTCAGACCTTCCCCCTCTTTCCCTCCAGCAACATTTGCCATGAGAGCATCCCCAGAGCGACATCCCACCAATTCCCAGGCGGTAGCTAAGCACAGGCTCCTCCAGGAGCTCAGCTCCCCACCTGCAACCAGAAAAAACAGAACATGTTCTGCTTTGTCTCCTCTTCCCACTGGGCCTTTGTGAAAGCAGAGGAATGACAACTCAACAGCTGCCTCCCTGTCTGGGGGATGGGGTGGGAGGTACAAGCATTTTGGGGAAAGGAGAATTAATCTGAACAAAGCACAAACCAAGCAAAGCTGAAACTCAAACCCAACTTGCCAACTTAGATATAATTTTTAAGTGCCTGGTTTGAACAGAAGCATCAAAACAGCACAAAGACTGTCCTTTACTGTATATTCAGCCTGACCAAAACAAGAAAGGTGGCCAAAGTCTTACAAGAGCTTGTTCCCTCTTGTAAGATTTACACCCCAGTTTAAGAAGCCCAGGAGGCCCCAAACTGGGGTTAACAAGCAGCGCTCTCCGCAAGTCAATGGAGCGATGCCAATTTATTAGCCATAGCAGATACAACTCAAACACTTGAGAGCTTACTTGCACTGAGCCCAACATCTCTGAGGCTCAGCCCACCTTACATGCACCCAACAGGCAGGGACACCTGCCCCATGCCCACCTCTGCCAAAATAGTGCCTTCCCATCACCGGCCCACAGATCATTTCCTGGGTAAGAACTCCAGTCCCTGTAGCACATCTCCCTTCTCAATCAGACCACCACTTGCATCCCTCACTGGCTGCCCGGATATGTCAGCCCACAGGGTGGTGGTGCCCAGGAAGGGCTGGGGAGGGCTCTATCACACCATCAACACACAGTTCCTTGCACTGGTGATTTACACTGGGATGCCAACACACCTGAGCCAAGTTTGGGAACTCACTGATTTTTTACTGTCTGATGCACTTCAGTCACTACCCTCCCCATCAGCAGCCTTCAGCTGGCCCAAAAAAAAAAAAAAAAAAAAGCCAAAAAAACCCCCAAAATAAACAACCAAAAACCAAACAGCAGCTCACTAGTATTTCCTCCACTGTGACCTATTCTCTCACCATAGCTCCAGTCTTCCCCTCTACACCTTCAAAAAGTAATACCAGGGTTCAATCATCAATCATCACCTTCCAGTCAAAAGTTTTTAGATTCCCTCAGGATTTTAAACACCAGTTAAAGGCTCCCCCTCCCCCACCCTTTTCCCTGTATCCCTCTGGCATCGCAGCCAAATGCGCCGGGGAAGGCAAAGCAAGCGTCTCCTAGGTATAATTGCAGAGGAACTCGCCAATAGGACAAATATTTAACTAAGCCTCATCAATGCAAATGTCTTCTAATCCTCTGGTGTCTTTCAGGAATGGCAAAAGAACGGTGAGCACACCTTTGATTTATACAGATGCATACAAATTAGAGTAATAAAGAACTCATTTAGATGGTTTATTACATAGTAATTGTATCACTATTAGTCAAATATATTTATAGTGCATGCATCATCAATATAGACAGTTAATAATACAAAAGTAATATATACATCACAGTAACAAGTTCCCACACTTTATGTCCAATTGTCAGTGCATTTTGATGCTCTGACTGCTGCTTGCGCACAGATGTTTTCACTGAGAGCCACACTGGCTCCATGAGAGTTATCTCCCAGTCTACACCTCCATGTGCACATGTTGAGGTGGCAGGGAGAGGAAGATTGAGATGTAACAGTCTCCTGACAGTGCATGGGGCCTCCATGCAATTTCCAAACTCAAGCATGTAGCTAAGTGCCCAAGGGGACCAAGCATAAGCAGCACACAGCTGGTGGGGAAGGGGTGCAGAGATAAGCTTACAAACACAAAGCTTCACTGCTACTTGGAGGAAGCAGCAGGGTCTCAGAAGAGGTCATTCAGTGGAATAAAATAATCCCAGGTGTAACTATTAAGCCCAGAAAGTAAAGACTTTGCATCAGATTCTCTATTGGGAATTTCTCTTTGTGTTCCTGAAAAGCTGCCTGAGACCCAGGAAAATGTTAATCATCAGAATAGATTAATCCTGTGTCCAGTGGGGAGAGGTGTCACAGTGATGGATAAAGAAAGCCTTCACGTGCGCAAACAAGAATGGGAAATGCCATAGGTACAAGACAAAGTCTCAAGTGCATGACACTAATCTTCTTAATCGCACTCAAGAAGCGCCTAGAGAAGTCAAGTGGCCAGGGAAACAAATAATCACTTTTGTGCTCCCCTCTCAGGTTAGAGCTAACCTGACTGACACCTTTGCTTCCACTGATGGGACCACAGACACCCTTCTGTCCTGCAGGAAACGTCCCAGGTCATTCAGCCACCCACCCCCTCACCTCTACACAGAAGCTCACATCTGTTTCAAGTGATAACCAGCACCTTCCCACTTCCCCACCTGCAACACCCTCAGTGACAGCTTCCTCCAGGGCTATGCTCTCCTGTCCCTTGGAAACTCTTCCTAGAAATGCCTTGACAGCAGCACATCTGTACCCACACATACCAGTGGTGAGAACGCGCTAGCTGCTCCCACAGCGAAATAAGCCTTGGGCATTTTTATTGCCCAGAAACTCAGGAACTCATCTCCTAGGTTTGAGCACGAGAAGAGGGATGGGCCAAGTGCCACAGGCAATCTTTTGAAGTGTAAAGCTGGAAGAAAGGCTCAGCTATCCCAACACTACAAAACAGGGACTGTCAGTGCATTTAACTACTCTTCCAGAGACACCTGGTATTTATCTCTACGATGTTTTTCGCAAAGGGGAGATCTTGTCACAGCCATTAGCTTCAGGGGCTTGCAACAGTTTCTCTGCTCTGCCTCCTTCCCCTGCCTCTCCCTCTGATATTGCAGGGGAAAGGACAGAGGGGCTTGCCCCAAGGACAGTGCTCAGTTTGTCTCCCTGTCCATGGGAAACAGGTAAAAAGATACAGGAACACAATGCACCATAGCACAAGGACAAGGGGACACAAGGACACATTCAAATGGAGTAGAGAGGAAGGGGAGTCAAAACAGAAACACAGATCAGGCTCCTGCAAACATAGGTATTGCTGGCCAACACAGCGATGACAGATTCCCTTCTGTCCCTAAACCACAGCAATGAAATCACAGAAGTTTGAGTTGGAAGGGACCTTTAGAGGTCATCTAGTCCAAAGCCCCCTGCAAGGAGCTGGGACATCTCCAACTAGGTAATCGTGCTCCACCACAACCAAAATTACTGCAGCTCTGGCATTTATGACTCCTTCTAGGAGTCAAATTCACCAACACTCAACACTGAAGTCCTAGCTTAGTTCCCACCTCAGGAAGCTGAGTCACAGGAGTCAGGAGTTCCCCAAAGGTTTGAGTAACCTCAAAGCTGCCATCTTCCTCCTCCTCATAGAGGAAGGTCTAAGTGCACACTTAATGGTCCATCTGTATCTCCAGAGCATACTGAAAAGTCCTATGGAGCAGGCCTTCCCCAGCCTGTTCTCCCCTGCCTTGCAGCCCTTGGGGGATGTTCTTCCATGGGAAGTTCCCCTTCACCCAGGGAAGGGAACACATTTTGCCTTCTGCAGTCTACCTATGATCTGGATTCATGTCTCACACCCAACCAGAGAATCCCTGATGTGACAGCTCAGGGAAATCAAATGAAGTGCCAATTCTATTTCACTTTTCAGTAAAATAACCCCCATATGGGAGAAAACAGTTTCCCCAGACATCTGCCACAAATTCCAGAAAAATGCATTACAGGCATGCCACTAAGTGTGAAATAGATTTTTTTTAAGTTAAAAAAGCTATTGGATATTTAAAGGATGTGTGACATATCACAATATGCTAGAAATGCATTTTAAAGAAATAACAGCACCTCAAAGATACTGTGGAGGGATGCAATTAATTCTGTGTTTTGAAAAAAAAAAAAAATATATATATATATAATCCCAGGTTATGGTGCTCTGGAGGAGGAAAGTAGATTTTTTTTTTTTTAAGTACCTACTTTAATAGTCAGTTCCTGTATTGTAGGAGAAGCTTGAGGCTTCAGTGAGAGCTGAACTACATGGCAGAAGGCTGTATGCAGCTACACTGATAATACTAATTTTAATTAATCCTCTCCCAAACTCTTCTCCCTTCTAACGCCCAGTCTCATTTGCTTCGAGCT
Organism: Chlamydotis macqueenii; assembly: GCF_036417535.1. Classification (NCBI taxonomy): domain Eukaryota; kingdom Metazoa; phylum Chordata; class Aves; order Otidiformes; family Otididae; genus Chlamydotis; species Chlamydotis macqueenii. Next base: position 56,256,583 of record NC_141556.1, read on the forward strand.
TCCTCTGACTGGTAGCTTAAGCTGAAACTTTCATAGCAGGTATGACTTTTTGGTGGAAAATTAAGTTGAATTTCGACAGTTGCAAAAATTAAAAAAAAAAAAAAAAAAAAAAAAAAACGAAACCACACACACCAGGTTGTTTTGCCTGTACAGAAGCATTCAGCTGGGTTTTTTTGACTGGTTGCTCTAGAACACTGCTTTCACACTGGGCAGCAGGGTAACCTGCGAGACCTCTTTTGCTCATCCTGTAATAACCCATCCAAACAGAGATAAATTAGCAGCTCCCATGAGAAAAAAAGAAAATAAAAAATCGTGCTTTGAATATGCTCAGGAGAGACTGTGTTGATACGACTCAATCCAAGAAATTAAGACAGAACTAAGGATTAGTGTGAAACCTCAGCTTCCCCCTCTCCTCACTGCCTTTACAACAGAATCTTTCATTGCATATGGATGTGTTTTTTTCCACAGGATCCCTGCATCCACAGGGAGGGGTGGCATTCAGTGAAGACAGTGATGTGATACCCATTTAGCCAATGGGCCTTACAGAAGTTTACTGACAGCAGGGAAACAGAAATAAGCAGAAATTCAAAGTGCACAGACTCTGAGGCAGGGACATTACTTCATCCCACCAACCCCACATGGGATGCTCCCACTCCACCCCACCTCACTGCAGGCCGAGACCCCCAGCCCTGCCAGCCTGCTTCCACTGGGGCTCACTGCCCCAGCCTATGCCTTCTCAGACAGTTTCTTCCCATCTAGAATCTCCCCTACCCTGGTTACCTGCCCCTGCATTAGCCTTGCTCAGCCCACCCAGTCCCCTTCTCCAGGTCGCTCGGTCATGCCATTGCTCCCCAGTCCCTCCCCTCTGGTGGGCAGATACCTGGTGGATAAGATATCTACCTCAGCTCCCTGACCCTCTGGACTTATTTTCCTCCTGGGTTTCTTGGTCCCCCATTCCGGTATCCTTCCCAGGCTTTTTGCCTGGTCCCCATCTCCCAGACCTCAAATTAAAACTTCATTAACGCATAAAGAGGGTTACAATGGGAAAAGCTGGGAAGCTTTATAAAACCATGTTACCATCTCATGTAACATGAAAACCAAGTTTTACATTTCTTTGATTGTTTGCGTGCATGGCCCTTCTAGGAACTGCCTGGCTTCAGAGATCTTACTGGGCAGAAGATGAAGAAAAAAGCATTACTCAGCACCCACCAAGGAAGAAGCCATATATTATTAGGAGGTCACCCATGTAGGGGAAGACAACAGGGTCAACCTATGAGAAATAGAAACTAGGAGGTTGTAGCATGGGACAAACAGGAACAACAACAACAAAACAGCGAGACGACTTCCGCCTTCAGAGGCTTTTCCTGTATTAAAAAAAAAGTGGGCAACCATCTAAGGCCCCTCCAGTCACAAAAATCCCATTTCCAAAGAGGACAACAACGGGGTAGAAAGACAACAGTTGCCATCACAGAGGCTACAAAGCAGTGGGTCAACATGTATGGGGAAGAGAGGAGCAAACTCTAAAGCAGGGAAGGATCCTACTTCAAGGAAATGAATCAAAAAGGAGCCACAGGGAAAGAAAAAAAAAAAGCAAGGAAAAAATTGCCTTGAGGAAAAAAAATAACATCCTTCATTAAGAAGTATCACAGTTGGCCAGCAGCACTGAACATCAGGCAGTACCAGAAAGGCAATATATTATTACTGTTGCACTTCTACAAGCATGTCTTTTTTTAATATAATTCACTTATGACACAAACACTTTCAAGACCTGGCCAGAATCTCACATACGGACAAAACAGAGCCTGCCAGATTCACCCATAAAACCAGAGACTTACTCAAAGCAAAAATTACATCACAAGTTGGCAAATACGTGAAGAAAAACAGTGACATAAAAATTGTAATACATCACAAAGCACACTTTTCTCAGTATGGTTTAGCTTAATTATTGATAACAATGCTTGTTAGCTGGCAAATGATCTGTAGCACATTCTGTAGAAAATAAGGACATTGTATTCTTAGGGGGACCTATTGCCACACTAGAGTGCCAAGTTCTTGGCCAAGAAGCATGATGTAGGATACAGGTAAACATAGGAAGCATCCTTTTGGGATGCGTGAATGATGGGGCAAGGCAGATTTGCCAAGTGCACCTTTATGGTGTTTTAGTGTGCTCCCAAATAATAAGCAGGGCTTGGGAGGCAAGCAGCGATTTTGGATCTCTGACTCGAGAGACTATCAACCTCTGCATGGAAGAAAATATTTCTCCACCCTCATATATCGAGCTCCTGCCTCTTCCGTGCCATGAAACAGAACAGCTGCTGTTTGTTACAAACTGCCTGTTTCAACAGGGAGGTTAATATTTTACCATGTGTTTTCTTTCCATTCCTTCCCTTCTTGCCTGTTGAGGCAAATCTCATAGCTAGCATTACAAGCAATGGATTCAGCAGCTTTCTCCTGGATGAATTTGTACTGATGTTAGCCCTTTTCATCCGTGACTCTAAGAACCGAAATCCCACAAGAGGTACATTCGGTTCACTCTGCCTCTCAAGACATCCATTTACTTCAAGCTACGGGCAATCTGAGAGCCCTTGTGGAATTTCAGCATTTATGTTACTCTGGGGAGGCAGCGATAAACAAAACCAAGTTACTAAAGTAAAGATTAAACAGATCTCACAGAGGTTTGGGGGTCAGGAACAAGGCTGAGACAGCAGCATTGGTTCAGCTTTTGTAAGCAAACCCTTCAGCATCTTGCCCAGCTTCCAAGCTGGGGCACAGGGCCAGGAGACTGCAGCCAAGCAGCTCCCAGCCAGCGTGCTGAGCTCACATCTGTCTGCATCTGTCCACAAGAACCAGCCCTGGTGAGAGCCAGCTGGCTCCCAGAGGGGACCAGGGCCAGCTGCTCCAGCTGGAAGTCTCACCCAAGCTGGCCCAGAGGATGCTCACCCACCAGCACCCTTGCCTCTGCTCCTGGGGTGAATGCACTCCTTGGACCTGGCCATCCTATGATCAGCACAACGTTCCTGCACATCGACAACTTGGGAGGAAGACATCAGGGATGCCACTTGCATGTGGCACAGGAGGATAGCTGCAGACACGGATTGGGAATAAAATGCTCTAGAAAGGGATGGAAGCAGCCTGTGACGATAAGGAAGGAGCAATCCCACCCCACCACATAGCAATCCCCTCCACAGATGGGGAAATCCACGGTTTTCACGGGTAAGCTCTCACATCTCTGCAGAGCCCTGGCCTTTTCCCTCCTTTTAACTAAGCCAAGGAGTTATGTATCCTGTTTAAATCCTACCTTCAGATCTTTCCTTTAGCTCCTGACCATTCCCCCGGAAGCCTGTTGTCTACAATACCGGCTAAGAAGGACACTTCACAGAAAGAGTCAATTCAAGGGCGGCAGCAATCAACGCAGACAGGCTGCCAGCAGCAAAACCCAGGATGACAGCAAGGGAAGGGGGAAAAAAAAATTAAAAAATAAAAAAAGAGAGGGAAAAATGACAGACTGTCACAGATGGAGAAAGGAGAGGGGAGAGACAGGGTGGCTAGTCACAGGGGAGGCTGATGGAGGAGTTGTGGGGACTCAGCAGCTCCGAATCACACTCAAGGAGGGGGAGCAATGGCAGCTTTTATAGACTCCAGCATGGTAGGCGGTAATGAGGGGAGACTGGGGGAGAAAAAAACTAAAGGAAGAAAGGGTAAGCAAAGAGTGTGGATCTGTATCATTAGTGAGGACAGATTTCACTTTCCTCCTGGTTGAGTTGCGGTACCTAAGAGTAAATGGCACCATTATCTCAGGGGACAGGTGGTCACCCACATCACAGCGCTGCCCATCTCCCATCCTACCCGAGGAAGCCGCTCCCCTCCCCTGATCTGCACGGGTGCAACAAGCAGGGAGAAAGCTGGAGAAAGGGAAGGCAGGGGTGGGCATCTTCAGGCAGGAAGGCTAAGCTAAGCTCTCCATCTCCATCCCCACCAGCTGATGACCTCACAATCAGGGCTGGGCAGGTGAAAGCTGATCCAACTGCAGCACTGCACTCAAACTCCAGCCTCCAGATCAGCCAATCCATCCAAATGCCTATGGGGGCTAGCAGGAGGGTTACGATGCCATCGCACCACCTCCTTACTCACTTCATTGGTCCTTGGTGGCAGTCAATAAAGATCAAGCGCTCATGCTGATTCTCTCAGATCTATCAGCCGCCTTTGATACCATTGATTACAAGGATTTGTTGAGATTCCTGCCAAGCTCAGCAGGGGTTTGCAACGTGGTGCCAGAGTAGCTGTTCCCAACCTAGATAAACTGATGAGGAGCGGTAAGTGGAGGTTATGTCTTACATCTTCGTAATCACAATTCATCTCTTCTTTTACAAGTCCAGCTGCACTCTTACCTACCTTCCTTGTTCATCTCAGCCTCCTTCCCTAGCTGCTGGTCACAACTCTGCAGTTCTCTCCAAACAGAATAAAAAACATTCCCCGTTGGCTAGCCTGTCCCCTCCCTCAAAGCTTTTCCTGAGGAGATCCCTGCTCATTTCTGCAGCGGAGCCCAGAGCACCCCTCCAGGGAGGGGAGGCAGGTAGGGCAGCAAAGACGGCAGCATTCCCTCCCTGATGGAGGAGCACAGCTGACGTGAGGCAGTGCAGCACAAACCCACGGCCCAAGGAGCAGCAGCGACCTAGAGTAAGGCAAGCCAAATCCACCAACAGGATGTGTCCCTTTGGACAGCCAGCCCAGCCTGGTGGCACTTCCCACCACCACTCAGCCCTCCTCCCGCTGCCCCCACCAGCGAGAGGATGAAAACATTTTGGAGATGCGCACTTCAGACAGGACCTCCTTCGCCAGCAGTGAAGCACAGGAGGGGCAGCAGTACAAAGATACACGAGGGACTTGGGGAAGGGGCTGGCCAAGGTGTGCCAGGCCAACCAGAACCAGTGGGCAAAGAGACCACAGAACTGAAGTGGGTGCAAGCTGGAGCCTCATCCATCTTACAGCAGGCTGCAGCCTTCCCACACCCTGATCTTTCAAAGACAGTGTCTCTGCAGGACTATAAAGATCTTCCCAGCTTAGAGGCCTCTTTGATGGCAAACTCTTTGCTCCTGCTTTCTCTGCAGGTCTGAAATGATCCAGTTTTTTCATGCAGTCTTTCCTCTTAACCATCCTGGGACCACCTGCAGGCCATTTGCTGCAGAAGAGCTACAACTCTTAACCATTCCTCACCTGAAGCAGCTCCTGTCAAGTATCACACTCGCAACACACAGCAAATTCAGCTGGCTGCAGGCCCTTCCCCATGGTCTGAGTGGGAAGAGTGCCGAGTCCTCAAACAGGCAGACGGTCAATTTGTTAGTGGTTAATTGCATTATTCACTTCACATTGTTATGGCAGAACATGCCATTAGAGGTCTGGTCAGGGTATTTTATAGGTCTTGAATTCAAAATGAGTATTTTTATTGCCCTTTCTATTTCTCCAAGAGCCCCCTCCGGCTCCCTCACACACCCTGCTCCAGTGTTCATGAAGGCTGAAAAAGGCAAACTGACCATCTTTCAGAGAGTAAATGGTTCTCATCTCCAAGGCAAAATACATTCCAGTGAATAAACACAATATGCTCCAGAAGGGTTTTTCAGCATTTGTTTCGGTTCAGCAACACACTTTGCGGAAGGATGGGGAGGTCCTCCGCAGCAGGCACCGCTACCATCCTCACATCCAGTTGAGTGCATCGTCCCTCTCCTCCAGCCTGATGCTACCAGGTACCCCCACACACACCCCTAGGCTGGCACAAACCACACTGTCTGCACTGGATAACACTGTGCTATAAGACAAGATGAGAGCAATCTTCCCAATCTAGCCTGAAGAGCAACAGCTGGCACAAATAGTCCGTTTTCACTAGGTATAGCAGAACAACACGGACTTACACCAGACAAAGACAAGACTCTGCTCTCCTGCCTGCTTCCCCACACCTTCCACATTCATTGACCAGAAATCCAGGAACCATATTGAGATACTTTGTAGAAAGCTGTCACAGTAAGAGCCCTAGCCCTGGTTTCCTGAAGCACCAGGGCATGGAACATTAGCAGGTCTATTACTGCTTTTGTTGCATATTGGGGAAACATATAGAAAAAAAAAAATTGCCCCTCTCCTAAACCACAATCTCAGTATTTCACAGTTAGCCCTTGCTCCAACAGTAGGAATCTATCCTTCAGTAACAGGGAAAGCGCTCAGAGCTTTGCACAAAGACAGTAGCAATGCACTAAGAATTTTTTCAGCTTTATTTTGGATTTTTTTTTTAGACCCTACGGACATTAAAGCTTCAGACAGTCAGAGCTCTGGGTTTTTTTTTGAGCTGTTGTCCTGCTTCATTTCCAAACTATGGTCTTCAACTTCTCACTGTAAAAACCTTCAGAGAATAAGCTAGAGGGATGGGAGGCAGTGATTTATCCTGGCTCAGCATTTGTGCTTAGATACAGAGGGCCAGCCTGCAAGCCAGCCAAATTTAGACCTCATCCCTTTGCATCTGCCCACTTGCCTGAAATTGCATACATCTCGCATACACGCAACCCAGCCAATTTGCAAGCGTGCAAATCCCCTTCAAACATATCCATCCCTGATGTGCTACTAATGACAACGCACAAGTTTAAATTCCATTTACACCACGCCTGACTATGCAACCGACCCCTCTAAACTTCCCATCATAAACTTGCACATCAATGACAGTCCCTCGTCACTAGTTTTGCACAGGCACCTTCCTTCCCAACTACTTGTGCAGGTCCTGAGGACTACCATGCTCCCCCTCCCACCTGCCTTTGCCTACCAACCACAGCCAGGAAACAGAGTTTCTATCCCAGGAAAGAAGCTGGAATTTACAGAACTACTTCTTCCTCATCCAGAGTTCAGGAGGATGGTCCCCTCCTCCCACAAAACTAAGATTGCCTGATATTTCATTATGGAGACACTAAAACGTTCAGACTGCACCATTTCCAAAACTAAATCTGCTCCCTGCCTTCTCCTTCACCTCCCTCCACAGCATCTGGGGAGCCAAACAGCACAGCAATCCTAAAGGCAGTGCAGGATGCTAGCCAGCAATCCCTGCAGCTCGTGATCCAGAAATTCCCTCTTTAGTAAAGAAGGAAAAGCAGGCACCTCCAGAGTAACTTCACTCTCTGAAGTTGCGGGGGGTGAGTTAAGCATGCTGAATTTCCTGCTACAGATAATAATCTGTCAAGTATCTACAGAAACAGGCTGGATGCCTGGTTTTCAGACAGGTACAGTTAGATGGGGTGAAGCCCAGTCAGCTTCCAAAGAGGAGAATTAACAAGAAAAATAAAGGGTCAGTTCACAAGCATAGAAAACGTCTGCTTTAAAGCCTATTGTTAACAAAAAACGCAAGGAGAGTAGTTGAGGATAGACTGGTCCTGGGGAGATGGCAGTGTTGGCCCAATGCATGCATTGCCTTCAAATATTAATCAAGTTTTTAGGCAACTAGCTTATTAAAAGTCACTCTTATTTGCTAAGAGCAAACTTCATTCTACCAGTACAGAGCTTAGCAGAGTGGTAGAAAAGCCAGCAGGATCTAAAGCAGGCTTGCCCCTTTTTAAAGCTTGAAAAGCATTCGCCACATGTTCAGGTGAACACTGATGCCACCAACATCCCAAGTCTACTGGAGAGCTCTGGATCAGCTCACTTTCCAATGCAACAGGGGCAACCATAAAGTTGATTTAACATGCTGTGGAGTGTAGAGAGGTTAGATAATCTCTTAAAGAAAAAAAAAAAAGAAAAATCTTCCACTTGCACTTGTTAGGTCTTGGGTATACAGATATATCTGTTGGCTGGAAGGAGGTCTACAGAGCTGTGCAATCAACAGAAATAAATCCACTCCTAAGGGCATAGCAGCAACATCTTCCTGATTACCTAGAACAATACAAAGCTATCACAAGTCCTCAAATAATCATAGAAACTTAAGGTTGGAACCAGACTCTGCACCTGCCTTGTGAGCTAGATTTGCAGAGAGAGATCTGTCTTTAAAATGGAGAAGCAGGAATAACATATGCATTTCAGTGTTTTCCAGGTATGCACATAAAAGCTGATACTGCTGACCCCAAGAGTGGAAAACCATGATCCCTAGGTCCTCAAGAATTATGAATGCTGCTTAAAATTCATAAGCCACTCAATTTTTGATGTATTATTATACCTCCTGGTCACATTTCCAAGCTTTTTGCTACCTACTAGAGGTGCACAAACCCTTCTTTTATTTTTATATATACACACACACATAAGTAAATGTACACATGTAAAAAGAATAGTAAACCTAATCAGAGGATTACAGGAGCTCAGGCCTTAAGACAGACATCAATCATTACAAGACTCACAATAAATTTACAGCTGGTGCTTGCTTATTAATTAACTACATCCCATTGTTATGAAGACTGCATCCAGGGTTTAACAGCACACAAGGCAACAGCTTAAGGCAGAACCAAGTACAACATAATAAAGAATCCACATGTAAAGTTTCACTCACAAAAAACAAAACTGCCCAAACTGGAATTTGACCAGGGCGTTACATATAAAACACACCTATTCACCCAAAGTTTATTAATGAGCAAAAGATTTGTTGGCCACTTAGCCACATGCGTCACCCAACAAGGGGTGGTTTTGCCAGCGCAACGTCCCCATGCACCACGGCATCACCAGCTCAACGTTGCCAAGAGGCACCAATGAATGATCCACATGCACATCATTTTCTTTGCTCCTCCAGCATTTTGTCCTCCACTCCCATAGAGGAGCGCCAGCATGAAAAACCACTATTGCTACTGACAACCATCCTGTACTCGATTGCCTCACACCCAAGTGATATTTGTGGCAACAGGCAGGGAGAGAGTGGGGAATAAATCTGTAGGTTTCCCCAGATCCCCCGTCAATCTGCCCAAGGCCAGCCTTGTTTCTTTGTGAACCAAGCTCATCACCCAAGCTTGCTAGAGCTGCCAGTACCAGTTATGGGAAAGGTACCTCCAGAAGTGTGGTAGGACTTTTAGGGACAGGTACAATGACAAAGCCACTGCTTGGAAGATTTTTAAAGCTGATGAGCTACAAGGCAGCTCCTCAGTACACAGAAGTCACCACACTAGCTTTGAGAAGCCACCCTGCTCTGTACCCTATAAGACACAGCTCCCAGTACTGGAAATTAAGTGCATATATAAGCTTCTGCACAACTGGGACCTGACCTGCTGCTCCTACACAACTGAAATCAACTGGGAACACAACACTTGACTGCCTGAGAGCAAAACAGAAGCCCAGACAGCCAACACACTTCACAAATGAGGGAAGGGGACTGGTACATAACAACAAGCAAGAAAATGACAGAGTGGTGAACTGCAGAGCCTATCTCGTTACTGTGACAGTTTTAGCATTGATTTTTTTTTTTTTTTAATGGCACATTTCACTCTTGCACTTGCTGTCACATCAATATTATAGATACAATAGCAAAGGGAGGTCTGGGCCTCCTGGAAAGAGTTTCTTTTAAAGAAAGGCTCAAAGGACAAACCAAATCTATTGCATTTGACCCTAGGGATAGATGAAGTGTAAAGTCTTTATGGAACCCCAAGGAGTCAAATAGCAATGCAGACACCCAGGCATCTCTCTCAATCTTCTCATAATTTGCAAAGTGCATCAAGATCCATTTGTAAGGCACCATGTGGCATGCCCTTTATTTAGTCCCAAACACTTTATAAATTCATAAGATGAATGCTACACAGTTGTTTTGGAAACATGTTTTCACACTTTTCACCTTATTTCCCCTCCGACATCGACTTGAAATCCTATTTGATATGGAGTTTAGGGTCTATTAAAACAAAAAAAAAAACCCACACAAACAACCCATCTTACAGTCTCTCTCATAACTATATCTGAAATACCAACTGTGTTAATACTGCAGCTGCCACAACCCCATGATCTGCAACTGAGAACAACCAGCCTTGTGCCTGTTCATCAAAACAGAAAACAGAAACCAACCTAAACAAACTGTTTGGTGACCAGGCAGGTTGCTCACACGCTGCATCATGTCAGACTCCCTTCAGACAGGCACATCTACCAGGAGCCAGGCCAGGCTCCAGGTGTGCATTGCTCTGTGTACCCGGCTGATTACACAGCAGTTACCTATATCTAACAAGGTTAATCAAGATTTTAAAAAAAAAAAAAAAAAAAAATCTGCTTACCAATAAACTAGGGCAATTCAAGCATTCATTCACACTACATATAGCCACCCCAGAAACATGTAATAACCTAACTTCAAAGCATCAGGCTCCTTTGCACCATAGAGCACAATCAAAGGCCACAAGTTTCACCTGGAACGTAGTCCCTGTCTTAAAAGGGAGTTAGAGTCCACAATGTCTGCAATAACAGCATCACACACTTACACGCTAATATGCATCCAGAAGTGAATTTAAAAGCATGAGTATAAGTGGTTCCTTCTCCTCTTACTGCACTGCAGCAAAGGAATATGGCAGTTGTTTAATAGCACATAACAAAATTGCAGGACTGCTCAGGGAAGGAGAAATAATCTTCAGGGGAGGGGGATTTAAGTAGGTAGAATGCAATTACCTAAATTGAAATTTGGTAGTTAATGACCTCATGCTTACAAAAATTGCTACATAGTCCTTAATGATCAGAGCTTCCATTTTAAGTCTCATCAGCGGCACTTCCATAACAATGATCATGAAGCTCTGGCCTAGTAGAAAGTCAATGAGAAGATTAACAGGCTTTTAATTAATGCTCTGTCTTCTTTGCTGAATCTTCAGGAAAGGCCAGGTGTTGCCCTGTGACAGCAGCTCAATCTGCCCCTCCTTGGTACAAGGACACTGGAGAGACTCAACTGCCCAATGTAACAGGGATGAAAAAACTTCAGACAGGAAAAAAAAGCAGGAAAGCATATAAATTCTTAGAAGACAATTTGACTTTCATAGAACCATCCCTCACAAAGGGGCTCATTCCCAGCCAAAGATGAGACCACAGTGAGTGATCTTCCGCCAGGCCACAGAACTGTACCATTTCTATAGCACTATCAAAAAAAACCAAACCAAACCAACAAACGAAAAAAACCCCACACAAAACAAAAAAAACCACCACCAAAAAAAAGTGTGATGCCAAGAACCTGCAAGAAATCTTCATGGTACAAAAACAATCCCTCATTTAAAAAGTTACAGGAACTACTTACTGCAGGATGCATTCAAGACCAGGACCTCAGGAGTGGGAAGGAAATCAAAGGAGGAGCTGAATCCTCTCCCCTCAGTCTCTGCTTTTCAAATAATCTCCTAACTTCACACAGCTGAGCTGAAATCACAGTTCTGAAACAACCCTTCCAAAAGGTTTCCAGCAGCCCCACCATTGCCCTTCACCCCCTGTGTCACATGTGGCCAAGTGTGATGTCATCAACAGGTGATTGCATTTTTTTCTTCCTTCCTTCTATAGCTTCTACTACCAAAAAGTCCTCTTCAGAGTCAAGTACCATGCATGTCTGAGGGTTAAAACAAAAGTAACATTTAAACACTAAGATAGGCATATAGTGCCAAACTCATTGAATAACACAGCTCTAATGCCTTAAAACAAACTCCTTGCTATGTACCAAACTGGAGGGACTGTTCTGACTGACTTTTTAGCCAAAAATAGGGACAGGTTCTTCTCTTCTTCCACTCACAATCTCCTTGCCCCATTCAAAAGCAAATATTCATCACAAACCCAGACTATCGCTCTTCTCCCATTTTCTGAATCCAGTCTTTGCATTGACACAGAACTCTTTCATGCTTCACTCTGAGCTCACCATACGCTGGGACAAGATTCACAGGACGTAATAACCAGTGCAGACACACCGATTCACAAGCAATGCACAATCCAATAGGAAGTTTTAAAATTTTAAGGAGCAGCCAATAGAGAGGAAAGCAGAAAACCTAAATCTCCAAAAAGTTCTCAGTCATAACCTGTGCTTGAGACCACCATACCTTTTTAAGAGCTTCTGAACTTTAAGACAAGAGCTCAGATCTGAAACCCAAACCTTTTCCTACATTTGAAATTGAAACAAATCTCCAGATTCATCAGCCATCTAAGGTCATCTGTTATTGCTGACAGCACCCCAAGACTTCATCTGGGGTTTGGCTCTTGAAGCTGAAAAGGCTCTTAGAAACATCTTGTGAGTCTCTGCTGTGTGCCCAGACACTCAGACTTAACACAGAAGCCAATGAATCAAAACCATAACAAGCACCCTTATAGATAATACCCATCTAACTAGGAGCTAAGAAACTTAAAGGTAGAAAGTGCCACCACTTGAGATTTTTGGCCAGAAAAAAAGGTTCAGGTAAAACTTTAGACCAACCTCTTTGATGATTTATCACCTCCTCCACTTCCTCCCCACCTGCAGGGTCTCACAGTCCAAAAACCAGCCGGCGCCCTCCACCTGTTTTTTATATGGCATCAGGCTCAAGAACTACAGAGGCCGTTGCTTCCTAGCAGCTTCTGTGCTAATGAGTTGTGCAAGTGGTCGTCATCTGCCCTGGTGAGCTGCAGGAGCCTACATACAATCAAGGCACTGAGTGGGAATGGTGACACACGTGTGTGATCGCTGACCTCCCGTGCAAAGGAAGGATGTGTTCGCGCCCAGAGGGCGTATGAGGCTCAGCATCAAACGCTGAACACATTCTCCCATTCACTCCTGGCCAGACATCACAGCAGGACAGTGACGTGTGCTGGCTGGCAAGGCAAGGGGTCACCTAGGTGCATCCTTGCCATCAAGGCCTAGGAGTGGTGGTTCCCTCACCAAGGGCAAGATGAGCTCTCACTAAAGCTCAGGGGGAAGAAACACCTCTGCCACTCGTGGCAGCCTGCGACAAGCTCCTGGGCTACCAACTCCCGATCTGTCCCAGCACAGAGGCAAAAAGGGAGCCAGGAAGGGGAAGAACAGGCCTTTCTAAAACACCTCTCCTCAGCCCTCCCCTCTCCCATCACCCAGCCCCCTGTGACTGGGGCTGTCAGCAACTTTCTCTGAAGTCCTTTCATAATCAGCTTCTTTTGATCACACACTAAAACAGCTGAGATTCTGTTTAAACACAAGTGAGAAACAAAGCAGTCCTTTAAATATGTAGGAAACTCATTCCCTACCTGCCAGGTGCCCTGGGAGGGCAGGGAGAAGGGAGGGATGGAGCTGGAGGGAGTGAGAGGTGGGGAGGGAGAAGGGGCAGCTCAGAAAGGATATGGGTTGCACACCATTTTGATGCACCAGTTTCGTGGGCTGGTGGTCTGTTTCAAGCAGAAGAAGACAACCGGGGCCAAGTCAGGGTAGGGGACATCAGGGTCTGGTGGGGAGGTGACATCCTCATCCTCACCCAGCTCTGGGGAGGACGGCAGCTGCTCCGGCGGCGTTTGCTGCTCCAAGACCCCCAGATCTACAGGCTCCAGAGGGCAGACGGCGGAGGTGTGAGGGGGCTGTGGGCCTGCGGCCCAGGTGGAGGGAGGCTGGGGGACGTACTCTGCCATGCCAGCCGCAAGCGAGAACTCCTGGAAAGAAGTGGAGAAAGAGAAATGAAACCCATGTGAGGAATCAGCAGCAAGAGCACAGCATGCCCGTGCTCTCCCAGTCAGTTTGGAGCAGGGAGAGCCGCAGGACTGACAGTTCTGACAATGACAAACCACAGTCACACTTCGTGCTGAAGCAATTTTAAGCAAAACTCTCTGGTTTAGCCCCAGCAGTGCAGCATGGCTACTTCCCCATGCCAGCAGTGGGAGCAGGACAGCTTCTGCCAATATTTCTCTTTTCTGCCAGTCCCTTTCTCTACTAAGACTCTTCTGGCTAGTCATCTCCACCACTAACTATTTAAATCACCCCTGTAGCCCCTGAGACACCCTGGCACGGTGCTGTACCATCTCAGGTGATGGTGTCAACTCTTCCGCAGCCAGCCTGAGCACCTTAATGGAGCACTGTGCTCTGGAGTGGTGTGGAGCCATCCTGGCACAACACAGTGACCCTGCCTTTGCAGTTCCTCACACGGTCCTGCCAACCTCAAGTTCGGCTCTGCTGCCCCAGGCATGGCCTCTGCCACCCACGGACACTCTGGGCTGGCCTTGTGCCACGCCGCTCATTGGGCAGGCTCCTTTGGATCGACACTGGCTGTTCTGGTTTTGTTAGTGAGGGGGGGCCTAAGGTGGCAGCTTCTGTAGGAAACTGCTAGAAGTCGTTCCCCTTTGTTCAGTGGACTCGGCCGGGCCTAGGGGGGACCTGCTGCCGGCCAAGGCCGAGCCGATTGGTAGCAGAATGTCCCGTGATAACGCCTCTGCGATAACGTATTTAAGTAGGGGGAAACAGAAAAAAAAAAGGGGAGAAGATGTGAAGAAGCTGAGCGGGGGGCAGAGAGGGGGAGGCGCGAGCCTCATGGGCCTTGCAGGCCTCACCCTCTGGCCTCCCGCCGGGCAGCCGACTGGGCCCAACTCGGCCCAGCCTGGCTGCAAGAAGTGGAGAGGAGATGAGAAGTGAACAAGATGTAAAAAGGATCCTGAGAGACATCTGCCAGCCTGTTGTGAGGAACGGCTGCAGATGCCAAGGTCAGTGAAGAAGGAGGGGGAGGAGTAACGCGGCTCCTGGCCAAGATTCCTCTGCAACTCGTGGTGAAGACCATGGTGGAGCGGGTTGTCCCCCTGCAGCTCATGGAGGTCCACGGAGGGGCAGAGATCCACCTGCAGCCTGTGGAGGACCCCACGCCGGAGCAGGTGGAGGCCTGAAGGAGGCTGTGGCCCGTGGAGGGCCCGCTGGGACAGCTATTCTAGAGGGACTGCACCCCGTGGAAGAGATGACCCACGCCGGAGCAGTTTCACGAAGGACTGTGGCCCGTGGGAGGGACCCCACGCTGGAGCAGAGGAGGAATGCGAGGAGTTCTTCCCCCGACGATGATACAGCAGCGTAAAACAACACATGATGAACTGACCGCGACCCCCATTCCCTTTCCCCCCTCCACGCAGCTCAGGACGGGAAGGTAGTAGAGAATATGTTAAGCCCGGGAAGAGGGAGGGCTGGGGGGAGGTTATCTTGTTCCCTGTCTCATTCTCCTGCTAATTTTAGAAATAAATGAATAGTTTTCCCCAAGTCGAGTCTGTTTTGCCCGTGACGGTAACTTTAAGGATTTCTCCCCGTCCTTATCTCAAACCTTAAGCCATTTTTCTTATATCATCTCCTCCTATTCTCTCGGAGGGTGGGGGGAGCGAGAGAGAGACTGCATAGTCTGGTCCCGATCGGGGTTGAACTACGACACTGGCAAACGCATGTCAAACCTGTACAGAACAGTCACTCATTCAAACTGGGAGCTGTTACAAAAAACTAGAAGTGAGATTAAATATTAAGCACTCTTTACTGGAGCTTGTGGAGCTCTCCTTTGCTGGGGCAGTGAAAGCACCATGAAGACAGGTTGCAAAAGTTATTTGACTGAGCAAAGTGGTCAGAGAGTGCAGGTGAATAGGTGCATGGACCTGTTCTGATCTTACGCTCAGTGGCACCCAAATACTGCAGAGCACCATGCTTTAGCAAAAGACCATCACTTTGCTGGCTGGGCGCACTTTATGACAGCCTTGTTCTGGGAAAGCACAAAGCCAAATGTTGTCCTTTAAATAGCACAATGGAAGTGGCTTGTCAAACTGAGGGGAATGACATAAACTTCAAGGCCTGGCTTTGGAGAGGTGTTACAGCGATGCTCTTCGGAAAGAGAGCTTGCCCGAGGACTGCCCGACAGTGACCTGATGGGCACTTTCCTCCTTTCACCCTGTTGGCATTCTCAAGCGTTTGGAGTGCCCGTGCTGCCAGTACAGTTTTAAAAGCAACACAAGAGCCCTCAGACACACTGCAATTCAAGCAGGGCAAATCAGCAGCAGGAAAGGATTTGTCTGTCACCAAGACTCACAGCACAGACCTCATCTCATGTCCTGGTCGTAGGTTATCCTCCCAGGATAGGAGGATAACTGAGGAAGGCCCAGTCCCCTTCACTTTAGGAGGACACAGCCCACACGCATCTCTGCTGATGCTGCTCTGCCTTGGCGTGCTGCATCCTTGGTGTTTCAGCCCGAGACCCCTTTGATGCCCACGCTGCCGGACCCATTCTCTCCAGCGCTCTCCTCAGCATTTATCTGCCAGGTCTGGCCAACCTTTCCACCTTTCCCCCGTCATCCCCGGTTAAGACCCTGCAAGCTCTGCCTATCTGCCCTGTTCTCTCAGCTCACGGTTTCCAACGCACACTTTGATCCAAAGCTTTGCTTGTTCTTCAAGGCCTGGTATTTGTCAGAACAAAGAGCAGCAAGCGTAGAGGTTTAGAAAGCAGACATAGTGTCCCTTAGGGGATAGCACAGAGACTCTTTGAATTCATTACCCCAAAGGCCTGCAGCTAGTGGAAAGAAACAGGTATTGTGTCTCCTGACTGGCTTTGGGATGCTGTTTGTAATTTTTTAACCCCTGTATCAAAAGTGGCAGCACATCCTTCCCACTATCCAGCACCTGTTTTCATTTTCACCAAGTTTTTAACTCTGAGCACCCATGCAACTCCTTGTACCCCCTTTTCCATTCCCTATTCCCACCAGCTCCCCGTTGCCGGCTCCAAGCTGGCTCCTTTGCAGGCTATTAACATGCGGTGACTGAGCCCAGCTTCTTTCCCATTAACAACACGGAGGAAAAAGGTTTGCAGGGACAGCCAAGAGGAACGACTTGTTACGATGCTTAGAGCATCCACGCTGACGAGGGCATGACAATTCCAAACTGTGACATAGAAAGCTTCATAATTAGCAATACAACTGAGCAAAGGAATGGGACAAACAACCTCATCAGCATCTCCCTGCTTTCCCTCCAAGCAAATGCTCAGGGCCTCCTGGCCATCTCACCACGGCCAGATGCAGCTGGGACTTGGGGATGCAGCTCCACCTGTGTCAAGCACACGTGCACAAATCAGTTAGCGGCTGCATCACAGGCAGTTTATTGCTCCAATTTGTGCAGCCCAGAGTGACTCATTAGAGGTCATAGGGACAGAGAGCCAGGTGAATCCTTTTGGGAGTCCTGAAGCTAAATACAGTCCTTGAATGACAGCTGCCCCACTGGAGATGTAAGTAATACTCCTTTCCTTCCTGAGATTAAATTCTGCTCTGGCACCCAAACCAGCCCCAAGGCTGCGATCACGGTGTATTTCCTACGTTAAGCAGGATTAATACACTGTGTCAAAAGAAGGAGAGGGGAAACCCAAGGAGTGGGACATTTCCAAGCTCTTTACACAGAGTCAGCCCTCCTGTCTCAGCTTCAAAGGGGAAAGGAGTGGTTTCCCTGCCAGAGACAGACCCAGGGTCCTTGCCACTGCCAGCTCAGATGTGGAGGTTGGACTCAGATATTTCTACCATTTGGACCAGGCTGTAACTCATAAAATGCTGATATTTTCTCTGGGATTGCAATTACTGGCCTTCCCATGCTGTAGCATTGCTGTGTAACTTGGTTGGAGTGAGTCTGCTGCAATATTTCAACCCAGGAGAAGACCTATTTAAATCAGAATGACCAACAGGAATGAGATCGGCACACGCTCACATCTGCATACCCAGAAAAACGTGCATCAACGGAGAGGGTTCCTACTCAGATAAAAGACAGTAACAGTAAGACCAGACAGGATTATAAGGATCCAGAACTAGCCTTTGGGATGCCTCTAACCTCCCCTTTGCAGAAGTGTTTTACTGTGACAAGGGCAATAGCAGAGGACAATTAGAAGGTTATGGGGTGGCCAGAGGCACATTCTTCCCGCTCAGCCTTTGCTCAGGCGAGCCTATCCCCAGCTGGTGGTGGCAGGCCAGATATCAGTGAAAATCAAATCCTCCCCACCTCTGACTTTTCTTTTCTGGCCAAACGCCCTCCAAATGCACAAAAACATTTGCCTGCAAAAGTCGCATACCGCTGGAGGAGCAACGCTACACCCGCTGCCCTTCCCTCCCAGGGGAAGGGAAAGTGTTTGTGGGCTGGCAGCTCCTCCTGCTTCTCTCTCTGCACAGCCTGCACCAAAGCCTTCCCCAGAGCCAGGTCTCAAGTCTGCATTCCTCCTCCCACGGTCCATCCCCAAGGGCCATTTAAAACCACCACCATCCCTAGCCGAGCCCCCACTGGTCCTGCATCCGGCACGCACACCTGCCCAGGACACGTGTGCTGGCAGGGAGCTCGCTGACTTGGCAGGCATTGGGAGAAGCTGCCAGCCTCTGGCTCAGCCCTTCCCCGCTTCAGAGAAAGCACCTGGTTCTGCCATACTCCACTGGGGAAGAAGGGAGAAGGATGCTCTGAAACGGCAAGGGAAACAGTGGATTTAATGAGGAGGGGAGATGTCAGGATTCAGGGGAAGTGCTTCAGATTGGGGCTGTCTGTCCCCAAAGGCCGATGTCATCTCCTGGCGTGTGCTGCTGACAGAGGTCTCTACTGAGACACGCTCCCCTCCAGGGCTGCAACTGGCATCCCGGGGCTGTTAATGCCATGACTCACCACACATGCCACAGCTGACCAAAGTGCCATGGGCGAGCCAGCCCAAAGTGTCCTGCAGGCATCAGGCCCCAGCTGATGCAGTCTCCTGGCTCCTTGCCACCCCTCCTCGGCAGGGATTTGGGCAGAGAGGGACCCTCAGGGACTGTGGGTGAGGGAGGACTGATGCAACCTTTGCAATGCTCACACAGGCCTTTCCTGAAAGCACCTAGGGTGCAGACAGGATAGGGGAGACTACGGCATCTTGCCAGCAAAAGAGCCTTTGGCAGCCAGATAGGAGAGGGGAATACCAGAGAGAGGTCCCCGGAGCACCATCCCAGTGCTGGAGGCGATCCACCCAGAGCCCAGTGGGATCTCTCCCCTCCCACAAGGGAGCATCCACTGAGTTCACCTTCCCCACCGCCATCCTTAACCCTATGCCCCTCGCCAGCTCACGCTGCCCCAGGCCCATCCCTTCTTCCCCACATGGGCAACACCAGGGCCGGCAGCCAAGGTGAAAGTGCAGAGTATATTTCCTTTAAGAGCAGCCTTACGTGTATACAGCACCTCCCATCCTGAGGGGATGCAAGGCCTTTACAGACCATCCATCACCACCATCCACCTGCTACTCAGAAGCAGCAGGACACATGGCAGCCGCTCTGTCATGCTCACACCCCGCCACAGCCTTGCAGAAGAGGGACAAAAATGACAACCTCCAGCTGGCGTCACAGAGGAGGGCAAGATGGCCCCATCGATCGGAGCAGCACCTGCGACGCACATATTTGCTTATCAACTCCAAATATCTATCTGAAAGTTGACGAGCATCTTGGGGCATGGCTTTTGTGGACAGCTTCACGCAAACCTAGACTTATTTAAGGACATCCCTGACTGTGCAGTGTATTTATGAGTGCGTGGGGGTGACCCCATTTGGTAGCTGCATGTGTGCCTGTGCCTCCCGGGCTGGTCTGTTGTACAGAGTTGTGAGACCGAGTTTGTTTGTTGCTATAAATGGCAAGCGCCGGTGGTGTGTTATCTTTGATGCATGCGTCTGGCTGTGGGGATGCGTTAGTCATACAGGTTTCACATTTCGAACATTTGCCGTGGTACAATATAATTAGTGGAACGCGGCTCCCTCCGTGTTTGTGTTCATCTGGCATCGGCATGTTTCTCTGCCTGTTCATGTAAGGCAGCGCCTGTTCTCAGCTGCCTGTATGTGTGTGGAGGTGTACAAGTACCCGTAAGGAACAGGGTCACTTTTATTAGCAGCTAATTTGAAAGAGGAGCTTTTGCATCTCTGTCATCTCAGCACTTCCTAATGCAAGGGGACGTGGCAGAACCCAGCAGAAAGAGTTACAAATAGTGCCCGAATCCATCACTCACAGGTGCCAGTGTGCCCGCGCGCCCCTGAAACACGCCATCCGTGGCCTGCACCAGAGGCAGGGTCTCCCGGCTGCCCCTCTCGGTCAAATGCCCACAACCTGTTGCCTTTCGGCCGCACACTGGGTGATTGCTGTGCCTTATCATCCCACGTGTTATTAACCTCTGCCAGATTTGCTCGGGGAGCTTGATAGCCTCTCCCTGTCCACCCTGGTGATTTCGGAGCCCTCCTCCTGCTCAAGACAAAGAGCAGAAGAAATTCCCCCATCCCACCAAGCAGGGGAAGGAGCAGTGAGGTCAGCACAAGGCACTTGTCATGGAAAAAGGAAAGATAATAAAGATAAGCAAACTCTCCATCCCAAAGCCTCTGCAAGACCCTGCCCTCACTCCATGCCATAAGCAGCACCCCACAGCTGTAGGAAGAGCCAGCCCAGATCTCCTGGACTCTCCCACCCTTAACATCAAAGCGACGTCCACTACATCACCTCCCCCTCATGTGGCTGGTGTAGCCCTGTCCTGGCCATGCCTCTGGTTCCCATCCCCAGCACAGCAAAGCAGGGATCTGCTTATGCTGCTAAGAAGCCTTTGGCCAAGCCTGAAGGAGAAGTTGTGGAGAACACTAAAGATATTTCTGGATGATGGGGAAAAGATAAACAATGAGAGACTAAAAAGCACAGGAGCAACACGGTTTCCTTGAGTGGAGGAAGTAGAGAGGCAAAGGAAGATTCCTAGTGGAAAATCATTACCTGGTCTTAACTATGTGGGGCACTTGAGACCCAGAGGTTAGTGCTACTGAAGACCTCAGCCTCATCCAATTGCTCCCCAGAGAATATGAATGCTTGCTTTTAACGAAACATTCTCATTTTTGGTGTCCCAAAAACCTCCTTTTCAGGATGACTCTCCACTCTAACAGACCCATCTATGGGGAGCTCCTGCCCCAGAGCTGGTGTTTTCCCCTTCCAACCTGACCCCTTTCCCTCCCTGCAGCCTCCTTCGGTCGGCACTGCTCACAGCAACACCTCCTCGTCAGGCACGCAGGCACTTTTCACGTGAGTGGATTCCTGTCATGTCTTCTCGCTTAAACCACCACTTAGCCAAGCTACACATCTTTAGCACTCAATCCTTGCTCATAAATTAATCTCCCTAGCCCCGCGGTCGTTCCGTGCAGATCCGCACTGAAAGCCACCTCTCGCCAACAAATGCTCTGCTGGTAGCGAGGTGCCAAGCGCTGCCTTCCCGCAGGGCCGCCGCCTGGGCTGACCGCAGAGGCGGGCTGCCATCGTGATGTCTCTGTTGCTGGCCCCATCACGCCGCAAGCCACTGTCTGATATGCCATCTACCGTCACACCTCGGTCTCTTTGCGTGCGCCGTCCCCTCCCTGCCCCTCACCAGGCCCTCAGACGGTATTTTTCAGATTACATTGCCCCCAGATGCATTAGCTTGCATTTTTGCTAAGACAAATCTCATTACGTTATTTTCTGCCCATATTTCTGACCTCGCTAGCTCCCTTTGTGTTATTCTTCTGCATTCCCCTCAGCAGGCACAAACCTGGTTTGTCATCATTCGGGAAAGCCATTAACATGCTGTTTACACCCTCCTCCAGATCAGTAATGAAGACATCAACTAAGACTGATCTGATGAGTATGATGAAGAGGAAGACAGTGGTCTCATAGGCTCCCAGCAGTGACGGCCTTGGGGCTGCCCTCGCACTCTCATTTGAGCCAAAATGCAAAGCGCTTGCAGGAGAGGGAAAACGTGCAAATACCCTGATCATGCCTCATGGAGAAGCCCACGCTGGGGGAACGGAGCTCCTGCCCACCACGAGGGCAGATGGTCCCCAGTGCTGCAGCTGCTGGCACTGCACCTCCGCTGTGGGTGGATGGAAAAGGGCAGCCTGAGGCTGGGGCCAGGCTGTTTGCTCCCACCTGGGTGAAGCTGGTAGTGAAAAACTCTGCCCCTTCACATCACCCTTCCCAGACCAACCTTTTTGCCCATCTTGTCCCAGGCCCAGTGCCCAGCCCGACCCAATTTTCCTTCAGGAGCGTTGCAGTGAGTGGGTGTAGCAAAACAGCAGCAGACAAGGAGCAGGGAGACCACGGGAGACCTCATGCTCCTTGTCACAACGCAACACTGGATGCAACCTCCCACCCCTGCACACACGTCCTCACCTCACCTCCAGGCTTTGTCCCAACCCACATCACCCCTCACATCTGGAGAGGAGATTCCCCAGGGTGGAAAGGCAGGTGGGGAGACGCGAGAGAGGAAACAACACATCTAAAGGGAACACAACACTAAGGGATTTGGAGACAATGAAGAGTTACATCTTACACCTCTCCCTCCCTGTAAATCACTGTGTCCCATCCCCCACCCCCCCCCCCGCCACTGCCTCCAAAAGACATAATTTACATAAACCCAGATGCACATTTGGAGCAAACTAACTCTGGCAAAATCAAAAACAGGAAGGGAGCTGAAGCTATGTGGAGTGTGATGATGCCCCAGGCTCTGCCTCTAGAAAGGAGAGGGGATATCGGAGAGAAATATAGCTATGAAGATGGAATTCATCTAGAAGCAGAGCGGAGACAACACTGGTTGCCTTTCTGCAAAGGCCTACGGGCTGTTTGATCTCAGGTCAGTAGATAGACCAGGACCTTGTGATGGCTCCCTGCATCCCGCATGATTTCACTGACACTGCTACTCGTTTATATAAGCCTGAAAAGTCCCTTTCTCTTCCAGCTGCCACCAGGAAGAAAAAAAAAGAAAACCAAAACAAAACAAACCAAAGCTTGGATGCTTGCTTGAATAGAAATCACCAAGAAGCAGCAAAGACACCAACGCAAGCATATCTGACCACAGACCTGAAATGGACCCCTGTGGTCCAAGTCCAATCCCTCCCCATAGCAGAAAACCTTGCAGGGAAACTCAGTACAAAAGAGTCTGTAAAACAGCTACCCCCACCCCTAAATCCCACCACCCCCCACTGGCAAACTTAGAGAGGCTCTAAAGGCAAAAAAGGGAAAAAAAATTATGCCCAAGGAAGAGGAGCAACTGAGGGCATCACCACTGCCAAAAGTCCCCACTCTGGAAAGAGACGTGAGATGATGCTGGGCACACTGCACACACACACACACTGCTGCAGCAGAAAGCAGATCCCATCCATCCCAGCCAGTCTGACCTGTAGGAAAATCCACTCCTAACCTCCGTCCTGGAAAGCAACTCCATCGATTCTGTCAGCCAGGCACAGTAATGCAACACCTGGGAAATGTTTAATCCCACTAACCTCGCCTGTGCTCTCCAGACAGCACTGTTTTGCTAGCCACAGACAAACTCTGCCAATTTACAGAGAAAGGAAACAAAATCCTTCCCCCGACAATGATCACACCACACAAATACTTTTTGGCATCCCCATCGCAGCAGCAAAACCCCCAGTGCTCGCCACTTCACCAGCTACCAATGGCATAGGTCAGCAGCTCCTCTTCATCCCATTTGACCGTGCAGCCGTAACCCCAAGCTCCAGTGGTTTTGCATGGAAATGCCACTTGCCAGCCCTCCCCAGGATGCACCCGTCAAGCTTTACATCGAGGTATGATGGAGCAGGATGTGGTGCCTGCACTGCAGATGATGGTTATGTCAAAAGCAGAGACCAGATGCCTTTTTTTTTTAATACACACACACTTGATAAGAGGGGACAGCCTTTCTTTCCAGAGGCTCTCCTCTGATCCTGTCTTGCTCACACAGAGATGGGGCTGCTGTATTGCACTCTGCGGGCGCTGGGAAACACAAGCTACTGCAGAAAGCACCAACAAGAAGCATTTCACACCAACAGCCCGCAGCATCTCCACTCACCCACGGGCTGCAAGGACCCGTATCAACCTGCAAAGCCCCTGATGACCAAGCCTGGCTTAGCCAAGAGACCACCTCCCTCCTGTGCCACCACAGCAGCACACACCTCCAGCCCCAGAAAAGCAACAAGGCATTTTCTGAGATCTCCTCATAGCAATTAGTCCCCCATAGACTTGGCTTATTGCTCTTCAGGGTACACCGCAGTGCTTCAAACACGGTGGCCTGACAAGTACTGGGAAAGCAAGGAGTTTATTACCAAGTTAGTGGGTTGATTTATGCAGTCTGAGTTATGATTAGAGGGCTTAAATAAATTTTGTATCAGTATAAGACATTTTTCAAACCGCTAGGCGATTTCGAAGAGCTTCAAGGTACACATTTCAGACACAGATGAATAAACTGAATAAGCTGACTACATTAGATCATTATAAACAACGATGCACCTCTGCATAACTGGGAAGAAACCCTTACTTTCCAATAACAGGTTGGTGTTTTGTAGTTTTTGAACGCTCTTAAAATCAGCCCTATGTTATCCCATCTTATAGATTTTTAAAAATACAGCTAAAGAAGTGGTACTACCTGATGGTGCAGATCCACCTATGCCACTTGATTTCTGAGCCCATCCATGGACCCAGCAGTTTCAGCAGGGCTCTGTGCAAGTGCAGCTGTTCACCTGCTTGCTTCCATTTGCAAGATTAGGACTTTGATTTAATAAAAGATCAAATTTCTTTTAAATCAGTGGCCAGCTCTTTTAAAGATTCCTAACACTGTGTGCGCATTTCATGAGTTTCCAGCTGTAGCTACTTATTCTCTTTGAGAAAAATGAATAAAAATGGGTTTCAACATTTTTTTTTTCCCCAGGAAAAAAAAAGCTGACCAAGCATATGGCTTCTTTGCAGCAGAGCCTGGAATTGCAAGCCTTTCCCAAAACCAAAGGTGGCCAGGGCTCAGCCTAAGCCAGCCTGGGCTGGGCTATCCCCCTGCTGTGCTTTTTTGTGGAAGAACACGGTAGGGCTGTAACACTTAAGTAGGGCTGTAGGTTGGGACCACATTGCACTGGGCACAGACACATCTGGTTCTCCAAAACCAGATCGGGCAGCAGTAATGTGGCCAGGCGTGAAGTGGGTTGGTCAAATGAAGGAAGGGAGCCCAGGACTAGAGGAGAAGCCAGAGCTTCAGCCTGGGGCATAGGGCTGGACCAACGAGGAAGGTACTGCTCTTGGTGGGGATAAAGGTGGGAACAAGGGTGGGAACACAAGAAAGCCCCCAGGGCATTGCAGGTAGATAGACCCCAAGCAGCCCAACCGTTCTCCTCATATCCCAACTGAGGTCACTGGGCCTACCCAGAAATACCCACAGGCAAGCAGTGAGCTCCTTGCAAATCAGCATCCCCCTCCTGCGACACCTCCCCTCGCTCCCTCGACGGCTGTGGCTGCGCTGGCCCTGCTCCAGCCAGGTCCACTGCCTGAAAACACACCCAACGCAGCAACAAGGGAAAATTTTGTGAGAGAAAACATGAAACAGGTTGACATAACCCTCACTTTATGATAGGCACTGCCAGATCGATCCAGGCTTCACAAGGCAAACCTCTCAGACGTGGCAGATCAAAGCTCCCTCCACGTGTCCCTGACATATTCACCACCAGACCTCCTGGCAAGGCACGTGTGTATCTGCTGGTGAACCGAGGTGGCCAGTGTTTGGAGAGATGCTTTCCAGTGAGATCTGCAGGAAAACTGCTTTTCCTCACCTTCCTGCTACAGCCATGGCCAAGGCTTTCCCAGAGAGGTACCTCATCCTCTCCCAGCCAGCCTGGTCCAAATGCCTTGCCCAGTGGGCAAGGAATCCAGCGGAATGCCCGGATTCAATCCCTGCCTGCCTCCCGGCTCCCCTGGTATTGTGGCACTAGACCTTCACCAATGGGGGTGTGCGCTGCCACCATTCTGAGGACGCTCACATTCGACGCCAATGCCACGAAACTATTCTGTTATTTAACAGAGAGAGAAACAAATGCTCTCAGAAGTCCAGCAGCACAAGCCCTTGCAGGCAGCGGGCAGCTGCCTCCTGCCCGAGGCTGCACTCCTGCCCAGACCCACGGGATGGGGCAGTGCTGGCTGGGGGAGAGATGCTCAAGAGGTGTTCTTAAAATATAGAGGGGAAAGGGGACAGAAACATGGCTCTGGAATTCCCAGGGGCTTCGAATTAAAAGTTTCTTTGCAGGTAGGGTGCTGAGAAGATAATGAGCTTGCGGATTTCCTTCCACCAACAGAGAAGTTTACATGCTGGAGTGCAAACGTCGAGGGTGAGGGGGTGGAGGGTTAGCAGATCCCTTCCCTCTTCTGAGATAATAAATCCTCAATCACCAGCCCAAATTTAAGACCCAGAGCTCTGCAATAGCATACAGAAACAACCGACAATTGACATAGCAGTCTTCTAAGCAACAGAGATACAGAACCACTAGCAACCCCCAGATCAATGAGAAAAATGCTTCCTATTAGCAGAGAGAAAATGCAGAGCAAGTTCTGCTTTTCTAATGTTTCTTTGTAATAATTTGCAGGGAAATGATGCATGTTGTTTTTCCCTTTGTTTTGTTTTGGTTTTTTTTAAAGCCCCCGGTACTTTTCACACAGCTGCTGTTACCAAGAAGGAAAAGGTATCCATCAAGAGTGTTACGAAAACCAGTGCTGGCAGAAAATATGCCAGATAATTGGCAGTCCACAACACCTAATATTATTTCTGGTTCTTTTCTTTTTTAATTTTTCTATTTCTCTCCCCCCTGACTCCAGCCAACAGCTTCTAGTGATGTACAAAGGATGATGCATTTGCTATATTAAAGTACATCCTATTCCCTATCCCTTTTCAGACACTTTGGATGTTGCACAGGCAATTGAAATGCAATAATAATCATAAACAAAACAGTAAAAGACAATTTATGAAATCTAAACCCAAGACCCAACTCTCGCTTTGCAAAGAAAAAAAAAAATACCCCAAACCCAAGAAGCCCCTGAACAGTGAGATGGTTTTAAGAAAAGTTATATATATACAAGTCTCAGACAGTTGCATCTCCAGGGAGGAGATTTTGTAACCCTTCCTCTTTCCCACCATCCTTCCCCATCATACCAGTACAAACTAACCAGGGCTAAATGTGAAAATCCTGGGATTATTCACACTCCTTGTATCATTCATAGTCATGTATAAAGAGCTGCTGAATATGTGTGAGAAACACATTCTCTGCTGCAATCGCTCATGGACGTGAACTGCTGGTCACACAGTTGTCTCCCTTTCCACCACCACCCCTGCCCAAAACACACACCAAAATCAATGATTGCTACTTGTTGGGGAAACAGAGGCAGTCTCACATACATGGGCACCGCAGACGGACATGCGTGTACAGCTGGACATGCACAGAGAATTAACTTTCCTCTCCGGAGAGACAGAATTATTAACATTACAGACATGTCTACCCTCAGCCTTTACTTCTGCCAGAGAGGAAACAGGTACGAAACAAAACAGGAATGATGCAGGTACACGGGTGGGCGCAAGTTTTCTATGAAAAGGACAGCAAAAAAAACAAGTGAAATGAGACAGACATAAGGTTAGCCAGGTGTGCATGCGTCTCACCTACCTTTGCATGGAAAAGAAATCTCCAAGGGAGAAGTGTCCAAGTCAGAGAAGCAAAATAAAATAATAATGAAGACGCTTTGAAAAAATTCCCCCACCAAGAAAAAGAAAAAAAAGCCCCCCCACCTCTCCCCCCTTGCACACAGGCACGCTCACACACAGACACACACACCTCAGTGCCCGGGGAGGGGGAAAAATAGGAGGAAAAAAAAAGATCAGGATCAGCTGAGTGACGGGGAGCAAAGAACCTGCAGGCGAGAAGCGGGGAGTTGTGTTAGATCCGTGGCTGCAAGGACTGAGCGTGTGCAGGAAGGAGATGGTTTAAAAGGAGAATACATGGTGAGAAATTGTGGCTGCTCAGGCTGGAGTCTGAGGCTCTGGAGTCAGAGCAAAAGAAAAGAGGGGAAAAAAAACCAAAACCCTTCCTTTGCAGGAGGGTTTGGGGGGCTCTGTCTGCGTGTGCGTGTGTGTGTGTGTTTTTCCAGGCAAGTGGTGTTAAGAAGTGACAGAAGCTTCCTTCCAAAAAGACCAGAGGGTCAAAATAATCGTGGGGAGCTGGGAGGTGTGGGTAGGGGCAAGTTTAGCTATTCCATGGTGGGAAAGCAAGGAGGAAGGGCTGGTGTGTGGTTTCTGTCTGTCTGTCTCTCGCTATCTGTGTCTTACGGTATGTTCACCAACAGCTTATGGAGCAAACTGCACAGCGAGAGAGACAGAATAACTGTACAGGCAGAGAGGGAGAGAGAAACGCCGTCCTTACAGTGACACCAAATGTCTTTAGGGGAAACCTACAATTAGAGGCGCATAAGGCAGGAATTTTAGCAAGACCAGAGGAAAGGAAGAAATCTCCTCACACATCATTGCACACCAGCATCCACGGTGGGGTCTCAGGACAGTTGATTTTCCCCTCTCTTTTCTGATGGACACTGGCTTTGGCGTGCTTGCCTTGCCCTGAACTTGTGAGCATGCGTCCCTCCACAGGTCACAGACGAAGCAGGTTAGAGACTTACCCCTTGGGAAGAGAAAAAAACAACCTAACAGCCCCCCAAAAAAGTCCCTCCCTCAAAACCAGTCCCTCCTCTCCCTCTATCCTACTCCCAAATCTGTTACAGGAACTCAGGGTGTGGGAACAACTCACTGCAAATTAGTTTCCTACTGCATTTCGTGAAGCTGGGAGGAAATGAGAGGGATGGATGACATGCAGGGATCCCGCCATCTCAGGGCTAGAACAGAGTACGGCTGCCCCAAGCCCCCTCCAACAGAGGGTCAGACCAGCCATCTCCCCCACTGGTCCCTTCCCACCACCGAGCAGCCTGTACCCACGCCAGCACAGGCCCCTCATCCTTGCAGCATCAACCTTCAATTTTCCTCCTGAGCATCCCTGAGCTGAGCTGGAAAGAGACACTGCATGAAGCCATCACAGTCCTCAAGGCTCTTCATGGGTTTTGCCTGTTCAGACCAATAAACCCTGGATGTTAGGAGAGATAGAGATACTCTTGCATCTGCCACAGACATATATTGTAAATAAGCAGCTAAAAAACACCCAGCTCCCAGTTGGGGTGTAGTACAACACATGCTGCAGCCCAGAAGCTCCTCAACTTCCTCACAGGATCACACAAAGCCTTCTCCAGCCCTTCCCCACCAAGACGACGTTTGTGCCGGCTGTCGCAGACTTTGCGTTTGCAGCTAGAATAGCTGGGTCAGGGTAATTAACACATCTGACCTAAAAATGGCTGGGAAACCAAGCATTTTAATCGTACTACAAAACAGGCCCTTGGTTGTTAACTCTCCACAGGAAGGCAATGGAGCAAGCCCACCTTGCAGTAAAGCCAGAGCATCTCTGGTTTGACCTCAAGGTAGCTCATGTGCATTCACCACCTAGGGTGACAAATAACTGGTACGCCTCCTTTCCTCTGCTGTCCATCTCCATGTAGTTTGGCTTTGCCGTGCCAGGGGTATTCGGCAGAAATCACGGAGCCCCTGGCCATTTCCATCATGTAAGCCAAGCTCCCTGGAGCCCAAACAAGGTGGCTGGAATCGCCGCGGTCTCTTGAGGCCCTTAAAAGTCTTCGGAGCAAAGACGACGGGCACTGTCCGCTTTTAGCGGAACACTGTTGTGTTTTATAAAGTGTCTAATCTTGTTTCCTCTCCTGAAAGACAAACTCAGCCCTCAGATGATCCTCAGGGTGCACCAGGAGTGCTTAAAAAAAAAAAAAAAAAAAAAAAAGGAGCAGAGTTATAAATGACAGGAATGTTGTTACGTGCTTAGTAACTCTCATGAAAAACAGCCCTTCCTCGGGCAAGTCCAGCCTTTCTTTTTTCACAGCTTCTGACCAGGGCTGCCGTCACATGGTAAACTCATGCATCTTCCACAAGCCAGAAAGAGACTTTCTTCCGGGATAAGTATTTGTGCTGGCTGGACCTCTTCCTGCCAGTGCTCAGAACTTGTTTGTACTGAAGCCACACAGGACATTACCTCCAGCCACCTTCGGCACCAAAGATGGCTATGGTTACCCTGAATGCCTCCATCCTGCATGGGCCGGAGGGCTCCCGTTTAGGAGCAGGGGGACAGCAAGTGCCCATCCACATCAGGAAGCCCATTGAAGTGTAGGATGGACACGATTTTTGTGACGCACAATTTCTTAATACAATGGAGTACAGCTCTAGGCATATCCCCAGACCCACAGCAAAGTTTTGGGTGATACCAGAGCCATGCAATCATCCCAAAAGTCATCTGAGGAGGGTGTCTGGGCAGATCTCTAGATGATCACTCTGAATACTCGGGTGCTGGGCTGCCAGCAACCCATTGAGATAGCTCCTTCCTCAGCCAATTCTTGGTAGCCCCCTAAAAGATGTTACTCTTCCCTAAGCACACCACAGGCACCGCACACAGCAAATACGCAAGCAACCACAGACACTCACACTCCCATAAACACACACCTACGTATGCCTTCCCCATTCTTGCAGACACCGGAGGGGCTGGGTGACCTTCTAGTCCCCTCGTGCCAGCAAGTCCACTCTGGGCTGCCAAGGTTAATCCCTTTGGTCTCCTCCTCACCAGCCACAAGACACTCACCACTCCCCCTCCTCATAAAAAGCATCCTAACAAGTCCTTCCTGAGAAGGAGGAGGGCTTCAATTCTGTCCCCGAAATGATGAATCTGAGCATTATATGATTTCAGATGCCTGCAATTCACCAACAGGCCCCTTCAGGGGGAACAGGGAAAAAATGCAATTGAATTTATTCATGCATGAATATCAAATGAGAAAAAGAGAATGAGGAGGAGGGCAGGAGAGAGAGCGAGAGGAGGAGACAGGAGGGAGAAACAGGGCAGCAAGGAGAGGCGAAAAAAATGAAATAGTAAATGAAGATGAAGGGTACACACAGAGGGGCACAAGAGGACAGATGCAGGTAAACAGACACCCAGGATAATCCATGGGTCAGCATTGATGCCCACACCTCAGGATCATGTCTGTTTGTCTTCCAGCGTACCCACACCATTGGGATTACAAGACATTTGAACTCTCACTCAGCCAAACCCGCCAAATTGATAAATACATGTAACAGGCTTGGAAGGAGGGGAGAAGGAAAGGGGAAACGGAGCCATCCCGTTCATCCCTTCACAGACGTGGAGCTGGTGAAAAGAGCAAGCCCAGGGCAGCTTATGCTCCAGAGCAGAGCCCTCTTGTCCCCACATTCCTCCCCATGCACTGGGGAGGATTTCTGTGGGCTTGCTGGTACGTACACTGCAGGCACCCCCACAGTGGCAATCCCAGTGCTATCACCAAGCCTTGGACAGGGAAGCCGCTGCCCTCCCTGAGCAGACTCTCCTCTCCACTATCCTCAAGGGAAGGGTCTGAAGATGAATGGCTCTTTTGGCTCTTTGTCTTGTAGCTCACAGTAGTCACAGGGCTCCGTCTTCACCTCCAAGGTGCTTTCAAAGAGTTTTGTCACCTGCTCTGAGGGACACGTGTGGGCTCTCTTGTGAGTGACCTGTGGGTGGGTCGCACCAGAGGTGAGCATGGCACAAGCTGGTCCTACAGATGCATTTAGAGCATTTCCAAGAATCCCTCCCTGTCCCTTCTGCGATTTTTGAGAGGAACAGGTAAGTCCGCATCCCCCTACAGTAAGTCTGCCTGAGCCAGCAGCAGTGGCTGGGGGGCGTTTGTGGGGAAAGTATGTGATTCACTACAACTGCTTCAGAGACGGGGCCGGGCGAGGGGGAACAAGCAGGAAAGGGGGAGTCATATCAAAGCAGAGAGGCTACAGGGATAGCTCTGGGAGATGCAGCTCTCTCCTCTGCAGGTTTGCAGGTGGCTGTGGGCTGAGTCCACTGGGCAGCAGCCTACGCTGCATTTAAAGGCATCCTCTAGCCAAGTTGCATGGGCATCATCCTGCCTCCTGCCAGGCTGGCCCAGCCCCGGTCCCTCTTGCCAGCCCTGATGGCAGATCCTGCTCTCCTGCACAGCACACAGGAGACAAACACTGACCATCGCTGTGAATCCCATTGCTGTTGTCCCCAGAAAGGGCTTTGCAGCCCAGCCCACTCTCCGGCTCAGCTGCACAGTGCACAGACCCCTCGGAGCCGGGTCCGCTGTGTGCCCAGATTAGGCACGGCCACAGGTCTGCTGAGCTCATCCCCAGGCTCATCCCTCTGCAAGGAAGAGGAGCAGCCAGACACAAAGCAGGGTTGTTCACAGCATTCCCAGGTAGGGCATCAGGTCCAGCATCTGTTGCCGTTGCGGGTTTATGTTTGCTGCTTCCAGGAGACGGTGCTCAGCTTTTCCCACACCCTTCAAAATAGAAAGAGAAAAATAAAATGAGAGAGAGAGAAAGTGTAAGCTCTGACGTGAACCTAACTTTAGATCCAAGGGCTGATGACTCACTCCACTGGGGGAGAAGTGGCTGAGCTGGCTGTAGGTTTCTGTTTATATACCTCACTGAGCTAAATATATAGACTGAGAAGTTCTTCTGTTCTAGCCCAACAACTTCAATCTGCATTTTATCCTTCTCAATCTTAATGTTCCCCTCCCTTCTAAACCTCTCCCTCTTTTCCCCCAGCATTGCCTTCCTAATCCCCTTTACGCTTGCTTTGTTGTAGGAAATTGAAGAAACACGTCTCCCCACCTTCCACTCTCCCCGCTGTTTATGGTTAGACTGACAGGGGATTTCTGGGAAGTGATTCAGTGTTGTGGCTCTTAAGCACAGCTCCTCACATGGATCTGCTGATGCATTTCAGAGCTAGCCCAGTGCTCCCAGCCACAGTGCCGGCAATCACATCCTGTGCCACCTCCTGATCCCAGTGGTTGGGATGGATGGCAGCTCCCTCCCAGGGGCCCGTTGTCCCATTGCTCCAGCACAGAGCTCCCCTCTGGTACCTACTCATAAGTCCCAGGTCCCTGCCTTCTCCAGTCCAGCACCACCGGGCATGATGCCACTCTCCTAACGTGCCTCTGGCCCCAGCTGTGGCACCTGGGCATCGGGGCTCCCTGAGGAAGGACTGTCAGCCACCACCAGCTATTCTGCGCTTCCGTGACCAGAAAAAGGACTTTGTCATCAGCAAAGGGCATCTGGATGAGACCATCACTATTCTTTTCACCTGTGATCTGCCAGAGCAGGGGATCGCACGGCTGGCACACCACAGCACCCTCCTTCACACCTGCACCCATACCTTGTGCAATCATGGCATGATGGTGTCACGGTCGCTCTCCCTTTCCAGAACCGTCATGTACCAGACGCGGGCTGCAACCTGCCCATAAGCTGCATAGGGGGTTCAGGGGCACACAGAGTAGGGCCCTACACATCCCCTCCTCCTCTCTGCTGGGTGCTGCCATCCCTCCCCACCACCTGATCAATACAGCATCATCCTGCGCGTTGGAAAAGAAACCCCTCGAGAGGTGTAACATTGAAGAAGGGCTGAGACGGGGAGCGTAGCAGCACACAATGCTGCAGGGAAGCAATATCCACATGCACAAACCTGCCTGGTTTTCTCTTTTACAGGGCCAGAGTGGTGTAGCAGGGCTGAAAGGGATGATTGAGCACACAAGGACCGTTTCTGGTTGCACCGAATGATGCTGTGGATCTGCAACAGCTGCAAGCTGTGATACCTCCTCACCTCAACCTCCTCATCCAGAACAGGTCAAGACAAGTGGAGAATGGGATGGTAAAAGAAAACAGCTCAGAAAGAGGTGAGAGGGAAAATATAAATTAATCCCTCCAGCAGAGGAGAGAAACAAAGAGAGTGCAAGAGAAAGAGGAATCTCTGCCCACAAAAGGGCAGCTCCTAGTTATGGTGGCAGGCAGGTTTCTAGACGGGAGACAAAGACCATTTACGAAAAGGTGGAGTGTTATGAAAAACAACGGCAGAGACGAAAAGCATAATAAGGGAGGGTTGCATTTGAGGGAGAAGTCTCAGAGGGACAGAATAAAATTTAACCCAATAGCTCAGTCTAGGAAAGCAAGATCACCATTGCAGTTTGTGGAGCAGCTGCTGGGAAGAGAAGCGTTGTCTTGAAACATCCTGGGCAAATTTTCCAGCTCTGAGCTTCCCCAAGGCATCCCTTGGTCTGGGATCTAGGCTGAGGTACATCTGTCTCTAAGGGACTGTCTCACCAACAGAGTGGTACCTATTTGTCATCTTGCTCAACACCTTCTCATCTCTGCTCCTGCCCTCTTTGCCTCCAAGTATCAGAAAGCTGGTTTCCCAGCTGGTGGGCAAGCACTGAAGCTAAGCCATCCCCATCTGCTTCACCCCACTGATCATCCAAAGGACAACCATGGAGAGCTGCATATAGCAGCATCCTCACTGCAAGATGAACCAGCGCTTCATTTGGAGAGAGCATAAGCAAGCTAACCACAAGCATGTAAGCGCTTGCAAAACGCCTGTTACAGAAGGACAGGCTCTGTCTAGGCTGAGGTCAACAGCCCCCAAGAGATCCATTACCCTCTTGGCACAACTGTGCTCTCTGGCTCCTTTGGGCAGCCCTTGCCTGCCCTCACACAGCTGGAGGGAGGCTGCAGCAAAGGCGGAGTAGGCAAGATGCATCCTCTGATCAGCAGTTACTGCAGGGAGCAGATAAGGAGGCAGCATGAGCTGAAGAGCACACCAGGCTGGACTGTGGTCTCCTCTCAGGCATGTTCACTGCTCCTTAAAACAGAGAAGAGAGCAAATCTCCATTTCAGATAACAGACAGACCTTCTCATCACCCATCCATCACTTTGGCCACGTTCTACATGGCTGCTTTATCCCAGTTGGGCTTGACGCATAGTCTGGCCTGGCTCGGACCCAGGGGAACCTCTGAGGAAAACCAGACAAGCGCCTGCAGCCAGCTGAGTGGCAGAGAGCAGCAACAGGCCGAAAAGCAAAAGGGTGGCTGAGGCTAGTAAGAAAAATGGAGAGAGATTTACCAAAACAAAACAACAACAAAGGCAATCTTGTGGTGCTGAGAGCAGCAGAAGCCTGGGGAAGGCAGTAGATAACTCCCAGTGCAAATGATGGGGGATGCCTAACGTGCTGATGGATCCAACCCTTTCCCATCATACTGTGCCCTGTGGCAGAGAAGCTTGTGAAGTAAAGGCATAAAACAACAGAGGAATTAAAAGAAGAATGTGCTTTTTATTGTGGGACACACCACTGCAGTAGAGGGGTGGCTGAGACGACACCTCAATTAAAAGCATAAACTGGCACAACGTGAAAGGTTTGAGATTCACCTGCCCTGTAACGTAACTGAAAATTGATTTCATCCCATGATCCTTATTCTGGGCTCCAGAGCAAGATGAAACAAGATCAAACCCCCAGGATATCAGCTGAGAGGAACTTTTTCCATTGGGGTGATTATCTCCCCAACTTTACCTCTTTCAGCTCTATCTGACACCCTTTCATCAGGGGGAATACCCCCTTTCATGTACTTGATGCTACCAGTGAGGAATTTTCTAGGCCTAGAGGCAGCTGATGTACTTTTCAGTTGCTGAGGTACAAAACAAGGCATCTCCTCCAGCATTTTTCAGCTGCAGAGATGTTATATAAGCACTTGATGAAGGGGATAGATCTAATTAGCTCTCATCTTAGAGAAGAGGAAACTGAGGCCCAGGGAAAATAAAAGAGGATTCATCCAAGATCACCCCACAGGCGGAGTGCCAAGCCAGGTCTGCCGAGCCCCAGTTCAGGACCCACACAGCAGGTCATCCTGGACCAGCACCCAGCTGGGAGATCCCCTGGACACCAAATCCCATGAAAGAGAAACAAAATTTGACACATCAAGGTGTGCACTGCCATGGGGAGAGTGAGGAAGGCATTCCTCACCAAACTTCCCACTGCACAGCTGTATTTTTCGCTGGGATGGATGGTTTAATTTTCCATGGAGGCAGAGTGCAAGCAGAAAGGAAGATCTCAGATTAGATCAACTGATCCAATGTGGCATCCCCTGTGTTTCTAACTCTTCCCAAGTCCCACACTCCTCTTCGGTATATTTTCCAAATAAGAAAGGAAATAGAAGAGACAGAAAGATATAAATTTGGAGAATAAATGTGAGCTACAGCAGTGCCTGGGGGAGAATTAAAGAAAAAAAAAAAGAAACAACAACGAAAAAAAAAAAAGAATCAGAGAACAGCTTATCAGATGCAAGGTTAGGAAGGGACAGGGGTTATGGTTAATAATAAGCCAGTTTGCTGTTCTGCTCCCAGGCTACAGAATAGTCTCTCTCTCTCCCCTCCCCCAGCTCCTCCATCGCTCCCATCCTGCCTCCCGCCCTCCCTGTCGCTCACTCTTTCTGCTCCGTCACTTTGCGTCAGGCTGGGAATTTGATGCAAGGCGCCTGCCTCTTCCCACAGCTTCACACCATTGACCCGGCCGTCAGCGCGGGGGCACCCGCTCCCCAAACGCACCCACCCCTCTGTCATACAGGCTCTGAGAGGAAAAGCCTTCTCCTTTTCCTACCCTGTATGCAGCCCAGTGGGACACGCGGGGCCAGATCCAGCAAGGTGCAGAGCAGGCAGGTGCTAGCGGGTTGGAGGGGGAGGAAAGGACTCCAGTGTTTACAACTGGGAGATGAAGAGGAGGAAGGGACCCATGTGAAACAGCTCCCCACAACAATACACCAAGAAGAAACCCATGAAAGGCTCTGCCCATGCGAGGGCAGAAAAGACGCGTGCCTTCTTGTCACTGTCAGCACTCCAGAGCCACCATTTCGAAGAGGAGCTGCCTCGATGCCAGCTGGGGAGCAGCGCTCGGGCGACTGCCCCAGGGTGGCTATGAGCATTTCAGGAGCGCTCCCTCACACCTGCAAATCAGGCCAACGCGACGCCATCCTCCCTGGCAAAAAGGCTGCCGCACAAAACTCCTGGGGAAAGGCTGCTTGTCCCAGCACTGAGCTGTGATACAGCCACCACGGCACAACCTCCGTCTCCCGCTCCCTCCCAGCCTCCCTGCTGGCACCAGCCCCCGGTGACCCTCCGCATCCCCACCCTGGCCATCACGCCGGTGTGAAAAGTAGCCAGGCAGAAAGCCCAGCTGCTGTGAAACCCACCGGGGCCAGGAGGCCTGTTTATGCCTACGAATGCCCTCCAGCACTCACACATCTGCCTACACACATGCACAGGCGTTAACACCCAAAACAAGGACAGCCTGCGCCCACACGGCCACACCTTCACGTCCACGTACATCACCGGCGGCATGACGTCTCTCAGGCAAACACCTCCAGAGCCAGGCAGGACCTGTCTACTCCAGGAGAAGCATTAGGCAGGGATTACCAGGCTGCCTGTATTTTCCTCCCAGCTCAGGCACAGGCAGGCTGGGCAGCCCTGTGTGAGTCACGTCCCCGCTCCGCGCGAAGAAGGTAATATTTCCATCTTTTTGCTGAAGCGTCTTGGCGCCCAAGGCCGAAGAGAGCAGCCTGTAGGAGCCAAGCGCTTATTATACATCTTAAGCACACGCTTACCGTTTCTGCCTGCGTCATTGCACACGAGTTGAACTTTCGGCAGAGAGGGAAACGAGGGAGGGAGGGCACGGATTGGGGAAGGGAGAGAGGACAGGTGCCATTTCAGCTGTGCTCAGCAGGAGCAGGAGAGGTGAAGAGATGTACAGGCAGGCGGCTCCCAAAACGCAGCTGCCAGCAAGGGCTTTCACAGCCACTGCGGTGAGATTGCAAGGAGGCAAAGCAGCAGAAGGAAAAGCAAGCAGGGAAAGAAAAGTTTTTAAAGCAGAAATGGTGAATGGGACCTACAGCAGCCATGGGGAGAGGAGACCAAGGCTGAGGGGAGGACAGGGTGGAACTGAGGCAGGGATGCACCAAGGCAACTTCTCAGCTGTTGCAGAAGGTAGGCAGGCAGAGCCTGCAGCTGTATTGGAGTACCATGTTCAGCTCTGGAGCCTCCAGCATAAGAAAGACATAGACCTGCTTGAGCAGGTCCAGAGGAGGGCCACGAAGATGATCAGAGGGCTGGAGCACCTCCCCTATGAGGACAGGCTGAGAGAGTTGGGGTTGTTCAGCCTGCGAAAGAGAAGGCTCCAGGGAGACCTTACAGAAGCCTTCCAGTACCTAAAGGGGCCTACAGAAGATATAGAGAGGGACTCTTACCAGGCTAGATAGCAATAGGACAAGGGGTAATGGTTTTAAACTGAAAGAGAGTATATTTAGATCAGACATAAGGAATAAATTCTTTACTCTGAGGGTGGCAAGGCACTGGAACAGGTTGCCCAGAGAAGTTGTGGAAGCCCCATCCCTGGAAGTGTTCAAGGCCAGGCTGGATGAGGCTTTGAGCGACTTGGTCTAGTGAAAGGTGTCCCTGCCCAGGGCAGGGGGGTTGAGACTAGATGATCTTTAAGGTCCCTTCCAACCCAAACCATTCTGTGATTCTACGATTCTGCAAGTGGGCAGAAAGAGGATCTGAAGGTTAAAGGTGAAGATCAGGTGACAGGTGCTGGAAGCAAAGGAGAAATCAGAGGAGAATGAGCTTCTGCTAACCCATATAACAGACAGACTTCCTGATCTTCTAGCTGCGGAGCATAAAAACTGGGGAAAGGCGAGACTGGCAGAATCTTGGTAAATAATTTTCATGCATTGTTTTGCACCCTGAGATGTAGGAAACAAATCACAACCCCCGAGGTGTGATGGCTGAGGGTACCTGAAGATTGGTTTCAAAGACAGCCGCCCAGGGAAAGCGCATCTGCTTGCCAACTGCAAAGCTCCCTGAGCAGCAGAGCCGGTTTACAGTGCTGAGATGGTTTTCCAAGCTGCATGGGTGCTACGCGGAAGGAACAGAAAGGTTCTCTGCCCCTTAGATCAACACTACAGTGACTTTCTAAAGGAGACACACACACACACACACACACACACACAGAAAATCAGTTTTCCTTTACACACCTTTTTGGCTGACATCTAAGCCAAGATTCAGCTAGAATTAATTGCTTTAGCAAACAGCAATGCACTCCAATCCAAGCCTTGTGAAGAAAATCTGATGAATGACTCCAGTTGTCTAGAAAAATGACATGTAGTCAAAGTCATATTTGAGGAGTGAAGAATAACGTGCATCTCTGTAAAGACTTATGGTTCCAGGGGTGATGGAGAGGTTTTCTTCCATCAGTCTGAGAGTGATGGGGGAGAGCACAGCACTCCTGCAAGTACTTCGGAGAATCATGTTGCCATGATCAGAGATGCAGAAAGCATAACCTACCAGGAAAGTGCTGAGTAAAATGAAACTGTTTAGACTACAGAAGATTGAGAAGGGGCACGATAACAGTCTTCAGATACATACAAGTTTGCTACAAAAGGAGAACAGTTTTCAATTCTTAGCATCCACAGTGGACAGAAGAAGCAACAACAGGTTTACATTGCAGCAGAGGACATTTAGTGATAAGGAGAGCAAGGTGTACGATGCACAGACTACTCGAGGATGCAGGGGAATGTCCTGCACTTCAGGCCTTCAAAACCAGGCCAGCCAAAACCTCTTGGGAACGATGCATTGATCACCCTGAGATGGATAGGAAGCCAGCCACATCCTGAGGACCCTGTCTTCTGTGTGTGTCTAATCCCAAATGCCTGTGGCCACCACCACAATCAAGCGTTGCTATCGTGGTGCTTTTCAGGGAGAAACAACAACTGTCTCTCCCCTGGCCATTCCTTCCTTCCCCAGCAATGCCCATTTATTTTGTCTTCCCGAGAGTCTCGGAGAGCTCAGCGTGTGTTTCTAACACTTTGTGAATA
This sequence comes from Chlamydotis macqueenii, assembly GCF_036417535.1. NCBI lineage: Eukaryota > Metazoa > Chordata > Aves > Otidiformes > Otididae > Chlamydotis > Chlamydotis macqueenii. The sequence continues at coordinate 56,296,090 of NC_141556.1, forward strand.
ATAACACTCATATATCTCCCACAAAATAAAAAACTGGGTCAGCTAAGGCACACACCTGTGTACACCAGGAGCCGCCAATGAACCTGCCAATGAACCCTACAGTGCTGCAAAATCCAACCCACCAGGCACACAGGGGGGAAGAGGGGAGAGTTCAGATATAACTGAGAAAACACAACCATTTTGGTGACATTTCATAGGTGAAACCATGAATAAAACAGGACCTGAGAGAGGGCTGTAACAAATTGCTCTCACTAATATCCTGGCCACTGGGAGGTAGGGAGTGAATGCGCAATTACCCCAGTTCCAGAAGCTGCCTCCAGTGCCTCCGACCTGTGTGCACACATATCAGAAAGGGCTGGATGCAAATAAAGCAGGAGTCACAAACTCACCTGCTTTAGTCTGCAGGAGGGTGGCTGAGGAGGGATATTCAGAAGGAAAAAGTAAGCCAGGAGCTCTGGGGAAGAGCAGGAACATGACAAAAGCACAGCATGTTGCACAACAGAGACTCTTTTAACTGGGGGGACTTTAGAAAGAAAAGAGGACCCTGGCTCGCAGGCTGGAGCAGGTTCCACAGCTGGCAGGAAGGTCTCAGGTTTCCAAACCCATAGGCTCTCAACTCGCTGTAGCCTGTGTACACAGATGCCAAAGCAACTACATTGCATTTAAGAAAAGCCGAATTAGGGATGCTGGCCAAGGGACCAAGATGAGACGTGTTTCATCTGTCCCTCCCCAGCACACAGGACCTTGAGCCACCACACGGATGCTTGCGTGCGTGTGCACATCCATCTCTGCTGGGCAAAATTCAGACTGAAATCAGACCCCCTGTCAGAGACAAAGCCGTTTGCTGCAGCAAGGCAGCCAAAAGGGAGAGAGGAAAAGCAGCCTCAGCAGTGGGACGTACGGGTAGGAGCTGCCCAGCTGCTTCATCTGGCCATTTCTCTTGCCGTATATTACACAGAGCTGGTGACCAGCAGCGAGTTCCCTGAAAATGCTGTCCTATGTCATCTCAGCATGGGCTCACATCCTGCCCGTTAAGGTACAGCCCCCAGAAGAGAGAGAACTGTCTGATGTCACCCACTGCCCCTCAACCACCTCCAATCACCTCAGCGTAAGGGGCCTAGGCTAGTCCCCCTCCAAGGAGCGGACGGGAGACAGGAGAGAGCAATTGCCAATTTTAATGCGTCCGGCAATAATCAGGCTGGCAAGGATGCACAGAGCACAAAATCAGGCAGCAGGAGTACACAGGCAGGGAGCCGGAAATAATTACCATGATACTGTAACCAGAAAACACAAGGCCAAGCTATTTACCATACTAATTACTGTTTATCTCTGTTTATGGCTCCACATGGCAGTGGGACTGGCGGCCTGATTGGAGGTGTAAATGCTTAAAGGAGCAAGCTCTGGATATTGGAATTCGATGCCAGGCCAAGGGAAAGCCTCTGCTGAGCTAAGGACAGGGAGAGACGAGCCACACATTCCTCTCTTCCTCTACTGGAGAGCTGGAGTTGCGGAGAGGAAGACCCAGCTGGTCCTCCCAGGGCACAGTCATGGGGAAGTGCCCAGAGCCTGCTACACCCTATTTATCTGCTAATGCAACTCTGCATCTTCATCTCCCTCAGGTCTTTTTCTCCTATAGTATTTCTCTTGGATGCTGCTACTGGATTAATGATTTCCCCAAAGTGTTCCTTAATGTTCCTCCTTCTAAACTGCATCTGTTCCAACAAAATAAGATACAGTTTTTCCCATATTAAAGCAGAGTTATTTTCCCAAGTCAGTTTTCCCACATCCTCCTTCCCTCAACACCTCTTTCTTTTCTTTTTTATCTCCAAACAAGTTTGGAGTAGAGGCACAGGAAAAAGGGAGGGATCTGCTGCAGACTGCCCAGTTGCCACTGGCAAAGGTGAGCATTAGGATGAAGATTCAGGAGCTCGTAGCTGGAACCCGGGCCCACCGCTGCCTTCTGCGTGATCTCCTGCTGAGATGTTCTGCTCAGCAGCAGCCAGCCAGCCTCTGCTGCCTGTTCTCACCACTGCCTGCTACACAGCTGCCTTGACAACAGCAAGAGGTATCTGAAATACTTCCCTAACAATTTTATTTTTTTTAATACTGTAGGTTATGTCACGGGGAAATACGTCTCTGGAGGTGCTGCCCACACTAAGGAAGAGTCTGGGTGTCCAGGCACTGGGCACTGCTGGTCTCTCCAAAGCCTGGGTCCATCACCCCTTCCTGCAGGGCCGATTCACTCTTCCCTTGCACTGCTCATCGCTGACAGAGTCTTCCCCCTAGAAGCCATACAGCTGCTGGGTCTTGCCTCTGCCCCTTGCACTTCACTCTTCAACCTAGGGATTAAAACAGAGAGCCTACCTCTCACGAAGGCCTCTCCCAAAATAAAATCAGAAAGCTGCGTTGGCCCCCATCTGTCCCTGTACCTTCCCTCCATGCTACACTACCAGATGCTCTTGTGGGGCTGGGTATGTCCTACTCACTTCCATCGAGGATGTGAGATCTGAAAACCCCTGGGAGACAATGGCTTTCCAGTCTGGAGGATTTGCCTCCCCCACTGTATCAGATGTGCCAGAGTAGAATTTCATTTACCTTTCGACTGATTTTTATCTGTCTGGTTATTAATGAGGACGTTTAACCCACTCCTGGGCAAATCCCTGAAAGTCAAAAAAGTCACGGTGAGGGGGAATCAGTCTGTCAGGAAAACAACCATAAAGTGAGTCAGGCTCCAAGCAGGCACCAGCCCCTTCTGTGCATGAAGAATGATCCCCCCTCAGCTGATCCTGCCCCCTGCAAAGACCCGTGGGTCCTGTGCCTGCCACCAACGTGGGTTGCTGAGCACTAGCCACGTCCCTTTCCCCAGCTCTCCCACTATCAAGCACCTTGCACCCTTGTGCTCAGAAGCCAACCCAGCAACAGCCACCTCAACGCAGTTTATAAACAGAGCCGTGACCAAGTTATTGGCACCTATCTGGAAAAGACATTTCATTTCCTTCAGATAAAAATTAACTCATAAATTCAATTTGAATTTGTTCCTCTGATAACCTGCTTTTCTCCTCAATGTTCCTCCTCCAGGATGATCCAGACTTTCACCCCTCTCACATATTGCCCCTGTCATCACCACTGCACAGAAGAATGCCACCACACACCCATCACAATCCAGGCTACTGAGAAAGTGCCATGATGAAAGTATAACAATCTTCTCAAGGGGAAAAAAAATGCTACAGCAAGATCTCACTCTCATCCTTCTCCCCCTTTAAAGGGGGGATTCCAGCGTTTCTAAACCTCCCCTCCTCCATGCCCTCATTGCTGTGACAGACACAGCCATACCCATAGCACTTCATCTACATCACTGCTCCTAGCCCTTCCAACCACTGCTCCCATAATGCCAGAAGATACCACAGGTGCATCTGCATTTACATTTTGGCCACAGCTGGGGGGAACCCAGAGCTGCTCACACGGTGTTTATGCTGGGGATGGACTTACCCTGGCTTTTGTAAAACTGCATGTGGGAGCCGGGCATCTCCTCCATTCCCACCAGTCTGTAGGTAACTTACACTGACACAGAGCAGCTGTTGGCCCCATGGACCATGTAAGAAACTCACACACTCATATGTTGACAGCTCAAGCAGCACAGACTCACATCTTGGCTTGCAGGATGCAAAGGACCTGTTGTGACAGGACTAGGGGTAATGGTTTCAAAATAGAGGGAGATAGATCTAGATTAGATATTAGGAAGAAATTTTGTTACAATGAGGGTGGTAGAATACTGGCACATGTTGCCCAGAGAAGTTGTGGATGCCCCACCCCTGGAAATATTAAAGGCCAGGTTGGACGGGACTCTGAGCAACATGATCTGGTTGGAGATGTCCCTGCTCTTTGCAGGGGGGTTGGACTGGATGGCCTTTGAAGGTCCCTTCCAACCCTAACCATTCTATGATTCTAAGGACAGCTCAGGAAAGAGTTAAGGGCAATTACACCTCCTGTATACGCATTGTTCCCACACTCTCCTGGCACACACATGCTCTCCAGCACCACGCTGCTCATGGAGATTCTCCTGGAGATCCGTGCTGTTGTACTGCTCCAACAGAGGCAAGTGCCCAAACAATGTCATTTGTTCCTAATGCCTGTGCACACGTCGCAGTCTCAGCACAGCTGGCTTAATAGCCAATCTCTGCTGGGAGGCAGCTTAGGGAGGAGAGGGAGAGAGAAAGAGAGGAGCGACGGGGAAAGCAAGTGAAAGAAAAAGAGAGCAAAGTGAACAGGAGCCCGTGGAACAGAAAATAACACTGCCAGGCAGAGCGGCAGCTGAATTGGCTGTGACAGGCAGACCCTCTCTGCACCTGGGATTCAAACACAAGCTTATTTTCTTGGTTTCTTCGAGAGACAATGAGTCCTGACTACCTGTCAGTGTGCACCCAGGAGATGTCACCGGCAGAAAAGGGGCCCCAGGTGCTCCTGGCCCACACGGCTGACATAGGTATGATGGCTGAGGTCACAGGTGGCATTTCCTAGAGATGAGCAGTGAGGAGCATAGAGGGAAAAAAAGAAAAATTGAGCAACAGTGGAAATCAGAGACGCAAAGTGATGCCCTTGCCAGGACTCCTGACATCCCAGAGGATGCAGGACAGCTTTGCTGCTCCTGTTCTGCTCATCTGAGGGAGAGAGGAGCAGCCAAATGGTGTGTGCCTTCAGGGAGACACATTTCTCCCCCAGGTCCCGGCAGACACACAAGTGAAGAAATTCACTGTCTTTCCTCAGTTTGCCAGCTCGCTGAGGTGCCATGAAGGATGTATTCCCAGAGAGGTAAGGCCAAGCTGTGCCAGGTCTCCTAACAAGCAAGCTACACCTTCAGCAGCCCAGCAGAACAAGGGTATCAAAACCATCTAGCCACGTTCAACCACAAGGGACCCATAATGGATCGCCTGAAGAAGATCAATTTCACCCTTTAGCATGTGCCCCCTCCCCAGAACTGACAGGTGGTGGCCAACCTCAAAGGTGAGGGGCGACCAGCTGCTATTTTTAGGCTGCCTTCTTGGGAAGGAGGAGAGCAGGTCACCTCACATCTCCCAGCCAGGAACCTGCTCCTGTGTTCTCCCACGTGTCCATGCAAAGGTGGCACCCATGACTCGCTACCTTTCCCTGCCTCCTCCTCCTCACCAAACCACCCTCACACCCTTCCCTGCTGCAACAAGTTAAGTAGCTGCTGCAATTAAAAGCTTCTGTTTTCACTGTTTTTTTAATAAGAAAAAAGTAATTGAAATTTAATTTAATCAATGAGCGAGGGACAGGGGAGGGTGTGTGAAAATGAGTCAGCATCGCCTCAGGTTCCAGCAGAAAAGAGCTTGAACGAAGAGCTGTGCAAGGGGACTGGGGGATGCCTGGGGCAGCTGAGCGGGATCCTTACAGGCGGTTTCAAATTAGGGGCTCTCAAATCATCAGACCTCCCAAACAGATTTCTCCCTCAGCCCATCCCCAGAGTTATGTGTAAAGCCTCCAGGCACCCTCCTTCCATTATCCAGATACTCCAGTTAAAATCTCCCTTCCCACCCCTGCAAGGAGCTGGGCGCCTCTCTTCCCCTCTGCTGCCGCCGCCGCTGCAGCCAGAGCCCTGTCAGAGCTGGCAGCCTCAGGCCCATCAGCACAAGCTGCTGGCAGAGAGAAAGAGAGAGAAGCAGAGGAATCCTGGGGGCCCAAGAACAAGACGGGGCTCGTGAGTCATCCCCTCTGCAAGCGCGTACCCACGGCCCCCGCTGGCTACCACCGTGCGCCGGGAAGATGCTGAATATTCGATGAAGGGTTTGTTTTTTTTTAGATCTGCTGAAAATGGCAAGGGAAACTCCACTGTCTATTTGAAAAAAAAAAAACAAAAAAGGAATGGGAGAGATCAGAATCTCATCACCGCAGCTGGTCTTACACCTTCCCTGAGGATATGTTAGAACAGCCAAGGGTGCGAGAGGAAACCATCCCAGGGGGATCTGTTTCTGGCAGGCTGGGGGAAGGGCTGTGGAAGGGTGCATGTGTTGCCATCCCCACCACTCTGCATTGGTGAGGCTGCACAGGCAGCCTGGGTTTGCAGGAGAAGGGATGGAGCGAACGCCACGCTGGGGGAAAGCATCACCTGGCTCTGACACCTCTCCTAGAGGTCTCAGCATCTCTGCTGTGGTTGCCACCAGAGGACCTCACTCAGGAAAGGCAAGCTCCAACAACAGATTTTGCAATGCCAACCTGTCAGGCAAGGATGATGCTCACTGGCTGCTTTCACACAGCATCACGTGCGTCACCACAGAAGTACGTGGTGACAAGGGACCATATGGGGTCAGTTAGTCTGTCTGCTCTTCCCCCAGAGCAGTGAGACAGAAGCGCCTTTCGCTGATGCTAGCAAAGCGTCACCAACGGCTGACAACTCAGACTTCACACTCACGTCCAGGCAATCCAGACTCATGCTTCACCACCCATAGCTTTTTCTGACGTCTCCTGTAAACATTCCTCACTGCAGTCTAAACCTATTGCTTTTTCCCCACTGCAGACACAAGGAACACATCATCTTCTCTCTCTCCACAATCTTCTCCTGCTTGTCTGAAGTCCATCATCTTCCCTCCTCTCAGTCTTCTCCAGAGTAAGAAACTCCAGCCTCTTCAGGCACCTCTTTGCAGCCCCTGGTACCTAGATCATGTTGACCCAACAGCCTTGAGTCAAAAATTTTCCCCTGGTTTCAGTTCCTGGAGCCCTTTTTAGCTCTGTTTCTGTCTCTCCCCTTTGAAGATGAATACAGGACAAACATAAGGAGGAATGGAAAACAAGTCATTACTCCTCAGCTTGGAAAGTCTCTTTATATCAGCAGATACAGAGTTAAATCTTCATAGTCAGTAAAACTTCAGCCTGGAAAGAGAGCAAACCTCTTGCACCCCAGTGTGCCATACAGAAGATGCAGCACAAGCTCTCTGTCCCAAAGAAAAAGACTCAGACGGAGAGGTGGAGGAGGAGTGGGAGCTAGGAATTGGTAGAGGCAGAGGTTCTGGGCTGAAGCCCTTAAGCTCATCCCTAGAGGAAACAGAGTGCCTCCAGGGCGGTCCAGGGCAAATTCGAGTCTCACAGTGCGGCTGAGGGAAGAGAAGATATTTGCATGTGCAAGGGAACAGCCGGGGAGCAGGACGGAGAGATTAACAAAATGACAGAAATCTTCTTTTCTCCCATTCTCCTCCATCTTGTCATCTTTTCTTCTCCACTTTCTCTTCTGCTCACCATCTCACCTTCTATCTCTCCCTCTGTTGGCACTTATTGGCAAGCTTTCTCCAGAACACAGCTACTTTGAATGTGTGTTGCTCTACTTCCCTTAAAATATTTGCTCTCTCATTCTCAGTATCTTCCTTGCTGGTGAAGCTGATCAGCTTAATGATGATAATATTGAACATGGTGAAATGGCTTCTTTCCCAGCAAAGCCAGTTCTTCATTGCTCTGCTTTCAGGCACCAGCCACTTCCATGCCTTTCCTTGTCATATCAGACCCAGAAACTCAAATATCACATTTTTGTAGCCCCATCATCTTCTCCACTTGGAAGGGAAGGACATTCTCTATCATGTATCTTTAATTTGCTCCTTGAGAAAGCCTGAGATGTAAAATGGTCTATTTTAGTCCTATCCCTCATTCCCCGTCAGATGTCACTCTTGGGGAACCCAGTCTTCTCAAGTAGCAAGCAGTATATTCCTTGTCTTCATGGGATTTAGATCTCTGCCCAGCCCCCACCCCCATCACTTTTGTGCTCACTGCACAGACGTAACTCCCCCAAAGCAGAAGCTGAGGTTCCATGGTAAGGTCCTGCATTTTCCAACAGAAGAAGCCCACAGATCACTTGTGCTGTGATTCATCCTAGTGCAGAGAACAGTGTGGGCTCCCCACCTTGCCGTGCGTCACACAACCTGCTCCAGTGGCAGCCCACAGAATAACTGGCATTGAAAGGGATCTCTGGAGGCCTGCGGTCCAAATCTCTTTTCAAAGCAGGGCTAACTTCAAAGCCAGAGCAGGTTGCTCAGGGCCTCACCTGCTCGAGTTTTGAGTATCTCAAAGGATACAGACTCCAAAATATTTTGGGGCTACCATCTCACATTTGAACTATCCCCATGATTATTTTTTTTCTTTATATAGAGTTGGAATTCTCCCTGCTGCAACTTGTCTCTGCTGCCTATTGTCCTTGGTGCACACCTCTGAGGAGAGCCAGCTCCATTTTCTCTACAACACCCTCCCCTTAGAGGAAAACAGCAAACAGATCCCCCCTAAATTTCTCTCCTCCAGCCTAGACAAAGCCAGTGCCCTCAGCACCTCCTCACATTTTATATGCGCCAACTCCCTGATCATCTTCATGGCCCTCCACTAAACTCACTCCAGTTTGCCACTATCTGTCTTATACTGCGGGGTGCAATGACCCTACCTCTCCTTTCTTGGGACCTCCCTAGGCTGAAGGCCTCCTCTTTTCTCTATTTCACTGTTAAATGGGTGATAAACAGCCTCCAGGCTACACATGTCAATGTCATTCAAAAGAAACCACAGGTTGGATCACCAGGTTCATAAGACTCTGACTAGATTTCACTATCAGCAAATCATATTCCCAGTCCAGAGGAAAAAAAAACAATCCCCTGGCAACATCAGATGACTTTGTGAACCTCTTAACAGGGGTGGGGAGCCAGAAAACAGACTTAGTCCTGTCTTCCCTGGCCAGCTGTCAGTGTGGTTTGGGAATTAATTCATCATGCTTTATTTATCATCAAAATTTTCAGTCAACAGCCAAAACAGAGAGGCACATTTTTCCCCTGTACTCATCCATATCTCAATCTCTCTCAGCATTTGCTTGTGCCCAGCATCCTAAAACCTATCCACTTGATACTTAAACAGAAGGGAGACAAGCTCCAGGTGTCCCAGCTGCACTTGGTAAAAGGAGGAGGAAGACAGAGTCACACCATCTTGCCATGCAAAACAAACAGAGAAAGGAGCAGGGCCCCAGGAAGGTGGTACAGGGAAGACTCTACTCACTCTGTGCCAAGGATGATTGACCAGGGGAACTCACGGCTGCAGGACATCGCCAACACAGACACCTTGACTGGGTGTTTAACTGGAGGTGAGTGGTTTTAAAAGCATAGATGGCACTTAGATCTTCCAGTAAGTGTGGTAGCATCTAAGGGCTTCCAGGTGGAAGTTTGTGAAGTCATTAGGGATCTCCTCTTCCTCCTTCCCAGCCAGACACTTCAAAAGATGCATGACATGGGAGTAAAATGGGAAGGACTCACCTCCTTCTGTAAGACCTGTGCACTAGCTCTTCCACATTGCTGGGAGTTACCTACACACATGGTGGCTTGCCCTGTTGTAACAACTCCAAGGAGAACTTCAGTGATGCCCCAAATTAATTCGTGGGAAAGTGACACAATTCCTGGGAAAGGCCACTGTGATTTCAATTACCTGGAGGTATTTGAGAGGGATTCGGAGAAAGATGCACGGTCCCACCTATTCCAATTCCCCACCCTCAAGCTCCAGTTGCCATGGCAATGGTACTGACAATTTCAATGCATAAACTCAAATTTGCATTTTAATGGAACATAATTAGAATGCTGAGATAAATGATTCTTCCTCCCTAAAAGGTAACGTAAACGGCACATCTCACAAATATGCTCTACCAGCAAGTATTACGCATACACGCACACAGAGCCTGTACATCACTGGGATGTGGGAGCTGGAAAGTTGCTTTCAGTGCCTTCATGCCTAACTGGGAAGTTTTATATCTCTAGCACAAAATTACAATTTCCAGCTTAAAACAATAGATTTACCAGATGTCTGCTGCCACCTGACCATACCACCTCCTGGCCACTATCCTGCCATGCCGTGATTCCCCTCCCAGGTCCCAGCAGGGTCAGGCCGTATCTGCCGTCCCAACACCGAACCCGGAGATGCTCTGTTTATCGGCAGCTCTCAAGGGCTCAGCAGCAGCGATCATTTCCCACAGTCGACGAAAAATCTGTCCCTCTCCAACTGTCCCAATATTTCTTTTCCTTTTTTTTTTTTCTGTAGCTAGATTTGTAGTGAGATGTGCTCTCACTTGGTTATCTGCAATATGCCCAAGAGTTTATTCTCCAGCTCTTGGATCAGGAAAGGAGCACTGTGTTAGCACCTGTCCCACACTGTCAGCAGAGAGGTCATGCAGTTACAAGAGGGCAGAAGGAGATTTTAAAAAGGAAATGTTTCCAAGACATCTCTCTCTACTTCAGCAACAGGCAGGGAAGGGGAATGGAGGGGGAAGAATCCATTCTGTACCAAATAGGAAAGCAGAAAATGAATTTCTCTTGCCCTTGATACAAACTAAATTCAAAGCAGGCAGCTGGCAGGAGTGAATAGAGACAGAAGAGAGAAAGAAAAAAAAATAAATTAAAAAATAAAAAAGGAGAGAAGGAGAGAAAAGCGAACAAGTGAATCACAAAAGCTGCAAACCGTCTAGAAATTTCATTTGGCTTTTCAATTGGGAAGTGACATGATGCCTACTTGGGAGGGGGCAATCGCATCTGGGAGTCTTAAAGCAGCCGCAGCCCAGAGCAGCTTCCCCCAGCCCCGCTGAATCCCACTGGGCCTCCCAGTCTCCTGGGGACTACAGGCAGCTCTGGAAAAGAAGGGGAGAGCACGGGATCCACCTCAGCCCATCTGCCTCATCCCACGTGGCAGGGATGTGGAAGCAAAGGCATGGTTCCTGCTGAGCAGTGCTGACAGGGCACCACCGATGCTGATCTGCTATCTGCCAAGGTATAGAGTAAACAACACAGAAGTTTCTCCCCAGGACCTCTGTGGCCTGGATCTGTGCTTTTATTCCAGCAGAGAGCTTTCCAAGGGGTTCCCTTCAAGTGCTACATCTTCCTATCAGCACTGGCTAACCAGCCATGCCTACTCCATTAGATCCGCACGATTAGGTCCCAGAGGTTCAGGCAACCTCCTGCTCCTCCTCCACAATCACATCTAGCCGTTAGCCCAGAGGTCAGCAGAAACCCAGTGGTGAAAACCTCCACACCCCACCCCTAGAGCCGCCTGGTCTCAGTTCAGTTTCATGTCCAACAGGCACCAGGGCAGACGGTTCAGAGCTACTGTTTGTGGATAGGAGATCCTGATTCCTCCTCCAGAAAAGTCCTACTCCTCTGGGCTGCAAAAAAAGAGCATGCCTCCCCCTTGCCACTCCCACCATCCCAGATGGCAACCCCATTTAATCTCTCTGCCCTCCTTCATTTGCCAGAATCAAACATTAATTGGGCTGTGCTGTGGTGGAACAAATGTTAATACACTTTGGCACGCGATCAAGTGGAGCTGGATTCAGCCTCCAGCACGGCACACGACCGGAAGAGCACAGCAAGGGGAGCCCAGCAGAGGAGTCTCTGGGGCTCCCCATTGCTTTGGCCAGCCCCAAAGGCTGCACGTCCTGGGGGTTCACATCAAATCTCTTTCACGTCCTCTTGATGCACATGCATGTGTAAATGCACATATCCAGGCTGCACACAAACACAAACACACACATTTACCTGGCGCCATGTAGTGAACCGGCTGTACAAAAGCAGCGCAGGTGCATGCTGAGGAGCTCACACACTGTACACCTCACGGCACTGTTTCCATTCATGTGAGTACACCCAGGTAGAAACCCATATGGATGCTAACACATATATGGGGTTTGCTCCTATATCAATGTAAATCACGGTGTACCCAGTAAGACAGGAGGCTGTACACCTACGCATGACCAAACTGGAACACTTTCCCAGAGTTGATGGCTTTTCACATAACCCTCATTTCCCTGTTTCTGGCTTGCAGTTGATTAACTTAAAAATAAAATCACATAATTATCCTAAAGACCATCTATGCCACAGATATGGTGGTTCATACAGCACTTATTAGCCAGTTCTTTTCCCTTAAGACACAGCTTACACGTTCTGCACAACAGAAACCCCTCAGAGGATGGAGACATGATCGCAAGGTCCAGTTCAGAACAGAAGTTTTAGGAACAAACAGTGGAGTAAGAGAGGAAGATAAGAAAGAAGAAAAGAGATGCCCTAATAATTAATAATTTAATTAATAAAATAATTGCCTAATAATTATAATTTAGAGGGGCTCAAGTGCTGAGAGTCAAGATCAAGAAAAGGGCAGGTTGAACTGTTATCCTCCCAGAAATTGTTGACCCTGGTTGGAGAAGCAAGGGCTAGAAGGAGAAGGAGAGGACAAAGAGAGAGGGAAATAGGCAATGCAAGTCAAAAGACAGCTATCAAAAGAGAGAGGGAATAAAGTAAGGAAAGAAAAAGTGAAAGAAGGAAAGTAAAAAAAAAAAAGAAGTAAATGAAATTATAAAAGCATCTGCCACCATGTTGAGAAATGTGCATGCCGACTGTGGGACAGAAGGTCTCATCGCTCACTGCACAGGGAGCCCTCATGCGAGCCAGACTCCTCATGGGCACTTGGGTCTGCCAGCTCGCACCCTGCAGTCATGGCCCACATCTTTGGTAACAGGGACAATGTGGCTGGCTTGTCATTTGGTGAGAGAAAAGGCCAGCCCTTGACAAGCCTCCCTACACCACTCATCACAGCTCCCCAGCTCCCACCTCGATTTTGGGTGATATCACAGTGCCTCCCCAAGAGTCCTCTCAGCCATAGCCCTGCCAGGGAGGCAGCGACATGGCCACTTAACGGTACGGAGGTGTGCTGCAGCCAGAAGTACAGATGGGTGATGGCAGATGGAGACAGTGAACAGTGATCCAGGACTGAGCATTAGCAAGGCACTTGCTGCCAAACCGGTATCACGATCGGCAGGAGATGAGCACTACTCTGACAAAAGTCCTGGTGGCCAATTCACACTAAGGCTCTGATGACTGCCAGATACGGGCTGGTGTGTTTAAAGGTGGTGGTACGGACTTGCACCCCTGAACCTTCCTACACCTTGCTGGTTGTGTGCCCAAAACTTGCCAAGGCTGGGTAAAACCTACAGCAACTCAATGCTTGCCGTGCAAACTTCTTCTGTGCCTTCCTCCTGCTCCTGGCAGGACCTTCCTAAAGCTCAGCACCCATCTCAGCACCCCTCTCTCCCGGCTGCTGTGCTTCTGGTGGGCAAAACCCAGCCTCACAGTGACATCTAGTGAGGAGAGCCCTTGTGGCACCACACACTCCTGCTAGGAAGGGCAGCCTGGCCTCCTTTCCCCCTGGCATTTGTTCCCGGATTTCAGAAGACAGAGGCAGAGCAGATGTGGCCCTGCAGGAGAAGGAAGCCTGGCCCAGGGGGACTCACATGGTGGGTGTATAGGCATCTGGTACCCAGCACCTCCAGGGCTGCCCCTGCACCCCAAGAGAGCGGGGGTCCCCCAAGCACATGGATTTTCAGTGTTTTCTAAGAATCTCTTCTACACTGTACTGAGGAGAGCTGGATGGAACGGGAGAGAAAGGAAGAGGAGAGAGGAGAGAGCCAGACATGTAACTTTGAGGGATTCAACTGCTGGGAGTCAAGAGCAAATGGTAAAAGGTCAGCCTGAACTGTCACCCTCCCACAGCCTCAGAAATTGCGGATCCTGGCTGGAGAAGGGCTACAAAGAAAGACAGCAGTCAAGGAAACAAGGAATAAGAGAAGGAAAGACAAATACAGCTATGAGAGAGAGAGCAAAGGAAGGAAAGAAAGGGGAAAAAAAAGGGAGGGGAAAAATGACAAAAGCAGAGTGCAGGGAGAGAGGTCTGGAACCACACTGAGAAATGCAGCATGCCAGCCGCAGGACAGAACATCTCCACGATCTAGGCAAGACTCACATGTTATTCTGTGTGGTTCTAAGCAATTCTAAAAAAAAAAATCCCACAAATTAGGAAACCACAAAGTGTACATTGTGGCAATAAGCATCCAGCCACGCTGCTGCTTGCAGCGAGAACCATGATTCTGTCTTGCTCTCAATTCCCACATCAGAAACAAGCGGGAAGGGGATCATCCGATCTGACCCGCTCCTTTCCAACGCAGGCTGGTGGTCCAGCTGTCCCCTGCCCCACAACACCTTCATGATGCCGTCCCTCCTCTGCTTCCCCCTGTTTTGCCTACTGTCTCCAAATGGCTCATTCACAAGCCTGAAAGGTCTGGGAAACAGGAGGGGACACGACACACCTTTAGCCACCGAACCAGGGGGCACGACACACCTTTAGCCGTAGGAAGATCAGATCGGCGCCAGCACAGAACGGAGCTGGCAGGAGCTGCAGCAGCAGGCAATGCTGCCCCCAGCTCCACCAGCTCTGCTCTGCACCAAGCAGCGGAGGCACTCGCTAACAAGGCCTGCCTAAGGCAGCAAAAGCCCGTGACAGCCCCAGCCCATCTCCTGTCTGTCTCCAAACCCTTAATGGTTGGTGACAAGCATAACTAGCTAAACTTTGCTGCATCCTGAGCCGGCTCTGGGGCTTGTAAACATTTTAAGGCCCTGCAGCAGAGAGGCTGGGAACAAAACACAGAGCCTTCCACTTCTTTGTCGATGCTTTGAATGCAGCCACGCTCAACAATGACTGACATTCCCCAATTTCACATCTGCACAGCATGAGGACACTTAAGCTCTCAGCTCTAATACAGCCTCTTCTCTCTGCATTTCCAAGCTCTTTACAGGAGAAATCATTATTTCCATTGTAATTAGGATAAAATACATCCTTCCTGGAAGAAATGAGACTTTATTTCATCAAAGGCCGCAATATTTCCGGAATTGAAAATCACCACTGCCTTTTTACAAATCCCTCTAGTTAAAGAATGTTACACTCAGAACCTTGTCTCGAAATCCCTGTTTCAGCTTCTGTCTATTTTTTGTGTATTTGGCAGAGGAATACTTTTAGGGGTGAACTTCTCAGATGCTGGCATGGAATATCTATAGTTCTGACTAAAACACAAAAGAAAGCTACAAAGAGCAAATCAAACAACGTAAGGGAGGAATAAAGAGTAAGTTGAAATACAAAGAAGAAGGTCAAGCGTCAAGCCAGGGAGGTCAGCCTGCAGTTGAAAAGGGGAAGACCAATTCTAGAAGCACAAAAGGAAAAAGAAAAGATAGGCTGAAATCCAGAGGGAAGAAAAGAAAAAAAAAAAAAACTAAAATCATCAGGAAACAGTCCAGCTGCCTGAAGCTGATTGGAAAGGAAAAAAAAAAAGCTCCTGCTAAGCCTGGATGTTCAGATGCCGGTAACTGAGGTGTAAGTCTCATCAAGCCCATCACTATCTGTAAGTTTCCGAAGTAACAAGGGAAGATGTCCTGGAAGATTCTTCAAGGCCCTCCACCAAGCAGCTCATAAGTCCTGGAAGCCATGCTGATCTAGCACTACCCATTACATAAAACCACAAAAATTAACAAGTCAGATCCCCAAAAAGCAAGATACGGGCCCAAAGCTCTCAAGTTTTTCCGTAACCCCCAGTGTGTACATATGGCAGTAGGTGTTGTCCATGCTTTATTCACCTTTCTGCAAGGCACTTCATTCAGCCTGACAATCTATAAAGCAAACTTGTACTCTCTCCAATCCCTGTATCAGTCCTGCCTTTGCCTTCTTCCCACGTCTGCCATCTGTTACACCCATTCTCCAGCATTTAGCAGTTCATGGTCCACAGCTCCCCTGCATTTCATTCACTCAGGTCCGTTCCTTCTCCACCAAAAGAACTTTATCCTCTTTTCCCAGGTTTTTAGGGAAAAGGAAAAGCAACTACAGCAGGATATCTTTTGGTCTTCTAGACTGGGGGGAAACAGTGGCAGTAAGCTCTGCCATTTTCTCCCAGAGCTGATGCTGCAGGAATGAAGTAGGTGGGAAGGGTAGGAGGAAGATCCGGGAACCATCTCCATGCCCCACAGCAGCAACAGGGAAAAGTCAGTCCCTCTGAGCCCTGGGATCCTTCTACTACTTCCTCCTTCTCCTGACATTTAAGGGTAGCAGTGGGAAACAGAGAGGGAAATTGCTCCCCTCCAGCTGCAGACCTGTTTGCATGCTTAACTCCAGGAGGCATGCAAAGGCAGCAGATGTCCTTCTGAAGATTTTTTTCCCTTTAGGCAAAGATAGAAAGCATGAGGGCACTGGAAGTTTAGGCATTTTTGTGAGTCTGGATGCAAAACTCCATTATTTCTGACCACAAAAACCTTGTGACACCAACTCTGTATTATATGCAAAATACGCAAAGTGCTTTCTTCTGGTATCCTCAGCCCTGAAGAAGGACTTGTTTGGGTTTTTTCCAAATGTAATATTTATGTCCTTAAAAATACTACCTGTCTTTACAAAGCAGGCTTTTACAGTTTCAGCAAAGCTACTGATGCTTGCTCTCTTCCCATTTGGAGCCAACAGCAGGTGGTGGAGAACGAGGATATGTTTTGGGCTGAGCATCCACATCGTTATTTAGAAGATCTAGCTTGAACATTCATCCTGTCTCAGCTACTTTGCAAGTTGCTTAATCTTTGTTCCTCCTTATCTCATCTGTATAGGAGGATAACAACTCTCATCTGGTTCAGGGGCAGAGTTCATTTCTTACTACAGCACCTAGCATGGCGGGAAGGCGATTTAAACTTAACCTGCACCAACATTATCTGCAGAAGTTGTGCAAGGCAGAGCCACCTTCTTGGTGACCTGGAACAGGCTGAAAAGTGCATGGAAGAGGTAGGTATCTGCACTGGATTGAAAAAAAAAAAAAAAGAAAGCAATTAAATATTCAGAATAAAAGACTTTCTGTCGGTCTAAAGTAACTAGACACTTACCCATGGAAGTGTATGAATCGAAGCATTGTCCAGCCCTTGTTCAAATTCAGTAGGCCAGAAAGTCAAATCGCTTTTCCAAGGCATGTCACACAGTTAAAGGACAAAGGTTCCTATGTACTTGAGCTACAGGGCAGGCAGCGATCCATGGGTCTTTGTAAGAACAGCGAACACAACACAAACTGCTTCAAGTTGGCAAACACAGCTAAATACTAATGACAGCAGCTTTGAATACTGCTGTTCAAGAGAAAAAACAGAATATGGGATGTGGTGAAACTAGATAGCCGTCTAAAGCAAAGTACGTTCCGTAATCCACACGTGAAGAAACTGTTATAAATCAGCTTGAAAATCAGTCTGATTCATTCTGGAAGAGAAAATGCAGATATATGTGTCAGTGTGGACAACATTAAGTGTTCAGACATCAGGATCTCATTTCCCAAAATCATAACACTGGTTTTCTTTAAAAAGCCCTCAGGTAAATAAAAGCTTATGATTCTTGTACTTTAGCTCTAATGCTGCCCTCAGCTCCTGTTTTCTAATATTCTTCACAATACTCCTTCAAACTGAGACTCCTACGTAACCCCCTGAATCCAGAAGCTGGAACATAAAGTAAGAGCAAACAAACAGCTACTATGAACTGCCACAGACAGCAATATGATTAACCATGAATATCAACAACCTCTTTGATAGCGTGTAGTACGGAATAATGTGGAACAGGCCAAATGTACAATAATCTCAGACATCTTCCAAGGTCTAGAATAACAGAGGGAAGAATAATCACTCCAAGATGAACCAGAAACTTTATCAACATATTCAAACAGCAAAAATTTCCATTTTTCAATGGCATTAAGAAAGCAATCAGAAAGTGAACTGACAATATTCACATATGGAAGTTGCTCAAACTGATCTATATGCTGGGTTATTTGTAACTGAAAAGCCAGCTAGCTCATGGATAACCACGAGGCATGAGATTTAAAGAAAGCTATTAAAAAATGAACATTAGTGTCAGAAAGCTTTCAAAGATGGCCTAACTCTCAGAAACAAAGACATTCTCAATCTGAAATGCAGAGCCTGTGGTTTTTGCCATCCAAAGCTAGATTATTCAGGCTCTAAGACAGCTATTTATTTGGATGTTATACATTTAAATGAACACTATTTGACATTCATTTGGTTCCCAAAGCACTTCAAAGAGATAACTGCACTGATTTTTGAGGGATTACAAAGCGATGAAGTTCTCTTGGATGAAATTTTAATTTGAGCACAGACCTTAGAACAGTGCAATGAAAGATTGATTATTTTTTTTTTTACTGACATAGACACAAAGTCTCCTAACATAAAATTTTTAATAGTACATACTAGTCTGGAAAAAGTTATTTGTAGGGTCTGCTCAACTGCCTTAAACAGCGATTCAGGTAAAAGAAAGATAAATTTAAATGGGTATATCATGATGAAATAAGGAACATATCTTCACTGCGAGAGTCATAAAGTCATAGAAGCTCCTGCAAAGAGAAACACAGCATTTCATATGCTGTGCTCACCACAAAGCAGATTTATCAAAGACAGCTTAGTCGACTTGTTGACTAAGGTCAACAAAGGAGATTTTACAGTTTATGACATGTAGGAGAGGAGATTCTGTGATCCAAATGCCTAAATTCTACATATATACAGGTTTAAAGGAACATATAATATACAGGCAAAATCCAGTTCATATTAAGAGATGATCATCCATTCCTAACGTAAATCAATAAACTGATCTTGTTTAGCACTGCAGGGAGAAGACGTAAGCGTAATTCTCTATTGAAGTCAAAGAGCAAGGGAACACTCTGCACCTGTGTCTGCAGGAGCGTGACAGGCATTAGTTGTACCAAAGTCACACAGGCAGAGACATGACAGGCATTATTATCACCGTGTCTGCCAACACCAACCACAGCCGAAGCCAGAATGCAGCTGGGAGAAACATTAATGATCATGCCCCAGGAAAAGCTGCCAGACCCTGTTAAAAGGAGCTGAAGAAATATAATGTATTAATAATAAGTACATGATTTCGCAAAGCATTAAAAAATCCACGGCCCGTGTCAGACGGTGATCTTTGGCAACAGATTCAAAGCTGGGGAACACATTACACCATGAAGCATGCATCCATTTCACTTCTTGGTGCACTAACTAGCTCCAAGAGCCTGACCAGGCTGAGGCAGGAGACTGTGAATGCAGCAAAGTGACCCCTGTGCGCTCATTAAATTTTATTCTGCAGGTAATTGCTGACTAAAAGCTTAGCAAGGCTGCACTCAACCTTGCTGGTCAAAGGAGGTGTTGCCCTTATTACAGTTTCTTGCTACTGAAGGTATTTAATAAGAAGGGAGTCAGATTTTCTGAGCCACCTACAAAATTGAGAGCTTTACTAATTGTCGCAAGAGAAACAGAAACAGGATAGTATTGGTAGTGGTTTACTTCTGAGGTAGAAAAAGGCATTTATTTTCCACCAACAGGATAATAGATCAGTGCAGCTTGTACCACACTGATTTGTTAAACATGTTTTGCAGTGTTGGTTACAAAGATGTTTTTGCATCAGATCCCTTCATAAGACATTTATGAGGTTACATCGTTTTGGCACTAAGCATGCGTAACAATCTATTAGGTGATCCTAATAAAGTTAAATGATGCAAATGTAGTGTTTAACCACTAGAATAAGTGATCTTGAATATACTATGCAATATGTAACCATGAACAGCTAGAAAGAACCTATAAATTGTATTTTACGAGCTAAAGAGAGAGTTGACTGATGAGGTATTTTTGGAAATGCTTTCCCCATGGTAAGATCACTGGCAGCTATCATTTTTCTCACTCTGACCAAGATAAAGATAATCAGAGTATACGAGTAATAACAAATATTCTGCTGACTAAAATGCTCTCTAGTGCTCTCTTCAATTTCAGCAAAAGGCTATTAGCTCACTGCTTGTTCAGTTTCTGCTTTGCAAAACTACAATAATCTCCTTGTAAATTTGTTGGCTTTCACAGGACTGGACGGACAAGCCTGGCAGGGAACGAAGACCTGAGCAAGCTCTATCTTCCACTAGCTACTAAGAGAAAACAAGAAAATGGAGAAGTGCTCTCTGTTACACACCCAGTGACTGTTGCTCCAAATCAATCAAAAAAAATGGTTCCGATTTCTGTAAAAGGAAAATTAAGAGTGAGAAGCGACACGCTGAACAAGCAGTAAATGGTTAACATTTCCCAGCCCTAAAGCCAGGAATAAGCACCAAGTAGGTCCTGTCCAGAAAAAGGTGTTAGCACCATCACACCAGCAGATACTGACACAGGATGCCGGGATCCATCCAGGGAGGGATTCGGAAGAGAACGAACAATAAGATGACAGGCATTGAGGTGACATCTGCAGAGGCTGGAGAACAATTTCCAGAGAATGAATGCCTTTTAATGAACCGAGTTTTAACTGTCCCCACTAGAGATCATTACGATGAGAAACAATGAGAGCCACTTGTATTGCTTTCTCCCTGCAGGACATGTCTGACGGAGAATAAACCTCTCTTCTTCTTCTCCAGTTACTTGTTACTGCCAGCATTGGTTATAATTGAATAAGCTTTATTCAGATGACAGCTAAATTTAGTAGATATTAGCATCAAGCCTCTGGAGGGGCAAAAACAGGAGAGGAAAGCTTGAAATGAACAGACTAAAGTAATACTGAATAATCAATGCAATGTATGGCAAAGTGAACCTCTGCACCTGAGGAGTCTGGCACTGAGTTAAACCTGGATTGTGGGGCCTCGCCGAGACAAAACACGACACTACTGCTGACTTTTCCCTTTCCTCCTGGCCTGCATTATTATTATTCCCGTGATGGTGGGGGTCCCTCAGACCCTTGGCCCCATTGCAGTGGCTCTATGAAGGGGCCGGTAGGCCGGCCGACAGACCACACAGTGCAGAGGTAGGAGAGAGGGGCGATAAGGAACGGCCACCAGCAAGAACCCGAAGCACACGGGTCTGCGGTAACCTCCACACAACATGGCGCCACAACATGGCGCCACGGCCCTTCCCGCCCAAGCGCCGCCGCGGCTCCCTCTGCGCATGCGCCCAGGGGCCGCGATTGGTGCCGGAAGTGTGGCGCTGCGAAGACGGAAGTGGCATCATGCACGGGCGGAAGCGTGGCGGGGAGGCGGGAGTTGGCCGCCGGCGAGAGGTGTCCGGTCATGTCGGCCTCCTTGTTGCGGCGGGGCCTGGAGCTGCTGGAGGCGTCGGGTGGGCCCGCGGGCACCGGGGGGCTGTGGGGCCGAGGGGAGGGCGATTCCTGGCGTACGGCTCGAGTAACTCCCTCCCTCTCCCCGCTGCAGGCCAGGGAAAGGCCCCGCCGGAACGCCAGCGGGGGCGGGAGGGCCCAAGGGCGGTGGGGGCTGCGAGGCGGAGGAAGAGAGCGCTGGAGCCCGCCAGGAATAAGGCCACAGTCAAAGGCAGAGTCGTGAAGTCGGCGATAGGTGAGTCCTGGCCCGCTTCCGAGGGGAGGGAGAAGCAACTTTGCCGCCCTCCACAGCCATGGCGCCGGGTTCCCTCGCGTGCCGCAGCCCCTTTCCCGGTCGCTTTTATCCATCCCTTCCCATCTTCCTGGGTGCCCTGCTGGTGTCCTGCACTTAAACACAGCCTGATCTGTGGACACACCCCTATTCCTGAGCTGTTGCAATGTCTTTTTCACCCGGGGCCTTGCTGATCCTTCTGTGTCTCTCCTTATGTGCTACCTGGCTGAACAGCTTATGTGTTTTGTCCCACTCTGCTTTGGCCTAGAGGAGTATCATAAGAAGAAACCCGTGAATCACTTGAGAGAAAATCTGCAGTACATGTTGAAGGGACGATTTGTTGCAAACAGAGCCATCACAGAACAAGTAAGCTGTCAATTCATTGTTTGGGGGTGTGCTTCTGCTAAGGAACGCAGGTGAATGACAGTCATCCCCAGATCTTCCAGCTTAGACCCTGTGCAAAGGAGTCAAGTTAAGTTTCTGTCTGCAAGTGGCCTTGAGGAATTTCTGTGTGCACTGACAAAATAACTTACTAAGCTTTAAACTCTTGTAGATAAGTTTGCACTATGATGTTCTCTGATATTAGTTAAAATGTAAATTACCAAAGATATTTCATAGCTTCAGCTGGCAAAGAAGCCCCGTTTCAGACCTCCTAACTGTCAATCAAACTGGCCTTCTCTGTAGCTGGAGGCTGTTTAGCAAGGAATCAGATGTGCTGCTGGCTCATGCAATAGGAATTTCATAGCACCTTGAATGATGTTTCTCATAACTTGAGAATTTAACCAGTGGTCTTCCCCAAAAGGTAGTCCTGTGCCAGGTTCTGAAGAGGAGAATAACTGACTCTGCTAGAATCTTGGGGTAGTTTTCTGAGATACAGGCTATTAATTAACAAACAAACCAAGTGGTTTAGGCCAGTGTTTCTCAGGCTGGAGATTGTGTAAGGACATGACGGTGTATTAGAAAATGCTGAGGGAATTCCGCCAACTTGTTGGGTTTTCAAGTTGTCTCATGATGAGACAGGATAAAAGGTCATCATTTCAGAAAGATCTGAGTTGAAATCAGTGTTTTTATCTCTGTGACACTTAGCAAAGAGTAGTTTTCATATTTTACTTCAAATACTAAGTTGGTATTTGCTGTTGTCCCAGTGACCTGCTTTGGTTGACACCTGTGATTGCCTCTCACTTTTCTTTGGAGGCATTCCAGGATATAGCAAGGTACCAGTAGAATAGCAGAGATGCTGCAAATGAGCTTGAAAATCACTATTTTGTGGTTTGGTCTGGATAACAATGACTGTTCTTTTTCCTTTTTTATTGTCTGAAGATTCTTGCTCAGAACAGAGGGAGGAAGTCCAAAGATCAGCCTCCAAAGAAGGCTGTAAAGAAGAAGCCCGAGGGCACTGTCTTTACTGAGGAAGATTTCCGTAAATTTGAGAGAGAATACTTTGGGAGACCGTAAACAACGCAACAGGGCTTCTTGCAGCTCCAGTCTTTCTGCAGCTGAGTGCTTGGCACGCAGGACTGGCCGTTTCCTCGGCATATTTGAGGCAGGACATTGGAGATGTGCCTCTGTCAGCAGGTGCTTTAATGTCACACTTGCAGAGCAGCTCTGCATCTGTGCAGAACTTGTTACCGGCCAATCAGAGCCACAGAGGTTCTCTCGGGTCTGAGATGTCTTCTACTTATAGTTATCTCCCTCCAGCCAACATGTCTTTCATTCTTAATGTAGAAGGTGGACCAAGCCAAATATAAATCTTGATCCCCTTCCTCAGGATGTAAGGCTTCTGCTACCTGTGCCGTTTGGCAGGGGGCGTTTAAAGAATGTATCTGAATGGAGAACTGTTTCGAACCAGCAGTCCAGTCATCAGAAGGGAAGGATGCTTTGAAAGACTGTTAAACCTGAGTAGTCCTGCAGTTTCTGTTCTTATTACAGCCTCTGTCAGGTTTTTTAGTCATTGCAAGAAATTTTTCTATGTCGTTTGATTAAATAATTGTTGCAAACACTGCCTCTCTTTGCCTTTGTCATAGTGATTATGATGACAGGCTACAGTTGATGAAGACAAACCGTGTCACTGCTCTGATCCAAGCCTCCCGCTCTTTAGGATGACTCAGTTGTGTGAATGGCCTTTCTGATTCATGTTGACACATGTATTTAATCTTCTCTCTGACTTGCTCAGGCCTTCAAAGAGCGCAGGTTGGAATGGAGATGACTTCTGTTTTGCCTATTCACGGTCTCCTCTCTCCAAGGAAGAGCTCTCACACAGAGAAAGTTCTCCTTTAGATGCTTACACCTGAGCCTCCCACTGAGGTTCAGCCATGCCAGGAGGGCTTGTGACCCAGATGTTAGTCTCGGGCATGAAGTTAAAATCTTCTGAGGCAGTGGTTGCTGTGCTGGGTTGAAGGGAAGCTTTTTTTAATCAAGTTACTGCTAAATTCCCGGCTGCAACAAATAGAAGGCCCAGCAGGTGGGAGTGTTGTTCCAGACACATTTCATTGGTAGACAAGGGTAAATTTGCTTCTGGGGAGCTCCTGCCACTGCCCTTTCCTGCCCCTTTGCCTAAGAAGTTGGGAAGTGTCTTCCCTTTGGATGAAAGATGTAAGGAGAAGGGCTAATGCCAGGCTTTGGTTAGACTCAGGAGTTCATTACAAGGGGCTTGGCTGACCTGAGCGGCAGCTGCTTAGATGTCAGCATTGGAGGGAATTTGGTATCCATTCCCTGCCCTCTGATTAGAATTCCTGGTGCCATCCTCCTAAGTCTGTGCCTCCTCTGTTGTGGTCTTTCCCTCTTGTCTGCGCGGGAGGGAAGGTCATCCAGATGTATGAGGTCCAGACAGGGGAAATAGCAAACATACTCAAATTTGTGTGTACTAGAAATTGTGTAATAGAGCATGGGAGGGGATTTCTTGTAATAGGATCCAGTTCAGCTATCTGCAGCCAAAAGTGGTAAATATACAACAGTGCAAAGACCAATTCCCTACTTTTTCAGTTTGTTCTTCCTCACAAAATAATAATAAAAAAGTGTTTGCTTCTTAAAAGAATGGAAACGCTATTTTTTTAAAAAAAGTAATTGAGCAAAATGTGTGTGCAGTACATGTCTCCTTAAAACCTCTGCGCTCTGTGCCTCCTGCAGTGCATGTGAGCTGATCTAATGTGCAGCTCTGTGTGGAGCTGTCATGGGGACAACAGTGTGAAAAGGCTGGCTGTGCCACAACTTTGAGTTTTGAAAGAGGTAGATTTCTGGGGTGTTATTTTGTTTCAAGGCCTCATAGTCAGTATTTGGCAGTTCCTTTGACGTTAGAGAGGTCCTTCATGTCACACCTTGCACTTCCCCTACCAGTTCCTCCTACGCACCCTTGTTTCTGTGATTGTTCAGCTCCTGGACCCTTCTTGTGCAGGCTGAGGAAAGCAAAACAGCCCTTTGTTGCTCCAGAAAGGATCATCAGGGTAATGCAGTTCACTCTCTTTGTACAAAAGCCAGTTTGTTTGCTTGCAAAGGTAAGCAAACAGGAAAGCTGTTCTTGCAGGGTTAATGAAGAACTATGAAGTGGGGCCCAGAACAGTTTTCCCCAAGGATAATAACACCCAGATCTGTGGAGTTTTAAAGTTGGATGGCAGCTCTCATTACTGGCTGGAAAGACCATTAGGGCCAACACAAGTAATCAGCGCACTTCCTGTGGCTGTATGCCGTGAGGTGTTGGATTGTGAAAAGCGTAAAGCTACTTGACAGACTTTCAGATTTTTCCATCTGAAATGAAACTTGGTTGTACAGCCAACAGCGTCCTTAAATAGATTAAACTTTATTTTGTGGGAGGAAGGAAAAGCAAGCAGAAGTGAATGAGTAGCTCTAGATAAACCATCTTCTGCAAGGACAAAGATCTGACATGTTCCAGCCTTGGTTTTCCACCTCTAGCTGACCTGGAGCTCCTACGAAAGAACGGCAGTGCCACCTGCACACTGGGTAGATAAGGACAGGAGCCGGTTGGCCCCTGAGGTGAATGTCTTCACGGTAGAGGGGAGCCAGGTACCAGCCTGTTGCATGTGCGTGGCGGTAAGCTAAAACTAAGCATCTTCTTGTTCTCCCAACTGTCTGCGTTACGGTGTAGTCATGCCTAGAGCACGCCAGCTCCTCGGCTGTGCTGGGACCCTGGGAGGTGGCTATCTTAGGGCCATCTCTCTGTTCCTTGCAGCCAAACTTTGCTGCCCTACAAAAGAGAGAAGAGGGGGTCAGGGAACGAGCAGCTCCCATCGCTGTTTTTCCTGCTTGGCCTCTGACCTCCGGTTCCCGTGCTGGAAGCTAACATGTTGCAGCCTGCAACTCTCAGACCTGCCGGACAGCATTTCTCTCCCGCGCAGCTGCGAGCGGCGGTGCAGGGAGGCGTCCCGCTGCTGCAGGGCAAGGGCCGCGTGCTGGCTGAGCTCATCGGGCTGCTGGCTCTCTTCCCAGCTCTGCGACAGCAGCTGAGCGTTCTGCAGCAGAAAATAGAGGGAGCTGAGCTAGGGAAGGAGGAGGGTGCCATCTTACAGAGCATCCCCACCCACACGCAGCAGAGAGTCGGAATGGGAGGCGGCAGCAGCAGCTGTAATAGAAATGCAAATAAAAGCTCTGGAGTGTTATTAATGTGATAGAACCTTTCCAGGGAAATGCTTTAGCGAAGGCAGAATAGTTCCCAGCTGCTCAGTGTTGAGCTAGCTTATTGTGAATAAGATTCATCAAGCCGGTTAATGGCTTATTGCTCCCTCTGTTATGTGAATGGAAAGCACACAGGAAAATTTGTTTGGATGGGTACAAGCTAATGTAAGCCGATACAGCCTCTGCTGTATCAGCATGTCTTTGCTTCTTTAGTGTAGAAAGCAACACCAGCTAATACCAGCATTAGATGTGTATCGGGGGGGGACAACTGCAAATGCAAACCAAGAAAATGTGATTGCCAAGGTCACTAACCAAATTCTTGCCTCTGAAATGACATAGCACTGACAAACCTGGCTGCCAATGAACAAACACAGACTGTAAACCTTGCTCAGGCAAACAAGACTTCAAATGCTGAGAAAGCTGTGGGGGAAAAACCAGGGGGGAGAGTCCTAAAAACCTTTGGGAATCTCAGTCTCTGGTTTCTTTTTCATGACTGACTTCCATTTCAGTCCTGCTGATGACCAACGCAGCATCAGCACCTGCAACATTGACGGGCTCCTGAACGCCTTGGGTAAGGGACTGGTTATTGTAGAAAGGGTGCACAGCAGCAGCCCCCTGAATAACTCACAAAAGAGAAGTTACAGCAAAAGGAAGTTTCTCATTTTGAGACAAGAAGCCCTATCAATTCAATTAAAAACAAGGAGTGTAAAAGAAGGCGGGCTGCCTAATGCCTGCTTAGAGCTCAAAATGTGAAACTCCAGCCAAGCCAGGCTGAAGGGTTAGTAGGTTTGAGACGGATTAGAGGTTTGGATATCTATCCATAGTTACATTAAATAGGATTAACAGTGCCAACCACTAACTGTTGGGGGCAGGGGAAATAAAAAGCATGGAAGTTACTCTGCAGCTGTCTACAGGGTTACATGCACCTTCTTCTGAACGCATTAGCGGTTGGCAGGGCTGACCAGTCATCTAGCCAAGCTCGTCTGTCCTGAGCTGCACCATGTGCGTGCCAGCAAGTTCATTTATCTCCTTTAATGGAAGGCAAAAAGTAGGTCTCTTTCTCCGACCGTCCACGTGCTGCAATGGAGATGCAGAGGAGTTACGGCACTAGGAGATTCTCTGCCCTATATAAATTAAGCTGACGCGCCTGCTGCGCTTGGAACTCGCTCCCTGCCATTTTTTGTAAGGGTGTGTGCGTGTAAAAGAGAGGAAAAGAGCAGCTGAAGGAGAAATGGGAGGCAGCTAGCCATTACTTGGAGAACATGCACCTATGTAATAGGGAAATTGGAGCTTGTGGATAGAGCTAGCTCGCTCGGTGGCTTGTGACACTGCGTGAGTGCATGGAAAATAACGCAAAGACAGCATACCTGGGATACCTGAGCAGCCAGAATAGTATTGCCTAGGTCAGGGGACCTAACACCTCTGTAATTCACAAAGCCCAGCTAAACAGCCTGAACCATTTCAATGGGAAAGTCAGCAAAGATGAGCCTTTTTTTTGGCCCAGCAAGGGATGCTCATGGTAAGATTCCAAGACTGTCTTTGCACTGGAAATGAAGTGTAACAGGAGCGCATGTGCTGGGCTGCATGGCAAGGCTGTGAACACATCAGGAGGACAGAGAAAGACAGGTTGTCTCCAAAAGCTACTTGAACTGTATTAAAAAAAAATGAGTATGGTCAAGATGGAAATGAGGAGTATAGGAAAGACAATAGAGATCCTGCTGTTTCTGGACACCTAACCCTACGGAAAGGTTTTAAAACTGTGTTACTCTGACCAAAAATGTATAGATTTGCCACCCCAAAAAAAATCTTTCTGAGTTAGGAACAGGTTTATTAAGTGGAGAAAAAGTGAGGGCTGAGAAACCCAGAGACATCTCAAAACAGAAAAAGCATGTGGATATGCCAAGAACATCAGATGAACCATACCTAAAAAAAGGTGAGGCAATACTTAATGAGGCTGTGGGAAATGCAGGTGAGTTAAGGAGTGTATTTTTTTCAAGAGGCATGTGACGTCTCTCCGGAGACGACACGGTTTTGGGTCCAGGGGAGAGGGGGCTGTGACCAGACTACCACTGTGTGAAATTGTTTCGATGAGAATAACCGACATTTTCTTTCTGCCAGTCCAGCTCAGCAGCGCTGAGGGAGCATTCATCTCCCAAAGGACAGCCTGTCCTTGCAGCTATTTCTGGGCTTTCTGCCAGGGCAAAAGCTATTTGGAAGTTTTTATCATAATTCTTACTTAGTTCTCCAAAGCTGCAGCTGGGGATTTATTTTTGTAAGCACGCTGCAAAGGTGCATCTGGTTCTCAACACAGGCATGTGAAACAGTTGTCAGAGGTGGTGGTTTCCTCGTTTTGTTTGTGAAGAGAAGTCCAAGCACCTGGGTCTCTCTAAAAGCAGAGCAAAGAGGAAGGTAGTTATAAATATCATGATAACAACAGGAACAAGCTTGTGAGAAGTGGCCACATGTTGCCAGAGCAGCTTTGCCCCCAGTGAACCGCTGGGGGTTGTCTGGTTGTGTTTGGGAATATTGGACTTTGGTTTACCACATAGTACAAAATCAGCCAAGGGATTGGCAGCCTGAGGGTCATGCACGCTGTGCATGTGAAGTCCACTTCACTGCCCTTCATTCCGAGGAAAAATAGAAAAACAGAAATCCCATTAGCCGTGCCAACTCCAGATTCAAATAGCTTTTACATAATGTAGACTGGGGGAATTCTTCTGTTTCCCAGTATGTAGAAGAGCTGGGCTCCTCCAGGAGTAGCTGAAGCCTGCATTTCATGGATTGCCATCCGTTTCTGGACGCGATTATCACGCTGTATGCAAGCCACAAGGACTCGATTGAAGCACATTTGTTCTGAGAGGCTGTGAGAAAAAGAAGACAGCTCCTGCAGCTTGCAAAATGTAAAATCAGCCACCAGGCAGGAGGCTATCAGACTTTTTCTCCCACGGGCTGGTGTTTGTTACGTGACAGTGTCCTCAGTGTTCCTTGCCTCCTGCAGCAGGCTGGACAAGCTGCCGAGCTGCGGAGCCAAGTGGCGTGACGCTGGTTGTACCTAACACAAGCCTGGAGGAAAAGTCTAAATGAAAAACGCGGGGGAAGAGTCAGCCCTATCTCCAGCCAGTGTAAAATCTTAACTAAGTTACTAAGTATGGAAACGCGGCGTCATTTCAGCAGGCATTGCATAAGGTTGCCATATTAGCTGCCTCTGCAAAGCTGCAGGCTCGGAGCCTTCAGCAAACAGTAACGATGCCAACTGCTCTTTAAGGGCAGGTTTCTGGGTCTCCTGCAAGGAGTCCTATAAAACGCACACATGGATACAGGGCAGAGAGCAAAGCAGCACAGGTGCGTCATGCGTTCCTTCTCCTGTTCCAGCTCTGATCTTCCTTCCCTGGAGTGAGTGTAATCTGGTAAATTGGAGCTACACGCTCTCTGGAGAGCTGTAGGAACCAGAACCAGGTATTTACTGGCCAGCACAGACACGACCTTGTCTGCCTGCAGAGCACGGACTCAAAGATTTATTTTAGTCAGGGGTGGCTCACAGACAGCCCTGCCACGGGGTGCGGTGGGGGATAAACGTGCTGACAATCTCTCCAGGCTTTGGGTGGGCTGAGTATCAGCCAGGGCTGCTGCCAGGCTGCTTTAAGCAGAAGTTGCGATGGCTCTAAAGGAGGCAGAGGCGGTTGCCCTGTGCTTGGAAAGGGGGATCAGTTTGGGGAGGAGAGGAGGGTTTTGCCCTGCACAGAGAAGCCACTTGCCCATACACTCTTACCCGTTCCCATGCTTTCTGGGAACAGCTGAGACCAAGCACATTGTCATCTCGGGGTGCAGATTTGACCCGTGAAGGGAAAGACTGTCCTTGCTCCTTGGGCTTTCCTGCCTCTAATTATCCCCGTCCTCAGCCTGGAAGGTCCAGCTGATCTGAAGTAAACCTATTCGGTTGCTCTGCCACCCAAAACAGAATAGTCCCCTTGTCCCTGCATGCAGTCACCAGTAAGCTCTGGAGAACAAAGCAGCACTTGGCGCAGGACCTCGCTGTGCCTGCCAGTTTGCAGTGTGTCCCATTTATATAGTGCATAGCGGGTCAGAGCCCAGGAGGTGAGAGACGAGGCAGGTACTCCCACGCAGGTGAGGAGCCTGGGCCAAAACTACTCAAACAACAGGGAACTCGCGGCCTCATGGAACCCACAGTGAGGGTCTTTTAGTTACCCACACCACTTTCAATGTGGCATAAGCCCTAACTCCTGCCCGGGTGTATTTTCACGGTAATTTAAATAGCATCCGTGTCACCCAGGCACCAGCTGTAAGCATAGACAGGTCAAGCCACCAGAGAGGCTGGTCTGCTCAGCTCCCTCACCAACAAGCCTGCTGGCAGCAGTTGCCAATTTTTTTTTTTTTTTTTTTTTTTCCACAATGAGGGTGGTGACACACCGGTACAGGTTGCCCAGAGAGGTGGTTGATGCCCCATTCCTGAACACATGCAAGGCCAGGTTGGATGGGGCTCTGAGCAACCTGATCTGGTTGGAGATATCCCTGCTCCTTGCAGGGGGGTTGGACTAGATGGCCTTTAAAGGTGCCTTCCAGCCCTAACTATTCTGTGATTCTACGATTCCATCTGCCTGCTCTAGGAGCCTTCATACAGCAGGTCCCAGAGCACACGGCTGTTACCCTGTGTCACACATCAACCTACGGCTTGGGCAATGAATACGGCTGGAGGACTGCAGCCCTAAGTTGAGGACATAAGGAGCTTCAGTGTCAAAAACCAGGACCCCGATGAGGCTGCCACTGGACAAACGATTTTCTAACACTGGTAGGAACCTTTTCCCTCCCTGATCCAGCACTGGTTGAAGCCCAGCACTGGCAAAGGCCAGACCTGCAGCCACTGCGCTGCCCGTGTGCGCCAGCCAGGCTGGGACGTGCAGGTGCCTGAGCTGGGCAGCTTACTGGGTCGTGTCAGTGGAAGTGAGAAGGAATCCTAACTCCTCAGGGAAGGATGTGCACGTCCACACACCAAAGCTGGCTCCAGCAGGCCAAGCAGGGATTAGATGCTGCTAAATCTGGGTATCAGCCGCTTAAAAAAAAAAAATAATTAAATAAAAAAACCTCACACATAAAATGATTAAAAATGGCATGTCCCCTCATCCTGAAGCTTCTGTTAGCGAAGTACAGCCACGCTGGATACTTAACTTCACTGATGTTCAGAACCTCAAAGACCTAAAACCAACCACAAAAAAAAAACGCCTTGCATTGAGTGGCTAGACTATAAAACTTACACACTAATAGAGGGCACTAATTAATAGCTACAGGCAGAAACCACCCTGCTGCACAGGCTCCTGCTTGTCATCTTCGTGTTCAAGTTCTCTGTAATGGACACCTTTACAGCAAGGCTGGGTTATTTTTTTTCCCCGTTGCGTCTTTTCTGTTGCTGCACTCCAGCACCAGCGAGCTAACTCGCCTACCGCAGCCCCGCTGAGCAACGCAAACCCCAGGAGCCCGGCTGCAGCTGTCAACAGCCCCCGCCGCATCCCCAGCACACGCGCTGCTCCAGGACACCCGTGCTTTCTCTGCACAGCCTGCACAGCTGACTCAGAAGTAGGGCTGAACCAGTTGTATGGATCAACTCGTCACCTTGGTAGAAGAAAATAAAATTTGTATTTGTATCTTAAAATTTGACTCTGCTGTGGCTGTCTGAAGCCTCCCCATCTTTCACGCTTTGATACGCAAACATCATCCAGAGGACTAACAGTAATCCCACCCATTTGGCCCAGTTCACCCACCACAAATAGGGCAGGCCTCACCCCAGCCCCACCAGCTTGGGCCAGGAAACACACCTCTTCACATTCTTGGATGCCTGGCAACTCACAGGGAGATAAGGAGAAACCAAAATCATCAGTTCAAGAGTGTCATTACTTGGTCTGGACTCATCTCCTAGCAAGGCGCTCACTTACGTTCAGTTTTTCACATTGTGTATCCTGGACCATTCACCTCCCTCACCATGTCCAGGGCTGCCAAGTCTGAAAAACCAAACCCTCCCACCGCAGTATTTTACTGCCCTTGTGTATCCTGTATCAGCCAGTCTTCATACTATGTACTTTCCAGCTTCACCAGCAGAACACCCAACAGCTTATCATGTTTGTATCTGCACCTAGGTGCAGTGCAAGTTACACTTGTTTCACAGGTACCCAGTCATCTCACACCAGAATCGCCAGTTTACTATAAAATAATTTATTAGACAGCAATACACAGCTTTAGCAGCTAGCTTATATACATGCACATAAAAACTGCCGACTACCCTACTCAGGGACTCTAGCTCTTTTGCCCTTGGCCTTGCGGACCTCTTCAATCAGATCTTTTAAGTACTGAATTTCCTTACTAAGGGAATCTGCTTTCTCCTTCAGGGCCTGATTCTTCTGCTCCAGCTCTCTACACTCCCCAGACAGCGCCTCCTGCTCTGCCCTCTTCTTCTGCCGGTAACGCGTGGCAGCAGTCTTATTCTGCTCCATCTTTTTCAGTTTCTTATCTATTTTCTTCTCTCCTTTCATCTTTGCTGACACTGCCTTCTCTGCAGGTGGATCATACGGTTTGGACCGCACAGAGCCACAGGTGGCATCTGTAGGGAACTGGTTGTCATTGGGGGATCCAACTGAATTGGTAGGACTATGTTGGGGTGTTCCCAGGTAGGAGTCTGGGCTCATGCATATTCCACTATCATCGGAATGGTTCTCCTCCTCTTTCTCAGGCTTGGTGATCACTACCACATAGGTGGGGCCCTCCTGTTTTCTCTCTCCTTCCAGAACATCCACTTCACTACCTAGTTCTAAACTAAATGAATGGTCTGGAGTGGAAGTCAGAGACCCTGGGGAGAGGGGAAAAGACCAAAGGGAAGCCAATGGGGCCATTGGATCTGCTCCAATTGGAGATTCAGGGAGATGGGTGACTAGGTCAGTTATCAGTGGAGGTTCCTTGTTGTGAAATTCCTGGACGGTAGCGTTAAACAGGAGATCACACGTGTCTTCCAACGTGGCCATCAGCTCGTCTGGTGAGACGGTGGCTTCCAGATGTTCCATACCTAACAGGGCATCAAAATCAAATTCCTTCAGATCCATCTTCTCCACCATCCACTCCATGCCAGAGAAGGCATCCTCTGCACAAGAAAAATTACCATTTCAGTAAACCAGCAAACAATGCAATTCAAGCTTCTGAAAATAATCTAGAAGCTTATCTTTTAACATCCTTCTCCTCCTCTTTCATACTGGTATGAAAAAATTCAACCATCAGGGAAAAAAAAAAAAAAAAACCAACAACAACAACCCAACAAACCCAACCCTGCCATTTAGGTGCAGAAGACTGCAGGGTACAATGTAAACTGTCAGCTATTCCAACATTCCATCCCTCTTACTCCAACACGAGAAGAATTCAGGGTTGTTTGCAACAAACTGCCACGTTTGTTTCTGGTGATCTCTGCCAAGGAGTAGTACTCTAACAACTACTATGTTATTAAAAGGGCAACAGAAGCATCACTTTCCAGTACGCGAGTCTAGTAACCAGCAATCCTGTACCGTGTAAGCAGTGTGGTACACACACCTTCCAAGCAGAGGTATGCATCTGAGGTTACCTTCACACTTACGAAAACCTACCGATTTTATTTTTTAATCGGAATGTTACTAAATATACTATGTGCCCTTCTAATTGCTGCACTTTATGTAAATAAATAATATCTTACCCTGGCTGCTATCTATGGTGTTGCCTAAACTGTCCACAGCAAGCCAATTGGAGGAGACTGCCTTAGCCTTGTCGCTGGAGAACCCATGCGAACTGAGGGGCTCGGCCACCTCCAGGTAGTCATCTAGGAGTCCCAGACTTTCCTCAGCCACCGAACACGGCTGGCTGAAGGGGGATAATGAATCCCCCAACAGCATCTCGTTGTTCAAGAGGCTCATCTTCGTCAGTTTTTAATGCTTTGAAGTCGAAGGATGTAGACAAGTAGAGGGTCTCTGTGTCGACTACAGCAATGCTGCTGTGCGATGCCTTGCGAAACCTGCAAATAAAACTTTAATTCATCAGTACTTGTTTGACCAGTATAGCTTTTTAAGAGAAGTGCCACTTCAAGGAGTAAGTTAGTACTCTGTAGACTTTTAAGACTTCTCCGTTTTTCAAGACTGCTGTTTGCTTGAAACGTTAACATCTTTACACTTTGAATTTCTCGCTAAAGGCTCGCCAGAGCCAGCCGCAGGCTCCAGGTGCGAGTATCCCACCGAGAGCCGTCGGGCTTCCTCATGCCCAAAAACGGGCAGGGCTGCCGCCGGCCCCACCCACCCGCCGCCGTGACTCACGCCCACGCCGGCAGCCGCAGCCATTTCGCGATCCTGCCGCGTCCCTCACCCCGCCCCGGCAGCGGCCGCCATTTTGTTTTCGTGCCACGTTTCCAGCAGACATCCGGCTGCCGCCCAGGCTGTACGGCGCTGAGCCGCGCTAAGCAGGGAAAACGCAGCCCTAGAGACGAGGTGGAATAGGACAACGGACCTCTCTCGAATAAACCTACTTACAGAACAGGGCGTTTGTGCCAGAAACCGAATCGTGTGCCACACACACCGCCTTTTACTGGAGTTTCCAGAGAGTTACGAAACCCCTCCAGATCATCTGGGCAGACTTAGCGCCACAGTTATTAAAGGATTACAGTACCGGGGCCAGCTTATGAACAGCCCCTAGGGATCTACTCGGGACGATACACAAAATGGCACTTAAACTCTCGGAACCCTGATGCCTTCAATGCCCCACTCCTCCCCATCTACAGAAGCATTCCCTCGCGCGGGGTAAAGAAGCCCTCCCTAGAAATGTAGCGCTCATACTCCCATGAAACGGGAAAAAAAACCCCCAACTTTCGGGAATAGTTTCCTTGAGTAAGAGAAGGCACAAGAATTACTCGTTATCTCTTCTGAAATGGCATTTCCTGCCATTTCTGACGCCCGCCGCCCCCAAGGAGGTTGAGCCCCCACAAGGATGCCCTCTCCCCCCCCATATTACCCAGGAGACACCATCCATTACCACACGGGCGATAAACCCGCTCCCGAAGCCCACTTTAAAGGGGAGAGAAAAGGGTGACTAGCAACACACGGGCGACGGAACACCCGTCCCTCACACCCAATACTCACGCCATGGTTGCAGATGCCGGGGATGTGCCGAGGCCGCCGCCGCTGCTGCTGCCCCTGCTGCACTGGCCGATGCCGCCGCTGGCCCTGCCGCCCTTAAAGAGCCATGGCGGCCAGGGGAGGGGGGGGATAGGGGTGGAGGACTACTCCGCTCGTTGCCGCGCGGGAAGCTACGGAGCGCAAATAGACACACCAAACTTCCTCTCTTCCCAATAGCTACACAATGAACTGGCACCGCCCGCGCGCTGTCTTTATATAGGAGCCGCCTGTAGCAAAACAAGATCCGGCTGCCATGTGTCCTTCCGCCAACGTCACCCGCCGCCCGCCAGCGGCAGCCCGCCTGCAGCCGATCTTTCTGGCCTTCTCTCCAGCCGTTCTGCTACGGATTAATGGCAGGAGCCACTGGCAAAAGCTGCCACTCCAGGATGGGGCAGCGGCGGAGGGACTATATGGCCTCCGTCATCAGCTCGGAGCAGCTGAGGACGCTCCCCCCCCCTCCGCGGAGGTGGCGGGGGGGGGGGGGGGCGTTTAACCGCCAACAAAGACGGGGCGCTCCCAGAGGCGGCATCACACAGCTGGCCACGTGGGAAGAGGGGCGCTCATTGGCTGGAGAGGAGTTGCTCGCGTGCGCTGTGAGCTGTCATTGGCCAGGGTCCCAAGGAGGCCGGATGCTGCGGGGAAGGGGAAGAGGAAAGGGGAGGGGGGCGAGAAGGAGCCGTAGGGCTGAGAAATGGCGCCCGGAGCGGGGAGGGGGCGGGAGCGGGAGCTCCGCTTCTCACCGCCGCCCCGCGCCTTCGCCGACCTGTTCCTCTCGAAGCAGCATGTGTGTGTATGTGTCCCCTTTAATTTCCAACGGCCCCTCTTGTTCTCGACACAAAGTCCTGCCGAGGTCAGGCCGGAGTTGGTGGTGGCTGCTGCTCAGGCTGAGGCAGGTGCTGGCATGGCTCCCGTGGAGCGCTGAGGCCATCATGGCCTCCTGCTCTCTCAGATAACACATCAGCCTAGGGCAGCGTCGCCTTCCCTGCCTGCCGCACACATGCAGAGCTCAGATAATGGCTGCTTCAGGGTACAGGGTGTGTCTTTGCGTGCATGACGGCAGCTGCGTCTCTGACCTGAGCCTGCTGGCCTCGCAGCGGCCATGGCGCAGTATTGACCTGGAGTGGTTCGTGCGGAGTTTCGCTGGAGAGCCACGCTGCCAAGCAGCCAAGAGCATGAGTCTAATTAATGCCTTGAACTTATGCGAGAGCTGAAAATGGAGTTGGTTTTTCCCCAGCTGAGAAATGAGAACTTCCTCTCCAGACATGCAGATTCACACTGACACAGCTGCTTTTCTGTCCTCTGTGCAGCCATTACTCAAGACTGATGGGAGCATTAATGGATCACCTACATAGCCTCGCAGCTGTCAAGGGCAGTGTCACCTTGGAAAGTTTTTAAAGTGCAGTTTCACATTATGTTTCACATGATCTAAATCAACTTGCTGCTAGGAATGAAGCTGGCCCTCTTCCCTCGCCCCGTTCCTGGCTATACAGTTCCAACAGCTGGTCTGGCCCTCGGTGAGCCAGCTCAGCCAGCTAACCCAGCAGCAAACTCACGGGAGTCAACAGTTTTCTGATGGTTTCAGTCCTTCCATCATTTCACTCAGGTCAGAGAAGCGTCTGGTGAGCTGGCAGGATCACTACCTGTGTGCTTCCTCATTGTGTCAGAGTTATCCAGCCTCAAACGGTTGCTTTTCCACATTGCCAACCTTGCAGTGTGCCATCAGATGGGACCTTGTTTATTCAAACATCATCGGCCTGCAGGACAAATTGGTCTCAGCTACTTCTGCAAAAGGCTCCACTATTTTACAGTTAGGGCCTCTGTGGTATTTATCATAGAATCACAGAACGATTTGGGTTGGAAGGGACCCCCAAAGGTCATCTAGTCCAACCCACCTGCAGTGAGCAGGGGGATTGGACTAGATTTGTGTAAAGCCACAGCCTTCACTGAGTTTGCTCAGGTGTAGCTGCCTGGAACTTATTAAATGACTTGACTGATAATTTGCAAGGACAGGCATGACCCAGTTTCTACTTTTAGCAGTCTGATGTTACCATCATCACTACAAAGCTGAGTATGTCACTTCACATCTGTAAACTGAACAGTAGGTGTTGAATTAAAAAGGCAATTTTTTCTCCATGTTGGTTTGTGGGGTTTTTTGTTGTTGTTGTTGTTGTTTGTTGTTTTTTTTTTCTAGAAGCAAGGTTTTTGAATGACTCATTAAAATGGAGGAGGCAGGGG
The DNA here is from genome assembly GCF_036417535.1 of Chlamydotis macqueenii. Taxonomy (NCBI): domain Eukaryota; kingdom Metazoa; phylum Chordata; class Aves; order Otidiformes; family Otididae; genus Chlamydotis; species Chlamydotis macqueenii. Next base: position 56,333,392 of record NC_141556.1, read on the forward strand.
AAAATGTCCTCCAACGCCAGAAATCACGACGGTAGTAATTGAGCGATCTAAGATGACTGTTCTGATAAATACAGCATGGAGCAGGCAGATCTTGCTTCAAAGGAAAATGTAGAGGATGCGGCAGCTTTTGAAGAAGCCCAGTGGGTGATTGGATGGGTGGATGGGAGGACAGCAGCTCCATGTCCTTACTGGCTAAGGGAGAGCTCTCACATCCCCTGCCGTGCCTGCTTGCCACTCCTTTAAGTGAAAAGGGTGATTGTACAACCATAATCACAGCTAAATACACAGAAATGCTGTACACACCCAATCCTTCATCTTGAAAAGATAATTATAGATTTCTCTGAAAAGACTCTGGGTATGTGTGAGCAAGAATCACGCAAGCAAAAATGAAATATGCAATGAAGAACTTAACACAGATCTGCCTGTTTCCCAGCTGCCTGGTTTCCATTTTGTGTGTAAACTTATGTGGAAATTCGTCTGTATTACAAGCTCCAGACAGCAATTTTTTAAGAATCCTTAATCCAAAAATTCAAATCAAGTAACCAGAAGCCAGCCATTTAGTGAACAGTGTATTTTTCCCTGTTTCCTGAAGGACTGCAGAATTACGTTGCTACACTGTTTCATGAGCTACATTCCCAGTTCCTTTATAAATCATCTCTACGCATTTGCACGTATTATGTCAGAGGTTTCTCCTTTGTGGCTAGTGTTTTTGGCCAAGGTAGAAGACACCTCTTTAAGCCCAAGTAAAAATTCCTTGGGAATTTTTGTACCAAAAAAAAAAAAAATTAGAAATGTTTTCTAAGCAGAGAACTACTAGCTACCTGCTGCTAACTCAAAAAAGGTCTAAAAAGCGTTCCTTTCCAGTATTACAGAGTGTATTCGTGGCTCAGAGATTTAGAAGTCTGGCAGCTCTGAAGAAAATTGAATTTACAGCACAGAAAGTGGCTTCTGAATGATTAATTTATGTGCATGATCAATGAACTCCTGCTGACACGTTAACAGCTTTAGCATCGTGGATGTTATTTTCCTGCCCTGGATACCGTACCTCAGCAAAGAGAGCTCCTGTGATAAGTAAGGTGCATGCCAACTCGGAAGCGAGGGGCCAGCCGCGGGCGAAAGGAGCTGCTCACGCAGAGCTCACTGCAGGATGGAGGCCAAAGTGACCTTGCTGGGGAGTGATGGACCGCCCTGATAAATACAGCACTGCAGAAAGCCACCTGCGGCCAAACAGCAGCACCAGGAGGTGGAAAACTGGTACTCTCTCCATTCACCCTTCTCCTTCATTAAGACAGAAGGTCAATATATGGGCTTTATTTCTTTTGTTTGTTTGTTTGTTTTAAAGTTAACGTTGCAAAGGAAAAGAGGTTTTCTTCTTCCTCCAGCAAGTATACAGGAGATAAACATGCTGAATGCTATGTTATTAAGTACACAAAAGACCGGGAGGACGTCAATGTTTCCATAGTAACATCTCCTGGCACAGCCTAGACCATCTGTATAGGATGCTCTCAGGGACCGTCGGGGGGGGGGGCGGGGGCAGGAAAGTACTCCCGGGCCTCTGTAGCAGGGGAGCGAGGTGGGGGGGGAGTACGTATTGGTGGGGCCAGGAGGGTAACCAGCAGAAGTAGCAGAGATGGAGATGTTTGCTCTTCCCTGGAGTGCTGGGAAAGCCACAGCCAGGGAAAAGGGCTGGGAGACGCTGCGTCATCAGGCGGGCGCATGACCCCCATGGTGGCACTGGGCAGGCGGCTTTGGGCCCCCACGGAGCCTCAGTGACCCAGGGAAGGGGCAGATGGGCTTTTGGCTGGCCCTGGGCCCTGCTGGAGTGGCTGGGGAGGAGGGGGCATTGCCTGCTTTGCAGAAGGATGAGTGTGAGGGCAAGTTCCTGAGGGGATTCTTGTGATAATTTCTGTCCTTTGAATCTTCCATCAGAAGGGACAGGTAGCCTTACTCCACACTTCGGTGAGCAAAGGATTTCCAGAGACCAGCAGGAATTTTTTTCTGGAGACAGAGTGCCGAGGGAAACACAACGGAGGAATGAGGCAAAGCAGCTAGACATTTTGAGCAATTTCAAGGGAGAATTACCTACAACCTCTACAGCACAGGGTAATTTGCAGTGCTCAGTTGCTTCTCTCCTCATGCGGCACAAACAGCTATCTGAAGGATCTTTTCTGCCAGATTCTCATCGTAAGCTCTTCAGGGATTGCTTTATAGACGTTCTGTTTTAAAACTAGATTGAAAAGCAAATATATGTGATTAAAGATCAGGCTGGGAGGTATTAGCATCCATCTTTTATTACATACAAACAGAAAATAAGTTAGCCATATGCTCTGTCTCGTTTGTTTTGGACTAGTGCACCAAATGGAATCTCTAATAAATCATTCATTGCTTACCCACCTCCTCACTGTCTTCTGTTTCCATCCTGTTATGTAAATATCACTGACATTTGAAATGAGACTAATAAAAAAAAAGGATTAAATCTGCAATTTACTTTTGCAACTTACAGTTCAATTATTTTAGACAGATATGGAAACAATCCTGCTCGTCCACCTACATTTTTTTTACTGAACAAACGTGGGCATGCCAAGCACATGCTGATAGCTCACAAATTATGGCTCTCCAGAGGCTCAGTTACAGAATCAGCCAGCCTGTGGCCAGCTGCCACAAGTAAAAACATTGTGCAAATCTAGTAAGAGGGAGGTTAGTTTTAACTTGTAGCTTGCCCAAGCATGAATTTTCTGAGGAAAGCTACAACTGGTTGAAAATTATGTTTAGCAAAAAATATGTGTGCATATGACTTTTCTTCAGGCCATAGGTGGATTTGGGTTTTTTTTTTTTGTTTTCTCATGGTCCAGCTTTGCTTTATTACGATGAAAGTACTTGAGGGGGTCAAGAATAATCCCTCGTGTATTAGCACATGTGGGAGCAGTGTAGCACACAAACTGTTTCCAGTTGTCCAAGCAATAGAAGAACAGAAACGTATCCCACAGCAACTGTTCTTCGCAGGGTTGTGCTTCATGTGACCCCCGCTGCAGACTGCGTGCTCAGTGTCTGTCAAAATGTATGTATCTGTATGCTGTCAGCATCTGCTGGAGTCACACGTGCCAGGTGCCTTGTGCCTTTCTGTGCAAAAGGAGGAAGAGGAGAGCAGCAATGCACATCCCTTCTTTTCTAGCAGTGTGAGGTTAGCCAGAGTTGTGGCCTGACAAGCAGGTACAGATCATGAGACTGCAGCATCTCAGCCAGCCACAGACACCAGTGGGTGAGTTAACAGCTCGTCGCCACTTCGTTGGACTTGTCTTTCACTGTCTCAGTGCCCCTTAGACTTGTCAGAGTGAGGACTCTTTGCTGTGTCAGTCTAACAGCAATTACACTGCTCTCCTGAGCCTGGCATCTAAACCAGCAGCTTCGTCTGAAGCATGTGGAAAAGTTATTTCAGCTTGAGTTATTTCAGCTTCTTTGTTCAGGGGTGGGGTTGGGGGGGTGCACAATGAACGGCTGCTAATACCAGACTATGCTCTGTGTGCTCTGTCGGGGATTTGTTTTTAACTTCACGTTCCTTCAGAGTGTCTCGATAAGGCCGGGATGAGAGCCTGTGACTGAGTATATCCCATCAATGAAATAAAACAGGATCCCGGGGATATCTTGTGTGCATGTGAGATCTCTTTGTCTCTGATGCTGGCAGGCAGCTTCAGCAGGAGCACAGAGAAACCAGGTAGTTCAGATGAAGCTCTGAAACTCATCTGGGGATATATCACCGTTGAGGCTATAGGTCTCCTTGTCCCTGGGCAGAAACACTGCAGACATTATTTGGTGATATTTCTCCGCTCTTCGTAGGCAGCAGCTGCTCAGTGGCTGGAATTTACGAGCAGACTTCAATCTGTCTTAATACATACGTGTTTACAGAGCAGCAGAGAGAAATTCCTGGCAGATGTTGACGCAGTTGTGATATCATTGAGTTTATAGCTTTTTCCTGAATTACTGTCGTTTTCCCTCCTAAGGTCTCTGTGTTAGGAGATTTGGCAAACAGACAGGAAGAACATTCTTTCAGAAGGCTTTGAGACTGCTCTGCTCCCTGCACTTGTGCATGGGCTTACGGGTGGCCTTAGCAGAGCCTCCTCAGATGCGCTACAGGGGGATTGGCCATAGGCAAGCTGGATAGTAGTCCCCAAAGAAGACTTCATCGCCAAAGTATTGTATTCAGTAGGCGCTGTGGCTTCTCAATCCACTGACCCTCTTTCTGGTATCACTGTGGCGCTTGGTAAATGGAGGTTTGCAGTTCTCTTAACAGGAGGAGGTTTCTATGCTTGACTGCTGAGAGAGCTGGTTTGAGACTAAAGCCAGGTCTGTCTGAGGAACCAGCCGTGGCAACCCACCTCTGTTGGGGGGTACTGTTGGCCTGCTCTGTTGACACTCAGAGGGTGAGACTTTGTTGAGGCCTTGTCCTGGGATTGTGATGATGGTAGACATCTCCTCTGGGTCTAAGGCAATGTAGGCACTGTTCAGGAAGGTAACATTTGAGCCATTCACCTTAGTCGTGCAGTCCCAGTGGGACTGATTTGGATGCAGAGCACTTACCAGAAATACAGGTCTCCCCTAGGCAGGGCAGGCTCTGTCTGACCACAAAAGGGTGAAGTCTGTCCCAGGCCACAAGGCTTGGGAGTCCCGTCTGCCAGTGACACCAAGCATCTTCCTTTGCAGTGCAGTGATGGATTGAAGATGGATCACTCTGCTTTTTATTAACTTTCTCTTCTTACTTAAGAAAACAAATTACAAAATTAGGAAAAAAAAAAAAGAACGAAAGAAGAGGAAGGTTCCTAAGCCAAATCACTTAAATCACTAGCTCATCGTTTAAGAAAAGGCACTGGGCTAGATGCTTCCCACTGTCTCTCTCATGGCCACAGGCAGTGATTTGGAAAAGAGGTTTGTGCCTTGGTCACGCGCTTGCCTCAGCAAAAACTAATCTCCACTTGAATGCCAGGAAGTTGGGACCCCTGCCAAAATGCTCTCTAACAAGCAATGTGGGAGCTGCAGCTCCGTGGCCTGTGGGATTACTGTGTCTTGTACTACCTTTGCTTCAGCGTATCTCAGGCCCTCTGACAGCATGTCACCACTGCTATAAACAACAGGGAGTTGAACATAATTCAGATTATATTATCTGTATAAGTGGCAGTAGTTATTATGTCCAAGGCTGTAACTATCCTCTGTGATAAATAAATTAAAGAATTCGAAGGCAAAAATGTCTCTCTGCCATATTGCTTTCAGGAATGATTGCTTCTTGTCTTTAAAAGGGGGTAAGGAGCCTGCCAGGGCATTACAAATTTTGAAGTAATGTCTGTCGTGGGACAGGTAAAGAGGCAACACAGCCCATCACTTGCCATCTCTGCCCTTGTGTCTGTTGCTGGTTTAGTCTCTGTCCTTTGCAACGCTGAGCAGAATGAGACGAGAGTCTTACGGGACTGGGGTCACTGTAGTGGGATGTCTGATGGGACAGTGTTCACCCTGTGCTTCTGTGGAACAGTGACAGTTCTACCACAGTGAGAGGCAGGGAAGGGGTGGGCTTGCGCTGAAGCGAGGGAACTGTTGCCTAAAAAAAGAAAATCCAAAACAAAAGTGAAAACTCAAGCGAGCAACTTTTGTCCATTATTTGTATGGAGAAGGCTTCTCATGAAGAATGTGGTTAGAATTGATATATATATTTCCCCCGAGAAGCTTAGTACTGCGTGTTAATAGTCAGATCAAAGAGCTACTTAGCCACTAAAGCCAGGATATTGAACCAGGGCAGCAAAATAAAAATCAATTTGACGTTTAGTGTGTTTAAAGTGATTTTGTTCAGAACAAACTTCTGCGGGAGTACTTAGGAAAGCTTAAGATCATGAAAAGTCTGAATTTTGTGAGCCAAACTCATCTCCCACTCTCCATCTATTCGTAAAATGACAAGAACGCTTTCTATGTACAGAATGATTTCAGATCTTCCCTGCTTTGCCTGTTGGTCTGACCACCTTGTTTTGCCTTCACATTTGCAAGCTTATTCCACAGGATCACATACTACATAATTAGCCTGCTCACCACCACATTCCTGGCTCTGTGACTTGTGAATGATGCTGTCCTTCTTAAAGTATGCTAGTAAAACCTTTATACTGTGCTCTCCGTGACTGTGTAGGGGACACACTTGTTACATGACAGCTATTGTAAGAAGGTGTTGAATCTTAAAAAGAAAAAAAAAAGGAAAGAAAAAATGAGAGGGGAAGAATATTTCTTGTATCCCTCATAACTCAGCCTGACAAGGATAAAGAAGGTAAAATCCAGATATTTCAAACAGTTCCCCAAGCATCTAGATTGCAGCAGTGCTCCTGGGGCTGGAAATCAATACTGGGTTTCACTGGTAGGAGGAAGAATCTGTGAATAAAGCCCAACATTTCAAGATGCAGCCCCAGGTTCAGTGAACCGTGCTGGAGCCATCGAATCAGACCTAGTGTGGGTAGTGGGCCAAAATATTTTATCTTATCTGGAAGAGAAATTCCTTGTTTGGAAGAGGCTCCTCTTTTTTTCCCTGAGACTAAATTTAAAAAGCAGCAACTGTTTGCAGCTTTTCTGGAGTTTAGAATATTAAAATAAATGTTAAAAAAAGACAGAGGTGATTAAGTGTTGGGGGAAAAAAAGAAACATTTATCATACAGTTAACACTTTAGCATGATAATCTCAAATGTGGGGTACAGTCACCTTCTCTCCCGCTAGCCTAAGATTAGCCTCAGAATAGTTAGGCTGGAATTTATTTATTTTTTTTAAATGAAGGGATGCAAAAATAAATAAGTAAAATGTAAGCTCAGCTACATTAATTTCCAGGACAGGACTGTGTTTATATAACAAAGCATGCAAAATATTTTGCTTTTTCCAAAATTCACCTTCTTCCCAAGCTGTTTGTTCCTCAGGCTAAGAACAAAAAAAAGATGCTGAGTCTCTTCAGCCTGGAGAACCTTTTATGCTCCTCTTCTTTGTATCTACCTTTTCCATACTTGAAATAATTACCATGACTCCCCTTAATTATTTCTTCTTTACATTAAACAAATCCATATCTTTTCATCTTTTCTCCCTATTCATGCCAGGACAGATTTTATGCAGTGGTGCAAACCACTGCCTCCATTAACCACGTATGGCAAGCTCTAGGCTTTCCAGGGGCATTAACGAGGGGGTAGTACCTGGCACAGAGCCCACAGAGCAGCTCGTGATAGCTGTTCCTGTAAGACTGCATATGACGCAAAACCTGCTTGATCTCATCTGATCTGTTTCTACCACAGAACAAAGGAAAAAAAAAAAACAAAACGAAACAGGCAAGGAGTATCAGAAAAAAAAAAAAAAGCTAAAGATGTAGACTCCCTTTGTATCATAACATATCCTCCAAAATAGTTAAATGTTAATTGCTGAGTCCTCATTAAAACAAGTCTCACAGGACAATGTTGTCACCATAGCATGTCTTCCCAGAATTAAGGAGTCTGGGAGCTATCAAAAGCAGCATCGCTTCATTCTTTACTTCACATCCAACACTTGCGCCCCACCTTCGCAAGCAGGCACATAAAACTGGGGTCTTACTGCAAAGAGCTTCAATACACCAGCCACAGCCCAGCGGCACAGCGGCTCCCTCACCGCCTCAAGGCTGATGCTTGGATAAGAGAGGAGTGCATTTGGCAAGGGAGAGAATCGGCACATAAAAAACAACACGTGACTGAGCAAGGACGGAGGAGTCTGCACAGGAAAGTTTAATATTAAAAGAGGGACGGAAGCCTGTGAAGTCTGGGGAGCCACATGAAAGGCAGGTGCCTGTCCGGGCACGCGGGCTATCGGAGAAAGGATGGGAGGCACAGCGCCATAATTACGCATCATCTTGTGACTGCTGCGAACGCTGCCAGGAGCCAGCGCGCTGCAGTACCGAGCGGATTGCTCTCTCAAGGCAAGTTGCTGAGCACCCAGAGCTGCAAAGGGAAAGCAAGTGAATCAGCAAGGGGCACGTCAGTCCCCAAGCACTGGTTGTGGTGCAGAGTTATGTCAGCACAAAGGTGATGCACCAAGACAAAAGCAGAGGTGCTTCTTTGCTTATAAACACACCAGAGACAATCAGGTTACTGTGGAAAGTCATTTTATTTCAGAATTTCACACACTCAGTCACAGACCATGCACTTAGACTTTCCCCTTTGCAAATCCACAGCCTCCAGGCCTGGGAAAGATGGGGCATCACCTCTTGACTTCTCACTGCGAGTACGCACATGTTAAGAGTGAGGGCCCTGACGGCAGCTCGCCAGGAGGCAGAAAGCAGCCTCTGGTTTCCATAATTGCTTTTAAACACTGGAAAATAAATCCATCTGACTCGAGGGATTAGTGGTGGAGCTCAGCAGCAGTGAAACCCCACTGCTGAGCAAGTCGGTCCTCGCCCTGTGGTTACAGAGAACAAGACAACAATCTCGTGGGAAGCTCACGTGAGCTAAGGTGTAGCAGAATGCACCGAGGCATTCTTGGAGCCCAGGCAGCAACCAACCAGAAGCATGCTCTGGGCCTCTTACAATCAATTTGTCTCTGAGCTGCTCTGCCAGGAAGGTGGCCAGGAGCTGCCCTTTTCACATTCAGCTTTAGGTCCTCCTGCTCTGCGCTACAGCTTTGACTAGGAAGGAGCCTACCTCTAGGTAAGACAACCCTCCAGGCTGTACCTCAACACGTGTACTGCCTTTAATACTGAAAGGTGCCAGTTCAAAAGACGCCGCAACAGTCTGACCCACAAGCTGGGTACAGCACTAGGGTACAGCAATCAGTGTAAGTTTCCTGCACACTCACCCTGCTCCTTCTTCCCTGCCTCTGTTGCCCCTTATGCCTGACCCTGCTCTTGAAATACTCCTAGTTGCAGTGTCCCTGTGACCCATTACATCTTTGGCCTTTGCTGAGACTGCCACTGCCAGGGCAGCTATTGCCTGCTGCGGTGGCTGCCTGCAGGAAGTGAGTGTTTGCCTCCTGTGAAGGGGCTTGTGGCTAGCTCCGAGGAGGGAAAAAACTGAAGGGAAGAAATGATGGAAGTGAGTCAAGTGAAGTGGAGCAAAGTCTACAGAAAAGGCAAAAAGGCAGCTTCAGTCTCCATTTGATACACAAATTGAGCTCAATAGCAGCAAGAAATGGCCATAAAATATTAATTCATTAGGTTGCCAGGAAGAAGTGAAAGCATTCATGTAAAAATTTCTATATACAGATATGTATGTGGCAACTCAAGCCAGCTCAGACCGTGGCTTCCTTCTGCTTACATCTCACCTTTTTTGTATCTATAGTTTTGATCATTCCAAACCACGTTGCTGCTCAATTCTGCGTGAAGATCATGGTACTGAAGTCAGCACCAAGTGAGGGTGAGATCACACTGAAGAAATGAACATATGGGGAACTCCTGACAACCCCGATATTTTAATATTTTGGTTGACCTTCAAGTAATCAGAAGAAAGGGGAATTTCCCCCAGTAGCCTACAGGCTTCCAAGTCTTATCTGTCTGCTTTTAGGGTAGGAAGGCTGACATCAGAAAGGCAGTGGAGGGCAGGGAAAGGAAGAGGGGAAAAAATCTGGGGACCAGAGTGAACAGCAATCAACAGTTGACCAACACTGACTGCTGCAAAACTTACAAAACACAAAATCATACAAACAGAATTCCTGTTAACCTTTTATAGACTAGACTTTATATACACACATAAACTTCAAAGTACACAACTGGCAGTCTAGAAAATACCAGTACCCTAAGGATTAAATAATTTAAAATGCAATGTTGCATTATCACTGTATATGGAATACTATCTGACACATTGGCTAAAATGGACGGATCGTCCGAGAAAGATGCTCCCTCCCTCATCTCCCCGGCACTGCCTCTAAAAGAAAACAAGGGCTAAAGACCCCCCTCTGTGGTTCCACTCCTGAAACTCACCTTGAAACTTTTCTGTCAAAGGGGAGTAAGTCCTGAGAGGAAAGGAAGAGAAAAGGATTCCTGCTCCCTCTAAACTCTGCTGCTGCAGTAACTCTCTCCATTGGCTAGGGAGGCTGGACAGCAAGGCGGGGGAAAAAGGGTGCTAAATCTGGGGAAAGGCAAGTATGTTTCTGTAAGGATAGCTGCACTGGTCTCTTGAGAGAGAGACAGCCCCAGGCTCAGGAGGACCCTCTCCCTCCCCTTTCTGAAGATGGGAGGCCAGAAGGCTGAATGCAGAGTACACAGAGCCCACACGGCTACTGCAGGGGATACCAACAGTGCAGCAGCTGCCCCCCAAAACCCACACCGCAGTCCAGCAGCAGATGGGGGAGCAGCCAAGGGAGAAAAGCCTGGCAGCAGCCATAAACACGAGTAGGCAGAACTGCATTACCAACAGGTCCAAACAGACTGAACGGGAAGGTGTGCCCTCACCAGCTTTCTAAGAGTAATTGTAAACTGGAAGCACTGGAAAGTCAGTGCATGGGAATGAGGAAGGGGACAGACAGACGCAGTTCTGAGGTGGCCGGGGAGGGGGCTAAAACACACACTAAGAGCAGATGGCAAAGCCAACACATCTCTAAATGCCAGCTCAGCATATATACCCTAATATCAGTGTATGGGACAGAACCTTGCTGATGACAGCAGTTCAGTCCTGTCACCTTCACAGACTTCTAGCTGGTGAGAATCTGGCTAACGTGTGCTTATTACAAAGCCCTTTGAGGCATGCAGTCTTGCTTCCACCTCCTATAAACGAGAAGAGCCATAAGCTCCTGGGGAAAAGATGAAAAAAATAATCCCCATTCCCATGTGTGTCTCCCACCCCTCCCTGATAATCAGCCTCTCTTTCCTTCAGGCCAGAGAGACACATCTTAGGAGCCGCCCTGTTCTCCATTCCCAGGGCCATTCCCACCAGCAACACTCAGCAGATCTGGCTGGGCAGGAATGGCAAGCCCTGCTCCTTCGGCCCCATCACACAGCCAGACCACAAAAGTTTCTTCCTCCTCTGCGACAGCTTCAGTGAGAATTGCCCATGCTGGAGGTTGTGTGGCAACAGCCTGGACAAGCCTCAGCCCTTACTCCTGAACTCAGCTTGCAAGGATGAGAAGGCTCCGTAAGAGCAGGCTCCTACAAGCTCTAGAGCCCAAAATACTGCCAGTGTAATCATTCTCCACTCAGGAATACAAAAGCCAACCCTATCCAAAACATCTCACTCAGTCTGCCCTGCACAACTGGGTCAAAGGGACCAAAAAAAAAAAAAAAACCAAAACAAAAGGAAAACTTAAAAAAAGAAAAAAAAAAAAAAAAGGAGGAAAAGTGAGACCACGTGGCAGAACAGAAAAAAAGAAACATAGGGCCAAGTCAGGCTAGGGGAAAGGCCCTCAACGCAAGTCTGCCAAAATCGTTGCTGGATTTACAAGCCCAGTTCCACCTTCTTCAGACCAAAACGAACTCCCTGCAGTAAGTGTACTACAGGAGAAAGAAGTGCATAGTTTGGTTTAATTTTTTTTTTTTGGTAGACACTTAAACATCAGCAGAATTTAGGCAAAGATCTTACAGCTGCAGTTTTAGCCTCTTTTCCCTGGCCAATGGGTACCTGTTCGGGCAGAGATGGTGGAAATGGACCAGTAGCACCAAGAAATTCACTGGAGCACCAACTCTACTGCAGGAAATAATAACGAACAAAAAGGAGACAGAGAGAGAGAGAGAAGTGGAGGAGACATATTTCACAGTAATCAAAGTCCGTCCTGGCTAAACCCTATTGAGATTTCCCTAGGTAAGGCCCCATTATGTCTGCAGCAAGACCTCTGGCTCTGACAGAGAGCTGTAGAGGGTATAGCCCAACTCATCCACTTCTTCGGGAGTGAGCTCTGAAAACAAGTTCACCTTGGGGTTCAGAGCACTGGGGAGGACACCTGCCTCCAAGTAGCGGATCAGCCCCTTCAGCGCCTGCAAGAAGCGATCAGCCAGCATGTCCTGGGACCAGTCAGATTCCTCTTGGGATAGGTGCAGGATGACATTGGTGAGCTGGCTGGCAGTGAGGTGACCCAGGGCTGGGTTTAACTTGCATATCGCTTTGAAGATCTTCAGGCACAAGCAACGGCAGCCAGAATCACACTGGTCCAGGGCTCGGAGGCGAGCAGTTTCTGCTGGCCGCAGGCTAAGTCGCCATAGATTGTCATTCTGGGCCAGTCGATGGGGTTTGGCCACAAGGATGATGTCGCCCAGTGTCAGAGATGGTAGGAAGTCAATAAAAAGATGCCGTTCTGGATCATACTGGACTTCCAGCGTCAAATCTGCTGGGGGAGCTGCTGGACGAATCACATAATCCAAGAGAGTCCCAATTGCTGGCCAGTTGATGGAGCCAGCTACAACTTTCTCAAAGGCGTCTGCTACAGCTCTGGGGGAAAGATAACCTCCCACCACACAGCGGTCCCAGTAGCTGCTCCCACGAGGAAAGTACTCTGGGTTTTCCCGACGCACCAAGTAGAAGCCAGGAATGTTCATGATAGTGTCCTCCCCAGGGATGCACGACCACAGGTTCTGCTCCAGCATCAGAGGCACGATGAGCTGGATGTGGTCAGCTGTCACTACCTTTCACAAGAGAGAAAAGTTGGTAAGAACAAGCTTTCTCTCTCCACACGCAGTTTTATTCACCACCTTTAGATAGCCTTCTGTTCGAAGGAACTTGGAACAGGGTTCAGCTGTCTCACTGTCCTCTCTGCGTAGGATTCTCTGTCAAAAGACATTCTGAAGGACTATTTCCCATTGTCAGTGGGATAACTCCAAGGTATAACCCAAGCCAGGGCTTACATGGTACATGCTATTCAGAGATCTTTAAATACTTCAGCACCTGACATGGGCTGCATATAGACGAATAATTTTGCCTGCTATTGCTTTAAGTCCACTCCTTGGATGCGAGATGCAGCTGGCCCAGGACACAGCACCACCACACGATAATTTAAAAGAGGAGGCAGAGTATTACGTTTCTAGACAGCCTTAAGTTGCCACGGTTTAATTACCCCATGCTACAACTATGTACTGCCCTCACCCAGTCTGCCACATTGTTCAGAAAAATGTCATTAAAGATCCCTTTTCAGCAACATGATTAAGACCCCAGATCTAAGTTTCACTGGACACTTGACACTCCATTCCAGAGCTCTGACTCAAACAAAAAAGGGTGCCCCTGAATCACTCACTATAGCCATGGGCATCTTGCCATCAGGGAGATACGCAGCAGGGACTGCTGTCCAATCCAGGTCTGTCATGCATTAAAAAAAGAGTAGGGAAGACCTACATGAATATACAGGAGTTCTAAGGGAATATCATGTATCTGGAAGGAGACAGAAGGGACACAGAGAAAACAGAGGTCTACTGAAGAAACAGCAAGAAAAACACAGCTAAAGGGAGAGTCAGAGGGGAAGGAAAGAAGGGCTGAGATAATCCAGAGAAATAAAAGAGCAAAAAGCAAATGCTTTGCAGACAACGCCAGAGCAGCCTGGTCACGCCTGTCCAAACAGTATTGCAGAAATCAACGCCTGGCTCCACAGTGGGAAAGGCGACACCAAGAGCCTTATTACAGAGGAATGTTGTGCTGAGCCAGCACCGCCAACAGGGAAGCCTGAAATGTCCCTGCCTAGTCAGCCTTCTGAATAATGACCCGTCACGCGGCCCCAGGAATTACCTGCAGATCATCATACAGGCTGCCGCTGAGGTACATGTCACGCAAGGGCATGTCCGGCAGCTTGGCACGCAGGAAGCTGCGCAGCTCAGCACAGATATCCACGGCTGCTTGCTTGGCCCGGGCCTGCTCATCCGCTGGGATAGCTACCTTCCTCCGGTAATAAGCAAAGAGCTTTTCTTGCAGAGACAGACGAAGGCGGGATTTTTTCAGCTCCGCTTGACTCCTCTTGGCAGATGGCTTGGGCTTTGTGGGTCGGAAAAAGTCTGCCAGACAGAAGGAAAACTGTTGATCATCTGCAGTGTTCCGCTGTGAACTGCTCTGCAGAAGAAAATCTGCAGCACCAAAATGCAGCCTCCTAGGTCTCAAAAAGCTTTCAACAGACATTTTGCACGCTTTACACAGGTACCAGTCAAAAGGGAGATGCTGCGAAACTCCAAAAGATACTACTACAAGAATCAAACGGGATGAAAACAAGTTACTAGATTTGGAATTTAGCGAGAACACAACCAACATTGTGCACAAGGAAGTAATTTTAATGGCTACATGGGCAGTACTTCAGTTCAACTTCATCAAAAATTCAGCACCACTACCAGTTCAGAAGATTTTAACATGATGTCAGACCAGTGCATAAAACATGATTGATCTCATTTGTCTTTAACATCATAAAGGATTTCTACAAATTGATCAGCAAAACCCAGTCCTGACTAGGGTACGAGATCTGAGATCATGCCACTTGGAAATGATATGGTTGTCAGGAGTCTGATCAACACTTACCAGGAGGGTGAGCTGACCGATCCTGGGGCCAGCACAGCTCAGGCCATCATAGCCCCAATGAAAACCTCCCTCAAACTTTCACTGGTTGAAGAGCAGAGAGCGCACTCATAGGCACATATCAGCAACACAACGCTTTACGCTGCCGTCTGCATTATGAAGCAATGAACCAGCACTGATGCCCTAAGCCCATTTTTTTCTGACCTGGTTTCCTAAAGAAGTAAGTTAATGCCTCCCATCTCTCTTCAGACTTCTCTTAACATGGACCAAGAGTTTCAGAAATTATTAATGAGAATTAAGGAAGAACTACAGATTCAAGAGATGACTGGAAGAGCTGTGGTACTTAATGGGTTCAGGAGAAACACCCAAGTCAGTGGCCCCACTAAGGCAATCGGCTGTTGCACATTCCTTTGGCAACAGGCATTTGGCCACGCAGGACGTGCAGAATGGCTAACCAAGCACAGACCTGCCTTGCCCAAGCTCAGCAGCTGCTGTCTCTTGTCCCACTGGGGTCTTTTGGACAGGTTTAAGGGCTTGTGTGAAAAGGAAACAGCCCTCAAAACCATAGGGAAACAGACTTCATTGTCTGGTCATGAAAAAACTTATTCTTCTATCTTAAGTTTTAGTTTTAATTGATTATTTTAGTTTATGACGCCATCATCAATGGTTTTATTCGTCAGTCCTCATCCTTGGAGAGGCCAGCAAATGATCTAGATCCCACTTAACCCAGATGTCTAATTATTTAATGTTTCCTCAGCAGAAAATCCATTGCCCTCCTGAAGCTGACTTTCTTCAGAGAATCTGGAAATCACGTTAAAGCTTGACTGCTGCTTTTCAGATTCAAAGTCATTCAGTCTAAGAAGGTCTCTGATTTTTATTTTAAATCTCCAAGTGTAAATCTCCCAAATTGACCAGGGATAGAGAGTAAAACCCATGAGAAAAATGAAGCAAACACATAACAAACACGGATGGACTCTAATTTACTTATTATTCCAGTCAGAAAGAAGACTGCAGGTCACTTTATATAGCCTGATGAAGACTAACTCAGTGATAAGCAGCACTAAACAGGCAAACAGTGTTACAGAAATTATTAGGAAAATGGTAGAAATAATATAGGAAATACTGTTATTAATTGCTAGTACATTCACAATTTGAATATTCCCCTCTTAAAAAAAACACAAACAAACTGAAATGGTCCAAAGAAAGGCAACAAAGGAATGGAATGGCTTTTTCTGAGGAAAGATTGCACAGATAAGTATTCAGTGTGAAAGAGAAAAGACTGAGGGAGAAAAAAGCTTAAGACCATGAAATCATGAGAGGAATGAAGAATGCAAATGGGTGACTATTATTCACCGGTTCCCAACGTAACTGCTAATTCTTGAAGTTACCAGTAGACCTACTTAAAACAAAAACATCAAAATCCTGGGCTAGACAGAGTATTCTCTTTCCTGCGTTCCTTTAAATGAATACAGGGTTTACAGGCCTGGATGATTCTGCAATGCAGGAGCATCACCCTGCCCCTTACCCGTGTCTGTGGCCGAAGGATCAGTGGGCAGGGTCTGCAGGGAGCGGCTGAGGTTAGTCTTCATGTCCTGGGTCAGTAAGCGTGAGGAGGAGCCCAGCCAGTTTGGTTCTTCCCAGCTTCTCTTTCCCGACTGGCTCAGGCGAGTGGGACTGCTGGGAGCGCTGATTGCGCGGTCGTACATCTAAAGCAACATCACCAGGCACAGTTTGAGTCGTGAAGAGCTCAGTGTTTGCATTTTACCCAGCACCCTGGCTCTTTTTGTTTCCCACTCCTTCCTTCCAGTGCCCCTGTGCTCGGGTCCCACCCTGTCGTCCCGCACGCTCACCCGTTTGACGGCCAGCGTGGCGATGCCCAGCATAGCGGCTCCACCCACGCCGAGCACAAGCCGGGCGTTGGACAGCACGAAGTCGATGGCTGTGCCGATGCCATTGTCATCTTTTTTCCCTTTGCGCTGCCCAGCGCCTGCCATCTCACCTGGAAGGAGCAGGAGCAAACGGATCAAAACACGCAGCCCTAAAGGTTCACTCCCTTCTGCTGCACCCCACGCTGACGGCTCTCGAGGTCTTAGCACGGAGCCATAGGAAAGGACCACCTAACCCTGCAGCCTCTTTAATTATCTTCCCTCAAGAAGCTGCTTATTCTCAGACATGCCAGAGTAGTACTGACAGAGCTCTGCAATGGCAGCATTTCTTTGCATCCAGCTCCGTTTATGACCTCAAGAAAAACATCCCAAATTTGACGTGAGGCTTCTAATCATTGAAGCAGGCTTAACTGTGCAATCATCTAATGCTTTTTTGAAAAGAAAGATTTACTTCAGCAATATTTTGCAACAAAATCCTGTATATTACGTAAAGACCATTCAGGTATTTTAAATTTGTGCTTCTCAACCAAAACATGGCTTTCTTAATGCCAATTGATTTTCTTATTCTTAATCCAATGTGTGTAACTTTGCTCATAGTCAAGGCGATGCTCGGACGGTCAACTGCCTGTCTGTCACAAATCAGAATGTTCCCAAGAGTTGACCAGCAGTCTCGGAGCATCCACTCCCAGATGCATTTTTGGACAATGGCTGGTCCCAGGTACTTCAAAGACACCCAAGACCACAACACACCACAAAGGGAGCAGCTCCCTTGCTTTCACTGGACATTTATTCCTGCTCTCAAGGCTAGTGGGTTTGACTCTCGCACAAGCCACGTATAACCCAAAAATTAATGCGATTTTCTTGCACATGTACTTTTGTTTCCTCCAATTTCTGTTGAAGCTGGCCTTGATATTTGGCCAGCTACACGTGTAAACCACATTTCGCCATTGCTGTAGCTGTAGGTGGATCCTCAGTGAACCTACATGAAAACACCAGGAAATTCCTCCAGCCTGACTTGAGATCCGTTTGCTAAGTCAATTTCAAAGCTTCAGAGCCTGCCTGACTTGAGTGGCTTAAAACCGCCCTTAGGTTTTTCTACGGCCAAACTATAATCTCAGGAGGAACGTTCCTGCCTTGATGAATCAGGAATCCAGTCACTCTTCATCCCTACGCAGAAAACAAATGCACTTTCACAAAGCTAACTGTAATAGTAGCACGAAAAACACTGTTATATCATTGTAAATGACCTACCTGTGACCTAATGCATTTGTAAAAAGAACAGGAGAGCCCTCCTGGTGCGCCTGTGGAAGCACCTTCTTCAAGATAGTGGTGGGCACGGAGCATCAATCATCTATTTTGTCCAGCGAGGAGATTTTGGAAAGAAAAGGGAAATAAATGGGGCCAAAAGGAGCTACAGGGAATCTCTAAACCAGGCCCCCAAGCTTGCTCTGCAGGAAAGCTTGCCCCTTCTCCAGCTCTCTTTCCTTGTCCTCCAGCCGCTGCAGCTCCCGGTTCTTGCGGAACTCGCGGCGGACGAAAGCGAGGTAGAAATCCTGGTCCGTGTAGCGCAGCCCACGGCCCTGGCGCAGCAGAGCCCGATAGAGGGTCAGGACAGCCTCCCGGGACCAGGCTGCCATGGGGGACGGGTGCACGGACGAGCGACCTAGACAGAGGTGACAAAGTGTGGGATCCGAGTCAGCTTTTCCCTTCCCGGGGGACGCACCGGCCGCCGCCTCCCCGCCATGCCTGACCCCTAGACCACAGTCCTCCACGGCCCCGGTAGCGACGGAACGGCCTCTCTAACGGCGCATGGGGGAAAACGGGCCCTCCGAGGGTACAGGGCCGCACTCCCCGCTGCGGGGGGACCGGCGGGCCCTGCGGCCCGGCCCTCCCCGCGGGAGGCCACCCCAGGGCCGCTCGCAGCACCCGCTCACCGCCGGGGTCCCGGCCCGGGGTCGAGTCCGCGGAGGCTCCGGAGGGACGGGCCGGGCCGCACCGCACTCACCAGGCAGGACCGGGGAGAGGAAGGAAAGGCGCTCCAAGTCCCTCACGGCAGCCGCTTCCCTTCGACGAACCCCACCGCCGCGTCCCCCCCGGCGCCGCTCCCGGGGTCACCCGGCAACATGGCCGATCCGCTTCCGGGTCGTGACCCCAGCTCCCCCACCAATCATAGAGCTCGCTCGCCGGGGCCCAAACCGTCCCTTCGGCGAAGGACTTCCGGCCGGCGCGCGCCCGCGCGGAGGCGGCGGCGCGGCCGCTGTCTCCCCCTGGCGGCCGGGAGCTGCGCCCGCCGCCCTACGGCGAGCGGGAGGGGACACTCCGCGCCGCCCGCCCGCGCCGGGAGGCTGCCCCCTGCCGGCGGGGAGGGGAACTGCCACCCCCCGTTGCTCCCAGTTGGTGCTGGGACGGAACAGGCTGGGCCCGGTCGGTGCTGGTCTGGTTTGAGGAGGCCGTGCCCCTCAAGGGGTGACGACTTCGGGGAAGAGCCGGCTTCCTCGGTGGGGAGGAGGCTGGGGCAGGGTGGGGGCCGGGGACACCCCGAAAGGCTGTGGGGAAGCGCTGAGGGGAGCAGGGGGTGAGTGGGACCCCGATGGGGCGGCCTGGAGGGACCCCGGCGTGAGCCTGGACAGCCCGGGGCTGAGCAGCTGCTCCCCACCTTGGCTTGAGGTGTCACCACAGCGGAGACGGGCATCTCCCCTCCCCTTTAGGCTTGCCGCTGCCGTGGAGGCCGGGTGGGCGCCCGCGCCAAACCCACCTGGGGACACCGGCCTTGTTCCGCCATGCAGGGGTCTCAGTAGCAGCCCGGGCTTCGTGTGCTGTGGTGAAATGGGCTGGGTTGTCGGCCTCAGCGGCTCCTCGTGCCTGTGAGTGTGCTCCCCACGGCCCAGAACAGCTGGAGGGCTAGCAGGAATTTCCTTTCGTTGTCCTGGCTTTGACACGCCTAAATGCCATCAGACAGCTTCTCGTGTGAGAAAGGGGAGAGTTCCGCATGCCGCAGCGAGTCGACATCCCCAGCACAGGCTATCACAGTTGTCCCCAGCTGTCCATGCTGGCTGCCTACGGTAATGCCGGGGAAAACAGAGAAGGTTTCTTTGGTGCTTCGGGGTAGGCAGAGGGCAGCAGGTTAATGCTACATGTCTGAAGGTACCTCTGGCCACCCTGATGCTTTTTACAAGATAACTTATCAAATTCAAGCTCCTTATTTTTATCTCCGAGGAACCCCGGGGCCTGGTCTGGAAGTCTCAAGGGCTCTGGGAGAAGGGCAGTAGCTAGCAGCCTCCTCGGGGTCGGCCTGAGGAGACAGAAGAAGCCTCCCGCAGCCAGGACCTTCCGCCCCTCTGTCCAGGTGCAAATCTCCCTTTTCCAGTCTCACCTTCTCTACTATATGCCTACTCTGGGGAGTCATTACTCCTCCTTAGCCATCTCCTCCTCCCCAGATCCTACCAAAATGTAAAACATAACTGCATGTGCTGCGCTTCCCATGGGAGACAGGGTGAGAGAAAGAGCAAACCGTGTGTGACAGAGGAGAGCCACATCACTTCACACGCTTCTCAGCGACACCAGATATGACAGTGATAGAATTGAGCAGGAAGAAAACCAGAAGCTCCGGACTGGCTCGCTCTGTGCCAATCTCCTCTTGTTCATTTCCTTTCCGAGATAAACAACCCCAATCATTTTGATCTCTCTTTGTGAGCGAGTTTGCCATGTCCCTAATCAGCCCCTTCTGAGAAAGGCTTACTTGAACTGGAGACAGTATTCCCAGAGAGGCCGCGTTACTGATTTACATAATAGCATTATCATATTTTCCATATTATTCTCCCCTTCTTCCTTCTGCATGCTAATATTTTGTGCGTGCTTTTTTTTTTTTTTTAACCTGCAGCTACTCACAGAGACAGGGTTGTGTGACATCCAGATCCTTTCCCGAGTTGCTAGAGACTGTCTGGAGCTTTGTAATTCTTATGTGCAATTTGTTTTCTCTTTTCTGACTTCGCACGTGCCCTGTTAAGCCTTGGCAAATGCGTGTTGTTGCCCATTTGCCACATTTACATTTACAGCCCTTTCTGATCTCCTCAAGAGTCAATAGCTTTGAGTCATCTCTTAAAAATGTTTGGTATATTGCTCATCTTTGTTTCCAGATCATCAGTTTCTATACTGAGCTCTCCGGCACCTCAGAGGCAGCATTCTTATTCCCTACCCTTAACCTTCTGCCAGAATGAAAATCGATCTTTGAACCTTCCTCCCGGCTTCCTGCCTCCTCCTCGGGTTGTTGATCCACAGAAATACTTCACTCCTCACAGCAGGGCTCTATCACTTCTGAGCAGGTGCTCTCGTGAGCCCTGTCCCCCAAACTCCCAAGTCTGGATCAAAACTGGTGCAGCTACGTGCAGCAAACCCCTGATGCGCTACAAGCGGGATCGGCCGGATCAGGTTGCGCAACGATGAGCTTTCTTTGCTGACCTCCCGCCATCGCAGCCAAGGACTGCGGGCTTCCATAAGCGGCCCCTCCCTAGCCTGGCCCCCTCAGGTTGTGCCAGTTTTAGTGTTTCTTTTATGTTTTTTTTTTCCCCCAGGCTTGACACCAGCTCCTGGGCCCCTCACCAGCAGCTGCGTGTGCGTGTTGTGAACTCCTCCGGCCTCGCCACGCAGCAAACCTCCAAACTGCCTTGGCCCCTCTGGGGAAGCTGCTCCCTGGCTCGCCATGCCCACTGCTTGCCACGGGCTCCCCACTCCCACGCCACGCAGACACAGCTGTTCAACCTGCCCCTTCTGTCTTGCACAGAGAAGGGCGAGCGCAGCGGCAGAGTGACCCGTGACTGATGCTGTCTCAGCTGCTGTGGGAGCACCGGACCTCTGGTGATATGCTGGGCGTTGTAAACTTGAACTCAGCCTTGAGACAGTGAAGCAACATCCCCCCCTCCCCAAGTGTTTCCCAACCCGGCTGGCTCCTCTGCTGACCTGCCACACGCAGCCACGCTGGTGAAGACCCACCCAGCAGCGCCAAAGATTTTGCTGCCCCGATGGGTCCCTGGCCCCAGCGGCTCGTTGCCTGCAGAGCCCTGTTGCCTGGTGGCTTCTTTCCCTAAGGACCCACTGGGAACGGGGTGCCCTCTGTGCCTCCAGCCTGCCTTCCTGCAAAAAAAGGGAATTCACTCACCCCAACAGGGTGAGGTGCAGGCAGAGAGGAGGGAGCACACCTTTGCTGTGCGCCTGGAGAACAATAGCAACCTTTGTTTCCCCGAATGACAAAGTGAGCTTGTGAAATATCAAAGGCAGCATGGGCGATGGGGCACAATAACCCGTGCTGTTAGCCGGAATAAGGCACAGACATTCCCTCCCCCCAGTCCCCCGCCTCCCTGGGAGTCTCCAGACCCACCACTCCTCTGCCGGTCTTCTCATGCCTGCAGGCGGTCCTCCCACTCAAGCGGCCACTGTTGCAGGCTTTGATGGCCACCAAAAGCAGCAAACCGCTGCCACCGAGCTTGGCTTGCAGCCTCTGCTCCTGGGAGTCAAGTAGCATCCCCAGGGCTTCCCATTTCGGTAGGGCAGGACTGTTCCCAGCCAGGGAGACATCTCTATGCTGCCCTCCACCAGCCAGCAAAACCTCCCCGGGCAGCAGGGAGGTGAACGTGACCCGCAGAGCTGCAAATGGCATCTTGGAGGGGCTCTGCAGCGTCAGGGAAAAAACCTGCGCTTGGAAACGGAAGGCTGGCCTCTTCCAGGAGCCAGAAAGCAATCTCAAAACATGAGAGGGAAGATGGGTGGTGACCCACCAATGCCATCTGAGCTTGAGCTTAATATCTTTAATATCTTCTAGTAAATAGACCTTGCAAGAGGCATTTTGGCAGTCTGACTCGGTTCAACAGCTCTCTCTGTCACTGCAGCTCTACTTCTTTACTTTTATCGAGCAATTGCAAGGAATAACAGGAGCGTTTGAGCTGCGATAAGCCAGGAGGGGCGGAAGGCCGAGGGTGGCACAGGTGGCTTCTTTCCCTGAACCCACAGAAGCTCTGATGCTGTGTGCGTGTGGGAAAGAAGAGGGGTGCTGAGAGAGGAGAGACTGCCGGTATGCATCTGCCTTCCAAGGGGTAATCCCAGATTTTAGTAACAGAAGGTAACTACCCACTCTGGGGAGCCCCACTCGGGGTATGTTTTTGCCAGGGGTAAGAAAGGAAAAGTTCCCAGCCCTGCTGCTGCTGAAGTGGTGGGGCTTTTCAGCTCCTCAGCCTCCAGCCGTGCAGCCCAGGGAGCTGCAAGCACTGGCAGTGGCGAGCCTGAGCGATGCGGGGCTGCTGCTGCTGCCAGGGCCGGTGCCGGTGGTCGCTGAGGAGGCTCAGTTTTATTACCTAACAAATTGAAAATGCTGCTGTAGTATTTTTGCCATCGGTCTGTGCGCACCTATGTTCTCAGCACGAGTCACGTTTCTTCAAACAGATTTCCCTGTGGCTGGGTTTGTTGCGGATTTTTTATTTTTTTTTAAATTTCCTGGCTAGTAAGATTTTTTCCCCTCACCAGTTTGCACTGTGCACCAGCTGCATGCTGCAGTAGGTTTCCAGAGCCATTCAGAGACCCTGCTTTTGTCAGTGCTGTTATCCTTGCAGTTTTGCATCACTCTGACAGCCTTGTGAGCTTTCTGCGCTGGAAATGTCTGCAGAGAGCTGAGAGCTTGCAGCCGGTGGCACCAGCCCCCGCCCCGAGCAGGGCTGCACACACTAACCCCAGGCTTTTTGTACCCCTCTGTCCACTGCATGCTTTGCAGTGAGGCCCTCCCAGCATGAACATGGTATTTTGGCTTGTTTAAGGGGCGGCTGGACTCCCAGCATTGTGTGGGGGTTTGGTCTCATGTACGTGTATACAACCTGAGAGGGCAGAGCTGCCATTTCATGCTGCTTCTGTTCTTTTTTTAGGTGAAGGCACCTATTGCAGATCTCGGCCGATTAACTCATGGATCCTTAGATAGATTTATTTCTGTCCCATTTGGGGAAATCTGTCTGGTTTTGGTTTTGCAGTAATTTGATGTTCACTCTTGGGTAACAATTTGAGTCAAATGCTTTAAAAACATTGGGAACCAAACAGAAGTGGGTAGATGTTTTCTACATTTTTTTATTTTTGCATGTGTGCCTGGATCTTAGTAAGTGTCTGAGGGGGAAAAAAAAAAAAAAAAAAAAAAAAGAAGATATGACTGATGATTTGTCACTTTCCCTTTGGAAAAGGTCCAAACTGTAGAACAAGGCTAAAATGCCAGGAAAGAGTTTGCTGCATAGAGGCAGGCTTAGAATATTTGATTTTATACATTCTCTGGGCAACATATTTTCTTTAATTTGAGATCCTGGAGAAGTCATTTTAGATCTTTTTTTTTTCAGCACAGCTTAGTTGCTCTTCTTCTTCTCAGTTTTCCTTATTTTTAGAAAGGTGAAGTGTGGTTCCCAAATTAAATCGTTACTGGGATGGACTTCAGCCAAGAGGATCCACGGTTCAAGCCGTAAGGCACAGGAAACATAAGAGTAAAACAATGGAGTTTTATTTTGTGTTTCGTTTGGCAGGGTGAGGAGAGATAGGGCTTTGAAAGATTTGTGTTCTTACATAGCTATAATGTATTTCAAAATATGGTAAGGACTATTTTCTCTTCTCACTTTGCTTAAAAAAAAAAAAAAAGCACACCCAGAAATGCTGCAAATGTCAGGGCAGCCAAATTTTTTTTTAGTTCCAAGCAAGGGTTTGTGTTTGGGGTTCTCAGAGATGCTCACAGGAATATCTCAAACATTAGCTGAAGCAGGCTGATCCTTTCACCTTTTGCTGACGTGCTTGTCCCTGCTGCAGCCACAAAGGCGAAGCCTGCGGCAGCCTGGCCCCAAGCCAAGCCCTTCTCCCAAGCGTCCGTGGGTTATATCCCTTCCGTCAGCCCCTCACTTCAGTGACCCAGAGCCCTTCCTCTGGATGGGACAGTTTTGCACAGCACCTCTGAGGCTGTTCTGCAGTGACAGAGCAAAGCCCTGCAAAGCTTGCGCCCAGGTGATGTTTTGACACGGCTGGAGTAGGGGCGTGCCCATGAGCCCCAGACACACACGCCACCGCCAGAAGCAGGAATATGCCTCCCTTCTGCCATGGCGGCCGCCAAATCCTCTCCGTCGCGGTGCTCTGGAAAGCAGGGCAGCCGGTGCCTGCAGCTGGGGGCACGTGAGCATGAAGCCATTTGCTGGTGAGGCTCTCCAGGGCTGGGGCGGCTCTCTCCCTGGCTGCTTCACTGCTTCACTGCTCCCTGCTGCTAAAGCAGGGAGATTTTTTTAAAAAAATATATATATAAAATTGGACTAATAATTAAAAATTAACTCTCCCTGCTAAACAGCATATTAAGCTGTGCCCTTACACAAGGAACAAATGTATCCGAGCAACAAAAACAAACAGCCAGCAAGCCAGGCTCTTGGTATCCCCTCTCCAGCTCTCTAAATGATGTTCTAAGTTTATATTGAAGTCGCTTTGTTTCCAAGCACCTTGGTGTTTGGAAACAGCACGTTCATCCCCCGATCAGCAAACCTGCTGCAGGCATTGATCAGGAACCAGCCGCAGCAAGCCCTTCTGCGAGCCGGAGACAGAGGATCTGCCGTAGCCTCGGTCCCCAGCAAACGGTGTTGCACGGCGCCCGTGATGAATGCTGGGCACCTCTGACATAGAGTGAGAGCCTGGGGGAAACAGCTGATTTCCACGCAGGTCATGCCAGAGCCCCTCCATGGTGCATCTCCCCCTGTAACGCCTGTTGGGCTACTGAAACTCCGCAAAAAACATGCCATGTTTGGCGTCGGGTGGCTCGCGTGCTCCTGGTTTGACACAGTGCTTAAGACTCCATATCCATATCCAGGATGTGTGCTGCATGTACCAAGATCCCTTCTAATGTCTTGAGGGACCCTCGGAGAGATGGTATACAATGCTCGTGGTGGAGCCACATGCCCCCCACACTTGGCTGACCATCAGCACTGCTTCTGCAAATGAGGGTCTCCACAACAGACTGGTTTGCAAAAGAGCCAACTCCTTGCTCATAGAAGCGCTTTGAGTTCCCACAGCAGAAGCCTGTGCTTTCTGGGGAAAAAGGTCCTGGGTTCTGCCAGTGCCTTCTTTTAAAACCTCATAAGAAACTGAAGAAATGCCATTTACATTACTTTTAAAAAGAATATAAATGTCAGTAAAAGATTTTGGCTTGGAGGCAAGAAAAATACATGGGAGAACCTTTGACCTAGTCAACTCTCATTTCTTAAACTGCCTTGCTAAATTGCCATTGGCCTAAGCTTATATGCTTATCTTCCCCTCGTGAAAAATTGAAAGTTCAGGCATCCTAGTGATCATCTATTTTTAGATTATCCCCTATTCAGGCACAGCAATCACTAAGAATGCTAAAAATTCTTAATAGAAAATTTTAATTGTTAATTTTCAGGGGCATGTTTATTCCAGGCCCTTTGTTCCAGAGACAGAAGCAGGGGAAACACATTAAGCAATGCACAACACAAGTCTCTAGTTTGATGGAGACCCTTCCACACGAGAACTGAAAATATTAAACTGACGTGGAAGAGTGAAAGAAGAGGGAATGTGCTGGGTCTAATGATTATAAGGAAACCAACCTATGACGGTTGTGGTCACATTTATCTCTAAATGGGACCAGGAATGGACCCGAAGCACAAGACACTTTAAAAGGTAAAAGGTGAAATAGCTGTAGATGGCACATGAGCTTGCAAAAGGCCCTTGCCAAAGGCACTGCTGAGGCCAGAGGCTTAGGAGGATTCAGAGCAGGACCAGGCTTTGATACGAAGTAATGGGAACAGCCAAAATTACATTAGACGGGTTTAAAAATAAGGTAAAACAAGGAGGTCACGTTCTCTCATGCGCCGTGCCAAAAGTGAGCCACCAGAGAGACATTTCTGCAGTGGGGAGATCTAATTTGGGGCTCTAAGGTTTCCCCACAGCTTCAGTTGAAAAAGTGGAAGCATTCAAGGCAGGGGAGATGGTGACAAGGGGTCATTTCACAAGCGGTGATGCTGGTTCCTACATCCACCAGCTCTTCCAAGAGCCTGCTCGCATGCATTTACGTGCTCATACTCACCTAACATGCAGAAGATTAGGTCTGACCTGGGCCCTGGGCCTACAAAATCAGGAATCATTCCCCAAATCAGCCGGGCTCTCCCTCAATCTCCTTTCTCGGGAACACGGTCCTGCCAATGTGGGAAGCAACTTCCCTCACTCCATTTTCCAGCAGCCCCTCTGCCAGGCAATGAGAAATAAAAGCTGCCATACACATGCCTTTGTTTCCTTTCATACTTTGTAAATTTTTTTTATTTTTATTATCTCCTCCTTTTAAGCATCCCTTTAAGGGTGAAATGAAATCCAACCATTTACAGAGAAAATGATTTCAGAATGTACATCTGATTTATCCTTACAAAAAGTTCATTATTACTTGCTCTTTATAAATTACAGAGTGGAAAGGAGCTTTTCAGACTCTCTCTTTTTTTTTTTTTTTTTTTTTTAAATCTTATTTTTGGCAAGTCCACGCATTCTTTTGCCAAAGCAAGGTGCCACCCCAGGGGCAACACCACCAGTAGGTCCAGGTAGACCCCAGGCTCAGAAGTGCTGCTGGACCACCTCCGCGATGACACTGCATCATCATCCACACAGGAAGGGAAAAAACAGTGGTTTGAATTCTTAGTCTCAAGGGTATTTCAGATCCCTTCTTAAGCCATGATCTGTAGTCCCCAAAGCTGTACATGTCAGTGTATTGCATTGGAAACAGCTCTCCTTTCTTGGTGCTGGATCCGAGCCCCTCCTGCCACCCCCTTATATCCAGCTGTCTTCTTTCTTTCCATAAGAAGAGTGAGTTTGTCCAATGTCTCAGAGATCAGAAGGGAGGTTTTTTGGGGGGTGAGAAGAACACAACAATAGAGGGATTCCGGATGCATTCTCCCACTCACTTCCCTCCTTTCTTGCCAAAGCTTGAGGTCAGTGAAGCCAGGATGACCCATCCCTTCCCTCTTCACCACCAGTGTTCACTAATTGGACCAGGAGTGGTCCTGGACACGTCTTCACAGTGCAGAGGCATAGCAGCCATGGAGATTGCTGGCAGGGCAACTGGAGACAGGGACTGAGCCCAGGGGGATGTTTGGGAGAGGAAAAGACAGTACCATCCCACAAGGATACACCAAAGGTGAATGGAGGGGAATAAATACCCGTTCTGCTCTAACACTCACCCCCCCCACCCCAACTTACACATTACCAGGAGGCCACAAGGTCCCCTCGTTTACCTGCCACAGAGACAGGAGGAGCAGGCCAGTATGAGCTGCACGACAGCAAACACTTCAGCAGGACACATGGATCAGAGAAAGCAACAGTGAAAGCGGACTTGAGTATGTCATCCTTCACACCAACCACACAGGCACAAAACCACCCCATCTTTTCTGTCCATCACTTGGGTACAGCATTACCCCCAGTTCTCCGGAGGCGCAAAGCCAGCTGACCTGCCCTGCTCCCTCTGCTTTAGCAAGCTCACCTGCTGCAGGTCTACCTAAGCCCACGTCCTTCCCTTCACTTTGGGTGAAGGAGCAAGATGAGTTCCGCTCTCCAAAGCCATGCATGGGGCATGGGCACACAATTGCTCTTTGAGGTGGAAACCACAGAGAAAGGCAAGAACAGAGTTGGGCAGAGAGAAAGAAGTGCAGGGCTCAGGGATGCCAGGCACAGCTTTGCTTACTACCTGGCCCTCCTTTGCACTAATTAATTTGAAGGTGGAAAGGTTTTGGGGAAGAAAAAGCACAGAGCTGAAGAGGGCTTCAGGGAAAGGCTGGCGATGCTGGGCCTCGCTCCACTGGACATTCTGACTCCCAGAGAGGCAGCGGGCACGTGGCTTCACTGCTCATGGCTGCAACAATCAACAGGCATCAGGCTCTGGTGGTCTGATCCCAGTTCCAGTCCAGGGGCAGGACAGGGTTTTTTAGTCCTTCTCAAACCTCAAGATCTGGTTCAGACAGGATCAAGGAGCCTCAACGCTCACCTCACAGTTCAGCATTGGGAAATGAGGATCTGATCCAAACCTGTCTCCTCCTTTGCATCTCTCACCACCCCACACATCCACTTTTGGGTTACCTTTTGTGGGGATTGTCTGGGAGAGTGACTGTCGCCGCTGTGCGCTGGCTGCGGAGGTCCCAGCGCAGCAGTACAGGCAAGGCTGGACAGAGGACAACTCATCACCTTGGGAAATAACTGTGCAAAAGTCAGCTTGCTAGTCCCTGTCCTCCCCAGGGACAAGAAGGAAGATTTTTAATGACAAGCACTCTAGCTCCCTAAGTATAATAAACACAAGGTTAGGCAGACAAATTAGACAGAAACATTGACTGGTTTGGCCTTAAATCAAGAAATGTTTAAATAATTCTTGAGAAAGAGGGAAAAAAAAAAAAGAATGCATTTCATCTGTAAAGTGCCTTCCTCCCACGACAACAGAAGTCTGTTTTAAATTTAATTTTCTAAGAATAAAGAAGTAAATCCAGGAGGAGGACTGGGCCAGAGTCCTACAGAAGAGCCCCAGCACTGCTTTTGCAGTAGGACCTTCTCCTCCTGCCCAAAGGGGCAGAAGGGAAAGGGAATTTGGAGGTAGAGGTGGAGAATGATGGAGCAAATAATGGAGGAGAGGGGAGAGAAGGCAACAGGCTTTACTTCAGGAACAGGAGATCCAGATACTGCAGCTGTGGGCTTATCTGAAACTCCCAAGAGACAAAGGCCATACTTCAGCAATGAAAACGTGACTTGCAGTGCACTAAAAATCCCCAAGGACACTCATGCATGGGAAGGGCGTATCAGAGGAGAGGCTGCTCCCACTGTAGAAGATAATGAGGTGCAGCCCCAGCACACACGCACTTTAGGCCCTGCTTCACGGGGCTCTGGTGTTGCCAAAGAACTCATGCAAAGACTGACTTATCTTTCTCTTCTGTCTTCAGCAAGGTCTGCCACTGGGCTCCTGTTGTTGTCACTGAGATAAGGCAAAGCCAAAGGTCTGAGAGTAGACCTCAAACTCCTTTCCAAGAGTAAAAATTAGAAACAGCTTCTTCCCTCTGTACTTTTCTGCTACTGAATCCCACAAGCTAACACGACTGCTCTCCTTCAGCTGCCCCGGGGAAAAGCATGTTCCCCTCGTGCTGCAACCTCAGTGCTACTGCTCTCATCTTGCTCAGCACAGGCTCTCCTCCTTTCTCAGCTGAGTCTCCATTTCTCTATAATCTCTCTATGCCCAAGACCACCACGCAGCCGCTGGGCACCAGGACCCCGTGACTGTGGCAAAACTCCCTCCTACTGCATCAGCTTCCCTTTGGGGGAAAAACATTCTGCCTACCAAAGCTTCTCCCTCTGCTCAGTTCCCAAAAGGGCTTTTCTTCCTCTGGGGAAGACACAGCAGAAGTGAGAACAGTGATTTAAAAAAAAAAACAAAAACAAAACAACAACCAAACAAACCAAAAAACCTCAAAGCAACAACAAAAACCAAAACCAAAATAAGGGTCCTTCAGTTCTTCTAAGCAGGCACTACAGCACATGAGATGTGGAAGGAGCCAAGATGAACTCCATCTCAGTTTGATCAAAAAAAGATGTTCATCATAATTATGTTCCAGTCTTGGTCTTATTAGGCAATCAAGTTATTTTTGTTGATGTTTTTCACTTCTCTAGAGAGGGGAATAGGAGGGAGAAAGAGAGAGATGCAGAGACAGGAATGAGGCACAAAGGTGGTAATGGGCTGGACAACATGGGAATATGGAGCCCTGAGAGTGAGATGATGGGAACCCTCCTGCTTCAGCACATCTGGCCTGATGTCAGGGTCACTCTTCCTTATGCCAACATTTTCCTCCTCCTCATGATCCTTACTTCTCTGCCTGGAACACAAGCCAGTCCTTCCACGGCAAGGCTAACAGAGCAAGTTCATCATGTTTTTCATCCTCTGCCCGCTACAGCCCAGGCCCGGGGCACCCCGTCAAGCTGTCTGCTAAGGAAGGGTGGTAAGGGTGGAGATGTGGATCTGCCTCCTCAGTGAGCTGAATCAATCCAATACAGTGACAGGCCAGATACTGATTACCGATCACTGGCAAACTCTGAGCAGACACCAGCCCAACCAGCTGCAATTAGTGTCCTCCTAGATCCCCTCTCCTCTTGGATGTATGGCCCAGGTTGCATCTGTGGGCTGCACATGCTCTCTGGATTGCATGATGGTCCCAAAATAAGTCTCTTGGCCCCAGGGGGAGTCTGTTGGCCTGTTTCTCCATGAGCTCCCTCACACCCTAAGAGCAGAAAGATGGATCCTGTGCCTTGACAGGCTTTGTGTTTCCCCACAACACCCATCACTGACTCAAAGCATTGCCCTTCTCCTCCCCTTTTTACTCCATGGCAAGAAGTAATAGCCAGCACATGTAAGCAGCAAATCTGCAACAGATACAGCAGAGGCAGGCAGAGAAGCACACAACAATCCCATGTGTATAGCACTGCTATGCAGAGCCAGTGCTCTCCCTGGCCCTCTCCTACAAATTCCCTGAAAGGTCATCCACGCCAAGACAGAGACCACAGCTTCCAGATTCCACCATTTCCTGAAAGCACACACATTCAAGCTCAACTACGTCCCCTTCCCCCCTAATACTGGTAACAAACGCCCACGTGCATACCAAAACCATGCATGTTAGCCCTCATGCACATAGGAAACCATGCACTTGTAAACATACACTCCCACCATCTGATTGAGTCCCCTGCAGCTTATCCCAGCCCCAACAGAAGCAGGGAAGATGCTTCAGCTTTTGTGGGCCAAGCCAGTGCAGTGTTGTGGGGGCAGGAGTAAAAAAGGAGTTAAAAATAAAATTAAAAAAAAATAAAAAAAAAAAAAATCAGTTTTCTCCTTTGCTTCCCATCTGCCTGCTCCAGTATTGGTGGAGCATCAGGGTAAGACACAGCCCAGGACAGGGGCATTAAGCCTACGGGAGAAGGCTGCATCTTAGAAGCAAAGGATCTCCCCTCTTTGAATACAGAGGTACACAAAAATAAATGCATACTGAGATGCTTTTGCACATTCACTCATCCAAAAAACGCCTGTGACACACATCTGCACACATGACCACTCGCATTGGTTTGTGCCTGCTGACTCACACGCTCATTGAATAGCCCAGGCTCGCATCTGTGCTTGCTCCGATCCACAAAGGACAAGGGTGGATGGGAACAGCTGCCATCTCTCCCCACGGGACCCTCTCAGCCTCCCCCAGAGGAAAATCTGCCAGCCGGCTGCAGAGATTCTCTCCAGCCAGCAGGAGAGGTCCAGGAAATGCACAACAGTCTTTATGCTAGTGCCAGAGTAGGTCCCCAACATCTCTCCTCCTCCTGCCCTTCACACAATTGAGGAATTTGTGTCCCCAGGGTCACCCTGGGATGAATGGAAGAAGCTAAGGAAGGGAGGGAGGGCAGAGACCCCAGAGAAATGGCACACCCCACCTGGAACCAAAGAAAACAAAAAAAAGAAACAGATGAAAACACCCGACTCTTTCCCTTTGTTGTGAAGTTCTGATTTCCCACGCAAGCTGCAGTGACCTCACCCTGCGCCCTCCACTTTTCGGTAGGGGTTCTCCAACAAGTAGTGGAACCGCTGGTAGTTCTTGAGCAGGTACTTGGGAGCGTACATCTGCTCCTTGGGGTCGGCAGGTGGATACTCCTGTGTAGTACCATCAAACCAGCCACCAGTCCGGATCAGCTCCCGGATATAATTGAGGTCTCGTTTATCCTCATAGTCACCCCAGCGGGGGAAGTCCCCGTTCTGGGCTGACACCAGTTTGAAGTAGATCCCCTCTGGGGTGAAACACCAGGAGCAGTGCCAGCCAGCAAAGTGGAGGGGGCTTCCCAGTGACCACTGCACCAAGATGTGTCCTGTGCTGTTCTCGTACTGTCGAAAGCCAGGCATGGTGTAGTACTCGCGGCGCCGCAGACGGATCCCATCAGTAGCATAGACAGCCTGGAGCATCCCCATGGTGCAGCCCGAAACCACCTCCAAGGTGCCTGGTTGCTTCCAGAAGAAGCCGTAGAGCGACTTGCGCATGTGAAAGGCGAAGGGCTCCGTCCAGCCATCATAGAGCTTGAGGAAGAGCACCCCGTCGCGGGCTGGGATCTCATCAGCATCATCGATGATGAAGACGTCGTCCGGGCGCAGGTTGCGGAGGCGAGAGATGCCGTCCCGGGTGAGAAAGGTGCGCAGGTAATCGTCAGCAATCCAGCCGTCCTGGCGGCCACCAGGAGGGAAGTGGTCCAGGAAGACGTAAAGCACCTTGTGGCGGATGTAGTCGAAGGAGCCGTTGAGGAGCATCTCACGGAACTTGAGGGGCCGCGGCTCTCCATAGGCCGTGAAGTTCGACTCACACACCACGAAGGCATCCACCACGTCTCCCAGCTCGTGAAAGCGGACATCAAGCAGGTCAAACTCATGGTTGACGTTGATAGCATTGATGACCCGCCGTGGGATCTCCCGTGGCACAAGGCGGTCCTTGGTGGGCAGGTTGGAGTACTGGACTACAGTGGGGACTCCGCAGCTGGGGCCATGCCAGCCTGGCAAGCACACGCACTCCACCCACTTGCGCCGCTTGGTCCCACTGGCACTCAGGGGCTTGCGAGCCGGCCGCCCCGAGGCTGCGCCATCCGCTCGCTCCTCTGGCCGCCCTCCCACGGGTGGCTTCTCCAACACCTTGGTGCCTGGTTTAAAGCAAACACCGCCGGCTTTGGTACGGACAAAGTATTCTGTTGTGTCTTCTGGCAGCACAAACTCAACTTTGTGCAGCTCTTCACTGGCTCTGCTGGGAGGTAAGGGCTGGAGCAAGGGGGAGTGGGAGTATAGGGGTGTGCGGAGGAATTCTGCACCCCCTGGCTCAGGGCTGACCTGAGGTGTGACAGGGGCATTGTTCCAGAAGAAGCTGGAGACGAGGTTGGGACTAAGTGAAGCCAGCTCCCGGGGGAAGGTGACATAGGAAAGGGCCTTGAGGAAGTGCAAGAAGGAGATGAGGCAGAGACCAGCCATGCAGAGAGTCAGAAAGAGCTTATGGCGTCTCATCTTCATCCTGTGGAAAAGTCATGAAAAGGAAAGTCACATTCAATAGTTACTGAGATGCAAAGAGTTTACCACTGGTAGGAAGACAGTTTGGGGCTGGCAGAAAGCTGGTTCAAATTCAGCATGCGTCTTTCAAGACTTGAATCCAACAACTACTCCCCCACCACTCCCTGCCATATTCAGTGGGCGTTTTGCCTTGGCTGGGTTACACCAAGCTGAACCTCTTCTAGATCAGTCACAGTCTTATAAACTCAAAGACAAGAAAGGCACTGGTGACAGGGTAGAAAGACAAGAAATGCAGAAGAACTGGAATTCATGACCTAGTGAACTCACTGCGCTTCGCAGATTTGTCCCTGTTCACTGATGGAAACAAAATGAATGTAGACCACCTCATGCCCTGCATCACCAGAGGGTTGGGGGGAGATGAAAATAGAGCATGAGTGACAAAAGGGAGTAGGGGGTACACAAGTGAAACACACCCAGTGTAAGAAAAGCAGTTTTAAAGGATCAAGATCATTAATCAGGCTGACACAGCCAGGAAAACACCTACAGTCCCCAGATCTTTTCAGTGTTTGCTCAACACACGCCCTAAATCCCACCCTTAGTCCCAGGAAAAGCTACCTTAATTCACATGGGGAACAGGAAGGAAAAAAAAAATTAAGATTCTGTCACTTTTACTCTTCTCCAGTCCTTCTGAAGTCCACTGTATCTCCAAATGTTGCCCTTTGCTTTTCATTTTCTGTGGACCAGATGCTGAGGGGTTTTTTGCCTCTAGATCAAGGTGGCTAAAATGAACATCTATCTGTTCCATCATGACAGATCCACATCAGGCCAGCAAGAAGGCATCAGTGCAGAGCCCCTCCCTCCAAACACCACAAAATATCGCCTTCATCCTCCCCTCCTCCAGCCTAGGTAGGGAGCACAGAGCTGCTGTCAGGCAGAGAAGTGATTGAAGACCACAATCCAGAAAAAGGACCAAAAGGAAAGGAAGAAAATGAACTAAGCTCACCCAAGGAAAGGAGAAAAGGCACTCACCTTCTGCTGTTTAGGAAAGGGAAGGTTGGGGTGAAGGTGGGCAGGGTAACAAGGTCATCCAACAGCCCTTTGCAATGCAGAGGTTGTCCTCTCCTCCCTAGAGCGTGAAACCCTCCATGCAATGGCAGGTGAAGAAGCAGAGACCCCTCCGAACCTCACACACACAACACACACTGCTATGCCCGCGACGCGCTCCACTACGGCAGCTCTCCGCCCTGGTGCCGTCCCACTCCCAGGGCCAAAGTTCCTGAGAGGCACCACACACCCCATGCCATCACTTATAAAACCTCTGCCCAGTGTGCAATGGTGCCAGTGACACCATCACAGGTGGCCGACCCCCATCCTGGGGGAGCATGGGGGAGCTGCCCCATGCCACCAGCCCCAAGTAGGGGCTGTCCCGCTCCCCTACCCTGGGGGACTGGACGTGCCCCGGCACAGGAGCAGCGGGAAGAAGCACCCAGCCCGCTCCCACCGCTTCAGAGGGTATTAAGTAAAATACAGCAAAGCGCGTTTACTGATTAACTTGGAGAGAATTTAATACCAAAGTGAAAAGCCATAAAGCATTTAGACAGATGGCAACTGCCCAAAGGAAAACATATCTGGCTCTCAACAGATGGCTCCGATATGGACTTTGGTTGAAGGGCTGTCCGCAGTTATACCTTACAGCTCAGCAACAAGCGTTTCTGGACGCTTCACGGCCGCCTTTTTAGCAAGAACCACCGTCCACCAACATTGTCCCTCATGGTCAGGCGGCAGGGTGAAGTGTCCCACATCAAGCTCTGAAGGGGGGCACCGTGAGCCTGATGCTGGCAGAAGATTTACAGCATTGCCATGGGAGGGGAAAAAAATTAAAAGGAAAAAAAACCCAGACAACAACAACAACAAAAAGAGATAGCACAATCCTATTTGTTAATATTTATTATGTTTTTTTTTATATACTTTGACACAACATAGGTCAGTGGAGGGGCAGGGTCCTGGTTTTGTGTGCCCCTAGGAGGCCATCTTGTCAGGCAGCCTAGGAAGGAGGAAATGGCCGCTCTCCTCAGGAGGCCACGCCAGGGCAGGCCCTCACCTCCTGCACTCACCTGCCACGGCTCCACACCCCGGCCTCACATGCCTGGTTGTGGCCCAGCTGGTGTCAGGCCATCTTTGTGATGGGGCTGGATATCCTCCTGTTCACAGCCAAAAAGGACCATCTTGGGGATTGCTGTCAAGCTTTCTTCACGTGGCAAAATAAGGGGCTGCAGAAGCCCCCAAGAGCATCTTGGTGTGTCCAGGGTACTTATTTTTCTTTTTTTCTTAAGGCTCCATTAATGTCTTGCTGGAGAAGCAAGGCAGAGGAGTATCCAGTGGCTTTTCCTTGCATGTCACCAGTTTTTACTCTGTCTTCAAGTGTGGAGAAGAGAAGGGCAAAAGGAAGCTGAAAACACTAAATCAGGAGTGACTGGCTGTCAGAAGAAAACGTCCCTCGCTGGTAACTTTGTACAGCTTTCTCCAATCAGGTGTTCTGCCCTTTCTCCGAGGCATTACCTCCAGACATCAGGTCACACTCTCTCAGATGCTGAAGCCCGAGCAAGATGAACGCCTGGCCTGCTCCAGTAAGGCAATCCCAATGGCTGCCAGGTACTGCTGGCTTCTCTCCAGTTCCTGCAGGACACACAAATGCAGGGCAGCCAGCTTCCTCCAGGCCAGCCCAGGACAGAGGACAGGTGCTGAAGGAGTCACACAAGGCACATCTCCATCTTCTTCCCAGATGGCTGTGATGCTCTGCATGCCATGGGAAATTCCCAGACAAACGTAACATTCAACAAACCGCTTCACGTTTTGGGATGTGGTGTGCCATGTCAATGTAGCAGGACATGTGGTTTTAAGAAGTAAAGCATATTTTCCTCCATTGACATTTACGTACACCGATATCTGTCAGGCTCAGCACACGGCTCTCACGGCTCTGCAGCTCTTCACCCACTGGCAAAACTCAGCCTGCGCACGGCTGCGTGGCCTCCCTGTTATTGCAGTCCACGCCTGGGAGAGCCGGGCTGGTGCACACAGCCCTCCCTTGCAGCTCTGCCAAAGCAAGCTGGCCCTGCAGTACCCTCTGCTGTTTTGCTGCCGACATGTCCCAGGAGGCAATTTTCACTGCTCAGTTGCCTTTGTTCAGGAGTGGGAACATGAAACCATTTCCTATCTCCTCCTAAAAGGAGCGAAGCAAAGAAACAAGCTGTGTCCTCTTCAAAACCTCTTCCTTGGGAACCACCTCCGTTCTCACACGCCAAGGATTCTTCTACCAGGGAGTGGAGAGAGCTCACGCACACTTGGGTGGGCTGAGATGCTAAAAATCATCAGTCACATATCCCTTCCCATATCCTCGGATCAGCGGTGCAGTGGAAGACGTGTCTTTGCGTGATAGCTAATTGGAGACAAAGGCCAGCAGGGGAGGAAGATGTTATTACCCACCTTCCCCATCCACAACATTTATGTGTGGTGGAAATGAGAAAGGAGGTAGCAGTCAGGGAAACATCTCAGCTTGTCATAATAGAGCCCAGCTGCTCCGCCACAAAGCAGCCATCAGTTAACAGGAACAGAGAAAACAGCAAGAAGAAATATTTCCCTTCTGACAATTGTGAGTGAGGAGGGGGGAAAAAAAAAAGTCAACTTGATCTCAGGGAGAGTGATCAAGTTGCTGTTAGGTTAAAGACAACAGCAAGAAAAGCTTTAATGTTCCAGCAGAAGAAAAAGCCAGAAGGAGTATGGACGGTCAGCTCCATTAAGATAAAGCTCTTTAGGGAACATGCAGTTATAAACGGCTTCAGCAACATTCAGCCTCGGCAAGAGAAGCTGAAAGCTTCTTTTTGTAAGGGATCCCTTTGATATTTCCTTGCTTGAAGAAGTTATGTCTCTGCCATGCGCTTTCAGAGATGGAGGAAAGCTAGAAGGGGTACGCATGAGTTATCCCCAGGCACCTGTTACCGTTCTACTTTGCCATTATATCAAGTCACCAGTTGATTTATACCATCCTGAAATCATATCCTGATTTTCAAGGAGCCAGAAAGATATGCACCGCTAAGAGCTGGCAATTCACCAGTCCTAATGTTCTCTTCTGGAGGACACTGGCAAGAGGCCATGCAACAGGCCGCTGGATGCATGATACCCCACGCTCCATCTCGTCACGGCATGGAACTCAAGACTCCCTAGACCTCTCCTGTGGTTACAGAAGAAAAGTTGCTGTGGAAGACAAATCAAGGTATAGGCTTCTGGTTTTCCCTCCCAATACAGAAATGCTCATCTCCTCTGCCTAAAGTTATCCCATAACACCCATGCAGTAATACATTCGCCCGTCACTCAGACACTTCAACACAAAGCAACAGTTCAAATTAGAATCTCACATGGCAGATTAAAATCCAGCATGACTTCCATCCCCCACTCCACACTGAGGGCCAAGCTCACTCTCTCTGCTCCAGCTAGAGACAAATGAACAGGCTCCACACTTCTGAAGTGCTAGTCTACCTGCCATCCACAGGGCACAGGCATCACAACACACATCGGGGTCACAGTACCTCAAAACACTCCAAGATCTCCAATTACATTTTTCCTGCAAACACCCACGGATGTAAGGAGAAACTATAAAACCTACTATTTGTCTGCAACTGAAATGTGACTAGCTTAGGGACGGCAGGACTGTGCTTTAAGGACAGGAAGAGATTATCGTACAAAACCAGGCAGCAGGGAAAGTGGAGAGAAGTAGGATGTACCAGAAGATAGCTAGGGCTCAGCATTTATTTCACATTAAGGATGCCATAGTGTTTTCAGGGACTGCAAGCTAGGACGACGTCAGCAGGAAGTTCTGGCAGAGTCACAGTACAAGGTGGTTTGAATGCAAGCAAGTCCACATCGGCTTCCGTTCAAGTCTCAAGGACGGAATACAACACTCTTCCACGACCTTCATTAAGAACTACTGCCCGCAGTGCTAATGCAAAACAGCAATACCTCATGCTATGC
This sequence comes from Chlamydotis macqueenii, assembly GCF_036417535.1. Classification (NCBI taxonomy): domain Eukaryota; kingdom Metazoa; phylum Chordata; class Aves; order Otidiformes; family Otididae; genus Chlamydotis; species Chlamydotis macqueenii. The sequence goes on from NC_141556.1 coordinate 56,371,821, forward strand.
ATTTCCTTTGCAGCTTCGAGGCAACTGACCACAAGGTGCCACTGACTTGCTGCCAGCACAACCAGCTGGAACAAGTCATCCAGCACAGTCACTCTTCAAGTAAGGTCAGGCTAACGGAGAGCCAGGTTCTGTCCTAGGCACAGAGTCATCGAATAGTTTGGGTTGGAAGGGACCTTTAAAGGTAATCTAGTCCAGCCTTCCTGCAAGGAGCAGAGACACCTCCAACTAGATCAGGTTGCTCAGAGCCCCATCCAACCTGGCCTTGAATGTTTCCAGGGATAGGGCATCCACCACCTCTCTGGATAACCTGTTCCAGTGTTCTATCACCCTCATTGTAAAAATTTTTTTCCTAATATCCAATCTAAATCTACCTCCCTCTATCTTGAAACCATTACCCCTAGTCCTGTCACAACAGGCCCTACTGAAGAGTCGCTCCCCATCTTTCCTCTAGGCCCCCTTGAGGTACTGGAAGGGAGCTATAAGGTCTCCCCGGAGCCTCCTCTTCCCCAGGCTGAACAGCCCCAACTGTCTTAGCCTGTCCTCATGGGAGAGGTGCTCCAGCCCTTTGATCATCTTTGTGGCCCTCCTCTGGACTCGCTTCAACATGTCCATGTCCTTCTTATGTTGGGGGCTCCAGATCCGGACACAGCACTGCAGGTGGGGTCTCACAACAGCAGAGCAGATGAAGAGAATCACCTCCCTTGACCTGCTGGCCACACTCCTTTTGAGGCAGCCCAGGATGCAGTTGGCCTTCTGGGCTACAAGGGCACATTGCCTGCTCATGTTGAGCTTCTCGTCCACCAGTACCCCCAAGTCCTTCTCGTCAGAGCTGCTCTCGATCCATTCTCTACCCAGCCTGTATTTGTGGTTGGGATTGCCCCAACCCATGTGCAGGACCCTTGCACTTGGCCTTGTTGAACCTCATGAGGTTCACAGGGGCCCACCTCTCCAGCCTGTCCATCCATCCTCTGGATGGCATCCCTTCCTTCCTGCCTGTTGACCACACCACACAGCTTGGTGTCATCAGTCAGTTTGCTGAGGGTGCACTCTATCCCACTGCCCATGTCACTGACAAAGATGTACATCAGGGCCGGTTCCAGTACTGACACCTGAGGAATGCCACTCATCACTGGTCTCCGCTTGGAGATCGGGTCATTGACCACAACTCTTTCAGTGTGGCCATCCAGCCAATTCCTTCCAGCATTCCAGCATCTTCCCTCCCTTTCAACAGGGAGATGAGCAGAGACACAAGGTGATTGCTCTCAACAGGGTGCCACCACAGCTCCATTTGACTTCCAGAACTGCCATCTACACACCATTAATGGGTGCCATCAAGCCAGGAAAAAAACTGGGTGGAGGGGGGAAAAAAAGACAGCTGAAGGGTAAATCTACACAAGGCTAAGGTGAGGTTGGCCAGGGAAGGATGATAGCACCAAGAAACCATGGCATTGCCTTCCCCTTCCCTCTGGAGGCAGACACATGATGTACACCATGTCAACCACAAGCCTCAGGATTGTGTGCAAGGCTTTCCTACATCTCAACTGACCAGAAGCATCTGTCGTAAAAAAGAAAACAGGTGTCCCTTCTCCTATGCACTCTTGTAGGAAATCAAAGTGCTCCATGCCAGTAGCTACCATCTGTTCCATACAGAAACTAAGATGGACACAACAGAAAGCCTCCAGCTTCTTAAGTACTGTGGGTGCTCACCTCTTCAGCTCCTCAAAGCGCAGTAACTTTGGTCTCCACACTTTCCACTGTTTCTACTGTTCTCTCAAGTGTGCTGTCCAGCTCTTTGGTGGACTAAACCTTGGTTATTTTCAGTGCCACATGTCTTGCCACAGCGAGAGAGCTGTACACTCTGGAACAAAGCAGCTCTTAATCCTCCATACAGAGCACATGGGACCTGGCGATAAAGCAGTCTTTGTTGACAGGATTTTGGCTCAAGACTGATCTTCTAAAGTTCGCAGAATAGGCCAGCCTCTGAACACCTTCAGAGTCCATTATAGAACCCTCCACTCGAACAGATTGTTCTTACTGTAACTACCATAATACTAATAGCAGCCTAATTATATAATTCTCCAGCCCCCGGTTTAGAAGAAGAACTGCTCAGAGAAGACTAGAAAACTCTAGTGAAATCCAATCATGGCCTGTGAGATACCAATTTAATTTTATCCAAGAAGTACTTGGGCATCACAAGGGTACAGTACTGCATGCTAAAGAAAACTTCAAGCTGGATTTCCAACTCTATTGGAACTTATCAAATATTCTCCTCAGTATCCTTCAGCTGTATTGGGCTCCTTTGTAACTAATCTCCTCTTTCGAGCTAAAGCCAGTCTCACCATAGGAATTTCCATGGCTCCAGAGATGCCGCAGCACACTCTGGTCCTTCAGACACTCTCAGAAGCTACAGTTTTAATTTACTAGCACCACTAGTCTAAGTACTCTTTCCGCTAAGGGAGAAGCATCACTTCTCCTATCCTCTTCTCTCCTTCACTTGTGTCCAATATCCTGGAAGGACTGTTCCTCAACCCTGCTTACTGCCTCCTCAAAACATCTGGTTCCATAAAGACTGCTGTGATGGCTCTGGAGATTGCATCACCACTTGGCTCCAAGATCAGGTCTCTCAGGACATCAGGGGGTGAGCTGAGGCATTGCTCGTTGCACTCCGCAGTACGTGCACACCAAGGAGGCCAGCCAAATACAGTACTACTGCTGCTCAATGCTTCAAGAGTGCAGCGGTTAGAGCAGCGCAAAATGGAATTGGCTAGTTCTTCTGCTTCTTGACTTTGGTGTCTTACAGGGAAGGAATGCCCCATCATGAGACGAGGAATAGGAAAGGAAAAAGGAACAAAACTACACAAAAAAAGCAACTTATGGCCTCAGACAGGCCGTGGGGTAATCAAAAAAGCATGCAAGAACTCCCAGCTAGTCTTGGTGTCTTGCAGAGGGGGACAGGACAAAACCATTTTGTCTGAGGATAAAAGAAATATCACCCTTTCAGAGACCTCAAGTGAGGCATGTGATAACATAGGCTGTTGTTTTGTAGGTCCTCTCCCCTCACTCACCACCTTCACAGCTCACCACCCCTCAGTTGTCAGTTGTATGAATTCAAGTTGTCAATCTGGCCAAATCAGCAGCAGATCTAACTGGGTTAAAAATAAACTTCAAGAAAAGTGCCTAGGCATGGGAACTGGAAGCTGACCAGCAGAAGCTTTCTAAATTATTTCACCAGTTAACTTCTCGTCAAAACTGTGGTATCCTGTAGATACATCCTCAGAAACTCAAAATTACAGGACTTTTTTGAGCACTGCTGAACTACCATGAGCTTGCTAACTCCCCCCAGCAGCATCAGGGATGGCATGCATCTCAAGGAGGGATCTGAAAGAAGCAGCAGCAGGTAATTGTTTTGAAAGCAGACCCTGGCAGGCAATCTGTGTACGCCAAGCAAGTGGTGTACCAGTCAGAAATCCTGAGAATAGCACCAAAATGGGATGTGAAGATTATTCTCAGAGCTGAGGGCCCGTGGGTGAAGAGCACATGGTAGACACATGCCAGACCATGCCTATGTGCAAAGGAAATCAGGAGAGTTCCTGGGGACAGGGTGACAGCCCAAGCAACAGGGAAATGCAGGTCGAACAGCCCAGAAGAAGGTGAGGTGGGTGCCCCACAGGCCCAGAGCGACACAATTGAAGAAGGAAGAAGGCAAGGATCTTGTGGTGATGGGTAGAGTGCACAGACCCACGCAGGCAGGCAGAAACCACATCGCCTCCAGCTATTTTTGAAGTGGGTGGCAGTTGTTTGTGCATCCCCAGGATAAAAGCTCTCTAAGATGTATCGAGGAGGAGAGTAATAAGCCCCAGAAAGACAATAAATAAAGGGAGGCCATGGAACAGCAGCAAGATCCCAGCGGCCACGGAGAAGAGCTGGCCCTCCATCCCCGCCCTCCTTCCTCCCCCATCCATCACCAACCACTTGGGGTTTGGCAGGGCGCTCACTTTCCCACAGTAGCTGATCTATTACTGTTTGGAAGAGCCTTCCCAGCCTCTTCCTTCCCCTCCTCCCCTCCTTTCAGGCCACAGGGGTCCCGCTTGGCAGCCCCTGATCCCCCTCTTCTCTGAATGTCTGGTGACCAGCCAATCCCATGCAAAAAGCATTAACCCCTCTTCACCAGGAACAGCCGGAGAAACCTGACTCCGTACTGAGAGGTTTCTCCAGGGTGTCTCTCCCTCCATCTCTCCTCCCCAATCCCCCCCTCCTCATTCCCCTTTCCTTTTATTTCTCAAAAACTAACTCCAGCCCTGGGAGTGTCGCGTCTTCCCAAGAATGTTACACGAACCCATGGGAATTTTCCTTGGGCCAAGAACAGACCCTTATTTATTTGTCTCTTCTGCCTTTGTTCTTCATTTCCTCTTTCAAGACTTAGGCAAGACCTCGACACAGTGCCGCCTGGATCCCCCGCTGCCACTTCACTTTGTTATTATTTTCGGAAAGAAAGCGCTGATAGGCAGAGAGCTCTTCAATGACTTGGCCCCAAGGCAGAAGTGAATCAGCCCAGTCTCCCACCGCTGAGGTGGACAAAGGGCACGGGGGCTCTGCGGAGCACCTTGGCCTCCGGCTTGCCGAGACAACCCCCTGCTTATGTAATCCTTCTGATTGCAGCATCACAGCCCCTCGGATTAAATCCGCACGAATCAAATCTTCAGTAACAGCTCTACCCCGGTAACAGGCATATGGTGCCACGAAAAGGGGCAGTTTCCCAGAATGAAATCAAAAGCCTCCTAATGCACTTAACTCAGGGTCACATAAATCTCTCTTCTGCCTCCCACAGACGGCTGGATCTTGTTTACAGGCATTGCAGCAGGCCTGGGTCTCAACAATATGTTTACTTCTGTACAAACATTCCCTTCCACTAAGCAAAGCAGTACCCTGATCTCCAGATAAAACCAAGAGGAAAGGAGGGGGAGCGGGTCTATGGGGAAAGAGGGAGAGTGCTAGTCTTCATCAGTAAAAGCAAATGCCATCCTGGACATCACACAGGTTTTGGGACCATTTGTCTTCACATTCTTCCCAAAGATCGCCTTATTTCTTGAGAAGGATGAGGAGGAATTTTGCATTTAGCAAGCTGCTGACATGTCTGACAAGAGGTAAAACCATTCGATGAAAGAACAAGTTTCGTTTCAGGCTGAAGAACCCGAGAACCAGGCCAGGGCCAGGTGGGACAGCACAGCTTGTCCAAGGGACATCTGGTGATTGTCTGGCCAACCCTTCCCCAAGTGCAAAAGCCACAAACTGATACTGTGCAGATAAAATCACGGAAGCTGAGCATTTCTGCTCAACAGCACAGTAGAAAGAGCAGTTTACTGCCACAATCTCTTGATTACAGGCCAAGTTCCTTTCCCTCCCCTTTCAGGTCTTCAGTAACACAAACATTTATATTGAACTCCGTTTCTGAGAAGTCAGCTGCCACAGCCAGGTCAGAAAGGAAGGAGAGGAGGAAGACAAAAACTAATGTGTAAGCACACCACGAAAACTGGTGGTGAATGAGAAGGATGTGCAATGCAGGGGCAGGGGGGAAACCGCAGTCATGATGAGGTCTCCAGGAGAAGCAGGGCAGGAGCAGGACAGCCCAGTCACGTGGTACAGCAACCTGCCATAACAAGGCAGAGGACCAAGGGGCGTTAAGCTCATACATGGCGCAGGTGGGTGCTCAGCCTGCCCAGCTCGTCTTCTGATGCTCTTCTGCTGCAAGAGCCTATAAAAAACTGCCCCGATCTCCCTCTTCCCTCAACTGGTTGCTCTTCAGGGTTTAATCACTGAGAAATAATGGGAATTTCAGCTGCACAGTTTGCTGCCCAACCACCTGATCTTTGAGGTCTTCACGTGCTGATGATCTCCTGTAAAGTCCAATGGACCATGTCATGCCAACGCTAAAAACCACTTTGGCAGGACAAGATAGGCCTTAGAAAGAAGAAAATGTTCTCAAGCACCTGAATATTTTAGAGAGCAGTGCCAGTGATCCCTGCCCCAGATCCCAGCATAGCACTGTAATAGAGTCAGGGACCAAATCCAAGTACCAGATTCACCGTCTCCAGCCTGACACCGCCTCTTTACTGCAAAGACAAGGCTCTGAACTCAGGAACCTCTCGCACAGTCCCAGGCCATGGAGATGCTCAGCAGTACCACACACCTGAGTGTGATGTGGAAACTGGAACTGGATTTTCCGGACAGTTCAGTTGCACAGAGGCATACACGAACGAACACGGGCAGAAGGGAAACCCACAGCACTTCCTCATCACACTTCGCCCCCCCCACCCCCCCACCAGCGCTCACGGGAAGCAAGAATACTCTGTTCCAGAGCACAACTGCACTATAAATAATTCAAGAGACTGCTAAATTATGCAAAAGCAATCCCGTCATCCCCCTGGCCGAGCTGAATGCAGGTGTGGTCAATCCTTGCTCCAAAAGTTGCTGCTAGATAGGGATTTTGAGGCCATGGAGGCTCTGTGCCAACACCACGTATCTGACAGCGCAACGGCCACTTGCTAACAGTCAAGCCCACACCGAACAGCAGCGTGACAGGGGGTATTTGGGGACACAGGGCTGATGGGGAAACAGCAATGCCTTTAACCCGCCTCTCCTCCAGAGGCCTCAGATAGCCCCAGGAGAAAAGCAGCAAGTCATGTTGCCTTCAAGCGAGGCTGCTTGGTACGTCTGGCCTCCATCCGTGGTGGTCAGCTGGCAAGAGCTGCAGTTGGCCAGCCTGGCACAGCCGTGTGGGTAGGAGGGGGCTTCTGGGGCAGGTGGGAAGGAGAAAAGGGAACTGAAAACATTCTGGAGGCAGTAAAGAAAGGATAGTTTTGCTAACACAAACAACATACAGGGAAGGCTGAGCTGAAAGCAGGCAGCATCTCAGTCTGCTTTTCTGCTCCGCTCTGCCTTCGGGAGATGCTGCCTCCCTGGATATCAGGGCCACCGAGGTTTCCCTCGACAATGGGGTCATTAAATAACAGCGTACGGCTCACGCTAATCACTCCAGGGCACCGTTCCCCTGATTTACGCTGCCCTTTGCTCTGCCTCGGAGCCAGCCGTCGTACGACGAGCTCCGCAAAACCAGGACTTCCTCATATGCAGTGAGCACCATCTGCTCTCAGACCCTGCGCAGAGGCAAGCCCTTCTTCCACAGCCCTACCTCTCCAGGCTCCTGCCGCCTCCGAGGTCTGTCCATGCCCAACATGCTCAGGCCTCTGTCCTCCTCCTTTTCCGTGCTGCCCAGCTAGAAGCATTCGTGCCAGTGGAAGGAGGAATCGAGAGCGCTACCACAGCCCTCTCTTCAGCCTCAGCACCACCAGCTTAAAATCTCAGGGCTCCAGCTTACCTTCCCCTTCTTTCTTAAAGGGCTCAGCATCTAGGAGAGAGACTGCCTTTCATGTCTCTTTCTCTGCCACACTCTCTCTCCAGCTTTCTGTTCGGTTCCAGTATCTGCACGCCAGAGCAGGGGATCCTAACACAGATAAAGTCAACGTGGCAGATACCTGCCTTTAGATCACAGGTTTCACAGTTGCTGAAGCCGTTATGCAGCGGGCCTGATTTGCATTACTCTTTCGGTATGCTTCAAATCTGCTGGCTGCAGCGTCGGTATCATGCCAGACACATGCAGCAATGCCCACAGATAAAAACTACCCCAAGGCCTTGAAGAGATGATTCCGCTTGAAGAGTCTGATTCCGCTCGCTAACTCCAGCCCAACCTGTAAGGATTTACACACCGAGGGGAAGACAGCACTCCCAGGGAAAGGCAGCAGGGCGCTGGGATTATAGATTAGGCAGCAGATCAAGAAGGTGGTGATATCTGCAGTGAGAAGGGCAGCAGGATCCAAGCAGCGACGAGAAAGTTATCCATAACCCCTGGCTCAGCACCCACACCCGGTCGTTCTCTGGGATTTCCGAGATGGCCAGCAAGGAAGTGAGTACGGGAAGTGTTGCGCTTCAGTCACTGCTCTCCTGCTGAGCTCCTGTGTGTGCGGCCAGGCACGCCGCAGCCCTGCTCCGTGCCTCAGTTTCCCTGGGTAGGAAATGGGAGAGACGCTTTTCTACATCCAGGTAAGGGGCTTGCCTAATTAAAAGAAGCTTAATGGGTTGCTTTGAGGCCCTTGGAGAGAAATCTTGCCATAAAGCGCAAGACATTGAGATGATCCTCAGAACGAAGAGTTGCCCCCATCACCTCTCTCCCTGGACAGCCACATCCACCGCTCCTGCCGCTTGTAGCCTGTGCATTACAGGCTGAAACAGACTCCTGGCAGAGGTCAGTTTGGCCATACCCCACAGCCATTGCCCTTTTTTTTAAACAATTGGAAAAAAAAAAGAAAAATCAACCAAAAACTATTTAGACACAGGCCTAAGCTGGGGAAACAGGGAACATTAACTGAGCTTATCAAGCTGCATTCAACCAGGAGATTATCTCAGTATGAAAGGCCAAGGCTCCCACAGCAAGCAGCTCAGGTAACTTTTGCTATCCTGAAGCAGGGAATAATCACTTCCTAAATCACGGCTGAAGAACAAGCCCTTGCTTTTTGTAAGGCAGCCAGTTCCCTTCATCCTCCTCCTTTCCTCAGCCTGCCTGCTACACTCCCTTTCACCGATCAGCTCTACCAGGCCAGTTTTTGAGCACAAAAAAACACCCACCCTGTTCCAGGTGTTCAGAGGTTTGAAGAGCAGGTGGTACCTGTTGTGCTTCAAGAGGAGCTTGAGGGAAGTACAGGGTTTGCACTGCAGGGAGCACAAAGAAGTCAGAAAAGGAATATAAAGAAATCCTGTTTCTGCCTTTCCGAGAGCTGCAACTAGAGTCCATTTCACAGAGACAGAGGCATGGAGTGCTCTTGTGCACCCTACACTGCTGCTCCAGCACATAACATCTCTTCCCACCTCCTCTGGGAGAAACTGCAACACAGCAGCTCTGTGACTGCAACCCTGCCCTAGCCCCTGGGACAAGTGCCTGGTCCTGGCACCCCGCGCAGCATCGCTGCTGCAACACAACCCTGAACTGCACAGCCCAGCCTTAGCCACACACTCACCTAACTCTTATCAAAGCACCCTAAACCTGGTGCAGAACTGCCCACGATCCCAGGCTTGACCCCTCCACAGAGCTTTGCCAGGGCTCCTCAAGGCTAGCCTGCGGCACCGGACCTGACAGCACAGTCCATGTGTGCACTGCCAATGTGTCACCACCTTTCCAAGAACACCCAGGATGGGGTTACATCTGAGGAATGAATGCCTGCTGTTCCCCATGTCCCCTTGCATTGCGTTGCCGTCCCCAAATTTCAGATCCCACTGCAACACTTCATTGTAGTACCACAAGATGCCATCCTGTCATCAGGACAAAGGCAATGCAGCCTGATGGGTGGCAGTAGGGAAAAGCAGGTGGGGACAGCTAGCCACACTCTTCTACTTCTACAGTCAGGGCTGATAACGTGAACCAGCCCTTTGAGACACCTTACATTGACCTAAAGACGGGAAGACGCCTCTTGTGCCAGTCAGTACCCCCTCTGCCATCCTCTCTGCTGGAGTTATTGTCTGCTGTACCAGCCTTCGTTAGCACCACCTCCTCCAGCTACATCCCACTGATTGGGTCACAGATTCCAACAATGTACAAAGGGCTCATTTTAGAGCAACTAACCACACCTAAAACCTAATCAGCCTTTAGGAATGAATGCTGGCCCAGCTTGCCCCATCTATCCATCACCAAATTCCCCCCACTTCCTTCCTCTGCCTTTATGATCCACTGCAGGAGCTGGGAGGCGGGAGGGGAGGGGTGGGGGGGGGGGGGGAATGCAGCTACGAACCCTGCCATGAGATAGAGTTTATCTCTGCTTGCTGGCAGGTCAAAGCAAGGGAGGGACAGAGAGAGAAGCTTGTTTGTCCTAAGGTGCCCTTCACGTACTGAACAGGCACAACAACATCTACATGCACTGCCCTGAACAACTCCTGTAGCTGATGAACACCAAATCTATTGCGGACATGAACCCTACAAAAGTCCATGCATTCCACGGCAAGTGCACCCGGCAGGACCCGCGTGCATTGCTACACGCACCCAGCAAACGCCCACCCAGGTTTCTCACACAAGCATCCCTCAAAGACATGCAATAAGCATGTTATACCAATCTGGCAGGCCACAAAGCCACACCGCACTTAACCAGTTGTGCGTGGGAGAAGGAGAAAGGTAAACACAAGGTGTACGGGAAATGCATAAGCACATAAACTTCACAGGTACGGTCCCCAGGCAAACCCACCGAGTGTATCTGCGCTTGCTGCTGTGTGCCTGGCCTAGGTTAAGCAGGCTCTGTGACCACAGAGCAGCCCCAGCAACCCTTCAGACCACCTACCCCTGTGTCTGGTCAGGCACAAGTACTCCAGATAGATGTTTACAGTTGTGAGCATCCCCTGAAGCTAACATCCATGCAAATACACATGCTATTTTCCACCTCCTCTTCTTGACCTCCTTGCTAAGGCAGCCCCTGCATGTCATACAGGCAACTCTTTCCTTTTCCAGTCGTACTGCCATTCGCAGGAAGGGAGGCAGGTGGGTAGTGGCTCAGCCTCTGGTCCCAGTTTGGAAATGGTCCCCGACATTCTGGGCACTACTGATGGAGATGAGCCTCAGCAGTACCCAAGATCAAAGGTGTGCCAGCACAAAAGGCAGCAGCTGGGCCATCGCATTGAGAGCGGGGCAAGAAAATTCATCTGCTGCTAGCTGGAATCCCACTCCTCTCCTAAGGATGTAATTGCCATATCCAGGGCATTAATAAACAAGCTATGCAGGTATCACTGAGTCCTGGCAGGGAGGGAATGTTATACCTTGCAGCAGATTCCTTGCCACTACTGCAAAATCACCTCAGGGTGTAGAGGAGCTATAAATCTTTGAGGGACTTTTATGACATACCATGGCAGAGTCACAGCTTCACTCCTCTTCTGCCGTTCGCAATGGCTTTTCATTCAAAGCCTGCTTTATAATGCTACAGGGAGACTCAAGGCTGCCCAGGAATAGCTCACAGGGCTGCTCTTCTCCCACCCCAGCTCAGAGGATGTGTTCCCAGCACTACTACTGAGGCTGGAAAAAAACAGCACAGGTACTATGGCTGTGATAAGGGGGGCTTTGGAAGCTGTAGGGGTGCTGGGGGGTAAGGTAAGGAGCCTGTTGGTTTTCATTCCCATCCAAGACGGCTCTCTGCTGAGTGAGAGTCAAAGCGATGGCAGGTCCTGTTTGATTTCAGCTCTTCCCAGAGGAGCTGCCAGCAACCAGGCTTCAGCAACAGGGACCTGCAAGTGATTCCAAAGTCACAGTCTCCAGCTGGACTTGAACACCGCTTCTGCAGGTGGTATTTACACAGGATGGGAGCCACCCTTTGGGGAAGGGGCCTGAAGAGTTCCTGACTCACACTGCTGGGGTGTGAGAGACGGGGACAGGAGTAGGCAGGAATTTGAAATTCTGTTTGCAGAGGGCTGGGGGTTCCTGGTGACTCAAGTCATCCTTGTTAGCAGTGGTGCCATCAAGTGTTTTCATGGGCTTGAACTTCCCACTCAAGGGGAGGGATGTGGAGTTAACTGGAGGGCCATTCTCTAGGAGGGGAGGTGCTCGCACCCACACCATGTGCTGGAAACAGGGCAGGCTCTCTCCTGACCCAGTCTCTGCCCTAGGGTGGAAGGCAGAGGAATGAGACCCCAGCTTTGGCTCTGACAAACAGGCAGGGCTCCCAAGTGACCCAGGCGTGGCTTACGGAAACGCAGCCTGCGGAAATCCCCAGAGGAAAACCACGGGCTGAGGCACACGAGAGGAGCCTCTCTCCATCCTGCTCCGTGCTCGCTCCTGAGCTGTCTGAGCAAGTCTAGAGCCGCAGCAGATGCCGTGTCCGTCCCCCCCCCCCCCCCGCCCCCGCCATCACCCTTGTCACGCTCAACCAGGGAGCAAAACTCTCACAAGGACAGAGCTACGCCAGCCTGTGCCGCTCCAGCGGGACATACAGCTATTTCCAGCCCAAAACCAACCCACCAACTTGGGTGCCCACGTCCCTTTGCAGCCAGCTTCCAACTTGGGGCGGGGGGGGTGTGGGGGGGGTGTTTGTGTGTGTGTATCAATCTGACACGGAGAGGGAGCACAAGGGGAGAGGGGACGTTTGATGATGATCATACACATGTATTTGTATGTATGTTTTCCCTCCCACGCATGCACTCCTGTTACTCCTTCTCGCTTGCTGCAGGCTTGGCAGGCATCCCCAGCCCCTGTCCTCCCCGCAAGCCCAGGATGGGCAGCGGATGGGCCTTCCCTGCAGTGCCCCGGCCGCGGGGGGTGCGGGGGTGCCTCCATCCCCGGCCAGCCCGTATCCCGCGGGCAGGGGGCTGCCAGCATCGCCTCCATCCTCCTCCCCATCGCCGATGCTCCCTAGCAGGGGATGCCGGGATTATTGAGGAGGGGAGGAGGGAGGATGGAAAAAAAAATAATACTGCTAATATAAATAAATAAGGAGCGGGAAGGTGGGGGCTCGGCGGGGGAAGCCGTTTCTGCTGTGCCCGCAAGGGATGACGCCGCACCCCCCCGGGCCGAAGCACAACTTGCAGGTGGCGGGGTGGGGGGGACACACGACACGGACCGAGGGGGTGTCCCGCCGCCGCTGCCCGCAGCCCCGGGGTGGCTCCACCGGGAAGGGCGGGCGGGTGTACGCTGCCCCCCCCCCCTCCTTCTTTCCCCCTGCCGTCCCCAGCCCCTCCGCCCGCCCCCCCGCTCACTCACCCCCGGCCGGCGCAGCGTCGGTGCCCGCCGGGCCCCCGGCGGGGCGAGGCTGCCGCTCGCCCCCGGCCCGCCCGCTGCCCCCCGGCATGGCTCGGCGCCGGCCGCAGCGAGGCGAGGCGAGGCGAGCCCGCAGCCCCCCGCCGCCTTCCTCCTCCTCCTCCTCCTCCTCCGCCGGGGAGCGGAGCGGCCCGGCACCTCCTCCCGGCCGCGGGAAAAGATAGGATAGGATAGGATGCGATGCGATGCGGTGCCGAGCCCCGCCGGCAGCGGCGGGCAGGGCTGCAGCAGCCCCTTTTGTGCCGCCCTCCCCGCCTGTCTCCTCCCCCGGCGCGCCCGCCCCCCCCCCCCTCCGGGCCGCCGCTGCCCGCCCCCCACCCCCCCGAAACCGGGGCACGGCGCGGCCGCCCCCCGCCTCCCTGCACAAAGGAGCGCCTTGTAGCGGGAGGTGGGAGGGCAGCACGGCCCGCGCTTTACTGAGCGGGCTGCGGTAACGAGTGCGGGGCCAGGCGGTGACCCCCCCATTCCCCCAAGGATGCTGCTGTCCCGCCTCGCAGCCCTACGGCAGAGTCGCCCCCTCACCCCACGCCGGCGCGGCCGCATCGCTCCCGGTGCCCCGGCGGGCGAGGGGGGGCCGGGGCATTCGTTGTTTGGCGTGGGGCGAGGTGGAGATGTGCGGGCTGCCTTGCCCAGCGACATCCTGGAAGTTTTGCTGCGGTGCCAGAAATAGAACCTGCCTCTGCTGACTGGGTCTCGATCCCGCGCCCCCACTGCCAAAAAAAAAAAACCAAACCCCTGCCTTTTCTTAATTCAACTTTTCCCTGACTTCTTCCTCCTCAGGCCCATCTTTGGAAAGGGAAACAAAGCCAAGTCAAACTGAAACAACCCCCTCGCCGGCCGAACGGCACCGCTACAGACGCTACAGACGTGCTGAAACGCGTAGCGTGGGACTTCGCCCCTCGTGGCCCAGAGCTAACGAGCGGTCAAAAGGAAGCAGGACCAGCGCACACTCTTCCTCTCCATTTGATGGGAATTTAGAAAAACATGAGCATCGGTGCCAACACCCCTCCAACTTGCCGTTTATCAGATGGGCGAGCTTGCTGGGGAGTAGCGGCTCTGTTCGATCGCCACCGCCTGTTCTCCTGAGCAGCGCTTGTGGAGACCCAATGTGCTTGACAAGAGTTTGCCCTACAGACTGATCTTCTGCCTGTTCTCCTCATCTCACCCAGCCAGCACCAGCCAGGGCTTCCTTGGGAAAGGGCTATCCTAATTTTTAGTTTTAAGGCCAAGATGGAGACCGTGTCAGAGCACAGGCAAAGAGACAGCATAGGTGAAAGGGAATTTTCCCTGCTGCAAACTCAGCTAGAGGGATAACTAAAGGCAGCAGAAGTCAGCTGGATTCAGAAGTGCCTTGGGATTATTGCGGAAGTACTGACAGAAAGGAATGAGGACGGAGGAGGAAGACAACGATACAGCAAGTGAAGTTCTCACCATATGAGGGAGGTCATTTTGTGGCAGAAGACGATACCGCGCCAGCACGAGTCCTTGAGGACACCAAAAGGCTTCATCTCGATGACAGCAGTAGCATATCGCCGGGAACACGCTGGCAAGACAACAACATCCTCATCTCTGCAGGTCTGGGATGAAGTTGCTCACCCACAGTTCAACGCTTTCTGGGACAGCCATGGGTCCCCAGCAGAAAACTGGGCTTGAAGGGAGCCCTCAGCTCCCGCGTCCCCAATTTGTCAGGGGAATTTGTCAGCCATGATTCAATTTGCATTGAGACCATGACTGCTTTTTTTTTTTTTGAGACGGCTGGCAAGTGACGGCATTAGCCTTGCTTGTGTGGGTGATTTCAGCTCTGGGAGTATAAATCCTATTAGGGATGGGCTGCAATCACCAATTCATTTCCCCCAGCCAGCGAACACCCATCACAGAAGGGGTGGTTGGTGCTAATGGGAAGAAAACCACTATTCTGGACCTCCTTCGCTTGCAAAACATTATCCCTTTGCTTCAAATATTATCCCTGGAGTGGTCTGAAGACAGCCAACACTTCTCCATGTGAATGTGATAAAATTGAAAGTTTACGGGCTCACCCAGAGACTGGAAATGTTCGGGAACATCAGGCCACGAATCGAGACGCAGAATAACATCCCTGCGCCCAGAGAGGCGGCAGCTGCAATACCACAGCTCCCCTGTCCTGTGACAAACAGCGTTTGCCACGCTGAGTACTCCCAAGCAAAGAGACAGGCTCCCGCAGCCTCCCTGGAGGCGTTTGCCCCTCTCTTACGCCCTGCAAAGATTTGGGGGAGGATTTTAGCTTTGCCTTTCAATCTTTGTGTGGGGAAAGACAAGATTTTGCTTTTCTTCCCCGGGCTTACCCTGGAGCAGAATGATGTAGGAAGCTGCTGTTTTGGCGTGTGCTAGTACCTTACCAGATGCCATAGCGTGCTGGTACCTCCTTCCACCCCGGCGTGGCCGTATCTGTACCACCTCCCAAATGGGACCTTGTGGTTCTGGTTTGCAAGCCCAGACTGCAGAAGTCTTTTTTTTTAATTTTTTTTTTATGGTATTACGTGCTTTGATGGCACCAGACTGAGGCTGTCAGCTTAGACCAAGTATCCAAGCATCTCATGACTTTTCATTTACTTTGCCATCGTACGCTCTCCAAAAGGTAAAAACCCCAAACCTTTGGCTCTGTTGTATGTAAAAGGAACCAAGGATTAGAAAAATTGCGTGATTTGCTGGAGGCCAAACAGAGAGGCTGTGGTAGGGGAGAAATTTGATTGTGGCTCTCGAATTAGCACCCTAGCCATTGCTGTCTGTGTGCTGTTTTCTCTCTGCTTTGCATACTTCCAGTCTGAGACGTGCTGGACAAGCTCCCTTGGGATAAGGAGTCATTTTTAGCCGATTTCTTACAGAAATGAAGCTCTTGCAATCATGTTGTCCACTGCCTGTCTATCAGCCACCCACAGCATGGTTTGAATCCACCGGCCAATTTCGACCGAACCCGGCAGCAAGGAAGGGATATTGGAGCAAAGCAATTCGGATGAGCTCCAGGACGAGCAGAAATAGGGGAGGGAAGAGAGGGAGAAAGCGGAGCATGGGCCTGCGTGCCTGCGGGCTGGCCGGACACTGCTCCGGGCATGGCATGTGATGCTTCCTGCCCCTCTCTGGGAAGGGAGAGAGGGACCAAGATCAGGACATGGCGTGTGGGGCTGAGGAGGCTGGGAAGGAGCTGAGCACACTGCAGGGATGCCCTGGGTGTGCAGCGACCCGGGACACGAATGTGGCAGAGACCATTCATCCCGCTGTTGGCAGAGCAACTTCTGCTCTCCGCGCTCCCTAACCGCCTCCGGCTGCTCCTCTGGGAAGGCAACCGATTAACATACTGCAATGAGTTAACCTTAAATGGTCTGAAAATCCAAACCTCTGCATGCAAATGCATTCGGATGGAAGGAGCGAGACGAAACACCGCCCAGCCACAGCTGAGCCCGCGTCTCAGCTTCTTTGCTAACCGGGACACTTCTGTGTTTGCGACTCTGAGGTGATGCGCTCGGCCGCGCGACGATTTGTACCTCCTCACCCCATGCTGCCGCCTTACCAGGTGCAAGGCTTCAAAGCAAAATATTGTCCTGTGCAGGTTTTTTTTTTTAGGTTTTTAGTGGTTGCGATCTGTGACACGGGCCCTATTTTCTTCCTCTTGGGCAGTGCCAAATGTTGGTGGCGTGGGCGAGAGCCCCTTGGCAGGGTGTCAGGGGTGTGCTGGGCTTTACCTACCCCAGCCGAGTAGCTCTGATCTGCCAGCCAAGGGCAGGGGGTGGAAAGGCGCTTCTCCATTGCTTCCAGGGGAACCTGGTCCGTGTCCGAGGGGCTGTGCCTGAGGATTTGCTGCTACAGAAAGGTAACTTGGCCAGTCCCTTTTCTACGAGGAATTATAAACGTTTTCTGCTCAGTCGCTATTATGTGATCTGTTTTTCACCATGTGGCTATTGCTGATAAGTGATTCTCGGGCTCCCTTCGTGCCAGCCGTTTGACATTTAGTTAACTCCTTCACACCGAGTTACAGAGCCGACTTAACAGCGGCGGAGACGAACTTTCACTGTCGCCCTTTCCCCAGAAGATCACCAAAAGGTCACCTCTTTTTTGCCCCCTCTTTGGGACTACAGTCCTTTTAATGCCGTTTCCAGCTAGACTCCGCGAACAAAGTCCTCCTTTGAGCCAACCAGTCTTGAAATCCGATGCCCTTGTTCATTTTGCACTGCTGGTGGCAGGGAGGAAAACAACAAAGTGACATTTCTATCCTCCGTCACAAGGAAAACGGTGTAAGACAGTGATATTTATCTCCTCCTTGAGCCCTCTGAGGCCTCAGATCTGAAAAAAAAAAATTACAGTCACTGGCAATCACCATTTCCAGCAATCAGGCTGTTGTCGAGCAAGTGGGAAGATGAACAAGTGCTGGTACAGATACTCAAGGACTGACCCTAATAGCAAGATCTGCCCTGAAAAGATGCCTTGTGTGTAACAGAAACAAACAAATGCCTTTAAACTTGCACTGGTGTTAAGTAACGTAAAACTGAGCCAGATAAGGATTGTTTGCTCTCACTGAGGGGTTTCTGGCAGCCCCGCTCCTTGGATTATTTGCTGAAATGCATTTGGTTTTTGTTTCAGTTTATGATCTTAAGGGCAAAGCGATTGAGTTTCATCCTCATCTCCTACTACAGAGCGATTCTGGGCAGCATGAAAAATCCGATCTTTCCACAGCTGGGAGAGCAAAAGAGGGCGGCAGCCACAGCGGGGTTGCCCTAGGTGGTGGAGACAGAGCGGAGGGTGTCTGCTGCCACCAGCATCCTGCCTGGCCCAGGTCATGCCGGTTGGACCTGCTAACATCGTGCCTCTCCAGCCTGCAAACTCTTTAGCGTGGGGCTATATTTTGCTGTATGGTTTTAGACACCTTGATGTGTCGAGGCTTCCATCGCTTCCTCCAAGAACAGCTGAAATACAAATAAGAACGAGTCAGTGGTGGCTTGTCGGAAGAAGGGTGAAGGAAAAGTTGAGCAAAAATTTGGCCTGGCAGCAACAGAGTATGTTTCTACACAAATATGATAAAAACCCCACCATGCAGTCAAGAAAAAGCACATGCAGAAGTGGCTTCAGAGGCATTTCTGCAGCAAGGCAGAAGAGGCCTCTGACAGCAATTGCACGTAAGCAGCGGAGAGCACTGAGCGTCCTGGCGTCACTGGGTGCTCTTCTGAGTCACCTGTTTCCTGTATTACAGAAGAAACACTGCCTAGCTGGGAGTTTTCTGGTGTCTTCCCCTCAGGAGCAACGTCAGACAGGAAAGGAGAACGTCACCTACCTGTGTTTCTCTAGCTCTTGTCACTGCTTGAGCTCAGATTAGCTTGCATCCTCCAGCTTGCAGAAGGATCAGTACCTGCCAGCTCCTCCAGAGATGGACACGTGAGCCAACCAGTCATCACCATTTGGCCTTGGAAACCAAATAAACGAGAGGAATATTTTTTTTTTTTCAGCGTGCAGAATTGGCCAAAACAAAGATAAAGGAGAGGTCAAAAGGAACACATTTCTACAAGTGATGTGATGACAGGGGAAGATGGTAGGGGCACAGATTTGGGTACAGCAGCCCTCCTTTGGGGTTGCACAGAGCTGTTGCTGTGGTCGAGGAGAAGCAGGTGTCCTAGAGGGAGACAGTTTGCTCCTTCCTTCTCAGGGTTGAGTTTTGCTCTTCACACTTAAGCATGTTAATTTGGTCTTGCAAACATAATTATCACAACATGAGGGGAAAAAAAAAAAGCCTGGAGAAAAGTAAACCACACTTCCCTCTCCTCCTCACACACAGCACCCTTCAGCTATCACCTGTGACCCCTCTCCACATCCCAATTTGTGGTGTTGCAGACACCTACTCTGTATTTCTCTCCACTTAGCCAGGCTCTGGTCAAACCAATCCATCTCCCTGCTTCTCTGAGCCTGCTGCCTCCCCATCTTGTGTGCCCCTCACATCTTGCCTTGCTGCGGTCCTGGCTCACTTGGGAGCTCTCAAGGGAGGGCTGAGAAGTACTGTGGGGAAAGCAGGGACAGCATGATGCAGCAAAGGGGATTTTCTCATTTGCCACTTGGGTATAGTTTCCAGATCCCCTAAAATGGAGCTGTGCCTACACATGAGAGAAGAAAGCCCTGGTCCCATGGGGATGCTGAGGGAGGTGACTCTCCCCCTCTACTCTGCACTCATGAGAACTCACCTGGAGTACTGCATCCAGATCTGGAGCCCCCAACATAAGAAGGACATGGACCTGTTGGAGTGAGTCCAGAGGAGGGCCATGAAGATGATCAGAGGGCTGGAGCATCTCTCCTATGAAGAAAGGCTGGGAGAGTTGGGGCTGTTCAGCCTGGAGAGGAGAAGGCTCCAGGGAGACCTTATAGCATCCTTCCAGTACTTAAAGAGGCATACAGGAAATGTAGTGATAGGACAAGGGGTAATGGCTTTAAACTGGAAGAGGATTGGTTTAGATCAGACATAAGGAAGAAATTCTTTACTGTGAGGGTGGTGAGGCACAGGAACAGGTTGCCCAGAGAAGTTGTGGATGCCCCATCCCTGAAGTGCTCAAGGCCAGGCTGGATGGGGCTTTGAGTGACCTGGTCTAGTGGAAGGTGCCCATGCTCAGGGCAGGGGAGGTGGAACTAGATGATCTTTAAGGTCCTTTCCAACTCAAACCATTGCATGATTCTACAGTTCTAAGACAAGACTAGCATGTGCTCTCCCCAGCCTTGCCAGCCTCAATCCTCACCCCAGGGCCTCTTGTAGACCTGAATTTCAGTATTACCATGTCACATTACTCACCAGACACAGTGCCTCCAGGCACATCATTCCCTCCCAGCAGTGTTCCAAGCAATAACCACAGCCAAAACAAGGATATGTCAAGAAACACCTTCTAAGTCCCATCCAGCGCAGCAGCAGCTGTGTGCTTCGGCATACTGAGATGTGGCTTAGAGTCACTCTACCAGCATGGGAGGGAAGGAAAATGGCACGCTGGTGTGTTTTGTCTGGTGGCCGCAGTCTGGAGGGGTTTTATTTTGTGGTTTCCGTTCACTCCTAGCAAATCTTAACCTCCATCAGCTTCTGGGGTGACTGTCAGTGCTGCTGATGCTGGCCACCTCTGGTACCCACAGAGGAGGAAAAGGGGGCCGATCTCAGTGTTTAATGCAGGGTAGCTTCTGGGGCTGGAAACCTGAGGAAATGCGGGAAGGTGCTATCGGACCGGATGTGGCCAAATCTGGGAGCCCATGTCGTCCTCGTTACATGAAAACCAAATCATAGTGAAACTCTCATGCGTAGCTGCAGCTAGGCTGTTTAGACACAAAGCCACTCCGCGAGGGACATGCGGGTGAGAAAGCGGTGAAAGGATCGATGGCACGCAGCGCAAGCAACCACAGGAAGCTCGCTGTGGCTACGGTGAGGCAGCGCTCGATTCATTGGTGCACGCCGTAGGGGGTTAAAGTGCTTGCCAGCAGCACCCAGAGTGGGAAGGATTTGCCTTGGGGCACCCAGGAGGGGATCCTGGGTATTCCTGTGGGAGTTGGGGCTGTTGGCTAGGACCAGGTGGGCTCACCTCAGCTGGTGGATTTTCTCGTGGGCGTGGCCCTGAAGCCTCTCAATTAGGACTTTTCCTCACACGAGTCAAAGGTGAGGGAGGCACATTAAACCACAGCTGTCTCCATCCACTTGCAGAATTGTTCCTGGGATGGTGTTTTCCCGAGTTTGCTTTGAAATGTTCCCCATGGTGTGGTTCCCATCACAGCTTCCCTCAAACCACATCCTTGTCTCAGCCATCTCAGGTGGGGCACCAGTCCAGCTATCCCTTCTGCTTTCCCTCGCCCTCCTCTCTTAGCCCTTGGTGATGATTTGAGGGTCCCTTGATTCAGCATCTTTTTCGGCATCTTTTCTTGTCTCATCAGGATTACATCTATCGAAAAGCCACAGTCTGGACTTTAACCCAACTGGCCATGCAGAGACATGGCAAGTGGATTTGGAGAGGGGATGAGGGTAGGGCGAGGAGCACTGTAGCCCCACCATGAGCACAGCCCCCTGCAAGGAGAGGCTGGTTGGCCTTGTGGCCGACCTCCCCTGGGAGCACAGTGGGCACCACCGCCCCTGACTTCCCTCATCCAACCTCCGACGTAGGCAGAGGCACGGTGGGATTTGCAGACAAACGAGTTAAAATGCTGCTGAGTGAATGTGTTTCATTGGGATTGGATTGATTTCCCTGGCCCCTGTGACTGATACAAGCATGTCCAGCCAGGGAATTGTAAAGAAAACAGGCTTGAAACCAATTTCATTGCAACCAGCGCCAGCTGCATGCGTTGATAAGGCGTTTGATAACATTGCAGAGAGGAGTTATCAATATTGGACAGGGCTGTCTCAAAGGTACGGCTTCCTCACTGCTGGCAGAGGGGAGCTGGAGGCAGGTACCAGCAACTCCTTACAGTGCCTGAAAAACATCCCTTTGCAAGTAGTGAGCAGCTAGGGCAGCCCTGTGCCTGGTGGCTGGGCTGGGGCAGCGGTCAGGACAAGGAGGGAGACCTCAGCCTGTCCCACACCGTCCTGGTGAGCTGCTTGCCTCAACCCTGCTTGCACCTGGGTCATAATCACTCGCTCGTGGCTCTTTTACCCTGGGAGAAGGTGGGGACGCAGAGCAGAGGGACATCTCAGAAGGACAACAGCTGCCTGTCCCTTCAAAGGGGACCCCAACGAGGGGGGGCTGTCATCTACGTGTGGCAACCAGCAACTACAACACGTGTGCCATTTGCTCTCCCCTCGTACGCCTGTCCTGTCAGCCCCTCATCTTCTTTTATTGCTCTTTTCTGAAGTACCTGTGAGATACAGAGGCTTATCAAAGCATCCCAGAGAGAACCATTCAGACCATCCTGGGAGGGGTGACGGGTACAGGCGGGAAGGCCAGCAGCATCACCTTCAGCAGGACTGCTCTGACCCTGCGTCCTCTTATTTGGCAAAATCTGGCTGCATTGGCTTAACCATGATGCTCACCCTGCCCGCAGTGGCTGAACCACACAGCTGGGGCATGAACTGGATCGGCTCTCCCAGGGTCGTTAATCTAGCTAAACTGTTAAACCCTGCTCGGGGTGACAGTTTATCACAGGACTAATGTGGTTACGCTGCAGCGACCTGCTTGCTCTGCCCGGCCCAGCGTGCTCTTGCAGAGACCCACGGTTTGTGCCCACCGGGGTCTCAATGTCCCCCTCTGGCTCACCAAGAAGCTGCAAGCGGGCACAGAGCCCTCCATGGAGATTTACTCATCTTCCAAGCCAGGACAGATTCCCAATAGCCCAGAAATGCACAATTAGGAAAACACCCTGAAAGCAAAACGAGACCTGGAAAGGAAATGACACCTCAAGGTCTGATCGCATCTGAGCTGCCTGCAGCCAAGCGAGGTTAAAAAGTAAGCGAGCCTGACTAGCTGTCACCACCAGCCTCCCTGCCAGCAGGCTCGGCCTCCTCCCAGGCACTTTCAAAATTACTGGCTCAGCCTCTCCATAGCCCATTTTGCTCAAGTGACTCAGGTTAACTGTGGCCGTTTCATCAGCCAGCCTTGCATTGCCTGCGCTGGTGCAGGCAGGGCTTCGCGCGGGGTGGGCGGCCAGGAGCAGCACCATCCCAGCCAAGGGAGAGGGAGGAAGTGGTGGCTTTTTGTCAAGGCACGGCTGCCAACAGATGGAGTCTGATGGGTCACTTAGGGCTGCAAAGGAGGCTTCAGTAGGTATGCATGCTCCAAAGTGCTGCACAAGGGTCACTCTGTCTTGTCCCCCTAGATGTGGCTCCAGAATTAAATGGCATGCTTGAAGGCGCCTCTGTGGGAGCAACCCCTAAGAGGGTGCTGCATGTTACCCCACCAGCTGGTTCCCGTGGAAGGGATACCTGGCTGGGAGCTGCTGGGTCCCCAACTGGCTCCGTAGTGGGGATGAGCTGGGGGCCGCAACAGCAGAAGGTGCTCCGTGCAGCCACCGGCCCTCCATGTGCAACGCCAACACCGGGCTGCCACAAGGCCAGGAGTACACTGAGGTGCTTTCCAAGCCTAAGGCCTAGTCACCAAAAAGCTGCCAAGTTTGCAGAGGGGTGTGTGCTCCTGCCTTCCCTGGAGAAGGGCTTTGAGGTTCAAGGAGAGCACGGTGACAGCACCACAGAAGCACATACACATCCGGAGTGGATGTCAGAGCAGAAGAGGGGGCTTGTATTGTCTCCAGATACAGCACCATGTAACTTTAGCTCCGGGCCATTCCTATTTGTCTTTGCTTCTTGCATGTTGTGAATAGATATTAGCTCAAGCTCAATGGGCTCCACGCAGGTCTTGGAACCAGATGATTCAAGCTGGGATTTGTTCCATATCTCGGGTTTCACATGTTTTCTTTAGCTGCATTTTAATTGTGGGGTTTTCCTTTTTGTTTGGTGAGATGTTCTACCCAGGTGCCGTTCTTTTGCAGCTGGAAATATCCCAAATAAATCTAATTATTGGATTACACGAGGGTGAAGAGGAAGTGCCCTACACCACAACAGGTTAGGTTTTTATCACAGCTCTTCATCTGGAAAGCCGTTGGGAATGTGTCCACAGAAAACGTGTGGCGCTAATCTGGAAAACAACGTACAATGTCAGCAGAGCCCTAGAGAGGGGAGCGTAACATGGTTAAACAAAGCCTGGATTGGGCTTAGCTCACCTTTATTTCCACCTTGAACCAACAAACCTCTCCTCTGAGTGCAGCTGAGCTCAGGGCCTGCTGGGGACAGGAAACAAAACTCTCCTTGCTTTCCTAGCTGCCTGATTTTTTGTGGGTAAGTCCTGACAGGCTGCAGTAACCCTCAGGCTATTTTATATGTCCTGAGCCACAAGAAGCCAGGAAGAGGCTGGCAGCCGAAAATGAAGTGGTCTGGTCCTATGTGAACCTGCCAAACCTCATGCTGTTAATTCCCATTTCCTGCTTCTTCCTGCTCCAACGGCTGTTTGTCCCCACCAGCTGCAGTGGTTACGTTTGGGTCACAGAGCAGGAGAGGGGCTGGCAGGTACCTCCAAGGGAAGTCCTGTATTTGGAGGACCCACCCCTCCAAACCAGCACCTTTTTCACCTGTGGGTTCGTGCTGGGAGCCCTCCTGCCTGGCGAGGGGTCTTACACCTTGGAGACGAGGATACTCAGGAGAGCTGTTTACTCCTGTTGTCCCATGCCAGGGCCAAAATCGCTCCATCTCTGCTTGCCACAGGGTGGAAAAGCAGTTATCCAAATTGCATGCACCCTCTGCAGGGAGACAGAGGCATTTTTGGGCCGCCAGCCCCAGCTCCATGTCGCTGCGTGGGGTCTAGATCCCATCCCGGAGCCTGCTGACAACGTGTCCAGGCACGTACAGGTGTTACCGGCACTGTAAGACTTTTAGGAGGGACTGGTTTGGCAGGCCACTCCTGCCTTTTGCTAACTCCCTCTCCCAAATTCATTTGGGGCAGCTTGCCACGGGCTGCCCCATCTCGCAGGTGCCCCAGAGCTGGGTTTTGCTGGTGCTTATGCACCGTCGGCTGAGGACCAAACCACTCAGTGAATTATTGCTCTTCTCACTGCTGGGGTGTTTTAACACCATCCGACGTGATATCAGAAATGTCACAGCCCTGGGGCAGTGAGGGATGCTCCCATCCTCACGGGTTGTCCCAGCACCACCCATGCAATGGCATCCAGCTTGGGAAACCATGGCTGGAGCAGATTCTGGGGCGCAGGAGGGTCTGCGGTCCCCTGCTTCACCTACCCTCGTTGCTGCTCCCGCCGCGTGGAAGAAAACCCTCCTGAGGAAGGCGCTGAGCCAGGATAGCCCTGCATACCCCAGCGCCTGCGGTGTCCTTGTCAGCCCGCTGGATCCCAGCTGATGGATAGCTGCAGGCAGCACATTTGAGCAGCATCTCGATGCCAATTTAAATAAATAAATGAGTCCGAATGCTTTGCTTTGCAGAATGGCATCTCATTCAGCCGTTCAAGCATCAAATACCTCCGGGATTCTTTGGGTCTCAGTTTGCAGAACTATTTCCCTTTTGAGTGCTCTTTTATTTTTCTTTTTGCTTATTTAAACCTGTTTTTCCTGTAGTGAACAATCCTTGCAGGTGAAAGGAGGCAGGTTTTAGATGTTGGCAGAGCTTTCCTCAAGATTTATGAGGGATCAGCAGACTCTATTTACAAAGGTCTTCTCAGCCCCTGCTTCCCTGGTTGCAGCTGGTGAGGATGCAGAGGGACCTTCCCATGGTTCAGTTTTAGTTCGGGTCCCCCCAGGCTGCCGGATTGCTTGCGCGAAGCCCATCACTTGCAGCCAAGGCTGAGCAGATGTGCCAGTGCAGAGGGAAAGCGCTTGCCTACCCGGGGCCAATTAGCAGCGGTGGGAGCTTCTGCCAGCTGGGGCTGCAGCCCCCTCCCCATCCCCTTGGATGGATCACAGGAACTGGAGGGTGGGAGGAACACACATGTGTCCAAAATACCACAGATGCCGTAAGGACAGAACAAGCTCGGGCCCAGTGAAGTTGCCTTTAGCATCAATGGGATGGGGGAAATCTCCAAACTGGGGAGGAGGGCAAGGAGGTGATGTCTTCCGGCTGCATCCCCCCTGCTCTGCCTCTTTGACTTTTCTGGGACCTTTGGGCCGTGGGGGTTGCAAAGAACCTCCAGGAGAAGCTGCCCGAGGCACCTCAGAGGCTGGAAGAGCAGAACACAAGTGGAAAGGAGCTGGTATTGTTTTCTTTTTATTTTAAGCCAAACACAAGAATATTAAGGGATCTGATTCCTGGTGTTTGAACACCTGGGAGTGATACACACCAGAACCTTCTCAGAAACACGAGGTTTTCCCAGTGCGTAATCTAAAACAAATGTCTTCCTAGCCAATCTCTAATCAAGGCTGTATGGATCAGTGAATAAATATAGGGGTTTAGTTAAATTAGCAAGATTCATATTGGTGGTGGTGGTGGTTTTATGGCTACCTCATTCCACCCACAAACCCCCTTGTGTAGATCATCCTCTCTTGCCTTCAGATATCTGGTTAACACAGTGGCCAGGTATGGTGCTTTGCAGGTATTCGAGAATCAGCAATAATGTTTTGGGGCAGGACACGCGCACGGGCTCAGGCTCTGCTGAGAGCAGTTCTCCGAGCGCGGTTTCCATTTGCTGACGCACACGTCCTGACGCTTTCACACCGTGCTTTTGTGTGCAGCAGGGCCACTCCGGTAAGGCTCTAGCGGCCTTTTGCACTGGTGTAGGAGGAATGTAGCAAGCAGGGGGGTTGGCGGCCTTTCTAAGGGCATCTGGTCTCTCTCTAGCAGCAGTCGCTGTGCTCAAAATTTTGCACATCAGCCAGACTATAAATAAATGGTTTGGCCTCATGTTTTAGACACGTTTAGTAAACGTAGTGTAAATGCTGCTGCATCCCTTCAGCTCCTCCATCTTCCTGCCAGCACCTCGTGAGTGCCGGCTGCCTTCCCTGTGCTGTGGATAAAGGACAATCAACTGTATCCCTGTTGCCGATCCTTTCCAGGAGCAGCAGGTCAACGCCGTGGGGAGGATACGATCCCCACAGGGCCGATTTCCCCTGGTCTCTCTTGTTTCCAGCCAGCCCGCGCGCTCAGCATAGCCAGAGCAAGGGGGATTGGAAGTGTCTCTCTGACATGCCTCAGTTAGCAAATGGCGGCACTTGCTCCCTCGTGGGACCGCCACTGCTGCTGGAGTGATAAACTAGAGGTATTTAGGGATTAGAGAGGAGAGAAGAGGGAGCTGGGGATGAGCAAGATGTTGCTGTACATCTCTGTGAACAGACAGCCCGTGCACAGGAGCTGAGTTCAGGAGACCGGGGACCCCCGTCCTGGGCTCTGCAGAAATGGGGATGCCACTGATGGGCCAGTCTGCACATCTTTCCTTGGATCTCAGCTGTTACAAGGGGACTGAATCCATTTTGTAGTCCTTGACCTGCTAAGCCTGTGCTAGCACACCACGGCCCACCTCAGCTGCCGGGCAAGCACTGGCTTTCGGATCCATTTGATGGCAGGAAGCTCTGGGCACCTTGGCCACTGCCACAAGTGGCCAGCACCAGGACAAGCAGCACAAGTGGTCACTCAGGGCCTCCTCTGCTTTGCACTGTCCCTTTGCACTGCCTGCACTGTCCCTCTCTCCTCTCCTCTCTTCAGCCCTTTCCTGCCCTCAGGGTAGCAAAATCTGGTTCAAATACCTAACTCAGGAGCCACTTCCTTCCCCTCTTCCCCGCGGACCAGGAGCAGCACCTTCCCGCAGAAGGGCTGGCGCCCGAGGAGCACGGCGGCTGCTCCCAGCTAACAGGAGTTGGCTTGGAGCAGAGATTCCTTCCCCTCTGCCGCAGCCCTTCAAAGTCTGTTTACATACCACATGGGAATAAAAAGTCAGAATTTCACTGCCGTTTGGCCAGGAAATCATTCTGATTTGAAAACACTTCCCTGACTTGGTTTTTGGATTGTGGTAGCAGAAATAAATGGAGGGACTGAAATGGGCATGAAGCGACCAGCAGATCAGGCTGCTTGGACAGCCCAGCTCCAAAGGGCTTTCTCACTGGAGGCTATCCCACATAGTGTGGCCCATCAAACCCTTTTGGTTTCAATGCCTGTTACAGAATCATAGAATAGTTTGGGTTGGAAGGCACCTTTAAAGGTTATCTAGCCTAACTCCCCTGCAAGGAGAAGGGACATCTTCAACTGGATCAGGTTGCTCAGAGCCTCATCCAACCTGGCCTTGAGTGTTTTCAGGGATGGGGCATCAACCACCTCTCTGGGCAACCTGTTCCAGTTGTAAAATTGTAAAAGAACAAGAAATTGTAAAAAATGTCTTCCTAATATCTAATCTGAATCTGCCTCCCTCTATTTTAAAACCATTACCCCTCATTTTATTGCAACAGGCCCTACTGAAGAGTTTTTCCCCGTCTTTCCTGTAGGCCCCATTTAAGTACTGGAAGACTGCTATAAGATCTCCCCAGAGCCTCCTCATCTCCAGGCTGAACCCCAGCTCTCTCAACCTGTCTTCACAGGAGACGTGCTCCAGCCCTCTGATCATCTTTGTGGCCCTCCTCTGGACCCTCTCCAACAGGTCCATGTCCTTCTTATGTTGGGGGCTCCAGAGCTGGACATAGTACTCCAGGTGGGGTCTCACCAGAGCAGAGTAGAGGGGCAGCCTCACCTCCCGTAACCTGCTGGCCATTCTCCTTTTGATGCAGACCAAGATGTGGTTGGCTTTCTGGGCTGCAAGTGCATATTGCTGGCTCATATTGAGCTTCTTGTCCACCAGAACACCCAAGTCCTTCTCCTCAGGGCTGCTGTCAATCCATTCTCCACCCAGCCTGTATTTGTGCCTGGGATTGCTATGACCCACGTGCAGGACCTTGCACTTGGCCTTGTTGAACTTCATGAGGTTTGCACGGGCCCACCTCTCCAGCCTGTCAAGGTCCCTCTGGATGGCATCCCTTCCCTCCAGCATGTCAACTGCCCCACACAGCTTGGTGTCGTCAGCAAACTTGCTGAGGGTGCAAGCCTTATATTTTCCTCATGTTTCGGGAGCATTGTCCCCACCAAGTCTACATGCCATAGCCTGCTTTTGTGCTACCTCCTGGCCATGTCCCTAACCTAGATGATCTGCTTAACGTGGTTTAGTGAATGTGCCTTCTAATGAGGCCATCATGACACGGCTTTGGGGGAGTTTCTGCAGCAACGCCACTGCAGCTCATGCCTCTCAGAGCTATTTTCCAGCATGGGGACTTCACAAGCCCCAGATTAAGCAGGGAGCCTGGAGCAGCTCTTTTTGCCACCTGCTTTTGCAGTTACTAGTGAAGATGCTAAGACTTGACTAGATATTTAGTTCCCTGGCACTTCCTTAGGCCTCTAGCACTTAGCAGTCATTTATCATTGTAGTCCAGGTCCTCCAGGCAGCGTGCTTTCACATGGCCATATTTATATCCATGCCAATTTTCTTTTTTTTTTTTCAGAAATACAGAAAAACTTATATTCTCTGCTGAAATTTTGTATTAAAATTGCCACACTCCTGTGGTGAGATAAACATCAGCCACCTCTCAAACAAAGTTTATCACAACATATTCTTCTCTCGTCCCTTGAACTCCGCTAGCTGCGGAAACTTCTGGAAACTACCCTAATTTCTCTGCTATGGGCACAAAACACCTGGGAAACCAAACAGTTGGCTTTCCCAGTGGATGTGGAGCCTGGCTAACACTTGGACCTCACACCTTTCCCCTGTCCCATGTCTTCATTTGTGTCACAGGCTATTGGCAAAGCGCAAAGCCAGCACATCTCCAGCTGTGAGGTGCGGGAGACGCAGCAGCAACAGGCTCTGCGCGGCAGTGTGCCTCCCAGCTTCCCTGCATAGGGGGGTCTTGCTAAATCACATCCCTCCCTCTGCCTGCAGCAGGTTTGGCAAACAGCCTGCGGAGCCATCCCTTTCTCCAGGAATCGCAGCCCCCCTCCAATTCCCTGTTTCAAGAAATTGGTCTAATTAGAGGAGAGTGAAATTCTTCTCCTGTTTGGAGAGCCGCAGGTCCCCAGCCTACTTAAAGCTTGGCATAAGACCATTAGCACAACAGCGTGTCTCCCCAGAACTACGCATTTGCTCGCGCACTTGGCAAGCAGCCGACCAGATGTAGCCAGGCTGTCTGGAGGTGCCAAGCATAACAATTAACCGCCACTTTGGGGTGGGACTGACGATGGCAGCTGCAAATCGCAGGCACGTTTGGCCGCCCACCTTGCTTCCCAGCGCAGCATAGTCCACTTGCACCCCTCCAAGGGGCACTGCTGGGGGTCAAGGAGATGGCAGTGAGGGTCCCTTGGTGCCAAACAGCTGCAGGACCTCGGTGGCTTACTGAAAACAAAGGCCTACGGTGAAGGGCACCAGCTGATACGCATCCCAGCTAAATAATGGAATATTGTACCTTATTTCTGCCCAGGTGCTGTATCTGTTTGGGTTTTTTAATGCTGATGCAAGCTGCCGTTCTGCAAACACAGAGTAACTTTATCCAGGTGAACAGCCCTGCGGAGTTCAGGAGGGATGCTGCCACGTTCCTCGCTTGCAGCGGCAGGCGCAAGCTGCTTTATTAGGTCTTAATTACTTCCTTGCTATCCAAAATTCTTAAATATCCCTCTAAAGGCAGCCAGAAATTAAAAAGTCGTACTTTTGCAGCCCAGATATTTGCAGCCATGAATAATACACTCACACACTCATTTACTAATGGATACACTTCTCCTCTAATTTATTTCCCCCTCCAGACATTTGCAAAAGCTCTTTTCATTCCCATCACACCTTTAGCAAGCAGTAAGCCATTCTGTGTTTTGTTGCTCTTATCTCTTCTCTGAAAGCTTTTATTGACTGCATGTTGGTTTTGTCTCTTCACCTTTTCCATTTCCCATCTAGCCTTTTTTTTTTTTTGTGTGTGTGTGTGTTGTTTCAAGACTTCAGATCTCCGAGAAGTCCCCTGTGGAACTATTTTGGATATTTCTCACCACAGCAGCTGAAAACTCCTGGAAGAGCTAATGACAGGAGCAATAAAGAAAAGCAGAATTGGCTCCAGAATATGTTGGGATTGGGGGGGAGTTCAGTAAATTATTGAACTACCTGGATGAAGAATTCATATCCAAAAGCTGTTTCACCTTCGTGCCTGACTCTCATTTACATTTAAGAGCTGTAAGTGTTTTAGGGATGAGCTCTGAAGCTGTTTCTCTGCCTATTTCTTACTTGAAACAGAGGGAAGAGCTTCATCCCTTTTCATACAGCACATGGCTGCAGGTAAAAAATGTTGTGGGTCGTGGGAGGGCCGCTTTGGGCCAGTCTCCATGCCGAACCGACGAGCAGCACCCAACGAGCCCGTTCAGAGATGGGCACGCACAGCAAACCTTTAACTGAGGCTAAACTGGGTGCCCCAGCCGGTTTGCGTTGCTTTGCCTAAAAGCAGAAGCGTCCCTCTCTGAATGCAGGCAGCTGGTGCCCCTTGCACAGGGTTTGCACAGTGGGCCTGGGGTGGACATTTGGTCAAGAAAAGGCACCAGGGCTCTTCCCCTCCCTCGTATGGTTCCTGTCTGCGTGATGGCAATGTGAAATCACCCTGCCTCAGAAGTGACAGATGCATCCATTTTTCGGCCATTCCACTGAGCAGGTTTGCAGCCAGGACAGGGGTGGAGCAGCTCAGGCACTGATGAGGGCAGGAGGACCGTGCGGTGCACAGGCAAACAAGAGCGGCTACCTGCTTTGCTTTTGGCTGCCAGTTGCCGTTGGCTGGAGCAAGGGACTTTCCGAATCGCTGATGCATGAAACCACTAACAGCTCGGCTTTGATCCCCACACTTTGAAAGGAGTCCTGAATTTTCCAAAGCAACCAACTCTCATCAGAGTTTGGAGGCAGCTGCGTTTGCCCAATTCCACTTTGGTTGGGAGCTCTTCACTGCATGTTCGGAAATGCCCAACGACCTCTTGGAACGTCTGTTTTGGATAACTGGGCTTGCGGCTGCTTTTGGAAATAAAACACCGTGGCTTCCTGAGATGTTTTGATGGCTGTTGACTGCCTTAATGCCGCAGTAGCCAGAAGGGCATCGTGCAGAAGCGCTTCCGTAGCTTCTGAACGGAGAGGTGTAGGGTTGGCCGCCCTTTCAGAACTTCTGGCTCTCCAAGCCTTGCCTTTCCTTCCTACCAGTCCTTTGGACATCAAAGTAGGTGTTTTTGCTGAGGCCCTTGCTCCACAAAAAGGGGCTGGTGTTGCTCCCTGTCGCTGCTTGGTTTTTGGAAGGCAGAGGAAAGCTCTTTGCCCGGCTCAGGCAAAAACAGCAGAAGAAATGCAGAGTTTCTAGGTCACGCTGTTCTTGAGAGATGAGGCAAAGAGAGAAAAACAGGTTAGGAGACTCAAAACACCTAGCAGAGAGAGGGCCAGGCCTAAGCGTTGCGGAGCCTGGAAGATTGAGTCCTCTCTCACACACCTTGCAAACATCTTGTCCGAGCTGCCTCCCGCTGCGGCCAGGTCCCTTCTCCCAGGGCTCTTGCTGTTTGCAGCCCAGCGAGCCCGTGGTTGAGTGGCTGCCTCTTTAGGGGAAGCGGAGAGGGGAAGATTCACCTCCAACAAAGAAGCCGTAATGCTGCATCTGTCCTATCTGCCCTGGTTCTCCCGAGCATTCCCAGGCTTTTTCTTTCTATGCTCCACTGGAGTCTAATCCTGCATAGAGAAAATTCCTCATGCTTTTTGCTCTTATTCCTCCAGGGCATCTGTTTTCTCTTCCATTCTGTCTGGCTGTTCAACAGCCTGAACTCAGTTACTCTAATCCCTCCATCTTCAGTGATGTTCTCAGCTCCACATAATAAATATTAACAGCTTACATGTATCTTGGGGTTCTTATGCAAGGACTCCAAATAGCTTTATGGTTCATATGCACATGGGGCTCACTTCATTTGCCAGCAAAATACAGGCACCGATGAGGCAGCAGTTGTTTAGCAACCTACAGTGACAACACACAACAGTTAAGTCGGGAAGTGAAGATAAATATCGTATCCATTTGAAACTCCAGGAGGGGATTTGAGTTGGCAGAATATAAGTACTCGTGCTGAATTTTAGCCAGAATACTCCAAATAGCATTCCTATGCTTACAGAAAGAGCTATAGGATTGAAAATACCTAACCCACCCTCAGTGGTTTATTTACAACTCAGGTTAATGGCACTGGCATTTTAGGAAGCCAGTGACGCTCTTAATCGGAGAAGGGAGAGTCACTCAAGTAATGAACTATACAGGATGACTCTAAAGCTCTTCCTCAGAATTTCTAGGGAAGGAAAAGTCAGGCTATTGTATATAAACAACTATCTATTAGCTATCAAATTAAAAAAAAAAAAGATTGTATATACATTTCAGGCAGTTCCACCCTTCAGCTATGGCTGTCTCTGCCCCACGATGACAGAAGGCCAATTGCTGCATTTTTTCAGTGGTACCACAAACCCTTCTGCTATCTCCTAACACTCTCAAAACCTCAATGTGGCAAAAGAGAAAAGGGAGAGGGGAGAGGAATGCGCTCCTTCCTCTTCAGAGCATGGCAGCAGTGGAAGCGGAGATTCTGGATAAGGACACTAAATTTTCCTTGCATGGTCCAGGAAGCATTGGTGGCACTGAGTGGCACTCACGCACCGCGTGCCTCTTTCCTATTGGGAAGCCTAGCTGTGCCAAACGCAACCGAGTGTGAAGTCAGAGGTGAACAGGAAGAAACCAGCCCGTGTGAGCTTCAGCTGATGCCTCAGCTGCTGAAGAAAACCCAAGCCCTGCCTGACTGGCCCACAGACCGTGTGCTGGAGCTGAGCACTAACTCCTGCCTGTGACCCTGCCTGACCATCCTTCCGCTATTTAAAGATTTTGTTATAAATGGGTGTGCTGCTCGCCTAATGGAGAGCTTAAAATAAAAATGCCCCCAGTGATCACTCAGTGTCAGAGGCAGTGAGGACCTCGAGTTTAGGTGGCATTGAAGGGCCCTCTGTAGCTGCAGACTCCCTTACTCCAAGGGAGCCTGGGATTTTCCAGGTCTCCCTCCGATGGCTTATGTCCACCCCAGATGACCCTGCCAAGCTTGCTCTTTTTTTTTTTTTTTTTGAAACCCCCTTTCCCAGTGCTGGAGAGGCTTCTCTGCTTATCCTGGGGACCATGAGATGTATAGAGAGGCAGAAGGTGCAGAAGCTGCCAGTAAGTGCATCTCACCAACACCCACCAAGCCCTCTGCTGGGTGCTCCCCACCAGATAATGGTAGTTTGAAGAGGAGCAAGTGTGCAAGCCAAGAGAAGCCTTTTGGGGATAACTCAGGACAGAGGCACCACTTTGACTCCAGAGCAATGTAAGCCCCAGCTCCATACTGAAACCAGCCCTGACACGGCCTCCTCTTTTGGCAAGCTCTTTCTGGAGGTCCTCAAATGCACCAGGGAGTCTACAAAGCCCTTTCCAGTCTTTGCTGGGTTTTCTCCACACCCCTGGTGTGCAGCAAGGTGCATATGGCTTTGGTCCTCCCCAAGAGCATCTGAAGTCTTTGCGTCATCTTCAGCCCTACCGAATCCTCATCATGCTGCTTGAGCTCAGCTGCCTGCTCACCTCGCTGTGTGCCCGTGAGCCTTGGGACCCAGACCTTCTCCCAGCATGTCCCACCAGCCACAGCCTGAGCACCTCTAATGACCCTCAACCAGTGCCCACAGGTGGGGGACATGCAAAGCATCCCCATAGCTCCCATTGCAGGAACAAAGCTTCTTATTTCTACCCTTGTCTCGCAGGGGCATAGCTCTTGAAAAATAAGATTAGCTACCTTTGCAGCAGACTTATTTGGCACATTCGAATCTTAATTTGCCAGCTCCTCTCCAGCAGTCTTGTGGTGCATAGCTGCACTGGTTTTCTCTCTTTCTGCCTAGCACTTTACGTTTCCAGTGGTTTTGAATTTCACTACATTGCAAAAAGGCCCCTGCTCTTGTTTCTCCAGATTGCTCTGGTTCTACCCTCTTCCATCCACTCCTTCGTTTTAAAGGGGCAAGGGGGAAGAGGTTTTTCCACTGTTGTTACAGGCTGCATCTTCCCATCGCTCCCTACGGACGATATTAAATACCAACATTCACTCCCGAGCCCCATATGCAACATTCAGTCTGTTTCTTTGACCTGGACCCCTAAGCCATAGCATACATAGCCTGTACAGAAAGCCCATTTTCCTCATCTTTCTTTTTTTCCAGTGGCTGTACAGACACAGCTCGGTGCGATCCACCTGCTCCTACCCACTTTATTTTTTCTTACTTCATAAACTGGTAAGTATGCCAAAGGATAAGTTTGTTCTACGCGATCTGCTTTATAAAAGTTTAAGAATTGCCAAGTACACTTATATCTGGAGCATCCACATGCTGGAATATTTCCCATTGGAACTGTTCTTGGTGTAAGTTAGTAAATACCATAGATAAATGGGATGGAGGAATAAGCAGGAAAGACTTGTTTATACAGCTATGGAAATCTGTGCCAGATTAAGGAATGCAGAATAGGATAAAACCTCTTCAACTCCATTTTTGTCCATACCAGGATCCCACCATCCTATGGAACAGCCACTCCACAACATGAAGGAAAGGATAGAATCCCAGCTCAAATGACCTTTCGGAGCAGTCCTGGACAACAATGCCAGGCTGGGCTCAGACACCTGAATGCACTGCTCCTTGCAGGGCAGAGGATGCAGGTGGGGGCTGCCAGCCCCTGCCTCGGTCAGCCTTGAGGACAAGCCACCAAACTTCACACAACTCTGCTGCCTTTCTCTCCACGCCCCTGAACACCACTTCCCTGGCTGGGCTGGAAGGGTCTCGACAGCAGGTGCCTGTGCCGACACATTCAGCACACCCAGCCTTCCTGGGAGCTACAGGAGGGCAGGGAAACACGAGCTTCTGCAGGCAGCCCGGCAGCCAAGAGCACCATACGATTCACACGAAACCCCGCAGGGCAAAGCTGTGCCAGTGCGAGCTGGAGAGGGCAGAGGCGGAGAGCCGCTCACCTATACGCAAGGGATCCTTGTGCCTTCCGAAGAAACAGGTGTTTCTCACCACTTTGATCCTGCCCACGTATTTCTCAGTGAACTCGGATCTTGCCTCGGGGCACCCAGTGCTATTTGATTTATCCGAAGGAATCAATCCCCCTCTCTTCCTTTCTAAGCTGGCACACCACAAGTGCCTTGAACCTGCACATGCCAAGGCTTGGCTACACGCTGGCTTTGACCGTAGCGTCCTCTGCTACTTCATCCCGATCCCTTCCCGTTCCCCTTCTCCTTCCTTAGGTGACCAGCTTGGAAGCAAGACTAAATCCAGGAAGGAAGCCAGGCCAGCTCCCTCACTCTAATCTCCTCTAGCCCTCTCTTGGCCTTGCCCATCTCCCCGCGGAGGGGCCAGGCGCTGCGGAGCAGCAGTCACCCCCGGGGGCCTCCCCACGTTTGCTGGGGAAAGGCTCCTTCCCCAGGGAGCCCGAAGGGGAAGGCTGCAGCAGGGAGGGAAGAGGCTCACTTGCCACCTGCTGTCAAAAGCCTGAACTGAAGATCGCCGACGCCTCTGCCAGCTATCCCAGGCCTCTGCTGACCCAATGCATATCCACACCACCAGCAGAACCTCTCCTCACTGCACACCTCTATGCTCTGACACGGGGGTGCACGCTTGCATCAAGGCAGCCTCATCACAAGGCAGTTTTGGTTCAATCCACGTGTGACTTCCTGCTGTGCACTACCAGAAGCCTGCACAGTGAAACTGCGTTACAAGCTCCACCTGCCCTCAATGACTCCGCAGCTGGCCTGCATGGAGGGAAACGATGTGCATTTTGCCTTTTAAAAAAACAAAACAAAAAAAAGGAATCCGAGTTAAACTATAAACTCCAAGCCAAAATCCAGTAGCAAAGCTCAGCAAATAAGCACGGGACAAAGACCTTACGCTTTTAAGTCACCTAAAAAGGCTTGGGCCAGTTTTAAGCCAGAAGCTTGCCTGCTGCAAGTGCAACCCCGTGCTCTGGAGGAACAGAGGGTTTCAGCAGGAAGAGCTGTCACACCCACACACATCTGATGTAAGGAAGAGAGCAAGCCACAGAGGTGCCAATGACTGTAGCTATAAGTTATTTATTCTGCAAAATAGAGGTATCTTCTATGGAGTTGAACACTGGAGTCACAGCATTATGAACTGAGTTGTGGAAACATTATGACAGCACGCACACACAGCCACACACGCGTACACCTACACACGCACACAGCCTTTGTACAGGCCCCTAACTCCTGCATTATCCAGCAGGAGCCCTCTCTGCATCTTTATTCACAAAAACCTGCAGCGAGGGTGGCATTCAAGACCCCTTCCCCTGTTCACAGGGCTTCCAAGGGAAGGAGGCTGGTCAGGATCGGGTGTGTGGCACAGGCACTGCGCCTGCCCCCCAGCCCAGTGTTCAGCACATCCTGGATAGGAGTTAACTCTCGGCAGAACACAGCCCTTGGCGGAGCGCTCTCATTCTTGCCTCAGTCTTTGCTCACGCAGCCGAGCGCAGGGTGTCTGGAGGAGGCAGATTTCCATGTTAGGACACAGTCAGCGCTCCCTGCTCGCCATGGTCCATATTCCAAAGCCGGTAAAACTCTGCAAAATCCACGTAGGGCTCCACACGCCCATCTTCATCTGGCTGGAGCGAGTGGGTGGGTCGGGAGCGGAAGAGACCCCCGTCTGAACTCGAGCTGCTACTCTGTGTGTGAGTATTAGTCGACTGGAGCGTCACAGTTGGGCTTTGGCTACAGAAAGAAAATGAGAGAGAACACAAGTGTCTTTATTTTTCCTCATCTGACGCTTTGGACAAGAAAAGCACTGCAAGTACCAGCTTGTTCACAGATCAAGCTATCCTCAGCAAACAGGTAAAAAGTTGCAGGTTCTCAGGTTCTTGCTCTATCAGAGCACTAGAAGTACTGAGAACTGCTTGGAATTGATGAACACCAAAAGATATCCGGTTCAGATTTAACTGGAAGGCCTTAAGTACAACCAGGCGTCTGAGGAACAGAGGAGAGGAAGCAGGAAAAAAAAAAAAAAAAATTAAAGGCAGGCATGCACTCTGCTGGCCTCTCCCTACCCATACAGCATGAGCTTTACAGGAAGAGTCTGGCAGCAAGGAAAGCTATTCTTGCATGACCTGCATTGCAGCCAAAGCAGCTCTAGTGTCAGCCTCATTGTTTCTGAAGCTAACAGAACACAATAACGAGAGAGCTTCTTCACTTTGCAGTGTGTACACACACCACCCTTGCCAAAGGCTGAACCTAAACCAGAGCCACTAACTAGTATGATCCTGCAAAGCAGATCCAAATAGGATCCAGTTCTAATGTTTATCCTTTTTTTCCTACCCTGACTTCTGCCTCTGACCAAGCCACCTGGTGCAGCACAGCCTCTCCAGCAGCCTTACAGGTGACCTGCATAGCCCCTCTTCCTTATTAAAATGAAGGGCATCCACACTCCCTCCGTGCATAGCCCAAACACACTTGGCACCCAAGATCCAAAGCAAAGGGCTGCTCGCTGCCAGAGTGCCCTCCGCAAACAGCAGCAGCTGCTGCTCCCAAGGCATGTTCCCAGAGCTGGCTTCAGAGCTGCTCGCTTTGCTCACTCCCTCTCCTCACACAATCGCTTTCACATCATGCTGGCTGTCAATACTGCAGTCAGGAGGGCCACGCTCCAGAAAAGGGAATGATTGACAGGTAACTGACAGGTGTCTCTCTGCTTTTCAACCACTTTACACAGTGTAAGGTGCAGGGAAAAATTGCGAGTAGCAAGAGAACAAGACTTTTACTTGGTGAGGGTGGGGGTGGCTTCATCCAGAGTTGAGCTGCTGTGGGCACCATTGACCATCTGGCCTTGGGAAGGCATGACAAGAGACAGCGTGACACTCGTCTTGCTTGTGCTTTGGGAGCTGGAATATGGGACAGAGACGGGGTAGATGCGCCCTCCTGAGAAGGGAGAAAACAAGAGTTATAAAATGCAGTCGAGACATGAATGACCAGTGATGCACAGCAGCAAAGAAAGGCCAAAAGAACCCATGAATTTATATTAAACTGCCTTTCTTAGATGCTGTACTGTACTCTGTCAAATTGTCACAGACTCAACATCTCAGAATAATCCTTTGAATAAGAAAATCCCTTCTACACTGAGCATCTCCTCTCCCGATGTTAGGTCAGTGCTGGATCGATCAAGAGATTTTATCTTCCACCCTTCGTTCTGTTTCACTCTCTCCCCAACATACCTTGCGTTGGCGTCAGCGTGGGCTGGCTCATCTCACCCAGGGGGTACCCGAAATTCCTCACAAGCAGCGTCATGTCTTCATGCCGGGGACAGAACTTGGACCGTTCCCCGCCACTGGCAAAAGTGTCGCAATGGATCCGCTTAACTCGGTCCACCACTGCTTGCGCCACAGCATCCAGCGACGTCTGCTTGGCAAACTCTGTGGCTATCATGGCTGCAATTTCCTGAAC
This sequence comes from Chlamydotis macqueenii, assembly GCF_036417535.1. Lineage (NCBI taxonomy): Eukaryota > Metazoa > Chordata > Aves > Otidiformes > Otididae > Chlamydotis > Chlamydotis macqueenii. Next base: position 56,410,647 of record NC_141556.1, read on the forward strand.
AGAGGGTGGCAGAGGAGGGGAAGAGGAAGGATATTTAGGAGATTTTGGAGGAAACTTTTGCCTGCCCTCTGATCTACGAGTTTTTACAGCAGCTCATCTAATTGTGATGCTTGCCAGTCTCACCTGCTGATACGTGCCCTTCTGCCTTGAATCATCCCATTCCCTTTAACAGGCTACTCCTAAGGGACAGGCAGCTGCCTAGAAGAACTGGCTTGGCAAAGCAGCTCCCATATTATTACAGACTGGAATGGGGCGGCACAGGCATTCAACCTGGCCAGCACTCACAGGACAGGTGAGGAGAAAAGTCTGTACGAGAGCGGCTGACACGGCGGAGGCAGACAATAGCCAAGGGAATGTTTCCCATTTCGGCAGGCTCACCTGGTTGGCCTGCCCAGGCCCATGAGCTGCCTCCAGCGCTTTGTAGAGCCCTTCAGACATGAGCACCAAGAAGCCAGTCACCCCATCCAGCGAGTGCCCTCCGTGGATTTCAGGCTCTGCTATGATGGGCTTAGATTTAGCAGCACTGGAAAGAAACAGTGTTATTTAGTATTTAATGGTGACATAGCAGGTGAGAATGGAGGGGTCATGAAGGAAAGGAGGGCTTGGAACCACAAAGCTGAGTTTTTCTGACCTGAGCAGTTCAATATCAGTATAGCCGTATTTGACTTTGTAATCTCCAATGCGCCGAGTGCTTTCCTGCCCACGAATAGTTCCCACTTGTTTTATTTTCCCTGCATCCAAACCTGCCAGATTGAAAACCAGAAAAGTTTATTTGACTTTAAGAAACTTGCAGGAGTTCCTCTGGTTACACTGTTAGGAATGAGAAAAGAAACGTCCACAGCTAAAGAGAACTGTAAGACAAAACAAGACACCAAAGAATCATCAGGATCCCAACAGGGCAAAAAGGAAGAGCAATTTGCTGTATTCCACAGGACAACTTTTCCTTCGTTGTAATCTGGAAAGGAGAGAGAAGGAGAGATGCACGCAGCTTGACATGCATACTGTGAATGCAACGGTTGGCCCTGAGACAAAGCCCACATCCTGGTCCAAAGCCACCAGCGGCAGCTGGCCTGGGCGCACAGGCATTCGCTGAAAAGGCAGAGGAACATCTGCGCCTGTCAGCTCTGGACTGTGCGATGGGAGAAGGCGGCAGGAAGGAAGAAAATGTATGTGAAGGATTTTGCTTTTTCCTTCCGCCTATTATTGATCCCTGCTCCTAAACTCTCCATGACAATTTCACTAATGTACTAGATTGCAGAGGGAGAAAAGGAGACCTCAAGAGGCACTGAATTTGCTCAAGTGCTCAAACTGACGTGGGCTACTCCTAAAATAAGGACAATGACCAAACAAGTTACTTATTTAAACAAATTTAAGGGGATATACCTCTGCCAGGGGCTAGGAAGGAATCCCATCCTGAAGAACATTCTAACAGGGACCATCTGGGTGCAGCTACTATTTGAGGCAGGACTCAAGGACTCAGAGCAGATAAGCCACTTACCTGGTCTGTCCTGGCAGTTCCCCTTTCCTGGTTATACCTAGAGCTAACAGGCAGAAAATGTTATTTTGAGGTTTTATCTAGGGATGACTGTCCTCAGTACAAGGTGAAGGCAGGGGTCCAACTGAAACTCTCCCTCTGAGTCAAACCCAGCCTCACTGCACAGATGGCTCCACACCTACCCCAGCAGTAAGACACAACTCTGCCATCTGCTGCAGACCAAAGCTGACTCATCAACATGGCCTGGCTCATTTGCCAGCTCCTGGCAGGGGTATACATGCTATCGACAGACACAAACACAGGGAGGCTCACAGCACGCCAGAGAGGTTGCATCTAAATCACAGCAACTCTCCTGGAGCACTGAACAAGCTGCAATGTGCTGGATGAAGAGCCACAGAAGCACAAGACCTCTCCCTCCCTTCCCCAGGAGAGGTGTGACACATGCACCATCATGACAAACACTATCCCCACCACCTCTTACCAGTGTGCTCCAACCTAGCTCTACAACAAATTCCCTTGGGCTCCCAAAACAGCCTCTGTGCACTGGCTTGTTCCACAGGTTCCCTCTTCTGCTGGGACTGCCAGCAGGAGAGCTAGTGCTGCACCAAGTTAAGGTCAGTATTTCTAGGAGATCCCTGTTCCACTATGGACTGCAGCTAAATTCTGCATTTTTGGCAGTAAAAAGACAGTCAAATGGATTATTGTATTCAGTCTTCTGTTTCACAGCACATACCCCTACTGCACGCGTATGAGTAAAAGAGGATATAGAAGAGAAATAGAATAAAACAAGACCCAGCATCAGAAAATTGCCACATCAACAGCCTCACTAGATAAGAGCGTATCTACAAGTGAACCTAACAAAGAATGCCACGTTAGATCTACCTAAACAAAGGTACAGAACGTAAGTACCTCAATAAGGAGAATTCGGTACTAGCAATCACACAAGTGGTCTGGGCTAGTTCTAGACCAAGAAAAGAAAACATGTCAAACATAGTAAAGGAAAAAGGAAATTGCCTAAAGCAAAATGTCAGCATTAAGAGTTCAATAGTTACTGATGGAAGAGCAGTAAATGCCAATGCTTGGCCTGGCTCTGTCTGAAGCATAGCTGCTTTTTTTTGCAGCAGCTTGTACAAAGGCATACTGTAACGCACCATCTTGAGGGTGCGGCATCAACACAGAACTCAACCCGGCGTTACTGTGGTTTGCCTCCAAAGGAGAAGTCATACTGTCCATCCTGCTTCTACCCTCTGGCTGCACACTTCCACTCCTGCCTTCCTATGACTCCAGAAATCATACAACTGGAGGACAAATGTCAGTTTGGCAGCTGGACACAAAACTAACTCTCAAAACTTGAAAAAAAAGGAGTTTTCTGCTGATTCAATGAGCTGAACTTACTCACTCTGTAGCCTCACAATGGCTACACATGCAGAAAAAGAAGGCACCGAACTTGTCATCTGAAACCACAATAAGCTTCTTTTTTGTGGTCATTCATTGTTTCCAGGGGCTTGAGTCATTCATGGTGCCCCAGATAAATGGAAGCATGCGATGTTCTTGGATAAGAACGTGAAATCTAACACTCACCCAGCTGGGAGAAGCGAAAAAGTTCATCCTCATTCTCTGTCGTATGGTCCACGTTGAGCTGAGTCACCTGCAGCCCATCCACCGTGGACTTGCATAACAGTGCTCGATTGGTACCTGCAGTGGGAGCAGCGAGATGATGCACCAGATAGCTCTGCCGTTAAGAAGGAGAACACAGCCAAACGGAAAAGGAACGGGAGAGGGGAATAAAGACAGAAAAGAGGAGAAAGGCTCATGTACTGTCTCATCACGATCTCCAAAAAGTAGCCTTGCTATAGCAGCATAGTAGGCCTGCTAGGCAGTTCTTCATCCAGGCCTGAGCCAGTACCTCACAAGAAGGCTCTCCACTTCTCAGTGAACCTGCACTACCGCCTCTCAACCCATTTTCCCTCTGTTCTTTGGTCATACACATTGCATCAGCCAACATCTGCAGAGAAAAAGAGCCAGGCTGATTTCAAGTACTCCTCTAAGTAACAAGCATATCACTCCTTGGCCACAGACCAAAGAAACCGTCCCCCACAATCAAATTTCTTTCACTTTCTAGAACTACAGCCATCCTCAGAAATACCTAAATCGAGTTGCTGACAAAAAACAACTCACCCACATTGGCGATATAGAGTTTGTTGTTGAGAACAACAGCCACAATAGCCATGGCTCCTCCAGAGATCTCCTGCTCTACAACCTTCAATCTCTCCACAATCTTCTGGTACTGGGGAGGCAGCTGGTGGTGAGGGACACCCTGGAACCCAAAATGAGGAGGAAGGTCAAACACACAGTCCCACAACACAGAAACCACAGCTGGAATCAAAATTCTGTAGGGACAGGACTCATCTTGGCATATCTTAGCCTCATGCCAGGGCTCTGCAAGACATACAATTATTTGTTCAATCCTAGCAAGTGACATGGCTCCTGGAGATGACCATCCAGTTCAACTGGAGAACAGAATCCACATCTGCCCAGATGCCACGCAAATCTGAGGCTTTGCCTCTCATCTGTGTCATATGGCTTTGTCCTGGGAGAGCCACGCATATAGGCTGAACTGCTCTCCATATGTTCAGTCCCTTTCTAAAATAAATAATGCTGGGTCTAAGTAGTGCCAGTACGAACAGCGGGAACTCTGGGAAATGGACCAAGATGCTTGCTTCACTTCACACAAGCTCCCAGAAGAGAAGCACAGAGAAATAATTTTCAATTACAGCCTCCCATGGACCAGACTCACTAATATGCCCAAGACTTATCCATCAGTCTGGAAGGTGGGACCTCCAGCAATCTCTGTTCTTAAGGCTACATTACCTCTGGTAGCTGGGACTGCAGGCTGGCCTTCTCTGCCAAGGCATCATCAATGGACTCCAGGAAACTTCTTTCTACTACATCAAAAGCCTAGAAAAGGCCATAAAGAGAAAATTGGAGGCTATCCATCTGTGCCACTCTAAAACTGGTTGATAGTGGTTGATCGCTGTACGTACGTCAGACATTCAAGGATCACTCCATCACATTGAAACACAATTATTTTACCGTAACTAGTTAACAGCTTGTAAAAACAATCTGCAATTACTCAAAACAGCAGACAAAACCAATAAAATTACATTCAAAGCAGTGTCAGAGACCTATCTGATTTTGTGTGTTGATTGTAATAACTTGTCTATCACTCAAGAAAGCACACTCACAAATCCATCTCCCCACACATTAACTTCCCCCTTTCACTCATTGTCATCTCCTTCACGGGCTGACTTGTTCCTGCATGTCCAGTGAAGACCAGCTGCAGCTTTCTGCAGAGCTCTGAGCACTGTGCTGACAGAGCCAGGGGGACAGATGGGTACGAGGTGGGAGTGAAATAAAGCACTACAGCTGCTCAGGATGAGTGCAATCGCAACCATTGGCAGATGTTTCCAACCCCCACAGAAACCAGATGCTGCTACCCTGGTGACAAAAGAGGAGGTGGGTAGTGTGAGAAGCAGAAGTTGTTCCCAGTCAAAGCTTCTTTACCTGCAGCAGAACTCGACGCACATCAGCATCGCTGTGATCTGCATGGAGCTGGCCCAGCAGCAGTTCTGCAGAGAGCCTCTGACCCACGAAGTTGGTGACTCGGTTGCCATCATAGCCATTGAAGACACCATAGAGGTAGCAGTTATTCTCACTCCTGTGAAAGAGGGCAAAAGCAAAGAGGTCACAAATGTCTGAGACACCCAACATATGTAACAAGTTCCTCCAGACACCTCCCGCACACTTGGGCCCCACCCTCTTCTTCTAAGTCCTGTGTGACAAACTAAATACCACTTTTACCTGCCCTTGTGTCTGCAGGAATCTGTGTCCCAGGTACAACCCACTTACCTGAATTTTAACCAGTTATCTTCCAAGGGGTGACCCTCTGTCCCCTTGCCATCAGCACTGTAGGAACGGTTTGGAGCTGAGCCCACCCCAGAGAGATGGCAGGATGGTAAATCATCTGTCCAGCTGGGCTGCTGTTCCTGGGAAACAGAATGAGGAAAAGAGACCATGTAAACCCCAAGCAGCCTAAAGTGGAGATCCTGGTCCAGTAGAGGTTACAAGTCCATCCCCACACTCTCCTCAACCCTTTTCCCTTTGCTAACTGGGTAGCACACCACCACAGCCAGTAACTTCATATTCCCTGCTTGCAGAACTGGGTACTTACCACATTCTTTCCCTCTGAAGCTGAGCTCTGGCTGCACCTCCGGCTCTTGCTAACAAGAAACCAGAAGTGAAATTTGCACCCAAGTTTTACACTCCATACAGCACAGCGCTAGCTTTTCCTTTGGTGAATCAGATGCTCCTGGCTGTAACAGGGAAGGCTCTGGCTCCCCACTGGAGTACGCTCACCCACGACAAGGGGGTTGCGGGCCAGCAATTCAGAGAGGCACTCCGGGGCCGCCATCTCCCTGGCGCACCCCACCTGTCCACACACACCCGGCCTGCAAACGCCAGCTGCCCCCTCACACAGCGGAGCGCCCCGAAGCCCACAGCGCAGGCACTGCCCCCCCCAGCCACCTGCCGCCCCCCGCCAGCCCCACAGCGCTGCAGACCCACAGGTCAGCCCGGGGTCGGGGGGGAGCAATGACCACGCAGGGCTTCACTCCCCAAGCTGGGACCCTCTGTCCTCAGGAGGTGTAGGGAGCAGGGGGGCAGCAACCCCACTGATGGGGGAGGCTCCCGCCCTCGCCGGCCCCCCCCCTTCCCACACGGCACCGCGGGGGGCGGTCGGGGAGGAGGCCCGTGTGCCCCCCTCGCACCCACTTGGGGGGTTGCGTGTGCACGGAGCGGGGAGGAAGGTGCCACTCACACTCTGAAGCAAACTCCTCCTCTGCGCCGCCATCTTGGAGCAGGAGGACGCTCCTGCTCCTCTCCCCCCGCCCGCCCTTCTCCTCCAGAGCAGACGAGTCCGCCAGACAGAGCGGCCACTCCCACCTTCCCCCTCCCTCCCGCCACCTCCGGCGGAGACTGGCTCCACCCACCCGCCCGGGCATGGCCACGCCCCTACCCCCTCCCTCGCCCAATGGACGAGAGCGGCGCCGTGCGCTCGAGCGCGGGCGCGCGGGGGCACCTCCCCCCATCAGGCTCCGCCCCCCCCGCCCGGAGGCCGGCCTTGCTCCGCCGCCATGATGGTTTTCACCTTTGAGGTGGCGGGGGATGCCGGCGTTGAGGGGGCCTTGAAGCGGTGCCCTGAGCAGTGCTGTGGAACACCCTGGGGCTTCCGAAAACCTTGGAGAGGCGTGCACCCCCCCACCCCTTCTCGCGGGCCCTGCGGCGCAGCCCCTGGGCGGAGAGAGCATGGTCAGCTCGCCTCCCCGGGGAGAGAAATCGCACAGAACTGAAATATTTTTAAATTCCCCTGTCGTTGGGCCTTCCTTTTCTCTACAGGGAATGGAGACATCTCCGTGTCTTACCTTGAGGCCTTCGGTTCTCTTAAGAAGCACTTTTTTGGCCACCGCTGCATGGGGAAAAGGGAAGGAGGGGCAGGGTTGTGAGGATCCTGTGAAATGGTGTCACCCTGGGTGACAGAGAGGCCTGAGGGAGCCTGGCATGTAAATGTTTTTCTTAGCACTGCGTCGTGTTGTGTGCAACCTGTAGGGAAGGCCAGGCCCAGGTGAGGCCAAGATGCCAGCTCTCAGCTGCACTGCTTCTCTGTAGACACCGCAAGAGGCACCCATTTGTCTCAGCTTGGAATCCATCTCCTGCCAAGGTGATCCACAGCCCTTTCCCGCTCTCTTCTGCAGGCTGTAACAGGGACATAGTGGGACCATGCACTCCGGTGTCTAGAACAGCTGACAGGTGGTTCCCAATGCTCACTGCAGTTTGGAGCAGCCCCTGGTAGTTTCAAGTCAGGCCCAAAGGTAAAATCACTCATGTGCCTGCCTGAGTGATACAGACAAAATCAGAGGTCACTGATTTTGCTTTTCTTCAAGATCCTTTCTAGGCTGTTTCAGGAGAGGCAGTTACCATTGAATCGGCTCAGCTGGAGCAGGAGGGAAGACACAAGAATCATTCCCACCACTTTCCTAATGTTTAAGTAAGCGGAAGAGCCCTCTAGGTGTGTGAGGGCCATGCCTTGGAATGAGCGATGGCGGGCAGACCAGCTGCGGCAGCTGGGGGCTTGGGGAAGAGCACGTTTCCCTGTGTGAACTGAGGCTGAAGGGGCTCCAACATGAGACGTGCAGATTCAGTCATGTAGCAGTGCAATTGTGGTGAGGGTGTGAGTGTTAAGTAGTCTTTACTTCCAGCAGTGGCTTGATACTCTTAATGACATCTTTGTAGCAAATATATTAGATTCAGATACACTTCAGAAATAATTGCCAGTTAATTTACCTCATTCTATGGAATGATATTGTTTTGCTGCAGGGGGTCCTGCTAGAGGATTCCAGCTCTCTTTGTTGTAAATCCTTTTTTTATTGTTTTGTTACATCTCTTTCTTCCAAATATACAAAGATTACAGATCCTTCTGCTTCACTCAAGGCTCACAAATAATCAGCCATTCAAGCAGTCTTAGGTACACAGGCAGAATTACTTTTTTAAAGGTTATATTGGCTGAAGATAGAAGAAAATGCTAAATTTAGAACCTCAGTCTACAACAAGTTTCCACATGTTTGGCTTTCTGTGTAAGTTTGGTTTCACTAATGTCATTTGGAGTGTTCCTGTAGGTAAAGCTGTGAGTGGGTACAAGTAATAAAGGAATGGGTCTTGAGTCTGCATTAAAATCAAAAGTAGGATGGACAGATTTAGTACTAACAAAGATTTGTTCTCTTACCAGCATTAAGAAAAAGTCCTGGTGCTGCAGAAATCTGTGCAGAACTGCATTGTCCATGTCATTAAAAAGCAACAGGCAAGTTTATCAGCTTTAAAACATGATGTCACTTTTTCAGCATTGCAGCAGAAGCTTATGCTTATTTAATGACATTCAAGGTTGCAGTCACGCACCTCGATGAGCACAGACAGACCCAGTCCTTGCTCAGAGCGCCACTGAAATCAGCAAGGCTTCGAGTGTACTCAGAGACTGCCAGTGTGTATCGCATTGCAGGACTGGGAATTTAGGAGTCATTTCTGTCTTCTTATATCCGTAAGTGAGTCCTAATGAGACTTATGAGACTAACGAGAGCGGAGTCTCTGTGTGGGGGCAATAGGGCAGAATGTGATCTCCGTGAGAGAGGAAAACAACTTTCCGAAAGATATGAGATAGAAAATCTGCCACTTTTCCTTGTTTGTACAATGACTAGTCACCTCTGGCAGTTAAAAACATGCCCTGCTCCTGATTCAAATGTCTGGCTTTGGCTCATAGTCACTAATCATTGTCATTCTCGTGTATTTTTTTACTGCTGGATATTCCTGTGGTTCTGTCACTGAGCTTCTGCCCTAACCTTGAGTGAGGCAATTAACTGCTCGGCATGCAGAAAGTGAACAGCAAGGTTTACCAAACAAGGCTGCTTGCAGTGTTAAATGCGTATTTGTCCAGCATTTCACAGTCCTCCAATGAAAGTGTTACCAAAGCTGGTGTGCTGCTTCATGAGTATCTGCTCACAGAGACCAACAGCTTTGTGCAGCACTGGCAAGATGAAATACTGTACCAGCAAAGTTTTTGTTGGCTGTATTGATCAAGCTTATTTTAGCCTTTGTTTCGTTTATGCTTCTTACCTTCTGTCAATCCCCTCAGAAATTACCATGCGGTATTCTCAGGCAGCCAATATCTCCCCAGGAATGCAGGATATTGGTTCACTGAACCTCATCATCCACGCACCAATACATGAATTATGTGATTCAGTGACTACCAGATCCACAGCTCCCTCTCTCACGTTAAACTCCCATATTTCTCATTCCTCCCTCTCTTTCTTTGTATATTTATTGTTTCTCATTGCTTCTCTGCCCCTAAAGGTGGGGATTATACGCACAGTATTTCTGGTGCCAAGCTGTACTGCTGCCTTCCTGTTCTTACTAATGCTTTCTCTGTAGCAAAGGAAGAAGCATGGTCACTGCTGGGCTGCTGGATAAAAGATGAACAACAGGATTGAACAAGGAGCCGTGGAGAGCAGGGAGCGTAGGGCAGCCCCAGCGCAGGGCTGTTGTAGGCGCTCAGAAACCACGTACAACGGGAAGCAAACACAGGATCGCTGGCAGAAGCCATCACATCATTTAGTTTCTCTCTACTGGTCTTGTGCGAGATATGTTTAGGGAGGATTTTTTTTTTTTCTGCCTTGTTTTGATGATAACAGAGGCTGGAGCTGGAAAGGAAAGTCATGATTTTTGGCAAGGCTTGCAGGAGGTGATATGGCAAAAAAGTGCAGTTCTGTTCTCTGACAGAACTGCACTTGCTCAACTCCTACGGCGGACCGTTACAGAAAGGAACGGTAGAGGGGGCGGCATTGCAAACCCTCACGCAACTGCACCCTGAGCTCTCCTCAGCTGCCTCTACCACCTCCAGCTTGATGCTTCCCACAGGCGCAGATGCCCTAATTCTCCTCGCTCCTCTGTGGACTGCTATTCCCAGGCAGGCTGGAAAGGTGAAGAAATGGAGATGGAGCAGTAGAGAGAACAAGCACTAAAGAAATAAGGAGAGCTGGAGACAGAGAAGAGACAGCAGCTTCCTTCTCCCAGCACCCTCCAGAAAGCTGGAGAGTCAATGTGGAGAGCTACTGCCAGCGGAAGGGGGAATGGAAGTGAGGGAGTGCTGATCTGCCCAAGACAGAGCCAAATACCACTGCAAAACAGAGTTTGTACAGAGCTTTAGGCCAGCTGGATTTTTGGGGGAGGGAAATGGAGTTGTTTCAGTTGTGCCAAAGCATATGATTTTTTTTTTTACTTCTATGAAACACTAAACAAACTGGGATTATGTGAACTTTTTTTTTTTAAAAAACAACTTTATAATAGAGTTATGTTTCTAGATGTCATGGCTGCAGGGAGAAGCTTCAAAACATGACTCATAAGAGCTTGAAATACCAGAAAGCAAAATTAAATACATTTCAAATTATTACAACTGGTAATATTGGAGTCGTCTTCATTGTAAATGCTTGGTTTTGGCAACGTCTTGTCTCACCAGTTTTTAACTCCACCTTATTTGCCTTTCTGTGGGCATGGTATCTCCACACCACTTCCACCCCTAAAGCTGTGACTGTAGGAAGGGTCTTTGTCCAAAGAAAGATTACTCAAGAAACAGATGGGTCTGTCATGACTTTTGCATATAATCTGAGGTGAGGCTACAGTGTTTATGTGCTCAGTTTTGTCCCCAAGAGGGGAGACAGTTTGGAGGACTGGTTGTTCACCATCATGTGCGTCTGCTTACTGTCCTCAAACTGCACAAGGGCTGGGAAATGTGATATTCAGGTGACAGGCTAATTAAAAGGAGATGAGAAGGAAGCTTTCCCTAAGCATCAGCATGGGATGGGATTTTTAATTTTCTTTTTATTGCAAAGCCCGTTGAAATTAGATCCTTTTTAATGGTGGACTATCGATTACTGACACCACTCTCAGCAGTGCCCTGAGAGCTCGTTTCCCGGTATTTGGTCATGTTTTGAAAACGTGCACCACGCCAGACACCTGAGCCATGGTCACACATAGAAGAATAGAGGTAAAGAGACATCAAAAGAATAAACAGTCCTGCTTCCCCAGGTGTGCAAAATGTTAATTTTCATACAGGTTTGTGTCCTATATTCCTGTATGTCCCCCACCCACACCTCCTATAGCCATATCCCTTTCACAATGAGAATCCCCTTCTAATATGGCACGTCAAGCCCCTTCTCATGTTTTCCTGCCGATCAGGTAAGAGACACTTGGCACTGTGTGCGCTCTGAACCTTAGGCCAAGCAAAACAAGCAACCATTAGCTGAAATACGTATCTCAGTAAGGGCAGTTCTTCAGGTGTCTTTCCTCCATCCAAGCCAGTGATTGTCACTAAACTTGCCGACCAGCCTTGCAGGAGCACAGGAGCCTTGCTCTCTTAACAAACCCGTCCCTCCCCAAAGAAGAAAATCCAGACCAGACCTTTTTTTTTTTTTTTTTTCATATAGTTTGGTTATTTTGAACGTCATAACTTTATTGAGACACCAGTAGTTACCACCTTCACTTTGTTAACCACAAATATATAGGACATTGTAAACACAGGTGCCGAGGTGGCGGGGTTCGCTGTAGTTGGATTTCGGAACGGACCGGGGCGAGGGACGGAGGGGGAGGAGGGGGTGAAGGGACACTCGGGCTTAGACAAGACCACTCAGGGGATCCTGTATGCGGCAGGCCATCCATGAGTCATCGTATATACGTATATATGTATAGCTTTATATTATACATCTTTTTAAATATATATATATAATATATATACTATACACAGGCAGTAATGTGGCAGGGGAAGGGGCAGGGCAGCCCAGGTGGTGTTCGCGATGCCACGCAGGCAGCAGGGAGTTGTCTGGATGGACGGTTTGGATTTGCTGTGTGAGGTGGCCTCACTGGGCTCCTTGCCTTGTACCCGCTCTCGGGATAGGAGCCGAGACTCCTGTGGGAACCACCCTGCAACGCTGCCTTCCCGGGTCCTCCCAAGTGCTTGTGAGGGTGCAGGGACACAAAGATGCCTCGTCCCCTGAGGGAACTGCCAGGAATAATGCGGAGGGGAAGCGCATGTGATGAGTTGATGGACAGTGTGGTGGGGACGTGCGTGAGCTGGGAATGAGGACACGTCAGGAGGCCGAAGCCACAGGCAGAACTGGGGCAAAGTTTCATCATCCCTTTGCCCTTCACAGCCTCTGCTTCCACAAAACAGTGCCTTACTTGCAAGCTTCGTAAGATAAGAAGACATCAAGGGGCCATTGCTCCCAACAGGGGACACGTAATCCTCTGTAATCCGGACAAATGGCAGAGGGAGAAGAAAGCCGCCTTATTGTTTTGCTTATACAGCTTTCCCTCTGATCTCCTAATCCCTAGAGTGGGGCTGATCTCACCCATGTTTAGGATCTAAAAGGGACACATCCCAGCCAGCTACTCGGGTCTTGCCTATGATCACCAGAAATCGGCAGCACCTTATCAGAAGCACCCAAGATAAGATAACCAACCCTTTGGGTAGGTCGGTATCTCTCATCAGCTGCAGAACCAGCCAAATGCCACTGGAAATGGCACTTTGAAGAGCTACATGCAAACAAGGAGAGTCCCATCCCCAGGTTTGTCACCACCAACCCTCCACTGCAAAGGCTGAAAGCACGTCAACCCAAGGGGATTATGTCTTCTCCCATAAACAAAACCAGGAAGTTACCCAGGTATCTCCTGTTACAGCATCCCCTGCCATACCAATGCCTTTTCTACGACACAAAGCAAGGAGGAAAGGGACAGAGAGAGGGACAGTCACCCAGGATGAAGCCACCTGGCTCATGTCTCACTGAAGCGCCAGCTCTGAGGGGGAGGCTCATTCCTACCTCAAGCCCACTGGAGCCCATCAGCTGGTTACATGAGGGAAGCAAGCCGAAGGGGATAAAGAAAAGCTTGCTTGTTAGTCAGCCCCAAATGGTGTTCAGCCATCTACGTAACGGAGAAGGGGCATGTAAAGTACTCCTATGCTACACCCCAAAACAGAGCCCCAGGTAGACATATAGCCCGTACCTCTCCTCAGGCACCTGGTCCCTCACTCCGTCACCGAGGAGAGGGGACAGGTGATGGGCTGTTCCTCCCAAAAAGTACAACACATTTCTGTGCTGAGGGCTGGTTATTTGCAGCTTCCTCCTCCTCTTGGTTCCCCCCACACATCCAAAACAAAAGCACGAAGGATGACACAGATGAGTCTGGGTGAGTACAACTGTTTTTTCTCCTCCTCCCTCATCATTTGTTCTTTCCTCTCCCCCAGCAGAAGAGGTGGATGGGAGGGAGCTCCCCCAACAGCCACAGTCATAACGAACCTCTCTCAATAAAGTAACCCCCTCCCAAGCCTAAATATTAGGCTGAGCCCACAGAAAAAGAAGCCCAAGGGGCTTCCCTCCAAAAAAATACCTCTCCTATTTACAGTATTGCTTTCACTCACAGTCACAGAGCAAGGGATGTGTGCCCAGTCCCTCCTGGTGTGTCCATGGGTCTAGCTGGTCCCCCTCTCCGATCCTCACCAGTGGTGAACCACCAGCAAGGGGGCGCAAGCCATGGGGAGGACAAGCCATGGGGACAACCACCAGCAGCAGAAGTCTGCTGGTAGGAGCAGGTAGAAACGGTGCCTATCTACAGCGGAGAACAACTGCCCCCTTCCCTGTTGTTTCGAACAGCTGGAGAGGAGGGGAAGGACTGGCAACTTCGGTGTCCTTCAGTGAGATGTTCATACAACCGCAGGCCAGACCCATATCCCATCCTCCCGACTCCTAAGGGTGCTATGGGGAATAGGCTGGATGCTCAGGGGGATCTCCTATGGATTTTGGATCTGCCCCTGATCTCAGCTACTGGGGCCAGTGTTGCGTGGAGCAGGGTGGCTGCCTGGGGGACGGAGCTCCTTGCTGCTGCAAGGCATACCCCGCTTCTTGTGCTCTGAGATGTCTGTGCTGGGGAGAATTGTCCAGGTGGCTATTGCTGAATTATTTCCCTTTAGGGACCGTCTTCACACATAGACCTTACTTCTCTGCTGGAATAACGAGTGTGCTTCCACAGCCACATCTCCTTGAAGCGAAATCGTGAGTGTGGAGTGATGGCCATGCGAGCTCTGTCTGAGTCACTACTGCCACCTAGGTGAGGCTTTGAAGACAGCCAGGATCTGAGGTGCTGCAGAAGACGCACTAAGGTATTGTAGTCTACGTAAAGTACACAGTAAGACCAGTTTTCGGAGAGCTCAGTCTGGCCTCAACCAGTTCTCTGCATGCCGAGACCTCCTCCCCACCTGAGTGGGAGGCAAAGCGCAGCCGCACGGAGCAGGACCCTTCCCCGCTTGGTTGCACCCCCGTGCAAGAGCCAGATGCACCCTGGCCATCCCAGCAGCGTTGTTTCTTTCCAGGGGGGGGTCCTGCTCCATTCCTGTGTGTTACAAAGAGGCCTTGAACTGTGGTAGCAGAGGAATGGAGGAGGCTTCAGCAGGACGTGAGGAGTGAAACTGGCTTTCTTCTCCTCCTCCTGCTCAGGGTAAAATGGCAAAGCTCTCCTCTCCCCCTCAAACCAGCCCAGCTGGGAACGGGGGCTCTCGGGACTCCCTAGAAGCCCACCTCCTCCATCTTTCTTCCCACAGGGACTGTGCCTGGGGGCTGGGGACTGGGCATGGCTCCCCTCCTGCCTCACCAAACACAAGCCTGAGAAGAGTGGCGAGCAAGACGTACAGGCGAGGGGAAGCACCTCCACCTCAATCCAAGGGGGCTGGCAAAGGAGTGACTCTCACAGCACTGCCCCTCTGCTCCGCCGAATCTCCTGCTGTGACCTACAGATGTACCTGTGGTTTTTGATTGTACCCGCAAATCTTCCTCCTTCCCTTCCCATTTTATCTCTTTGTGCTCCCCCCCCAATACCACTTCTCCCCAAACCCTCTAAAAATAAAGCACCCCTCCCTCATTAGCGTGTGGCAGAGTAAAGCCCCCGTCTTTGCATGGGGGACACCATTCTCGCTCCTCTCCAGCCCCTCCTCCACCCTCGCACTCCTGCATGCTGACTCCAGCACCGTCCCCCTCCCTGAGCCACCAGGCCCTCTGGCCTGATTCGGATGCTCCCACATCTACTCCAGCCTTTAGTGACACCATCTCTTCTAGGAAGATCCCTGGTTCCTCTCACTCCTTCCCTTCTTCCTTCAGCACCCTCTCCTCTGCCCTGCCCGTGCCATCGCCCCTCTCCAGCCCACCGGCCGCACTCTGCCCTCCACAGCAAGGCAGGAGGGAGAGGAGGAAAGGGGGGACCTTCCTGTCACAACATGGTGACAGATTTTGAAAGAATTTGGTTCCGGCGGGTAGTTTCGGGGGGAGGAGAAGGAGGAGGTGATTGGGAAACTCTTTTTTCTTTTTTTTTTTTTTCCTTTTTTAAAAACGATAAATAAAAACAGATGACCCAGAAGGCTGGAGCATAGCTGAGAGCCACCTCTTGTGCCTCTACGCACATGTCTGGTTTGTGCCTCGGCTTTCTGCCGGCAGTGGGAAAGGGGGCAGAAGGGAAAGGGGAAGGGAAAGGGGCATCGGTGGCTCAGTAGTTCTGCGTTTGGTACCCCTGTGTCTCGGTGTCAAAAGCATCTGCCGGAGGGGGCTGCTGGTACGTCCCCACCGCATCTGTAGCATCTTCCTCGTTCGTGTAGGGAGCATAAGGCATGCCGGAGTCCTGGCTTGGGTCCATGTAGTCCTGGGAGAAGAGGGCCGAATCGGCACCCAGCTGGAAACGCTGATACGCCAGGAATGCCTGGCCCACCTTTAAGGGAGGAGGTGGAGGGAAGAGATGGGAAGCGGAGAGGGGAGGAGAGAAAGAGAGGGGGAACACACCAAGAGAAACAAACAAAAGTGGGGTTAGTAGTGGTTATGGATTAGTGCATGAGGCCTGCTTTGCAAACCGCCGGTGAAACCCTTCCATGAGCACGGAGGTTCAGGATGCCCCACAGAAAGCAGGAGCCTGCCGGGAGAGGGCTGGACAGGGAAGGCTGCGAGCCCAGCTGGCTGCGTGCAGCTTGCCGGGGCTCCCGCTGTCTCTGGGGTGTGCTGGGCACCTCCTGCCCGGTGGTGGGGTTTCACTGATGTGGCACAGGTCGCAGAGGCTCAGTTGGGAAGTGGTTATCCCGTTCAGCCCCTCCTACCCCTGGGAAGGCAATCTGCCTCAGCAACACCGCAGAAGGTTCGTCTGCCGGGCAGGATGTATGCAGCTGTTCTGCTTGTGGAGGCCTGGAAGGAGAGTGGGATTTGATCTGGAGTAGCAAAGTAGTGGTAGCCCCTTGTAACCCCTTCAACAGCCAACATCCGTACGATGCAGCACAGACCTTGGGAAAGAGCAGCAGGAGGCAAGGCAGCTGCTTCCCAGACCAGGGAACGGTTAGCAAGTGCAGTGCTGCCTCCTGCCCCAGGCACTGCAGGCAGGATACCCTTTGGGGGACTGAGGGAGCCCCGGCACAGGGTTCAGCCTCACGGATCCCAGCAGGCATGGCCCGTTGTCCCAGAGCATCCCTGACACAGGGAAGCAGTCTAGCAGGTGACAGGGGGAGAGGTTTTTGGGGAATAACGGCTGGGAGGAAATGAAGGAGATAAAGTGGTGGGGGCAGAGGGCATCTCCTGGCTGAAGTATTAGGTCTGAGCAGTCATCAAAAGAAAGGCACAGCGGTGTTACGCAGCATTAGTTAGGGTATGGGTGAGGGAGAGAAGAGAGCAGAGGAGGATGAGGAGAAATATCCAGTTCCAACTCTCCAGAGGGAGATGCCCTGTTCAGTGGACAACCCCACTCCAGTTCAATGGCTCATGTCCCACCCCATGCCCTGCAATGACCAGACACCCTTGGTCAGGGCGTTGGAACCATCTCTGCTCAGTAACCTCCTTCAGCTGCATCCCTCCACCCCCTCCCCCAAATTTCCCCATCAGTGAGGGCACTAAGGCAGCAAGGATGGGGAGTTAGGGAATAGGGTGTTGTATTCTTCCTGAAAAGTAATGTCTCTGAGTCTCCGGAAAGCCAGAAATGTGAGGAAGCCCTGTGAGGAGAGAGAGGGGTGTGGGGAGGAGAATCAGTAAGGAAGAGCAAACCAGAGCATTTGATTGAAATAAAACCCCTGGGGAACCAGGGAAAGAGGATGTCTATTTAGCCACTCACAAGGCCATGCATGGGGGAGGACTGGAGGTCCAGGTGCAGGTGGTGGCACCTCAAAAAGGGTTCCGAGGGACCCCTTGCAAAAGCCTTGCTCCTTATCACGCTTTCTGCTGGAGCTTGCAAGGGGCTTTCGGCAGCACTTGAGTGCAGCTCATGGTGGGGACACACACGCTGCTGTCCCTTGCCCCTGCTTGGTGAGGGTACTGACCGCACAACCCTTAGCAGCCCCCCTTCTTCTCTGACAGCCTTGTCATCTTACGGCACCCTTCCTACCCAGCCCCTGCCCAATATTAAGATCTGTAGGGAGAGGAGAAGATAAAGCCACAAGGACTTATGCATGGACTTACTGGCCCCAAATGCTTTTCTGCTTGGCGCTATCCTGTCACTTCAGACAAAAACCACTCAGGCTTGGTGCTTTCAGAGGTGGGAGGAAATCATAGGGGATATTTATATTGCACACCACACAGTTTTTCCAGGAAACTAACAATAAAGAACTGCTAGGGAAAGGGCAGTCTTGAAAGGCAGCACCATCACCTTCCTAAGAGGTGACCCAGTGGGGCGGTGCTGCAGCCATGGGTGCAGAGGGAGAGCCCAGAGGGATGCCGATCATCGCAGCATCTTATGGCTACTGATGACATTTCACGTGATGGGAGCAAAGCAGGGAGGGAGATGGCTGCAGCCCCCACCCTGGAGCTCCCTTCTCTGCTTAGTATTTGTGAGGTGAAAATGTTGTTAAAGTCCTCTGACGCACAGGGAAAACGATGCCTGGGGAGCTGGTTTGTCCAAGGTCATATCAGAGGTTTGTCAAGGACACTCCTTAGTGGGATATGGGACCCTCCTTCCCATTGTGCTTATTAATGCTCTATCACCTTCTTCCAGGTAAGTTTCTGAGTCCTTGTTTCCTACATTTACCTCCTAACCACCTCCCCTCCTGATTTTCCTTCTCAGAAGCCGTGTGAACTGAGATCTCAGAGGAGATCACTCTCAGCCAGTCACCTTCCATTCCCCACAAGCTAATACGGTGCAGAAGACACTTGATCCAACATCATGGCTGCTGTACTCACCCAGGTGAAGATGGAGAAGAACGAGAACGTGATAGCTGCTCGGGCTGCATCTCCTCCCTCGTTCAGTGGGTTGTCCTCTTCTTTTGAAGCTTGCCACTGGTTGGTCAGAAAGCAGAAGCCAACGAACCAGAGGAATGCCCAAAAGGCTGGGATGGACCACCACCAGCATACCAAAGCAGGAGGGGAGAGACATCAAGAAGACACATGTGAACAGAACATAAAATCATCACGTTTCTTTAGAAACTTCAACCCTATGAGACCCACCAGTGTGTTGCAGTCTGGGCCAAACTGACTGTGCAGCCCGTCTAAGCCCAAGCGAGCTAGCAAGCTCACCAATGGCTAAATTGTCAAGGTGACGATAAGTGTCTGCAGAAAGTACCTCAGGAGGGTTTGTTTGCTTGTGTTTGGATTGATCACAGGACTTGCATTTGTCCTTGGGAGGGAGCCTGAAGGGCTTCCAGTACAGGAGCGATCACCTGGGCTCTCTGAAACAGCCACTGCTTTGCAACCCTGGTCTGCAAGGACAAGCAAAAGGCGATTCCTTCCAAGGGAGCTGCAGAAGAGTAGGAAGCAGCCGTCCTGCAGTGGCACAGAGACCAGCTTTTGCTCTGGACAGCACAGGCTAAGGATCCTGCACCCAATCCTGCCCTCACTCCACTTGTGGCCCCTTTGACAAACTTTGTGGGGGAACCCCGACGTGGAGAAGTTTGCCTGTATGGCTGGAGTAAGCCAGAAGAGCGACTCAGGATCACGGCACAAGAGCAAAGCACCTCCTCGTGATGCTGCTGACTGGCGTTAAGCATGCACACGCACCATCACTCCGTCTGTCACTTCGACACACTACCAGGGGTGGAGAGATCTGACTGTAAGGTAGAACAAGCCTCAGGGCTGGGTGAGGTCCTGCACAGCTATTCACATGGGGAAGGCCAAGTGACCTAGGAGGACTGGTTTAGTCAGCCTGCATGAAACCCTCAACCCTTTTTTTTAATGTTAAAATATACAGGGTTCAATCACCTGAAGCTGTTAAAGAAGAAAGTACCATCTCCAGAGGCATCAACACTTGGCCTTAGCAAGCACAAGCATGCAGGGAGGCAAGACCTGCTGATCCTAAAGGCTCCCTGAGCTACGCCTATGGAGAAGAGTAGAGAGGCATCAGCCAGATTGGCTAAGAAGAAGAGAAAGGGAAAGAAAAAGAGAGAGAGAGAAGGCTTAAGAGAGTAAGGAACCCAAAGACCTCCTGCTAGCAGAGACCTGGCCTGCAAGGCGGCAGAAGCTCCCTCCCTCTCCCTTGCCGGCGGAGGAGAGGGGCGCTGTGGCCAACTGGCCAGGAAGCTCACCCGAGACTCCGATGTCCGAGAGTACTGCCTTCTTGCGGTCCTTGACGCTGCTGATCTGCGGGAAGTAGGCATCCAGAGCCAGGTAAAGAAGGCAGCTGAGGAAGGCGAGGACACCCACGGTAATGCCGTAGTTGCAGGCATTGCGATTGCGGTTGAAAATGCAGTGCTCTTCTGTCTCGTCCAGACGGTTCACGTACCCTTCATTGACAATGGAGCCGAACACCACGATGGAGAACACCTGGCGGGGAGGGAAGCAGGAGACACATCAGGGCAAGCCCCATCTCTCTGGACGAGCACAAAGGAGCAGAGCTCGGCAGGGGACAGACACCCTTTGCAGGCACCTCTCTGAACTGCTGAGCTCCCATCCCATTGCCTTGCCTGAGCTGTAGCCACAGGGAATTTACTGAGGAGATGGTCTCATTTTATTTCTGAGGATTAACTTAAAATAGGACACTTTGAGCCTTTTTATCCATCTGATCTAAAAGTGATGTAAAGCGGTCGCAGTTTGGAGTAAGGGTGACTTCCCACAGACACACAGGGAGGTGACATGGAGTGTCAATTGGGATGTGGTTTTGGTGCATGTGCCTCTGTAAAAGGGCCCCAAGTAGTGGAAATCCTCTTAGTCTGCTCTTATTCTACCACCCACTCCTTTCTCTTCTAGGAATTCATTGTTTCTACCACGCATTTGTTCACTAATTTTATCTATCCAGCTACTACACTCTTCCCCATCCACCCTCCCACAATCCACAGCCCTGCCTGCTCCGCAGCTCCATTCTGCCGGGCTCCCACTCCCCCCATCTCCCCACACGTCACACACCTCTCTCCACCAGTTTTCCATCAGCCCAGCCCATGTCACCACCTGTCCTGCCCACTCACCCATAAGCCAACATCCTCCGGCCTTCCCCATGGATTTCATGGGTCAAACACTCCCCCATCCAGGTCCACCTGTCAGGACCACCATGAGTCCTTCCTACCCGTCACCGCCACTGCATGTTATTTTAAATCAGGTAGAATTAAGGAAGAGTCCAGGTAGAAATGTCATAATCCGCCGTTGCCAGTCTAATCTTCACTCACAAGCTTAGCCTGCGTCGCCTGCCAGAAGGCTGTCCCTCTCTGACGCAGCAGGTTCACCAAAGTAGAGAGCTATTTACAGCAGCCCCTGTCCCGCATCTCAACTAAATAGCTTCCCCTCACAGCCACAGGAGAAACAGGGGAAGATTAAGGCCACAGACACAGATTTTTCTTTGCAGGACACTTTGGGACCCTCAGTAGGAACAGCTCATCTGCAGGCTGCCTGCGAAGGCCTCAGGCAGACGGGAAACAGAACTTCAGGCATGGGGTGAACATTCATACAACGTGCACCAGGACATCACCAGAGCACTCTTGCTAGACTGGGAATTGTCTGTGCAACAGGAGCCTGGCACCCTTGGAGCCACCACCCAGTCCCCAAGGAGAAGCAGCACACAAGAAGATAAGGTGGCCAAATCTTCTGCAGGGAGCGGAGGTAGCTTTAAGGGTTTGGTAGGTCAGAAGGACCCCAGTACCGCTTAACTCAACCAAGCACCAGAAAAGGACAGGGCAGACAACCCAGAAAGCAGAGAAGCAGCTTTGTGAGTGCAGGGAAAATTAACTGTTGATTAATACCAAGCCAATAAACCATCTGTCATCGGTGGGGTTGGATGCCTGAGATCCACAGCACAGACCTGTTTCACTTGTGGCATCAAGAACCAGAGGAAAAACCTTACTCACAATCCCCAACAGCCCTTGGGCAGAAACTCAACACTGACCATATTTCAGCTGCCAAACTCTAACAAGTATCCACCAACGTCAATATTATTTTTTCACCCCAAAGCTCATAATTGGGTCACACTTGGATCGCTGAGATTGGGCGTATTTTTGACACACTGGAGCAAACTGAAAAAGGTGGAAGCTGGTGCTCCTAAGCATGGGGACTGTATGGGTTCTCTGAAAGTTCACAAGAGCTTTTTAAGCTTAGAAGTAAAACGACTGATTTCTCCTCCTCTTTCTTCTTGAAAATAGAGATTGATCATACTTTGCAGAAATTGACCAGGAAAATTAAATAGAAATCTCTTTTGCCTGAAGCAAAAGTCTGGTCTTCAAAATTTCAGCCTGAACAGTTTGGAAAGCAGCAAAATTGCACACAATTACAGCCAGGCTCTTTCAGTGGGAAGTCTCGCACACCTTCTCAACAGGCTGGGCTGACAGATCTGCCTGGGACCACTGGCAGTTAACACCGCGTTCCTCTAACCTGAGGGGGAGCTGACAGACTCCTGAAGCGACATCCCAATGTGAGGCTGTGACCAGCGCTGATGCTGCCACCTGAAGTACCAACCTCCATATACTGGGATTACAAAGTGGGTGCCCTGTTTTCCACAGCACTAGACAGAAAGTGTATCTTCTCTTTGGAATATGAGAAACAGCCTCAAAAGTGGTGCAATCTGTTGTTCAGTTTTGGTTTAGGGCTCAAAACTGGTAAAATGTTAATTCCCTGAGTCAGGTCAACCCTTGCAATGAGCTGTACTGCACGTCTCTGCTTATTCATTTGGGTGAAATGAACCTGCAATGGCCTCTTCCCAGAGACACCTCAGTTCACTCTGCTCTATCCTGATACACATCTTCCCTCTGCTCTTATCTTTGGGTTTGCTGCTGGCCTGTAAGGGCTCTCACCTGCAAGTGAAGAAGCAGAATCGTTCCTTTTTGCATTTGCCCCTTTATACCTATCCGTGTTGGCCCTCTGTGAAGACACAGCTTAGAGTCATGAGATCAGAAGAACATCTCCCTCTCCCTAAAATTTCAAGCAGAGTGGCATTCCTAACTTAATTTCTCCATCTTCAGTCAGCCAAGATGCCACAACTTATCTCGTATGAAGAGAAACCTGTTTTACAGCCTGGAGATGCCCTGGGTATGATCTACTGGCAAGCATCTGATCTTAGGAGTTTTCTGGGGACATTCCACTCAGGGTATTCTCATTTGTGAGCAGAACAAGTCACTGCGGATGCTTATCTTCTGTGTCTTGAAACAGCCACCCCAAAGTAGTCTTTGTCCTTAGGAAAGCCTTCTACGGACCAAAGGACAGTAGCTTAAGGGATGTCTCCTTCTATCCATGTTTTCCTCACTACTGGTATCAGCTCTGGTCCGTGCTCCGCTCACTGGTCCTGCGAAGAGGACAAGGTCAGTGGCAGTGGAAAGGGTTTGCTCCCTTTGCCAGCCTACCACTGCCCTCACAGCGCAGCAAAATGCCGTAAGGATCTGCTCTGCACAGAAGCCTTGAGCTGGACTGGATAACAGAGACTGGGCAAGAACGGGCAGGCTCAAACCAGAGGTTTCAGACCAACAGGCAGAGCTGGAGCGGGAAAAGACGCAAATTGCTGCTGCTGCCAACAGATAGTGTCACCCATTTTATCCTCGTGATGTCTGTACCCAGAGGCTGTTGCAATGGTTGCACAGACAATTTTCTAGAAAAAAAATTATGAAAAGCCAGATCTCACAGCCCTCAGAAGAAACTGTGGCACTCTTAATCCACAGCAGTCACTTCTTCTGGGTAAGGAGGTGGGTGGGTGGAAGCTCACTGACACAGCAAGTCATCTTAGAAAGAGCAAGTATTTTTTATTTCCTTGATTTCACAATCCTTGCAAAGATGATCCAGGCAGCAGGTGCAGTACGCATGCTGCCTGGATTATAAACAAAGCACCAAGTCTGCACAGACGAAGCATTTACGTTCCCATTCCCATCACATCTGCAGCACTTCTGAAGAAATGCCAGCAACCAGCAGCACCGGCACAAGCCTCCTGCCCCTCGGCGTTACCGCTGCTTGTTCCTTCTACCCGTTTGGCATAGCGAAACCTCGCTGCACAAGGCCTCGCCTACAGCCACTACTAAAATGGTCCAACATACGCATCCAGCTGTGAAGAGAAGGGGAGGAGAAGGTGGAGGGTTCTGGAGGAGATGGAGATGCAGGGAAGTGACTTGTCCGAAGGCAGACAGGAGCAGGGCACAAAGCCCCGCATTCCGACACTCCCAAACGCAGCCCACCCTTCCGCTCCGCAAAGGGGGATCATTGGCCGCTCTCCTACTCTTGGCGACGAAAACCAGCCAGCCATCCCTAGCTTTGTGCAGCTCGGTGGCCTCTTGTCTTCAGTGAGGCTGCTTAAGTTACTTGAAGTAACTAGGTTTTTAGGTTGAGAGGGTTTCCTTAAGCCTCCAAGAGCAACGCTAATTGGGCAGGTGTGCGGCCTGTCTGGAGGTGCGCATTTAATAAGCAGTAATATATTCAGCTACACTTGACAAAAGGGACAGAAAACAGCACCTGGAGAAGATCTGACCAACTCAGCGTTGCTGCTGGGACCTGGCTTTTCTTGACTTCACCGCTCCTTAAACATCACATCCACACAGGTCATTGCAATGATTTTCCTAGACTGCTGTTTTCATCAAAGAGCTCCAAGACATCAAGCAAAGCCCAGAACCAGCTGCAGTGCTGACAGACAGAGCAACTTGCCAAAAGACGCAGCAAAATGAACATAATGCTAAGCATTACAGGGCAGAGATGGGGAGAGACTGAAAATTTCCCTGTCCCAGTTTCTCAAGGGGCTCACACTGGCCATCGCAGGGGACAGCAAGAAAAGTGGAGAACAGGCAAAAGGCTGCATCCCACCATAAAAGACCTTTTTTTTTTCCTTTTACTGAACTGGGTGATCTGGTTTTGCCAGAGGCAAAGGCGAGAGATGAGTCTTCAAAGGAGAGGCTCTCCGGTTCCTCCCCACCTCCCTGCTGCAGGCTCAGCCCTGCAGAAAGCCGGGTGAAACCTCCTGAGCATCATGTGAGCCTTTCCACCAGGCTGCCCGTCCCCAGCCATGCATCAGATGCTCCTGAGCATCATGTGATGGAGGCACAGCACAGCCAGCCTCCGGCGGTGCACTAGGATTTTCCTGCACCTCATCCCAGGAGTTGGTCACACTGCCTCCTGACTTCATTCCCGAGATCCCCACGATGATTGTGGCAGGGATGAGGCTGAAAACGGTTTTGGTTGAGCCACTTGCTCGGGTTCGCTGCAGTGCCCTCCCATCATGGGCTCTGTCGCATTGCACGTTGCCTCTCCCTCTCTCAAACCCCGTTTTTATTTTACTCTCGAGAGGAGATAGTTTGGTGGCATAATATTCCTTCTGGGACTTCAAATCAAATCCACCTCGGGCAGAATAAAGCAATAACCTCTTCTGTGTCTGATCTGGTAGTGACAAGGAATAAATCTGTTTAAAAAGCAAGCAAGAGCAGGGGAGAGTGCAAGCGA
This sequence comes from Chlamydotis macqueenii, assembly GCF_036417535.1. NCBI lineage: Eukaryota > Metazoa > Chordata > Aves > Otidiformes > Otididae > Chlamydotis > Chlamydotis macqueenii. The sequence continues at coordinate 56,435,625 of NC_141556.1, forward strand.
TAAACTGGCAGAGATGATCTGGCTTTCATTTTCATTCAGCCACTCGCAAATGGAGTCTCTGGAAGGCTTTGGAGAGCCCTGCACAGACATGGGTTATTATTATTATTATCATCATCATTAAATCTACTTGTATGTAGTTCATTTTGAAGAAAACATATGCAGCTTTTAATACGCATGGGACTGGCAGCTTGGAAACAGGCGGCCTCTATTTATTCCCTCCCGCCGGCACCACACGGGCAGCCAAGGACTCCTGCCCACGGTCTGGATGGCGTCTGAGCCCTGTGCGGGTGCTGGAGGGGGCCAGCCTCCCCATACCCATTTGTACCCGATTCCCCCAAGCATGGGATGGGGGAAGAGCAGGAGTACCCCAGCACCTCCCTCCCAGCTCACCCTCCCTGGCCAGCAGCCACGTCGCACCAGTGGCACCAGCTCCCCAGCTGGGGCTGAGCTGTAGCAGGTGATGGAGGGGAGAAAGGCTCCGCATCCCTAATTCCTGCCACGGGATCTCCGACAGGCTTTCCTGGCCAGCCAGCCTTTTTTCCACGCATGACTTGGCAGCCGACAGACTGGCCATTAACCCTTCTGCCTCCGCCAGACGCGTGCCCGGGTCGATCTTCCTCCTCACAGCAGCCCAAGCTCCGGGCGATGCTGGGGCTCCCTGGGAGCCGGGAAGCCTCGGATGACAGCCAGGCCCAGGCTGAGCAGCCGTGCGTGCCATCCTGGGGAGGGAGGAAGAACTTTGCTGTGGAAAATGTCCAGTGGTATAACAGGGAGCTGTGTTCCAGAGAGCGACTTCAGGAAGCTCCATCCAGTCCCGCAGGTCTCAACGCTCTTCTCATGGTCAAACAGCATCTCTGTTCCACTGCTATAAGTAACAACTCCCCATGGCCAAACCTCCACTGTGGTATCCAGGACCTTCTGTGCTTTCTAGGTGGTCCCTACATCACCTAGTCGCTGCTCAGTGAAGTGACTGCCATCATTTTCCATGAGGAAGAGTTCAGTATTCCTTCTAGCAACACATCTCTCCCTCCTTGGCTTGGCTGTGCCAACCTAGGGTGGAGGACCGTATCCACTGCCACCTGCACCTGCTCCTCTCACAGCCACACCTGTCCTCTCTGCTGCCGTGTCTGGCCACAAACGTTTGCCTTTGCCATGTCTCATCGCCATGCAGCTTCTCTGCTCTTCACATGTGTGCCTCTCAAGTTTTGAAACAGCAGATTGCATGCGATTATCTTATTCTTTTACATCTATTTCTGACGGCCTTTGGTCCCTATGTGCTATTTCTCAGATTTTTATCTGCAAATGCCATTAACAAGATATTTGTTCCCGCTCCAAGATCTTTCCTGGAAATACTATACTGGTGACAACCTGTTGTACCCAACCCCGAATCACCCCACAGCTGTGCACACCTGTTGCTCATCTTCTGACGTGGCCTCTCACCCAAGCCCAGTGACAGCGATCCCCAAAAACCCTTTTGAAGCTGACCCAGGGAAGGGGATCCCATGAAGAACCATACCTAGGGCTTGACTGAAAGCACGTGCTTTGACCTGCTACGTTTCTTTCACCATGTGCCAACGTATCTTGCAAGCACACAGTCCACGAGTGTGGTGGCTGAGGCAAATATCACGCGGAGGAGCAGAGAGCATGAGCATGTGTCCATGAACACAGGGAACATCTCAGCTAAATTTAGCTGGAAGAGAACGAGGGTGGACATTGCAGCTAGTTTCAGACTAACGTGGCCCCTGGGCTCTAAGGTGGTTTAATTGCCACCGCAAGCCCCAACCAGGTGTTCTTTCCATATGGCGATGGGCAATGTGGGGGGAAGAGGCAAAGCGTGTTGTAAGCCGGGTGTCACTGTGGCGAGCCAGGACGCACCGGCAAGGCAGGAGACAAGGCTCCCTGCCACGCCGGGGCTTGTCCCCGTCCCCCAGCTCGCAGGCACCAGCTCGTCATGACGAGGCCAGGGACGCAGTTCCCGTCCTTCACCTGCCTTGCCTGCTCAGGCAGAGCTGCCAGGCACGTGTAGTGCCTGCAGAGACAGGGGACAGTGCTTCCCGTCCCGGCTCGAAACAACTGCATGCTCCCACCAGCCAGGGGACACGGCAACAGCAGTGGGTGATGGAGGAGGAGATGGAGGGCAGGCAGTGCCTCTCCTCACTGAACCTCCCTCTGGAGGGGTAATGCCCTTGGCGTCAGAGAGAGATTTGGCGTCTCAATCTGTGTGGCTGATTGGTTTTAATAGGCTGCTTTGCCTGCACGGCAGCTGTTGGAAATACTCTCACTCAAGCCACCTAGCTGGGCCTGCTTCCAAAAAGGGAGTTAATTTTGCCTTGTTAGGCTTTTACATCAAGCAGTGCTTCAGTTTCTTGAGCAAGCAGGTTTCCAAGCAGTCAGGAGCACCTGGAACAACCTGTTTCAATTAGCATTTTACTTATTTATGGAGCCAGCGCTGCATCCAACGCCTGCGGGTCGCAAAGGAGCCTCCCAGCTCTCCCGCACCGGCTGCGGAGAGCACTGCGGGTCAGGGCACGACGGCATTATGCAGGGATGTGCCCACGCTTGCCAGCTTTATTTCAGGAATGATCCTGGAGCCACGTACCGTAGCACAGTACCAGCTCGGTGTGGGTCACATAGCTCCATTAGCTCCAGCTGTAGCACCACTAGCTCCAGCTGTTGGGTCATCTAAGTGGCTGAAAGCAGATTTAGATGGCAGGGTGGTAGAAAACCATGGTGGTGGACCCATGTCCCATGGTGGACCCATGTCCCGTCTATTGTAGGCACCAGCTGTGCGATGCAGCTCAGCTCAGAGCACGCCTCCGTGTTGCAGCCGGTGGCAAGCGAAGCAGCACGACGTGGAGCAATGCCTTGAAAAACCACGACTTGAAGTAAAACCCAGCCACCCATCACAACAGGGCAAGTTGCTTGTCTTCTCTTCACCACCACTGGGAATAGAGAGAGGGTTGTTCTGCCCTTCCCCACAGAGAGAGGGGGAAGCCTCCGGGATCTCCCAGCAGCACATTGCTTTTGTTGTGCAAGCCTCAGTCCAGCCAGACTGGACAAGTCCCCTCACTGCAAGATCCAGACGTCCTTGGAAGCATTCTCAGCAGAGGTGCTCAGGAGGCACTGTTCTGTAGGGCTGCCTCCCTGCGCTACAAGGTGTAGCTTCACCCAGGCAAGTGTATCTGCAGCAGAGAAATGTCTCACGCTGAGGTTGAACATCCAAACCTGACACAGGTGCTCTGCAGGACCACCACCAGCAACCTTTCTGTAGGGAGATGCATACTTATTCTGCTGTGCCTGACTTCCTAAGCACCCAAGAAATCTGAGCTGCCTCACAACGCTGCCATGGTGGACTGATGCTCCAGAATTGCAAACCTCTTTCCATAGTTTAGCATCCTTCTTGTCAAACCTATCCCATCTCCTCCTCAGCAAGGAGCAGCATAAATAACCTTCAGTCACCCCATCTGCTCCTGATCCTGCAGCTCTCCCTGGAGATTTGCCACCATCTCAATTGGGCTGCAAACTCCATGGGCAGGAGCCAGTTTTGCTGCCCATTGGTAGAAAGCCATACACACCTCCGTGCCATCATAAAGTCTTGCTAAAAAGGCCGCGTGACCTGAGCACAAGGTCACTGCCTGGGGAAGCAATCACGAGAACTTCTGCTCTCGGTGAAAGCTCATCACATGAAATGGGCCAAAAGGAGTCTCCAGCTTGCCCCCGGGAGACGATGGACCACCCACACCACAAGCAAGATAAAAGCAAATGAGATCTCAGGAGATGGCAGGCGAGGTGCTTCCGGTGCGTGCACACTGAGTGCAAGGAAGGACTCTCACAGAGACCACCAAGAGGGAGAGCCCTTCACCACCAGAAGAGTTTGGCTCGTAGAGCCCGGCGACAGAAAGGCTAAGTGCGGATGTGATCGCGGTCTATAAATATACCCAGAGGAAAACACCAGGGAGGGAAAAGCACCATTTAAACTGACGGGCACAAGAGCGTAAAAGCAAATGGATAAAAACCCAGCCGCTAACACAGTGTGGAAGGCCCTGACTGTTGGAGCTGCTGAATCCTCTCCCAGAGGGAGTAAGAAGGGCAAAAAACCCATGAACTAGTCTTTTTTCAGCAAAGTTCAACCAGGTTATGGAAGGAACCATAAAGGGTCTGAGGCTTGTGACAGCCTGAGATAGGACTTCAATGCCCATGAGGACCCCTCTTGGTCTCAAGTTTAAAAAAAAAAAAAAAGACCAAAACCACAACTGAGGTGAGCTTGTGGCTCCCTGGCTTTGTGGAGGGAGAGAGGCTTGGAAGGACAGACACGACCAAGCTGGTGAAAAAGCAGAAGGAACTCATATTTTGGGAGTGAAGAGGTGCACGCATAGCCTTGCACCATGACGGCCAGGCCAGCCTTCCTTGCTGGACCGCTGACCTGGAGCACCTCCAGCTCCTGCAAAAAGACTTTAATTTCCACAGCCAAGTGAACTGCTCGGGGTAAATCCCGTCCTGTCCTCTGTCAAGGTCAGACAGGCAGCGGGGAAACAACCCTGGGTCCCAAGGAGATGCGGTCCCCAGGAAGTGCTCCTTGCCTGGGGAGACCTTGTTGGGCACGGAGCTGATCTTGGAGAGCAAGCCAACAACGTCTGAGATACTCTGAAGCAGAGTAGGTGCCTAATTAAAAAATAAACATATTTCCTGTTCTCTCTCCTTCACCTGGCGCCTCTGGGAAGCCAAAATCCCGCAGTGTTTGGATGAAGGGGAAGAAAAACGCCACTAGGTCGAAAGAGAGACAGAGAGAAAGACGAAATTCTGCCAGAGATTAGCAACGGGAGAGCCTTTGTAGGTCACATCACATCCATCATCCCCAGGCACGCAGGCTGGCTCTGGTCCACCTGCCCACAGCGGGGGGCACACGTACCCCCTTGCCCGGTGCCCAGCGGCAGCCCCAGTACAGCCAGCCTGCTCCCGGCATGATGTGCCGTAGGTGTAAACAAGCCCGGGCAGACGGACAGAGTGCCTGCATTAATCACGTCCTCAGCTGTCTCGGGGCTCTCCAGCCACCCTCCGAGTCACGTCACCCAGGGGGGACATCACCCACCCACCCAGCTGGGAGGACAAGGGCTGCCTCCCCATCCCCAGCAGCAAGCTGGGCCACCTTCCCCTTTCCTCCTCAATTCCCTTGCCTGGCACCGCTTTTATTTTATTTTCCCAGAGCCAGCCTGACCCCTCTCCTCCTTGCTCTGGTGCGCATGTGTCTCCTTCGCTCCCTCTCCCTGCCCTCCCTTCTCCGCTCCCGGCCGAGACCTCAATCTCTCCTCGCCAGCTCGGTGCGGCAGCTCTCGCTCCCTTAATCCCAATGACCTTCTTGCTCATACGCCTCGGCCCCACGGGCAACCATGGGATCGGCGTCACGGGATGAGGGAGAGACCTTCCCCCTGGCACCCCGCGCCCTCCCCACCGCCTCCCTTAGACCCCCTTTTCCCCCTGCCCCCTTCCCCAGAAATTATGGAGGGGAAAGCTTTACAGGGATAGGAGGTTGAGGGGATGAGAGGATGAGGATAAAATGCAGAGCGACATCCAGCCCCCAGAGCCCCCCCAACTTGCCCCGGTATGGCCACAGCCCAGCACTCCCAAGCCCCGACCTGCTGGGAGCCACGCCAGGGCTGCAGCGTTACCCCCAGCTCCCCCACACCCCCCCATCACCACACATCCCGCTGCCTCCCTGCACCTACCATAAACCCACCGGCATGGGAGGGTGGAAGGAGACACCCCCTTCATGCCGAAAGCAGCCGAGATGCAGACGGGGTCGCACCCCAACCCGGCTCACCCTTTCCCTCCCCGGGGAAGAAACCCCAAATCAGGGTGCTCTCACCACATATGGCCCTATATCTATATGTCCCTATATCCATAGACACGGATAGATAGATATATATGTGTACATATGGCTGTACCTCTGTGTGTGCACACATATGGGGGGGGATATATACGGAGATAAATACCTATGGAGATAGATAAACCCAGAGGCAGATCCATACATCCGAACACACGCGCACATGTAGACGGAGACAGCGCCATAAATGCTTATGGAGGGGTATACGTATATATCTGCGCGTGTACAGATCCAGAGGTCTGGAGACATACCAAGGGGCATATGCATATCTCTACGTGTGGGTACGTATGCGTGCTCAAGCACATATAAATAACAGTAGATATAGAATACACAATAGCATAGAACTATAATAATATATAATAGTACATAATGGTATATAACATGTAAAGCAATGATTTTATATGTTTATATATATTTATATACACGCAGGTATGCGGAGAGGTCGGGGTAGGGGCCGGTGGGGGCCGCCCGCCCCGGAGCCCCGCGCCCCCCCCGCAGCCCGGCACGACCCCCCACCCCCCCCCCCCCAGCCCCGGTGCGGGGCCTTACCCAGGAGAGGAGCCGCAGCAGGGTGTGGGGCTGCCGGATGAAGGCGTGCGGGTCGAAGGCGCCGCCGGCTTTCCCCGCTCCGAAGGCGCCCCCGTCCATGGCGGCGCGGGGGTGGGCGGGAGGCGGGCGGGGGGCTCGGCGGGCGGTGCCGGGCTGCGCCGAGCCGAGCCGTGCCGAGGAGCCCAGCCGTGCCTGGCAGCCCGGCGGCGGCGGCGGCGGCGACGAGCCGCGCGCTCCCGTCCACGGGGACGCGCCGCGGCGGGAGCGCGCACCCACCCCCTTCACCCCCGCCGCCGCTTTTGCCGCCGCCCACGCCGCATCACGGGGGCGGGGAGGAAGGAGTGGGGTGTCCGTGGGGCAGGAGTGTGAGGAGGGGGCTGTTTGGGGGGGCGAGGGCACGGCGGGCACTGCGTGAGCATGTGGGGTATGCGGGGGGGGGGGTGTCAAGGTGTGAACACCTCCCCGGTACAAGGGCACCCCACAAAGGGAGAGGGAGCAGGGATTGCCCTGCTTTGTTTTGGTAGGGCCTAACAGAAGTGCGGGGCCAGCCCCCCACCCGCTCAGACCCGCAGTCTCCCTCACCCCTGCGCCACCCAGCCCGGCACCGGTATTTTGCCCCTTGCAGCCCCCACAGAGAGGCAAGGCTGCTCCCCTTGTGTGGAACCCAGGTGTCCAAGGGGAGCAGCCGGTGGTGCTCTCCTTTCCAACAGCCCTCGCCCTACAGACACCGCGTCCCAGCGAAGGGGCTGTGGGAAAAAGGCTCTTTGCCAATATGGGGAGTCCAGATTTTGGGGAGATCCCCTGACTCTGGGAGGCAGACACCTCGCATGCCTGAGGCTGTAGCCTCGGAGTCACCTGGGCTTACCCGATGTCCACAGCACCACCACGGCCACTAGCACCAGGGAGGGATGCTTGGGGGGAAGCCATCCAGCCTTAGAGGTGGCTCAAGCTCCTTGGCCTTTTTGTAGAATCACAGAATGGTTTGGGTTGGAAGGGACCTTAAAGAAGTGTCAACCCCCCCTGCCCTGGGCAGGGACACCTTCCACTAGACCAGGTTGCTCAAAGCCCCATCCAAACCTGGCCTTGAACACTTCAGGGATGGGGCATCGACAACTTCTCTGGGCAACCTGTTCTGGTGTCCCACCAGCCTCACAGTAAAGAATTTCTTCCTTATGGCCGATCTAAACATACCCTCTTCCAGTTTAAAGCCATTACCCCTTGTCCTATCACTACAAACCCTTGTCAAAAGTCCCTCTACAGCTCTCTTGTAGGCTCCCTTTAGGTACTGGAAGGCTGCTATAAGGTCACCCTGGAGCCTCCTCTTCTCCAGGCTGAACAACCCCAAGTCTCTCAGCCTGTCCTCATAGAAGAGATGCTCCAGGTCTTACAGCACCAGGACACCTTCAAAGGGCTGAGAAATACAAAAGTTGCCACATTGAAAGCTAAATCCCCATGAATTGGGGAAGATGAATGAAAGAAGGGAGAAGAATGAAGAGGAGAGAGGTTTGGTTTTGCTAAACAGGTATCTGAAATGCTCTGCTGTTCCAGGTGAACAGGGTTTGGACCAGGCCAAACAAGCCAAGTATGCAGCAAAACCAGCTGCTTTCACTCTGAACCCAGGCGGAGTGATGGTGCTGCACCCAACCATCAGCATGGAGGCTGATGAAGCAGAATGAGCGGCTGGGTGGTTGACATCCTGCTGTCATGGTTTAACCCCAGTCGGCAACCAAGTCCCACGCAGCCACTCGGTCACTCCACCTGGTGGGGTGGAGGAGAGAACTGGAAGGGTAAAAGTGGCAAAACTCATGGGCTGAGAAAAACAGTTCAATAGGTAAAGCAAAAGCCACGCACCCAAGCAAAGCGAAACAAGGAATTTATTCACCACTTCCCGTCGGCAGGCAGGTGTTCAGCCATCACCAGGAAAGCAGGGCTCCATCACACGTAACAGTTACTTGGGAAGAGAAAATGGCATCGCTCTGAACATGCTCCCCCTCCAGCTTTATATGCTGAGTGTGACATCATACGGTGTGGAATATCCCTTTGGTCAGTTGGGGTCAGCTGTTCTGACTGTGTTCTCTCCCAGCTTCTTGTGCACCCCCAGCCTGCTCGCTGGTGGGCTGGGGTGAGAGGCAGAAAAAGCCTTGACCCTGTGTAAGCACTGCTCAGCAATAACAAAGACATCCTTGTGTTATCAACACTGTTTCCAGCAGGAAACGAAACCATAGCCTCTTACTAGCTACGGTGAAGAAAATTAACCCTGTCCCAGCCAAAACCGGCACACCCGCTCTCCTCCAGGTCACACCTATGCAGAGAGTCAGGTTAGCAACAGGGGAGCAAAGGGCAGAGCAGTGGGATGGGGAAGGTGCTTGACCCCCCTCTAGCACCATTTCATTCTGCCCAAGTTCGAATCCATTTTCTTGGCAGAGTCTATGAATTGGCTTCACAACTCAAGAGCTCAGTGCAGGAGCTAGAGGCAAATGTATGGGGGAGATAAAAGAGCATTTAAAGCCCACCCTTGGTTGCCCATTTGGAATAGCACCGTAAAAAGTGAGCAACCGTCCTTTGTCCTTTGTGGAGCACCTTCTGAGGGGCAGGTTGGAGGTAGAGGATGGACACTCTTGCATCACATCCAGCTATAAAATCATAGAATATTTTGGGTTGGACTGGACCTGTAAAGGCCATCTAGTCCAACCCCCCTGCAAGGAGCAGGAACATCTCCAACCAGATCAGATTGCTCAGAGCCCCATCCAGCCTGGCCTTGAATGTTTCCAGGGATGGGGCAGCTCTGTTTTGGGAAGATGCACTGCAGCACCAACACAGCTGGACCCTCAGCCCCCTTCTGGTCCCCTTCTCACTGTCTACCAGGTTAGGGCAGGCAATGAAACATCCTCCAGATGAAGCACCTCTTGGTCTGCGTGGGCTTTTTCATGCAGGTTTGCACGCAGAGCCCCTCCAGCAAAGCCTCCAGTGTTGGGTTTTACTTAACCTGCAGGGACTGGAATTGGAGAGGGAAGGTGGAAGATCTCTAGTAGGTGATTAAGTGCGTTTAATCCTTGGATATGCCCTCCGTAATTATTTCATGCTAGCTGGGTAACCAGCCTCCCCACGCTGAATGGCTTAGCTCTCTTACACCTGTGTAGTTGGCAGCAGGATTTGGCTTTACAGGTAGATGTCTGCTTGATCTGTTTAATTAATGTTTGCAGTAATTTGATATCACTGCAATGAACAGCACTTACATGACATGTTACAGGTCAGCATCCCCACAGTGGGAATTCAGATGGCTTCTGTGTGGTGCCACAGTGGCTGGCAGGGAGGGAGGAGGCAGGGCAGGAGCCATCCATGGGGGCACTGATCGCCCCACGGTGCGGTGCCTGTCAAACACATCCTTCTCTGTAAGCCCCAGGAGACCCTGAGGGCCGACTCCGGGTGTCCCATGTGTGGGAAGCTCCAGCCCACCCAGCTCTGGGTACCATCATCTTCATGGCCTTGGGTTTGTATCCCCTTTTGTACCACAGGCAGTAGTGGATTGAGGCCCATGTTCCTTCTAATAACACGAAACTATCTATTTATTCTCAATTTATTCAGCCTCTGGATGTGGTGGGAGTGGATCGTATTATTCAGCAGTTTGGTTATTTTCCACAGGTAACCTCGCAGATATATCTAATACCATCTGAACCACCCAGCAGCTTCATCGACTTCCCCACTTTGCTCATGTTCTGCATCCTCACCCCAGAGAGGGGCTGTAGGTAGCGGGATGTGGCCACCAGCTGAGCTGACTGGGCTCTTACCAGCCACCCAGATGCCTGATACCATGCCAGTTATCTGAAGCCTGGATTCAGCCCCAGAGGCAACGTGACACCCCGACATTTTGAGCGAGCAGCCAGGAGTCGTTCCTCCAAAGGGACTGGCGGAGTGAGGGCTGGATGAAGCCCTCGGCTCTCCCAGCAGCTGGGTGCATGTCCTGTGTCTCCATTGATGTGAAAAATCAGGCACGCAGCTCGTGAGGCTGGGAGGGCGCCTGTCTCTACACTAACGCATGGTGGTCCTGGAGGGACCACGTCTCACACCGCTGTCTTGATACCTCCTCACCTGGTCTTTGGTCAGCCCAGCCAAAGCGGGCAGGCGGCTGGGCAAAGCGGGCAGCTCTGCCCAGCCTCGTGACCCTCTCCTGTCCCTCAGACATGGACCCACTCTAGATCCTTTGGGGTGGTCCTCCTTCCGCCTCGTTGGCCATGAGGTGTGGGATTTCTGACTGAGGACCAGAGCCACTTCAGAGGATGTTTCAGCCCAAGCCATGTGCCACATCAGCAGTCCCGCAAGGGCTCTCACACCATTCCCAATCCAGGGAAGTCTGAGGGACCTTCTTCAGCTGAGCCCTATCCGATTTCCCAGCATCAACAGAAGGAGAGTGAATAATTTATCTCCTATCCCCCAGCTCCCTCCCCGTTCAGGTTTCACCTTGGCTCTGCTTCGCCCCTACTCTGAAGAGACACTCCAGTGCCAGCTCCCATGTTGGCGAGTTTCTGACGTGAGCCGAGATGGCCAACATCTCCCAGAGACGCGGCTGGTCCTGGCGGTGCGTATCCGTGGGCCCAAACAGTGGCAAATGGAGCGAGAGAAATAATAGCATGGGTAACAACTGCTCCAGGCAGGTTCCACAGCAAGTCTTATGCTCAGTTCCTCTTTCACAGCCCAACCTTAGCATCTACATTGGTTTTATTGTTTATTATTAATTCAACAGTAGCACACAGAGGCCCTGATGGAGGTTGGTGCTGCGCTGTACCAAGTGCTGCGGGAAGACACAGCGGGACGCAGCCCCTGGAGAAGGCACCATCAGCCTAAGAACGTGTCCCCACATGAAAGAAGAGAGGTTGTCTGATGTCTTTTTCTATTTTGGCATATATGCAAAAGGAACGGGTGCCAACGTTAGCAGTGAAACCTATTTTATCTTATTAATTTCACTTTTTTCTTTCTTGTTACTGCATTTCTTCACATTGCCTAATGTCTTAGAAATGGCAGTGAAGATTTGTCAAGCGCCTTTTGACCCAGGGGCCGTTGCTGCTGCCGATGACTCCGCAGCTGTTGGATAGAACCGGTTAAATGCCGCGTCGGGATGCTCCGCCGAGGCAGGGACTTGCTCCCAGCTCGGAGCACGCACTCCATTTCCCTGGAGAGGAAACACAGAGCCTGTTCAAGGCGGAGGACTGCAGTGCGACACGCTTTCTGACGTTACACACATCTGAACGACGACACGGGGACACCGCGTTTTTGCGTAATGGGATAACGAACCGCAGCTAAGCATTTATGTAAGGAGCCGCGTGTATTTTATTACATTCCTCCCTTTCCTTTTGCCTTTTTAAACCACAACATAACATTTTCTGTAAGCGTAGGCTCTTAAATTTTCAAGACGCCCCGGCACTTTTTTTTTTCTTTTTTTCCCCGTGTCCCAGCAACATCAACACAACCAACCCCCCCCCCACCGCGAATCGCCACTTCCGCACACTTTCTGTCCCCGCTCCCCACCCGTAGCGCCGCGCGCGTGCGCCGCCCCGCCCCGACCCCCTCTCGCGAGACCGGCGCGCGGCGCGCACCTGCGCGCCACGCGTCACCGCGAGGGGCGGGGCGACTATAAAAGCCGCGCGCGCGGCGGCTTTCGGCCCTTCCGGCCCGGCGCGCGGAGACAAGATGGTGGGTGTTGGCGGTGGTGCTGCCGCCCGGGCCCAGCCGCGCCATCCCTCGGGTATCAGCGCCATCCCGCCCCCGGCGGCTGCTTGGCTCCGCTCCCGCCGCGCCAGGGCTCCCGCGGGAGGCGACGCGGGACTCATTTCGGGGCTGGGCCGCAGCGAGCGCCGTGGGCGGGCGAGGCTCTGCACTGGGGACGCCGGCCGGGCCTGCTTGGTGCTCGGGGGCGCTTGGGGTCTCGGTGGCGCGGGCGGCGGTGGGGGCCGTCAGGCGGGCGCTTTGCCCCGGTGAGGTTTGATGTGTTTCGTTTTAGGAAGGGGTGGGCAGAGGCGCTGCTCTGGCGAGCTCCCGGCAGTAACGTCAGCTTGACCAGGCAGTGGAGTGACAGTTGAGGGCCAGGAGCGCAGGTGCAGTGAGGCCGTGGTGGGGGGTGCGAGCACACGGAGTGGCCTGTCAAATAACGGGCTTCTCCGCCTTTCATCTGTAGGATCAAATTTCGTGTATGGTCGCGTCACTCCTATGTGGAGGTATTGAGCTGGCAGCCTTCAGTCTTGTGTAGGTGTCAAAATTTAGTTGCGCTGGGCTGTGCCAAAAGATCCATAATCCTAACAAAAAGCCCTTTTTGGGCCTGGTAAGCTTTGTCTGCTTAAGGCAACTTGTGTCGAGTATTTTTTTAGAAATAAGACATATTTCTTAGCTATTGATTGTTAGCTCCATATTTAGCCGTACGGTATTTTTCTGAAATTTGTATGTGAGATTGGATGAGTAATCCTTGGCTGCGATGAGAGTTCTCGGGGTAGAACCCAGCCTTACCTGGCTCTCAAGTTGCAGAGGGAGGCTACAGGGCTGGTGGTTGAGAACGTCTTTTCAAAGACAGCATTTTCACCCAAAGGGACTGACTCAAAAGTAGATGCTGAAATACTGTTTTACTGCAGCTTTTCAAACTCAAATTATTTTTGTATTGCTTGTTTTAATAGTGTTATCGATTCATTGAAATCTGTCGTGAAGTTATTTGTGCTTCTCCATTTTCTAGGCTTCTGGGGTGCATTGAAATTCTAGTGGTGTGCTGTGGCCTAACTACAGCTTGTGTAGTTCCCTGACTAGACACTTGGTGGTGTCTTAAAATAAGCTTGTAAGAGGGGGGGATGTTGAAGACGTCTAGGAGGGACATGTTTGGGGCGTGAGGATTACATTCTTATAACATGATAATGGAATTCAGAAGCCAAACAGCTGATACTGAGAAGAATTTGTAAAATGCAAAGTGTCTTGTCATAGTCATGTTTCAAGGCAAGAAGAGATTTGGCCTTGGCCCTTAAGTCGGTATAAGTGAATCTCTGTAGCAAGCACTAAATGTTTCATTTTCTCTCTCTAGTCTCACCGCAAGTTCTCAGCTCCGAGGCACGGGTCTCTGGGCTTCCTGCCCCGCAAGCGCAGTAGCAGGCACAGGGGCAAGGTGAAGAGCTTTCCCAAAGATGACCCCAGCAAGCCTGTCCATCTCACTGCCTTCTTGGGGTACAAAGCTGGCATGACCCACATTGTCCGTGAAGTCGACAGACCTGGATCCAGTATGTATTAATGTTCCTCTTTGTAGAGGAGTTAGGTTTCTTTTCTTTATGAATGGCGAAAGATGACCTTTTTGTTAGTAGCTCTGGATTTTAGCCCTGGCTTGACTTATTTCCGTGCAAAGTCCACGAGTCGTGGGGTATAAAGCACCCAGACTCCTCCCGCTTCTATGTGAGTGATGTCCCAGCAGGAGGACTTCATGTCTGTCTACGGTCCTGTTTGAGATGCACAGTGACCTGATGGTTTAGTTTAGCTGTACTATAACTGGGTATTTGGGATGACCTCTTCTCAATGGGTGGGCATAAGTAAATTGCCTTTGGCGGCTTTTTTGCTCATTGTTGAGTCCTGAACGTGGTTCTGTTGCTTGCTGCCTTCCATTTTGGCTGTTGGGCTTTGCTGTGCTTCCTAGTGAGCCAGCCTCAAATGCTTTCAAGGCATTCAATTATAACTTAGAGTTGGTCACTTTACCATGCCTTGTCTTTGCTCTTTGAAAAGAACTTGAGTCATTTAACCTTTCACATGAAGGATTTGTGAGTGAGGATGAACAGATGATGTTTAGTAGCTGATGCTGGTGTTAATCGTTGTGCTGTGTTTCTGTCTTCATCCAGAGGTGAACAAGAAGGAGGTGGTGGAGGCGGTCACTATAATAGAGACTCCTCCCATGGTCATTGTGGGCATCGTGGGCTACGTGCAGACTCCTCGTGGTCTCCGTAGCTTCAAGACCATCTTTGCTGAGCACATCAGTGATGAGTGTAAGCGTCGCTTCTACAAGAACTGGTAAGAGAGCAGGGCTCTTGTTGCCTCCATTTCAGGCCATGGTTTATTTTTTCTGCTGGGTTGCAGATTATGCTAGTACAGCTTTTTGAAGAGGTTTTTACAGTGGTTAGAGTTTAGCCTTGGTGGACTGGCCTAATAATGGGCCAGGCGGTAGGAATGGCTCTGGGAGGGTGACAGCGTAATGTTAATTAGCACCCTTCTTGGCGTGGGGTTGATGGTGTTGGTTTTTGCCTGAGATCCCCTTAACGGGCTACGTGTGATGATACTTCGACGGGCGGACATAAGGAAATCGCCTCTGGCGCTTGTTGTTGAGTGTCGAGTCCTGACTGTAGCCCTGTTTTCTCAGGAAAGGGGAAGACAAGTGTTACTTTGATTACTGTTCCAGGCACTGTTGTTGTGATTCAAAGCATGCACATTTGCCCAAGCGTGGCTCCAGCGTGTCTAGAGCTCTCAGCCTGTTTATGAACTTCGCAGGCTGAGAAGACGTCAGAGTAGCGCAATAATGATCTCCAGGGTGTTACAGTAACGACCTTACTGTTGGGCATGGCTTGGGATTATGAGGGGGGAAATTGCAGTATTCTGAAGCAGATAGGAATCATCTGACAATTGCTTTAAAGACCTGTTTTTTTCTGTTATTGTTCGACATTTCTCTACAGTCTTTTGTCTTCTGTACTGTGAATGTTAATGTGCTTTGGAATTCATGGCAGCTCCGCTCAGCTCTGGCAACTTTGCCTCTGTCTGATGAGCTCCAGGCTCCGCTTGCCAGTGGAAAAGAGTCCTTAGAAGCTGGCAATGAGCCGAAACGAGCTGAGGTGGCAGCTCCTTCCGCTCGTCCCCTCTTCCCTGGGGGATTGATGAAGGGCTTAGCCAAACCTTGTCTCTGCTCTGCTCCTGAAGGCACAAGTCCAAGAAGAAGGCCTTCACCAAATACTGCAAGAAATGGCAAGATGAGGAGGGCAAAAAGCAGTTGGAGAAAGATTTTAATAGCATGAAGAAATACTGCCAGGTTATTAGAGTCATGGCTCACACTCAGGTAAGTGTCTGCAGGGCTCAGATGTACATTGGAAACAGACAAGAGCAAGCATAAAACTTGATCCATCTCTTTGGGGAGATTTCTGCCCTCCCCTGTGGCCTGTTCCTAACTGTTAGGCTCAGTACAAATACTGGCTTCATTCTGTACCAAGCCTGTGCTCACAGAATGCTTGGGGAGTGTTGAGCGCAACCACTGGCAATTTTCTGTCCAAAGAGGCTGAACTACAGTAGGAACTTCTTGGACTCGGTCTTTCGCTGATACCATGTAGACCTGGGCTTTCTTAATTCCAGCTATAAATAAAAATAGGCTGAACCCTTAACTGTGGGGTTTGTGTGGTCAGCATAATTTCAGGCTGTGTTCTGCAGGGACTGCAAACATTCTTAGGCTTTGGGTGGCTTCTGTTGCTCAGCTGGAGGAGGAGGTGTACTGCTGAGTGGTGAGGTGATGTCTCCTCTAAACATCAGTGCTCTGCCAGCCTTTCTTGGGAGATGCAATTAAATCTTTGGGTTGGCTCTAAGGGCAGTAAGATGTCTAATTACGACATTGCTAGTTTTACTAGAATTTATTTTCCATATTGGACAGCGAAGGTAGTGTTGCAGCTGCTGTTGATACTCATATCAGTCCCTCTGTGCCAAATATAGTAGAAGTAGCTGTAAGTGTGACCCTTCCTGTAGTGTTATTCAGTGTGGCAGGCTTTATCGAAGAATTAGAATGGTTTAGGTTTGAAAGATACCTTTTCCAGCCTCCTTGCTATGGGCAGGGACATCTTTCACTGGATCATGTTGCTCAAATCCCCATCCTTGAACACTTCCAGTGATAGACCATCTACAACTTCCCTGGGCAACCTGTGCCAGTGTCTCACCACCCTCATCCTGAATTAAAACTTCTTCCTTGCATCTAGTCTGTATCTGCCCTCTTTCAGTTTAAAACCATTGCCCTTGTTATCTCCTGTCCTTCCTGGATAGAGTTTGGCTGGTGCCTGTGGG
Source organism: Chlamydotis macqueenii (assembly GCF_036417535.1). Taxonomy (NCBI): domain Eukaryota; kingdom Metazoa; phylum Chordata; class Aves; order Otidiformes; family Otididae; genus Chlamydotis; species Chlamydotis macqueenii. Next base: position 56,452,096 of record NC_141556.1, read on the forward strand.
GTTAGAGAACTGTGTTCCTGTGAGTGGCATATAACTTCCAGATACTGGAACTTGTTACTTAAGACGTAATACAGCCTTTCCCCTTAGTCTAAGTCCTTTTTACTTCTGTATGTTGAAGTTGTACATCTTGGAAAGTGATTGGTTAAAAAACCAGATAGGCCAGGACTGGAAGGATACTTGGCTACTAAATGTAAGGTCCATCTTGGAAGAGAAGGAGCTAAACGTCATCCTTTCTGTTTTCTAGATGCGTTTGCTCCCCTTGAGACAGAAGAAGTCTCACCTGATGGAGATCCAGGTGAATGGTGGCACGGTTGCTGAGAAAGTGGATTGGGCCCGGGAGAAGCTGGAACAGCAGGTGCCTGTGTCAAGTGTCTTTGGCCAGGATGAGATGATAGATGTCATTGGAGTCACCAAGGGCAAGGGATATAAAGGTAAGCACATGGAAGCTCCCCTCTCTGTGATCGAGATCTAGATCTTAATGAAATCCTAGCCTTGAGTTTTCACAAGTGTGTGGGCTAAGAGCTGAGGAGGTAAATCCATCCTGCTGTCACAGTTCAATGATGAGACCATGGAATGAGCGCTGGGCACAGCGCCTGACATCCGTGAGGAGTCATTCCATGCTGCCTTCCTTCTGAGAACATAACCTAGGGACAGCTGGAGGGGGGAGCATGGGCAGTTTAGGGGCAGGGTGCTTCACGGGGAAATGTGGTTAATTCCTGGGATGCTGAGTCTGGGCTTCACTTTTGTTGCCTAGGGACTGCAGCTTGAAAGGTGGCTTAAACTCTGGCTAATCAATTTGACATCTCAGCTTGATGATAGCTGGCAACATTGCTTTCGTTTCTTTCAGGTGTTACCAGCCGTTGGCACACCAAGAAGCTGCCCCGCAAGACTCACAGGGGTCTGCGCAAAGTGGCCTGCATTGGTGCGTGGCACCCTGCTCGTGTGGCTTTCTCTGTGGCCCGGGCTGGTCAGAAGGGGTATCACCATCGGACTGAAATCAATAAGAAGGTTTGTGTCTCTGAACTGCTGGGAGGAAACGAGAGCTGGACAAGGTCATACTTGCTGTATGACAGTGAATAGAGTGGAAAGTTTTGCTTTGGATGCTTTTCTCTGTTTGAATGTGATCTCAGGGGCCGTAACCACAGTCCATTATGTTGGATAACCATAAAATTCTTGTGTGGCCGCGGGCTTTTAAATTGCAGCAGATGTTTTTCTCCAACCTTATGCAGAATTCTTCGTGTTTTGGCTGATGACATGCCCTTTCTCCTGCCTTTTGCTAAGTAGAAATTCTTGACATTTTTAGATCTACAAGATCGGCCAGGGTTACCAAATCAAGGATGGAAAGCTGATCAAAAACAATGCATCAACGGATTATGACTTGTCTGACAAGAGCATTAATCCTCTGGTGAGTTGTTGCAGCTGAATGGTGAGAGCCTGCTAGTGAGCTGCCATCTTAAGAGGCAGTTGGGCCGGGTACAAGATACAAAATGATTGAATGAAGAGCTCGAGGGAAAACTCAGCTGCTGTGGGAGGTGGTGTTGCTTAGTCATTCTCTACTAACTTGCTAATTGCGTTTGTGTGGCAATAGTATAGAGGAGTGTCACAAACCTAGAAGCTGTACTTGTAAGTAAGGACTAACTTAGCAGGGAGAGCAGCTCTTGCCGTTTTGTCGGCCACTTCTTGTTGCTGTTCTTAGCAAAAGCCTTACAGCAGCAAATAAATTGCTGTATCAAGAAACGTGACCAGCAAAAGGTGATACTGGAAACAGGACTTCAGTGAATGTGGGAATGGCTGAGACCCAAAAGTGCTGTGAGAATATTGAGCTGTAGGCAGATGTGACCGCTGGTTCTGCTTCATACAGAGCACTAACTGTTCTCTCCTCGCTCAGGGAGGCTTTGTCCACTATGGTGAGGTGACCAATGACTTCATCATGCTGAAAGGCTGTGTTGTTGGGACCAAGAAGAGGGTCCTCACCCTGCGCAAGGTGAGTAGTGCAGCCTGCAGTCAAATGGGCTGGAACAGCTTAAGTTACCTGTGTTGCCCCTGGTACAGGTATTGCTTGCTGCTGTGGGGATTTGTGTAGCCAGCTAGAAAGGAAAACCCCATGCACACAAACCCACCTCGTTAACGACCTCGGGAGCAGCACGAGGTCCTTTTCCCCGGTTATTTCAGTCCAGGGCTGTTTGTAGCAGAGGACACACTTTAGAGTTGAAAATTCTCATGGACTGTAAGGACACTGCAGGCAGACTTGGGCTCGCCTGCTGGTGTGAGCGACCAGACTTCAGCCCCGAAGGCCAAAGGTGCAGGCTGGCTTGTTGGCAGGTGGTCCTTGCATGCAATAGTAGCTGAAGTGTGAGATCAGAGAGACTTGGAGCTGTTAGCCATGGAGGGGATAAGAAGTAGGCAGCATACTGGCAGGCTGAAAGGCTGCTGCTGCGTGCTCACCTGGCATCTCTCTTGCAGTCCCTGCTTGTGCAGACCAAGCGCCGGGCCCTGGAGAAGATTGACCTGAAGTTCATTGACACAACCTCCAAATTTGGTCATGGCCGCTTCCAGACAGCTGAGGAGAAGAAGGCTTTCATGGTAAGGATGCTTTCTGAAGCTGGCAGCTTTGTGTTGTGTATATCTGTACTGTCGTTCAGCTAATGGCAGTTGGTAGCTTGACCTTTTGGGCTGCCACAGGGCCAAAATTGTGGAAAAAAAACCATGCAGCTTCAGTTGAGAGGGTTCATCCTGCCAACTCAGTTATAACGAGCGAAGGGGGCTCGCTTCACCTGCCACAGTGCTTGGTGCCTGAGGGGTGTTGCCATGTTTGGGCACAAGTTGTTCAGGGATGAGGCATGGAACAAACGCTGAGCAGGATGGGGAGTGCTGGGTGTGAGTCCTTTGCTGGGTCAGTGTGGATCAGCTGCTTGGGGTCTGCATGCGAGCTTCCCCACAAGGTGGCACCAGCATTGCTTCTCTGCTAGATCTGAAGTCGCGTGGCTGGGCCGAGATCAGCCTTTCCCATGAAACCTGTAGCTGTGGGGATGCGGACTGGGATTTCCAGTGGGCTGCAACATTGAGGGCTGCTTTTGCCTTAATTTCTTTGCGGCAAGAGGAGAAGAAATTGCAGGATTGTAATGGGGATGTGATGTGGCTGTTGGTGTGGACTGCTGTTTACATAGTTTTTTGTTTGTGTTTTTTTTTTTTTTTTCCAGGGACCACTCAAGAAAGACCGTATTGCAAAAGAGGAGGCAGCTTAATGTGTGGAACAGTCTTCTGTCCTGTGGCCTGTGTGCTCTCAGACGGAAAAATAAATATTTTAAAGAAATTAACTTTGCCTCTAGGTTTTTACATGGCTGTGTCAAGTCTGGTACTCTTACTGCAGGCTGTATGTTTGGGACCAGCCCAACCAAAGAAGCAAGCAAAGCTCAAATTTGTGAGCATCCAGCTCAGAGCAGGGTTCCTGTAATGAAAGAAGCTGCCAGTGCTGTTTTCAAAAAGCAAGGCTTCTCTGTGGCGTTGCGTGAAATAGTAAAGCAGCAGGAGCCCCAAACATCTGCAATTAATCCTCTGCCAGGTGGCCAGAGCTCCTTTTGAATCAAAATGGTTTTGAAATACATGAAACTTCTTCCGATGGTTGAAACATCACTGAATTTTAGGTAGCTGCCAGTTGCCATGGAGACCCTCCAGTTTCCATGTGATGGAGAGGATGTAACCTGCTGGCTGGTTGCAAATGCAGCTTGTTGCTGCTGTTCACCTGCTGCCTTCTGCTGCTCTTGTGTAACAAATGCCTACCTTGCCACAGCTCGCTATTCTTGAATCCATTTCCCATCCCTGCTGGTAGGAAATGGGCCTGCCTGGGAGGGGAGGAGGATGACTTCCACATCCTACCCTCCAAGGAGGTGGGAGAGCTGCCAGTGGTGCTGGTGTTGTGTTACCGCATGGCTCAAAATACCCCTGGGGAGACCATTTGGCCGGTGTTCCCAGCAGAGTCCCGAGAGTGAAGGGCAGAGGAGACGGCGCCTGTGTGCGGGACCAGCTCTGCTTACAGCACCAGTCCTGACAAAAGCATCGCAGTTTTGGGAGCTGAGGTGTTACACCAAGAAAGGCAGTGGCTACCATGACCACTTGTCTGCCGTGAGATCACGTGTGCTCGGGCCATACCCTGACGGAAGGCTTGTGTGAATTTAGGTAACTGTGGTGGTGTATCCGTCACTGACCATAATCTGAGGCTCAGCAGTGGCTGAGACAATAACCTTCCAGATGTACACACTGATGGGTAGCGCTGCTCTGGGACTGACCCCCTTTGCTGCTGTTTACTGTAATGGAAATGGAGAAAGGTGGATGTAGAGAATGTTTCCTGTGGTGATGCCTAGGAACCTTCTAAGAGTTAAAAGGTGGCAAGAAGGAGGGAAAACATTTACCTTGTTTCCCTAGAAACCGGGCTCTGCGGCTGCGCAAGCTGGCTGGCTCCCTGTCAGCCTCGTTTAACACATGAACCTGCTGCCTGCTTTCAGCCAAGTGTAACAAGAGAGGTCTCGCCCACTATTTTTCTTTTTTTTTTTTTTTTTTTTTTTTCTTTTTCTCCCCATGAGTCTCAAATCAGCAGGCAGGCAGAGAAGATCCCTAAATTAGTATTCCCCTGGTACGGGGAAGTGGAACTTCCAACCTCAGGCCATTTTGAGGCCGCTGTTTTACAAGCAGCTCTGAAGAGTGGGGTTTTCCTGCCCATTAGGGAGCCCTGGGTGGTCTTTTTGCTTGGCTCCAAGATGGATGTTTTAAACCACGCATGTGCTAGCTGGCTAGCAAGCGCCCGGCTCTAAGCCAGCCCTGTCTGCTACTGTTGCTTCGGTCAAACCAGTTGGGGAAACTGGGATTATTGGGATAAATGCTGAGGTGTTTGGGATGAACATGCATAACGAGCTGTGTGCCACCTTGATGGAAATCTGTAAAAAGCACCTCACTTTACCAAACCTTGTGTGAGGGCTCCAGTGGAGGCTGGGTAGCTGGTGAATGTATTTTGAAGTGGCAATGGCAGCAGAGGGAGTTTTTAGTCAAATTAGCACCTAATGAGAAGGAAGCAGGCCTGAAGAAATGCTGTCCTTGAAGACACAGCACGTGTCTAGCAGGAGGAGCTGCTTCAGCTTGGGACCCAGTGCCAGACTTGAGTGGGTTTGGTCTTGAAACGATGTTTTGCTGACTGATAGAACACTGGATGGGGAGGGGGGGAACCCTCAAAAGCGGTTTTTAATCCTTTTCTCTCCTGAAACCCTGGGAACAAGAGAGTGCTCAGCGTCAGGAGGTGGCGCTCCTTCCTCTGTAGATGGTGTACGGGACACTTGTCCCCAGGGGCTTGACTGCTGGGGCTGGCCTGGAGAAAAACCCTGTGTAGCTGAGGCCAGATCACCTGGGGCTTTGTGGTCCCTCCCGGCCCTTCCAAGGGCTCCCTGAAGTGCGGCGATGCCCCCCGGGCACTTTGCTGGGGGTCTGTGGATCCAGGCTTGGGAGGTCCCTGAAAAGCCATGCAGGTTGGGGGTGAATCTGGAGGGGGGGGGCAAAGGTGGAGGACACTAAGCTGGCTTTGGCAAAACTTCCCACTCGCAAGGCCTGGATCTGCCCAGCAGCCCTTGTCCCCCCCAGCCTTCCCGATCCTGCAGACCATCCGTCCTCTGCTTTGGGGACAGTGCCCAGGGCAACAGGCAGCAGGAAGGTCTGGCGGCTCCCAAGACCCCAGAAACTGGTTTTAAGAAGGTTTATGTTTGGTTTTGTTTTTTTTTTTAAACTACCTTCTCTTAACTTTGAGCTTTATCTGTTCCCCACGGTTGTCTCACCCCCCTGCAGCTCCCCAAGAGCCGTGGCCCTGCTCTGAAATGGCCGACGACCTCCCCATCAGAAAAGATCCTGTGTCCCGGTGATGGCTCGGACCCGCCCGTGAGCCGCAGGGGGACACGCACAGCCATGACCCTGCCGAAATAGCGCCGGGCACTGTGGGAACGTGCCCCATCCCAGCTGGTGCTGGGAGGACCACGGCTGGGAAGTGGGGCTGGGTTTCACCCCCGGCACCTGGCGCTCCCCAGCTGCCAGCGACACAGAAGCTGGGACCCGGCGATCCCAGTGAGGGAGCCGCTTTTCCAGCCTTCCCAGGGCGCATCTGGCTCTGGCGCTGCCTCCTTCCCCAGCCAGAGATGAAACGAGACGCAGCTGCGACGCTGGAGCAGAGATGTTAGAAGAGTGTGAGGATGCCTTGGAGGGGAGAAAAAAAAAAAAAAAAAAAAAAAAGCAGGTTCAAGTTGGAGGTCTTGGCTCCCACATTCAGCTTCACAAGTGGCCCAGCTGACACCCCTGCCCCCCGCCCCGGCCCCTGCCTTTGATCCCACTGACAGGCAGGGAGCTTCAAGCACGCTCCACAGGGGAGAGGGGCTGATGAAGGTGCCCCAGGGGAGCCGCGGCCGGGTTCACGCGTTGCGCGGTGGCTTTTCTGCCGGAGCAGCTCCGCTGGGCTTTTCTAAGCGTGGCGTGTGTTTGATTTGCACCCCCCCCTCCCCCCCACTCCCCAGCCCGAGGACTCCTTTTGTACCTGACAACTCTCTGGCTTCTCACCAACCCTTAGAAGTGCCTGTGGACCCAGAGGGGATGGATGAGGTGGGGAGATGGGTCCCTGTGGAGGTCAGGCCCTCCCTATGTGGGACAAGACGGGGGGTGGGCAGCCCTGTTCCAGGACCACAGCCCAGCAGGCACCCCGAGCTCCTCACGCCAAGGCAAAGCTGAAGCTGAAGCTCCCCCATCCCTATGGCCACCACGGCCTCCTCGCCACTGAGTGCCAGTGGTCCCAGTGCAGTGCTGTTCCTTGGCCAGGCATGGGACTTAACAGGACCCCACATGAGTTTTGGGAAGTCCTCTCATCCCCTCCTCCAGCGCAGCGCTGGGGAATCATGTGTTTATGCGGCAGCTGCCGGGCAGAGCAAGGAAGACTAAATTTATCTCAAATCACCTCCCAACTTCCCCAAAATGTAGCGCGGGGCTGCCCTCTCATGTGCCCGGGTCTCCGGGGCCCCCAGATGCCACTCAAGAGGCAGCACCAGGGCTCAGCCCCCCCACCAGACCCAAAGCACCCCAGTGCTGGTCAGCACTCTCGGCAGCACGCGCAGCACCGAGTTCAAACCCAAGGATTGAAGCGGGAAAAGGTGTACGCCCGGATCTAGTGCAGTGCCCTAAGGGACACGGGAACACCTCTCCGAGGCCGTCCACCCCACTCAAGCATTGCTTCACGTCCAGCCGCCATACACAGACAGGGCTTTTAAAATGTATTTTTTAAACGTCCTTCTTGATGGTGGCAGTGGTGGAGGCTGAATGAAGCCAGCCCAGGCTGTTCCTGCCCTACGCAGCCGTGTGTGTGGCCGGTGGGAGACGCTCCCCCTGCGTGCATCCTCCCGCAGAGCCAAATCCCCCCTCCCTCCAGCTTTATGGCTGGAGCTGTCTGCTGTGCACTCCGCTCCTCTCTGCCACCACGTTCGAGGGCTGGATGGAAACCAAAGTTCATTTTTCCCCTTGGGAATCAGCCAACAACCGGGGCCCCGGCAGACCAGGCCGGCGAGGAGCTGTTGATGGCGGGAGGTATTTATAATCTTTGTTTGGTTCCAGCGAGGCTGGACGCCCACTCCCGTTTCCCCCCATACAATAAGATCAAACAGCTCCGGGACATTTCCTCGCTCCTTGCGGATGAAATCCCTGCATCTGCCGCCCCGCTCCGCCCTGCCTGGAGCTGCAGCCTCTTCCTCCACTCAAAGACTTGGGAGGTCGCTGCTGCTGTTTCTTCTTCCCTGAAATGGGAGATTTTCTCATTTTTTCCACCCCTCTCCATTTTCAGAGGTCATGGCTGAGGGGTGCAGGGGCACTGGGACTGCAACACCTTCCCCACCTCAGCTTCAACTCCCACTTCTGAGGGACCTCAGCGAGGGCCCATGGGGAATCAGATGGCTCCCACACAGGGCACGCAGGCTGTGCCCATGGATGTCGCTGCGGCTGGCGGCAAGAAAGCAGGAGGACACCTGCTCCTGGAGAGGGGAAGGTGCTCAGCAGGAGTTTATTTCTCTGTCCCACAGCTCCATCCTCTTCCTCGGTGGCTGGCCCTGGTGACGAGCAGGGATACGGGGAGGGTGAGGTCCCAGGAGTGCGGTACGGCTGCACTGGGCAGGTTGTCTCCGTCACCGGTGATGCACACGGGGGATGATATCCTTGCTGTGGGAATCTGCTGCTGTTGATCACATCCCAGCCAAGGGCTCTCGCTGTGCTGCCATGTTGGGGATCTTCCCAGACCCTTTCCACAAAGGCCATTTTGCTCTGGGGATCCCTCCTGGGGCTCACTGGAGGGAGACCACTGCCACAGCATCTCTGGGGAGGTGACACTGAGCATCAGCAAAGGCTCACTGTCCCCTAAGCTGTGCGTGGGACAGAGTGGGAGCATCCCTCATCCCTCCAGCACCCAGCCACCAGCAAGCAAAGGGGGTGGTGGGTGAATGCCGGTCCAGCTTCACCCTCCTCTCTGAGAGGGGCTTCGCTACGGGGCAGGAGCAGGCCCTGGGGATGCTGGCTGACCAGCAGAAGCTGCGGCTGGCCATATCCCAAGCCGGGCTGTGCCGTGCTGTCTGTGTCCCGAGCAGATTCCCGCTCTCCTCTCCCGGTGGGTGCCTTTCCCAGGTGTCCCCGGTGCCGGGGAGGCCTGGCTGCAGGCAGGGGCTGCGGCTGCTTTTCATGTCCCCCCCGTTGCTTAGCTCACGCTCACTCTTTCAGCAGGTCCCTGTGATCTCCGGGGTAATTACGGGTGTCAGGTTCAGGGCAGCCAAGAGGGGATTTTTGGAGGGGGGGGGTGGCAGGCAGCAGTGCGGGGGACAGTGAGGGGCCATGGAAGGATGGAACAGGGTGGGTGCTAGTGGAATTTTGGTGCTGTTTCACCTGCGTCCTGTCCTGCTCTTTGCCACATGCAGTCAGGTGCTGGCTCCCTGTTTCAGGGTCTGCAGCTTCCCCACCACAACCATCCCCAGTGCCTGTGCAGACCAGGAGGCTCCAGCTCTGTTAATCGCAGCTCCTTGTGTGCAACCTCGCTCCCTCCTTTGCTGTGCAAACACAGTTTCCCCCCAGGTGCCGGCCAGGGCTGGGGAGGGAGGGTGAGGCTACGAAAGTTCCCTTCCCATGGCGACATGTCTTTCCTCCCTCCATCACATGCTGCTTTGCTTCTTGCACCCCTGAATGAGCCGGACCTTCCAGCATCTCCACATGGAGCACGCCGGGGTGTCAGGCTGTGTTTGGAGGGCCAAAATGCATGCATCCCACTCTCAACTCTGAGCCTTTGGCATCACTTCTTCAACCCAAGCCTTCCTCCCAAAGGGAAACCCTAGGTAAGGTGCCCCCATGCCTCCCTCCTCCTCCTCCTTGCTCTGGGACACTGAGCTGACTCTCCTCAGGGGTGGGGGCATGGGTGGGATGGGTGTCAGGGGCTCAGCCGCTGGAGGAAATGCGGGAGACAGCGGCAAGGCTGGGGCCCAGGTGCGAACCTGCACAAGTAGCAAGGCCGTGACTCAGCCACCCAAGAGAAAGCGCCTCTGTGCCCCAGCCGCCAGCACGGCCGTGGCCGGGAGGGCTCCGGCAGGGAAACCAGACAAGCTACTGGCCTTGCCAGCGTTTTGCTCCAGCAGCCATGCTTGGCCGCCCCGGGGCTGTTGGGGTGCAGGAGCAGTGAGCTTCCAATTTTAGCTCCATTTCTACGGAGCAAAGCACTTCTATCTCTTGGAGACCCAAGAGATGGGTGTACCCCAAAGCTCTTCCTCCCCTCTGGCCAGCCTAATGTCAGAGTCTGATGGGGTCAAACCACAGAGACCCTTTCTCCTTGTAGGCAGCCTTCCCTCTTCCTCCTCTTTCTCTGCAAAGAGTTAAATCTCTTGCTCCAATTCAGCACTTTTCCCCTCCCTCCTGCCCCAGGATAATGTTTAACCAAGCCCATTGCTAATTAAATATCGATGACCTCAGGCAGGTTTTGTTATCGTCTGGAAACACCTGATGCATGTGTCACCAGCAAGAGCTTTTCTCGTCTCAAGTACACCGGCAACCCTTGAACTCACGTTGGCTTTTCCCTTCCCACCCCGCCAGCGGCCGCCCCTGCCTGCGGGCACCAAGGCCGACGGTTGAGCTTTCGCAGGCTGCCGAGCGGCTCGTGTGGGCTTGTCATCGCCGCTCTTAATCACAGGGGACAAACGCGGTGGGAAGGAAGGCCGTATTCCTCCTCTCCTTTCCCAAAGCTTGGCCATTGCTGCTAGCTGTCCACTGCCAGGCAGGCTCTGCTTGAACTTGGTGGACCTCCCTATTTTGGGCTGAACATGTGTTTTCTTACCCCATGTGAGCATGGGGATGGCTCAGCTGGGAGCTCATCTCTCCACAACATCTCCTGGGCTTTCCCAGGAGAGAGGCAAAGCCCTGTAAGGAAAGGGATGCCCTGTTCCCTCTTCCCATGTCCCCCAAGGCAGACCTGGAGCAGCACCACCAGGCCAAGCAGGGTGGAGCTGAAACCCTTAAAGGCTGAGATAAAGACGGGGATAGAGAAAAACAGGGCAAAAAAAAAGAAAAATAGAGAGAAAGGGGAGGCTGGGAGGGAGTTGGAGATGTTCTGGGAGGAAGTTATTGGAGACAAGATGGATTTTTGCAGGGGTAGAGCCATATCCTAGATGGGTTTGGGACAACTGGCCCCCCAAGCTGGGTGTGTGGAAGTGGAGGGGACTCCTTGGGAATCGCATGGCAGCTGCAGTTTCCTGCTGGCTCTGCCAGCCTTGCAAACAGCCTCTGAGTCTTGCTGTTGAAGGAGGTCTCTTGGCCCTTCAAAAATTCTCAGGGCTGGTTTTCTTCGCGGCAAAGAGCAGAGGTTTTGCTGACATCATTTTTACACGCCATGGTATAAATAGCCAACCTGAAAAACAAAGGAAAACTCCCCACGAAGCCCATGTAAGGCAGAGCTGCAGTTGCACCATTTATTTATTCGCTCACCGTAGTTATTTCCTGCCTCTGTTGGTCAGAGACCTCCTGTGTTGGCCAAAAGTCAGCTTTTCCTCTCTCGCTGGGAATTTACGGATCAGCAGCACCGCTGGTAACTGGGGGATTACAACCCCCTGCCCCTGGCAGAACAGCCTTACACCTACAGTTGGCCTTGGTTCCACCGGTTGCTCCAAGGTCCTGTGCATCTGCTGGGCATCCTCAGGGTAGGGCAGTGGTCATCTCCCCATGGAGCAGCAAGGTCAGGAGGGATCAGTAAGGCTGGAGGCAGTGTCCTGCTCCAGCTTTGCTCTGCAAGGCTGGCATTTGCTGAGCGTTGCAGCAGGCAGGACTTCTGAGCTCCTCCATCTCCTGGACGTTGCACCACATCCAAGACACCTGCAGCCCCAGTGGGAAGCAGATGCCCCACTAAAGCGGGGTATGGTGGTGTGGTTTCCAGGCCATAAAGCCAAGGGGCAGGTCACTTGGGTAGCTTTTGTTGCCCAGAGTCAGTTTTTGCTGCCTCCCAAGCTGCAGGTCTCTGCTGTGTGAGGCGAAGGGAGCACTCAGTTAGGAGTGAGCGAGTATCTGTGAGGTGGGGGGCGGCCCAGACATCTGTGTGCACGTGGACCCCGCTTGTTCAACAAGCCAGTGCAAGGCTGCAGAGGTGTCTTCTTCGGGCTCCAGCTGCACTCCTGCTTTGCAGCTCCTTCCCAGCGCTTGTCGCTGCCCCCAGACCCGCTTGTGGATCAGTCCCTGCATGCGCTTCCTAGCTGCTCAGGCAGCATCAACCAGGCTTGCTCAGGCCCCCTTTTCCCCCTGCCTCAGCTGCGCTGGCTGGCTTTGCACAAAGTGAACCAGGCGACGCTTCTCCCCATGGCTCCACTTAGCATGCTGGGAGGCTGGCAGCTCCTCGGAAGGGAGGGGTGGCGAGCAGCCAGGGATGGGACCTCCTCCAGAAACAAGGCTAGATCCAGGAGAGGATTTGAGGCCATGAATGAGGGTTCCCCAAATTTCAGATCTCCATCTGGGGTGTTAAGCAATCCCAGCTCTTCCTCTGGCATGCCTAGGGCAGATGGATGGATATTCAGTTCCAGAGCTTTCACCTCTCCTCATGGATGAAGCCAAATCGTGATTGCCCTTGGCTGCTGCTCCCTGAAAATGCTCTGCCCCTGCGAAATGACCTGGGTTGGCAAGGGAGAACACGGTGTGGTCCCTGCTGCTCTGCTGACCACCGGTGGGGATGGGAGTTGTCGTGGGGATGGAAGCTGTCATGGGGATGGTGTCAGAGCTGCTTTGCCTGGCCACCATGGCAAAGGGTGGGGATGGATGGACCTGCCAGCGGGCAGTGGGTCAGCCAGGATTTACCCTTTCTGGCTGCTCATTCCCCTGCCTGAAATCTCCCCCATGCACCACAGGATGGGGAAGAGGGGGTGCTAAAGATTGGCATGAGCTGGCTGGGGGCCCCACTTGGTCTGGCTCAGGGGAGGGTCCCGTCCAGCGGACTGTCTCCTCGGTCATTGTTATCAGAGTAATTCTCCAGCAGCTCGAATCCTGTTTTTGTGCCGGTGTTGCCTGGCTCTACGGGAGCGAGGGGAGAGAGAGAAACACAGGAAACGCCAGCGACGGAAGCAGAATCATCTCCTGGAGGGAGCGAAGAGTCGCTGACGCCACCGAGGGGAACAAAGACGGAGATTCAGAAGGGCTTATGCACGGGCTTGCACTGGAGACAGCCCAGACAAGTCGCCTCAGTTCCACCTCACAGCACAGCTCCCACTCCTCTGGCACGCTGCACCTCCGTCTCCCTCAGCCGCAGCCCCCCAAGCTCTGGGGTGCAAGGAGACCTCGAGGAGACCCAGGATGCGGAGAGAAGGAAGCAGTTAGCCAACGCCAATATTTTTGGCGTGGAGAAGCTCTGGGGAGGGGAACCTAGCGGGATGTTCTCTAGCCAGGCCCCCGCTGCTGGAGCTTTGGCTGGCACAGTGGAGTGAGGGCAGCGGTGGGAATAGAGAAGCACACAGTGGTGGCGTGGGCGCCAGCCTCGCCGCCGTCTCAAAGCTCTCCCCTCCACCACCCCGAGATGACAGGGGGGTTGTCCCCATGCCCTGTGTGCACAACAGGCCCTCTGTCCCATGGGCACAAATGGAAACTTTGAGTAAAAAGGCCAGAGGGCCTGGCCGCCTCTCTCACCCAGGGCCGGGAGGAACGTGCAAGCCTCTGCCTTGCAGAGTCACGAGCCACCCCTGTCCATGCCCCATCCACTGCGCTTTTTTGTCCCAAGGAAGCTCCCATGCACTTCCTCTCCTGAAGATGTGGGTCAGCATCCCAAATGCCAACAGCTCTTCTGTGTGGCTCTGGGACAGGAAACCCACTGTCCTAGCAAAGCCTTTGAGTCTCCCAGCCCCTGGCCCTGTGGGATGCAGCTGTCCCGACCAGGCTGAGCTGAGGATCTTGCTAAGCCCTGGCCTTGTGCATAGCTTTGGAGAGCGATGACAGTGGTCACACTCTTCTCCTCAACACACTTGTGCTAAGGCAGTCCAGTCCCCAAATCCCTAATTCCAAGAAAAGGATGTGTACCACAGCTGCCTGCAATGAAGACTTTCCTTTCTGCATTCCAGAGGGCAACACTCACCTCTCAGACCCTTCTGTGGCTGAGGAGCAAGAGCCTGTCAGCCCTGTCAGATACAGGCCCCCTCAGTCCATACCCTGTCCCCATGGCACACACACTGCCTGCTCCAGAGCCAGCGGGGAGGATCTTCCATCAGCAATGTGGTGAGACTCAGTGATGCTGCAGGGCACCTGGGAGAGCACTGGGGACTGTTGAGCCATGCGAGGCGGCACTGCTTGAGGGAAGCTCACGGCACCCCTACCTCGCTGCCTGTGGCAAGGGCAGCACAGCCAGGATGCTGTTGCTGTCGAGAGCGCTGTTATTCCCAGGGTCTGCCTTCGTGAGCAGTGTTTGTGGCTGGAACACAAGCGCCAAAATGTCATCAACCCCTTATCTGCAACATATCCGGGTCTTTTCGGTACCCACTCAGCCTCCAAAAATAGCCCCAGCAGAGGGAAGGAATACATCCCTAAAATAGCACGGCTGCTCGGGCTCGCCAGCTCTGGAGCTGACACCTGGTCAAGTGCCCATCGTGGCTTTGCAGGGAGATTTCAGGTCTATTCTCCTGCGCTTTACCAGCTTAAAACGGCAGCCGCGTTTGTGTGAAGCCACAGAGCGGAGCGAGGGCCAGGTGAGTCACCCCGAGGGATGCAGCCAGCAATGTGGGATGAACGGTCCAGCCCGTTGCCTCTCCTGAAAAGGAGAGCTGCCGAGGAGGAGGAAGCCGGGAGGAAGGAAAGCCTTGTTTGTCTGTTCCCAGAGCGGCGCAGGAACTGCTATATGAAGAATTACCTGACCTCACTTACATCTCCGGATGCTTTTCACCAGTTTCACCCCCCTTCCTTGTTTGAGCCTCCCCCCATCTCCTGCGACCCTGCCCTTCACCGTGTTGCTGCTGCTTGCTTCTCCTCTAAACTACTCCAGCACCAGCAGATGTTTTCTGTGGGCTGCAAGTCATCTTCCGCCTCCTTACGCTCCAAATTTATCCACACCTGCTCTTCTTCCTGGATGGACCACGTTTGCTCTCTGTACATGGACCCAGGAGCCCAGCTCTTCCTGGCAGGCAGGGCATGGCCACAGGGCTCTGCCGACTCAGGGAAAGCAGGGAAAACCACGGCAGGTGGGATGGTTCATGGGCTTCCAGCTACAGGGTGGCTCAGGTGCGGTGCGGTGCTTGGAAACTGGGGACTCAGGAAGCAGAAAAATTGGGCACATGTTGGCCTTTCAGAGCACAATCAGATCCCTACATATCTCAGTTTGCTCCTTGTGCAGCCCCTGCCTCACACAGCATCGCACAGCCGGGCTTGTCGGAATCTTTGAAGGACGAGTGGGTAAGAGCATGACGCAAAGGTTTCATGCTCTTTGTAGACAATTGCTTCCTCTCTTGCCCACCCCTTTAGAAGATCTAGGCAAAGATGTTTATGCAGAGTACAAAAGGTTTAAGGATGCATGTTGGATGCTGAGGGATGGAGCCCGGCATGAGGTAAATGCTGAACTGGAAGCAGGATCCAGCACCGCTGATCTTCACATTGAACAGCATTTCCTGGGGTAAGTGGTGGAGGGGGTTAAGCTGCTGAGGACAGCAGAGCTGGGAATCATGAAGCTAAGATGCTCCCAGGGAACAGAATAGAGCTGGTGTATTCCACAGCCAGGGATGGAGGCACATTCTGCTGCAGAATAGGCCTGGGGGTGGACATACGTCCAGGAGCAGGGCTGGGAAGGGAAACATGGAAGGGCAGGCAGAGGAAGGGGAGATTGGTGATGAC
The DNA here is from genome assembly GCF_036417535.1 of Chlamydotis macqueenii. Classification (NCBI taxonomy): domain Eukaryota; kingdom Metazoa; phylum Chordata; class Aves; order Otidiformes; family Otididae; genus Chlamydotis; species Chlamydotis macqueenii. Next base: position 56,467,471 of record NC_141556.1, read on the forward strand.
GAATGCTGAATGGAGGTTAGAGCAGAGATGTTCTCAGAATTGGGAAAGGCTTCTCTTTCAGGGACTGTGCTGGCAAGGGAATAGATAGTCAGAGTACCTCGAGGGACAGAAGTGCCCCCAAAAGCAAGTTGAGGGATAGAGGGCAATGGAAATGGACTCCTGAGGTACATCAGGGAGAGCTGAGAATGTAAGGAGAGCAAAACCTGCTCATCCTGTGTAAAGCTTTGTTTTCCTCCAGGGAGGAGTTGTTCAACTGGAGACTCTCCTATTCTTTGCAACATCATAGCACCCCATAAACCCATGGTTAAATTAGGGGCTGAGACCATTCCAGGCTGGAGGAGGAGGAAGAAGGGGGTCTATGACTCAAAGCAGCAAACATAGCACCCTTGAGGAGGCTGATTTCAAGATTGGGAAGGATCTTCTGAAATAACAGGTTATTTCTAGACTTAGGAAATGAACGAAGTAGCCCACTGGCCCAGAAGGGACCATGGGGAGATCTCATATCTCTGAATTCAACAACTTATTGAGCGAGCTGAGGTCACTGCTCATTGCAGAGGACAGGAACTCAGGGAGAGGAAGAGGGGACCGGATGCTTGGCCAAAATACCTTAAGAAGTGATGTTAAGGATATCCCCTCTACTCCAGAGCCAAGATGTGACGGTACCTCCCCAGGGCTCCATGGAGAGCGGTGGTGAGGGGGTTGCTTGCAGCAGGTGTTCCCAGGAGCGGTTGCCCCACACCTCTTCCCACCTCCTCCATTTCTCCCAGCCTTCCTCCACCAGTAGTGTTTGTTTACCCCCATCCCCCATCTTCCATTTTTAAATGAGAACCGGCAATTGTAACCTTCCAAGTCCACCAAAACAGGATACACGTGGGTCAGGACTGAGTGGGGAGTGGTGTAGTGGCAGAGGGGTGAGATTGCTGACTCAGGAGAGACCATGGTGACGATGCGATGGGCTTTGGGAGGTCTGGAAGAGCAAACAGGCTGATGTTGCAGCAGCAGGAGAAGTGAGAGGCCAACCTGGACATCATGCCAGGCCTTTCTTATCTTTGAGAGACCTTACAAGCACATTAGCCTGTCCAGTTCCACTGCCCATCTGAGTGGGAGGTTTCCATTGCTCAAATCATCTTTGAACCCTGGCCGGGTTTTCCCAGGGAGATGCAGGGAAATCGTGGGGATCAGAAGTTCCTGAGGGGCCATGCCCACACTCCTTGGCCTGCCTCTGTCTTGGAGGCAAGCCACTGCTGAAGAACTTAGGTCATCTCATCCAGGGAAGGTGGTACGGTCTTTCATGGTCCCACCACTCATCTGTCAGACAAATGTGACTGTATGAACTTTAAAATCCTCAACAGAGCCCTGTGAACCACAATGGTTATCCAAAGAGGTGGGAATGTGATCACGAGCAGGGATGTGGCAGAATACCAAGAGAGATGCACAGCTTTTCTGGTTCCCAGGAAAGGAAGCCACCATCTGTTACCAGAAAGAGTAATATCAATGGAAGAGCAATTTAATTAGATAATCTATCTAATTAAGACAGGTGATAGGTTGCAAATTTCCCTCCTGGAGAGACCTCTGGAGACACCTCAAGCAAGGATGCCCCTGACCTTGTCCTTTCAGTCAAGGTCAAGTGCCAGAGCGGGAAGAGGGGCTGCAGGTCCCCAGCACCCTCCTCGCTGCTCCTCACTGCCTGACCCCACCGAATGAGACATGGCCCCTCAGCGCGGTCCGCTAGCTGTGGTTGTGGGAGCTGGGCACTTCTGAGATCCCAAGGCACTCACTCCCAAGGCCCTCGCTCCCACTAAGTGTCCTCTCCTCCACAGTGCTTGGATTTAAAGTCCTCTCCTCTGCTGGGATGGAGATGTGGTATCTGCAGACCAAGCTGTGGGCTGCAGCTCTCTGTGGCCAGGTGGGACACTTCTACAGGCCTGGCTGATTGTCAGCATCTGGGGATGGTGGGAACCAGCAGCCAGTCCACCTCCTCGAAACAAAGCACCCCTCCCTTATTTAGGACCGAGCGGTCCCACAGCAACAGGCTATGTGCAAACTTGCTTTCCCATGCAAGTCAACATCTGCTGAAGGCACAGTTTACTTGGGCCATGCTTAATGCTGGTGGCTTCGTCACTCTTCCCTTCTCCCCACCCCCTTTTTCCCCCTGAAGAAATTTCTAAGAGATTTTTTTTTTAATGGGCATTGTCTGTTTGGTCCCTAGTTCCTAGCCAGGCAAAACAAGGCATGCATCTTACTGGAGACAGGATAGAGGACTCTTGGAGTTAATCGTTTTCTCCATTGTCTTTCGAATGTGTGCTGAGATGTCCGTAGCTGGGGGACCCATTGTGCTGCCTTCCTGCTTGTTTTTCCAACAGTCTCCAGTGAATAAAAGCAATGCAAGGCTCGTAATACACTTTCCATGACCTCTAATCTTGCTGTACGATCTATCTCCATTGCCAGGTCGCATACAGTACTCATGAACAGCGGTTCTACCTCCATCTCACCTACTCCAAAACCCAGTCCCAGGCTTTTCCCGGCTGGCTCCAGCTTCCCATGTCTGGACCATCATCTCCTCTGCCCTAATCCATGCCTTCTTCTTCCGCCTCCCTTTTTTTTTCTGCTCTCCTGAGTGCTCTTTCCTCGCCTCACTTTCTCCTGAGCACTTGGTCTCTGGAGGTGTTGGCACTGGGATGTGCTGTGGCAGGGAGATGATCTTCTGGTGCTGTTGAAGTTGTGCCTGTACCTTCAAGAGCGTGCTAGCTGAGGACCATCCTACCTCCTTGTCCCATCAGGGATGGATTGGGGCAAGGCCACAGCATCGTCACGACCCACTCGTGGTGGAACACAGAGGTAGCAATTCAGCTACCAGTGCTGGCAGCACAACAGAGAGCCAAAGCAATGGCTGGAGAGAACTTCCAAGCGAACAAAGCCCTGGGTTTTCCTTCCCACCCTGGCTATGAGCTCACTCTGCTGCGTGGGCTTGATGAGATTCCCAGATGCGGAGGCACACAATGTGGCAGGGAAACCCTTGTTCTCCTGTGGTTATTCCACATGGCTCTTCCGGGAACATTTGCCCTTCCTACTGCTTTCCTGCCATGCTGGAAACCCTCAGGTGTCCCTTGGCTAGGACAGCCACCTGGGCTTTGAGGATGAGTCACCCCCTCTTCCGGTGTTCTCCTCAGCCTTCCCTTTGGCAAGGACCAGCAATAAAGAGCAGGAATGAATCAGAGGCCGGGATGGCTGAGGGACCAGCAGCCCACCTCTGGGCATCCTGGTATGTGTGTCCCAGCTGCAGCAACACAGAGGACTGGGCACTGCCCACTGCTGAATGGCATGGGCTGGTGACCTCAGGGGACAGAGAAATCTCTGAGTCATTTCACTGGAAACTGTGCTCAAGAATCCTTGCCTAAAAGGACCGAAATCCAGCTGTGGTCTTTCCAGCACCAAGAGAATGTTCACAGATCCTGCTCTCACCAGAGCAAAGATCCTTCTCCCACTCCAAGGCTTTGTGCCCAGGCCAAGGACAACACACCAGCTTCATGCTTTGGCCTTCTTGCTCCATCATCCAGCCTTTTCTCCTTGTTTTTTCTCTCATTTTCTTCTTCACACCACTGGGCAGACCCTGGCCTGGATGTCTGTGCGCCCACTTTAAAGAGTTGGCAGGTTATTCCTCTTGAACTGCCAGAGCAAATGGCCAATCTCCCCACTGTTGACAAGGGGGCGTAGGCAGGAAGGTATGGAGCTGGGGCATCACCACAGCTCAAATCTCCAGCCAAACCATTTGTCAGTCACATCTGCTGAGGAGGCAACCAGCAAGCCCAGTCATGCTCTGGGATTCCCAAGTGCTGCGCAGCTGAGCCTCTCTTGAGAAAATTGGCAACAGCCTGAGCCTCACTGGATCCGACCACTTGCGACTTTTCTGACTTCTTCCTGTCTCCCAGAGAGCTCCCACTGAGCCCATAACATGCTTGTACCAAACTGTGCCACAGCGCTGGGATTGGTCACAGCCACGATAAGATGGGCTGGGGAAAAGGCTTGGCAAGCAAGATTTTCTGGACTGTGTCATGCAGGAAAGGGGAAAAGAGGACCCAGCTAAGCAGTCAGAGTGGTTGTCTTTGGATTTAGAAAAGGCAGCTGGAAATCAGCCTCTTCTTCTGGAGATGGTTCAGGTAGTTACAGAAGGGACTTATGGTTTGGTAGGACTGCTCCTCTGGGCCTTTCTTCCCAGACCTCTGCTCGTTTCAAACCCACCACATCTGTGGAGGCAGGAGATGGACTCAGGATCTCTGAGGATTAAGAACATGCCCTCACCTGGCAAAGCCTGCAGAAGCCTGTGCTAGGGTCCTCCAGCTAGCTACCATCAGAGGTATTGGTCCTTGCCTGCTCTCCTCAGCCTGCGTGCACTGCCAGGTTTGGGTTATCACAGGCACTCTGAGCTGCACCTGGCTGGTGCAGGTCTGTGGGTGGTACCACAATTCTGAAAATGGCCCATCACCGTTATGGGAAGGTGCTGGATGGCCTCGCAGTGCCCCAGCAGTGGGCTGCGAGACGTGGAGGGGCTGGAGGAGAGAGGGCAGTGGTAGCTGGAAAGATGACCACTGTGTGATGCACCTGCAGGGCTCAAAGACTTTGAGAGCCAGGAGGGACTGACTCTCTGTACAGCGTGCACAGTCCAGGCTGGAGATAGTGCAGACAGGCGTTCAGATGCTCCCTGTTCCCTCCCAGGTAGGGGAGTGCCACAGTGAAATGCTACCCAAATATTCTGCCACCTTTATCAGCCTTGGCTTTACCACCCATAATCTCACTCCCCTTTTCCGAGTTGCTCCTCAGGTTACAGCTCCTGATGGTAATCAATGGGAGACATCGTGCAAGGGGACCTGAGGACACAGGTCAGATGGTGGGGAGAAAAAGAGGGCCACGGCTGGACTGCTCCTGTGGGAGCCCACCAGAGAGGGTGGCAGGTGTGGGCGTCTGCCCCAGGGGACGGACACAGCGGTGGCTGTGGCAGCCCGGCGTGCTGGCAGCCCGGTGTGCCGGTAAGCTGCCCAAGACTCTTGTTATCTCTGGTGAAAGGCAAACAGAAAGGGGAAAGTGAGAAGGAATTCCTCATTCGAGAGGGCTCTTATCACCTTTCCGCTTCCCTTGCCCTGGAGAGATACGGCAGCTCAATGCCCTGTTGTTCCTCAGGGGGCCTCCCCTCCCCTACTCACCGGCCGCATGGGGATGTGACGGGGGGGGGGGGGGCTGGGGCTGGGGCTCCCAGCCACAGTGCTTCCTGCCCCACAGCTCGCCAGGCACCCCTAGGCACGTGCTCCATGCCACGCCAACATGCAAGCACCACCTAACACCTCCATCCTCACCTGAGCGCTCACCTTTGGGTTTTGCACCCCTAATTGGACACACCAGAGGTCCCCCAAGGAATAGAGACCTGTTTGCTTTGCTTTGGGGTACCATGGCTTCGTGCTGGTCCCAGCGCATGCTCAGCTGGGTACTCAGCATGGTGGCCCCAGCCACATGACAGTGACAGAACTCACTGCAGCCTTGATCAGCATCATGTAATTGAGGCTGAGAAATAAAACTCAGGCTCTTACCAGCCCTGCAGTGAGTCACACCAGGCTTACACGGTGACCAAAGTCAATTAAATCTCCAGCAGAAGCAGAGAGGGTCCAGCTTGCTGGCTGAGGGTGGGAGGAGGTAGTCACACGTGGTTAGATGCCCCTAGAGCGATGAGGTCCTCAAGGGCAGGCAGAAGAGCTGAAATAGTCTGTGCTACCGCATGCAGGAGAAGCAGAGATGGTGGAGATTCGTGCTCCGTTCTGTCCCATTGATTACCATCAGCAGGAAGAAACTGCTGGTCAACACCATGGTGAAACCTCAAAGCTCCTTCCACCTATCCATGTGAGAAGAGCACTTGGGAAAGATTTTACGCAGCATGCCAGCTGCCAGAAATGGCAAAGCTATTGATCATCAGGTTACAGAGCTACGGCATAAAATTGTGTGAATCCGAAGAGTGAACAGATGGCCAGCCTGAGCGGGGATGAAATTATTTTGTTGCAGAACTGACAAGCAGCTCGATTCAGTGTTAGTGCAAGAACCGGATTTGATTTGGCAGAGAAGACAGGGTGCTTGCAAGGCTCGGTGGTGCCGCGTTTATTCAGCTCTTGGAATTTTTATTCATCCTGAGGTTGTTTTGCTCAAACTGGGGATGCACTCGCAACTTGCTCATCTGTGATTTGATGTAGTCGCTCAATTATTGGTATCCAGTTTCATTTTAGATGCAGTAGCATATCCAACCTGGCCTCCAGCTGCTACTCCAGACGGGTCCTGGTCTTCAGTAAGTCCCGTGGCAGATCTGCTAGCCCCCTTCATGTGTCTCAGATAACCTAGGACATCTCAAATGCCTCTAAACAACTCTGTTTTGGCAACAGGATCCCAGGATTATAGATATATTGGAGAAAATACTTAATTTTGCCGCTTGGTCCATTTTGGATAGGTCTTTGGGGATTTTAGGTAGCACAGACAAACCTCTGAAGAAGTGGTCAAAAGGCAATCAAAATAGAATGTTCTGTTCAGCACACGGGCGGGGGACAAAATCTTTGTACAGCCAAAGGCAAAGAAAGTGCAAATATTTCCACTCTCTTTTCTTGTGTTGGATTTTGCAAGGACCTTTTTTTCAGTGACTGAGGTCTCTCATAGCAGCACATCTCTGAAGGTCTTGAGAACTTAGAAATGCCCGTGGCTGACGTGCTGATTTGGAATAAGATTGACCAGAAATCGTAACTGGAGTCTGAGGAAGAAACTGGCCAAAGAGAGGAACTCTGACCCAAATAACAACAGCTACCAAAGCTCCTTGCCAGAGTCAAGCCCGGCGAAGGCAGAGGGATACTCGTAGCTGAGAACAGTCCGTTCATAGAGCTGTCTCATTTTGGTCCCACTAAGGTAGGCTGCCTGGGAAAGTCCCCTTATTTTCTCGTTGAAGACGAGCCGGTGCCAATGTAAAGAAGCCTGGCAGAGCGCAAGGGCAGGTTCAAGCAGGTTCAGCCAGGGGAAGCTGGGCTCTAGAGGTTTTACCAGCTCCGTTGCAAGGAGTGCTGCACCGTCTGCTCTCCCAGGGTCTCCTGCTGGCAGCATGCTTTGGTGGACCTCCTTTTGCAGGAAGAGTTTGGAAAAGTCGCTCTGCCTTCACCCCCTTAGTCCCTGCCTGGCAGAGGAAGGACGGGGAGAAGTGATAGTTTGGGAAGAAGGATCCCAAAATGGAGGAGCCTCCTGGAGATTTGCAGACATATCCAGGGGCACAGCGAGGTTCCACAGGGTCTGGGGCAAAACCCATGTCTGTGATCTTTCCTAAATGAGGATGTCTCATAATGTAATGAGCCAGGCCTCTCTCAATGGGTACCCGGGGGCAAACCGCTCTCACTTTTCTTTCTCCCCTGCCGCCCTGCCCACCCTCCAGCTCATCCTGGGCATGTTAAATGAATTAAAATTAAATGCATCTCTAATTTATCTCCATTCTGTTCTCCCTGGAGAATGATTGTCCCAGGGTGATCCCTTCGATAATGAGAAGAGAACTGCTTTCAAAAATTAAAAAAGACTTGTTATAGAAACCCCAAAACCAAATGCCCTGAGACTAACAAGGAGGCTAGAAACCCCAGTGAATGCAAATTTGCAGAGATTAGCAGCTGTTCCAATGCAAGATGATCACCCAATGGCATATGCTTCCAGAGCATTGACTAAAGCCCCACAGAACTATGAATAGATTAGGAAAAAATGCTAGCAATGGCTTTGACTTTGTGAGCGGTTTCACGGATATCCTTGCAGGCAGGAATCGGTGGAGGCAGACGCCCACCCTGGGCTGGTAGAAGCCCTGCTACAGAAACCAGGGTGGGACTCACGGCCCAGACATCTGATTGTGAAATTGGAGGAATATTTGTTAGCGAAATTCCACTGTGTTTTCCAGAGAGAGGGGATGAGGGGAAAGGAAATGGCTGCCAGAATGGCTCCAGCCCCGCTTTTTTTTTTTCATGAAGCTTCAGTAAGAAGCACAAAACGACCCAAGACTAACAGGCTGGGGAGCAAAGGTCTCACTGAGCAGGTGTAAAAATCCCCGGCACTATGAACGCAGCTCCTCATCGGGATGACAAAGGCGATGGGATCCCGTGCAGAGGACATTCCTTCATTATGTCACACAGCCCAGGGTCAGACACACTAAATCGCAGCACTTGTCTGGGGACTGAGATGTGTAAGAGGAGACCAGATGATGTCTGTTGTAGGTGTGGTGCTAAAGCCATTAAAGCCCTGCAAGCGCTGCACTCAAGACGAGAAGAAAGGAAAAGTGCAGCCGGTTATGGGAAAAGCAGATTGCCTGGGAAAGCCTTGAGCTTTCTGCTGTTAGATGTTTCCCCAACAAGGGTCCAGGTGCTGCCCACACAAACGCAAGCTTAACCCTGTGGAAATTGGACGATTCCCCACTACGTTATGGACCCAAAACCTCCTCCAAGCAGAAGGCAACTCCGACCTCCTCCGACGTCCTTGCCTCTTCCATCCCCTGGGTCCCCTCTGCCCTCTGCCCCTGCTTCCCTTCCCCATGCTCAGTTGTTCCAGCAGCAGCCTCCGCGCTCGCTGCTGTCTGCGTGCCTGGCTTGGGTGACCTTTCCCTGGGACAATGGCTGCTATTGAATCCGGGCAGGCATGGCTGACGATGACATGGAGCTGCAGACGCAACGGTCCCATCGCTGCAAAGAGGGTCCTGCCCAGCACAGCTGGGAGCGGGGGAGGCTGGCCTGGGAAAAAGGCTTCAGCCACCAGCCTGCCTTTCATTGCACTTGGTGGCTCATGCGTCACACGGATGGCTCCCTGGTTAGACACGCTTCTTAGCTGATTTATTCCCACTGCGAGGTGCCAGAGCCTCAGCACTGAAAATTAAAGTCCATAACATCACTTTAGGAGCTTAAAGCGGTGGGAAATACCTTCCCATGTGCCCACACATTGTAACAGCTTTGCTAGGGAAAAAAGTAATCTCAAATTGTTTTGGAGAGACGGTTACTTTGATTTACTGAATCCTTTGTGGATGGGGTGCCTTGAGAGGGTAGTTGTTTTTTAGCAGACACTTATCACACAGAGTCTTGTGGATGTGGAACTAGCAGGCAGGGACCAATTTATCGACAAAACCCCACTACTGGCCCTCTCCGCAGGGCTTGGGATGTCTGCTTCCCCACATCTGCCATGGGCTAACAATTCCTGCCTGTCTCACCAGGGAAAATAAATGAGTCAGTGCACACACAGAAATTGCAAGATGGAAATTGATATCTGAATGCTGTGATGATGATGAATATTACTATTGTTGCTATTATTGCTAGTGCCAGACAGTACTAAAGGATCTGTTCTGTATAACTCGTGCTCCCTCCACCCAGCCCCTTCCAGCTTGCCTGCATTTTTACAGAAACATCAGTCTGAATTTGGCATTTTACCCAGAACCACCTCTCAGCAAAAATCACAGGTCTTTATGATTCAGAGCCCATTGCTGCAGCTAGAGCAGGACCAGAGAAGACCTCCCTGCTGTCAGCTCCAGAGGAGCCCAGTCCCTCAGCAGAAGGAGGCCAGCATCACTCCAGATCTGGGAAGCAGTTAAGGTGCAAATGAGGGGGAAGCCCATTCCTTTAGCGTGTGAGCTTGAATATAAAAGGCAGAAGGAAAGACTCTTCTAGCCCTACCATGAGCTAAGCTGCAATCCCTCAATCCAGAAGAAGAGGCAGGGAAACGAATACACAGTATTAATATACTGAAGTCTTCAGATTGAGAATTTCCATCAGTGTTCTAAAGGCAAAAAAAATGTCTCTGGAAATATGTAGAGTTAGGAAGGAACCTCACGGCAAACCTTGAGTGGGGAAAGGCACATTAGAAACATACGCCAATCAGTCCAGCATTAGCAGGTTTTAGAATAGAATCATAGGATGGTTTGGGCGGGAAGGGACCTTTAAAGGCCATCTAGACCAACCCCCCTGCAAGGAGCAGGGACACCTCCAACCAAATCAGGTTGCTCAGAGCCTGGTCCAGCCTGGCCTTGAATGTTTCCAGGGATGGGGCATCTACCACCTCTTTTGGCAACCTGTTCCAGTGTTCTACCACCCTTGGAGGTGCTCGCCACCTTTGGCTAATCTGGCAGTCAGAGCAGCCCTGCACTAGCTCTATTCCTGCGTAGAGAAGCTCCTGAAAGAAAGAAGCAGTCTCTCTCCAAAATAAATTATTTCTTCCAAGCCAGGTCACCCTCTGGACCACCGGCAGACCAGTCTGTCTGGGGCCAGCAAACACCTTGCCAGGCAATGCCTGAAAGCTCCCACGCTCCACTGCCCCACTATCTGCTGGTGTCCTGGGGGGTTGCTGTCTCTTGGTAAGAGAAATCCCAAATACACAATCCCACCTCTCCCTCCTCCTCTTCCCACCATCCCCAGAGAGGGTGGCGAGTGTCCCTGTGCACACACGTGCGCGTGGGTTTAAAGGTCTGTACCAACCAGCCCTCTCCCTGCAGACCGGTCCAGCCTGAGTTCCCACACACGTCCTTGGGAATGTGCCTCCCTTGGAGCGGATAACAGATACCCAGGATTTGCTTTGCCCACTGGGACAGTTTCCCTGCAGACGGGGTGGGGGGAAAGGGGGGTTAATTCAGGGTTTCATTAACCTAAGAGTTGATTGCAACAGAAACTTGTCCTACATAGAAATTGTGTCAGGAGATAGGCTGTGGAGGAGGGGGAGAGGACAGTGGGTTACAGCAACTCTGCTGCTTCTTTCAGCCTCGCTCCCCTCAGCCAAGACCCAGAAGAGCGGAGCGGCTCATGTGAGTTTGGCTCCCAGCTCCAGGCTTGTCATGCTCCACGTGGGCAAGGAAAAGGCAAAGCTGTGCCATGGAGCAGGGCCGTCTCGCATAGGAAACACAGATGATCCCACAGACACAGATATGGGAACACGTGTGAGTCCATGGAGAACATCCAGGCTGTTTGCACAGCATCTATTCCCATGCAGGGAATTATACAGCAAAAATCTCCCTGCATACACTTATGTAGCCTTCTGGAGATGTGTGGAGCATCTCTTGCATGGAGGCAGAGTCATAGATACACACATCCCACATAGCCCTAGGGATACTCCCCAGGAGGAAGAGAGAGGGATTGGGACCGGGTGGTTTCAGGACTGGTTTCTGCTGGTCTAAGCTTCTGCCTCCAGCAAAAGGGCTGGTGCCTCCATCCCAGCTATGCCTTCTCCAGCTTCCTACGTCAGTACAAGTGAGCAGGTAGCAAGGTGGCAAGTTGGAGCCGATTCGTCTGAAAACGATCCCAGCAAAACGAACAAACCAGGAAAAGAAAAGAGGGAATGCACAGCTGGAGGGAGGGGGGAGAAGGCAGGAGAGCTGCTTTCTCCAGAAGCTTTTTTCCAAGCAGCTTGCGCCAATTTTGAAACCACACCCTCAGTCACAGACAGAGATGTAAATACGTCTGTTCCCAAGTACAGCCGCAGCACGGGGACACCCCTCCTCCCCAAAAGCACCCACTCGGCTGCCCTGCATGGCAGGGGCCAGCTGGGCTGGGGGAGGAGAGTGGGAAGGAGGTTTTGTTCATCACCTTCTGGGAGAAGCTCTGGGAACGTGTGAGAGCTACAGAAGTGGAAGGAGGAACGGGGAAAGGAAGGAAGGAGCTATTGTCATCAGAGAGGGCTTTGTGTGACCAGCATTGCTGAGATTCCCTTGGCCCCGGCGGGCCTGCGGAGGCTCCCGTGGGGAGCAAGCCGGGGCAAAGGAGAGAGAGGCCAGACAGGTTGACAAGAGGGGCTGCACCACTCCTGGAGCTGTGTTTTCTCAAGATAAGTCTGACCTATTCGCAGTCACTCCAGAGCAGCAGCAGGAGCCGGCCTTTACGTCTGACTTGACCTTCTATTGTGGCTCGGACACCGGAGGAGATTAAGACTGTAGTCAAACAATTCCCAAACTTTGAGGCATACCCAGCATGGGGCCGGGGCAATGCAGAGAAGCCCAGACTTGCCAACCACTGCCAGGTCCAAAACAGCCCGTCTGGCATCTCTTGCCTTGGGCCTATGCCAAGCAGATTGACTTGGGAGGCTGGGGCGTCCGGAGGGGTCTAACTCGCAGCATATGCCTCCAGTGACTGTTGATCCCAAAATCCTGTAGGATACCTCTCAAAGCAAGAGCCAACCATGTAGATCAATGGCTTGGCATCAAGTCCAAGTCGCTGTGGCAGATGAGCATGCCAGAAGCACCCAGCATGCTATTATTTTCTGCTTAGTTAAGACAAGTCCAGATCTAGGCCATAAATAATTGGAAGGGGAGGAGAATGAGAAGGATAGGAGAAGATTGAGAGGTACCAAAATCCATATTTCAAGTATACCTGGTTGGCTGCTTCAGTTGAAAAGACAAGGTCTTGTTGCACCTTGGAGTACATGCCCTTTCTCAAACTAGGGAGTGATGGTTGTACAGCGCATGCATGCGATGAACTCTGTCTCCCACTGCCCACGCAAATATCTTGACAGGTTGGCAGAGGGAAGAAAAAATGGGGATGTGTGCTCCTTCATCTCTTCTGAGATGGGCCCTTAGGGCCCAGGGCAGCCAGCCCAGCACCTTTCCTCAAAAAAAGGGCACAGGAGAAAAAAAAAGTAATGCCTTCGGGGAATCCCTTCAGGGGAAACACGAAGAAAACAAAATGTTTTGCGCGTTTTAATCAAATTCTCATCAGAGGTGTGAACAGGAGATTGTATCCCATTGCTGTGCTTCAGGCCAATGAGCGCACACACTATGTTAGACAATCCCAATGCAGTGACGATGTTCCTCTGCCAGCCTTGGCACCGCTGTTTGCAGTGCATGAGTGGTGCAGGTAGCCCCGTTTGGATAGTGCAAGGTTGGGGGAAGCTGTCGGGCCCAATTTGCTCTGTGTGAGATCAGGAGAGTTGCCCTGGAGTGGCACATGGCCAATGCATAGGGAAGGGCTGGTCTTTGGGCACAGAAGGTAAAGACTTGCCAGCTGGGCTTGACTTCAAGTCCAGCAAGAACTTTAGACTTTTTTTTTTTTTTTTTTTTTAACAAGAAGAAAGCATCCTTGGATTCTAGCTGGGTCCGAGGGCCTGTGAGACGTGAGGTTGTATCTGTACCACACTCCCATCCTTTACTGGGATTTTTCCATTCTCTGAGGTATCTCAACCCTCCCTCTGCCCAAGATAATGGAGAGGCAGCCAAAATGGCTTTTTAAACTCTTGGCTCCCTCTACCAACAATTGGACAAAGCAGAGGCAGGATGGGAGAAACTGGCTTTCTGGAAACTTCTGTTAGATGGAGAGGGGTCACACCCCCTTCAATAGAGATTGGAGTCGGGGGTCATTTTACATCTGTCTTTAATGAAGAATGGTGGGAAGGGAAATTTAGCTCTGATGAGCTAATTAAATATATATATAATTTCCACTCTGGTAGCAAGGAAAAAAAAAAAGCCTTGGAGCAGCTGCTAGGTCATTGTTTGTGAATTTAAAAATAAAAGTTTCTTGGCATAGATTTCAGAGATGGAGGCAGTGTCTTGTGTTGTCATTCCAGAGGGAAAGGGAGAGCGAGTGAAGGAAGGATGAGGCCAGGCGAGGATAGTTCAGCTTGACTACGTGTTGCTCAGGTGTGTCTTGGCTTTCAAGCCTCTTTTCCCTCTGGCTGGTTTAGGTAATCAACATCCTGCCCGGATGATGAGCCTCACCAGGGACAGATTTACAGGCCCCACACCCTGAAGAGCTGGGCATCTCCTGCCATGGGGAGGGCTAATGCTTGGCAGTGCCCTGCGCGCATCAGTGGGGCTTGATGATGCCAACCAGGCTCACTTGGGACCACTGCCCCTCTTCCCAGGGGCTCCATTTAAGCTCAGGCCAAGGTACCTGCTTCTGGCCTGAGCCATGTTGTAGGTGTATCCGTGCCTGCCCTTGTCCCTGGCTGTCCTGGTTTCATGACTGGTTGTCCCAGATGGACTCCAGACCTTAGCTGGTGGTAGCTTTGTCTCCAGGATGCACCTTGGACCTATGCTGCAGCCTTGTCTCCAGCCCTGTCTCCTACTGCTCCTGACTGGACCTTGCCTTGTCTAGGGCTGTGACTGGAGTTGGTCCTCATACATACCTTGATGGCTGTCAGGAACCTGAGTGCATTACTGGGTCTTATCTGTCCTGGCCAGCCTCACCTGGGACTTGAACCCAGACATCCTCATGGCCCAGGAGCTCCATTTAACCCCAGCTGTGCTGAAGGTGTACCCCCGCCTGGTCCTGTCTCCTGCTATCCTGGCATACTGACTGGTTTTCCTAGATGGACTCTAGACTCACTTTGTAGGTCATTTCATCTCCCATCTCTGTCTCTGCTCAGATACTAAGGAATCAGTGGGGTCACCACCTGGGCCGGGGTCACTCCTGGATCCTGGCTTGTCCTCTCTTATGGAGCAGCCCTGTTCTTGCTGCTCCCTCTCACTAGTGACAAGCCAGACCGTGGTAGGAGGCCTCATCTCCAGTGGCCTTAATGCTGGTTTTTCCCTTCCCACCCTGCTGCATCCATTAGCCTGATGCTTTCTGGCGGTGGCTGAATGTGGAACGGGAGACCTGAACTTTTCCATTCCCCAGCCTCCAGCGCTGCCAATCCCTCCAAACTGGGAACAGGCATTAAACTCTCTCTCCACCAACAAATGACTCTTGGCTCTCCCTCTTGCTTCTTGAGCCCCATGTGCCGTTCACCCTAGCCGAGAGGGAAGGAAGGGAGGCATTCCCCTCTGCTGCAGTGGGTCCAGCCCCGCTCGGTTTCTTTGTCTGCTCACACGATGTTGATGTCAGCCAGGGCTGTGGCAGCTCTCCCATTCCCTGTGAGCACCTAGTGCTGCTCTTTCCCCCCTCCTGTCCCACCAATGGCTCTGGCCACCTTGGCGTGCTGTCCTTGGCACGCAGGAGCGTCATTCCAAAGAGCCTGTCCCCAAACTCTTGGCAAAAGGGAAACTAATAATAATAAAAAAAAAACCTCATAATCCACCTCCCCTGCCAATTACGCAGCCAGGGAAAGAGAGCGAAGCGTGGGAGAGCCTGGCTGGCCTCAAAGCCCTGCTCCACCTGCTTGCCAACTCAGCCACCATGCTGGGGAGGGTCAGAGGAGGCTCTCAGGAGACACTGTTCAAAGTTGAAGGAGGATGGGAGGAGTTTTCCTTGGTTTTGAAGCAGCCCCTTGGCCCATCTGCCTGGATCCCGCTCTTGGAAAGGACCTCTGCACCTCCAGACAACCCACAGACCTGCAGGCAAGCTAGAGTCAGCTCCTGGTGTGCATCCTCGTGCAGAAAATACTGCTGGCCCACGCTCCCGTTTCCACTGATAATGAGTGGCGCAGTCAACACTCACAGTCTAGGCTTTTTTTTTTTTTCCCTCTCCAGGAGCAAGACAGAAAGGCTTCTCGTGTATGCACTTAAGACAAGTCTGTCCGTCAAGAGGTGTTGGCTCGCTCCTCACTGTGGTTATGGGAAGGCCTTTTTGTTTAAAGAGGAAAACAAATGAATAGATTCCCCTGACACCAGCCTTATCAGCCACGAACCCAAGGGAGTCCCTTGTTTAAACATGAGGAGTACATTGCTGGATAACACCCCTCCTCTCCCTCCCCGCTTGCCTTTTTTTTTTCTTTTTTTTGTTGGGACAGGCTTTTTTTTCTGCCTCTATTTGCTTTTTCTGAGCTGCTTGCTTCTTGCCAGACCTGCTCTGGGAAAGTGGGAGGACAGCGAGGGTCCTAGGAGCCAGGGCTTCTGGGCTGGCACAGCACAGGGGCAGCGCTGCTCCGAGGAATTGCCATGGCAGAGCTGGAGGCGAGGATGCTGCGAGCAGGTGGAAACACACGGACAGAGCTTTTGGGACACATCAGGGCCAAGACATGAGGAGATTAGAGTGGGAGAGAAAGTTCCCTCTCTCTTGACCTCAGGTTTCCCTCTTCTCTCTGCACATCGAAGCCGGTGAGGCAAAAAAAAAAAAACAACGGTGCGCTCTCCTTCTCCCTGCCCTACAAAAATAGAGACTAGAATCAAACTTGGAATTCCCCTCTGTCTCATCACTGGGGAGACAGGGTCTTGGTGGTGATCTCACCCCGTCAGAAACCTTTCTATGCACAAGGCTAGCGAGCAATGAAAAGGGAGACTGGGGAGGAGGAGGGGAGTCATGGCAGGAAACCAAGAACACATCAGACACTCTAAATTTAGATCTTTTTATTCAACTCGGACAATATTCCTTGATTTCTCATTGTTTGGGAGAGGGCAGAGGGCAGGGGATCTATTGAAAGCCTTTGTCCTGAGAGATGCCACTTTGTCTGGGTATACGGGGGTGGAGGAGTCGCGGACCGGGTCAGTCCAGTGTGGGCGAGAGGCGCGTGTCCCACTGCTCCAAATGGCCTTGGGATGTGGTGGTGGGTGAGCGTGTCTGAGCAGCCCTGGTACCTGTGGGGCAGAGCTTGGGGCTCCCCTCAGCCCCAGGCACCCGCTGCCATCTGCGGTCAAGGCGGTGGTGAGGACTGGCACGCGAGCCCCTCGGCGAGCACCTGTGACTGGTGAGCGGCACCTTTGCTTTGGGGCAGGTCCCCATGCCAGCGGGGTGTCAGACACAGGGCGTGTAGGATAAATACACACCCGCTCTATACGTCTCGTTACCTTTCCGGCATCACAGCTCAAAGTCTATTTTTAAACTCCCTCCTTTATTACACAGGCCAGCAGATAGCGACCGCCTGCCTCCTGCCATGCCAGGGGTGCTGCTCTCCCGCGCACCCCGGGGAGCTGGGTGTCCTTCACACCGCGTGTGGAGCACCCTGCCCGGGGGTGGGCTATGGGCACAAACCCGCTCCTCTCCCCCGTCACAGGCTCAAGCCACGGCGGGTGCAGGCAAACTGGGGTGCCTGGCTGCATTTGTACTGTTGTGAAACAGCTGCTGGCTGTGTCGGCACAAGGGTTTTGTCCCGCTGTATCAATCAACAGGATGCCAGTTTTGCTCAGGGCCCATGGCTTACAGGAGGTAAACGAGCTGAGGGCTGGGCACAGCGTCACCAAATCCACCCGCCAGTTGTGTCGGCGCAACCAAATCGGCGCGGACGGGAGGACCAGCTCTCGCGGGTAGCGCAAACGGTGCTTTCTGCCTCGGCCGATGCCCTGACCCTCGGCGAGTGGTATTTAGAGCGGGTTCTGGTTTTGCTCTGTGACGTGAGCAGCAATAGCAGGTGGAGGGGGAGGGAGAGCCGCTTGCTTTTGGTTTTCGACCCTCATCTTCATTTCACATCATGAGTCATGTTACGTTCTGAGCTGAGTAACTGCTGGGGCTATTTTTACTCCGGCTCAGCAAGCTTCCTTCTCGCTGCTGCCATCGCTGCCACCGCTCGCTGTGGACCCAGGGGCAAAGGATGTGGAGACGGTGAGTGGCAGAGGCCGAGGGCTGGGGAAGCGGTGTTTGGGGTGGTGTCAGTGGAAAGGGGGACCACTGCCCACCTAATCTATTTGGAAACAAAAATAGTATATGCCTCTTCAAAAACAACAGATGACCTGCAATGTGTGGTGTATTCACACACACACACACGTATATATTTATTATACTGGAAGAGGGAAAAGGGGGAGGGAGAGAAATTCCTTTCGAGTGCTATTCACCAGTCTGGAAAAATAAAGAAGGAAAGCAGAACATTTTTTCCTTTCATCAAAACAGGAAAGAGAGGGGGAATGGGGTGGGGAGCAGATCCATAGACATAATGGATGGTTGCCAGAGTAAGGAAATTGTTCCCTTCTACCTTAAACTTGGGGGTTGGGGGGAAAAGAAATATATGGTAGCGTGAGCAGGGAAGGCTGCGTCTCCTCCTCCCCACCTGGCGTAGGAACGTGTATGCACACGGGAAAGCGCTGGGAAATCAGTCCCCCAGCTTTGCCTTTTCTCTCTCAATCCTCCTCGAGCTGCACATCCACAGAGATGTGAAATGCCTTTGCCTTCTCCTTCAGCCCAAAGCGCGGGGCAGCAAGCTGTAGCTGGCATGAGCCCTCTCCCTCTCTGCCGTTGTCAGGGTCCCTGCTCTTCTCTCTGCATGCATCTGTGCGCTCGTCGCCCTTCCCCATCCTCTCGCTCCCAGGTTTCTGCCAGGAATGGGCAAGATGATGGAGGTGGTGAGGGGCAGGGGGAATCTCTCCGCCTGGGAGAGGGAGGGCTCCCAGAGGAAGCCTGGCAGGTCCCATCAATCGCCTGCTTGCCAGGTGACACCTTCCCTTTCCGCTGGAGCCAGTTGCTCTGTGAGGGCTTTACTCATCCTTGGAAAGCATTTTCCCTGCCAGCGCCAGGGGCGAGAAGGCAAATTGTGCAAGCCCTGGGCACCCCAAGGTTCTGCTTTTCTCCAGCACCAGATATAAACACCAGGCTCCTTGCCTGTCTCTATCTCCTTCCATTGGTCTCTCTTCTCCTTTACTCCTTTCTTCCTCTGTTAGTCCAAACTCAGTCATTAGGAAATCAGGGCAGCTCCCATGGCAGCAGCCTCTGGGGCAAATGGTGTAAACAGCGGCGTAAGCTGCGTACGATGACTCCGTTCTGATCACTTGGGTCGGGATAACCCTCATGCAACCAGGTGATGTGGTGTAAAACTGATGCGCCCACAGAACGGGCCTCCTGGTGTAAACGAGGCATAAAACTTACTCTAGGAGCTTAATTTCAGTGTCACGGCTGCTCCCCTCCATTGACGGCTGCGGCAGCCCTGCGGAGTAGGCGTGGGGATTGCTCATCGTTCTCCTGAACTTAGAGACCGGAGCGGGTGCAAACACCTAAGTTAGATACCTTGAGTGGGCGGGCTGACTACACGTTGGCTGTCAACACCTCCTAATTTCTTTCCATTGATTGTTTTTCAAAATAGGACTCATCATGGAGAGGCTGAGACATCTCAGCTGTTCAGACTGAGACTTGCTTTCCATTGTAAGCCCTGTTTTTCTTCCTGCTGTTTCACAGTTCTCTCCCTCCTCTAAAAAAAAAAGTTAAAAAAAGAAAAAAAAGAAGATATCACCCCTCACAGCATGCCTCTGTGGATGGTGGCTAGTAGATCATTTTTTCCACTGACATGAGATGAGGGGAGAGCAGCCTTGCAGCGAGGAATTGCCTATTGTCCTCGGACACGTGTTGCCCTCCTCCCTAGTGATAAGAAAATAACCGAGGAGATGAGTTCAGCTGTTTGCAGGTTAGAAAGCTGTAGCGGTGGTGAGAGTGTTTTAAAAAGAAACTCTGCTACAGGGTCTTATGAAATCTCTGGTTTTGTTGCGGTTTGTCTGTGGGGCCATTGCCAGCCAGCACAGTTGCGACCGGACCTTGTTAAGTGTCGATGCTCTAACGGGGCATGTTTACAGTCCAACCACTTCATGTAGCCTCAAAACATCTTCCCACCATATGCAACAATGGTTTCGAACTCTTGTCCTGTGACATCTGGGATGCCGATAGCCCCACAGGCCTCCACACCCACCCCACAGGGCAGGTGAGGGGAAGATACACCCATCACCTCCATTAGATTTAGGCGTTTGTGGGATAAATGACAAGCTGATTTCACAGAAGCAAGAGAATCAAAGGAGCACCTGCCTGGCTCAAGGCACAGCAGCTTTAAGTGCGTGCACCCCTGTTGAACCCAATGCCAATGAGACCGGCCCAGCCTGCATCTAAAGACCTCACTAGAGAAAAATCTGTCCCTGTCTTAAAAGCAGAAAGAGTAAGGAAAAGCGACCGAAGCCTGAGCAGCTTGAATATCATTTTGCTCTATTTCCAGGCAGGGTCACAGGTAGATGATTAGTCAAATTCCAAACATCCTCTTCCTTGCCGTCTGGAAGTTCAACGGGGATTAGCTTTTTGTTCCTGATGTCGAACTTCTAAAAACTGCCCGGCATCATCCACATGAAAATAAATAACTCTATTTCTATCCCAGCTCGCCTGTAATGTAGCCGGATATTAAAAAAAACAAAACACACCAGATATAGTCCCCCCAAAACCAGGCCCTGCAGCAGCTCTAGTTTCTACCGAGGAAGAAATTTGCAGCCTTCCCTCCTAGCTTACTGCTGAGTCCTTCTCCTCTCCGGCAGTGATATCTCTCCCTGCTGAGGAGTTTAATCAACCCTCCCATGCGCAGGCTGTTCTGTCGTGACCAGGCGGCCACTACGGCATGGGGGTCCCCCTACACAGCTTGAACAAGGTGGGCTGGAGGTGGTGGAGCCACACCAGGTTATTCAAGGGCAGAGATGCTCAAAGGGCACCTGAGCCTCCATTTACCCCTTAAGAACGTTAAACATATATTGGGGTCCTGGACATTTGGGACCTAGCTGCCCCCAGAAAAATCCTTGTGTTTCCCCTAGCCAACCTCCAAGGAGCCCAGGGATACAGCACTCCTTTGGCCGGTGCCATCTGGAGCGAGGTGAGATGGACCCAGATCCTTTTAAAACCTTTTTTTTTTTTTGAACCTCCTACAGATTTCAGGAGTTTCAGCTCCCAGGTAGACATTAGGGTAGTAGCTCCACCCTGCAGGGGGGATCGGAGCCAAATTGTCATCATGTGAAACGGCTGGTACGCTGCTGGCAGGCCAGGATGGAGAATGAGGAGAATTCTAAGAGCGTCTTGAGGAATTTGGGGTGGGACAGGGCAAGCATGGCTGGAGCACCTAAGGTAATGTCCTGTTAAGGTCTCTGGTGGTGGAAACAAGCAAAGGTATGTGTTGCGTTTCCACTTCCCCCCACTTGAGCTCCAAAATTGGAACTGAGACACTTCAGACTTGGTTTGAGGGACTCCCAGGACACTCCTTATCTCTGCACTTATGCACCTCAGATGACCCAGGCTTTGGAGCTGGCATGGCTTTAAAACTCCCCACCTGTGGGGAGACATACCCCCCTCTTTTTCTGGGCCACGGCAAACTGTCAGTGATCCCTTGTGACCCAAGAGCATCTTGACACGCTGCCCTAGCCTGGGACCTTTCGTTTTGTGTTTGAGTACCCGATCTCTGTGATGAAAGGAGCAGAGGAGCTATGTTATTTTAAGAAAGCTATGGAGGACCCTCCAATCCTCCTTGTGTCCCTGTGCTTCCTGACCAACATCCACATCCATGAGACCGAAGTCAGGTTCAGGGGTCACCAGCCAAGCGGGGAGGTGTTGTCAGGTGCCTACTACAGAGGAACATTTGGTAGGCTGCCTGCTGCTCAGTTTTGGTAGCTGTTCCTTGTATCCGGACACTTTGGATGGCGGATACGCGAGTGCCGGTGTGAGACCATGTGTTTTAGAGCGGGTTGGCTGCTTGAGACTCACAGGCACCTAGATAGTCTAAGGGAGCATGTGTGACGCTGTGAGATGAGGCCACTGGCATGCCGGTGGGTGTATGTATGTGAGAAAGGAAGAGAGAGGGGGAGAGTGAAGGAGAACACATGGATGCCCAGGGATGTGTGAATGAGACAAAATTTGCATGTAGCTGTGCATGCGAGCGGCTCGAACAGAAGCATGTGTGTAGCATAGAAAAAGCAGGGAAGATGCTTGGGATTCAGAGCAAACGCCTGCCGAGTGCCTGCGGTGCATGACAGTGCAGGAATGTATCAGTGGATATGAGCTTGCACAAAGATGGTGCAGAAACCCCTCCTGGTCGTCCCTGAATCAAGCTTTGCGAATGTGCGACTCCACACCAGGAGATCACTCCTACGTAGGTGAGAGGGCATGCGTACAGGTGTTTTTTCAATAGGATATGACTCTTTCTTGAACTCACCTGTTAGCAGCTTTCCCCCCCCATCCCTCCCCCCCTCCCCCTAGCAAATATCTGCTTGCTTAATTTCCCTTCAGATGTTTATTACATCGTGGAGATAATCACGCAGCAAAATACCTCCCAGTGCCACAAGCAACACCAGATTGTCTTGTAGCAATGTTTAAATTTCTCTGGCTTTTTTTTTTTTTCCCCCCCCTGCACACAAAGAGATAGAAGATATTAAAGCTGTCTCTCCCCCCGGAGCTAGTGGTGTAGCAGGGCAGGGAAGAAGGGGAGTAGAGCTTAGAGAAACGGGCTCCAGACTGCAAAACCAAGAACCCGGGGCCAAAAAAAATAACAAACTACCTTGCCGGGAACTCCTCTCTTCTTATCTCTTGCCGAGGAGGAAAGAATTTCTGTCCCCATTCCTCACGCGATATTAAAGCCACATTATACAGGTTATTACAGCATTCATCATTTTTAATTAATTTATCATTTAAATTAACACAGTTTTTATTTTGTCAGCAATGGACTGCTACTCCCTCACTAGATTTTTCGCCTTGAAACCCAGCCAAGAGGAGGATGGCAAGCTATGCTCCACCCATCTCCTCTCCTTTATAAAAGGAGCAGCCTCAAGTGCCAGTTTAGTCTCTCTTGCAGCTCACAGACTAAAATAAGGACCCATCGGCTCGCTCGCCTCCCCTTCAATTTTACCTTTTCTGCTTTTTTCATTTTTCTTCTCCCCCCCACCTTTCTTCTTGCAACAGAGCACGGGAGGCAGCGGCGGCTCTCCTCTGAGGCTTGTCAAGGCTCAGCGCACGCACGCACGCACACACACGCAACCCAGGGCGAAAACATTTGCTCTCACCTGTCTCCGAGCCCAAAGCAAACCTCACGTCCAAGCAACCCTCCGACACTTCGAAAGAGAAGGCGCCCAAGCCAGAATCTCACGTAAGGGGAAGAAACTCAATGTACAGTAGCAACTTCTGGCTGAAAAGCAAGCGGGTGTGAGGAAGAGAAGGAGCATTTTAAGAAAAGGACACCTTAAGGAAGAAGATTTTTTTTGTTTTTTATTTCATACCAAACTTTGGAGAAGTTGGGTTTTTTTTTTCTAATTATTGTTTTGTGCAGCTTTTTCTAAGAACACTGAGTCATTGTTACCTGCGTGTGAAACCTTTAACGTGTACAAATATATATTTTAAAAGGACAGCAATCAAGAGGACAAATAGCATGTGGACCACCTAGCAGTAGGCAATACTGAAGCATCCCTTGCGGCGAGGGGGACGCAGACTCTGGACGCGTATAATTTTGGGGGACTGCAGGGTTTTTTCCGCTGGGCTTATGAGATAGCACGGAGGCAGCACCACCACCACCACCACCACCAGCTCCTTGTCCAAGGGCTCCCGCGCTTCTCCCACCAGCATCCCGGCTCGGAGCAGAGATGGGAACGCGCGGTGCCCTCCATGCCTGAGGCCGGGCGGCCGCGGGGCTCTCTGCGGGAAGGAACCGCTTTTTCCCTCCCGGGGCTCGCCGTCCATGTGCCCGCAAGCCTGCGGGGCCTGAAGTCGGGATGAATTTCGGCGTGGTCTTCGCGTTCATCCTCTCCCTACCCCTGGCCCGCCTGGAGGTGAGTTTCCGCCGCCGGCAGCGGGCGGTGCTGCCGAGCTGCGAGGCCCCGGCGGGGTGCGGGGAGAGGGCGGGCGGGGTGCGGAGGGGGAGACGGGCGGTCGCGGCGCTGCTCGCCCCGCAGGTGCGGCGGAGTGAAGCCCGGGGGTGTCCGGGGACGGGAGAGGCGGGGCGGGGGGGGAAGCGGAGCTGGAGCCGAGGAGCTTCCCTGCCCCTTTTCTGAGGGAAGAGGGCTCCTCCGGGGCGCGGGCGCGCTAATGGCGGGCAGCGCCGGCCGCCCCCGGCCCTGAGCGGGAGCGACCGTTGGGCCGGTTTCCCGCCTCGCCGCGGGGGCTGCCCTCCCCTCAGCACCGGGGTGGTGGGAGGGACACGGCGTGAAACCCAACCTGGCGTCGCCAAAGGGGCCGGTGGAGACAGGGCAGGAGGGCTTTGAAAGGGGCGAGGAAGGGGCCTGCGTGGCTGGAGACACCCGCAGCCGGGTGGCAGGGCTGTTGGGGAAGGTGTGTGCCTGGCCGGGGCCCTGGGAAGAGCGGGGGGACGGGTGTCTCTGCTGCGCTTCGCAGGGTCACGCAAGCATCTTCTTCTGCACACCCTGCTCAGAAGGAAGCCGGGCACAGGGTGGGGGCCAGGTGGTGGATTTGGCTGATGAACGTACGCCCCAACCCTCTTCGGTTTCCCTGCGTGGAAATCAAAGCCTCGCCCCCAGCCACGGTGGAGGAAAAGGAGCCCCAAGACCCCAGATGCTTTGACCTCTGCTGCCGCATTTCATCTGATCGAGTGCAGATGGAGGGAACCAGAAAGCCCCTAATGTTTACGCATGGCGCTCAGTTCCCGCTTCAGCTCTACCCAAAGCAGCAAAACCATGGGTTGGAGGAAATATCCTTCCACCAAAACTTTCCTCCCTTTGCATCATTTCTTCTTCTTCCTTCCTCATTTTCGGGCAGCCCCTCTTGTGGGTGGCAGGGAAGGGGTTGGGTGCGAAGCATCACATCACCTCCCCGTGGGCCCGTTTTGCCCTTGCTCAAGCCGCAAAGGGAAGCAGTTAGAGCTGTGGGCTGCCCAGTGGTTATGTTTGTTTTGGGCAGAGGATGGTATTTCCTCTGTGCGTGGCTCAGATCTTTCTCCCACGCAGTGTGAAACATCAGCTATGGTTGGCGCTGGGGAAGGGTGAAGATGAAAGTGTCTGATCCCAGGGGTCTGTTATTCTGCGCTGTAATCACATTAAAAGACTGCACAGCTCTATGACAGCCTAGTAGGCTTAGAGTTTGGGAATTCTGGCCCTAGGTTTCTTGGGAGGAATCGTGATATTCATAATTTTATCACCAGAGAACCAAGAAGGTTTCTGCTTGGGTAGATGCGTCTGTCTGCAGCCAGTCCCCGCATCTACTTTGAAGGCAGTGTGTTGCACCCTCTGCACCGGGCACATACCACACAACTCCTGCCTGGCTGCTGAACCATAGTCATCCCCATCTCTGAATGGGGCTCACACCTCCTCCCCAGCCCTGCTGGAGAAAGTGCGCAGGGAGCTACTGCTCCTCCGATCAGCAGAGGCCTGAGCCAGGAGACGGAGCCTCCTGAGTCCCTCTCCCTCTTCGATCACACCCATCTGGAGCTGGAGGGCCCTGGAGTTCTTCCAGCGGGAGGGAGTACGAGCCTCAGCGGGAAGGTATTTGCCAGTTGGGAAGCGAGGATGCTAATCCGATTTGCATTTGCCCCGCGGGCTGTAATAGTTGCCTTGCAACATTTACAGAGATGGGCTGAGCCCAGCTGGTTGTGCTGGGGTGAAGCCCCACTGGCAGCGCTTTTTGGAATTCCCGAGGAATGGGGTGCGGCTGGGTGCTTGCTTATAACCTCGGCCCAGCTCCCCATCGCGTCTTTCTGGTGCAAGGCACCGGGGCTCTTCCCGAGTCTTCCTAGCATGAAGCTGTGACAAGGACAAAGCAGTGGAAGCAGGGACAGATGACATGTCTGGGGTGAGCTCGTGGAAGGAGCCAGGCAAGTCGTCCCTGCCTCCCTCTCACCGTCAGCTGATGCGCAGCAGCAGGAGAGAATGACAGTGGTTCCTGCGCTGTTTCCAGCGCTGCCGGTACACAGCCGGCCCCGGGAGTGGAAATGCCTCTGGCCCTCGCAGAGGAGGTGTGGGGGGAGCATGGAGGAGCAGGGTGGGGCAGCGGAGTCCCCCATGAAATGGGAAAAGGGTGGATAGGTCCGGCTGTGTTTTAGGAATGTGGGGTAGATCAAATGTTGAGTTTCATTTTGTTAAGGTAGGAAAACGTAAGCTGCCATCCTACGTGGAAGGGGCTTGTGCAAGGAGGGTTGTGCCTACTGCAGGGAGGGGCACGCGTGGTCCTCCAGCAGGCGAATGTTGGGGTCCCCCTGTAGCTGGGAGTGGTGCTGCAAGGGTGGAAGCTCTTGTGCCGGGGCAGCAAGAGCTTCTGGGGTTCAGCGGGCCGGTGGCAGGTGCTGCCGGTCTTGCTCTGTGCCAGGGAATGTGGTGGAGTCTCCCCTCAGGGTCCTCATATCAGCTTCTGAGGGAATTAAAAAATGCTGCTTGTTTGGGGTTGTTTTTTTTTGCCTAGCTGATCACTGGAGACCTTGCTGCCGAGATCCCCTGCCGCGGTCAGTGTGGAGGTGCTCGGGAAAGCACTCCTCTCCTGGACAGAGGTGCAGATACCTGGGTGCTTCCCCGCCCTGGGCTGGTGTTGCCGATGAGTCCTCCCATGCGCAGTCACATGTGGGTGTGTAGACACACCACCTCAAAAAAGAGGGCTGGAGGAGTCCTCACCTTGGGAGTATCCTTGGCTGGTTTCTTTGAGCCCTGCGGGCCTGTCTTCCCTGCCAGTTGCACAATCTTTGCTGCCTCCTCCTCTGTGTCTGCTGTGCTACCAAGAGAGACACACCTCGGAGCACGACTCCAAAACTCTTGCCTGTGAATAGCCAGAGGGAGGACAGGAGCACAGCCCTGCCTATTCCCTGCGCCACCTCAGCAGCAGCTGATTTTCAGCATCCTTGGTGCTCAACAGCATGTGGAGCTATGGAGGAGGCTGGTTTTGGGAAGGCATGTGTGTGGGGACCAGGGATGGGGGAATGTCCTGTTTGCAAGGCACTGCTGCACATGCATTGGTTTGCGGCGGCCAAACAGCACTGCTCATGTCTGAGAGGAGGGAGGCAAAGCTGATGTGCCGAGAGGCCTCGGCGTCACAGCTGCAGCGCAGAGCAGCTGCCGGGCAGCCAGGGCCCCTGCCCAGGTCCTCTGCTGCCTTGTGCCAGATGTGCCATGGCTCTCTCCCCTCAAGCGCCAGCAGTTGGGAGAAGGGGAAAGGACATCCCTGCCAGGGGACTGGCAGAGTAGGGGGTGCCCATGTGGTTCGGTGGAGAGCCAGGCACTGGGGGCAAAGGAAGGGAGGGAAGAACAAACTTATTTTCTTCTAGGAATTCAGGGCCTCGCAGGAATACGAGGCCAGGCCTTGGGGCACTTGACAGCCAGCCAGGAGTCCATTGAGACAAAAGTCGTCTTTGATCTGCCGCGCAGTTAAAAAAAAGAGATTGTTAACCTGTGTTAGACAAATAACTCCAGAGGAGCTGCTAAGCAGGAAAAGCACCAGCTGCTTGGGCTGGTCTGCTGGGGATCTCACCTCCCACCTCCTGCAATGCTCCTCTACCTTCTCACCCCATGGGACCACGTGGAGGTGGCTGATGGACCTCTGCTTCCTTGTGTCCCCTCCCCACCAAGTTCCCCGAGCCTCAGTGTGTGCGGTGCCCCAATCTCAGACCCTCCCAGGCATAGGGGTGGGATGAGGGGCCAGAGGCATGGCTGTTCCCAGTCACAGACACCAAGTGGGGCAAGGACAAGACATGCATGCAGCTCAGGTCTGCATGGTCACTCTTAGGCCAGCCTTGGACACGGTTCTGCAGCACTAGAGGAAAGTGTAAGGAGCTTCACAGGCTTGTGGTTGTCACTGACAGAGCTGCCTCACAAACCCTGGGGAGGAGGACAGGATGATGAGCCATGTGGGCTGGTGATACGCCGTAGCCATGCTGATAGTATCTGCAACAAGAAAAAATTGGCACCTAAAACTGCTGCCATGAGCAGGGAGTGGAGCTTATTCCTGCAGGCAGTCCCCAGCAATCCGGCTCCCCAGGGCCTGCATTTGCAATCCCTGATTCGTATCTGTTCCCCCTGCTCAGTTAGCAAGGTGACACCTCCCAGCTCTCTTCCAAAGTCACCCAGTCTCGTAACACCTGCCCACGCTCTCCCCCAGCGAGTGCCAGAGTTTAAAATAAAGTTCCATTTCCTACACTTATTAGGTGTCAGGAAGGACCAGGGGCATCCGTGCACGGCAGCATTCGTACACAAGTGCATTTGGCTGACAGGTGCAAACGTTAAAAAGCCTGCAATTTCACCGCCCAGCGCTGAGCTCTGGCTGCAAGTACTGAGAATTGCAAATGATCCCTTTTCCGGTAAATGCTGCGTGTGGCGCAAGGCAGGGAAGTGCTGCAGAGCCTTTCTGGCACTGGGCTGTTGGTCCCACTCTTCCTCACGCAGCAGGAGTTGTCAGAAGGCATCTTCATTTCGCAGCTATTCAGTGATCCCTGAATTATACAAGTCGCTCTCTCGCTGTGCATCCATCACCGACGCTGTTTCCCTCTCCCTCGGAGACTGAGGAAGTAATGCCTGAGGACGTAAAATCTGCTTTTCGCTGCAGGCGAACAGCCAGATCTGTGGTGAGATGTGACAGGGACAGGGACGGTGCGGGGCAAAGAGGCTCGATCTGACTCGAGCTCTCTGGTGGATCAGGCTGCAGAGGTTTAAGATGCTCTGCGGCTATCCCAGGAGGTTTCCGCCCTGTGACTTGGGCAGCAGCAGCCTGCGAGCTGCCGCATCCTAGTTTCAGTTCTGGTATTAGAGGGTGGGCTAGCAGGGCAGAGGAGGGAGCGCTCCTATTGCCCTCTTGGTAGAGGTGAAGGGCAGGTGGCCAAGGGACAGACACACGCGGGAGGTTGCCAGGCTCAAGCAGCCATGCAAAAGTAGCTGCGGGTTTGGGCTAAAGCCCTCAAGGTTTAAAAGCCAACGTTTAACCACCTGCCTGGTGGTTTTCCTTGACTCCAAGTGGAAGGGAAATGTTCTGCGCTGAACGCAGGCAGGGAGGGAATAGTTGTGCACTGGAAGGACCACACGTGTGCCACCAACTGCCTGTAAAAACCCACATGAACATCCCTGCATTTCACAAGCACGTGAGCCAAGTTCTCTCAGTTACAGGGGCATGCGTAGGGCCGTGGTTCAGGCGGCATCCAGCACCCGGCTGAAAGAGCGGCTTTTCCACATGAGTAGCCCTGAATGAAGAGAGCTAGGAGCTAAGCAAACACTTGGGCCAGTACTTTCCTCTGTCTCTTTTTCTCATCTTTCGGAAGTATGTTTTAATCAGTGCTTGCTTTCCCACACCGCTCCTTTGTAGTCTTGTTAAGTGCTTTTACTGGAGCCCATTCAAGCCTGGTGCCAGAGGAAAACTCCCAGGAGATTGATGGTATTGCACCTGCCTGCACAACCCTGAGTTCAGCCCGTTGTCTGATGTCTGTAAACCTGCTTACTTGAGGTTTCTTGGCACTGGCACGCAATGACATCCAAACTCCCACGTGTTTTTTCATCCAAATCAGCTCCTCAGCCCACCACCTCAAACAGCCTTTCATGTCCTCCCTGCAGCCTTTGTGGTTTCACCACGGCCTCAGCTGCCAAGGTCAATCTTCCTCTCCATCCCCCACCTTTTTTTTTTTTTAAAAAAAAAAAGAGTATGCAAATGTTGTATATTATTGGGCCGCTGTGGTTTGAAAACACGCGCATGCACACGCACAAGCACACGATATCTGACAAAGCCCGTGAGGGTGTTTCATAACAGAGGGAAATATTGGGAAGGTTTTATCTGATAGCGTAAGGGAAGTCTGTTAAAACGCCTTTACTGCAGGCAGCAGGAATAAGAGGCCACCTGGAGAAGTCATACAGCACCGGAGAAGGAAGCCTTGCTGGCTGCTTGCATAGCGTTCAGGGCTCTGCTGCGCAGCCCAAGCATTTTTTGGCTTTTTCAGCCTCCCGACGCTTTGTGAGAAGCAGTGAGTGGGGCTCTCTTGCCTTTGCTCAGGGTTCAGGCTCATGCCTCCATGAGGGCACGTCTTTGTGTTTCGCTGGTGCTGTCGTGCCTCTTCCGTGCTCCTTCGATTCCCCTCACTCCTGCTCCGTGACGCAGTCAGTATTTGCAGATAACCTCTCTAACACTTGTTTCTCCCCTTTCTTTTCTTTTCGTCATCTGGCAGGGGGACCCCATACCCGAAGACATTTATGAGATTTTGGGTGGTGGCTCAGTGCGCTCCATCAGCGACCTCCAGCGTGCCCTGCGGATAGACTCCGTAGGTAAATCTCATCTTCACCAAACACTCCTTTATTTTTTCCTAACTCTTTGGTGGGGAGGGAGGGGATATTCTGTTTTCCAGGAGGCACACTGTCAACAGACCTCGCTATAAATTTAGGAACTATTCAGGAGCCAAGACCTGGCTACTTACGCACTTAACCCCCCTGAAACCTGTGGTAGTTAGGCTAGAAGATGCATTTTTAGCTCTCCTCCTAGCTTTTTTTACAATGAGGGTGGTGGAACACTGGCACAGGTTGCCCAGAGAGGTGGTGGATGTCCCATCCCTGGAAACACTCAAGGCCAGGTTGGATGAGGCTCTGAGCAATGTGATCTGGTTAGAGATGTCCCTGCTCCTTGCAGGCGAGTTGGACTAGATGACCTTTAAAGGTCCCTTCCAACCCAAACTATTCTGTGATTCTATGATTGGCTTCCAAAAATTATAGGAGATGGGCAAGGTGAGTACAAGGAACTGAGGTCAGCAGTTTTCACCTCAGGAGATGCACAGGCAGCAGGGCTTGAATTGTCCAGGGATCAGTTTAGGAGGTGGAGAAATGGGAGATGGAAATAGGGTGATAGAGGAGGAAAGGGTTGAGTGGATTCCTAGGCTTACCATCCACAGAAGGCCAGGAGCTCCCAGAGGCTCTTAGAATGAGAGCACGTGTCTGTGGGTGAGATACGGGACAGCGGCTAAGTCAGGCGAGCGTCGCTTCACCTCCTGCCCATAGATAAGAGCTCCAGGGGCTGCAGTGCCTCGGGGTCACTTGGCCAGGGCTGAGCGCAGCGAGCTGCAGGAGCAGCGAAGCGTGGAGGGGTCGGCACGTGTGGGAATTGGAGCACGCGCCACGGCGGCTGGGCTGGCCCAGGAATTTATTTATAAACGGTCTCTTCAGAGCGAATTCCTTTCTATTCTAACCCTGCTCCCGCCCGTCGTCCCCCAGCCCCCCCAGTTCGCCTTCTCTCTCGTGTTTTGTCTGTTTGGAGCTTTGTAATCCTTGCCGAGACACTATCTACGGGGGAACAGAATTTCCTGCTTTTGTTTCCTATGCCAGTCCAACCACTGGCGCAGTCTCAAAAGCATTCCCGCTGCCTTTCAAAACGGCCCTGGAGGGGCAGGGGGGGGAAAAGTGAGGGGGAGGGCACCAGCTGCGTTTAGCTATTGTTTTTGCCTTAGAAAGAGGCGACGAGGCTCCCCACCACCGCCACGGCCACTCCCTGCCCTCACCAGTTCCCTCCTCCTCCTCGTCCACAAGCCACACAATGGGGCAACTTCCAAAATTAGCTGTGCTGGATTGTCCCAGGCTGGTCCCCCCACCCCAGCCCTCGTTCAGTGCTGACCCAGGGTGTAGAAGGACAACCCAGGGGAGGGAGGGACCTGGTTTTCAATAGGAGATTTGTTTAAAGTCAACAGTTGTTGGTATTTTTTTTTCCTCTCTCTCTTCTCATCAAGGCAACCTCCGCGCAAAAGGCAGCCCCCACCCTCATTTGATAAAATGCCAGGCTGCGCAGGAGGGGTGGGGAAGGAGCGGCTGAGAAGATGTGTGCAGTTTGTCATGTCCCAGTGTCTAAGGAGCAGATAAATCTCTATCGCAGTTACTGGCCGCCCTCATGGTTAAGGAATAAAATGAGACTCTCTTGTTGGCTTGAAAAGCCCACCCAGGGGTATGGGAGAAAGGCTGTGGAGCTTTGAGTCACTAGTTTCACTTCAGGTCCCAGGTGGGAAAGGCTGGTCAGGGAATGTGGCTCTCATCTGCTCCCAGGTAGTGACTGGGGGTCATCACAATTTGCTTGGCCTGTGAGGAATTAGTGCATATTAGCAAATAAGTGTATTGGCAAAATAATCCCAAAGTGGCTGGGGCTATTCTCTGTGCTGTCCATGCACTCCGTATGTGCCACAGCTGCTGCCCTCCACTGACTGTACAGGGAGCCAGGATTAGGCAGCTCCAGGAGGTGGATAAGCTAAGATATTGCCCTTATTGACCTTAGACACTACTGTAGACCCAGCAACAGAGGTGTGTAGAGTGGGGATCATCTCCCTTAACTATGGCTGCCGGCAAAGCAGACATGACCATCTAACCCAGTCATCCAGACACCCCCTGTAGCCCCTGGAGAACTATGTGCCCTTCTAGAGCATGATCCACCAGATCTTGTTTTGGGTGTCTGCCTCAGGGTGAGACGAATGGTGTCCTAGAATTGATCACACCTCTCCAGCCACTTTAAAGGGTGTCTGTCTGTCCACCTCAGACGTAGATGTTGACTGCACAGGAACATAATTGTGAATACAGCCTCTGTGCACCCATCCCAAATCCTTCAGCAATTACTTCAGAACTCAGCGGAAAGTAACATCCCCGCTCCCTCTTATAAGAGGGCTGCACTAGAACAGGACTGAGGAAGAGGGATGGGACATGATAGGTATGGGAAGTCTGCTCTACTGCACATCTGATAAACAGAGATCTTCCACTGGCCCCAAATTCACTTTAAGAAAATTGCTCCCTTGATGCTGACGTCCATTCAGCTTCCTTCAGCTGCTAAAGCAGGTCAGAGAAGGAAAGAGCTGTGGCTGGGTGGGAGCTATCTCTGAGCACGGCCATTGTCCGGAGCTCAGGAGGGGCTGCATGTTGGAGTGCTCCATGGGGATTATGGGCATTTCTCTATTCAGCACTTCCTATGGGAAAAAGCAGTGGGGTGGGAGGGAACTGCTGAGGGCTGGCTTGAATGCTATCTGCCTTCCTCTCCCATTGCTGACTGAACTACCTCCAGATCCTGCAGCTTACCTTAGAGTAGTATAGGGGAAAAGTAATTGTAACTTCATTTTTTTTGTTCTTCTGTCATAAAACTGACTCTAACCTAGAGTGGCTGTGGGGGGTTAAGAGGGAGAAAGAAGGCACCGCACCTCCCACCCTTCACCTGCCCCCTCATACCCTGACTGTCCCAGTCCCAAGCCATCCCAGCAAGGCACCTCGGTGTTATATACCAAAATTTCTGCTGGTCCCATCTGGTCTGTGATCTTCCTTACTGTATGCTGGTCTCAGCCAGCTGTTCTGCATCCCTCTTCTACTCCTCTCTGACACCGGAAAGCCCTGCCGTAGGCTTTGTCATTCTTGAGCTCGAGTTTTCCTCTCCCAGACCTGACTGGGACCCCTCTTTCATGACAGGCTTGTTGCTTTGAGCTACCTAGTCTGAGCCAAGAGCAAACCTAGAGTGTCCGTGCTGCAGCACAGCTGTGACCTTGCTGGTGGATTTACACCTAGCGTGACATACTGAGGCTGTGGCTTATCCCACGTCTCTGCACTTTGCAGAGCACGAGTGCCTGCCATCTTCTCCTGTCTCTACCCGGTGCTATTAGGTTATGTCTTTCCCTTTACAGAGGAGGACAGCTCGAGCCTGAACCTGAACACAACTCAGCCTGGTCAAAACTCCATGGCCCTGTCTCGAGAGCGACGAAGCCTAGGTGAGTTTGGGGCATTGCACCTTGTAATTGTTGGGTGCTCACCTGAGAAGCTGTGGGTGGGTGCAGATGCATGTCTGAGATACATGTGCGCGGGTAGAGGTTATAGTGTGCGTGGATGTGTAGACAGATAACAAGGAGGGTCTGGGCCTCGCGTAGGAGCCGGGTGTTACACTCCAGGAGGGCAGGAGAGGGAGTCTGGAGCTCTGCAAGCCGCTCAGCTTTAAATCCCTCTGGTGCTGATTTGCTCTAAAGAAATGTCACCTCCTGCCTAGGACTGCCACTTCAGTGAGAAGCATCCTTTTACTGGGGGCTCCTCCACAGGGCGTGGCTCTGTCCAGGGAGGGAGCTGGAGGGGTGGGAGAAGGAGAAAGAACATGTGTGTGTCTGTGTGAGAATTGTGTGGGGTCTTTCTCTTCCAGTAGAGGCGGCTGGAGTGGGTTGGTAACAGCTGCAAATCCCATTTCATCCCCCCTTTCCTCCCTTGGCCCTCCATAGATGCTCTGGCAGCAGCAGAGCCAGCTGTCCTCGCAGAGTGCAAGACACGGGCGGTGGTCTTTGAAATCTCCCGCAACATGGTAGACAGCACCAATGCCAACTTTGTGGTGTGGCCGCCCTGCGTGGAGGTGCAGCGCTGCTCTGGGTGTTGCAACAACCGCAACGTGCAGTGTCGTCCCACGCAGATTCGCGTCCGGCACGTCCAGGTAAGGGAGATGCCTCCTATTGCTTCCTCCTCCTACAGCCCACCTTCATCCCTACCCCCCGAAAACCGAAACTGCAGCGGGGTCTCAGGTGCAAGGCTCAGGCAGCTGTCCATTCCCTCACGCCCTATCCGCAGTCACGTCTTCTGCATTAGCCACGCAGCGCTGCAGCCTCTGGCGCAGGGTGACATCCGTGTCCGTGCCAGCTGCTGGGAGGACTGGTGCTGTCCAGCGGCTGGGGACTGTCACCATAGCAGAGCTACAGGGCACTGTCCCCAGCTGCGTCTCCGCAACGCGGCTATTTCTGTGGCTCAAGGTGGCCTTGTCTGCTGTGTTAGAGCAGAAGAAACAGGACGCTTTCATCACGGGAACCGTTTTTGATGCAAAAAGAGTAGGGCTTGCAGTATCAGTCTCCATCCTCCCACTGCTGCTGCAGCTGCTTCCCAAGACACACGCTGGAGCAGCTTCTTCTCTTCCTCAGCCCCATGGTTACCTCCTGACCCGCTCCAGCAGCAAGCAGACACCTGATGGCTAACCTTTTGCTCTGGTCCTGCCCTCCTCACAGCTACCAGTGATCTCCTCGCAGCTTCCTCCCAGACAGCTTGTTTAAAAATAATACTCATCCCGTACTAATCCCCTGCCTGAGCCGTAAGAGACTCCCCCAGGCAGGCGGCAGAGGTTGGCTGGGAGAGGTTGTATTCACACAGCCCTTTTCATCAGGAAATTCCTTTCTCAGAAAAGCCAGGCTCAATGAGGGAAAAATGGGGGGGGGGGGGGGCAGGAGTTGTTTTTGTGGAAAAAACAAGTGAGAGGTCAAAAGCCAGCCTGAAAAAGTGACCTGGAAATGGTTTCTTTGAGGACAGAGGTCTCTCTATTGTTTGGCTGGAAGTGTTTGTCTAGCGAGCAGCGTGTGGTCTGAAGCGTGTGGAGTGGGCTTTCAAGGAAAGATAAACAGCCTGGCTGCTTCAGCGCTGGCTGAGGGATGCTGCTGGGGGCAGTGGGTTTAGAGGAATTCAATCCCAGACGCACGGCAGGACGAGTATTTATAGCTGGCGGAGCACTTCAGGGACCACGGTCTTGTGAGATAAGCTGAGTGGGGTCAGGCCTGGCCGCTCCTGGAGTGGGAGGACCCCCTAGAAAGCTCGTGCCCTGTGGTGGGATGTGGAACAGTGAGTCTTCCCTCTGAGTCAGCACTGATGGAGAGTCCGAGGGAATTTCCAGAGCACCGCCTTTCCCATGAAATACAGAGCTGAGGGCTTCAGCCCTGCGAGTTATTAAAGAGCTTGAGACAAATTCAGACAGGCCTCGGCAGAGCTGGTGAAGCTGCCTTTGTTTGCATCGGGCCCGAATTATTTCTCCTTTTGCCCTTCCTGTAGGATCCTGTGGGAATTACTTCTGGTTGCCCCCCAGTCTCCACCATCACAGCTGTCAGAAATGGACTAGTGTGTTCTGCACGTCCCATGTTTCTGTCTGTGATCAGCCAGTCATCGTGAAGCAGCAGCAATAGTTAGGAATGAGGGAAACAACCGATCGCATCCAAATTTGCCTGGTCTAGGTCTGCTCTGCTGGTGTGTGCAAAACTAGCTCCCATACCCACCACCCCTGAATTTGAACTGTGCTCTATAAACTGCCTTCTGACCCTTTAGGAAGAAAACCAGTACTGAATTCTATTGACACCAATTATTTTGATAGAGCAGGAGCTACAGCTGTGTTCACCTTTGGCTTGCCTACCTCTTCCAAATAGGTGAACAAGATCGAATTCATCCAGAGGAAGCCAAAATTCAAAAAAGTCGTTGTGCCTTTGGAGGACCATGTGCAGTGTCGGTGTGAAGCGGTGTCCCGCCAGCCCCCCAGGAGCAGCCGGCCAGTGCCACGTGAACAGAGACGTAAGGATCTTGGCATTAGCAGAGCAGAGGGAGGCGCGAGAAGAGAGGGTGGGGAGAGATGAAAGAGCCCTCCGATGGTTTAAATCTGCTTAGCTCCAGTGAATCCCATGGGCTTTCACTGGTTTTTGTACCAGTTGAGGGACCTTTCCCAGGATGTCTGCCTGCCAGAAAGGGGCTGAGACTGAGGGAAATGAAGGAGGGGAAGGTGAGAGGTGAGAGGAAGGACATTGTGGGAAAAGGGAGAAGGCAGAGACTGTGGGGAACAGAAGACAAGGGGCAGAAGAATAGAAGATGGAGGCCTTGTGACCCTCCTGTTGCAGAGCTTTTTGTTGCTAGTGTGTGGAAAAAGACATTTCAACATGACCTGGCTGCCCCTCACTGTACAGACACTCTCCCCTTTGTTTTGGCAGGCTTGTCACCGTCATTCACCACAGCCGCTGTCTCACAGAGGCAGCGAGTACGCCGACCGCCGGTGCAGAAGAGGAAACATAAGAAGTACAAGCATGTCAACGATAAGAAAGTGCTGAAAGAAATCCTCGTAGCATAGAAGTGCTGGCAGGGGAGCGAGAGCACAAGGCAGGTAACAGCAATCTGCTTTTCCGGTCGGGAGAAATGCTCTCCCAGGACATGGTTCTGGCCGAGCGCCTCAGACGCTTCCCACAGCACCAGCTGCTCGTTCACTGTGGGGCTACTGCAGGGCCTGGGTGGAATAAAAATGGGATTGAAGGAGGAAAAAGGACTAGGCTGGGACCTAACACGTGGGTCCTGTGGCTTTATGGCTTTTTGCAGAGGTGAAAGGATTGTGCTGCAACTGTGTTTGCTCTCATGCCCTGCCCTCTCCTTTCTCTGCCTCCCTTACAGGCAGAGAGCGAGCCTGACTTCTTTCTACACCTAAATCCCCTTGGGGTCCATGTAATTCATCTCCTCTGTTCTCCTTTCTCTATTGATTCTGCGTTGAAAGCGGAGAATTAATGTTGCTCTGGGGATCCCTTTTCCTTTTATTTCATTAGTTGAGTTGGCAGAAAGACTGAAAAGAAAAGCGGCAATGCTTTTTGGTTTGTCTCTCCTAGCGGGAAGCCTGCGTGCATAAGAAAGGTCATACCAGGGGAAGGGAGAACTGGAATCTCTGGCAAGAGATCTGGACTGTGTCAGGCCAGGCTCTGATTCTTCTCTCTGTGACTTGTGTAAACAGGCGTAATTCCCTGGTCATCAGAAAAATTTCACTGGTACAAGGGAAAGGAGAATAAGTCCTGGTTCCCCATGAGAGAGGGAAAGGCGCAGAAAAGACAGAGGAGGCAGGGCACGGAACTGGGGGGCTGAATTTAGAAAGAGATGGCACAGCCTAACAGAGAAAGCCCTGGCACATGGCTCAGCAGTTGAAGCTCTGCCGCGGCCCCTTGAACGAGCCTGGGCCACTCACTTCACATTCACTTGCCCTCGCCTCAGGAGAGGAGGATGACAGGCTTCCACCGTGTGGCATTTCAGGAGCTGGGGACAAGGGGCATCAGGCTGTGTCTTGGGATTGGTATTCCCACGCTTAGCACTGATTATCCCAGGATCTTCCTGGCCAGCCCAAGGTTCCCAGGGTTGAAATCATGCAAACCCATGCAAATCTCAGCTCTGGCTCAAGCTGTCCAGGGGAAAAAATAGAGAAGGTCAAAAGCCCTCCGGGGCTTCTAATCTGGCACTTTGACACAAACATTTCCAGAGGAGAAAACGGGAGAGGAGGGGAGTTGCAGGGGCAGAGGGTTACATATTCTAATGCCATGTCTGTTTTTGTTTCGCTTCCAGGTTTATTTAATATATTTGCCGTATTGCCCCCATGGGGTCCTTGGAGTGATAACTTTTCCTCTTTGTCCATCTGCCTCGACGTCTGATTCAGACGGCAATTGGTGCTTCCCTTTCCATCAGTGGACCTTCTCCCACCAAAGCCTCTCCCTTCTTTCATTTATTAGCATAATTTTGAAGTTTTACACACACAAAAAAGGACAACCATGACCTATATATATATGAGAAAAGAACAAATAAAACCATGGACCCCAACATGCAACGAGGACAGGACAATGCCTTCCCTGCTCCAGAGGACAGGATGGAAAATGTGAAAAGGAAAGTGGGTCCAATTTCTCCTGAGAGGAGGAGAAAAACAAATGGACAGAGGGCGGAAGGGGAAAATAGTCTCCCTTCCCCTCGTGTTTCTGGTAAGGCTGGGGGGCCCGGCTGAGATCAATACTTGCACTGGACCTACATTTTGCAAACAGGCGTATCTCAGACTGCAAGCGGCGACCAATGATGGAAAATGCACTAAGGACTTTTATTGCCCTACCTGGACAGATATATATTTTTAACGTGCGTGTGTATATTTTATTTTAAAAAAGAAAAAAACCAAAACCACTAAGATATACAACATCTCGGGGAACAGAAAAAGAAACAACCAACAGCAAACAAAACGAAGAAGCCAAATGCGTTCCTGCCCCTCCCTTTCCCCTCCTGCTCCTGGTGCTGACTGGAAGGTGTTTGGATCGTGGGGAAGGAGCAGATGGCGGCAGAATTGTCTCTGCACCGCTGGCTCCGGCCAAGGGGAGCCATCTTTGCACATGCTGGTGGAGAATTCAACTTTCCAGGCTTGGACTCAAATTATTTTTTAAATTTGCTCTGTATGTGTGCGCGTGTATATGTGTGTGTATATATATATATATACGTGTGCGTGCGTGCGTGTGTGTGTATGTGTATTTATACATACATATATAAATATATATATATATATGTTCTTAAACGGATTTCATTCCCCGATGGCAGGAAGCTCAGAAGCACACGCGTGCATCGGCTTTGTTGGGCTGGCAGAAAAGCACACTGTTATTGCAACGTGCCTGCGAGAGGTCCGGGACAGGACAGGCAGAGACATCGTCTGATCTCTTCTCTGTCTTGTTGCCCTTTTCTCTCGCTCTCCACCAACCCCCCCAGCACAACTTCCTTGCAGGAGGCGAAGTGGCACCACAACAAGACCAACAACAGCCAAACTTAGAAGCATGACTTAATCTCAGTGAGCTGTCCTTGCCTGCTCTGTGGTCCTGAAAGCAGAATCATGTCATTCCCCCGAGGTTTTTAACCCCTTCATGGGTGTCCTGCGCACCATATCGTCACTGCTTTCTCCCTGCCAATGTCCTGGCATCTCCCATTGTTTTCTTCACATTTTCCCTCTCAAATTCCTTCTGGATTTTTGCTCATTAGATGTTCCCAACCCACCTAGCTTGGAAGTTGGTCCAAGATGTGGGCAGGTCTGTGTAGGTGTAGATAAAGAAATGAGGATGGTCTTTGCAGTTGGCAGCAGCCATCTGAGACAGAAACGAGCTCTTCCAAGTGAGGAGGACTCGGAGAACAACTGGATGGTCAACTGTAGAGTCCCTCCCAGGCCACTGCCTGCTCCAGAGGAGGGAGGAGAACTCTGCGGGCAGGGGCTATTCCTGCACACCTAATACTCAGTCACCGTTAGCAGAAATGTTACATATGATGGGAATTTCCAGTGTCAGCTCAGAGTCCTGGCCTTGGATCATGCCATGCTGGGCCCTACAGAGTTACAGATGAAGAAAAGGCTTGACCCGAGCTAGTGCGGCAGCCTTCCCCTTCCCCTCCTGCCTCCAGCCACTTTTCCCCTCACGCACACACGCATGCACCCATATTGTGGGGCAAAGCCCTGGAGGGAACCGGGGGAAGGAGGTGAAGCTGCAACCTGGGAGCTGTTACAAGTTGTGGAGGGATTCAGCCCTTGCCTCCTGCAAGCCCAGAGCACTTCTCATACTGCTGCCAAGGTGGCACGTTGCTCCCTCCCTCCATCCCCAAGATCTCAAGTCTTAAGACACTTTGTTTTCCTGTTCCAAAATCTATTTCCTTTGGTTTGTAAAGATGGTGAGGTTTTATTTTGTTTTATTTTTTTTTTGCTTTTTTAAAAAAATGTAAGATTAATTTATACTCAGTACTGTATTTAAAGTTGTAAAAAAAAAAGGAAAAAAAAGGAAACCACCTCTCAAACAACATTTTCTCTTTCTTTTGTGATGTATATGAAATGCAGAGGTCAAACCAGCTCTCCACAGGGCAGAGCGGGATTCCCAGGGCCTCCAGTTTAATTTTCAGGACACTTATTCTGAGATTGCAGAGAGAAGCGACCAAAGCTGGGAAAGTCCTGGGAGCCCACGCACAGCCCTGCCCGCAGCCATGGCGCTGCACTCCTCCTTCCTGCCTGTCGCCCAGCGCTCGGGCTCGTTTGAAATCACACAGGTACTGGGGATTTCATCTTGAAGAGATCCCCTTCTCCTTAGCTGCTCTGTTCAGACACCCAGCTAGAATTTCCCTGCGCTTTCATCCGATCTCCGGATTCCTCTGCTTTGAAGAGCCTGGGACAGTCGGCAGTGTTTACACTCCCCAAAGCTGTACAAACAGTCGGCCCCTTCCCTCCTTAGTCACATCGTCTGGACAACGGCGCTCCTTCCCTCGGTCGGAAAGGCAGTTGCATTTCCCTTTCCTCCCAGCAATGGAGGCATCAAACATCTGGGACCCGGGCATGAGGCTGCGGGGAGCGAAGGCAGCTGCTGCCTCGTACCTCAATTTTGGAGTCCCCCCAGCATACGCACAGCACTCCCAGTCCATGGCTCAGCTCTGAGGAGCGTAGAGCTAAGTGGAAATTTGTGCTGCGATGGTGAACCTGGGGAGCTCGGTGCCGGAGTGTGCTCCAGGCTGTCCTCGAAGCACAAGCCTGGCACTCCCAGGTGTGTGGTGTGCCTCGCTCCAGTGTGGTTCATTTTGGGGTGAGGACCCATTTTCCCTGATCCTCTG
The DNA here is from genome assembly GCF_036417535.1 of Chlamydotis macqueenii. Lineage (NCBI taxonomy): Eukaryota > Metazoa > Chordata > Aves > Otidiformes > Otididae > Chlamydotis > Chlamydotis macqueenii. Next base: position 56,508,077 of record NC_141556.1, read on the forward strand.
ATGGGAGCCGGCACACTGCCTGGCCATGGCGGTCCTGAGGGGAGGCGTGCAACCCCATCCGCAAGCATGCGCCTCTGCTTTTAACAACTCAAAATGAATAGGTGCTGAAAGAAGCCGCAGGCCTGGGCGCCTGGAGCTAACATGTCTGCAGCGCCTGCCGTCCACTTGCGGCAGCTGCTCGAGTGCTCGCTCAAATGCCGTTCGCTCGCAGCGCCTTGGCACATGTTCAGCCCAGGTCAACGTGGGGCACAGGAAAGCAGGCGCCCATGCCACTTCTCAAGGCTGGAGCAGGTGGTTTATATCCACCCAACAAAGCCGAGCTCGGGAAATAAATCCCGAAACAAGCCCCGGGAGGGCTGCAGGATGCCACTGGAAAGCATCTCCTCTGCGCGAGTGTGCCAGCTTGGCTCACCCAGTGCTACAGGTGATCTCAGAGGAGCTGGGGAGCCTTGGCAACTCTCCCTGATTTAATTGCTCAACTGCTGTTTTACCCAAAGGCCCAGCCTCGGGATATGTCATTCAACGGGAAGCTCAGCTTTTGTTGGAGGAAACCCATCCAGCCTTTGAGGCGGCAGGGAGGCTTCAGCGATGGGTCCTCCTGTGAGAAAACGGCTCCCAAAAGTGGCAGGCACACAGGAAAGTGAGCTCGATGGGATAACAGGTGCAAAAAGCAAAACTCCATGTTTTAAAGCCAGGCTTCAGGCTTTTTAGCATTGAGGGTTTGCAATGCTAAAGCCATTGCATGGCCAAACAAAGCGAAAAATCAGTTTGCAAGGGTTTCTTTGTCGGGCCCAGGAAAACCCATGACTGTTTGCTTGTTTTATTGGTGCTCAGGAATGTGAACAGCTTAAGGTCGCCTTCACACCTGGCTGTGTCTTGAAGGAAGAGACTTCTTCAGCCGAGCCACGTGGCAAGAAGCCCCCACAGGTGTTCCTCTCCTTGCAGTTGGCTTGTGCCTCCCTGTTGTAAGCCGTGCCCCCCACGATGGCCACCTTGTCCCACTGGCTGCAGTGGGGATGCCCACACTCTGGACTCAGCTGGGAGAGGGCTTGGTGGGAGCCGTTGCCATCCCTTGGGATCCCAGGGTTGGATGGGGATGTGTCGGAAGGTGGCCTCGTCTCACTGTCCATCCACCAGTGCCTGCTGGGCCCCGGGGGTGGAAAAGCCAGCTGTGCCAAGGGAAAAGCAGAGTACAAAGAGGGAAGAAAATATGAAAAATTAAAAGCTATTTAGGAAAAAAAAACAACAAAACCCTCTTGGCCAAGCGTGCAGCTGTTCCCCCACTCGCCTTCACGCAGCCCGTGACGAAAGAGTGCCGGCCCCCCTCCAAGCCTTGATCTGCCCATGACCAAGTGAACTCGTTGCAGGCTTGGGAATTTCCCATATTAAAAGATGTTGCAGGAAAGCCAGGCAGCTTCAACTGTTTTCAGCTTTCATCGCAGGGTTAAGGGAACAACAGAGCCCCCCCAAAAAGGAGCAGGAAGAGGGGGGAAGTGGAGTGAACCCCAAACTCTGGGGCCTCCCTGCAGGTAGTGGGTTAGCACGTGAGCCCCAGTTGCAGCCGTGAATCCATGAGGCTGTCAGCAGAGGAGCCAGGAGGGCAAAGGGTGGGAGGGAAAATACACAATTATGGTGGGGCTTACCTACCATTTTTCCTCCCCCAGCCAGGCAGATACCAAACGGGACTCTCTGGAGCGATGGACTGCCTTGGGCTCACAGCAAAGGCCATCGTGAAGCCGGGAGGAAAGCAATCTTGAGGGACGCAACTCCCTTGTAATTACTAACTCAATAAAAGAAGCTGTTTGCAAGCGATTAAGCAACCACCCAAACACAACGGGGACCTGCGCAGCAGGGAGGTTTGTGGCTTAAGAGTTGATGCGTGTTTCAAAATGTTTGCTGCCATATATTTTTTTGTGCATGCAGCAAAAACAAAGGGTGGATGGTGCAGAGATACCGAGCAAGCAGCTCTGGTGCAGATCTTGCCCCGGTGGCTTTGGAAACTCCCAAGTTCCCAAAAGCTCTGACCTTCAGCCCTGGCTGCTGCTGGCCAATGCAGTGAAGGCCAGCACTGCTCCCCAAACCCAGACCCTGCTCGGGGTTTTCTGTGTAAGGAGAAACTGTTTTTCAGGGCGAATTTCAGCTCAGACCTGGGGAAGAGCAAAGGAGGTGTTAGCCACTGCTGGTGGCTGTGGCGCAGAGCTGGCTGCGAGCAATTATGCTGGAGACAAAAGCAAACAAGGTCAGAGCAGAAAAAGCAGTGATGAAGGCCTGTGCAGCCAGGTGCAAAGGAGGTCCTGGGGATGGCCACCTCCGTGGAGGGGATTTCACCGCTCCCCAGGCTGCGGCTCGGGATGTCAGCAGGTTGGTGGGGCGCTCAGGAGAGCTGACGTTTGGGCGTGCTGGCACATCAGCTGCTCGCAGAAAGGAAGGCAGGGATGTTTGCCTTGACACTGCACATGCTGGATTGATGTCTGCAAGAAAAAGCCCTGGGAGTTGCCAGCGTTTCTGCAAGGTGCCTGCAATGCCCCAAGCCCTGGGCTGGCCGCATGTGTCCGGGTAAAGCAGGATGCGGAACAGCCACCCCCGTCGCACTCCGGTGGGCATTTCTTGTGGCAGGAGGAGCTGTGCAAAGGGACCTGTGCCTTTAAAACCTGCAGAGGTGTTATTTAGGTGGAAAAAGCGTTTCACCGTGATGATGGAAATTGTTTGTATTTCACTAATTGACTGAGGAGAGAGAAAAAGAGAGAGAGAGAAAAGACCTTCCTTCCCTCTGACAGGTTCAGGAATTTTTTCCGCTAATCAAGAAGAAAAACAAAATGCTTGCGCTGAGAGGGGGAGGGGAGGAAAAGGGGGTCTCCCTGGTGTCCCATAAACCCAGTGGCCATGGACAAAACACCACAATTGCAGCATAGCCTTGCCCTGGAAAGTTTGAGGCAGCGCTGGCCGGTGGAGCGAAGTGGGAGTGCACCTCTCACTTGTGGGGGACCCCCCTTCAGAGCATCCCAGGATGAGTGAGGGGCAGCTCCCTCCCAGAAGGATGCACAAATCCAGATGAGGCTCTCAGTCCATGAAGGGCAGGACTGGCACCCACTGTGGAAGGAGAGCGGTGCAGGTTTGGCCCCAGAGAGAGATGGGGGAGACTCTACTCATCAGAGCATCCCACCGGCTTCGTCATCCAGTCGTCATTTTCCTGGGGCCACTGCAGATGAACTGCGCGTGGCTGTTGTAAAAGGAGTGAAATGGGCACTCTTTGCATTCAGATTTGGCTGGGAAGAGGCTCTCCTGGTTCCGCTGAGGCTGGTAATCAAATAAAGCATTTTCCCTGCACGGCCACCTTCAAGTGCATTAAATGAAACAGAAAGGAGCAGCTGAACAGGATTTGCAGTTTTTCCCCATGATAGGTATTTTCCCTTTTCCATGGACAGTCCCACTGCGTACACTGCGACCTATTGTTGTACTTATTTATTTACTCAGGTTTTGTAGATGGTTTCAAAGCTCACGGCCAGGAAGGAGCAACCAGATGCTGCTACCATGTGGGACAGAAAACCTGCTCCAGTTTCCCACTCTGAACACAGATGCAGAGCCAGGTGCAGTCCCCAAACCCAGAGCTGATCCCTGCTCCCTTCCCTCCCTGCTCCAACCCAGCCATTAGAAAGCGGGACATTTGATAGCAAGTTCATCCTGTGTGTTTTTTTCCATGCAAGATGTTAGATGGTTGGAGTGGTTTGGGTCAAGGAGCTTTTTCTCCCTTTGGAGAGAGGGCCGGGTTGGGTGGATGGGTGTAGGAGAAGCCTTGGGAGCTTGGAGGCTTCCCAGTGCCATGGGGAGGAAGAGCCAGGGTTGATCCACCACTGGTCCCCGAGGAAGGCTAACCAGCAACAGGGGAATTTTGCCAGGTGGAAAACATTAATATTTATGAACCTGGATTAAAAAAAAAACCTCTAAGGAATCTGTGTGCATGTGAACACCCATCTGGGAAGTGGAGGCCCTCGGGCAGCAAACGGTGAGAGCTGGCACGGTGCTGCTGTGCCCACCACGGTGTTTCACCTGCGCTGTGGGTGCAGGTGGGGAAGGACGTCATCCCTGGCATTTGGAGCGCGCATGGCCACAAAGTCAAAGTGTCACAAACTTGACAAACAGCCACCTTACACCTCCCAGCCCAGGGTCCTGTTCTTGGGTCACAGCAGTTGAGCGCGGCAGAGACAGCCATTTTAGTCAGATAAGGTGCACATGCCAAGGTCTGGAGGAGACCTCAAATGATTGGGTTTTTCAGAAGTGGTAACGTATATATGTAGGTAACTCTACCTACACAACCAGGACCAGAAGCACCCAGCTGGGTTTACAGCATCCAGGAAAGCCACTCCACTGCAAGCTCCTCACCTGTGTTCAATGGGCTGTTGGGTCCCCTGGAGACCAGGACATGACAACTTCTCTGCCAGGCCTCCAGCGAAGCCACAGGTAAGGCAGGTGGGCCCTGAACCTCAAATATGATGAGTCCTTATTGACTTAGAGTGGAGGGAAATAAGTCTGATAAGACCTGGATGGCTACGCTCAGCTGGAGCTGGCACTGTCTAGGACTTACTGTGGGCTAAGGTGGAGGTGGAAGCAGACACTGCAGTGCATGAATTTGGGAGAGCAACAAGCTCTGCTGTTCCCCAGGGCTGGTAGGAACTGGCTCCCTTGGGTATGTGTCACTGGATGGGAGAGGTCACAGTGCCAGGTTTGGCAGCATCAGAGGTGCTCTGGGTAAGGGCATCTGCATCTCAGGTCTCTGTCGCTCGTATGGGGTGGCAATAGTTCCCATCCACAGGTTTGAAAATGGACCTGAGATGTGAGGAGCTACAAGAACCAGCTACTGAGAGAAAGAGTGAACTTGTAAACGAGTAGGAGGGTGAAGCTAAGCCCAAGAAAGGCAAGAGTTGCTTTTGGGGAGCTTTTTCTTTCACTCCTTTCCACCCCTCACCCAAAGACCACTCCTGCTTGCCAGGAAACTTGGTCAGGGCAAGCATTTTGCCACCTGGCTTATGCACGCACCAGTCAAGGAAACAATTCTGCAATTGAAAGAGGAAATCTCAGTCCCGGCTGTTTCCAACCTCTATTGTTTGTTACTCAACTCATGCCTTACACAGAGCAGTAAGCAAGGCAGCAAGATTGCAACACTATGCGTGTGCTTTCAGACATTTAATTTTAGCCTTGCAAGAAGGATTTGTGGTATCAAGAAATCCCAGTTCTAAGGAAAGAGGAAACCTGTGATTCTGACACTTGATTTTGACCATAAAAGGAAGAAGGTCATTTGAGTGACCTAATAGGTTTAGTCATCTGGGCTGTAATCCTCTGGGAGTCCAGCGAATCCCTGCTGGGGTTTTCCCATTCCCAAGGATATGGGTCGCTTGGGAAGCCTGGGCAGGGCTGAAGTCCTTGGGCGACTGGAGCTTTGTGCCTCAGATTAAGCTCCTGATCTTTGGACCTTTGCTCTGGGCAGCACGGGACTCACGCGTGCTCCTTCCCAAGCAATCTCGGGCCAGGCTGGGCTTTGCTGGTGAGTGTCAGATCTCGACACCGTTCCTCCTACAGACATTATAAACACATTATATGTGCTTACAAGGCACTTGTCAACATATTGTCCAAAATCTCCTCACCTTTCCCCAATATGAGAACTCTCCTCAGCTGCACGTGTAAAAGGCTGTTTGAGAAGAAGCTGAATTTAAGGAATTTAGGAATAAATGGAGCTCCACATGGAGCTCCTGCACAGCGCTGGGGGCTGAGTTTGAAGTGCAGAAGCCCCATCTGCCTTGTCCTGCACTGACTGCTCTTCTGCAGCATGGCTTATTCCCCTTCCAGTGCTGGGTAAAAAGGCCCTTCATGCTGGGAAGAAAATTGGCACCAATGCAGGGCAGCTCTTCTCTGCAGAGACAGGCCCTGAGACAGCAAGGACCTGCCTCTATGCCAAGCGAAGGCAGCTTGTCTGGTGGTGACTGCAGTCCCACAGATACCCTGACCCTTGTGTCAAGGGGATTCCCCCACCAGAAATACAGCAAAGAAATACACACATCTACCAAAATTGCAGTGGCTGAGTGGTCAGTCCCCCCTCAAACAGACAAGCAGCAAACAAACCTCAAACCTCACCAGCTCCTCACCCCGCTGCTGCCAAGGCAAAGGCACCAGGCGCTGAGATGAGGCTGGGTCCGTGCTACACACCCAGTCGTGGGCTGAACCCGCTCCCAGCGTGCCCCAGTTTTCTCCTCGATGGCTGCAGGGGTGGCCAGCACTGGGACTCCCTGGAGAGCCTCCCGCAAACCTGCCCAGACCTCGAGGATGTGGCTGCGCTGGCTGCTTCCTAAAATGCAGAAGCACCCTTGGGTTTTTTTTTTTTAAATCTTGCAGATATAACATGCTTTCAATTCCTCAAAAATGGGATTCTGCATGTGACCAGAGGCAATGTCCTCTTCCCTCCTCATCCCTTCCCCTTCCACCAACACGTGTGAGAGCCACGGAGTCTCCTTCTCCTTCTTTTTAGCTGTCTGTGGGGCCACGACGTGTGACTCTCTCATTGAGAAAGTTACCAAATCCCAGCAGGTTGTGAAAGGGGAAAGCGGGAAGCTGGAGAAGGTAGAATAGGGGTGTGTTTGAAAGAAAGAAAGAAAGAAATCTTTCTTTTCCCAAGTACATGGTTGTGCAAGACTCCAAGGATCTTGATTTGACTGTGAGACAAAACCATCATGACACAGTGCTGGCCGAGGGTCAGCATTGGCCCTGTTTGTTTTGTTGTGTCAATGAAAAAAAAAGGAGGGGAAAAAAAATGAAGGGGAAAAAAAAGGAAAGAAAAGAGCTCTTCTTGCTGCAGCACTTGAAGTAGCTAGATTAGAGATCCTGGCTCACCACTGCAAGGGTGGAGGGGCCTGGAGCAGACCCAGGCAGCTGTCTGAGGGGCACCCTTGAGCTCTGTGTTTTGTCTGGGGGTGAATCAGGGCTGTGGGTGCTTTTCTGAACCCCCAACACCTGAAGCAGTGCCAACAGAAGGAGCGTGCCCCATGGGTTCCTCCATCACTGTGCTGATTCCCATTGGCAGCTTGGGAGTGGGGGAAATGCTGAGCACCTTTCACTTTTCTGGATCAAGTGAGAAGCCCAGCTTTTACCAGTTGGCCAGGGTGGCCGAGGGCAGGACACGGGGATTCGGCAAAGCCCCGCAGCCTTTCATCCTGCAGCAGGTGCCCTCAACCCCCCAGCACTGGCGTGCCCTGCTGCAGGGCCGAAGCACAGGGGGCCATGCCAGAAAAGACACTCCTGGGACACGCTGAGAAGGTCAAACTGAGGGACAGGTGCCGGAAAAGGGGCCAAGACCGCCAGGGAAAGAGGAGACACCAAGGGGGCCGGGCTGCTTCCCTCTGGGGACCTGGTGGCCAGGGAGGGGTGGCCTGGGTGGAGTCCTCAACCCTGATGCCACGGCCAGGCTCACTGGGGAGGCAGTGATGGAGGCAAAGCGTGGGTGTGCAGGTGGCCGTGGTGGCCACCTGTGGGTGTCCTGTCCTCCCCGCTGGGCTGTTTTGCAGTCACCAGCCAAGACAGGAATTCCAGGAATGCAAAATCCTGGCGCACTACCCTGTTGTCTGCCCCCCCTCCCCGGCTGCCCCCCGCTTCTCCGGCCCGTCGCAAGAACAGGATATTCACCCGAGCGATGTACACTCACACATGTCTTGTTATCAGGAAAAAACACTCAGTCAGCGTCTGGAATGGTCTCTGATTAACTGTGTGGCCACCGGGGCTTCCTTGTGGGGCCGCAGGGAAAGCACCCGCTCGCAACGGAGTACGGGCAAGTGGGCAGCAGTGGGCTGGAGCTGCTGGGGCCACCAGCATGGCGAGGGCTGGAGATGAGCATCAAGTGCTGGCAGAGCCCTGCCATCACCCAGTGGTCCCTTGCCCCCTGCCCTCCCTCCTGGCAGAGCTGTAGAGCAGCAGGGTGAGCCTCTACAGAGGGGAGCATCCAGCCCCATGGCGGGGTTCGCCCTCTCCTCGCCGCGGTGAAGTCACAGCACTCAGGCCGAGCGGTGTCCCCAGCTCCATCTCCCCACGTCAGCCGCCCTGAGTCATGTCAACACGTCCCCACTTCCAGCACAGGCTCTGCAAAGACGTCCTGTCTCAGGTAAACAGGATCTCGCCGCGCTGCATGACCTTGTTTACCTCCCTGAAAGAATTTGGCTGGAATTTTTTTTTATTATTTTTTTTCTTCCTAAGGGCTGGTGAGTCACCCCACAGAAATGTGTGCTGCCTTTCCACACTGACTCACCCCGCTGCTCGCCTCTCCCTCCTGCCACCCGGCTCCCGGGCAGGCCAGAAGCCCCCGCTTGCCCAATGATGCAACCCACGCGCTGGTGCCGGTGCCGGTGGCCGTGGCGGTGGCGTCTCTGCCACAGGAAGCACGGCCGAGTGCTCGGGCAGCCCCTGTGCCAAAACACAGGAAGAGCGCCGAGAAATTGCCCCTTGCATTGTCAACTCCAAAAACACCAAAGAAAACAAAACAATCCAAAAAACAACCAAAAAAAAAATGGCCTCACTAGAACAATTGCCCAGAAGAAAAGAAAAGAGAAAAAAAAAAAAAAAAGAGGCCAATGGACCTGGCCCAACGCCAGGACCCTTGTTTTCCTTTCCCAACACAATGCACGTTAAATAATACTTCCTTCTCGCAACATGGCCCTCCTGGGCCGGTTTTTGTTTTTCTCCTCTACTGCTTGGGGGTCGGTCAGCGCGGATGCCTCCTATCACAAGAGCATCGGCACTTCAGGGCTGCTGCTCGTCCTCGCTGCCGTGAATTGCCTGTTCCCAGCAGCGTGGAGGAGCAAGGGCCCTGCAGTTGGGCTGCCCATCACTTCCCAACTTTCCTGCAGGGAGTGGGGGGCTCTTCAGTGCTTCTCCTCTCCTCTCCCACCCACTGACATGATCCAGTTTTAGCCACTTTGCAGGATAATATCTCTTCAAGGTAAGCTGAGTAGTCATCCCAAGCCACCATTGTGTAGCCACATCCAAGCTATGAAGACATCCAAGCAAGCTAATCCCTGCGGTCATACCATATATGTCGCCAGATTAAATAAAACAGAATAACAAAACAATATACATCACATGTGGGATGAATGGTTTCATGACATTTCTGGCCAGGCTTCCAGGCTGGGAAGAGGGGAACCCCTGTTACTTGTACCTTGGCTCTTCAGTTCCCATTTGGCTTGCACTGAGCTTTCTTTTCTTCGGGATTTCTCTTCCCAATGACAGTGTCACTGGCATCCAACTGACTGTATTTAAATATCTATGTTGCAGGAGAATCCAAGTAAAACTGTTTTTGTTTATTTTAACTCATTTCCTGAGAAATTTAGCATCTGAGACACCATGCCTCTCGTTTGTTGGCAGTGTCAATCAACAGTCTTCAAGAGGCTGATCAGATCCATATCTCTTTGTCTGAGGATTATTGGGATTTCTGATTAAAAAGCAAGTGCAAGAAAGAAAGGAGTTGCCCTTTTAAAAATCAAAATGGAGTCTTTGTACACAAAATGGCATTATTTCAGCTGTATACATGTCTCCCCAGAGTTCTGCTTTCTTACATGAGGACACAGGCTGCTGGACAAGATGGACCCAGTAGTTCTCGACCGCTCACAGACACGGCACATCTCTGTTACTGACGAGGTTCAGTGTTCAGTCAGTAGCAAGCACAGCTGGCCAGCCTTGTCCTGGCACCAGAAAAGAAGGGCAGACTCCGCAGTGGAAGAGCGCGTGGCAGGTGTAAGCAGGCATTTGACGTACATGTCCACTGACGCCCTAAGTTGAGCAAACTCATTTGTTTCAAGGATTGGCTTTGCGCACTGACATTCCTGAGGCAATCCAGAAAAGCCTGATCCCAGGTCCTACCTACCTGCATTGTCTGGGCTCAAACGTCAGGTCCTGCCTCTGGGTGATGGATTTGTATTCTGGGTAGTAATAAATGCCCAGTGAAGGTGACATCTTCTTGGCACTGTTTTGGTCTGTTCTTCTCCCACCCAGAAGATAAGCTTGTCCCCTGCTACAGGGTGTATGTAGGCAGTCACATCACCAGTCAGGGTAACCTCTTGGTCAGTGAAAGCTAGTTTCTGAGCAAATGTTAACCATGACAAAGTGGTTTTGGAGATGCATTAGTGGGAAGTCATCAGGAAGGAAACTGGGGCAGAGCTGGGATGCAGTATGCAGCCCCGCAGAAGGCTGCATGTTTGTACTACCCCTGTGCTTGCTGTGTCCTCCATGCTTACCCAAACCCATCCATGTGCGGCGGTAACTCTAGACACTCCCTGCGGAAGAAAGCTCACCTTCTTGGCCAACAGTGGGATTCACCTTGCAGCAGTCATCTAAACATTGGCTCAGCCAGCTGTCTCAGCCCTCTCAAGAGTCCACAGAGTGAGATGGGCACATTCAGAAAGAAACTCAATTCCCTGGCTTAAGTTTTTTAAGGGTGGGATGAATCATGCTGTGGCACTCTCCTTTGTCTAGAGAAGGAGACAAGGGCTGCTAGTGTCTGATTGCTTTGTTTTCAGTCTCAATTTAAGGTGCTTAATTTTTGGCTGGCAAACACCAAATGCAGTGAATCCCACCTCAGGAGAACAATGTGCCCATGTATGACAAGCAGCAGCAAGTCCAGGAACACAGCTCCTGTCTTGATTTACTTAACAACTTCAGTTAGTGCTCAAATTTGGTCATGGGAACCACTGCCTCAGCAAAATACAGTTTACTTAACTCACAGAGCATGCCTTGTCCTCCAACAGCATTGTCAAAGAATACATTCCTCGGGGACCTTGAAACACGTAGGAAAGAGTTGCAAGTTGCTTCTGAGTGTGGGGTTTTCCCTGGATCTGGCACAGCACTTGTTTTTGTCAGCCACTGAACCTTTGGTGATTCACCAGCTCCTGATAACACAAGTGAAAACCTGGAATAGCCAAACCCAAACCCAAACATTTAGCCCAAATTACTGTGTATGTGTGTCCTCCCACCTGGTGGGAGCAACCAGGTTGCCTATATTTGCCTCTATGTGCAGGTCAGCCCCTGTGAGCAGGTTGCAGTGATGGAGAGCAGCACTGCTGGTAGATCTCCCTCCCACCGGTGAGAACTTGGTGGAAACTTTTATCCAGTAAAACGTTTGTTGCTTGGCCTCCTCTGCTAAGGGAGCAGGTGCTGGAGGTTGTTTGGCTAGCTGATCAAACAAATCCCAGTGTTCCCTGCCAGACCAGGTGAAGCCAAGCCTTTTCAGCCGCCTTGTCCCTATGAGCTCATCGAGCAGCATTCAGCAGCTCAGTTACCGCTGAATATTCAGCTTTGGGGCACAGGGTGTCTTTCTGGCCATAGCCCTAATGGAAGCCATGAGTTCAGCTTTGAAATGGCTCTTGGAAACACCACACAACTAGGATAAAGAAAGGGGAATATTCACATCAGAATAGTCCAAGTTGTCTCAATATTGCTGTGAAGGTGCTCTTCAAACCATTTTTAACGGTCTTCAGGACTCAAGCTTGAAGGCCTACATAGATAAGTGGTGGGCTTGGCTGGTCGTGGGACAGCTCACGTGTGAGCCTGTTGGAACGCTCTATCAGTGTCACACCAACTCACCAGACTGAGATATTGTCAAGGTGGCTACCAAAACCATCACTTCCCATGGCAACCTCTCACATGGAATATGTGCTATTTTGGTCGGGAAAGTCCATCCCTACCTCCGTTTGCTCTCCTGCTTGTATCTAGTTTGTGGCTGCTCTGCTGACCACAATGGCAAAGTCCAGCAATAACCCATTTTGGTTATGGAGGCAGGTAGACATCTGGAATGTGTGATAAAAACCCTCCAAGTTGATCTGTATCAGGGAAAGTGGGAAGCAATGATGGTGACATCAGCCACAGTTGAGTGATGAAAAGTCATGTGAACATTTTTAAAAGGTGACATAAGACACTACCCCATTTATTTGGTATCTCCCAGCTCACTCCACTCAGGTGTAAACCTCCTGCAGATGATGTCAACCCTACATTGAATGACAGATTGCTAGTTCAATGATCCGCCAATGTATGACCCATTGCTGCTCTCACCTTCTGTGAACAGAGGTGTTACTGGAGACAGATTTTTACATTCCTCATGCAATATGTGGCCTTACTTAGTGTTTCTGTTACCATTTATTTTGTATATCCCCTTTTCACAAACCACCCAATCTCAACACCACTGGCTGTGGTCATGCGGGGCTGCAGCAGGCTGATTTGGGATGAGGCACATCCTTAGTGACAGCTTTATAGTGACACCTATAACATTGGGTGTCTATTTTTCCTCACATTTAAATTATTTACATGTTTATTTTACAAAATAGTTCTCCTGATTGGCAGCTTTCTTTGCACAAACTTCTAGGTGTGATGATGATTAGTGGCTCTGCAGAGTCCTACATCTTTTAGTGGGGCTCAGTTACCCATTTGACCAAATTGGACCAAGAGCCATCTTTCTGACGGGTTTTTGCAAGTAGATGGTGCTGTACCCGTCCATCAAGCTGAATGAACAGATTTCCTCAGCAACAGATCTAACTATGTTGCAGTTTCAGGCTGTTCCTAAGAAAACTTTCTGAAACACAGTCTAAGGCTGTATAATTTCAGGCAGGAAGCGTAACTGCCTACTGAGAAAAATGAGAACATACGCTCCATTTTAAGCCCATTACAGAAAGGAATTACTTAGAGTCACGCGGACACAAAGCTAATATCGTCCTCTAGATAGTAACGGCTGCATCTAGTCCTGCTCAGCAATGTACAGAAATAGAAGTGGACAGAAATCTACCCAGACAAAAGCCAAGGTTTTTTTTTTTTTTCTGACGTCATTTTGGGCGCCCAGACGTGGCTCCTGAGCTGCAAACGTCCCATCGGCCTGCCGCGTCTCAGTGCTCCCTCCTCGCCCCTGTTCTCCCAGACACCTGCAGTTTTCTTTGAAGCAGGGATGTGGCAAGCGTTTCCCAGAGACATGTCAGGACGCGGAGGGAAAAGCAGAGAGATGGATTCTATCTGTCAACTTGCGATGAAATACAGTGACACCTCGCCCCAGCCCCAAAAGAAAGCTTAATATTTTCTAGTTAAAAAAAGGCGTTTGGCTCAATCCCTAGACCAGCTGCTTCCTACATAAATAAGAGGCATGCACAGTGCACAGAAAAGAATATTTGACATTCCTAATCAATTAGATAAGGGGAAAAAACAGCCCATTTTCCTGTTCAAAATAAAATTATCGTGGTTACTTCAGATTTCAAGGGCATTTATCTTTCAGCTTCAGACAGAGGGGCACTGACTAGACTGCAGGTTACTGACCCGGGGCTGGAGAACGACTAAGCTGCCAGCCGGGATGGAGGAGCCCAGGCCCAGCTCTAGCGAGGCGCTGGGACGGGAATAGCTGCGGCAGCTGCCGGCCAAGTCAGGTGCGCCTCGGCAGAGCTGGGCTTTTGCGAGGACTGAGTCAGGCCTGGAATAACCGGCAGCGCTGGGGGAGGGAGTTAAAACACCTCAAACCAAATTGTTCAAGTACTCCCGGATCTTTCCTGTGCGCTCCCTGGCTTTGAAAAACTGTATAAACATTTACCCAAGGAAATTCCAAGGAAATCAGGGTGAGGAAGAAGGTGGTTGGGAGGGCTGTAGGAGATCACAGGTGCCTTCCCTACCCCAGTTCAGCCCAGGATATTTCAGTGGAAGAGGCACAACCTGAGACACGTTGTGGGAGCACAGGAGGTTCCAGGCCTCTGGGCAGATGTTGGGCATCGCTGCTGGCCCTGCAGCACAGGTAGAAGGCAGGAGCGCAGCGGCACGGTGCCCTCTCCTCAAAAAGTATATGTTTCTCTATGGATCACTGGCAACCTTTGAGGCCTCTCCGCAGGTGCTGTTGGAGAAAAGACAAGATTTTTTCCAGAGGTGCAGCTCTGCCCGTCTCACAGTTCAGGGGAAAGCAGGAGCCCCTCAGTGCTGCCCTTTGCACTGCCTTGGTGCAACGAGGGCGGGTGGGGGGACTGCAGCTCCTCTGCGTGAGTTTTACCCCAAGCAGCTGCTCCCAGCTCTGTGCGGTTCCTGGAGACTTCAAGCCCAGGCGGCTGTATCGGAAGTCTTGATTGCTGCTGTTTTGCTTTTGCAATACCACTTTTGTGTTCTTCCAGGATTTGTCAGGACAGCGTGTTTCCCCAGAAAAAAAAAACCAAACAAACAAAAAAAACCCCACACATAGGGCAATGAAGCATCTGAGCCTAGGAACCCCTGCTCAGACCCAGCAGAGCCCTCTGGAGACTGTCTCGCCCGTGAAATCCTGGGCCTGTAGTGCCATCTAATGAACAAGTGCCGTTCAGAGTCCACATGCGTGGCTGTTGCGTGCAGGGAAATCAGGCAATGGGTTCCTCAGGGTACTTCATTCCTCTCTAATGCCTTCTGTCTCTCTCACAGTGCTTCAAAAACTACTTGTTCGATCCTCGCAACCCAGTTGTTAGGCAGAGGATAATACTAATCCTCTTCCGTGGACAAATCACACAGCGGCTTCTTGCCAAGGCCAAATACACAAGACAAGTCAGCGGTAGTTAAGTAACAAATTAGAGTAGCTCCTTTCTCTGCATCACGTCTGGAAATACCACTTCCAAGGGACAGGGCAGAGAGATGACATGATGCAGTGTTGCAACCTGCACCGTCCTTCTGGGACTTGCTGGCTTGTTCCCTGCACACAAACAGGACAAACCATGAACTCTCATTTTTTTAGGAGGCAAAAGTTGAGCCCCATTTGATGGGCAAGGATGGTCAGGTGTGAGAATCAGGGATGGCTCTAAAGGGCCTAAAGGACATTCCCTCAGAAAGAAACCGGCTGGTGCCCAGTTTTTGTAAATAAGTTGGAGCACTCTCTCAGAAAGTGGGAGGTCTGAGTTAAGCATTCTCCTCAGCCTGGAGGGACTGCAACCCACCCTTTCCACCAGTCCAGTCTGCTCTACCCAGCATGGCATGGCAGGGCATGGTTTAATATGGTACGCCTGCAATATGGACAAAGAGCACCTCCCAGCTTCTGCATCCCAAGGCCACAACCCAGACTCATCCTGTGTGCAGGCTGTGTGCCTGCTTCTGGCACCAAAGCAGGAGATCCAAACATAAATGCCAACCATGTCATGGCCTACGCAGATGCTGAACCCCTCAGCTAAGTGTGAAACAGACTCTCTGGCCCCATACCTGGTTTTTAAGCCTGTCAACATTTTCAGACTGCTTCAGCATGAAGAAAGCAAGCACTGCAACTCTGGCCTTTTCACAGTGGAAGGAACAGGGGACATACACTATTTCACATGCAAATAGTCCTCTGTGAAAAGAAACATTTTTAGGGCTGGATATTCTACGGGCAGGAGGTGCCGTGAGAGGTTCGTACTTGAGAGTGGGAGTCTTGGGAAGTTTTAAGCAATGAACAGCTGAAGAAGTTACTACAGAGCATGTGGGAGCCAAGGCTTTTCAAAGACATATCGTGTGTCCACAGATGGGCAGGCTTTCACTGAAACAACAAAACTCAAATTAATTGAAAAAACAAAACTCAATTTCATTGAAACCACAAAAATATTTTTCAAAAAAACAAACCACAAAGGCCCTTATTTTCCCTTGCCCACCCACACTCAAGTCTAGGCTTCAGAGCGCTGAAAATTTTACTACAGCTTCTTGTAGTGGAATTTATCTGAGTTGTGTGCTCTGTGTACGAAACAAGCGTACTTCACTCTTGCTGTGGCACAGAAGTGCTCAACAGTCAAAGTGGCCCAGAGAGAAGGAAAACCTTTCTCTAGCTAAGTGTTTATCTTGGAAAGTGGAAGTCAGCATTTCGGCACCTTCACTAAGACCCATTTTGGTATTTTGCATGAGTTGGGTGCTCAATAACATGTATATGCAGTCAGGAATCGGGGATCGGGATCAGGATACAGATCTCCTCTTGCCCAGGAAAATAACTATGAAGATGAATTGTGTCACACTTGTTCCCTGGCCCAGTGAACTCTGAACTTGTCTTGAACCAAGCGAGAGAACTTCAGTGGGTGAGTGTGTGCTCCCCTTGCTTCTGGGCTAGATAAAAATCTGGTGTTTGGAGCAGTTTCCCGTAAGATAGGATTTCACAGCCCTGAAGACAGAAGAGCGACTGGACCTTGATCACCAGCAGTGCTGGGTGTGTGCTTTAACTGTTGAGCTATTGTTTAACAGGTAAGAAAACAGCGTGTCCTTTTCCAGCGGCATTTTCAAAGAAAAATGGTAGCTGCTACTTTCTGCACTGATCTTGTTCTGGGAAGACTGGGAAGAAACACCTACTTGGTGATTCACACAATAACATGAGCCTGGGTGCAGAGGAAAACTGAGCTGCTCACCAAGTTGGGGTGACACTAAGCGACAAGTGCCAGCTCTGCAGTGTTTAGAGGATCACAATCTGGGATTCAGTGCTTACCATCCCATTTAGATGGTACTCCAGATGCCTCAGATCTGTGCTCAAGGCATGGCTACAATGAAAGAAATGCTGGGTGCTCTGATCCAAAGAGAACGAAATGCTGAAGTAGGCAACAGTCACGTATGACTTCTAAGGGGTGGAGAAACCCCATGCTGGGCAAAAAGGGGTTAAGGGGGGACATTAAATGACATTGAACCCACAGAAGGTATTTTTCTTCACAGCAGACCCCAACCAGAGCTCTCAGGGGGACCTAAGCTTGAGCCAGGTGACCTTCTTCTACCCCCTTGGCCAAGGCAAGGAGACTTGCATGTTTGTTTTCCTTCTGTGTGTTGTGTAACCCCAGAGGCAGAGCACTGCTTTGCACCGGGGCTGTGCCTCGCCGGCCATCCATCCACTATCGGGAAATCCTTGTGCTAGGAGCAGATCGGAGCCGGGTGAGGAATGCACTGCAAAAGTGCGGCTTTAAACACATTGCTCGCTGGCTGCTGTTGCGAGGGCTCCGAGTAAACCAAGAAGCTGCCAACTGGCAGCAGAGGGCAGCTGCATTCTTTCCACAGGTTTTAAGAAACTAACATTAATACTACTGATCAATACAGGCATACCAACAGGGTTGTTTTTCTGGTGCCCTTGGGCTTAACTGTACAGTTATTCAGTGCATCCTGCCTGTGCCTCAGCCCACCCGACTTGCCGAGCCAGCTCAGGGGTCTGGGTGGGATGCTTTCCCGGGCCAGGGTAGCGCTGACTGTGCCCCTTTGCTGTCCTGTATTTCTGCGGTGTGTTAGGAGGTTGCTTGCCGAAATCGTGATCTGCATATGAAATCTGCTGCACTTGCAGAGCAGCATGATGGGTGCCATCTACTGATAATTAAACATACAGCACCGCAGAGAGAGCGAGGCTGGTTCACCCATCGAGTCAGTGATACATCGCAAACGGCATCGGCAGTACGGCTCTTCATGGCTGCCAGCTCCCGTGGCATCACGGAGTCATGGCAGCACCGTGCTCGTAGGTTGCCAAGGCTTGATTCTGCTGCAAGGTCATTTCTTGAAGCTTCATCAGGCAGCATTTCTTCAGGGATGTACTGGGTTGTTTTGAAGCTATGCTGATCTTTGCTGCAGTCTTCTGAAAAAAAAAAAAAAAAAAAAGAAAAATCTTTGAAGGCTTGGTAGATTATAAATGATCATTAATAAATTTTTAGTGTTAATGTAAATGCTTGTATCAACTGGAAGCCGAACTGCTTAATCAGACTAGCAGCAATTAAAATGGTAATTTCTCTGTACTAGATTCTGCATGCAATTTTAACTCAAATAAAACTCTTTGAAGTTAATTGGAATTTTGATTAAAGGCTCCTGGACCTGGGTCTCTGAATTTGTACTAAGGAAGGTTCAATATTTGCTTTGGTTTTCTGCACATTGGGTTCACGGCTATATATTAGTGCGACTGTACAATTAGTCATAACAAGAACAACTCCAATAACGATTGCTGTAATCTAGTTCTTGATATAGTTTAGAAAAGGTCTTTAATCTCAGAATGGCTTTTAAAGTACTGCTAAAACAGGCTGCAAGATCTGAAAAACCTGATTCCTTAAATTGTTTATCTTAATTATTTCTAGTCCCTATAAACGGCTTAGTAACATTCACTTAACAGTAATTCAGAAGTTGGGATGGGGAAGGAGAGAGACATTCTTGCTCCTCACCTGCAGGGTTCTGGTTTTGCTTGTCAATGCAAATAAAAAAAAAAATCATCCTACTTGAATTACAATATAACCATTAATAGAATTAAAGGTAACTGTGGTATAACAGCTTTTTACTTTTTTTTTTTTCCAAAATGTTCCAAAAACCCTCCAAACAAACAAACCCTCTGGAAAAAAACTGACCAGACTGTTGTGAGACACTTAGTAGCATTTTCTGAAAAGTAAAATGAGCCACAAGCAGCAGATTCTGGCACTGAAGACACTCGAAGATCCAGGGGAGCACTGTTGTTGCAGCAGCCCCGACTCACACAGGTTTCACCGCAGCCAGTACAACCCCACCTGAGAATAAAGCCCCCGTGAAGGCAGGAGGACGTGCACGGAAAAAATCCCCCAGCAAACCAGAAACGCATATTTTTGTTATGTCGTGGGATTTGCCTGGAACTTTGTTGCACGCTGATGTCATCTTGTGGACAGATTTCATCACTCGCTCATCCTTCCAGGCAAAGGAGTGCTTTTTTGAAAGCTGCGACCTAACTGATGCAAATATTGCTTAAGCTTCACTTGGGTCAGCTGTTGGTGTGAGAAAAGGGAAAAGCAAAAAGAAAGAAGGGAATAACCATGCAAAAATCATACTGATTATATCGAGCATGTGGATTCTTGTTGTATGCTCCTGTTTGTAAGAAGAGTATCACAGTTTTCAACCAAAATGCAAGTTGATTAATTTTACTATTCATTAACAAAGTTTCTTTAATTTTGAAATATATGTATATATTCTTGACCTTAAAAAGACACATATTAAATAACAAGTTGCAAATATCCAACACTAAGAAGTGCAACAGTTTATCCATTATGGATTCACCTGCAAGTTTGTGGTGACTGTGGGATTTACTTGTTTTATGTTATCCTAAGGTGATCGTTGGAGCACAGTTTCTTCCATTTCCAGTTTGGCACCACAGTAACCGGATTCAAGTGCAAGGCAAGGGACCACAAACGGGTCGCTGCAATTCAGAGAAGTGTTCTGATCTTCTTTTGTCTCTAGTTTTTCTGAAGCTCTCAATTTCGAGATACAAAGTAAATTGTATCTTAAATACCTTTCTCTATTCTCTCTAAAACATAGAAGTGTAACACGAGAAAGAAAGGATTAGAAAGAAAAGCAACGCTTTTAACTAATTTATATTATTTTGCAATACAGTAACAGAACTTTGAATATTCAACGACTATGACATTACAAAGCCAAAACTACATTATAAACTGCTAGGTCTATTTAATGGCTAGCCCAACGACCACAACTCCTAGCAGTGAACTTTGAGTTCCTAAATGGCTGCACCATGAGGTGCAAGAATAAGCACCCCGCCAGTTACCACCTGGACACGTGTGGATTTGGTACGTTGCGTGAAAACGAACGCTTTCGAACCGAATGACTGACATTAACTCGCTCTCGTTGTAGGCTTCCTTTGGTATAATATCGGCCATTGGCACGGTAAGGTTCATCCCGTCTCAAGCTCCGAATAGGAACAGCATCCAGTGACACGCGGTCACAGCGGAGGAGAAATTGGGCACAGCCGTGGGAGGAAAGGTGGAAATAAGTCCCTACTCCAATTAAAAAAAAAAAAAAAAAAAAAAGTCCTGGGGAGACTTTAAAAAAATAACCTTGGCCGCCTTGGAGAGGCGCCCTTCGGCCCTGGCTGCTTCAAGATGCCGAAGGCAGGGGCACTGCACCTGCCCGTGCTACGCCGGCGAAATCCCGCAGCGCTGCGTCGGGGGGCTTGAAGCGGGGGCCTGGAGACACGGCATTTCACGGCCCACTCCCCCCCCCCCCCCCCGCAAGCGCCGGGGCGTTGGAAACAGACGGCTCATTTTCGGCCGTGAGGAAAGCGGGGTGCCGGCGGGAGATCCCGGCTCCCGGGGAGCAGGGGAGGGCCCGGTGCCGGCAGCGGGGGGGGGGGGGGGGGGGAGGCGGGAGCGGCTCCTCAGGCGGTTCCCGCCCAAGCCGCGCCCCTGCCCACCCCCCTCCCCACACACACACCCCCCACCCCCCCGCGCGCGCCGGGGAAAACGTTGCGCAGGTTCTAAAGCCGGGCGAGGGGGAGGGGAGGGGGGCGCGGCCGCGCGCGAGGGGGCGTGTGAGGGGGAGCGGCGGGTAACGGCCGCCGCTGCCACCACCGCCACCACCGGGCCACAGCCACCGCGGGAGGCAGGCCCCCTCCCCTCACCACCCCCACCTCAGCCGCCGACCTTCCGCCTTGCGACAGCCGGCTCCCCACCTTTGCGGGGCCGCCGGTGGCCGGTGCCAGCGCCGCCGTCCCGCCGGCTGCATGGAGCTGTCAGCCATCGGCGAGCAGGTGTTTGCGGTGGAGAGCATCCGCAAGAAGCGCGTGCGGAAGGTGGGCTGCGGCGGGGCGGGGAAGGGGAAGAGGAAGGCGGGGGGGGGGGGGAAGCTGCTCACCGGGACACCTCCCCCCATCCCCAGGCCTCTCCCGCCTCACACAGGCCGGGGGGGGGGGGGGGGGGGGGGGGAGGGCGTGGTGGGTGTGCGGCCCTGCCTGCACCCCCCCCCCCCCCCGCCTGCACCTCAGCGTGGAGTAACGGAGGCGGCACCGACAGCGGCCTGGGGCCGGCGGGTGTGTTGGCGGGACTTGCTGGTGGGGTGGGTGAGTGGGTGCTGCAGAGGGCTCCGTGGGTTGGGTTCTGGGGCAGCCTGGGTGGGGGGGGTAGGTGGGGGGGGGTGTGTCATTGCTGAAGTGGGGGTTCAGTTTCTGCAAAATCGGTGCTGGTGACAGCAAACCGGCCAGCCCGCGTCCCGGCACGGTCTGGAAGGGCTCGGCCGCCAGCTGAGTGACTCAGTTTCCCCGGCGCTGGAAGCCCTCGCCGTCCCCGCGGGGGGCTGTGAGGATTAACCCGTGAGCACGCCGCCCGTAGAGATCCGACGGTGGAAAGTTCCTCACCGGGCGTGTTTTCAAACATTCAGGGAGCTGATCAGTTCCCCTTCCTCGTGAGGAAAACGAAACCGGTTCTCTCGCTCCAGTGCCCAAGCGCTTTGCTGGCTGTGCTGCCCTGTAAAGGTGTCCGCAGCCGCAAATAGCGGCACTTCGAGGGTTGGCCGTCCTGCACGCACGAAGGCCTCTGCCATGCTTTGGGAAGCACTTAACAAGCCCCTCAGTGTAATATTAAATATTTCAATAGTTGTGCACATTGCTCATGGGCCCCTTGAACACAGTTTCCAATCACTATCATTTTTTTTTTCTTTTAAAATCTTTCACCTGGAGTGAACAAATAAATGGATAACTCTGAAGTTCAGCTGTGAGCTGCTGCTTGCTTGGGTCGAAAGGCTGAGTGACTGTGATGGATGGAACAGTGTTTGAGTAAAGCATGTAGCAGCTGGAAGGGAACATGCCAAAGAGACGCTTCATACGTTCTGAAATATTGTATTTTTTCTCTCTGCTTAAAAAAAATTTCTTCTGACACTTGCTCCTGGCATACATCTCCCTCTCACGTTTATACGTGCTGACTTCCTGTACGATTGCCTGTAAATGCAGGGATGGTTGCGGTCTTGCTCTCCGGTTGGCTTTTAGGGTTCTAACTGCTAGGCTTCTGCAAAGGTACGATCTCAAGCTGCTGGTAGGCCAAGCACACTTGAATACCCCTGCGTGCCTGTTTTCTGGGGAAAAAGGTATAGCAAGTGTAGTTGAATGAGGAAGTGGCTTTGTTTTGAAAGTAAAGTGATGGGAAATGAGCTTTTTCAGTTGTAGAGTTTAGTCCTGTTGATTGATTGCATCTCTTACTGCAGCCCGTATTTGGTTGCAGAGTTCACCTGTTTGCTTCTTCCTTTTTCCGCCTTAGGGTAAAGTAGAATACCTGGTGAAGTGGAAAGGATGGCCCCCAAAGTAAGTTGTGTTTTACTCTTTTCCTTTAATATTCAGTAATAGTTTACACTGTATCTCTGCAACTGAGGATCCCGTTCTTAATGGGTAACCTTTTATGCTTCATTCCAACAATGATAAAGAAAAACAAAGAGCCGCAAACCAAAACCAAATCTATTTCCGGACTGGCAGCTGAGAGATTGGCACACAGTTTGTATCTATTCTGACTGGGTTTTTGCCACCACTGAAATATTCCATTGACATGCTTTCTAGATACAAATGTTTTTAAATTCATTACGAGTTCAACAGGGAACCCTGAGTCTTCTGAACTAGGAATGGCTCCTATTTTCTGAGTCAGCACCAAGAAAGCCCCACTTTATTTTTAGGGCTATATGCAGTCTTTTAAAACAGAAAACAGGTTGATGGTCTTGTCTTGTTGTCCTACTGCTTCCCCTCTGCGATTCACAAATGGAAAGAGGCAATGTTTCAGATTTATTGATTGTAGCCAAATGCAGGTGATCTTTGTCCCTTTAAAATTACCGCCATGCGTTTGTTATTTTGAGTGCCTTTCTGCTTTTGCTGTGGTTGCTATGTTGCAAAAAGGGGAAAAAAATTGCAGCATTGCTTTGCACTGTTTACAGAGACTTCTCTTATTAAAATGCAGCTGCCTCAAGAAGAGTGACTCCTCTCTGCCTAAACAGTCAGTAAAATGCTTTGAGTTTAAAAGGATTAGGTAACTGGAGAATATTACTATGTTAGCTAGTTCACCAACCCATATGGGGGCCTGTCTTTGCTTTTCTGTTTGAAACTGTGTGTAGATACATAACGCGCGTGGGTACAACGACATTACACGTGCAGTTGCACTGCACGTTGCTAAGCAAAGGGGGCTGCTTTTACGGGTTCATCCTTGCAGCTGTGAAGCAGGGCCCACTAGGATGGTCCTGAAAGATTATACCTGCTGTCCAAGAAGCTGAAATGGGTTCCTGCGTGCCTAATCTTCGTGCGTACAGGGCGTGTGTGAATATAAGCGGCTTCCCCTCTCTGGTGGCGGTGGGAGAGAATGACTTTGTTCTTGATTGTAAGTTCTGCTGTCAAAGTGTCACCCTGTGCACTTGTTGAGCACCAGTTGCCAAATAGTGTGGGTCATTTCTTGGACTGCTTCAGCCTTTTAAGTAGCCAAGCCTAAATTTATCACTGGTAGAGGCTGGGAAATGTATTTGTATTCTGTGAGGCACCCCATCCCCTTTGGCCAGAATACTGATGTTTATCCCATTCTCCTTTCAACAAATGCATTTAGGTCCTTCTCTTGTAAAGTCACTTGCCAAGAAGGTGGGCTGAGGCATGGCGTAATGTTTCCTTGGAAGAGCAGCCCTTATTCTTACTGTGGCCTTTCCTTGCACTGCGCCTTGGAACTCTGGGGGAGCCAGAAACTCTCTTTTAGGAATTAAAAGCGCAGCCTTCTGCCCAGGGAGCAAGGGGATGTCAGGGTTCCCTTCTCTTAATCCTGTGACATGTCTGAACATCTTCCTTCCCTCTTCTCCCAAACTCCAAATCTGAAGGGCACTGATTTTTAATTTTTTTTTTCCTCCATTTTAACTGTTCTCTCAGTGGTTTGAGTTGCTTAAAACCAGGATGCTTTGAGCATTGAAGTCATTTTCATCCTGCTAGCAGTCTCTGTTCCTTGTTTCTAAACATACATATGCCTGTGATGGCATGCAGCACCACAAGCTCTTTGCTTCCAACATATTCTGTTTCCTCATCCCACATCATGTTTCTCTTCATTCCTCTCCCCAGCCTTGTCACATTGCTCTTTGTAATCTCTGTAGCAGTTATCTCATCATTCCCAGTGGAGACTTCATGGAGGGGAATAAGGATAGGTTAGTAATTTGCTGCTTTCCCATGTAATTAATATTTCACTTTTTTTTTCTTTTTAATAAAAAATTATCGTTAATGCCCTGCACCTCAGATTTCTGGATTGTACTGCTAGAGTCAGGGAATGGAGGAGTTACAGTCTGATTCTAACTACAAGCTTGTTTACAACTTGTGTTGGAGTTAAGAGGGGAGGGGGAAGAGGAGGAGTAGAAGGAGGGAGAAGGAAGATCATATGATCTATGTTTTTCAGACTGCCTGCTCTCTGCAGTTCTGCTGCAGCCTGGGCTGTGTGTACCCGTATAGCTCTGTGTGCGTGTGTGTGCGCGCGCGCGTGGCAAACTGAACCATGTTTTTTTTTATATGCAGTGTTTTGCCACTGCAGCGAAGCCAGAAACTGAGCTGCAGAGAAAAAGGCAACACCCACCAAGGTTTTTGTTTGGTTTTTTTTTTTAAGCAAATCCCCCTTTTTCTTCTGCCCATGAAAAGCAACCCAATGTCTTTTTTTTCCCCCCATTGTGTTATTTTTTTTCTTAAATTTGTAGAATGAGTGCCAGAATCCCTGCAGCTGGGAGGAAATCTTCCTCTGCTCAAACAGCATCTTGGCTTTGACAGCTCACAGTCAGGTTGCTGCAGGAGGTTTGAGCAAAGGAGGGAGGGAGGGAGGGATCAGCTGGTTATGAAGACATGTCTGTTCTTAACTCTCTGATGTACAGTGCGCCTTGGGAAATCTCAATTTCGTATTTTTGTTTCTCCCTTTTGTAAAAGAATTGTACTTTAATTTCTAGAATCATTCTCCAGGAATGTTCCTACATTTCAGTACCTTTCCTCTATCTAACAGACAGATGAAAGGGAAAAGCATTCCCAAACCACCTCCCTTGTGTACATATATACATGTATCACGAGCCTTCATGTGCCGTCTGTGCTTCATCCAGACACGTAAACATCCTAAAACACTTTCCCTCTATTTAAAGGCACTGATACAAATGCACCTTTGCCCACCTGCATGTGGCTCTTGCCTGGCTCTCCTCTCCAGGGGCTGGGAGGGGCTCTGCCTCCAGGTCCTGGACCTCACATTCCAAGAAAATTAATATTCTGAGTCATTTGGAATTTCAGACTTGTTTTCTTGCCTTTGAGTTTGTATGGTAGAGATGTGCTACCCACCTTTTCTGGGCAAGCATGACCCCTTAGAAGCAAATATGCCACAGGCACCACCTTGTGAGCCTTTCACCTTCCGCAATGAGAGTTTTTGGCTGCTTCTCCCTGGTATTAAGTGCAGCTGTGCCCCTTGGGAACTGTTTTTGGCATTGCCTGCTGGGTGGGTTCAGTCCTTTCCTGAGCATCTGACCCATCACAGCTGTCTGGCAATCGAGGAGGGAGATGGGGCAGTGAGTGACACTGTTCACAGGCTACTTTCAGAGCATGGAGCTTATTTTGAGTCGTTTTGGTAGCCCTAACCACAGTGCAGATGGGTTCCTCTTGCGCTGGTACAGAAATACTGATGACCTCTGCAAGTCAGAAATAACCTGCAGGGGGAGTTGAGCAAGAGGAGGAATACTTGGAAGGTCGCCATCAACTCACCCCAGGGCCCAGGTTTAAACATGTTTAGATGAATGGCATCAGTGGAGAAAAATTAAACTCTTCTTAAATGAATACTTTCAGCTCCAGCGATTAGAGGTAATTAATAATGCAGGTGAGAAAGCATACTTACTCTTTGAAGACTCTAAATTAAGAAAGACCTATTTTTTTTTTCAGAAAGCTGTATCAGATCACATCTCAATGTTCCATGGGGTTTGTTGGATTTGGGGGAGTGCTGTGGATGAGACCTGTTTAGGGATTGACTTAAAATCAGTTTGCAAGTGTCTGCACAGGCTTTGCAAACAGCGTGGAGGGGGCCCTGGGGAGGAAAGCCTTCCCTGTTCTCCTGCAAAGAGCTGCTTGATGCTTGGCCCTGCCTGTTTTGGGAAGGGGAGGTGGTGTCTGTGGGAAGTTGGGGAGGGAATTGCTGGATTCCTCAGAGCTCTCGCAATGTTGTGGCAGGCCCCACTGACCCCTGTGAAGACAGTATCCAGGGCTGCAGCACAGTGGTAGCAGGCCTGCAGAGAGAATGTTTCATTAAAATATTGTTTACTTTATATTCCTTATGCTTTTCTTCAGATACAGCACATGGGAGCCAGAGGATCATATCTTGGACCCTCGCCTGGTAGTGGCTTATGAAGAAAAGTAAGGGCACATGTTCTTTCTCTCCCTGGACACAGGAAAAGGAAATAGTGTCTTTATTTCGTAGGGTGCATAAAGTGCCCCTGTTGTCACTACTTCAGTCAAAGATGAGATGTATAGCAGTGAATCCTGCTTGATCTTTGTACCCTGGTATTGGCTGAGGTGGACAAAACAGGGTTAAAGCGGCTCTGATTGACACTGTTTGGGAAATGAGGCCAAGAACAAGCAGCATTGAGCCAAAGCGCAATCAGTCTCAGGCTTTAATCAGGTCCAGGGCTGAACTAGAGTGATGCGAGGTGGTAAGTTCCTCTGACCCATCCTTGATCAGCTGAGTCAGAGAAATTCCCTTATTGCAAAGCTTTCAGCCCTACAAGAAGCAGTTCTGGGATGTTTTCCAAGTCCGCACTGGTCACCATTGGGTTTTAGTGAAGGAAATGAGGGAGCTGTGCTGTGAAATGTAGAAGTCCCAGCTAGGCTTTGTGCTGTGGTATTTAGTATTCGGTTTGATTTGTGTTCCCCTTTCACAGGGAAGAGAGAGACCGTGCATCGGGGTACAGGAAAAGAGGCCCCAAACCAAAGCGCCTCCTACTGCAGGTAGCCTCTTGCTCTTCTTTGTATTTCTGACTCGTTAGCTGCTGTGCTGCTCCTCTGCACACAGGGAGGTGGAAACTGTCCATTTGCTGTTGCATGGACAAAATTGGAGGTAACAAGCTAACACAACAACATGAAATGAGCAAATAGGCAGATAGTTTTAACCTGTTAGCTGAAGAGCCAGCTAACTTGTCTTTAAAAAAGCAAAACGAAACAAAAAACATAAACCAATGACAGCTTTTGCTGTCTGAAGTAGGATTTTATAAACTTTGGGCTTGGGTGGTGGGAAGTTACCTGGTTTGCGTGCACTTTTAATTTCATGTTGGGCTTGGACTTTCCATCATGTTAAAGGTAGCCACTAGTTGGAAGTGGAGTCCCAGCACACTTTGACTACTGCCAAGCAAACAGCCAGTCCTAAGAAGCACATATTAGGAAGAGTTTAGATGGCAGTTGAAGAGGTGAGAGAAACAGTGTTGTGGAAGCAGCACAACTTATCCTAGCTCACCTAGATGTTCAGGGACTGAACAAAGAATAGTTTCCTGGCTCCCAGATGAGAGCCCTGACTGCGTTATCAGATTTCCGCTCTGACCCTTGCTGCGTTGATGTCTTGGCAGCGGCTGTATGGCATGGACTTGAGGAGTGCCCACAAGGGAAAGGATAAGCTCTGTTTCTCTCTTGCACGGAGGTTTGGAGGAGGAGACAGTAGCCTACCAGCAGCAAAGCCAGGGCAAGCGGAGTTCTCAGAGAAAACAGGGGGAGCGGTCCTGCCGTTCTCTCTCCGGAAGCAACGCAAAAACCAGAAGTACCTGCGACTGTCAAGGAAGAAGTTCCCCCGCATGGCAAGCCTGGAGAGCCGAAACTGCAGGCGTGATTTCTTCCTGAATGATGCAGTGGGCCTGGAGGCCAGGCAGGGCCCTGAGGACTGGGAGGCCATGCAGCACACCAGCAAAGAAGGTAAGGCCAGTCACTACTTGGCTGTGAAGTTCTGGGGCATGTGAAGGATGCTCTGCATGCTTCCTCCTTGCTTGCCTCATCCCGGGATTGCTGTTTAGGTCAAGTCCTCAGAGCAGCTCTTGCTGGCTCACGTTGTGGCCCTTTTGTCTGCAAGTTCCTGTCTGATTTGGATGAATGACACGTTGTAATCTGCTTTTTTGGTGCTGTCGCCTCTCTGTAGTCTCATATCAGTGACCCCCTCCCAGCGTTTGAAAATGTGTGGAAGAAACTGCAAGTTACTCCCCTCTTCTAGTTTCCTCCCAGCAGAGGTGACATGCAGGTGTGACAGTGATGACCTCTGCCTCTGTCAGCATACCCACACATGTTCAGCCTGCTGCTCTGCTAAAAGGAGCTTGGCTGGCAGTGGACAAGCTCAGACGCCAGCACTCCTGTCATAGCACTGCTCTGAGGAGCGCACAGGAATGCCACTAGGAACGCATAGTGCGTTCCTCTGTCCGCTCCTTCCCTTTCCGCCCCACACCTCACGTTGTCTCTGAAGTCTCTTGCTATAGAGCTACATGAGAGGGGGATGAGAGATGAAGTGAGGATGGTAACTCCTGCCTGATCCCACTGAGTACGCAGCATGAGTGTAGGCATGGGAGATGTCCAGGCACACTTGACATTTTGCGGAGGGATACCAGGATCTTGTGCAGGAGGGCTGTGGGATGTAGATGTTGCTCTGAGTTACCAGGGAAACTCTCTCCCTGCATTATTAGAGCTTCTGAAGGCGTAGCTTTCCTGAGGAGTGGAAAACCAGGGCTTGTGCTGCTTGTAGTAGCTGAGGGGATCCTGTTACTCCTTGCTAGGAGTAGCTGTTAGCCAAGCCAGATTAGGTGGGATTTGGGGGACAGGGCTGTATTCTGAGAATCAACGCTATCCTCCCCTTTCTGAGAGTGACTTGAACAGCGCTCATAATCCAGGGAGGCAGCAATGGGGCTAGCAGAGAGGAATCCAGTGTTGCATCCTGCCAACGGGCAAATGTGTGGGGCTGTTCCCCCCTAGAAGCACTGGGCTCTAAAGCATTTGAGGATCAGAAGAGTGAATGGCACTACAGAAACATGAAACTGTTTTTGTTCTCCCCTTGACACATGGCCTGCATGGAATTCCAGTTATTGTTAGGGGAGACTGGGCTCTTTCTGAGATGAAAGTAGGCACCCCAGGTATTTGAGACAGAAGCCTGGAAATATGCTCTTAAGGGGCCCTTGTTCCTTGCCCAGGTTGGGACAACAAGTATATAGTACAGGTATAGTGACAGGGAGAGGGCAAGCTTTCCTTCCTCTCTCTGCATTTTTATGTCTGTCTCTAGGGGCTGGGAGGAGGTGAGGCTTTGGGTGGCAGAGGGACTGATAATTATTTTTACAGTGAAAAAGTGCAGGGATGCTTGAGTTTCTTGTATGGAGCTATTGGGGAGCAAAGGAAGGATATGAGAAAGGGTGAGCTGCCTCTCCATGAAGCAATATTGATGGATTTTTGAGAGAATTGCACCCAGTCTGCGTGGCAGGTGCAGTACAAGGAAGATGTTCCATTTCGGATCCCTTTGACTCCTGTAGGACTATCTGAACAGCATGTGTAAGAGTGTGTGATTTTTGACTTTTCAGCAGGGCAGGGCATTTACAAGTAGGTGAGCTCACACCTGGTTCAGTATGCTTTGCTGACACAGAGCCAAATTAGGGGCTGAGATGGGGTGAGAGATATCAGAAAATTGTAGGGGTTAGATGAGCTGGGTGGTGTTACAGGGTCTTTTGACCTCTGCGTAGGCTGTTTCGATGCTGGTGTATGTCTGGACACCTTTGCTACTCTTTCCTTTTCCCATTATATCCTGCAGTGATGCTCCATTTTCCCTTAGCCTCTGAGGGGAGGGCTTGCCCATGCTCTTTCTTGCCTTGTATGTGCAGACTCAGTACAGGCTGATTTCACCCACTGTTTGTCAGAAAGGAGGCCCCTTTTCCACCCTTCCCTCTCTTCTTCCTCCTTCCTTCTCCCTCAACCTCTCTCTCTCTCTCTAACATGCTTTTATCTGCCTCTCCTTCTGCAGCAGATGTGGATGGCAGTCTCCCTTGGATTCCCACTGTGCCCCCCAGCGAAGTGACAGTGACAGACATCACAGCAAACTCCATTACCGTCACTTTCAGAGAAGCACAAGTGGCTGAGGGCTTCTTCCGAGACCGGAGTGCGCAGTTCTGAATCTCCGTTTTCAGTGCTCCCCAAAACCAGTGCTTTTAGGGTAGGGCTAGGGAAGGGTTATTTTTTCCCTTAAGAAAAAAAAAAAAAATCCAAAATGTCTCCTCTTAAAATGTTTACAGAGACCTTTTTTTTTTTTTCTTTCCCCTCTTCTCCTTTTTTCCCCTTTCAGATACGCAAAAAAAAAGGGCAGTGTAGGGGGGTGTGTGTTTGTCATTGCTTTGTCCATCTGAAAAACTGACAGCCCTTTCCCTGGCAAAGACTCCCCTCCTGGATGTGAAAGCAGCAAGCTGAACAATTTGCCTTTTATTCTGTTAAGTGGCAGCAGCTGCATTTGTGGGGAGAGGGCATGTGGAGGTGGAAAGAGAGCTGGATCTCTAGCCTGCTGCCTTGTTCTGCAATTGATATCCCTTGGATAAAGATACTTCTCTGTGCATTGCTCTTCCCACCTTCCTCCTCCCTCTCTTCCTGCAGCAGTGAGAGGCGATGGATCCTACCTGTGTAGATAACTCCAGCCTGTTAAGACTTTCTCTCCAGCACTGTTTTCCCTGTGGTCTGCTGTCAGGACTTCAGAACCGTATTTGCCTGTCTGTGGTAAGTCAGTCTTTGCAGCACGGGTCTGTGTAGACAGCAGAGGTTTCTCCCTTTGATTGTTGATCACCCGGAAAGACTGAAATGCATCTCTGAAATCTAGATTGGCGACGTAAATTCAATTTGCCCTCATTAAGAGCTCATAAACCCAGCGCAGTCAAGACATACCATTCTGTATATGTTAAACAGAATTTCCAAGCTCGGCGCTGCTGCGTGAGGAATGCGTTATGGAAAGTGGGGTGTTCTTGCTCTTTGCCAAATTCAGTATTAATAACAAATGCTGCCCTGAATCTGTGGTAATAAGTTGCTTGAAAACTGACTCCACTCCCCTGGGAGGAGGGGCTAATAGGACAACCAAAGCATTGCCTGGCACTGCAAAGATATCCAAGATACTGGCACAGGCCCAGGACAGAGGAATTGGACAGAACTGAGCTAGAAATGGACCTTGATTAGCAGCAAATTCTGTTCTTGGATCCCACTGAGAGATCCAAGGTAAACAACATGTAGGGAATGCATGTATTAGGTATGAGGAGGGGAAAAAAAAATCTTAATTCTTAGCAATGAGAGTTCTTGGATTGTACTGCCTAAATAATATTCTTCCATGACTCCAGTCTCCTCACAGTATCTGTGATCCTGTACTACTTTACTGATGGGAACTTCCCCTTGGAAGGCTTAAAAAATCTTTGCCAAGGAAAGTGGTCTGCATTTCAATAGACCCTGCCTGATATTGCACTTAAAAATGCCTTGTGCTGGACTGCCTGTGACACTTTGATGTTTTTGAAGAATTGCTGTGTTTTGAGTTGGTAGTTTAGCATAGCATCTCTTCTTGCACATGCATGTTCTCTTCAATTTTTTTTTTAAAAGCAAATTTTATTTAAATAACTTAAAATGTTACATACAGACCTTTTCCTATGGAAAGCAAGAAAAGTAAGCCAGAGTCTAAGGTGGGAACTGCAGGACAGAGTGTTGCAGGGTAACATTGGCTACTGTCATGATTACTGTCCTTAAATCCTTTGTTTCCTCTCCCCACCCCACCTGAAGCATCTCTTATCTGCTGTATTTATTCTAAATGAAGCTACGATCCTTCTGAGCTGTGAGGTAGACACCTGTGGCAATCCTCTGTGTTCCTTTGAAGAGCCTGGCTTTTGGCTTGCAGAATTTGGGAGCTCTGGGGCTTCTGGTCCTCCAAACATCTACTTTTTGCAAAGTACTTGGACTGCCCCTACGGTTTTTATTAAAAGCAGATTTTACCTCAGATAGGATATGGCAGCTCATTGTAGACTTAGGATTTCCCCTTCCATCTCAGAGCTGCTGGAGCAGACGTGTCTTCCACTGTGTCACAGCAGTTTCAGGATCACTGGGAAGATCACGAATTTCTGGACTATCCTTTTGTCTCTCAAAGAAGTGACATGGGAGTTTTATTATGGAGAAATCTGAGAAGGTGAGAAGTGGAAGCTAGGGGGAGGAATTATGTGGTGGGAGGAAGAGTGAGTGGGAAAGAAGCATGCAATAGCTAGCAAGGGCAAATCGATGAGGTAAGCATAGAGTCAGGATGTTTGCTGAACGTGGGTGTCCAGAGCGAGGCTTCTGAATCTGGAGTTGCACCACGTAAACAGGATCGCCCTCTTCTGCAGGATGTGGGGTCAGACAGTGTTGTCATCATCACCCCCACACACACCCACGCACCCTCTCTTCCCGACACCTGCCAAATGTGCTGAATACCTGCATCTCTCTTCTTGTGACCAGTGGACACATGGCTGAGCCCACTCTTGAGGGTTATGGCAGGTTGGATAGTTATGGTTGTAGAAGCATAGTATTTTAGCTTTTTTTTTTAAAGTCCCAAAGTCCAGCTCACCCTGCTAAATCTTCATGGTGTTTATAGGATCTGGCTTCTTTATTCTAATGGGGCTACTGCCACCTTTGTCCTTTCTTCATCTCAGTGTACAAATACACCAAAAAAAAAAAAAAAACAACCTTTCTATTTACTAAGGTTCCTGGCTTTGGCTGACATTGGAAGCAATACCAATCCTGTGGCAGGAAAGAGCTTGTCCTAATAAACTGGATTTCTATCCTCTGCCTTTCTGTCCACTCACCAGCTGAAATTTCTCAACGTTTTGTTTTGACATTTCTCTTTAAACATCTTTTCTTCCTCTTGCAGTGGAATTTTCAAAGACCTGTGGTGGTCTTTCAGAGAGGATCCACCCACAGCTTGGTATCTTAATCATTTTTTGGATCAGGCTAGCTTGCGTTCTGGTGGTGACTAATCATCTCACTACACAAAGTGTTGAATAAAGCACCTGTCTGCCATGCTGCTTTGTGTACAGGTCAGTGAGGAGTTAACCCTTATCAGGTTAAGATGCAATGAGTTCCATATGCGTGGGTTTGGTTATTGTGTGTGAGGAGGAGTTTGTGGTAGGAAACAAAGCGGTTATTGTGTTGGGGTGGACTTTCTTTTTTTTTTTTTTTGACATTCACGAATTCTTGCTTATCTTTTAAATCTTCTCAAAAAGATATTTCTCTTGATCTTTTTAAAATGTAGCTCTGTTCCATATTGACTGGTGACATATTGTTGTAAACTTCCTTGATAGAGCTGGCCTTCAGGGACTTTATTCCACTTCTGCAGGTGTAGGGATGTATGGAGATTTTACTTAGGATGTCAAGAAAGAGAGGTTGCCTGGGTTTATTTATGTCTTCTCCCCAACACTATCCATCTGCCAGTTCAATCCAAAATCTGAAAGCTGAATTGGGACCTCTTGGGCTAACATATCATGAAAATCAGATGCTGTGCTCAGAGCTTCGTTAAGCATTCCGTTTGATTAGAAGAGCCAGAATAGCATCCAGCTGAAGCCGAGTTTAATAATTCTATTTGAAGCACAAGCTGAGAATAGAAATGGGATAACTCTCCCATACCTCCTTTGGCTCCATGGCTGTAAACAAGAAAAACAAACTTCAGCCAATGGAAATTACTGAACTGTACGCAAGAAACCAACTTCTCGAAGAATAACTGTTCTAATAGACGTTCTTAGAACTGTTTCCATGTGAGAATTTACCAGCCACATTTGGGGGACAGAAGTTTTTGTTTCATAGATCTTCTCGTAGTGAACTTGCTGTATACAATATGAGAGAACTGAGAGGCTTCATGAGATTGGAAAACCTTTATTGTTAACACTGTGGTTTGGTTTGTTGTTTGGGGGTTTTTTTGTTGTTTTTTTTTTAAAAAAAACAAACAAACAAACATGTAAAGGACTGCCTCTGTTCCTGGTTGATTATAAACTAGATGTTATTGCTCTGATATATAAGTGATGCCTTGGAACAGCAAGTTTTAACATTTAAATAGTGGCATTAAGTAGCCTTGTAGCTCCTGCATGCTCCTTATTGTCTTGCTTTTGCTTGAGGGCCGTTCTACTTGTCAAGTCAGACGAAGGTGTTTTTTGGTTGTTTTTTTTTTTTTCTTTTTTTTTTTTTTCAAGCAAGGCCAGGATATTATTGTGAGAACGCCCAAACGCAGTTCCATTTGCCAAAATAAGCCCAAATTTGTCAGTGCATTGACCTTTGCTTATGTTGGAGCCTCAGACTGAAAGAAGCTTATTGAGAAATGAATGGCTTTTTTTGTTGTTGTTGTTAGTGTTGTGAAACTGTCCAGAATTGTTCTTCTGGTGTTTTGTGACTGAATGTATAAAATTGTTTGTTCACCTCACAGGGGGCCCTTGGCCCCAATACTGTTTCCTGCTGTACGCCAGCTAGTGCTGTTTGATGGTTTCACTGGAATAGAGAAAGAAGGCCTCACATAGGTCAAAAAAACAGGCAGGGCAGCTCATGCAAGACCCTCAGTGGTAGCCACAACAGAGACTGGGGTGCGGAAGACAGCAGCAAGGGCTGTCAGCCACATCCATGTATTTGGGCAAAGCTAAATCTACCACCACCTCTCCACCGCTTCCTCTCCTCTCAAGCTTTAAGTTTATGCTTTCTGAAATAGGGAAAGTGTAAAACCTATTTTTGCTGAAGCTAATTGGTATCTACCCACCTTCTGTTCCTCCCTTGCTTACCTGCATCCTAGGAAGAAGAGGGCAGTGGGCCTTTCTAGGAAAACAGTAGGGGCAGCTGCTTGCCAGAGGAGGGAGGGAAGCAGCTGGCTCAGACTTGCTCTTGCCATGCTGTGCAGGCCTTTGGGCGAGTCGGCAGTTGAGAGGGAAGGCATGTTAGAAGCGCAAAGAACTTGTAGTGAAACTGATCCCTTGCATCAGCAGGTGGATGCCCCTCGGAGTTCTGAGTGGGCTCTGAGGAGAGAAGATGGGCAGTGATGCATTTATGTATCCAACTCTTATCATTTGGGAAAGCAGGGGAGATGTGTAAGTTAACAGCTCACGTAGGGTTAACTTCTACATGGCAATGTATATCATTGGAGCATACAGGTAAAGGGAATGTGTCTCTCTCGCTGTGCTTGTCTTCAAAACAGTTGTCCCCAAGGGCATGGTAAACTTAAGACAATAGCTTATGATCAAGAGACCATGTTGTCCTCTGCCCGCAGAACTTACTGTCCTCGCAGAGAAAGCATGAACCTTCTGGGTGTCGAACCACTTGGATTCCACCCAAGCAGCTGGTTAAGATGGGAAAGCCTACAAAACAGCCCCAGGACAATGGCAAGGAGAGAGAAGCAATCACTTAAAATTTAATTCAGACCCTTCAAATATTTTCCTGTAACAAGCACTTCCTGGAGTGATGACCCTTTTTTTTTTTTTTTCTTTTTTCTTCTAGCTCTTTCCCTTCCACCCTTAATTTCTTAAAGTACAGTGGCTTAGCAGGGAGCAGGTGGGAGATGATCCCTAGTTAACTGGGAGTTGTAGAGAGGAGCAGAGCTCAGCGGGAGCACGTAATGGCTGATAGAGGGGAGATGGATTGCTACCGAGTTGGGATGGGGTAGAAGCTTTACTGCTGAGATTGTTTCCATCTGCTGTGGGCTGCTCTGCAAAGACATTAGGGGGGTCTTGTCTGAAACACAGTGTGGATGGCGCATCAGATGTTGAAAGGGAGAGCTTACACTACTGTTCGGAAGCTCTGTCGCAGCTTACCTTATTACTGGGGCAGCAGAGTTTTGACTGGGAGGGGGATTTCGGAGGAGGAGGAGATGGAAAGCCTTTTTTATTATTTTTTTAACCAGAAAATGTAGTGTCAGCACAAAGAAGCTTTTTGCAAATCTGTAAAAATGTTAAGCAGCTTTTTTTTTTTTTTCTTGCTTTTAAATCTGAAGTATGTTTTGAAGCACTTTGGAAATGCAAAGCACTAGGAGTACTAAGTACTCCTTATCCTCTGTCTAAAAGTGGCATTTGAAAAGCAAAAGATGTATCTGTTTCAGGCCACTGGCTGCTCCTTATCATTTTTCCAGAGCTGCCACCCAGCCCTTTGCCTCCCTCCCATGGCTGCAGGGGGAGCCATGTAGCGGGGGGCTCCCTAAGTGGGGAGAGGGGACCTGCAGAGTCCCTGCTCGCCTTCAGGGTCCAGGATGGCTTCCTCCCTCCCCACCCCATTTGTCTGAGGAAAGGGAAAAATGAAGTTGAGATTCAGTTTGAGTGGTCCTGGTCTGGAACTACGACCACTTCTTCCAGCTCCGGAGACATCTTCATAGAGTTTCCTGTTTGAAAAATTGCACCTTATTAGCTTAGTTGAGGAACAGGGAGATATCCGTCCTTCTGCAGGGAGTGGGGAGAGGAAGGGAGGGTGAACCAGGAGCTGTCTTCAGTAGCTGCTGGATTTTTCCAGAGACCGTTTCCTCACCTCATCTCCAAAAGCACAGCAACAAAAGAACTAAAATCTTTTTGATTAAGCTTTTGTTCTACAGATCTCCACAACCTTTTGAGCAGGCTGAGATGATAATGTTGGTTTTTTTTTTCCTCACCTAGCAAGCTCTACAGCTGGGGGGAACCCCAGTTCTGTGACTGGGTTTTCAGCACCAACCTTTTCTCTCAGCATATGCAGATCGTTTGGACTCTCTTGCACACTGACTCATCTAATTTGGCACGCTTCCTTTCTGTTGGGGGGGGGGGGAAGATGGGGGATGGGGTCAGTTAGAGGGGAGGGTCCTCGATTATTTTTGTTCTTGTCTCTTCAGTTGTTGCTGTTGTTCCTGTCAGCACGCTAGAGTATCTGAGTCTTTGCACACAGAAAGCTTCCTTTTGCACAGAATGAGCTTCTAGCTTTTGTACAGACTAATTGAATGTATTTGGGGGGGGGGGGAGAATAAGGAGTAAACCAATTCCAAACAAACCAATCGGACTATAATGCCTTTTCTGAGCGAGTATGTGCTGTAAAAGGAGATTGTAATAGCAAAGGGAGGGCAGGCTCAAGTATAATTTGACACAAAGTGTGGTTTTATTTTTGTACTGATACGGATAAGAGACTGTACAGCATCTATTTATTTAGATGATTTATGTGGTAAATGTTGCAAACAAAATTATTAAATATGAGAACTGACATTTACCTAATGGTCTGTTTGTGTGGTCATTTACCTGCCCTTGCTTGAATTCTACAGCTGAATTATTTTCCGCCAGTCACATCGGTTGGTACAAACATGCAGTGTGGCTGAAAAAAGAATGGAAAATGTGTGTGCGTGCGTGAGAAAGATCAGTAGAGAAGGATTGATGAAGAATGGAGCCTACAAAAGGCTGGTTTTGACATTACTCATTACTTTGATTCAAGGAGGTTAGATTTTTATTAATTTTTAACCCACTGGCTAAGTTAGAGCTGTGCAGAGGTGACCTGCGACAGCTGATCTTTGATGTATTAGAATTTGAAGGGGAGAACACCGATGGTGGGGTGA
Organism: Chlamydotis macqueenii; assembly: GCF_036417535.1. Taxonomy (NCBI): domain Eukaryota; kingdom Metazoa; phylum Chordata; class Aves; order Otidiformes; family Otididae; genus Chlamydotis; species Chlamydotis macqueenii. Next base: position 56,545,321 of record NC_141556.1, read on the forward strand.
CTACTGCTCTGGGTCTAGGGAGTTCTTGACATCCTTGCACAATGCTGTGGTGCCAGGACAGCTCTGCTGGCTCCAGGACAGTGCTGGTGTGCATCTCTTGTGGCAACAGAGGAAATCTGAGGCGAGGCCCAGGCTGCCAAACATGCTCCATGCTGGTTTCCAACAGGGAAGCCACTCTCCTCCAAGCCAAGCCTCCAGAGGGTTGGCGTGTGGGGCTTTCAAGGAGCTCCCCAGCACAGCAACTCCTCGGTGGAGTCTGGCCCCGGATTCACTGCAAGGAACACAGAGCTTAGCCAAGGAGCCTGAATCCTGAGACTGCTGGTACTCCCTGGAGAGAATCCCAAATGTCATGTAGTCCACTTTGGTTTCTGACTTGTTCCCTCAAAGCGTGTGACACCTCATCCTCTGTGGAGGGGGAGGCTAGCTGTTAAGCGAGGTCTGGGACTGTCTGAGATGTCTTCAGTAGATGTAACATGGGGGTGAGTCCTGCATCTGAACGCAGCTATGACGTTGATCACAAAAGCGGAGGGGGGGTGGGGTGCGTTTCCTGAGTCAGTCATGGCTCAAGGCAGCGTGGTTAAGTCTCGCCTGCGTTACCAAAGCACAGTCAGCGTGCTTGGCCTGAGCCAGGCAGGCTGGATTTGAGTGATGGCGTTGGAGGAGGACTCCAGCCAGCCACTTATGTTCTGGCAGCAGCTCGTGAGTCAGGTGAAGTTGTAAGAAACTGCAGTGCAGTGTTACGGGAAAGCCTACTCCGGAGATTGTTTCTTCCTACCCCTGCCAATGCTGCAGAGGCTGGCTGGCACTTGGAACTCATAATGGCTTGTCCTTTTGTATGCATGAGTTGGTTGGATTAAAGGTTAATCTGGGTAGTGTGTGTATATATATATATTTTTTTTTTTTTTTTTTTTTTTAAATAATCTGTTGCTATGCTGCCCCTCTGATCTGTGCAGCGCAGCCGGTTTGCCTTGTGCAGCTCTGCTGGTAGGATGCCTGAGAACAAGGGCACTCAGCTGTGCCTCAGGACGTGCCCCCGGGCCCCTGCTACGGTAGGTAGCACCCGAAAGGGGAAATGGCAGGGTTTGAGCAGCTTGGCACTCTCTCAGAAACATGGACTGAAATGCAGCATGTGTGGCAAGTGCTGCAAGGAAACCAGCCGTCACGTCCTCTCTGTCCAGTGCTGCTCACCTTCCCTGCTCTTGGTCCTTCTCTTCCCAGCGCTTTACTCACCAAGCAACTGCTTTTGAAGCAAGAGTGCTAGAAACCTGGGCCAGCTTTGGGAGCTCGTAAGCAGGCTCCAGTGGTGGACATCATAGTATGCCAGTGGCACTGCGTGAACCCCCACGAGCCTTCTCTCTCTGCTACATCAAAAAAGTCAGCGGGCTGGAGGGGTGGTTGTTCTGGCCGCTGCTTGGGCCACGTTGAGCTACCCATAACTGCTGCGCGAGGAGGTTACGCGGTCAGCTCTGAGGGGTCTGTCTCTCCTCTTGTGTGTTTCAGAGTTGCAGCTGGGAAATCTCACATTTTGACACGGATGACCATAGCGCCAAGGGTCTCCTTAAAAAACGATGCAGCATTTGCTTGAGGGGCTGGGGGGTGTGCAGCTGCACCAGCTCCTGAGGTAGGCGAGGGAATGACTGTTTCTTTACAGAAATCTGCTGCTTTTGACAGCAACCTCCCTGGAGCAAACAGCAACAGAGTCGGCTGATCAACCCTTGGTGTTGTTCTAATGGAGATAAGTGCTGTTACTCCTGCCAGATCACGGGTCTGCAAAAAAATGAGCCCGGAGGCAGCTACCGGCTTTGAGCAGGTGAGTTTCCCATTATCTAGTGCCACTTAAAAAATAAATAAAAATGTTCTTGCACCTGCTGCTCTCTCCCTGTGCTCGTACACCGCTTGCCAGTGATTCTGGTGAGAAAGGTCTTCTTGTTCCCCCAAAGATTATTGCTTCCCTGCGCTAGCTTCTCTGTGCTATCAAGAAGTGCTACAGTGTTGCCTATGGCACCGGGGTCTTGAGGACAGCGAGGCACCAAAAAACTACTTTATTTCAGTGCCTGTAGTGAACAATAGCTGTTCTGGGAGAGCCATCTTCCTAGGTTGGGTTTTTCTTTTTTTTTTAAAAGTGTTTTACTGGAAACGTGAATGAAACAAAAGAAATACCCAACAATGCTCTGAACAGCTGGATATTCTACTGCTATTTTGCTTTGTAAGAGTAGAAGTTAGATGAAAGGCTGGGCAATACCTGTACGATGGCTGCTCACGGTGATTTGAGCAGCCACTGTGGCTGGAAAGAAGGTCCTGCTGCCAGGCGAAAGGAGAAAATAACTGTAATTCACATGGAACTCTCTGAAATGCTGCTGCCCCTTCTGGTTTATGGATTTTGGGGGTGCCTTGTGCTCCTGCCCCAAGGCGAGGTGTGCTGCTTGTGACCCGTACATCTCTTTGCGGACAACAGTCCTGTGTGTTTGTGTGGCTGTGTAAGGATGTCTCCCCCATCTGATTTGGGAGTGCCTGCTTTTTAGGGTGGATAATATCGATGGTTGGAAGTTCAATTATTTGACGCTTAGCCACAAGTGTAAAAACAGTTGTTTAAACAAAGTGAACAGTAATAAATAACCCAGTTTAAATGTCGATGGTGTTAATGAACACTTAATGTGCAAAGTTAAAAGCAGTGAAAAAAGTGAAAAGCAAAACACAACGGGTGTGATCGACTTGTTCTTTTGAAGTCACCTTCAAGCATATAAAGAATTGAGATTTTAAAAAGTGGTGTCTAGAGAAATGGGGCAGTTCAGAAGGACTTGTCCCATTCTAGGTGGGAGTCTTGAGTGGTCTGCCTGGGGTTTTGTTCTCAGTTGGCCTGTGATAGTAAACACCTCAGAAACTGTGATAGTAAACACCTCAGAAATGGTCTCTTGCCACCTATTCTCAAAGCGACTGATATGACCTAAATGCAGAATTGTCAGTGGTGGAGTGGAGTACACTGTGGTTCAGTCCCTGACCACAGAAACACCTTGTTCTCTGAATTGTTTGCATCTCCTGAAACAGGGTCCATGTGACGGTCCATTTGCCGTCTCTGTCAGCATTCAGCAACCTCTCCATCCACCCTACTTCAAATGAGGACAAGGTGGTGGGAAACACGTCCTCTCTTGAGTCACCTGTCCTCTGGTCAGAGAGCTTGTGGTGGCTGCAGCGTTTCAGCTGCCAAGGTGAAAAAGAGCAAAGCGCTGTAACGCATCTTGCCTGAAATGCAGACAATGGTGAAAATGCTCGTTCTTCTACCTGCCCACCTTAATTTTGCGAAATCCATCCTGGCTGGTACTGATAAATACAGCCATTTTATGAATATCAACCTTCTAGGTGGAACTTTTGAACCAGAGGTGGAAAGGGAAAGGGGAGGCGAACAGCAAAGAGTTAGCAAAGGTCACAGGGGCTGTGAGAAAAGCAGGTAGCAGAGAGGTGCCAGTGCTCTGCAGGCAGCTGGTGAGATCGTGGTGGGTTGAAAGAGCAGCAAAAGCAGGACGGCCGTGGCCTACAGCCCTCATCACAGCTCCTCCTCCTTCCAGGGGGTGTCATTCTGAAACAAACCCCCTCCTAGCCCTAAAAACAGAGCTAAAGCAGGAGACTGTCCTGCTGTGCTGTGTGCCAGGTTGTTCTTCCAGGCAGCGGAGGACCACGAGCTCCACATGAAGGCAGCCGCAGGGCCACGAGCTTCCATTTTGAATCACACAGAATGACTTGTGACTGAGGTTTTTCCTTTCTCTTTAGCACCTGCAAGAGTGTAAAGCACACTGCAAATTAAATAGGATTTTGCAGTAACACTCAGGGCAGGGAATTCCTTTAAGTGACTTAATGTTTTTCTATTATTTTTTTAAAGGTTTATGTAGCATGCTTGGCCCATTTACCTTGCAGTACCTTATACTGGCTGAAAAATGAGGGCACGGACAAGCACCAGCCAAAAGAAAAAAAAAAAAATATTTAGGCGCCTTTATTATTAGTTTTTGCCTTAGTCGGTATTTCAAGACGGCCTGCTTCCCCGTTTACTCCCCCGGTGCCATCCCGCCGACGAGAAATGGGTGACGGTGCATCTGCTTGTGCAGAAGAGGACGTTGCGCGGCCCCCGCTGCCGCCATTGTTTTAAGAAAGGAAAAAAAAAAAGAAAAAAAAAAAAAAGGACCCGTTCGGGCGGGAAGGGGGCTGAGGCGGCAGAGGCGCAGCAGCACCGCCGCCATGCCGAGGGTCTTCCCCTCCCGCTTCCCTGCGAACCAACCGCCCGCCACCGGCCCTCAGCCTCGAACACCGCTGCCCCCCACCACCCCGGGGCAGGGGGCGACGGTCCCGCCCTCACGCCACCCGCCGCGCGCGGCCCCTTTAACGGCCGGCGCCTGCGCGCGGCCCCCTCCCCTTAGCAACCGCCCCCTCCCCACGGAGGAAGAGGAGGAGGAGGAGGAGGGAGGGTCACACGCGGCCGCGGCGGGAGGGGGCGCGCGGGCGTGCGCGAGCCGGCGGCGGCGGCAGCAGCAGCGGCACGAGGAGGGCGGGGCGGCAGGCAGGGGGCGGGGCGGCGCGGGCGGGCGGGCGGGATTATTATGGGCTGTGGGCGCCGCCGCCGCCGCTGCTGCCGCCGAGGAGCAAGATGGAGCTGTCTGCAGTGGGGGAGCGCGTCTTCGCCGCCGAGTCCATCATCAAGCGGCGCATCCGAAAGGTGAGGGGGCCGACCGGTGTGGGGGTAGCGGGGGGCGGCCGCAGAACACCCCCCCCCCAACACCCTCCTTCGTTTCCCGCCACTGGGCCCCGGCCGCGCTGCTGGCCGGCCCGCCGGGTCGCCGCCTCACCTCACCTCCCCCCCCCCTTTCTCCCCCGTGTGTTGCAGGGGCGCATCGAGTACCTGGTGAAATGGAAAGGCTGGGCCATCAAGTGAGTGCATCCCGGCGGGGGGCTGCCTGCCCGCGCCGCCCTACGGGGGCCGCCCCTGGGGCTGCGGGGATGGGGGGGGACGGGATGGAGGTGGGAAGGGGGGGGGGGGCTCCTCTGTGTACGGCTGTGGGGGGGTTTGGGCGCTAACCCCTTTGCTTGTGTACTCCCCCGTGTCCGCTGCCCGCGCCCCCGGCAGGTACAGCACCTGGGAACCCGAGGAGAACATCCTGGACTCCCGCCTCATCGCTGCCTTCGAGCAGAAGTGAGTGCTCATCCCCCGATCCCCCGCCCCGGGCTGGGGGGCTGCAGCAGATTTGGCTTTGGGTGGGCGAGCGGGAAAGGGCATCCAGGCTCCCTCTTTTTTTTTTTTTTCTCCTTTTTTCTTTTAAACTTGTATATTTCTGTTTCTCCCTTTGGGAAAAGTTTTAACTTCTTGACAAATTTGACTCCCTAAAGGGAACGAGAACGTGAGCTGTATGGGCCAAAGAAGAGAGGACCTAAGCCTAAAACTTTTCTCCTGAAGGTAACTCTTTTTAAATAACTTAGGCCTAGCCCAAAATCTCTCAAACCTTGCTGGTCCGTGCCCTTGGAAGGACTGGACTTTGAAGTGATTTGTGCCTGCTGCTCGGCTCTGGGAACGCGGGGAAAACCTGGGAAAAGCGAGTGGGGGGCAGGGATGCAGAAGTGTGTGAGGGGAGAGCGTGTGTGCGTGCAACGGGTGCCCCAGCAGGACGGTCGGCACACGCAGATGTGTGCGGTGAGGCTGCAGTCTCTTTTCCAATATCCTCTCCCTCTTTACGGCCTTCTGCTGCTGCAGTGGAGAGCTAGCCTGCCCCGCTCCCTCTTCCTTCAGTAGCCTATTCCATCCAGCCAGTGCCCTGCAGCTTAGCAGCATGCTGAGCAACCAGGCAGCTGTGGCGGGAGTCCCGCTGCCACTTGTGCTCCTCCAATTGTGTTTCAAGATGTAGCTGCTCCACAGGAGTTGCATGAAGGGCTTGTGTTTTGATCAAGCATGTTTGAAACAAGCAGGCTCGTTTCACTTTTTTGGGGGGGGGGGGGGAGGGGAGGCAGAGAGGAGGAAGAGTGTTTCACCTCTGTGTAGGATAGCAACTGAAGTTTCCAGTTCCCCCCGATAGATGCAGCATCTCTGTAAGAGGGTATTGTTGTACTACATCTACTTGCTTCCAGTGACAAATGAGGAAGGTAGTCTCTAGTGCAGCCCCCCTCCAATTTTTTACTTTCTTTTTTTATTTAAGAAATCTGGTAGCTGTGCGACTGCTATGTGAGCTCTGTGGACTTATTAGTCTACAGACAAAACTCCTTGCTTTGCTTCCCTGTTACCCACCTCTCTCTCAGACTATCTCAATCTCAGACTTCAAATTAACATAGAAACACAACACACCTTTTACGATTAAGGCAGATGAGGGAGTTCACAGCTTCCCTGGTTTTAATCCAGTAAAAAGCCCTGGAACAGCCAGGGTGGACCCTGTAGTAAGGCATCGCTATCACTAAGTCATCCTATGGCTTTGGGCAAGTCATTTAGCCTTTGTGCGTGTTTCCCCATCTGTGAAACAGGTTAATACTTTTCTTTGCCTGACAGCAGTAGGAGCTTTATTCAAGTTAGCACAGCACTTTAACTATGTGAGCACTGGAAAGAGCAGTGAGGGGTAGGGTGTCGCTCCTCTGCTTTAAGAGGACATAACAAAGCATATGGAAGAAATGCAGAAACAGGCGTATTCTGATGCTCTGAGGAGAACCCAGGGAACTCTGGTAATCCTCAGGGAGTCCTACTGATGGAACTGTCCTTCTCCCTCGTTGCCTCTTTTTCTGATAAGAGTTTTCGGTATCTGGAGGCTGAAAACTATGAACATAACTGATAATGTACTACCTCTTACTCTTTATTCAGGGAAACTAGACTAGTTGGTTTTTCTCTTTCTGGCAGTCATGCATTAAATGAAACCCTTGTGTTTAGGTTTCCAACAATGCAGAGGAACACTTAAAGGGAAACCACCAGCTTAAAATAGTTCTCTGCTTGAATTAAAAAAAATACTGGTGTTTGTAACACCTGACATTGTTCACAGTGGTAGAGAAGTGTTTATGCTATGCCTTTAATGTTACTGTGTGTAATCAGCTTCTTTTCTTTTTCGTTCTGAATGTGATATAGCAAAATCCACTGCCAGTTTTTGAATCCTTCAAAAAAAACAAAACCAACCCCCAAACTCAAAAATAAAACCCACTCACTCCTCCTCTTCTCCCCTTGCCCTTTAAGCCCCCTCCTAAACTTGGAACCTGAATTATTCAACAGCATCCTTTGAATCACGTCCCTGACATGTTTCTCTGGCACATCTTCCTTCTGCCAGCTTCTCAAACGCTACTGAAAACCTGTAGGTTTGCAGAGCTGGCTTGGTACTTTGTAGAAGATGTATCGCGATAGGGAGCGAGATGAGCTTTCCTGAAGGCTGGTGCCACGTTGTGGGAGAGGCTGGCAGGGCAGAGCACTGCCACTGCTGCTTGGTTTGCAGCTCTGGGAAACTGAGCTGGTGAAACTGTTAGCGCTCTGACTTGCCATTTTTTCTGTGACTTCGGATCCTACCCTAAAAATAACACCCTGTGCTGGGCAGCAAGAAGTAACTCTATCTCAGCTAGCCCTATCTGAACTTGTTTGAGCTCTGTTCAAGCAAAGTGCTAGCAACACAACTGTGGCTGGAAACATGACCGAGACCAGCGTGATAGCTCGCGTCGTGTGCGTCTCTCTGACCTGCCGAAGATGCACGTTTGATCTCTGCTGGCCCTGCAGCACTGGTGCTGCTGCGGGAGGAGTGGGATTTGGTTCTGCCTCGTGCATCGCTAATGGTGGTTTTGGTTCTTTCAGCTGCAGAATCTCTCGCCAGTGAGAATTTCAGAAGCAGGGGAAGAAATTTGACTCTTGCATCCCAGAGGGAGTCTTGGAGTTGGCAGTTAGAACAATATTCTATTTGATCTGTTAACCAAACAGATTAGGCCTGGATGCAATGACGTTTAAGCAGGAGTCTGGCCTAGAACTGCTTTGGTAGACTAGTCTGCTCTCAACTTGGGAGCTTGCTGGGATTTTTCATGTGAGTCAGTGCTTAACTTAGGCTTCCGAGTATCCAGTACGGCATTGAAGTAAGTGTCCCGATACGCTGCTCAGTCCCCTGGCTTGTGTGGGTGTTTCAGTTTGCAGTTGGGGCTAGGTTTACCCTGGGATTAGTTCTCAAAAGCTGCAGATAGGCACCCAGGGGGATTTGCAGAAAGCATTCCAGCAGGTTAGTGGCCCACGCCTTTGGAAAAGCTTTGAAAAGCTGCATCTTTGGCCACCTGCTGCCTTTGTAAGCCAGGCTCCTGTTGCTGAGAGCTGTCTAACACTTGCCCTTTCCGTCAGGCTGCAAAGGGAAATTACAGTCCAGGCTTTGTAATATCGCTATCAAGATGGCCGGTGTTGAAAGTGACCCTTGCAAACTTCAACTGCAGAGTTTTGGGCAGGAAATGGGTCTTTATCCTCTGCATGCTAGGGGCAAACTTTCCCACAGCTGAGATCCAGCTTGGCGGGAGGTTGTAATTCTTGGGAGGCTGCTGGTATGCTGCAGGCTTTGTGCTGAGCCTATGGGAAGTGGAGTCCTTGGTCTGAAATGGGCAGCACTGTATGTAAGGCTCTTACATTACTACTTAGGTGTCTGGCAGAAGTCATCCTTGAGGACAGGCCCTTCAGCTGGAGGTCAGAATGGAAGCTGGTGCAAGGTTAGAAAGAGACACAGCGCATGCTATAGTGATCTTCCTCTTTTCCCCTGCTCAGTTTGCTCTTTTTGTTTTGCTTTTCCCTTGGCACTCTGCTGCGTGGAATGCAAAACTCACCGACTAATCTAATAAACTCTAGCAAGTGCTGTTAAGAAACAGAGCCCGATCTGCAAGCTCAGTGGGTGGCTAGCAAAGCCCCCTAGTTGGGGTGGCTGTAAATACTGAGGTGAAAAGGCTGGAGAAGGCTGGAGTAAAGGAGAGCCTTAGTAGGGGAGGGAGGGGGGAGGAAGAAGAGGGTGAGCTGCGTGCTGTTCTAACGCTTTGCCCTTTCTTGAACTCTAAAGTTGGAGTTGGGTTTCTTTTGATCTCCTCCCTGTTCGTAAATTATCCCCGAGCGGTTTGAAAACAGACCATTCCCCTTTGTAGCATTTTGTTCCCCATCCAGTAGGGAGACTTTAGTTTATGGCAGTGTTGCTTGGGAGAACTGTGCTATGAACTGGCTTGCTGTTGCCTTGTCACTTGGAAGACTGCAGAAGAAAGAGGGCAATAAAAAGGCAGAATGGCAGCCAAAAAGGGGAAAGAAGAGCTCTCGTGAATGCCGTTTGGAGCAAGGACTGTGGGAATGCAGGTGGAGAATAAAAGACAAAGCAGAACCAGTAATTTATGAGAGAGTAGCGCTGCTGTGGTGCAGCAGTGCTACTGGAAGTGACTTGATTTTGAAAAAAAATTAACTAGAAATCTGTTGCCTTACAAAGTCTTTTTTTTCTTTTTTTTTTTTTTTTTCCCCTTCTTCCAAATTGCAGAGGTTTTGATACAAATCAGGTAAGAGAGGCTTTTCTCAGCACGTGTCCGTGTACGTGCTTGTGTGCCTCAGTGCATTAAGGGAATGAATGAACAAATATGCTTGCTGGGCCTCAAGGGACATTTATTCAGAAATAGTAGGGAACAGGGGAGATATACTGGTTCCCAGGGGCAATGAGGGAAAGCTGTATGAGCTAAATAAAGGTGATACATATCCCAAAAGGGAAGGGGGGGAAGGGAAGCAATCCTAGCAATTGCCTTGCTCTCGTGACAGAGCACTGCAGCAAGCCTCCAGAAGCTGCATCCTGATGTAGGCTGAGCTGTAAGCAGAGAGTAAATTGCTTCGTGTACATGCTGAGTACCTCCTCAGCAGTGAGCAGATCCTGCAGGTGAAAACAGGCAAACCTGGAGAGGTTTGGAAAACTTCTGAGTTAAGTAGCAAACTGTGGTGACACAGCTGAAAGGATTAAATAGGTTTGTTTTTCAAAGACCTCATGCTTGTACAGCTCGTGTGATTGAGTGATGGATCCGTAGCAGGGAGAAGTGAGTTTCCAACAAATAAAACTGAATGCTGAGTCTTCTCCAAACCAGAGGTAGCAAGTTACTTAATGAAAAGTTGGAAGCAGGAGAGGGAGAGCCCAGAAAATGTGCTGTCCTCTGCAGGGAAGAGACTTGAGTTTGTATAGTTGATGCGTGAATAAACCTGATCCTGTGGTAGGAATACTGAGCTTCTCAAGTGAGAGGGCTCTGGGGGCTGGTGTTAGATAAAGCCTCTGATACGATTTTTCTTGAAACCTTACCTGGAAAAACAAGCTCAAGGTAAGCTGAATATTTGCATATTGCTCTTTGGAACTCGCGTTGAAGCTGGTCACTAGGGACAGCAGTGTAGCACCTAGGGGAGGCTTTTAGGTCCCAGCTTACCTTAATTGGCTAAAGAGGTTGATGGTGCATGTAGTCTGCCTGGAGACTACTGAAACTTGAATTTAATAAATGCAAAAGCTGAAACATGAGTCAGAAGCAGCTTCAGCCTTGAGGAAGTGCCCCAGAAGTAACTGGAAACACAGACACGTAGCAAGTAAAGGAGACCTAGTGGTTCTGGCACGCTGGAGAAGTCCTAGCCATGGACCAAGGCTCTGTGCTAGCTGCTGTGTAAGTGTAAAACCAAGACAGGTCTCCCTGTCAAAACAGGACAGGAGCTGATTAATCTGCACAAGGCTGAGACAGTCAAATCTGCAGGACTCCTAAAAGTGGCTGTGCAATGACCATCCCACTATTACTGCTTCTCATTTAATGTGGCTTATGGGAAGCTTTGAGGAATTTTGGTGTGTATAAGGCAAGGGTGGCTCAGAGCAGATGTAGGGGGAGGCCTGCTTCTTTCTCATGTGGGTGGTGGAAGGCAGCGCTGTGGGCAGGCAGCAGTTAGACTTTGAGCAGAGGGGGCAGAACTCCTCACTCCAAGGCGTGATTACAGGGTAAGGAATTAAGATAGAAGACGTGTGGTGTTGGCAGCAGGAGAGCCCCTGAAGGATGCCTGTGTCTATCCAGTGATGCTGTGGATCAAGGATTTTTACCCCTGCATGTATATGTACTCTGCCTGTCTTCCCTGTCCTGCATTTTGGAACAGGACATTGTGTCGCTCTTTGTTCTCTGCTGAGCAGTGGTATATTGGTGAGAAGCCCAAAGCACAAGAGAAGCAATGCTGGAAGTGTTGGCTGTGATGGGGAAGGTGGGTAAAAAGGAAGAATAAAATTGTTAATCCAGGCTGTGCTGGTGTGTAATGTCAGAAAGCAAACTGTAGCTTGTCCTAGTGTCATCTGCCTCAGAGGGACCTGTGCTCCAGCCTGTAGGATGCCTGGGCCAGAAAGCGTTTCTATTATTTTTTCTGAACAGTTTGGGGCATGGAGTAACACGTGAGGCCGGGCAAAGAGAAACTAGCTGGACACCAAGATGATCCCTGCTACAGCAGGATGTCCTGGGGTTTGTCTGTGCTGGGGTCACTTCCCTCTAACTAGGTGAAACAACCCCGACAGCCCAGCGTTAACACGGAGAGTGTCTCTGCCTGCCTTGGCAATCGTGTTACTCGTCCTTTTTTTTTTTTTTTTTTTTTGTCAGTTGGCTAATACGAAGTCTAGAGTCTGTGGTTCCGATGAGCCTTCAGTCTGCGTTTTCACATGTAGCCAGGGAGGGAGACCTCACCTTTGCAGTCCTTTTAAAGCCAGGATACAAGTAGTACTGCAGAGCATGATCCAGCATTAGCCAGAGAGGAACAAAATGTCTTCACATCTCTGTTCTCTGCTCCTTCAGGATCTTCTGTGGTTCCCATGGGGATCTTGGTGGGAGAAGAGGGGTGCTGGGTGACAGCAGAGTTCTGAGGATGTAGGGCCAGGGCTTTGAGCTTATTGTGCAAGAGCTGGCCTGGGCCCCTCGCTTAGAGCTGTTAGGTCTCTGCCTTTACACGCACATTTTTTTTCCCCAGGCGTTTCTCTGGTAGGAGGCACAGCCTGCAGGGTGACAAAGGAGATGGTGTTGGAGTGCTTAAGCTCTTAGCTGGCAAGAAGCCATCCCAATCTTGGCGTGTACTAGGGGGCAATGGGATGGAAAAGTTAGGGAGGAAAAGCAGCTGTCGTCTTCTAGCACTGCAGTTCTTGTTGTGTCCACGAGATGGGGGAAGCTGCTCACTAGATGGGCAATCACAGGGGGGCTGGCCTGTCCCCTCCAGGCCTGGGCGACCTCTGCCTGTGACCACCGCTGAGAGGGAATAAGGAAGGGGGTTGGTTTGGGCAAGGAGTGGGGTGCAGGTGGAGGCTGAGCTCTACAAGCAACTGTGCTCTGACAAGGCGTGATGTAAGAATACACTCTGGGTTTCCATTCCCCCAGGGTCTTTGGGTCATACTGCCTCAGCTTACCAAAAAAACTGTTCTTCCTGCTGCCTGAAAATGTTCCTGTCTCTGGTGTCTCAACTAGGGCAGGCTTTGGCACTATCTGCAGGCACCAGAGGAGCTTAAAAGTCTTGTTCCCCTGCCCTGGTGCTCAGGGAGGGATGGCACCAAGCAGCTGAACCAGTGCTGTTCCTGTTTGGTTTCATTAGTAGGTTTCAAACAAGTGTGGTGTTCGAAACGACAAGGCAATCTCTTCTTTGGAGATGCAGTTAAACTTGACTTGAATTCCAGCTGGCCTAGTCTCTGGCTTTAAACACTGGACCTTGCTTCCACAGCAGGGTAAGGATAAACAATTCTCTTGTGGTCTCTGGTTAAAATTAAGCTTCAGATCTCTGCATTTATTGTGTTTAGCTAAGACAGCTCGATCAGACCACCCTTCCCTGCCTCCACCTGTTTCTCAGGATCTCCTTCTACCATGCTTTCCAAAGGAGATGAATTTGGCTATGGGAGAGGAAGAGCGAATGGATGCATTACTCTTCTTCTACCCCTTGTCTTGTGCTCATTTTGTAGAGGATCTGATACAGTCCCCTGTCTAGGGACTGGTATGTAACTTTGGGTGCTAACTCAACACTAACAGCCCCAGTGTCTAGGAGAACGCTTGCTTGGTTGGCTGACAGTGGAGGGTTGTGCACGCTGGCTGATGACCCGAGGTGGGGCTTGGAAGCCATTAACTGTAACCTTGAAACATGGCTAGAGTGTGACAGTTTCTTCCTTAGGGAAGCACGTGTCAGCAGGGGTACTGCCTAGGGAATGATTAGCTGCCCAAAAAGGATGTAGAAGTGCCCCATGCTTGTATGGGGGGCTGTGCTGTGGCTCTTAATAATCCATAGGTGTGTATGTGTGCTTGTCATTAATGTGGGTATAAATGTGACATGGCATTCTTGTCCTGAGGTAAGCAATGCACAATTTAAGATTTGGCTTGCACCTAGGCTGCCTCTCTGACCCTGTTTTTTTTTTTTTTTTTTTTTTCTCTCTCCCCACCACCGCAGGCTCGGGCCCAAGCGGAGGCCCTCCACATTGGGGATGTACACTTTTCTGTCAAGCCTGGTTCCAGCACCTCCTCTCCCAAGCTCCACTCCAGCGCCGCGGTGCACCGGCTCAAGAAAGACATCCGGCGATGCCACCGCATGTCCCGGCGTCCCCTGCCGCGTCCAGACCCCCAGAATGGCGGGAGCGTAGGTGGCGGGGCTGGCATCCGTCCTCCTGTCTCACCCTTCTCGGAAACCGTCCGCATCATCAACCGTAAGGTGAAACCCCGTGAGCCCAAGCGCAGCCGCATCATCCTCAACCTCAAAGTCATTGACAAAGGTGGGAAACCAGCCAACGGGGCCGGGGCCCTGGCTCGGCCCAAGATCCCATCCCGAAACCGCGTCATTGGCAAGAGCAAAAAGTTCAGCGAGAGCGTCCTCCGCACCCAGATCCGTCACATGAAGTTCGGCGCCTTTTCGCTCTACAATAAGCCATCCACTGCTCCTGCCCCTTCTCTGGAGGGCAAAGGGGAGGCCGAAGGCTCCCAGGCAGCTTCCTGTGGGCTCATTATGGGCTCCACCCCCTACGACGCCCCCAGCTCCAGCTCCTCTGGCTGCCCGTCACCTGCCCCCCATTCTTCCTCCGACCCAGATGATTCCCCTCCGAAGCTGCTCCCTGAGACCCTCAGCCCAGCCATCCCCGACTGGCGTGAGTCGGAGGTCCTCGACCTCTCCATCCCACCTGAGTCAGCTGCCACCAGCAAGCGTTCTCCCCCAGGAGGGTGCAGTGGGGGGCAAACGCCCTCCTTGTCCCTTTCATCTTCTGACCCGGAGCAGGAGGCCGGCGACTGGCGTCCCGAGATGTCTCCTTGTTCTAACGTGGTGGTCACAGATGTCACCAGCAACCTCCTCACCGTCACCATCAAGGAGTTCTGCAACGCGGAGGATTTTGAGAAGGTGGCGGCAGGCGGTGGCGGAGGAGGCAGCAAGTGAGCAACCAGGTCCCCCCGCTCCAGGGGTGTGGGGGCAGCTCTACCTGCGAGAAGTCGTGGTGCGAATGGCTGTCCTTAGTTCTGTCCTTCTCCCCTTGGCTGTCCCTCTGCCCTCACTGCCACCCTTCCTCCTCCTTTCCACCTGCCCATTCCCTCTTGCCTGGAGGCTGGAGCATGTCAGTGGAGGGCAGTGGGGGCACCCGCCGTTCTTGGGTGTTGCTGCCACTGGGAGGGGGCAGGGAGGGTTGTGGTGGGGCTGGGAAATGGTTGTTTGTGCTTGAATGTGGTGTTGTCCAACGGGCAGTGGAGCCTTTGGGGATGAGGGATGGGTGAGCGTATGTCTGTGTGCCTGTGGGGGTGGTGGGGAAGATGCTCTTTCCCCTCCTTCCCCTTCCTTCTTTGACAAAAGCTGAAGAGAAGCTCCAGACCCTTGAGGGGAGGATGTAAGAGGATTGGAGCCCTTGTCTGCTCCACCCAAGCCTTCTCCCACAATGTGCATGCAGTCTTTTCCATTCCTATGTTTCCCCATTGCCATGACTCTGATCCTGCCATCCTTCCCCTCCGCAGCCTGTGGCCTGGATCTGCTGTCTCCTGTGCTGTCCTCGTGGCAGTGGCTGATCCAGATGCCCCCAGACTGAAGGGGAGAGGGGCAGGTGAAACGTCATGGCTGGAAGGTGCTTCAGACAAAACTGGGGTGGTGGGGGGTGCCCCATGCAGCGTACGCCCCATATTGGCTTCCCCTTTCCTTTGACTATTGGTGCTACCTTGGCAGTTGTATGGGCATTTTCAGGTGGCCTGGTCCCTCTTCTCCTGCATCTTCCAACTTGCTTAGCTCCGCAGGGGGAAGGGAGGAAAAGGGGAGTCTGCTTCCAGGCCAGATCTTCTTCCTGGTGTTCATCACTTGCACTTGCCTGGGGGTAGAGGGCATGAAATGCCCTTCCCTGGCTTTTCTGTGGTGGAAGTGGGAGTTGGCTGTGCATCCATCCTGCAGTTCAGGGGCAGGTAGGCCAACAGCGTGACGCTGTCCCAGCAGGGTGAGGCTGATCTCCCACCTTGCGCATAAGCTTCCCCCGCTCCTTCGGAGGGAGGGAGGGAGGGATGGATGGATGCTAAGGTGGGTCATTTGCTCTTCCTGCTTCCTTTTGTCTCTCCTCCCCCTTCCCTGTGGTGAATGGCCTGGAAGAGGGTTCCCCTCTGTGTTTTCAGCATCTGAAACGGCCCTTACAACTGTCAACCAAAGGTGCTAATAAGAAATAACTGGCGCTCTCGCATCACATGCGTGTGTGCTGGATCTCTTCCCCAAGAGCTCCTGTGCACTGATCTAGAAATTCCTTCTCTTTGCCCCTTGCAAGTAGGAGCGAGCAAGACCACAGCTTGCCATTCTTTCCCTCTCCCCCTGACCACCCTTGTTCACATCCAAAATAAGCTCTCTCTTTCACCTGCTGTTTTTGGCTTCCTCTGTTTTCTGTATGGGTCCTAAGCTTCACGATGTGATGCAGTTCCTTTGCTCTCCCTTCTACCCCTACTCGCACATGTCTGGGCCTGTAGGGACAGAGAAAAGAGGTGCTGATCAATCAATGGGAGAGCCTCACTCTCTCAGCCCTGTCCCCTGTATTTGGGATGGGGCAGAGGGGCATCACTTCTACATAATGTGCTGCAGAGGTGAAAAGGGTGGAAAAAAATTCCCTGTGCCGGGGCTCACTTGCCCTGGGCAAGTGAACACGAGTGGAATTGGCCCCTCTGGTGCTTCCACATGAGGGTGCTCTGGAGCAGCTGGCTCTGAGGAGTGCTCTCATGTGGAGTAGTGATTTTGTGGTTGCAGTGGTCTGAGGGTAGAAGGAAGGCGGTTTCTGGGAGAGAGGCAATATTTGTCTGCCCAAGGGGCGTCGTTGGGGTGGTAGAGGAATAGACCAGCATCTGACCCTTAATTAGGGCTTCTGTGCCCAGAGCTTGTCTTTTCCCCACCTCCAGCGCCTGGATTGGTGTAATGAAATCTTTGCTGCCCTCCCCAGAAGCCTTGCCTCGCAGCAGGTGGAATTCAAAGCCGTGAGGCATGGTGAATTCACACCCTTTGCAGCTCGGTGTCTGCACAGACAGTCCGAGGGGGATTCCAGGTGCTGTTAGCACCACCCTTTGCACACCTCTTTCATTTTCTTTCCTTGGTTCAAGAGCTTAGTGGACTCTTTGGGGATGTGGTTGCATTCACAGCTGAAGCTAGGGGCAGGGAGAAAGAGACTTCCTCAATCCATTCACCAAGCTAAGGCTTCCTATAACTTGTTGGACTCGTGTGCGTGACTGTATTAATACCTGCCTGTATTTTTCGTGTCTGTATTTTTTTTTTTCATCTTTCCTGTGCCTGGCACACCCGGGGATCCCTTATTTTAGCATAGCCTATCCATTTGACTGCAGCTTCAAAGATGAGCAGTTTGTAGGCGTAGGGAAAAGCTCTTTCTTAGGGAAATAGCGAGGACATTCTTCTCTTGTATTTCCCCCTTCTGCACAAGGATTATTCTGCGGGTGCAAGATAAGAGGAGCTTATTTGTGAGGTGGATGCAAACTGGCCAGTCACTTTAGGCTGTCAAGTTACTGTTTGGTGTGTATGTGGTGATGTGTTTTGTTTCGTGGTATTGAGGTTCTGAAAAAAAAAAAGACTGACGTGTTTAAGTGGGAGATAAAAGGGAACTTTAATAGGAAACTCTTGATGTATTTTGGCCAAGATGTGTTCGCTTGGCAGAATTCTTTTCCCCAGTGTCTCTTGTATGGTGTTCTTTGGGGGCAGGGGGCAGGAATTGTTTAATTGAAGGGTTTTTGCCTTTCTCCAGAGTGACAAGCAAGGGGACTGTCTGTGAAAAGCAAAACAGTGGGTCACTGTAGGGATACTCCAAGAGGACCTTCTTCCTGTGGTGAGGAGATGAGGGGACTTGTTGTGGCAGAGGAACTTGTGCAGTAGATCCTCTTTGTGGAGGAAGAAAGGAGTATGATCCGGCTTGCAGACACAGCTCGACTGCTTGTGTGACAAATCTCTCCCTGGGTGAGTCACCAGGTGGGAACCAAACCCTGAACCTCTGGATCCAAAATAAGGATCCCGTGCTGTTTTGAGTTAGAGGTCTCCTAACTTGAATGCAGCAGCAGCCTCAAGTTCCCTTAGGTGGACAAGCCACTTGAGGCTGACTAACCTACCTTCGTATTCACGTGGGTTACACTCCTCCTTCCAAATTTTTGCCCTTACTCCTTAACGGAGATGGGAAGGAAGATCTATCCATGCTCTTTAAAAAGGGCGTGGGATGGAGGGAGGAGTTTATTTGAAAGTATCCCCTTCCCTTGCCCGTAACCCCTAGGAAAGAAAAAAACAGGGAAATATTCTCTGTGTCTGTGCCATGTTTGTTCTCTTGTCGTCGTGTTTTTAGAGGAGATTTTATGATGGAGTGGAAAAAAGTGAAATGATTAGTTTTGCATAAAAAAAGAAAAGTTTAAAAAAAATTTCTACAGGGAGAAAGCGAGAGAGAGAGTTTAAAAATTAATAATAAATGCAGTGATTGCACAAACTGTAGTGGTATTAGATGGTCCTTAGAGAAAAAGAGTATTTTGTAGTATCGAAGCATGTGTGTTTGGGATGGTGTTTGACTTGCTTGAACTGGAGAGAAAGGCATTCTGGGACTAAGCAGCGATCTCTGAGCTGAGAAGGCAAGTTGCATTTTGGAGGACCCTGTCTACAAACCTTTCCCGTCCTTGCCTCCCAAGTGTTGGAGTGAGTTTCCTTCCCTCCCATACCTCTCCTGTGAGCTAAGGTGGAGTCTCCAAGTGGTTTTCTGGCCGAGTGGCCTTCAGAAATGGCCGGTCGTGTTCTGGCAGAACATGGATCAGGCCACCAACATGGAAACAGTTGACTTACTTTGCATGCACAGCAAGCTGCTAAGATTTGGGGTTGGCATGTACCTTTCCTGCCAAGTTGCTGTCTCTTCTCTTTTCCCTCCCCCATATCCAAGCAGGATTAAACATGGTGGGCTTATCTCCCGGGAAGCAGATATGCCTCCCCTCGGTAGGGTCTCTTAGCTTCTTCCAGCATCAGGTAGGGAATGGCATTTTTCCATATAGGATTCACCACATCAGGACAGAGAACCGAGTCCCATCTGTATGTAGTCCGGCGTTCCCATCCCTGACAGCAGTCAGATCTTTGGAGCCAGATGAGAGAGCTGCTTTGTGTGCTCTAAAGGTGTTGCTGAGTGAGGCACACCCTCTTCTTATGGCCAGCAAACGCTGGAGGTTTTGGGGAGGGGAGAGGAGCACCCTGACGGGACTGTGCTCGCGTAGGGCTGCCGCCTTCCACTCCAGCTTCCTGCGAGGTGGCAGGGAAGAGTTGCCCAAATGTTTCTTCAAAGCAAGGAGGCAGCTCTCGTGTGCTGGCTTCCTCATCCCAGATGCCTCTGCTGGATGTTCATCTGGTGCGTGGGAGTAACTGTGGGGGAAGAGAGAAGCCACCAGATGTTGGTGTCTGAACAGAAGGTGGCAGGCAGGGGACGCTAGGACAGCTTTTCTTGTCTGGACTTCTCTGGTGCCCTTGGCTTTGCAGTGGCAGGTGAGGGATGTCTCGATGCCTCCCAAAGCCTGGGCTGCTTTTGGGAACTTCTCTCTCTGCCCATCGAGCTCTGTCAGTGCTTCCCACGGCCTTCAGCTTGGAGCGGCAGCTTCCTGTCTCGTGCTCTCTTTTCTCCTCGCTGAGCAGAGCGGGACTGGGGAGGCGTGAAGCTAATGGGATGCAAGCTCCTTTTGGGATGGAAAACAGAGAAACAGAGTGTGGCGAGCAGGCCTAGCTGTAGTGAGCCACTACTTAATTTCTGTTTTCAGAAGAGAAAGGGAGCATTCCTCTGCATCTCCCCTTACCAAAGTTCCCAGGGGGATTTTATGAAATAAACAAACAAAAAAAAAAAAATCCTGCAGGTAGGAGCTGTCTCTGAGCTGAGTCTTCCTAGGGATTTCACTCCCTTTCCTAGCCCCTCTTTGTAGAGGAGGTTTCGGCAGCTCCCAGTGTTTGGAGATGATCACCGTCCTGGGGACCTCCTGGCAGAAAGAGGTTGCCATGCTGAAGGATGGTGTCCCGAGCCCCCCGTACTTTTGCCCACCCCTGGTTGTGGCATTAGTGGGGCTGCTGGGGAGCAGGTCCTTCTTCCCAGGGAGGTGTAACAAACCTGGAGTGCGTGTCTAAGTGCTTATTTTTCCCCTCGCCTCCTTCCCCACCTTCCGACAAGACCTTTTCCTCCTTGCCTGGCGCATCCTTTTACTCCAATGTCGCTTGCTTTTGCTGCATTTTTCAATCGCCCAATAATCGTGCAAGAGCTGGGATCTTATTTACTTTTTATATATAAATATATAAATATAAAATAAACTCTCCCCTTCCCCTCTTTTCCCCTCCCTGTCTCACCCACCACCCCGCACGCAGCCTTCCTGATGTCGGTTCTGAAGGTGATGTGGTGTAGAGGGTTGATTTGGGGCCAGGGATTTGGTGCCTCCTGGCTTCTGTTCCTTCTTGGTTTGCCATGGCCTTTCTGCCAGCTGTGTCACTGCCCTGTGCCTCCGTCTCCCGCACGCAGAGGGGGTGGTGGGTGGAGGGGACCATCCTGCTGAGGGTGCTGGCAGCCCGACTCCTGCGGCGTTTGCCCAGAGCCAGAGGAGTGCTGAGTATCACTTCAGAAATCCCCCTCTCCCTGTCCGTGCTTCCTTCCCTAGGTAACTCCAGCAAGTATCTTCACTTCATCGATGCTTTGGGGTTCAGCAAATAAGTGGCTTTATTTTCTTTTCTTCTATTTTTTTAGGTCCCTCCCCAGAGCGCAATGTGTATGGTTTGTTTTTGGGGGTGTAGATGGGAGGAGATGTTGGAGTCTGTCTCCATCCTCACATTTGCTCTTCCATCCTCTGCTTCTCTCCCCTTTTGATGTTGCCCTGTGTCAGACTGACATCTCTAGTGGGGTTGCACCCTTGTCTGTGCAGGGTCAACGGGCTTGGCACCAGCAGCTTCACGTCTTCTGCGTGGTGAGTCTGAGGTGCCCTCTGTCCCACCTGCCTCACTTACAAGGATGTCGCAGGAGTTCTTCTTTCTCCTTTTCATTAGATTTCTCCTTTCAGGAGTGAAGGGAGGTGTTTTCAGTTTGCCCTTCCTGTCTTGGTGGGCTGCCTCTGGCAGCTCTTCTGGCTTCTACATGGTGGGAAACGATGTCTCCAGGACTGGCTGAAAGCATGGTCCTTGGAGTGAGAGCCCCTCCACCTTGGGTAAGTGCTGTACTTTGAGCCCTCTCCCTCCCGATGCACTCAACGAGAGTGCCAGCAGAGACGGCGCTGAGGATGGAGGAGTGGTGATGCCCTCCGCACCCTTGGGTTGAGCAAAGCAGGGAAGTGCGCAGCAAGCACTGGGAAGAAATGAGGTGACAGAAGAGCGGCTAGATGCAATTAGGGTGATGCCAGCTGCAGCAGTGGCTCAGAAAAATATATCTGGCGGGAGGGAAGGGGCACGGTTGGGACAAGCAGCCCAAGCGTTCATTCCTGTTGCTGGGCCCTGGTTCTTGACTTTGTTCCTTCTTCAGCTGAGCACTTAGAGCTTGCACTAAACCGTAGGAGCATGGCTGCATGCATCAAAGCACTTCATGGGGCTTTGGGGCCTTGTAGGGCTAGTGGGGCCCTTAGGTGCTCCTGAGCAGCCCCTCCAGCTGCGCCCCGCTCTCTGGGGGGTGCTGAGGGTTTCCATTTGGGCAGAGCAGCAGGTAGGTGCTCTTTAGCTGTCCTGGAGGGAGCCTGCTGCTTCCAGCCCTTCAGCTGCGGAGGGGGATGTAGTCTTAGGTCAAGTTCTCAAGCAGAACAAAAAAAAATTCATTGTGATTACTTTTTTAATTTTTTTTTTATTTTTTTAGAAAAAAAAAGTTGTCATACCCATGCCTCCCCCAGGCTAATTGGCTTGGTCTGCTCTCCTCCCCTCCTCTTCTGCTCTCCCCTGCCATTAGGCCTTGTACGCTCCTTAAGAATAGAGGACTCTCTCTATTTGGAATTTTTTTTTTCCCCCCTGTTTTCTTTTTGGATAGAAAGTTGTCCAGTGGTGGTGGAGGACAGGGGCCTGCCTCATCTGTTCCTTTCACCTTCCCCAGTGCCAAGCTTAGGCTGAAATCCTGCAGATTCCTGCTAATACTGAACTTGAGCAGGCGAGTTACCCCGCTGAGCTCTGCGGTACTTGGGTGCTTCAGATTCTGCCTGTTGCTTGAGTTTTGGCAGCGTCAGAGCCTTTTCCTTTCTCTTAGAGAAGATCAGACCTCACTCCTAGAGTGCTGATGGTTCTGGTGCAACCCATCTGTCTTTTATTTCCCCTCACTTGGCATACAGAGTGAAGGTGGTAATTTTTTTTTTTAATTTAAAATAAACCTAAATATGTATCTTGTAATTTTTTTTATTTTGAAAAAATGCATTTAAGGATTGTGCACGGATGAATTGTATATCTATATATTTTTTTTTGTCTTGCGATTTTCATTTTAAATATAGTGTTTGTTCAGGTTTTATTTTGTTTTTTTTAATCCAGTTCCCAGCTGGCTAAACTCTGTCTAGAGCTGATGGGTGGGAGGCGTAGCCACTGGAGGGGTGATTGAATCGCCCCTTCCTGTGGTGCTTCCCACAAGAAAATGGTTTGCTCCAGGTTTGGGGGTGGGGGTTGTGCTAATTACTCTTGTATTCTTGTACATTTTGTTCTTTCTGCTGCTCTTGAATATTGTATCGATGCCAGAAATGGGGAGTTAAAAATTAAAAAAAAAATTAACCCCAATAAATTGTTACATTCCAAAACCTGCTGTCTTCTCTTCCTTGAGTGGGCTGTGACCTGCTGGGGGTGTAAGTGACCTGCAGACCTGGTAGCGAGGACACTGAAACACCTGCCCTTAGCCAGCGTCAGTCAGCTCTGCAGTCAAATACAAACACGCATCAGACCTTCTCATGTGCTGTGGGTCAGTTCTGGTGTGGGTCTTCAGACCTCTGTGGACACGGAGAAGCTCTGCCAACGGACAAGGGGGACTTCTGTAATGCCAAGGGGAGGGGGGCCGCTTTGGGAAGGCCAAACTGTAGCAAGCTCCTCCAAAGTGCTCTGGAGAACCTCCCGTGGGCCTCCTGCATCCTTTTCTTTTAACAGTGAAATTAGATCTGAGCACAACCTTAGCCCTTGGAGGCTGGAAAACGCTTTGGGCTTTTCCCAGCTCCAAAACATGCCTAGGTGCACTGGATGATGTGCTAATCTAAGCCTGAGAACTACTCTTAATGTGCATCATCAAAGCCCCACTTTCACTCCATTAGACTCTTGCCCATAAAAATGCATTAAAAAAAAAAAAAAAAAGCTAAAGAAAAAATTCCAGGTGGGGAAAGTGGGTGGGTTTTGGGTGAGGAGGTGCTCTTCAGGCAGTCAGGGGGGAAGAGTGGGAAGTCAGTATTTCTGGGTGCTGGGAAAGGGTAGCGGCTGGGCACAGCTGTGGGGTGTCACCACTGAGCTGGCTCCCACCAGAACGCCCTCAGGGCTGCCCTTCTGTGTGGTGAGTGGGGTCTTGCCCGGAAGGGGAGAGGTGGGGCTGAGCTGGGGTTTCCTGGGCGAGAGTCACTGCTTCATTAGCCAAGGCTGCGGGTGCCTTGGGACACCCCTTCCCTGTCCGAGACTCAGAAAGTCACGGGACAGCCCTCTCCAGCAGTGATGTGTTTTGGCTAGCTAGAAGTGAGGAACACTGCCCGCCAAAGCTGAGCGCGGCCAAGGTGTTGTGCTGTTCACATCGTGCTGTCAGGCTCGCCTTGTTTCCATTGCGTGCCAAAACACTCATGAGCCCAGCACTCTCTCCCTTGTCCCTGTGCCCTAGTTTTGCTCGGACGTAAGTGGGCTTTTGGCTGGATTTGAGTACCACAAATGAAGCCACCTCTGACCCATGTTTCTGGAGCTGGAGGAAGGCTGGGAAGGCAGATGCCAGCCTTGATCGGGCGCATCCAACGAGGTCCTGCACGAGCATGCTGGCGCAGGCAGACCCTGTAACCAGGGCAAGGTGATGCAAGCCGCGTTTTTGGGGCCATAAGACCTGGAAATGAAAGAAGCCAGGATTTCTGCGCTGTGTGGAGTCTACGGATCCCCAGGTGAGACAGACTGAAGGTGGACATGGGCCCACAGGGTGGCAGCTGCAGAGGAGCCCTTCTGCCAGCCGGTGAGGGGCTGCCTTGTTCCTGCAGGGAGGGTTAGATGGGGGACAGCTCGTCCCTCTGGCTCAGAACAGGGGGTGTCTTTCTCCTGTCAGCAGCCCATCCCAAATGTCCCTCTCATCTCGGGGGCCACGGCACGGTGGCCCCTTGGCCCAGCTTGTCCTGCCTGCAGCTGCCCCGTGAGGACAGCTGCCAGCCCGAGACACCGTTTGGGCGCTAATTAGATGGAAGAAAATCCCCTTAATCTCTCACTCCCCATCCCTCTGGGCTGAATCCATGAGCTCTTGTTAAAACCAGCTTCTGTCACCACTCCTGCTCAAAATCGGCTCCCCAAAGCCCCTCCATCACCTCCCCCCACCCCATCACCCGCAGGAGGGCATGGTTTCGGCATCACTGCGTCCTCATGGAGCCAGCCGCGCACCGAGCATCTTTGAATCATTATTCACAGGACGGAGAGGCTGCTCTGTCTGCTCACCAGTCTGAGTCATCACCCCCTGTGAAAAATCTATTTTTGCTGCTTCTTTGTCTCTGGGAAGAAGTCGTGGTCCCTGCTGAGGGAGAGGTCGAGACCCCAGGAGTGGTGAGCCCTGCCCGCTGCGGCACCCAACTCTTCCACCTCTGGGCACGGGCAAGTGGGTCGGGGCTGGTGTGGAGGGGCTCACCCACCCTGCTCACCCCTGCAGCAGCATCAGCCGGAGGGATAAACCTCGCCGCTGCGATCCTGCAGCCTTTGGCGATAAAATCCGGATGGCCAGGCTAGCGCAAAATCCTCAGCACAGCATCGCTTGCCCCAGCCAGGAACCCCAAAAGCCTCGTAGAGGTGTACAGCTTTTTTTTTATAGGGTCGCAGGGAAAGGAACCCTTCCCCACCCTTTGCATGGTGTGGGGTGGGCTGGCACCCACAGCACCCACGTGGGTGCATTTCAAATCCACTCCCGCCTGGCCGCTGACAGGGGTGGGCATACTGCAGGCAGGGGGTGACACAGGGGGGGTGCAATTCCCCGCCAGCACCGGAAAGGGGCAGGTGGGAGGCTGGTGGCCTCCCTTCATGCTGCGAGGCGCAGGCTTCTGTTTCCTTTGCGTCCTGCACCAGTGCCCACTCGTCCCTGCGCACCAAGCGCTCACCTGCCTGGAGCGCGCGCCGGCCTCGCTGCCTGTCACTGAGCT
Organism: Chlamydotis macqueenii; assembly: GCF_036417535.1. Lineage (NCBI taxonomy): Eukaryota > Metazoa > Chordata > Aves > Otidiformes > Otididae > Chlamydotis > Chlamydotis macqueenii. The sequence continues at coordinate 56,570,050 of NC_141556.1, forward strand.
TTCTCCACATCCACCTTCTCACCCCCATCCATGTTCACCTGTGCTTTTCCTCCTCATGGTTCGCTTCCTCTCTCCTTCTTCTTTAAACCCCTCCATCCAATTTCTTCTCCTCCTCCCCACAGCCTCCCGGCACCACAGGCCTCTTGCTGGCTCTGCGGTGAGGATTTGAGGAGGGCTGGGGTACAATGCACCCTGTGAGGAGAGAGTGCAACTGTGCCCCACCAGCAGCATCCCACTTCCTGCTTGCACGAAGCTGAACTTGAGGAATCTTTGTAGCTCCAGCTCCCTCGTTATCCACTCAAAAGCGCCTGGGGGAAGAAGATGTAATCTTTACTGGTGTTTCACATCCAGCGCTGGAGCTGTTTTAAACACACACGAGCTGCCGCTTCCCTGCCGGCTAGGAAGGATTTCCTGCCATTATTGAGCGGAACCTTAAAATCGATTTGCTTTCCCTCCACCGCTCCCCTTTGCTCGGCTGGGCTGCGCAGCCCGGGCCTCGTTGCACCTGGAGAGGGACGAGGGCACGGCTTGTGTTGGGCGGGCTGTTGGAGCAAGGAGAAAGCGGGTGTCCAAAGTGTCGTCTCTGCGAGCGGTTTAGGATAAAGCGATGGTCAGGGAAGATTAAATGTAGGTATTTATTTCCCAAATGGATGGCGTGGGCGTGCGGGGCAGGGGGTGAGGCATCCCACACGGCCGCTCTCTGCCAGCGCTCGTGCCTGGGCTGGGAGAGCAGGAGGCATTCCCAGAGCTGGGAAGTCACCGGGTTTAATTTTTAGGAGAAAGGTGAGGAGGAAAAGGCCATGAGGGTGGGGACGCCCGATTGCGAGGTGATGACCCTCAGGGTAACGAGGGGGCCTTTCCTTCCAGCCTAAACATCTTACCCCGGGGGCGGGGGGGAATCTTCCCCTTGGGCTGTCCCGGGGGAGCATCCCCTCGCTGGAGGGGGATTTCAGTGATTCCGAGCCCAGCCTGAGCCCAGCCTAACCCCGTCCCCGGGTGCCCCCACGGCCTGGGGGAGGGGTGCTCATCCCACAGCCAGGGAAGGATGCTCGGCGGAGGGTTTGGGGGGGGGGGGGGTTACCCTGAGAGAGGCTGGGCCGGGGCGGGGGCGGTGCGGTGCGTGCGGCACCGCCCGGCAGATATAAGCGTGGCGCGGCGGGGCCCCGGCGCCGGTGTTGCTGCCGGTGCCGTCCTTCCCCGCCGACTCCCTCCGCTCCGTCCCTCCATCACCCCCCCGCTTTGTTTTCTCGCCGTCCGCGGGCTCGGGCCCCCCACGCCGCTGCCACCCTGAAGTTTCTGGCGGTGCTGCTGGCGGCGGGCATGCTGGCTTTCCTGGGGGCCATCATCTGCATCATCGCCAGCGTCCACCCGGCCGGTACCGCCGCTCCCGCTTCTCCCCCCGCCGCCGCCGCCGACAATGACTCGGCCGCCGCCGCCCTGCTGCCCGCCGCCGACAAGGGGCTGGGAGCACTGCACGGCCCCGCCGAGGCTCTGGCCAGTCCCGGGCCGCGCTTACCGGGTGCCCCTCCGCCTCCTCCCCTCTTCAGCCGCTTCGTCTGCACGCCGCTGAGCGCCGAGTGCCCGGCTACCGGTAGCGCCACCGGTACCGGCAGCGGCCCCGAGGAGCTGCTGGCGCTGCGGAGCGCGGCGGCCCAGCTGCGCCGGACGGCGCTGGAGCAGAAGGAGCGGATCCGTATGGATCAGGAGACCATCCGGGAGCTCACCGGCAAGCTCAGCCGCTGCGAGGGCGGCCTCCGAAACCCCCCCCTCCCCGCCGCCGCCGCCGCCCCCCCGCCTCCCGCCGCCGCCGGGCTCCGCGCCGCCCCGCACCCCGGCACCATGGGCCACCCCCCCGCCGAGCCGCCCGCCGTGCGGGAGCTGGAAGAGGCCGTGCGAGCCCTCCAGGACCGCATCGACCGGATAGAGGTGCGAGGGATGCTCCCCGGGGGGTGGGGGGATGCTCCCGGGTGGGGATGCTCCCGGGCCTCTTGGAGGGGGGGATACTCCGCACACACCATTCCCCAAGCCTGCTACCACCCGCACCCCGAACGCGCTCGTCCCCTTTGCGAGGCTTCAGGCAGGTGCTCCTCACCTGCCCTTCCCCGAGGTCTCACCCCAGGGGCGAGGGGCTCACTCTCAGCACGCCCCTCTCTTCCCTCTGTGCCGGGTGGTCCCAAGGGGCCAGGGCTGCCCTGCTTCCCCCCACCCCAGTCTGCCCCCAGGTGGGGTGCCTGGCTTACCCTGTAGCCTCCACCAAGGCCTCCACCAGAGCGGGACGTCAGCTCAGGGCCAGACCCTGCCCTTGAGCAGAAAGATAAATCCCATCCGCTGCTGTTGCGGTTACGAATGGGACACCTCGCAAAGTAAAGGGTGGTGCCACCCACTGCCAGCCCAGCACCCCTTCCCCTCAGGGTTCTTATGGAGAAGGGGGCAGCTGGGGCCGCTCGCCGTGCCCATCGCTGCGGCATCGGGCTGTTGGGTCTTGGGATGTTGACCCCTGGTCATGTGCCCAGCAGGCTCAGCCTGTAGCCCAGCCGCAAGCCAGTGGCACCAAAGGCTCTACCCCAACACCTGCGATGGGGCCTGTCATAGAGCGTTGGGCACGTTGGTCTGTCTGGGCTGGTGTGGGCTCAGCAGTGGCACAGAACTCGGCAGAATTCGCAGGACGCAGCCGGGGCAACAGTTTGGGCAGATGAGAGCTGTTGGAGGGGAGTTGGCTCGTTTCCCCAGGGAGTCTGCTTGACATGCTCCATCTTTTCTGGGGGTTGTGTTGTCCTCTGAGGTCTGCTGTGGCCAGAGCCACCTAAACCTCCTTACTTTCCCCTTTGGTTCCCTGCTGTCCTCTCTGCTCCTCCCTAGAGCGTGGAGCTTGGAGGGAGGCCAGGGCAGGACCCTGTGGGGTCCCTTGCCCCAGCTTTGCCCTTCTGGCCCCCCACCCTTCACTACAGCCCCACAGGCACAGTAGCGGCAGGCCACGGGTGAAAAATTCAGAGCCGCTAAGGTCACAGGCTGAGAAGCGAGATGGAGAAGGGAGGGTTATCATAATGGCTGGAGAGATGAAGAGGGAGAGAAAGCTGCCAGTAAACGCGTGCACACGCATAGGGAAAGAGCTGGAGAGCGGAGGAAGCACCGGTGAGCAGCCAGGGTAATGGACACGCACATGCATGAAAACAAACACGGAGACATGCCGAGCACGTGCGGGGAGAGGCGCGGGGGGATGCGCAGCCCGGCTGAGCACGATGTCCAGAGCCCAACGCAGCCAAAGAGAGGGACGGAGCCACCCTGAAACCCTCCCCTGCAGCTCCAAACAAAGAGATTCTCATGAGCAGGATCGCACAACCGGGCTAAGAAATGCAGGTGCGGACAGCAGACGTGCTCACCCAGAAATAAAGGGCAGGGAGGGGGAATCAGCCCCTGCACACGCCCACCAGTGTGTGGGCAAGGACCAGGCGATGCGTGGTGGGACGGTGCCCGGCACATCAGTTTGAACCTTGGGGAGCATCGGGCCTTTAGCTGCTCTCCGGTCACGATCTCCCCATTCCCTGAGTTGGCTGCGTCACCCGTGAGCTGCCCTGGCCCCTCTCCTGGGGTTTCTGGTGATGGCGGGGCGGGGGTTTTGGGGTGGAGGAGGGTGAAGCTGACAAGGGCCAGAGCAGGCTCTCGCCTGCACCTGCGGAGCCTGGAGCGATGGCTGGGTTGAACCTCGCATGTGCACATAGAGATGAGGAAGATGAGCATCGCGTCACCAAAGATGTTCCCTCTCACGCTGCTGGGGACCCAAGGGTCCCAGGGGTACTCCACAGGGGAGATGCGGCACCCCGAAATATGGAATGGAAATAGGAAATAGGGCAGTGTATTGCAGGTGAGATGGACTTTGGCGGCCTGGGGTCTGGCCTGCTGTAAGGTGTCACCTGGGCCGGCCTGGTGACAGCCACAGCTCAGCCAGCCAAGCCCTGGGGTCCCACCTTGGCTGTGAGGCCAAGGCTGTCCGTACTCCCCTCTGGGCAGATACCCCAAAACTTGACGACAGGCTGCTTGTATTTCTCTATCCCATGCATCTCCCACCGGTCAGCCCTGGGAACCTTCCTGGATACCCCATGGTGGGGGATGGGGGGGCACCCCTGGCCCCAGCAGCATCTCCTAAAGCTCTCCCCAGCTCACCCCAGAAGGTGACCTGGATGGGGACAGTCCCAGAGCGACTGGCAGCACGCCAGAGGCTCCGCGAAACCCAGCGGGAGGCAGGGAAGGAGAGGAAACCCTGGTGAAGGCTGCAGTGGCTTCGCCTTGGGAGAAGGATGACAAAATGCCATACCCCTCCCCAGGGAGGCTGCGTCCCAGGGCATCTCCCTGCGGGCAGTGAGTGCCAGCAGGGATGCTCACTGGCAGCTCTGGAGCTGGGATGGTGGGGAGGGGGCTGGCAGAAGATCGCTGACCTAATCTGGGTGCTTTCAGCCCCAGCTGCAAGGCATAACAAGATTTATCGATTTATTTAACTATTAAGTCATTTGATTCATCTTTGGTGGTGGTGTTTCCTGGGGTGGGGGGATCCAGGGAGGGCCCCCATGGGCTCGCTCTTTGCCCTCCACCGTTTTGGTAGGGACAGGCAAGCACAAGCATGGTGTTCGCATTGAGACATCTTCTGTCACGTTCTCCTAAACCCCCAAGGCATCGCTCACGCTTTCCTCTCGTGCAGCAGCCTGGCTCGGTTTTTTCCTTCTGTTTTTGAGAAGTGTGTCTGTTCCCCCCCCCCGCCCCCCGCTGCCGCTCTCCACGCGTGCTCACATCCATACGCTCGGGTGCATCTTGGCACGCAGAGCCGGGGGGCCCAGATGCTCCTTTTCCACACTTTTAATTACCGCTGCACATGGAAACGGAGCAGTTTTGGAGTGAGGAGGGAATAGCCCCAGCCCCCTGGGCTGTGCTGGGTGCAGATGCCATTTTCATCCCTTGGAGGGGAGCTGACCTGGAGGGGGGACAGCCAAACAGGCCCTATGGGGAACCTGGCCTCAATAGAGCTGTAACAGCTTGTTTGCTTCTCAGCCGGTGTCCGGCTGTTCTGTTGTGGCCGGTGACCCGGCTGCTGGCAGGAAACCTGTGGGTAAGGGCATGGAAACAGGAGTGAGCCGTCTGCCTCCCTCCCATCTCCATCTCCAGCAGAGTGAGGATGGAGACCCCTGAATCGTGACAGCCCTGGGCCCCCCAGTGAGGTTTGAGGGGGACAGGAATGGGCAGTGAACTCTCCTCTTGGGAGGAGGAAGAGGAGGGGAAGGCCAATGCGTCCCTGCTCGCCCCCCACCCAGAACAGTTGCTCCTGGGGTTTAATGACCCTCAAGCTCCTGCCTGGGTCCGAAAGAATCCAAAAAGGTGGCAGGGTCTGAAAAACCCCGGTGCGGCGGGTGTGCCATCCTGCAGCAGCGAGCATCCCATGGCGGTGGCCGCCGAGGAGCTGCAGGCAGGCTGGGAGGATTCGTGGGTCCAGGGGAGGGAATGAGGCTGCTGTGTGCGCACACCCAGCTCAGCATCGTGGTCCCTGGGATGCGCCGGGGGCATCTTCCCGCAGGCATCGTCCCATGGTCCTGCCCACCCTGTCCCAGCAGCTAAGGTGGGCACTTGCATGCCAGAGGCCGAGGGGGAGCAGCGGGGCCCAGATTTGGCGGTGCATTAGTAAATGAGGCTTTGATCTCCTTACATAAATCAAAGTGAATTTGCCGACCGAGGGCTACAACCCGAGCGAGTGCACATCGACGTGCCTGCCAATGGCCCCCCACCTCCCCCACCCCGCCAGCTGCTGACATTTAATGTGATTAATATCACCTGGCATCTTTCAATCTTTTTCGCTGGCTCCGGTGGCCAAAAACATCGAACGAGCCTCCCCCACACCCGCTGCCCACTCCCCTGCTGCCTGCGCAGCAGCAGATGGGAAGCCGGGCGCCTGCCGAACAGCCGGGGAGAAGGCGCTTCCCCCCCCTTCCCCTCCCCGGAGGTCACCAGTTGATAACAATTGCACAATTAGCATTAATAATTTTGCAAATAATTTGATTTGGGAGAAAGATGCTCAAGCGACAACTTGGAGGTGCGGAGGACGTTGAGGGGATGCAGCCCAACTCTGCACCGGGGGGATCACCCAACACGTCCTGGCTGCGGAAGGTGGCATAAGAAGGTCTGGTCTCCTGTCCGGCCGTGGTCTGGCTGTGGGGATGGGGATGGGGTCTGCTAGGATGCTCCTGGGATGGTGGGGTGGGCCTCAAACTTGGCTGGATGAGGCTACTGGCTGCATCCCTTGCCGCAAGGAACATGGGGCCAGCAGTGGTTTGGGCAGCAGTGTGGGTCCTGCTGTTGGGCTGGAGGAACTGGGAAGAGCTGGGAAGAGGGACGGAGGGGGAAAAACCTCAGGAAAGGGGAAGGAATTGAGCAAAAGGGGAGAGAGAGCGCGTGTGTGCACGCAGAGGGGAGCATCAGGAGGAGACGCTCCGAAGCCAGAGAAGCGAAAAAGTCATAGGGAGAAAAGTTACAGAGGGAAGAAAATAGCAGCAGGAGGAAGGGGGAGGAAAAAAAAAGCGCTCAGTCACTACTGAATAATGTAGGGCAGGCTATCGAGGGCTAGCGAGAGCGACAAAAGCTCCCAGCCTCTTCTTTTTTCGTCATTAACAGATGGAGCCATGCATGAAAGCAGGGACGTAGGCTCCAAACCTGCGGCTCGAGCAATCAAAAGCGTGCGGCAGACGGGAGCGTGCCAGCCTCCGCCGCAGCCAGGCGGCATGAAAGGATGCGAAAAGCTCTTGGAGCCCGCGGGATGTGGACAAAGAGGCGAAGGAGACCCCCTCATCCCACCTGCCCTGCCCCCTGCCAACCCAGCCAGCTCCGTTTGGATACGAGTGCAGGCAGCCCCGGCTGGGAATTATCCCTGATGGAAGGATGGGAATTAACCTTTTCGCTCGCCTTTCTGCTCATCCTGCTATCCCTTCCCTGCTTCTCAGCCGGCTGCGCCAGTGGGCCCCCAAGACCCCCACAAAAAAAGGGTTAAAGCCCTCTCCCTGTTGACTAATCCCTCCCTGTTTTACGGAGACCGCAGGTAGGACGCCCTTTGCCGGGCGCTTTTCCCTTCCCAGAGGGGTTTTGCTCTCTGCGAGAGCACCCCCGGTGCCGCCGGAGCGAGCCAGCAGCGAAAGCTGGCGTTCGGTCAGGGCTGGCAGATGTCCCCCACACAACCTCTCTTTTCTTGCTGGGTTTTGGTTCTCCACGTTGTTTTTCCTCACAAAACCTGCGCATTTGTCCTGGCAGAGCCCGCTGGAGGCTTTTCCAGGCCCCAGGACGTCACAGCCGCTCTCTTATTTGCAGCCTGAGTTTGTTCCTGCCCGGTGCGGGGCCATTTGTGCTCACACGAACACCATCTTCTCGCTGCCTCTCTCCTTGCTCCCTTCTCCCTCCTGTTCCCATCCGCCACGGTTGCATCCTGCCTGGCCAAACCCGGCTTTCCTCCAGCCTTCCCCTCCCCTCTGTTTTTCGTGATGGATAGCAAAGATTGGAGGTGACGTGGGGGGGCATCCCCCGTCGTGTCTTTCTGTGTGTAATCATCAAGTCCTGTCCATCCTGGAAAAGTGGGATATAGGGAAGAAGAAAAAGCTGGAAGCCATGACCACAGATGAGTGTGGTGACCTCCTCCAGGCCACCTCCAAGGCGGAGGGGTTCCTGTCCAGATCAGCAGGGATGGCATCACCCCATGTCCCACCAGCACAAGCGGTGCGAATGTCCAAGGCTGAAGCAGCCATGCAGACCTCTCTTGGTGCTGCAGCAGCCGCAGTGGCCTCTGCCTTGGCCTCTGCCAGACTTCCCACCACAGCCACTCCAGCACCTTCAGAAAGGTCTGGCAGCACAGAGAAGGTGGTCACCATCTTCCCAAGCCTACGTCAGAGAGCTTAACACCCACGGATGTGGGGAAGGGAGAGGGCTGCTATTTACGGAGAAACACCAGGAGCATGGCAAAGGGCCACATTCTCCCTTCCAGCCTGGTTTTCTTCCAGCCAGGATGGAGACTCCCAGCGAGATGGGAGCTGGGGTCTTTGCAGGGTGCAGTAGTGGTTTGGAGCATCTTCACCGGGTTTTGGATCAGCCGCAGAAAGTGTTTTGGTCTGGGTTTTAACCCTGATGAGCCAAGATGTGCTCAATATCCTCAAGCGATGGGTCATGTCTCGAGGACTGGAGGACCTACCACTGGTCCCACTTCTCTGTAGCATCCTGATGGCCCGGGAGAGGCTGGCTTACGCTTACGGAGAGCTACCTGCCCAACCTGGCACACGTGCACACACCCCCCACGCACCGGCTGAGCTGGGCTAAGAGGATTACAGCCCCATTATCTGATGTTAATGTGCTGGCTGTGGTGAAGCAGCCTCACGCGCGGTGGGGAAGGGGAGCTCCAAGCTCCTTCCTGGGTTGTCCCCTCCTCATGAGAGGCTGCCTGCAAGGGATGAGGGTGCTTCCCGTGCGTCCTGCCCTTGCTCTTTTTCTGAAGCAGCAGAAAGTCACTAAGAGCAGCCAAGCTTCGTTTCGCTTCAAACTCAATGGGGGCTCTGAGAGGGGAGGTACAAAGTCAGCTGGAGCCTCTGGGAGAAGACCCTGCAGCAGATGTGAGGCTGTGGTTCCAGCTCTCCCCATGGTGGTGTGGGCTGGGCATGTCCTTATTTAACCTCTCATGGTGACATCACACTGAGTTTTCTCTTTTCTCCTTCCTTGCTCCCCCATCACCGCTGCTGCCAAGTGCAGCAGGAGCTGCCAGCCCGCACCAACGGCTCAGTGCCCACTGCCCCGGCGTTCGCCCGCGATGCCCTTCACACCAAGATGGAGCAGCTGGAGGAACAGCTCCTCTCCAAGATCCTGACCCTGCAGAAGGAGCGCCAGGCCGCCAGTACTGACCGCAGCCAGCAGCAGCACGACATTGAGAAGGAGCTGAACTCCCTCCAGAACCGGGTGACGGAGCTGGAGCATGGTGAGTCCTGCCTGGCGGGGATGAAGGTGGTGCAGGGGGGGTCCCTACCCCTGGTGCATCTCCAGGAGAGCCTCAGGACAGGCCACCCTCATCCCAATTATATGTGCTGACCCTCCTCTCCATCCTTTACACGTAGGACCACCGGGCTACAGTCCTCCTGATGCCTTCAAGGTGACCATCCCAGTACAGAACAACTACATGTACGCCCGCATAAAGAAGAGCCTGCCGGAGCTCTACGCCTTCACCATCTGCATGTGGCTGAAGTCCAAGGCCCTGGCGGGGCTCGGCACCCCTTTCTCCTACTCCGTCCCGAGCCAAGCCAACGAGATTGTGCTGCTGGAGTGGGGCACCAACCCCTTGGAGCTGCTCATCAATGACAAGGTCAGTCCAGCTGGAGCAGGGATGGGAGAGAAGCCTCTGCCCTCATCTCCCATGCTTCAGCTTTCCTGGGAATTGATGCTCCTGGGGGTACTGGGATGGGAGAGCTGGGAGGAAGGGGCCTGGGATGGAGAGGGGAGGCAGGAAGATGGGGAGGATGGCTCACGGGGAGGCAGAAGCAGTGCATTCAGATGTCTGTTGAATTTGGGGTGCTGCCACCGTGGGGGTGCACCCCTTGCTCTGCAAGGGGCTGGGTGGACACCGGCGTCCCAGTGGCAGTCCCACCAAGCACCAGGCTCTTGCTCTTCTCATGAAGGTTGCCCAGCTGCCACTGAGCTTGAAGGACAAGGCCTGGCACCACATCTGCGTGGCATGGACCACCCGGGACGGCAAGTGGTCGGCGTACCAGGACGGTGAGCAGCGGGGCGCTGGTGAGAACCTGGCCTCCTGGCACGCCATCAAGCCCCAGGGTGTCATCATCCTGGGCCAGGAGCAGGTAGGTGCCAGCCTGACCCCCAACGGCTGCTGGTTTGTATTGCTCTGTTGAGAAGCTGGCCAGGGGACAGCCCTCAAATGGGGTGAGGGTAAGGGGTAGCACAGGCAGGAATGCTCAGCACAGTGCATTGGCAGCTTGGGTGAGGGGTTCTCCTGCCTGCTCATCCGACCTTCTGGTGGGCCACACGCACTCGTCATCTTCTCCTCTTCTCTCTCTCCATCCTTCTGTCCCCCGTTTTCTCCCTGCCTTGTCTTCTTGCACCTCCTCCTCCACGTGCCCATCCCCTCTTTGCCATCGGGCATCTTGCTCCGCTTCTCCCCAAACTTCTCCCTGTCCGCCTTGCCCTGTTTGCCCACTGGGTGCATGTTCCTTCTTCTGTCCCCATCCCTGTCCCATCACCTCTCCTGCTCTTTCCCAGGACACACTGGGCGGCCGCTTTGATGCCACGCAGGCCTTCGTAGGGGAGATGGCACAGTTTGGCGTGTGGGACCACATGCTGGCACCGGCGGAGATCCTGGGCTTGGCCAACTGCACCTCCCACCTCCAAGGCAACGTGATCCAGTGGGACGACCAGGCAGTGGAGGTCTTCGGAGGTGCCAGCAAGGGGGGCTTTGCCGCCTGCGAGGAAGGGAGGAAGGCGTGAGCAGCCCCTCAACCCCTCTCCAGCGCCAAGGAGCCTGGCGGCAGCCCCGAAGCAGAGAGCCCCTTTCTCCCCTCCCAGATCACCGACCTGCGCCACCACGCTGGGGCGATGCTCAAGCCCCCCACGCTGGTGTCCTGGGAGGGAGGGAGGGGCCCTGGCAGCCACTCTCTTGCCCCTGCACTGGCGGTGTGGCTCGTCCTCCCTCCCGGCACATCTGCCCCTGGGTCTTGCCTTGCCCCACTTCTGTTTCGGGAGGACCTCGCCGTACCAGAGATGCGTGCGGGTACGGTGAGGGTCCCTGCCTTGTCAGCCCCAACAGGGAGTGGGAAAGAGACCTTCATCCTCCCCAAACACAGTCCAGCCTCGGTGGGATGCCAGTGTGTGGGTATCCCCTGAGCACATCCCCTTTCCTTATTTATTTCTAGCGCCCGGCCAACCGGTCTTGTGAGCCCGTACTCCAAACGAGGCCAAAGGCTTGGCCAGGAGCATCTTCCCCTCCAGCCCCATCCCCTCTTCTGCCGCCTTGGTTTTCAAGCGCAGCCCCGGGGAGGCTGAGGGAGGATGGCAGAGGGTTGGTGGGGCAGTGCTCCCCCCACACACCCCCTTCTCTTGCCTCTGCTGCCTATTTGGGCAGGGCTGCCCAAGGGGAGCCAGGCTTTCGAGGCAGAGTGGGGTTCCCACAGTTGGGGGGGTCAGTTGGCCACCGAGGAAATGAGGAGAAAGGGGCAAAGCATCTCCCCCAGCCCTGGCCAAGGGGAAAAGAGCGCAGCACTGCCACTGAAGGGAGCAAAAGCAAGGGAAAAAAAAAAAGTAGACTCGGGATGGTGGTGGCTGGACGAGCCCTGCTGTTCATGCCCCGGCCTTTTGGGCATTGGATTGGGTCGCTGCCCCTGCCACCACCTTGGTCCCCTGCGTTGAGCTGCTCCTGGCCAGGGAGGGGGCCACTGCTGGCCTCGGAACTGGGGTGGGGGCGATGGAGTGGGCTGGTGTTTTCCCCGTGGAGTGCCTGAGAATATGCTGTTTCCACGCTGTGTGGTCACCAACGTCTCAATACGTGACTGAGTGAGAGTGTGTGTGTGTGTGTGTCTGGGGGTGGGAGGGTTATTTTGGGGGTCTCATGGTTGCTCAATGTGATGTTTAGCTTCCAGTGCTTCCCCCTACCCCAAGTCCCACTTTGCGCTTTTGGCAACGGCTGCTCCCTAGCCCAAGGGAGTCAAATAGGGCAGAGGGGACAGCCCTGCCACCCAGCATCACCCCCCAGCAGGGTCCCCACTGGGGGGACGCAGAGGGGATGGGGCGCAGCCCTCGTGCCAAGTGGGAAACACTGTGACCTTTGTGCACCCCGCCGAGCTGCCCCCCCTTCTTCCTCGTTCGCTTGTGCGCTTTCTCTAATGCTCATTTGTGAAAGGGGCCTCTGACATGCGCCCGTGTTGGGACATTTCTTTTGTAAAGCTGATCGTGGACAATAAATGTGATGTTTTCTGTTCGAGCCTCCTGTGGGGCGTGGGGTCACTGCAGGGATGGAAGGGATCGGCTGGCCCAAGCCGTGGTGTCCTTCCTCGGGATGCTCAAGTGGAGGGAGATGGCCAGGCCCACAGCTGCGTAGCTGATGTTACAGAAATACCATCATGAGGGTCTGGGTATTGCCACAGCGGAGGTGTCACAGTTTGGGCACTTCTCATCTACCCCACCGTGCAGGAACACAGGCTGCTGGGGGCTGGAGGGGGAGCACCTCTCCACAGAGGAGGTACCCCCATCCTGACAACAGGGAGCAGAAAGTCAGTGGGAAATTACGGCCTCCAGGTCAGACCATGATGGTGAGGAGCTCACACCTAAATCTAATTAAGAACTAGTAATGAGTTCCTGACCTAGCTAGGCACAAGCTGGTTTGCCCTCAGCACGGCTCTTGGAGCTGCCTCTTCTAGAGCAACCTCTGGCCAGGTCTGCATGATGGTTTTGCCCCTCAGTGGGTCCCATCCCTCCTAGGAAAAGTACAACCTCACTGATATCTGGGGAGACCAGAGCATAAAAGCAGAGGACCCAGTTTTCCCCAGGGCTCTGCCACTGCTGATGTGCTAGTGGAGTCTCCTTGCTGAGCCAGAACCATCCCCCGCTTCTTCTGGAGGGTATTTAATGCCATAAAACAAAGTCTGGGGCTCTCCCTTTCAACCCCTCAGCACATCTCCTCAAAGTTGAGAGCTTTTTTTTTTTTAAGAAAAAAATAACTCTGAGTACGTACTTCAGCTGGAGCATACGCTCAAGTGCTTTGCTGAGCTGCAGGCTCAACCCCGCATCACTGACTGGAAGGGGTTCAACAGGTGACCTCTGCTCATATGCCCAGATAACAGCAGCGTCGTTAGGAAGGATGGCACCTTTTAGAGGAGGAAATGCCCAAAACCATTGCTGGGGTCCCACACTTAGGAGGAGGTGCAATAGGGGAGGGACTGGTCCAGAAGACCCTCCTAATAAAACTGCAGGAGCCTTCCAAGGAGGCTTTTGGGGCTGCCGGCCAAGGCAGGAGAGCTGCGGGAGGATGAGCAAGGATGGAAACAGCCTGGCCGCTGGTGCAGGGTACTGGCATAAAACCCATTTCCTCCGGAGCCCAGGAACCCAGCCTACGCCGGAATGTGTGTGAAGCCCCTCCACCTCGGAAAAGCAGGAACAAAGGGACACCAGGAGATGCTTGAGCAGGGACTGCCCTCCGCCTCCCCACCAGATGACGCTGGCGCGATCCCAACCCCAGCCGTGTCCCCAGTACACCTGGATCCGTCACTGCTGGGATGGGAGAAATGGGGGAGCCTGGCAGCATGGCTTCTGCAGGGTGACCTCTTCTCCCCTCAGAGGGTCACAGCCAATTGGGCAGACCAAGGGGACGCAGGAAGACTTGATCTAATTTATCCAGACATTTTAAAAGCTTACGGCAAATGCCTCTGTATAAGGCTCTTCAGGAAGCGAAGGCATTACGGGGAGATTAAAAACGGGTTGGGAGACAGAAAATCAAGAGTAGGAATAAATATTTTATTTCCATCCTGCCCTGACTCTCTGCAGGAAGCAGCGGCTGCTTCTGGCCCATCTGGGGAGGAGGAGAGCAGAAGGAGAGCTTAATTTTGGTAAGCTGTGCCTTGCAAGACCTGCTAACGTGCGACAGGGCTTAAAAGGTTGAGGAGACAACAAATCAATGGCGTTGCTGGCTGGAAGGAGTAATTACAACGACTTACACATATTGCTTGCTTCTAAATTAACCAAGAGCACTCAGGAGAAGCCCAGCGTCTCTCTAAGGGCAGCCGGTTGGAAAACAACGCGTCGCACGCAGAAGAGGCGAGGAACAACAAAGTCGCCCTTAGGGGGGTTAAAGAAGGGAATTTTTAACAACGGCGCGGAGCAGGTTTCGTGGTTAGGGTAGGAGTGCTCAGCTGGGATGCTGTGTTGCGTCCAGATAACTAAGATGGCGGGGTGGAAAAAGAGGGCAAGAGCCGAAGGCAACCCAAAATGTGGGCAGAGCAGAGGTAGGGGCATCGCCGGGCTACGGCGGTTCAGCGGGGGCTGGCGGATGAGGGGATGGTGGGGAAGACAGACGGATGTGACGGATACTGCTCGCGTGTTCTCCTCGATCCCCCCACCACGGGGCTGTTAACACACTTCAAGGGCAGGAAAGGGACTGCCATTCCCCTTCCTAATCTGCAGGAGTCGCTGCTACGGGGCTTCCCATGGACTGGGCGCTTAGCCGGACTCCAACACCTCCCGTTGAAAAGGGCTTCGTCCTGCAATGAACAAGAAGATCAGGTCAAACACAGCAACAGGAGACCTTCGGGCTTGACAGCTATTAATTATCAGGTTTGAGAAGAAAATGCTGCAATTCCTGAACCCCTCCGGCCCCTGCCCGCCTTTCCAGAGGGCACCACCAGGCAGCCCTGGGACCCCCAGGTGCGCTCCTGTGCTCTCTGACCCCCACAGCATCAGCTTTGGGCTCGCAAGTGGCAGTTCCCTGCAGCAGGTCAACCTCCCGATCCCCTCAAACCAGGTCAAGCCAGCCTGCACTTCGACCCCAGGAGGTGACACTTCCGAAGTCCTCGTTACCCGCGCTGCCCTAGCAATGGGAGGCCACCTTAATTGCCTTCCTGTGCCTCTCCATCCTGCCAGGAGCCTCCTCCGCTCCCTCCCGGAGCCAGGAAAGCTCATTAAGACTCGTGTGGCACTCGCATTGGGAACGCGCCGTGCTTCCAGAGCATCTGGCACAGGAATGGCTGCTAGCGCTGCGGCAGCAGACGTTACTAGAGGCGGCAGCCGTTACTAGAGGTAGTAGCTAAAGGCACCTGTGGGGCGCTGCCTTGCCCAGCAGATCAAGGGATCCAACTGTCCCAAAGCAGGTTGCTCTCTCCTCCGGAGCAGAGGCCTGGGCTGCTTTCAGCTGCCACCCATTCCTGCACACCAGTATCACCTTCCTTGAGCTCAACGCAATGTTGCGGATCCATTCTCAGCAAAATTTGGCTTCAGCATCTTCCCCTCTGGGCCTCCTGAGCATTCCTCCTGCCTCTGGAGAACTGTGACCATCTTATCCACCCTGGGGCAGCCACAGGGTGGACCTTGGTGTGCCCCGAGTCCCCAGGCCAGGTCCTTCGGTACTGCCCGAGGTGGTGTGGAGCAGCCCCTGGGCTGCGGCTGGCAGGGAGGACAGCAATCTCCAGCCCCCTGCTTTATTGCAGAGAGGAGAAAGGGCACGGATGGAGAGGTTCCAAAACCTGGCCAGAAGCAGCCAAGAAAAGAGAGAGTTTGTGGGTGCCCTCCACCTGACGAAGAGTCAGCCTGCCGTCCGGTCTGCTACCGTCAACAGTGGAGATGGCTAAAAGAAAGCACAGGGCAGTATTTTCCAGTCAGTGGTTAGATTTCTGTTTCTCAGCTAAGGAGTACAACACAATCTAACGCCGGGTGGCAAACGGCACTTCTCTGTTTTAATGCACTTCACCATGGCTGCCGAAGGCAAAGGGCTGAAAGAGTTTCCACTTCTGATCAGTGGTGAATAAGAACAGACCAGCCGGAGCAGACCAACCATTACAGTTCCTTAGAGATCCTGAAGGGCGAATCGGACCCTTGCTCTGGACTCCTGGCGCCTGGTCTCTCTGCACGGAAACTAAAGACCAGGTGATGTGAAGCCGACTGCGTATCTGCCTTTTGCGCTAGCAGCTAAGGGGCCAGCACGCGTAAGCTGTGTTGGCCCAATAAGGCTTTGACTGGCTCGCAGTGCTGTAAGGGAGGCAGCCCGCGGAGACCCCGCACTTGAGAGTCCAGAAACGAACTGCTCACGTTTTGCTAAGCCATAGCTGACGGAGACAGGCCAGTGGGATGCTTCCCTTCCTCAGGAGGCATCTCTACCTCGCAGCCCCGCGGTTTATCCCGCCACAATCACAAAAAAAAAAAAATGGCGTTCCTATCTTTGGGCCCTCTGTAGTTCTGGGTTTTTCCTTAGCTTTTCACCTAGGAGCCGCTGATGAATAATCCTCACAACCAGTCCCAGCATTTCCCGAGGGGAACGCTCCCTGTGGACGCATTGATCAAAACTGAAGCACATTTAATTGAACCCAGAATGGCAGACGCATGCGCGCTCCCCACGTGTGCGCGCACACACACACACACGAACAGAGGCGTACGCACACAAACACGCTCGCCTGTGTCGACTCGCTGCTTGGTAGCAAAAGTGGGTGAACTACACAGGGATTAAAGCATTAAAAAAACCACAGCAAGAATATGATGCTTGAAAGCGCTGTGTCCCTGGAGAGATTAGTGTAGCTGCCTGGAGATAAAGTAATGATGATGGAAAGATCTTCTTCCTCGCAGAGGTTCTATTCCTAATTATCTCCCCTACAAAAAAAAAAAAAGATGATCTCCCAGCTTTCATCTGTCTCTTGACAATTTTAGCACCGCGCCTGCCTCATTGCAAGAGGCCGATGCTTGCCAAAAGGAGGAAGGAGAAGAAATCGGCACAGGAGGGAGGAGAACGAGGGCGACAGGAGGCAGTGCTTCATCCCCGTCACCCGCAGCAGCGAAGGCAAAGGGAAAGACAAACGATCACTGCAGCATTGTCTTTCCCAGCCCAAAAACAGCTCCGCTGCCTCCATCACTGCTTTGTCAGGCGAACAACCAGGAGGTCTGCTTCACTTTTACACCAGCAAAAGAGACAAGAAGACGTCCTCCCTGTGGTTATAGGGCAGAAAAAGGTGCTTGGGGATTATGGTGAGGGAAGAGGACTCCTCCATGAGCTGGCAGTGGCGGGAGAGTGCCCAGCTTGTTCTCCCCCTCTCTTTTCTTCTTCAGACTGCTAGAAAGCCATTATTCTTTCAGCAGCCAGCCAGCAATAGGATGTTTCAAACACACACCAGCCAGAAGACCGTACGGAAGATCTGGCCCACAAGCCACCCTACACAACAAGGATGGGCTCTGACAGGAACCCCAGCATCATGCCCAGCAGCTGGGGCTTTGCATAGAAGTCTTTCTCCTAGGTATTATCCTGGAGCTTGCTGCTTCTCCACCTGTATTTATTTCAGACTAACACAATCTTAGACCCCCAGGAAACTGTTTAAACTGGTTTAAGGGCAATCAGTGCTCAGCTAGCAGGATGCAGAGGCAACACAGGTTTCCTAGAGAGCCGAGAAAATCCTCAAAGCAAACAGACGTTACAAATATAAAGGCCAGGGGGGCGAAGAGCTCACGGGGAGGGGGATTAGCGTTACAGGAGCTGTTCACAAACCCATGACCCATCCTCACAGTATCAGTCTCCTTTCCGGTTGCATCAAGATGCAAACACCAGCAGTTGCCTCTCCATACAATGAGAGCATATACAAAAAAAAAAATAAACAAACCCTGAATTGCCCCAAACCACTCCAATATTTGTCCTCGTTGTTTAAAACAGAAGGTAGAACTAGGCCCCAAAAGGGTTTTAAGTCAGAAAAACATTAAGGCTGCAGCCACAAGGCAGTTCGGCCGCGGGTGCGGCTCGGAGCCCACCACTGCAGCCCCGCCAGCAGAAACCCGCCCCGACGCCTTGGAAAGGGCGGGAAGTACAGAAGCCTCCCGGAACCCCCTTCAGCCCAGCCCAGGGGAGACAGGGCCCCTCCTCGCTGCTGGGAGACGGCCTTCCTGCCTTCCCTCCCTCCCAGCAGCCGCTGACCCTGAGCCCCCTCCTCCTGCTCCAGCCAGGGTCGCTGAGCCCGGATTGGGCTCGGCGCAGGACAGGCGCCCCGCGGCCACCCCACTACCGCCTCAGGCCCCCGCACTGTAGTCGGCAGGGCAGCCCACCAATCAGACGCGCCAGGCGGCGCGCTCATAGCCAATGGACGGCGAGGTAGGTGGGACTTCCTGCGCCGGTTGCTACTACAAGCAAGGCTCTTCCTTAGCAACGGGCTCTGGAGTGGTTGTGTGGGCCGCGGCGGCGGTGCAGGTGAGGCCGCGCCCGGCGCCCTCTCGTCCCCTTCTCCCTCTGCGTCTGGGGCCGCTTGCCGAGCCCTTCTCTCCCTTTCTGCGGGGAGGAGGGCAGCGGGCTGGTGTGAGGGGGCCGTTTCGGGTGTGCGGCCCGCTCGGACCGTATTGGGGCCCCTTGGTGGTGCCGCGCCGGGGGCGGAGGGGAGGCTCCTCCTTGCCGTGTCCCAGTGCCCAGTGGCTCCGATCCTCTCCCGCCGCCGACGCTGCGGTGTGCCTTCCCGGACTCAAGGCTGGTGGGCTGCCCCTAGACCGCCTCCCTGCCCTGGCTTTTAACCGCCGCAGCCGCCCGTCGGCAGCTCCTCCCTGGGGAAACCGGCCCGTGGGGCAGCCCCGGCAGCCTGCCTTGGTCTGTGGCCCCGCGCACATCTCGGGGAGAAGCTGAGTGTTGAAGTGGCCCCTGGGGTTTGTCCCTCTGTGGGAGGCTGGTGGCAGCCAGCCAGGCAGGTGTTCTGTCCTGTGGTGCTTCTGGTGAGGATGTCTACAAGTCCCATGGTCCCTTGTGTGAGAGCTGGTAGCCTGTCAGAGTTGGTGCTTTATCCAGCAACTCTGCATGCTTGGTGTAAACGCTTGGTCTGTGTGGTGTTGCCTGACACCATGCTCGTTTTGTTTTCCCTTTAATATGGGATCACCTTGCTTCCGCTGGGTAGGAGAGGAAGGTGCTTTGCTCTGGATGAGAGAACCAGAGGGAAGCCTGTGGAGAAATGTTCTGAGTCTGCCAGTCAGACAGTGCTGTGCCTCTGCGTTGCCCAAGTAGAGGCTGGTTGGTAATTAGACCCAGAGGCATGGTCCAGCATTTTCCCATATGGTCCTCCTCAGCTGACAAATGCTTGAGGATGTGAGGAACAAGTGCATAAACCAGACCAAGATGTTCCTGTTAAACATTTCCATCCACATATGTACGCTGATCCTGTTCCTAAAATACTCTTATGCTTTGCTTGTCATGCGCAGTTTGAAACCCTCGCAGATAATAGCGTCCTGGGAAAATCCTCTTGGAATTAATCAATAGATGTAACGGCTGATGTATTGTTCCCTCATCCCTTGTCGGAAGCTGTACCCTGACTTGGCTCTTCCTTCAAGCTGGATTGGTGCTTCTGCGAAGTGCTGTGCTCTTGAAGCCTCGTTTATGGAAAATGTTACGTTTTAAAAATTTGTTTGCTTTAATGGTCTGTGAGATAACTCTAAGTGCATGGCGTGTGAAAATGGTACTGGGAAACAGTAAGTAGCTGAGACAGTAGGGACAGTATTCTCGTAATAGTTTTAATGGCCTTCCATTTTAATTTAAAGTTTTCTTTCTCTTTCCTGTGTTTGTTTTTGTTCAAGCAGCGTCCTCTGGGCCGAGAAGTTTCCCCTCCTGCTGAAGCCGCTCTGCCCGTGTCCTGAGAGCCGTGTTCCTCTCAGCTGTCTGTGCTGCAGCACCTTGCTGAGCTCCAGGCAGCCCCTCCGCCCCCTCCCGGGGTCACTGTGGAAAGACCATGGCAGACACTGGGGAGGGGAAAAAGGAGGAGGCTGATTATAAAAGACTTCACAGCTTTCCACTGATTAGGGTAAGAAGAGGGGTGGATTACACATTTACCTGTGTTACTTTCATTCTTGCTAACCTTCCAAACTAGAATTTCTCCCCCTGACAAGCTGCTGTGAGAACATGTGTACTAATGGTCCTGCGGAGGGATCCCAGCCATCACCGCTGTTTTGTCTCTGTTCTTGACCTCTGTCAAGGAAAATTACTAGCACCGTTGTTCCCCCTGTCAGCCAGGGGAAGCCTGAGGCGAAGCGATCCCTCTAATAGATTGAACTTGCTGCCTTTGGAGTCCTCTCCTGTGTTTTGGATGCAGCTTTTTTTTTTTTTTTTCTGGATGCAGCTGGAGTAAAAGATCTTGCTAGCCAGCCAGATAGCAGGAAAAGAAGAAAAGGCTGTGTAATTTAGACTTCTTTGTTGTGCTTATAGCAACAGTTAAGAACTGTGGTTGAAGCAGTATTAGCCTGCTTTCCCTTTATCTTATAACAGAAAAACTGACAAAGGTATTATCCCCTCCTTTAAGCTGAGCTTACTTAGTGCTAGTCTAACTGTTAGGTAGAAAAGAATTCTACATTGCTTGGAACAAAGGAACGAATTGATCATTTGTAATGCAGTGTACCATTTTTGTATTTACTGTTCTCTGAAACCGTGGAAATGCTCCATGTACTGAGAAGCCGGAGCTCCTGGTAATGCTTCCCACCTTGAAGCGTTAAAAGGCAGGTGGACTAACTGCCTTTTGTCCACGCCCAGCAGTCTGGGCCCTCGCTGTAGCCTGGGTAAAGTAAGGGCTACTTACTGTTGCCTTGTGTCTAGCTCTTGTATTTTCTGCTTAGTTCCTCTTGGTTTTTTGCTCTTCCCAGCACACAGACATGCCGGAGGAGATGCGTGTAGAGGCCATGGAGCTATGTGTCACAGCGTGTGAGAAATACGCCACCAACAATGAGGTACTAGCCAAATCCCAAAATGGCCAGCCTTCAGTTGCTGTGACTCGGGGAGCCTGCAGGAGCAGGGCAAGGGGTGTGGGGCAGAGAGGAGTCAGATTCTGCATCCTATTACTCTCTCTCTGCACTGAGCAAGGGCTGAAGACGGCAGGGAGCTTGGTTAGATCTGAGATGTGCTTCCCTTCCCGGTCAGCAAGACCTGTAATAGCACTTTGCTTTCATGCAGGAAGCAAAGATTAGTGGTGATGCCACCTCCCAAACCTTACCTCCTTCCTGGCCCTGCCTGTGACGTGCTTCCACTCTGTTCATGAAATGCCCTGAGGGTTTGGTTCAGAACTATGTGGAGATGGGCCTGTCCTGTCTGTTCTTCAGTGTTGAGCAAGGCTGTCCCTGCCAGACTTGGGGAGAGACTCTTGTTTTGGGGATGAGCACGTGAAACTCTTTGAACCTTTAGCTACAGTCTGTTAAGTCTTCCCTCTGGGCTTTCAGCCTGTTGAATGAAATTACTGAGACCATATAAATGGGGGGTGATGGAGAAGTTATGGTCTTTGGGAAGGTTGTCCTTAACCCTGAGAGCCAAAGATAAAGGAAAACACACCTTTTTCCGTGGGCAGGGCACAGACTGCTTGTTGCTGGAGCAGTTTTGTGTTGGAGCAAGGCAAAGCTCTGAAGCCAGAGATTCCTTCTGTCCCATCCTGCCTGAGACATCGCATGTCACTGCAAAATTTTCCTCTCTTGTTTTTTAGATCAAGCAGGGTGTGATCTGGGAGAAGTGAGGGTTTTAAGAGTCAGCCTAGTTTCAGTGTTTTGGTAATTAGCTGGAGAAAAAAAAAAGGACTCCTGTAAAAATAGCCGCAGCTTAGTGACCTGAATCTCCTCTCACGCTCACTGCACCCAGCATAACTCCATCGGCATCTAAACGGGAGCTCTTGCTTCAGACTGGGTGAACGAGAAAAGTGATTGCTAGGTGCAGTTCTTTAATTTCTCCTAGCTGCTGTGTCAGGGGCTGCTGAAAACACAGAGACTTGTTTTACCCTTGGGCGTAGCTCTGGGGAGCTCCCAGTTCCTGCAGCGCAGCTCCTATACCTGTTGCCCATGGCTCGAGTAGTTTATTAAAGGGAGAAGATGACTAGGGGGATCTTTGCATAAAAACTCGCTGCTTGCTCTGTCTCACACTATGCTCTCCTTCTTAACATTCTCCAGAGCGCTGCCAAGATGATCAAAGAGATGATGGACAAGAAATTTGGGTCCTCCTGGCACGTGGTGATTGGAGAAGGCTTCGGCTTTGAGATCACTCACGAGGTGAAGAATCTGCTGTACATGTTCTTTGGTGGCAGCCTGGCCGTGTGTGTCTGGAAGTGCTCCTGACATCTGGCCTGGTCCCAGACTCGCTGCATTACAAGAGATCTCTTCCTTCTCTTGATGACAGGTTTTGGACAATCTGGAGGTGGGGCTTTATTTTTAATAGTTAAACGTCAACATTTTTTTTCCATACTGACGCAACAGTTCTGTGGGATACATATAGTTGAGGGATGTGTGCGTATAAATTTGCTAAACTGTCGTGTCCTTGCTCGTGGGATTTCTCACCTGTCTGTGGCTCTTTCTTTGCTGTTTGAGCCGAAGCAGGAAGGAGGTGGGGAATAGGTAATCTCACCACAGGCTGCAGAGCTGTACAGCAGCACTAGGAGGGAGAAGCAAAAGAGAAAAGGTGCTATGTAGCCCTCCTTTTTTTTTTTCTTTTAATTTTTTTCTTTTAATTTTTTTTTTCCCTCTGCCACGTGTTCCATATTGTGTCCTCTTCTCTGCCTTCCCCACCATTGTGTGGGATGCCTCTGACCAGCACCCATCTCTCCTCTCTCTGAATGCCGAGAACGCCTTCTTCCGCCCTTCCCAGATGTCCATACAGAACTGGCAGTGCCAAGGGTCTCCCTTCGGGCTGCCCGCGGAGGTGTTAGCCACAGGGAAGCAGACTCAGCTTGCCCTTCCCCGCTTCTTTTGGGAGGGTACGACAGCTGAGCTGCCTGGGTGTAGGAGGTTGCTATGCAAACTGCCCCCTCCTTTCTCGCCCACCGCACACAGAGATAGCATGAAAACACAGGCGGCTGACGACGCCTGGGGAGTGGGTGAGAGCTTTTCATACGGCTCAAATGCCTCCCTGTCAGTTCTTGGGGGTGT
Source organism: Chlamydotis macqueenii (assembly GCF_036417535.1). NCBI lineage: Eukaryota > Metazoa > Chordata > Aves > Otidiformes > Otididae > Chlamydotis > Chlamydotis macqueenii. The sequence goes on from NC_141556.1 coordinate 56,592,655, forward strand.
TGCGAGTGCTGTGTTCTTTCAGCATCTTGTTTGGAGGCTGGTAGAGGAAGGAGGCTCCATGTGAGATATCACTTGGTCATCAGAAACCTAACGTCTTTCTCGACTTGCGTTCTTTTAGCCTGTTTCATTTTTTTAGAGCTGTCAGTGTTGGAGGATGGAATGAACATAGTTGTATGTTACGTCTATGGCTTATTTATATAAATCTGGGGAACTGTGTTTTTACAATAAAAAGTTAGTAAAATGCCCTTTTCTGTGTGTGTTCTAAAATGAAAATCCCAAAGTGGAGGATGAGAAGGAAAAGTAATTGAGGAAACACAGAAATAAGCAAGCAACGGTGTAGGTTAGGTGGAGGACAGTGACAAGTGTCCATCCTGTGTGTTTCCTGGGCGAGTTGTAGGTATCGGAGATGTGATCTCATCCTCTCTGTTCAATTCCTTTCACCACTGCAAGCCACGATGCTGAGGAAGGTTGCCAGGTCTGCAGCTGTCAAAGCAGCAGCAAGGGAGTGTACCTGTGTCCTCTGCCTGGCCAGTGTGCCTCTGCTCTGACCTTTGGGGTCTCACATTTGTGGCCTCCTTGATTTTTCAGACCTTCCTTTTAGAAGGTCACCAGCAGTATCACTGGCACCACGTGTTTTGTGAGAGGCCACAGTCTAGTCCATAGGTCAATTCTGAAGGACCTCTCTGCATTAGTGTCTGTGGTGGATCAAACTGGTGGAGTGTGTTATGGTTCCTTTTGTTCCTTCTCTCAACCTCAGCGTGACGCTAGAGATGTCCTTCCTCCATTTCAGTGTGTCAGAAGCTCTTGTTTAAGCCAGGAATTGGAGTAACCTGAAGACAACTAGAAATCACTTCAAATTTGGACCATCTGTGCTGGCTGGGCCCCACATCTTCTCACATAATTCCTTTCTGATCAGGTAGAGGGGACTTGCAAGGTCGCGAGGGACACATAACTGGTACCATAATGTAGTTGGTACCATGACACCTACCCTGTGTGGTGGAACCACAGTGCCAGGAGCATCATGCAGTGCAGAGGAGTCCAAATCCTTTGAGCTGTCTCGTGCTGTGGTTACTCTGTCTCACTCCAGCTGGCTGCCTTTCCATGAAGATAGCACTGTTGACTGGCACTTTCTGCAGCTGGCAAAATCTGATTTGCTGTTCCGTGATGTTCTGTTTCCTCCAGGTTGAGAGAAAAAGGTAAAGCCAGTGTCTTTGGAATGCCCCTCGTTGGAGCATGATGATACTGTCAGTCATACCACAGTGGCTTTAATCGTGCTTCTTTCACACTAATGAATAATTAACTGCTGTGTGCATATGCACAGACACGCTGGTCATGGACATCTCTGCGGGGTCGTGCTGACCTGCCGATGATCACGGGGATCTGTTTACCTCAGCACGCAGTCTTTTGGCCTCGCTGCTGGTCTCTTATCTCTTTGGCCACCAGCTGACCAAAGTTGATGTCTCAGTGACCCGCATCGGCAAGAGGCCAATGTTGACCGCTCCCCAGACTTCTCCAAGCAGGAGCGTGCAGACAGATGGAGGTGAGCTAGGTGCGAATTTGCAGCAAGTCAGCTCCCACACTGTAACTCCCCCAAGGTAAGCGCAAGGTGGCTCACGGGAGAGTGGCAGGCTATTTTTGTTTCCAAGGATAACAGCTTTCCCACAAGAAGTTACCATGAAGAAGTCGACCCATCTTAGCTGGGTTGTGTGGCACTGTAGGTGAAAGCACAAGCCTCAGCTTCCCAAAATTCAGCTGTGCCTGTCAGGCCCCTGCTCTGAGGGAAGTGCTCAATAAGAGATCAATTTTCCTGCCTGTTGTAAGGTGAGCCATGCTGTGCTGGCCCTTGTGTGTAAAGAGAAAGACTTTTGCCCTCCTTTTGCTGTGGAACTGGCACACTTTCGGACATGCCTGTAATTTTCAGGGGGGTACAGTTTATGAATCGGTGACAGTCCCTCATCCTGTGTTTTCCCACAAGAGATCCCTCTGCGGCTGATGCTTTGGAGCCTCTAGGGCCTATCTGCTTTTGACTGTAAAACTGCTGTCCCTGGCTGGAGGATTTTACCCTATGAATTTTCAGCAGAAAGCTGGTAAAGCTGGCAACAGGTGGCTTGCTATTGTGTTCTCCTCTCCCTCTCATTTCTTGCCCCCTGCATATTGCTGCCATTACCCGTCAAAGCATCAGGCTGAATCAGATGTAGAAAAGGAGATGAAAAACGCAGGGTGATGCATCAGTGCCAGCCGAAACGACCCTTCCTCTCCGCCTGTCCCAGAAAGCTGTGATAGCATCTCAGAGGGCTGGTGCTTCATGACTTCATCCCTCCCCACTGAGGGGAGATGGGCAACATCATTATCCGCTGCCGGGGAGGCCTGACTCAGTGCCAGCAGTGGAAATGTCCTTGGATGTATGGCTCCTCCTCCACCCCAAGGGTGACTCGAACCTGCTGGGAAGGGGGGAAGGTGCTGGGAAGATGGAAGAAGAGCTGGGGCGAGGCGGGGAAATGGGAAGAAAGAGGTGCAAACTCAATGGCTTCTCTGTCATGATGTCATGGCAACAAGGCACGTCGACATGGTGTCAGGTAATCGGGGCAGGCTTTGAAGTTCTCCAGCTCTTCCCCATTGCTGCGGGCTTCTGTCTGGCTCTCTGAAAAATCTCTTGGTTAATATTTAATGCCGGCATTGAAGTGCTGAGGGTGGCAAGTCCCCCACCTAATCCCCCTGCCTCTGCTTTCCAATGGGATGCTAAATTGGGGCTGGAGGGGTAGGATTGCAAGCTCCCCTAGCCTCCTGGTCAGTAGGGTGGCTTCAGCCCACAAAGTCCCTGTCCCTGTCAGGCTCTAGGATGTGGGAGGGAGGTTTCTATCCCCCGAATCCAGTTCGGAGCTGGTTTGGGGCACTGGAAGGAGAGGGGTCTCTCTCTCTGCTTGGTCTCCAAGAGCTGGCTCTGGAATAAAGAAATCTGTGGCTCTGCTCCAGGAGCCAAGCCTGGCTCCTTTGATGCAAGCAGTTAGCACATGTTTTTTGTTGGTGGGTTTTTGTTGTTTTTTTTTTTGTTGTTGTTGTTGGTTTTTGTTGTTTTTTTTTTTTCCCCACTAAGAAATGACCTAACAATCCCATGTTCCAGCTACAGCCCCTCCTAGGCTCCTTCCTTCCAAATTATATGTCCGGACTGGATCCAGCAAATCTCCGGGAGCAAGACGCTGTGTTCCTTTCCCTGGGGAAGCCATATGGTCCCCTCTGCCCGGCTCCTTCTGCAGGGCTTCGAGCACGCCAGCCGGGCTGGAAAGCTCTCCTCCTCCTCCCTGTGTGCCCCGGCTCCCATCGGCCATCTTGTTAGCGCAAGGCGCGGGGAAGGGAACGCAGAGCTGGCTGAATCTGGGGCGGCTGATGGTGTCAGCCGGAGGCGGTTTCCAGGCAACTGTCGTGCTGTGGGACACAGCGAGCAGAGAACACCGGGAACACGGCGTTCCTGCTGCACCACCTGGGAGGGGGCCGAGCCCGGTGTGGATGGAACTGGCATGGGACAGTGTGGAGAAGGCAGCGCGAGTGAAAGGGTAGTGCAGGGATGGCAGCAGAAGAGGGGGTCTCCAGCGTGCCGCCTCCTGCCCACTGCTCATCTTAGCCTCCCTGGCTTGGAGCGAGGATGCCCAATCTGGCTGCTGGTACATCACGCAGTGAGGAAGGACCATGTGATGTACATGATTTCATGTGCCCTCCGCATCCTTTGGGAAACTGAAAAGAGGAAAAACATTGCTCTGGACTCTGTACCCAAACCCCCTGGGCAAAACTCCCCTTAACAAATCCAAAGCTCCCTCCCTACAAGTCACCAACCATTTTTGCCCAGGCAGCCCAGCTCTGTAACCCTGGCTGTTTCTGGAGAGGTGAATTTCTTCAAAAATGGGCTGCCCTTCCCTTCTGCGAGCTGCCAGTCCTCTCTCGGTGGGTCCTGCTGCCCCTCTGTGCTGGTGCCCGAGCATCCCCGCTCCCGCCTGCCCACCTCCACTGCCGGCTTCAGAGGCCCTGGGAGCATCCCTGGTGTGCCTCGCTGGCCTGGCAGCTTTTCCTTACGCTGCCTGCCCAGCTTTTCCCCTCCCGGTGATGCTGCTGCTCACACTCCCTTGGTTCTGCCTAATTTGAGTGGTTTTTGAAAGGGGAGTTAAGTACAGGTGACTTTGAATAGATGGGGAGGGATAAAATTGCGATGGCTGAGCAGCAGGAGAAAAACTCTCCTGGCCTATGAGTGTACAGATGCAATGGACATGGGCGCTGCAGAGGGGCAGAACCACTTTAATGCCTTGTATACTCAAAAATGTTCTCCAGCCCCGTGCGGGTGGCAGCACGACGGCACAGGACATGCGGGTGTTATCGGTTGCCATCACTGTTCCCAAGCCAGCCTTGCAGCTATTGATTTGGAACTTGCCCCGTTCACGCTAACCTTGGGGGTGACATCTCGCCCCTTATCAGCGCCGATAAACCCCGCTGCAACCTCCCGCCCCGTCCCACTGCCGGCCTGGTGGCATCACTCCGTGAGGTGACAGATCTTTCTTCTCTAGCTCTGCTCTTGCACCAGTTGCTTTTTTTCGCTGCGATGCTCTAAATCCAGGACGCCTTGCTCCTATTTTTCCACAAAGGAGTGACGAGACCACGGCTACATCAACTCTCTTTTAGCCCTGTGTGGGTGCCCACCCCTTCCTGAGTGTCTTGGGTGAGGAAGGATGAGGCGCCGGCTGCAAACGCTTTTCCAAAGGAAACTTAAAATCAGCCTCCTTTTCCTCCTGCTCTTGGCCCTCCTGGTGCACGTGGCGATGGATTTAGCTCTCCCCGCAGACCGCAGGCCCTGCGGCTGTGATGTGAAAGCACCGACAGCCTCGGGCATCCCGTCAGGCAGCATCTTGCTGGCTGGCCCCAAAAAACTGAGCCTACGAATCCTTCAGGATTTCAGCAGCAGCAATGGCTCCTTGGAGAAAAGCTCCCAGCCGCAGGGAGCAGGGCTGCAAGCAAGGGCTGGAGAGCCAGGGGTCCGGCACCAGAGTGGAGAGGGGAATGCGGGCTGGACCAAGGGATCAAAGCTGGCAGCGCTCTTTGAGCATCCTCTTTACAACATCCCAATCCCGGAGGTGATGGAGAAAGACAAGCTGTTTGTCGTTAACCCCATGGAGAAGTTCAGCCTGCACAGCAGCGGGAGTGACGAATGGTGAGGAGCGAGCTCAGCCCTGGCTTGCTGATACGTGGGTTAGAGGGGACAAGCAGCAGGGATCAAACATGGCGTTTCCTTGCGTAGACTAGCATCCCACCCCAGAGGGGCCTCAGTTGCTGAGGACGCTCTTCTCGTGCCTCAAATCCTCTCTTAGCTTGAATTTCTGGGCTGCTACCTGTGAGCCTTAGCACACAGCGTAGTCAAAGGAGACTCTTGAATTAATCATAGTACCATGTAGGGTATCTTTTAAGGTATCTCCTCGTCTCCTTTCCTTCCCTGGTGCAGACTCCAGCCTTTGGTCTCTCTCTCTATATATATGTGAGGAAGTCCCCACTCTGGATTTCCTAACCTCTTTTATCCCCCTTTCCTAATATGTTGAAGATGCAAAGCCCGCAATGTAGGTTACCTCTGACGGTGAGACCATTTCCCGTCCTGCGTTGACCTCTTTAGGCTCAGCCGTGTGGTGAGCTCACCGCTGCCGGCTGCCTATTTTTATCACTGGACTACTAACCTCTAATTAGGAGGGAAGATATTAAAAGCTTGAGCGCCGATAACACATAACACAGTTTCCTTATGGAAAGTACACCTTCCAAATGTGGTGGCTGCTAAAAATGGGAGAGAATAAAAGCTTGGTTAAGAGTTGGTTTCCACAAATGGGCATTTGCCTTGTCTCTGAAGACCAACTCAGCTATGGGTAACCACAGGAGATGGGTCTGGTTTGATGAAATCGAGGTGCAGTCTCCATTTTTCTAGAGAGACAGACGTGGATTTGGGTTATAGATGTCCTGGGCTGGACTGTCCCATTGTGGTGCTGGTGCAGAGTCGGGGCAGATACCCCCAGGACCCCTTCTTGAGTGCCAGCAAACTGCAAATTTGTAGGAGGCACAGAGACAGGGATAGCGCTAACCCAAACTCATCCCCCTGGGGAAACCAGGGCTGTGTGATAAACCCATCCGAGGGGAACCTGGACATTGAGGGTGGGAGTTCAGGTTGGTGCTGGGGATGGCTGGGAAGCCCCTGCTCCTCCAGTCCTGTTTTATGGACGTGTGTGCGTCCCCAGCAAGCACATGGGTGTAGCCAGTTGTATTCCCGGGAGCTAATCCCTTGGGGGAAAACGAGACAAGCTGCTCCGGCAGGGAAATAAAGGCACGGATGAGAGGAGCAGGATCAGCCTAGGGATTTTCCATGGGGCATGTGACGGTAGACGCTGAGCCTCCTCCGGCTGTGCCAGCAGGTCACCCTGGCCACCAGCCATGGGTGGGATCTGCCCAGGTGCCAGGAGTCCCAAGGAGAGCACACGGGGCAGGGGGGTTTCTCCACCATCCAGGGCTTGTGCGGGGGCTTCCCTCTGCATCAGTCTCCATGCGCTGGCTCCCAGAAAGGGGCTGGGGATGCGAGACCCGTCCTGTCCCAACTAAATACTGTCATTGTTGTTGGGGTGGCGGTGGCTGTTGGGCTGCAGGGTCAGCAGCAGTAAAGCCGAGACGCTCCTCCCGACAGGGAAGACGGCCTACGACACCTACCCACCCTGGCTCAAATTCCATGTTGGCATCAACCGCTATGAACTGTACCCCCGCCAGGACCCCCTGATGCCCACCCTCCTCCGGGACTTGGCCACGCAGAGGATTGTCAGCTCAGGTACTACCTCCCTGCCTGCACCCCTGCCCACACCCCTGCCCCGCTGCCTGCTGCCCACCTCCCTGATCCCTGTGTGCCCCCTTTCAGTCCAGAAGTCGGGTGGGACCCAGCTCAAGCTCATCATGACATTCCCAAATTACGGGCAGGCCCTCTTCAAGCCCATGAAGTGAGTAGAGCCAAGGACAACCCTATACCCCACCTGCACGGCCCTGTTAGGTGGCAAGCAGTGGCCAAAGGAGACCACAGAGAGAGAAATGGATAAACGCTTCGGGGCCTGCCTCGCTTCAGCCCTCCCACCCCAAAACTGGGGCGGCTGGGGTGGTCCCCTTCCCCTCACCTTCCCTGGTGATGCTTGCCGCAGGCTGGGCGCAGCTTGTGATGGGGTAGTGACCTCCAGTGGTGGAAAGAAGAAGATGGTCCATGAGGACCATCCAGGGCCCTCCAGTCCATGAGGGGTTCCCAGCCCTTGGGTTGGGAGCTGGGGGTGTGTGGGGGCCTGGATGGGGGGTTTTGGACAGCACCACTAAGCAGGAAGTGGCTGGAGGACACTGGGTCTGGCTGTGTCTCTGGTGGCACCAGGGACATAAGGTGAGCAGTGGTTTGCAGCCAAGCCCACGTGTGGAGTGACTCCATCCATGGCCATCATTCCCAGCCTCCCCTCTCTTTCCAGGCAGACCCGGGACCAGGAGACCCCCATCGACTTCTTCTACTTCTCAGACTTTGAGCGGCATAATGCAGAGATTGCAGCCTTCCACCTGGACAGGTGAGCGCAAGCTTTGCATCCAACTCTGCCCTCCCATGACAGCAAAGCAGCAGAGAAACTGCTCCTTCATCCAATCTCTTCCTCCCCATTCCATGGGATACCTGCATCTCACGGCGGTTTGAATAACTCACTGTGAAAACCGGCTGGGGTCATCAAGAAGTTATTCCAAGTTCTGTGTTTCAGGATCCTGGATTTCCGGCGAATCCCCCCAGTTTCTGGCCGTTTGGTCAATGTAACAAAGGAGATTCGTGACATCACCACAGACAAGAAACTGGCCAAGACTTTCTTCATCTCCCCAGGTGAGCTTTCATGCTGTCCATCCTCTCCTGTGGCCACGCGCGTGGAGCTCGTTGCCTTCCCACTCTTCGTCAAACTTTGCTTTGTCCTCACGGCCAGCGGGCAACGTCTGTTTCTACGGGGAGTGCTCCTACTACTGCTCCACCGAGCACGCCATCTGCGGCAAGCCGGACCGGCTGGAGGGCTCCATGGCCGCCCTGCTGCCCGACAAGACCTTGGCCAAGCGCCGTTCCTGGCGCAGCCCCTGGCGCCGCTCCTACCACAAGAGCAAGAAGGCTGAGTGAGCCGGGGTGTGGGGGATGTGGGGGCAGAAGAGCTGCGGGATGGGAGGGGTCTGCCCCATGGCCACTTTCACATCCCTTTCCCTGGTCTCTGCCCGCAGGTGGGAGCTGAACCCCAACTACTGCGCTCAGGTGCGAAAGACGCCACCCTATGACAGGGGCCATCGCCTCCTTGACCTCATCGACATGACCATCCTCGACTTCCTCATGGGTGAGCCCCGCTGAGCTGGCGCTGGGGGCGGCGAGGGCCCCTCGGGACCAAGAGGCCCCAACAGCTGCACGTCCAGCTGCACGTCTCGCGGCACCGTGCCCTGCGAGGTTTGTTGGCCAGACCATTGCTCAGGCTGCAGAGAGCTGCGCTCTTAACCAAAATGAGAGCAAAGGTCTGTGCTGTTGGACGCATTCTGGAGAGAAGCCAAAGAACAAGGGATGCTGGGGAGATCCCAGCTGAACACCCCCGGCATGGGAAGCGCCTCCCGGCAAGCTCCCACATGCAGCCCTTGGGGAGCTGGGGACGGAGCAGCGATGCTCCCCAGGGTTTGCGCTGCCTCTGCCATCCCCAGGGCCGCTCCTTCCTCCCCGCGCTGTGCCCTCACCGTCATCTGACTTGGAGAGCTTCCCATCTCCTCGTCCCCAGCCGCCCGGCCGTGCCTTTGCCATTACTTCTGCTCCATTTGCCGCTGTTGTCCCTCGACGGGGCTGCCAGGATGAGAAGGGGCCTAGAGGCCCCAGGGGTTCTGCTCAGGTCCCCCTCCACAACCATGGCCACCTTAGAGGTGCCCCCAGCCCTTTTCCTCAACCCCTGGATTTCAGTCTCTCACCAGGAGAGACTGACCCCGCTCCCCCCTCCCGGCCCACCACCCAATAGCAAATTTGTTGCCCCACCGCAGGCAACATGGACCGGCACCACTACGAGACCTTTGAGAAATTTGGGAATGATACTTTCCTGCTCCACCTGGACAACGGCCGTGGGTAAAGTGGGATGGGGCAGAAGCAATCCCGGCAAAGGGATGGGAGGGGACCACGGGTCTTGCCAAAATGCACCCCGTCGGGCTCTGAGTCATGGGGTGATGCTGCCCTGATGCCCACCAGCGGGCTTCTCCCCCTCCAGCTTCGGCACGCACTCACGCGACGAACCATCCATCCTGGCCCCCCTCCAGCAGTGCTGCAGGTAAAGGGCTCCCACCCCCCCACCCTGGAGCTGCTGTCGGGGTGAGGCTTCCCAAGTTGAAACCTCTCCCTCCTCATCTTCGGCAGCATCAAGAAGTCAACCTACCAGCGGCTGCAGCTGCTGGCCACCCAGCCCTACCGCCTGAGTGACCTCCTGCGGGAAGCCTTGGCCATCGACCCCCTGGCCCCCGTCCTGGCCGAGCCCCACCTGCGGGCGCTGGACCGGCGCCTGGGGAAGGTGCTGGCGGTGGTGGGACGCTGCCTGGCCGGGGCGGCCCATCCAGACCAGGTGCTGGTGGATGACGTGGGGTCGCGGGTGTGAGGGAGGGGCTTGGGTACCATGCTGGGCTGGGGTGTTTTGGTGCGCTTCGGTCGACGACGATACGGGGAACGGCATGCAGCTCTGACTCGGTGTAGTGTCAGCTTTCGGCAGCGCCGAAGCTGTGCACCAGGAAAGCGGGCTGTGAGGACAGCCGGGACAGGGAGGGTATTTAAATAAAAAAGTTGGCCTAGTGGAGAAGACACCAGCTGGGATCTCCCGCGTTGGGGCAGCTGCCCCAGCGCTGGCCTGTCCTTGCGCGCCTGGACGAGTCGCTTCAGCCTTCTCAAGCCTTCGAGGAAAGGGATTTTTCCTGCCTTTCCCCAGCAAGAACTGCCAAACTCCAGTGGCTGGCAAGCTCCTCCTGCCCCATCTCCCCAGCACGGCAATGCTCCGGTGACCCCCAAAATGAGAGCTGAGAGCTGAGGCTTCCCTGCTGCTGGTGTGGGGAAACTGAGGCACCAGCTCCCAGCCGCTCGCTGCTTATCCCTGCCTCGCTCTTCCCACGCCCACCCAAAAACCCCCGCAGCGCTGGGCATCATCACCTCCACCTCAGCACCGGGGGTGCAGCAAGGCGGGTATAAGACCCACTCCCCCGCCCCTCAGCAGCATCCTAAATCCCTCGGGAACCACCGCCGGCTCTGTCCCCGCCCGAAAAAGTGACTCTTGGGAGGGGCCGGATTGACCTGGGGCGGTGCACCCTATTTAGTGCCGGGTGGCTCAGCACCCAGCTTATCCCCTGAGCCTCCTGGGGGGGGTTAATCCGCCGCAGGGTGACGTCAGCCGGGGCAGGTGCCACCGCTACGGCCCCTGCCAGCGTCCCCGGGACTGGGAACAGGGGTGGCATCGGCATGGCTGGGCGTAAAGGTGCCACTGGGACATCCTCTGGCCCAGTTTGTTGCCCCCGGAGCAATGGGAGGCTGTGGGAAGGGGTGAAAAATGGCGGCTGGCGCAGCGGGGAAAGCCAGGCGGAGATTTAGGCCGGAATCAAAAATGGGCTCAAAAGGGAGAAAGAAAAAAAAAAAAGGGAGACAAAGAGGATCTGTCTGTGTTACACAACGGGGCTGGGGACGCTGAATAGGGGCTTGTTGCGGGTGCCCCCGCGACGCTGGCAGCGTGTCCTGCGGCCTGCACGCCAACCCTGGCACGGGGCGGTGGGAGGGGAAGGTTTCGGAGCTGTTTTGCAACAGGTTACTCCCCTTCTGCCGCTTTCAGCGTTTTTTAACCGTTTCTATAAACGCCTTTTTGCCGCCGTACCCACCCAAAGGCGACCAGGCCCTTCACGCCCCACGGACGAAGCCCCACAGCCGTGTCCGGACACAGGCGGCCGGTACCCACCCCCCACCCCCCCCCCGCCCCGAGCCCCTCCCAGCCAAATTTTTTTCCGAGGCGCTGCCGGATTGCGAGGCCGGGGCGTGGGAGGGTGCCTGGTTTTCGCTCAGCCCCGCGAGTTCGCACAAGGGCTGCGTCGCCGCGTGTTCAAGGTCCCACGGGAGCAGTCGGATTTGGCTCGCACCCCATCCCCCCTCCATCCCCCGAGCCGGCTCAGCCACCCGTGGGGGTGGTGCGGGGGGGGGGGGTGGTACCGGGGTGTCTGGGGCCCGGGGGAGCAGCAGAACTCGCTCGCCCGGTCGGGGCGGCGTGGGCAGGGGGGGCGTCGAGCGGGGCTGCCCACGCGGCGGGGATGGGTTCGGTCGGGACGGGTGGTTCGCGGACGCGCCGGGTATTTCCCGCCCCACCGGGACTGCGGGGCTGGGGGGGGGGGGGGGGTCGGGGGGGCGGTTCCAGCGGGCGCGCGCGCGCGCCGTGCGGCGGGGCGGGGCGGCGGCGGCGGCGGCGGGGGGGGGCGGCTGGGGGGGCGGGGGCCGGGGCCGCAAAACAAAAGGGAGCGGAGCGGAGCGGCGGTGGCGGCAGCCGGGAGGGACGGTGGGCGCTTTTTTTTTTTCCTTTTCCTTGTCTTTGCTCGCTGTGTCTCGCCAGTGGGTTTGCGTGGGGTGGGCGCGGCGGGTTTTGGGGGGTGGGGAAGTTGCGGGTGGGCGGGCACGGGGGGTGCTGGGCCGGGCCTGGCCAGGGCGGCGGTGGGGGGGGGGGGGGGGGAGGAGGAGGAGGAGGAGGAGTGCAGAGGGTCCGATGGGCCGGTGACGTGACTCCGCGCGCGGGTGGGTACTCGCGTGGGTAGCCCGTGGGAAGGGAGGTGGCTTTATCACCCTATAAGGGCAGGCGGCAGCGGGGCAGGCAGTTCCGGGGGGGGGGGGGGGTCGGGGGTCGGTGTGTGCCGGGACCCCTGGTGCCAGAAGTGGGGTCCTCCGCGGGTGGGGTCCTCTCCCCGTGACGCTGTCCTCTCTCCCCGGCCCCCCAGGTGAGCCGTGACCCCCGTGCCGCCGCCATGTCCCGCCGCAGCCAGCGCCTCATCACCTCGCGGTATTACCCCGGGGACGAAGATGCCGCGACCGGTAGCAGCAGCAGCAGCAGCTCCTTGCTGGGGGGGCAGCAGCTCCCCTTCAAGGAGAGCACCAGCAGGTTAGTGGGGTGTAGGGGTGGAGGGTCTCCCCCAGTTCTCCCCTTCCAGATTTGCCCACAGTGCTCCATCCCACATCATGGACTGGGCACCGGTGGGGCATCAGGGGCGGCTTGCAGAAAGGGGCACGATGGCAAGGCCACTGTGTTTTGGCATGGCCGTCTTGACACTGGCTGTGCCCGCTCCAGCAAAAGCCCCATTCTGCTCGCCTGTGGCACCTCTGCGTCCCCCCTGTCCCAGCACGGGAGGCTGCCATGGGTGATTCGGGGCGGCTGCGTGCCTCCTCTCCAGCTCGATGGCAGGAGGGAGGTAACGCTGCAAGTGCTGGGCCGGAAAACCACAGCGGTGTGAGCGGAAGTGGTGCCGGCAGCTGCCCAGCGATGGGCGGGAAGGCATTTTGCAAAGTGGTGGTTGCACCCCTCAAAACCTGTCACCATCCGGTACAGTGCGGGGGGAAGTGATGCTGGCTGAGAGATTGGGGTGAATTCCCCATTTCTCCCCCCATGGGTGCACTGTGACCCCCCTATCCCATAACCACACGTGGCTGATGAGCCTGTTCTCACCCCCCAGCAGGACTATCAGGAGGAAATCAAGCAGCACAAAGCGCCTCTCTCCCACCCCCAGCACCCAAACCTCCTACTACAGCGAGTCCCTGGTGAGCGAGTCCTACCTGGGGGGCAGCCGTGGCCTCGCCGCCCTGGGCAGCTCCATGCTGGACGATGCCCTGGACAGCAGCACATATTGGGGTGAGCCCTCCCTCCCTCCCGCGGCAGCTGGGGACCTCCCTGGGCACTGGGGGGATGTTCGGGCAGCCCCACAGGCCAGGTAATCGGGTTTGTCCCCTGTGCTGGTGAGTGGTTTCTGAGGAGGACTCTGTGTGTTTTGGGGACAGGTGGGGAGCTCTCTAGCAGGAGGAGAAGAGGCACAGGGGACACAGAGTCCAGTAAGATCAACGGGCTCCTGGAGAGCAAAACGTACGACACCTACGCCTCTTCGTCCGGGTACTCCTCAGAAGATGACTACGCTGGTAGGGATGCATCCGCTTCTCTGCGGTGGCAGGGATGCTGGGACAGATGTCCCCAAGGGTACCAGCCCAGGCCCTGGCTGAGACCAGGGGTGCGGGCTCCATTTGGTGACTTACCACTTCGCTTCTTCACTTCCAGGTCACTTGTACTCAGGCCAGAGTAGCTCTGGGTCGGGGCTGAGGACTGCAGCCTCCCGGGTGGGCTCCTTCCTCTGGCAGGTGCTCACCTCCCCCGGTGAGTGGACGGATGGGGAGGGGGTCCCTAGCAGCACCTTTCTTCCCTGCCCGCGTCTCCACTCCCTACATTCTGTGTGTGCTGTTGGTGAAGGGGTTTTACCCCCCTGTGGGAGCATCCTCGGGGATGGAGGGGATGTCTCCGCTGGGATGTCACCTGAGGCTCGGTTTCTCTCCTGGCAGTTCGGTTCGTGGGGTGGCTGTTTTCGGGGCTGGCAGCTGCCTGGCACCGCCTCACCGGCCTGTCTCCTCGCATGGGTGCTGTCCCCTTCTCCAGGTAAGTGTGGTGGCGGGACACTGGGATGGGGGGAGGCGTGGGGAAAACTCGGAGGGTACCGGAGAGGAGCTGCCCCACGGAGCCCGGTGTGTGTGGGGTGGGTGTTTTGTGCCAAAGCTCGGCTGGGCTTTGCAGGTGGCTGTAGTCCTACAGGCGCCTTTCTTCTGCGTGCTCCAGGCGCTACCCACGGCTGAAGAGGTCCCTGCTTTTGCTGCTCCTCCTCCTGCTCCTCGCCGCTGCTGCCTATGGTGAGTTGGCCTGACTCAACCTGTTTCCCTGAGATCTGGGGCAGTGCGGAGCATCCCGCTGCCCTGCCCGGGGGATGAGATGGGATGGCCATGAGCTCAGTGCTCGTGGCTCCTGGTACCCTGGGGCATCTGCACCCCTGCACTGGGGCCTCCTGGTAACCCCCAAGCAATGCTGGTGGCTGAGCCTCAGCGCATCGGCCTTGTCCCCTGCGATGGTCTGTTACCAGCCCTCTGTTTTAACCATCTCGCCCCTCTATGTGCCCAGGAGCTTGGTACTTCTACCCATACGGGCTGTCGACGCTCAGCCTCCCTGCCTTCCCGTGGTGGGGAGCTGGAAAGTTTTCCTCCTCTGCTGTGCCTGGGGGAGGGGATCTGACTGCACTGGACCAGGTGAGCCTCGGGGAAGGTGCGGTGGTGGCCCGGGTGGGGCCAGTGCCTTGCAGGGAGAGCTGGGATAGTGTGGTCCGTGGCTGAAGGAGCCCTTCTGGGGGATGGGGAAGTGGCAGAGGATGGGGCAGATGGTGGCCACACGCTGGTGGAAGTGGCTCCTCCAAACTTGTGGCCATCTTGCCCTTGGGACATCCCAGGGATGGAGTGGGGGGAACACCTGCCCTCTCCTGGCAAGTGGCAGATGAATAAGATGTAACCAACCCTGTGGACCAGCTGGCCTGGGTCCCCTTTGTGTAGGGGTCCATCTGGAGCAGGTGGGGGGCTGCATCGTGCCCTGCTTTTGCTACCGCAGGGGCTGCAAGGGGAGCACCAGCTCCTGGCTCGCTTCCAAGCCCTGGAGAAGCGCTTCGAGGCGCTGGAGGCCGCGGTGTCACAGTGGGAGCTGCGGCGAGGGGCGGCAGCGGTGGCAGCAGGGGGAGAGCCGCCCCCGAGGGACATCCTGGAGCTGCTGGAGGGGCTGGTGAGCCGCCGGGATGCAGGGCTGAAGGAGCATCTCCACAGCGATATGGCCAGCCACCTCCAGGTGAGGGGTGTGAGGGGGATGCAGGGATACGGAGGGCACATGGGGCCAGGCTCTGACATCCCCCCCAATTCCTCACCCTGCAGGGTGAGCTGGATGCCCTTCGAGCCCAGGTGCAGAAGAATTTAGACGGGCACCTGGGGAAGATGGCGCAAGCCGCTCAGGTGAGGGGATGAGCATGTGGTGGTACCCGGGGTGCAGTGTGTGCTGCAGGGCATCCTCACCGCCAGCGTTGTGGGTCTCAAATGTTCTCCTTCTGCTGGCAGGAGACGGAGGCGCGCTTGCTGGAGTTGAACTCGGAGTGGCAGAGGTAACGCTGGCTGTCCGGGCAGAGCTGGTAGCGGGGTGAAATCACACTCAATTAGGGGTAGGCAGGTAGCAGGGTGAAATCCCCACGGCGAGGCTTAGTGGGGGGGTTTCCAGATCTGGCATGCCTGGGGCAAAGGAGACATCAAGAGGCACAGTCCTAGGGGAGAAAAAAGGAGGAATGGATGTGTGGGTACGTTGGCAAGAGAGCGCCCTGCCTGGCAGCCTTTGCCGCTATCTATTTTTTATCGCTGTGGGAGAGCAGATCTTTCGGCCAAGGGGTGAGCTGGGGATGCTTTCCCACAGAATGGAGAAGAGTCCCTTGATGCGGGAATTAAAACCATTTGGGGCTGGAGGTGGGGTGAGCACAGGCACTTAGGGGGTCAACCTCTCCCCCCCCTCAGTTTGTGAGGGGAGCTGGGGCTGTCAGTGCAGGGTTTTGTTGCTTTTTGGCACAGCTCGGCACAGGAGGGCCTGCGAAGCAGCTTCCGACAGGAGGTGGGGAAGCTGGAGCAGGAGGTGGCGGCACTGAGGAGGGAGCTGGCGGGCCTCAAGTCGGACCAGGAGGTGATGGGGAAGCACGTGGAGGGGTTGCTGGAGCAGCTGAAGGCCGTGCGGGCTGAGGTGAGGCCCCCCCCCCAGTCCCCACCCTGTTTCGCAGAGGGAAGCGTGAGGGTCCCTGCCCCAGGGCTGAGCTCTGTCCCCGTTGTTTCAGGTGGAAGCGCAGTTCCCGGCCTGGGTCGCTCAGTTCCTGTCACAGCCCCGGCAGGATGGCACTGCCACCCTCATCCTCCAGCGGGAAGACTTGCAAGCAGAGCTCCAGGCCCTGGAGCGCAAGATCCTGGCCAAAGTCTTGGAGGACCGGAGGCTGTCAGCACGGGATGCTCAGGCCGGTATCGGAGTGGCCCTGCGGCAAGGGGGGACTGCGGGGGTGACAGAGGAGGTGAGTGCTGGCCTGAGCCCTGGGGACATGATGGTGACCACAGGTGTGGGATTGAGGGCTGTGCGGTGGGGGGCTGGCATGCATGCCTGGCAGATGGCGGAGCCATGGGGACAGCCCTTCCAGCTGGGACGTTGATCCTGGGCTCACATTCAACCTGGCAAGAGCATCCCTGAAACTCCTCCATCCCTCCTCTGCCACCAGCTTCCTCTGGGCTGTGCCTGTGCCCTGCCCTAGAAGGGGTCGTAGGTGGCAATATCACCACGCCTGCCAGGCTCCTGCTGTCTTAAAATCAAGTTTCTGCTTGTGCTTCTCTCGCCCAGAAGCGGGGCAGGTGCCAGCAAGGTGTCCGTGGGTTGAGCGTCTTGCTTACCTCCCTCCTTCTGCGGCGCCGCAGAGTCATGTGGGGCAAAGCGTTTCAGCGGAATGACACCGCAGGAAAAAATGAGCTTGCTTGCTTTGGAAAAAGTTGTTGGCAATTCCCTGTGGAGGGGAGGGATTGAGCCAGGATTAGCAGTGCCTGCAGCCCGCCCAGGCTTCATGCGCGCTGTAAAGTGTGGAGCTGGAGTGGTGCTGCGGTGTCCCAGCTCCTGGGGTTGGCTTCTCAGGGATGCTCTGGTTGGCGCGCATTGCGATGTCAGATTTTCCAGATGGGGATCCTGTGGGACGGGGTAGAGAGGACAAGGAAACGATGCTGGGGAGGACCGGGTGGGCTGTCGGGCTGTGTCCGGTACTCACTGGTGGATGTGGGGCCAGATCCTTTGGGATGGGGATGGGTGAGCCTGGCGTGCCTGGGTGCTGTGCCTTCGTTGCACAGCGCTTCTTAGCTGGGGTATTTTTAACAACCGGTAACGAGGCTTCCCGGCCAAATGCGTGTCCTCTCATTTTTGCCGTGGTGATTCATCCCCTGGCTGTTCTGTGGGAAGGTCCTTGCACCCTCTACATCCCTGTGGGGTAGAGGCGGGTGAGGGGCAGGATGCCAGTGCCAGCCCTTCACCCCTCTCGTGCCCTCTGCTCCCGCCGCAGCAAGTGCATCTCATCGTGGGTCAAGCCCTGAAGCGCTACAGCGAAGACCGCGTGGGGATGGTTGACTACGCCCTGGAATCGGCCGGTAGGTGACGGATCAGGGAGGCTCTCGCCCACTCGGGGTGAGCCGGCTGTCCTGGGGAGGTGTCACAGGGCTTAGCTGCTGCCGTCCCTTCTCTCTGCCAGGGGCCAGCATCATCAGCACCCGTTGCTCGGAGACCTACGAGAGGCGGACGGCGCTGCTGACCTTGTTCGGCATCCCTCTGTGGTACCACTCGCAGTCCCCCCGTGTCATCCTGCAGGTGGGCACCCTCGGGGCGAGACCCCACCAAGGGGGAGGGTGGGATGGGATGGTTCTCACGTGGGCTTGGTGCTTGGTGGGTTTTATTGGGCTCTTGCTGTCCCTCCAAGCAAGCAGCCAGGCTGGTCTCGGGGGGAGAAAATGGCAGCGATGGTGATAACCTTGCTGGTGTCTCCTTCCTGTGCTTGTAGCCAGATGTCAACCCTGGGAACTGCTGGGCGTTTCGTGGGTCCCAAGGCTTTGCCATCATCCGCCTCTCCAGCGTCATCCGCCCCACAGCTGTGACACTGGAGCATATCCCGAAATCCTTGTCACCCCAGGGGACCATCCCCAGTGCCCCCAAGGACTTTGCTGTCTATGTGAGTGCCCTGGCCTGGAACCAAGGGAGCAGTGAGGGGATGCGGTGGGAGGGTGCTGTGGTGGAGGGTGCAGGAGGGGAGGGCTAGCGAGCCCCGTACCTGGCTGGGAGGTGCTCTTGGGGGTGAGTGTTATCCTGAAGAGGAGGAAGAAGCAGTACTTTGAGGGGAGAGGGGGAGCATCAGGCCGTGGGAAGGGTTTTGGGAGACACTAGAAGAGAGGGGATTGAGTAGGTGTAACTTGTGGTCTTCCCCCCCACATCCTCCCCACTGGCCCCTGTCCCCACTTGTCCTTTTGGCCTGGAAGAGCAGGAGTGGGGGCAAAGCACGCTTGCTTCTCCATCTCCCTCTTTTGGCCCTGGGTGCACTCATCGCCTCTGGTCTTCCTCTCTCATCACCCTTGGTTCTCCCTTTCTGCCTCCCTGCCCCCCCCATAGGGTTTGAAGGAGGAGGGAGAGGAGGAGGGTCTTCTCCTGGGGCAGTTCACCTACAACCACAACGGCGACCCTATCCAAACCTTTTACTTGGAGGTAAGTGTTTTGCCCTCTGAGCACCTGACCCTGAGAAGAAAATGGGGCCACTGGGGTCTCTGAGCCCTTAAGAGCTCTCAGGGGCTCAGGTTTTTCCTTCCTCCTCTCCCCAAGGGTGACTCCGTGGGCACGTACCAGCTGGTGGAGCTCCGGGTGCTGAGCAATTGGGGCCACCCCGAATACACCTGCATCTACCGCTTCCGCGTGCACGGGGAGCCGGCGCACTGATCCCCGGCTCCCGTGTGGGATGAGGATGCTGCTGGGCCGAGAGCAGGAGGGGGATTCATCCGATTTGCTGCTTCGCGCGTAGAAACCCTGCGGTGCGCCAGCAGCTGCCCCAGGGAGCTGCTCCCCTCGAGGGAGAAGAGGTGGTGTTCAAGGGGTGAGGCTTTCACTCTTCCAGGGACCGGGGTGGTCCCTGGAATGCAAGAGCATTCCGCGTGGGTCCTAGCGCAGCCTGGCTTGTTTTTTTTCAGCGCGTATCGGACGTTTTAACTTTTTAAGCTAATTTTTTTAATGGGGTCTGTGCAGCCTCTCGTCCCCGTTGCCCTTCTCCTCTCTGACGGTGCACCTAGCGTTGCCGGGGCTCGGGAAAGGGGTCTGTAACTTTGCGATGCGCTTCACGCGGGCTTGGGCGCAATAACGGCGTATGGGACCGGTGGCTGGCTCAGTGCTGCTGGAGGAGGTGGGAGCCACCGGTCAGCAGCCGCCGAGGCTCTCCCCTCCATGCGGGGTCATTTTTCCTGCCTTGGCGTTGGTTTAGGTAAAGATCTCCAGACCTTTGATGCTGGGCCGGCAGAGGGGAAATAAGACAGTATTAACTAAGTATTAACGTGAAACTAACGGTTTGGGGCGGCAGGAGGGGAGAAATTCAGCACGCGTGGGTGACGGAGCCCGCCCCAGTGCTGCCCTCCAGCCGCTTGAGCCCTCCTGCCGCTGGTGGCTGTGTTGGGTCTTGGTGATGCTGTTGGCTCCCTGGTGTTAAGCTTGACGATGCTATTGAAAACTTCCTGCTGCCTGCTTCCCCTTTTGGGTTTGTTTTGGTTTTGTTGTGGTTTGGTTTTGGTTTTTTGTTTGGGTTTTTTTTTTTTTTTTTTTTTTTTTTTCTTAAGGGATGTGGGGAGGGAGATTATTTTCCAGTTGGGGTGTTGGGGATTTTTTTTTTTTTTTTTTTTTTTTTTTTTTTGGTAGTAACAGAGGTGGGGGGCAAAAAAAAAAAGACTTTTTTCCATGTGATTTCTACTCAAACAGAGAATGTTACTTGGCTCCGCTTGGGCGAGTGGTTTAGATGCGGAGAGGGCTAGAGCTTTGTTTAGTAGGAGAATAGCGCGCACAGTAGGATAAGCTAGAATAAGATGAGCAGAGCTGTTTAAAATTATGGGCCTTGAGTTGTCGGTGGCTTGGTAGTTGGACCTGGGAGACAAGGTTCTCTCTGGACTGCTGCTCGGTGGGGTGCTGGAGGCACTCCTTCCCTCCCTGCTCCGGAGGTGTCCTCAGAGACTGCAACGCGTGGCTGTGGCCTCTTGCCCGTGACTGCATCTGTATGCAGGCGACCGCTCGTGGTGAGCGGGAGCTGCTGCACCACTCTATCTGTGCCTCGGTGGTCTCTTGGGTGGGAGATGGGGTGGAGGGGAGACCGCCTTCTCCAGGGGCTGTGGGTGCCAGCAGGCTGCTTTACCTGGGGCTGCAGCAGGACCTCCCTGCACCTGCGGTGCTCAGGGCTGCCTCTGTCACCTCCTGGTCCCTGATGGCAGATGGCTGGCATGGCCTGACCTCCTTTCTCTTGGAAGGGCTCCCTTTCCCTCCTGCCTCTTTTTCGCTGGCATCATTCAGCTCCCTGAGCCCAGGCTGGAGAGGACTGGGCTGGAGCAGGACAGGGAGTCCTGCCTGCAGCAGGCACGTAAATCCTGCCTGTACCCATCACGTGATGGAGGGGAGATGTGGCAGGGGACTGCAGGAAGGATGCACAGGGACCTTCCCTGGGCTGAGGAACACCAGGGCCATCTGGCCACTCCAGCTCCTGGCTGCCTGCAGCACGCTTAGTTTGGCTTATGTTCTTGGACGATGTCTATAACCTCCACATTTGTCTTGCGTTTTGTTGAGAGGAAAAAAAAAAAGCTAAAGGGCTACGTGTTGTACATGTTTAGTGTTTGAGCCCTGTCCGATGCTGGCATCGTCTTCCCCAGGCATGGTGAGTGCTGGGGAAGCACCACGAATTGATTCCCACTCTGGTCTCTGCTTGAAGCGCTGCAGGGCCAGGGGTGCAGAGGAGGGGAAGGGGCTGAAGAAGGTGTGGGTGAAGCCCTGATGTGCGTTGGGCAGAGGCTGTGCCAGCCCGAGGGGATGAGGATGACGGGAGCATGTCCCTTCTGGAGGGGTCTCTTTGCTCCAGGCAAGGGAAGCAAGCCCAAAGGGTGCAGCCCCGTCCCCATCAGGTTAAATTTACCCCGTAGAGACCCTTGTAGAGCTGGGAGGCCCTGCTGCTGGGACAAAGCAGACCAGCAGCCAGATCCAGTGACGATAAATTCTCTCCTATATTGAGCGTAGTCTTAATTCTTGGCATCCGCAGCCAAAGTTATTTTAAACTTCTCTACAGCTGCCTGCTCGCCTTGGAGTCATGTCCATTATGCCCTGCGTGCATGGAGTTGTGCTTTTGTGAATTCCTAGACTTCTCCTGGGCTCGGCAGAGCGGCTCCTGTATTTAATTGAATGATAAAGAGAGCAGAGATGAAGCTCTCTGCCTTCCCCAGGGGTTCTCTGGCTGCTGGAGCACATGCCATAACCACGAGGCTGGAAAACCCCTTTTCTTACCTCCCTTCTGGCCCCCTGGCCCGTGGATTGTTGGGGTGAATGATCTTTTGGTAAATGAGGCACCCACGCCAGCGCGAGGTGGGAAAGGACGACCTCTTTTCCCAGGAAGGGAGCTGGAGCAGGGTCTCTGCTCCTTCCATGGGGGTGTTAACCACTGGCTATGGGACAGGGAGCATTTGGCTTTACAGGGTGAGCTTGCCCTGTCCTTTGGAGATGAAAGTCTGCTGTTTTGGGGTAAAACCCCCTGGAGACAGAAGTGAGAGGTCACTCGGGGGGTTTATGCTCTTCTCTATCAGACAGTGCTGGTTTTAGAGGCCTCACGGTGCTGACTGCGTGAGGATCCCCGGGCAGGCATGCTGAGGTTATGTGTGGTTTTCTCAGCTCCCAAATTCTGCAGCCCGAGCACCCGAAATGAGTGCCTGGCCAGCTGCCTCTTGCCAACAGCTGCTCGCAGCATTTCTGTAGCACTTTGCTGAGCTGCAAAGGAAAAGAGGGCACATGAAACCACTGCTTCAGCATGGTGCATCCCTCTACCCAGGGGTGTTTAATCCTAGTGCTGATGCAGAAGATGAGCCTGGTGAGGCACGAAAAAATGCAAAACAGCTGTTGGAGCAGATTTCCCTTACAAACTCCATTGCCCTCCTCTATTCTCTCTCCTTCTGGGTTTGCCCTACACATGTGTTATGAATGAGCCCTGCAGAAACAGATGTTTACAGGCAGGAGAAGAGTTTGTATTTGATGCTGTAGCCTGTTGCAAATGCTGCACTGTTTTTGTTCATTTTATTTTTTAATCAACAGATTGTAATTTATGCCTATGCAAGGAAAAAAAAAAAGACCAAGACAAATAAATTATATCAAAACTGCTGTGAGTTTTTTGGGTGTTCTGCAGGTGAATGTGGTGGTGGGAATGATGCACAACTAGTAGCTAAACAGAAGCCTTGGTTGTAGTTCCTCTCTCTATTCTCATAGCAGTCCTTATTTTCCAGCCTGACATACTGACTCTGGGGTCAGCAGTTTTCACCTTGTCTTTGAGCAATGATGAAAACAAGACTTACTCTTAAAAACTTGGATATCTTAGAACATTTAAAATGAAAATACTGCGTCTTTGCTGACTTCTAGCAGTCTGTGTCTGTGATGACTATGTCTATGCTGCAGTGACCTCGAAGCCGTCCCTGGGCATCACTCTGTCATCTGCCTTATCATGGCCATGAGCTGAGCCCAGCTCAGCCCTGAGGAGTGTGGCAAATGAGGGTGGCCTGACACAAATCACAATTAAGGGTAGCTGTGTGTTGCTCTGTTTTCCTTCACAGGGGCTGTAAATTACTCATAAGGCAGCTGAGAGCAAGTAGAAAGGAAATACTTAATTGTCCTCAGCCTGAGAAAGCTAACCTAGATCATTTTAAAAGGCTGCAAAAAGGGAAAGGGGACTGGCTGGAGGATGGGGAAGGTTCACACTGGTGTCTGCTTAACCAGGATGGGCTGGAGACAGGCTTGTGTTGAAGAGAGCCCATGCATCTCGTTGCAGAAGGCCACTCTAGGAAAAGGCCTGTTCTCTGCTGGCCCTGGAGCTCCCCCTCACTGGTTTTGCCGAGGGGAGGGACACAGAAAAATGGGATATGGGGATAGACAGAAAAAAAATAGATATGGACAAAGGGGAAGGGATTGGGTATTGGGTGCTCACAACCAAGGGCTCAAGCGTAGACATGAGCAGAGGGGTGAGGACACCTCCAGCAGCATCTCCACTCCCCACAGGTCTCAGTAGCATCTGATCCATCAGGAGCGGAGGGGCAGGGTGGGCCTGTGCTCTGGTTACTACCAGCTCCCAGCCCAACACTTGGCCATGTTAGGAAAGGGCTGTGCAGGGCAGGAAAAGCTTTCATGACCCTCTGACACCAACCGAGGTGGCAGGGAAAGGCCCATTCCAAGCCCTGGGCAGTGCGATTGTATTTACAGGAACAGGTGAGGTGCAAGTGGCTGCGAGGGCCCAGGGAAGCACAAGCTCGTGCAGCAGTGGAAGTGCTGTGCTAAAACTGCATCCTCTAGCACAGTGTCTCTGATAGCGCTGGACCCTGCTACCTTTGCTAGAGCAGCTCTTCACCCCGCCACACTGCATAGCTCACACCATGCAAGCATTCTGACTTCACCACTCTGCCACCAAGAAGCACTAAATCTTCGGCAGAGCAAAAGCTGTGGGGGCCGTGCAGAGGCTCGGTGGCAGCACGGCCTGCCCTTCCCTGCCAGCACTACACGCGCAGCCTCCGCCCGTAGCCAGCAAAGGAACACGGGGCCAGGCAAACGCGCTTCGTCTGGCTTTTGGCGTCAAAGCAGCAACTGCTGGTTTTCCAGAGGGACAAAAAACAACAAGGCATACTTTAACTTGGAACAAACTTTTTTAAAATTTATTTTATAGATCACACCAGCCTGAGTGATCTTTGAATGCTGGTCACGAAAGAGAGATCACACCACCTCCTTTGCACAAACTGAAGTAAACCCTCTTCCAGTCTCGGCAGTCTCCTTCATTTGGAGCAGAAGGAATGGAGAAAGAGAAAACCGCCTGGAGTTCCCTGCTTCCCTGGGAAGCAGAGGGCAGTGAAATCAGATGCAGTTTGATGCTGCTACAGGGCCAGAAGACAAACAAACCAGGCCCTCATGCCCTGCTTAGCCACACTTCACACCCCTCACAATGCGGGTGCTATTAGTGTCGTAGCCGCCTATGGTTCCTCCCTCGCCAGGAGAGTGCTGGTGTTCAGGCACGGAGCTGGATCAGGACTGTCTGACCTCCTCGCTTCCACCCATGCTCAGGCCACCGCTGGCTCTTAAGGCAAAGCACCCTCATCTCCAAACCATGTTCCTCACCTCTCCCACGCCGCTTAATGCTCTTGCAGTGCTGGTGCTGGCATCGGGAGATGCGCTCTTCCCTCCCTGCCCTAAGCCCGCTGTCGCTCAGTCGGCTTGGAAGCCTCCCTCGAATCACAAGGTGAACTGGGATGAACTGGGATGAACTCCACACAGGTGTCACAGAGTGAGAAACAGGAACAACCCACTAAGGAGGGACAGAAACTTTTCAGTCTCCCTCTAATTAAAACCAAAGTCCTTCACTGGAGGAGGAAGCCCTCAAAGAAACCGAGGCTGACCGCACCTGCCGGGGAGAGCAACGATTGGTTGAGGATGCCACCTCCTCCCTCAAAATGCCACCATGCTCCCACAGCTCACCACAAGCCAGCAGAGGATAACTCTGGTCCTTGTGGGAGCCAAGTGAAGACGCAGGGTTAGAAGAAGAGAGATCAAAATAAGCAGGGAATTTATCACTTGAACAACCCAGCGTCAAAAAACATGATAACAATAAAATTAATTGATGGACTGTCCTTGCAGGGCCTTCCTGGCAAAGCCAGATAAAATCTTAAAAAAAAAAAAAGAAAGTCAGAAAAATTACCATGTACTTCCAAACCTGAAAGCACTTCTGTAAGTTTGGTACCAATCCATCATCGCTCTCTTCAGCCAAGAGGGGAGAAAAATCCTACCTCTGCCAGGGCAAGGTTTGGCCAGTGAGTTCCAGAAAAGATCTGGGAAATTCTGGGAGTCAACAAAATCAAGGGGAGGTCATGTTTGCCTGCTGTCTCTGTTCCAGACATATATTCCCACCTGTGATCTCTGTCCGCCGAGGTGAGAAGGCTCTTTCTCTGGCTTGAGGGACGGACGGAGCGTTCCCGCGCTGTTCTCTTAATACTGTCAACAGAGCTGCCGCAGCCCTGAGAGGCAGGTTAGATCTGCTCCAACGTGCACTGAACAACCAACGGGAAAAGCAGCATGATGGGAAGGGGAGCAGGATGGGCAAATGGCTGCCCGTTTAATTCTGTCCCTAATTAAAATCTTAAGTGCTATCAACGTATTTGACAAGGATATTTAGTATAGGATTCCTCAACTTCACATCAAAAACTGCTTTCTAATTTGTTTTCCTCTTATATCTCTGCCTGATGAACTTTCTTACCATCTCCTTCCAACTTCAGCCACTACAACATTAAATTAAACCCACTTTGAAATAGTTTAAGATGGAGGGAATCCAGAAACATATTTGGCACAGGGCCACAGTGGTAAGAAAACAATGCCCTACGCAGCCGTCCTAAGCAACGTGTTTTAACCTTTGCGAGTCTGAAATTTCAGGCTTCTGATAACCCCTGCATCTCAGACAGCCAACAGGAGGAGAGCAGCAAGTCCTGTGGACAGAACGGGGTGAGGGAGGAGGGAGGCAGCTAACTGGCTCTTTGCAGTCCTATCCAGACTCTCCTCTCATCTTCATGCACACAAAATATAATAAAAACTAATAAGAATAAAAACTAAGCCCATGATGTACAAAAATGTGTCAATAAGGGGAGGAGGAAGGTGTCAGTTACTCAGTTCTGTGTGTCTCATCACCTTCACTAGCTTATAAATCATGCTCCTCTCCATCGCTTCCTTCTGGGAGGAGGGACGATTCTTCTGCAGCCAATCAGTCGGGATGGGTTTTGGTTTAAGCTGCTCTGGATCTTTTGGATAAGAAATGAAGGGAAGGGGAGGAATTCCTCAGAGCGAGGAGGAGTAAGAAATTCAGCAGCCACTGGCAGGAGTCACACAGGCTCCCTGAGACTTCACTTTATGGCGCTGACCCCCACGTCGCCGGCCTCCTCCTCCAACTTTTGACTGAAAAACAAGAAGATGCACTTTAGTGCACAACGATCTCTGAACCAGAATATCAACACAGCGGGAGTTCAGATGGATTACACACACGTCCAGACAGCGGGAGGGCAGTTGTGACTGATGAGCTTCCTACCACCACAGGAAGGAGACAAGGCAGACAGACATACCATGAAGGAAGGAGGAGAGACAGATACACCATGAAGTTCAGCCCTTCAAGCTGGGGAGGGCTCAATTTCCCATTTTTCTGAATGCTTCACTCCCAAAAGCGTCAGCAGGTGCCATGGGGCTCAGCATCCGGGAAATCAATGTCTCAGGCTCCCTTGGCTTTGTGCAGAAAGGAAGGAGAGCCCCCCCGCTCCCCTAGCAGGGCTCTCTTGCTAACCTGACTCTGTTCCCAGCCTCAGGCCAGCAAGCTCACCATTATCCTTTAAAGCAGCCATATACCTTATTGCCCTCACGGACGTGGGGCTCTTCATCCAGCGCAGGCTGAGGGGAAGCAGCAAGGAGAGAGAGGCAGAGGTGAGCAAGAACAAAAGCAACGCAAACTCTCAGGGCGAGGGATGAAACAAAGCAAAAGCTGGGAGTGCTACTTAGAATCACAGCGATGCTACAAGACGACAAGGAGGAGATGGGGGATCCGTAAGAAGCCACAAGGATACGCAAAAGGAGGGAATCCCTGCCAGAGTGCCCTCTTTCAGCAGCAAGCCTGGCTCAAGAGGGTGAGATCTGACCAATGACAACTAAAACAGTTAAAATTAAGAGGGAGGAACACTGACTAGGTTTCTTGACAGAGTCTGTTCCTGAACCTTTCGCTTACTAGGTAAGTATGCTAAAAGGAGAAGATTGATGTAATAAAGCTGATAAATAGCTCCCAAAGCTTGCAGTCAGAATTGAGGTTCCATTCCCTCCAGACCAGAAAGGCTAGGTATTCTCAGACAAGCTGAGCTGAGAAGTCCTAACCAACAAAATAACGTGGACAAATTTCTCTTGAAAGAGGTGAGACTTTCCTTCTACTCCTTGGATGTCTCCATCCTCCCTCTTTGACAGGAGAGAGAACCTGTGTCTGATACTACTACTTAGGTGGTCATTTCTCTAGAACAGGGATGTTCTACCTCTCATTCAGGCAGCAGAGACCCATTCTATGACTGGCTGTCAGATGCTTCACTAGTTCAGCTACTGGGTATATGGAGATGCTTCGTGAGGACAGCCAAGTAGTGAAACAGGTTGCCAAGGGAGGTTGTGCAGTCCTCCTCAAGGCTTGGAGGTTTTCAAGACATGACTGGATAAACCCCTGAGCAACCTGGTCTGACCTCACAGCTAATCCTACTTAGAGCAGGAGGTTAGACTAGACGCTTCCTGAAGTTCAACCCAAATTGTCCCAGGACCCGAAGCTGCTGAAAGGTCAGCCACACTGAGTCATCCAGTCATCAGAGAACTCTGATTTCTGCTGTGAGACTACTTATATTTCTATTCATTTCTGTTACACATTCAGTCTCAAGGTGAGTTCAAGGGTGTGAGGGGATAATGCTTGTGCTTTAGAGTGCCCTTCCTCCAACGGATGAAACCAGCAAACAGCTAGGACAGATAAAATATTTTCTTCACTTACCAATGGTTGCAGGGCAGTGGGTGTCAGCGGTGCTGCGGCTGTTGAGGGGGCCTCGTCCCCAGCTGGTGGGCCTCCAGCTGCTGTCCCAGCTGGGAGAACACCATCCTCTCGTTTTGTAACGGCTCCCTTCTTGGTTGACTGCATCTTGATCTGCTGTGGCTTGGAGTTCATTGGTGAATTATTGGTGGTCTGAAGCAACTACAAATTACAAAGGAAGAGGCCAACATCAGCATTAAAACAGCTAGGCTGATATGGCAAGGTTCAAAGCTGCTTTTTAACAAAAGCTTTCAGAGAATTGATACCAATAGCCACCGGGAGAAGAATGCAGCAGCAGCTGTTCAAAGAAATCCAGGCCCCTGAGCTACCCTCAAGAACCCTGACAGAGTGGGAAGGGTCACTCAGTTGAGGTGTCACTCAGCCCTCCTCACTATGACTCAAAGGGACCAGCTACAGGCTGTCAGAAGGAGACCAAGCTGTAAGAACCACAGGCATCTGGCTCATCCCCAGCCTTTGCACTCCCTCATTCACACCAGCTAAGACCCACCACATGACAAAGCACACTGGTCATCTGCAACCCATGTCAGGCTGACGTTTGTGATCAAAGGATGGCCTCTTCCCTCAATTTTCCAGAGCCATCTAATTCTCCTGCTGGCTTCTCACAGCAAAAAGTAGCTAATAGGCAAAAAGAAGTCGGACTTTTCAGCCTTTACCTTTGTGATGGTACCCACAGCTTTGGTGCGGCCTTCACGAAAGACCAGACGCTGGTCTATATGCAAATATTCCGGGGTTTTGATGAAGCGAAAGTGCACTGTGGCTTTGTCCCCTGTCCGCAGGCAGTCCTTGTCCATGCTGAGAATCGTGGCCGTCTGACGGATGCTGCCACAATGCACTGTGAACGTAATGCACAAAGTAATGCACAAAGGCTTTCAACAGCGAGTGCCATCAGTGGAATAAGCTTCAGACAGACATCTAAGGCAGCTCCTGCTACCCTACAGCTAACAGCGCTGAGTCTGGAATGTAAAAATCCATTGCGTACCAAAGACTATATGGGTCACATGGCTGTCTTTGTTCAGTCCTCAAAAAGAAAAGTTGCTTTCGAACGGAGACTTTTCTGAAGCATCCTCAACAGGATCCTACATGCCAAGCAGCCGGACTAGAGGGCAGGACCTAAAATGAGTCTCTCAGGCAGCATCTGAAGCTGAAGAATCTTTGCACTGTGGAAATCTGGCTCAAGCAGGCTCCAGGTACACTTGGAATCACACATCTCCTTTTTACCTACAGCCTTCGCCACTCTCCTCTGTCAGCTCCCTCCCCTCTCTCTAACGCATTGCTGGGAAAGGTCAAACCAGGAACTAAGGCTTATACTCAGGCTGACAGAGCCATCAGGAGAAAAATTATCTCAGGCTCATGCTGATGCAAACCGTTACCACGCAGAAACAAAGATGAGACAACACTGAGACACGTACCCATGGCCTGATATCGTGGGCTGATGGTGGTGGGGTGATGGAGCACCAGAATCTCTGCTTCAAACTCCCATGATGCTTGTGGATTCAGGCGGGGTGACACCATTACCATGCCTTTCCGGATGGAAGAACGCTTGATCTGAAAAGCAGAGACACAAAAAACCTTAGCACAATTCTCCAGGGAAGAAATTTGCTTCTCTGGCTGACTGCATCCGGAAGGATCCTAAGGGATTTCACAGATACTAACTCGTGCTCACCAAAAGACAAAGTGAGAGCTGTTTAGTAGTATGCAATGATGTTATGCAAAGGTTGCGAAAATCAAGTTCAGCTGAAGTTTCTGAAGAAGGTTTAGTTAGAGTGCTGAAAATGCTGGACACTGATACAGAGTTTTAACTCACTGATCCTTTAAAAGCAAAACATACACCATGGCTGCACAGTACCCAATGTGCAGACATCTCTCCAAAAGCATGATGTCTGTTAACACAAAATGGTAAGACTGAACACATGAAGTTTGGTAATAGCTTAAACCATATCCCCTTAAAATCAGTGAAGCTTCTATTGACAGAAATCTTTCACCAGAGGAATCGCATCAAATTTTGCTCATTTTTAAGACTCAAATAATGCAGCTGGCCCTATAACTTGAGAGGAATAGTGTAAATACCCTGGCTAGGCCACTAACGCAGTTGCAGCACAAGAGACCTTTCTTGCAACGCCTCCACTTTGTTATACATCTCCAACACTACTCCTCATGACCTTGAGTCCCACTGCCATGATCTGGCAGCTGTCAGGTGGAGCAACCAGGACATAGGACCCACAGAGGTTCTACGAGATTTTAACGCGCTGTGAAATGAGGCAG
The DNA here is from genome assembly GCF_036417535.1 of Chlamydotis macqueenii. Taxonomy (NCBI): domain Eukaryota; kingdom Metazoa; phylum Chordata; class Aves; order Otidiformes; family Otididae; genus Chlamydotis; species Chlamydotis macqueenii. The sequence continues at coordinate 56,622,457 of NC_141556.1, forward strand.
CTGAGGTTTGCAAAAGCAGTCTGACTGCAGCTGGATTCCAAGAGCACTCTAAAATTAGGAGGGTGGTTCCTGCTCTGGAAGTCTAAAGAATATTGTCTCACCTTTTTCAAAGCAAAGGAGGCAGTCTGGCCTCCCCGCACTTCTTTGACAGGCATCCTCTTGCGGTGGATGGACTTAACAGCAATAGGTAGGAAGTTGCCAAGTGGATCTGGCCCCAGCAGCAGAGTGTCATTTAGCTTGATCAGGCCTCTCAGTGTTGTCCCAGACACAACTGTTCCCACGCCCTATGCCAAAAGAGAAAAAAAAAATAAATTGGGGTTACTTGACCATGCTAGCAGAAGAGCTCCTGAACTCCCCTCTCTAGGGAAGCTGCCTTCTTCAACCTGAAAGAAACAGCAGAAAATTCTTCCAAATACCAGGCCCCTTACCGGGACAGAGTAAGTATCATCTATCTGGAATTCTGCTGGCTCTTCTTCCCTGTAACTGGTCCGTGGAGACAAGAGATTAAGAAACATCTTCAGCAAATCTAGGTTCTCCCCAGTGACATTTGAAATCTGGAAAATTGGGCACATCCTGTAAAGGAAAATTGATGAAAATGGAGTTAATTCACCTCCCTGCCTGGAATTCCATGTGTAGGGAGACATCCAAAATCTTGGGACTGAATTCAATACACAGTGCTAGGAAGGGAGAGCCTGGCAAGCAGTCAGATGCACAACAACACCCCATGTTTGAAAACCTGCAACATTGCCTCTGCCTTCTAATGACATTTAGGAATAGGTGTAAGGTTCCAGGACCGAAGGAAGCCGAATACCCTGCCATCTTCTGCAGGCTGCCCAGAAGCAGCCTCTCATTTCTGTCTCAGAGAGGGGAACACAAGCAGGTCAATCTCAGAATCAAAACATTCTTATTAAATCAACACACCACATGGCAGACGCAACCTTCACACAACTAGACAATGGGACTCTCTTTCTGAATCTTCTCACCCAGTCTCCAAATAGGATTGAAAGAGAAACGACTCTCCTCTACTCCCGTTACCTCTCTGAGCTGAAGTTGGAGGCTGTTACAATGACATCATCCTTGCTCTGAACCAGCACGGGAATCTTCCTGCACCCTGGGGACTTCAGCAGTCGCTGTAACAGCTTCAGGGTTTCTTAAAGGGTGAAATGAATATTGTTAGGGCAGCATCTCCCATCTTTACAAATCGCTTTTGTGGGGTCTTTCCCCAAAGGGAGACTGGTGCTCTTGCCACAGATAGACAGGAGAAGATGGCTGAAGGTGTCTGAGTGAGACTGAGTTTGCTGCAGCCCAGGTGGGACTTAGGAGCCATTCCACCTCCCATTTCATGCCAGCTAGCCTGCTGCCAAGCAACACCGTACATGAACAGACATGTTTGCAACGCTGTGAAGTAGACATTTTATAGCTGTCTATTGAGCAGCTTTAAGCAGTTACAAGTTATTTCCTCTTCCTATTTCCCTGGAATTCAATGAAAACCAGCAGCACTCAGGAACTGAAATATTTGAGAATACATGAATTAGAAATCAGTTTTGACCAAACAAACCTCAACACACTTTCCCTGGCGATCAACCTGCCCTACAAGGTTAGAAAAGTGTGAAAGAGGTAAAGATCACCACCACAGACTAGGACAGTGTAGGTGGACCAGATTAAAAAATAAGTATTTTGGGACAAATCTCATGGCTCCCTATTTTGATCTTTTGCCTCTTTTTAATTTATTTTCTAAGCCTCATCTCTTATCAGCCAGCCAGCCAGTCTCCTGCAAAGTGGCTTGCAACAAATAAGGGGGAAAAAAAAAAAGGCTAGTCAGGGCTTAAAAGAGCAAATCATTTAAATTCTACAATTGTCATCCAATTAGCTGGTTTTTGCAAACAAATGATTGCCTATGGGAAAGTAATGTTTTGGATACAGAAACACAAACATCTAATCATGCCATCTGCTCTTCACAGACACACTTGAGCCAAATCTTGTATCTATTTAATTTCAACAGAACGTGACACAGGAGTGGCTTCTCCCAAGAGCAGCTCTTCTCTCCTCACCGTGAGCTAAATGTTCTCCTTCCTTCCAGTTATTATCTTACGGTCGGGGCTTACATTTATTTGCCAAATATCTATTAAAGAGATATCTAGATTATCTTCTGATCATACATGCCTGTTTACCTGAAACTTATTTAGGATTTTTACAATAATGAACTAACCACAGACAGTACCGGGAGCATTCACTTTCCTGATTCTTAGGAGTGATTATAAAAAAAATCAGTACTCCAACTAACCACAGAATGTTCCTGAAGGTGTGAGAAACGCACCAAGAGAATTTAAAAGGTGAAAGTTGGTCACAGCCTGAAAAAATGTCAAGCATAGGTTAAAGGGACACTGTTGGGGTTAAAGGTGCTGCTTTAACTGCCATTGGGCAAAAAAGTCGCTAGGCCCTCCTGCTCGCTGCCATCCCTGCTTGTGCCTAGTCCAGTCCTGATACCATAGCCCACACGTGCAGCTGCTTTGAACCACGATTTATTATGCATTGGCTGGTTGTTCAGACAGAGGAAGGAGCTGCTGTAGTTAGGCCAGCGTATCTGAGAAGTGCCCAGGTGAGCAGCACGTAACAAGCAGCTGCCTCTTCACCTAACAGCTGTCAGAGAACAAGTTCGATCACAGCTTAAGATCACAATCAAACTGTGGGCAAGGAGGAAAGCAGCTTCCAAGAGAACTTACAGACTTTCTCTCCAGGTTTAAATACCCAGAGAGAAAGCAAAGCCACAACCCCAACTGTATGTTTCTCCCATTACAGCTCAGTTAAGCAAAATCCTGTGGCAAACACTTTCAGGTTGCCCAGCTGAGTTCCCCAACCTGGGTAATTTTGAAATGGTGACTACAAGTGAATCACCTGCAAAACGGGCAAGGGGAAAGTGTAGATTTCTGGAAGGTGTTTAAGATGCAGTCAAAACCAGATAAAGCAGCTTTCCTCCAGCAGTAATTCCTCAACCCAAGCAGAGGACAACAGCACGTACAGAGGTAAGAAACAGCCCTGGAGAGAGCTCATAGGACTCACCTTGCAGGATGTTGGCAGGGCACATGTCAATCTTGGTCACCACAACAAAGACGGGAACATTAAGTGCAAGCGCCAGCCCCAAGTGCTCCTTGGTCATTCCAACAATCCCAGCGTTACTGCCAACCTACACCAGGGATACAAGACAGGGTGATGTAAACGTTCCTCCTGTAGAGAGCTGGGTTACAGAGAAGGTCTTGTGTCAGACGTGCAGCAGGCTGTGATTAGGTTGCAGACACGTCATTGGGACCGTATGAGCAGACCCAGCTCATTTCAAATGCTGTTGGACACTGGCTAAGGACTCACTGTTTAGAAATCTTTCAGTTTTCAAGAACCATACAGCTTGGGCTTGTCTGAGACTGACAGTCCTCGGGAAGTTGCCTCAGAGCAAGATATCCACAGTGGCTGCTGCTCTCCACCTCTGGGAGATGCTGCCTCCCTCCACAACCCCACAGGGACTTTGCAGTAGGAAAGAAGTTGAGGCTGTCAAAGCTCTGAACAGCCCCGCTCCTGCTGGTACCGTACATCTTTCTTGCTACCTACCATCAGCATGCAGAAGTCGGGTAAATGGCCGGTCATGCCAAAGACGGTGGTTTTCAGGTACTTTTCGTGACCAGCCAGGTCAATGAAAGTAATGACCTTGGTGGATTTCTCACAGATCTTTGTCCATTCCAAGCTGCCACCGTGGCTGTCGGGCTTGTTCACCACGTTGCCCTCACTGTCGAAGCCCAGAATGTCATTGCCCACGCTGCTGGTGCGGCCTGACTCAATCTCATGCTTATGGCGGAAGAGCTTTTGCCGAGCAAAGCCTCGGCCATTGTCTAGTTCGCCATGTGTCAAGACACCTAGCAACGTGCTCTTTCCTGCATCCACATTGCCAACCACTGCTACCCTGGAGGGGAAAGGAAAAAGGAACTTGGTAAAATCTGATACCTGAAGAAACAAACAAGCAATCACAAAACCTAAACAGCACTGCTCCTGCAAATAACTAGCTCTTTCTCCCTGACTTTCAAACAGAAATTGAAAAATGTCAGACTTTCACAAGCAGAGCAGAGATTCTTTCACAGTTAACAGCAGAGATCCCAGACTCTGGCAACTGGGATGTGAAATATCGTGGAAACGTGTCACTGCTGTTCAGAACAGAGTCAGCTGAACCGGACGTTGCTTGATGCCATACAGAATATCTCTCATCCAACCCCTAGTCTCTGCAATCCAACATATACAGTGTGGCAAGTCAAAAGAAAGACTAAATCCTGACTTGGTCTAGAATATCTCTGCCTTTCTCATATTCTTCACGTTGTAATAGGACCAGGTGCTAGGGAAAGCACAGAAATTTAAATTGCTGTTTCCAGAAAAGGAAAAGCTCAAACAGCAATGAAATGTTTTATGGGCAAATCCTCTCCTACAGCCACTTCCTTCCATGTCTCTGATAAAGGTGGCTTTTATGGCTGTTGGCAAATGTCAGAAATCCATTCCGTCCAGGTCTGGGCAGACTCTCAAGTCTTGTCACACAAGTTATTATATGTCCATTAAAAGGTGACTTGGACCATCAGAGTCTTGGAACAGAATTGAATCCTCAGTCAAAAGTACTGTATTCCAACAGTGTGCATACATGCACACATATACTGACACACGTGCATATGTGACTCCTTATTGGGGTTCCAGTCCACAAAAGATCCCCAAACTGTGAAGCTGTCATCCAGACAGCAACAGCTCTCAGCTAAACACAGGCGAATCTCCACAAACAGTTTCTTCACAAAAGAGGCAGCAACAACAAAAAGGTGATTTCACTAGCAAGGAGTGGTCAAGCCAGCAAGGAGTGGTCAAGCCCTTTGCTGGGTAGCTACAACACCCAGACTTGAATCAGCGTTGCCGGCTCAGCATCGCAGACTGCTCACATTGTAAAAATGCAGCTGGGCTGCTGACTAACCCTGTCTCCACCCGGCTCCTCACCTGACCTCCAGGAAGTCGTTGTCACCCACACGTTTCCGAACGAGGTAGTCGCGCACCTTGCCCCCTGCCTCCTGGTGCTCCCGCAGGAGGATCACATCCGCCTCGATCTGTTCTGCCATGCTCTTCAATGTGGCATAGGATGCTTCCATGTCTGCCTCGCTCAGACCGTACTCAGTCCCATCTAGTATGGTGTTGAGGAGACAAAGGACAGTCAGTGAGCTCCACCTTGCAACAGCCAGCAGCAATGTCGTTCTGCCTGGGACTTCCACACCGATCAGGATTTATAAGCAGATTGGAGATCAGACACGTAAACGCAATAAGCACCCTTTGCCCAAAATAAAAAAAAAAAAAAAAGGATGGTCTTCACTCTAAGTCTTAAAAGATACTAGAAAACACCACCTTTCATCTAGAGGAGTTTTCTTCACAATTTCTACAAGCAAATATTTAGGGATTGTCCAGAAAGATACATGTCTGTCTAATTCCCTTACTTCACATGTTGAAGGTGCTTTGTGTGCAATTTCCTTCAGTCAGATAAATTGTCCTCTCGCGTGTCCTCTCACGTTGCAATAAAGGGAAAAGAATTAACAGAAGGAAAGCTCTGACTGAAATATCACCACAATTAACCAGAGAATGTGGGTCCAGCTTAAACAATCAGCTTATTTTATAAAACCACATCCCAAGTGCACATTTTCTGCAAGCGTGGCCTGCACAGCAATTTCTTTAGCCCCCATGTATTCCAGCTAAAACAATGTTTTTGGCATGCCTCATTGCCTTTGTTCTGGCACTTGAAAGAAGTGCTGACAGCACATGAGGCCAGAAGAAACCAAGAAGGCACTGCTGCCTCTGAACAGCCCACCTAAGCAAAGAGTTGACAGTCAGAGCAAGCCAGTGGCAACTATCTGGACAGTTTTAAAGGCCACCACAGCACTCAGCTGCTCTCCTAATCAAGGTGCTGAGAAGCTGCACAGATTTCAGGCCAGAATCTCCTCTGTGGTTGAAAAAAAACCCCAACAAACAGGTGGAGAGACAGACAGCACCTGGATGACCAAAGCTATTGCTGTGTGCGCATTCATATGCATGGCTGACTCATCAGCTGGTAAGCAGTACCTGCAGTTTGCATGAGCCCATCAGCACTTTAACTACCGCACAGCTCTACAGGTAGAGTTGCTGGGTGCTTCTCAGTCACTCGAGCTGGGTATCCATGATGATCAAAATCAGACACTCAAAGTGAATGCAAAGGAGAGGTGGTGGCAAGAACACCAAGATTTTTTCCTGTTGGCTATTGTTTCCAATTTACAGGAAAGATCCCCATCTTCCTTGACTATGCAACAACCAAAATGAAGTCAGAAGTTTTAACTCATATTTTAAGAAACAAATACCTACTTCTAAGTGCATCACTGCAACAACCACCAGTTAACACCCTCACAAGGTATTCTAGAGGAGAAAGCAGTTACTAGCCCAATGAACTAGATCTCCGCTGCAGATGTGGTCATCCCAAACACCAAAGATTCAGACTACACCTAGGAAGCTTGCTTGGAGGCAAGAGCATTATCCCTGTGATACTGCCTGCATGACACCTGGCCATCTAATCCTGGTTTCTCTTCTATGTCGGCTGCTTCGCAAGACGCCAAGAAAACCAAAAAAGTACACGGTTTTGAGGTAACACAACTCTCTCCCTCCATTATTTGAGCCAACCTTGGCACTGATGACACGGGTTTTGTATTCTTCCTCAAAAGCAGTAACTAGTAGAATGTCTGATCATAACAATTCGATGTCGCGCAGATATCTAATATATTTGAAACACACCTTTAGCTTTATGATAGCCATAGACAATTTTTTTGTATTCAGAAAAGGAATTTCAATTTTGAAGCAAGGCCATGTTCCATATTACGTTACCAGCATCAGATGCAAATATTCAAACTGTGAAAAAGAACAAAAAGGTAACCCATGCTAACTGCTAAAATCTGCAAAGGCAAATGACTGCAGTCGTTCCCAAGTTAACGTGACAATAAAGGGAAACCTTTCTCTCCACAGTACAGACACACACTAACAAAGAAAGTCAGCATTTTGGCTATCTGAAGTATCTCCAATACATTCCTGTGGGGTAAAAATATTGTTATTTACAATGGAGAAGTGAACAAAAACAGATGGAACAAGACCTCCATCAGACACTGGAGACGTCTGTACTAAAACTTGTTATAATTTCAGATCCTTTGTGCCCAGACAACTTATGCCTTATTTCCAAAAAGAACTTGTATGATTTTATACAAAAAATATGTTCAGTTCTACGACATAAGACAGCTGCTGGCAGGATAAAATAAAAGAATCTGTCCCACATGTTCTGCTATACTTTATGGAGGTTTCCAAGTTATTCTGGAGAAGTAAGTACTACCTTCAGCAGCAGTCCAGCTAGATGGACTAGGTTTTTCTTATAATTTTCATCTTTTTTTTGTTGTTTTCCTGAGGAAGCTACTCACCTGATCCTTGACCAATGACATAGATGGTCTCCCCACATCCCTCATCAATTCTCTCTGACATCTGCTGGAGCAAACTGTCATATTGCTCTGAAGTTGGACTCACCATCACCAGCTGGAAAAAAGATTAAATATCCAATTTGTAGATGTCAAGCAAACAATTTCAAAACCAGCTTCAGTTACAAGGAAAATCAACCCGTGTGCTTTATTGAAAGAGGAGGGCTCTTTTTCAAGGACCACTTTCTGGTGGTTTGTTTTTGTTTTTCTTTTTTTTTTTTTAAACCAGCTTCACTGACAGCTATTTCCTTGTGGCACTGTACAAGGTTATTTGTCTGAACTCAGAGTTCATTATGCTCAGAGTTCATTTATATCTGAGCTCAGATATACTTCAAAGCAAATAAGAATACCAAGCATCTCATTTTGAAGTAACCAATGTTTAAAAGCCACATTTAAGGGAACATCTCACTTCTACTTCCGTGTAGTACATGTTTCCATGCAAGGCAAACAGAAAGGGGAGGAGATATTGTCTCCAAAGAAATTCCTTAGCTGGGTATTCCACAGTCTCCACTGCACAGAGTGCTGCTGCTCCCCCAAAGCATGGGACAGCCAGAAGAAGCCAGCCAGACCTCGCTGCAGAGCACACCTAGGCACCAAAACCTAAAGCACCTCAGAAGTCTTTCACATACGTGATTTCTCCCGTTGTTTTCCAAGCAGGCAGAGGGGAAGGAGAGGACACGCATAAGGATTATTTTCAAACTCCTAACAAAACTTTAGGTACTTTACACTACAATACTGACAGGCAGACATACGAAGCGGTTTGTGCGAGCATATTTGCACGTTTCACCAGAGGAGAGCTGCAGTTTTGCAAGACAGCAGCTGCGTTACCAACAAGCTTTGACTGCAGTTATTGCAACAACCATAACTTCCTTTGCCCTTCCCTGCAGAGGCATCAAGAGAAGGAAAAAGTGGACAGAAACAAACAGTAAAATGAGCACAAGACAGTGCTTCAGGAAGGATTTTTCTTAGAATAGAATGGTGTAGCACCATTTCTGGCAAAAACCTGTGTCATTCATACAGTACAGCTGAAGACACTCGTACAGAGTGGCTACAGGGGTGGCGTGGCAGATCAAGGAAACCTTCATCACCCATTCAGGACCAAATGGCTACCTGCCTTCTGGCTGCCTCCATGACTACAAATCTATTGGTGGCTGAGGATGCTGGTACAGTGGCTCAACAGCTGTTGCAATTGAGATATGTAAAATATCTATGTTAAAAAGTCACTTTTAGTAAGAGTTGTAAGGGCTATCACCTACCAGTAGCCCCATGGATAGGTACACCTGTGCCACACTACAACACTCAATGAAATACACACTTCCACTAGCTGTCACTACATACGTTCCAAAATCACACTCAGACAGATATACTTCCCTTCACTATGCACTAAGGCCAGTCTGAAATCTGTGCTAGATTTGCCTAAAACATATGGTTTACAGCAGTTCATCTTCAAGCCTGCCCAAAATTCTCTGCTAACACAGGCTGACTTGCTAGCACAGCTAACAAAATGTGCATTCAAGGAGGAATTACTTTCACCACCTAGTACCACCACCACACAGGTGATGAAGACCTTGATTAGAAATCCAGAGTGTAAGGGCACCAAAAAGCCCACAACTAATGCTTAAGCAGCTTTCAAAACTATAGCGATGCATGCATCTGGAAAACTGAAGCACAGACAGCAAGTGCTGGTTAGAGAGTTTAAGGCAGCCAAAAGCAACGCTTTCCTCATATGTTAAGGGTCACACAGAGCATGAATGTGTTTGCAAGGGCCAGACAGCTATGAGAGAGACAAGCACCTGCAGGTGCTTACTTTAGATGTGTGCCCTACCTAAGACTTTGAACTACTCAGCATAGTCTGCAGAGGGTTAGCAAAGCACTCTGACCTAGAAGGCCACCTAGTCTTTCTATTTTGTGCTACAAAGGATTGAGTTTTGCTTTTATTACTTGTTCTTTTGGTTTTGTTTTCTTCTTAAAGGAGACCACTGCACGTACATTTATTGGGAGGGAAATCAGCAAGTGTTCAGAGGTTTGATCAGGACAGGAGTGGAAAGCTGTGTGTTGATGTGTAGGGCTTGTTTTGCTCAGCTTCCAGAAATTCCTGGAAGCACAGCAGACAGGCCCACTGTTTGGGCTAGTGCACCAGGACAGGTCAGGGACTCAGGAAGATCTCTTAGACACACTGTTACAGTCATACAGATCAATAAAATAACAGGGGCCGCCAGTGTAGAAGCACACTAACTTCAGTTTCTTCAGATCTCATCACCAGCTTCATTTTTCTACAGGTTCAAACACTTCAGCAGTGTGAGTGGGCAGGGTGCTGAAGTACCAGGGGACACTTCAGCTGAGCTGCTTGCTGCAGCCTTTCTTCACGGTGCCAGGCAGGAGGGCTGGGGGCTCAAACAACATGGTACCCACACACAACAGCTCAAAATACTGTCCCCCTGTCCCCGCTGCTTTCATTGCCATGCAAAGGTGCTGCCGAAGGGTGTTCCAGTGGTTGACTGCCTCCAAAGCCTACCCTGGAGCCGATGAAGCTTACAGCTGATACGATATAGCAGGACATCAAGAGAAGGACATGTAGAACAAACAGCAGCTTTCACAGATCACACTTTCCAATGCCGTTCAGTATTTCTAACGGCTGCTTCCGCAGCCCCCAGCCAGTTCTGCAGTTTCCTAGGTCACTGCAAGACTTTACTTGCTGTTTTGAAGATCCTGGACAGAGGGAGCCTGTTCTTTGTCATCTCCTTGGTCGGAGAGATGCCTTCCATCTCAGCCTCTGATTTTTTTTTTTGCTTTTCACCTTTGAGCAATTCCCTCCATGCATGCACTATGTATTCTTGTTTTTCAGAGGTTTTCACAAAGTCAGAAATTTTCACTTTTGTTCTTTCCACTTTGCCAGGCATTGAGCAGTTAACAGTAGGAGCCATATGGGTCTAGCAACTTCAGATTTCCTACAGGACAAAAAAAGTAACAACCAGTTATTGTTTTATTCTCATGACAGCAGAAGGAATATATCTCAGAAGTTTGAGGTGCCATCTCTAAAGTCCCTTCCCAATCTCTGGAGACAAGTGGCTTTTCCCACCTTTCCTCCAATCAGTTTTGGGATTAATATACACCAGAGATGGGTAACAGCTACAGCTGTTTGAGCTTACTCCAGGGGCACAAGTTGGACCGTGCCATTCTGCACTGTCCAACAGCAAAGCAAGAGGCCATAGTATTAATTAATAGCAATTTGAGGACACCAGTGAGATCAAGTTAAGGTTCTATCAGCACTGCTACAGGCAGTCCTTACAAAAGAAGCATCACATATCCACAAGGCAGACAAACTATAAAGATTAATGACAAACCAAATATTATGTGGTACATAGTGCTGCTCTTTATTAGAGTAACACAGCCACCACCAGCCAGTAGGAAGTCAGGGGAAAGGCACCTTCTGTAATGTCATATTTCGCTGGCACATACATAGTTCAAGCGCTATTAACGTTCTGTTGTCAGTGTAGATCTAATACAAGTATCAGCTTCACCAACAACCTTGTGTGATATGGTTTCGACCTGAAAGATGATTACTACTGCAGCATGTCAGTACTGAAGGGAAAACAAACACCCATTAAGATCGACACGATAATAAAATTGTGCTGATGAATAGAACTGTTTGCTTGACCAGCTGACAAGGTGCACTTGACAACTGAATCCAAGGGTTCCTCTCCAAAGAGAGCACACCTTACAATGAACTCACCGGGGGAGGACTGGGGGAAAAGTATGTAACACAGTGAGGGGGTGGGTCAGAACAGGACAGAAGTAGCAACTAGTAAACAAACTGACTGCAGTGGGAATCACCATTTTAATGGAAGCGCAGCAATTCAGCTGGGAAGACTGAAAAGATGGGAGGACTGGAAGGTAGGGGGCAGGTTAGCCTACTGCATTGTCACCATATGGGACTGCAGTTCTGAGGACATAGTGGGAGACTAACTTGGAGAGACGGGGCAGAGCTCATAGTCTTAGCTCTCATCCAAGGTGGGTATGAATTAAAGGTCCAGGGAAAAAGATAGGCTGTATGAAAAAGTAACTTGTAATAAAGGTCAAAAAAATGCTTACCTATCAACTCCATAGTGCCTGCAGATTTCTAGGAATGGAAGAGAGGCTGACAACACAAATGGAGGTTGTGAGATAAAAGCATTCCTCTCTCTTCGTCAGAATTTTGGTCAGGTTCCCAGCTGTCAAGAATCAGTAACACAGTTCTCGGTGTCCTCCTGCGCCCTCTTCCACATCGGCCACGTCCAAGACAAAGCACAGATCGATACTGGCATCCTGTATCAAAATCTTGTCAAGCTCATTAAGTCAAGAACAGGAGGCTCAATGGATACTGCACGTTTGATTTCTTTCCTTCACCTTCTTATAAGACATCTTCATAACATCATTTTGATACAGCACCACTGTAAAACAGCCAGTCATCCCCTCAAAACCAAACATTTCCATATCCACAAACCACAATTCCTCTCTCTTCATTTCTCCACAGAAGGCAAGAAAATCCAGGACTTTGGAACAACTCCAGCTGGAAGCATGAAGAGGAGGGATGGCAGAAAACCAGGAGGAAACACCAGCTATGCTGACTTCTGGATCACATAATTACAAGTGGACCAAACTAAGTTTTCAGGAGACTTCAGAGTGGGAGATGGCATCACAATACAACAAACTCTTGTCAGCAAAAGGTATACAGTTAAAGAGATCAGCCCGTTGGGAAAAAACAAAGACAGTTAGGAAAGGCAGCTAATGCGTCTGTGGCGCACTCTGGCATGCACATACTACTACAATGTACCTTCCTGCAAGATGGAAGTGAGAACGGATTCTGACAGAAATAAGACCACCACACAGTTTTGGATCCTAACAAGGAACTGCACAAGGTGAACAAACTTTCTTGTGTTGACTTAGCCCAGTTTGCAAGAGCAAGGCAGCCTTGTCGCTGAGCCCTAGCACTCAAAAGTTCGGCACTCTGACCCGCTTTTAGGATTGTGAAGAAAGCCCCAGGAACTACCACGACTGGCAGCAGAGATAACTACAGAGAACCAGCGCTGAGGAAAAATGTTAGCGAGACATTACAGTGGCTGTCAGCTTCAAACCCCTGTGCCGGCTGAGAGGATGCAACACCCGCCGCAGGCCCTTCCCCGGGGAAGCTGAGGAGGGGAAGGAGCGGGGCGGACAAGCCTGCCAGCCCCCTCCCTCCCCGGCCAGACCGCAGCTCTTCGTAGCTCAACTTCGCTGCGCTTCTCCCGGCCGCGTCCCCACGGCAGGGCAGGCTCTGCCGCCCGGCCAACTGATGTTGGGGCCGCGGGAGGCCCCCAAAACCCAACTCCAGCCCGCGGGGAAACCTCCCACCCACCCCGGCGGAGGCCCCTCACTCTCCTGAGGGGAGCGGCGAGGAGAGGGACCGGTCCCGGCTGTCGGGCCGGCCCCGCTCCGACCGGGACAGGAGGCAACGCCGCGGGCGAGGGGACCACCGAGGAGAGAGCAGCGCGGGGTCCGGCGGGGTGATGGCGCCCGCCGCCGCCACCGCCCCCCCGCCCGCCGGGCCTACCTTACTGGTGAGGTCGATCTCGGGCTCGCCGTTGAGCGCTTCGCCATCCTCGGCGTCGAAGGTAGCGCGGAGGGGACAGGCGGCCGCCGCCGCTACGCGGGGCCCCCCACCCGGGGAACTGGGTTCCGGGGCGAACATGCAGGCCGGCACCGGGGAGCTCCCCATCGGTGATCGGCTCCGCTCCGCCGCCGCCATCTTCCCTGCCCCGGTCCCTCCTCCCCTCCCCGCGCCCGCCCCTCCGCCCCGGGAGGAGCGGTGGCCCCGCCCCCGGCCCGCCAAGGCGGCGCCAGCCAATCGCCGGCGGGGGAATGGGGCGATTAGGCCGTAGCCATGACGACGGCGGGCGGGGTCGTTGTTATCCCTAGAGGGCGGGCCACGCCCCCGCGAAGCGCGCGAAGCCAATGGGAGAACCACTGCCAGCTCGACTTGTTTTCTATATATACACACACGGCAGAGCCCGCTCGACGTGTCCGGTGTTTCCTGCCCAATAGAAGAGCTGACCCTCGTGACAAACAACCCTAAAGACCAATCGAATAAGAAGACCCGAGCGACTGGGTGGGACTAAGTCCCAGCCACTGATGGGCAGGGCCCGCCCGGGTGGGTGGGCACTCTCTCTCTGGCTAGCCAATAAGAAAGAGGAATATTTTTCACGGACAGTTGTATAGGCCAATGGAACGGGGAAAGAGCTCGCACCTGGTGTCTCTCCAAGCCGCGGACTCGGTTGTCCCGACTGGGCTCTTCGCTAAGGTGACGGGCGCCGGTGTCCCGCCGTGCTGGTAGCGCTCACGCCTCGCTCGGGAAGCCGCCAGCTCCCAGCGTCGGTGCGGGGGTCAGCAAAGGGACCCGTTGCCCGCAGTACAAAGGGGAACGGCCCCGCCGGCCCGGGGCTCCTGACTGAGAGCCCCTCCGCCGCTCCGCTGGGCGAGCCCTGGGGGGCTCAGACCGGCAGGAAAGGAGAAAACCCCGCCCGCTGGGGGTTTTTCGGGCTGGCAGGTGACCCCGAAGCGGCGGGAAGCTGTCCGTCCCGTTTCTCCGCCGGGTCGGGCACCCGCTCCTCAGCTGCCCCAAGGCCCAGCCTGGCACGAAGTGACGCCGGGAAGGGTTCACGCGTGTTCAGCGGGCGGTGATCCGCTGCAGTCGTGCCGGCTGCTGCCTCCCAGCGTGAGGCCCGCCGCTCTCGTTAATTAGGCAGGCGAGACGAGAAGGGAAATGGAAGCTGAGGGAAATGAACTCCCCCGAGGTTACGCGGCGAATCACCCGCGGGGCCGGGAACGGACCTTTCCCCGCCCCGCGCCCGGCCGCGCTTCTGGCTCCCGGGCCCTTTCGGGGCCGAGGCGGGAACCGGTTCCGCCGCCGCGCCGGGGCCCCCTCCCGCCCCGCGCCGGCCGTTAACGTCAGCGAGGGGGGCGCGCTCGCGACGTCGGCGCGTGCGGGGCGGGCCGCGGAGGGAGGGGGTCACGGGGCGGGGGGGGGGTGCGAGAGAGGAGGGAGCGGGGGCGCGGCGCGCATGCGCGGGCGGTTGTCGGTGTGGGGCGGCCGGGGCCGAGGAGCGGGTGAGGCGGTGGCGGGGTGGCCCAGCGGTTCCCTTGGCGTTCCCGCCTGTGGGGAAGGGTACGTGCCTCGGCCCGGCGGCGAGCCCCGAGGAGCGGGGAGGCGGTTGGAGGGGGGCTGGTCGGGGGGGGGGGGTGGGGCTGGTCGGGGGCTCCCGGGGGGCTGTTGCGGTGTTGGGCTGGGCCTCGGGTGTGGGAAGCGGCTGCCGCCCGGGGAGGAGGAGGAGGAGGAGAAGGAGGAGGAAGAGGTGGTTGTTGTTGTTGTGGTGGTGGTGGTGGTGTTGGTGGGAGGGCCGGGGTGGGAAGGTGCGAGGCAGGCCTTGGGACTGGTCCCGCCTGCTGCCTGCCCTCCACCTCGTCCCCACGGGCTTTGTGCTGCCTCTTCTCATCGCTAATGGAGACTTCCCTTTGTCGGAGTGCAGGGTGACTTGTGAGGAATTGCCTTCCCCGGAGCCCTGGACCTGGGTTTTTTTTGTGGCCTAAGCAAAGAGGAGGAGGTTTCCTTTCCCGAGCTGTTGGCATCTCCTTGCCTGGATTCATCCCAAAGGAAGGGAGGAATGCAGCTGATAAGTCCTTAACCACCCGTGCTCCCATAGGCAGGACTAGAAGCTGGCTTCATCTTCTCTGCTTTGGCACTTTGGGGGTGGGCCTCTCTTTGTTACCTGCTCTGGGTACCTTTTTAGTGGCACTATAGACCAAAGGAGATGGAAGAAAAGGAGCGATGTGATAAATTCCAGCTGGTACCTTGAGACTAAGGGGATTCATATATTTTGACTTTTTTTTTTTTTTTTTTTCTTCTCTGCGGGGGGTGGGGGGGAGGGAAGTATTACATTTTATGGGGTATGGGAGGAGGGAGAAAAATATGTTGCAGATCTCTATGTGGTTTTTAAAACCAGCCATCAGAGGCAATTACTGAATAAACTGGGGCACAAGAGAAGGGTTTGTGAGCTGGAAGCAGAGCTAGCCTGCAAAAGAAAGGGGTGGTGGGCTGCTGTTGTGACTGTGGAGGAAGAAACTTCAGCCGCCTTCGTTTCTCACCACCTACTCTCCATCCACCCTGCGAGAAAATGAGTTGCGTGCCATGGAAAGGTGATAAGACCAAATCGGAATCGCCAGAGCCACCCCAGCTACCACCACTGCATATTTACCATGAGAAGCAGCGTAGGGAGCTGTGTGCCCTCCATGCCCTCAACAATGTCTTCCAGGACAGCAACGCCTTCACTAGGGAAACCCTGCAGGAGATTTTTCAGAGGTAGGATACTCTTTGCACTGCTGTTAGCTGTCTCTCTCCATTGTTGCTCAGAGGAATTTTTCAGATCTTATTTGGGGGGGGGGGGGGCGGGGAATAGAGCAAAGGAGGGCTTCAGAGTATGCCACTGCTTTGAACTGAACATAGCTGCTTTTAAAAATTCTCCTTCCTTCTCCCCTGCTCCTCCTCTCTCCATGCAGAAATTCTCTCTCTTTTCACTTGTTTCTTAAACTATTCTGGCTGCCAGTTTTGGCTCCCAGGGCTTTACCGCAGATGCGGTCATGTGGTTGGACTGCTGTCTTCTCCCCCACCCACCTTAATGCATCTTCTACCCATCTTCCGTGTTTTTGCCCCTCTCTCTTGTAGATATGTTATCTTGATGTTAATAATGGATTTGGGGGTTGGCTTGGGAGAGTGAAGGTGGCAGGAACGACAAATGGGTCATCATAAAAACTTCTTGATTTAGTACTGTGACACTTCTAAGTTTTTTGGAAATTAGGAGCTTTGCCAAATGAGTCACTCCTTATTCAAGCAGTAAAGTGATGTTCTTCAAATATTATTGGTTTTTTTTTTCCACGCAGCGAGACCCTGTGTACTCTGTCAAACTGGATTTAATTTCAGTAGCTAGATCCCCATTCTCTGTGGCATTGCTAAATATTTCTCAGAAGCTTCAGATTTAATAAAATTTAATAAAATTACTAAAAGTGGTTTTGAATATTACTGAGATAAATGTGAATTATTAATGTGGCCTGTACAGTAGCTCATATTTTGCTAAATGTTTACTTTATGCCGTTTTGGCACTCTGTGGAAATTCAGAGCATGCCTCTGAAAACTGTGATGACCTTTCATTGATGAAGCGAAGTAGTCAAATAGGAAACGGGGTCTCCTCTGATACTCAATCTGTGAATCTTGTACTCATTGCATAAATTGCGCTTGAATACCCATCGCCACCAGTTGATGGCATCTTGTGACAGGTAGGAAATCGCGCTTCATGGCAGCTGTTACACAGGTACAGTTGGACAAGGCAGTTGCAGTATCCTTTGCTGGTGAGCAGGGATCTGCGCGCCTGTTGCTGCTGTCCTGAAAATCGGCAGATTTATGGAACTGGTGCTTGACTCATCAAACACGTGCCTGTATTTGGCAAAAGAAATCTTGTGATGGGCAACAGCAAATATCAGATTGAAATGCTGGTTTTGATAGTGTTGTAAATAAAATTCCTGTTGGTGAAGTGGAGCTGGTCGATGGCAGGCTCAAGGCGCTCTTTGTCCAGTGACAAAGTGATATCCAGTGATACTATGGTTTTGTTCCAGAGCAGCAATTGTCAGAATCTTAATCACAGATGGATTGCTATTGGCCTGAAGCAAACAAAGGCAGTTCATGTGGTAGAAGGAGTGTGATGATCTAATTAGTTGGCTTTCATTGGGTTTGGTGAGACAGAATTAGTGTGCAGCATTAAACCTCTCGGAAGGAGCTGGGATGTTAATCTGATCGGACCTCTTGCTCTAGATTGGAGATTTTGTCTTTGACTCCAGCCTGGTGTTGTTTCATTCTCATATTTGGATCAAGATACACAGATTGATTCAGCCCCAAGAAGTGTGGAAATATAGATGGAAATTCCTCTCAGAAATGGCTGAACTATGATATACATAAGAATTGCCACTACCTTTGCATCTCTGTTGGGTTACTACTCATGTCTAGCTCTTTGACTTGCCTTTAAGAAATATGGATTTAGTTGCCCTTTATACATCACTTCATGATATCTCTTTTCTGTGTCTAGTCATGTTCTGTGTGTTGATAAAGGACTGATGAGTATTTTTAATAAGCTACAAAAACATTGCGAGGTGTGATTTTTAAACCTGGGGTTGACAAGGTAACGAAATCACAAATAAGCTCAAGCTTTCCTTAGCTTTTACCACATCCCTTGAAGAATGATTAAACCGCATTGCTTGATCATCTTTTCCCCTTTTGCTGCATCCCACTGCATAAGTCCAGTGTAGTCTCATGATTGTCATCTCAAGCGTATGCCAAAACTTGGTCCAAGCTCCCTTCGGATTTTGTAGTCCTTTCTCTTGTCTTTCCTCTAATGCAAGAAATATCTTTTTAATGTTCCTCTGGCTTTTGTTGCAGGAAGTAGGATTGCGTGTTCCAAATGTTGCATAAAGATACAAACAAAATCACTTCACTGGAGTCTGTGTATTGAGACTTGATTAGGAAAGACAACTCTGTACTGGAATCTCAGAGCCCATTGTGTTAAGACAACATGTTGATGAAAGTTTCTGACATAGAAGGCTCAGGAGGATTATTAACCGGATTTCTGTCCAATTTTGTCAGTCTTCCTCAGCTTAGTGTCTAGATATAAAAAAAACCAACTAACTTTGAGGAGGCAACTTAATTCCTTGTCTAATCAGAATCCTTCGGCTGATGATTATGGGACCTTTGTTTAGGTGTGTGTGAGTAGGGATGCTGAAGCGATTCTTGGTGAAAGCTTGCTTCTTTGAATCTCTTCATCTCATTTCTGGGGCTCTGAAAGTTATGAGAAGGAACAAGGATAAATGTGTTCTTTCAGCTCTCAAAAGCGCTTGTCTCTGGAAAACCGTGCCACAAGAGGGTGCTTGTGCAACCCAAAGGGCTCTGTTAATTGGGAGGCTTTCCTAGCTCACTGGTGCTCGTGAGAGATAATAGGTTGAAGCAGTGATCTTCAGGAATTAGTTGTAGCCAAGTGATCTTGCTTTATGGAGATGCTGGAAGAGCTGTGACAAGTTGCAGTAGTATCTCTGTGCTTAGTAAAATAGAGCAGAGATTTGGAGTCTGGAAACCATGACTCTCTGAAAATGTCACTGCCTCGCTCAGAAATGCCCTCTGGAGGGTATTAATAGCTTTTCCTATTTCCACATTGTTTCGGATTCTTCTCCCTTCTGCAGTTAAGTCACTTCCCAGGCTATTCTGCAGTCTGCTCCACTGCAAGAAAAATCACAGCTGATGCAAAAAGCTGCTTGCCTGTAGCCTCTCTAGCCTTGGTTGTTCTGCACCTCCCTACTCAATCCACTGCTTTCTTCTTCTAGTCAAATGCCTTATGTTATCAGGGAAGGAATGCAGAAGGACTGAGGGATTCTCACTAGATGAAATATGCCTGCAGAACTTGCACCGTGAAAAACGTGCAAGAACATCAGGAGTTTTGGGGGACAGAGTTGACACAAGGGAGAGGCAGGTGAAATGTGGATCTTTGGATGGTAAGAAACATCTGAACCTTGTGGCAGCAGAGCTGATGGAGTCCTTACCAATCAAAAGAGCAACTCATCAAAAGAGAACTGATCTCAGTCTTGGCTTGCTTTGGTTTGGCAGTGCGTGACCTTGCTGTTCGCTGCTCCCAGCTTCCCCCTGTGCTTGCTATTCCAGCTGTTGAAGCCCATCTGTCACCTTCATAATAATTCACCCCCTTGTTGTTTCCCCTCCTTACAAAATTTATTGGGGAGTAAAAACTGTAAAACAATACAAGTGTCTAACTGGGTTTTTTTTTTTTGCCACGTGTCCCCATGTCTTATGCCTTGCATCCATTATCTGCATTTGTGCAAAGGTTGTCATATCTTTTTGCGTGTAACGTGGTGGACTGTGATTCTGGATTTTTAGTTGCTGTAGTAATGCAAGTGATGTCTAGGCAAGCTTATGGCTTAAGCTGAAGAGATTTGTTTGTAACAAGGTTAGCTGTTTTGTTACCTACAGCAACAGATATATATATATATATATTTTTTAAGTCTTATAGCAATGGCAATGCTTTAGAAAGCTCCCAAATCCAAATATCTTCACAGCTTTGTGTCTGAATACTTCTTTCATTTACCAGAGGGGGTGGGGGAGAACAACCTTTTCTGCAGCCGACCCTTTCTGCCTCTTACCTCAGCCGGTTTTCAAGACTGATGTTGAACTCTTGAGATTATGATAGCCATTGTTCTAAATGGCAAACTGGCATTTACTCCAACTGTGAACTGAGGAAAAAATAATTGAAGCATCCTTCAGAAGTACCAGTTCAAGGGGGGAAGAAAGGCTTCCCGCTTTGTGGTCTCTTTCACAGCAAAGCTAGGGTCTCAGGAGGCTCCGTACATCAAAGTTATTCTTAATGCATTATTTAGCCCTCTCAGCCTCTCTGTTGAGTGATAAGGGGGAACAGAATAGTTTGTGTTTGAACATAAAAACCCTGAAAATGGGCTTCAAGTTATAAGGCAACTGGCCCCTTCCAGCTATGGCATGTAGGTTCAGCAAATGCTAGAGCAGTCTCCTGTTCTGTTTGCAGGCTGTCTCCCAACACCATGGTGACGCCCCACAAGAAGAACATGTTGGGAAATGGAAACTATGATGTGAACGTGATCATGGCAGCGCTTCAGACCAAAGGCTATGAGGCAGTTTGGTGGGACAAGCGCAGGTACTGAGAAGTCATGTAATTCTGGAGATGGCTGCTGTTAGTAAAAACAAGAAAGAGATGAAGTTGAAGTACCAGAATATAATCTTACTGTTGTTTTCTGCACTCTTTCAGGGATGTTAACATCATTGCCCTGTCTAACGTGATGGGCTTCATCATGAATTTGCCCTCCAGCCTTTGCTGGGGCCCCTTGAAGCTCCCCCTCAAGCGACAGCACTGGATCTGCGTCCGGGAGGTGGGAGGCACCTACTACAACCTCGACTCCAAACTCAAGGTGCCCGAGTGGATTGGAGGTGAAAGTGAGCTCAGGTAGGATTATTTGTATCTTGTTCTTCCTGCAATCCTTCCCTGTCGGAGGTGGGGAATCTGTCCTTAAACAGCAATTGAAATGTTTATGGTTGACCTTCAATAGCAAAGTTTGAGAGTAATAAGGTTCCTGTGCCTCCACTTAGAGTTATATGCTGTTTGCGTGGAGCTAGGAAAATGGTTTTGGCAGTGGTGATCTCTGCGAGCTCAGGAGAGCCTAGCTTCGTCCCTCACATGGCTGGCTCTGTCACTAGTGATGAAGGTAGAGGCCAAGCCTGGTATTAGCAGGTGACACCTGCAACGAGATGTGCTGTGCCTGACTCTCTCCCCAAACGTGAGAGTATCAGCATTCCTTTGCCTCTTTAGTAGCAATCTGTGTAGAAGTTCCCAACAAAAGGCTTTTTGGACTAAAAGTGCAGCCTTATCCCTGACACCAGTGAAAACCGCTTGCTAGGAATTGCTTGCCTGTGTAAGCAAAAACTGCACTTCTGGCTCAACTCCTCTCCTCTCTTCAATCTTAACACAAGATGGTTCCTGTAATTACTTTGGAAAGTCTCGCTCGCTCTTACTTGCTGTTCAGCTTCCATTCCTTTCTGTTCTAAAGCTTACTAGCAGCTTTGCTGCCTCAGCCAGGCTTGTTCTGAGTTAGGGATCGCACACAAGCAGCGTTTGCAGAGCATACCGTGCTGCTGAAGTCTCAGTACAGCCTTTTGTGAGCTTCTGGGATAAAGTAACGCAGTTCTGGAACTGCAGTGCAGAGCTTCTGGTGGATTTTATCCTGGGTGTGCTGTTCTTCTGCAATAAATAAGGGCTTCCTCTATAGGGAATTTTGAAAATATGGACTGAAAGATATCAGAGAAAACATTGATTTGACTGTCATGATTATCGGGAGATAATCCAGATTTGGTATTAGAAAAAGTTTACAGGCAGAAGGGGGCTGCAGAACCACATCAAATGACCAGGTGGTATGCTGCTGCTATGACCTGCGATAAGGACGTCTAAATGACAGTGGTTTTTTTCCCAGAAGTGTTCTGGATTTGTTGTAATTACTTTAAAGTACAGTGGGTTTTTTTTTTATCTTGGAGATGTGAAGAAACTGAACTTGGTTTAAATTCTGTTTTTGCCACCTTGGAAAATTGGGAAGTTTATATAGACTTACCCCTGCTGAGGCAAAGATCATGCTTATCGGATTGTGCAATAGCTTACTGGGTTAGAGGCCTGTTGAATCTCGTGGGGCAAGTTTAATGTTTGGTTTTGTTTTTTTTTTTCTTGTCAGGAAACAACTGAAGTCAGTGTATGTGGGTTTCCTCCTGTTTCTTGTCATGTTTGAAGAGTTAGTTGCATTTAGTTGTTGTAGAAGATGAAGTTCTACATTCAGTAGTGCTTATTTCTGTTTCTCTTTACGATAGGAAATTTTTGAAACACCAGCTGAGAGGAAAGAACTGTGAACTCCTGCTGGTGGTGCCAGAGGAGGTGGAAGCACATCAGAGCTGGAGAGCTGACGTGTGACCTGGACCGACTCTGTCCTCCCACTACAGCTCTTCCCCTTTACCGAACTCCTGACGTCCTGAAACCTGGATAACGGGTGCCCCGACTCTTTTCATCTGGAACTTCCTTTGTTTAGGCTCTTCTCTTCCTTCCTTGGTGCAATAGGGCAACGGCATAGGACATTGGGGGAGGTGGGTGGGAAAGAATTGAGGGCAAAGTGGAGGAAACTGGAAGCCAATCACTTTAATTGCAAAGGCAGATGAGCTGCGTGCCCTTCAGCTAGCTAGGAGGCGTCGCGCTCTTTAAAATTGGGCTCTGGGGCTAGGGTGTCTGGAAGCCTCTGGCCTCCCTTTCCCCACACGGGTCAAGGCTGTGTGTGGTGGGACACTGCTCCCTCCAAGGCTTGCCGGGGAGGAGCAGGGGCCAAGCACACTGCTGCCTCTTCACAAGTCTCTCCCTCCAAAACAAGTCATGGTGAAGACGTTTGCAATTCCTAAGGGTCTCTCAGGACACTCTCAAAACACTAGGAATGGTACGGTGCTCAGCGTAACCCTCTGCTTCTTAGGGATGGTTTGTGCCAGGAATTAGAAAACGGTAATTACAACAGTGTCATCTTTCAAGGAATTCTTTGGATAGCTAGCGGATTCTTCCCCAGTATCTCCAGGGACTTAAGTATGTGGTTAAGGCGATGTGGAAACAGCAAGCACAGGCGTATTGAGGAGTATCGAGTTTCTGGACTGGAGAGACACTGTAGTCTGCTTGGGTTTCTTTGTGGTCCATTGGGTTTTTTTAATTACTTTTTAGTTTCTATTTTGGTTTTCTGCATGGTCATCCGGTAGTTTAGGGGCTGCTCGGAGAGAGGAATAAAACTAAAGGGGTTTTGAGAGGAATTTGTTCCTTTTTATTTTCCTCTTTCCAGAAGTCTAGCCCGCAGTCGCAAATGTCATGCAAAATGTCCCAGAAAGAGGTAAAGTTGCAAAGCAAAAATCGGCTGAGGAAGGAAGCCTTTATAATAGTCAGGTGTTGCCCCTTCTATTGTTACTGGCTGATAACGTGGGAGATGCAGAGGGTCCACTACAGCCTTCGGGCGTTACAGAGACTCTGGCCTGCTGGCTGAACCAACTTCTCCTTTACCATTGGCCAACAAACATTCCATTCATGGACGAATCGCTTTTTCCTCCCCTCCCTTCCGCGGGGAAGAGCGACTAGACGTGGAGATGCTAGGAGTCGTCTCTGCTGGCTGTTTCCCGGTCACCTGGGTGAGCTCTAGCTCAGTCGCGCCTTCCACAGCGAGGAGGAGGAAACGCTGAATCTAGAACAGACTTTGTGGCATTTAGCTCTTCCTGGCCAAGCTGCTGTTTGCTTCCCTGCTTTAGGCGTGGGATATCTCAGTCAAAGAGTGATCTCTGGGACGCGACGGAGCTTGAAGGACCCCGCTCCATCGTGCAGGGAAGTCTCATTGCTGGTGTTTGAGCTTGCGAAAGGAGAGGGGCTGTAACTACCTTTTCTCAATTATTTTTCTCTTAAGAGCTCCGCAAAGCATGAGCGGGTGCTCGAAGCTGAGAGACCACCAAACTCACACCTTCCCAACAGAGAACAGAGGCCGTGTGACGACGGGACAATGACGATGTTCACTGACCCTCAGACATCTGGCAAGCACCATTTTGCAGTCTTTTGAGCACAGCCTCCCGCAGTTAAGGGCAAATGGCTCTTAGGTTTTAAAGTCCCAGCATTTCTATTAAAAGTCCTATTTCGTAACACATTCCACTGACCAATACCAGCTGGCAGAGTTTTTAAACACTTTACAGGCAGGACGCGCAGCCTGCAGGCGTTCTGCTCGTGACTTGAAGCCATTTCCTCAAGAGGGAAAAGGGGGAAAATCCCAATCTCAACAGCAACTTTTTCTATGCTGATTAAAGTCGCACTTTGGAGAAACCCTGTTTGCATGGAAACTGCAAGCCAACGGATCAGTGCACAATATGCAAAGTTGTTTTAAAATATTTTTGGGGGCTGCTTTCCCCTCCTTGTTTGTCAGCACCTTTCCCGTGGCGGGGGGGAACAGTGTGATCCAGCTGCTCAGGTAAAGGGAAAGTGTACGATCACACCGCCGCGGGAGGTGAGGCTGCTGCACCCGAGAGGGTGGGCCAGCAGGTCCAGACCCACCGCTTGGGAGTGGGAAAGCCCGTGTTTTGTTTTCTTGCTTGTTTTGGTTTTGTTAGAGCCTTGTCTTGGGTTTGTTTACAGAGTTGTATTTTGTTTAACCAAATATTAAAAATGGGGAAAAAAAAAATTTCCATATAAATGTCTTATCACTTCTGTATGTTCAACTGAATTCTTCTGTAACAAAGTATGTAAAGGAAAAATAAAGTTGTGGTTTTTTTTTTTCTTTGGTTATAAAACTGCAACCTTTCTCTGAGTCAGCCTGAAAAGTTGGTTTCTGGTGCTGAGGCAGAATCCCTGCTCTGAGACCTTCCCTAATGCACGCGGAGTTTTCTCAGCACCTGAAGGTGACAGAGCCCTGTCCCTCTCTGCCCCCTGGAACAGAAGGGTCCCTACCCGCAAAGCCACCAACAGCTCTGAAAGAACGGAGCCTCCCTGAAGGATGTCTATTAAAACCACACTGCTCAGGTTGGATTTATTTAATATTCAATACAAAAAAATATGCAGCTGATATCTGATGTTCTACTTCATGAGGCAGAGGATCAGCACGGATGTGATCGTCTTGAACCCGGCCTGCTGCTCCCTCGGCGCTCGCGCACACGTGAAGTCGCCGTGAACGTATTTTTGCAGACGCATCTTCCTGCAGAGTGTTTCCCACAGGGTACAGCTACCTGCACCCCTCCTTCCTCTGCTTCACCTGCTGGGAAAGCTGCTCCTCCTCCTCCTCCTCCTCCTCTCACTGGTGTCCTTCGGCTCCAAGTCAACCAGGAAAGGGTTTGTTTTGTTTGGCTGCTGCCTTTCAGAACCTGACCTGTGCCCCAAGGTGGTTTTGGGGGGGCGGTGGGGCAAGGAGTCTGGAAGAACTCCGCCAGTTCAAGTCTGTAACTGTTTACGGTGTACTGACTGAATAAAAGGAAAGACTCACAACTTCTAGCAGGGGGGGAGGATGCAGACAGGAGCCAGCATCAGGTCCAGAGGCGGGGGCTTCCCCCTCCACCACATTATGAACAGGTCAATGTCCCGAAGGAGAACCAAAAATAAAAACAAACGGGAAAAAAAAATGCCCTGACCCAATAAATCAACAGTTCAATATACCATCATCTCAAAGTCTTCCCACATGATATGAATCCAACGCAGCTTCCGCAAATTAGATTTTTCCGGACAGTGGAGGCAGGGCCCCTGGCATTCCCCCTGAGAGCCCCGTGTTGGGTCCGAGGAGGATCTGGAAAGAAAACGGTCAGGTGAGGGGCTGTGTGGACACGGGGTGGCTGCCCCACGCCGCCTTCCCCTCCCTTGGCCACTTGGCGAGGCGCCGCAGGTGCCAGCAGCCTTCTACAGAATTAGTTCCTCCCCTGTGACGACAACCAAGTTTAATGCTCAACCACACCAAATGCAAACGGGATGGATTGGGACGTTACCACGTTTGCCCACGCGCACTCCCCGCTGCGTATTTCGGCCCCGTGAAAGCTGGGCTGCACTTGCTGGAATTTGCCACCAGCCCGTTATGGAAATCAGTGAGACCATCCCGTTCAAAAATCCAACCAGAGTATCTGGTGGGATGAACGAGGCTGCAATGTGTAACAAACTGCACTCTTTCCTGTGTTCCCTAAGCTCCTCCAACGGCCGGTGACCGGGAGGAGGCGCAGGCACCCGGAGCCGACTCCGGCAGAGAGAGGGCTGCGGTGCTCCCGCCTCACCTGTCGCTGCTGCAGCTGCTGCTGTTGCTCCATCTGCAGTTTTTCCGTTTCAAAGACGACAGGAAGAACCAGAATCATGAAGGAGGTGGTCCCAATCCACAGAGCTGCCCTGGAAAACCTAGGGAGGGGAAGGCAGGTTAGGAATAAGAGTCAGTTCTTCAGCTGCTCCTTCCAGGCGCCTGGCTTCTCCTGCGTTTCTCTTCTGTGCCTCAGACAAAAGCCCTCCCCCTATCCCACTCGCAAGCCAGCTTCCCCCCAGCACCTTCCCCCCGCTCGCCTTTGCCCACGCTGCCCAGAAACAAAAACCGGGGCCCCGCCGCTCCCCGCCCCGCAGCCCCGGGGCCCGCTCCCCAGGGACACCCGCCCCCCGCCCAGCCCAGCCCGGCCCGCCGTCCCCTCACCGGTACATCTTCTGCGCTACCGTCAGCGACAGCTCGAAGGTGGCTCCGGCGGCCGAGCGGACGCTCTCGGGGAACATCTCCGTCAGCCCCCACAGCCGCTCCGCCAGCGTCTCGTCCAGCTGCGGGCGGCACGCAGCGCGTCAGGCCCTGCGCGCCCCACGGGGTCACCCCGCCCGCACCGCCCCGCACCGCCCCGCACCAGCCCGCCCCACCGCCGCCGGCCGCCCCGCTACCTCTTCGTCGTCCTCTTCTTCCTCCAACTCGTCCTCCAGCTCCTCGGCCTTGCCCGAGCCGCCCTTGGGCAGCAGCTCCTCCGGAGAGAGGGACGCAGCGGCAGCCATCACCACCAGGCGGGGACGGAGGGGGCGGTGAGACAGCGGAAGCGGAAGGGCGGGCGGAGCGCCGCCGGAAGTAGGGCGGAGCCTCCCGCCGCCTGGGCAAGACGCCGGGGCATGCAGCGACCCCTGGCGGCCGGGAGGAGCGGCAGCCGCCCTTCCCCCCCCGGTCCCCGTCCCCGTCCCGGTTCCCCCGGCCGCCCCAGCTCGCAGCGCGACCCTTTACACAACAAACACCCGTGAAATCCGGTTGTAAATGCAATATTTTTTTTAATGTAAAGTATGCAAAACCCTGCAGAACACGCAACTCCAGCATCCTGCTCCCCAAGGGCACGCCGTGACACTTGTACAAGCCCCTGCAGGCCCCTCCGGCGGGACAGATTTCGGAGGGCGTGGGGTGTGGTGGGGCAAGGAGAGGCCCACCCGGCGGTGGATCTTCTCCACCGGCTGCGGTCAGGCTGCCTTAGGAAAGAGGGTACCAACCGCCGGGCTGCGGTGAGGAAACATCGCGAGGTAAAGTGCTCGAGAAGAAAACGTGAGCGTTAATTAACAGCATGGCGGCGTGACCCGGGGCGCCGAAGCAGCCATCACGCGGCACCGACAGCACCGCAGAGCGCTGCAGGCACCTCGTTACCGGCGGTTCCGCGGAAGGCAGTCCCCACACACAGCACCAAAGCGGCCAGGAGACCCCAGCCAGCCCTGCTGCCGCAGGGGCAGCCCCCTTGCCGCCCCACGTCCTCCGGCCACCTCTTCTTCTTCACTTCCTCCTCCGGCTGTGGTTCTTCAGTTCCTCCAGCTCCTTCTCCATCAGGTGGGACTCGGCCGTGGTCTCGGAGAGCTGCAAGGCACAGGGAACGACGACGAGAGTGAGCGACTCCTCCAACCTCCGCAGCTGCGGGCCGTCACCCGGCCTGCAACCTCGCAGGGTTGGGAGGCGCGCGGCAGGACACGAAAGCCCCTCAGAGGGATCAGAGGTCGCTCTCCCTCTGGAGAAGCGCCTCACGTCGCGGCAGCACATGCCGCAGGATGCTCGTGCCCTGGCAGCTTTTCCGATTTCACAGCACAACCTTTTCAGAGGCGTCGCCGAGATTTACGGCCGCAAGCCAGCACCCGTGCGAGGGAATTTGTTCCCGTTTGAGTGAGAGGGAAGCTGAGGTTTCACACTTCCCTGAAATCGCCTGGAAAACCTGAGAGCTGCTGGGACTTCCGCTGAGTACTCCGGCCACAAAAGCCGCCTCAAGTTTTAAAACACGGGGAGAGTGTAAGGAAGGAAAATGACGAAGGAGTAAGCGTGTGTTTGCTCAGACTGACATAAAGGCTAAATCAGTTATAGAGTGAGGATACATCTGCTCTATTTCATCGAAAACATCTCCAGATTTTAAGCATGAAAGCTGAGATCTCTGTGTAAGGTTGAATTTTAGCTTATTTAGGGCTTGGGAATCCTTTCATCCACAGGTTTACACGTAGAATAGATGTCACACCGCTTGTCACAGCGGAAGGAAGCTTTAATCTTCTGTGACCAGGAGGGGTGACTGTAACCCGGTTTCACAATTCGGGCAGAGGGGCAGGGAAAACGCCTGCACTCCACGCAGGAAGGGAAAGAGGAGACACGGCGCTCGCAGGGGCTCCTGCCTCATCCAGCCACAGCCTTCACAAAAGTCAAGCTCTGCTGCGGGGTACGGGGAACCTTTCCCTCCTCGCACAGAGTAGATCAGACTTTACTCCCAGAGTCACTGTGCCGTTCAGAGTTGTCTTGCGTAGCAGGGTAAAGCGGAAAGAGCAGGGTGCAGTGAGAACGGCCTCCTTCGGCGGCCCCCGCACCCTTCGCTTGGGCACTGCCGCTGCTGCGGACAGGTGGCAGTTTGGGAAAGACTCACCATGTCCAGCAGAATATCCACTTTCAGCCGAAGGAGGTTGTTTTCTTCCTCAAGCTGCTGGTTTCGTTTGCGTAAGCGCTGCATTTCCCTGCGATCCCCCGTGAAGCTTCCCGATTCTGGAAGGAAAGAAAGAGGTCAAAAAAAATACGGACTGTCAGCCAAGCGTGGCTACTTCAGATCACATCAAGCTGAGCTGCACTCTACCTGCCACCCACTGGCCATTTTCAAACTTGAGGCTCTGGCCAGTGAGGTTCATGGTGGGGATGCCGTACTCCAGGCCCAGCTCAATCTCCCGGGTCGATCTGTCCAGCTGCAGGGACGAGATCACGCTCAGCGTTTTACAGAAATCCAAAGCCAGCTCCCGCTTTCCCATTTCTTAGCGACTGGCATTCCGGTGGACGCTGCTGGTCTGACTGGCCCTGGAGCCTGAAACCCTTACTTTAGTCAGTGGAGGACCGTGCCTGCACCTTCTCCCACCCAAACACACACTCCTCTCTCTGGGCACAAGGCGAAACAGTTCTGGGCCACAGGTGGGGTGATGACGCTCCTATCCTGAGCTATCCCGTTTTTAAACTTCGCGTCTGGTCACCGTTGATGGGAAACGGTGCCGCGGCGCGGGAGGAAGGAGGAGGCGAGGAGCCAGCCAGCGTTTCGGCAGCCGAGCCACGGGCACTGGGACTCACCAAGTGCAGGTTGGAGAGAGAGGCGCATTTCCTGGGGGGGGTCTTCTTCGGGCTGAAGGTGTTCCCGAAGAGCGGCATGGCGCGCTGCCGGCCGGGCGTGCGGGGCGCTCCCGACGGCCTCGCGCCGAGCAAGGGGGTCGCGGCCGGCCTGGGGCCGCAGGCCAGCAGCAGCGGTGCGAGGACGAGACGGGGGCGTTGGCGGGGAAGGGGTTTTCCTGTGGGGACCCGTTTTCTGGTGCTCCCACCGACGCGGCCTGGTTTCCACCTAAAACCGGACCCCGCACCCACAGGAGTTTAGGCGGGGGGAGGGGTGGGGGGGGGGTGTGGCCTTCCCGCCGCCCCGCGCGGGCACGCGGCCGCCCTCGCACCTCCGCCGTCACGTGACCAGGGCGGAGCGGGGCCGCCCCTGACGCCCGTTCTCCCCCTCCGCCCCCCGCCCCAACTTGCGCCCGGGCCCGCCGCGTACACACACACCCCACCCCCCCCACAACCCCCCCGCGCAGGCGCACTCGGCAGCCATCCCCAGCGCCACGCGGGCCGGCACCGGTGGGGGGGCGGGGAGGGGGGGAGCACGGGCCGCACCACCCAACGGGAGCGTTGAGGAGAAGGGAAGCGAGAAGCGGAGAAGGTGATTCCCCGTCACCGGGATGGTCCCGCGTTCTGTGTTTCCCCCCCCGACACTTCACCGGCGAAAACAGCGAGCTCGGCGAGGGCAGATGAGGAACACTCTCCCGCCCCCTCCCCCCGCCCCAGAGTGGTAGGGTCCCCCCGCGGTGCGGGGACGGGGAGCCCAGGCCGTACCATCGGGGTTCGCCCTAAGTAGGGGGGGGGGGGGGGAAAGGAGAAAGCACCTCTCCGGCGAGCCGCGCCTGCTCCCCGTCCGTCTCCGCGCCGATGGGCTCCGCCGCCGCGTGCCCCGGGAGCGGTTTGCGGCCGTTGCGTTGCTATGGCGACGGCGGGCCTCCGCCGCTTCCCGCCCCCCTCCGCCCCGACACTGCTGTCGAGGCGGCGGCGGCGGCGGCGGCCCTCAGGCCCGGGCGGCGGGACGGGGCCCCGCGGTCGTGCCCGGGCGGCGGCTGCCGTGAGGAGCGATGGCCGCGGGGGATGCTCCGGGGCTGCCGCCGCCGCGGAGGGCCGGGCTGGCGGGCCTTCGCGTAGCCTCGGCGGCCTTTTGGCGTCCCGGCTCCGGGCCCCGCTCTGGCCCCCGAGCCTCCCCTCTGGGCCCCGCTGGCTGCGGGGGAGAGCGGGTGGCGCGGAGGAGCGGCGCCGGTGGAGATGGGGCTCTTCGCGCCGTCCGGCTGCATCCCGCTTGCGGTGTTCTGCCCGCTGGTTCCTTACACGTTCCCTAAAACGCCTGAATTGGTTGAAAGTCTTCCAAAAATTGGGGTTTGTTTTTGCAGCTAAACAACGAAACGCTATTAGGCAGAGAATCCTTCCTTATTTAGGAACATGGGAGAAGAAGTGGAGGAGGTCTGTGGCCCTGGACTCCCCGAGTTCAGGGAATGGTGGGTTAGAAGTTGGAGACAGAAGAAGAGGCAGTTCTGTAAGAAGCTGTCCTCTGCAGCAGTCCCAGCGCCCCGATTTTCTGCGGATGTTACGAAGGCCTCCCTGCTCAGCACACGATGGGATACATCTGGTTTTCTTGTGTTACTTGCTGGGTTGTATTCCATGGGAGGTGGCTTTGGTAGTTGGTTTGGATAATACTTTGAGTGAACGGCAGGGGTATGTAGCAGATATCACCAGTGTTTTTATACTGCAGAGGCAAAATGCCACTCCTTTTCTAAATGTTAAAATAGTTCTCCAATCTATTAGAACTTGGTGACCTGAAATTACTTGCTTCATTGTTAGAAAAAGCTTCTGTTGAGGACTTTGCGAGGCTTTCTGGAAAATTTTAGATTACTGAGATTATACGAGGATACTGACTTCAGTCAGCAAAGAAATAAACAATAAAAAACAAAACAAAGCAAAACAAAACGGGAGGGGGGTGGGGTAGCGGATAAACAGAAGTGCCAGGAAAGAGAGGAGAAAATAAGGGAATCACCAACCTTTTAATTTAGTTTGTACATGTGTTAATACTGCACACACAAAAAAAAAAGTTTGTCAACAGTCTTCATTCTCAGTGTTTAACTGACACTCTGCCTGAAGTGAACCAGAAAATTCCTCAACTGGAATGAGAATTGGAAAGATACCACAGTACCAGCCCGATAATTACAGACAAGAAAAATCTCAGGTGCTGCTGTGTCATCTGGTAGTCCAGTTAAGCAATATCTGATTCTTCCAGGACGCATGCTATAAAAACAGTGGCCTTCTGACTCTGTGCATTGGAAATTAGTATTTTATTTTTTTTTCTTGTAGAATGGATTACAGGGATGGGGGAACCAAGACCCTTAAAAGTAGAACACAAACTTGTAGTTCTGAACAAGGGCTTTGTGAAGTAATTGTGGCTTCTACCAGCATTTAACATCCATATGTGTGTGCGCGCATAAATTGGATAAGAAAGACGAAAAGGCCAGAGTGAAATGAGAGCAAGAAGCTTGGACAGAAAGCTGTAAGAATGTAGAATTACAATTTTGAACTGAAAAAAAACCCTGCAGCTAATGTAACTGTTTGTAAGACTCAAAGGCCATACAGGACAGTGATGAACTGAGCTCTTAACACTTGCTTTCATTTTTTTTTTAGTTGCTAAATACATTGAAAAATTTTTAGTTTCCAAATACTCAGACCTGAAGAGCTCTTGATGAGAGAAGCATCTCCCTGAGATGCTCAAAGACTAAGGCATGCGTGTTTCCTTTATAAATATTTCAGGGGTTTGTTATTGGGGAAAAAAGGGACGTGCCCCACCAGTCATACAGGGGTAGTAATGTTCACCTTCCTAGAATAAACCTGTATGTTTCAGCACAGTTATATGCTTGAGTTCTCCTTGCACTAAGCAGGCTGGGTATTGTAGTAATAGATCGTAATTATTGTAAAAACTAAACTGTGTTGTTTATCCAGCGTCTCACAGGGATTCTCTGCGGCAGAGACTGGAAAAAGCCAGGCAGCCCATCCCTACCGCCCTGGCATGTGAGGTGAATGTGTCCTTCTGTGTGCCCGATTGCTGCGTGCACAATGCTAATCTGTACATGAATAGTTTACAGTTGGTAGGGCTTGTGAATGAGAGTTCAGAAAGCTTCTCCAGAAGTTTGAAAGCAAGAGAACGAGGTCCAGTGTCTGATTTTTGGAGTGATTTGCTTCAGGAATCTTTCTTCCTTTGCATGGTTTTACTAAATTTTGTTTCTTGCCAGACTCCATTTCCTTGAAAAATGCTGTGGAATTTCCTCGCTGCACCAACCTCCCAAGCTCTTCTGACAGTAGCTTTTTGTGGTTATTTCTCCACTTATATCAGGCAGATATTGAGACAAGAGCTGCCCACTGCTGTTTCTAGCATTGCCTCTGAATATATTGCATTGTTCTCCTGCCAGCGGGTAGTTTGACGTATGATTTTATGTGATGTTAAAAGCATTATGTTGTAGCACTGTGCATCCTTCTGTGCCTGTCACTTTGTGGGGAAGCAAACACCGCGTGCGCTCTCTCTCTCCCAGTACAATAACTAGAGATGCTGCTTAGGATCTGCAAAAGTTCATTAAACAGCGAGGGACCTGCATATTGCAGACATTGTGTAAGGAAACCACGTCTCTTTTTATGAAGACATCTTTGGGAACACTGGTGGAAGGCAGGTGACAGGGCAAAGATAGCGCTATAGCACATGACATTGTGGAAATTTTGGAATAGACCCAAGCTGCTCTTGGTGGCCTGATTTGAAGCATCTTCCTTGGCTTTTGTGGTTCACAAGCGATACAGAATCTGTAGCTAAGATGGTTTCAGACCCACTTTTAACTCCATAGTGTTTCTCTTGCCTTTTTTTTCCTACACACTGTGGGATTTATTATTGTTCTCTGTTACATCAATAATTACAGGGAAACCCCACTGACTGGTGAATTCAGTAGACTTACTCTAGGCTTACTCTGATGTCAAAGAGAATATTTATTGTGATTATTGCTGCTTCAAACTTGCTACATTGACTGGTAGGCTAAATGAGACTGAGTGTAGAACCTATAAAATAAAATATTTTTTGGCATATTGAAATTAATTCCATGCCTCATTTCTTCAGCAGTGAGATAACTTGAGATAATTCCTGTCGCCTCAGTACTCTGCAGTTAACTATGTCCCTTCTTTTAGTATCCTAGGTATTAGAACATCTCACCTACATTTTATTGACAAAGCAAGCACCTCTTTTCTTTCCCTATTTGTTTCTTGTCACTCAAGAGATAGAAGAGCAGCTGTTTCACCGCTCTGCAAAGAATTATGCTTTCCTCCTGCTTGACTATCGCAGATTCCACCACCAGGCGGCCCTCATTGAAGTGCTTATAGCTCGGCAAAGAAAACACAAGGACAGTCAAATGAGATGCAGAAACCCATCCCCACAGGAGTAATCCGAAACTAATACTTATCCTGTAAACAGAGGTTTTTCAAGTGCTGTGCAGGCATCTATCAATTAATTCTTGCAGGAATGCTAATATCCACCCATCAATTGTACTGTAACTGTTGATGATAGTGATGTGTCATGGGTGGTATCCCCGCATCGAATCACCAAGCGATAGCCAGGAAAGTTCATGCCTTTGTCTTCTGGATAGTAAAGCTCTTAATAACGTAAGTAAAATAATAAAATGAGGGAAAAGCACGGTTTTGATTTCTGGTCACTCACGTCTGCCCTCTATCTTTCACCCAAGGAATATGCCTTCACCTAATTCACCTCTGCCTTCTCTCTTTTAGTTACTTATTCCTGGGTTCTTAATTTTCTGCCACTCTTCACAGCAGGTTTTTATTCTCTCCTGACAGTTCCAAATATCTACACTAACTGCCTGATTATTCTCTTTTGCTAGCATGGCCTTCTTTAAAGAAAAGGGGAAGGATAAATATTTTCATCCTTTTTTTTTTTTTTTTTGCCAAATAGTGCATTTTTAAATTACTGGCTCTTCAAAGCTGCAGTCATTGCTTTGGCTGAAGTGTAGGCTTGATTATTCAAAAAACCCAATGATCTCTTAACTAAAAAGTATATAGAGTTGTCATTTTTTCTGTCCTTAACGCTAGGTTTTTCTCTTCACTGCTGAGTCCAGCCTTCTATATCTGATTCTGTTCTGGTTTCCCAAGATTGTGTTTCGGTAACGATGAGTCCAACACACAGCTTTGCAATGCAATTTCAGAATGGATGGTAGGTGCAAGTGGTTTTGTTCCTGCCGGGAAATGCAGCTTGTGCATGCAGTAGGCTGCAAATTGAGTGATCCCTGCTCTTTCAAACTCAAGTTTCTGCCCTCCTTCCCTGAATTCACACGTATACTTGGGCCTTTCTTCTATCTATGAATGTGTAAAACGTGTATCATCTGCTCTAAGAAGCAGAAAAAAGTGTATATGAAACCATGATGTTGTATACAAAGTTCACGGACCTCTGAAGAGTTTTTCTGATCATTGCTCACCGTTCTGGCCACCCAGTTCACCGTAAGCAAATATGCAGGCAGTTCTGCCACTCACGTGCTCTGGATGGAATTCATCGCGTCCTTATGGAGTTTGCTACGAGTCTGTCCTTCGTGACCAGGAGACCGACGGTTTGGATGACATGTGCGATCCACACAGCAGTGAAAACTTCTGCTAAGCTCTGTTTCATTCTGTTCCTGTTACCTGGCTACTCTTTGCTTCCATGTCTGTCTGTTACCTGGCTACTCTTTGGTTCCATGTCCATCCTTCATTCTTCTCTTTGTCTCTTCCTTTCACAGTCGTCTGTTTCTGTGGGTCACTTAAGACATCCTTTCCAGGAAATGACGGAAACCTCTAGTCTGTAGATGCCAAATTAGTGGATGGGGGGAGGCTATACCAGGGAAAAGATCTCTCAATATGGGTCAGTTTCTTATAGAATTATAGAATAATTAGGGTTAGAAAGCACCTTTAAAGGCCATCTAGTCCAACTCCCCTGCAAGGATCAGGGACATCTCCAACTAGATTAGGTTGCTCAGAGCCCTGTCCAAACTGGCCTTGAATGTTTCCAGGGATGGGGCATCAACCACCTCTCTGGGCAACGCGTCTCAGTGTTTCACCACCCTAATTTTAAAAAAATTATGCTCTGATGTAACCCTCCACAGCTGGCAGCTGCTGCGGACAAGATGTTAGGCCTTTGGGCTGAGCTGCTGTTGTGTTTATATGTGAGGGCAAACAGGGCTTGCATTCTAAATCCCCTTCTAAGCTTATTTTACCTCATGCCTTAGATGAACATCAACTGTGCGTTGTTCATAAAAACAGGCGATACTGCATCATGAGAAAATGTGAATCTTACTGTATATAGTACACTATGAAGATAGGAAAAAAAAGGCTTAAATATTCTTTTCTCTTCCATATTCTCTCATCATTCCTTCTTTCTCTCCCCTTAGGCACGCTACCAACCCCAAGAAGCTACACTAACTGGAACTATTTGCAGCTGGAACCAGAAAAACTAAAGATGAACAATTTGCTGCACCAAAGTGAGAGGAGAGTTGTAAGAACACTGCTGTAAGCAGTTCTGCCTAGTCCCTACTAAAGTAAATAGGAATTTTGTATCCAAACCAGATGGTCATTTTTCTCCCCAGGATGCCTTAATGTACAGGTCTTACGCTATCCTCATTCTTTCTGTTAGAAAGGTACGCCTGTGGATCACCTTTTATCAAAGGCAAAAAATTTGAAATAACATGGGCTTTAGATGATGTGGTGTCTGCAGTAGCACAAGAACGGACTGTGTGGCCCAAAAAGTCCTTTCCAGTCCTGGGTGTCTGCTGCAAGCTCATACACAGATGAGGTAGCTTTTCAGGCTTTTGGGGAATGCAGATGACTGCTCACCGATCGCCCGAACTAGCCTGGGGTAAAAGCTATTCAGCGACATGCAGGGGATTTAGAGTCCATTCCTATGAGACCTGTGGAGGGCAGGTACTGTAGTGCAGTAAATGGGGGATCCAGTTGTGTTGTTTTGGTTTTCTATCTTAATTTTGCGTTGTTCCCTGGGGTAGCAAGGGATGGAAATATGAGGCCTACTAGGACAAGGTAGAAGGTGGTCCTGATAGCTCAACAGTTGTCATATAAATAGCTGGATGGTGTCAGTGTGTTCAATAACACTAAAGCAGGATCTTCATTGGTTCACAAGGGAAAGAGAATCCTGAAAATACAAATTCTGAATTTGCATTGAATGCCTAAGCCAAACGAGCCTTATGGAGGATGCGCTTTCTGCATAAACTTGGTTACAAGTCTTGGATTCTAAATGTATGAACTGTGTTTTTCATTCTGCCTCCCTTCCCCAGATTTCTTCAAGATGACAAGTAGTCCAGAGAAGACTGGAGAGCACTCTGTACTTATAGAATGTAAGACAAAAATACATTCACAAGGATGCGCAGCCAGCAAGTGGATGTGTCACAGAAGCTAAGGCTTTCATTAAAAGTATCCATTGCTGGCCTCTTCATCTCGTTCTTATTACTGACAAGTTTGTTGGTTTGGGAGGTTTTTTTTGATCAGTTTGTCAGATGATATGAGAAAGGAGTTTTTACTTTACTATTCAGAAAGAATTCCTTGAAGTCATCAGCAGTCTTCTCATTTTCTAAGTTTGATCTTACTAATTTCAGTCACATGTCCCACAAGCATTACACTTCCCTTGTCATTTAGGGATTCTTGCTCACTGCAGGTCGTCATTCCACAAGCAACACCCTGTCGTTTATATTGTACTCTCCAGCCAAGATCGAGCAGACATTTCCTTTAGAAAAGAAGTAAGCAAGGAATGTGGCACAGGGGGCTTACATATTGTGAAGAATCTTGTATTTTTAATGTTACTGGGAGGGAAAAGATGTCATATTTAGAAACTGGTTCCCAGCTCACACGTGTAATTTGATTCATTTTGGAAATAAAAGCAGATGAAAATCTGAGTCTCTGAAGATTTAAATCTTGCCAGTCTGAAAGAAAGCTAGATTGTTCTAATGGGTCAGCAGGCAGGCTGTCTGCACAATTCATTCATTCATTTACTGCTGAAGTAATGTGCTACTTCAGTTCCAAGATTAAACAACTGGTGGTGATAACTTCTTGTCAGGGATCGTGTCAGTATGTCAAGCCTTGTGTACGACACAGGAAAGCTTGTAGTCGAAATTGAGCAGGTGAGCCAGAGTTCAACAGGCTGCAAATAAGGATAATCAAGTCAGTAAAAAATGAGAATTGCCATTTCCAAAACAAACGTACTGTGTTGATACTTAGTCACCTAGACAGGTAGTGACATTTTCCAAAGTGCTCCATGATAAGCATTTATTTTTTAGTCAATGAGAACTGCAGGTGCCTGGCACTTAAGCTTTGACTGTCCAAATGTGAGCCTCTGATTGAATTCCTGGTTTGAAATCTTGGGACCTGAATGACCTGGATGATGGACTAATGCAAGAGCATTACCGCCGGACTTGGGTACAGACTAGCAAATTACTTTGAAATGTCTATTAGAAATTCATTGTTCTTTATTAAATGTGATTTTGTTCGTGGTTTAGGAGAAATGAAAAGACGGTTATTTGCCACACAAGGGAAAAATTCTAAGCATAGAGAGCAAAGAAAGTAAGGCAGAATGAGGGAAGCAAAGAAGGATATTTGGGCAAAGTAGCATGGAAAAAAGTATGCATAATGGAAGGAATGGTAGTGGTAAATGTACACTGGACAGGAGGCTGGGAACGCTGAACCTGACAAAGGGGCCAGTAAGAACATTCAAAGTTGATACTGATAGAATCAGTAATTTATTTCTCTACAGATGCCTTGGAAATAAACTGAATTATATTGTTCTTAAATAGAAATTAAGAACAATGTGTCTGTTGTTACACACTTTGTAGTTTTTTTCCTGTATTGTACATTGAAGAGGAAAAGAAATAGGTGATCAGTTACAAGGTCTGCCTGTTCCGTTAAAATCTAGAGCCTTAGGAAGCAAGCTGGCAGGAGAGCAAGTTATTCTCCTTAAAATCTGAAATTAAATATATCAAGCATTTTCTTTTATATTTACTCATATTGCATAATACTTTTACTTCTCTCAGCATAACACACAATTTACTCAGCTTGCATCTTGCTGATTTCTCCGTATTTTTGTAATGAAGGTCTGTGCTGCCACAAGTCTGTCAACAAGTGGAAGCAACTGTTTCTCTTGACCAAGTTAAATCGAGTTTGGTGTATTTTTTTCTTTTAATATACACTATTAGAGCAATCTTGCCAGGCTCCAGATCACTTTTATTCTTTGGAATCCCTCTCTTTGCTTATATTTAAATATCATCAAAGTGATACTGCCGTACTGCCAGCATAGTAATTTGTCTCACCACAGCCAGGGTCTTGCCATTACAGAGTATTAGAAAAAAGACCCCTTTCCAGTGCTGCTTTGTCACTGTGGAGTAGAAATTTCACCAAGTAATTATGCAGGGAGTGGATATTTGGGAAAGATTAGTTTGCTTATAAAACTGGTTTAGAGAAATAACAGTAACCATGTGGTGACAGTGCCATTTTTTTTTTTTACCCAGATCTGCACACTAAAACACACAAATCTTTTGTGCTTTATTGATTTTGTTAAAGCAATTTATCAAGTCAATAAATCTTGAGTAAAGAAATCTTCCAAACTTGCTTCTGTTAGAGACAGCCGACTTGGGCATTTTATGGAATAGTTCCATCAGTTACTTTTTGCTAGATAAGGACATTACCCTGGTGTCATGGCTATTTTGCAAGCCTGTAATTGCCTTCTATGACCCTGAAATTTCTCCTGCCATTTTAGGAGGACAGGATGTTTTTATTCCTTTTCCCATGACTGCAATGTGGTGCTGCTAGCACTAGTGGCTGCTGTATTTTGCCCTAGAAACAACTGTTTCACTTGTGCATGGGCTAGACTTTTTTTTTTTTTTTTTTTTAAATAATACATGAAAATTAAGGCATTGATCCTACCAACAGGGTAAATTACTCAAAGTTTTTCTGCCTTTCATTTTTCTTGAAGGAACTGAGACACGGACAAGCTTCTAGCGAGTACCAACCTCATCAAACAAGCAGAGTCTTCCAAGTCCAAACAGGTAAAATATAACAGAGTGACGTCTCCAGGTATAGAATGGGGAAGAAAAGGTAAAATATTATTTATTTTACTAAGACTGTGCAGGCTTGTTGTTCTGAAGGCCTTTGCTATGCTATAATATGTGCTCCCCATACGAGAAGCAGGAGATTGTGTGTACATATATGTGTGGATGTTTGTCAATCCTCGACAGCTGGAACCCATCAAAGCTGCTTGTGTTTGTATCCTCGTCTGTGCCTAATCAGTGCAAATAGTTCCTTGGGTATTGGATTCACTGACATGTGCTAGGCGAGGGGAATCCAGACTGCTAATATTTAATATTTCAGACCTCCACACCCAAGATGCAAAGCTTAAAAAGGGTAAGAAGGAAAGTGCTTGGAAGCAGTCTTAAAACTAGAAGACTAAAAATAGCACCTAATCCTAGAGAGGTGCTGCCCTGTTTGGAGAAGGATGGGAGATGAAGTGATAGATTGAGTGAATTTTTCTCTCTCCCGCTGACATATCTGATCGTGTTGGCATCCACATATGCCCTGCAATACAGAAAAGATTCTTAAGCGTAGTTGCTTGTGTAAAGGGAGTGTGGAAGTGGGATTGCTTTGCATGTCTTAGTGTTGCTTTTTTGTCTGTTTTTCTGCCCAGATTCTGTCCCTAAGCCACTAAGGTCCCTTCCCTGTCCCCCGTTAAAACCTTTCATCTTCCTGAGAAGAATGAGTGAGAGGACTCTACTCCTTTCTCTGGAAGCAAGTCCTCTAAGAAAGCTGAAACAAGTTCTGTTGTGTTGAACTGCTGACCAGTACAGCTTCCAAACCTTAGTGCTTTGGATATATTTTTAGTCTCATAGCATTGTGTGCTTCTCAACAGGCCTCCTTTAGCAGCTGCTCTTTAGGAACATATTTATTCTAGCTGTGTCTGGAATTTCCTTCCCTGCCTTTTTTTTCCTATCACATATATGTGAATTCCTCCTCAAGCCAACACCCAGAAAAATCCTCCACCCGGATAGTTCATTCTCCTGAGCTGATTTGCAGACAATTTTAGTTGAGAGAGAGTTCCTTTAAGGCCACTTGGTCATTCCTTACAAATGCCTAGTATGAAATATGGTTGTTATTCTCCAATTTGCTTTTGCTGCATTAGCACTGTGATAGCTGGGAGTGGGGAACAGCGGCTGGCCAGTTAGGAACATCTCATGGCTGCAGTTCATTACTGAATACTATTTTGAAATCAAAGATTTGAGTGTAATGTGATTTCCTACTTGTCTCATACTCATTGCTCTAAGAACAGAGGTCATATGTGAAATTTGATCTCAGAAACTCTGACCTACTCCTCTGTCTTATTAGCTGTCTTATTAAATTATTAGTTGGACCATTACTGAAAATTAAGGATCTATATGTTGCAAAATCAAGCAAAGTATTTTAAAGCTGACTACAACTCCTGCAAGGTCTAAATATTATTCTAAGCTAAAAATAACTTGCGTGATGATGCAGTCAATGCCTATCCAAGTTTGAAAAACAAACTGCTCATGATCTGTTCTGGCCACTAGCCTGGCAAACATATGGAATACAAATGGAGCAAGATTATTTTTTTTTCTGTGGTTTACATACAAACTCAGTTGCAGAAGCAGCAGGCAAAGCCAAGAGTAGAAAACTGGCCAAAAGAAGAGCATGTTCAGTTCTGCAGCGTGGCTGGTTTAAACGAAAAGCTGCTACCAACCAAGCGGCTGAGCTAGAAAGCCTTAACTTTTCCAAACTTATAAGGCATGTGGAAACCCTGTGAAAATGATTTTTAAGTTTTTCAAGTAGAGGCTCTTCAAAGTTTGGGTTTTTTTTTTTTAATGAAGAAATGTCTTGAATACCAGTGCTGAACCTCTTCCAAGTGTGAGTTTAAAAATGTTTTTCTTGTAAAATGCCATTCTTTGATGTGACCAGTGAATTCAGCTGTGTCCTGGAAATTAAAAATTTTCTATTAGCTGCACTTTAAATACATTCTTCTTTCTGAAGCATGCCAATGAAGATGCTATCCTGAGTACAAAACAGAGCCATGTACTCAAAGGCATTATTCAACCTACTTGACAAGAGAAGCACTCAGCTTTTCTGAGCTAGAATGTAATAGGGAGGAAATAAAAAACATTCAATGAATTATGCTTTTTTTTAGCTGTAACACTGAAAACTCCACTCTCCTGTGTTCTATGGATAAAGTGGCTTTGCTTTGTGTCTTCTTCAGATTAATTCTCAATGCTGGTATGTGAATAAGTTAGAGAAGCATTAACTCTTTTGGCCATAACAGTAAAGACAATATTTGCAGTACTTCCAGCTTGTTTGTATTAGGAGTCAGAATTTCTTTGGTGTGAAGAATACACACACAGTCCTGTGTTCTGTAGCGTGGTTGATCCATCCGTGAGCAATTTTATTGTTTTAACTCCCTTTCTGAGGAGTTACTGCAGTTAAATCAAGTTTTCTGCCTCAGCTTCCTCCTAAAGCATCCTCTACTGTTTCTCTCTCTTTTCCTGCATCCACCAATGTGTACAGCAGCCGCCAGACAAATTCTACCTCCTGCATTTGCATTCAGTCAGAGAAGTTCCTCTGTCTACAGGAATGGTGGGAGTCCACCAAACGGCAAAACTGATCCAACACCTTGCTGGGGCAGTCTTTCCCTGTCTCTCTTCCCCATCCTCCAGCTGCCTGATCCCATCTTCTTTTTTTTTCTGTTCAGATGAGCACCAGAGTGGATACAAATAGGAGAAATGCAAAGCCATCTAGATAAGGGAGAACATGATGCCCCACTGGCTCAGACCAAAGCTCTGGCTAACTCTGAGAGCCAGGAGACTTTGGTTAGGAGGAATGTGCCAGCCTGGCCATGCTCTGCAGGCCGCTCGGGCCTGGCCCTAGTGCCTCTGTATTATGTGCTTCGTTCCCTTGGGTGGTGGCTCCCTATTTCATCTGCGAGCAGAGGAGTATTTAGTCACTTCTTCAGGTTTACCTAGTGAAATTAGGATAATTCACCCATGGACTTTGACCAAGTCTGTCACTGAGATTTAACTGAAATGCAAGCTTGTCAGTGGCGTTGTCATCGACTGAAGACTGATAACAATTTAATAGAAAATAAAAGTAGAATGAAGAAAACACTGGTAAAGTTTATCTGACCTTGGATGTCAACTCAAATGAATAAAGATATATGTAACTGCAATTACTTCTCCCAGTAAGCTACATATGTGGGCAGTCTTATTTCATAATTAATTTGTTATTCCCGTTTATCATAGTTGATTAAGCTAAAGTAGAACAACATGCACTTATTCCAGAACAAAAATCTATGTATGTGGAGTTAGTCAAGAGCAGTTATTTTTGAATTTGCAAAAGCTATTTAGAAAGCTCTCCCAGTTTAAAAAAGATCTGTATCTCCCAAAGTACACACTTCATGATTCAGAGTTATATATTTCCCCAACTGCATTTCGTTTCTTGCAATAGAGATTTTTGTGCAGAGATCAATAAATGAATGTCACAGCACCAGCCTCCCAAGCAGGAAGAATTATTTGTTAAAAATGAAAAAGCTGCTTTCAAATAGGTTTGTGTTTGGTTTTTCTTTTTCTTTTCTTTTTCTTTCTTTTTTTTTTAATATGTATTAGCATAGGATAGAAATGTGCTCAGTGAAAGATGCTAAAGGATTGAATTTTAGCTACAACCAGGATATGCACTTAATCCATGTCTGTCCATTTTGCTACTGGTCTGCTTTTTAGCTCAGGCAGTCCTTGAGTTTCTTCTAACTGATCAAGCTACCAGCGAAATTAGAAGAGGGTATGTCAGCCGTTAGTTAGTGACACACTGCTACATCGGAAGGTTTTTTAAGGACAAATAGGAAGCCCACCTTACAAATAATTAAAGCCAAGAATTTATTGTTAGTATAATTGAAATCTTGCGAGTCTAATGATTATTGATCCAGATAAAACTTACAGAAAGAGAAAGAAGAATAATGCAGTTAGAATACTTTTATAAAATGGTAATACATACACTTCTTGGCTTCTACCCCTTTTCCTTGTATTTCACTTACCCTTCCACGGCTCCTGCGGGTTGTAAGGTTGGTGGTTTCATTCTGGTATGTGTGCGGGGGGTGATATGGAGAGTTGTCAGCAT
Organism: Chlamydotis macqueenii; assembly: GCF_036417535.1. Taxonomy (NCBI): domain Eukaryota; kingdom Metazoa; phylum Chordata; class Aves; order Otidiformes; family Otididae; genus Chlamydotis; species Chlamydotis macqueenii. The sequence continues at coordinate 56,665,953 of NC_141556.1, forward strand.
CTGGAGTCCTTTGCTGGGAGAATATGATATTCATGTTGATGGTTTCTCCTTCCTCGCTCTAGGATCCACTTGGTGTCATTTTAACGTATTTGCTAGCACGCATTTACACCTTTCTTCATTGGTCTGCAGCACCATGCTACATCTGATTTATGGATATGGTGCCTATTGCATGTTAGTTGCTATTTTTATGTTCTCTTTGTTACCCCTAAAACCAGTTTCATCCACTCCAGGTCAGCATTTCTTTGACTGATCACTGGAGAGTTGATTATAGCCACCGGGTCTCCAGTGCTAAGCTTGTGCCTTGCCTGTTATCTTCATTTGCCTGTACTCCTCTGCACCATGGCTTGTGTCCCCATTTCTCAAGACCTCTGCTATTGCACCAGGCCTGCATTTCTCTACACTGCATCATTGTGCTAGTCACAAATCTGTCATTCTATGTAGAATAACTGTTTGTAATTGCTGTTGATAAAAAAGGATGGCTGTACCACACACAGATAAACAGAAGTAAAACAGATTAGCCATAGACCTGGTCAATTATGGAAGCTGCTGTTCACAGCTAACCAAGTAAAACAAAGGTACAGAAAGGTCAAGAGAAGTCCAAACAAAGCAAGCCTGAGAAGCCTCGGTCCTTGCAAATTCGGTACAAAACTTATAGCAAATTACTGAGAATGGCAGTACTATATTATAGGGCTACATGGTCACAATGTGTTAGCCCCAAAAGCTGAGAAAGGTAAGAGCAAGCTGTACACGCTAACAGATAATGCATCAGATTTGAGCAGGTTTTTTTTAGAACTGGTGATTTTTTTCTCTTTTGGGGTAGAAAATACAAGAATGCAAGAATTAGAATTCCCGTTATCTGACCTTTTAAAACTACAAGTTAGCTGAAGTATATTGCGTATTTTTACAGACAAAATTGCATTACGTAGTGAACAGTGGAAAACAAGGGTAATGGCAAAGATAGTAAAGCACTGAAATTGTCTGGTTCTTTCTCAGAAACCTCTGATAAAAGAAAATCCACAGCTTCCCCAGGCAAACAAACATCTGCCAAATTTAGCTGATTCTGCTTTGAGCGAGATAATCTCTTGATGTTCCTTTCAGTCCTATTGTTCCCTTTTACTAGTTTGCTTTTTTTTTTTTGTCTTAAATAAAAAAATCTGTGTGCATTCTCAGAAGGGACTGCTTTTGTTGCCTCCTTTGTCTTTTTGATAGACATATGATACACTGATGCGTGTCTCCAGAAAGCCTCTTCTAACTAGGTTTTGCAGAGCTTAAAAGTGGCCTTGCTTATTCCAGTCTGCATTTTTAAAAATACTATCATCCTTCATTGTATATTAAGAACTACTTATTTCACAATCACCTATTAAAATAATCCCAAAGAAAATTAAGCTCATGGTGCTTGGACTGCTATCACTTACTGCATTTCCATAGTTGATATACAGATTATTTCTTTTTTTTTCATTTAGAAGAATACCCATGCCTGAATTTTCTATTTGATGTTTTGATATTAATAAGCTATCTCTGGCATCTTTTCTTCTCCAGTCACATCCAACCTGTTGTAGTCCTGACTTGACCTGGCACCTCTTTAATATCAATGGGTACAGCCCTCTTAATTCAGCATTTCCTCCAGAGCTGCAATGCTGAACCAGGGTCTGGGCAGGACATCTTGATACACAGAAGGGAGATCACTAATCCTATACCATATCCTTAATGACTAAGTCCAGGTAAATTAGAGGTGGCAAAATCTGGGTCATTTTAATGTAGGATCACTCCCAACAGTGTCATATTGAGTATTTTGTCAAGGCTTTGACTAAGGATCTCAAGAATGGGACAGACACATCACTCAGTCTCACAGTACCATCTTTATTCCTTCCAGTAATTCCATTTTAACAATGGAGCCCTCCTGCTGCTCCAGTCTGAACGATGAAGCTTGGCTGGTCTGATATTTTGCCACTCCTGCCCTGAGACCCATCATATGCATACAGCTTTCTTAGTTCTGACCAAAGAGAAGGAAAACATAAGCAAGGTTGTTTCCTTTATGGAAAACTTAGTCTGCCCAACATATGCAGACAGAGTTTCAGGCACATTCACAAGATGGACATGGCGTTCAAAGAAGTGTTATCAGAGGCACTCCAGATAAATGAGACATTTGGACCAGAAGCAACAAAAAGATAAGCAAGAATTCCTTAAGTACAAAAGTTTGTGTGGATTTATCCTAATGTGTTCTGATAATCTGAATTTGATTCTGTTATCCTTTTCTTTTGCTAGAGGTATAACCCATTAGCTAACAGGGGTTTTCAGAAGGTACGGAGAAGGAGTGGGCTGTGAGGTGTGGAGTTAGTACAAATTCCATGGGGCACATTAAAGCAGCATGGCCTTTCCCTGAGACTGACTGAGGTGGAATCTGTTTGCTTGGCGCTTCCTTGCAGAGAGGTTTTTGTCAGATTTTGTTTAGGAACCCGTGATCATTAATTCTAACTGAGTAAGGGAGCAGGTAAAATGAGACATCAATGCAAGGCTATCATGATTTGGGTAATTTTGGGGATATAATAGCTAACATAACTTCCAAAGTGGTGCTGGACTTTTACTCTGTATATTCCTTTGCTGTAGGAGACATAAGAAGGTTTTTACCTTGTTAATACTTGGATTGCCTTTGAAATATTCAGTATTCCTTCTCTCTCTTCCCTTCTCCCCACTAAACATGTATTTTCAACTTTACGGGGAAAAAAAACCCAAACAAACAATTGCTGCTAGAGAAGGGAGAGCTGAAGAATATGAAGAAATTCCTGCATCTTTGTCTGGGACCAACCGTAAGTGGAATGCATTCCTATGGAAACCAGAAGGCACAGTTATTCCAAAACAATTCAGACATAAACTTACGCTCGTATCCCAGGCTGAATCTTCATGGGTTATATAAGGGAAGGCTAAATATGGGATTATTCTGTCCTGGTTAAGAACAGGCAAACTGACAACTTGAAAGTTCAGAGAGGGCATTAGATTGCATATTTGACGGTAGTCCATTTGATCCACACAAATCTGAATCAAAACCAGCCAACTCAAAAAACCCCACATGAGTTCCCTACTGCAACCATGGATTAAAATGGTTTGTGGGGATGAAAAAATCAGCTGGATACTTAGTATTTCTATTGTAATTGTTTGATTTGGGTCTTGTCTTGTCCAAACTGGTATAAGATCTCAAGTGGGCAGAAATGCAGATCACAGCGGTGTATCTCACTGCCAGCGCCTCGCCCGCAGCTGGAGGTGCACTGATCAGCAGCAGAACCTGTAAGAGGGAAGGAGCAGGCTCCGGGATGCCTGGGCTCACTTGGCTGGTGTGTCGTCTGATGGGGTATGTGGGGTTATTGCACAGCGCCAGCTGGAAGCTGAATGAGCAGTTAATGATCACACAGCATTTTGAAGATGTAGAATGTAATCTATTGCCCAAAGTAGCACTTTGGGGTGGGAAATTATCTTTAGATTCTGTGCATTCATTGACCCCTCTGAGAACTGTTTTACAAACGGGAAGGATAATGGAGGGAAGGTTGTTTACAGAGGCATTAGCTGCTGCAGAACTGTTCCGCAGCCCCAGAGGGATCACTCTCTGCATGTGCATTCTGTTCTGGAATAAAAGCATACTTTGTGAAGTAATTTGTTTTTAAAGGACTGTCTGCCTAAGTGCTCTTCTGGAATAGCTCTGGCTGAATAATGCTGGTTTTAAAAGCAGTGCCAGCCAGTTCCTCTGTATAGACAAAGCCTTGGGCACCCGGGATTAGACTTTAGGTTACTTATATAAATTGCTTCATGTCTCAACTGGGGACCCTGCGAGCACATCCTGCTGATGGTTAGGGGCTGTGGGTTTTGTTGGTTGGTTTCCCAACTTGGCCAGCACTGACAACACCCATGTGCCCTCTCAACCTCCCACGGGCAGAGGGTGAGGAAGCTTCCACATGCACCTTGAAACAGGCTGAGATGCTGCTCCCATTCCTTCTGTCATCTGAAACCCACTGAAAGAAGGGGTTAATACTAAGGAATCAAGCTGATAAATAGTGATCAATGATTTACTGACCTTGAGAGAAAGAACAGCAGAGTGATAAACTTAACCTAACGAGATACTTTCAGGATGCTCTAGCAAGAGCTAAGGTAAGTTAGATGGGAACACCCTGAGGGGGTACAGACACACTGGCTGAGACCAAGATAAGGGGACTTAAGAAGTTTAGAACCAACTGATAGGGTGGAAAAACCAAGGAAATTGGAAACAGCAAGAAACCACCCTGGCAGCAAGAACAAAGCAGGACAAAGGTTTGAACCCGGGCAGCTGGACACAGTGATAAGGAGGAGAGAACGACCACCAGAGAGACTATGACTCTTGAGAACAGACACGAGATGGACACAGAGACCAGGAAATAACCTGTCGTGGGAGGAAAGTTATGATAATGATTTTTCGGAAACCTAATTAATATATAACCAAGTCCGTGGGAATTCTATGAATATGTATGTCTATGATGCATAAATACTGTACCTGTTCCTTAACACGTTGCACACGTTTCGAGGAGCGATCCCCTGTGTGCCTGGCGCTGTAATAAAGAATACCTGCTTAATAGTTACATGGACTATTAAGTTTCTTTTATTTTAGCCTTTTCGGCTTCACCACCCCCCTCAGCAGGGCGGGGATCCCGAGGGGCAGCCAGCAACGTCTCCTGCTCTGAGGGCTGCACCCGCGTCTCCTTTTGGTGCAGTCCCAGACCGACTGTGCTACCAGGGCCCAGCAAAAACAGGTGATTGCTTTCCAAACACGGCCTCCCAGAAGGCTGGAGAATTGTAGAAGTGTTCATACCCTAAGCAGCACCTTTTCCATCTTTTTAAAATAGCAGATTAAGTCATGCATATGACTCAGCCTCATTTTCTCATCCTTTGATGTCAGGCGAGTCACTTCTCTCCCGGCTTTTGGAAACAGACGCTCTCTGCCAGGTTTTGGCCATCCAATCCAAAAATGCCGTGTGCCTTGTTTAGGAAGAGATCTGTGCGGCACCCTGACAAAATAAAAGCTGAGCTGTGTTCAACTGAATGCCCTCCAAACCCGTGTTTTTTATTAAGCCTGTCTTTGCCAGATGTGAAGTTAAGGGTCATACAGTATTCCCCGGCGATGGCAAATGTAGGAGTTGATAAATTTCAGAAGATAAAATGATTGAAGACAATAATTCCACTAGATTTCAGGGGGCGGGGGCGATGTGAGGAAGGGGCGGGCCGCGGCCGCGCGCAGGCGCTCTGGCGGCAGGCCAGCGCCCGCGCCCCGGCAGCCAACGGCCGCCGGGTTTTGGCGGGAGGGCAGCGCCCCGCCCCTCCCTCCTCCCCCGCTCCGGCGGGAAAAGCGCCGGGTCGGGCGGGAAGCGGAGCTTTGGAGGGGTTTAGGGAGCTCAGGTGCCTGCGCGCTGGGGTGTGGGGACCTCTTGCAGCCCCGCGCTCCGGGAGGTGCCCGGGGACGAGCGATGTTTTAACTCCTGTTGTCCTTTTGAGGGGGAGTTGTGTTCTGCGGGGAGGGAAATTCTGCGGCGCCTCACCCTGTGGGAACAGAAATTTGCAGCCCCTGGGAAGGCAGCTGGCCAGGAAAAGCCACGTGAATCCATGTGTGGAGGGATGGTCAATTATTTATTTTTCTCTGAGTCAAGAGATGTGAAATTCTATCGCGGTGCCCCTCAGGCCAGGTCTCATCTCCTCTCCCCTAACATGGGGCCCAGGCTCCAGTCAAGTCAGCCGCCATGTTTCTGTCTGTTCCGAACCTCACTAAACCCAGCCTGGGGCCAGGTCCCCGTCGCAGCAACGGCCTGTGCCAGTTATCTGTCGAAAAGAGTGCAGCACATAGGTCTTGCCTGCATATCCTCACAATTAGCTCCCGGGGCAGTAACAGCAGGGCACCCCAGGTGGCACAAAAGTGTTTGGGTTTCCCCGCAAAGGTCCTTGTTTCTTCATGGATTCGCTGCATTGTCTCAGGCTTTCACCCTTTTATCTGGTTCATTGCAGGCAGTGGCAGCCTGAAATCGTCTGGGTCTTTGGTGCGCCAACGCAGCAGCCACAGGAGGACTCTCCACTAAAGAGGAGGATTTTTGTTCATTCCTAAAGCTTTTAGTAGGGTGTGGTATAATTCCCCCATTTTCCCTCATAGCCTGCAGGAAGGCACAGGTCTGGGTCTGCCTTGTTTTTCTGCTATGAGATGCCAATTGCCTAAGGATGAACGATCCCACAACCTGTTCAGCTGTGCTTGGAGTGCAGCATTACATACATTTCAAGAGGATTCTTAATGGAGAAGGGGCTTGTAATACAATTGTAATGCCTTTTGCATTACTTGTTTTCCTTCCTTCAGTATTTGAACCTAAGGGAGTTTTAAAATATCTTCAAGTATTTTTTAATTAATGCTTTACTGTAATTATTTTTCTGATTGATATAAGGCATGATGTGAAGGCATGATTTCTCTTTCCATAATTGTCAGGGTTCTGAAATAGAAATTAAATACGTCCTGGCACTCTCAGAAACAACTGATTTTATAGCAATATTTTCATTAGATACTAAAAGAAATTACTCCATCATATTTTCACTCCAAAACCAAATAAGATCATTCTAAAATTATAATATTTTCTTTCTCACTTCTCCCAGCCTCTGTATACACAAGATTCTTGCAGCAAATTAGGCAGACCTTACGTATCCATTTAGAAGCCGAAACAAGCTATTTGCAGATTATCCTGTCCTGTGTTAGACTTCGCCCATCTTGTGCAGTTTCATAATAAACCTGCCTTACCTTTAATGGATTTTATTAACAAGGATGAGCGAGCAAACATAAATACACACATGAGGCAGTTTACAAAACTTTTGATCAGCCATAGCTAGAACAGCAAGCTCACAATTGAGACAAAAGCAACCTATCCATTTACAGAATCACAGAAATGATACAGTAGGTTATAAGATCATATTTCTAACAAACTAATTTGTATTCATTTTTTCTTGCATTCATAAAATTTAAGGAGGTCATATTTTGCTTTTTATTTAAGCATGCTATCAATAAATGCTTGTTCTGCCTTCAGGCCTTGCTTATAGGAAGTCACATAAAGAGGGCAGTGAAGCTATAGTGGAGTACAGACATCACAAATTAACCATGAAAAACCATGAAAAAAGCTCTCTGTATATGTTTTTGCATAACAAAAGCCTCAGATTTTTATTACCCTTCTCTTATTTTCTTCATGCAAGCATACTTCTTACAGGCATTACTTGCATGTCTTTAACATTTATTAGGTATTCTGAACTCCAGCAAGAAATACAGCTTTATAGTCTACTGTCAAAATATATGACTAAGGAGTTGTAGCCTGTTCAATAGCACTGTTTTGTGGGCTTTCTGTCACATAAAGACGGGGAAGCTGAGATGCACAGCCTTTCCATTACCCATTCTGCCTGCAACTATGCTGACTTTTGTTGTAAAAATACTGTTGGCCTTTAACTGTCTTACCAGAATAAATTCCACTAATGATTAATCATTTAAAATGTTCCCACCTCCAAACTCATAGTCTGACCCAAGATTCTCACAAGGGAATGAGATCTTTTTTTCCTAATACCTGTTAAACCCTTTCTAGCCAAACTAGTTCATCAGCGAGTAATGCAGCAGATGTTCTTCTTTTGGTCTGGAAGGTCAGATAACGAGGAGTGGGAAGCAGAATCTGAGTTTAAATCCATATGTGATGGCATACTGAGAAAGTTCTGTAGTTCCAGGACTTCTTAAAAGTCCTTCTACAGTCATTTACTCATTTATTGTCACCCCAATACTATCTTTGTTTTGCATTTCTCAGTAGTGATCAATACTTTATTGCCTGCTCTTTCACGATGAAGGCCATGGAGGATCAAGTAGTCCAAGAAGAACCAGGATACCAGGATGATGAGGTAACTTTATGGTTGATTGAAAAGTATGCGCAGCAAATGTGGTTTGAAGGTATTTTGAATGCGTTAAGAAATCCATGGAGAGACAGGAGGTCCCCGAAGACCATCAGGGAGTTCAATGCATTTAGAATTTTGTTCCAGTCTAATACCAAGAAAATCTCATTCTCCTAGTCCCTGTACAGCCTTGCTCTTCAAGTACTCTTCATTAACCTTTCAAAACCTAAGCACAGTTTTTAATGGGATTATCATTATTTCTTTGTATTTTATTCTTCTATATTAAATGCAAGGGGACTATCAGTTAATTTTATGCTTCCAAGGAGGGTCATCAGCCTGAAAAGGCTGAGAAACTGTGTCGGAAAGAACCAAGATGATGACAACCGTAACACAAGTTTTATTAGAGCAGCAGAGGACTGCTTGCCTGTGAAGATACACTTTATGAAGAAGGTGAATGGAAATGTGTAGGCCCTCTTGGATCACTTTGGCTTCCCTTATTTGGGTAGTGCAACAACTTATGTATTATTACGAAAAACAGTTTAAATGTTTACAAATTTGAAACAGGCATATAGTGAGATAGATGTAATTACAAGGAAAAGAAAAATCTTTTTTTTTTCTGCTTTTTTTTTTTAGGAATCCTTTTTTCAGGATATTGACCTGCTACAGAAGCATGGAATTGTAAGTATTAGCAATGACTTCACTGCACAGAATTGTCCATGTAAAGCTACTGTAAGGTTATTTCCAAAAGCGTGTACACGTTGATAAAAATAACTGAAGTGCCTCCTTGCAGTAAATTCTAAATCAGTCATGTGAAGACAAATTTTGCCTTTGGTGATAAGACAGGTTTTCAGAAAATCTCATTCCCATCAGATTCCTAAATAAAGTGGCAAGATATTCAAAGTATTTAGCACCCAGCACTCTTGAAAAACCAACTACTTGCTAATTTATTTGAAAACTGTGTGATAGATTACTTCCTGTTCCTGCCAATCTTTGTAATTACTCTTGCATTTTTGGTGCATGTGAAATTACACTGTGACAATTGCTGCTATACTATTTTCAGCATGCTGGTGATGGGGGTAGAGTGGGAGTGAAGAAAATATTAGTAGTTAGAGAAATAAGTGGTTAGTTTTCTTCATCAAATATGAATTCCTATAGTCGTTATCATCATCATTATTTTGACATAAACACTGCCTATTTATTTGAATTACTATTATTATACGTTTATCCAGGAGACTGTCTCATGGATGGGAACCCTATTACATTCAGTGTTACAGAAGTAGAATCAAAAGTTGGGTTTGCCCGAAGTAATGTAAGATTTGACTCTAATATAAATTACTAAAGACAGATATAGACGGGGGGGAGGGGGGGCGACGACACACACAGACACAGTGAAACAGCATTAGTCAGCACTGCAGTTACTAGGCTCAGCATGCCAGCAGTGTAATCATTGTCAACTTTTTAAACTGGCAAATAATTGACGGTTTTAAAGAGAGTTCTGAAGAAGGATCATGAGGTTGGGAGTGCTAACTATGGGGACAACCTAGGAAAAATACAGAAATTATTGTGTTAAAAATTTAACAAGATGACCGAAGAGGCTGGCCTCTTGAACTGGAAGGGAGCTGTACTAGCCTGTCACTGTCAAATGAGGCATGGTATGCAGATAATTATGCTAAGGTATGAAAGATCTTGACAATAAAGAATAATGACTTAGGCTGTACTTCTCACTTAATAAGGGTTTCCTGCTCCTTTTATTTATTTTTTTTCCTTCCTTCCAAGTGGTTATTCCCACACCCCAGGGGAAGTTTTTATTCTCCACTCTGCTAGTTAAAATCCTTGCGTGAACATACGATGACCCATTATGTGTTAAATTCATTTGCTTCAATAAATAGTTTTTGTGGCTTAGATTTGTTTTTCCTAGGAGTAGAGAGAGAAATATTTCCTAAATCTGACTCTGTGGCCACAAAGAGAGTCAGATTAGCACAACCAAGCCTGAAGATGCTGTGAACATGCACAAAGTTACAGTCAGTTTCCGACGATCCGTGCGAGTCAGCTCCCAATGATCCACGATCAGATTATCTAGTTTATGGATTATCTGTGCTAAGGGACCAAGGACAGATTGAGTGTTACAGGGTGTACTAGGTTGGGCTCCACGCTATCTGAAATAATCCGTACTGTTTCTTTGCTACCAGCTTGGATCTAGAAAGACTGGCACCGAACAGGGACAAGTAAATACAACTGGAGCCAAGATGCCTTTCTCTCAAAAGCACCAGGATGTTTCTGCACCATGATCCCTCACACCAATATTACTCAAAATTTTCTGTTGTTTGTCATAACAAAGAGTTTGCTGTCAATCTGTTTCTTTCTTGGTGAAAATACACATGCATGTGAATGTATAATAAGACATTTTTCAAAGATCCACTTCACCTAGTTGTTAACTGTCATGAGTTCTCACAGAAGGCAACTTTCTTCACAGAACGTAGCAGATATTAAAAAACTGAAGGCTGTTGGGATCTGCACCATCAAAGGAATCCAGATGACCACAAGACGGGCACTGTGCAATGTAAAAGGGCTTTCAGAGGCCAAAGTGGACAAGATTAAAGAAGCTGCAAACAAGCTGATTGTAAGCCAATCACTTTCTTGATAGTTTAAATTTATGCTGGCCTCTCCAAAATGCTGTGCACCATTTCTCTTAACAGATTTTTTTTCACCACACCATCAAGATAATTTTGAAAATCATTCCCCTTGTTACTCTGAAGGTATAATATTTTATACTCTACAACAACCAGACAAACGCTGTGGTGCTTTTCATACCCAGCCTGTGTAAATGAGGCTGGAGTGGAGAGAAAATATTTAGGTGGGACATTGCACTTTACCTGCAGCTTAAAGCTAAAATGAACTTCTTGTGTTCTCTTTGCTCTTCCTTAGGAACCAGGCTTCCTGACTGCCTTTGAGTACAGTGAAAAACGGAAGATGGTATTTCATATTACTACTGGCAGCCAAGAATTTGAGTAAGCTTATCTCTGCTTAAATCCTTCCTTAGTCCAAACAGTCATATTTATTGTCCTTAACGAGACACAAAAATATACAGGAATAAATATTCAGCTAGGACACGTAGGTTACCTTGCCTTTGGAGCTAGTGCTGGCTCAAAGATGCCTGTGTCAGTAAGCAACAAAACCAACTCATTTTCTGCGGGGAGACTGGACTTTGTACAGTCATTGTACATAAACAGAGTTGGGATCCAGAAATCCTGAACGTATCATCATTTTTTTCACCTAGTCAAAACAACCTGCAGGTCTCAGGTCAAAATTATAAGTCTTCAAGACCTCCCTTGAGATATTTTTATGGAATGTTACCCTTTCAAAGGTATTTTCTCTCTTCTTTTTTTTTTCTTTCCAGTAATGATTTCTATAGCTCTTTCTCTTGCACACAGAAAGGAAGGTTGAGACACTTAGTTCTTTATGAACCAGTGACCATTTAGTGCCCTGCACTTAATGCATCAAGTGAGGGGCTTTTTTTTTTCTCTTAAAGTAGCAAAAATTTATCTTTTTTACTTTCCTGTTATGATTTTTTGGGGGTTTAACTATACCATAATCCTCTCCCTTTCTCCAGTAAACTTCTGGGTGGTGGGATTGAAAGTATGGCAATCACTGAGGCCTTTGGAGGTGAGAAAACCACGTTAAATGAGTATTACTGAACAAAGAATTGCAACTTACTTGAGATTTTAAATAAAGATGGATTACTTCTATCAAGCTTATCACACTGTAGTCATAAAGATGAGTACCTGCATAAGGGTAAGACGAAAGAATACACTTCTCTTAAGTATTTTCCCATTTTTCCTCTTCATTTGCTTGCAGACTAAGCTTGAGCTGAGTAATTATTAGACTTGGGGCATGCTGATTCAGTACAACATAGCATTTTTAATACTATTACTAACATATGTCATACAGGAAAGATTTCCCTGATGCAAGCTGTGTTCCTTTCCAGTAACAAAACTGCCACAAAAGATATTTTATTTATGTACACTTAGGATACACTGCATTTCATACAAGATTTTGAAATCACAATTAAGCTATTATTATAGTAAATTTGATCAGTTAGTGGTTAACACTTCAACAGCAACAAGAAGAGTTCGTAAAACACAGTACTCTTCCCTTTAGAAAAGAGAAACTGGACACTGACATGATTTGATATAATGAGATTAATAAACTCATAAGCTTCTCCTTGATAATTTTACTGAAAATGAAACTGGGCCAGGTCAGTGAGTCAACCACTTCTTTCCTCCCCTTCCCTCAATTTTCCACAAGTGCCCTGTGGTATTTAACTTCTACACAGAAAAGAATAAACAATCTCAGCAGTCAAGTGTGATCAAATTAAAGCATTTCAGATTTTGCTTTTCACGTAACACATTTCTACTGCAGAGAATATGATTTATAAATTGGGATTAAATGACTTTAAAAGGTAGAGATAGAGATGAATTTTGTAAGTAAGAGTGTTTCTAACTGCAGTAACTCCTGAATCTGGCAAACTCAGAAAAACTTTTTTTTTTTTCTTTTTCTTTATTTAACAGAGTTCCGGACAGGGAAAACCCAGCTGTCTCACACCCTTTGTGGTAGGTGTACTACCTTATAACGCACATCCATTTCTTCTCAGTGAATCCATTCTTTACAACTATATCAGAAATAAACATGTGGAGACAAGTCAGAATCTTTTACCTCTGGAAATACAGTGAAACAGGCCGTGGTGACTCTTACCTCCATTCATTGAGTTTGAGTAGAGAACTCATAGAAATGATTACTTTTTAATACTGCTTACATCAGTGTAAGTTTTGGCATAAGGAGAGAGAAGATAATAGACCGCCTTAGAGAAACCAGGGAAACACACCATCTGGAAAAGCAAAGCACAGGTATGGGTTACAGGTGGACAGGGGCCTTGCTCAGAAAAGGGCAAAGGCAAGATGCTTTTTCAGCAACTCTTTTAATTTCCTGGTTTCAAGAGGTTTTGCTGAATATGACATTCTGAAAGGGCACTGAAAGCCTGCTGCTGGCTGACAGCAATTGGATAAACAAAGACTTTGGCAGTTGCTGTGTTTGGGCAATGCCAAATACAGTAGGACTCTGATTTCCCAATATGAACATTTCCCAGTTAATAATATTAACTACTATTACTAATAGTAGTTAATAATAACTAATGTAACTACTAATGCTGCTGGAATATAGTTGCCAGACACTGGATAGGCAAAAATTCCCTTAAATAAACCCTATATTATAAAGGGAATTATAGCACCTTCTAGAAAAATAAGGCCTCTTCTGTTTAGTACAGTCTAATGGTCAGCAGAGTCATACCCTTTTGCATGAATGATTACAACTGAATGAACTGAGTATTTTAGCTTATTCACTTCAAAGAGGCTAAACTCACAATCAGTAACTATTCACATATCAGGAAAAATTCATATCCAAAGAATTTTTGATCATATGAGTTACAGCTGGGAAAAAAACCCTACTAAATCAATACTATTAATTTGGGCAGAGGATTAAAAGGATGCTTTGTGCGTAAGAACTTCTTAATAATATCCTTTCCTATTTTCAATATAAAATATACAGATTTAGTACTGAGTAAAACACAACTCTGACACCATTAATTAAATCTCATCTGATACCCAGCTGAGAAAAAGTGTCTTGAGTTTCTTCTGAAGCTGGCAGTAAGACTTGAGATCCTCGTGCTTTCCACACTGATTAAAACTGGTGGTTCTTTGTAATATGAATAAGCAGTCATATTTTATTAAGGAATAGTAATAGAGGGAGTAAGAAAATATTTTTCCCACTTTTTCATTTTGATCTTCTATGATTCACTGTAGTGACAGCTCAGCTTCCGGGACCAAACGGCTACACAGGTGGAAAGATTATCTTCATTGATACTGAAAACACTTTGTATCTTTTGGACTGTTGAAAGCTGCAGGTAGGGTGAGCTGGAAGGACAGCTCATTTTGTTATAAGCAAGTAGGAGGCTCCAGATAGCTTCCTGCATGTGTTTTAACACGACTGACACAGAAGGCCTGGAGAGCACAGTGTGTAGTGGCCCACAACACAGTGACTTTCTTCTCTGTCTTTTGATGTAATCCAACTTGTAAAAAATAGAGTTAGAATACAGATTTGATCTTAACTGGTTTTTTTTTTAGATCTAATATGCCTTCTTTATAATGGTATAGGTGATATAAGCTTTTGAATTTACTTCCAGATAAATTCATCTAAGTACTAAACACTATTTTTCACACTTCGTATCTGTGGTAGACTGTGTATAAATAGGTTTTGCTCACAGCTGAATTCCTAGAGCACAGATATCCATATGTCAAATGCCCCACCTCAAACCCTAAACACAAACCAATTATTGTCTGGCCTAAAATGTCTTTAGGGTATTTGGGGCAGTGTGAAGAGAAAAAGTCAGTCTTCTCTAGGATCAAAATAAACATACTTCTGTGTTTTTCCATAGCTCTATTTTGGAATGGAGTTTTATTATTTTCAGAGTATAGTTTGTACAAAGAGAAATCCTTAACTTTACCTGATGTCAGCCGGCCAGACCGTCTCCGTGACATTGCTGATCGCTTCAATGTTGACCACGATGCAGTACTTGACAACGTGCTGTATGCACGTGCATATACTAGTAAGACCATTATTGCAACTGGCATGGTATCTATGTTTTTTCTCTAAGGCTCTCATTTTAATAGTTCTCAGTTTAATAACTGAGATTGCCTACTGAGGATCACAAAGAATGTTTTGTTGATAACAAAAGAAGGTTGCTTCCATTTTCTCTTTCTGGTGGTGTACACTGAGCAGATTTGTTCTCTGTAAGGATTCCAGCCCAGCTGCACTACATAAACAACAAAGTTTTGCAGTTTGCCTCAACATCAAGTTAACTCTGCCATGTATATGACGAGTGTCAGCATAGCATCTTAGTGAGAGAAGCACCAATTAATGTAACCCCGATTGCCTGAATGTAAGCTAATTCTATAAATGCTGTTGAGAAATTCTCTATGATCTTGTGAATGGAACTTGACAGGGAGAGCTCCAACATACTCTGTCATAAAACTTTGCATTAAAACTTCAAGGAAGTTTAAAATGGGACTTTAACTTTGAGAGTACAATATGAAAAAGTATAATATAATTAATGTAACTCCTATGTGTCATTTAATTCAACATTAAATTCAAATGTTTATATTGCTTTTCAGTTCTTAACACAACGATAAAGTTGTCTTCATGCATAGCTTTGTGTGAAGATTTTCACAGTTTTGTTAGCTGGGGAGATCGAAACTGGAACCTGCAGAAGCACAGGCACTGCTGGTTATTGTGGAAGTAGCTTGCTACTGGGCACTGGATTTAAAACTGCTGGCAGTGAAAACATAAACAGTGCAGGCATTTAAATTGGAATTTAAAAACTCAGGCTTTTGTTGCTTCAGAGCTTTTTTCTGGTCCTGATTTCATTTGGCAACTGTACTTCCCACCAGGTGAGCATCAGATGGAATTGCTTGACTACGTAGCAGCCAAGTTCCATGAGGAAGCTGGTATCTTCAAGCTATTGGTACAAAACAGTTTTTCTTTTGTGCGCTTACTGCTTTCAGAATAAGTTTTCCCATTTTCTTTCACTATATTGACTTATCTAGCGTAATTATAATGCAGATCATTGACTCCATAATGGCACTTTTCCGTGTGGATTTCAGTGGTCGCGGAGAGTTGGCTGAACGACAACAGAAACTGGCTCAGATGCTGTCAAGGCTCCAAAAAATATCAGAAGGTAAGGGAACCATCGCAAAATTTGGAAAACATGGATTGGGGTTACTGAAACAGTAGCTGTAGTCCAAGTGTATGATCAATCAGGCGTTAGCCCAGGAATCTTTCTTGACTTCACACCCCTCTATCAGTTACCAAAAAGATCAAACTGATAATATATTATTTCAGGATGACAGATTAAGGAGTCTTTAGAACTATTCAACATTTATAGTTCTCCTAGAAATACTGTTAAGAGAAGTCTTCAATGAGAGAATAGGTTGTAGAACTGGACAAATAGCCAGTAAGATAAATTGTCTTCCCCAATTTTGACAATCTAAATACATGAGAAACACAAAGAATATAAAAAAGGATGAAAGCACAGAGAGATAAAAAAGCCGTGCCCATTGCTATGTTCCCAGTACTTTGCAGTGCTCTGAAGGATGATGACAGGATGAATAGGGTTCCTCCTCTTTGGAATGTCTCAGAAATGTTGATGAGGAATCAGTAAATGTTTTTTCATGCTGCAAATGGAAAAAAAAAAAAAGCAGCAAACCAAAAAGAGTGCAAACAAAAACAAAGGGAGGGAGAGTGGGCGGACAGCAGGGATCCAACAGAGATGGGAACTGAGAAAGACTTGTTCAGTGGAATTCTGAAAAGTGCCCATTTTTTGGCATAAGTATCACAGCTAAAGTCACACAGGAGCAAATTCAGGCTGCCTCCTGATTAACTCCAGCCATCAGACATAAAGAATATTTGCTTCTCTTTCATTTGAAATTTGAAGTGCTTCAGCAGCAGCCTTTCTTTTACCATGGGTGGGTGACTATTTTGACATTCTAGTTGGATACAGTCCACCTTCTTTCCATCGTTTTCTATTGCAGAATATAATGTGGCTGTGTTTGTGACCAACCAGATGACTGCTGATCCAGGAGCAACCATGACGTAAGACAGCTTCTCTCCTTCCCTTTTTAAAAATCTCTTCTCTTTTGTATTACATACATAACAGAGATGAGAATTGAGATTGTATGGAGCAAGAGGCCCCAAAATGAAGGTTCAGACTGGTCATTGGTCCCTCTGATATGATGAATCATTCATGGATGACACCTATAGGTTTCTCTCAGTTCCTGTAATGAGGGTTTTTATGTTTATGTGCTGCCCGATGGCTTCTTTCACTGTGACTTGAACGAAGAGAACAAGCCATAAAAAGTATTGAAAAATCACCTCATTTTCTTTTGGAGCAGCTTATATACGAAGTTTAACGCTTGTATTTCTTGAGCCGCTTGAGTTTAACGAGAGGAAAAGTAAGCCAGCATTGAGCATGTCAACATCCTATCTTGACGCAAGTGTGCTTTTTTGATATATTTACCTATTTATTATTCATTACTGAGTTCACTGTGCCTCATCTGACAGTTAATCACAGTATTAACCTATGGAATTTGCCCAGTGAATCATCACCGTTTTCTTGCGAATTTAGCTTTCAGGCAGACCCAAAAAAGCCCATTGGAGGCCACATCCTTGCTCACGCTTCGACTACCAGGATTAGCTTGAGGAAAGGGAGAGGGGAGCTGCGTATTGCAAAGATATACGACAGGTAAATCACTTTTCCTTCACAGGAAGGAAGCTCTGCAAGCAACTGTAAGGTGGCAAAGTTCACGGCACTGAAACTTAATAGCCTGACAGCCGATTCATGGTTTCAAACTAACCAAGTTTCTGGATGTAATGAGAGAAAATCTGAAAGGACAAAGTAATTAACAGACTTATAGTTGTCTTGCGTATCGCATACATTCAATTATATAATCTTTCATCACAAATCTTATCATCTCTCAAAGAAGACCATCAAATAGTTTGGTCAGACTGGTGGTCCCTTGGCAGGAAAACTCCAGAGCTGTTAAATTACTAAGTTTTGCTGACAAAATGAGTATCAATTTACCTGGTAAGCTATGGCAGAGGCAAGTCATTAAACATTGTACTACTGGAACTGCATGGAGAGACCAGTGTTTCTGGTCAGGAACTAAGAAACTGAAATGAGACTTTGCCCAGACAGAATCTTTCCTTCTCCTGCACCTTCTTCCTTCCTCTGCCTTGTGCTTGTCGTCTTCCAAGAGATGGATTTCACATTTTCTGATCGTGATAATATCGATTGTGTTCTACAGCTTGCACGTAAAGATGCTGAAGTATTCCAGGTTGCTTACATTTACATTTGGGGACTGTTTCACAACTGCATTTAACATGCGGAAACCCACAAGCTCCTAATTCCTTTTTTTTTCCCCCGCAGCCCTGAGATGCCTGAAAATGAAGCCACATTTGCAATAACTGCTGGAGGGATTGGGGATGCCAAAGAATAGGCTGAAAACCGATATAAACGTACAGCTGAAAACCACCCGGACAGTTGGGATGAAGATCTGTGCAAGGTCACCAACTGCCTGGCTGCATTTCTGTCTTTTGGGAACCATTTGAGATATTTTGGGAGAACACTGGGATGAACTCTGTACAGTTCAGTTTTATTGATCTTAATAGAATTTGGTTAATTTAGGATCTTCGTTTTTCAACTGAACTTTCAGCAAAGATTTAAGAAATAAGCTTGTGAATCGTTCAAAGAATCCTTTTCCTATATTTTGCGAAAATCAAAGCTGTCCTTTCACATGAGATTAATATACTCTTTTTTAGTTTCTTTCAAAGAGAGTGTCTATGTGGTAGAATTTAATAGTGTGAAATGGAACAGAATGGGAATAAACTCAGTTATAAAATTGACATAAATACATGGAAAGGCAGTGGCAGGAGGAACAGCCCAAGAACTTGATGGATTCTCATGTACCGCAGAGGAACAAGTTACTTTAAAAATATGTTTTTAGGCATTTTTATCTTGACTAGATAATTTTTGTATTTTTATTTGGCATTTTCTGCCTTTGGGAGAGAATGTTTTAAAACTGTTCTTACTCA
The DNA here is from genome assembly GCF_036417535.1 of Chlamydotis macqueenii. NCBI lineage: Eukaryota > Metazoa > Chordata > Aves > Otidiformes > Otididae > Chlamydotis > Chlamydotis macqueenii. Next base: position 56,684,559 of record NC_141556.1, read on the forward strand.
AGTTAAAAATAAAGATTATGAATTACAACAGCACTCTGCTTGTGTTTGGGTGCTTGGAATCAAACCCTGCTCTCAGGAATCTCACTGATCTTTCATGAGATAAATAACCCGGTGCGACCCAACATTTTAAACCCTTGGGTCCAGTTCTCTAGAGAAACAGACTTTGTATAATTGCCTTGTCAGTCTCCTAATATAAGTAAGAATACGAAAGATTATTATTAAATAATATTAAATGTAAATATTAAAAAGCAGAAGAAAACAAAACCAGTGTCTAGATAGGGGAGAGAGGCTGGCACTGGTACTTAGACCGAGGGAAAGGCACTTTTGATTCAGCTTGAGAGAGTGTGCCCGCAGGCCAGCCAGCACCGGCATGGCTCCAAACTAGCCAGAGATGGACGTCACAGAGAGGGGCAAAAGAAGCAGCCAGAAGTAAAGAGAGAAATGGGGGATCAGGGGACAAAATACCAATTCATTTTGCTTTACCTCTAATGTTCATGGAATTGCCTGTGTTAAAATAAACTCAATTTATCTATTAGATGCTTTAAGGGAAAGCCTTACTTTGTCCTCTTCTATAAAAATGCTAATTAGAATGGGTCTAACTTTGGTGTCTGGTTAGAGAGCTTGTCCTCACTGCATTTCTTCATTTAGATTAACTAATGCATCTAAGATAACATGGAGTAAAAGGGCAGTGATGACCAGAAATTCATCCAAGAAAAGCCTGACCCTGCAGCTGGGTTTTACCTCGTGACAGAGCTGGAAAGTTTGCCTTCCTTGAGCGGTTTCTTAACGTACCTCTGATAATTTTCCTGAGGTTAAGCACTATTTTTCACAGTGGAGAGAAGTCTAGAGAGACAAAAGCAGGGAGGTTGGCTGGTCTGAGAGAGCCAGGAATGAATCAGCCGCTGTTATTTCGTGTAACATCTAGCTCTTTCCATGTGCCGGTCTTTCCCACACAGGGCATTCGTGGCCAAGCACCCGAGCGTCAGTGAGAGCTTACAGTGTCACTTCCCTCCCTCCCACCCACTTAGAAAGGCCCAAGTTTTGTCCAATATTTTATTTTAAGTACCAGGATTGCTTTTTGCTTTCTCACATATGCCATACATGCATAGAGCAAGTAAAACTAAAATTGTGAACAATTTGTATCTCATTACAGGCTATTGTTTGTTTCAAGGGTCTGCAAGTAAAGAAGATTCACTATCTCTTCTGCCAATGTAACTGATTTTTGATAATCTGACAGCCCAGAAAGCCCTGCTAATAGCACACCTGCGTTTTGAGCCAAGCCTTGGTTTGGCTGCTGTACACGCATCACCCAGACGTGGTGACTTCCTGTGCTGGGTCAGACCCGCTGGCTACGCGTTGGTTGGTGCTACAAATGTAAGCACAGCACAAAAGAACTTACGGCCTATGCCACGTAACTGCCTTCTGGCTTATTTTATCTTTCAGCTAGGAGTCTCAGGTTGAGACTGGAGTCCAATGGGAGTCCAATTGGGAGTCCAATGCTAGCAAGCCATAAATGCGGTGTGCCATGCCCACTGTCCTTCGAGTACTCCACGAACCTCCTGCAGCTGCAGAAGGGGGTGTGTGACCGGGGCTTGCCGACACGACCCATTTTGGGGCCCGTTAGGCCGTTTTCTCCTGGCCTCCTGGCACTCGGGTGAACGCAGACATCATGGCTGCTGTCGCTCCTGCCCCTGCGCCGCGCCAACATCCCCCGAGTCATCCGCCAAGGGGAAAAAAAAAAAAAGTGCAGGAAAACCCAAATCCACAGCACCCCTGCGGCCTCGCCGGCGCCGTCGCGGAGGCCCGAGGAGCCGCATCCCTCTCCGCTGCCCCGGGCCGGGCCCCCGCCGCCGCCCCGGGCCGCCGTTATTGTCTGCACGGCCCCGCTGCCATCCTCCACGGGCCGAGCGGGCGCGGAGGCGAAAGGTCGTATTCTCCAAACCCGACTACGCTGCAACAGCACCGTAATCCTCCGACCCTCCACCAACCCTGCCCGCGCGATCCGCGGAAGAATTTTACGCAAAACACACAGGCTCTTCCTGCCCTACGCCAGCCTGAGTTACGCCACTCGCGTACGCCGTGTACTTACGTAACGTACGCCTTGGCCTAGGTTTTCCCTACCGTCCAGAAGGGATTACGGGGTTAACTTCTTGCGTAACGGACTTTGAGGAATAGGGAGAACGTTACTCTCCTCCCTCCCTTCATCACGCGGCGGCCCGGCTCGCGTAAAAGAACGCTACGCACCTTTCGTAACCCGCCTGCCGCGCGGAGCAGTGTTTCGCCAAGCGCTCTTAGGGCGTAGCTGGCTTCCAGGAATAGGCGTAGCTATTTTCGAGGGCCGCAGTTTGCGCAGCGCTGAGCCGCCTGTAACGTAACCGAAGCGGGTTGGGGCAGCGGCCGCCATTTTGTGCCGGGAGCCCGGAGGAAGAAGACGCTGGTGTCTCCACACTGCACGGGCCCTGGAGCCGACCGAGAGCCCCGCCGTTCCCTCCGCCGACGTCCAGCGGGTCTCTGACCCACTGACCACTTCTTCTCCTTTTGTATCCCACCAAAGAAGCGAGGTGGCGCAAAGCGATTCCTCCGAGGCACAGCCGCCCCTGGCTGGACCCTCTCCCCGTACCCCCAGTCCCTCGCCGTCCCCACGGCCGGCGTTCCGCTGCCTTTCTCCCACCCCTCCGGGTGCGATGAGGGGCTTCGGGGACCGGGGCCGCGACCGAGACCGCGGCGGGTAAGGGCGGGGAGGGGGGGGCAATGGCGCGGCATGGGTCGGCACGGCGTGGCGGGGGGGTGAAGGGAGCCGCCTCACCCGCTCTGGGGGCCTGGTGGGAAGAAGGCCGGGGAGGGGAGTAGGGACGAGGGCCGTTCAGCTTGTGATATCGAGGGGAGCTTTTCCCCAAAAAAAGTATTGGATAGGGATGGGGGAGGGGGAGCTGGAGACTTTATTGGTACGATTCTGGCAGCAAGGGGTGGTGGTGGGCTGTTGTTGTTTGGTTTCTTTTGTTTTGGTTTTTTTTTTTTTTTATTTAATTAGCTTATCCATCGTTCGTGTGTAACCGCGTGTGCTTTGCTTGCAATTTTAAGATCTACCCTTTTCTTTCTCCTTTAGCCCTAATTTATTTTCTGCCAGTCCTCTTCTCCTTTACCCTACTCGCGCTCCCCCCCCCCCGGCGGAAGCCACGAAGGACTTGGTGGCCCTGTCAGGGGTGGTTGGACTGTCTGCCCTTCTGGTTGTCATTGCCCCTTCTGGACTTGTTAGAAAGAATGGCAGTTGCACTCCCGGGCTTATCGGGAGAGGAAATGAGATTGCTGCCGTGCAGCGGACTTGCATACTCGAGAGGGTGATCTCAGTAAACATGGCCCTGGACGACACTTAACGAGCATGACCAAGCTTACGTAGCAGTCAAACAGGAGTTGTCTGTGTGGCACTGCAGAGGCCTAGTGCTTGATATTCTTGGTTCTGCTACGTAAAGGAAGCTTGGTTTGGAAAAGGTTTTTGCACGCTTGATTTCTTTCTTTTTTTTTTTTTTTTACGAAGAAAAAAAACCCTATATTGTAGTATATAACTAGTTTGAGACTTGAGTTTTTTTAAGGGTTGAAAGTAATAAGATGTTCATCCCAGGCCTTCTTAAAAAGAAAGTTAGAACTAATTTAGGAGATTGGCATTTTCTGTCCTTTACATCTCAAGTAGTTAGGCCTACATTCTCAAGGATTAATAATAAACATATCATGCGGGTTCTGTTATTCTTAATATGGCAGACTAGATCTTCCTTTTTTTTTTTTTTTCCTCCTCCCTCTTCCTTTCCTTTCCTCCTTGTTCTCCCTCCCCACCACGAGATTCAGGAATATTTTGTTCATATGTTGCAGTGCATTTTAACATTTAGTTTCTTGTCATCTGTGGAGAGAGATAGTTGTATCTTTGCTTTATCTTACACTTGCATTGCACGCTCTGAATTTAAAAGATACTTTAATTTTTTTTCGCAGAGAGGAGGGTTCTGGTGAATTTCCACATGAGATTTCCAGCTCAGTTTAACACAAGGACATTGGAGCAAACGCTTTGACAAGTCTGAGATAGTTTAGACCCCAGCTGTTTTTCGAGTTTAGTGTGTGAGTTTGATTATGCAGATTTATATACAGTTACTTAAAAGAACACTGTACAAAGTTGTCACAACACTTGACTTGCCTTAAAGTTAGTGTAATCTGGTTTTTTGTAAAGCTTTTGATTATAGTAGGATTCTTCTCTTTTACATCAGGGGTTTTGCATAAGTAAAAGGAGTGCCTTTCATGCTTCTTTTTGAAGTCTTTGGACATTTGCATGGAAAATTGTTTTCTTGGCGTATTATCCTGGAAGCTTTAATGCGTCAGGATTCAGTTTGTTATATGCGTCTATTTAAGGTGTGAAAATATTTGTAGCCACTAACACCCATCATAATTCATAAATAACCTCTGTAAAATTTTGGACTACCCGGCACGGTGGTGGTTAAGTGCCATTTGAAAGCTTATCACCTTCTTAGTGCTGATTCTTTTGTATGCTAAACACGTACAGGCTTTCTGTTTTCCTTCTGTCAGAATCAAGTTGTAGGTGACTACTTAAAATGGAAAGTTGTACTATTTTGCTCTGGAATTTAATAAATTCACACAGTTCTGCCCCAGAAATGATGGCACCAGTACTATTAAAGAAGAATGTTTTGTGTCAGTGTGAATTTATACTTGCAAAGAGAACTGCTGGCAAATCAATGGAATAATCTTAGATTTAAATCAGTTTAACTGGAATTGGAATCTCATTTTGCTGGTAATGGGAAAGTAAAGTGTCAGTTACTGCCAGTTTAGCTGATAAACTTCAGCAGAGGCAGTGTTTGAGGACTGCTGCCAGGGCTCACTTCTTTCAGGCCAGCGTACAGCCATACTGTGTGTAAGAATGGAGAACTGAAACTATGTGGCTTCTGTGTAAAATACTTCGATTCTTCCTTCTGGATAGCTGTGGAGCAAATATCCGTAGTACCCAACTGTTTCAGCGTCCAGCGTTGCCATCAGTTCTTCCATATGTTTCCTTTCATAAGGAAACTCATTGACCCTTGGAACCTCCAGCTGACTTCAGTGGTACTCTGGGTTTTGTTAGAACTACTTGGATACAGAAATAGCTGTCATTTTTACGTCAAGTTAGCGTGATCAGTAGCAGACATCTTCAGTAAAGGTGAATGTTCCTCTAGATTAAAATCTATACAATTTCTTTTAGCTGGTTGTGAAAGAAAATGTAATGTTTAAATTAGCTTTTGAAGTTGTGTTTCATAGTCTTTACACGTGACAAAAACTGCTGATTACGCAGGCTGTCTGGAGGCTATGATATACATAAGTAATGGGAAAATAAGGGATATTTGTAGGGGAGGGAAGAGAATGAAATGGTTGCAACAAAGCCAGCTTTTTAAAAGTTACTTAGCAGGTTTTAAATTAAATTCTAACTACCATACTTAGCTTTTCCAACATTGTAATTCCTTTTTCCTGTTAATATGTTGATTTGGGTTCTGGTTTTTTTTGGTCTCTTATACACTATAATTTGTCATTTCCATTGGAAAGTGATTGAAAGAGAAAATGTCATTAGTGTCTGAACAGATAACCTTGTACTTAAGATAATTTAGAAATTTATTTCAGATACTCTTCATTCCTCTCCCACCCCCCGATTAGTACCGTAAGGAGATTGCTTTGGAATTTTTGTTACTTCTGGTTTGTTTGATTAACAGTTTTTTATTTACTAGCAGACTGACTGGGTAAGGTGCAGACACTTTGAATTTGCTATCTAAATAAAAGTCTTGTTTTAAACAAGCATTTGTCATGAATTCATGTTTTGCAAAAAGCTGTAGCTTTATTAACCAAAATTAGGAAAAAATTTGAACTCATAGCGTTTGGAAAAGTACATTCTGCTCTGTTCGTATGCTACTAAATTATCTAGGTGAAGTAAACTGATCAGAGAGAGAAAAAGCGGTAACTTCTGGGTAGTTCTGCTACTTAGGAATTTTTTAGCAGAGTAAACATTAGCTTTAGATTTAAGGCAGTGACTTACAAATGGCTGTACTGCAAGGAAATTTTAAGATGGTTTTGGGTTTAGAACTGACTTAGAGCAGGTTTATGTTATTTCAGGAAACTGTATGCCATTATAGTGATTGGGAGAAGGGAGAGGAGGAGTGACTTTTGCTAGAATATTGTGCTCATGTGTGAACTTGGGGAGGAAAAAAGAGCGGAAGATGCTTAAGAAACCTGCAAATTCCAGAGTAATTAAATACTCTTTTTTTAACATTGACATTCCCAGGTTTGGAGCAAGTCGTGGAGGTCCTCTTCCTCCAAAGAAATTTGGTAATCCAGGGGAACGTTTACGTAAGAAAAAATGGGATTTAAACGAACTGCCCAAGTTTGAGAAGAATTTTTACGTGGAACATCCAGAAGTGGCCAGGCTTACTCCAGTAAGTTTTCAGATCCTGTCTGTTCAATTTTGCCTACAAGAGAAAATGTCACAAGTGGAAAAACTTGTCCTAGGAAGTCTGGGACAGTGTATAATAGAACTGTCTGTTCATTAAGCTTGTTTGCTACGTGTGTACTCTGCAGGATACTGGTTATAGTTGCTTTCAATACTTAGCCTCAGCAAAGGTGATGCTTCTGCTCTTAGATGTTTTTAAATGAGATGCTTTACATTTGGTCATTTGTAGTTCATCACCATAATGCTTGCCTGGTCTGGCTATTTGTTGCTGTAGATAAGACCTATCTCTTGTGAGAGCTGCAATGCTAGGGAGGCCCTGAAAGAATCTAAGATAATGAACCTAGAGCAGGCTCCTTAGCGCCTTCTCCTTTTGAGTTTAAATATCCCCAGGAGTGGAGAGAGTTGATATGGTCTCTGGGTGGCTGTCCCAGGGCTTATGTTTCTCATGGTATTTTTTTTCCCCCCCTAATAATTATTTGCAACATCTTCTCTATAGCGACTCACTGCGTAGTTGAAAGTAGGAGTTAAATTCCCCTGCTAATTCTGTCTCTCCCAAGCTAAATCCAGAGCTCCTTGTCTTTTTCACGCAGCCTGCACTCCAGCCTCTAGCTTTCCTCCTGTGGTTGGACATGCTCTGTTGAAACAATGCCCTTGTTACACTGGGGACTCAAAACTGAGTGCAGTACTTTGTGTTGACTCTGTAGATACAGTAATCTCCTCTTCCTACCCAACTTGAGTCTAGAGTTTGGTTTTTTTTTTCCCTCGTTGATGTCTTTTTATATTTAGGAATTAAGATATTTCATTCTTAATATGAGGAAGCAAACAAACAAAATGTTCTTAGCCAATGACACAGGCTTATAAATCTTTATGTGAAATATTCATGAGATATTTATATGGCATAAAGGAATTGGAGGAGGCATTAGCTTTTTAAACTTGAAATACTGAATCACAGCGTTAGCTGCTGTAGCTATCTTTGCCTTAGCCAACTAAAAGGATTTTCGTGTTTTTCTCAGAAGTTGTTTTATTTTTTTACCTTTTCATTCAAGCTCAAGAGATTCTCACAGATAGTAAGTTTATTGCTTTGGATAAAGTGCATATTTGGTATTGATGTGTATCTTTCTATTAATTTTTAATGAGCATTAGAATAAGGTCATGAATTGTGGAAGCATGTTGCAAATTGCAGTTGGATTTGCAAGATAACCTAGAGAAAGATAGAACACTTTTTCTAATCCTAAAATTAAGCTTATGTGAATACACGTTTCAGAAACATTTTATGAAGTTCCAGTATTTAAAAAATTCTGAGGTCTTAGGGTATCATTATGACGTTGTTTGGGCTTCTTTCATGCAGAAAAGAAGTGCCAGTTCTGAAAAGATTTCAAGCAATATCTGAGTTGCAAGTTGTCCAGCAAGAGCTGTGTATTTAACCAGGTCTGGAATGTGTTCCTTGAAGAAGGGGGACTGTCCTGCACTTCTGCTTGTTCGTAGTATATTAGGGCCTATTTATTTTGTTTCCTTCTTAGCACTAGCACGTGATCCTAATCACTTTTGAAGCTGTTGGTAATTTCTGGCCTTTGGAAGAAGAGTATAATTCTTAAAAATACTACATTAGTACACTTTCCGTTAAAAAGGGCTGTCTGGAAGAAGAGAGACATGAGTCCTTCTAGACTACATAGAGAGCTTATACCTCTGAATATTGGAGAAGCTATGTGATAGCTCAAACTCAAGATGAAATCTTTAGGAAAGCAGTCCTTTTTAGATCTCCGTTTCAATTCAGTTCTCTAATGAAGCTGTTATTCAGAGATTTGAAGTGAAGTGAGTTAATAGTTAGAAACATGCGCTTAAGTCCCTGCTGAGATTCAGCATTTGTCTTTGCTTTTTTTTTTTTTTTTTTTTTTTTTTACACATAAATAGTATGAAGTTGAAGAATTGAGAAGAAAGAAAGAGATAACAATCCGAGGAATGGAGGGCTGCCCCAAACCTGTGTTTGCTTTCCACCAGTGTAGCTTTCCACGTAAGTACTTTACCATTCTTTAAGAAACTGAGGATTACTCAAAACCAATAACTGTTTAGGCCTGATCTGTTTTCTAAAAGGTCTTCTCAAGCCTCAGTTATCCTTAAAGAAATTTTTTATTTTCTTAAATTCTTAGAATATGTGATGGATGCCTTGATGGACCAGAACTTCACAGAACCCACTCCAATTCAGTGCCAAGGCTTTCCACTGGCTCTTAGTGGTCGTGATATGGTGGGCATTGCGCAGACTGGCTCTGGGAAGACACTAGCAGTATGTATTCTTCCTTTTATTTATTTATTTAGTTTTCCTACTTGCTTTGCAGAAATTACCATTGGCTACTTGTTAGTAGGTTTTGAGCTTGTCAGTACTGCAAGCCTGAACTGAGATGATTATATGTTTTTGAAGCTTGCTTTGTGAGTGAGACTTAAGTCTCAACTCAACTAGCCTGCCTTATTCACAGTCTTGTATGTAGTCTGCCTTTTTGTTTAGATGCTTAGTCACTTCTCTTTAGTCTGTGCTTACGTTGTGGTTTAGAAAACAGTATGTGCTTTTTAGCATGTTTGTTTTATGAACTATACAACTTAAAATAAAAAAATGATGACTCTTCAAGATGTACATTAATTTTATCTGCAGTGATTAAGAAGGAATTTTATCCTTCGTGAAAAACATTGATTAGAGCCAAGAATGCTCAATTCTACTAACTGAGGCTCCAAATTTAAATGAGCCTTTGTTTCAGAGGTGCTGAGCAACTATATTTTGTGCTCATGTCAAGGCAGATGTGGTTGGTCAGCAGCTCTGAAAATCTTCTGTTGTGTTGGATAAATGCTAATATCTGTTTTTGCAGAATCATGGTATTTGTATAGCCAGGGTTTCTTGCTGTCTCTTATATCAGGTGTTGGCTTCTGCTTCTTGAAGAGATGTTAGGCTAAATGGGCTCTTGCTGTGATCCAGTTGTCATGGCAGGAGGTAATTGGCATTGAACATTGAAGTCCTGTGTCTTGACCTAAAATTCTTCTATTTTAGTACTTGTTGCCTGCAATTGTCCACATCAACCACCAGCCATATTTGGAGAGAGGGGATGGCCCAATTGTAAGTGCTTGTCAATTCCCTTCCTTTTTGTGTATATGTCATGCCATCATTAATAAGATGTGTACTTTATTTAATTGGTATTTCAGCATAGTAAGTAGAGAAATGTTTACTATCACAACGTGACCATCCCACTCATTAGTTGAAATTCTGTGCAATTGCTGACACAGTGTAAAGATATTTAAATGTTTTCGCTAGTAAAGACCAGATGGTCCAATTTTACTTACGGTATCTGGGCAGAGCCCTTAAGTTAGGGATGTGCATGCAGCTTGCCTATCCTAAATCGATTCCTTCTGCAGTGTCTGGTTCTAGCACCTACTAGAGAGTTGGCCCAGCAAGTGCAGCAGGTGGCTGATGATTATGGCAAATGTTCAAGACTGAAGAGTACCTGCATATATGGAGGAGCACCCAAAGGTCCCCAAATCAGAGATCTAGAAAGAGGTAATTTTAAAATGTCTGTTTGCAGTTTCTGGAGAAGGTGATACTGTAAAATCTCTGTAAAAAGAAAATTATCTTCTTAAAACCTGTTTGGAAGGGGATGTACATGAGGACTGGTGCGCTCTTGCTCCAGTTACAATGGTAGTTCATGAGGTAGTTACCTTATTTGGATATTAAATGTCCTTTCTGTTTTCACTTTGAACTTTCCACTTGTGAAGATCATCAGGATGTAGGAAAGGAGGAAAAAAAAAAAAACTTACCAGAAGGAAAACAGGTTATTTTTGAGGAAATACAATAGCAGCAAGTTTAAGCAATGATTTTTCATGAGCCAGATTTCAAGCTTTTTGTTCAGGCTTGTTCAAATAATCAAACTTAGTTTATGAATGTATAGAAACTTCTTTAAACAGTGGGGTTTGGGTTTTTTTAATTGTTCTTAAGCACTAAGTTCTGTTTCTGTTCATGAGCCCCATGACATTCTGTAACTGCCTTTCTGTACGTACAAGGGGTTGGAGTTGGGAATGATGAGGAACCATGGTTCTACAGCAACCGCTGTAATGCAGTAGTGTTCAAGTGACCTAACTTTCATTTCAAGGGCTAGTTAAACATCTAATTACAAATGCAGGGGTGTGCTGATGGCTTTCGTGTTCACTAGATTAAAAATGTAGTAGAATTAAGTGAAAATATGTAAGAAGTGTTATCAAGGTAAGCTTGTATATACAGATCTACTTTAGTTACCACTGCAGTTTGCAGAGTCATTATTGAAAACTGCAGTGATAGGATAAGGGCATGCCTGGTAGAAGGCTATGGGATAGCTCTGTTGAAGAAAGTGGTAGTGCGTTCCAATTCAGAAGTAGCATCTTCAATGGAAGAGTCAAAGGTTACATGAAGGGACCTTGGGAGGATCAGGCTTTTGCACACCTTCTTGGAGTGCTGTAAAATAGGTGTTTTGCTTATGTGGGAAACCCTTGGGTTAGAGGATATGGGTGGGTTGGGATGCTTTCAATCCTTTCAGGTGTATTTGGGGTATGTAGTGAATTTGCTTTGGAGGAGTATGTCATTGACAAAAGGGATTGCAGTTTAGTCAGTCTCCCTGGGAGACCAATGGCTCCATTAAAGCTCATACAAGAATTAGACTTCTATAGAAACTAGAAGTATGCTCAGCTTTGTCAGCTCTAAGGGATCCAGGCTGACAGACGAAAGGATCCGGGTTGCCATAAAATACTGTGTATCTATAAGTGCAGTATCAAGAAGGCTGTTGAGGTTTTGCTCTTTTTCACCACCTCAAACTTGCCTTCTGTGAGCATTTTAGTGACACTGAAAAGACTCACCTGTAAGATTTGGATTTTGGTGGAAATCAGTCCCTCCTTTTAAGGAACGTATAAGTTGCCGTACCTGATACTAGTTTTTGAATATTTGAATTACGTTTTTATGCTAATAAATACAGACAGGATCATTGTCTGTCAATGTTGGTGCATAGCTAGTCAGTATTAAAGCCCATGCTTTGGCTTTAAATATTGGGGGGGAGTGGAAGTAATTTGACCTATATAGCAAGAGACGCATTTAATGTATGATACGGAGTTTAGCTGGAGTTCACTCTTATTTTTCTAGAGAGCTCTCTAGAGCTCTACATAATTCTGGATGAAGGTGGGTCAGACTGGAGTAGAAGCTTATTTTACTTCTTATTTTTGAAAAGCTCTTCACCGGTCTTTTCTGACAGGAAGCTTTTTCTTCTGTACTGCGTTTATTGTTCTAATGGCACTGTAACAGTAATTTCAGAATGGAAAAAAAATATTAAAAGAAACTAGGGCTTCTACTGGAATGACTCAATCTTGGGTACGAATGAGGGTGGTGCTTTTTTTTTTTTTTTAAAAAAAAAAAAAACAATGTTTGCTCTGGAAGGTGATTCATTCTGACTAAAAATACCAATTGACATTCAAATGAAGAGCCTTACTCTTTTTCCTCATTCTGTTTTGAAGGTGTGGAAATCTGCATTGCTACACCAGGTCGCTTGATTGATTTCCTTGAGGCAGGAAAGACCAACCTTCGTCGGTGTACGTATCTGGTGCTGGATGAAGCAGACAGGATGTTGGACATGGGATTTGAACCCCAAATTCGTAAAATCGTTGACCAGATAAGGGTATGTGAACTTTGTAAAAGGACAGCCTCCTTTGGTTTCCCATTCAAAGTCCAGTACCTTAAATAAATTCATTTTTCAATTTTCTTAGCCTGACAGACAGACTCTGATGTGGAGTGCCACCTGGCCAAAGGAGGTGCGCCAGCTGGCCGAGGACTTCCTGCAGGACTATGTTCAGATCAATGTGGGAAACTTGGAGCTGAGTGCCAACCACAATATCCTGCAGATAGTGGATGTATGCATGGAAAGCGAGAAGGACCATAAGTAAGCTGATTTTCCTACCATTTCGCTTTTTTCTGGCTGTACTTAAAAATCTACAATCTTAAAAATTTGGTTTGTAAGCCAAATATGAATTCCAAATAGTGAAGTTACTTGTAGCATTATTTAACCTTTGAGTGTTACAAAGTAAGTCCATCCTGTAGTTAACTGATCTGTTACACATATTCTAACCGTACCATTGTACAACAGACCTAAATTTGTGTAAGTGATACTGACTGACTTTTGTGGATGCGTGTTGTGTGTTCTCAATGTAGTTTCGGAGAGTGCTGCTGTATTCTTGTATATGCGGATGTGTATTTTAGCTCTCATGTCTTTTTCAGACTGATACAACTGATGGAAGAAATCATGGCAGAGAAGGAAAACAAGACCATCATCTTTGTGGAGACAAAGAGGCGGTGTGATGATCTCACTCGAAGGATGCGCAGAGATGGGTGATTAGCTTCCCCCCTTCCTCCCTCCCTCCCCTTGTTTCTAGTGGGAAACAGAAATCGTAATAAAAAACAGTAAGGTTTAAATGTTTGTGATGCTGTTATGGGAACAACTTGTCCGTTCTTTTCTTGGCTGAATTCAGTCTTCAGTTTCCCAGAAGGTTCCAGTCTATCGAAGCATTAGCGCAGGAGAAAGCATTTGTAAGCTGTGCAGCTTTTAGTGTATCAGAACACGGACACGCTGATGGAGACTGTGTCAGTATAGCACATGTGATTTGGCCTGGACGGTTGTTTATGTAGGCAGTGGGTTTAACATGCAAGAAACAAACCAGTATACATGCTAGGTAGATACAGGCCAGAGGAGGACAGGGGATAAAATATTTCTCAAGTCTTTTATTTTTTTTGTCCTTTTTACTGAAATACTAATAAAAAAAAAAGCTTCCTGTTGCCTTTAATATATGTACTTTCTGTGTATGCTGATGTGCATCTCTGTTTGGCAGTTGGCCAGCTATGTGTATCCATGGAGACAAGAGTCAGCCAGAAAGAGACTGGGTGCTTAATGGTGAGTCCATCACTGAGGGGAGAATAACTCGGGCTGCTGCATGTAGTTTACTGAGATGTGCTTTTCTTAAGTCTTTTTTTTTTTTATTTTTTTTTTTTTTTTGTCTCTATAGATAAATTTCAAAAGAGCATCTTTTGCATTTGTACTGTTAAATTCCGTGCTTGTATTTGCCTTTTTTTTTTTTTTTTTTCCTTTGACAAACACATAATGGGAAAAGAGCTTCATTGGGAGCTGGATTTTGAAAAACAGTTGACAGGTTGTACCCTGACCTGCTGGGGTTTCTGAAATTGACCCATTTTGCCTAGATTCTGGAAAATGAGCATTTAGTGTAAATCAAGTTCAGGTAACTTCATGTTTTTGAAAAATCTTACTTCATAGCATGCTTTGTTTTACAGAGTTTCGTTCTGGAAAGGCTCCTATCCTCATTGCTACCGACGTTGCATCTCGTGGGCTAGGTTTGTACACATAGACCACTCTTGCCTATTGCTACATATTTTTCTTCTTTGGACTGAAATATGTTTTCTTTAAAAAAAAAAAAAAATTCAAAGCGTGATTTTCCCCCACATGTGAAATACGTTTTTTAACATTATTCTTTTTTTTTTCTTTCATATTCAAAGTCTCTTCCTGCTCCTAATGAACAGGCTTTGGTCTGCAGCAAGGCCTAGGCATGACCAATCGATCGCCAAGAGGGAGAAGAGACGTCCAATTATGCAACCCAACCCTTCCACCACACTCACTTCTTCCCCAAATCCAGCTTTTGTTGCTGGGTGATAGGAATGGATTGCTCTCAGTTCAGAGCGTGTCAGATAAAGTTCAAGTAGGAAGTTATGGGAGAGCATTTCAACAGCAAATAGCTAATATTCTCCCCATATGACACACCACAGATGTGAACATACCAACCCCAGTGTACACGCATGTTTACCCTACAGATGTACTCACATCTGAGAAAGCACTGCTCCAGATCTTTGGTCTTGATGTGTAGCCTTCCCTCCTCTGTGTTCCTTCTAGGCAGGACCACTGAGATTGTATATGGCCTTTAGATCGTGTTACCCAGATGTGTAACTGAATCAAAATTGCACAGCTCTGTTCTGGTGGTACGAAAAATGATCCGTCCGGATGCATCAGTTGTGCCCCCTTTTTTTAATAAGCATATTTGTTTTGTGAAACACTTTGTGTGCTAAGCACAGTCTTTATACACCTGCCCGCCCTAGAAGAGGAGGATGACTTCTGAAGTTCTCTGAGTTCAATAACAGACATTGAATACTCTACCGTCCCTGAGTCTGGTAGAAGATAAACTGCTTGGGGGTCAATGTCTCACTGCAGTAAATAGTAGACAAAGTTACTGCAAATCATTGCAGATAAACTCAGAGAAATCTCTAGTTAAAAATCTCAGTTGTCTGAGCTCTCTTTTTTTTTTGTATGCTGAAAGGGTGGCTGTGCTGTGCATCATATGGTCACTTTAATACAGGCAGACCATCACTAGACTTGGCAACCTTGGTTCACATAACCTTCACCCCTCCTTCCCCTCCCCACTCAAAAAAATGTCCAACACTTCCTCAGAGAGGTGATTGTATGGACTTCAGTCTCTGCCCTCTAAGGTCATGTCTGGACCTGTGCAGTTAGAACTTGGGCCTGTTGGGAGAAGGGACTGAGGCCTGAAACCAGTTTATATGAAAGAGAGCTGCTTTCTCGAGCAGTATTTTTTAAACAGGCTTGCTATGTGCTGGTAGCTTCTTTGTGCATCTTGCCTAGACATTTAAAACAGCCTCACTTCCCTCAAAAAAAACACTCCCCTCAAAACTACTCAATTGGATAACACTTCAGAAAACAGTCTCCCCACTTCCCATCCTCCACTTCACCCAAGCGAAGGGGGAAAGGTACCAGAGTCTGTTTCTTGTTACTGAACAACATCTCTGCTTATTTTGGGGCCCTGAGTTTGCTGCTTCTTAAAATAAGTCACTTAACTGGCAAACTTCTGGACGACTTCCTCCAAGATCCTGGAAAGTGAAGGCTTCTACCTAAATAACATAAAACAGGGGCGCGCGCCTTTTGGCTGGGTCACCAGGGCTTTCCCTCTTCCTAATGGAACATTGGTTTCAAAAAAGCTTCTTCCAGGTAAGTTCTGAGTCCCATAATGACTTCTTTGTGATAATTCCCTGGAGTGAGGTCCTCTCTCTGCACTGATTTTTTTTTTTTTTTTTAACTTTTTTTTGTTGTTGTTCAGTCTATTAAACTAAAAACATTGAATTTGTTTTGATTTGTTTTGTTTAACAGAAGCTTTGATAATCAGCTGCAGATCACTCTCAGTGCAGGGGTGGGGGCACATCTACATTGATGGTCTAAACAGCTCTCTAGACTAGCATGTTTGCTAGTTTATCTCTCTGCTGATTAATAATCTAAGACTGTCTGTGCCATAGGGTATTCTGATGGTCTGACAAAGGGAATGTTTCCCAGGTAGCTGTCAAAAATTATTTACAGTTTCAGTTCTTGATCCTGCTACGTTATCTTCTAAAAGCGCAGGAAGATGCGAGAGTGCGCAAAGACTTTGGAGCATGCTAGACTGGAGAAGCAGAGTCTTGTACTTGCTCTGGTCTTCAGCGAGCTGCGTGCTCTACCAGGACCACTTTCTAGTCTGGAAAACACCCTTGCATTTTCCTCTTCCTGCCTTCCCATTCTTCCCACTCCTTCCCAGTTGAGTCAGTTCCGTCTGCATTGGTAGCTACAATTCCCCGTGCTTTCTGCCGGGAAAGCATGTCCTTGCGTGCTCTGTGGTAATTCAAGTCGCTTTGCTACTGATGGATGTGCAAAATGGGACTGACTGAGGATCATGTAGCCTGCAGCTTGCCAGGCTAGTTACACCCTGGCGGTGAAGATGCAGTCTGTCATATGTACTCTTCTCTTCACTTTACTTCACTTTCCCCTTTTTAAAAAAAAACTGTTGCATCAAGGACCCTAGCTGGAGACTCGCGCAGCCCCCTGTGAAACCTGCCTTCTCACTCCCTTTTTTTGGTGTGATTCAGGACTTTGGAGTCAGCAAAGACTGAGGAGCCCCCCCTTTGCTGTAATAAGAAACAGACATAAAGTCCCCCTCCTGTCACAACAACCCTCTTGTTTTTGTTTTTCCTACAACCCCTTTGAAATTGATGCAGTCTGGGCAATAGATGCTGTCTGACCGTTTGGATGTCATTTTTGTATCTTCATTTTTTTTGACAATTGCCCCCAAGAACCCCAAATAGGGGATAAAAAGCGTTGGAGGACCTGAAACTTTTACCTGAACCCAGGTTCTCCGGCGCTTCACAACCAAATGGGGCCACAGAGAAGCGTCTAAGCCAGTTCACAGAGCGAGCGTGTGTGGGGACTTCTCGCTGCCACGGACCCTTGATGCATGCTCCCCGCGCTCCAGTGGTCCCGTGTCAGAGGGCGGAGTTTTCGAAAGGAGGCCGCCAAAAATAAAAGGCAAAGAGACGGGATCGGCTGCAGCGGTTTCCCACAGGAGGAGGGAGTGTGCATCGGTCTGGTAACAAACAGAGAATGTTTCTCTCTTTAAAACATCAACAACAAAAACCAAGAAAGGAAATCACAAGAATCTGTGTTTTATCTTGGATATTTTCAGAATATCCTTCTTAAAATGCAGATTTTTAATTTTTTTTTTTTAATGAGCTGTTAGGGTACTTACTGTAATACTGTGCTTTTTAAAGTATTTTATACTATAGCTAATAGGTGCTTTTGGTACTTGAGGTGCTTTCACTGAAGTGTTACACTAACATTTGCTTTGTTTCTGTCCCATGAGTTTCTGAAGTCTGACTTTCCAATAGGCATGCAGTTCTGATCTCCTAAATTTTAGTAGTATTCTGTATACAACGCAGTTCTGATAACTTCATTTTATGCTTCCATCTGACTTTGGAAGTAGGGAATTGTTAATGGAATTCAGGCTCGTCCAAATTAAGGAAGCTTTCCAGAACTGGATGGAACAGCATGGTGAAATGTTAGTGCAATGCATTCTGGTGATAACTACAAAACTGAGTTAAGATATTTTTAGGTCTGGATAATTTGTAATGGGTTGGCTGAGTAATACTAATGTAATTCGAGTATCTTGAGCTTTAAGCTAGGGAAAGTAGTTCACTGTATTTTACTAGGACTGTAAAACTAAATATTTTTAAGATTGCTTTTTATTTCATGTTAGCAAGTGGAAGGTAAGTGATCTCATTACCGTTATTACTTGTTAGACTTCTCCCAAAAGAGTAAAAGCTTTACTGTGGCAGTTCTGCCCTTCCACCCCAGTTTGCTCTGTCTGATGGTGGCATTTTCACTTTACGGATTGTGGTGGTTTAAAAAAGAAATTCAGTTAGCTCATTCACAAACATCAGTGTCTTTGACACATGAAGACAGAGAAATGCATTCTGGGGAGGATGAATTTGAGTGCAGGGCTAAAACTGCTTTAAAATTACCACTGTTTTTCAGGACACTGTTCCTGATTATCTTAAATTTGAGTCTTGTGCTCTTTTGGGATGAGTCTGTCTTGTATTTATTCCATGCAATTACTAACTTTGTATTTTTTTTTTCTTATTACTGTCACCTGCATTCGTGCTCCCCACCTTTCGTTGGCACGTCCTCTCTTCTTCTCCCCTTTCCTCAACCCCACCCCTTCACTGTGCTTCGCACCTGGGCACTTCACAAGACGTGGAAGATGTTAAATTTGTGATAAACTACGACTATCCGAACAGCTCTGAAGATTACGTGCACCGTATTGGCCGTACTGCACGTAGTACCAACAAAGGTACTGCCTACACCTTCTTCACACCAGGAAACCTGAAACAAGCCAGGGAGCTTATCAAAGTGTTGGAAGAAGCCAATCAAGCCATCAATCCAAAACTGATGCAGCTTGTCGACCACAGAGGCGGAGGAGGTGGTGGTGGAGGTAAAGGCACATGGGAAAAGGGCTACACAGGGAATAGGTTCCCCGTTTTGAGGGAGGGAAGATTGAAAGAGGGTAGGGAAGTAGTAAGTGTTAGTCTAAGGTAACAAACAGTAGGTTACTGTTAAAGCTGTTTGGTACCTGAGCTCTCAACACGTTACGTGGATGTTGTATTTCTGCCCAAATAAGAGGTAGTCCACTAGTCGATCTTAGTTGTAGATTTTTTTATTTTTTTTTTTCTCCTGATGAGGTCCTCACAGAGCTAATTTTACTTGAATTAATTAATGCCTTGCAGTTCTACCTAAGCACAAGCAACAGGGTGTGTATGCGTGCACATGCAAAATTGAAATCAGCAAAGGGATACATTGGCTTTACCTTCAGGGACTGAGGCTAGCATCCCTCCTGCTCCCTGAAGGAGTAGTAAGTTTCATTTTATTTCCAAATTAGTCCTGACTTTTTTCAGTTTCTGTGTCTCTAAACACGTGCATTAAGGTCCCCTTCTGAACTTTGTATTTACACCTTGAACAAAATGAAGAATCATAAGCACAGCTGTGTGGGGAAGTTTTAGTTGGTCAAGAGAGCTTGCTCCTTGTGGGCTAAATTGTGCACATAGGGGGAGAAAGGGTGGTATAATTGCACCAGAGTTCATTGTTTAAGGCTTCGTGGTACTAAATCTTAATATATCCATCGCCAGGAGGTCGTTCTCGTTACCGAACGAGCAGTTCAGTAAACAACCCTAACCTGATGTACCAGGAAGAGTGTGACAGGAGGCTCCGGGGAGTGAAAGAGGGCCGGAGAGACTCGGGTGGCTTCAGAGACCGTGAGCGTGGTGACAGTTATGCCAACGGAGCCAACAAGACCTATGGCAGTGCCTACGGGAGCCCAAATTCTGCTTTTGGGGCAGCACAGAGCCAGTATGGTTACACTCAAGGGAGCTATGGAGCAGCTGCCTATGGCACGAGTGGCTATGGCACTGCAGAGTACAGTGCTAGTGGCTATGGTGCCAGCACCACAGCTGCCACCGCTGGGAGAACCTCACAGAGCACTACCCAACAGCAGTATGCAGGGATGGTGGGGCGCTCGGGCCAGCAGCCACAGCCGCTCATGTCACAACAGTTTCCGCAGCCCCCTGGCACTAATGTGATGGGCTATATGGGACAGACTGCCACTTACCAGTATCCACCCCCTCCCCCACCCCCTCCTCCCTCACGCAAATGAGACCACTCACCCCACTGGTGACCAGTGTAGACCTCTTGCATTTAAAGGAGCCTTTTCTTTCTCTTCTTTCCCATTGTGATGTCTCTCTCATGCAAGTTAGACTTAGAATTCACCCTTCAAATCCCTTGAGCCCGTCAGAAATGGCCCCCAGTCTACATTACTGACCCTGTCCTCTTTTTTTTCTTTTTTTTTTTTTTTTTTCTTTTTTTTTTTTTAAGATATATATATAGTTGACTGGAAAATCTATTATTTTTTGTCTTGCATGTTGAGGAAATTCGAAATTTTATTTTCTCTAAAAGAAATGGGTATAAGGCAGATAGGTCCCAGCTTAATCATCTTGGTGTCTAAGGTTTGTGGGAAAACTTGCTTTTGAGGGGAGGAGGTTTCTATTCTGTAACACGTTAACTTAATTTCAGGAAGTATCGAGAGAGGTGGGAAAGTTTGGGGAGCCAAAAAGCACTTCATTTAAAATTATAAATGCAAGGGAGCAATGCTCACTTCTCCTAATCTTAATTTTTTTTGTTGTTTTTTTTTTTTTTTAAATAGCTCACTATTATTGCTTGTAATCTATCATAGGTGACTTTCTGTAGGAAAACTCTGCTCACTTGTCTGAGCCGGGCGGTGTTCAGAGTAATGCCTCAGGTACATTGTTGGCATTTTCTGCAGCTCTGGAAGCAGTGGCCCTATCTTCTAGTCCCGTAGCAGCCTGCAGTAGGGAAGTTGGGATTAAAACCCCAGTGTCAGAGACCAAACCTGTCTTGGATTCAGTACCTAAAAAACAGATAGTCACTGTAGGTACCGCTGCTGTGATGTTTAGCCAAGTAAATTCTTTTCCCTACGATTGTTAAACTGCAGCATCGCAAATGTATGGAGCCTGGTTATCCTTAAATTAGTTTCTGCTCTCAAATTCCTGTTGTTTGGTTTATTGAGAGAAGTCTTATTTGAGAGCCCAGAAACTAAACAGAACTGAGATGGTGAACAGCCTATCTCGTTCGTTCCTTACAAACAAACTACCTTTTGACATGGGGAATGTTCTGAATGCCGCTACGCTTGAATAAAATGTGACAAGAGTTTTCCACGCTTGAATTTAAGAGATTTGAATAGGGTGGGGTGGGGGAGGGGGGGACCGGCAAGGGGAGGAAGAGAGGAGGAGGAGATTGCCTGGAATCTCCTTTTCATAAGGTAAGCAGTGAGCTGGTTAGTGCATCTTGATTCTGAAGCTTTGTTTCTTTTGTACCTTGCTCTGACTATTGCTTTTTCTGGCTTTTGAGTGCATTTCCCTGCTCCATTGGTCCCTTTGAGCTGAGCTCTCGCAGGTAGGTAGCATTTTAGAAAATGTTAGAGAAGAGTGAAATTTTAGTAAATACGTAAATAAAACTTGTTTATTTTACAGGCTAAGGTGGGTGTGAGGGGGTTTCTCCTTTAGTAAAGCATGTTGTTGACTTGTTATTTCTAATACCAGACGGTTCAGAGACAGTAGATGGTAACAGGAGATGCTGCTCTTGATCTGATAATAAGACAAAAGAATGGATACATCTCCTGGTTTGTGAGGCATAATCTTTGCATTATGAGAGTGCAGGGTTTTGGGGTATTTTGTTTTTTGTTTGTTTGTTTTTCTTCTGTTGGCATTCTTGCGTATGGATGAACAAGGCAGCCCACTCCTTCTGTAGCAGAGTGGAACTTCTTAAAGCCCAGGAAAAGAGCTTACTTATACAGAAATGATTTATTTTAAAATTTAATTACTTCCCAGAGTAAAATTTTGGGGAATGAATGCGCTTTTTTTTTTTGTGTGTGTGTGTGTGTGTGCAGTACACAGCTAGGTTGCTGACACAGAGCGAAAGGGGAGAGATCTTCCAGAGCCTTGGTACCCTCGTCCCATCTTCTAACTCCAGTGCTTGGGCAGGAAGTTCCTTTGCTTGTGTTAAGTGAAAGCCAGATACGTTTAGTTTATCCAGGCACTGACTGATTTGTCTTTGGCCTCCCTCACAAGCAAATGTAGAGCGCTTTTAAAAAAAAAAAAATAAAAAAAAAAAAAAATTGCAAGTTCAGTGCGGAAATATGTTTGAGGGATGTAGGAGCAGGACATCTCACTGCCTTTTAAAAGGGTCTCTGGACTGTCAAAGCTGCCTTAGGGTCTGCTATAGCTTTCACTTCTTTTGGGGGGATTTGTGCACATGTGTAAACGTCTGTGCCAAGTCTGGCAGTGCTTTATTGCTGTTGAGGTCAGCTGAAGTCCAGGCTCTCGGTTCAGCTCAGAGTGTTAACCAGACCGTTGAATGCATCAGTGCACCGTGGCATGTGCTGCCCCTGTCCCACCTGGTGCTTGCTGCTCTGTTCCGTACACCAGCTGGAGGGCCCTTGTTGATACAGCAGTAGCCTCTAGTATTGTTTGCCTTGTTTTTGACCTGTAAAAGTTCGTGGGAGTGTCAGATGAGTTGGGTGTCTCCTCCCCTCCCACTTCCTGAAGTAATTTACTATTTGGACTTCTCTGAACAATGGAAGGGTTAGTGGCTTTGTGTGGGATCAGCATCTTGTTTCACGCACCTGCTGGTCTCTGAACACATTCCTGTTGTATTAAAGAAGACTTGAATTGAGAGATTCATAGATCTGTGGTGTTCAGACACAGGATACTAAGAGCTATGTTACTATTCTTAGTTTGTAAATTGTCCTTTTGATACCATCTTGTTTTCTTTTGTAGGTATAAATAAAAACACTGTTGTCAATAAATTGTGAACTTTGTCTTTATTTTTGGAGTGTAAAGCCTTCTTTGCCCTCGTTCTTCCCAGTTCTTAAAAAAAGTCAAATTCAAGGAGTTGGAAGTACCTTTTGGCAACCCACTGAATTTTAATTGAAATGGTCCCTGTTTGCAGAATAAGAGGAGCCGTCACTGAAAGTGAGTGATGGAGGAGGATGTTTGAATACTTGCGGAACTGGAAGATTCGTGTCATTTGAAGGGAATGTATTTTTCCTGCATGTTACAGGCCCTGTAGAGAATGGGAGTGGGGCAGAGTTAATTTTCAGGAGGATTTTAGTTCCTACGGAGTTAAAGTAACAGTTTGTAGTGTCTGCTGTGTCAGAGTGGCCGCATGTTAAATGGGTCAGTGGCCTTTGTGTATGTTATTGATAGTATCGTCTTCCCCTTACCACAGGCACTCCTTAAAGGGCTGAAGGTGGTGACACTCCGTGGCACTCCTTGTGCTGCCTCAGGGTCAAGGTGGAGGTGTGTTTTGGAGGTAAATGCTGGGAAGAGCTGGAAGAGAACTTGCACTACTTCAGTATTGGCCAGCACTGCTTACTAGCACCCAATTCAAGTAAGAAGAAATTTAAAAAAAAAAAAAAAAGTCTCATACAGATGAGAAGCAGAACAGCTTTCCAGGCCTCATTGTATTCCTGGCACTGGAGTGAAACTTGGCTGAGCCATCCATTAGCCAAAAAGGGCCAGGAAAGGAAAGCTGTGATCTTAAGAGCTTCATCTTTGCAATTTCTTGCGTTGTCTGTGGAAATGTTTTCAAACAGGCATGGGAAGGCTTAGCTTCTTTCCTTTCAGGACTGTGCAAAGAGAAAGAGAAGGTAATGAAGGAACCCTGGGGAATTAAACTCATTTTTTCAACAAATACTTTTTCTGTACTTGGTACGTAGAGTGCTGGATAGCAGGTTGTCATGTTTGCAAACAACAGTGAAATCGGGGCTATGGCGTGGGCCTTCCGGGGCGTCTTCCACCTGCTGCTGTAGCCGGTCGGAACAGAGCTGTGCTGCCTTCAGGTAACGCAGCTGCTGGTCCGCAGTCATGGCTAAGCTAGTAGCTCTAGAGAATCCTGTTCATTGTGGAAGGAGCATCTGGGAGAGTTTAGTGAGAAGAGTAAAAGAAAAATACCCTGCGTTTCTGAGGATTTCTGTGTCATCTTTGTATGGGAGACAACCACTACAAAATTGCTGCTGAAAGTGGAAACTCCATGCCTGACTGATTCTCCTTTTTGCTAAGGGAAAAGGTGTTTGTTTCCTTTTCTATAGTTACTCTTGTTCATGTATGGATCCTCTTAGAGACTTAATTTCCCCACTTTTTTTTCCTTGATGATGTAGTCTGGAGTCTGCTGTTCTGTCCTCAGTGCTATCATTCCCCTGGCGCTCTTTTAATAGAGGACATGACCTCAATAACGGGGCTGTGGCCAGACTCCCCTGGACCTGGCCCCTCTGATCTGGAAGCTGGGATGTGAGGCCTCTTGGAAATAGCAAGGGCCCACAGGCTTAGATGAGGTGGATGGAGAAGCAGCTACCCAGGCTCTTGTGGGGTGATCAGCGGCACGGGGTCTGGCTGGTGGCCTGGTGCTGATGGTGTAGTCTGGGGTTGGGAGCTGGGGCGGGTACTGCTGAACGCCCTTGGTGCCAGAAGAAAGGGCAGAGTGCACCCTCAGTGATTTGCTGATGAAGCGCAATAGAGGGGAGTGGCTGATACAGCAGATGGGGCCAAAGGGACCATGCCAGGCTGGAGAAATGGACTCATGGGGACCTCGTGTGAAGTTCAGCACAGGGAAATGCCATGTCCTGCCCCTGGAGTGGAGCGGCTCCATGCACCAGTGTGTGCTGGGGGCTGCCCAGCTGGAAAGCGGCGTGGCAGAAAAGGCCCTGGGTGTGCTGGTGGACACCAAGTTGAACATGAGCTGCCAATGTGCCCTCGTGGCAGAGAATGCAAACATCTTCCTGAGCTGCATCGCTGGCAGGTCAAGGGAAGTGGTCCTTCTCTGCTCAGCCTTGGTGAGGCCACAGCTGAAGCAA
Organism: Chlamydotis macqueenii; assembly: GCF_036417535.1. Classification (NCBI taxonomy): domain Eukaryota; kingdom Metazoa; phylum Chordata; class Aves; order Otidiformes; family Otididae; genus Chlamydotis; species Chlamydotis macqueenii. Next base: position 56,708,869 of record NC_141556.1, read on the forward strand.
TGGGTCCAGCTCTGGGCTCCCAGTCCAGGAGACAGGGATATACTGGAGCAAGTCCAGAAAGGCTGCGAGGATGGTAAAGGGGCTGGAGCATCTGATACAAGAGTGCAGGCTGCGGGGTGAGGCTGCACGGATAAATGCGTGATGGGGGGAGTAAAGCAGACAGAGCCAGATTCTGCTCAGCGATGCCCAGTGACAGGGCAAGGGGCGATGGGAAATTCTACTTAAGAAAAAGGTTTCATACAGTGATGGTTGTCAGACACAAGCACAGGTTGCCCAGAGAGGCTGTAGTGCCTCCATCCTGGATATACTCAAAACCTGACAGGGCAGGACCTTGAACAGCCTGCTCTAGGTGACCGTGCTCTGAGCAGGGGGGTGGATTAGATTATTCCCCCCCTGCAGTTGCTCTCAACCTCAGCCGTTCTGTGAAATACAAGTGCTCGGGAGCTGGAAGCTTCCTCGGAATATCTTTCAGGTCCTTGTGTTAAACAGAAAGTAGCTCATCTAGTTTTGAAAACAAGATCAAGAGAAGTTGCATTCTATAAAAATCCCTTTACAATGCTTTGGTATAGGCTCTGAAGTCCTATTAAATACATCTCTTTATATAACACATCTTCGCGTTTTTCACAGCATCGCTCCTGCCCCTTTTGTCTGAGCTCTTCGGTGTTAGAAATGTTTTGAAAAGATGGGTTTTTTTTTTCAAGAGTGTAAGAGAGATGCGACCTGCTCTGATATTGCTGGTTTTTATAAATATCTGCAAAGCATTTGCATATTTTCAGACACCTTTTCTCTCCCAGGATCCAGAACATTAGTGTAAAAGAGAAAAAAAAAAAAAAAAGCAATTCTTTCCCTGCTGCGATGTCCCAGGGACAACTGTTTTTTCTTTTGCCTCCTGTATCATCTAAATTTTGCAGCTCTATCGCTAGCAATGCGAGACTGAAAGCCAGCAGTTGTTTTTTTTTTCCCCCTTTTGTTCCACCATCCGCATCTACAAAGGGTATGGATTTCTCACAAAATACAGAAGGACACAGGACGCATGAATTGAATGAAGCTAAAATGGGAATTAGTTTGGAAAAAAAAAAAAAAGGAATTGACGTGGAGCACCTTGATGGCAGTTTTACAAAGAACTTTTCTGGCTACAAAAAAGTTTTAATGACAGAAGGAGGTCTTAATCTGCCAAGGCCAGCCAGCTGCTCAGTGTTCCTGTCACCTCTCTATCAGCAGGTATACTGCATGAAGCTACCAAAGATCCCTCCCTAGAAAATCAAACACGGGCCGTCACTACTGCTTTTGGCAGACAAGTTCGGGAATGTGAAGAAGGAAGAAAATATTTGTTCACTCAGCTAGATTTCATCACATTCCATCCTCCTCAACAGAAGAGTGTTTTAAAGCGTACTTCAGCATCAGCAAACCGTAGGACGTTCTACCAGATTTTATGCCCTTGATGCACTTGTTGGCTCTGGTACGTAGCCGGTTACCAAAGCACAGTACTGAAGTGGAAGGGGCATTGGATTTTGGGAAACAGAAAGGAGTGTCTTGTCCGTGCAGAATCAGTTACTGAGAATGTTACATCTTTTCCATCAAAAGAAAAAGCAGGCTTAATAATATCTTCATATGTCTGCAGCTGCTTTCTCAGGTACATTGTCTGCCTACAGCTATATTTTCCTCCCTCAAAGTTTTTTTTTTTGCGTGATTCATAATCTTTCAAAATGTACATAGAATTGAATATGCCTCAATTATTAACTTTCCAAGGTGGAGTTAAACCAGGTTTAGCCCTGGTTTAATTTCTGCTTTGTTTCACGTGCACATCTAGAGCATTGTGAGCAGGGATGCCTGCTTGCATTCAACGGATGTGTTTTTTAAACTGGATTTTAGGTGGACAAGATGCATCACAAATACAGCAAAGAATAAAGTCATGTAAGGAGTAACGGATGGCAAGCAGCAGCTCCACCATAGGTGCAAGAGTGCTGAGTGAACATTTCAGATTGATACCAACCTATTTACTTACCTTTGGTAACATAGAGATAGAAGAAGTCACAGTAGAAGATGGTTTGCACCACCCCGGAAACTACCGCGATCTGGTCGTAGAAATTCTCCGTGTAGTAGCGCCAGACCCAGTTGGCAATGTAGAGAGCGCGGTAGAGGCCCAGGAAGAAAAGGTAGTGCGTTGTGATGGTCTCCGCTTCCCCCGTCTTGCTGATCATGAAGAGCTGAGGAAGGATAGCCACAGACTCCAGGTAGATGGAGAAGGTCCAGAGTATCTGTGAGATGCAAAATAAAGGCAGTGGAGAGTCTTGGTTCTGGTTAACACACATTAAGACCCAAAGCTTTTCATTTCATAGAGCACTGATGTGTGAGTGGGATGAGCAGTGCTGCTGGAGTTGGAGAAAATGAGCCTGCTGTGCTGGGACTGAGAGGAGACAGCACTGAGCTGCTCTACAGATGGTACGGTCTTCAAGGCCTGCCAACCTCGCCTTTCCTGCCTGCTTTTGCTGTTAAAAATCTCAACCATTCAGCACGCGGCTCACTCTGCTGCCTGGGGTCAGGCTGCTGCTTCCCCTCCCCTTTCCTGCCTCCGGTTTTCCTTACCTCCAAGGGGGTGAAGCTGTGGTTCTCCAGAAATGACAGGCCTGTGACAGGGACCAGCAGGAACTCAAGGCGAAAGGAGTCATTCTCGCTGTCAAACGTTTTCCGGAATTTCACGTAGATCATGTACACGGTGACATAGGCACATATCAAAAAAATGACCTGGGGGGGGAAGGGAGACAGCAAGACTTTACCTGCAATTGCACCTTCTGTGCTTGAAGAGAGGACGGCTTTGCCAAAGTCAACATCTGTTAATACAGTTCTGGTGGAGCCGTGCCAGGACGAGATAGTGGTGAATGCTTTTTCTGCACTGGCTTGTGGATTGACTTCTGCTGGAGATACTCCAGCGGTCAAATAAGGATTGCCCCACCATGAGGACCGTGCTTGTCTGAGCCCTCTAGGGCTCTGTGTGAAGAGGTTGGCCTGGTGGCAGCCATCTGTTAATGTTCCTGCTCTGCAGGGGCGTTCAGGCTTGATTCATGGCATCTTGTTCTGGTTTTGGTGGTACTAAATGTGGTGGGCTCAGCTCGCTCACTGGATGTGGTGAGAGGGATTTTTGGTCAATGGAGAATGAGTGGCACCAAAGGAAACATCTTTATCCACCCTTCCTGTCTATAACTCCCTGTAGCGTTGGTCACAGGTGAGGAAGGTGGAATTGCTCCTTCCTCCCTCTGCCTGAAAAACTGAATTACTGACTGCGTACCCTTGCTTCCCCGAGAAACCGCAGTGAGCTGAGGGGAACCTCTGCTTCTGCACTGCCCTCTCCTTACCTTCATCACGGTGTTATAGATGGAGATGAAGGTTGTGAACAGGTCCAGATAGCGGGTTGTGAAGACGAGGGCAAAGAGAATCTGACTCTTCCCAGAGATACCTGCGTAGCAGGGAGAAGAAAGGAAGGTGAGGCAGATGAGAGGAAGGACACTTAGGATGATAGTTTCCCCTGATGCCTCCTTTGGAAGAAGTTGTATATACTTGTGGTGCTTTGTGAGCCTGGTCTGGTTTCTAGGAGCTGTGGTAGCTCTAGACCTATCCCAGGACTGGCTGGAGTCTTCCATGTAACAGCTCAGGCTTGTGCCGACACCCCTGAGCCCTGCCTCCGATTGTAGGGACTGGCACTTGGTGGGCACATTCACTGCTTTGACCGATTCAGTCCTCACTGTCATCAAAACGCCTTCCTCTTCCCTCCCTTGTCCCCTTTGCCTGCCCACCTCACCAGGGGTTGTGTGATATGACATCTGCTGCAGGAGGGAAGAGCTGCCGGATCAGGGACTAGCCCAGAGACGCTGATGGAGCTTAGTCACCTCTGGCAAGGAGGTGCCCTCAGACCCACCCATTTCTCTACCTGCGATAGCGGCCGTGGTGCTGCAGCCCAGCCCCAAAGTCTCTTGGGGAGGAAACCATGAACTCTGAGAAAAATCTTCCTTGGGGAAGCTGCTGCTCTGGTTTCCTCGCCCAGGGATGGGGCAGCCTCTGCTACCTGACCACTCGCTGGCAGGACCTCTGACCTAAAGCAACTTTCTCTCGAGGCTGTCGGTTTTGGTGCCACCACGACTTCTTGTGCTCATTTTCCACCTCCCTCCTCCAGCCTTGCTGCCCTCTCCTTCGCTTCACCACCCTGACACCAACACCTGCCTGAGGCTGTGCGCCTTGCCACATCACATCCTTCCAACATGGCCCTCTCCTCCTAGCAGGCAGACCTCCCAGTGGAGGAGGAGAAGGAGGAGAATGACTTCCCTTGAAGACCCCACCAGGGAGCACTGCCAGCTTGTGCAGGCTATGACTAGCCTTTTGGCACCCATTTTGCTTGCACCCCTCGACAAGCTGCCCTCCAAGAAGGGCCCCCCTCCATTCCCAGAGTGTGTGAGCACTCACCGGCACAGGACTTGGACTTCAGGATCTTCATCAGGAGGATGATGATAGCCAGCAAATGGGAGACATCCCCCAGGATGCGGAAGACGTTCATGGTGCCGGGTGGGCTCCGCTGGGGCGAAGGGAGTGGGGCGCTTTCTGCGGGCAGGGAGGGTGAGGGCAGGGAGTTTCTCCACCCTGAGCCTCGACCAAGTGAACGCTCTCCTCCGGCTTAAGTTTCCTTTCTCCCTGAGTACGGAGCCCTCTCTTCTGGTGGAGAAAAGTTCAGGCTCCCCTCTTTCCTGATTGTGAGTGCCCTTCCCCTGCCAGGTCCTCAAGCTGGATGTCTCCCTTGCTTACTTTTCCCCCAAGGTGGATTGTCTCTTTCCTCTGCCCCGGGCCTTCCTCTCCCTGCTCCAGGCCGAAAGTTGGGGTTTGTCCCTTGGAGAGCCCCAGGCTGAGCCTGCTGAGCAGCCCTGAAGCCAGCGCCGGGTGTCGGTGACGTGGCTCCTGGCTGGCCGGGGAGGAGAGAGAGGAGGAGGTGGAGGCGGGAATAACTGCGCTATTTTTCCCTTTTTCTTTTTTTTTTTCTCTTCCTCTTTTTTTTCTTCCCCAACTTGTCTCAAGTTACACACGGAAGTGTCGTTAAAGGGGAAAAGGCAGAGGGAAAGGGATTCCCATCCTCTGGCCTTGGGGATGCACCCTCCTTCGAGGGCCGGGCTTTCCCAGGACATTCCCGCCCCGTGGGTGCATTAATCTCTGTCCTGCTTCCAGGCAGCAGTCTCCTGCCCTTTGCCCTTCCCAGCCCCATCCTTCTCCTCGGCGCTCCACCTCATCTTCCGGAGCACACGAAGCAGCGGGGAGAGATCTGAATGACTGGGCCGCTGCGGCTGCGTGTCGTGCCCCGCTTCCACAGCGGGATCCCAGAGCCCAGCCCTGGAACAAAGGAAAAAGGTCCTCCCCAAGGGCTGATTTGAAACAAACTTTGCTGAAAATATTAATCCTGGATTCCTCCGAGTGGATCACAAACAACGTAATACACGCCTTGCCTGAAAGCAGCACGTAGGTACTGCTGGTTTCATAGATTTGACAGAAAGGAACTTAGTAGTGATGGTTATAAAGTTTTCATATTTTCAGAAACAGCCTTGGGTCACCAGCCGGGTTGGGATAAATCTTGTCCTTGCAGCAGCGGTTACTGCAGAGGAACCTCCACATTGAGACGGGGCCGTTAGATATTCGTTATCTAACCACTAATATAAAGCCGCTTTAATACAACCAAATGGATGTTTTAACTTGTCACCTCGTCCCTGACCAAATGGCATCTGGCTCAGGTTACTCAAGATTTTGGTTTCTCAGGGGTTGTGTGACTCCACATGCTCTCGCCCCGTGTCCCCAGCCGTCACCCGTGGCCATCTCCTCTACATCTCCCTCCGTCGGCACCTCCTTATGGGCTAGCTCGGAGTAAAATCCTTAATGACTAAAGTGTAAAAATATTATTCCCGGTGCTTACCGAGAGGACTAACGAGTCTATTAGCATCACTGGATTCCTTTCTGAATACATTTGCATACATTTCCTCTCTGCCCATTAGGCTGGCTGCCGTGTTTTCCCTCTCTGCCACTCCGGCACCTGCCGCACCGGGCTTTTCCAGCCACATTCCCAGGCTGGGCTGGAAAACACCCGCTCGGTCGGCCCCCGCGACACTGGGGGAGGGCCCTGCAAATGGGATGCCCAGCCAAGGCATCAAGACAGAGATGGGTGCGGTGCGAGATGAGCAGGTGAGACCAACGGAGAGCGTTGGCAAAGGAGCAATGGGGTAGGGACCGGATGAAATTGGGTTTCCAGCTGTCAGAGTGGAGCTGCCTGGGGTTTCAGCTGGGCTGTGCAAGACCATGCAGGTGCTAGTGAAAGCCAAGCCCCAGCCGTGGTGGCCCAGAAGGTCCCTGGCATCCCAGGTCCTTTCTACAGGTGGGCAGAGAGAGAGGGTTGAGCCTTGGAGCGAGGATGGGAGGCTCGGAGGGAAGAAACAGATTTAGGGTCCTCTCTTCCAACAGAGCCCCTCCTAAGGCCCTGGGACACAACATCTGAGAGGCCTTGTCATCCTCTGGTTCCTCTGCTCTTCTTTGCCGCTTCTTGTCCCACCCAGGGGATGAAGCCTCCCTCAGAGGGGTAAGACTGTTTTGGGTGGCAAAGGTTTATCCTCTTCACCTTGCACCTTCCCAGGAAGAGCTGATCGGCCCCAAGCCATGCGGTTATCTCCTGCTCTGGCACCAGGAGCTGCCATGTGATGTGACCGTCAGCGGGACTTAATGGGAGCAGCCCAGCTGAGCTCATTCAGCCATGGCACAGCGGTGGGGCTGGGGTCTTCCCTATGAGGCATGCGGGAGGGCCATGGGAAAGCTGCTGGGAGGGTGAGGGACCTCTGGGTGCTTAAAGAAGGAAAAACTGGCACATGAAGTGGGAGCGAGTAAAAATAAACCTTCCTTCTTCTCTCCTTACCACAACATGAAGCGCCTTGCGCCGAGTGTCTCCCTGCCTCCCGAAATAATGCCAGGCGCTGCCACCACCCTGCACCGTGATGCTCTCTCCATGCCTCCCGTTTCCATGGCAACCGTAAGGAATGTCGCCAGGGTGACAGGGAGGCGAGCGAGCTGGGATTTGGCATTAAAAATGGGAATTTGGGGTTGTTGGGTTTTTATTTTTTTCTTTTTCTTTTTTTTTTCCTCCTTTAGTTCTATTTTTGGGTTTCCCTCTCTGCCTTCGCTGGTCTGGGAGGCTCCTCCTCCTGCAGAGCCCCTAGGCCAGGCAGCAGCAGCTCCTGGGGGCCCTTCCCCACCTCCACCCATCCTGCGAGGCAATGGCGAGGGCATGAGAAGAGGGGCGAAAGGGGTCACTAAAGCATTTATTTCCTGCCACCAGGAAGGCTTCTGTGCTTTTTTTGCCCCTGGAGGTGCTTGGCCTCCATTTCTGCTGCAGGCTGTGGCCCAGGCCACATCCAGACCCGCTCTGGGAAGGTGGGCAGCTCCCTGGGATTCATGGCAGAGCGATCCCAGAGAGGGAAGTGATTCAGCATTTGTGGAGGGGCTGGGGAACATGGTGGGGTTGAGCACCATGGGCCACCTTGGTCTCTTGCCACCTCTGCCCCTGTGACCAAGACAGCTTGGCCGGGGCAGTCCTGGAGCACAGGGACAGAGATGGGACAGCTGGCGGAGGATGGCAGAGGGAGCCTGGTGGGGGCTAAGGAGTCCAGACTGTGTTGTCTGGTTTAAACGCTCAAAGTCAGACCTGCCCAGGGCAGAGATGACTTGAAGGTTTGTGCTGGCTTAGCTGGTGTCGCAGAAAAGCGGGACTGGATGTGCCCAAGCAGGGGCTGGAGGTTGTGCTTGTCTTCATCCCTGGGCAGGAGAGGGGTCAGGCAGCGCTCGCTCACCTTCCCAGGAGCTCCTGCTTCCCCCTCCATCCACCCCTTCATCCCTCTGCATCCATCCCTCCATCCATCCATCCCTCTCCATTCACCTCTCCATCCAACCCTCCATCCATCCCTTTATCTCTCTTTCCCTCCTTTCCTCCATCCCTCTCTCCATCCCTCCACCCTTCCATCCCTCTGCCTCCCTCATCCCCACAGCAGCATCGGGAAAGGTTGGCGGAGTGGGGCTATTTTTGGGAGCGTTTCCCTGGCAACGGCTGCCACCACCGTCTGTGGTGGCTTTTCCATAGGTGCTAAAATATTCCACGCTTCTTATTAAAGACGGTGCCGGTGGAGACGGGCGGGGGTGGCGAGTGTGAGCCACCCCGCTGCCGGGGCCGGCGGGCCTGGGGCGGCCAGGGCACGGCACCCTGGGGGCACAAGGACAGCAAGGGGCTGGTGGCATCCTTGATGCAACATCTCCATGTCCCTCCCAATGGCTCTGGCCATGCTGGCTGCCTCTTGGTCATGCCGGGGTGCTGTGCCGTGCACAAGATGCAGCTACTCATCCTCTTGCTGCCCAGGCAGAGGGAAACACAACGAGGTCTCAGGGGGAGACAGCAATGAGGAGCAAAAGGTGGAGAGGATGAAACCCAACCTGAAGCCAAGGGGGGTGCAGGGGTTCGTGGGTGCCTGGTGGCTTCGCCTACTCTGGGAAGGAGCAAGATGTCTCAGCAGCATCTCCATCCCTTCACCACACAGAGGGGAAAGGCCTGTTGTGGTGCCAGACGGCAGCTCCGCTTTGCCACGGGGTGCCTGCACAGCTCCCAGGTGTTGGCTATTGGGATGCAGCCCCACAGGCCCTGGGGATGGGGCTTTTGGGAAAGCAAGTCCTCCACCCTGAATCTGAAGACATCCCAGTAGGGACCGTTGCAGAGGGTATGGAGGGAGCAGGCTGGTCCCGCTCCATCCGGATACTGCGGCTCCCCGGGACCCCTGGTTCAGGCGTTGGGGAGCAGCCGCGGTTGGGCTGGGGCGAGCTGGCCAGCGCAGGTAGCTGCTGTGCTCCCCCTTTGCAGCTGCTCATCTGCACAGAGAGTGGCTAAAAATACCCTCTGCTCCCCCTGGGGTGGCTTTGCCAGGTGGGAGCAGGCTGCGCTCGCCGTGATGGTGCTCACCGGTGCTGGCAGGACATGGCAGTTCCTGCAGCGGGTTGTGTGAGGGGGCATCTGTGTGACAGGGGATCTTGGGATGATTTTGGGAGGGAGGGTCACGATTGTTGCAGGTCTGGGACCCAGAGGGCACTCAAAAAGTGGGGTTTTTTGATCTTTTTTTGAATTTCCAGCAGAGGCCTTAATGTTGGAGACAGCAGATGAGACACCGAGGTGGACCATGCCCATGGACCCCACTGGCCTGGTGCAGGGCTGTTCCTGGGACCCCATGTCTGCAGCAGCTGCCTGCGGGGTCAAGGGTCTCCTCAGCCTCCAGCTTCCCCCCTGCACCAAAGGGGCAGCTTTGCTGCCACAGGGTCCTTTGGCCCCTCGCCTTGCCACCAAAAAGAGACCTCTTCAAAGCCCCTGAGATGCTGCCGGCCGTGGAGACCCAGGGGAGGTTTCCGGGTGGGGTTTCCTGGCGGGGTGGCTGTGCACCATACTGGAACTCCGAGGGCTGGTCCCTCCTTGCCTGTGGACATCGCCTGTCCCCATAGGACAGCCCAAGCACTGCAGGGTGAGGAGGCCGGGCTGTGAGGCCATACCCTGCGGCAAATGCTCTGCATGAGCTGAGTGAACCTGGTCTTTCGTCAGGGTGAGGCATCAGCCCAGCCCCCCAAATCCAGGTGGGAAAAAAAAACCCCCAGCAGTGGATATTTCAGCCCCTTGCACCAGCCCGGCGGGAAGATTCACCTCCCTGGGGGCATCCGTCGGCCTCGCTGTCCCCTTCCCACTGGCGATGGTTGCGCTCTCGTCTCCCCCATGGCAGCTCCGCAGCGGTGCCTCCGTGGCTCTGAGCTCACACGCGAGGATGGGCTAAAGTAGCGGAAAGCTGTTGGATCCTACCACAGAGTTACTGACTTCTCAGCTACAGACTGCATAGCAATCAGCGAGGGGGAGAGGCAGCCAGCAAAAGGGAGCGGAGCGCAAAGGGAGGAAGAGTGGAAGGGAGAGGGGGGATCTGGGGACCAGAGTAGGGGGGCAATGAGGGGCACGGGCAAATGATGCCAGGAAAAAAGTGAGCCAGGCAGGAGGGGGAGACCTGAACCCGTCGCTGAGCCACGAAGGCACACATCAGCGCTCCGTGGGATGGACGCTCCCGGGAGCGAAAAATGCTGAGGAGAGGCAGAGGCAGGAGGAGAGCACTGGCGTGGGCAGGGCAGAGTTAGGAGAGGAGCAGGTCACTGTGGAGAAGTAGCTTCGGGGGGGGGGGGGGGGGGCGGAAAAAAAAACAAACCCCAAGCCAGAGGCAAGTGAAGGCTGCAGAGAGAACTCCCCGATTGCCTCCGGTCCGGCTGAGACATTTCATGGTGAGATGGAGAAACCGTCTGCTTTCCCCTTCCTCTGATGTTGGCTCGGCACAGCTGGAGCAGGCGGCAGCCCTCGGCAGGACCCGGGTAAGAGACGGTGCCGGGGTGCGCTGCTCCCCTTGCCGGCATGAGACCAGAAAGGGGTTTTTGGTTTTTTTTCCTTAGGAAAATAATGTATTGTTTCATCTGTGCTCACTCTGAGGAACAGCTATAAATATAACTTAGGGAGAGATGCGTGGCTTCGTGTGAGCGTGCCAGTGAATAATAAAGTTGCCTGTGTGCACGGTGTATGCACATACGGCTACCGGGGTGGCCGCGGGCCGAAGAGCAGGGGTGGGTACCTGCCTGTAAACCTCCCCAACTTCCCTCCTCGCCCCTCGCTGCCCTGACTTCAGTTGCTTTGCAGGTAACTTCTTCATTTTTTTGGCTCCCTGTGCTCCCTGTGTTTCCTTAGCACCTTCTTGCCTGGGGTTGGGTCCCGCTCACCTTTGTTTTTCCTGTTCTGCACGGGTGATGGCCCTGGCCGATTCCTGGAGAAGAACAGAGCTGGAATCTGTTCTACATGCACTCGGGCACAACTGGGGCTGAAGAGCCCATGTTGGCTCTCCCACTGCCCATGGAGCTTTCTGGGCTCCAGATCTGCCCCCTTCTCCCTTGCATTCCAGCTCTTCTAGTCCCAGTGTGGCTGATCCTGCCAGCGGTGGTCTAACATCCCTCAAGCAGGCACGGTGCAAAGGGTCTTCTGGATATTGAGTTTGGGTGAAGGAGGAAGCTCAGGAGGAAGCCATGAGCAAAATGCAGAGAATCTCTGCCTTTGCTCCCTGTTGGGAAGGCTAGCATCCCCGCCGGGGCAGGAGCAGGTACGCAGGTTTGCATGGTGCAGGGAGGTCACCTCAGACATTTCTGGTGCCACCTTCAGCCCCCGATGCCCTCCCTCCTGGGCAAATCACCTGGAGACAATCAAATCCCTTGGCCAAGAGCCTGGAGTCTCCCGTCCCCACTGCCCAGCCCTGGCTTCATCCATGGCAAAGCGAATGGCGGCTCTGGGTCCTCTCCCTTCTCCCCTTCCTCCCTTTTGTGGGTGTGCTGCGAGGGGCAGATGGTGACAGTGCATGTGGGGGATGTGTGGCGGAGGTGACATGGCTCCAAGACTACCCTCAATCCTTGCTCCGTGTCCTCCTCAGCTTCTCGGGAGGAGCCTTCTGTGTGAGGTGGGAGGTGTGGAGAGGGGCCTGGAGCTCGGGGTCATCTGGAGCCCAGGAAGGGATGGGAATGGTGTGCAGGGAGCACATCTTGTCGAAGATGTGGGGACGCGTCGCCTCTCCATTGCCCATCGGAAGTGGCGCGCACAGATGCCTGAGTCACTCCAGCATGTGGCCACCCCTGTTTGTAGCCGCTGGCAATAATAACAAGTGTGGGGGAAATATGGGCCTTAGGAGGGAAACGTGAGCCTTCTGGAGACAGGGCATGGTGAGGAAGAGGAGGGACGGTGAGGATAGCAATGGGTGGATAGGATGAGGTGGAGAGGGCTGATCTGAAGAAAGGTGGGGCTCCCTCTCCCCACCTTTCTCCTCTTCTGTCTCTCCTCCTCCCCAAACCTGAGGGCCACGATATGCGGTGCTGGCAGGGGGCTGGCAGTGGCCCTTGCCCCTGCAGTGGTCCTTGCTCTTCTCAGCCCCCATCCATGGTTTGCAAGGAAAGTCGGGAAGTGAGGAGGTGGCTGGGGAAGGACAGAGTTGGCCGACAGGAGGGGTCCCCACTGGACCCTCGGCCGCCCTGAGCTCAGCCGCTGGCCACCACCCTGGGATCAGCCATGTTCCTGGGGTGGTATCACCGGTGGGAGGGTGATGGATACCTGTGCCTGCCACACGCTGACACGAGTGCAGACACAGAGCAGAGCGGTTAATGGCAATCTGCCCTCAGCAAGTTCCCACTGTCCTGTCTCTTTATTGCGCCGAGCTGGCTTCACCCGACAGCGTGGCAGGGGATCAATAGATGGACGCTCGCGTCTTAGCGATCGATCCCTCACTCACATGCATGCGGCTCCCCAGCCTCCTGCTGGCGCTCATTTTTCTGTGAATGGCAAGGACCGAGTGGAGCCGCCTGTGCTCGCCTCCCAGCACTGCGAAACCTCGTTGGGATAAATTCCTGTTCCCCGATGGCACTGCTCCTGTGCCCTTTGCTGGGACGGAGGGGCCTCACACGGAGCCCATGGAGACACCAGCACTGGTTTTCCTTCCCACACAAGGCAGTTTTACCAGGGATGGTCAATCCTTAAGCCCCTTCTTTGTGAGAGATGCTGATCCTCTAGCAGTGAGGGGCAGGAGCCACCTTTGAGCTGGTTCTCACCCTCAGACCTCTCAGACTGGTTCTCCAGCAGCAAATGTGGTGCTGTGACCCAGGCAGACAAGGGATGGGAGCTGGCTGGGGTGTGACCCTGTCCCAACCGCCCCAGAGACCTGTGCACCGCTGTGCCTGTTCTCTCAGAAGCCTGGTGGCAGGCAGCTTACTTGGAGGGGAGGTTTTGGCGTTCACCCACTGGTGCATTTGGGGAGGAGATGCCACCTGGGGCTGGCACCGGCCACACTGGCACAGCAGCACCACCGCTGCTCTCACTGGAGATGAAGGCGTGCAGGATGGAGGACAAGGCATCCTCTGGCCCAGTACTGCCCCACGCTACGGGCCGGGGACTCCTGCCTCCACGCCTGCGCCAGCCCCTGCCACCATGGCGGCGGGGCCTGCCCCTCACAATCTGGACGGCTGTTTTATTTCTATGGCAACATTTCTCCTGAAATGCTTCAGAGGGAGCCTGGTGCTGTGCAAAAACGAGGGAGGCAGCATCCCCCACTCTGTCCCCTGCAAAAGGCTCAGAGAAAAGACCCCGACACCTCTCCTGCCTCCTTCCTCACCTCCTTCCCTCCCCAACGAGTGATGCCAGCACTGGTGCAATGAGCTGCCGGCCTCGTCCCGACTGCCTCTCCGCTGCCTGTGCTGCCTTCCCCTGCCTTCATCTTTGCTCTCCCCTCTCCTCTCGCCCGCTCCCATGGCATTTGCTGGCAGCCTGCTTCTGCACCCGCGCAGAGGGGCCAGCCGAAAAAGAGACTTATGGAAAGAGGATGTCAGAAGTGACTCCGCTGTAGAGGAAGGGAAAGCAGCCCTGTAGCCCCAAGAGAGCTGTATAGATCGGCCCCGCCAGCATCATGGTGAGCATGGGGGCTGAAGGGTGCCGGGGATCCCAGAGGCTGGACAGGCAGGCGCTTCATCCCTCCGAAAAGCTCGATGGCGTTACGAAGAGGTGGTGCCTGCCACGGGACTAGACCCAGTGGCCCCTCTCGTCTCCTGTCCCCGTCCCTTCCCCAGCCAAGAAGGAGCCTCCTGTCTGGGCTGAGGCGAGCAGGCAGAAGCTGCCGGCAGCACCGAGTCCCGGCGGGCGAGAGGCAGGTGAGCGGGCAGGGTCCCAGCAAGAGCGAGCATCGCAGCCCCAAGGAGTGGGGATATGACAGCCACCCATAATGACCTGGGGTGGTGAGGGGGGACTTCGTTGACGTGGTACCGCATCCTGCTTCGCACCATTTTCCCCCTGTGCCTGAGCCCATCTGTGCTGGCAGCCCCCGCCGCGTTGAGAAGCTGGAGGCCAGGGAGAGGAGAGGGGTACAGGCGGACATTGACCAGCGCTTGGGTTTGATGTTTTTTAGGTGTGTTTGTTTAATCAGACTGAGCAAGCTGCAGTCAGCAGGCTTGTAGCAAAACAGTCGATCCGCTCTCTGCGGGAGTGCAGCTTTGCAGCTTACCTGGGATGCTCCCTCCACTCTGTTTCGGAAGCCTCGCAGGCATGGCTGAAAGCTGAGAAGTGAGACCACCTCTGGTGGCTGGTGGCTGGTGGCTCTGCTGGGCTCCTTGTTAGAGCAGCAAGAAGAGTTTTGGGGTGGTAATTTCTTTTTTCCTGTTGCTGATGGGTCAGTGCTGAGCCACCAGGCCAGGCTGGGAACTCAGCCCTCGCGCAGCAGCCAGGTGCGGAGCAGCGGCCGTAGCCTCCCTTGGTGAAGAGCAAGCAACTGCAGTGGGCAGGCAGATGGCTTTGGCCACCCTTACCCCCATTTTCCTGCCCACCGGTAATGATCCTGGTCCCCAACTAGCTGAAAGCCATCAAGAGGCCTATGTGGGCAACCCTCCTGGGCAGGCCGACATAGGCTTTGGAGGAGCTCTGTGCCAGAGACGCACCGATGTGCAGGGACACTGCTGGGGACAGTCTTTTGGCAGGGCTCTCATGGGGCAGGATGGCCAGTAAAGGGAGCTCCTGGGGTGGGGGGCTTAGGGAAGATCCCCTTTTACTGGTGTGGCTGTGCTGGGAAGCTGGAGGAGACGACGTGACACACCACAGCCACTTGGGACATGGGGACCTGGGGAACACGCCAGTGCCTTCATTTCTTCAGCTCTTGCGGGTTTTGCACCAGCCCTTCAAGAGCCTAGTCCGTGGTTTTGGCAGGGTGGCTGCTGGGGCAGATGTCAGCCCCAGTGCTTCCTTGGGAACAGGCAGGATGCCGTCTGCACCCTGGCTGCCACAAAAGCCTGCCTCCTTTTTGGGCAAGAACATCACCCAGGAAAGGCCAGGGGGCTTCTGAGCATTTAATTTTACCTGTCATGCCAGCCACGAACAATAACACCCACCTACCTCCCTGGACAAGAAAATGGGGGGACTTCTCTCTAGCCACCGCCCCAGCAGCATCCTCTCCTTACACTCCCGCTCGGCTGCACCCCAGCCTCTCCCTCGTGTCCCCCCAGCCCAGTTTCGGCCGGAGAAGAATGGCTGAGCACCCGTGCCAGTCCCACCAGCCCCGCCGCAGGGTCCCCCCGCTCTCTGCCGGGATCCCAGGGAGTGGGCGGCTGCTTTTGCAGCGCCATTGCCCCAGTCGGTGCGGCCAGAGGTAGGATTCCCGGGGTGGTGTGGGAGCAGGCAGGAGGTGATGCTGTCACCTTTCCCTGCCTCTTCCCGACTTTGTCATCCTGGAGACCTTTGTGTGGATCCCATTTTTATCTGTGTTTTCTGCCTCTCCCTCTTTCTCTCCTTCTCTCTCTCTCTCGCTTTCTTCTCTCCCCCTCCCGTCAGTATGTGGGCTGATCACTGCTCAAACTTTTAATTCAGATGGTAATTGGAATAATAATACGGGCAGAATCCTTCTGGCTCCGTTGCTGCAGCTGGCTTCAGGGAGCTATGAATAGCTCTGAGTCACACACTGAGATGGTTTAACTTCAAATCATTTTGTTTTGTTTTCATATTACCCATTCCCAGGCTCCGGGGCTTCACAGGGAGGGGGGAAAAAATCCTCCCCGCCCCCCCCACTCCACCCCGAAATATAAACCAGGCAGAGGCACATTAATAAAATCCTGTTTCGGAGAGAGAAACTGGTCAGCGGATCGTGCCTCGCGGGGCAGATGGGGACTGTTGGCACTTACTCAATCTATTTATAATTATTGAACGAAAAGGCAGAAGTGTGTATATAAAAATGGTATGGAGTTGATTACAGCTTCCTCCCCTCACCTTCCATATGCCACTTGCCTTTTTAATATGGTAACGCTCTCCTGCGCGGCGACTTGTGCCTTCGCCTGTGCTTGTGCAGCCGCCACGGAGGAGCGAGAGCTCGGCCACTGCCTCTCGCGGCGAGAGAGCCCCGCGGCACCCAGCTGCCCTGCGAGCCCTGGTGTGAACCCTCAGAAGGATTCGTGAGAAAGAGGAGAAGAGATGGAGTTGTAAAGAGGATGGAGAGGACACCACCGCGTGCCGTGGGTCTGCGAGGCTCTGCAAAAAGCCAAAGGGGTCCCCCATCTGCTGCCGGTGTTCCCACCCTGACTCCCCTAGAGGCGAGAGGACGTCTGCCGTGTTGTCACCATGCCCGAGGCGGCAGGATGGGTCTGTGGATGCTGATCTCAAAGCCAGATGGTGCTACCCAGCCGGTAAAGGGTATAAAGGTACGAAACGCGGCACGACCAGGAGCTGCGGTATTGACCACAGACAGGAGGGAAGCATTTGCCAGACGACTCCAGATAAAGCAAAGACGAAGAGTGTAAAAATACCCTGGGATTTTTCCATTATCGTCGCTCACGGTGTAGGTCCCAGAGCACCAGATACGGTTGTTATAAAAAGAGAAGTGGGGGAGTGCTTCAGCGTGGACTTTTCTGTTCTGTTTCATGAGACTCTTCCACCGCACATTTAAGGAAGGATTGTCAAACATGATCCGCTCTGGCAGGGGCTGGAGAAATCCTGGAACGTGCGAGGCGCTGCACCGTGTACTGGGATGGAGCGATGGAGGCACTGCATCAGCACCATGTGCCCCAACGTTATTATTAGCCCACAGATCCCTCGGAAAACAATGGCAGCAACCTGGCCTCACACATCTGCTCAGGGTCAGAGCAGCACTGGGGTGGTGGCACAGTCTGGTGCAATGGCTTGTGCCACTGGAGTGCATTGTCACTTGGGAAGATGAAGGTGACTGCAGCACTGTGGCAGTGTCCCCGGTGTCACTCAATCTAGGGCACAGGAGGGGGAAAGTGGTTGGGAAGGAGAAAAGATGGCCCCTGGAGACCCACCAGGCTGACAGCTTCAATGTTGCAAGACAGGGGCTGCGATGCCCACGCTGCACTGGCTTCCTAAAGTGCCGAGGGGCTTCCTCAGGCCATGAAATACGTGGGCGGGGACAGGAGGGATGGAGAGGCATCTCCCAGGACTGCAGTCTCCTGCCTAGCATCTCCCAGGGTGCCCCATGCTGCACCCACTGGTAGAGTTTCATCCCACTCCCCAAGAGTTGCTGCTGACCTCCTGGCTTCCTCCTCCATATCTGTGTCCTAGGACACAGAGCGAGCTCCAAGAAAGGTCCTTGGACATGCTCCAGGATTCCCATGTCTGTCCTCAGCCAGGCTTTCCTCCCCCTGGAGCGGGGGGAAACAGGCAGCTGATGGGAATGGCATCCCTCTTTGCTGGAGACATCTCTGAGCCTTCTCTCTTCATCTCATTTGTGTTTCAGACTTCCAAGGAGCAATGGGAGCCTTTCACAGTCATTTGAACTGAGTTTGCAGAGGCTTTGGGCTCCTGGTACGGCCCCCGGCCTTGCTGAGCTCACAGAACCCATTTTGCAGGCAGGGATGTCAGCGGTGGCCCCGGACCATCAGCTGCTGAGGAGGGAGCGTGGCTACATCTCCTGGCATGCCATCTCCGGGGGGCTAACGCAATCATCGACCTAACACAACGGCAGTCCCCAGCCCAGGGCTTGTTGCCTGTTTGTCTTTCCCATGGCGGCACCGCGCACTGTGGGGGTGTGTTGGGGTGGAAGTGGTAAGCGGGTTTATTTTCGTTCGTCTCCTGGCTCGTGCCGCTCTGAGTTTGCGGCGCCCAATATTGCTAACGCTTCCCTGTGCCAGCTGGCAGCAGAGGATGAATCAGATCGGCAGCACCACGGCGTGGTCCACTCGCCGGCCGGCCCGCCTGGGGCAATGCCTCCGGCCAAAGCGCTGGTGATGTCTCCTGCCTCTGCCCAGGGTGAGCCCTGCCACCAAAACACCAGCAGCTTCATCTCGCTGCTAGAGATCTTTTGGTTTCATCCCACCCTGTCACGGCTAACCTGCGGGGCAGGGTTGTCCTCTCTGCCCCAGGCTGCCTGCCCGGGGCTGGCCGGTCCCTGTCCCCGCTGCAGGATGGAGGTCTCAGGTAGCTTCATGAGCTCCTCTCTGCCCACTGGCAGCACTCCTGAGCTGGGATCGGTTCTGTGGCCACAGGGACCCGGCTCATCCTCCGGTTGACAAAAAAAAAAGTGCTTTTGCAGTTGATAGGTTCCTCTTCCCCTTGGTCATGACCTCATAGCAGGCAGTGAAGTCACATAATGACATCACAGACCCTGGTGATTCCTGTTCTCCCCACAGCGAAGACACAGTGATGCTTTGTCCTCCTCTCCGCTCCCTCCTGAGCACCCTGGTGATCTAAATGTGGGGATTTTGGTGACTGCCTCTTCCCCTACGAGCATTGCTGAGACTGCAGAAGTTGGCACACTGCTTGTCAGTGTCACCTGTCTGCATGACCCAGGCTCTAGGAGGATAATTTGGATCCTCCTGCTTGCTGCAGCCCAAAGCATTCTAAAAATGTCATGGCTGCTTGGCAGCTCCGGGACAACAGACAGGGTCTGCCTAGACTCTCAAGGATTGGAAGATGATGATGATGGCAATGAAAACCATGACAAATTTGGCTGCTCCTGCCACTCCACACATCCTCCACCCCGGTGCAAGAGCCGTGACAGTTCTGGTGACAGTCAGCTGGGGGATCTGGGGGAACCCATCCCATTTTCCCTAAATCCCAGGCACCCTTACACAATGAAAGACAAAGGACTGAAAAATAGAATATATGCCAAAAGCTTGGCCAAGCATGCACTGGAGCTTGAGGAGGAAGCTCAGGAGTTGCAGGAACCATTTTACAAAGACATGGAAATGCCTGTCAGCTTGTCCAAAGATGAGGACCATAGCTGGACCTATCACCTTCCTGTGCATCAAAGGTCGCGTACTCTCCGGACCGCCAGTACGACACCATCTGGCTCCTGTGACTCTTTCCAGCATAGCGCAGATGAGAACTTGGGGATGGATGCCTTTGCCCTATGTGCCCACGCCAGTGATCCTTATCTGGAGCATCCAGAGTGCACCAGGGGAGGAGAGCCCCACATGCTGCATGAAGAGGCCATCAGGGACACAGAGTTCCCGTCCGTGCAGCTGACCTACTCCGTGCTGAGGAAGGAGAACGCCATGCTCTGGAAGGTGGTCAGGAGCATGCAGAGCTCCTTGGAAAGCCAGGTGCATACGGTGTGGAGGCTGGAGAGGCAGCTGAAGGCCAGCCTGGCCAAAGAGGAGAGGGAAGCACAAGAGCTGCAGTCCCTCGTCCAGCAGACTGAGCAGAGTCTCCAGCTAATGACCCAGCGGGCCCTGGAGGCAGAAAGCAATGTGGAGAAGCTGAAGCAGGAGATCTCTATTCTGCAGGGAGAGCTGGAGAGCTCCCGGGTGGAGAACAAAAACCTGAGAGCCGGCCAAACGACCAACCTGGGGGCTACGAAGCACAACATAGACTTCGCCTTGCAGAACCTCCACAAGATAACGGCAGGTGTAAACCTCTCCATCAGACAGCTTGCCTCTGGAGCGGAGTCCCTGCATTTTGTTGCTGAGGTCCTTAAATCTACCGGCAAAATTTCCGAAGTTGAAGCAGAACAAAGAGCTACGAACTAAATTCTGTGTGGGTCCTATGGATGAGTGTACGGACTGAGACCACCAGTCTCCCACTACAGCCTGTACTAAAACCATGCTGGCATGTGTGTTCAAACTGTTAGCCTTTATTCTTCGCGGAAACACTTTTAAGTGTTAAGTACAAATTGCAGGTAGTGACGTCGTTTTAGCTGCTGATGCTCTGTTCCAGCACCATGAAACCAGCAGCAAACATCTCCCAGGCTCCGAGCTGCAAGGTCCAGCTGTGGTGGGGTCTGTGCATGAGGCTGTGCCGCAGCTCCGGCTGACTATAGCTCCCGTGTGGGAGCCAGGAGGGAGCCAGCAGCACGGGATGCAGCGCTCTTAAATAGTGTGCCCATCCCTTCCCTTAGCTGCACCGGTCAGAACTGGAGATGAGCGCAGTGCTTGTGGTACCTGCATTTCACCTGCTGCTTTACCCCTTCTCAGTCTGGGGAAGGTGAGAGCAGAGATCTGGGTGCTGCTAGACATGGTTCCAGTGGGCAGAAGCTCCTTAGGTCTTCCATCCTCTTCTTCTGGAGCTGGCCACCACCTGGGCTAGAAATCCAAAGTCCTCCAGTATCAGTATCAGTGCTGGCTAAGGATGAGCTTGGCTTATCCGAGCTGGCGAAGGAAGGTGCTGGCTGGAGAGGATGCCCTTCCTGTCCTGGCTGGAGCTGGCATAGAGGCGAAAACCTGAATTGCCCTTCTTTGTCACCTCCTAAAGACCTGTGGGACCCTGCAGTCCAAATCCACCATGTGATCACTGAAGACATGTCTTAGCTTTATCCTAGTGGAACCATCTGTGAGGATGAAGTGACCTTTCTTCATCACCTGGTCATCCCTCAACATTTCTCATCAATATAGGTTACTAACCCAGCTTCTGCTGTAGGGTTACTTAGCTGCACAACCAAATTTCCTGTATCTGGCCAAACTGACCCTCCTTAAACACTTGGACGCTGTAGGGCGGTGGGGGGTGGGTGCTGGCAGAGTTCAGTGCCAAAGTGCTTTTTCCTGATGGGAATTTTTGGGCAGCTGTTCACTTTTGCCTCTATATGGTGAGCTGTGCAGTAAAGGTTGCTGTCTTCTCCTGGTCCCATAATATCCCTGGTCTGAACAACCACATTTGTGTTGCCACAAGGCTTAAATTGCCTCAGTAACCTTGGTCTCTGGAGGAGAGACTGGTAGTTAATCTTCATCCCACACATGACAAAGGCAGTGCTTGCACATCAGAGCTGGTGTCTGGAGATCTTTACTTGCTGCTATCTAGCCCATGCTCCTAACTGTAGAAAGCTAGTGGTCACCCTTAGCCACATGAAGCCCCGTTCTGTAACACTGATGATGAGACAAGGATGGTCCTCACCAGCTTTTCTGTCCCTGACAACATCACTTGCTGTTCCTCTCTCCTGTCTGTGTGTGACCACTTGCAAGCAGCTCCAAACCTTGGATTTGACCCAGAAATGGCAACCTCTGGTTGCTCATTGGTGAGGCTCAGAGGAAGCAAACTAGCTGGCTGTGTCTGTGTCCTGCACTCCACACTGGCTGCTGTAATCCAAAGGTTACAGTGCAGGATTAGCATGGGTGTACAAAGCCCTTCCTAATCTGTGAGTCATTACCCCCTTGTTGCATTTCACTTCCCAGCAGCTCTGGGCAAGCGGGATAGGTCAGCTCTTGAGTCTTCAGTTTCCCCATTCTGCAGCTCAGGGAGGACCAGGTCGGGACGTAACATCTCCTGGAGATCTTCCCCAGGGCTCTGCTGCTGAGCCGCTCTTGGATGCTGTACGCAGGCACGTCACAAGGTCTGTTTGCTCTAGATGGCTTCTCCTCCGCTACCCCTAAGCCCTTCCTTTCCATCAGTTCTCCTTTTTGGCTCTACCCATTGCTTTTCTCCACCTCTTTGAAACAAGGGGACGTTCTGCACCCCCTGAAAATAAATCCCCTCTGGGTCAGGCTGGGCTGACAGGGATCCCTGAGGGCTGCCGTGCATGTCCGTGCTTCGTTAGTCCTTGTGTGCAGGTATTTAGCCTGGCTGAGCTCTCGTCCTAGTGTAAGCTATGATATTAATATAATGGCTCAGGGCAAGGGCCCTGCAAGCTGCTCAACCGTTGTGCCCTTGATCTGGAGAGCAGTGACCAGCCGGCCCTGCATCTCTCTCAGTGGCAGATGCCGGGCTGCACGGGGGCTACGGGCCGTGCAACCCGGTCTGCATCTGTGGGCTCCTCACCTGTCTGAGCCAGGCTGCTGCACAGTGCCCCGCGGACAACTCCAGACCCCTCCTGAGCAAAAGGCTGGGAGTCCTGCGCCCCTTGCTCTGGGACTGGGACGGGTGCTGTCAAGGGAGGCTCTGACTGGGTTTTGCTCCATCCTTCTGTGCAAGGTGCACGCCCAGGAGCAATCACAATGGCAGCATGGGCCCCAGCTCGCCAGAGGTGAAACCCAGGGCCACCCAGTCCCATGTGAGTGCTGCTGCATGAGATCCCACGCCCACCCAGCTCCCGCGGCCCCCTGACATCTGATGATCCAGCGAGCCATGGGCAGCGTCCGAGTCAACCGGTGAGTAAACTCCTTCCCAAGGACTGCTGCTGCCCAAGGTGGCCGGGTCTTCCTCATCTGGCCCCTCAGGCCCTACCTTCAGCCTGCCTTTTGGTATATTCTTCTCAAATTATCTGCCAGGGGCTTTCCTGCTTCAAGGTATGGCTCCTCTCTCCTTCTCCAATCCAAGACACAAAATATATGGGGGCAGTGCTCAGGTGAGGAGTGCTACAGAGGAAAAGCAAAGCGCTGCGTGATGCTGGACCAGAAATTACAGATTCAAGCAGTGCTTCAGAAGCCCCCTGTCCCCAGGAGTCCTCAGGAGTCACAACTCCACACATGCTTCTCTTGCTTCATCTTCCCATGAGAGGAGGACAAGGGCCATGAAGCCCATGCTGGAGGGCTTCAGCTGACATGTCTACACTACTGGGTGGGAGGGAGACACTGCCAGCCTGACAGCTCCTGGGAAGTCAGGGCTTGGCAGTCAGGAGGGCAGAGTACTCTTGGTGGGTCTGTGCACTTCCTTGATTTTCTCAGTTGTCAGAGCATCTTCTGCCACCACGTCGAGTATCTGCAGCATACAAGGGGCAGCAGTGGTGCCGCCTGTGAGGGAGGGAGCTGGAGGGGCAAACGTCTCCCAGAAAGTGTGTAGGGAGCTTCTCCCAGGGAAATCTGCCAGCACTTTGGCTGTTGATCTCCAAATTACACCTTTGGCTTCAGATGCGGGATGCTGGGAGCCACGCACGTTGCTGTGGCAACAGAATTGTCCTGAGTGCAGGAAGTGTATAAACATTGTCACCAACGCACCATGAAATCAGTGAGGAGAGCAGCGGAGAAAATAGAAACTCACAGCCTTATATAATGTCCAGGGCCAAAATTTGGCCAGACCGCGGATGCTTGCTCCCAGGCTTTCTGGCTGTCCTGCCTGCCACCAGGCGGGAAGGAAGCATGGCGCTAGAAGCTTCTTCTGCTTTGCTGCCCTGTCAGGATGTTGCTAGATAGAACCTCCTGGCAGGAAGACTAGACTCAGCAAATATTGCACCCAAGCTTCATCAATTTGGTCAGAGTGGCACCACAGTGCAACAACCAGAGAAAAGTACTGTTGCAATATTCAACACCGCGGTATCGTAGCCTTGCGAGCCACCCACGTCTCCCGCCCTCGCTGTCTTGGTGGTTGCTGTTGTTCTTCACATATTTCTGCTGGAAATGCCTGTTTCTTCTCTTCCAGGTACAGCATCGTCTCGACTGAAGAGGATGGACACAAGGTCTCTGCACTGGGCAGCATGAACGGGCACAGCCGGAACGGGAAGGGCCATGCCCCCCGGCGGAAGCACCGCAACCGCTTTGTGAAGAAGAACGGCCAGTGCAACGTCTACTTTGCCAACCTAAGCAACAAGTCTCAGCGCTACATGGCTGACATCTTCACCACCTGTGTGGACACACGCTGGCGGTACATGCTTATGATCTTCTCTGCCGCCTTCCTGGTCTCCTGGCTTTTCTTCGGTTTCCTCTTCTGGTGCATCGCTTTCTTCCACGGCGACCTCAACGCACCCTCAGTGGGAGGCGGTCCCTCTCTCTTCAAGCCCTGCATCATGCACGTAAACAGCTTCCTAGGGGCTTTTCTTTTCTCAGTGGAGACACAGACAACCATTGGGTATGGCTTCCGCTGTGTGACTGAGGAGTGCCCGCTGGCAATCATGGCAGTTGTGGTCCAATCCATCGTGGGCTGCGTTATTGACTCCTTCATGATTGGCACCATCATGGCCAAGATGGCAAGGCCCAAGAAACGGGCTCAGACCCTCCTCTTCAGTCACCATGCGGTCATCTCTGTGCGGGATGGCAAATTGTGCCTCATGTGGCGGGTGGGCAACCTGAGGAGGAGCCACATAGTGGAGGCCCACGTCCGAGCCCAGCTCATCAAGCCCTACATGACAGAGGAAGGGGAATACCTCCCCCTGGACCAGCGAGACCTCAATGTGGGCTACGACGTGGGCCTCGATCGTATATTTTTGGTCTCACCCATTATTATTGTTCATGAGATTGATGAGGAGAGCCCGCTCTATGGAATTGGCAAGGAGGAGCTGGAGACAGAGAACTTTGAGATTGTTGTTATCCTGGAGGGGATGGTGGAAGCCACAGCCATGACCACACAGGCACGAAGCTCTTACCTTGCTAGTGAAATCCTTTGGGGCCACCGTTTTGAACCTGTTGTGTTTGAAGAGAAGAATCACTACAAAGTGGATTATTCGCGCTTTCACAAGACCTATGAAGTAGCTGGCACACCTTGCTGCTCAGCCCGGGAGCTGCAAGAAAGCAAGATGACTATCCTACCTTCTCCTCCACCTCCTAGTGCCTTCTGCTACGAGAATGAGCTGGCTCTTGTCAGTCAAGACGAAGATGAAGATGACGATGAAGTGGGTGTAGTGCTAGGGGGCAGCAGCAAAGAAGAGGGGGGGGTCATCCAGATGATGGATTTTGGAAGCCACCTGGACCTGGAGCGGCTCCAGGCAACTCTGCCCCTAGATACAATCTCATACCGCAGGGAGTCAGCCATCTAACTCCTCCAGCCTCCTTGTTCCACACCCATCGCCCACCGTCTCCTCCTCCGTTCTGCACCTGTATGTAGCTGGATAAGTCCCTTGCCCACCAAAAAATGCCTCCTGTGACTGCCTCTCAGCCCCTGAGTACATCAAAGCCTGGAGCTGCTCTGATATACTCCATTTCCCATGAAGTTGTACTGCCTGGAAGAGGAGTGAGGATACACTACTCTTTCAGCATGTGCAGCTTGTGCTAGGACCCCTTTCCTGCCCAGAGACAGGAAAGCAGCACGCCTGGTTTCTCATCTCTGGAGAGGTGATAGGAGTCCCTGCCCTCAACGGACAGACCGGGACTCGCAGCAAGTGTTTCTGCTGCTGAGGCAATGGCAGACTTTCTGTCCCCTCTCAACATGGGTAGACCCTGTGGCTGTCAAGAGTCATGACTGTCACTCGGAGAGGAGCGATACCTGAGCACTGACCGGACGAGGATGAATGGGAAAGTCTAGGACTCCTGGAGGGAGTGGGGAAGGATCTCAAGAGAGGGGTTTACTTGCATGTTTGTTGCTTGTTGCACATGACTCTTTCTTTGTATATAAAACAGAACGAGAACTGAAATCCATATTCTTCCACCACAAATGCCAAACTAGGAGACAAGGACACTTCGTGTAGCCTACTCTGCACTCTCCTTGGCTTTTGGCATCTGTCACCTCCGGAAGCAGCTCAGCTCCACAGACTCAGGCCCAGTTCTCCCAGTCCTCTTGAAAAACATGTCCTGCTCCTCTCCCGAGGTGGCTGGCAGAGGAGGCAGGGCCCTGTGCTCGCACACTCAGACTGCTCCCTGGCACAGCATGGCCGGGATGACAGACAAGTGACCTGACTGGACAGCAGACCCTCAACTTGCTCCTTTCACCTCCTCCGTTCTTCTCCCTGCTGC
Organism: Chlamydotis macqueenii; assembly: GCF_036417535.1. Taxonomy (NCBI): domain Eukaryota; kingdom Metazoa; phylum Chordata; class Aves; order Otidiformes; family Otididae; genus Chlamydotis; species Chlamydotis macqueenii. The sequence goes on from NC_141556.1 coordinate 56,734,474, forward strand.
CATCAGCTGTAAAACTGAATTTGTAACTATTTATTTTTAATAAAGTCTAATATCCCAGGGGGAGGTTTGGAAGCAAAGGAGACACTCCAAGGCCGCAGTCTGGTATAGAGACTGATGAGCGTTATCAGTGCTGGTGTTTGCTTTTGGCCTGGCATTGGTGCTTGGAAGCTCCACCACGAGGGCTTCCTTGTTCTGGGCCTCTCTGGTAAAGACCTACAACAAAAGGCTCAGAGAATTTGCTCAGGGAGAAGACCATACAAAACGTGTGGAGCGAGGGAAGTATTTGTGGTTGATGCCCCATCCCTGGAAACATTCAAGGCCAGGTTGGACGGGGCTCTGAGCAACCTGATCTGGTTGAAGATGTCCCTGCTCCTTGCAGGGGGGTTGGACTAGATGACCTTTAAAGGTCCCTTCCAACCCTAATGATTCTATGATTTGCATTAAAATTACCAGTAGGATGGGTCAAACAACCCTGCTTGCTTTTGAGCTAACAAGAGTTTTGCCCAGGGAAGAGTTATAGATCTGCTTGATGAAGAGGCAGAGATGTGTGAGACACAGCTCTAGATGTAAGGCTCAAAAAAACCCAAAAAAAAACCAAAAAAAAAAAAAACCACCCAAAAAAAAACCCCAACCAAAAAACCCTCAAACATCTTTTTTTTTTTTTTTTTTTCGCTAGAGGCAAGTAAGAACTAGGGGAAATGAGGGAGGGCATCAGCCTGAGACAGACCTGTAACATCGCTTTGCTGTCATTTCACAAAATACATGAAAACCTGGTGAGCCTTTTCCTGTAAGAGCAGCAGGAGCACTCCCTCAAAACTGTGGATGATATGAGGACAGAAAGACAAATGGGTAGCTCAGGAAGCTGCTCTGGGCACCCAACAGTTGTGTCATGGGGGGAATGGCTGAAGAAACGATGTCCCACCCAACTCCTGATCTACAAAGCAGAAAACCAGTGTTTCGGTATCAATTTGGAATTGGTTCAAGAAGTAAGAGGAAGTGGGGGAAGAAGCAGAAGGGGAAGGAAGGAAATAGCAGGAGTGAGAGGAAGAAGCAGGCACAGCAGGCAGGCAGAGGAGGACGAAGGGAAAAAAAAAAGACGAGAAAGTGAGGTAATATGGGAGTGCATTTAAGAAAGAGTAGGGAAAGACTAACAAGACGGGTCTAGACCCAGACATGGGCATTTCTCGTCCTGACACCATTGGCAAGCCTTGCCAAGAAGGGAAGAGGAGCTGGTAGGAGGACAAGAGGAGAGCAGACAGGTGACAACCAAAGAGCAGAGCATCAGGAGCAGGACAGAAAGGAAAGGCATCACTCCCTCTCCTCCCGCCAGGCACAGAGTTGGGGACAGGACCTCGCGGATCCTGGTGCCTCCTGGCTTTTCCCATGTACAACTTGATACGCAGCCTCATTTTTCCATGCGTGTCCCTGTCCCACCTCTCCTACCCATTGCTAATTAATGAGGTCCCTCCCCCCTTCCTTTTATTATTTATTTATTTTCCCCAGAGGGAATAAGCAGGGGCTGCTATTGACCTGGCTTTTAATACAGCTTTCAGAGACACATGCCTGCCACTGGCCATGGCAGTGGAAACAAACTAATGGACCGAGAGAGAAGGACTTTGCGTGAGAGGGCATGAGCATCCAGGTCACAGACTGGGGTGGTGGCCCTCAGAAGAAGGGGAACCTGCATGGCTGGGCACCCCCCTTGCTGAGGCACAGGGTCCTTCAGAGGCAGATGGCAGCACTTGGTGGGGTTGAAGTACCCATGGCCTGCTAGCTCTTGGGAGCATCATCTCCAAGGAGCAAGAGTCCAGGGAGCCCAGGCAAGGAAGTGGCAGCTGAGGCAAGCTGGGGCCACGGGCATCCACAGCTGAGGCAATGGAGGCGGCACACAGGCCAGCACTGCCACCCCTCCCTTCAGACGATGTGACTTTTGGGAGAAAAATGGGAAAAGGTTGCAATAATGCTAAGGGAAAAAGCATCACACAGCCACACTGGGATCCTAGCCCCCTCCATATGTTTGAATCTACTGGCCCTTTTCATGTCATGTTTGGCATCACAGTGGAGAAGACACCGAGGCGTTGAGGAAAACCCAGCTAAAACCCTCCTGTTGACAATAAAACTGGGAGAAAGCTGACAATGCTGTCACAACATTAGGGAGGGGAGAGAGCTGAGGAAGATCCAAGGGAGAGAACAGAGTGGAGGGAAGAGGGCAGAGGGAAGGAGAGGAGCAGCTGGAGTGCCGGAGAACTGAGGTGATGGGTAAACCTTTGCCCAGCAGGCACTCCTCTCACAGCTGTGCCTCTGTTGCCAAAATGGCACGTTCCTCGGGCACACATGGCCCATCTGATGGCACAGTGCAGTCACTCCTCCCAGTAAAAAAAGCGCTCTTTGCCTCTGCCAGGTGCACGCATGCCCACAAGCTCTGCTGAGACACAGCGGTACACAACAGCCTTCTGCACAGGTACTTCTGTACCTGCACGCTCAAATCACAGAGTACTCGTGCCCAAGTACAGACTGCGCGTACCTACATGTGTGTGCCACACTTGGGGACATAACCCATCCTATACCACAGCTCCATCTCATAAACACCTACAGCTTCATCTCATAAACTCACCCAATATTTTGGCTTTTGCATATGATATATAGAGCATCACCTTTCAGGTAGGTGACACTTCCCTGTCCTGTGCTCTCCAGAGAAGACACCTCTATTGCCCGCCATGGCATGACGTCCCCAGGCTCTCTTCTTCCTCCAGGACCTGATGGAGGGACTGCTTCCCCAAGACCTTCCCCTAATCCCGAGGGTCTGGCAGCTTGCTTTTTAGAAGGAAGACACTGCTTCTTTGTTTATCTGCCCACAACCTATATTTTTTTTCCTGTCTTACTTCTGAATTATTCCCTTGGCTCGTTATTGAAAGCTATTCAAACACCAGAAAGATAATGGGGAGAGGAAGAACTTTTTCCCTGTAAATAAGATCCAGGCACTGGTTCAGATCCTCCACCCCATGACAACCAACTACGTTGCTGTCACTCTTCCCAGCTTTCAGATGAATGTTGTTCTTGTTTTAAATAAGAAACACTCGAGAAACTTGTTTCATGTTTTATTTTTGGTGACACTTTTGGACGACCCTTTTGAAAAGAAACCGTCATTGGCACCTTTCAACTCACCCAAAACTTGCTCAGCAAAACATTTTGATGCACACTGCAACTAAAAATATTTTCAAGAAACACAACAATAATCTCGAACGGGGATAAGATGGGTTTGGATTTCCGTGATCAGGAAATGCTGTTGAAAAATGTCTCTGCTGCTGAAGAAATGCATTCATTTTCAACTCAGCTTGGGTTTGCCCAAGTTTTGCCCAGGAACAGAATGGGGCATCCCACTGCCCCAGCAGCTGGACGTGGGCTCGTGACCTCCGTGTGGCAAAATGTCTCTTCTGCTCAGTTTGAGCTTTAGCAGCCCTTTTTCACCTTTGCAGCAGGGCCTGAGGTCTCTCCTAGCTTTTAGATGGGCAATATGAAGTGGTCATGGTTTTAAATGTCACCAAAAAAAACCAAACCAAACCAATCCAAAACAAAAGTAAACCACAACAGAAAAAAATGCCTTATCTTCCCAGCCCATTAAGGGCTTGCTCTTGCCCCTGCGAAGTCGATGGGACTTTTGCCATCACCCGTGGTTAAGAGCAGAGCTGGGCCCTAATGGAGCACCACTAATTGGAAAACCCCGCAGGCGCCGACCCTGTGCTAAATCCGCAGAGCCGAGATGGGATGTTGTGGGCTGTGCAGGAGGGGGAGAGGAGGGAAGGCAGCTTGCTGGGATGCTGAGAGCGTGGGGCAGCGTGGGGGCAGCTGGGGCAGGTAGAGGGGGACAGCAGGGGGATGGGGAGGCAGGGGGGCCAGCCTGCCGACACTGGGATTGATGCGGGATCCATCCCGCTGCCCGTGGGATGGTATCCCACCACCGGGAGATGTCGAAGCAGGAGGAGCTGAGATGGTAGCAGGTTCTTGGAGGGGCTACACAAACTTCTCCTCCTGCCGTGGTCAGCAGGGCGGGGGTCCTGCGCTCCCCAGCCCCACTATGTTCCCGCCGGCAGCACCCAGCGCAGGGAGGCCGAGCGGCACCGCACAAACCGGGGAGCCCGGCCGTTGCTCGGCCTCAGAGCACCATCTAGAGATGACAGCAAGGCTGGCATCCCCGCAAGTCCCCTCAAGTCCCCGCATCCCTGAATTTCCCCGCATCTCCGCAGGTCCCCGCATCCCCAAAGCTCCCAGCATCCCCGGGCTGGTCCAGGGCTGCAGCCGGCCCCGGTGTGGTGGCGGTCGCGGGTGGAAAGGTGTGATCCTGAGGGAAGGCAGGCTCTGAGAGGATCGGCACCCAGTGCCAACGCGGCACCCATCACCTGCACTGAAGGTCTGCCCACCTGACAGCCAGAGTGGGGCTTGGACAGAGCGGCCACTGACTCTGGAAGCAGTTCAGATACCCGTTGCCACTCCAGTTTCTTCTTGGGGAGAAGCCTGCAAAGCCGCTCCCGCCCTGGGAAGTTAGGCAGAGATGGTCTGGGTTCGGAGTCAGGTCCTCCTAGTTTTCGCCTTGCTGCCTGCCTGCCCTTCAGTCATCACCTTGCAGCCCTACCTGGCTGCATGTGCTCAATGGATGAGATTTGCTCTGTTTTTCCCATTATTCAGCCCCGTGGCACAGCACACACAACTTACGCTGTTGCAGGGCGCGGCTGCCTTTCCCCTGCCACAGGCCATGGGCAGTGAAACTGCGTGGAAGCAGAGAAATGGCCCTTTCAGACGTGTCCTCGCCAGCGTGAGGGCTCTCAGGTAGAGGGTTTGCAGTGCCCTGAAAGCTCTTGTGGCAACCAACCTTTTCATACCCCCTTGGGACATCAGATAACGACAGCTTGGCTTGAAAACTGTACAGAGTCTCCTGGGCATCCTCCAGTTCCCAGGGAAAGCAACACCAGCAGAGCAGTCAGTGGGCTATCAGTGTATTTGCTTACCTGTCACATCCCAACTTCTCGCCCATGATTATGTTGTGTCTGATTTACTTGGTCCCAGCACACAACGGTGAGAAGAGAGGAGAAGGTGACAGCGTCACTTCCCAAATTCTCGCCCGCGACTATGTCACGTCCGATTTACTCGGTCCCAGCACACAACGGCGAGAGGAGGGAGAGGTGACTCAGATTCACTGACTCCCCTAGTTGGAATAAGGTACATACAATACCGGTCCGTAGGTAAACAGAGACTTTTATTCAATACTTAAGCTCATTGGTAAATAATTGGGTAGCAGAAATACTTACTGTCTACCACACATGCGAGGATTTTATGCCTTGTGTTACTTACTAGAAAAAAGGTAAAAGAGTAAGAAGAAAGAGAGAGAGAGATCACTAGTCTGGGTTCCAGTGTTGGTCCAGCCAATGGGGGTCTCTGGTCTGTAGGAGCGCTCGTCCAGAAACTCCCCCTCTTTGTTAACAGGCAACACTTTTTATCAAGGTAATTTGTCCCTCCTACCATAGGTGAGGCTTAGCATGATCTAGGCAGAGTTAGGTGATGTTTAGCATGATCTAGACTGGGTTATGGATGATGTAACTTAGCAAACTAAGTAACTCCTAAACCTTCATGAGGCAAAGTTTGCTCAGTGGACACGGTATCTTTAGAAATGTAAGAAATGCAGTAATGGGCTAAGGCAAGGCCACCTTGTCTCCACAAGGTTCCATCCCCCAACCACATCCTGTTGCGGGGTCATGACACCCGTTCCGCTCTGTGAATGTCTGAGACAGATTTAAAGGCACTGGGGGTCTCCATCCCTCCTGCTCCCTTATCAAGCTTTGCCTCCCACCATTGTTCACACCCTTCTGAGGAAAACCAGTTCCCTGCTCCAGGGGGTCACAAGTTAGCCTTGGTCAGTTGGTCTCCTACGTTACCTTGAAGACACCGCCTCCAGAAGGAAGCATCTAGTGGGGGGAATTCCTCTGCTTCTTGGGCAGCCTGGCACACAGGCCCCAAGCGACTGGCTAGCAAAGTCAGGTCTGTGTGGAGAGACAAAACGCATGTTGTCAAGCAGAGCCATGTGATTTCGCTGCCCTGATGCCTGCGAAGAAATTCAGGATGGACACAAACATCATCCTGAAATAGTCTGTGAGACACTGGATATTTGAGCTTTATAAGTTGGTTTTTTTTTTTGGCCTCTGAAATAAGAAGGATTATTTTGGTGCTGGCCCCAGATTTGAAATAGCACATCTTGAAACCTGGGACTTGGTAATATTTGGGTCCCTGGCTGTAGTGCATTGACAGAGTTGTTTGAATGTCCCAGGGCTACTGTCACTGAAAGAGTTAGGTGACGGTCTGTACGATACAAAGCCTCGTTACAGAAGCCGTGCAACTGAGAGAACAAGCAGCTTGAAATTGCTCCTGACAGGTGATTAGATGCTCATCCAGCAGAAGACTCTGTGTGTCTATCAGGGACCCGACACAGGCCTGCGCACTACTCCTGGGGTATCAAACAGAGGAAGATGAGCTGACGCAGAAACTCCAGAGAAGACTTTGAAGATATATATAACACGACCTGCAGCCTGCACGTGTTTCTCTCAGGAATAAAATAATGAATCAGTTGGAGAGTGGGTGCAGGCACATGACAGGCGATGCAGACCTATAGCAGAACACTCGGTACGACAGAGAAGGAGCTGGCTAAGTGCAAGCAAAAGTGGAGCCATCATTTAGCTCCAGGCTGCTGGGTTACGCCATGTGCCTTTTGCTCTCCGGGACACAGTGCTGTGCTCACTAGCAACCAGGCTGCCTTGAACAGAGAAACTTATGTGACCCATCCAGCGCTGCATGAGGCTGTAGGGGAAGTTGGGGAGAGCTGTGATGAGAAACAGCTGTGGAGTGGAGAGCTGCAGACACGGGCTGACTGGCTGCACCGGGGTGCCAGGGTTCAGTAATTGGGAGCCCTAGGGTACCCAAGGAGCCAGGGGAACTGGTAGGGGCTGGTGAGACAGAGTGGTCTGAAGTCAGTGCAAGAGGGAAGCCAGGGTGAGAGCAGCCAGCAGCGGTTGCTGCAGAGGAGGTACAGGGTGTGCTGGTGGAGTTGTACCACAGTTGTACCATTCAAGATGAAGCTGCACGCTCTCTGCTGCTCTGTTTGAGATACATCTCTCCCACAGCGGTCAGATGGTCTCACGAGCTTGAAATGCCCTGTCAGCTGTTAAAATGCGTAAGCAATTTGTGAAAAACATGGGATTTTCTGAGTTACTGAGTAATTATCTGGTAATTTGTCCCACGGAGAACCCTCTAGAGCCCTCAGGTCTTCCACGTGTCCAGTTGTGCTTGCTCCTGTAGTTACAAGAGAAGGGGAACAGGAGCTACTCCTGTTCTCGGACAGAAAGAATGGAGAGGGGGAAGGAAGAGGCTGACAGCAAGGCAAAGTGACTTGCCCAAGATCACGAAGCAATCAGTGGCAAAAGGAGGAATTTAATACGCCACTGTAGGTTTAACCTGTCACCTCTCTGCACAGATGGGGACATTGCGAGTGATAAATGAACAGGGAGTGGTTCCCAGAATAGCTCTCTGCCCATCCTGCATCTGAAGCTGCAGTCAAGCCATGGCCAGGACATTGTACTTCCCTAGGTACGTACACAACGCCTATCTCCTTCGTACCACTGCCTATGACTTCAAACGGCAGCTCTGACGGACCAAGTGCAGTGCATATTCCCAACTCAGATATCCCCACCCTCCCGATATCTGCAGGTAGGAAATGGGAGCTGTTGGGCCACAGTACATCTCCCAAAATGCGGGGCTTTACAGATACAAATCTGCACTTTCAAATCACACCTAGAAGCGAACAGCAGGCCGTGGCAGGCTCAGACGAGCACGTCCTGAGGTCCCTGATGAGCGACAGCGCAATGCAAAGCAGAAGCAAAAATCCACAACCCCAGTCCTTGCAGGGAATAAGTCTCCAGCTGCCTCTCGCCTTTCGCTGCGTGGGATGGGTGGTGAGATGGCCTTTTGTTAGTCAGTGCCCTGTGCCTGGCGTTCAGCTGGCGAGGACAGGCTGTCCCTTCCAGAGAAACCCCTTGCATAAGAATTAAAGAGGAGCCAGGCTGAGATGCTGAACTAATCCACCAAGGCATGCCGGGAAGCTGCATTTTAAGCCATTCTCCCTGCCCTCCCGTCTCCCCCTGCGTTGTTTATCTCTCCTGTCCCTCCCACAGCTGTACGTGAATTATCCTGACTGGGCAAGCTGGTTTCATAACTGCCTGCGCTACATCCTGTCCTCCCACCCCCCACAAGTCCGCATGGGAGATGCTTATACACGGGAGGGGTTTTAGCTACCACCGGTTTGCGCCACTGTGAATAACAAGCCCACATGGACGCCGCTCCTCCCGCCTCCCACACACGCAATAGCTGCACGCTGCACACGCATTTTGCTACTATGGCCATGTTCGCTCCCCTGGCACAGGCACACAGGCTCCCACCGCATACTTACATCGCAAGAGTGCTTCATGTGCGTGTGACGCTCGGTGAGCTCATCAGTACGCGCGAAACTGGCACACTTGTCATTGTCACAGGCGTTCAGAGCTACCGCCCCACCTGCTCCCCTGCCACCACGTGCTCCTCACCCATCTCCCATCGTTATGTATGTGATACCCTGTCCTCCTACAGCTGCATCCTTCACATAGGACTTGCAGCTCACCCTCGCCATGGACACCTGTGTGGCACATACGTACATGGCACATGCCAAACACGCGCTACACACAAATGGGGCACTGCGCATCATGGGATCATAGGATAATTTGGGTTGAAAGAGACCTCAGGATAGCTCTGGTCCAGCCTCCTGCTCGAAGCAGGGTCAGCAAAGAGATTAAACAAGGTTGCTCAGAGCTTTATCTGGTCTCTAAGGATGGAGACTGCACAGCCTCTCTGGGTAACTTTTCCCCACGCTTGACTGTCTTTGGGGACAGAAAGATCCTCCTTGTATTCAAGCTGCACCTCTCTTGTTTCAGTTTATGTCCATTGTCTCTCTTCCTCCCACTGTGCACCACTGTAAAGAGCTTGGCTCTGTGTTTTACCAAGAATCCCAAGTCCTTTCCCACAGAGCTGTTCTCCATCTGGCAGGTCCCCAGCCCACATCATGGCCAGGGACTCTTCCTTCCCAGGTGCAGGGCTGTGCATTTGCCCTTGCCAAACTCACAATGCTCCTGCAGGCCCATCCCTCCAGCCTGCTTTTGTCTCTACGATGGCAGCCTTGCCCTTGGGCATACTGACTGCTTCCCCCTCCAACTAGGCATCATCTGCAAGCTTGGCAGGAGAGCATCCCATCACCTCCTCCAGATCATTGACAACCATGTTAAACAGGACATGTCTCAGGACAGGTACCCCACCTGGTACCAGCCTCCAGGCAAAGTACAACCCATTAACCACTAGCCCTGAGCCTGAGCAGCCAGCCAGTTTTTTTACCCATCTGCCTGTCCATCTACTGAGATCGCAACACCTCTACTTGGATATGAGGACACTGTGGGAGACTGTGTTGAAAGCCTGTCTGAATTCAAGATAAATGACTTCCACTACTCTCCCCTCAGTCACAAATCCATTCATTTTATCAAAGAAGGCGAGCAGGTTGTTCAGGTACGATTTACCTTTGGTAAACCCACACTAGCATTTGCTAGTCACCTTCTTCTCCTTCATGTGCCCAGAAATGTGTTCCAAGAGGACCCACTCCAGGGCTCGAACAAGACTGACCAGCCCGTAGTTCTGAGGACCAACCTTTCGGCCTTTTTTGAGGAAGAATGCAGTATTTGCCTTTCTCCAGTCATGAAGGACCTTCTTCAATCTCATCTCCAACCAGCCTCCCAAACACAAGCTGTTTTTTTCAAAGCTGAATTTCCTCACATCTGACCAGTCCTATACTTCATTTGGTCTGACCTGCGTATCTTCCTACAGGGGCAAATATGGCTTCTTAGTCCTCCATCACCTTCCTCCTGCTGTTCCGAAGACAGAGAGAGAGAGGGCTGTGTCTCTGAACCCCAGGGTTGTTTCTTTTTTCTTTGGGCTGCTCTTCTCACCAGAGGCTTTGAGAAGTTCGCACTGCTACCAAAAGCCGTCCCCAGTGCCATGCATAAAGGGAGACGGGAGCAGAGAAGCCTGATCCCACCCCTCCAGGAAGATGGGATGGGGCTGCCTCAGCTGATGGCTTTGCCACAGGACGTAGCCATGGGGCAAAAGCCCACACAGAGAGAAGGACCAGTTCAGCTCCTTTTCTCCAAAAAAAACATGGGTTAGAATTTCTTAGAGGGAGACATGCTGCTTTCAAGGTGAGGAGGAATCGACAAGACTTGGCAAGGCAGAGGTGGTGCCTCCCCTGCATCTCTGCATCCAGCCCAGGATGCTGGGCCAGGTTCTTCCACCAGCCTCAGGTGCCCTGGTGCCGGGGGAACACTCAGCGTGCAGGCAAGGAGGATGAGGTTACATGTCTTCAAGCAAGATCCTGCTGATTCAGCCCTGAGTGCAGCTCCTGCCAAGGAACCTTGACCCTGACCTGGAGTCCTCTGCTACATCCACCCTGGTCTGACACAGCTCTGAGGGTGCACCTGAATTTTCCTGATTGTTTGTTTGTTTTCCATTAGGTCGTGTTTTTTTTTTTTTTTACACAGCAAGCCAGCGTGGGTGTAATAAATAGAGTCAGTTGCAAACTAACAGAAGCTGGGAACACCACAAGGATAAAAAAGGCAAGGTATATGGAAAAAAGCAATAAAGAGCCTTAATTATAGGTGTGGCCAGGAGCAGCTCCTATTATTAAGGTTGCCGACACTTCCCCTTTTAAGACTCTGTTTTCACTTGCTTATAACTTTGTCGAAGTTCCACCACTGGAGCAGAACTTTTCCATATAAAGTGTTTGCCTCAGCTTGAACGGGGCACCTTTATTTAGCTCTTTTTTAAAATGTTGGCCCACCACTGTATTTCCTGGGTTGGAGGAAGTATATATATGGCCCAGGGGATGAAAGCTCCGGATCTTCTGGGCCCTCAAGCAAGGCTTGGCCTTGGGCAGGACATCAGTTTTTCTGTCACGGAGGCCGTGTTTTGCCAGCTCCATGAAGCCCCACTGCTCTCCCCCACTGGCATGGACAAATTACATGGTTTTGCTAAACACAGGAGGAAGACTTGTCACAGCTTCATAGCTACAAAGATTTCAGCTTTGCTAACCTACCCAGCCCTCGCTTGGCTTCTGAGGCTGGCATGACAGCCTATGGGCTTATGGAGGAGCAGGGCTGAAGGAAACCAGGAGGGCTTTCCCTTCAAGGGTCACATCTTGCTGCTCTGCGTCAGGCACTGGGCTGACTCCTTCAGTGTCTCCCTCTGCCCTGCACTCCCAGCCACCTCTCTTTTGGCTTCTGGGAAGCTCAGTGGAGGAAAACCCCTGATTTGAATAGGGAAGGGATGAAACTCAATGGGAAAGCACCAAAAATACGGGGAAAAGCAAGTGAAACTAGGAGATGGATGAGACTAGGAGCTGAAGGGAGACACTGGGGATGGTTGTGCAAGGGGCTGTTGCCTGGGAGCTGCCAGTGTGACGAGGGCTAGCTGAGCAGGGGAATTAGGAGCAGAAAATGGGGCTGGCTGAGGCAGTGAGATGGGGAATGGGAAGAGCAGAGGAGGGATGACTGGCAGCGGGGTGGGCAGGGGGCACAGGATGGAGGCAGACAGCGCTCAAACTATTTGCCTGGGGAGTGGGGGATTCTGGTGACAGATGGGCACTGGGGATACAGGAGAGTTGCCACCAACTGACTGACCAGGAAGGCTTGGACTGGTGACAGGGAGCAGCTTGTGTGGAGAGGGACAGCACGTGGTGGGAAGGCTGGGACTGACTGGCCAAGGACACACTGCGGGGCCAGACTGGTCCTGTCTGGGCAGGAGACTGGGCCTGGGGGCGCAGTGGGGAAGAGACAGGGAAGGGCAGGTGGACTTGGGAGGGGGCAGTGGCTGAGCCCAGAGCACAGGACTTTGTGACAAGCCTGAAAGACGGGAAACCAAAACTGGGAAAGCTTGGAGGGGACAAGGGGAGCAGGAAGGACAGCCATATCAGCTTGTGCTTCTGGGACCACAGATTTCTTCAGTGCCCGAACAAGAGTCTTTTCCCAAGACTTCTTCCCAAGTCCTCTTCCCAAGTCCTACTGCTCCTGTGCTGCTACCCCAAACGCCACCCGACAGCACGTCTCACCTCTCACCAGCTCTGCTCCTCACTGAGGACAACAGGCCGCAATTGCTATCTGCTATATTAGAATACACATTTCTCATCCATGAGAAATGGCAGCACCAAGGCTGGCTGTACAACTGCCCTTCAACGTCCTCATGCATATGAATTTCGGTTGAGTCTTTAATTATGTGGCCACAGATTTATTTTCCACAGGACACCTGCAGCACACAGGTTAGATGGTGCTCTGGATGAGTCTGGGCTGTGCTATGACGAAGGCTCTTTGCAGGGACTCAGCATCACCTTTTCCTTTTTTATTTTTTTCCCAAAAGTGTGAAGAAGGAGTGACTCATCACTGAGACAGCTCTGTGTTGGCCTGGATCCCTGCCCCTGCCGCGGATTTCCTACCTGATGCTGAGGGAGTCACTCACAGCAACCTTTTCAGAGGTAGCTATTAGCTATGTTTTATTTATTTTGGCGTTTTGCATTGTTTTTAGCCTTGTGCTATCCTGGGATCCTGACATCTCATTTGCAGGAGTATTTATTGCTCCCTGCTGCATGTGAATGGGGACTTGCATTTAACTGTAGAAAAAGCTTTAAAATGCGAAGTGCTCTGGCAAAGCGCTCAGATCAGCATCCCCACCTTGCAGGCTGCACTTGACCTTCCCTTCAGGAATGCTGGGTCTTCTCTAAAACACACTACTTTCTTGTTTGGTATGAGTATTGAAAAGGCAAACCCATTATTATTTGGGAAGTACTGAGAAACTAGAGTGTGTGTTCCATAAAAAAAAAGACCCTGTGAACAGTAATAATTGTTTTTTTTGAGTGGGGTCTGCATGCTCTGAATAAACTGTGAGTTAATGCTTTGAACAACTCTGTTCTGCTCTGTTGGATCTGTCAAGCCACAGGTACCTGCCTCCTCAGGAACCTCTGCTCTTGAACTGCAGGTAGAAATGCGTTTGTTCTCACTTCTCATCTTTTCTTGCTTTCACTGGCCTTGCAGAAGTCGAAGTTCAGCACAGAGTTAAAGTTTTCTCTGCTGTTTCCCTGATTCCTCACACTTCCCTAGCACAGGCAAATCTCTCTGTGAAGAAGTGGCTTTGGTCTTCAAAGCAGCACGTCCCTCTGCGGATAGTGGGTGAAACGGGATTCTGCTCACTGTGGATCAGGCAGAGCTGCCAAACACAACCTGGCATTTCTCTGAGGCCTGCTAGGTCGCTGGAGCTCACCTTTCCCATGAATTTTACTAGGTGCTATGAATATCATATATGGTCACACTGGAAGACCACCCAGCAGTGACACTGTGAACAAAGGGGGCAACTCTAATCCTTCTTCTCGTTTCCTACCCAAAGAATAACATGGTGGGCAGTAGTGAGGCTGGGTGGGTGCCCAATGAACTATAATCCCTTTGGCTACATCAGCCCTCAAGATTCAGCCCAAGACACGTTACCATGGGTTCCCTCTGCAGCCCTGTAGTGTGAGCACTGAGGACTGCCTGAGAACCTTCCCATGTGAACAGGACAGCAGCCAAAGGGCCTGCAAGCAGAGCCACCCTGTGCAGCCCATCTTCTGCTTGCCTGCCTTCAGCAGCAACATTCCCTGGATCATCTAGGGATGCTTTGGCCATGTCTGAACCCCATGAAAGGTAGACATGAGGTGTCCCAGGTGCAAGTCCCCCAGTTGCTCAGCTAAGGTGCTTTGCTGGAGCCTTGACTCCCTTCCATGCTCTACACCCAAATATCATTCCCAGGCAAACCAGGGAAAAGGGATGAGGTGAGGCCTCCTGGGGTCTCATCCTGGCATGGGGTTGTGAGCGTGGCTGCAGCTCCTGCTGGGTCTGGGAGGTTAAATGGCCTTCCAGGTGCTGTGGTTTAAAGAAATTCTTAATGCACCTTTGTTGTTGTATTCCAGTGGCTAATACAGGGCTATGTTCATTTTTTGGAGAGGTGTATGGACAGGAAAAGATGCTTGTGGCTACTGCACACCAGTGTAGTAACTGGAGAGGAATGGCGATGACCCAGCACAGATTGTGAGCATGGATTCTGCCTGTCCCTCAAATTTCTTCCCTTCCCAACCCAACCCCAAACTCTCTACTTGGGGTCCTGCTGCTTCTGTTATATATAACACCTACCTTTTTTTAGACACTGGGGCAGAGTTACCTGTTGTACCACCAGAGCACTGACAGTCCTGATGGAAACAGGGTCCCCGTGATACTGGGTGCTACCCACATAGCCAAAACCAGCAGCCCCTGGCCCAGGCTCCCTAATATAAATCACTCCGTAAGAAGAGGTGTAACTAGGCAATGCTTGGAGAGAAAAAGGTGGGTGTTATTAGATCACGTGCTTAGCCAGGCTAACAGTACTAAAAGCTTGATTACAATTCAATTAAGGGAATGTTTCTAATTAAAGAGTTCTTATTTTAAGCCCTAAATGATTAAAATAAAGGTAGCTGAAGTGTCCATACACACATTCTGATTTCATCCCCAAGGACTGCGTCTACGTTCGGGATTTCTTCAAATTCCCTCCTGCTGCCTCCGCCAGCAAGAGGGGGCGAGCTGGCATGGCCACAGTCCTCCCCGACCCTGCACCCACCTGCCAGGCAGCGTCACCCCAAATTCCGCTCCGACCTGCCACGCCGAGAGCTGACTCTCCTGGGATCCGATTTGGATCCATCCTTCCAGAAGCCCTCTCTGGCAGAGCCCGCCTCACTCAGTGCCTGTACGGGCCTGCGCCTCACAGCAAAGTTGTGAGCGGTGTTGGGCTCCAGCAAATTCCCTCTTGGCTGATGTGCCCTCCTCCGCCCAGGGTAGGAGGGCAAGCCCTCAGCCGGATTCGGCAGTGACTGCGTAATTTATTACCTATCTTCCCATCTGTTTGCTGTTACGTAAGCTGTGAAACTACAGGGGTTCAACAGAGCATGTGTAAGGAAATGTCATTACTACGAAAAACTCAATTAAATTTTAACTTCTCGGAATGGAGACAAAGTTCTGTGATAAAACCAGCCCAGCAGTGACAGAGGGAAATGGCGCCATTTCCTGAAGTGTTGCATAAAACCAGGAACTATTTGCAGGTCTCAATGGTCCATCAACTCGTCGCGGGCCAGGATTCAGAGCGATGCGGCCCACCATCTTGATACGACCTGAAGCAACGACTGCTTTCTGCACCGCACAGTGCGGGCAGGGCTGCAGCTCGGGCCTCTTGGTGCCAACAGCCCATGCTTACATTGTGTGTTTGGAAGCTATTTGTTGGTGGGCGCCCTGTGGGCCTCTGTCCGTCCGCATTGTGGTTTACGCATGGGTACTGACATTTGTGTGGATTTGCAGGTGCTTCACCCAAGGGGTGCTCCCCGCTCCTGAGGAGCCCTGACCCTCTCTGTGGGGTTGGGGCAGCTCTGATGCCTCATGGGCCTTCCTGCTGGACCCCCACTTGGCATCCATCGTGATGGGACCTGGCACCCTTGTGCGAGGATCCCAAAGCGGGGCCAAGGGCTGATGACTCCGCTGGGGAGGCAATGGCGCCATATTGGGGCTGCCCATTGCCCCCCACTGCAGCGGGGTGCCACAGGTGGGCTGTTGCCCTGCTCCCCCTCGCCGAGGGGAAGCCTTCAGCGGGGAGCCCAGTGACTCCTGAAGGGAAACGTCCCCCAAACCGCCCTGTGTGCGGTAGGGTAGGCCTGCCCCTCGCCGGGGCTGCGGGGGAGGAAGGCCGGGCGGGAGAGCAGCGGTAACAGCGGCGGGCGGTTGCCCCTTTAACGGCAGGCGGAGGAAGAAGAGGAGGAGGAGGGCCGGGGCTGCGCTGGGTGACATCAGTGGGTTTGGCTCCGGGGCTCAATGGAAACTGGGTGAGCGCCGGGCTGTGCCGAGCACACGCCGGCTGGAGGGGACGGCGAGCGGGCGGGAGGCGGCAGGCAGCGCCGCGCCGCGCCGAGCCGAGCCGAGCCGAGCGAAGGAGGGACGCGCCGGGCACGGCCGCCACCAGCCCTCCCCAATCCTCCGTCATCCTTCCCGCCGCGGCCGCCTGGCCCCCTGACAGCCGGCGGAGCAGCAACCCCACACGGCCCCCTTCCCGTCAGGGTGGGTATGGGGGGCGCCGGCCTCCATCTTGGGGCGCAAACCCCGGGGGAAAGGCGGCCCCTCCGGCTCTTTGTGTGCGCGGAGGGAGGGGGAGGGGGCGGGGAACGGAGGGCAGGGCGCGATGCGTTGGGCCGGGGGGGGCCGGTGGGGGACAAAAGCCCCTTTGTGGGGGCGCGGGGAGGGGGTCGCCCCCTCCGGCGGCGGTGGATTTCGGGGGGAGGGGACTCCCCGCTCTTCCTCTTCTCCCCCTGGACGGGTCCCTGCCTGCCGGCGGCGCCGGAGCGAGCGGGGAGGGGGTGCGGTGCTGTTCTCGGCGGGGGGCTGAGGGGGTCCCGGTGGGGGGGGGCTGCTCCCCCTGGGTGATTTAATCCTCCCCCCGCCGCTCACTGATGTTCCTTGTCTCTCTTCCCAGCCCCCCTCATCGCCTGTTTCGGGGGGATCTGCGTTTGGGGATGTGTGTGGGGGTGGAAGGAGGGGGTCGGTGTTTCCTTTTGTGCGGGGTGGGGGGCGGGAGGGGCGGGGGTCTAGGGCCGGGAGCGGCGGGGCGGGGGGGGGATGGGGACAAGGAGAAGTTCAGCGCCGATCCCGGGGGTGGTTGCTTTTTGTTACTTACCCGGAAAAATAGCAGTCCGGGTAAGGCTGTCTTCGCGTTGTGTTTTGCCTGTAGGGGGTGGGGGTGTAAGGGACGTCTTTATTATTTTTTTTTTTGTGTGTGTGTGTGTCCCCATTTTCCTGTTGTGGCTATTTCTTCCTCAGATATAGTCCAGATGCTCTGTTCGTGGGGTTTCTCTCCCCCCATCTTATCTGCTGCTCTCCTTTTTCTAAGTGTGAAAGGATCTGTTGGGGGGGGGGGGCGGTGTTTGATGTTTTGCATTTCAATCAAAATGTAATTTTTCTCTTTTTTTTTTTTTTTTCCTTCCCTTTTTCAAGCCAGTTCAATTTATTGTTTTGCCAGCCTCTTCCTTTATTCCCTTCACACACACACACACAAAAAAGCCATGTAAAGCCTTTATGGTCTATGGGCAAAGCACCCTTGCTCCCCACACTTCCCCTGAAAGCCGGAGAGGTGCTGGGCTCGGCAGCCTCCATTATGGAGCCGTGGGTTTGGTTTTTTTTGCGTGGCCTTTGCTACACGGGGCATCTCCTCGCTCCCGATCCCGTCAGGTGGGACCGAGGTGGCCCTCCTTTCCTCTCCCCGCCCCCCCTCCGCCCCCCCACCCCCCCCCCCCCCCCCCCAAGATGGTCCCTGCATCTTCAGTCGCCATCGGTGCTGGCACAGCGGTGCGAGATCAACTCTGTCGTGTGTTTATATAATGGCCTTTGTGCCTGTACGTGGGTATTTTATATTATATAAAAGGGGATTGGTGCAAAATGGTGTGTGTGGGGAAGCAGCGCTGGTGCCTGGATAGTATTTATTTATTTTTTTTTTTCTTTTTGAGGCTGTGTAGTATGTTGTAGGTGTCTGTGTAATATTGGATATATATTCACGTATGCAAACGCTCATGCAGAGCACACACTTGCTTTGAGGTTGTGTGTGCGTGTTAATCCCTTATGGAAAACTAAATGGTTTAACTAAATGATTGCCCTGCAGCCCCTGGGAATGCCGCCTTGGCTGGAGAGCGCAGGGAGGGTGGCAGGGCAGGGAGGGTTAAGCCTGCTAGAGGGGAGAGAGGGAGGGACAGCTTTTTGAATTTTATGCATATAAATAATATATAGAGAGTAATATACATTTCATATACAATAATATAAATTTTATCCATGAGATTTTCTTTCTTCTTCTTGTAATAGTAGACCTGAGGATTAGATGATAAGGGCGGAAGCTGTAGATGGTGGGAGTACGTGTGTGAAGTCGAAGCAAATGTGGTGGACGTTTGAACTCTTGGAGCAGTTGTTGGGGGGTGGGATGTGTGTGTCCTGCCCCCTTACCATGAATCCAGGCTGTTGCTCTCTGGCTATTCTCCACCCAGGTTTTCTAAGCACACTTGTGTTAGTGTGTTGGGGGGAGATAAGGCAAAATGACAGCTGTGTGAGACCGTGATTTTTCACTCCATTATCCTGCTTCCCGCTTCCACCCCCTTGCCCTGGAGCATTTTTTAGATTCCCCTTTGGAGCCTGTTGCTTAATCAGCTAGAAGGGCTGCTGCCTCGTTGTGCGAGAAGCCCTTCTTAACAGCCCTTCTTAACCTGGCTCCTGCCTGTCCCAGGACGATGGGACCAAATTTAGGCTTGGGACTGTGGTGTTGCAGAGCGGTAACTGCTGTGCCCTGGTGCGGAGGGGACCCCACCAGGACCTATGGCCCGACCTCTGCAGCTTGCTGGGCTCTGCTTGCCCTGGCTGGGAATTGGACTCGAGTGGAAGTGCTCAGGGTTCGCAGGCCTGGGCAGACACGGCTCTACAGGAAGAGCTGTCTTCCTGACGGTGGTGTGACGGGTTCCCGGGGACACAGACCTTTGATCGTTTATTGGAGTAGGAGCGTAAGCAAGTCAGATGTATGTTAATATGGTTATACAGAACAGCAGGCAGCGGATAAAAATCATGTCTGTTTGCTGCGCCCTCACCCAGGTACGCCTGCCTCCTGATTCAGTTCCCAAGGCTCTGCCTGCATTCCTTGTAGTAAGAAAGTCAGAAATAGCCACAGGGTTTTGTAGACTTTAGACGCACAGAAACCCACATGCATAAGTAAATACTAGGTGAGGGGACTCCACCTCTTTAAGTGTTTTGTGTGTGGTTTCTGGTGACTGGAGCTCTGCTTTCAAGGTTCACAATGTCCCCTGAATGCCTTGATAGGATTATTTCCCTGTACGTCTCTGCAGCCCGTCCATTCCTCTTTCCGTAATCCCATCTCTTGGGGCAGGAGAAGCAGCTCTGGGTTTATAGTATGCCCAGAACGTAGCTGGGATTAATTTTTTTTTTGTGCTGGCGTATCACAAGGTCGATCCTCCCTTCTTTCCTTCAGTGCTTCCTTCCCACCAAGCTCCACCAAGGGAAAGTTCCTCTCACCTGCTTGTGAAAACATGAATCATTCCTCACCTTTCCTGTCCCCAACAGGCTCTGTGTCTGTATTTTGTACGCTAATAATGTGGCATTGCATAAATTAGGAGTGTGGCAGATCCCTCTAAAAGGAGACACATTGACTGTCTCAGGATGAGCTGCGGATCCTAGAATAAGTTGGTGGCCGTGGAAGGGCCAAGGGAAAAGGGGCCAATAATGAGTGAACTGCTAGAACTGCGTTTGGCCAAGGTGTTTGCAGCAGAAGGTGAGGGAGAACAAACTCTGTGGCCATGGTCATTCCACCTAGTTGGTTTTCTGTGGAAGGTGGTGAGTAGGCTAAGCCTGGGCATGTTGATGGTGTATAGCAGGTCAAAGGGTTAGCTAATCATCTCAGGTAAAGGGATGAGGAAAGGCCTGAGTTGCTCAAAACAAACAGCTGGCACACCTAGGCAAGAGAGACGCTCAGGTAGACCAAAAGAGGCTATGATCACATCAGCAGAAGCGTGTGGAGATAAGCAAGTGGCGTTCCTAGTCAGTGCGCACCACGCCTTGCCTCGCAGGGTTCAGTTCAGTGATGTCTCCTCCCTGTCCCCTGTGCCAGCCCCCGCCTAGGAGCGATAGAGTCGCTTGCTCCTGGCAGTCTATCTGTCTCTCGCAGTGCTTGGGTCCTGTGCTTCACTGCCACCGAGGTGCTGGTCTAGGGCTGGACCAGAGCATGGTCCTTCTCATAGGATTTCTTGTGTCTGACGAGGTTACCACTGTCCTGATGCCAGGTACTGTATGTTACAAGGAGCAGTACCATCTCTCTTCACAGTGGTGTGATCACCCACTGAAACCTTCTTAGGAGGGATTTCTTGCCCCTTCCCCAGTCTCTGCACAAAATGTTGGGGAAGAGATTCAATCTTTCTTCATTTCCATAACAGGAACACGGAAAACATGCTTGCAAGGGTCATGTTCATGCAGTGTTTCTAGCTGACCTTGTCCCTGGACATCCAGGAGATCAGGAGAGGTGACAGAGGCCATGTAGAAAGTGAAACATTTCAAAATAAAAAACTGTACCCAGCCTCTGGATGAAGTGAGGAAGTCTCTTCTGTAGTCTTACATGATTCAGTTCCTGTTTTTGCTCTGACGCTGCGCTTTCTGTGCTTCTTTTCTCAGCACGACTGAACCATGGAGCTTCGAGTGGGGAACAAATATCGGCTGGGCAGAAAGATCGGCAGCGGTTCGTTTGGAGACATTTACCTAGGTGAGTGTGAGTCTCTGTCCTTCCACCTGCAAGGTTGTTTTTCTCAATTGTATCATTGTTTTGGGTTGCTTTTCTTGCCTGTTGATATTTGTGGGCACCGTGTAAGGTTGGAAGCGGTGGAGAGAAAAAGAGCTTCAAGGAATACTAGGTGCTGCTGGTCTTCTGATGGCAAAGAAAGTGGGATGAGCTCAGCTTTGCTTCGCAAGTATTGGAGAGACAGTGGTGTTTGATCAGGCTGACTTAGATTTGGACTATTCAGGGCATATTTGTCACACGCTCTGCTCCAGCTCTCTCACTTCCTTTTTTTGAGCTTGGATATGGGTATAAACTGTAAAGAGTGGGTTGTGGAAAGGGAGGAGACGGTTGTTCCCTCAGGGTAGAAGAAATAAAGTTTTGGGAAGATTGGTCCAGCACCTGTGAGAGAGAGGTCTGAGACTAGGAGGTGTAAAACAGGTCAGAAAAGCTGGCCTGGTTAAAGTCCTGGGGCCCAGATCTGTTAGATCTCTAATGGGATTTTGACTTAATATCTCAAATGACCTGAGCTGGGAGCTCAATGGACAGAGCCCATGAGACACTGGGTTTCCTGTTACCACGGCAGGTCACCTGGGGAGTTCTTCCAAGCCAGCATGCTGATGTGTAGATAGGTTCCCTGATGCTTTGCCTGCTGATGTTTTTATTGGCTCAAATCATGTAGGGCCAGAGTGGCGAGACTACCCGGCAGCCTGATCAATCCCTCCGTGAGAGCTGGTGTGGCTTTACCTGTTGATTAGTTCTCACCACTACCTGTTTAGCGGTTGCACCCTTTGGGTAGTTACAGATGGTTGTCGTATGCTCCTTGACTGTTAATTTCCTCAGTTGAGTTGTGTTTTGCTTCCCAGTACATCCACCACTCCTCACTCTTGCTGCTCCTTCAGTTTTTCCCATTTTGTCCATCTGCTGAGCAGCTTGGAGCCTACACAGCATTCGAGGAGTGGCATTTCCAGTGCTGGGCTGCGAAGGGCTACCCTTGAGTGGTCTGTAATGTGATGCCTCTGCATAGACTGCTTTGGGTCTTCTTGGCTTCCCCGATCACCAACACTGTATCGGGTTGCAGAACTGGCCTTAGCACACTGTCAGCTGTACTGTAGGAGATCTCTTCTAGGTTCTGCAACATCTTCCCATCTGTCCCTGAGTTCCTTTCGTTGAGTATCTCAAGTTCAGATTACTTTTCCCCATGTTTGTAAATCACTTTCTGTTTTCTACCTCTGGCTTTTATCTCCAGTTCCTTCTTGCTTTATTATTCTCTCTTGATTGGTCTTGGCAGCCTATCTTGATTAGGTATCCTGTGGGAATCATCAGTAACAGGCTTTGTTGCCACCTTTATCCAGAGCACGAACAAAGATGATGAATGATGGATCTGGGATCCCAGTTCCACAGTGTGCTACCTTCACTGCAGCCTACTCCTGTGTGTCACTCCTCTGTGGCCCTCCAGCCAGTTAGTGTCTCGAGTGATGGTGTTTTCAATTCCCACGTGCTAGGGATTGAGGAGTGATAGCCTGGACACAGTGTCTTCCACTTAAGCAAGTGCTTGAAGCCTTTCAGACCCTCTCTAGAATGGTAGTAGTTGTCAGGGTCTTGCAAAACATCTGGGAAGTGTGTGGAGAAAGAAGGGAGGTACTGAAGGGAGAGGCCTCTGCGTCACATGGGTCATCGACCTGTGCAGAGAGGGCACAGAGCTTTGCTCAGGTGAAGGGGTTGTGCCCGCCTTGCCCGTAACCAAACAGCATGAGAGGCAGAGGAAGCCGTGGTGCCCTGGTGTGGTGAGCACAGCGGGATGCCTCCAGCTGCTGAGTTCAACCAAGTTACTTGAATGCGGTATCAAAGCCCTTGTGATGTTCATTGAGGTGCGAGCCAGCATGTTTTGAAGCAGTGATAGTGAGACTTCTTGGAGCCTGGGTGACTCCCCAGCCTGGAGGGATCAGGCATGCAGTCTCTGATGATGCGTCTGGAGGACGCTTGTGCTTATGCTGTCCTCTCACGATCTGTTCTGCAGACAGAGGGACTCATTCACCAGGACTTCTCTCCTGCACCGGTTTCACCTCGCAATTCTCTCTCTTGATAATATTGTGGAGACTGAGCAGAGGCAGACAAGCCCTGTCTGTCTCTGAAGGCGAGCATGGTTTGTTCCCAGCTTCTCCCTCTCAGGATGTTAGTGCCTTCACCCAATCTGTAACCGATGGGTGCTGTGTGCTCTGCTCTTTGGGATTTTCTTGTAGGTTTTCTGTCAGAAGGAAACTTGAATTTCCACATGGGCATGCACAAAGGATGGATTCCTGTTAATCCTTGGCTGGGCTTAAAGCACAATGCCTTGCTTCCATGCTCCACCTTGGAGCAACAGATGTGCTGGGTGAGGATTCCCCCAGTGTTGGCTCAGCAGTGTGGGAAAGGAGATGCAGCTGCCCTGGGCCTTGACTACCCTGTTTGTGTCTAAAAATGGTCAGAAGAGCAAAACCCAGTTTGCAGAGGAATTGCTGAGACCTTCAGGCCAGCAGAGGAGCGGTGCTTTGTCAGAGATGTTGGCCAAGAGGCTGGGCAGGGTTGCTGGACGTGGTAGGAATCGTTTGGGCTGGGATGCACCAGAGGGAACTGGTGATGGAGAGGAGCTGGGGATGGTGGGGCAGACAAAGCATGCTGGGACCTGGCTGGCTGGGGACAGTTCCTGGTGGCAGGCTCCTCCCTTGCTGGGAGGGGAGTGCCTTCCCTTTGTTTCCTGGCCTGTTAACTCTCTCTCGCCCTATCTGACTTCTTCCATCTGTTCCCAGCCCTCCATTCTTCCCCCGCCAAGCTGGTGAGAGGGGAGCGGGCGGTGGGGAGAGAGAGGGGAGGTGCCTGTTGGCTTGCCCGATGCGCAGGGAGCATCGGTGTTTATTGTATCAGACATGCAGCGAGGCTTCCACTCCGAAAAAATCCTGTTCAGCCGATGACATCCTCTGTCCCCAGGGCCCCGTTTCAAACAGCTCATGATGAATGAGTTGGATTTGTGCAGCCCCCTCGGCGGAGCGAGACTGGGGGTGGATGTTAGGAATTATCCCCAATCCTACATGCGTCTCTCGAGTGGCTGAAGCTAGGCAGGCTCTGCTGCATTTGTCTGAAACGTAGTGCTTTTCAGTCTGAAGAGGGAGCAGAGAACTGTTGCTTTTGTACTTGTGTCTTTAAAAAAAGATGGTGGTTAAAGTGTGGAACAAAGGATCAGAGAGATTCTTGCCGGTGAATTCCCTCCTTGCAATGGCAATCTCTGTCTGGGTAGATCTCTATCCAAAAGATGGCAGAGGGAGCAACCTGAAGACATGTAGGAACACATGAAGTGTTCAGCTGGTGACCCCCTCAGCAAAGAACAACAACCCATTAGGTCTGATTGGTCCTACTTCTGCTGTTTCAGGCCATGGGGTTGTTTCTTCTTTTTCTAGGAGACTAACACGTGTGTTTGGGCCGTGTTGATCAATTGAATGGCATATTCACATTTTGCAACATCTAAGTTTTCTTGATGCTTTGCCCTGTCGTGTCCCTGTTCCCCCCACCCCGTCCCCCACCTCTTCCTGCTTTACATGCTCACAGATAACACTCCCCACCTGCAGACAGCCTGGTAGATGGCTGCGTCATCATCTTCCTAAACACAGAGAATAATGTGGAAATGAGAACTCGTTCATCTTTCCACTGTTCATCTTTTGGGGAGTAGGGTTCGTTCGAAATGCTAATACTACTGCTGTCAAAAGTCAACAAGACTTATCACTGCCTGTGTGGACTAGGAGAAGGAAAAGTTCCCCCAGGGAACAGACAAGGATGCTGCTGCACAGCATTTGGAGGAAAGTCTACACAAAGGCAGAGGGAGGAGAAGGGAAGGAAGCGCTCTTATCTATTTGTATGTCGTGGGTGGGTGTTGCCATGCTGAATGAGAGCCAGTGATTGAATGCTGATTTAAAAGGTAGCAATGTTCCTGCTGTGGTCTGAGCCCCTTTTCCTGCTGTTTTCCTCCTTGCTCTCCTGGTGCTTGTAAGAAGGGTCCTGTGGTGGAATGAAGGGAATGTACAGACTTGTTTTGCTAGTCAGCAGTTTTTAAGTGGAAAATGGCAGCATCTTTCCACAAGTAACCATTGGACAAATGGCTCTAGCTCTCAGGATGGCTTTTTCCCTTTCCCTTCTCCCTTCTTGAGTAAAACCCCTTATTAAATTCACCCCATTGCTTGTCCGTCCCCTCCCTCAGAACACCCTAAATAATTCCTCTCCCTCCTTAGTGTTTACAGCCTTCAAATATTTGCGGACTGTTGTCATGTCCCATTCTTCCTCCCCACCCTTCTTAGTTGTATCTCTTGTCTATGTTACATATTTAGCTCTTTTAATCTTTCTTAGTAAATCAATCCCTCTAGGCCCAGATCGTTTTTGTTCCTCTCTTACAAATTCCTAGCATCTTGTCTGTCTCGACTTGGCACTGTAGTGTCTAGATGACGTCTTTTTGCTAGCAGGCGGCTCTTGGCTAACTTTGTATATGAGCCAGAACTCTTTAACAGGAGATAGATCTCCTTAGGATCCAGAGGCAGAAGGGATCCACTTGTGTGAGCATTTCTGTTTTTCCTTTGGTCCCTGGCTCTGGAGGTGGTGTGTGAAAGAGGATGGATGGAGAGATCTAATCTGCAGCTGTCCTTGTGGACTCTGAAACTCTTATCACAGGGATCGGGAGGCACGAATTAACCAGATCTACTAAAACTAGCTGTGGGATATCTGCAAAGAATCACCTTTGACTCCATCTCATGTTTACCATGCATGTTCTGGAGTTGTTTATTTTATGACAGTGTTCATAAGCTGCTCGTGATCAGAGCTGCTCTCTGATTTGTGTTTGAGTGCAGCTTTTAATAGTTCCAGATATGAGGAAGGGCTTGTCTGTGTGTGTGAGAGAGGGAGAGAGAACCAAGTCTCGAGTGTCATTCCCGTGACCTGTGCAGAGATCTTAATTCTTTCCATTTTAGGATGATGTGAAACATCTGGAATCCTCTCAGCTACTACGAGAGAAAGGCCAGCCTGTTCCTCCTTTGACAGTGCACTTTGGGACCAGAGTGCTGGCTTTTGTGGCTGGCAGCTCAGTTCTTTTCAGAAAGAAACGTGTAGGGTGGTGGTTTTGTGTCGTTGCAAACTATCTAGCAGTACCTTCAACAGAGGCATCCGAGTAGCTTAATTCAGTACCAGATTCAGTTTATTTCTTCACGCTTCTAATTTAGGATATAGCAAATGTTTTTGTGTTGGCGAAAGATAAAGGTATTATTACAGCCCTCAGGAGAGGGAGAAACTGTAGATTTGGGAATTGTCTGTATTGAGCAGGTCAGGGCTGTGGAGAAAACAGAGGTAGCTGGGAATGTTAGCAATGTCTCCTCCTGAACTAATTGGCTCTGTTGAAACGATGTACTTGAGGTAACCAGTAATTTTGCTCCGGAAGAGGTACTGTGTGTCACTGCCTGGGGGGCTGGCTTGGGTTCAGGGGCTAGGTGTGTGATCAGAGACAGCTAAAACTTCCACTCAGCTTGGGTACTGCTGATACATACAGAATCACCTCCTGAAATCTGTCCCTTTTTGGGATAATGAGGCAGTTAACACATCGTAGGACTGTTGTTCTAGCCTGGCTGCAGGATCAGAGCAGGTTTCCTATTCGTGTGCCTTCCTCTGGGCTTGTCTTTGCAAATGGCAGTGCTGGAAGTTGTATGAAGTTGAAGTGGCTGAATCACATTTCTGTCACAGAGAATAAATTTCAGGGGGAATTTTAAGAGTTTTGCATCTGTATGGGCCTTGTTAAAAGTGTTTAGCTTCAGTAGAAGCCTGCACAATCTTAATTCCACCTCCATTTCTATGCAGGAGCCAATATTGCAACTGGTGAAGAGGTGGCCATCAAACTGGAATGTGTCAAAACCAAGCATCCCCAGCTCCACATTGAAAGCAAGTTCTACAAGATGATGCAGGGAGGAGGTGAGATGGGGAGGAAAGGATGGGGCCGGGGGAGTGGTTGAAGAAGGAAATTATTCTGGAGGGCCATAGAAAGGAAATGACTTGGTGTTATGAATGATTTCCTCAGCAGGGGATGCAGCAGTTTTCCTCTGTCCCATGGTCTTAATCTTTCTCTTTCCCCAGTGGGCATCCCCTCCATTAAGTGGTGTGGAGCAGAGGGGGACTATAATGTGATGGTGATGGAGCTCTTGGGGCCCAGCCTGGAAGATCTCTTCAACTTCTGTTCCCGCAAATTTAGTCTCAAGACAGTTCTGCTCCTGGCAGACCAGATGGTGAGTTTCCTCTGAAGCATTTGTGCCTACTCTCCTTTTCCATGCCTTTTTTCCTTGCCCTGCCCCCCCCTCCCCTCTGTTCAAGAACGGCTATATCCCGGGCTTTTTTCATTTAGCAGCGAGTGGCTGCCAGATTTCAATTTCTTGATGAAGCTGGGGGCCCGGAACCTAGGCATTGCTGACTTTTCCTGGTCTCTATCCCTCCTTCCTTCCCCTGCTGCTCCCCTTGTGTTAGTACTGCATGCATAGATGCTTTTGCCTGCATGATGAATGATTGTCATTGCTACCTATCTTGACTCAGCTGCCCATGGCCTGGGTTTAAGACCCTTACCTGTTCTGGACCCTCTTGTTTCCCAGCCTGGATAAGTTTGAAAGTTGACTGATGTCAATGCTGAAGCTCAGAGTTTTAGTCTGAAAAAATTTACTTGCTATCCTTCCTTGTGGTGACCTCCCCAGATTGAGGACTGGGCTGGTGTGCAGGCTTGAATTCCGTCGCCATCTCCAGATCCTTCTGCCTCCAAAGGGTGTCTTTTCCTTGGCTGTCATCTCTGATATTCTCTGCAAAGTGTCCCTTTCTGTGCTCTGACAGGCCAGTGTCATGGTCAGAGAAGTGTTTTTAACAGATGTGGTTATGGCAAGTTTCCGTCTCGCTTGTCTCACTCTTTATTTATTTCCCCCCTCCAGATCAGCCGTATCGAGTACATTCATTCCAAGAACTTCATCCATCGGGATGTGAAGCCAGACAACTTCCTTATGGGCCTCGGCAAAAAAGGCAACCTAGTATACATCATTGATTTTGGTTTGGCCAAGAAATACCGAGATGCCCGGACCCACCAGCACATCCCTTACCGGGAAAACAAGAATCTGACTGGCACAGCCCGTTATGCCTCTATCAACACCCACCTGGGAATCGGTGAGCCTGCTGTTGCCCCTTGGTGGAGCTTTCTAGTGGGGGTAGTGTGTCCCCAGAAGGAGTGGGTTGGGTTCTGTGTCTGGCTCTGCTGCTGGCCTGTGTTGAGATGCTGGGCAAATAACTGTTAGGCGTGTGTTCTCTCTCCTGCCTTTTGTGGCACTCTGAGTTCCCGAAGGCAGAAATTGTCTGTGGGTATGTGTTTGTGCGCTGCTTTGTACGGTGGGGCCCTATTTCAGCATCAAGGCTGTGACCTTCCTGACTTTACTGCTACTAACTCTGCCTTGCACAATTTTTGCAGGCTGATTAGGTATGTAAAGGAGACATTCACAGGCACTGGGTCTTTAAGGATATGTGCAATTGAAACCTTTCTTGTTGACTCCTGAGTGCCTCCATCAGTGATCATTCTGTAGCTGTCAGAGCTGGAGGATACAGGCCCACTGCAGTATCGTCATACTCCGGTTACCCACTGCTGAGGATGGGGACAGCCGTGTGTGGGAAATGTAGAATAAGCTGGAATGAGGGGAGGCTTCCTGCTGCCTGGACATCCCAGTTTTGTGATTGAGGATTGGCTGTCATGGGCCTTAAAAATCTATGTGTGTCTGAGAACCACACTGCCCCGTTCACCACTGAGAGAGACTGAGGCAGCTTTAGGGAGGTAGGGCTCTGCCCTTAGTGCCTGTGGCTAGTACTGTGGGGATAAAACTAGGCTGGGAAAGAGTGCTGAGAGTACAGCCAGATCTTTCACATGAAATGATCAGGGGGCTGGAGCACCTCTCCTATTAAGACAGGCTGAGAGAGCTGGTGCTGTTCAGAGTGGAGAAGGGGAGGCTCTGAGGAGACCTTATAGCAGTTTTCCAGGACCTAAAAGGGGCTTATAAGAAAGACGGAAAAACTTTTATCAGGGCATGCTGTGATAGGACAAGGGGTAATGGTTTTAAAATAAAAGGGGGTAGAGTCAGACTTGATAGAAGGAAAAAAATTTTAGAATAAGGGTGGCGCAGGTTGCCCAGAGAGGTGATGGATGCCCCATCCCTGGAAACATTCAAGGCCAGGTTGGATGGGGTGCTGAGCAACCTGATCTGCTTGGAGATGTCCCTGCTTCTTGCTAGATGACCTTTAAAGGTCCCTTCCAACCCAAACTATGTATGATTCTACACTGGTTATGCCCATCATCCCAGGCTTTGTTAAAAAACAAACAAACAAACAACTTGTGCAGATTAGTACCCAGTGCACTTAAACCTCTTGAAGTCACCCAAACTCTTGTTCTGAGAATGAGCCTCATGACACCTGGTTGCTGTGAGGAACAGAGGTGAAAACTAGTTTTCTTTTCCGTTCCCTGACTAGATAGTTCTCTCTGGTGTGTGACCTTTTTCCACTGCTTGAGCTAAACCTTGTCCACACTGCGAGAGTTTCTTAATTACCGTAGGGTCTGTTCTGAGCAGACTGACTCGGTTCTGCTACCAGTTGGCAAATCCTAAGAGCAGAAACACTGAAGCTGCCCTGCCTGCGGACCCAGGAAAGTAGCTCCTGTGCTTGCAGCCCAGTTTATGCTGGAAATTTGAAAATCAGGGCAAGGAACTCAAACCTTTTAACTAAGAGCTTCCACAGTATTTCATGTCCTCATTCTTCTTAGGGCAAGCTTCCCATTCTCCCCTCTTGCAGATGGCTTCTCAGAAATCTGGAGTCGAGACTTGACCTGCAGGAAATAAAGCAGTTTCCCACTGTCTTCCTTGCTTAACACTGTATAACTGTAGACTGAAAATGCTTTATTTGTATCAAAATGGGGAGTGTTGTGTGTTGAGAGTGGGCTGTGATCTTCTGACCTCTTTCATGTAGTAAAAATAGTTCTCATAGAGCTTCCCGAGTTGGTCCTGTATTTTGGCTTGACCTGCTTATATATAACTGACTCTCCATTGAATTCTCAGTCAAGATTTCCACAGCCATGGTAACTGCCACAAGGAGACATGCACAAAATAATTCTCGCTACTATGTCTGTCGATTCTTTTGTGTGTGCCTGCTCTGTCTGAACTGATCACGAGAGGCTAAATGTTTGGTCATGGGGTGGTTTTTTTGTTTTGAAGGACGTTATTATTCGTCCCACCCCAACTTAGCCCTTTACTGCTGGTGCTTGGCTTGTGTATCAGGGTGAACAAACAATGTCTGAACGCTAATCCAAGGGTAAATTGCATATGCCATTGGTCTGAGCACAGACGTCGCTCCCTTCATGCCCTTTGGTTTGGGAAAGTCTGGGTGTGAGTTACTCTGCACAACAGGTCTCGGGTGTATTATCTCCACACTGCAGAGAGTTCCCCTGAACGGCATAAAGGTTACGTGACTTGCCCAGAAGAAAGGGGATGGGGGTGTCAGGGTTGCAGCTAGAGTTCCTGTTTCTCGAGACCTTGCCACAGGGTGTGTGACAGACACGTTTGTGAGTTAGCAGCATTGCCATGGGAACCGTCACTCTGAATTTTTTTACTTTTGAGAGACTAAATTCTCTGTCTTGCTGTTACATTAATGCAGTTTAGGGAGAGGGAAGGAACCAGGTGCTGGAGTATTCGTGTGACGGGAATAGCAAATGAGTAAATACCTTTATTTGAATGTGCAAGCTAAGGATTGGGCATTCCGATGTCTGGAGGAAACACATTCTTTTCCCAGTGACCGGGGGAAAAGTAGGAGGCGAGATCAGGGAGGGTTTCCACAGCTGGAGACTTGCTGTTGGGGGAGTCATTGGACTGTGCAGCCTTTGGTTCACGCATTCCAGTCAATTTTCACATGCTCTGGGGATGAGAGTCCCTTGCACCCTCTGAAGCTTGTAAAGTCTGAAATAGATGTCCATGGGTGCCCAGGAGGCAGTCTTGGAAGAAGCCTGGTGGGCTCTGTCTGGATAACAGGGGGCTGGGGGTGGGGGGCAGTTCCTCCCCGAATATGTGTGCTAGATGGCATCAGCGTAGGCTGTGCAGAGCATGAAGTTCTTTGGCCCATCCTGCCCTCCGTCACCTGTTCCATATTTTTTTCTGGTTTTAAAGGCTGTTGCCATGCAGTGGGGAGAGAAAGGGGAAGTGTAGTCCCAGCAGGTGCAAAATCAGATCTGAGTATGGAGTCAGGAAAACGTTACTTGGTTAAGACTGATTGCAGCTGAGCTGGCTCCAGTGAGGATTCTGATTTCTAGGGAGCCCTGCATGGGAACAGCATCGCTTTGGATAGGATTGGTGTGGGGGAAAGCGCTGTCCTGGGAGACCAGGAAGCACTTTAGGATGGAAAGAAACAAGTTTTGTCATGAACCTTATGTCCAAGGGAGCCACTCTTCAGTCTCTTGTCTTTGCCCAAGCATGTCTTCCTTGGGTAACTCACTGTCCTGCTACTCACCTCTGACTCAGCTCCTTCTGAGGACCCCACTTTGGGAAGGGAGTGAGGGTGGGGGCTGGCTGGGAACCTCCCTGGGAGTGGAAGGGAGCTGACAGGGGATTGCTTGCAGAGTGGGTTGGGTTTGAGAGGTCATGCTGGGTTGTATGGGAAAGCAACCTTGTGTTTTCTGTCAGAAGAGGGTTTGTGAGGGAGGGAAGAGAGGATTAAGTGTCTTTATAAAAGTAGCAGTCCCTCATGTATTGCAGGAGAGCTGAGAGGCTGAAGTAAAATGGAGAGAGAGTGTGAGTGTGATATGTTGTCACAGGTCACGACTGTAATCCTGCTTCTGGACTGACTCGCTCTGGGCACGCAGTCATGTCACTTGTGTTTCTCTTTCTCTTTTCAAACTGTAAAGTCATGGGTCTGTGGTTTTTTTGTTGTTGTTGTTGTTTGTTTGTTTGTTTGTTTTTTCCTTTTTGCCTTCATCCCAGGAACGCTGCGAGAGTTAGTCAATGGTTGTCAAGCTTCTAAAAGTAGAAAGTAATGATATTAAATAATGTTTCTTTGGTGTGTAGAGGTGAACTTTTTTTTCTAACTCTAATTACTCCACTTTTGCTGTCTAATGTTATCTAGTATCCTGAGGATGTTGGTATATAAGGCCAGGCCAGAAAGAAAGAGAAAAAATATAAAAAATTTGCAGATGTGTAATAGTAACTAAAGATGAACCAAAGAAATGGAATGTAGGAACTGTTGTTCTTCATCCAAGGTTTAATTTGGAGTCTTGTAGATAAGGTTACAGGTGAAAGGCGGCTACAGTGTTTTGAGGTAGCTTGACTGTTGTGTTGGTGCCTCAGGCTTGTCATAGATTTGAATCTCACTGAAATTGTTTAAGTGGGCTACAACGACCACAGGGTACCTGAGATATTGGACATCGGGGATGCAACACAATCAGACACTTCTCATGCAGCATTTTAATAGTTAGGTGTTGTGCTTGCAGTTGTTTTTCCTCGATCATATTGCTGTGTTAAGGCACAGTTAAGGTGTGTTTGCATGCGTGTAATGGATACTAGTGAGCTGCCTAGTTTGGTTTCGTAACTGCTCTCGCTGCCTCCTGTAAGGGCTTGTAGCGTTCCCCACTGACTTCAGGCTCCCTAACCTCAAGTCTCTAGTTGTGGCCTTCCCAGATCACTAGAGCTGTGCCTAGGCATACGTTTGCAGAACGTCTCCTGTTTTGGATGGGGTTGGTGCCTGTGCTCAAAAGCTGCTGTGTTCCAGGGAAGTGGAGGTGTGTTGTCGAGACTGCCCTAAGCAATATGGGCTTCAAGCAAGATTTTGGAGGCAAGATGCCAGTTCATTCCTAAATGCTGATTTGCTTGTTCAGTAGGTTTCTCTGGTTCCTGCCCTGCCTTTCCCTACTCCTCTGAGGGGCATCACCGCTCTCTAGACAGCAAACCCACAGTTACAGGCTTTAAAGCTACAGCATGGATAAGTCAAGGGCTGGCAAACTGCAGGATTGAGGTTACCCTCACCTTCTCTGCTTTCGGGTCCTGGATGTGCATTCTGACTCCGTTTCCTCAGGCCTCCTGTCTCAGGATGTAGATCATGATAAAATGTTGTTCAGTTTTATTTATTTGATATGCATGGTGTGTGATCTGAGCCCTCTGAGCTACATGTATCCCAACCACTGCAAAAAAAGTTTCTTTTCCTTCCTTCCTCCCTACATAGCATCTAAGCATCTCCTAGGCAGTCATGTAGTTATCTTTGGCAACAATCTGATAGAATTGGGAAGTATTAGCTCCTTTAAAGTGGGCATCTTCAGGCAGTAAGTTAGTGAGGTAAAAAAATGCTGTTATTTCTGCATGCTCAATGTAAGATACTTTAGGGATCTGCAGGGCTGCTTTCTCCTCTACTGCTGTCTTGGAACATTGTGTTTTTTGTGGCATTTCATGTGCTTTGACCCAAAAGCTCTCTCATATCTGTTACGGAGTGATGAGACTCTCCTTTTCTTCTGCAACCACTGTGCTTTTTTTTTCTGCTAATATTTTTAGTTTGCCAAGTCCCCTCGTTATCAAAAACACTAGGCGATTATGAGAGAGAGATGCAGGAGGAAGAAAGGCCCGTAGTGACTCACAGCTTGTGTTGGTACCTCTGGACATCTACATCTGTGATCTGCTGTAGCTACTCCTTCGTCAGGGTTCAGTTCAGCTAGCAGAGTAAGGGGTAGCTGTAATAATCTACTGGCCATTGAATGGGGCAGGTGGTAGCGTGTAACTGATACTGGGAATTAACTCACAGACCAATACATAATCTGCAGCATCTTCCAGAACATGGCACTAAATCCAGCAAAATATGCTGTAGTATTAAATTAATCCAATAGATTAATCTTGTTAGCCTTTCCTCTACCCCTGTGCTCTCCTTCAAGCCATATTTTATCTATTATCTGTGTAAATTGTTCTCCTCATGGTGTAAAGTACTTTGGAGAAAGTGTTTAGTTCATTTTACTTGCGAGGGGAACAAGGGCAAGAGCTTCTTGTAAAACTTTTAGATGCATTTGTAAGCATGTTGGAGGAGCTGGGAAGAGTTTCCCAAGTTAACTAGTCAACATTTTCAGTTGCTGAGGTTCTACATTAACTCCATCTTGAGCTAACTTGCAACTTAAAATGGCTTGGCCATTCCAGAGAGCAAGTTCAATGTGGAATGTTTTGGTTTGGGAAACAATTTTTTTTTGTGGTGGGTTTTTTGGTTTGTTTTTTTTTTTTCCATAAATAACCATCTAAAAGTGAGCTCTTACAATGGCATATTAAGGGCAACCCTTGCTCTGAGTAGAGTTGGTTGCGATGCCGGTTATACAGTCATTCCCCATTTGGTGGGAAACCTCTTGTTCAAAGTATACCTCTGTATTCATGCCTCTTTCCTCCGCAGCTGGAAAAATGCCACCAATCCAGAAAGATCTTTGTACAGTATTATATTACATGTTAGGCTTCTCTAAAATATCAACAAAGTAATTTACCACAAGAAGAGGTTGCTAATTCCTCATTTCTGTCCTGTGTAAAGAGTATTAGCAGGTTAATTAGAAGATGTGTTTGAAAAGGTTGTGCTGGGTTTACCTCTATTAGCTTTGTCTTTCTGTGACTACCTCCCTCATGACTAATCCCCGGGGTGAAGTGTCATTCTGGGTGGAGAAGTGTAGGTGCCTTTCCTCTGGGTCTGGGAAGAGCAAAGTAGGCAGTGTCGCTGCAGCGCTTCTTGAGCTGTTGAATTCTTGTGTGAATTAAGGCTTGTCCAAGTGCGGAAGTAGTCAGAGTAATTATTCATTTATGAAGTGGGTTGGACTGTATGGGGAGAGGAGCACTTCTGCAGTATGAACCATCCTCACAGGAATTTGTGCTGGAATGTCTTCTACAAGTTGGTCTATCCATAGAAATCTACCAAAGAAGAGAGAGGGGTTGTTTCTTTTGTTCCACATTTACCTCCAAAGCTGTGTGATTGCCAAAACAGTTTTACTTGCTGCTCACTCCTTGCCCCTTTCTAATTTCCTCCCGCAGAACAAAGTCGCCGTGATGACCTGGAGAGCCTGGGCTACGTGCTTATGTATTTCAACCTGGGCTCACTGCCTTGGCAGGGCCTCAAGGCTGCCACCAAGCGCCAAAAATATGAGAGGATCAGCGAGAAAAAGATGTCAACGCCTATTGAGGTGCTCTGCAAAGGGTATCCTTGTAAGTGCTCTGATCTTGATGGCTGTCTTGTCTGGTGCGTGTCTTGCTCTCCTGCCCCATGGAGCCTTGAGTCCTGAGGGCAGTGCCAAGTACCCCCAGACCAGGTGCTGCTGACACCAGTGATGAGAAGGATAAGAGACTGGTGGTGATACAGTTGTGGTTCAGAAGCAGGAAACGTGTTTTTGTGGAGAGTCAAGCCTTATGTTAGTGAGGGCATGAGAGCACTGAGAGGGATTTTTAGGACCTCAGAAATGGTCTGGAAGGGAGGGTGGGCAGTGAGTTGGGAAAGTGTGCTGATGATCCTGAATTATTCTTGGTAATGAGGATGAGGGCCGACTGTAATGAATCCCAGAACTAACCAGGCACTGAAGTGCAAATGCAGTTCTTTCTAGGTAAATGTGGAGTAATGTATGTGAGGGGAGAGTAGAAGGCTTGGTCTTCAATGTCACATGCCACTCACCAATGAGCTGTTGCAGTTGCTGTAGAAGGCTCTGTGAAAGCATCAACTTTGCACTTAGTGGCTACTGAGGATAAGCGGATCTGGTGTTAGGCATTACTAGGAAACAAAAGAAGCCCTAACAGTGTGCATAAATCCATGGCCCACTCGCACGTCGTGTGCACTGTGCAGCTCTGGTCCATCCTGCTGTTTCCGGTAGAACTGGAAAAAGGTCCAGGAAAGGGACAAAAGTGTGGTTAGAGATGAGGTGGTATCTGTACGAGCAATGAGTTTGCTGGAACCTGGAAAAGAGGTGATTAGAGAGATGTTAGAAGTCTACACTCTCACTGTGCCTCCAGAAGTTTGGATTGGAGCTGATTATTTCGTGGACCCTGTTCTTGTATTGGAAGAGAAAGAAAGCTGATTCCTGCCAGCTTCAAAACAAAACGTTGTGGTTCTTCACACAGCCAGTAGTAAACATGTGGAACTCCTCCACAGAAGATGACGTGGATTCTTAAAGCTTACAGGAGTTCAAGGAGAGATTGGACAACTACATGGAAGAGAGGTCCACTGAGGGTTATGAACAATTAGAAACCACGTCCAAATCAGGAAGTTCTCTGAGCTGCAAGAAGGAGGAAGCTGGGCTAATGTCAATGAAAGTGGCAGACATGCTTGCCCTGTTCTTTCTTCTCCATAGCTATCTACTTCTGGCCACTGCTTAAGATAGGCTACTGAACTACGAGGACCTCTGGTCTGAGCTGAGCTTCCCATAGCTCCACCTATTCTTTAGGTGTGTATTCTTACTCTCCTTCAGCAGGCTCTGTGGCTTGCTACCTCTTGCTTGGAGAAGCAGCCAGAGAAGAGACACATGAGCATTTCCTCTGGTAAAATAGGGATGGGGTCTCGCACTGCAACTGGCAGGCTCTGTTTTCATTACACAGCTCTGTACGCCATCCTAGTCCAGCACACTGCTGCTGAAAGGCTATGGCGGCTCCATGGTGGGACCAGAGGGGCTGGATGATGTTCAACAACCAGCTCTTCTCTGCTTCCTCCAGCTGAGTTCTCGACATACCTCAACTTCTGCCGCTCGCTGAGGTTTGATGATAAACCGGACTACTCGTACCTGCGGCAGCTCTTCCGCAACCTCTTCCACCGCCAAGGCTTCTCCTATGACTACGTCTTTGACTGGAACATGCTTAAATTTGTGAGTGTGTGGGGGGAAAAGGGCTGGAGGGGTGGGGGGGAACTGGAAATGGCCTGTCATTTGTACTTACCCCTGGGGAGCAATTTGACAAAGGGGACCAGGTAGTGTGAAAAGAGGCAGAGTTATTTAGCAATGTTAACCAGGGGTTATCGCTTCTGTTGTATTAGTGAATGTGTCTGATGGAGCATGTGTGTCAACAGACCTATAGCTATAGGTAGATAGAGGTAATTTTTGAGAAGAGAACTAGATTTAAAGGTGGGACACAGATGCCAATTGCAATAACAGGTGTAATACCTTATGCTCTCTTCCCTGTTTCTTCATGAAAGAGAATGGCACTGTCTCTGGGTGGAGTGGAAGATGATGAGGGGAGAACAGGTTTTGAGGATGAAGCTCTGCTTCCGTAGTGTGAAGGAGCACCGTGTGTTTTCTGTCTGGGGCTGCTGCCATCTCTCCTGCCTGACAGCCGTGCGTGGCGTGGGGGGTTTCTCTCCTCCTCAGGGAGCAGCCCGGAACCCTGAGGATATGGATCGGGAGCGGCGAGAACATGAGCGAGAAGAGAGGATGGGGCAACTTCGGGGATCAGCCACGCGAGCGCTGCCTCCCGGCCCCCCTGCTGGAGCCACTGCCAACCGTCTTCGCAATGTCACTGAGCCCATGGCCTCCACCCCCACCTCCCGAATCCAACAGTCCGGTGAGTGGAGTGGGAGAGCTGGGGAAGGATGCCACCCCCTGTTGTTGGCTGGAAACTGAAACAATTGACTGGTGTTCTTGTCTTGTGTTTCTCTGCCTTGACAGGAAACACGTCCCCCAGAGCAATCTCAAGAGTGGACAGGGAGCGGAAGGTCAGCATGAGGTTACACAGAGGAGCTCCTGCCAATGTCTCCTCCTCTGACCTCACAGGGCGGCAAGAAGTGTCACGGATTTCAGCATCACAGGTGAGTCCCCACTGCAATGTTCGTGGCCTTGGCCTGCATGTCCCAGAAGGACTAAGGGCCCCGTGGCGGTTTTTACCTGATCTGCTGAAACTGGCGTGCGCCTGAAGCTTCTACAGTGCGGTGAGGGGAGCGGTACCACGTTGTGCCTTGGCTCTATAGTTACGTGTTTGCTGGAGGCCATGCCCAGTACTGTCTTCTTAGCTCCGCTTTGCTTGGAGTAAGCCTTCATCTAGTTGTCTTCCAGACCACAGTGGTTTGGAGAAGTGGAACAGTAAGCTCTTGGGAGGGAGGATGTCCTGAGAGAAAGGCAGAGCCTCTCTGTTTTGGTGTCCATCATGCCTTTTTCTTCCTCTCCATCCCTTACCTATTCTTCCTCTTCTTTTGTAGACAAGTGTGCCATTTGATCACCTTGGGAAGTGAGGAGCAATTGCCACTGGACCAGTGTTTGCTTAGGTGAGCCTGTCCCCGTGTCTGGGAACCCCAAGGAGGGAATTGCTGGTGTGAGGGATTACATTAAGGCTTTGACATTGCTGGGGTGGGGGTGGGAGGATTGGTACTTTTTCTTTCCCTTTGCATTACTTTGAGATGGTTTTTGACTTCAGAGGGAAGAGTAAGGTTGGCTGCCGAAGCCTTGGGGGGATGGATTATCTTGGGTGTGAAGATAGCTTCCATTTCTCCGGGAGGGTGGAGAAGGTGCTGGGCTGGGGAGGTTATTTCGTTAGTTCCTAATGAATGCTTTTCTGGCAGTGTGATAGTGTTGGGGAGGAGGGTGCTGAGCACGTAATCAAGTGTGTGAGACTTTGCACAGCTAGCGAGCGCCTTTTCTAGAGGAAACAACAGTAGCTGGACAAGGTAACTCTGAGGGGTGGCAGGAGTGTAGAAGAAAAGGGCTGATTTGATTTGTTATGCTGCAGTTGGCATTGGAATTGCTGGAAAGAGCATTCTCTCCTAATGTCCTCTTCCCTTTTTCTCTTTTTTTTTTTTTTTTTGCCTTTCTAGTGTCTTCACTGTATTTTTCTTTTAAAAAATGAAAAACCCCAAAAACAAACAAAAAACTAAAAAAGACAAAAAACAACAACAAAAATAAACCCCAACAGAATTTCTTTTTGCCAACGATGAGGAGTCGAGCTGTACCCCTGCACTGGTGTGAGCCATTTCCAAGAGGGCCGCCTGTGTCCCCCAGCGTGAGCACCTCTGAGAAGCTGACGACGCAGGAGCCATGTGGGAACACCTTTGCTGCCCCCCCAGCCCCACCCTGGCCTTACCACTGCCCCCACTGGCTACCCCCTGCTCCCCCTCCTGACTCTCTGCTCCTGGTTTTGGTTTCTCTTTTTTCTTTTTCCTTGGATATGGTCTCCTGCTTTTTTTTTTTTTTTTTTTTTTCCTTCCCTTTAAATTCTCAAATCATATGGTGTCTAGCCATATAAATTTTAACTTTGCTCTCCTTTTTTTTCTCTGAGGGCAAAGGATAGTGGGGGGTTGGGGTTTTTTTTGTGTGTTTTTTTCCAGGAGCCTTCTGGGCCAGGAGGGAATCAGATTCCAGCCACACTTGATGGTAAAAGTCTGATTTTTATTATTATTATACCAGAATTTATTTTCTCAAGCATTAAATGAATTTTAAGCTGTGAGGGGAATTGTGGCAATGGCCTAATCATTGACTCGGGCTTCCTTTCCTTGGGTGGCTTCTCTGTGTAATTTTTTTGGCTGTCGGGAGCAAGTGCCAGACTTCCTGGTCCGAGCGGTCCTCACGCACCGAGGGATCTCTGTGGAAAGGTACCTTGTCCCATGGAGGATGGGAAGGCTGGAGCTGATATACAGGGAGATGAGAACCCACTTCCCATCCCTGCAGCGGGGTCTTTTTTTTTCGTCTGGCTGTGCGTGTTTTTCGTTTTTCTTTTTTTTTTTTTTTTTTTGTTTTAATTAAAACTTGTTTTAATTCCTGCGGAGAGAGTGTGGGACTTGAGGAGAAGAGAGAGGCGCACAGAAACTGGAGTTCGGTGTTCTTTCGGAGCGATGGCTCTTACTCTCTCCTTCCCTCATGCAACCCCAAGTTAAGATCCACCGTACATGCACAACCCCTTCCTGCCCTCTCCCACCCATCTCCCTCCCTCCCCCCCCAACTTTAGTTGTTTTTAAATATAATTTAGGAATACTCAAGCTGCTTCGTGGCGCTTGGGGCTTTGAAACACAACGATCACCACTGCGACCTATGGCCTGTAGCAGACACACTGTCACTGTAGTGTGGAGCCGATGGGTTGTTGGCAGGGCGGGGAGGGTGGGGTTAGTCTTTGTTTTGTTTGTTTTTATCCTTTCTATTTAACACTTTGTTTTTCCTCCCTATTTTTTTTTCCTAATTTATTTACCCCTCTTACTGTCTCTCTCTTTTTTTTTTAATTAAAGAGCAAAACTTTTTATTACTTTGTAATTTAAAAAAACAAAAAAAAACCTGAAGAACTTTGGGGGGGGATTTTGTACTTTTTTCCTGTGTAAATATTGGACTTTTTTGAGCTTTATCGTGGTTGTTAATTTGAAGTAATAAAGTAGAAAATGATAAAGTGACACCAGCATCTGTCATTTCTTCCTTCCTTGGCATCCTTGCCGGGAGTGACATCTTACGCACAGGAAGTGCTATCTTGTGGCTGAACCCATTCCCGAGTTCCAGGAACGAGTTTGATCAGAATTACTGGAAAAAAGGCACAGGGCTGGAGCACCTAAAAATAAATCTGAGCTGATCTCTGCAGTTGCAACCTTGGAACAGCGAGAGCTATGTGAAATCCGATTCAGGATCTCTCAGTTCCTGGATTCGAGCCTCTGGTGTACCGTGTGTCTGGGCCTTCAGGAGGAGTGGCGTGGGACCTTTCCATGCTGTTTGCTTTGGGTGTGCACGGAGCTCAACAGGGGTGGACCCTGGGTTTTGTATTTTCTTGCCTTTTTTTTTTTTTTTTTTTTTTTTTTTTTTTTTCCCTCAAATCACAGAGGGAGGGGAAGGAGAGGGGTCAGAGCAGCAGCCCTAAGCACCTGACAGCAGCTCTGTGCCTGATTGAAACATGCTGAGCTCCCTGTCAAGTGTCACCTGCTCCTTTGGTGTCTGCGGTGGTGTGGTTGGTCTGGCTTTCTCCTCCTTTGGTTGCCTGACCTGCCTGGCGGTAAATTACTAAATTTTAATACTGATTTGTGTCTGAATCACTGCTCCTCTAGTTACTCCCTTGCATTACCCAGATGAGAGGGCTATTTCTTGCCGGGTGTGTAAGACTCTCAAAATTGATTTTTCAGAAACACCTGCTGGGAATAAATGATGGGTCTTGGTGAGTTTGCGTGTTCCTTCTGTGTCTGTTCTCTGCCAGCTGAGTGGGAAGAGCTGCTCCTTCCTTTGCCTGCTGCGTGGGGCTTCCCACACCTCAGATGAGAGAAGAAGAGTAGGAGGAAGGGAAGAGGTGGGTAGTTCAGGGGTATGGGGTGTTGTCCTGTTGCCTCTACCTCACGCTGGTCCTGCCTCCCTTTTGAGTGTGGTTTTGAGGGATCAGAATGAAACTGGACCTTTTTCCCCTTCTAAATCCTGTTTCC
This sequence comes from Chlamydotis macqueenii, assembly GCF_036417535.1. Lineage (NCBI taxonomy): Eukaryota > Metazoa > Chordata > Aves > Otidiformes > Otididae > Chlamydotis > Chlamydotis macqueenii. Next base: position 56,775,385 of record NC_141556.1, read on the forward strand.
TGTGAGAAAGAGGAACCTATGTGGAAGGCAGCACCTCCCTCCTCGTGGTGCCTTTGCTCCACCGACTGCGTGGTCTCACTGTGGTGCGGTGGACGCCACGGGAGAGTTTGTGGCGTTTCGGGTAGGAGCTCTGTTTAGGGACAGGAAGGTGACGCACCACCATTTTGGGAGATGTGGGGGAGCAGGACCGTGGCTGCATCTGTGCCTCAAAAGAAGAGAGCCCTCCACAGAAGCTGGAGAAAGTCTGATCTGGGGTGGGACATCACCTCTGCACTTTGCTTGCATATTGAAGGTTTTTAGTGCTTATTTTTGAGGTTTTTTTTTTGTTTTTTTTTGTTTGTTTTTTTTTTTTTTTTAGTTTTTTCTTTAGATTGAAAACTCCTTGTTCTGGCTTGAGTTACAGGTACAACGTTGGTTTCCAACGCCTACATCTATGGTTTCTTCCTCGGAATTTTCGGGCGCGGCCCCTTTAAGAGCCGGCCGATTACGTCACCCTGCTCCCTCGCCGCCCCGCCCTCGCGGCGGAGTGGGCGGGGCGTGCGGCGCGGTGCGCAGGCGCGGAGGGCCGGGGTTGGGCCCGGCGTCGCCATGGGCTCCTGAGGCCCCCAGCGCCCCCGCGCCGGTGCCGGCGCCCGCGGGGCAGCGGGGCAGGGCCCCACCCGACCCCTCCTCACCGAGACGGGCTGGGCCGAGCAGAGCCCGGCCCCGCCCGCCTGCCGGGAGGTAAGACGTGGCGGGGGCAGGGTGGCCGGGGAGCCGGGGCGGGCCTGAGGGGCCGCGTTGGCGGTGGGGGTGCACGGTGGGACCCCCGCAAACTCACCGTCCCCCCCCCCGCATCGCCCCCATGTGGCCGCCACCTTCCCTCCTACTCCACCTTCACCCCGCTTAATCCGTCTTCCTCCCGTTCCACGGCCTGGCCTGCAGGATCCCCCCGGTGCCCCCCCCCCCCCGTGCGGCCCTCGCCGTTCCCTCTCCACGCAGCCCCCGCAGCCTGCACCCACCCGCGCATTCCCCCCGCGTGGCCTCCATGTCTCCCCCACCCCTCCGCGTCCCCACAAGCTGCCAGTGCGGCCCCCCCCCGATGCAGCCCCCCCAGTCTCCCCCTGCCCGCGCACACGCGTTGCTCCAGCGCAGCCCCCGCGTTCCCCGGGTGCTGTGGTGCTGCGCGGTGGCACTGGGTGGGTGCCACTCTCTGCGAGGGTGTGTTTGTCCCCAGGCAGCCTGCAGCACAGCAGACCCTAGCAGGGTGGTGGGCACCAGGGTTGTGTTTGCGGTGCCTCCTCTGATTTGGGCTGGGTGGGCTGCCGGCCACCCTGTGTGTGTGTGTGAGTGCGAGGGGGCTGTTACTGTGCCTGAGCGCTCCCGTATCGCAAGGCGAGTTACGACCGGTCTTGGTTTGGATGCCCACGCTAGCTTGAAATTTCCGTTGCTCCGTGAGGGCTAGTTCAGTTTTGGCTACTGCAGCGTGTCGTGGAAGGAGGGCTTTGGAAAAATGTGTGCGTGAGTGGGTCCTGATGAATTGTGATCCAGGAGAGGGACTGGAGTGGTGTCACGGAGAGCTCTATGAAAGCTGCCTGGAACACCACGAAGCTGTCAAGAGTGGGAGGAGGAGAAGTGGGAAATCTAGAGGAAATACTGAAGGTGATTCCTCCTTACAGAAAGTTTGAAACCATTCTTGCCGTATAAGAAGCTTGAACAGGAGTAATTATTGAAGACATAGACAGACTTCCCCGGAGAGAAGATTGTTTACCTCTGTTGAAGAGAGACATTGAAGGCATTAATCAATAATAGAGTGAAGGCTAACAGGATTAATAGAAATATCTATTTCCTGTCTTGCAAGAAAAAGACAGCAATCAATGAAAACGTAATAAAGCATACATCCCACTAACAAAGACTTGGCTTTTTTAAGACAATAGTTAACTGTTCCATTGAACTTGTGATGCTGGAAGTTACTCTTGAGTCTAAGAGTTTAGCAGCCTCCCTAAAAGGAATCAGAGATTTATCTAGAAATGTTAACGTTGTTCAAGTTTCTAATACTAAAGGTTTGTGTTTGCGTGGTACTTTTGGAAAAAAAAAAAACTCTCATGCTTTTAGGATGTTGGCTAAGTACTAAAAAATAGGGCTTTAGGGAGAGCTTTTTTAATGGTGAAGGTATTCTACAAAGGCCTAGTTCAGGCTTTTTTTTTCACCATTGTCCCCAAGAAAATGGGCTTCGAATGTGCTCTGGTTTAGTGGAGCAGTTTTTCAGTCCTTAATGCCATCATTGTTATGGTTGTGCTGTAAAGTTTAAGTGGCATGTGTGCAGCAGGTGGCTGCTTCTGCCTCTGGAGCTGAAGTGATTCAGTCTCGCTGTAAAATGATTGGGAAAGCATTTCTACTGAAGTCAGCGTTTCTTACGGTTTGGTGATGTGGGAAGATGTTTTTCTGAGTGCTGAACGAGTTGTGTTTTGGAAATGTGGGGCAAAGGGAAGAATGCCTCCCAATCACTCGGGCATCTTTTGTACTTTTATTTGTCTGTCTCCTTGGGACACGTGGCAATTAGAAGGGGAAGGTTCTTAGACATGTGTAAGCTGATCAGAAAATAAAGTTCAGTGTGACTGGCTGGTTTGGCATAACAAAAACATTCTGAGCTGGCTGGTTTCTAACAATTTGACAGAATCCAGCTAGAAATCTGGCTTGTTCTCTGTCAGCTTGTTTGCCTGGGAGCAGGCTGGGAGATGAGCTTTTGCGGTTTGCAGTTGTGGGATTAGGGTTCTTTTTTTTTCTCATGGATAAAGGAAGGTTGTTTTTTTTTTTTTTTTTTACCCAGTTTGTAGTTAAAATAACTTTTAAAACATCTTTTCCCTCTCCTAAAAATGTCAGTCCCTTTCTGTATCCAGTCCTACTGCTGAATAAATTAAATAATTAAAGCATCTAATAATCATGTTTTGACCTAAGACAACAGCCTTTTAATTTCCGTGTGATGGAACTTACCCTTCATCTCTCCTCCCCTCCTGTTTTTCGGTCTGTGTTTAATTGGCTTATGTTTGCAGCAGTGGAGATGAGCTCTTGCCTGCTCCTTCTAGCAGAAGTGCCTGTTTCATTTTCCATCTTGCAGCAATGGCTGGTGGGAGCCGTGAATTCCTTGGGAGACGTTTGTTATGTGGTCCTAGCTGCTTCAAGAGTCCAGTGTTGTGTCGTTCTAAGTGTTGAAGCGTGAGGTAAAACATAAAGTTGTGAATCAGACTTGTTGATTCTGAAGGGCTGCTACTCTGACTAGTTTTCACAGGGTTTTCAGGCTAAAATGGAGGAAACTGAAGTTACAAAGCAGCGATGAATGTGCAGGTTGGGCTGTCTGCAGAATCAAGAGAACAGTACAGCCTCAGAGAGAAATTGCACTTAACCTTTGTACGGTAGAGCTTTCCTAGTGCACGGCTGCTGCCAGCTATCCGCGTAACAAAGCTGCTGTGTGTTATTGAACAGCCAGGGCTGGGGGCAGAAGCTTTTCTCTGTTTTAGAGCTTGTGATTGATTGCACTCGCTGAGGCCCTGGAAAATTGAGGTGTTGTAGAGAATAGCGTCGTGTTTGGGTTTTGTGCGCTGACTTGCCCATCTGTTCGCTTGAAGCAGTGCATGTGTTGTGTGCTGTTCTCACTACTTCACAAACTCTTTGGGGTTTGTTCTCTTGTGGTGGAAGAGCGGTTTCCTGCCAAGACATTGCACACTACCAGAACACTTGGGACTCTGAAAGCTGTTTGAAATGATGATAAGATGGATTAAAACACTTATCATACTTTACAGTTATTTTAGCTAGCACTTGAACTGGAAACACCCTTTTGAAAAAGTTTTTTGCTGTTTGTTTAGGTGGGGTTTTTTTGTTGTTTTTGTTTTCTTTTTTTTTTTCCCCCCTTATGGACTGCCCTGGGAGAGAGCAACTAGACATGTCAGAGCAGCAATCTCCAAGGAAGGTTTTGGGGGTGAAATTCTGCCAGCTGAAGCAGTGAGCTGCAGCCACCTTCCAGGAGTTTCACCTCAGTCTTCCTCCTCTGGGAAGAGGCAGGGGACTGGAGGACTGACTTATAGCCAAGTTCTCTTTAAAAATCAGCTCAGCCTCCACAAGGTGTTTGTTTGTAATGTGTGTAAGTAAAATGTCTGAGAAGGCAACAGAGCAAACTGTGTCCAGGGAAAATGCAGAGTAGAGGCAAGCTGCCCAGAAACCTTGCCGTATCTGGGTGTGACCAGGTCCTTGTAGCCCCTGAGGGGCGTAATTTACAGGAAACCTGAAAAGGGAAATAACTTACATGCTCTACCTGCAGCATTGAATGTCCTTTAACCCATAGAGTACCTGGATGTTTGTCTCCCCACCCTCAAGTCTGTCTCTGGATCGAAAGAGTGGGAATACTGCTGCTATTATCTTACAGTCACAGTGCCTGGCAGTCTGACGATGCTGAAAGGATCAGCTATTTGAGGACGTTGTATAATGAAAGGAGAGTGACTAAGAGCATAGAGAGATGGTGTCACAGCCTCAGGTACTTTGTGTCTAACTCGGAAGCGTGCCTCTCTGCTTGGGTATGTTGTACATCTGGCTCTGATCATCTCTGTGGCAAAAAGGTAAAAAAAGGTCTCTCTGGTTCAGCAAAGAAAATGACTGCAACATGTTATCTAGTGCAGCAGTGAAGCTTTAAGAAGGAAATGAGATGAAATACTTTAAAAGCTGACCTTGCTGGCCCATTGTTTTCTCCCCAGGCTGCAAAACATGACATTGATGCTATTGGAGGCTGCTGAGCTGATTGCTTGGGAGCCTGCGGTTGTCTGGTCGTCTCCTGCACAGATACAGCCCAAGCAGCAGTAATGTAAGTTGCCGTGCCTCGGTCCAGGTTACTTAAAATGGACCTGGCCAAGCCAGTCACCTGAGGAAGCAGCTTAGAAGTGAGTGAATTCCTCGTTGTGGCTCACCGCATCTTGTTGCCAGTTTTGGTAGGAAAGGCTGGTTAGTGGTGGGTGAAGCTGTTTGCAGCTGATTGTCCCGTGGGAGCTGGGAGTGACCTCAGTCCTCCTCCAAACTCTTCTGACTTTAAGACTTTCTTTCCCCTGTCCCGATGGCTTTATGATGGCACTGATTTTACAGCAGAGCTTGAAGCTAGAAGTTATTAATATAAATTCCAATTTAGGCAACTTTGTCCAACTGGGTAATTTAATGTTACAATGTCTGGAAAAATTGGGTTGAAGTTTTGTCTGGTTTTTTAAGCTTTTTAAGCACACACCCTCTCAAGTGGATGCTTGGTGTGTCACTTTCTGTATGGAGAAAATGCATTGCTCTTACTGACTCCTGGGATAGAGGGGAGGGTTTCAGAATTGCTTCAAATGGTGTTTTGGTCCCTGTTGTCATCCATCAGCTTCTAACAGTATTGGTGACTTCTCTGCAACCCTCTGTGGTCAGCTTCGGTGCTGAGTCAGGCAAGGTTGAGCAGCTTGTAGGCACTCATGTGGCGTAAGTAGCTTTTGGAAGAGGATACTGGGCAAGGTTTTCCCCTCTGTTGCTGTCTCTACTTGCTGTGCTTTAGCCAGCAAGGGTGAGAATGGTTTCCTGCCCCAGGCATTGCTCTCTACCTGTGGGCTTCCAGAGGTGGCTTCTGTGTAAGGGAAGTGCTGTGTCCTGGTTCATCCTTAGACTAGCAAAGCTGTAATGCTGATGTATCACGGGCTTGGCATTTTTGTGTGGAGAGGAACTCTCCTCTCACAGGAGTCTGAGAATGCAAAGCTCCTAAATGTGCTTTTAGAAGTCTGCATCTGTAGGATTTTTATTTTTCTTGATGAAGTAGCAGGGCAGGAGAGAAGTGTGGATGGGGCAGTGTTGAACAGGAGTCACAAAATTAGGAGTCAGTGATTTTTAGGAATTGACAAGAGGATGTATGTGTCTTATGCCTAGAGTTTAAAAAAAAAAAAAAAAAAGGAACAACCCACAAACAAAAATAAGCAGATAGACGTTATTTTAGCCATAACAGAATGGCGTCATAGTAAGTGGCGTTGGGTGCTTGTTGAGAATCACTGGTTTTACTTCTGCAGTGCTCATCACTGCTACATATCTGCGTCACAAAATGATTGCTGGGGAAGACAGATGTGCCGTCTCCCTCATATGCATCGCTGCACAGTTGCCTAGGCTTGTGATACGATGTCTGGCTTCTTCCAGCACATTTACTTGCTAAATTTAAGTATGGATCTGATCTGATAGATTCTGTATGTTATATTCTGTGTGGAAAAGTATGCTCCAATATTAAAAAAAACAACCCTTCCTTCATGTATGACTACTGCAAGTTCACTGGCTTTCCATCCTGCTGTAGAGTTTGACTTCTGATTCTTCTTAGAATAACTGCATACACTGTGGTAACTTTAAAACTTATCTCCTCTGTCCTGGCGCTGGGAGATGGGAAGGATGAATACAAGTGGTGGTGGAATAAGTTCTGATTTGACTTTGTTCTTGAGAATTTGGAAAATGAAATGCAAACTTCCTCTGTCGTGCTGGACACAAGTGTTTACAACACATCCTTTTTCTCTTTGTGGTCTCTTTCTCCTCTACCAGTTTGCAGTCTTTCTGTTTTTCTGTCGTGGGAGCAGAGGGCTTGACTGGTTCGTGTTGGGTGGGGCTGCTGGGAACATGGGAAAGGGACGCAGCGCATGGCCTATGCGTGCTTGATCCTGCTTTCAAAGGAGAGGCTGAAAGGTTGAGGAACATTCCTTCTCCTCTCCCTCCTCTTTGCTCTTTTTTTCCTGTTTCCTTACAAAAAAAAAAAGGGACTAGCTGTTGGATATTGACCTGTCACAATGTGGGTCAGTCCATAGGAAAAAAAAAAAAAAAAGGATGAGAGGAGGAGGGCTGTGTGAGTATGGCAAGACAACAGAAATTAATAGAGCAGAAAAAAAGTCTGGAAAGAAGAGTGCACGGCTTGGGGTAAAAGGGTTTTATTGTTGATTCTGAGTTTTTAAATGGGTGCATGGGGAGGGGAAGCTGCTCTCTGTTTGGATGACTGTGTGTGTATGGATTAGCAAAATTGGTGGAGGCTGTGTGAGGTGGAAGTGGAGAAGATTTTTATGGTATTCTCAGAGTTTAATTTCCTTAAAATGAGAAAAGAAGGTGCGTGGCCTTGTTGAAGGTTAAATTGTTTGTATGTACGGTATGCTCTTATGTGTATGTAAGCGTCGGATCATCTCTTAAATATGGCTTAGTGGGTGTGTACCTTGCCCTGTGGTTTGGTCCTCCTAGGTGCCTGACTCCTCTACCTTCTGCTTCTGAGGATAATGGTCTTCCTGTCTGCTCGTGCTGATGCTACTGGTTTTATGTTCCAGTGCCACTTTTCTTGTTTCCCTGAAAATTGTGATCAGGCAAAATCTCTTCAGCATTCAGCCTGCTTATGCCTTTGGAGAAATATGTTGCAAAGAACTGCATTTGGATCTGAATTTGTTGCGCAGAGAGAGGAGAAGTGCACTCAGCTGCGAGGAAGTGCAGTAACTGGAGATTCAATCACTGTGTGTTTTTGTAAATCTTGTTAAGTGCTCGTCTTCTAGCTGAGCACAGTATTGCTCACGTGTTTGGAGTTACATATGAGTGCGTGTGTATGAAGTGCGTGCTGCGGGGTGACTTTCATTGACTTGAGGTTGAGAAAGCTTTGCCCAGCATGAATAGCAAAATGTAAATGAGTCGCACGAGTGAAAATTGCATGCTGGGTCACATACTTCACTCACAGATTGTTTCGGGAATGCTACTGGAGAGCTTAAAAATGCACTGCTGGGACCTTTTAATGTCTCATATAGCTAACTGAAGTAGATGCCACCCCAGAGAGCAAAAGCAGTTTAAGAAGTAATAAATTTAAAAGCATTTGATTTTGTTTTATTGCTATCACTGATTTGAGCTGCACCAGCGGCTCTCTTACTGTCTGGCTTTATGTTATTTTGTCCTGACTCTCTCCTCCTTTTCCTACTTTTTGCTGGATTAGCTGGTGATGCCACGCCTTTGGGGGCCTAAAAGACCTTAAGTCAATTAGGAATTTGCAATATATACTTAGCACAATGGAAAGAGCTGATCCCAGTTGGCAATTCTAGGCATTTTTATAATTAAAATAATCTGAAATAAACCTTGAACCATTTTGTCACATGTTCTTATACTCCTTGTAAGTCTAGGGAACATTCTGAAAACCATAAAGCTCCTGCTTTCACTAATGTAAAGCTCTGTCTTGTGTCCTAATAGATGCAGAATATTCAGACTTTAAATCACCTACCACATGGCACTTCTGCACTGGTCTTTTTGGGTTCAGAATAGGGATAATTTAATGGAGAAACTCTTGAAGAAATAACAAGTGAAGAGGGGCGTGCAAAATGATTTTGTGGTATCTGAACAGAAACAAAGTTCAGCATGGTGGACATTTGAAACTACGGTAAGTGTGGAGTAGGTTTTCAGGAGGAGCAATTTCTTGCTTTGTAGCTTTCCGGGAGAACCTTGCAACCAGGTCATGCCTGTTTTGTTGGAGCGTATCTTGTACAGCAGAAGGAGGCTTAGCTGTTAAGACTCTTTCATGGGATAACTTTGTGTATCATTCTTTGCTCTCTCAGCAGTTTAGAAATGAAATACTTTTAGCCTTAGAGGAGATGATCTATTTTAAAAACACAGATTGTGTTTGAAGATGGCAGAGAACGGCTTCAGAGTCCTGTTGTTCAGGGTTCCTTTCCAATCGACATCAGGACAAAGCGAGCACGCTGTCGCCAGCAGCACAACAGAGACAGTCTTCCTCAGAGCTGGCAGCCCGCTCCTTCTTTTCTAGGCTCTGTGATTGAATATTTGTTCAGAAGTATCCCTAGGAACTGAAGGACCAAGCTTGAATGTTTCATCCCTCCTCTTACGCTGCTTTTGTTGCATCGGAAATGGGGTTTACATATTTGTTTGTTTATCTTTATGCAGAAATAGCTCCTCCTCAGTGGTAACATTTTCCATGCTTTTACTCAAGCCAAAGATGAAGTTTTTTGTTTCCACTTGTGCCACATCCCTTCTGTTTACTGTTCTGAGTTTATTTTTGATGGAAGAAGCTGCCATGTTCATGTTAGAGACAGAAGGCCTCTGTTTCCAGAAGATGCAGGAATGGCAATCTATTCCTGATCGAGAATTCCTGTGCTGCTGTTTTTCTGTGAATGCAGGCCCTGTGGACACATCCCCGCTAGCTTTATGTTGGTGTGGTGTCTCTAACAGAACTGGTCCCTATGCAGATTGGAGACTCTTCCCTATCAAGAATGTCAGTAACTGTGTTTTGCGTCTTTAGATTTTTGTCAGGATAGTTATCTTGATATAAATAACACATGCTTTGCTTTATTTTTTTTTCTTCTCTTTGCATTGAGACCAGACCCTAATACTCCTAAAGTACCTCAGAAGATCTGTTGGATAAATATATGCTGGTACTAGGTTGGTGTTTAAGCTGATGCCGTAGCAGGACAAAGTTCTGCCTTGCTATGGTGTGCATAACTTGTAGTGTTATCTAGGCAGGAACACATAACAGCTCGTTGGGGATGGGGGTGTTGTCTCTGCCTTCCACATTTGGGGTTGTTGGGTATAGACCTCATGCAGACCTAACCACTGCCCGAAGCTCATGTAGCCCATGTACAGGAATCATACTGGCTGATCCAAGTTTCCTTCAGTCATCCTGAATTACACCTAAACTCGTGTCCAAAAGATGTACTTTTCTGCATGTGTGCTTCCAGTTTCCAAAGTCTGGTGCTTTTCCTGGCTCTCTCTTCTCCTGGTCCTGTTTAGGATGTGCTATATTGCAGGTTACCTCCGGGGGGAGCAAGGCGGTCAGTTGGAGATGGGGAAAGGGTCAAGAATGAAATTTAGAAGTGTTGAAATGTTTTCCTTTGATATGCTTAGGCGAGCCCTCCAAAGAAGGAGAATAAGTATGCAAGTAACTTTACTCTCCTTTGAAATGGAAGCAATGAGATGGAGGTGAAAGACATGGGCAGAGAAAGCAGGATATGGCAGAAGAGTAAGGAACTCTTTAAAATGTATTAAGTGTTAGATTAGTTTGGTTTGTATTGCACTGGTAATTCAGGTTTCTAAATGCCCCTAATTTGCCATATGGTAATGTCAAGTGCCTTCCTCACGCTTTGGTACCTCGCAGTGCTTGGAACTGTGTGGGCAGAGAACAAAAAGATGGTTGTCCCAAGGAGCTTAAAATGCGCAAGGAACAACAGAGAAGTGTAGGCAGCTGGAAGGAGTGCACAGAAAAGAGATGGCAGCCAGTAGCCTAACCGTTGTCAGGTTGTCGCATAGCTAAGGTAGCAAAGTGGGAGAATGGAGAAAATCAAGGAGAGTATGAAATAGCTTTGTGGCTGTTGGAAAAGGACCTTTTTTTCCCTGGCCATGAGAGGAACCAGGAAGGTTTGTGTTGTGGCACTGACATGGGCTGTGATGGAGGTAGATGTCCAAGGAACAAGTATCAAAAGACATTGGCTGTGTCAGGTGAGAGGGAAGGTGCTTACGCTAGAGTGTTCGATATGTAGCTTGTCAAGGTGATGTGTTTGCTGTGATGCGCTCCCAGGCACCCCCTTTGCTGGAAGCCTGTTGTAATGGTGTGCTGGGCTTGTGTCCCTTTGCATGGTGGGGAAGAGGCATCTCAGAAACAAGGCCTGTTAAGAGAATTGTCCTAGCCCGCCCTCATGATGCTCTTTTTAACAAGGCGAAAGAAGAGACAGCAGACTCTGAGCTGGTGATAGTGAATGAGCTGAAATCCACTCACCTAGTTAAGGCTCCAGTCATCTGTACTGTTATCTATTTCTTAAATATAATACAGAATTGCTCTTATGCCTTCAACTTCTTGCATACAATAGTCTTTCATAATAGCTTTGCACACTGCTTATACCTGTCACTGTAGCAATGGTGTATGGGACTTGAGGAGATTAGAAGGGATCGGTTGGAAGAGATATGTTAATTTTGCAGATTTGGGAGTACAGTGTTCCTTTGTGTTTCACTAGCAAGGAGAATGAACTGAAAGCTGATGCTTACAAGTAGTAAAAAGTATCAAGCCATTAAAAAATTGTCCTCGGGGCAACACTGAGAGACAGGGGGGTGCTTCTGGGTGAGATGAATTGGGGTTTGGGATAGGAGAAGCGGAGCCCTGGTTAAAGAAGTTTGTATATTTTCTCTCAGAATGCAGTGCTGGAAAGAGTCATTAGTTGCAATAACTGTATGAATTAAAGAGGATTAGGCAAATAACAATGCATAATCATGTAATTAATGACAGTTGATGTGTAGTCACAAGGGGGCAGTGTTAAGGTTACATATACAACTTGAACTTGTAAGTGTCCTTGCTTCTGAATATGTAACCCTTGTCACGTCAAAATGCTTGTTCATCACTTTTTGCTGTTTCAGCTTCTTTTAAAATGAGTGCAGAGAAGCAGAGGAGTTCCCTTTCAGATCTTCAGTTCTGCTGTTACCGGTGCTGCATTTGGGTCTGGGCTCAGCGAGGTTTGATCAGCGAGGGTGTGGAGCTCCGGGTCCTGTCCCTGCTGCCACTGGTGGTCTGCAGTAGAGATCCTCTTCCCCATGAACTTCAGGAAGGGCTTAACAGCTTCCTCTCTTGCATAACTCCCAAAGTGCACTGGGATGTGCAGGATCACGGCTGGCTGGACATTATTTAGAGCTGGGTTAAGCACAGGTGCATCTGCTCTGATTTCATTTTAGATGGTGCGCTTTGTGAGCTTAGTGGAGGCACTCTCGGCACTGTGAGTGTTCAGTTGCTTCAGAAGTCCCTCGGTAGAACTGTCTGTCTTCTCACAGCAATAGAAACCTTGCTACCTTGTGACATCTCCATCCAGCCTTTGTCCCTCCAGATTTTTAGATCTAGTATAGGTAATGCAGTGTGTGTGTGTGCACTTTGAAACTCAGAGCTTAACAGTTATATTTCCTGCACTGACCAGGGCTGGAAAGGAATTACGCTTTAGTACGTGCAGTTATGGAAAGCTGTAACTTGAAGCAGGGATATTTTGGAAAAAGAACGAGTGGAAAGAGTGAGGAAAAACCAAGCTTGACAATTATTTTGTAAATTAAACCATAACAGTTGTGCAGCTCCCCTAGTAAGATAATATCTGCTTAAACAAGTCTGGATATTTCCCAGGATTTGTATATGTTCTCTTCCTCCTGTGGAAGAAAGCAGAAACGGGGTGGAATGTGGTGTGAGTAACATCAGAGCAAGTGTGTGGTTTGGAAAAGCATTTGCACACGTGGAAATGTGCACGTGGAAGTGATTTGCTCCTGGCCCTCTGCTTTTACTGGGTGCCTGTTACCCGGTTTGTGCTGTGGCTTCAGGTGAAACAGGGCTGGCGCAGTTCATCTGCAGATGTATGTTCTCTTTTGTGTTCTGCTGTGACCTGTCAGTAAACGACAGACATATCCTTCCTTGCTGCAGCTGTAAACCTTGACAATGGATCATTGGCCTTTCTAAAGCCCTTTACATCTGCTGATCTTAAAGGCCTGTGTACGAGCTACCTCTTGTGTTTTTACAGAAAGGGTATCCCAAAAACTATTAGGAGGTTATTAGAAGGAGGCGATATGCTGTTCCCCTTGATAACCATGTCTTTACTACAACCGTATCAGAAGCAGCTCTTCTAATGAATAGAATCAATGGCTGCCTACTTGTGTGATCTTGGTTGAAGTGGATTATCTTCCTCCAGTCCAGAGGTCACAACAACCCCGCTTACAGCCAAATGGAAAATAATAGCTGCTTTAAATTTGTTCCATTGAAAGAAAATAGCTTCTCATCCAGGAAATGACCAAGGAGCGTGCTGCTTTGAAATCTTGCATATCCTTGTGTTCTGGGTGTGTTTTCATGGGTCAGCTGGCTTTTAAAAGCCAATCAGGTTAAAATCACGTCATGTAGAAGACAATGCTAAGTTAGTAGCATTAATGACAGACTGGCTAAGTGTACCATGCCATACACTGTTTGGCAAAAGCATCGCTTTCATGTTCTCCTTTCTAGCAAGGAGAGCTTTCAGTGCATATCTTTCCAATTAAGGTGCTTTGGGCTGAGTGTGGTTTTCAAAATGGCAGTAGGAGAGGCGGGGGTTGCTTGCTGGAGGAATAAGGATGCTCTTCTTTCCCCCTTTCTGCACAGTGACACTTTGTGGTGCGTGTTCTTGTTGCCTGCTGCTGCTTGTCCTGCTGCCTTCTGGATGAAGCCATAAGACGAAGACTCTGGCTTTTCAGGACATGGCAGAATAACCAGTGCTTTTCTGGAAAGTAGAGCTGTTAACTTAAGTGTGCCCATCATCTTCCAGTGTGGATGATTTAGATGCTTCCTTCTGATCTCATATGAATGCTGTGTTCCTTTTGTTCTTGAATATTTTTTTTATTGCAGAAGGGCAGTGACAATGGCAGTGTTTCAGGATCTTGAGGATGCTGTGTTGTGAGTGGTAGAGAGTGTCCTGAGTACAACATGATTTGTTGCATCATGAGGGATGGCAGTGGCAGACTTACCCAGTTTTTCTTTGTAAAGCGTGTGAGCAGCCTGGTGAAAGGCATGTGAGAGATGTGAAGTACTGTTACTGTTATGTTCTCAAATCCTTTCAGCTGCATTCAGTTGTGTTTTGGTTCTCTTTCCTGACAGGTCTTAGCTTGTGGGCGGCTCTCTAGCAATCCCAACTGGAACCTCACACCAAAAGGCACCATGATGGTGATGACTGACATCACTGCAGCCCCCAGATTGGGGTCAACTGCCACCACTCCAGCTGTGGCTCCCAACTTCTCCTGGATGCCAGAGGATGGCAGCCCCACAGCTGTGGAGCAGCCAATATTCCTCATGACCACCGCTGCTCAGGCCATCTCAGGTTTCTTTGTATGGACAGCTTTGCTCATCACCTGCCATCAGGTAAAACCCTGTCTCTCGTACTTCTCATCCTTTTCTTTTCCCCGCATGGAGGAACTCATATGATACCTTCGCGTGTGTCTGCCAGATACAGCTGTGTGATGGGGGTTTGCAGACTCTGGAGCGGTACCAGGACCTCTTCTTTGGGGTCTAATGTATTATCTATGCTGATCAAGGTGGCAACTTTTATATTAAGGCCTTTTTCTGCCCAAGTTCGGACCGTTCCTGTAGTGTGAATGGAGGGAAAACAAACTCTTTAAAACTAGCAGGTGTAAAATATTTGGCTATCTCTTGAGTGTTTGGAGAAAGATGTGTTATCTCAAGCCATCCTTTCCCAGGTCTTGTAGCTGAATTTAGCCATTTTGTTATTGTGTCAGCTGTCGACTAAATAATCGCGGTCATCTGTTGTTTGACATAGCTCCTTTGATCTCCTGTGTCAGTGGATTCCACAGGCTGAAATCCGCTGCGGAAAGGAGTAGCAGGAAATGTTTTATTTTAATTTTTCTCCCCTCCCCTCTTTCTAGGGCAGGTGTCCTGGGAGCCAGAGCAAGTCAAACGCTGCATCCTGTTCTGTACCTCTCTTTCATGCAGTTGTCATGTGAACTGAAAAACACAGTGGGGAAACGCGAGCCCTGTTATTTATCAACCTGTGTTTTGTACCTGTTGGTCCGTAGATTCCAAAGTGATGACTAGGATCTAGAAAACTACAGCCTATTGATGGAGTACAGGGGCTAGTGAAGTTCAAAATGGATTAGTCACTGATGAATAAAAGTAACACCTGCAGTGTCACCAGCTTGGGTAACAATTACAAGTGCCATGGATCCTTCTGTTTCAGAGCACAAATTGATTGCCTACTGCGGCTAGGAAGAAATCTTACCTCTGCGGTATAGCATTGCACAGTTAGGCGGTAATGCCCTTCTCTGAAGAAACCAGTGGAGGTCAGTTCCAGAGAGATGCTGTTGATTGAAATGTGCTGTTGTCCTGTTACAAGGCAGCAGTTCCCGTGCTCTTGTAGGCGCACGGATCGCAGGACTCTTGTGACATCCCAAGGGCAAAGCTTAGAGTCATCTGAACTCCAGTGTCAGCTGTCCCTGTGCTGGGTGAGTGTGTCACTGGGATTGTCACAAGAAAAAAATATCCCTAAGGCTTGTTAGTTTATTTTCAACATGTTCTCCTTAGGAAAGGAGGCTTTTATGAGCTCTTTGTGGGACAGGGAGAGGAAACAGAAGTATTTGGAGCCTTTCATTTGATTTTAACGAGATCTGGCCAAGAGGCAGGGAGAAATGGCAACAAACAACTGGGGAGAGACAGCCCCCTGTCCCTTATGAGGGAAAAGTGGGAGCATCAGTGTGTGCTTCATTAGGCCTTGGAGAATCCTCTCAGCACCCCTAAATGCAGGGTTAAAGTTCAGAGAAATACCTGTGTCTCTTCAGGCAGCGACACTGGTCAGTTGTGAGGCACACGTGTAATAAAGTAGCTGTTATTAATCCCAGCAGCTGGGGCAGCAGCTTGATGAGGGGTGCCGTATGGAGGCCTTCCCTCTGGAGAATGTGCCCTCTGCTGACTCCGTGGCTGACAGAGCGTACCTGCAACTCATGCCAAAGTTCTGGCCGTGTTATTAGGCCATTGCAGGAGGGGCGCTCATCTTCAGAGGATGCTTGTGGTCAGTACCTTTCCCAGGAGTTGGGTATTCTGTGAAAAAGCATTTTAGGTGTGGGGTTTAATGATCGCTAGCAAACTCTGAGTGGTGGAAGTGGGTAGGGTGGGGACGTGGCAGTCCCCTCAGCCGGTGACTTAGGGGGATTGGCATGTGTGCAGACAGTCAGACAAAACAAGTGATGTGGCTGGTTCCTTTGAGCAGGGTGCATGAGCTTGGTGCTCACTTGATGGCTGAGGCTTTGTGGCTGTGCTGTCACCGATGTGCAGAATGGCACTTTCTGAGCAGACAGGCTGTGGCTTATCAGCTCTTGGCAGTGCTATGAAGGCCTCTCTTAGGTTGTTTCAGGCAAAAATCTTGAAAGCATCCAAAATTGCCAAGAGAGTGAGAGTGTTTACAACAAGCATGCGCATAAGTGCATGCTCCTTCCCTCTTCAGAGAAAAGCAGCCTGCAGTGTTGTGAATCTTAGATACTTAAAACTCAATAGCAGCAGTATGGGATTGGTAATTAGAAAAAAAAATGGCATGAACAGGAGAATATGGGCAATGTGGTGATGATGATAACAGTAAATAAATTCCCTGTGGGAAACTAGATTAGAAATGCCTCCAATTCCTTTTCCTTCTTCTTCCCACTCTCTGCAAACTAAGGAATGTTATATCGATGCCATATGATAACAGTGATTTTTTAAATTTTTTTTTAAATGTTCATCACCTTGAGGCTTCTGGAGGCAATCGAGATGATTTACTGAGTTTGTTTTTCCTGGCCCAGTTGACTCTTCAGTTCCGCTTTCTCCTCTCTGTTCCATGTAACACTGATCTTGGTCTCCCCTCTTTGTCCTCTCAGATCTACATGCACCTCCGTTACTACAGCTGCCCAAATGAACAGCGCTACATTGTTCGGATCCTCTTCATTGTGCCCATTTACGCCTTTGACTCGTGGCTCAGTCTCCTGTTCTTCACCAATGACCAGTACTATGTTTACTTTGGAACAGTGCGGGACTGCTATGAAGGTAAGGAGGGGTCAGACAGAAATGAGGGAGGTGGGAGGCCTGTGCCCTGAGAGAACTTTTACATTTGGTTGGGAACATGGAGAAAGCATCGCTGTCACCTACTGAGACAAAGTTTTATGATGTGTGCCTCACTGGATGACCATGGCTTGCTCAGTGAATAAAAATCATAGAATCATAGGATGTTTTGGGTTGGGAAGGACTTTTAAAAATGATCTGTTGCAGCGCCCCTGCCGTGGGCTGGGGCATCTTTCACTAGATCAGGTTGCTCAAGGCCCCATCCAGTTTTTACCTTCTCCTTTCCTGGCCTCTGAGCATGGGGAGATGTGTTGAACCTTCCCTCCAATGTTCTACAAGACTAAGTTTATGATTTTCTTGGGTCCTTTGCTTCAGGAAGGTGTAAAGCTAAAAAGCTGATTTTAGCTGGGTGTTTAAAGTGAGATATTGTTAGCTCCTGGTTCTTGGAACAGCACTTACTTAGCAGCCAGGCGCTTGCTTTTTCCTGTTTTCCTGGTGCAGTTTGTTAGCGATGTATTCTTCTGGTCTCATCCTGTGGCTGCTTGTGTGATCGCGCAGGGTAGCACAACCACCGCGTGCTGGTGTTGCTGAGGTGTAAAGAGTCCTGCCGTGTTCGTTTTTGGTTATCTGCTGCAGATGATACCACTAGCATTTTATGCCAGGGAAACAGTTACCCTTCAATAAATGCAATCTAAACTTCCCTCCTGATTGCATCCAGAAAGGAGCCTTCAACCCATCCAGCAGGAGAAACTGCACTCCAGCAGTGTATTTTTGAGGACACTTTATCGCCATACCCTCATTAAATCATAACTTGCCAGTGCAGGTCTTCTGGTGAGATCTGCATTGCAGAGAGGTGCCCCTGGCCATGTGAACAAGTCAATCAGCTGAAGGGACCAGCAGGCCCTCCTTCGCATCCATGACAATGCTCCGAGATGCAGCAGCAGATGGCAAACGCGCACATGTGATTCAGAAGGCATCTTTCTTTGGATCTGGGGTTTTTTTTCTTCCCTCCTTCCTTGTCCTGCACACGTGTGTAGGTCTAGCAGGAAAGCCTGCTGCTTTGTGAAACTCCTCTCCTAGCAACAGCCAGTATCCCTCTGTCTCGCTTGCTCGGGGAGTTTGCAAACATCCGAGCTTCTGCTCAGGAGTTCCGAGCTCCAGAGTTCACCTCAGCACGTTGGGCTGTGTGAAAAGACTACAGGTGGAGGTGAAAGCGCCTTCAGTCAGCAGGTTCTCTGCCTTGCTTTTTCTGGGGACTGCTTTGAAACAGCCTTTTTTTATTCTCTGCTTCCTTTTCCATCCACCTTATAATTTCATTTTTGGGAACGTTTTGGGTTGTAAAGTTGGGGGAGCTGTTAGGGAACAGGGGGAGAAGACCCTGTTAATACATTGAAAGCCGTCCTAGGCCATTTATGGGCTGTGTTTCATAGCGTACGTTAGGAGGAGCATATGTGTTGCTCTTCCACGTGACTTTGCTTCTGTACAAACTTGGGTGCCAGTAACACTGACACAAGTAGATTTTTGTTTTTTGGTTTTTGGTTGTTTTTTTTTTTTTTTGTTATGTTAACGTCACGAGCACCATCTGATGAATGTGGATCAGAAATGGGAGAAAAGTTCTTTTGCTGGTGTGGTGAGCTTTGATAGATAGCACTCATTTCTTTTGGGAATGGAGGGGCAGATATTTCTCCTGCTCCTCCCCCCCCTTTTTTTTTTTTTTTTCTTCCTCTGATGTCATCTCTTCCCTAGTGCTTGTGGAATGGGCAGCTGGTATTGTAATGACCACATCAGAGGGCAGGGGTCACTGGAGGACAATATGAAAAGCTCAGCTTTTCTTCCCCTGGGTACGGGGAGCTGTCAGCTAAGTTGCAGGAAAATTGCAGGCAAAAGGGATTACCACAGTTATTTAAATAAGTTTTCCATGGTTAATGTTTTCTTGCCTAATTAACACTTTCTCAAAATCATTGCTGTGTGAACATACCTAGCTTTGTTTAGTAAGAAGGATTACAGATGGATAACAATATCCCAGTTACATACTTAAAAGCCAGTGGCATACCTGCTTCTAGGTGCTGTAGCACAGTTGCTAGCTAGGCATGTCTAAATATAATGTTTTGAGAGTATGAGCGTTCTAGGGAACATTGTAGATGTATTAGAGTTGATACGTCTGTGACTTTGGAAGTTCATCCACGTGGGAAAATTGACCTCAGGTCTAATAACTGGCTGCTTAGTGAGGTCAGCTCCTCAGCACTGTACATTATTAGGCTTCTCTTCTCATTTCAAAGTTCTTTGAGACTTCTGTCTCCATCCCAAGTTATTTTCTCTTTGAATTATGTCAGTGCTGGGGGCCAAAACCAGGATTTGGGTGTTGGCATTCCAAGGATGTCCAGGTATGGAATATCGTAGAAAATAGCATTGAAAGAAGGGTCACCTGGTGTGTCATTTTGCCCCAAGGCTGTATGTGCCAAATTTAGGAATACAATCCTTGCCCTAAAAATCACACGACTGTATGAGGGTTCAGCAGCGATTATAACAAGCCAAGAGAGTGCCAGACAGGGCAGGTACAGGCTTACTCTGTGCACAATTAAGTGGATTTGGGTCCCATTAAAAGGAAACATGTCTGTAGTTGTGATGAGAGCCCTCCCCACAGTGTCTTCACCTCACAGTTGATATGTATGGGCAAAACAGCCTTGAAGAGAATTGAAATGAGTGTTAGCAGTCAGCCTGAGAAGGCTCTTCCTCATCCATACTGGGTTGCTGGGAAAGGTAGAAAAGAGGTGGCCCAAGGAGAAGGCTATTCAGTACGCAAGAAGTTTCAACTTTCTGAGGAAAAGAAGCACAGAGACTGTTTGTTTTTTTAAATCTCCACTAGACATGAAAACAGAGTTTCACTGACTGGTAAAAACCCTCTGCTTCTCCACCACTGGTGTCTACAGTCCAGTTACTTTGGAGAGAAAAACCATGTTTGTCACCTAAAAGATTAAATACAGGAGATAAGATATGGTTGATGGATCAGATAAATTTTCCAAATGATCTAGTACCCGTGTAATGTCCTGGAATAATGCAGGAACCCTGTAAAGAATGCCATCTTGCAGATGCCAAGTAAAACAGAGACTGGCCACACTTCTAAATGGTCCTGTGACGCTTTTGGCATGAATCATGGAACTGGCCTGGGACCTTGGCCAAACTCCAGTTCAGATAGTCTTGTAAATGCTGAGGTAGGATGATAAATGCAGTGAAAAATAATCCAGAGCGCTTTGAAGGGAAAGATGCTGCATAAGCAGTCCCTGCTGATGTTTGGTCTTTTGCCTGTACTCTTGGTCCTTGCACCTGTTCTGAAGGTTGTTGTCATGTAACTCTGATTGATGTCTTTGCAGCCTTTGTAATATACAACTTTCTCAGCCTCTGCTATGAGTACTTGGGAGGGGAGAGCTCCATCATGTCTGAGATCAGAGGGAAACCAATCGAGTGAGTATTTATTCTACTTAGAGCATGACACTCTCATCCTTCTCTGCCCATCTACCGTGCCTCTGTCCTTGCTCTGAAAAACTGTCACGTGGCAGACGTCTACTGGAACCGGGCAGCACGGATAGTGATGATTTACCAGTACCCTGCTCTGAGACACATTGGGCTGATCACATCCTCTTAGTCAAGCTGGACTGATTCACAGCTTTTCTGGACACCTGCCTAGTCCTTTGTTTCTTTTCTTATTCCCTTCTCCTCCTTTAAATCTTTTCTGTTTTCAGTTGGTTGTATGTGCTTCCTCCAGAGTCTGTGTTTCTCCTCACGCTACTCAGTTTAAAAAAAAAAAAGGAAAAAAGGAAAAAAAAAAAAAAAAAAGATTGAAGTGTGGAGTCAGGATGTTGTTTTAAACATGTCTATGCAAGAGGGTCTGCCTGTAACTGTAATCGTGGTTGGAGAAAGCACCAGTCCTGCAACTTTGCTACAGAGAGGTAGACAAAGAGGGTAGGAATCTTGCACTCTAGCCCAAATCTTGCTTCTGAACCCTGTCATCTTGTGTTGGCTCTTTCAGGTCCAGCTGTGTATATGGGACTTGCTGCCTGTGGGGAAAGACTTATTCAATTGGATTCCTGAGGTTCTGCAAACAGGTATGGGCTGGAGGAACGGTGCTGTCTGCTAGAAGTTAATGAAGTGTGTGGGTGCCAATGGTGCCTTTTGCTGCTGAAGTTCTGAGATGAGCAGCCCTTTGAGGGGGTTTATAATATCGTTTTGAGAGGCCTGCAGGCTGCTGAGAAGAGGGCATGTTTGGGGCTTTGTTGGTTTGCTTTGAATGGTCTTAACATTTTCCACTCAACCCTGCATCAGGAAGGCTTTAGCCAAAGATCCAGTTTGTCTCCTGGATCTGATGTTAGCCCTGGGAAGAAATTCTGATTTCCTCTTCCCTCTCTGGATTGCAGAGGTTCCAACTTTAAGAAATTGATGGCTGTGTTGTGTCACGGACACCCCACAGTTGTGTAACAGCCTCCTGAATTCCCTGTGCTGCTGCTGTGGTTTGGAGTTGAGGAGGGGGTGGAGGTTAAGCGTGACACAACGCTTTGTAGGAGGAACTGAGCGTTGCTCACCATGTGTGTCTGTCTGTGCTGAGCTGGGTATGTCGAGGGCGAGATCTAAACCTCGATACAGCCCTTGTCTGCCCATCCCAGGTCAGTCACCTCTGGCTGCCATGAAACAGCAGGTGAGTTTCAAGGCTTTGCTCACTTGCTGAAATGAACACATGAGGTTTCTCTGGAGACGGCATGAAGCAGGTCTGGTTCTTTGAAAGGGCTCAGGTCATTGTAATTCCAGTCACTGAGTCTAGGTATCTGCCCTGCCTTCTCTTCCACATCGTGACCTGTCTTCTGTGGTCTAGCAGTATGCACAAACATCAAAGGTACAATGCAGCCTCATAATAATACCCAGTGTTAATCTCTGCAGCACAATTAGCTTTTTTCAAAGGACTTTGAAAAGTCTTTTCTCTTCTCTGTTCTGTTGTCTCTGTTCTATATTCTGTCCTTGTGGCTTTCCTGTTTTCTTCCCTGATACTTTGTTTTCAAATCTGCTCCCAGTGTGCTGCTTCACCTGTTTCTCTTAGGCGTTTTTTGTACAACCTTTGGTTCGATGCATTACCCATTATTTTTTGCTCCTAATGTTAACTTTTACCTTTTAAATACATCGTAAGCAGATGTAACACCCATCAAGGTGAATGAGTGCTGGAGAAATAATTTCCCTTAGACCTCTTGTTTCTCATGTCCCACAACCTCTTGCAGTTATCTCCACATGGGTTGCACCTGGCTGTGTTTGGGAAGGTTTTTTTTTGTTGTTGGTTTTTTTTTTCACAACAGTGAAGACTAAAAGCACTTTGATGAGGGTGGGATTCTGCTGGCTTCCGCAAATCTTCAGCTCATTTGGTAACTCTGGCTTAGGTGGATATTTTGCTTTTCCTTTGCTGCTATTTGGCAGCAGTTCTTCTAGTCAGGTCTGACCTTTGCAAACTGCTGACTCTACGGTGGAGACTGTGAGGGAGGTGTCTTGCAAAGGGATGTTTAAATACTTCCGTCCTTCTTGGCTCAAGCTTAAATATTGCCTTGGTGAGAAAATTTTGACACTAAGACTCACTTTCTGGTAGTTCTAGACTTCCAGGATTGCTGAGTAAGACCTTTCAAGGCAGATTCCTGGGAAGGCTGGTGCAAAAGGGCAACAGAGCACATATCAGTATCGATATGTGCGGTAATCACCATCATGATGATTAGGAAGAGGAATGTGCTGGAAGGAGCTTTTTGCTCATTTTATCCCTGCTCTCAGCATCTCCAGCACTCCTGCTGCCTCTCACCTCTACCTGCCTGTTTTCTGTTCTTTCCAGCCCCTTTCATCCTGAAGGAATCTGTGTGTTACAGCCCTTCCTTCTTTCCATCTTCACCCCCACCCTAAGCTGTTCTCAGGCAGGTTGCCTGCTGTGGGTCCCTCAGTCTGTCTGCGTTGCCTGCGGGCCTCCAGCAGTTGGGTGGTGTGCTGGTGGCTGTGGTGTAAAATCTGGACAGCTTGTTTCCTTAAAGATGTCTTGATCAATGTTCTTTGCTGGTTCTGTGTCTGGTGACCCTCACAGATGCGTCACACACCATCCATGTGCTTCCTGCATGTCGTAGCATCTTCTAGGGAAGCAACTAAAAATAGGACGTGGTGGTTTGGATTGCAGGGAAATGGTTAAAACATCCACAGATTAGAAGGAGGGGAAGCTCAGAGGACAGAGTTGTTTACCAATTAGCTTGACCTTTTCCAGTTCACATATTTACAGTGACTCACTAACTGGCATGTGCTGGAGTTTTTAATCTCCTTGAAGTCTTATGACCACTAACAAATTGCATCGTATCCAAAGCAATTATTCCTGTTTGGTTTTGCCTTCTTTCCATACACAGCCCTCCCTACGTGTGTGCAGGTCAGCACCTGCCAAGGCTTTTCCAGCCTCCTTCAGGGAGGCACGGGTGACATTTTTAAAGGATCACAACCCTCCACTCTTAGGACATTGAAGTTCAGCATCTCCAGAAAGATGAAGCGTGGGGTGGATTTGAGAGAGGAGGAGTCCCAATAGGAGCAGCGATTTATACTGGCAGAATAGATAGAGCTGATCCCAAGTGCCACGGAGCCTTTGGGGAGATTCAGTAAAGGTTGTGTGGGTCACAGCAGAATAGCTCTTAACTTGTGTCTGGCAACACACATCACTGTGCATACAAAATGCCTTAATATGGTAGTAGTTGTCAAAGTTCCTCCTCAGAGAGCTGGATTCCCTTTCTATCCAGGGGACCATCTTGCCTAGCTTTATGGCGACTATGGATTGGAGCTTGCTTCCCTTCCCTGGTATCATTTTGTTAGACTTGCTGTGTCCGTACCATAGCACAATGTGGGATTTTTTTTTT
Organism: Chlamydotis macqueenii; assembly: GCF_036417535.1. Taxonomy (NCBI): domain Eukaryota; kingdom Metazoa; phylum Chordata; class Aves; order Otidiformes; family Otididae; genus Chlamydotis; species Chlamydotis macqueenii. The sequence continues at coordinate 56,798,848 of NC_141556.1, forward strand.
TTTTCTCATGCCATGACCATGCATAAATGTGCTGCAGCACAGCCTTTGAAAAACAGCTCTGAAAGAGAGCAGCTGACCAGCTTTTAGGAGCAACCTATGAGAGGTTTTTCTTTCCATCCTGGACAAGGAGATAGCACACGTACTTCTGAATCTCCTTTATCTCCTGTTGGGTGCTGAAGTCCTCAAGCACAATCGATTAGCAAGTGGCAGGGTCAGACTCCTTGTTGGGGCTGGGTTGTGTTGCCTTGCTCAGTTGTCCCAGCGGACACTCCATCATGGTGCTGGTTCGGGAATGTGGCCTCTTGCACCTCCTGCCTTCTCATTCCTCCTCTCTCATTCCTGTAGGCTACCCTGCAGTTCTGCGTGGTGAAGCCTCTCATGGCGATCAGCACAGTCATCCTTCAGGCCTTCGGCAAGTACCAGGATGGTGACTTTGAGTAAGTTTATCTGTCATGCAGGCCTCAGCTGCCCCTTCTCTGCTCAGCTGTGCATGTGGTCTGTGAGTGTGTTGGGCCACGGGAAAAGTCAGGGGCAACACAGGCTGAATATGCACGTGAGAAAAGAGGGCAGGGGTAAGCCTGTTGGTTTCAGGTTTTTTCTACCTTGGTTTAGGGGAGGGAATGGGACAAGGAGGGAGGAAGGAAATGGAGTCTTACTGCTCCCCAGTGACAGTGGCAAGGGGAAAAGATCATGCTGAAATTTCAGGCATTCATATATCTTCTCTTTTCAGTGTAACCAGTGGCTACCTCTACGTGACGATCATCTACAACATCTCTGTCAGCCTAGCACTGTATGCCCTCTTCCTTTTCTACTTCGCCACACGTGAGCTGCTCAGTCCCTATAGCCCAGTCCTCAAGTTCTTCATGGTGAAGTCTGTCATCTTCCTGTCCTTCTGGCAAGGTGAGCTGTTTTTGCTTTCCCTTAGTAGGCTCAAAGAGTTCTCTGTAGGGGCTCAGACACTGGAGTTGATAGAGCAGATGCTGATTAATATAGCCAGAATGTCTTTCTGTATTATTATTATACTTGTTTTATAGTCTTCCATTGCTTTTCTCTGGGACACCTGTTTTGCTCATTTTCATCTTTGCTTCTGTACTCCTGTACCCTTCATATGCACATGCACACACATACCTGCCTGGCAGAATCAGCTGTTTGGATGAAGAGTCCTTTGCGTTCCTGGAACAATCATAAAGCACAAGCTGCCAACATTTTATCTGCATGACGCCATTTTATTGATTAAAGTGACACATCTAAAAATTTTCAGTATTTTTTTTTTTGTGCTCTATAAATAAAATTTTAATGGTATGTCTGTGATTCATGTGAAGCAGTGAGCTGGCTGAACACACTGTGTGCTGCCACAGAACCGCCACTGAGCAGGAGGACATTCAGAATTCGTACATGTGATGCAGGCGCACATCCAGAAAGCCGAAATTCCACCTAAACTTGGTGCTTCTTACTAATTGGCTTTAAGTGTTTCCCTGTTCAGTGCCCTACTTAGGTTTACCAAGTTGCACTTCAAAGACTAATTGAGTAGGAACTTAGGTGGAATTTAGGTAGCTGAAGGTATGGCCTATCCTCCCTGTCTACAGACAAACTAATAAGCTGCCTCGTTTATCATCTTCAGCCATCTGATCACATGCTTTCTACCTTCCCTGGAATTCTTCAACCACCTGGCTATGGACAGGGAGAAACATCTTTCTTGTCATGCTGTGTCAAAACCACTTTATGCTTAAATGAAAAGCTCTGTTACCTCAGTTTTTGCTCTGGCTAGTGGAAGTGCTGAGATTGTGGAAGTGCTCAGAGAAACACCTGACTGCTTCTTACGCTTTTGGATTTGATTAAGTTCTGCAGCAGCTAGTTCCACAGGTTGGGAATTCCCATCCTATTCCCATCAGTTGGGAATAGAAGAGGGTCAATGTTTGAACATTCTTTGCTATAACATATTTGTCTCATTTATTCCTCCTTTCTCTGGTGTACAGGTGAGCATAGATAGGAGTATCTAGCCTGCTCTGTAGTTTCTCCGTTAAATGGGTTTGCTACAGCACAGACAGCTGTTTCCTTTTGTCCCAATTAGTATGTGATCATATTTTCTGCACATTTACTTGAATTTATTGCTTTGTTTAGGGATGCTGTTGGCCATCTTGGAAAAGTGTGGTGCCATCCCCAAAATCCACTCTGCTAATGTGTCTGTGGGTGAAGGCACCGTAGCTGCTGGGTACCAGGACTTCATTATTTGTGTGGAAATGTTCTTCGCAGCCATCGCCCTACGCCACGCCTTCACATACAAGGTGTATGTGGACAAGAGACTTGATGCCCAAGGTAGGAAATATGCCAGCACATCTGGCATGTCTGTTTGGTAGCGAGACTGGGTGGAGACAGGTCCCTCTAATAGCCAACACACTGATATGACTCCCAACCTGAGTGCCTGGAAAAACATCACATCCCCTCCTCCGTGGTGTCTGAACGGATTCATTGTGCAACAGCTCTGCAGGGCAGAAACCTTGCCTGAATTGCATTGTTCCCTTTTCAGTTCCCCAGTATGCCACCCACGAAAGCTTGTTGCAGACCTGAAGGCTGCAAGAAGTTGCATCCTTTTGGTAGAGTGGGTTTGTCCTTCTTCCTGTCTCCCCAAAGGGGAACTCCATCACTCCAAATTGTGCAACAGGCTGAAGGCAGAAGGGGCAAAGGCTGAAACAGGCTCTGTTTTGAGTTTGGCTCAGGAAGATGATGCTGTGCTTTGGCAATATGTTTGACTTGGAGGAGAAGGATCTTCCTGTAACAATTTTATGAGGGCTGGGCTGCTAGAAATCTTATTCTGGGGAAGAGGGAGGTGGATCTTCTCTCTGGGAAAAGGGGGTTCTCATGCCCAGTCTATGCAGGTACATTGTGTTCTCCAACAAAGGGGTTCCTTCCTGCTGAGGGCAGTCTGTGCTGAGGTGTGGGAAGACAACAGCAGCCCTTGGGCAGTGTTCGTGTCGATGATCCTTCCATCCCAGCCAACCCCAGAGGTTTTAGAAGGACAGGCTGCAGCCGGGGCAGATGAGGTCTGTGTGTGATGAAAGGGTAAACTGCTGGCCATACAGTGGGGGATGTTTCAGTGGTGGGTCTTGTTCAGTTCTTGTTATTTCCTCTTTCTTTCTTTCTCTGTCTTTCCTCTCCCTTTTATCTCTCCCTTGCTTTACCACTGGTCCCTGGTGCAGCTGTTCCATCCTATGGGCCATACGGTAGGTACAGCATGCTCTGTGTTTTTGTCTCTGTTGATTTTTAACTGGGATGCTGTTCGGTCTTGATTCCTGGCCTGCCTACTGCCTGCTCTGTCCCTTGTTCCCCTTTCCTTGTAGGTCTGTAACTCGACTGCCTCACACAGCTGCTTTAGGGTTGTCTGGGTCATAAGTTGTAAAACAGCCCCATGGGCAGTGGCATAACACCTAGCTTCAGGGTGTTCCTGTCAGGACTGTGTGAATCTCTCTCCGAAGAGTTGCACAGGCCCTTAAGGGAGTCAGTTTGCTCTCTCACCCCCACCTCTCTTTGCTTTCGTAATCGTCACGGTTGATCAGCATGATTGGGACATTTGGGGAGCTCATCCCCAGGACTGAGCAGAGCCAGAAGCCCACGCTGGAAATGGGACCTAGAAGTAATGAGAAATGGCAGTTCCTAAAAGGACACGCAGCCTTGCTCTGTGCTCAGCACTTGAATGGGACAGTCTCCAACTGTTGCTTCTTTCACAGTATCACTGTGACACCCTCCACCCCTGGGGTGATTCTGCCTCTAGTCCTGCCTGTTCCCCTCCTTCCCCTCCTTTGTGCTGCTTTCCACTTTCATGATCTCTTTCCTGTGGGCACTTCAATACCACCTGTCAGTCTAGTTTCCAGTGAGCGGGAACGGCAAATGCCATTTCTCCTGTATTTTTAGAATTTCCTTAGTTCTTGTCTTCTGAAACCCTTCACAGGAGCACCTCCCTACCTGACTTTGTTGCACACCCAAGCCAGCACAGGTAATGTGTAGTGAAGGCTGTCGCTGTGGGTACGTCCCAGTCTCATGGCATGTCCCCCATTTGGTGCTGAGGTGGATGCACTTGGCTAGCAGTGGCTGGATTTAGGAGCACTGCTGGTAAAACTTGACACCGTTTGTGTGCCATTTCCTTAGCAGCTGCTTAAGGAAGTCTGTAAAGTAACTTCTGCAAGATCTAGGAGTGCACGTTCCCTGTTCTCCTTACCTTCGTGTTAACGGGTGTGGGGGAAGGTAGCAGTATTCTTCAATTGTTGCTCCCCATCTTACCCCAATAGGTCGCTGTGCTCCCATGAAGAGCATCTCCAGCAGCCTCAAGGAGACCATGAACCCCCATGACATTGTCCAAGATGCGATCCACAACTTCTCCCCAGCCTACCAGCAGTACACCCAGCAGTCAACACTGGAGCATGGTCCACCCTGGCGCAACGGCAGTCACATTATCTCACGCTCCCACAGCTGCTCGGGTGCCCGCGACAATGAGAAGACCCTCTTGCTGAGCTCCGACGATGAATTCTAGGAGGGGAAACTGCCAGCACAGGCTGTCATTTTCCTTCTTTTGTCGTTTTTTTTTTAATTTATTGAAGCAGAAACACACAAGTCATATCACTTCCTAGAGAGTGCAGATCGCAGAAGTGGGTGCTTCCCATTAGCTTTTGTGGGTACGGACACGACGAGCAGTGCGGAGGTGGGGGAATGGCCAGGACTCCATTCTCGCGCCCATTCCTTACAGCAGCAATTGACTGGATTTAATTGAAGCAAAGCTCCAGGGTTTGGGGCTCTGGCCTCCCACACCTGCCCAGCTTGGTGTGGAGCATGACTGGCCAGAGCCTGGAGTTGTGGCCAAAAATGTTCTTGTTTTTTTTTTTTTTCCAACTGGACAACCTGACTGCTTTGTATTCCTCTTCCTGAATGGTTGATGTAGGCACAGGTTTTTTTTCCCCCAGCTCCCTGGTACTAACATCTCTCTGATCCTTGGGAAATGGGATTAGGATGCAGCGATAAGCATTCCTGAGGACCAGACCAGAGACTGGTCTCTCTATAGCCATTGCCTTGAATGCTTAGTGAGGACCATCTGCCCCCACCCTCCTGGGTACCTGGTTGTGCAGTCCTGTACTTTAGTGAGTGAAGGGGAAAAGGACAGGATTTTCCTCCTATCCCTCCACTCCTGGCATCCTCCCTGCTCCCCATCAAAGCTGATGCTTGTTGAAGCTCAGCAGAGATGGAATTACCGACTCACAAGGGCAGGGTTTTCTGATCACCAGGTGTCCAAGCTTCCCATCTCCTCTACATTCCTGTGGCAAGAAGTCGTCTTGGAGCATCTGTTTCCTGCTAACAAGGCTGAGGCCTGGCCATGATAGGTGGTGGAAGTTTATAGAGCTCTGGCCCTTTCATCCCTCTTTGGGAAAGGAAGATATGTAAACACTAAAGCGTTTTTTCTTCTTGTTTCCTGTCCCCCACCAGTGTAGCTGCCCACCCTCTTAAAGGTGTGGATTGCACCAGGGAGCTGCCAGAGCAGCTCCTGGTCTCTCGCAGGTCGCTCTCCCCGTGCTTGTCATCACTGACTTCCCCTGTGAGCTGCACGAGTTTTGCCCTTAGGCTGGAGTATTCAAGAAGGGATGTTGCACAGTCCTCCTTTGCTTTTTTTATCTCCATAGCTGTTCTGGGCCAAACTGGAGCAGACTTGAAACCTGACATGACCTAGCTGGCTAAAAGTGTCCCTCTTGGTTTCTCAGACAGCAGTTGCTGCTGTTGCTGCACATTTCACAGGCCCTGCAGCAACTGCAGTGCTATCAAAGGTGGAGCCAGCATCCATGGGAGTGGGAAAAGAAGCTTTTCCTTGCTTTTGCTGGGTTTTGCATTGGCCCCTAGGTATTTAGTGGAGCCAAAAGAAAAATGATCCCTCTGTAGATCTATCCAGGGACCAGGAAATGCCTCTTGCTTGCTTAAAGTTGTCTAGGGGAGGAGAGGGGAGCACACTCAAGTGCCACAGATGAGATGCCCCTACCCCCATGCAGGAAGCAAAATGGAGAGGCTGGAGCAAGCTGCTGTGTTTGTCTTGGCTGTAGTTTCTCTGTTCCTCTCCCGCTCGATGCCTACCCTGGCATCAGCAGACCTCCACGTTTCCAGATTGCCCCTTGTTGCTCTACTGGGAGAACTGGGGTCTGGTTTACTGCCTGGAGTTTACCTTTCCTCTTGTATCCTAATCTGTGTGCTTACTCATTCGCTGTCTCAGAAGCAGCTGTGAGCGAAGAGCGCTTCCATTTCCTCGGCACCCCTACCAGAAGCCTGTGGTCAGGAGTGCGGCAAAAAAGGCTTAAAGAGAGAGGCGGGTTTGCTCCCTGCCGTAAGGAAAAGATAGGGGAAGGCGTAAGAATGGTGTCTCCTTCTATACTCGTGTGTCTGGGGCAACGGTGCTGACTCTGAGGAAGCTGGAGGCAGGGTCAGTGTCCAGCAGCTTCTCTGCTGCTGGATTTGCCCATTTGCACATGTCCTGTGATGCCAACGCAGTTAGTTACTGCTTTTCTGAAATCTGTCGCTGCTTAAATGGACATGCAAACACTACCTGCCAGGCTTTCCTTGGTGTAAAACTCCTTTTTCTCCGCCTGGAAAGCAGGGCTGAAGAGTGAATGGGCTTTCCTTCCATCTTCCACGGCGTTGATTAACAGTCTTTTAGTGTGAGGTATTTGTTAAACTTCCCTTCTCTCTTAGGAAAGTGGGGCATGGGGCATGATCCCTTCCTCCCCTTTCCTTGCATTTCCAGGCCTTGATGATGTCCCAGTGTCACTTCATCGGTGACTGTCCCCAGTCGTGTTGAGTGGCTGAGATCTGAAATCTCTGGACTTGCTCCGTTGAGCTTGAAGGTGATCCAGGCTTGGGGAAGCATTTTTTAAAAAATTATTTTGAAATGTATGCTGCATATATATGCTGTGCAGAGGATCTGGATATTCTCAAAGCTTCCTGTCTGTAGTGGTTTCAGTATAACCCTTTTGCACTAGCTGCCTTTGGAAAAGTCTGGTGAAGAACTAGCGCCCAAACAACAGCCAGCTGCCATGCGTTGTAATTTTTTATATATACATTTTTTTTAACACCACACAAAATCATCTCTTGAGTTTCCTGCTCTCCCTCATAACAGGTAAGTGCCAGAGCAAGGACTGCCCTGAAGCCGCTCTGGTTTGGAGGAACAAATATCTTACAAGACCTGGAGCTTGAGACCGAGGAGGCCAAGGCATCCGTGGTCTTGCAGGTCTGCTCGTGGTAGCCCAGGGCTCCAACAAATGTGTAGGTTCCAGGAGTAGGCCCTTGGAGCTCTTCTCCCTCACCTGCTTCCCCTCTCCTTCCTTCCTTCCTTTTTGTTTACCATGTAACATACCCATGGGATTTGTTTATTATTTTTCCATATAGAGTAGTTCTTTGTATATAAACAACTGAAAAAAAAATGTATGATAAATAAGACAGAGTCACCTAGTTTTGTACCTATCGTGTTTAACTGATGTGAGCTCAGCGACAAGCCGCTCTCTCTATTTTGGTCTTTGTGACGTTATACTCTGCAGAAATGAGCAAATATGATGACAAATAAAAACATAGAGATAATATAGATTGTACTTGAGCTGCCTCTGAGTGGTGGTGTCTGGGTGACTTCTCTGAACTGATTAGAGGTTTTGCTTATTGCAGGGGCCAAGGCTTAGCGGGTCAGTGTGTCTTGTCCTCCTCTTGGGAGGAAAGCTTCGCGCTCCCTGTGTATGCAGGAGCTGATGGAGAAGTAGCGCTACAGCAGCCTGGGCCTGAGACATCATTGATGGCCCAAGGCAGGAGCAAAACACGTTTCTCAAAAAACCTTGAGTAGAGAGAAGTCCTGGAGGAAAGAGCGCTGCTTTCTCTGATGCGGGTCCCAGCAAACAGCAGCTCTGAGCTTTTTCTTCCATGAGTGGTGGTGGAGTTGGGGCAGTGTGCAGTGGCAAGAGGGAATGTGAATGTAAGAATTGTAAGCGCTGCAAGCTGCCAGGAGCCTGGGACCTGGCCTGCCTGGGCATCAGGGGAACAGGCTCATCTCTTCAACCTCAGCTCTGAGGAAGGGTGGCTTCTCCTTTTGGGAAGGAGGTCTGGCTTCACCTCCAGGTAAGGCACCTGCCATGCTTCCTTCCCCTTCTGCCACCCACAGATGTGAGCTCCCTGCGTTCCTCCTCACTGTTCCTGAGTCAGGCAGTGAGGTCACTTAGCAGGGAAGTTTTGGGGTAGAGCTGTCCTGATTGCACGAGGTCTAAGGGCAGCTTAGAGGGAATTTTTCTAGCAAAAAGCCTTCTCTTTCCTCGGAAAAGCAGATTCAGCACAGCTGAACTGCTTCTGAAAGCAAGCGCTTTGGGGGGTGATGTACAGCATTAAGCCTTGCTCACTGAGCCCTCTTCTAGACTATAAATCTGTGTTTGTTATAAGAAGTCATGAGATGTCCCTCATCCCATCTTTTTGGGGCACATTCTTGAACATGGCCTGCAGCAAAGCTAGAGGGAGCTAGAAAACCTGGTCTCACTGGGACAGCTCTGTCCCAAAGTTCAGGAACGACTAAACACGCTCTCGTCATGGAAAAAAAAAAAAAAAAAAGAACTTGCTTTATTTGTAAAGTCTACAAAATACAGAGGAGTCAGGTAGGGCACATACTGTAAGTCAGAAAATAAATAAGTTTTTTTTTTTCCTCTATATAAGATAAAATGTGATTTGCATATATAAAATATAAAGTACGGCTCTGTACCAACATCCTGGCTGTGCCGAGAGGCGGAATGGCAAAGAGGACGTGAAAAATAACTTACGTTCGTGCAATAAATAAACCCAGGAGGAGTTGGGGTGGGGGGATGCTAACCACGATGCCCCCTCCGTGAGCAGCGGGCATCTCTCTCCAGGGAGGGATGGAGGCTGCAGCCAAGAGTGGCTGGCGTGGCAATACCCAGGTAGAGGCAGAAAATTGGGATGGGGTTGGGGGGAAGGATATAATCTACAGCAGCAGCTGCCAAGAAGGGTCTGCCTCCTGTTACCTCCCCTGTGCTGCCTGCATTTAGCAAACCCAACTCTTCTCTAGCACGTCAGCCTGCTGAAGAGCTGGTTATCCCACACCAGTGTCCAAGCTGGAGGAAAAACAAAGGGAGGAGCCTGCCTACCTGCCAGGCAGCTCCCAGGAACAGTGCTGCTCTCCACCCCTGCTTCCCACCTCCTGCACCTCTGCCCCTCTCTCTGCCTCCCGGGGGCTAGAAGCACCTTTCCGTGGGCTTTGAAGGTGGTGGGGTGCCGGGGAGTGCTTGGTGGGGCCGTACAAATCTGCCTGTGCTGAGCAAAACAGTGTTTATCTCTGCTCCAGCTGCCTCCGCTTCCTTCCTGCCGGTGCTGCTGCATTTTGGAGACAACCGGCTGGCGGGGCCGAGCGTCCCGTAGGCAGGAAGAGGCGTGAAGTATGCGCGTGATGGAGAGAGATAAACCAGCACCACTGTTTCCCGCCTCTGCAGGCTCACGTCCCCCTGAGGGACCCTCCTCCATCACCATCACCTCTGAGCTCCCCCAGCACCCCAGGCTGCCACAGCGCTTTCCCATCCCGCGCGCCCTTACCAGGTGCCAACCTGCAGCCACTTTCTCTCCCCCTCTGACGTGCCACCTTCCCTCACCAACTCTGTCCCCGGAGAACCCAGCCGTGCTGGCACCTCCCCGCACTGCTCCAGCTGTCATCCAAGTTGTGGGGCCAATGCTGACACCCCTCTCCATCGTATCCCTTCTGCCCCTCACTGCAAAACCTCTCTCCCTCCACCCCTTTCCCTCCCTGGCACATGCTCCTGGGAGTGCCTGGCCTGCACTCAGCTCTCCCATGCCCTCCCAAGAAAAAAAAAAAAAGGCACTTGGTGTTTTCCTGCCAGCTTGGAGCTGTGGGATGCTTCCCCACTGCTGCCTGTGCAGGCTTGCCCGCTCCTGCCTGCACCCCCCAGGGTGAGGAGTGTCTGGCCAGGGGGGCTGCAGCAGGGGACAGGGCTCGGTTTGAAGGGGAGGGGGCTGCAGTGCTCCAGGGGCCACCAGCGGGGTCCTGTCCTCCGCCCCAGCTGCAGCAGCTCTCCCTACATGGAGGAGCTGGAGGTCAAGGGATAGGAGAAAGAGGATTTCGGGCACAAGTCCCAGCAGGGAGGAAGTCAGGGAGGATATGGGAGAGGATTGGTGGGGGAAGGTGCCCCAGGGGGGCCATGCCCCACCAGGGGACAGAGGCCGACACTAGGAATAGCCGGCCTGGTTGGCACCGGACTTGACGATGGTGATGACGCTGGCGGTGGCCACCTTGGCGGGGGGCCCGTGTGCAGCCACGGTGCGGGCAAAGCCCTGCAGGGCCTCGTACTTGCCACGGAGGGTGTCGAGCTCCAGGCGCATGGCGGCGTTCTCGCGGGCCAGCTTGTCCACCTCCCACTCCAGCTCCATCTTCTGCTTCTGCAGCTCTTCCTTCTGGCAGACGCGCTTCACCCGGCAGCTGGCGGCATAACCCCGGTTCTTCAGCGTCCGCCGGCGCTGCTTCAGCCTCGCCACCTCCTCCTTGGAGAGGCCCCGCAGGTGGTGGTTGAGCTCCCGCACCGACAGCCCCATCAGCTCCTCATCCGACAGCAGCGGCGTGTTCTCCCCCAGCTCCCGCTTCACCTGCCGGAGAGAGGGGCGGTTGCCTGAGGCCCCTGAAACTAGACCCCTGCCCACCTGACCCCCCCAGTCCTCCCAGTGCTCACCTTCAGGGCCTTGCTGGAGAGCCCATCCGCAGCCATCCTTGCCTCACGCCGGCCCTGCCGAGTGGCCAAGGAGAAAAGCTGGTTACTGCCAGCCCGCACCCCTCGCCCTGGCACAGACCTGCTGGCCCCCTGCCTGGTCCCCACATCCCCCCCACCCCCGCCAGCTGTGACTCACCCCTACTCCTTTAAAAAAAAAAGTACATAGTAATAATAACGCTTATAATAGTAATAATGACTGCAAAAAGTAATAGTAACAGGGGAAGGCTGGCCCCCCATCCCTCCTCCATCCCACCCTGAGGTGGTGGCGATGCTGCTCTGCCCAGGGGACCCAAAACGCCCCAGCCCGGCTGCCGGGAGGCCAAGGCTTCCCCCCCACGGGAAGGAAACGCGGGTGAGACCCACCCGAGGCGGAAGGGAAAGTAAAAGTGGCAGCAGCCGCCCCAGGGGGCGAAGCCACCCAGCCCGGCCCCGGGTGGAGGCGACACCCCACCGCCGCCCCGAGGGGACCCCCGGTCGGGGCCCCACGGGGCGTGGGGCGGCGAGAAGCGGTCTCCCCGTGATTCAGCAGCCCAGGGAGGGAAAAAAAAAACCCCCACCAAAAAACAAACAAACAACCAACCCCAAAAACCCACAATCCCCGAAGTGGCTCCCGTCCCCTCGCCGGTGGCCGGTTCCCCAGTTGGGAGAGGGCCGGGAGGCCGGGCTGCAGCCGAGCGCCCCCCTCCCCGTTGGGGGAGCCGGGCCGGGGACCGGGAGAGCCCCGCGGGGAGGCCGAGGGGCTGGAGGGGGCGGCGGGGGGGGGGGGGGGGGGGGGGGAGGTGGAGCCGGGGCGGCTGGAAGCTGATGCAATCCGGGCCGGGGAGCCGGCAGGGAAGCGCGGAAGGCGCGGAGCAGGGGGACAACCGGGCCGCCACCCCCCCACCGCACCCCGGCCCGGTCCCGGTCCCCGTGCTCGGCGGCGGCAGGGCGGCCCCCAGCCGGTACCGGACCCCGACCGCCCCCCTCGGCGGGGCGGGGAAGAAGCCGGATGCAGGAGCGGAGGGGGCGCCCCGGCGGGGTCCCTCGCTGTCTCCCCCCCAAACCCCCGGTGCTTACCGGGAGGCCTCGCTGGTCCCCGCGGGGCTCGGGCCGTCGGGCGGCGCCTCCCTCCCCGCGATTACTCACCCGCGGATTCTTTTCATTCATAAAAACACAGTCATGCGGTGACGTCACCTTCACCCCGCCCCCTTCTCGCCACCGCCGCGCGGGGCGGCCCTCCGCTCTTAAAGGGGCCTCAGCCCTTAAAGAGACCGGCGTGACACCGCTGCGTTGCACGCAGCCACTCTCCAAAACTACAGTTTTTTTTCCCCAACTGATGGACTGACGCACGACCAGGGAATGATCAGCCCAAGAAGGAGAGCACCCCCAGCCAACCCCAGAGAAATGAGCCGCTGCCGCTTTAAGAAGAGCGGCGCCACCTCGCCCCTCACAAAGATGGCGCCTCCTGCCTTTCCGCCCTCGTCTGGGATGGCGGCGGGAGTGACGCAGCGGCGCTCGCCGCCCGCCCCAACCGCCCCTCCCCGGGCTCGGCGTCACTGATTGGTCCATCCCGAGGGGGAGAGGCGCGGCGATTGGCGGGCGGCCGGCAGGCACTGGCGTCCCGTCGTGCTTTGCGGGCGGCGCCTCACCCCGAGCGCCGGGCACGGCCCTTCCAGGCCGCGGGTCCGCCCCCAGCCCCGGGGCCCCGCTCCGCCTTCCCCGACCCGCCCTCCGCGGCGGCAACCGGCTCCTCCCAGCGCGGGCAGGCGGCGGGGCGCCGGGGCTGGCGGTGGAGGGAGGTGTTTCCCGCCGAGGCGGCGAACTGAGGCCCGAGGTCAAAGGTCAAAGGTCGCCGTGAGGCGCGGAGGAGAAGCGAGCGCTCTTCCCGCAGCAGCCAGGAAAGAAACCGCCGGTACCGGGCTCGGTTCTCCTTTCCTGGCGCTGGGTCGCTAGGTTCAGGGAAGGGCAGGGGCCGAGCGGGAGCCTGTGGCCGGGTTTCCCTGAGGAGGCGGGGGCGAAGCCGCCGGAGTCTCCAGAACGATGCAGTTCTTGGGCCGGCTGGTGGACACCATCAGCAGCGTCACCCAAATGTTCACAAACCCTTACCGGGTGAAGGAGGTGCCGGCTGCGGAGTACGCCGCTCACACCTGCCTGAGGGAGGAAGGCAGGGTGGCCCTCTGTAAGAACAGCCTCGCTCGCTCCTGGGATTGCCTGCTGGTGAATCCCCAGAGCCCGCACGTCGCTTTCCGGTAAGTGGCGGACCTTCAGCCGTCGCTACTCGAGTGTGAAGCGCGAGGCCCAGAATCTCTGATCTCGGGACCGCAGTGCTCTGTGGGTGTGGGGTGGCGCGTTGGATCAGCAGGTGGGCTCATGAGGAGCGGGAGGCTCCTGCGTGTGCCGGAGGAGCTGTTGTCAAAATGGCGTGCGAGAACGGGGCAGAACTGAGTCCAAACACTGGGACAGCGGGCAGCTGTGAAATAGATACTCGGGCCAGAACACCCACAGGTACCTGCACCTCTGCTCGTACCCGTTGCTCTTTAGCATCTGGAGCATGGGATACTTCAGCCCAAAAGTTAACGTTCCTCAGGAAGAGGAGATGCTCTTTGCTAGCAATGTAGGCTCCCTTCTTCCCTTGGAACAAGTATGGCACCAGCTGAGGAGGAAAGTCCCCATCACTAATGTTTGGAGAAGAGCTGTTTCTCTCAGATACATGCGATGTTGTTTCTTTGAGCAGGACCAACGCCGCGTTTGCCTTTCCTTCAGGCTCTTCCAGCTCGACAACGAAGCAGATGCCCTGGCGCGTTTTGAGCAGTACGCCAGGCAGCTGCGCCCTTTCTACGAGAGCTCGCACCAGCCCTTGTCGCTGGAGGATCTCCAGCAGCTCAGTGACTGCTTCCGCAACCACCCCAGCTGGTCCCCGGCACACGTCGCGGTGGAGATTGGCCGTCGTGAGAATTTCCGGCACAACCACGTTCTGAGGCAAGGGGCGAGGAGGGGTCTCTGGTGGGCCTGGTACTGGGAGCGAGGTTGGGAGGGCGGGCGAGGCCAGACCTGGGTGTCCCGGTTTGATGTACCAAAGCAATGTGGGCTGCTCCCCGGGGGAGCTTCACACCTGTGGTTACTGCAGAGGTCAAGTTTAAAAGTGCCAGCCTTGGTGTGTGTTGCCTGAATAATGGACGTTGTAGCAAAGGGTCCGATGGTTGCTGTGAAAGCCTTTTGGTGGGCTTTCAACCTGCTGCTGCGGACGTGAAAGCCAAGAGCTCTGGTGTCTGAGGTAAAGAACTGAACCATTGCTAGGGGAAGTAATTAGGCTCTTACAGCTGTTGCCGAGCTGCTTTTCGGGGTTGTGGCTGACCACGAGAGAGGAGGTGTAGTAGGACTCTTTCTGGAAGCGGTTTTTGGCCACAAGCCCTTGCTCTCTTTCCGTGGGGAAGTTCACTGATGATAGGGGAGCCTAGTCAGCAGTTAGGGAACTGGGGGACCTGGCAGCACCTCCCCCAGGTGTCTGTCTGTAACCTATGTTCTTCCTTCCTTTGAGCAGAGGGAGCTGCTCCCATATGGGGGACAGAGGAAGGGGCAGCGTGTCAGGAAGGGGGTCCATGGCAGGGCTGCTTGGGAGCACTTCCCTGTGCTCCTTCCCTGGCAAGAGGCTGGGCGTTTGTGAACCTCGTGGTTCGCACCACCTGGGCCCATCGCAGACACAGAAGGTACCTTCGCATTGGCTCGCAGCGCAGCTGCACGTCCTCATCTTTGCAGCCCTTCCTTGGCCTCACGTTAACTCCTCTTTTGCAGCTGCGTGAACAACACGGACAGCGAGGATGGCTGCACCCCGCTGCACCTGGCGTGCCGCAAGGGAGACATGGAGTGCTTGCTGGAGCTGCTGGAGTGCCACGCGCGGGTGGACATTACCGACAGGAAAGGGGAGACTGTTTTCCACTACGCTGTGCGAGGGAACAGCCCCCAGATCATCGAGGTGGGAAGGGTTTCAAAGCTGGGGGCAGTGGGACTACAGTGGGTCCTCTCTATGCTGTGAGGAGGGAGGCAGGAAAACAGCTGCAGACAGGGGAGGGGAAAGTCAGTTTCCTCTGCTGCTTCGTCAAATTAATTCTTGAGGGTGGTTTCAGCCTCTTTCTTCCCCCTTTACTGGTGCTGTTTCCTGTAAGGAGGCTCCAAATTCCGCTCTGCAGTGGAACAGGGATATTAAGCAAATTTCCTCAGAAAGTGTCCTTCACTGGCATTTATATCATCATCCTGCCTTTCCTCAGGCCCTTGGCTGTCCCTTCTCTGTCTCCTCCAAGCGGGTTATCTGGTCTGGGCAGAGTGCTCCCGTGGGGGAGCGTGTGTTTGGGCTGCCGTGGGGGAGCGTGTGTTGCCTGCAGACTGAAGGACACTTCTTAGCCGCCCTGGGCTCTCCTGAGCTGCAGAACCTGTTGTTTGAACCAAGCGGCCTTGCATGGGGGACGGGGCTCAGAGCCTCGAGGCAGAGACGGTCTGAAGCCAGAGGTGTTCTCCGTTGCTGAGAAGCACTGGGCAGAGTGACGGGGTTCATTAAGGGTATGGATGGCCTTCCACATTGGTTCCTCAGATCTGTCAGCTCCCCTGCACCCAGTGTGAGCGCAAGACCGGCTCTCCCCTACGCCTGCACCCCCTTCGGTTGCCCAATAGCTGTTGTGACAGCTTTTCCTTCGCCTGCCAGGCTGTGCTGGGATTTCCTAATGAGTGATGGGGGAGGGATGACGATCGAGGCTTGCCATGCTGTAGAGCAGGGCAGTTAAGACCTTTGTATTAAAAACATTTTTCTGTTGGTGGCAACTTGGCTTGTAGCTACAGAAATACTTCCAGGTCTGATCTGTCTCCTGATTATTTATTTTCCCTCTTGGTTCCTTGCTAAACCATAGAAAAGAAACTCTAAATTCCAGGTTCTCTTATGCGCGGCAAGGCTTGCAGGGTTTCCCCAGTATGGCAGTGGGATCTTTTCCGTAACAAATCAGTCAGCTGGTAACAGGTCTAAAATTTTCAGGGAGAATAAGGAAATTCTTCAAACGCATTCCCAGATGTGTATTTTAAACAGAATCCTGTTTGTATCCGAAAGAAGTGGTGGGGTCACGGGGGAAGTTGAGCCCTTGCCTTCTGACTGGCTGTGGTAAGTGATGGGGCTGCAGCAGGAAAGGAAGCTATTGGTTTCAGTTAGCGTTCCGATTTGGTTGGGCTGAGCTTGGCTCAAGCAGTGTTACTGTTCTGCAGCTGACCATGACAATCTTCTTCAAGGTTGTGCAAGCCCTTTTTGGCTGAGGGGTGTCTCGGAAGCACGTGGGCCAGAGGAATAGGGCACAGAGAGCAGCGATCAGCCCTTTGGGAAGACAAAACAAGGAGCTGTGTTGGAAGCAGGGGTGTAGAGGACAGACTGTAGTGTCACGTGGAGCCCAGTGCTCCAGAGTCTATCCTTGGAGCTCAGAGAGAGAGAGACAGCCCTCTTCCGTGTCTCTCCATGCGTATTTATTGTCTCCTCTTCCCAGCTCCTGGGCAGAACCCCAACTGCTGGCTTGGACCACCTGAGCCATGAAGGGCTGACTGCTCTGCATCTCGCTTGTCAGCTGGGCAAAGAGGACATGGTTCGGTCTCTGTTGAAGTGCCGTGCCAGCTGCAGTGTCACGGGGACACTGGGCTACCCCATCCACACAGCACTGAAGTTTTCCCAGAAGGGGTGAGTAACCACTGGGGCAGCCAGAATAGGGCTCTTCCTCCAGTCTGGGGACCTGTCTGTTTGCTCTGGGTTGTCCACACTTTCAGGGTAGAGCTCAGTAGGAAGATGTCCTTTGCTGTCTTCTCCTGCGTCACTGAGTTGGCAGAACAACAGAGAAGTGCTGGTGTGGAAAAGAAAGAAGCCCTTTCAGAAGGGCTCCTTCCATCAGGAGAAAGACATAGATTTAAAAAAAAAAAAAAAAGTGAAATACTTTTTCTCAAAATGAGCTGAGAGAAGATGATTTACTGATGCTTAAGTAGTATTGCTAATTGCTGTACCTCTGACTTTGAGTGCTCTGCTCTTAATAAGCTTTCATCTCAAAGCCTAGTTATTCCTGTCTCCTGTGGGCCAAAGGTACTCTTGACTCTTAATAACACGCTCTGGAACTGCGTCAAAAGAGACACGATGTTTACTCCCTGGTTTTTTTTCCCTGGAGAAATTCGATTCTCTTTGTGGGTGCTTTATAACGCTTCATTTTCGTCGCGTGTCCGAGCTCTACAAATAGGGCTCTCAACTCAAGACTAGCTGCAGCTAGCTAACTTTTCAGCATTTTGAAAAGTGCTTTCTAACACGACAGACACATGCACAAGCCAAAAATGTGCTTAGGTCCCTTATTTTGCAGTGTGGCTCCATCTCTTGTACATGTTTTATTTGATGGTGTTTCAGAGTGAGGAGCGTATGCTTGCTTCTGAAGTCTGCCTGCCCACACTTTCTAGGCAGTAGATACCAGTCTATTCACACCAGGTGTGGTCTTTCTCTCACGGGGGAGTACACAAATTCTTAATTTCAGCAAGTATTTGACTGTTTCAGTTTTATCCCCATGTTTCCATGGAGAGAGGGAGAAGAATTTCCCCTGAGCTCTCAAGCGTTTCCAGAAATGCCATATTCCTGTATTGGTGAAGCACCCAGATGTTGCTCCACAGCTTGGAGCTGGGAAGAAATTCTCCTGCTTCCTCTGAACGCTGTGCTGCTTGTACGCTTCCTATTGCTCCCTTCCTTTCTAAAGAGAGCAGAGCAAAACTGCAGCTGAGGAACTTGCAGGTGTTGCAGAGAGCCTGCTGCTGCTGAAGGGTTTCCTGAAAGGCTCCTCCTGGGCGGGAGGCAGGTGCTGATGTGAAGGGAGGTCTTGAGTCAATATGGCAGCCACCCATCCCCCCATCTCCCTGTCTTTGCTAGGTGTGCCCAGGCCATCCTCGAGGCGGATGCCAGCCAGGTTTGCTCCAAGGACCCACGCTATGAAGCCACTCCGCTGCACTGGGCGAAGAAGGCAGAGGTAA
Organism: Chlamydotis macqueenii; assembly: GCF_036417535.1. Lineage (NCBI taxonomy): Eukaryota > Metazoa > Chordata > Aves > Otidiformes > Otididae > Chlamydotis > Chlamydotis macqueenii. Next base: position 56,816,628 of record NC_141556.1, read on the forward strand.
ATGGAGCCAGTCCGTGGTGAGGGCCTGTGCTGCCACCCAGCACCTGGTTAATTCCTCTTGCTGCTGCCCTGTCCCTCTCCTGAGTGCACGTGCTGAGCCCTGGCAGCGTCAGAGTCCAGCCAGCAGCCTGGTGTTGGGTTCTCTTTGCCCTGTGTGCACCATTTGCTGCGGGAAACAAAGCAGTGGAGCCTTGCAGTGAAACAGACTGCTGGGCTTTTCCTAGTTCTTCATCCTTGGCTGTGAAACTGCCAGCTTGTCCCTTTTCCCTTTTTGCTGGGGAAATTGCAGCACTGTCACTGAAGCACGCTTACCCCTGGGGGGAGCTCTCCTCATTACCTGACAGTTTCATGGAAGGAAAAGGATTGATACCTTAAAAACTGCCAGGGGAGTGTGGGGTAGGCACAGGGTGATGGCATGTGGGTTATCGTCCATTTCCTGCCAGAGATGGGCAGATCAGTGGTGCGATATGCCATGCTGGAGCACCTGTATGGTGCTTGTTGCAAGCAGAGGACATTCCCATGGCAGGACCATTTTCCCTCCTGCAGCATCACATCCCCCTCAGAAGTGTCCTGTGGAGGTTCAGAGCGGACATAAATCTGCTTGGCTTATAAAGAGGAGAAGCTCAAAAAGCAAACTTGTTCTCTCCACCCTGCAAGGATTCTGGCCTGAGTAGGAACTGGTTTTTTTTCTCCATTGCTCTCAGCCAGTTGCTGCACTTGCATATAAGTCCCAGAACATCCAGAAGGTCTAGTCAGGCTGTGAAACCACCAACTAGTTCTGTGGTAAAAGACAGAGAAACCCTGTCTTCAGTGCTTGGAACAATGCAGCTGGCATCTTGCTGGCAAGTTATATCCAGGCTAAGGCTCCCTCCTCTTCCCTTGCTTTGCTTGCCATGAGACCTGGGCTGTTTGAACAACCAAGCGGTTGTCCTCACGATCACTTTCTCTCTTCTTGACCTGGCACGTACACGCTTGGACACAGATGACACGGCTGCTGCTCGAGTACGGCTCCGAGGTGAATGTAGCCAGTCGGACGGCTGACATGGCTCTGCACATTGCGGTCAAGAGGGGTCGCTTTGACTGTGCCATGGTACTGCTGACACACGGGGCCAACACCAACGCCAAGGGTCAGGACGGCAACACACCACTGCACCTGGCCATGAAGGTCAGTTTTCTGCAGAGGCTGCTGGGAAGGAGAGAGAGGATTTTCTTGAAGGGTTGAGGCGGGGACAGACTCTTTTGAAATCCTGGCTGTTGTCTTTCATGGGGTGATCCCGTGTGGGTGCTTTGGCTAATGAAAAGAGGAGGGAGGGAATGAGAGATGATGTAGCCAAGGGGAGCGTGGCTCTTGACTGAGCTTTCTCTTGTCCCCTAGCATGACCACCTGGATATCATCAAAGCCATTGTCGTGTTTGGAGGAGATGTCGAGATCCCCAATGATTTTGGGGAGACACCAGGGCTGTTGGCAGCCAGGAGCAGCAAAGGTGAGGGAGCATGTCGGCAGCCTTAGAGGGTGAACCCAGCATCCTGTCTCCCCTTGGTGGCCAAAACTATGTCTTGGGGAGAGGTGGAAACATGCCAAGCGTGAGTGATGTTTCTCCAACATGCTTTTCCAGCTTCTGGTCACTCGTAGAGTAGGCATTTCCTGAGCTAGTGGTGTAGGCTTTCTATTAATAACCCTTGACGAATTTCTCTTCTGTGAGACAGAGATGCAAGAGGAAAAGCTGGCACGCACTCCCCCTCTTTCAAGCCATGGTGTCGGGCACTGCAAACTCACAACAGGATGAGGCAGTGCTGCTGAACCGCCCAGGCATAAATAGGTGTGGGCAGTTCTTCTGTGACAAGAAGTGTGTGGCACGCACCCTTGAAGGTGCACAGCGTTGGGTACTCCTGCTGTGCACAAGTTCTGCTGCCTGGTGTTAGGGGAGAGATACCCGGGACGTGCTTTCCCCTTCCCTGGGTCATCCCAGAGGTTTTATGAGGGTCGGGGCTGCTGTGGATTTAGCAGAGCCCCTCCCAGTGTGTGCGTGCACTGATTCTCTTTCTGATCTGTGACTCCCCCTTCGTCACCTAAGGTGTGAACCGGAAAGTGCTCTTAGACCTGCTGCAAACTGTAGGGACCGAACGCTGCCTCCCACCCAATCCCGACTCCCCAAGCCTGGCATCATCTGCCGCCTCCTTCCTGGAAGGCCAACCTTCCTCGCGGAGCAGCTTCAGCAGCTTAGGTAAAGCCTCCCTGGGCCCTCCCTCCTTCTCCTCCCTTCTTGCTTCGCAGTGCTGTCTCAGATCTCTTCTTCAGATGGGCCGTGCTCTGGTGACTCTCTCCTAGCTCTCAGTTTCTGGTGACTCTGTCCTCATTCAGCTGTTGCAGGATCCCGTCTCTTTTCTCTGTTTTTCCTGTGTGTGTACTCTAAACTCTTGTACTCTAAACTTTTGTTTTGTAGACCTGACACAATGCAGCTCTGTAAAAAGGAAGGGGAAGACTGATTCCCTCACCCCTCTAGAAGAGACGTAGAACTTAGTTGCCTGCATGCACTTTATCCGCTGGGTCATGTACAGAAGGGGAGGTCCTTGCTGGTCTGCCTTAAGGACCTTCCAGTGTCATGCTGGGCACTAGGAAATTAGAAGCGTTGCTTCTTCAGATCCTGGAGGCCAGCAGCTGGGAGAGGGAAGGGATGAAGCCCAAGGATAAGTGGCCGTGGTCACAGGGTTTACATTGTGCATAGGAAAAGCCTACCTTAGGGCATATGATTGTGTCATAGTTTGTGCTCTGTACTGTCCAGACTGTGTGAATGAGCTCGTGGGTCTATTCTGGGTGCTGAGCTTTCCTCCGCCTGGGAGCTCTGGAGCTTGGGCAGAGGTAGCATGAGGGGTTGTAGAGTGGGCAGTGGGTGAGTTGGCTTGGAGGAAGGCGCTGATCCTCATGAGAGAGGCATGTGGGCAGATAACGGCCACTTGTGGTCCACTTTCCCTCTCAGGTTGGTGATTTCCTTTGCAAAGTCCCTCCTCTGGGGCTAGAGGACAGCACGCCCCCCACCTTGCCAGGCCCTAGAGTGCGTCTGTGTCACCACAAATCTCACTGGCTGGTGACAATGAGGCTTTCTTCTCACCATGGCCTTGTAAAGGTGACTCTCCCAGTTTCAGCTCTGATGCAGTGACAGAGCAAGGCCCTTTTTCATCCTGGACTCTGGCCCTTGAAGAAACTCCTCACCACATTCATTGTCATCCACAGCCACCTTCCTGTCTGGGCGCTGGCAGGAGTATTTAACTTCTCTCCTCCTTTTTTGTCTTCTTTTGGTTTCGCAGGCTGGCTTCTCACCTAGGCTGGACTGGTGCCCTGCACCCAGGGTGGCCTGGGTGTACATCAGCTGAGGGGTAATGACAAGCCACCCTGTCCCCACAGCTCTCCTGCCTAGGTTACCTCGCAGGAGTAGATGTAGGTTTTACCTTATGGCTTGCAGTAAAATGCATAGTGGGCACGCTGCTAGGCTCTGCCTTCTTTCTCACCTACTATGCTGATCGTCTGCTTTTACAAATCCTTCGTCTTTGCCAGTGCATCTCCAGCTGCCTGCTCTAAAGGACAGGGTTTCTCCTCTTCGGTGCGGAGTTTAATCTGGGGGGTGCCTGTTGGCTGTGGGTAAGATGGCTTGTGTCTCCTGCAGGGAGCTTTATTTGATTGGGAAGGGAGTTGGATGTTCCCTGTGCAGTTATGGTGGAAATTATTTAGCACAGGGGTGGGAGGTTTGGGTACCCTTACCAAGATTCTTGGGCACAGAAAGAAAGTAGGAAAAATAATTGAAGGTTTTCTAATAGATTAAGTATGATTTGGTTGACAGATATCTCTGAGGCACATGTCAGAGGGTTCAGGTAGCAAAGCGGTTTCTAATTTTTTTTTTTTTTTTTTTTCCATTTTGCATGTTCATGGCCCTCTAGGGTACAACGACCTTCTGTATGTTTCCACAACGCTCGGACAGTTCTTGAAGGCACCAGATGTTGTGGATTCACTCAGTGAGGGTAGAAGAAAGTAAGTGAGGAACAGCTTCTGTCCTTGAAGGTGAAAGCTGTGTGTGTGAATTCCTCCCCACCCACACCTGTGGGTGTGGCATGCTCAGAGCTGACATTATTTAGTGTCCATTGACGTTGCAGTTTTTGCCAGAAATCCCCCTGCACCCTGTTGCGATAAATCTCTGTTCCCGTAAACGACCGCTGCCTGTTGGTGCCTGCAGCCCTGGAGCTGCAGTGGAGCCCGAGCTCAGCAGGTGAAACCGCTGCTCTGTCCCTCCTCTCTGCCACTGGGCACCAAACGCTGTTTTGACTTTGTGATTTCCCCATCTCCATGCGCTGCCCTGACGCTCACCCAGCTCCTTTGCCAGCCTGTGCACTGCCTTGGCAGTGCCTGCACCTCACCTTGCACGGAGCGGAGGGAGGGTGGGCACTGAAGTGCTGCTAGTGGCAACTTAGGGCTGTCTGATTTTTGTGAGGCAATATCTGTTACTGCGTAATAAGGGACTTGGATGCATTTTTGGCCTGTTAACGTCTCTCTGGTGTACAGGTTAGAGAAGGCTAAAAGAGCAAGCGGTGTTGCACCAGCTGTGACGAGGCTTATCTGGCCGTTTTTGGTCTTATTTGCGTCTGAGGAAGCACCACTGGCTTTATTTGTTCTCTGGTGACACTGTCCAGAGAAGTGGTCTTGTTTCCCACCCCCAGGGCCATGTGATCTGTAAGCTGTCCCACGGCTCCTAATCATCTGTGTCTGTCTCTCTCCAGTCACGACCGCCTCCTGTGCCTGGATGGAGGAGGCATCCGGGGCCTGGTGCTCATCCAACTGCTCCTGGCTATCGAAAAGGCCGCGGGCCGTCCCATTCGTGAGATTTTTGACTGGATTGCAGGGACCAGCACTGGGGGGATCTTGGCCTTGGCTATTGTACATGGTGAGGACAGTGCAAATAATGGGCCCCTTCTCGCTGCCATGGGCTGAGCGCTCCTCTGTGGGGAGCAGATGTGGGGTGGGAGCTACCTCTCTGAATCCCAACTGAAATTTGTTGTCCCTGCCAAAGGAGGGAAGGGATATTTGTTGATGAAGGAAAGCCTAGACCTGGCTTTGTGCTCGATTCTCACATCACCTGGCCTTGAGCAGCTTTCTGGGTTTTGGGAAGCGTGTGGTGGCAGTTCTTCCTGCTCTCTCCGTGGGGGTTTCACAACAAGGTGATCAGCACTTTCTGGTAGTGGGAAACTACGCTCCGAGCTTATCCTTCCTCTTTAATCCTTCCCAGTCACGCTGCTGAGGTCTGAGCAGATGACAGGCAGCCTGGGAAGGGGATGGGATGGGGAGTGATGCTTCCCATCTCCAGCTGGTCCTGGAAAGCCCCAGCTCTGATGTGCTGTTTGTTCTGCCTGCCCTTCCTCCCACCCTCTGCTCCTGCTGACGCTGTTGCCCATCTCAGGGAAGTCCATGGACTACATGCGCTGCCTGTACTTCCGCATGAAGGACATGGTGTTCCGGGGGTCTCGGCCCTACGAGTCGGAGCCCCTGGATGAGTTCTTGAAGAAGGAATTTGGGGAAAACACCAAAATGACAGATGTCCAAAAACCCAAGTAAGTCCTGCCTGGGGCTGTGCTGGTTGATGCTCTCCTGAGTGTGCTCTAGACCCCTCTCAGCAGAGATGCTCAGCCTCTCTTTAGAGTAGATGTGGAGGAGTGTGATGTGCAGACTATTGAAGCTATGGGGTTTTTTTCCCATTTTATTCTTATTCTGTCATGTCCTCTCTCACAGGGTTATGGTGACAGGGACATTGTGCGACCGGCAGCCAGCTGAGCTCCACCTCTTCCGGAATTACCCCATACCAGAGACAAAAATCTCCACTGAATACAAGACAAGTGCATCTTTCAAACCACTCACGCAGCCAGACGGTAAATGCTGTGGCAGGGGAGGAGGCTGTCCCTCAGAGACAGAAGTTTTCCTGTTCTTCCTCCCATTGCTCTGAAAATCAAGGTGTCCCAGCAATGGCTCATCCCTAATCTTGACTTGTAGCTTGGTCCTAGTGATGGTTCCCTTTTCTCCTCTCCTCCTCCCTTGGCTTCTCTTGTACCAGGAACAGGGGCTGGCTAGAGAGGTTCATGACGGAGGGGTCTCCTAGAGGAGTCCTGTGTACAGTCAGTATCTTTCCCTGGGCTCTCAGGAGCAAATTAACATGGAAACGCTGTGTGACTGAATCATGCAGCCCCCTCCAGCCTGCTTCTTCCTTTGTCCAGCAAACGTAACTGGTTTATCGTCAAAATAAGCAGCAGTGAAGCTGGTAGAGAGGTGAATTTGACCCAGGAAATGTAGAAAGTGGTAAGAACATATTTTAGAGCCACCCGAAGTAATCCTGTGCATCCAGGCAGAGGCCCTACTGTTGGGAGAGACACAACTATCTAGGGCAGGGTCTTCTGGGATTGCAAGCCCCCCTGCTTTGTGTGGGTGAAGGCAGGGTGCTTCTTGCACAGAGGAAAGTTGCTGCAAGAGGCTGTGTGCTTTCTCTCCCTCCAGACCAACTTGTATGGCGCGCTGCCCGCTGCAGCGGTGCGGCTCCCACTTATTTCCGGCCAATAGGCCGCTTTCTGGATGGTGGGCTGCTAGCCAACAACCCGACCCTCGACGCCATGACAGAGATCCACGAGTACAACAAGACACTGATCAAGAAGGTGAGGGAAGTCCTGGCCCCGACTGGTAACTGGGGCTTTATTTGCTCCACTGAGCCTCTCTTGAAGTGGAAGAGGGTTTGGGAATGGATGCCTCTCTAGTGGATAAACAAGTTAGCAGTGCAGCACCCTAGAAGGAAGCATATGGAGGGGGATATGTGTTGGGAATGGCGGCTGAGAGGTGAAATACCTCTTCTGAAAATGCTGTGAGATGGGGAGGCAGCACCATCAGTCTGTCCTTGCTGCTTTTAGCAAGGATGATTCAGTTGATGGTTGTGTGTGCCCCTTCATGCAGCTCTGCAGGGCCTTTTTCTGCCCAAAAATAAATAGAGAAGAAAATGGTAGGGCGCTCTGCAAGGCTGAAGAGTGCATGCCTTCTGTGGTGTGGCTGGTTCCTCAGAAAGATGACTAACCACTGGCAGCTACTGCTCCCTGTAGCTGAAAGCGGAGGTGTGTTGCCAAAATGAGTGAAAGAGTTGGACTGTTCCACAGTCATCTGGTCCTCCGGCTGATCTTTGGGGTGATCCCATGGGTTTGGGTGCAGCCAGGGGTGTAAGGGACAAAACAATGCAGCTGTTGAAGTCGTGTGGATTATACCTGTCTCGCCAGGCAGTGCTGAAGGGGGAGGATGGGAGAGAGAAAGGCTACCAAGCCTTTTGCCTTTCCTTTCAGAGCTTCCCCAAGACTGCTGTGAAAGACGTGCTCCACCTTAATTGTTGGTCCTTGCAAACAAATCTTTTGTTTTTTCACAGGGTCAGAGGCAGAAAGTGAGAAAATTGGGGTTGGTGGTCTCCCTGGGGACAGGGAAGCCTCCTCAGGTCCCAGTGAGCTCTGTGGATGTCTTCCGCCCCTCTAACCCTTGGGAGCTGGCCAAGACCGTCTTTGGGGCCAGGGAGCTTGGCAAGATGGTGGTGGATTGTGTGAGTACTGGGAGGAGGGGATGGGGGAAGACCCCTGGGGCTGCTTGCCGGGAGGGAGCAAACGTTTCCAGTCTTCAGCTTCTTCCTATTGGAAGAAAATGGTATTTTCTTGGAAATGCTCCATCTATGGCCAATTTGAGGAATGGGTGTAGTTGATAACCTAAGAATTGCAGGAGCACAGCAGGTCTGAGGCCACGTCTGCCTGTTTGGGGTTTCAAGAGCCAAGGGAGATGCAGTTCCTGCAGCTGTAAGCAGCTAAGGTGTAGAAGAGCTGGGGACAGGATGGTGGTCAGTGACGTCTAGGAACATCTGCAGGTGTGAGTTCGTGAAACTCAGTATCTTTCCAGGGAGTGTTGATTATCACCTGAGCAACCTGGACCAAAAAAAATCGTGCCTCAGAAAACAGCAATTCATTTTTCTTTAGAAAAGCTTTGTTATCCCCACTGGGGAAATTAGCAAATGCTAGTGGAGTGGGAGTGTCACTAAGAAAAAACAGTAGTTCAGAGCTGTGGTTAGGAGTGTGTAATAGGCATACATTCTTGGATGCTTCAGAAAGAAGCTCATTAAATGTTGTACATGAAAACATTCCAAATGAATGAAAGCCAGAAAGATCAGAACTGAGATTTTGACTGTAATAATTCTGTTGCATTATCTCCTCTTAGCTTCCTGAAGCCAGGAAATACCCAGAGAGCTCCCTCTGCTTCCCCTGTCTTTTATTTCAGGCCTCCCAGGGAAGCTGTCCCAGGATAGCCCAGAAAACCCACAGTGATCACAGGCTCTACTGGTACTGAGCAGCTCGGACAGAAATGGGTAGAGATGAAATCCCAAGGAGGCTGTGATCCAGACCATCCTGAGGGTTTCTTTAAGGGAATCCGCTCGGTGCTGTGATGGATGGAGGATCTGTAGGGTGCAATTCCTTGTGTTCCAAGGATCCAGGAGCACTGTTCTCATGTTAAAAAACAAACAAACAAACAAAAAAAACCCAAACAAAAAGCCACTCCACTCTTGGTGGTGAATGTTGGCATCCAGGATGCACTTGCTCCTGGTTTTCCCTCTCCCTCTGCGGCTTGTGCAAGTTCAAGTTGGTGCCAGGGGAGGCTCTTGCAGGCAGGGGCAGAGCCGTGTGACAGTCAGGCTCTGACTGTGGGCCTGTTTCTCCTGCAGTGCACTGACGCAGATGGCCCAGCTGTGGATCGTGCCAGGGCCTGGTGCGAGATGACAGATGTCCCATATTTCCGGTAGGAGCTTCCTTTCTGCTCTCCGCAAAGACCTATTTTTAGCCCTCTCGCTTCAGACCTGGCTGTGGCATGCGTCATCCCAAATGGTGTCCCTTCCAGTGGCATGCCTCCCCAGACCTATCCCCCTGCCCCCTCTCCTTGTGCCTCAGTGGCGTAACGGAGGCTGCCACGGCCCGCGCCATGAGCTGATACACCGAGCACGCCTTGTCTGGGGCTGGTTAGTGGGGACTTGTCGCATTCCTGTCTGTGCCCAGCTCGTAATGCCGTCTTGCCAAACGCAGGCTCAGCCCTCAGCTGCACACGGAGGTGATGTTGGATGAGGTGAACGACACCGTGCTGGTGAACGCTCTCTGGGACACCCAGCTTTACATCTACCAGCAGCGGGAGCAGTTTGAGCAGCTGGTGCAACATCTCTGCTGATGTCTCTGACCTGGAGGTTCCTGTTCAGCATCCCCAGGGCAAGGAGCAGCAGACACCGAAATGGCTCGGATTTGCACTTGAACCAAGATGTTGAGGTGGGGGAGGGACTACTACTACTAATGAGGAATTAGTGATAATTAATAGACAATAGTGCACATACACATGTATTCCCCAATGCACCCGTGTATTCCTGGACAGCTGTGAAATGCTGACAGTTCTCTTCATACTGTAGCCCCATCTCTGCTGCTGTGCTGGGTTTCGCTGCCTTGCTGTCTGACCGTGCAGCCCCCATCTACCTGTCTTGAGCAGCTGGAGTCTGACTCCTGTCTGCGCACTGACAAAGCACTGTGCACCTTCCCACATCACAGAATGGGCCATGCCCAGGTAAAGCTTCAGGGATTATTTGGCCCGCGGGAGCCAAGGTGTTTCGGAGTGTTTAGTAGGGGGAGAAGGGATTATTCTTCCCTCAACAAGCCCGCTTTGAAGGGGAGCAGAAATGCCGCAGCTTTCCGCAGTAGATATGACACAGAATGTTGCGAGTGGCCTTGGGAGAAGGGAACCTTTTTGGAGCTGGTTGTCCTCTGTAGCACTTTCCCCTTTTCCCTCTGAGATGGGGTGGCTGCGCAGATACTGCCTGCTCCCAGGGTGGGAGCAGACCCCTCCCAGTTTTGCACCACCTGGCTCGCAGTGTTACTGTTTGCTCGAGGGCTGCGACGTGAAAGCCTGTCTTTACTTGCAGCAAGTTCAAGATGAGGAACAACAGCCTTGGCTTGGTGGAGAGATCGTTTCTCTTTATTCTTAACATGGAACTGAAATGCTCTGAGATCAGTTCCCACCAAAGAAGCTGACCCTGTGACAATTTGGATTTACTTTTTTTTTACCACTGGAAATTCCTTTGTGAATGTCACACTATTCAATGTTTCCGCAGTGAGTTTTGCGTATTTATAAATAATTTATGTATCTATCTGGAGGCATTTTGAGGAGTAACCTGAAAAACTGAATTCTTAACCGTTTGCTTTTGACTGGATGGACTGCTGTTGTGAACGGTACTCCTATTTAAAACGAACATGACCTGAAATAAAGAGAGGTTTGGATTTGGTTCCGCTGTCATGCAGTCCGTGGTTGTCTTGTCTCTCTCTCTCTCCCTCTCTCTCTCCACCCTGCAAAGTCCCAGAGGGGTTCTGAGCTTGCAGTCTCTGAATTTCTTACAGGTAGAAAGTCAGGATGCAGGAGTGCGCTGGAGAGGTGAGCAGCCTGTCCCTGAAGCCGGCCCTTGGGAGCATGTGTGTGGTGTGAGTGGCTGGATGCCCCGCTGGATGAACACTGCGGCCTGGGCTTATCAGTTGCAGGCAGTGGCGAGGCTTTGTACCCGCTCCCGTGTAAGAATCATCTTTGAGCTGATCTGGCCTAAAAAGAGGAACACTGAAAACCCTTAGGATACAAATGACGGGAGAGGGACCTTTAATGTTGGTATCCTCAGGTGGTTCCTGGACAAGGGGACTGCTGAAAGCTGGCTGGACCTGGTGCCCACTGATTCCTAAGGGACACCGCTGGCAGGAGTGAATAGGGCTAAAAACTGATTATCTGCCTTCTGATCTTCACTTTCACAAACGAGATTGTGGAATTAAGGGGCTTTTAATGTGGAGTAAAGGTTTTCTTTTTCCTACATAACAGAGGGGCTTACCTTCCTGTGGAAAAACAAAACCCCACATCTTGGGATGGAGAGAACATGAGCTCCTTTCTGCTTTTTGTCCCTGGCTTGCACTCTATGAGCCTGCACCATTTGCAGGGACTTCCCAGAGTGATGCTGTGCTTGTGCTCCGTGCACACAGGCAGGGAGAGCAGGAGGGTTCCAGCACATGCCTGCCATTGGGGAATCTCACCGAGACTGGGAGGGATGCTAAGAGCCAGAGGGCTGAGGCATAGAGTGGGGGAATATTGGGCAGGGAAGAGTTGAAACCTGTTATGAGCTTTCCTTACGTACTTTTTTTTTTTTTCCCCCCTCCTGCTATTTGCTGCCTGTGATCCCAGGCTGAGAGGGATCTCCTGACTCGCGGTGCCTGCGTGCGAGAGACCTGAAGATGCTCCGCGAGCACAGCAAGGCCGAGCAAGCCACCTCTGAGCGGTGGCAGTGACGGAGACAGCGAGCCGTAAGGCAGTTACTCTGGCAGGTGGCCGGCTCCGCAGGTGTCAAGGCAGGGAGAGCTGGGTACGGAGCCAGCCATCAATAATTCAAGGAGGTGGTCACATGCCCTTGCTGGCTGTCGCAGGATTCCTCTCTCCCCAGAGTCTGGTTACTTCCAGAGATCAAGTTCCAGCCTCTTGGCTGGTGAATTATTAAACTCCAACAGTGCTCAGTTCCCTTTGTACCACGTCTGTGTCTTCCTGCTGTCCTACCTTGCCAGTGACGGGCTCTTTCCATCCAGCCAGCTCTGCAGGAGCAGAGTCCTCCAGAACAGTACAGCACCTTGTGCTCTTCTTTGCTCCTTGCTTCTCCGTGAGAGAAGGAAAAGGCTCCAGAGATGGACCTGTCCTACAGATCCACCATCTCCATCTATAAGGTGAGTGCTGGCACCAGAGGCTGCTCCTGTCTGCCAGAGGGAGACAGGTGGGTGGGCGGAGAGGAGCTGTTTTCTGCCGAAGGCTCCCTTAACGGGTGGACAGCCGAGGGCTGAATCTGTCCCCGAGGGCTGAACTGCAGCAGCTCCCGTGGGCTCTGGGCTGTGTTAGACAGCAGGTGGCTGGCAGGAGTCGGGGGTGGCATGGGTCTTAAGGCAGATCTGGGAAGGAATCGGGCAGCCAGGGTGGTTTGGACATGGAACATGAAGGGTGACTCGCCTGGGTTGCTGGTAGGAAGGGGGAGTTCAGCTGGCTCTTTTCCTCCATGCTGGAAAGAGCAGTCTGATCTCACAAATGCTTCTCTACACACATTGGTGCTGCACCAAGATGGTGAGGGCTGGGAATCGCTTATTCCAGCCTCTGGTCTAATCTGGTGTAGGCAATAAACACCTTTGATAAATAGGTGGGTAAGAGCAGAGAGGCTGTTCTGAAGCAGTCCATCCCTTCTCTTAGCAAGCTGCTGACTCTGGCAGTGCCCCAAATCCTGGCTAGGAAACAGCTGTGTTCATGCCTGAATAATAAGCAGTGGTCCTCACCCTGGCCAGCTCAGGGGCGAGCAAAAAGGCTGCTCAGATCCCCTTGCAGTTACTCCCCTGCCTGCAGCAGGCATGGGGCCTTGGGAGAAAGCCATCTTCGGGTGACCACCTGTCTCCAGTGAGCTACCTTGCCCTCTGGCATTGCTCCTCTCCTGACTGGCTGGAGAGGACTCAGGGCAGACAAAGGTCCCAGCTACCCCCGATGCAGGGAGCTGACTGTGCAGGGCTGTACATCACCACAGCCATCTAGCATCATGGCTGGGGGAGCTCTCTGGGTCCCTGCTGCACCCAGCTGAACCGCAGCAGGAGGGTATTGACCTGCTGAGATCTCTAGGGTGTGGGGAAGACTCATGTTAACGTGCTTCTGCCTGGCCACAGAGTATCCTGGAGCAGTTCAACCCTGCCCTGGAGAACCTGGTGTACCTGGGGAACAACTACCTCCGTGCCTTCCATGGTGAGTGGGGTCCTGCATGGCCCAGGCTCCAGATCGTGCTGCTGCGTCCATCCTGGGTGCCCGCTGTGCGTCCAGAGGGACAGCTGTCACCCAGGGCAAGGCTGCTGATCCCCCTCATGGTGTGTCCTCAGCTGCTCTTACTCATTTTTCTCCTGGAGAAAACCACTGCTGTTGTTAGGCACAGATGGGGAGAGACAGGGTGCCCTTGCCTACGGGCGAGGTACCAGGGGGTGGCTGCCTTATGTGCTGCTCGCTGGGACTGGTTATTGTGGGAAGGCAGGCCAGATCCTTACGTCCCCTCTCCTCTCCTCACAGCATTAGCCACGGCGGCTGAAGTGTATTTTAAGGCAATCGAGAAGATTGGGGAGCAAGCGCTGCAGAGCTCCACCTCACACGTCCTGGGTAAGGCCCTTCCAATCGCCATCCTCTGTCCTGTGATGAGCCACAGTTAGATTTTTTTTTTTCTTTTGGCCTTCCCCCCTTAGCTAATCTTTTTCCAGCTAATGGGGGAAGGAAGACAGCTCCTCTAAATGGTGTCCCACAGTGTCAGACCCTGTCCAGGCACTAAGAGTCAAATTTATTATGTATCCTTGGATATCCCCCAAAGCCCCAGCACTCTGCTCTGTATGTCTCTGAGATTAATGACTGAGCCCAGCTCCTGGGATGGACATCCAGAGATGGACCTCTCATAGAAACCAGTCCTTGCTGAGGCGTCCTGCCCTGAGAGCTGAAGTTTCCATCTTGGAGGAACCATTTCACTCCTCCTTGCAGGTGTGAGGGAAAAGCCAGAGAGCATGGACTGATAACAGGGTGTTGTCCTCCCGAGCCTGCAGCCAGCTGAAACGGCAGCTTAGAGCTTACACTCAGCAGCACAAATAATTCTGCAACGTAATGACGGCTGCTGAAAATATGTTCAGGGAACTGCTCTGATACTTAACGTTTTAGTAAAAAACTTTCAGCAGATGTGTCCCTTCTGCAGACTCCTACGATCATCTGCAGCACCCAACTCACTCTTCTGCTCCCTGTCATCAGTCTCTTCCCTTCACGGTTTCATAACACCACCACCGGTGAAGCGGGACCACGCACAGCATCGGCAGTGGGTGCTGTAGCTACTTTCCTCTAGGACAGCCAGAACCATGCACTGCAGCTGGGGTGCCTTTGGGGGTGGAAATGGGGCTCACAGGGGCTGCAGCAGGGCAGAAACCCAGCACTCAGAGCCCATGGCAGAGCCAAGGCTGCCTGCCGGCACCTGGGGCTGTAGCAGAGCACTGGTCTGGGAGCTTCGTGGGCTGGAACAACCCCATGTTGGCGGTGCTCGGGAGTGGTGGTGGAGCTGAGTCCTGAGGAGGAAGGCTACCAGCCTCTGTCCGGGTGCAGAGAGCAGTGCATGGTGATATCTGTTGGACTTTCACACCCGTGTGTCATCAGCCTGAGTTCCACACTGCTGGTCTGCCTCCTTGGGCACACCAGGAAACGGCTGTGGGATTTTTCCACCCTCTCCTGTCTCTTTCCCTGAAGGAGAAATTCTGATGCAGATGTCCGACACGCAGAGACTCCTGAGCTCTGATTTGGAAGTTGTGGTGAGTGGTTTTCCCAGGGGGTGGTGCAGGTGGGGAAAAAAGTGATTTAACCACAAATGCATGCTGGCATTTGCCTGATTTGTCCCGTCTCCCACCCTCTGACGTGCCTCCCTGCTATCCCTGATGCGTGTAACAGGCATGTAACAGAGCTGGCATGCCCAGAGCCTGGCTGTTGTTCAATGCTTGGTGCCGTTGGTGGACTGTCACCACCTATCCACAAGCACGGTGGCAGGTGCGCAGTAGACCGAGCAACGCCCAGCTCTGAAGATGTGGCCAGGCTGTCCTCTCTTTCCCTGTGTGGCAGTGGTGGGACAGGAGCAGAGGGGATGCTAACGCTTCCAGACACTGCTATTTGTGCCCCTGCTGAAGCTCAGGGGTTAACGGTTGGGTGGTTGCTGAGTCCCTACCTACAGGCTGCAGGGTAGGGAACACAGCCCTCATGTTCCCATTTCTGGCTTCTGTATGGGGTCCAGGTGGCAAAAGAGTGGTTAGCTTTGTGGGTTTTGTGAGCCGCCCCTCACCGCGGTGTGTGTAACACCCCATGTGGTGAAGGGACGAGGGTGATGGCTCCTTTGCCTCTTCCAGGCTCAGACCTTCCACGTGGACCTGCTGCAGCACATGGAGAAGAACTCCAAAATGGATGTGCAGTTCATCAGTGTGAGTGGTGAACTCTCTTCTCCTCAACTCCTATTTTCCTCTCCCCTCCACCCAAGAGTTCTGCTTGAGCACTTCAGGTGTTTCATTGACTTTCCTCAGCAGGAGTTGGAGGGGTTTATCTTCTTTCCCTGTCATGGACCAACTCCCCTCTAGTTTGGCTGATGATGGAGGGCTAAAGAGGGCAGGCAACTGTTCTTTATGCAGTGGGACTTGCCAAATGCTTCAATGGGGCTGAGAGACTCAGTATCCCAAAAGCAGAGTTCCCAGCTTCCCCAAACCACAGCCTCTGCCTAGGTGTGGGTCCTGTGCCATGGTGGCCCAGCTGTCCATGCTGGTGCATAGTATCACCAAGGGAGACAGATGCCTGAGGGCTTGCTCCCAGTGTGAGGGAGCTGGGTACCAGCTCTTGCTCCTGAGATCTTGAGGTTTGTCAGCGCTCTGGGGCCTTTGAAAGTGAAGAGAAAGGTAAAGAAAGACTTTTGATAAGAGATCCAGGTGAAGCCTGATTTCAGGGGGACTCAGATGTTCAACCACCCATCAGAGCAGGACCCTTGCTGCATCACAGTGTGGCTGGGTCGCCAGTTCCTCACCCAGCCCGGTTTCTCCCTGGTAGGAGAGCCAGAAGCAGTATGAGCTGGAGTACCAGCGCAGAGCCACCAACCTGGATAAGTGCATGGCAGAGCTGTGGAGAATGGAGAGGACCCGTGATAAAAATGTCCGGGAGATGAAGGTGAGCAGCAATTGCAGGAAGGGGAGTTGGAAAAAGAACTGGTTGCTTTATCTGGAGTGAGGACTGATTTCTGAGCAATCTTGTCCTTCCTTAAAAGCCAGGGGCTTGTCCCCAATGTTCAAAAGGCAGCAGGTGTATGTGAAAAGGAGGAAACTCCTTTTCTAGAGGATGCTGTTGACCTGTGGTGCTCACTCCTGCCAAGCCCTTGCCTCACTTAGCAAGCCTCAGTGTGCAAGGACTTGGTCCCTGGCACTGTGCTCTAGCTCCTCTGTGCTGCTCCAGCACTGCAAGTGGACTGGGAAGCCTGTAGACACAACGACCCATTTCAACCCTTCCCCTGCCGCGTGTGAGTCCACTCTGCTGGATTTACCTCTGATCTCTTCCTCCCTCTTTCCCCTGCGGATCAGGAGAATGTGCTGCGACTGCGCTCAGAGATGCAGGCGTTTGTCTCTGAGAGCCAGAGAGAGGCTGAGCTGGAGGAGAAACGCCGCTACCGCTTCCTGGCTGAAAAGCACCAGATGCTCTACAACACTCTCCTCCAGTTTTACAGCAGGGTACGGCCCTGGTGTGCCGGGGAAGTGCCACTGGGGGAGCAGGCAGCACTGCTGGAGGGGGAGCATGCATGCAGGGAGCCAGGGCTGAGCCACCCCTTGGGTGAAGGCAACGTCTGTGCATGGACTGGGCAGGAAACTCTATTTCATTTCTTGCTGTGAGGTCCAAGCTGACTGTACTAGGCTGGAAGAGCACAGCTGGGGCTGGGAATGGTGCTGACACGGGCTTAGTTGGGTGTGTGAGCGATGGGAGAGGGAAGGATTATGGAGGTGTTTATAGAAGGATCTTTGGGACCACGGTTGGAGGGCGCCATCCTAGAAATTCACTCCTGCAGCGTTCTGTTTGGCTGTTCTTGTAAACCTAATTGTGGGAGGACCTGGCTTCTAATCTGATGGATGTGGCAGCCCTCGGCTCCCTCTGTTACGTAGCTGTTCTGCCCTACCCATCACTCCTTATTTTTCTCTCTCCTCAGGCCCGGGGCATGATCCAGACCAAGGCACCGCAGTGGAAGGAGCAGTTGGATGCCAGCCGCAACCCCTCAAACAGTCACTCACAGAGTCTTCTCGCAGCCTCCCACGGCCAGGGGTATTCATCGGGCCGGCTCACCCCCATCCACCTTGAGATGGTGAGGAGGCCACGGACAGCCTTCACCTTGTTTGGTGGAACAACTGGAGCAGGTTGCCCAGAGAGGTGGTGGATGCCCCATCCCTGGACACATTCAAGGCCAGGTTGGACGGGGCTCTGAGCCACCTGATCTGGTTGGAGATGTCCCTGCTCCTTGCAGGGGGGTTGGACTAGATGGCCTTTACAGGTCACTTCCAACCCAAACTATTTTGTGATTCTGTGATGGTGAGGCTGCAGCTGCCCCTATCAGGCTGTAGGGTGAGGCCAGTCCTTGGTCAGTCATGGTACTTGCTGCCTTGTCCAGCTTCTGTGACCTTTCCTGGCCAAGAAGAAGGGAAGTGTGTGTATGGGCTGCAATGGGGGAACATGCTGTGTTTGGCTTTGAGAGGGACTGCGTATCTCTCTGAGCATCTCCTGCTTAATGCAGTCCCTGTGGATATGCATTCCAGCTTCCTTTCCCTCCAGCAGCACCAGAGACCCCTTGGGGACTTCGCTTCTCCCATGACTGGGAGTAGATCCAGCGTCTTCTCTCCAGAGCCTCCAGAAATGAGACTGTCTCCTCAACCAGAAACCCCCAGGCGGCCACTGCGGAGGACACCATCAGCCAGTATGACCCCTGTCCGGGAGCAACGCTGTGGGGAGATACAGTGGTTGGGCCTCTCTGGAAACAGGGTTGGGTTTGGGGAGAGACCACAGCTCTGTCAGACCACCAGTTGTCAGCCACATCCCTGGGCATGGCGAGAGGACAGTGCATATGGGAGCTGGGGAGGACAATGCTGAGTGAAGCAGTGGGTGAGCTCAACCTTCAGAGCAGGGTCCATCCAGGACAAGGCCAGGCTTCCTGGCTGGCTATGTGAGGTGAGGAACCCACATACGTGCAATTTTCAAGGCTTGAACCACAAGGGCTGGTTCTTACTGGAGTTTGCATTTTGGTACTGCACCTTCCCTTGTGCTACCAGATTAAATATTACCCTGCCCTACAAAATCCAGCCCGTTACCTCATGTCTCACCTGCTTTTCCTTCCTGAAAAATGTCAGCTTAAATTGTTTTAAAAAAAGAAAAAGGGCAGGGGGAGAGGAAAAAAAAAACCCCAAATTCTTAGCTGCTCTAGCAGGGTTGGGGAGAGGGCCGTCAGCCACTCGTTTTAGCAGGCAGTGCCTGTGCCGCAGACATCTGGCCAAAGACAGTGTAGTACAAAGCAAGTGGTTTCACCTGAGTTGATTTTTCTTCTGCAAGATGAAAGGTTTGCCCTTTCCCATGCTATGCCCTGCTTCCTCCCAGCAGAGAAAGGCCATCTACTCCTCCTCTAGGGTAACTGCTTGACTGAGGAAGCGCTGGTCCCTTCAAGGCCGCGTGGGTCTTGCAGGAGATGCTGGACTCCAGCCAGACCCCTCGAATGGCTCCCTGCAGGTTTGCTTCCTACCGGCCGTACCTCCAGTTCGGGTTCCTTTGGTGAGGCCAGCAGTGGCAGCGAAGGCAGGAGGAGGAGCGGCACAGTGAGAGTGCAGGCTATCGTGCCCCACGTGACGGGTGCCAACCGGACCCTGCTACGGTTTGACCCTGGGGATGTCATCACGGTGCTGATGCCGGACGCGCAGAATGGCTGGCTGTATGGCAAGCTGGAGGGCTCGTCCACGTACGTGACTTTGGTGCTGTAAGGTGGCCTGATGCAGGCTTATCGGGTCTGGAGCTGGGAGGCTTAAGCCCAAAATTATCTCCCCCCTCCCCTCCTGGTGTGGCCTGGGCACTATATCTCACCCACCATCTGGGTTGGGACATCACCACATCCTCAGTGACGGGCTGTACCTAGCATGGGAGCTCTCCAAGCTCTCCAAGCCCAGAAGATGCAGCGGGGCAGGGCGAGCGTGGATGAGCTGCCTGAGAAAGCTCTAGGGGCTTTGGGAGAACCAGGCATGCAGTAACCCCCTCCCGGCTTGCACGATGGAGTGACTCCTGTCATGGGACCCAGCTCAGGGCCGTGAACTGCTGGAGTTACCTGAGAGGCCTGGCATTTCTCAGCTCACACCGCAACTGCTGCTGCATCCTCCAGCACAGACAGGGCATGGAAACTGCTGCACCCAGCGCTTACTGAATTACTTCCTGTGGTGCTGCTGGCCAACACTGTCTGCAAAGCCTGCCCTGTTCCGCGTGGGATCCCTGCACCGTGCTCTGCAGGAAAGCTCACACTCAGGTGCAAGATGAGCGCCTCTCTTTTTGAGGGGTTTCTGGAGTGGAGCTGCTTTGCCCTGAGGAGAAGGGATTTCCACAGCTTCCTTGTGTGCTGGCCTTGGTGACCATGCTCAGCCAGAGTGTCTCTTCCTGGATTGCACCAGTGTTGCTCCCGGGAGCAAGGATTTTGCACAGCCTCTGAGATAAGCGAGACCTGCTCCACGCTCAAGGACTGTCTCACAATAATCCCATGTCCAACCTAGGAATGAAAGATGTGCAGAGACCCTGTCGCATGTGATAGCACCAGCAGTAGCTTGGTTGATGTGTGGGGTGGGTAGATCAGAAGTGCTGGGCAGCTGGATTTGAAAAACTGCAAACCATGGTTGTCTGGAGCTCATTTGTCTCTGTTCCTGTGCCCTAGATGCGGCTGGTTCCCCGAAGCTTATGTCAAGCCTGTGGAGAATGCGAGGGAGATGGAGGAGCCAGCCACCAGGTAACAGGAGAGCAATTGGCCAGGCAGGAGCTGGAGTGGCTCCCGGCAGGTTACTGACACCAGAGGCGTGCCTGTTTGGGGTGTGCCCCGTGGAGAGCTGCAGTGCTCCCATGCCCTGAGGTCTCACAGGCTTACCCTAGATGCCTCCCCTAACACGTGCAATATCTTCTCAAAGGCGCTTGTGACTGGGCCAGTCCAAGCCATGTATATTTTCTCCAGAGACACCCCACAGATACATGTTGTGGCTAGCGACTGTGCTGCTCCCTATTCCTTGCTCTTTGACTCTCACCCCACTGTCTTCTTTTGCTCAGGTCCTTCCCACTGCGAAGCAGTCACAGTATGGATGACATCCTGGACCATCCCAGCACTCCTTCCTCAGGCAGCTACTGGCCTGCCGCTGCCCAGCCCAATTTGCCGAATCCACCACCCCTCTCGGTGGGTGCCAGCAGTCATCAGAGTGGAGTGGCCACCCCGGTCAGATCTGGCTCCAGGGTGAGTGCAGGAGGAGTGACTGCTGGGCGTGTGTGGAGTGGGCCACATCTGACTTCCATGCTCCAAGGCGCACCTTTTCTGCATTGGCCTGTTGAGAAAGAAAAACATCTTCCAGATGTTGGTGTGTGACCTCCTCCCTTCCTGAGCTAAGGAGTCTTGCTAGCCCTGGCCTTTCTGTTTGCATGCCACCATGTCCTGGTGGCCCCTGCCAGTCAGCCTTGTGTGTGCAGATCCTCAGTGCCTGGCTTTCCTCCCCCAAGGGACAGCTTTTCTGCTCTTTCCCTTCTCATTTTTCTCTCTTTTTGTGCTCACCAGGGAACCTTCAGTTCAGTCCTTTTCTCCATGACCTCCCAGCCTGATTTCTGGTGGCTCCAGGGCAGCACCTCTTTCTGCTAATAGTAGGAGCATGGAGGGATCAGGCTGGGCTGGGAGTGGGTGACCAGATAACAGAGATGCCATCCTCCTCCTCCCTTCAGAGAATGGAGAGGAGTTTTGTAGGGCTCCTCTTCTAAATTCAAGCAAGGGTTGGGTTAAAGTCACAGCTGGGATAAGGGAAAAGCTAGGGGCAAAGAGCACAGCCATTTTGGGGAGCCTTAGAACAAGTTGTGTCCAGCCCATGGCTTGTGGCTCCATTTATCACTGCTTCCAGCTGTGGGGAAGTGACTGATGAGGAGTTGGGAACAGTTAAAGGTGAGGACCTGGGAGAGGGAAGGACAGTGCTGCCTGTGCTCAGTCTCATAGGAGGCTGGGAAACCTCATCTCTGCTTGCTGATTCCAAGCTAGTGCGAGGCTGTAAGCTACTGGATGGCTCAAAGGACTGAAAAGTGCAACATTTAATTACTCTTATTTCCATTCATGTCCTGCTCTGTGGTTTCAGGGAGCCTTAGGCTGCACAACACAGAGAGGAACAGGCTTTGCAGCCTATCCCTGCTCTGGGTCCCAAGTTTCCATCTGGTCCCGGGGCTAGGGTGTAGGGTTAGCCCTGGGATTAAGCAATGAAGTGTATGGAGCACCATGGCAGAGTGACTGAGCCTCCTTAGAAGTTTGGAAAGACTCAGCCTTTCTATAAACTTTTGCCCAAAAACATCCTCCCGTTGAGCCAGGAGCAAATAGGTGTGGGTTTGACTTCCCAACTGGAACACAGATAGCCACATGTGGCTTTCTTATCTGCCACCAGCTACAGAAACAGGTGTACGTTAGGCCAGTTGTCACTGATCCTTTACTCTCTACTGGCTAAGAATAAAAGCCGCAGGGCCTAGGTCCATCTTTCTCCATCAGGATGGTCCATGTTTAAGCAGTGTGTGGTGTAGGGTGGGGAGCTACAGCTCTTGAGTTCCCTGTGGATGCAGGAAGCACGTGAGGGCACTCATGATAAACTCTGCCAGGCTGTGTGGGCAATGTGAGGGAGGCATCTCTGGCTGTGCTGGCAGGGTGAACTGTAGCTCGGACTGTCACTGTTTGCAGTGCTCTTCAGACATTACACTTTGGGGATCTGAGGCATCTCCTTTCTTCCCCAAGACAAAACCAGGTGTCCTAGGGGAATAGGGAACCTGTGGTGTAGGGACAAGCCCCCCACCACAGAAATCAGAGTGTAGCAGTGAATTTGTGGGCTTTTGCGAAGCTTGAATGAATGAGGAATCTGTTGTGGTTTAGCCCTGGTCACCACACAGTTGCTTGCTCACCTTCCCCAGCGGGATGGGGAAGAGAATTGGGAAGAAAGGAAACCTCCTGGGTTGAGATGAAGATGGTTTACAAGAATAGCAAACGAAAATTACAATAATAACATAATATAAAAGTACCAAAATGTACAAAATGAACAATGCATGATTTCTCACCCCTTGATGTCCCAGTGACCGGTACAGCCCGTCCCAAGTAGCGATCATGGAAACAAAACCAAAGCCGCAAGCAAAGGAGGGAGAGGGAGAGAGCAAGGGATTGATCAACGGCCCCCCTGGGCAACCCCCACTGATATACTGCGCATGACGTTCCTGGCATGAAATTATCTCTTTCGCTAGTTTGGGTCAATTATTCTGGCTGTACCCCTCCCAGCTTCCTGCACCTGCACATTAGTGAGACCTGGGAAGCTGGACAGTGTCCTTGATCTCATTAGCAACAACTCATATCATCAGTGTGCTTATCAACATTCTTCACATCGAAATCCAAAACACACCAACTACTGAGAGGAAGATTAACTCCATCCCTGCCAAAACCAGGACAGAGTGAGAGTCCTGTTAATAGGACTTGGGTTCATAAATCACCTAAGTGTTTTGTGAAATCTTCCTCTGTGTGCAGTGTCTCTTGGCCTACTTCTGTCTCTCCATTTCCCACACCATATGACTCACTGCTGCCTTTCTTTTCACTACAGAAATCAGGAGTATTTGACCAGCCCCCTGAACTCTTCCCACGGTGAGTGAAGTGTGGAGCTGCACTCTGAATCATCAGATGGAGGGGGCATTATTACAATATTATTATTATTTAATCTTTTGGATTATCCAATGTGGGAGGAACAGGGAAGTATCTGGAGGAAAACAATGCACAATCCACCTTCTAGGACAGGAGGTGGGCCCACAGAGGTGGGCCGTTCTGGCTAACTGGGATGGCTCTCTCCTACCTCTGGTTATACAAGGCAAGAACTGAGCACCCTGAGCAGATGTCCAGACTTTCATGCT
The DNA here is from genome assembly GCF_036417535.1 of Chlamydotis macqueenii. Lineage (NCBI taxonomy): Eukaryota > Metazoa > Chordata > Aves > Otidiformes > Otididae > Chlamydotis > Chlamydotis macqueenii. Next base: position 56,839,461 of record NC_141556.1, read on the forward strand.
CCTTCTCCTCCACCCTGGAAGAGCCACAATAGCAGCTCACAGCCTGAGTGTGGAGCTAAATGATTCACACAGCTCTGTCTGCTTGGAAGGGGCTGAAGCATAAGGGACATGGCTTTTAACTTTGATGAGTCAGGTCCACGGAGACGAGCCTTGCCATAAATCCGTGAAGCTTCCCTCTGCAGCCAGGTTGGTGTCTCCATGTTTCTGACACTTTACTGTGGCCTCTTTCTGCTCCCTGACTCCTTGCTCGGAGGGTCAGGGGGCACAAGTGTAGGGTGCTACGACAAAGGACAGCCTTATGCTAGTGTCCCTTCTTCATCCTATGGAAGAGGAAGAGTGAGAAGCCCTGAGGAGAGCCCAAGGGAACCTGCAGCAGAGCATGTTAAGGAGAGAGAGAACATATTCAACAGAAACCTTTACCACACTTGCCTCCTCACCATGGAGGTGGCTGTCTGGCAGGACTAAATAGCCTTTTCTTGGTCAGCAAGTCCCTTGCATGGTCTTTGCAGATTTCCTGATGGTTGCGTTTCCTTTCCCCTTCCAGAGGCACCAACCCTTTTGCCACAGTCAAGCTGCGTCCCACGGTCACCAACGACCGCTCGGCACCCATCATCCGATGAAGTGGGGCTGCGGACAGCGGAAAATTTCAGCAGGGAAGGGGGAGGCATACAAGCGACGGACTGTGACCCCTGGCTGGGCAGCAACATACTGCTAGCACTCACAGAGTAACCTCTCTTCTCCCCTCCCTTCCCTCTGGGTCACAGGGACCCGTCTTGCCTGGATGTCTGGCCTGCTTTAGCCAGCAGCAAGCCCCTGCCGCTCTTTTTGGATTGAAAAATCCCATCCCCATCCCCTCTCCCTGTCTGACGTTACTGTACTTAAGTGGGAGAAGTCTGGTGTTACTGGTGCTGGTGGCCTGGGAGAGGGGATGCTGCTGGTCTGGGAGGCCAAGGGACAGATGGGCAAGATCACCTGCAACATGGGGCAGGGCATGCCGGACAAGGAAGGCACAGCTTTGCTAACTCTGCTGTGGGCAGAGAAGGACACTCGCCGAACAGTCCCTTTGCTACCTGAAGAGTGAACCCCGAACAGTCCCTTTGCTACCTGAAGAGTGAACCCCAAAGGGAGGAGGTCACAAGAAGGCTTCTAGTGACGTGGTCCAGCTGATGGGGTCGGAAGCGTGCAGCTGCGTCCATTTGTAGCAGCATCTGCCCCTTCTCAGCCCTGGCACAGCCCCATCCCTTGCTGGGCAGCGCTGGGGCAGATGACAGTGCCCAGAGATGCTGCCCTGCTCCTTCATCTATTGTCCTGCGGGAAAATAATTGTTTCGGGTTTTTTTTTTTAAATAAAATGGAGAATGCTGCTTCCATATCTGTCCCAGTGGCTGAGACACCACCTCAATCAGAGGACGCAGAGGGAGGAGGACATGGGGTCCCCACCAGCACTGGGGCCACGATGGCTGCCCATGGCTGGGCCATTGAACGCCACAGCACTGTGGCTCTGGCTAGGGCAACCAGAGGGCCAGGGCAGACATGGACGGCACCAGGAGGGCTGCAGGACCCACGGCCAGCCCATTCTCTGCCCCCCCGAGCTGTCCTGCCACTGGAGGGCAGCAAGCCCCCACTTCCCAGCCGCCATGCACAGGCAGGCCTCGCCCGGGAGGACGAGGCCTGGCAGCCATCTTCTCCTCGCCCAGGCTGAGCCCCAGGGGTGCCCCTGGACGGCTCGGTGTTGGGGAGGAACCACTCCCCCGGGGACCCTGTGGGTGCCCCGCCAGCCCCCACCATCGGGGCCCAAAGGGAGCGGCGGTGAGGAAGGGAGCATGAATAACAGCCAGGGCTTTAGCTGATTAGCCTTATTAATAGAAATTAAACCCCTGGCTGCGGGCACTGCAAAGCTCCCGCAGGGCCCCCCCCTCCCCCCCACCCCAAGCCCTGCCGCCAGAAAGGCACAGCAGTGGGGGCTGAGGGGCTTTGGGGGTTTACAGCCTGGGCCTTCCCCCCTCCCCAAAATCCCACCTAGGGCGAGCCCTGGCCCCCTCCATGGATGTAAAATGGGTTCTCCCATGTGTGGCCAGAGACTGGCTTGTCCCTGGCGTCCCATCCTCCTGGGTGGCAGCTGCTGAGAGGTTTAATTTTGGAGGGGGGTGGTTAGTGAGCTGCCAGGGGCGGGTTGGATCCCACCCTTGGAGCCATGAACGGCAGTGATTCCTCTGCTGGAACACCTTTTCTTTGCTCTCTGCGGGGCATATGCCCTGCAGAACGACACCAGCGCTTCTCCATCCTTCTGGCTGGCGGCTGAGGAATTGACGGGGCACTTCGAAAGCAGCTCCTTCCCCCGTTGCGCCCCTTACTGAAGCGTGGGCCTATGCCCTCATCCTCCACTGCCCCACTCCCCGGAACCCTCCGTCCTGGCTGGGTCCATCACCAGCACCCCTTGCCCTCACCCTGCTTCCTCCTGCCTCGACCCCTCTGAATCTGCCCCCCACCAGCCTGTCCCACTCTGCTGGGGGAAAGGCAAGGAGCCCTGGGCAGCGGGATTACCGGGAGATTCGGGCCGTGGCAGGCAGTCACCTCCTCCCCATTGGCTGGAAAAGCCTCTTAAAAGTGGAGAAGTGCTTTCTGCCCGCTCAGCACCCGCCGGTCTCTGCCGACCTGAAACCATAAGCGGCTGCTGACCCATATCCGTGCTGGGAGCGCCGTGGGGAGCTACCTGCACCCGCAGGAGGCAAGGGGGTCCCCTGCCTGGGGCGTCCCCCGGGATTGGCCACAGCTGGCTTTGCTGGGCAGCATCGGAGCAGGAGGAAAGCAGGCTGAGAGGGGGATTAGCTCTCTGGAGAGGACATAGTTGCTCTGAAGGAAGGAGAGGGGCACAAGAGACAGCTCAGCAGGCACTGGATTCCTGCAGGCATCGCCCCGTGCCTGGCTGACGGCGTAGACACCATGGAACGAAGAGCCAGCGGGACCATCTAACCGGGTGCCCTCGTCCAGAGCCAGGAATTGCCAGCCAGAGGGAGAAGGGAGCGCTGCGGACGGGTCCGCTTGGCCCTCAAAGGCTCAGCCCGTGCTCAGGAGGTCACTTTGTTGTGCAGGTCAGTGGCGTGGAGGGATGCTTACATCCTGGCACCAGCTGTCAACGGGACAGCTTGTCTCAGGCCTGCATTCTTTTAATTCTCTAATGAGTGCTTTCTCAGCGTGTTGTCTGTGGGCTGGGGAATCTGGTGGCATGAATTGTGGCCCTTGCATTTAGCAAACAGACCTCCCCACCACCACTCCATCCGTACTGTGTGGAGGCACCAGGAGCCATCCTAGCATTCGTGTGGACCATCCTGGATGGAGCTTGCCTGGTACAGCAGAGTTTTACTGGGCATCGTCCCGCACTGACAGCTCTGTGCTCTGTGTGCGTCCAGGGACTGGCAGCCGTGGCTGAACCTGCTGTGGCCTTCGCCCTCCCAGGCTGGGCTGGTGACTTCTGGTGTCGGCGCAAGTCTTCTCCTGGCACCCACCTGCAGCTGGCTTTGTGGCAGTGCCTGCTCTGGCCCACCTGCGTGTGATGCACGGGGAAGGGCAGGTGCCCCTGCTGATGAACTTTTAGCTGTATGTGAACTTATCTGTGGTATTTTTACCTGTGAATAAAGCTCCTTAACTGAGGAGAAAATAGTAGCAAGCTGTAGAGTGTGCGAAGGCAGGTGCAGGGTACATGGTGTGTGAGCCGTGAGCAGAAGAGCCAGGGTATGCGCTGTGATGTTAGGAACAGCAGCTCTGAACTGCCTGGTTTAGAGCGGGGATAGATCTCCAGTGGAGAAAGATCTGTATCCTCTATATATCTATCCCCTATAGCATATTGGCTTCGAGGGCATCTCCACAGGTGAGCTCTTCTGGTGCACCTCATCTTTTTCAGCCAACGTCTAGCTGCAGGCAGGTAAAAGCCCCTTCATGCCTTGCTGTACAGTTGTGTAGTGCTGAGCAAGTGGCTCCGGCAGAGGTACCTATCCAGCTCCAAATTCAAACAGTACTGATAGATATTGATCTAATGTGCTCTTCAAAATCAGGTGCCATTGACTCATCATTGACAGGCAATGCTACAGAAATCTCCGAAAACCATGTCACAGATGGACAAATATTTTCTTGCTAGAAAGCTATGGGGGAAAATAAAAGATGAGTTGCAATGGTTTGATTGATTAATTTGATTTGTGGTGCAGGATGAGATCAAGAAAAGCATGGCTAGGAGAGGGGCTTGGATAAAAAGGCTCAGGGCATGTTTGGTGTCAGTCACTCTTATCTGAGGTAGTTGAGTGCAGCAGATGGTGCAGTGGTGGAGCACCAGCACTGATCGAGAAATCATGCTTTTGCTTTGCAGCAGGTCACCTTTTGCACAGCTGTACCTAGCTTATCAGTCAGGTGGAGCTGGGAGAGGAGCAGCAGGTGGGCAATGGCAGAAGCTGAGTGAGAGTGTTTAGTCTGGCTGTCCCGGTGCCAGTGATCCAGATAACAGGGTGTGAGGGGCAAGATATGGGTGTCTGGAGAGTATATGATGATTTTTTTTTCTTTCTTGCAATGATTCTTTGCCTTGAAGATGTCTTTATAGCACCCTGTTCTTAGTTCATGCCTCTGCCTCTTGAGTCCTGGGCTAGGAGGGAGAGACTGGAGTACCCTGTGCCGGCCCCTGTGGTTCAGCCCAAGAGTTGTTAGGATATGGCCATCCAGAAGAAGAGCTGCCCAATCCACACTCAGAGCCACATCCTGCTCCCTTTTTTCATAGCTGATGGGGTCCTGAAAGTTTGGGGATCTCTGCTGCAGGGACCTGTCGCAGTGGCAGGCCATGAACAAACTCTTATGGCAGTGGCAGGGTGCTGCCATCAACAAACTCTGAAGTGTTTTCAGGAACAACAGCTCCCCGGGGAGGGGAAGGAGAGAGACTGCTGTGGGTGGCTGGTGACTCCAATCCCACCCTTCCCTCCAGAGGACAACTTTGGCTTGGGCACCTGACTAAAACAAACCAGCCAAGACCATTTGGTGCTTTCATGTCGATGCACTGTGGGTGCAGGTGCCATGTCCCTTGTGGAGAGGTCCAGAACTCTCCTCGTTGTCTTCTTGCAAGTCCCTCCTCCAGCATCCCCTGAACTATGGTTTCAGATGCCTCTCAGAGCACTTCCCAGCCCTGTTTCCAGCATTGGCTCTGCATGCTGTACCTCCTGCAGCCTGAGAAAGACCAATCACTCTCCTTTTCTACAAGATTCAGAGGTGTCATGAGGTAGGACCTCCTCTTACCAAGCAAGGGCTCTTTACCTGGACTCTGCCCCAGCCTGTGACATCCATGCTTTTGCCAAACAGTCTTGCACTTGTTTAGCCTGCAGAGCAACAGCAGTGCTATGGGAATCAGGGCAAGTCATCACCATTGCTTGGAGGACACGAAGAAGAGGGACTGCCCTGAGAAATGCACCCACATCCAAAGCTCCCAGGTGCTAGCCCTGTGAGTACCATTCACAGGAGTGCTTTGTCCCCTCGGCAGTCTCCAGTCAGCGTGTGACTGCTGGCGTTTCCCACGACTGCCAGTGCTGAGGGATGAGGACATCACCACCCTCTCGTAGTCCTTCAGCCAAGGGAATTGGGAGGAGAGAGGACCCATGCTGGGGGTGTACTGCCAGCAAACCAGACACGACAAAGCTCAACTCAGGCGTGGAAGAAGCCCCTGTGCTTTCTAATGCCTGCTTGATGCTACTTAGGAGCATTTATAGTCAAAGGCCAGTGATGTTTTTGCATACAGGTGTGAAAATAAGCTTTGCTGACCAAGAAACTGGTACTGGAAGGAGTATGGCAGAGACTTGGTGCCTGAGGATGAAATGAGGAAAACATACCCACAGCAGCCAACTGGAGCAAAATTCCTGGGCAGCTTAACAACCCCGAGAGCGACTCACAAGACATCCCATCTAATTCCCTCGTTCTCCCCCCTTAGGCTTTGTTCCAGCCCCTGCGTGTAGGTACAGAGCCCTAATCTCTCTGGCATGCAAATAACCACCGCCACGGGTTTGCCTGTGCTCTCCCCCTTCACCCGTTTCCCGAATCTGGCACCTCGTGGCAGGGAAGGGAGGGTGAGGGAGAAGGCTGTGCACAGAGGCCTCCCAGAGGAAAACATAGCAGGGTAAATGGACCTCCTGTGCTCCACTGCTGGGGGCATCTGTAGCAGGGCAGGTCCTGGAAGGCTCCTAGATGGAACAGACTGGAAGGGGAGAGGCTCAAAGGAAGATCTTGGGACCTGAGTGGGGTTCATATTGCTGGCTCTCACCTTGTGCCAGCCTGCAGGCAAGGCTGGATATGGAGCAAGTGGGGTGCTGCAGATCCTGATGGCCCACCACACCAGATGCAGCTCTCCAGTCTCAGCTGGGAGCTGTGACCCTGCTTGGCTGCATCTGACCAGGGGTTATGGAGCTGTGGGCTGCCCTGAGCTCAGAGAGACCATCCCACCTCTGCCCAGATGTGGCTTGACCTTGCACCCGGAAGCAATCCTGCCTTGCCTGGCAAGGTGAAGGTGCAGAGAGATGATGTGGTCCCCCAGTGAGGCTTTTGGAGCTTGGAGATGGTGGGCATGAAGAGAAACCTTGTAGTAAATATTTGCCTGCTGTTTTCTTCTCCTCTTGCAGTGCCTGGAGATTTCTCTCTCTCTCTCTCTTTCTCTCTCTCTGTGTTGCCCTACCTCCTCCTGGTCTGCCTTTCCCCTCGCAGGCTAGACGATGGGGAGAGCTAACCCAGAGGAAGGGCAGCTCCCAGCTCCTGTGAAGCCCCCAGATGGTGGCTGGGGCTGGATCGTGCTCCTTGGCTGCTTTGTGATCACCGGCTTCTCCTATGCCTTCCCGAAAGCTGTCAGTGTCTACTTCAAGGAGCTCATGAAAGATTTCCACGTGGGCTACAGTGACACAGCCTGGATCTCCTCCATCATGCTGGCCATGCTCTACGGGACAGGTGATGCTTGGATATGCTTCCCCCTCCCCAGCTTGTGCCTCCCCCTGCCCTGCTACAGTCCCAGACCATGTCCCCATGGGCTCTCCTCATGCTGACTGGCCCGGTCAGGAACCAACATGCAGAATACAATTGTCCCACCACCTGTCTTGTAGAAGTGTGCTGCATTTCATGTCCCTGTTTCCTCTGCCCCAGAAGACCGCAGGGATCACCCCACCTGCTTCTCAGACAGTTGATATGGGGCTTGCTCCCATTGCTGAACTGCTGCCCATGTCACACCAAGCCCCTCGTGTTTCCAGGGAACAGAGGGCTGAAGAGAGGGCAAAGCAGAGGTTTCCACACTGCAGCCTCTCTCCCTTTGCCAGGCCCAATGGATGTGTATCTAAGCAGCCAAGCAGTGATCTCCATCATTAGTGTTTCATCTTGCCTGAGTGCCCTGCTTGGGCTGGCTTCCCCTTTCCAGTTTTCCTGTCTCCTTCTGGTCTCTTACTCTGTCTCCTCTGCTTCCTCCTAGGACCAGTATGCAGCATCATGGTGAACCAGTTCGGCTGCCGGCCTGTGATGCTCATCGGCGGGCTCCTAGCTTCCTCTGGGATGATTCTGGCATCTTTTACCACCAATATCATTGAGCTTTATCTGACAGCTGGCGTGCTGACAGGTGAGAGCCCCAGGAGTCAGGAAGGACAGACTTACCTGGGGAAGAGCCAAGACTAAGTTCTATCTCCCCTTAACATTGCCATGTCTAGCATCAAGTCTCCCCTCACCTATTCACACGTGCTCACAGGAGGCATCTAGTCCTGAACGTTGCACCTGTGGGAGATGCCTCTGCTGGATCTAAACAGGCAGGGCTTGTTGAGGGAAGAGGGATGGAAGAAATGCAAGTGCTAGCCAGTGATCTTGGCTACTGTGGCATCAGTATACAGTGGCAGTGGAGGGAGGCAAGGTTCCTGTTCAAGGCACAGCTCCTGTCTAGACATGACCACAGTTACTCCATTCAAATACCCTTCAGGTAGACAGGCTAGTTTAGCCTATGTTCTCCAGGGGCAACCAACCAACCTGAAGGAGCAGAGGCTTATGAGGAACACATGAATCCCATCATGAGACTTCAGGACTAGGATAGTCTGAGGGGAGATTTCAGCTTGATGGAAACCATGTCTCATGTTCTTGCACTCCCTATCTCCCTCCTGGCTCTCGCTCTCATGTAGGTCTGGGTATGGCGTTGAACTTCCAGCCCTCACTGATCATGTTGGGCACCTACTTTGACAAGCGTCGGCCTCTTGCAAATGGACTGGCTGCTGCTGGGAGCCCTGTCTTCCTTTCCTCCCTCTCTCCCCTGGGGCAAGTACTGCTGGAGAAGTTTGGTTGGCGAGGAGGGTTCCTTATCATGGGGGGCCTTCTGCTTAACTGCTGCACTTGTGGGGCAGTCATGAGACCCCTGGATATGGGCATGAGGAGGAAGATGGAGAAAGCTCAGGATAAGTACGAAGCCAAGGAGATGCTGCCCATAGGAGGGAAATCAGAGGAGGGAATCAGCACCACTGATGGAACCAAGAAAGCCAAAAAAGCCAAGAAGAAGCCCAAGAAAGGAAAGAAGCTTCTGGATTTTAGTATCTTCTCCAACAAAGGGTTTATCATTTACACTATTTCAAAGTTCATCCTGGTCTTGGGTCTCTTCGTGCCTCCCATATTGCTGGTCAACTATGCCAAGGACACAGGTGTACCAGACACAGAGGCTGCGTTCTTGCTCTCCATCATTGGTTTCATAGACATCTTTGCCCGTCCAGCCTGCGGCATGGTGGCAGGGTTGAAGTGGGTCCGCCCTCATGTGGCGTACCTGTTCAGCTTTGCTATGCTCTTCAATGGCTTGACAGACATCTGCAGTGCCAGGGCTAGCAATTACACAGGGCTCGTCATCTTCTGCGTCTTTTTTGGCATCTCTTACGGCATGGTGGGGGCACTGCAATTCGAGGTGCTGATGGCCATCGTTGGCTCCCAGAAGTTCTCCAGCGCCATTGGGCTGGTCCTACTTATCGAGGCTTTTGCAGTGCTCATCGGTCCACCCTCTGCAGGTAGGTCTCTTGCTGTAAAACACAGGTGATTCGTTTGGCTGCCATTCCACAGTATTGCAGGTATTGGGCATGGTACTTGAGGAAAGACCCTGTTTCTCAACTTCAGATTTCCTCTGGAAGCTGGGATCTGAAGTGAGAACTCCCAGTCTCACTCTGTGCTTCACAACACTGACTCTGAGCAGGGGCAGAAGACAGCAAGTGGTATTTCTCTTTCTGCTTTGCTCAGAGTCTTGGGCTATGGCAGGCATACAGAGCTATCCAGAGTGGCGTGACTTCCAGTGTCCCTCCATCCCAATCAGCGGCACTTCCCTCTTTCATGCTGGGATCCAGGTCTCTGCCTTCACTGTGGATGTTGCATAGAAATCATGTTATGGGTAGGGTCAGCCACATGCTGCAGGCAAACCTTTGAGAGTCTTCAGTAGGACCAGGCAAGGGTCTTTCAAGTTCTCCTTGGTGTCCATGGCTTTTGATTGGTGCTGTGAATAATGATCTGAATTTGTGTTGGCCCCAATCCTAAGGCACAGGTGCTTTGGTGTCAGTCAGGTCAAAACAGTTTGTAAAGCCACCTGAGGCATTTGCTGTTACTTTTTATAAAGAGGCTTAAGACACTCTCAGCTTCTCAACCAGTCTCGACTAGGCCACAGTCCCTGGTAAGGCTGAGGAACGGGGAGAGACCCTTCACCAAAGAGGTTGGTGTAGGTTACTGTTAAGCATCTGATCAGGTCTGAGAAAGCCAAATCATGCCAAAGGCTTCTTTCCAGATGAAACGGCATTCCCTGCATGTGTGATTGATTTGCGAGGAAGGGTCAGGGACAGACCATGGGCAAATCCCCAGGCAGGAATCACTCCATTGCTTCCTGCACTCCCTTCCTTCAGCTGTAACACGTGGGCTAAAGCCCATCAGTGAAGACCTCTGTGTGAATGATCTTTTCCCCAGCACATACCTCCAGTTATGAGCAAAACCTGCCCTCAGCAACTCTACCCAGCTCTTGGGTAAAAATTGATGGCCGAGAGAAGACCCTCTTAATGCTAACAATAATTCATATCCCATCTTACAAGCTGTGGGGCAATCAGCAGTCCCAGGCCAGGGAGGGTCAAGAAACATGTGTCTCAGAGAGATCATGGAGGGAGAGGGGGATTTGACAGCACCTTCCTGCAAGGGGCAGGGCACACCAGTGGGTGGTGATGGGGGACATCGCTTAGCCCTCCTGCCTCAGAACTGTGCACACGCACAGAGGGACGCAGATGGTGCAGGGTCACCAAAGAATGGTGAGCCGAGTCGTGGTTCTCACCTTCCTCCCAGGTGGACCTGCTGCTGCAGGACTTCCTTGGTACAGGAATCTTGAGTGTGCTGGCAAACCCAACGGCTCGGACTCTGGGAAGCAGTGCTCAACTGGAAGAAGGGGGTTGAACAAAGTGGCTTTGTTTGGTGTAATCCTCCTGATCTGCTTCCTGCTCCATGGGGCTGAGGGGTTTTGGCACAGGATAAGCTGCACACACACGCAAACATGTTCATACAGGCTCCTCACTCACTGTCTGGTTTGGGTGAATAGGGGCACATTCACCTGGGGAGGAATTCACCATGTGCCTCCTGTGATCACTCTGGGAGGCACCTCAGCGTACCCTGGGGCTGGTTTCAGGCCATGCATCACAGCGCAGCAGGGACCAGGGGGTCACATGCGCAGTCAGGAGCACGCAAGACTGGGATGAAGCCTCCAGTCACCATGGCCCCATACTGACTGCAGCAGTGCAGCTGCTCAATCTCCCTGGCACCAAGGACTGGGACCCCCCCCTCCATTGCCAGACCCAGTGCATTCAGAAGCCTGCATTGAGAACTTCTCTTTGGCAGAGAAATCATCAAGTGTGGGCCAACCAAAGGCATTTCTCTGTCAAAGAGATGCTGCTTCTCCCCCTTTGAATGTTTTCCTAACGTGACAGCTTAAAAAAAAAAGCAATTTTCTTTTCTGAGACTGGACAAGTCAAGTCCTCAGAGGCTTGTCCCACCTTGGCAAGAAGAAAATGGCCCACCATGACTCAAGACCATAACATTAGTGTGTCACAATTATTTAACCTTGTCCAAGCAAGGGGAAACACCAACCCCGCACTCTTACAGTACTTTCCCTGGTGGTACAGTGAGACTCTTGCCCAGGGTGATTTTTTTAAGATATTCAGGCTTCTTGCTCTTCCTTTGAGAAATGGGTCCTCCGCAAAACTCAGGTGGTGCCCCTCTGTGCTGGGCTGTCCATAAAAGAGTGTGTAGGCTGAGGCTAACTGTCTCATTTCTTCTCCAACCGTCAGGCCGCTTGGTCGATGCTCTCAAGAACTATGAGGTGATCTTCTACTTGGCGGGCTCAGAGGTGGTGCTCTCCGCTCTCTTCCTGGCCATGGCCACCTACTGCTGCCTGAACCGAGGGAAGAAGAAGGAACCTCCCCCGGAGAAGAACCCCTCCACGGGCGGTGGGAGTGACACCGAGGAAGCCGAGTCAGATGTGCAGGAAGCCGAGGAGCACGGCAGTGACAACCACCAGCCAGCCCACAGCACTGACAATGCCACAGTGGCAGCCAGTGAGGAGGCCAACCACGTGGCAGAGGAGCAGAGCGGGGAGGGAGGTGGGTGTCCCGAGGGAGACGGGGAGGTGTTGGCACGGGATGGCTGCAACACCGACCAGACGGTGGAGAGGGACAGTTTTTAGCCAGGGCAAAGGAACGGGGATGTATAAAACTGGCCTTGTTTGCATGCACCTCAGTGTGGGAGGGTAGGTGGGATATGGGGTGGGGAAAGTGGAGACAAAAGCAGAACTAAGAAGAGGGAGAGGTATAGGAATAGCTGGTCCTTATGTACATATGTCCACATACCTCCCCAGTGATATATCTACTTGCCTCGTGCACCCATGCTGGTACAACACAGGCTCAGAGCAGCCCAAACACCAAAAAGGAAAAAAAAAAAAAAAAAAAAAAAAAAAAGAAGAAATCTTTCCTTACTTCCAAACCAGCCCTGGAGAAAGTCTTTTGAAGAGGCTGCCATGGACACTTCTTTTCCTTCTGCATTGTCACAACACAAACAATTAGAGACTCTTTGTAATCAGATCTGGTACGTTTCGGTCTGGTGTCAGTGTTTCCTCCGCCTCACTTCTAGGGTTGGTCGGGATAGCAGCTGGCAGTGGGTTTAGGAGGTGGTGTAAGTCATAGCTATCATCCAGGCCACCTCCAGCTGCAGCCAGCTTAGGGGTAGACACTGCCTTCCCTGCGATACCTCCCTCCGGCATTGCCAAACCGCCGACCACCTCCATCTGGAGCATCTTTTGTGGGGTAAAGCTGTGGCAGCGACACGTGATGCTGCTTTTCCAAGGAGGGAAGCGCGGGGTTAGAGGTGCTGCTGAGGTGCAAGAAGAAGATGTCTAAGAAAGACTAATGCCATTAGGCAAGCGGCCACGAGACGGAGCCTCACCGACAGGAATAGCAGCAAGCCAGATTTACCTAGGCTGAAGTGAGTCCTGTTGACGTGTGAAGGGAACAACTTGGCCCCTGTGGTGGTGGGGGGTTTCAGGGCAGGCAAATAACTGTGTCCCAAGTGATTATCCACTCAACAGGAATAGCACCAGGCACGTGTGTGTTTTCCTTTTAAACAGAGAAAACCCCCTTACGTAAAGGAATCAAAGGTAAGGCAGGAGGACGAGCCACAGCCCCTGGGTGCCGCTAACGAGGGTGTTGGAGCACGTGGTAAGGCAGGCATGACCCCTTCACCCCTGCAGCAGTGGTGGATTTCTAGATTCAGCAAGGACAACCTTCCCTGGCATGCTTAAATCACTCCTAAGCTGCTTTAGGGCTGGATCTTTTCTAAGCACCCCTGGCCAAAGCCCTTTCTTCCGGTTTCCTGAACTGCTTCACCTCAGAGGCCCTGGGGGAACCTGTGACTATAGCAAGGGATCAAAAACTAAACAGAGGGCTAGAGGGGAGGCAGCTCATGGGACCAGCAGAATAGGTGTTTCATTCCCAGACAAACTGACTACAAATTAATGGTTAATGGGTGAAGCCTGCAGGATTGTAAAGCCACTTAAACCCGGAGGGGGAAGTGAGGACATGAAGGAAAAGCTTTCATTTTAGGTGCCCCCAAGCAAAGAGCAGTAAATGATGAGAAAAGTAAAGCTGCTGAAGAATGTCAGTTGAAGAAGAGACAAAGAACTGGAAATTGGAGGGGAGCAGGTAAACTGCACGGGGCTGTGCCTGTCCCACCGTGGCTAACACCCCTGTTGTTAGCTCTGATTGTGAGCCAGTCACAGCAGTGACTTTGGGCTTTTTCCTATTCAAACCCACTTGGAAACATCCCAAGTCAGACTAAGCACCACAGCAAACCCCAGATGCAAAGCTCTGGGAGAATGAGAAGCGGCAACAAGGGTGACGGAGCCCTCTGGGCATTCTCTCCCTGCTCCTCCGCAAGCTGGTTCTCTCCTCCCCACAAAGCAAGATCACTGTTTCTGCTCTGCTCAACCAAGTTGCTCTGCAGCTTTTTCCCCAGCAACCCCAAAACTCTCTTCCCCAGGCCGGGTTTTCCTTATTCACCAAAATCCCCTCCAAGAAGCAGCTCACAACTTCCCAGAGGTCCAGGGTCTGCAGTGTGAAAACAGCTGCCCGTGTCAGCAGCAGGCAGGTCACTAGAACAAGGTCCCCTCTGTTTCCTTGTCCCCAGCCACCATTTCCCACTAAGCCTCCCGCTCTTAAATCTTTTCACAAAAGCATGTAAAAGCCCTCAGGGTACAAGATCTCGCTACACACGGTACTGTAAGATACCCAGCCCTCTTCCTTCCCCTCCACCAGTCAGGTTGCAAAAAACCTGGCTACACTGCTTCCCACCGTGCTTCGGCAGAGCCTGCCTGAAAGCCAACAGCACATTTTCTCTGTTCCTCTTAACTGCTCCATATTTTGGCACAACAAACAGCTCTGAAAGAGGATCAGGGACTTAAGTATCAGCTCAAGGTTGTGATGCAACAGCTGAGCTGTGTGGAGAAGCTGGCCCTGGAGGGGTGCAAAGATGCCATCAGGCAGGAGTGAGGCAACTGGTGGCTTTACAAGGCTGGCGTTCCCCTGGGATGCCAAGACGCAGAGAAGCTGGTATTACATGGAGGATTGGCCTTGCTACAGCATTTGTAAGCCTCCTCGTCTGGAAACCAGTGCTGCAGTGACCACTGCAGCTAGGAATAGATTATCCCCCAGTATGAGCAAGGGAAAAAAAAAGCCAGCAGATGACACCCTTCTTGCCCTAACTATATTTTAAGACCAATGGAGAATAAGCAAATCAATCTCTAAAGAAAACCTACGAGGGACAGGAAACGAAATGTCACATTTTTCTTTATTAGAGACAACAGTCAGTATATCAGAGTCTGTTTAAATCTTTCAGAGCAGCTTGACCATGGATGGCTTTCTTCCAGGCACCCACAGAGACAACGAAGCTCAAAAACAAATCAAAGAGAATAAATGAAACAAAAGAAACATCTCAATCATAAATTAATGCCCTTAAATAACTCCTCTCACTACCACTAGAATGTAACGACAGAGAAGTCAAACTCCTTGCCTCCCAGCAGCGTACCACTCCTGACAGGTGTGCCGCCTGCTAAATGAGAAAGTGCCATCTACATCTGGGAGCAGCCCACAGGGATGGAGGGAGGAGAAAAGGAAGGAGGAAAGAAGCAGCCTCACTTACCTTGGCTTTCCTTTCCCTCCTTCCCCTGTGCTGGGGAATGGGACATTAGCCACTGCTTCCACCTGGCCCAGAGGCAGCACAAAATGGCTGTGTGGAGAGGAGAGCAGGAGGTGCTAGGCTATTCACGATCTGCAGTAAAAAATCTCAAAGCCTCTGCTTACAGGCCATGGTGTCCTCTCTCTGTAAGGCTTTCCGTCTCTCCTCTCTAGTTTCAGGATGGGATATCTCCTTTGCAGTTCTAAGGTGGCTCACAAGGCAAGAGTGTGCAGGACTGGCTGCACATCCTCAAGAAGCATGTTTGGATACTGTCCACTGCAAAGAGCTGTAAGAGAACGATGGAAAGGAAATGCATGCAGCTTTGCTGTTACTCCCAGGAACCTGTCTGCCTCAGACAAGTACGTTCACCTCAGCAACTCTGCTGAGTAGGACGGCTCCTTCCTGAGCCAGGTCCCTCCTTCCAGCAGGGAAGGGCAGAGCCATATCCTGCATGATTCTAGCCCTAGGGTGTAGCTATGGAGTGTGCAGACAGTGCAGGAGCTCAGGGACCATGAAGAGGATGGGAGCCAGGAGAAGAGACTTCCAGGTCTTTGCAGCAGGGTTGCAGCAGCTCAGCATGCCAGGCCCCTACCTCCACCAGCCCCTGCTTTCAGAGCTTCCCCCAGCCCCTTAGATGGGGGGTGATCAGATCGCATGTACGACCACCACTTCTAGGCATCAGTTCAAACTTGCTCCTATTTCTTAAAAACACAGAGAGCTAGGAGTGGTGGGAGTGATCATCCTACAAAAAAAAAAAAACACAACAAAACAAACAACAAACCAACAGTCCTGCAGCACACAGGGACAGATGGAAGAGACAGAAGAAGCTTAAAAAGGCCAGAGAATGGGAAGCTTGAAGACAGCAATCAGTGGGGTGAAGAAAACAATGCTGGTGCTAACACTTTCCCAGAGCACAAGGGGAGGACAGAAGGAGCTGTTCTTGCCATTTGCAATCATCTCCAGATGTTTAACGGGCTTCCATGTGCCAGAGGGGAGTGGCGCATCCCACACACTCACCAGTGCCCTGTCTGTACCTAGAGTCACATGGCAGTGTGGTAGGAGATTTTCCTCCCCACACCTCAGTACCTGAGCTGGGCAGCAGAAGTCTCTGGAGAAAAAAGGAATATCCAGGCAAACAAGCAAGGGAAGAGAGAGGAAAGCAGAGGCTGGTCCCAATCCAACTAGCCACCACCACCCAAAGCAGAGGAGGAATCCCAGGCTGGACATACGACATACACAGAAAGTCACGGAGGATGAATCGCCATGTGAAATACATGTTTTTTTAACAATCTGCAAAGTCTTTCCTCTGGCCGTGCCGGCACACTCAGACATCATCAATGAGCTTTTCACCGTTTGCGTCCTCCTTCCCGCTACCCTCTCTCTCACTTCCTCCTTCTTCTTCTTCTTCTTCTGCCCCATCCGTGTATGTGTCCTTCTGCCCATAGTTGAGAGTAGTGCGGGCAAGGTCCACCTCAATGGGAAAGACATCCGCGTCTCGGAGCACGGCGTAGCAGTCATCATAGTACTTGGACATCGTGGAAACAAAACGCTGGAGCTGGAACACGATGTCTTGCACTGCAGTGGAGATAAGTTGGAACAACACAGGTGAAAACCCCCTTCACAAGCAGAGCATGAAGGCTGTGATCAAGCCTCCCTCGCCAGTATTAGTTACAGCCTCCTACGCATTAATCCCTTTCGGCCTCTGAGGGTGGATATCTCAGGCACAGCCACAGACGAGTTTTCAGCAAAGACTTCTGAGCTGAGATGAAGGAGGAGGATGAAGGTCAAAGCAAGCCGTGTCTGCCTGACCCCTTCAGGTGCGGATCACAGCAGTGGTACTCACCGTGTTTCTGGTCCAGGAGCTCTATTTTCTCTAGCACGTCCTTCCTCATCTTGGCAAAGCGCGTGCGAGCCTCCTGCCGGCAACGTAGGATAAGGCGGTATTCATAGTTCCCAGTGCTGACCCGGTAGAGGGGTTCACTCAGAGCCTGCCAAAAACATGGCACCATTTTAGAGACTCCCACAACAGTGCTTGTACACAGAGTTTGCCTACCGATGCGGACTCACAATGACCCTGTGTTATTACAGCCCTCTCAAGCTCACTAGCACTGCAGTCAGGAAGCATGAAACATTAGGAACACTGAGCTACGTCAACAAACTGGCTGTCAACGGGGCCGTGCTGAAGGCCAAATACATGCCAACCATGGTAAAGAAAAGCATCACTATTAAGCAAAGACAGAAGGACAGGCACCCTTCAACCCAGCATGGAGAAATGGAATGGCTTCTTATCTGAACTACTAAGACACAGGCACTATGAACAACCAGGTCTAGGGTCTGAGGGATACATTAATTTATGTCAATCACACAAAAAAATTCTACCCTTCTCTGCAAGCTTCGCCCTATATGGATTGTATAACATATTATACATCTGCACAGGAAACCCTGCGGCATCTACAACCATCCAGGTACAACGCTGGAAACCAGTAGGCAGGGACCTATACTCTGTCCCCCAAAATAGTTTTGAGAGAAAGGGGTTAGATCTGTCAGAAAACAGCATTCTACTCTTGCACCTGTAAACATACACGTAAAAATCCCTGTCATGGACTATGGCTTTGTAATGCACACTGCATGTGCCAAAACCCAAAGATGTTACTCTGCTGGGCAAGACTGGGATTCTTTCCCTCCTATTTAGCAGGAAAGATACAATTAAAGGTGTTAGGAAAGTTTTATTCCTTCCTGGCACTGGGAATTGGCCATTCTGAAAAAAAAAATAAAATAAAATCCCTGCTCTGAGATCAATACCTAGGATAAAACAAGATCTTACTTTTATGCAGGGAAACTGGGCACGTAGGAGACACCTTTAGCTATCTTAAACAGAGCCGTTAAGGATTACAGTCATAAAACTCTAAACTTCAAAACCCTTTTGTTAAGGAGATCCTGTAATCAATTTTCCTCAGCTACAAATGCAGCTTCCACATGCGTTTTGCTAGGGAAGCTAAACCTCCTTTTCTCAGAAACAAGTCCAGAATTAATGATAAGCTGTACACTACACACAAATGGAATCTGTGAAGATAACACCTTAATCCTCCTTACACAAGCTAATATTACTTAAACACTGAGACAGGCAACCACCAAGCAAACAAGCTGCAGAGATGTCTGGTCCCTCTACTACTCCACAGCGCATGTGATTCATGACAGTTATTGGCAGTGTTTCCTAGGTAGCATTTAAGGATCTCCAATTCCTAATATGTTAAGGATGTATTCACTAGTTTGGCTGCACACAGGCACAGGAGCGCTTTTGCAATTACAAGGCAGTTTGCATAGGGAAGCTGCAGAAACAAAGAGTATGCAATTGTCATTGCCACAGTACTGGTACTCACAATGCAGCTGTACTCTTCATCATCCATCTCTTTGACTTTCAGGCAGTAAGACTTCATAGGATTAAAAAAAAAAAACAAACAAAACCAAAAAGCAAATCAAGAAGGAAATACTAAGAATTAGAAGCAATTTCATTATCACCCATAGCAATAGGGTTGTACTATTTTAAGCCTTCCTTCAATGCTGCAGCTAGGGACACTGGGGAAAGCACAGTGGCATTAAAGCATATTAAACATCCCAAGTGGAAAGAAAAATCTATTCAGAGAAAGATGGGGAGAGAAAATGGTGGGGGAGAGAGAAGGCGCTTATTATTTATCTTAGAGGTGCAAATACTTTAGATAAGTATAACCTAAGTAAGAGAAAAATCCTGTGTTCATCTGCTGTTTGGGAAAACACAGTACCAGAATAGTATGAGGAGGCAATAAATAAAGAGGTGGTGGGGGGAAAAAAAATGACTTGTGAGAAGGATTGATGTGGGAAGAGATGCTGCCGTATTCACTTCCCTTAGGGCTACAGCTCCAAATACTTCTCTAAACTGGTAAAAGGAAATAGACTCCTACAGTTATAGGACAGATGCACTTAACAATCCTACTCCATTTTTTGGAGTGTAGAAAACAAGGGGTAAGTGGAATGGAGAAGTGGGGAAAAAAGCATGGTCTAAATTAGAACAAACATGATTTGACGGTAGCTTTATCTGGCTAAAGAAAGACTATCCGAAGCTCTCTGAAAAATATGGACTCTGAGGCTGGTGAGCTATTTAGGGGAGTTCAGGAGCGTAAGTTGCATGGGAACTCTTTACAATTAAATAAGGAAATTAATTTGGTCATGTAGGAAAAAAGTCATCTGGGTTCTGGGAGATGTCTCTTACCAGCGAGAACCATTGAGTCAAAAGCAGGTGTCTGAATCTGAGTAACCTGGCAATAGGCTAATAATTGGAAAAAGTAAGGCATTTGGATTGTGGAAGGATGGACATGTGATTGTACAGGCTACATGTGACCCTGAGGATATGATTCTAGGAAACTTAATTTCAACTAGCACTAAAAAGGAAAAAAAAAAAATAGCGGCTCACCAAATATTCGAACTTGACATCCAGGTATTTTTTGATAGTTAACCTTGTGTCAGGAATGGCTTTATTCAGATACGTATTCAGGTCAGTAAGCATCTGCAAGGGAAACATCCCGTTGCTGAATGTAAGACCAAAAAGTATGACTACAATTCATCAAGTGCAACCTTCTAACCAGGACAGGTCATGAGACTGCCTCGAGTTAACTCTTTTTAACTAGAGCATATCTGAAAGAAAATATTTGATCATGACTCAGAATTGCTGTGGTTAGAGCATCAATTACTGTCACTGGCAAGTAGGTCCAGCGTTAGAAATGCATGCCTCGCTCCTAGTCTAAATTTGTCTTCTTTCAACTAATCTTGTTTGATTTTCAACCAGTCCTAGAAACCGCTTTCCCTGATTCAGAGGCCCCAGACTGTCCATCCAACATGGCACTTAAAGTGGTGCTCAGATCAACTTTTAATACTCTCTTTGCTGAACTAAGTGAACAGATCCCCTGGAGACCCTCACTCAAATATATTGATTGAAATCCTTAAGTTGTTCCTGGACTGCTTACCTAAATTCTTCTAAATTTAGTGACATCTTTTAATTTTGGGTACCACTATCAGCAAAAGAGCTTTAGGGACTACATTGATCAAACTATCCCCTCATCCCCAAAAGAAAAGGAGAGGAATATACCAATGTGCAAAAGTCAAAAGGACAAGATTGATACATTCACTACGTTACCTCTTTGGTTCGTTATGAAGAGTTCCCTGAAGGAAAGCAGACAAAGACAGTTCTTCCCACAATGAATGATCTTTAAGACCACACCTTCAAAGTTAGGCTTCTGTCTTTCTAGATTCCCCTCTTCTCCACACCCTTTACTCCTATGGCTAGATTCTTTACCGGCTTAATTGTTTTCAGAAGGTGAATCCCAAACTTCTCAATGTTGCGATGGGCATCAGCAAATTTCACAAAGGCTTCACTGGCAGCTGGCTGCGGCTCCCGTACACCGATAACGGAGAAGACATCTCCAAATGCTGGATGAAGGTAACAAATACAAACAGATGAAAGAAGAGGTTGACCTCAGAGAAGAGTCTTGCCTCCAATACTACAACTCCCTCTTAAAACCCTGCAATTAGCTGGGGAATGATGCTACATATTCCCTAAAGACCAGAAGTTGGCAGGGTATTTCTTCAATGTTTCACGTGAAAGACGGGGCCTGTGTTAGCACCACGACCGCTAATGGCAGGAGGGCAGCCCTTCCCACCTCGTTTCTGCAACACTTAGTTTTCTTTGAGTGAGGGAATCACACAACTAAGGACTGACTAAAACTCCTGAAACTGAAGGTCAAAGATTTCTGCCCCCTTCATTCAAGATTCTTTACCTCTGTGTGTCTGGGATAGCTCAAAGAAAGCCCTGAGAAGACTCTTGGTGTGCTCTGTCAAGCCTGTGGTGGAAGCCAGAAAAAACATTTAAGTCATTTCACTGAAACATAATGGAGGCATCCTTCTCTCCCATCCAGAAGACAGAGTTTACCTTTGTATAACTCTGCAGTCCTCTCCAGCTCCTCTAATCTCTTTACTAGTCCATCTAAATGGAAACAAGAATCAGACTACAGAATTACAACAATCAAATCCAGGACATGGTTAAGACTTGACTGACTGGAAAAAAAAAACAGTTTCATATTTTGGTTCAAATTTTTCTTGCCTCTAAAGCCTGCCCCCTTGTCCAAAATGGGAAGCTTTTGTAAATGCCAACTACTTTTACAGTGTGGCATCATCACCTATCAGCATTCACCAAGTGGGTCCCCACTTTAAATTTGTTTGACCTTAGCTAACATTTAAATGGCCCCAATGACAGGATATATCACTCAGGAAGGGCAGAGGCAACCACAACAGTGAGATATAGCAGAAGGAAAGAACTATGAAGGAATAACGTGGAACATGCAAGTAACTATAAAAAGCTGGTAAGCACAAGAGGGTAAGTGTTCATGGAGAAAATGTCCTCCTGGGCAATACTTACCATTGCAAAGTATGGCTCGGCTTAACCCCAGGGCATCCGCTGTCCCTGAGCTCATGTTCTCTACCAGTCGATGCTTTACCTTCTTCAATACTAAAGGCCAAAAGAGAGTTGCAAAGCAGGATCAGGGTCATTTCTATGGACACAAAAGCACACTAGCCTACTTCACCATTTTCTCAGGCACTGAATAAACTGGCCGGTCTGAACTTCACTCACTACTGAGGTAGTGAGGAGAAAAAGAATACCATAGAAACCAGATGATCGGTCTAGCTGTGCAAAGCACATCTTCTGTGTTCTGTCTGTTCTGTTCTCACATCCTGTAAACTTCAATCAAAAGAGCTCCAGCACTTCTTCTGGAAGACTATTCCAAGTCTTCCACGTTGCTATAAGCTACCTATAATGACATTTGGGACTAAACTTTGCTTATGCTACTTACTGTATTACTTCAACTGAAGTCAGGAGATGGGGCTGAAAGCAAGACAAATAGGATTTAATGCTCAAAGTTATCCCTTTGCTTGCTTTTATCTTTTGGATCTTAGTTAAACCCTTTTGTCACCCCTTGACAGAATTCATTTCTGTCTTTGGTGGTCATACCCTGCAAATTACTAGAGACAATTATGCCCTCTTTGGAATCAGATGACTCAGCAACATTTATTTAGAGGCAAACTTGCAGGGATGCCAAGTGCCTGCAGCTCCCAGGAACTCAGCTGGAGTGACAGTGTTCAGCATCTCTGGAAAATACCTCACCGCACTTCTGTCTCCCCAGAAATCCCTCTCAGTCCTCACCATTTTCCTCAATCCCTGTCAATTCATTTGCACCTTAATCGCCATGGAAAGAAATGAAAACAAAAAGAACAAATAGCTTTTTTAGAAAAGTGAGAAATGTAGGCCATATAATGGGGACAGCTGTGTAGAGTTAGTTCAAAACAGACACTCTGTTTTAGAAATAAAACCTTCCCTCTCTCCTATAAAATTTATGGTTGTACAAAACTCAGTGTAGACAGGTATTTCATGACTGTTATCCAAGCTGAGAAACTGCATTGTTTTTCGACAGACACGTTTCTGTGTACAGCTGAAAATCTCAACAGGTTGGCATAACTTACATATATTAAAAATAAATACATTAAATTATTATCTAGCTGACTTTCATCATCCATGCTAAACACAGCGCACAAAAACAAGCCTCCCGCAACAACAGTCAAGTCTCTATTTAACTTTCAAAACTATTTCAAGAAGTCAGGGAAGGATTTTTTTAAACTTCTTTGACAGTATCCATTTGAAAATGACTGAGTTAAGAGGAAGAACTGAATCAGAATTTTACTTTGGTTTTAGCTGGGACCAATCTTTCGCCTCTCCACGTCACGTTAACACTCTAGGAAGAAAGAAACCGGTCTTACCGATATCCAAAGACTTGCCCTGCTTTGGGTCAGCCTGAAGCTTGTTGTAGTGTATCGTCACTTCTCCCTGTAGGAAGAGCAAATCCAAAACTGCTGTGCTGAAAGCAAGTAGCAGTGGCTTCCTGTACCAACAAATAATAAACTAAGCTACGACCCAGAAGCTCCAGTGGCCCCCTCCTACCTCTCACCTTTACCATCTGTATCATCTTGGCCACCTCCACCTTAGTTTTCCCTTTGACGGACTTCCCGTTCACTCCTGTGATTTCATCACCAGCTGCTAGGGTGCCGTCTAAGGCCGCTGGAGTGTTGTCAAATACCTAGCGGGGAGGAGAAAAAGCACAGGTAGTCTGGAACAAGAGGAAGAGACAGATGAATGCAGGGCTGAAGAATGAAAAAGGGACAATTACATTCCTTCTATTTAACTCAGTTGGATTTTGCTCATGGTGAAGCCTCAAGTTTTCCCTAACTCAGAGGTGGGTTGATCATCTTGTTCTTTCAGGAAGTTTTTGCCTCTTTTCAGGACGTACCTCCTCAAGCACAGGATTTCTTAATGTTGAGAATGCCACACCATTCCCCTGAGAATTCTAACTTGCTCTCCAAGGAGAAGGATAATTTCAGAAATCTTAATTTAATTCTTCCACAACTATTTGGTACCAGGGTAAGGAAATCTTATTCACTGGAAAGTGAGATGATGTCCCTCACTTTGAGAAAAACAAATGGCATAGGACTCTCCACGCTTTCCATCTCTCAGGACAACACTGTTCTGCAGAGATGGTTTATTCTTCCTCCCCAAGTGCCCACCTGGACAACGTAGAGACAGGGGCAGTACTGTGCTCCTCCCCCAATGCTGATCCCAATCAGATTCTGAGAGTCCTTCTTCAGAGTCACTGTCCCAGGCACAGTGGGTATCCCCCTAGAACGGGAAAGAGGGAATGAATAACGGAGCAAGGTAGGCAGAGCTGCATATCTGGTATCCAAGTTGATACAAAATGGAAACATAATGGGCACTGCACATTTGGATTCATCACGCTATCCCTGCCATAGAATCTGTCAGCACGGGCCAGCAGAAAGACCTTCTGGGCTAACTTTTTTGAGACTGCCTGCAAGGATTAGAGGTGATGCAAGACAAGTGCTTCATGTCAACTTCATTGCTAATATCATCAAACCTTTTACTTGCTCAGGAAGTGCCAGTGCTCTCCTCCTTACAAACCTAAGGAATCCAGAGTTTTTCTCCACTTTTCCTGCCTCTTATTATCTTTCTTCCGTTATAATTTTTTTTTTTTTCCCTGGCTCAGGTCACTAATTTAGAGCTTTGTCATCAGTGAATTGCAATGAGAAACTCAGGGTAGTCACTGCAGAGCCACAGAAAGTGTTCTCCTTTGCTCACCAGCACAGCGATGCCTCATCCCAGAGGGGTCCCAGAGGGAGCAAGAAATCAGGACTGAACGGCAAGTCTGAGACTTCAGCACACAGCGTCAGGAGCAGGTCAGTTTATCCGCTCCCATTAGGTCTTGGCTGCAAAGACTACTTCTATGGTCAGCAAAAACCAGGAAAAGACAAGTGAAATACTCACAGCTTATCTTCCTCAATATCAAAATCCAAATCTGCAAACATTGTTTCGATTAAGTAGAGCCCGTTCACTTGAAACAGCTTCTCCCAAACTCCTTGGGAAAAAAGAACAGAATAAACCCCAATAAACCAGTGATCTCAATAGAAAACTGCAGAGAATCAACCTGTCACCCTTGTCAATTTCCCCTTCTTTTTTTTTTTTCTTTTTGAATCTCACACTGTGGTCTCTGTTTTTACATCAAAGATGAAAAACATGTGTGTCTCATTCTCTGCTCTGAATGAGACAGGAGAAAGTCCTCGAGTTTGAATGCTGCATGTTGTTTCAAAACCCACACATGTGCAGTATCTCCAAAGCACAGAACAATGCATGGTTTCTTCTGGAAGTGGCTTCTTCACACACTCTACCTGCCTAGCACCACAGCTTCTACAGATATTTAGTTTTACCCTCTCTGTCTGTTAAACATAGAATCACAGAATAGTTTGGGTTGGAAGGGACCTTCAAAGGTGATCTGGTCCAACCCCCCTGCACGGAGGAAGGACATCTCCAACCAGATCAGGTTGCTCAGAGCCTCATCCAGCCTGGCCTTGAATGTTTCCAGGGAGGGGGCATCCACCACCTCTCTGGGCAACCTGTGCCAGTGTTCCACCACCGTCATCGTATTCTTTTTTTTCCTTTTATCAAGTCTGAATCTGCTTCCTTCTATTTTAAAACCATTACCCCTCGTCCTATCACAACAGGCCATAAACATCTCTGGTTTGTTCTTCATAACAAGCTAGGTCACTTTTTGACATTTATCTCCTGTCTCAGGAGGCTACGCAAAGGTTTTTGCAACTCGTTTTCACAAAAAGCCTCATTATTTCCCCACGAACAAACCTGACAGCTCGCCTGCCATGCCGTGTCCCCTCCTGCCAGCGGCCTCGCACCTCGGACACAGCCTTTCCCCCTCCCCCGCCACCACCTCCCACCCTTTCACATGGCTGGGCCTGGAGGCCGCGGGGCGAGGGCCCGGCACGGGAGGCTCCGGTTGGGCCCTGACTGCGGGGTCCCCAGACGGCCCGACGCCTCAGCCCCAGCTCACAGATCCAGGGGTGGACACCGGGCACTGGCCCGGCCGTTTTGGGAGAGGATCCCCGTGACAGACCCCGGGGGTGCGGGGGGGAGCACGACGGCCGGCCCCTCCCGCACAGAAACCGTCGCCAGGGCAACCGCGGGGTGTGTGGGGGCTGGGGGGGGTGTCCCGTGGCTCACCGGAAGTGGCTGCCCGGCGCGCGGCCCCCGCCGCCACCTGCCGCCCGGCGCGCTCAGCCCACCGACACGTCACCGCCGGGGCCAGCCCGGAAACAGCCGAGCCGCCTGGCAGCAGCCCCGCCCCCTCCGCTCGCGTCTCTCCGCGTTGCCATGGGGACGGAGGCCCGCGGGGGCGGGGCCAGCTCGCCCCTGCCGCCATCTTGACAGCGGCGAGGCGGTGGGTGTCGCGGTGTCACCCCACGCCCTCCACCCAGCTCAGCGCCCTCCGGCGCGGCCGGTTCAGGGAGCTGCTTTTGGGAGAAAGTGTCCTCCGGGTGTGCCCTGTGTCCCGTCCGTCCCCCGCCCGCCGCGACTTTTTGGCTCCTCTGGCCACCGTGGCACGCAGCGAGGGAGGGCTGGGCAGTATGGCGGAGTGAGGCCTGCAGCCTCCAACCGCCGTCACTGTGAGGCAGCGGGAGACAAAGCCTTTGGGCTCAGCAAGTCGCAGAGGGGGAGCTGCAGTGGTGGCAGCAGCTGAGGAAGAGGACGGGAACCGCTGAGTTAAATGAGTTTAAGGGTTTCGTGGCACAGCATGCTACAGTAGCACCATGGCTTGTCCTACTGCTGTTATTAGTGGATTGTGGTGAGCGATCAGCTGAGCAGTCACCAGAAAGGGCACCCAAAGTGTGCCTGCCTCGGGGAAAGGATGCTCTCTTGCACTTGGCTCTTGGAGAAATACAGAGCTGTTACCTATGGAAAGTGATGTACCCTGTACACCGAGCACTGGCCTCCCACAGAAGGGAGCATTCCAGAAAGACGTTTGTGAATGTGAACACATCCTGGACGGATGATTCAGATGACAGCAGGGACACAAAGAGCTTTGAAACTTGTTGGCACAAGCACCCCTAGTGCTGGCAGGCCACAAGTGACCTGGGAAAGCAGTGATTTGGAAGCCAGTCAACACAGCTGTATGCAAAACCACCATGCAGCCATGTGTACGGCAGGATCGCCAAGTTTCTGCACGTTTTGCTCCTCTGCAGTGTGTATCTGGGGGTAGTGGTTAGGTGCTCAAATGAATTTTCTGCCCCCATTGAGACAGCATCATCACTGGGAGAATGCTTTGATTTCCCAGAAGAATGCGGCTGCCTGTTGCGTTGTGTGTCATCTCTTCCAGCCGCTAGTGGCTTCTGGGCAATTACCAGGCTGCCAAACCTGACTTATTGACTCAGATCAAAAACAAACCAAAACAAAATTGCTTTCTTTGAACTGAAAACTCCACCGTGACCAGGAACAAGGACTGGCCCATGACAATGATCTCTCTTACTGGCTGAGAGGGTGGTTAGTGTTTGCAGTGTGCAGCCCCGTGAACCTCTCAACTGCATACATCAAAACATCCAACTGAAGCCGCCCAGAATGCTAGAGTACAAGGGCAAGAGCGTGTTGTTAATAATCACTTTGAAGTTCTGGGTCTAAGAGGCGATTTATTTATGAAGGGAAGCTGAATGAGAAATGCAGTCCTTCAGGTACGAGCTCTCTGAAAAGAAGAGACTGACATCCTGACCCTGGATGCTGACAGGAGTTTTACATCAGTGAAGCACTAGAATTGATGAGCCAGGTCCTGATCTCTGCATGTGAGGAGCTCACTGGGGCTCAGCGGTACAAGGGTACTTGACTCCGGGGGAGGATGATACAGAAAACACAGAGCTAGTCTCTTCCCAAGGATTTTGCACAGCAAAAGGCAAGAAGCAAGGGTCGCAAGTTGCAGCATGGAAATTCCAGTTAGATAAAATGACAAAAAATCACAGTAAGGGTGGGTAAGCACTGCTGCAGCAGCCCAGAGAGGTGGTGGAATATCCATCCTTAGAGATGGTGAAAATGTAACTGCACAGATTCTGCAATGCTGTGATCCTGAGAGAGACCCTGCAACATTTGGAAACATTTTCCTGTGTAATTATCTTTCAAATTCTTGGATCAAAACAACTATCCATAACATACTTCTTCTTAAATACTTACTCTGAAATGTATTTAAAAAAAAAAATAACCTGTCCCCCTATTCTCCTCAGACCATGGAAGTTCATTATTGACAACTGGGGGTTAACGCATTTGTGATAGAGTTACATTGCAGTGGCCACAGAAGCCCAGCCCCTGGCCAGCTGGGCACTGCAGAACACAGAGGAAACCCCGCATAACCCTCCCCAAAGCTGACGGTTCATACAGGCGAGAGCTGATTAATCGAATGTCACGGAGCAGTCAGAGGCAGAAGTCAGGCCTGCTGTCTGTGCCATGCTGCAGCAGGACTGCTGCGTGCTGTGGGTGAGAGGTCTGGGAGTCCCACACTGTCCCTTTGCTGCCTCCTCCTGCTTCCTGACCGTGGCCTTCGCGGGATCACCCCGTGAGGTGACCACCAGGCCAGCCAACTGGGTTCCATGTCTAAGGGGGGAGCTCCACCGTGTGGGCGCTACTGAGAACTTCTGCTGCAGGAAGCGGGGCCTGGATTCAGGCGCACCGGGTTTGCAGCCGTGGGATCTTTCTCCTATTTTACTGCAAGAGAGGCGGAAAAGGTTTCCCCCACGCCTAGGAGAACACCTGCGTGACATAAATCGTTGCTCAGAGCCTTGTGCGTGGCCAGGCAACAGACCAGTTAAAAGACATCCCAGGACCTCTTTTCTCCTGGATCTACTTGTGCTGATAGTGCTGCAAGGCAAAAAAATCGTGCAGTGAATTTCTCCTTTCTTGGCAGCTTCTGCCCTTAGAAAGAAAGACAAGAGGCAGATCTAGCCTGGTGTAAAAACCCAAACCTGCTGACACCGACGAGGCCAAGACCTGTAGGTCTGATGTGCCTTGCTTTGTGCTGCTCCACTGATGTGCGCGCAGTGTGTATGTCCTTCCGTGTGTCCCTGGAGCATCAGCCTTTGTATGCGTGTGCTGGCTGACCCTGCCTTTTGTGTACAGTCACTCCAACACGTCCAAGATCGATGGGATTCTCTTTGCCCAAGACGGAGAATGAGCCTGCGTGTGCCCTGAAGCCATGTCTGTCTCAATATTAGAAATCCAGCCGATTGCCTGCTCCCAAAGGAAAAAGTAATAAATTACTGCTGAAAATTGTAATCTAAAATAAAAGAAAAATAAGGCTGGCTGGCCTGTAAAAAAATCCCAGGAAGCTGTTTGTTCTCGGAATGGGTCTGATTAATTGCATCAAAAATTTGAAATGCAGCTTTGTCCTGAAAAGTGGGCTCACTGCTTACTCTCTACCAATACGGCTTGGATCAAGAGGGCTCGGTTTGCAAGTACAGGCATTTTTCCACCCTTAGCCAACCCAAGAAAAGTCAGCCCAGGCTCTGAGTCAAACTCCCTGCTTGTCTTTCATCACGTGTAATAAGGAGTCTGCAAGCAGATCACACGTTGCATGACTAGTTAGCTTCTTGGCGCTCAGATGCATTTCTCTGTACTGGGTCTGTGCTGAATCTCGTGTTTCTGGCTGCTTTTCTGCTACTGTTGTCAGCGTCGACACGACTGACGCTGAGCTAACATCCTCCTTGAGCGCTGTCCCTCAGCCACGTTGTCTGTTTTGGGGGGAACTTTGAGTGGGTAAGTGTGAGGATTGTATTCCCTGCCTGCGCTCCACATCCAGCCTGCCCTGTCCCTGCCCTGCTTCTGCTGGGTGCTCCAGACCCCCGCAGAGGCCCCACTGAGGTGGTTTAGGGGGCAGTCAAATGCAGGGGTGGTTTATCACACACCGGGGTGGGACTTTGCTGTAAGCTCATGCATCCTGGGGCTACCAACTCAGAGAGGAAGGGGTGAGAAACATTGAAAACATGGCTACAAGTGACTGGACTGCTTATTTCCCAACCTGTACATCATATCACCGCTGTGTTCAAACTTCTCCTAGAATGAGCTGTACCTTCAGTTCATTCTAACGAGCTGGACATACCCTTTCCCGTGGGGGAACCAAGCTTGCCCCACAGAATTTCAGCAGAACACAGTATTGGTGTCCTTTGGAGTTCAGGCTGACTTAGTTTGGATGGTGAAATTTCACATTTTGGGAATGAAAAACAGTATTTTTGTGCATTGATTTTTTTTTTCTTTTGTACCTTTTTTTTTTTTCCACTAGGTGTTTTAATTGTCCTTCCTCTGAAATTTCCTGTATTTAGGATTATCAGAAGCTTATCCAGAGGGAAGAAGCCTGGTGAAATGCACAATGCTAGATGCATTGTATTTCTACGTGTGCCAAACACGTTTCATTCCCCCTTGACTTTGTCCTCACAGATTTCTCCTCCTAGTCAAGGACACAAGTCTCAAGAGTGTCTGTTCCTACCTGTCTCTAATATACTGCTCAGTGCTGAGCATCTAGAAGGTCCAGCTGTTACCTATAGGAGAGCACTACATGCAAGGGCAGTATTTGCAACCTGAAAAAAAAAAGAAAGTGACTTAAAACCTCATGGATTTTCTGACACCCTGCAGGTGGAAAGCGTAGGCCCTGGCTTGGCTGATCATTTTTAATTTACAGGGCAACTTTCAGCCTTTCCACACCAGGGGCAGGACCACACTCTGTTGCACAGCCCAGGAGGACTGTTGGTCTGGTGAGGCGCTATCAATCGAAGCTTGTGGTCCTTGAGTTGGGCCCTTGGGGTGTGGAGCCATTGCAATGGGCCATATCGGGGACCGCATCTTGTGAGCAGTGGCGGAGTGGAGGGTGGGAAACGGGCAGAGACTTGCCCTCATTATGCATGGGTCTAACATGCCCAATTACCCCATCCTCTCCTCACCTCTGCGATGTAAAAGACTCTTGTTGAGAGTGGTCATAATTCACGGCGAACACCCCGCCTCCCCCTTACTCCCTTCACACCCGCTGCTCTCCATTTTCCTTCCAGAAAAAAAAAGTGTCTTTGATGAAATGAAATGGCTCAGTCAAAGAACCCCTCAAATGGTTGGGGACCCCTGCACTTGGCCACCCTTGCCCACTTCCCAGCTCTATTTCTGGCCGAGTTTGGAGTTTAAGTGGGCTGACCTTGTGCCCTGGCTGCCCCGGGGGTCAGTGATGAAAGCGGATGGAGGCTTCACAGTCAGGTCTCTTGTGTGTGACTCTTTTGTTCCCAGGACAGGGGTGTGCAGTGCCTGGGACAGTGCTTAATTGTTCGAGGGCACTGCTTTACCCGTCATGCCCTTCCCTGGGTGGCCCCAACCCTTCTTGCTCATGCGTGGGAGGGAGGCAGCTTCCCCACTCGGGGAAGGGAGGAGGAAGCAGAGTCTGAGTTGCTCGGCATCATTTCTGGCTGTTTATCAATCTATGTAATAAATTTTGTGGAGTGCCAGAAAGCCAGAAAAAAAAAAAAAAAAGGAAAGAAAGGAAGAAAGAGGACTTCCTGGCATTTTGTGATTCCTGTCTGTTACTGGCTGCATCCTCCCTTGTCCTGCTGTGCAGGCAAGCAGAACATCACCTTGTCCTGGCCAGCTGTGGTCCATGGGATGCACCCTGCCACCAAGAACTCCCTCTGCCTTCTGCAGGTGTTTAATGAGGAAAGGCCGATGAGACAGGCCTGAGGCACTGTGCTTAGCCTGAGTGGAGGCCACGGGTTTGGAGGCAATGGGTTTGCACCAGGGAGTGCAGAAGCTTTGGGCTGGGCCACATCAACAAAGCTGGATGGTACTGTGGGGGAGCAAGCCCAGGGATGGAGGTATTGAAGCTCCTGGAAGCTTTACGAGACCTGAGTTGGGCACCCACACCTGGCACTACCCTGGGGACACGCAGAGGAGCAGTGGGTTTGCTGTAGGTATGCATGGGCAGAGCACGATGCTGGACAACCTGTGGGCGTGGTGATAAAGGGTTGAAGGTTCACAAACGTCTGTGATGGAGGTAGGTCAGCAGAGCTCAGCATAAGCGTGTGGGAAGTCTTGTATCGCTCAATACCTCTTTGGCTGTCCCCTCAGCATCTTTCTTTTCACAGTGAGTCCTTCCTGTGCTTTACATCTTCATTACAGCTGGAGGCTGGGCCAGGAGCCTCCACAGCAGGCCCTCCCCTCTGCTGTTTCGGGGAGCGACTGCGCAGAGGAAATGGATAAAAGGAGCGGAGGGTCAGGGTTTAATTACCCCATTGTGTGCAGAGAGGAGTGATGGACAGAGACTGTCAGTGGGTCACCGATTAGCTGCCACGGAGCAGACGGGAAACATGATGAGCCCCCAGGACAGGCCACTGTTGGGGAAAACCATCAGACGTGGAGATGGCAGCTCATGAAGGGAGACACTTTTTCTTTTTGTTGTTTCCCCAGTCCTTCGTCCCCCTCTTTGTCCCAGCTCCATCAGGAACCCTGTAGGCTCAAAAGCCTCCTGCTCGGCCCTGGCTGCTTCACCAGTTAGGGACAAGGGCTTCTGGGCTGGCAGGTCTCCCAGGGGGATGGGGAAGGAGGTGGGACATCTCCTGCCAGCTGCACTGAGTCTCCCTGTGGGGAAGCGGCAAAGAAGGATGGCGGGAGGAAGTGGGAAAGAAAGGGCAGGACAGAAGGAAAGGAAGAAGGCTGAAGGAAGTGGCTGCTGGCGGGTGAGGTGTAACACACACGCAGTGCTCCTCTGTGCAGGTGTGAAGGTCTCCTGCAGAGAGATCAACCCAACCAATGTGGAAACTGGGCTGCCTGTCTCCAGCCCCACTGCTTCACCACCACCTCCCTTGGAAATGGCTGAATGCCTCAAGTAGTAAATCTCTTTCCCCATTGCATTCTTGGCATCTGTTGGCTCTGGGGCTGTGAGAGACCAGGATTATTCTCTTGGCAGATTTGGTGACCTGGTTTTGTGGAAGCAGAATGCAGAAGTAGTAAGTTTCAATAAGTCTTACCCCTTCTGCTCCCAACCCCATAGGTACTTCCCCCTCCTTTCCTTCTGAGACTCACATCAAGCCCTTGTTCCTCCTCCCACCAGACTGTCTTGGAGCCCAGCCTCCCTTTCCTACATCCTCGAGAACTCAGTCCACTCTTATCCCTGACCTTGGCCTCAGCCCTGCCATGCAATGTCACACCTAACCTTCTTCCACCAGTCCTGTTACCCTTGGTCTCAAGACTCCTCTTTCTTCTCCTTTTCCCTACAATCCCTCTGCACATCCTCTTTTGGATTCTGACCTTCAATTTCTAACTCCATCCACAGTTGTCCTCCAAGGTCCTGCTTCCCATGTCCCCTCTCCCTATCACTCCTACCCTTTCCTCTGCCTTTCTCGCCTTTTCTCACTCATCCTTTACCCCTCTTTCCTTTCCCCTTCACCCCTCATCTCCAAGGGTTGTTTGCATGAATCGTCTCTGGAATCATGAGATCACTGTTTTTTTTCTGTCTCTGTCAGTGGGAACATCACATTAAGGAGCGTGGATAAGTGACCGGGGGCCATTGGGGTGACTCTGGCACCCCCTCTCCTCACCCTCCCTACCCCTCTCTTCTTCTCTATCAAAGGAAGCTTTGTTGTCCAAAAGCAGAAAGAGAAAAGCAGATAAAAAGGCGGAACATGTGATCTCATTGGCTTTATTTAGCCATCCAGCTATCCCTCCTCTCTTTTCTTGATTCATCCAAAATTATCTAAGTAAGAATTCATAATCCATCCTTGGGCTTCTCCTCTGTGAAAAAGATGGTGGTAGACTCTTTTTTTCCAAAGGGACTTCAACAGCTGACCTCTTGGACTCCACATGGTGCAAAGATGACCCCAACGGGGCTCTCTAGGCAGTGTAACGCCTTTGACTACCGTAGTCTCCACTGCAGGACTGTGGGATCCCACCCTGCAAAGGGGAATTGGAACCAGGGACAAGAAAATCCTTTTCCTTGTTTCACCATTGCTATGCGGGGGTTTCTAAGAGGGTCCAGCCATGCTTTGCTTCATCAGGGGCACTGCTTGGTGAGGAGGTTTATGCTTGTAGCATTAGACACACAGCATTTGAATTCAAGGGTTTCTGGATTGAGCAGGGTAAAATTCTTCACCTCAGGGTGCTTCGGTTGTCCTTTGTGATGGGGATAATCGATGTTTATCTACTGAGGCTGACTGTACCCCCCTGGTGAACACCCTGGACGACAGAGCTACTGTGGGAGCAGTGGGGCACAGCTGGGATTGCAGCAAGAATCTCTGTGCCTGCGCTGGGATTCATTTAGATGTTATCAAGCCAGGAGGCAGGAAGAGGATTATTATATATTCGTTGGTCATTACATATTAGAAGGGTTTGATGCTTTACAATCAAAGCTGCTCTGCACGCAGTTTCGAAACAGATACGGTTGACTTAGCACAAATCTTTACTGTGGCTACTGTCATAAAAATGTAAGGAGCTGGTCAGTGCACCATTTTCATGATGTTTTAACTAGCTTGGTTAAAATCCACCAGACAAGAAGTCCTTCTAATGTGGGAATATAATGGCTCTTTTATCTATGTATGTAGTCCATTCCTCTTCTCTACAGGAATAAAAATTCTCCAGATAATGCCTTACATCCACAGCATTGTATGCGTGTGTGCGGGAAGTCACTAAGGCTGAAATTTACTGGTTGTTTCAAGGGCCTTCCAAAATAGTTAAGGTACTGAATGGGAAAAAAGCACAGAAAGCTTGGCAGGTGGAGCCTGGCAGCATATGCCATGTTCACCTAAAACACAACACGGACTGAGATGGACTCAGGACAAAGGGTAGCCAGAGGAGTGAAGAGGCTCGGTAGGGAAGAAGATGAGCAGAAAGGCAGGAACAGGAAGATTTGCTTCAGATGAGATTCAAGAATTTTATTTTCTTGCAGAAGGCAGTGAAGGTTATATCCAAATGTTCTAAAAGGTAGGGACGTGGGAATTTGGCTGGGGAATTGTTTCTGTTGCTGAAAGGTCATTGTGGAAGTTGCAATGACTTTAGTGTCATGTGAACTTTTACATATCTATGTATAAACGTGCAAAATGACTTAGTGAAGCAGTACGTGCAAGGAGACCATAGGTGGAAGGATGTCTGTGGGAACGCCCGAGGTATAATTTCAATGGGATGTGGGAAGATATGATCCCCATGGGGATTTGCCACAGCTTTTCTGTGTCAGGAGATCATTCACAAGAGGATTTACGGCAATGACGCGGAGAAACTATACAACGTTACAACCCGTCCAACAAAGAGTGTCGGCTCCAGCTTACAAACAGCTGAATCAGTAAATGTGGAGGCAAGAAAGTGACTTTTTTGTGCCTTTCATGCGTTTTTTAATACATGCAGAGTTCCTATAAAATCTAGACCCATTGAAGCCGCCACTGGACTCCTGCCAGTCCTGGGTCCCTATCATCTGATTTTCCTGAAACAGGCACCATGACTCCATTCGCAAGACATTTCCATTAGCATGCTGGGCTGATTCAACTTATATCCTGCCCTGTTGTGTCTGACTCGTTTTTTCCCCATCTCTAGGAGAAGCCTGAGGGAAGGCAGAGGGCCCTTCAAATAGATGCTCAAGGTCTCTATCAGATAATAGCTGGAGAAATATTTGCCATGACCGCGCTATGGTCATTTTTTGCCATTCCTTAGTCACTTGGCAGCCAATGGAGGGAAGAGGCGAGAGCAGGGTGGGGGAGAGTAAATGAGACAGAGGGACAAGAACAAAAGATTCTTTTGTGGTACAGAGAGAGAGAAAAGGGAAAGCATCACCAAATGCCCAGAAGCCATGTTTGTAACAAGAGATCTATTCTCTCAGCTACTTGGAAAACAACTTGGAGTAAAAGGCCCTGGTTGAATTAACCCTTCATGAAGGTGACTTACTGAGCATGCAGGAAAGAGGCACGGCCATGGGAGGCGTAATCTCTGTGGCAAGGTAGCGATGTTGGCTCTTGGGCAATTTAAAGCAAGGATTGGTTGTCTGGGAAGAGGAGGTAGGGATGACGTTGGACAGTTTGACCATACCAAAGTTTTAAAATGTCAGATGTCCTTTCTTCATAGGAGCTTCAATTTTGGCAAAGATCACTGGAGGGTTTTTTTGCAGCATATGAGGGCAATTATTCTTTTCCATTGGCATTTTGTCTAGGGACGCTGGCACCTAGGACTATGGAGAGAGAAAGGAAAGGAAAACATAACCCCCAAAATACATGTTTTACTGCAGCATAATCTTGTCCCATCACAGCCTCTGTGAATTCAGTTCTTCAAAAACTCTGTTCTCACACATTGCGTTTCTCTTCCTCATGTCTTAGACTTCCCTTTGGCTGAGAAGAACAACTTTACCAGAGTTAGGGCTTCTCTATACAAATGAATAGAAGGCAGGACAAATCCCTCGTCCTTAAAGAAACAACCAGCTTTATTTCATTGTGAACATTCTCTCTTAGCCTCCTCCCTGCCCTTTCTAAGGAGACTTCCTCTTTTATTGAGTGGATCTTTGAGTGAAAGGGGACTTCTGCGATGATGGTACAATAAAAAGTTCTACATAAGGGAAAAGAATCTGTACCTGTTTGAAGATCAAATATGGGATATCGGCATATGCCAAGTCAGTTTGTATCTGAGTTTGCTTCTGGGTGCTCTGCAAATTAAAATAATTGAGATAGCCAGATCTGAGATAAAAGCTTTTTCTCCCCATGAATGTACAGAAGGGGCAGCATCCTGCCTCTGGGGCCTGCTCACATACTGCCAGGCAAAAGGAAGCGAAGAGCAGTTTGAAATGGAAAGATGATCCTCCTCTCCACTTCCCCACCTCGCCAGGACAGGAGCAGCGTCTACCCATCAAGGGTCACCCATCCCCCTTGGCTCGATGGCGCAGCTGGGGAGGATGCAGTGCGTGCCGACGGAGCCCACAGTCAGGTGGGCTGCTGAGCGGATGTGAGATGCACACAACATTACGAATGTGCTTTCGTAAATAAGCGATCACATGGGACTCGTGCGCGTGTGTTAGAGCAGCGCTTTGAAAACAACCAGGAAAATCATGTGGCAACAGAAGTCTGCGGGCTCCCGGCCCTCCCCCACTCCCTAACCTTCTCCCTCCTTTTCCTCTCCTTTCTATCACTCTCTCTGTCCTACTGAGATGGTAACCACAAAGGCTGGAGATGAATTTTGCTCCTGTTAACCTCATCCTGGGCTTTGGGGTGTTTGTGTTGGTGTTTGGTCTGGGTGTCCAATCTACCTGTGCCACTCAGACCACCTGTGCATGTATGATGTCCCCTGCAACCCTGCCAGGGACATTTTCAAGTTCAGTCTCCTAGAGGGATTGAAGGACATTTACCCAGAGGGGATGCTAAATATGATTCAACCCATTGCTCAATGGGATTTTCACTGTTGCAGCTCTGAGTCCAGCAGAAATTGACTTTTTCTTGGCGCTACATTTTTAATACCTCACTGACACTTGTAAGGTCAGAAGAGCAAGTTCTGGAGTTTGAAATGTGGTTTGGAAACTGAGAAACCTTAAGTTCTCCACTGCTCCCTCATCCAACTTGCTCACAGCAGCACAGCAAGGCAGGAGTCCCAGAGCATTAAGACCTCAGCTGAGCTAAGAGCAGGTGGTGTTCTGTGTAGAACAAGTGCCACCACGCCATTAATAAATGCATGTCTTTGAGCCTTGGCTCCACTAACGGCCTCCTGTTGTGACTAAGTTCTTACATGTGTATGGCTACCAACCTCGCTGAGTGCAAGGAGCTCAAAGAGTCAGGAAGGAACTGAGAGATTTAGTGGGCTCTGCCAGCTGAGGCTCAAGCTGTCCCACTGTCCTAGCACTTGAGTGGTGCTGCCGATTACACTTTCTTTCATTGCACGTTCCTCCAGCTATCATTTTTTCCAACATAGCCTTTCCTAGCTTACAAGCTCAGGATTGTGGTCTGTAGTCCATAAGAGACTCCATAAGTCCATCCATTCACCTTTTCCTGCATTACATGTTCCTCCAAATGCATTTCTGCTGACTGCAGTCTCATTTCTCCCCTTCCCTTCCCTTCCCTTCCCTTCCCTTCCCTTCCCTTCCCTTCCCTTCCCTTCCCTTCCCTTCCCTTCCCTTCCCTTCCCTTCCCTTCCCTTCCCTTCCCTTCCCTTCCCTTCCCTTCCCTTCCCTTCCCTTCCCTTCCCTTCCCTTCCCTTCCCTTCCCTTCCCTTCCCTTCCCTTCCCTTCCCTTCCCTTCCCTTCCCTTCCCTTCCTTTCCCTTCCCTTCCCTTCCCTTCCCTTCCCTTCCCTTCCCCATCTCCTCTCCTCTCCTCTCCTCTCCTCTCCTCTCCTCTCCTCTCCTCTCCTCTCCTCTCCTCTCCTCTCCTCATCCCATCTGTTCTTTAAAACAAACTTAAAGCAAAGTCTCTAGCTTCTTTTTTTTTTGCCAACAGATCCATCTGAATTTGAGTCAAGAGGATCTGCTGGAGGCAAAACAGTAGGGCGCAAGGTGTGGGAGAGAGCTGCAGAATGAGTGCCTCTGTAGCGGTATGATGTGCAGGGCATTTCAGGGGGATCGATGCTGTTAACCAATTTGAGATAAAGTGGCACAAGCTATTAAAGCCATGGTGACCTCTGTAAGATCCAGGCATTTTTCCTTGAAAACACATTTCAAGTGTCTCGGAGTTGAGCTTCTCTTGCCGTGCAGCTGGTGCATCCCAGTTCACCCCCTCACTGGCTTAGACTTTGAGTGCAACTGAACAGGCCAGACTGCACTCGTCCCTGAAGGGAGTGTGGCTTGAATTTGGTCAGAACGGCCTGGGTACGGCTGGCTTGGCCTGAGCTGCACTGGCTTTGATCTGGCGGAGCTACGCTTACATGGACAGAGTGCAATCGGAATGCAGGCTTGGGATGGCAGCTTGTGAAGGCACGTTCTGGGTAGGCTGCACGTGACTGGGTTAGTTGCCCTAGACCGCGTTGAATTTGGAGCTGAAAACGGGACTGGTTTGGACTGAGTTGATATTTATGGTGGATGGGAGTGGGCTGATAGGAAGAGTTTGCCTGGATGCAGTGCTACTGAAATGGGGCGAGTGGCTTCACTGTGCTGGTTTAAATGCCTCGTTTCACTTACCCCAGAACCTGTCACCCCATCTGGGAAGCTGTTTCCTGGACCTGCTTTTCATGGATAGGGGAAAAGATAATTCAGCAAGTGCTGAAACGGGATCCCCAAAAGGCTGACAAAAATCTTTAGTTCCTCAGTGTCCAGCTGCTCCAGGCCATCTCCTTCTCCCACAACCCGTGAGTGATTCATGCCAGAACATCTGCACCTTGCTCCCAATCTGGTCCACCAGGTCAAATCTGTTCTTCGCTCAACATCCCAGCCTTAAAAAGGAAAACTCTCCTGTCTGAGAAATTCCCCAACCAGAGCAGGCTACCAGTGTTTGAAGTGAGGAAGTAGGACCTGAAAACCTCGCACGTGACTTTGTTTTTAATGACTAGGTTGCCTTGATAGCGCTAAATTTCATGCGGTCTAACATGGTGCATGTAATGCATTGCCACAGTGTTACTTGTCGAGGGGATAAAATAAATACTTAACTTGGACACAGGATTAAGCCCAAATTCAGATTATTTCCAAATAAATGATGTCTCAACATAAAAGGCTGTACCTGGATAATCTCTGGCAAGGCAGTCTAGGTGACCGTGCTGCCAAATCCCTTCCCTCCCCACTTGTTGTGGCTCTGCTTTTAAAAAACAGGAAGAAATGTGTGGTGCTGGGCAGGAGATGGTGTGGTCCCCAGGGAGAAGCAGAGCCCCATCTCCTCACACAGCTAGCAGAGAGTGGAGCAGGAGAGCGGAGGGTAGCACAGCGCTGTACAGCTGCGGGGCTGTTCACAACAGGGCAGAGCTCCCGGAGAATGTGCTCTTTGTTCCCTGCCTTTAAAGGGTAAGAGAAACACTTATGCATGGCAAATTAGCCCAAAAATGTATTTCTCTAAAACACCCGATTGTCTGGCCAGCTCTGCAGCTGCAGGGAAGTTCCAGGGAGAGAAGGGGGAGGCGGCGGGAAGGAGAAGGAGGGAGGCAGGGAAGGAGGATTTTGATGGCTGGAGTGGGGGGTGGAAGGCAAGAGGATTGTGGAATGAGGGAGAAATTCTCATGCCTCGATTCAAACAGAGCTGACCAGGGAGCGAGGGGACCCCTTACGGAGGGGCCACGTTGGTGGCCAGGGGACCATGGATGCTGTGCGTTCTCCTGGGGGGTAGGGAGAAGAGGGGACACCAGACAGCTGTGGGAGCAGGCACTGGTGCAGCCAGCGGTGCCGGGGAGTCCTGCCACCCAGCAGGTTCAGCTGTGCCATCTGGACCGGGATGCTCCGCGAGCAGTGCCATGCTCCTCTAGTCACCGTGTCGCGCGTCCCTGCGGGGTCACGGGCTGTAACTCCTCTCCTGCTTTGGAGCAAAATGC
Organism: Chlamydotis macqueenii; assembly: GCF_036417535.1. Taxonomy (NCBI): domain Eukaryota; kingdom Metazoa; phylum Chordata; class Aves; order Otidiformes; family Otididae; genus Chlamydotis; species Chlamydotis macqueenii. The sequence continues at coordinate 56,879,116 of NC_141556.1, forward strand.
GCAGGGTGCGGCTCTGCGGAGGTGCAGGGCCTGTGCTGTTCCCAAGAGGTGGCACTTGGGTTTAAAACGTCCCAGATGTACCTTTAGATTAGGAACTTGATCTGGGCTTGTTATTAATTTCCAGCATAATGCTGATGCCCATTTAAAAACTCCCAGACCATCACTGGCAGACAAGTGATTCTTTGAATGTCCCTTGGGTTTGGAAAGCCAAACCTAATGGTAAGATTCTTGACAACTGCTCAGATGGTGAAGTTTATGGCAAGCGCCACAGTCCTGTCCCTGCCCCTCGGGATGCCACTGAAAGTAGAGTCAGGCCCATCATGAGCACAGCTGAGACCTCAGTGTCCAAGGAGCGTCTCCCACACTGTCTGGGATGAGATGTCCTCTTTGTGCGCATGGTTAGAATTTATTTTCTCTTCCATTACCTGCTGATGTGGAAGGGGAGATGCTCCGTGCTGCAAACTACAGTGCTTTGCAGGCACAGCCTTGAAGCACCCTGACTGGTCCTCGTTACTCCTCACTGAATGCTCTTGGGGACATCTGTGGCATGACCCAGATGCTGCTCTCAGAGGAAGCAGCTCAGGCTGGACTTTGCCTTTGAGGACACTCAGGGGTGCCCTGCCTGCTTTAAATCCAGGTCCTAGCACTCTGTCCTTTCTGCGGTGTGACATGATCTACTCTGGGCAGACAAGAGCATCTCCTTCAAAGCCACCAGTGCCACCTGCTGCGAGGGCTGATGAGATTGGTAGGTAGCCTTAGGTTTGGCAAAGCTTAGATTGCCCCTGAGAAAAAAAGAGAGACATGAGAGTCTTAGAAGGGGATTTGGCTTCAAGACCTTCCTGTGGCTGTCCGGCTCAGGTATAGGGCTGATGTTGCCACCAGCTCAAGTTGGCACAGGCAAACTCTTCTCTGTTTCCAGATTTCTGCTAAATTCATTGTGTGACCAGATTTTTCCAAGGAAAACTCTGTAACTCTTCAGGTTTGTAATCTAGAAGTCCTATGAAGTCCCCTCTCACTGGACTGGAGGAAGGGAAGGACAGGTGGACCTGGATGTTTTATCTGAACAAGTAGTGATACCAACTGCTGGTGGGAATTATTCATTCTTTCTTTCTAGAGGTTACATGAAGATCCTTTGGATGACACTGGATGTGGAGGTACCTGCTGGATATGGGGAATATGGAGCAGTATCTGACTGGGGGAAGCCAGAATTAAGTTTGAGAATGTCCTGTAGCAGAGAAGCTGATCAGACTTGTGTTGCAGAAGGAGTAGGACAGGCAGGGGAGAGGAGGTGGGGAGCTGAACCACTCTTTAAATGAGGGAATGGGAAGCTGCTGACAACTGTGTAATCCTGTCACCACTACTTGGCTCATCTCTATGTGGCCACTGGGATGGTTCACTCTTTCATTTTGTATTTACATGGGAGAAGGGCCTATGAAGAATGTTAGCTTTCATCGAGTCAACAATATTTCTCAGCTTTGACACACTTCATTTTCCACTCAGGTGAAAAGGAGTCCCTCTGTGTGCATTGCCGTGCATCCCTGCGATAAGAGAGAATCCACCCCATCCCCTTCTCTCCTCCCTTCCCCTCCACTTCTACATCTTCAGACCTTCGCAGCCCTGCCACCCAGCTCCTCAACCATGTCTCTTCAGAAACATCCTGAGCAGCAGCCACGCAAATGTGTGCCACCGCGTTACGTGAGTTTGAGCCTCTAGTTTTTAAGACCAGAAAGCTACAGCTGTGCCAGTGCTGGGCGTCACGCCTTACCTTCGGGGAGTGGGTGGCACATACTGATGGCAGGCCTGCCACGAGTCCCGAGATCACTTGCGGCAAAGTGGGACTCGGGGAAACCAAGAATACAGGCACACTCCAGCACTTTGTGGAGACCCTGAGACCTCCTGGGGATGGTAAGGATGTGGCATCATCTGAGGGTGGGGATGACTGGTACTGGGCAAGCATGTCTTGGTACATAATTTTCCCAGAAATGAGACTTCAGGGGAATGAAACCAGTTGCAGATCCAAACCTAATTCAACAAGCACTTTTGGCTGGAGAGCAAGTGTGGGAGAGGGATTTTTAAAATATCAAAACATTTCATTTCAAGAAAATCTTCCTGAATTATTCTGTTTTCTAAATGCCAAAGTGTTGTGAATGGACATTTTCAAAGGGAATTTCTGACATTTCATTTCAAAATAGCATTTTGCATTTAAAACTTGACCCAGGTTGAAAGATGAGAGGTCAGACACAAGAGCCTAATAACCACAAAATGCAACCTGCTATTTCAAGTTCAGCAGAATACCTCAGTCTCTGAGTTATGCCATTTGGAAAAAAAAAAAAGTCACAGCAGAGTTCCTGCGCGTGTTCAGATCAACATGCGCCTACGTGACACCTCTGAGATGATGGAGACTCTGGAGCAGAAATGGCCAGTGCGGTTGGGATAAAACCAGCCAAGTAGTGGTCTGAGATGAACTAGAAAATGCCCTTGAGCATCTCAGACAGAATTTCACTCTTATCTCAATAAATTTCACTCTGATCTCAGTGAGGCTGTTTGTGGTGGGATGTGCACCTCTTAGGGATGCTTGCATGTTCAGATCCACGGGTAGCAACAGGCAGAGCAATGACGAGCAAAGCCCCTGTGGCTGTGGCAGTTTCACCCACGCTGTCATCTAGCTTCAGGCAAAGTGGCGATCAAAGTGCCATCATCCTCCACCACTGTCCCACTGATCCCTATGAAAACGAGTGGAGCTCTCTATGGACATGTGTCCATAGGCAGCTCCAGGGGAAAAAGAATGTGAGCGTAAGCCAGGTCTGGGCGCAAGAAAATCTGTGCTACTTTGGGAAGAGGCCCTGGTACTTCTCATAATGGATGGGTAGGTTGGGGGATGATGATGAGTAAGCAGGATGAAGAGCACTGCCAGTGCTTTGAGGCGATGCTGTGCCCCACAACTGCCTCTTCTATACAAAGGCAGGTTCAGACTCGAGGGACGTGAGGAATAGCCTTCCTCCCCCTTCCCCACTGGCCCCAGCCCCTCACTCCCGCCACCCCATCCTCTCCAACGTGTGCACGTGGTCCCCACTGGCCATGAATAGAGTTGGCACGGGTGGGCCCAGCCCCAGCCACTGGGGCTCACAACTCCCGACCTGAATAAGCAGCATAAAGGCACAGAGCAGCCCCGTCGCGGCTCTGTCCCGACCCATCCTCCCCAGCTGCGACAGCATCCGCTGCGCGCCCAGACCAGCCATTCTTACCAGGTCCTTCTGTGCAGTTTGTCTTTCTCTCCCTCTCCCGTCTCCCCACCCCCCGCCTCTTTTTTTTTTTTTTTTTTAATTTAATCCCTTTTTTTCGAACATATCATTACAGGAGCAACAAAAAAGATGGGACAATACAGCCATTGATGAACTGCTCTCGTCCTCCCGTCCCGATCCCCCCCACTCCCTCCCTCCCCTCCTCTGGTGCGTGCCAACACTCTTTCCACCGCCCAGGGCTGGAGCCAGCGCCAAACAACCTCTGCTAATAAACAAGAGGAACCAGATAAACCAGGAACACAATAGAGGGATTTGTTGCACTTTAGTGATGGTGGGAACAATGTCAACTCCGTGGCGCAGCTGCATGGACCCCCTCCCATCCTCTCCCCCCACCGCCTCGCGCCCCCCGCGCACTTGCAGCCCAACACTGTGATTTATGAAAGGCCAAAGGTCATCATGGATTAAAGGGGTTCTTTCTTGCATCATTTATTAACCCCTCTACGACAAGACGCGTTCATTGTGGCGGTGGTGGTGCTGGTGGCAGTGGTACAGGGAGCGGGGAGGGGGTGGAGGAGTCCATCCCGGCGGCACCGCGCATCTCTCAGAGGATGCTGAGATGCAGAGCTGGTACTTAAGCCTGGTTCTGCACTGATCTGGTGTGTGCAGGGAGGAGGGGAACCTTTGGTGAGATGTGTTTCGTCCAGCAGAAGCAATACGTGCACTCCAGCACGGCTCCGTTTACATTTCACGCAGGTCACCGTCTGCCCAAGCTGCACTTGCTGCCAGGCTGCTGAGCTCAGCTCACGGTCGGCGCTGCGGTTGTGCGCAGACCTAGGGCTGACCTGAAGTCTTGCCTAGAAGACCCCCATAGTCCATATGGTAGGGTTGACCACGTTGCATCACCAGAGTCTTGGGTCACTTTGTACTACCAGATGTGGTCACGTGGGCTGCCCATGATGCAGCGGGCAGAGAGAAGGCAGGAGGCCATGGAACAGGATGGACCACTCCAAGGTCTCTTTCTCAGGCTAGTAGAGACATGGCCAAAATCTCTCCTTGTCTCACCGGATCTCATCGTTACAGGCGACGCTGCAGTGTCAGTGACCATGCAACACTTTCAAGCCTTTCTGGGCAGCCGTGAAACAATGCCGTGAAATGCTAGCATGACAACTTGCTGGCCTCATCTTTTCCTTCTGAAATTGCAGTGACCAAGTCAGTCTGAGCAAGATGATGCAGCAGCAAAGGTTTCAGCACTGAACTTTGTGATTCTCTGAGCTACTGCCTCATGTCCCCAGCCGTGTTTGTGGGCCGCCTGGATACCCTTTCCATGGGCAAACTTGCTTGGGAAGACAAACCTTATGGCATCACAGGCTGGGGGTGATGAGTGAGCCCTGGACAGAGGGTGTCTGATGGATTTCACATCCATCATGAGGGCAGTGGTGTTGTGCTGGCGCCTGGTTGCTTGGCGCATCCCTCTTGGCTCATTGGAGGGCAGGCTGTGGTTTTGACAGGTTCAGACATCTTCCCCCTCGGGATGAAGCGATGGGTAACAAGGGACAAGCTTAGGAGCTGGTGGGAACCCTTTGAGTACGGGTGTCGGGGTGAAGGGGACAGGAGAGAGGGGACATGGAGGCTGGGGTGAAGGGGAAGATGGTCCCGCTGCCCAAATGCCAGCCAGTAACGCTGGTTACCAGCCGAACTGCTCCTGCCCTGGCCTTGGTGCCTCGGCCTCGGGCCGTGCTCCCTCGCTCACTCTCCCTCGCATTCCTCTGGGAGCTGATCAGGGCTTGAATGACACCCCAGATGACTCTTTGCTATTAATTCCTGTGAACAGAAAGGGCTCCTTGTTCTCCCAGTCCTACTCTCTGGAGGAATTACAGGGGCCAAGGCAGCAGGCTGAAGCCTTCCCAACTTAACCCTTCCCCCGGCTCCCCAGGAGCCTCCCTGCAGCCAGAGGACGGGCAGGGGTGAAGATCACCCCGGAGCCACCTCGGCCACTGCTGATTGAGCCCTCTGGGGTCACCCAGCACTGCTGCAACTACAGGTCCCATTGGGAGGGTCCCCTTTGCTGGCTGTTCTGCCCAGTCTTGTAGAATTCCCTTCCTCTCCCCTTTGGGCATCTCTCCTCTGTTGTGCAGACCGAGGGCACCCAGCTCCCTCCATTACATTGCACGGGATATGCCAGACTCCATCAGAGAAAAGACAAAACCGGTCCCCTTCTCCCCCAACTCCCCACTCCTTCAGTGCTCGCTTTTTGGGGTTCATTTTTTGGAAGCGTACCTGGCCTCTCTGGCAGGAGACGAGGGGGTTAACAGCCAGGGAGGCTTTGTGCCACCCGTCAAAGCAGGTAGAGGACAGACATGCCTGCCCCGTTCCTCTTTGATCTTCCCAGACCGAGTAATGTGGGGAAAATTGTCCCGTTTAGCTGTTATTTGCCCTCCCCATACCCATGAAACGTTGGGCTGGCCAAGACAACAGGTCAGGAGATGCCCGAGGTCTTTGTGATGCTCAGAGGTGATTCTCCCCTCTCCTTTCCACAAGACTTTCCCTACACCTCCTCTCCAAAGCAGCTGGCAGCAAAGAGCAAAAAATGCCGCTAAGCAAGGCATGCACCAAGGCAGCACACCAGCAGCGGCGTGGTTTTCTGCACTAACAGCAGCCCTCACCATGCCTTGGAGAAGGAATGGGGTTTCTCCTGCTCTGGTCCCAGGTGGGACTCTGCAACCACGTCCCAGCCCCAGTCCCCAGAGTGCTTCCTGAGGTCTCCCATACCATCCCGGGGTGATGGGAGCACAGGTTCACGCCTAATTGGCATCACCCAGCCTGTATCGCACATGGGGAACGATAATCCCAGACGAAAGCAACCACCACAATGTTTCTTTTGCAGGACACTGGGTATGACAGAGAGAGACAAACAGCCTGATCACGCAGTAAACAACTCTAGGCATCATGTGCCTTTTGTTTCCCCTGATACCCCATGACAAAAATTACTGCACACCCCCTGAAGCTAACTGTCCTGTAACCACATGGACACAGTGTGGGGCTGCCAAAACCCAGGCAGGGCTACAGGCAGCTCTTTGCTTTTCATGGGGGACCCACACCACTTTCTTCCTCCTCACGGGCAGCCAGATAACCGATCCTGATGGCTGGCCCATGGCTGGAAGCAAAGAGGCATCTGCCGAGGTCTAGGACCAATATCAGGAGCTTCAGCCAAAAATGACAAGGGAGGATGAAGATCAGAACCCAGCAGTGGTTCCTGTGCTCAGCTCCCTGTTGGGAGGACACCTATGGCAGAAGACAAATTGAAGGGCTCCTTGGAGATTGAGAACGCCAGAGTATCATGGAGGGTGACACAAACGCGGGCTTTGGGGACCTTCTCCTTCTACTGTTCGTAGAAAGGCCTTGAAAATGACCTGTACACTGGGAGCCTGGGAGGGCGGTCGTGACATTGGCTGGGGGAGGAATTTGTAGAGAAGGGCATGAGGAAGTGGTGGAGACAGGGCTGGGCTTGGGTGCTCTGGCAAAGGTTACGGCTTTGTCTTCATCTCTCCCAGGCTGCCATCAATCATGTCCCATGATGTCTCATAAGTGAGACAAGCTGCAGACCCATAGATTTTCCAGGAGTTATGGTGGCGTCTCCCTGTGCTCCTCCCCGCATTTCCTTGGAGCATCACACTCAGGCGATCTTCAAATAAAAAGAGTAACTGTTTGAAACCTTGCTATTTTTTTTCCAATTTTTTCATGACTTCTGCTGTGGATGGTTCAGATGGTCACCTGGCCATGCCCTCGCTAGCCTCCACTTCCCCCCAGGACTGAATAACCAGCTTCCCGGCTATTTTATGGTCATAGTGATGAGGTGTGGTCCTGTGGCATCTCCACACCAGAGGGGATGTGTAGTCCTCATTAAGGATATTGGATATACTATTTCTGGCTGGCGCAGTGGGAGTTCCAGCACCTATCAACTGTCCCTGCCATCCACAACCTTCCAACAACTGCCCGAGTTGCCTGGTCCTCTCCCTTTCTCTTTCTCCCTCTTGGACCACCATGGGACTGAGCAAATCCATTCAGCACCATAGCTTGGGCAAGGAGACATCCCCCCATTTCCAGCAGGAGGGCTGCCCCCTTCCTCTTCCTCACTGAACCCTCCCCTCCAGCCATGTCGGGACCAGCAAGCTTCATGCCAGCGAAGATACAAATCCCACATGGGAGCTGGGGAAGGCTGAGGGCTTGGCTTTGATGCGGGAAACCTGGATCCCCTTCCCAGCAGAGAGAGAAGGGGAGACTTCTGCATCCCCCTCCCCAGCACGATGTTGGGGCAGTCACCCCCTGTCCTTCCCACAGTGTCACAGGGGGACATGGCCAATGCAAACCCACACCAGCCTGCCCTGTGCGCGCAAGAAGGCAGCAAGGGCAAGACCTCCTCCCACCCCCAAACCCCAAACCATGCCCCCCACCACCCCTCCTGCCCTCATTGCCTCACGTGCCCACCTCCACAAGAAGGAGATTTTGCAGAGAGGCGGTGGCACTCGCTGGTCCATCCCAGTGGCCGTCCCCATCCCAGCCACCATCGCCGTCTCAGCTTCTCCTAGCCCGGGTCTCCTCTCCCGTCTTCGAGTCTGGAGCAAGCTGGACGCTCTTAAAAAGCTTTTTATGTGCTCGCGTGCGTGTGTGTGTGTGAGTGTGTGTTAATCACATGATTGTCGTTCACCTGTATCCCAAACAAAGACAGCGCACTGTTCAAGGCCCAAACAAGAAAGCCGGCAAGGGAAGGCGGGGGGGGGGGGGGTGGTTCTGGGAAAACTGAAGGGGCCGTTGAGAGAGCGAGCGCACGCGGGAGAAAATCCTTATCAAACTCCCAATTCATGGGTCTCCCTTTCCCTCAGCACACTGTGGGTATTGTTTGGCTGGGGGGGTGTGTGTGTGTGTGTATTTTTTCAAATGTCTGTGTCGTCCCCCTCTTGCTCCCCGGCTCTGACGCTGTTTTACTGCATGGTAAGATTTCATGGGGAACCCCTCCCATTTTCCCAGGCAGTCCTGGGACAATACCAGTGCTGTGCCCCCGAGCAGGGCAGGGGACAAAAGCTGGCCCTGGCTCTCGTGCTGGGGATCCTGCTGCTCCTCTGCTGCGGACAGGCTCTCCCCTCTCACTGCTCCCTTGCCATGGGTGCAGGGGATGAGTGTCATCTAGCAAAATCCCTTCTCAGCAACGCCAGTGTCCCACCTTGGTGGTGATAGTGTCCCACCAATGCTGCCCCTTGTTGAAATCCTACTGCCCCTGTGATGGTGCACAGTGATCACCAAGCACCCAGCTCGGAGCAGGCTGCCTTTTCCATCGCCCTTGGCAGCAGTGAGGATGCAGGGGCACCTGGCATGGTGGGATATCTCCACTTCCTACCCACTTTCACCCATTGCCCTCCCAACATGGCTTTAGGGTGGAGAAGTGGCAACCTCCCACCTTGGAGAGTGAGGCCCAAAGAAAGCATTTCACTGATGTGTGACAGGAAATTTGTGGCTTTTCAAGGTCTCCGGCTCATAGAATCATAGAATCATAGAATGGTCAGGGTTGGAAGGAACCTTTAAAGGTCATCTAGTCCAACCCCCCACAAGGAGCAGGAACATCCCCCACTAGATCAGGTTGCTCAGAGCCTCATCCAACCTGGCCTTGAATGTTTCCAGGGATGGAGCATCCACTCTGGGCAACCTGTTCCAGTGCCTCACCACCCTCAGTGAAAAAAAAAAATTCCTATTATCTAATCTAAATCTACCTCCCTCTATTTTAAAACCATTACTGGTAGATCCTTTGTCCGCAGAGGACTGTCCCTTTTCATGGACCTGGAACACCTCATCCATAGGCATATATGCTGAAAAGAAGGAGTGGAAACCTGCTGTATGAGCATTTCCCCAAGGACCAATCATCAGGTCCTTAGAAAGACCACTTCTGCAATGTTAGCTGCTATGGCCAGCAGTGGCTCTTGGAGGGTCCTTGTCTCTGAAAAGGGCTCCCAGGAGAGACTGGAGGAAGAGACATGCCACCCCAGTGATTCCTGAAACAGGGATGGTCACTTCTCCTTCCCCTCTGCCTGTCTTCTCACCTCAGCTGAAGAGGAAGTGTCACACCTGTTCTTGCTGCAGTAGAGGTGTAATTTCCACAGCTTGCTCTCCTACATCTACCTCTTCGCAGCACAAGAGAGGAGACAACACATGGACAGAAGAGACTTGGAAAAGGATATACGAGCAGTCAGTGCTGTGAAAGGGAGCTGGAAACGGGGAAAAAGATGCTGCAGGGAAAGAAAGTTCAGAAAGAGGAGGCAGGACCAAAGGAGACAGAAAGCAAGAACTGGAGAAAGACAGAATGGAGGGAAAAAACCCTTCCCTGCCATTTAAATGTGGGGAGACACTGAGAGTACAGACTGCAGAGACTGTGTGGCCAGAACAGGCTCCTTTGAGGATGTCGCTGTCTGCAGCTGAGGCACTCACAGCCCTTCCCACAAGGCACAAATGGGACCCAGCTCAGGTCTGGGTCCTGATGGAGCTTCTGATGGGAATGGTGAGCAGTGGGATGAACACCAGTCCAGAGCCCTGTGGGTTACTGAAAGCCTTTCTGGGTTTGATCCCTTTCTTGCCCCAGTTAGGAGTGGTGGGTCAGACACTCTTTTGGCTCACCCAGATCCTTCCCTGCCTCATTGCCTCTTTCCCATAGGATCCGCAGGAATGAGCCACCTGAAGGAAAGGCAAATAAACATCATTTTCTGGCCATTTTCTGTGGCATTCTTCCTCCCTGTCCCAGGCTGCAGACAGGGGATCAAGCAAGGCAGTGCTTTTCGGCAGTGGCTATCCCCTGTGGGACAGGAGACCAACCCTACTCTCCCTCTAGTTCTCCTACACCTCATATGCAGGGTCCCTGCAGCTTAAGGATGACCCTTGGTGGCTAGGGGAAGGTGCCATGAGCTCTGCAGTATCAGTGACTCTGCATCCAGTGGGCCATAGACAATTTTGTATGAAGTGACCTTGCCCTGTTCGTTTTTGTTGGTCATCTGTCTGCCAGACAGAGGGTGAGCTGCCAAACTGCCCCTGTCTATGCAGTGAGACCCCCTCCTTGCGGCAATCACAACCAGGGTTTCTCTCTTGGTGAGAGAACTCATCCCATACTGCAAGACTTGAGGTTCACCAGCCGCTGCTTTGGTTGAGGAAGCAGAGCCTCGATGCTGTTTTTCTAGGCCCTCAGTTGGGTTTTCTTGGCATCCAAGAGAAAGGCACACACATTCCTCTCTTCCAAAGGGAAAAAGGCAGCATATGAGGAAGAGTATCTGAGCCCATATTTTTTCTGGAGTAGGTAATGCTGAAAAGAAGAAGGTATGAGATGATCCCTTGAGAGGTTTTTCAGAGGGATGCAAGAGGCACCTTTAAACACCTCTGCCTGCTTGATGCCAATGGCACGCAGCCGTTTCCCCTCTCAGCTCTGCTCAGTAAAGACTTCTCACTAGTGAGGTTCTAGTGAGGTTCTCCCTGCAGCCACCCTATGGTTTCAGAGCTTTACTTACTCCAGACAATGGCAGACGTGGAGGGAAGTGGCCCTATGCTGTCAGCCAGGTCTGCGAGGGCAGCGGCCAGCCACACAGGTTTGCTCTGAGGGCTTTAGCTCAGGTGCTCAGCATCATCCTTGGGACTGGTTCGCTTATGCTTCATGTGGTGCTAGCTAGTGGTTTTGCTGGGTCTTTATAACACAAAGTTTCTGGAGAGTGAATATCTGCTACAAGAGTTGAAAATGTTCTTGAAATCCCTTGAGGCTGGTTCCCTGGGTCACATCCATTCATTTCTTTCTATTTTCTGACTTAGCACTGAAGTGTCTTCAGGTTGGCTCTCCAGCAAACAGCTGTGGCAGGAGTTGGTTTGTCTCATTGCTAACTCAGGAGGACTTGGGAAGATCATCAGATTTTTCATGGATGATCTCTCCTGGTTACAGGGTTGGTGTTGGTCTATACTAGCCCCAGTGACAAAGGAAATTGAAGAAGCCAACTACCAGAGGCATCTGGTAGATTTGAGCTGGAGAATGGAAGATGTGATGGAGAACATCCTAACCCATTGAGTGCTGAGATCCTCTATGTGTCCCAGTGCACAAGCAGCAAGAATGAGTGTGAGAGGCCTTGTCAGGAGACCTCCCTTTCCTCATGAAAGGCCTCACATTTCCCTTCAGGAGCAATTTAGCACGTCTGAGGAAGCAGAGCCTGCTTGTCTTGGCAAGACCTCACAGAGACGAACATGTTGTGACAAGCCCATCCCTAGGATGCAAAAGTCCTAAGGTTCAAACTAGTATCCACTGTCCAGCAGCACGGTATTTTCCCTGGATCCGATGTCCTCCATCCTCAGGACACCTCTAACTTCATACATTCCCTTCCCCACCCTGCAGACTCAGGTCTACATGAGGATGCCCTTTTGGCAGCATCTTGACCCTGTGGTCCTGGGCCAACTTGTTGCAGCACAGCAGGGTCCCGGTGAGACTCAGGGAATCATTTGGCACACGGAGGACAGCAAGACCCCACAGGAGTAACTCTGCTAGCAGGGGGAAGGAGGGAGATCCCAGTGCTGGGGTGCGTACCTATCTCCCCAAACCACCCCAGGTCCCTTCAGCACCCCACCACCCCAAACCGCCCCGGGGCCGAATCCTCCAGCACCATCTCTGGGGCAGCCATGCCACCAAGAGCAGCACAACCCATGAAGAAGCTGGCACTGAGGGAAAGCGGGGAACGTGCTGGTGGCCGGGGTGGGGGGCTGCCTGCGTCCCCTCCCCATCATCCCTGACCGACTGTATTCTGGCTCTGAGGAGCGCTTGGCTCCACCTTCCGCCCTTCCCTCCCCCGGTGCTAAGCAGCAAAGCCAGCTAGAGGCATCCAGCTGGGGTATTAGTAAAAACCAAGCCTCCCTCTAGGAATGGCACTCGCCTGAGAGCCTCCTCACACGCCGTGCGCCCTGACGCTGCTGGGGCCAGGACGGAGAACAGGGGGGCTATTGGGATACAAATTACAGCCTTCGCGGGATCTGCCCGGCACACCAGCCAGCAATGTAAGTTTTCCTACCTGAGCTCACTCGCAGGCGCGCACACGTTCTCTCGTGCTTTTTTCCCCCTCTACTTTCTCTTACTTTTTTCGGTCTCCCCAGTGAGGGTTCGTGTCGCCCTCCGAAACTGGAGAAATAGCAGCCCTTGCTCTGCGCTGGCTCTTTTTAAACTAAGCCAGAGGCATGCTTTTCTATCACTTCTTTTTTTTCTTTTTCAATTTTTTTTTTTTTTAATTTCTGGATGAGGAGGATAGAGAGGCCTTTATTTTTGGAGTGTTTCTTTCTCCAAGGGAAAGGAACAGCAAGGAATTGCTGCACGGCAGCAGGGACTTTTAGGAGTGACTGCAGACAGAAGGAGAGAGGAGGAGTGTGTGGGGCAGGCAACCCGAAGCCTTGGCTTGTCCCAAAGTTAAATTTGGTTTGTATCTCTCAGTCTATGTACATGAATGTGAATACGCATATGCGTACACACACATCGGCAGGCGTGTGTGTGGGGGGCGTGCGCTGTATATGTATTTTAAGTTTTTGATTTATGAGCTGCGAGAGGAGGGTGAGGGATGGGGTGTCCCCACAGAGGTACTTTCCCACAGCTGGGATCGGGGTCTCCGGGTGCGGATAGGGGTCGGGCCTGGTTCCCTGCCCGGTGGTGCTGCCCGCTCGGCTTCCCCGGTAGCTGAGATATAGGTCCCTTCTGATTTTTGGATATGGTGCCAGTGCTCCCCCTGCCATGCTTCCCCCCAGGCATCGTGCTGGCATTTCACCACATGTCTTTGAAAGAAAGGGGCGCTTCCCCACACAAGTTTTACAGCCATCCCCGCCATCCCGCTCCCTGTGGGAAGCTGCGCCTGGGCAGGACAGTCCATGTCTCTCTCCTTTCAGGTCCCCAACCCCCCTTATCCCTCTTGCCGCAGGCCCCTCCGCACATGTCAGCTCCAGACGATTGCAGAGATAGGGAGCAATATCCTAATTAATCAGGGGCCCCAACCCATCCCCACCCCCATTGATCACGGGTTTTGCGGTGTGCACGGCAATTGCTTTGCTTGCGCTTTTATCAAGTGGCCCCTGTCTCGTGGTCAGCTCTTCAGAGATCTTGGAGTCCCTTTCAGATTTGGTGGTTGCTTCTCCTTTTCTCTCTTTTTCTGCCCCTCTTTCCTTTCTTTCCTTTGTTTTTGTCTTCCTCCCTCCCCTCCCCAGTGAGAAGAAGGATATCAAGAAGGATATCAAAAGGGCTCAAGAGCAACAATGGCCGATGATCAAGACCTTTCGGAGGTGGAGATGAGCCCGGTGGGCTCTGAAGATCACCACTGCCTTTCACCAGGACCCTCCATGGCATCGGACAACTCTCCACACCTCACCGGCTCTGGGAATGGGGAGATGGGGAAGGTCAAAAAGGAAAACCAAGACTCGGAGGCGGACGACGACAAGTTCCCGGTGTGCATCCGTGAGGCAGTCAGCCAGGTGCTGAGCGGCTATGACTGGACCCTGGTACCCATGCCCGTCCGGGTCAATGGAAGTAACAAGAGCAAACCTCACGTCAAGCGGCCCATGAATGCCTTCATGGTCTGGGCACAGGCTGCCCGGAGGAAATTGGCTGACCAGTACCCGCACCTCCACAACGCTGAGCTCAGTAAGACCTTGGGGAAGCTCTGGAGGTAAGAGTGGGCGGGCAGAGGGGGAGCGCCAGGGCTGAGGTCTGGAGGTGTCCTGAGGAGGACTATGCGGTCATGTGGAAGAACGGAGACTTAGTGGGATGGAACGGGTGACTGGGGCAAGAGTGGTTGTTGGATGTAGTGAAGGCTTCCTCAGCAGAGCTCCAACCTGGGCCATAGCCCTTTCCACGTTTCCCACTAATCTCCCCAGTTGTTCCTGACCACAACACTCTCATCCTGGTCCTCTCCTGCCTGACTGTCAGGGGACATCTTGTTTTCTTTCTCCAGTAATGGTCTCACCCTCTCCATTGGGCCAAGTTGTGCACTATCAGGAACTGGGCTGAGCCCCATCCAACTTAACTCACGGGTGGCTGGCTCAAGCCTGTTTGGACTCAGGTCCAAAAGCCCACAGGGGTTGTTCTCCATGCAGTGCCGCAGAGTGAGTGGGAAACCAAGTTACGGCTGAGGAGGACGGTCAAAGGAAAGGAGCCAGGCAGTCAGAGCTCCGCAGCCATCCTTCCCAGGATGGTCCCAGTTTTGGCAGACCGTGTAGGTGCCGCAAGATGGACAAGCAGAGACCTTGCTAGAAAGTGGGGCTGAGGCTTAGCAGAAAGGAAGATACCTGCAACACTCCAGGCCGTAGCAGGCTCTCTTGCAACATGCTGGCTCAAACCAGCCCCATCTCCCTTTGCAGCTAGAGAGATGCCCTCCCTTCTTGCCGGCACACATAACGCTCGTCCTTCTGGCCCCACCAGTTTGTTGCACCCATTTTCATTTTGGTTTTGTGCAGATCCTCGGGTCCTTTATGTACCCTCCCAAACCCGCTCCTCCTTCACCTGGCAGACTGATAGGCTGCTGTGATTGATCGCAGCCGGCCCACAGGTGTGCAGAGAGCCGTCACGCCCAAGCCAAGCATGTCAGGCTGGCTGTGCCACTTCTTTTCCATCGGACGGTCTCTGCTGATAACCCCATCAGCCTGTTAGAAACGCTTGCTGCCACAAGTCCCCAGTATCATTCCCCTAGCTCGCCTTGCATCAACCAACGCGAACCAAGGCTCACGCAAACAGGCCCTCTCATTCTCCCTCCTGCCTTCATGGCAATTTGTGGAAGAATCCCTCAGTCTTGGATGGGCCAAAAGACATTTTTCCAAGCAGAAACAAAACATACTCCATCCAGCAGTTGATGCTGAGGTCTTCCCCTGGCTTCAAACCTCTTTGCTCACAGGGAACCGAGCCCTTGGGCATTAGCTTCTCCCTCTGCTACATCAGCCCATCTACCCCAACCCACCAGTGGCTAGTGTAACCCTAGCAAAGGGATTTCTTTGGGAAGTCGAAGTCAGAGCGTGACTGCAGCTGTTTCATCTGATGCTCTTTCCCGCTTTGTTCCCCGCTGCCTTCCCTTCACCATGGCACTTGTTCTCACCTGGGGCTCTGCTGCCAGCCTCTGGACTGTGAAGCTGTGCTGGAAGCGGGGTGCATGTGGGGTGAAACCATCTTTTTTGTTCCCGAAGTATTATTTCAAGGTATCATTCCTTTATTGCAAAATATTGCCAGATTTTAGAGTAACGGTCTCCCTCCAGACACTGAAAATTTCCCTTGAAAATACAGCAGAGCAGTGAAACCCTCCATAGACATCGCATTCAGAGCACAGAGAGACACAGCCCCCGGCCCGTGGCCACATTCATGCATCCGATTGCCTCCCTGCTCCCAGGACATGGCTCCCGCTTCTGCCTGCATGGGACTCAGAGCAGGGGGACGCTGCCGCTAGACAATGGTGGAGGTCCCTGGGTGTTCCCTAGGGTGCCATGAGGCCAGGGAGCGTGGGTCAGGCTGATAAGCTTGCGCGATGAGGTCTGGAGCTGTTGCATGCTGCTGGGTTTGCCACCCGTCTGCTTTGCTTGAACGTGTCTCCTATCCGAGTGTCCCTGGCGCCGGCTGTGGCTCTCCAAGCCACCTCAGCCCCTACGGGGACAGTACAGCTGGGTAAGCTGGGTTCTGGGTGCAGCCGGTGTCTGGCCTGGGTAGGACCACATGTGTGTGTCTTTCTGTGAGGCTGGGGGGGAAATATCAGCCCACAAAACTCCAGGGGAGGTGGCCCAAAGTTTACCAAGAGAGTAGCCCTGGGCTTCGCCTTCCAGTCATGGTACGGTTGAGTTTTCCACCATTGAGGTTCCCGCTGCCCTCACCTGTGCTGTCCCCAAGGTATAGCTCCTACGTGTTGGTACAACTGTGAGCAGCCAGCTTTAGCTCTGGACAGCTTGATTTCAAACGTTTGACGAGGGTTCCTGCTAAGAGCCCTGGCTGACGGTGTATTATCTCCATTCTTACAAAGGGGCCACCCAAACCCTACAGCCTACATTGCTAGTTGCTCTGGAAAATGTGAGCGACAGAATTCCATGTGGGCTGCTCTGCCCATTATACAGAAAATGGGCACAAGAGGCAGAGAGATGAGCGGTGGTGAACACAGGAATTGCCTGCAGACCACCGTTAAACCAAAGGTCCCCAGCGACTGGTGCTGGGTGGGGACGGCAGAGGCTGGGAAATCTTGGAAGGCCGCTAGCAGATTAAGCGATAACCCCAGCGCTGTCCCACGTGCTCCTCTGCAAAACGGACTGCAATGGCCTGGGCTTTTTTTAAAGCGTGGCTTTTTGTGCTGGCTCTGTGCCACCGCCATGTCCTCCATGGGCCCCAGCCCTCGCTGGGAAGGGCTGCAGGACACACCTCAATGGCCGTGTTGGCCCCCAAGTGTGGTGCCGGGGGCTTACGGCCCCATCCACCTCTCCCAGTCTGTACCGACTTAGGGTGCATGAGGGGTGCAGTCAACGAACCGAAAGTACTAAAAAAGAAGAAAGGAGGGTTTCCATGCTTGACAGTCATGAAAACTCACCCTGGCTGCTTTCCTTCCCCGGGGTGGGACAGGGAGCAACTCTCAAATGGATGCCGGCTGCTGAAAATGTCGGCATGACTCTCAGCCAAAATGCCAGCCAGCACCGCCTCCAGGGCCAAAAACAAGTGAGGCACAGGAATAAGGGGAGGAAGGCTCAGTAGGGAGGAGCAAGGGGACCCGATGGAGGGATCTTTGCATGGGTGTGGCAGCACCCAGGGAATAGGGTCATGCCCACAAAATCCGGGCTGTAGATATGTAGGAGAGCCCATCCCGCCTGCTTTCTGCTCCCAGCCAGCCCTCACCTTGCATCAGCCCCCATGCCTGACCCCATCACCGCCGCACTGACTCATCGGCAGCTGAGTCCCAGCGCAGGCCTCTGGCCTCTGGCCACCGAGCCAGTTGCCTGGCACGCAGCGTGGTGCAACGTCTGGCGGCAGAAGGGGAGGCTGCAAGAGGCCAGCGGAAAGATTTTAGCCCTTCTTTCTCCTCCCGGAGTGGGGCGCTGGATGCTCTTGCCCTGAGCCTCCCCTTGGCTTGGAGGTGAGCATTCGGTGGCGGGGCAGGTGGCGAGGGCTCAGTTAAGCTCCATGAAGGGCTTTGCTCTGTGATCCATAACTTCTCTGCTCGTGAGAGATTCCTTTGCTCCCTGAGGAGCAGTGTGGGGCAGGAGGGGGAGGGCAGGAAGCAAGTGAAATCCAAATCCCCCCAAATCTCCTGGCCTTTGCCTGCTCGCACCAGTTTCACTTTGCTAAAGCCGATTTGAGCTCTGATCCCAGGGGGAGGGAAGAGGGAGCAGGCAGCCTTGGGAAGGAGAAGGCAAAGACACGGGGACTGGACTTGCCACTGTCCTGCTGGTGGCACTGCCCGTGGGCTGCTGTGAAGGGGCGAGAAGGTGAGGTACTCGGGCATAGCTCAGAGGGCAGGGATCTGACTCCTGCATAGCCTCGAGTGGCTCTGGTTCACGTCATCCACCAGACGCATCTGGGAGGCTGAGCTTTGGTATCCATGGGAAGCTCTGCTCTGAGCTCACCCTGCGGTATGCCCTGCAGGTCAAAGCTGGCTGTGCAGCCTACAGCCCTCTGGCTCCAAGAGGTGCCCACATAGAAAGAGACCTTTCATTCCCAACCGCAGCATTTTATTAGCTTTGGCACCATGTGAGCTGGGAGCGCAGGGATGCTGGAGCCCGGCTGCCTTGTAGTGAAGCATCCTGGGTTGCAAGGCTGCAGGGTTTGCCTCTACTCTCCATCTCTCATGGAGGTGGGGCGTTCTGCAAGGATGAAAGTTTTCTGTAGGTAAGGTCGCCTCCTAGTCCATGATGCCTATGAGGGTTGGCCGGGCTGTCCCTTCGGAACCCTCAGATGGCCATCTGGAGCAGCGCAGGCTGAGCAATCAGAGTCCTCCTGGATGTGTGACTGTGGTGTACAGTGCAGGAGGGAGACAGGAAAGCTGGTGCTGGATTCATGGTGGCTCAGTTGCTTTAATCTCCAAGATTAAGGCAGTGGAGGAATGCGGTGTGCGGCTGCGACCTGCTCAGGCTGCCTGGAGTGAACCCAGGTCAGCACCATAAGGGGCTCCAGCCAGACCTTCTGGCTGCCAGCTGCGGGGTCTGCGCAAGGAGCAGGGAGAAAAGGTGGTGCTTCGAAACCTACTCATTATTTGTTGGCAACTCCTTTGATCGCCTGCCAGATTTATTTCTGTGCTCCTTGAGCCATGTCTCCTCTTGGTCTTCAGTTTTTCAGGCCTGTTCAGGCCTTTGTGTCTTCCTCAATGCTTACAGTTTAACAGAATTGGTCACATTTTAGTGCTAAGTGCTTCAGGGGTACCAAGGTGCTGGCACAGCCCTATTCCCAGGTAGTTCTTTTGTTGGAGGGGGAAAGGGCGTGGACATCTCATAAGTGGAATATTTTTTGCCATCTGGGAGCCCTGCCATTTCTAATAGCTGTTGGAGTTGCAAGTCATGGGAAGACTGGTCCCTTCTGAGAGCACTGGTTTCTGGTTGGAAGCAGGATGAACTTGAGTCACAAGAATATTTGAGGGGGAAAATCATAAAATGAAACTGAAGTGCTTCCAACCGAGACGCTGCTAAAGGCTTGAGCAATGAGGCTGATGTCATCTTCAAGTACTCTGAGCCATCCTGCCCGCACATTTCACCATTTCCTCAGAGAGCCTATCTTAACTAGAGCAGCTCATGATCTGGCAGGAATACAGAGAAAGAGCTTACATTTCTGCCGTCTCTTTCATCCAGAGACCAAAGCTCATCTATTTCTACAAGGCTAGCAATATAGTAGCTGGGTTTTTTTTTACAACTGCTTGGCTAAGTTCAAGACGGGCTGGTCCCTTGTGCTTCAGGCTTTTGCATTATCCATGTCTTAGGTGAGCAGGAGCTCCAGGAATGGCAGAACACACTGTTCCCCCATCTTCAAAATTTTCTTTAACTCCCTTTTAGGATATTGCAAGATGCTTAAAGGCCCAGCAAACTCCATGCAGCAATGTGGGTATTGTGGAGCCAACACCAATTCCTGCCTTTTGTGTTCAGCAGAGCCTCAAACTTGGAGGAGAGCCTATGGAAGGGTGGGAGGTTAAACTGGAATAAATACAGTCTGGGGAAGAGCAAGAGACATGCGGGAGGCAGCATGACAGGTAGCAAGGGTGTGCCACACTGCCTTAATCCAAAGGATGATCCCAACTGCCCTTAATTTGCCCAAACTCTTTGAAAGCAGCTTGCTAGCCTTATTTTACACGACTGTAAACGGCTGTGCTTTGCCTTTGGGCAACGTAAGAGAAGATGCTGAGCTTACTGAGGTGAGAAGCATCACGCAGCTGGGAAAGGGGCACCCAGTGCTAGCACCACCCAGGGTTTAATAATTAACAACGAGGAGGAAAGCATTGCGGTCTCCACTAAAACGCTTCCAAGCTCTCCCTGTTGTTCTGGGAAATACTCTCAATGGGGCAACACCCTGACATCTGGATTTACATGCTGTGTCCCACGATGCTGTGTATAGGTGTTTTTTAATGTACTTGCCCCTTTCTTTCTCCTTTTCTCTTATTTACCACGTTGGCCTCTGTAGACTGCTGAACGAAAGTGACAAGCGGCCCTTTATTGAAGAGGCAGAGCGGCTGAGGATGCAGCACAAGAAGGACCATCCTGATTACAAGTACCAGCCCCGCCGGCGGAAAAACGGCAAGGCCACGCAGGGCGAAGGTGAAGGCCAGGTGGAGGGGGAGGCTGGCGGGGCTGCTGCCATCCAGGCCCACTACAAGAACGCCCATCTGGACCACAGGCATCCTGGTGAAGGGTCGCCCATGTCTGATGGTCATCCAGAACACTCCTCAGGTGAGTTCCAGGTCTCCATGAATCTACTGACAGTTTACAGCCAACTTGGAGGCTCAAAAAAGACAAGTCATCACGGTGAAAGCCTTAGTGATATGGCTCACACCTTGCTCTTGACCCAACACACTCTGCTGGAGTCAGCAGCACAGGGACGTGCCTAAGTTTTACGGGCACTTGCATTCCTCTGGTCAGGCAAGTATCGTTGCACCTTCCCTCTTTTTCCATAAGATGATATAAAAAGGTTTGGTTTTGGCTGGCTATTTCTCTCTCCTTCCACTGAAGTCTCCAGCCGGACAGCTGCTGGCATACTAGGAGGAGCGGAGCTAGGCTGTGTGTAGAGCCAGGCATAAAGCAGTAACTCACCTCTTCTCTCTCTTTCCTCCTCAAAATGTTTTTCACGTTGCAGGTCAGAGCCATGGGCCCCCCACACCTCCTACCACCCCTAAGACCGAGCTGCAGGCAGGCAAAGCTGACTCCAAACGAGAAGGGCGTTCCCTGGGGGAAGGAGGAAAGCCACACATTGACTTTGGCAATGTGGACATCGGGGAGATCAGCCATGAAGTGATGTCCAACATGGAGACCTTTGATGTCAACGAATTCGACCAGTACCTGCCGCCCAACGGACACGCCGGCCACCCAGGCCATGTTGGAGGCTACGCGGCAGCAGCGGCTGCTGGCTATGGCCTTGGGAGCGCCCTGGCTGCAGCCAGCGGACACTCCGCCTGGATCTCCAAGCAGCATGGAGTCTCCTTGTCCACTGCCACCTCATCGGTGGTGGACTCCAAGGCCCAGGTGAAAACGGAGGGGTCCACCCCTGGAGGTCATTACACTGATCAGCCCTCCACCTCCCAGATAGCTTACACATCCCTGAGTCTGCCCCACTACGGTTCAGCCTTCCCCTCCATCTCAAGACCACAGTTTGACTACCCAGACCACCAGCCCTCAGGACCCTACTACAGCCATTCCACCCAAGCCTCTGGCCTCTATTCTGCCTTCTCCTATATGGGACCTTCCCAACGTCCCCTTTACACTGCCATCTCTGACCCTGCACCATCCGTGCCACAGTCGCATAGCCCCACACATTGGGAACAGCCCGTGTATACGACTCTCTCCAGACCGTAGGGAACGGGGAACAGTGACCGAAGCAGCGACGGAAAGGCTCCGAAGAATCAGCACAGGCAGAAGAGCCTCCGAACTCCGAGGTCACTCAGTGCCATCCAGCCACCAGAACCCACTGAGTATACAGAAGTGCCTTTCTTGACCCCGGCAATCGCTGGCTCACTCGCCTGGAGGAAGGTTTTTCGCCCTTTCGCCCTTTACCAATTTCACGCAGGCCACGCGACTGGCTTGCAACACCTTATTGGCCTTCTAGATGAGGAGGATTCTAGACATGGAGTGACTGGTCCGTGGTGGGTTTCGTTGTGCGCACCCTGGACTGTACAGTGAGAGAGACTGTCCCTTCCTTCCCCTCCCGAAACTGCTCCAGGGAGTTAGTAAGTGTTTCCAACAGGCCACAATGGCCAACACTTTGTCACCTGCTGCGGGTGAAGGGTGGTTGCTCAGCCTTGGTGAACCTGTTATGGGAGGAGTAGTAGGGAGAACGGCACGGCTGGCTTCCTCGCGATCAGTGTCGTGCAGCAGTCCTGCCTAAGATTCAGACATACATGAATCTTGAACCCCGCTGGAAGACCAATCTACGCTTGTTTCCCTGCTGATTTCCACAGCTGCATCCTAGCTTTTCTCCCCGCCTCTTCTCTCCATCCTGTCTCCGTTTAATCCCACGCTCTTTCCTGCATGGAGATTTTAAGGCTTGCCTGAACAACACGTAGGACTCAGGAATCGCATTTATTCAGTCATATTCGGTCTTAGTGTCAGTCATATCACAGAACATATGTGCAGGAGAGGTAGGGAAGGACTAGTGAATCATTAAGGTGCTGTGGGTGAATCCTCCTTTCTTGCAATTACTCTACATCACCCATTTATGTCTGGCATCTCTGGCATCTCTAGTCTTTTCTAATCTCTTCAGGATCCCCAACAACCTCTGAGCAAACTTGATACTTGCTCTTCCGCGTCTGACTGTGCCTGCCTGAAATGAAGAGGCACCAAAAAAAGCTACTATGCACTTCCCAACATCCCAAGTTGCTTCCAATACTCTCCTTGAACCCCCACTCCAAACTCAGGCTGATGGGGTATGCATCCCTGCTTGGTTGTTCATCATGTCTTCCAGTCAGTCAACACCTCCCTCCTACCTACGCTGAGGATGGAAAGATACTCCTGCGGCTTTAAGCAAGGCAGATACGCACCCAATCTTGGATGAGTGTAAAGAAAAGAAGACTATTTAGGTGCAAAGGAATTTGTTTTCCCCTTTGGGTTTCAAACTGGAAGCGACAAGCTCTCGTGGTCAGATCAACCTCCTTTTTTCAGGCCAACACCTGAGGACAGTCTGCTTACTTCTCCTTTGTCACCTCCTGGACTGGGGTGGTTGGTCATGCCAGGGAGTGAACTGGCACAAAAGTTGCTGCAGGAAAAAAATTACTCCTGGCACTTGATCACAGAGACACATTGTGAGACCTTCCAATGGATATTCCAGATAAAATACTTTGACCAAATGTGGACTGTGATCAGTGCCCAGCGATCCCTCTGCTGATATGACTGTCAGATGCCCTTCCTGCCTCCCTTAGCTATGGATGACTTATCCTCGTGGTGTCTGAAAAGATCATGTAGAATGTTTGCTCCTTGTACGCATGTAACCTCTTCCAGCCCTGTCCCCTTATTTATGCAAGTAGCACCTTCCTCCCCCACCTCCCTTTCCCCAGTCCCTATGCTGTCCTAGCACCATTAACTCTGCATTAAACATACGGAATAATAAACTTAAAAGTTTCATTTTCACGTGTCTGGGTTTTTTTGACCTCTTTCCTGCAAATCTCTCGGTTTTTTTCCCCCAGTAAGTGCATGATGGGTCACACCACCACCACACATCACACCACTATGCATGGCCTTCCTCTGCCTGTCATGAAGAGGACACAGGCAGAACTCTGACTGGCTCCTTCACAGAGATGAAACTCACCTTCTGTTCACGCTCCAGCTCCAGTCATTACTTTAGTGAGAAATGTAGTAACACTGCCCTTCAGCTAAGATTCAGCACATGCAATTAACAGCATTGTTTTGCATGTGCTTCATCCAAGAATTTCTTAGTGTGACTGTTAGTGCTCTCCAGAACAGGAGCGTGGGGTTTCTCGTCTTGGTTCCTCATCACCAGGTGGCAGATGACGTACCTTCAAAAACAAAACTTCCCAACATACACAAACTTGTGTAATTTGGAAGCAACCATTAATTTCTCTGTAGAAACTCCACCACCCAGCCTGTTGCCTTCCATAAGCAAGAACCTAAATACAAACACACACAGACAGTATATTC
The DNA here is from genome assembly GCF_036417535.1 of Chlamydotis macqueenii. Taxonomy (NCBI): domain Eukaryota; kingdom Metazoa; phylum Chordata; class Aves; order Otidiformes; family Otididae; genus Chlamydotis; species Chlamydotis macqueenii. The sequence continues at coordinate 56,902,692 of NC_141556.1, forward strand.
AAGAACAGATGTAGACATCTTCTTACTTGTTGAAGAAGACATCCTGGGTGTAGTCAGGTGGCTATCTGAAGATATTAGGATAGAAAATGTACAGCAGATATCGGTCAGCTTAGGAACATCTCTGAAGGCCAATGGTAGCACGGTAGGATCCCAATTAACACAGAGACTCCACAAGAATTACAAATTACAAATTCCAAAGGGTTTCAATGCTGACGCGTGTGATCGATCCAGTGAGTTTGTGTTCACCAAATGCTTTATGGGCGAGTAGAGTAAGCAGGATGTCTAGGAACCGTGGAACACGTTCAAAGCTTTTTAAAACTCACAGCACTATTTGGACGAAGTTCTGTGCAGGGCCAAGAGCAACAGCAGCAGAATGGCTTAATGGGTCGAACAATGGTACTCCATGCAAAATAGGACTGTGGCCACTCACTGGAGAGGAGGAGAAATCTCCGTCCCAAATTGCAGGCTGTGGGAAGAGTCCAGAAGGGAACTACTGCACTGCTGAGCTGGTCAGAAGCATGTGTGGGGAAGAAGGGAAGCTATAGGGGAGTTAGGGGTCAGAGAGCTGATCACAGTGGGGGGGAGACAGAAGGGACATGGTGTGGAGGAACAGAAGAGTGGGAAAAGAAAGTTCTTACCCATGCACAAGTACCCTTCTCCAGCTCTTCGGAAAGCAAATTAAGAAAGTGAGTGGGCTCTGCCTTAGGCATTCTCTAGTCAAAGGAGGTGCCTCCTCTCATCTAGGAGAGTCCTCACAACTAAGACAGGACTGAGAATGCCACTGGTAACAGAGGGGTTAACCACTCCTCCTGCAGCCTAGCAGGAGCTGGCCCGGCATCCTTCCCTATCCCTTTAATCGTATCTGATACAGATGCAAGGCTGGGGAGGGGAGGGAACAAAGAAGCCATTTAAAAAAAAAAAAAAAAAAAGGGACAAGAAAACGACCCCCGCACTCCATGGCAGACGCCAAAATGATTGCACAAAGGCACCATTTCAGGGCTGAAATTTCACCGCACCAACGTGATTAAAGGATTCCATGGAGGGTGGGGGGAGAAGGCTGAAGGCCACAGTGCTGCAAATTAACCTTTTCTTGGTAAGGATGGCCTGGACCAGGAAGCATTTGTGTTCCTCATAGCCGACCCCCTTCCCGCACCTGCAAGCGTCTCCACATTCCCTTTGACCTATCATTTTGCCCAGGGACCCATTCAGCTCTTGCATTATCACCTCCAAAACCAGCCCCTCCTGTGCACACCAACAGAGGAAGGATGGACTGGTGCTTTTACAGAGAGCAGTGAGAGAATGACATTCGTGGTTGGTTATATGAGCTGAGTTCCCAGGCAGGTGGATATAAAGTCCCTCTGGAACACGGATGCTCACGTGCAAGCACCAACCACGCATACAGCACGGAGAACGCACGCTTCATATATAAGCACAAGCTTTAGCACAGGCTAGTTGGAAATATTCTTTCTGGACCAGCATAAAGAGAAAAATTAATGTAAAGCAAAAACCATAGGTGAGGTGCACCTTCCCCCTTCTTCGCTTTAAAGCAAAAACCTAAAAATTCTGAGAGCACTTCTTAATAAGATCATGGAGAAAGACTTGGTGTGTTCTGTCCAAGAGCTCAGATCTTCCTCAGGCGGAGCAAGAACGCTGGGGCACACAGATCAAGGGATGGAAACTAGGCAGTGGCTGGCAGCCCTCGCAGATTGCAATGCATCCATCCAACTCTTGACTTGAGCGTGTAACCTCCCTGCACATCAGAGGCAGGAGTGCAGGTACCCGAAGGGGACAAACAACTGATCTTTCATCACGCTACAGATTAAAGGAACTCTAGGATTTAACTACTGTTGTGCCACCATACGAACCACCAGAGTACGTACAACTGAGACAGCTGCAAAGCGGGACACATCCAGGACCGTCAGCTCCACTGTGTGTCAGAAAAGGGCTGTACGAGGAGCAAGCGCGGCAACAACCTACAACTGCCACGCTGGTGGGACTGCGAGCGGCGACTGCGCTTCCGGCTGGGGCAGTGCCACTGAAAGGGGATCCCCACTTCTGATAAGCAGCAGGAGCAAGGAAACAATAGGTGATTTGAAGAGAGCTGCTCTACGATACTCCTGAGAAGCCCCACAGTCAGCCCCAGCCAGAGAGGAAATTGGGGGTTTCCACAGCAACCTGCTCAGGGCACAAAGGCCCAACTGTCTAGGGGGAAGCAACGGAGGTGTCCCAGCACTCTCTTTTAAAGAAGGGACGGGGTGGAGGGCTGGAGTCTTTCTGAAGCCAAAGTGCCTGCAAAAGCATTTTTCTACAGCAGGAGTTTAATTAGCTATCAGTCTTACAACCAGGGAGGAGCAGTGCGGGAGAAGGAAGAAGCAGTTATTGCAGTCTTCGGCCTAGCTAAAAGGCAGGGCGTTCACAGGTGAAAAAAGAAGCTGCAAGAAAAGCATGGCCCTTGGGTCCCTAATCTTACTAATCTAGCCCATGACACAGAAAAAGAATAGTGACCAAGCTGGTAGAGAGAAGTAAGAAAGTCTTCTCTTGGGCCTGTAGGACTGAGATGAAAGAGAAGGTGGGAATTAAAAAACACCGAACACATTTAGCTTAAAATGGAGAGGTTTATAATTTATTTACACAAAAATCAACAAAAATAGAAACATCTCTGGAGAAGGAAAGAACCAAAATATTGGCTGGAGGCTGATCAGTCTGTGATAATTAACTCATCCACACCCCAGTCTTCATAGCTCCCGTCCGGTAGGTAACGACGGATGATTATGGGGATCTTGCGTGCTCTGAAGGGAGAACAGAGAGGTGAGCAGAAATGCCAGAGCTTTCGCTGTGCCACTGCAGCAGGCAATGGGAACTGCAGAGCTTAGTGGCTTCAGTAAGCTCATCAGGTTTAACTGAGAGATCTGTGTAGCATCAGTGATTTGGTACTATACAGTAGAGGCAAATCCCAAGAACCTTCTCTTTTGTAGGTGCAAAGCACTGAGCACCCTTAGATTTGAAACAACCACAGACCTACAGAAGGTCAGCTCTCCGCTGCTACTGCAGGAATTGCACCCTGTGATCTGAACTCACTATGAGACAACACCAAGCACCTAACATACATATGGGGGGGGGGGGTGCAGGGGAAGAAAAAAAAAAAAGATCAAGGGATTTGAAGAACAAATCCACTTTTTGCTTGATGGAAGAGTTTTCCCCACAAGATACTACAAAAGTGGCAGAATTCTGAGAGCCTTCACAACAAATTGACACTTGAAGAGTATTCTGCACCCTGAGAATATCAGTGACATTTTAAGGAGGCTATTTGAAATAGGCACTATTCAGGTACCAACATCTGGTACAGCTGGGGCGGAGCACAGCACCTGCTAACAGTGCTTCCAATTAGAAAGCAAGAAAATGCTGAGCACAATTTAACTTAATGGAAGTCGATTTAAGTCAGCAGAATGTAATCAGACAGTCTGGAATCTAACCAGGGCATCAGGTTTCAACCATATCAGACTTTAAATTTCTTTAATGATCACATTCAGGGCTATTGTTTTTCCAGTAGCCAAGCAGCTCCCTCATGCCAAGAATTCCAGAAAGATGAGGATCTTGGGTTCCCCTCACAGAAATAAAGAACACTTGGACTTCGAAGTCAAAGAGGTCAGAGCACTCCTGATCACTAACCATCAACACTTGGCACGAGCAACTAGGATGGGAGAGAGCAGCAGTGGAGAAGTCTCAAGGTGAAAGAGGGGAAGGCAACTGTAGTGCTCACTGTTACTGAGTGAAGACAAAGTTGTCTTGGAATAAGCTGCTAAATGCTGGGACGAGGAGAGCACTGCTGGCTTTATGGAAATCAATACACTCCCCACCAAAGTCTGGGACTTACTTGAGTTCTTTCATGGCAATCAGCAAGGGGTCTGTCTCTCCTTCCAACTCCACCATCACAGGGGCACACATCCTGGGACAGAACATCAACAATCACTTGAGCAAACGCACAGAGAGGGAAGAGGGACAGCCAAGCGCGTGCCTACCCATGTCACCCAGACTACGGCCAGCAAAGCAGGAGGGTGGGACGCCACCTTGGCAAATCTGATTTGCTCTCTTATGCCCTTCAGGAAGCAACTTTCTCCAAGTGGTTATGGACTGAACTTTTACTTGTTCTTGTTGACCCATCCCTCAGCCTCTGCTGACCAGCTGGTGCTGAAGGGCTGGCCAGATCCACACTGTTCTAGTCACCCTCTGCTGTACGTAAATGTGAGGAAAAGAGTGGTTCTAAAATTAATTCACTGAAGAGGGTGGAAACACTGTAAAATGAGCATGCCTCCTACAAATCCAGCACATATCTTACGTCGTGAGTTACTCACACCTTCCAGGCTTTGTTTGGGGGAAAGTGAGGGGCTGGATTTACAATGCACTCTACCTCCAGGAATAAAAAAAAATTAAGCATTTTGCAGAGGGCTGTAACAGCAGAGCAAACACAGGTCATGATATCTGCCCACTAGACAGCGGCAGCAAAGAAAGCTCACGTTATACGTGGACAAGGCCACTGGGGGCTGCTGCTGGCCTAGGTTCAGCACCAAAGGCAGAATACATAGGTGAAGCAGAACCAGGCGCCGGGGTGTTCTGCATTAAAGGCCTGGCACTGGCCCATCTTGTCTCCCCCATTTTTCTGGCCTTCCACCAGCTGAAAGAATGTGCAAAAAATAGCTTCAGAGTGAAGACTGTGCAAAGAATAGTTTTGCAAAGTGATGACTAAGGAAAGATCTGATCACCACCTACGAGCTTCTAAATGATGCAGAGGAAAGGCATCATTTTGAGGGTGAATACAACCAAGACGAAAAACAGATGTGCTTTCAGACAAACCTTGCCACTGTCCAATAATCTCACTCACAAGGCAGTTTTTTCAAAAAGCACTAAACTTTTTGATACATATTATTAAAATAAGTCTAGGTAAGTAAATGGACGAAGTTGAGAGCAGTCAACCTTAAACAGCACTTAAAATAGCACTTAAATGTTATTACCTATTATAAATGAGGCCTTACTATTCCAAATACTCTAAAAAAACTTAAAGCTTGCCACAATGCAACCGCACTTAAAACAGATTTCAGGTTGGTTACTCTGTTCTCAACTCCTACAGCCCTCTGGTATCAACTGAAGATGTTCTGGAGCATCGTTCCCTCCAACATTGGCTTTTGCAAACCAGTTCTGAGCTTCCCAGACCACACTGGCTCCCTTATGAAACCCAGAAACCAGGACCAGCTTGTCACATTCCCTACTCATTTTGCCTGTGACCTCAGAAAGTTTACTGCAGCTGCTGAATGCCCCACTCTCTAGGCACAGGTATCAGAGTCTCAGCCCACGAGAGATACAGACTCTTCACATGCAACGAAGAGCTCCAAGGTCCTGCGCTTCAGTGTTCACCAAGATGGTGACCTGCAAGCTCAGCAGTCATGTAAGGGATTACACGAGATCCAGGAGTTTTTAAGGAAGTAGGAAAGCAGTTTTCACAGGGAAGGGAGAAGCTGCAGCAACCCTCAGGATACGGAGTGAGATACTCACGCAATCTGGAGGGCGCGAGTGCCCAGGACTCTGGCTCTCTCATATTTGGTCATGTAGGGGGTGGTGATCCGCTTCTGGTTTGCCTGCTGCCGCTCACCCGAGGGGAGGATTTCCACGTTCTCCTGTCCCTCCTGGGGAAAGCAAACCAGAGCCCCAGCTCAGCTGCGCCCACCACCGAGGCCTCATGGAGCTGGCAGAGCCCCCGCGGCCTCCCCAGCCCCGCCGACCAGCGACGCGGGCCCGCGGTACCGGCAGAGCCTTGCCTGGGCCGGCCGGCGCGGCGGCCCGCGGGACACCCACCTCCTCCGCGTTCTCCAGGTCCTCCAGGCCTTCATCCTCCTCCACATCGTCGAAGTCGTCCCCGTCAAAGCTGCGGGAGGGACACGCGCGTCGTGGGCCACGCCGGGCCGGTACAGACCGCCCCCGCCACGGGCTGCCCCCCGACCCGGGGCGCGCTACGCCACTGCCTCGCCCTCCCCTCCCACCCCCAGGCCGACCCCGCTCTCACTTGTCCTCGTTGTCAGACATGCTGCCTTCCCGTCGTCTTCCTGCCCGGCGGAAGTAGAAATCACTTCCGGGTGCTGCCGGAAGTGACCCACGGCGCCGTTGCCAGGGAGACGCGCCGCCGGGCGCCCCTCGGTTCCCTCCCGGGGGCGCCGCTCGTCGCTATGGAGACGCCGGAGCGCCGCGGCGTGACGTCAGCGCCGGCGATGGCCGAGCCCGGGGGCGCACCGGGCCGCGGCGGGACCTCGGCGGCGCTGGTGGCGGGAGGCAGCGGCGGTGGTCGCGCTACCGGGCCAGCCCGGTACAGCCCGGGCACCCGGGAGCTGCTGAGAGGTAACGGCGGAGCGGGGCTGGCGCTGGGCCCGGCTGCTCGGCCTCCTCGTTCCCCGCGCACCGCCGGGATCCGGCCTGTCCCGCTGCCCCCCCACCCCCCGTGAAGTGTCCCACCGGGGATCCCCCGGGGCGGGAGCAGGGGAACCGGGCGGGCCCAGCGCTGGTGGCCCCCTCCTGAGCCACCGTCTTCACCCCCTGCGTCCTGTTTTCCAGTGATGATGGAGGAGTCGAAGCTGACGCGTTTGCAGAGGCGATACCTGATGGACTGCGTGAAACGTGAGCAGCGGCGGCGCGAAACGCGGCCCTCTCGCTCTCCCGCCCGGCTGCTGTGTGGAGATGAAGAGCTTTCGCCGCTCGCTGTTCGCCCGCAGCCTGTTTGGGTGGGAGAGCGCTCCGAAACAGCAGCGTGGTGGCTGCTGACACGTGGGGACGTACGGGGCCGAGGTGTCCCCAGGGGTCATCTGGGGAACAAGACGCAATGGCGTCACTGGAACCACGGCCTGTCTTGTGTCAACAACCAGGGGATGACATCTGTGGCACCCGAGGTGCCACAGTGGATCAACAGGCAGATCTGCTGCTGGCAGCAGCCATCCATCCAGGCTCCTCTGTCCGACTGACCATTATTTTTGGGTTTTCTTCCAGGAGGAGATACCCTGCCCGTCCACTGCCACCCTGCATCCAGCAAAGAGCCAGCACCTGCTTTCTCCCCACCAGTTTGTCAGCCAAGCAAGTTTCTGGCTAAACCACATCTCCGACCTGCCAAGGTCTGCCAGGCAGGGGACGCCTACGCCCGAGAGAAATTCAAGCCACAGGCAAGGCGTAAGTCGGTAAACATCGCTAACACATAAATGATGGCAGCCAGTCCCTCTCCCTTACGCTCATCCCCTGCCTGCAACGTCAGTATCAGCAGGGAGCTTCTTAACTGCTCTTCATCCTCATATTTTCTGTCTTCAAAGATGCTTTAAAGAGGGATCTCTGAGGAAACATCTGCCGTAAGCGCTCGCTGACTTCTGCCGGCTGGCTAGGGGCACGTTAGGTGACAGGGACTCGCACAGCCCTTCTGTAAGAAAGGAGCACTGCATAGTTTTCCAGGTTATAAATGTGAATCAAACCTCTGATGTCAGTTTGGTTGGATGTTCACCTCTGGTGCACCTGTGTGGTGCTTGCGCAGTTCAGTCTGGAGCTGGGCTGTTAATGTTCACACTTCCTCTGGCATCATTAGCAGGGAAGTGGTGTGGCCGGGCTCCTCCCTGAGGATACAGGCTGATAATAATTTTTTTCCCTTTGACATTCACAGGAGATTTGGAAAAGGAGAAGCGAAGGCTCCAAAACATCTTAGCAACAGGGAAGGATGTGGTGGAGCACAACACGAAGCAAACCCTGGTTCAGACAAAGGAAGAGGAGATACCTGAGCCTGACCGGTTTGAAGAACGTATGTCTTTACGTACCCTGGAGGAAGGCAGGCGGGAAGCCTGGAAAGCCGGCTCCCTCCAAGGGCTGGGGTGGCAGGCTGTGTTGCCGGTAACCTGAAGCCTGTTGCGGAAGGAGGCACAAAGCCCAGTTTCCAAGAGAAAGGCCTCGCTGCTGTGATGCTGTGATCCAGCCGTCCTCACAGCGGTTTGCTGGCAGATTCAAGCTCCCTGGGCTGCCCACACAAAATGAACTCCACTGGCAAGGGAACACCCTGGGGAACGTGCAGGGCGACCTGGGCAGGAAGCCCAGGTACTGCGGGTCCTTTTTCCAGCCCACATAACTCAACATAGACCAGGACGCTTGCCAGCCTGACCGTGGTTTGGGCTCTGTTTTCTTTCACTCCAAGATCAGAGCAGTTATGCTAGCAAAGCTTAAATGTGGTGCAGAATTTTAACCAGGGGTAGACTTTGGCCTACAGAGTACTCTGCGATGGCAAACTCTGCCTAATACCTCTCTGTGCTTGAATCTTCAACGTGCGTGTAGACCCCAGCCCTTCGCTAGCCAGGCAGCACAAAGATGGGCGATGCTAGAGTAACGTGTATAGAAAGGGTGCTTTGGTCCCTGGCTTCATGCGTGCTCCAAAACGTGTCGCAAGCTGAGCGTTGTCCTTGACGCATCTGAAATACCCACGTGAACCTCAGTGGCTTTAAGCAGGTTCTGTCTCCATCCACAGACTGGTTAAATTGCCCACAAGCAGCAGAGAATTGTCTGTACAAAAAAAAACCTAGGAAGTTACTACTCCTGCAAGATGGGGAGCAGTGAGAAGCTGGGCAGGAGGGACGTTTCCCCTTGCGTAAGGGACTACTGAGGTATTTTGATGACACGAGCAAGACGAGTGTCACAGCAGACATCACCCTTCCCCTGGTGGGACTGCTGTTCAAGCAGAGCTAGGAAATCGGGGGTTCAGATTGAGACAGAAACGTGTTTTCTTGCTTTTTGTCTGAATCCACAGTGTTTTCTCTTATCCATCAGTGGTGAATGAAATTCAGGAGAGGAAGGAGTTCCTGGCAGAGATGGAAGCTCTGGGACAGGGCAAGAAGTATCAAAGGATTGTCCTCACTGAAATCTCACAGGTACGTGAGGGTCCTGGCGGCACTGGCCATACAGTGCGTGGAGGGAAGCCCTAACATCAGAAACCTTAAAGCGGAGTCTGCTCTGATACCTGAGCGGGGAAGGGGGCAGAGGACTGAGTGTTCCCCTTCACAGCACGGGACAGGCGTGAATTGGGGAATGGGGGACAGAAGTTTCCAGCCTTTCTTTCCACCTCTGCATGTAACTTAATCAGGGAAACAGAACATTTGTTCTTAGGGTTGACAAAAAATGGGGGAAAAAAAAAAAGCTGTCAGCTTTCTCCCTGCTCAGCACTTCCCCTTTGTCCTGTGCAGAAAATGCGTGAGATGGAGATCATCGACAAGAAGAGATGTGAGGAAATGAGAGAGAGCACAACAAAAGACTTCCCTGCTGGGAACAAATCTGATCCCCACGACTAGGCCAAGGGGAAAAACACAAGTGCAATTTGTTCCCACCTCTTCTTCCCAGACTCTCAGCATCGGAGTCTGAAGGGCTGGTCTGTGCCTGTGCCTGAAGAGGGACCAGCACCGCCTGTTGCCTACAGCCAGAAGGCAGGAGCAATTTGTACCTGACTGGTAACAGAAGCAAGCTGTTGTAAAATCCTACCCACGCACTGGATCCCTTCTTGCTCAACAATATTAAAGAGATGAAAACACACAGCAGCAGCTACCAAAACACAACAAAGCAGAACCTCTTTTTGCCTATGCAATGCCTCAGAGTACAGCAATCCATAGATAAAAATGTCCTTCCTTTCCATCCACCCAGAGGTGGAGGTTTCCTGTGACAGCACAACCCTAACATGCGTGTTGCCACCCACATTTACGACCCACTCCTGTCCCCACAACTCTGGGAATGGTTGTGCTGGCAGACGGCGGGGAGGAAGATGCAGCCACGCGGCCTTGCGCAAACACGAGCCTCCGGCATTGCTGCAGGTCAGCAGTTGTGTGCATCAGCAAACTTCTCAGCGACAGCTGAACTGGGCAGGCGACCAGGAAGACAGCTGCGCTGAGGAGGGAGAGGGGATTTCAGTCCAGCGCCTGCTGCTCTTTGCTGCGGTCTTACTGTGGTTTTTTGGTTCCTGAAAGCATGGTATGCAGCACAGCCACCGGTCTCCCACAGAGCCTGGAAATGGCTGCTTGCTCACCTCACGCATAACCCCACCTCTGTCCTCCAGCAGGCTGAAGCCCGATGCCCTGTTATTCTTGCGCAAATCCAGCATAAAGTCCGCCTCCCAGTTTCCTTAAGATCCCATCATCTGCTTCTTAGCAATACTCTTCTCAGCCACTCCCCGAAGCCAGGCAGCATGCCCTGTCCCCGGGACAGAGCAAGTGCACAAAGGAATCGGAAACCTAAGCCGCAACCGGTTTTTAAATCCAATGTTTCTTTTATTTCTGTTCAGGTGAATGGAAGTCACGGAGTTAGTACAGTATAATTTACAAATCAGAGTTCAGACCGGGCGCGAGGCCAAGGGGTGTCAGGCTGCAGCGATCCCGATGGCCTTTGGCAACACTGACGTGACAACAGGCTTTAAAGTGGATTTGTTTCTCCTCGGAGAAGACTTGTGCTTTGGGATCTCCCCTCCCCTCATCAGCCTGCTGGGGTATGGCAAGAGCGAGATGGCGTCACCAGCCTGGGGCTGAGTTTGCCACCTGCCAGCCATGGGAGCCACGCTGGGATGGAGGAGGGGCTTTGGGTCCCTCAGGTTTTGGGAAACGAGGATCCCTTTTCCAGAATGCTATGCCAGCCACCTTGCAAGGCACTGCTCTGAGAGCATTTTGGCTAAAGCCTGTTTGGTTTTTAGAAGGGACTGCAGCAGTTTGCTGGGGGCTGATTGCGTCTAATTTGCTCATGAGAAGGCATGACGAACAGCTGACTGACCAAACACCCATGAAACTCTAATTCAGACTGATCCAACAATTCAATAAATAGCTCCTCGCCTCGGAGGAGAAGGCAGGAAACAAAAATGGAAGGAAGAAGGGATGGTTGGAAGAACACCACCCCCCCAGTCCCTCCTCCAATGTACACACACGCACACACACACGACAAATAAAATAAGGGGTTTAAAAAGTTTTAGGGCGAGTTTGAATTCATCTAGTAAAGGAAGTGTAAAAAATAACCAGCCAGCCCCTGCACACTTTTAAAAGTATACACAGATGAAGCCGGGTAAAGGTCAGTTGTGCCCGTGCCTCTCCCCAGCTGCTCAAGGGCGGCACTGGTGAGCAGGGGCACAAGCTTAGTGCCCCTTGCCGGCACTGAGTCAGTCTTGAGCTTTTCTGCCCTTGCCTGGAAAAGGAACGTTCCTCCTCCCACTGAAGGCAGCGGAGTCAGCGGTGCTTAGCAGCAGTGGGGGGGTAAGATGTCCTGAGTAGGGCGCGTGAGCTATGTCCTAGCATCTGTACACCATCCCCTTGGGTCCTCTCAGCCCTGGCGCTCGAGGGAGGGGACAGCTCAAAATAAATAGGGCACCAGTTATTTTTTTGGCTATGGCTCTAGAGCCTTGTGATGCAAGCGTGTTTTCTTAACATTTTAGTTTAGGCCCAGTAAAACCCAAAGAATCTCGATTCTAATGCCAGATTTTTCTCCCAAAGTTAAAAATGGGACAGGAAGGAGAAAAGAATGGGTGGGCAGGGAGGGACAGGCAGGCCCAGTCCCCTCCTGGCAGAGGTCAGAGGCACGTGGAAGTGTCACAGTTAGAGCGGGAGAAGGGACGGGGGGCAGTTAGTGCAAGTTTTCCCGCAAACACCAAACTCCTTGGCTTGCTTCTCAGTTAATAACAAGAACACCAATGGGCTAACATATCCGAAAAGCAAATCCATCTTCTCCTCACCTTGTTAGCAAGGCTTCACAGAGGGGACGGTCAGGCTCCTCCACAGCCTCGGGAAGAGGAGCGCTTTGGTTGGACTTCCCTACTCCGGGCAGAGGGCTGGCGTCTCTCCGGGGCAGCAGCTCCGGTGGCTGGGGAGGGAGCGGGGGGAGAGGCGAGGGGAGTGGAGAGAGACAAGCCCCCCCATTCCTGGCAGGCATCCCAGCCAGCTGCAGGGAAGCCAGGGCAGTCGGGCAGCAGATCCCTCCCACTGCTGGTGTTGCCCTTCTCTAGCTTTTCTCCTTGGGTGATTTGCTCTTGGAGTCATGCTTGTTGCCCAGCAGCTTAAGCACCTTCATGGGTTTGAACTTGCCTTTCTTCTTGCTCTCGGTCTCCGCCTCCTTGTGAAATTCTGGGGTTGCAAAGGGAGGTTGTTACTGCGGGATGCCCACGATTGTACACACACATGCACGACAACAGAGGCAAGGGTGAGAGCCATGAATCAAAGCCCTCCACTGTATGCACACTTCTCTCTGTGGTAAGAGCGGTGTGCAGCAGAACTGTGCCCCAAACATTAACAGCCTTACAGGAAAGTCTCCAGAGTCTACACAGAATAGATTCAATCTCTGCTTCTGCACACGGTTTCATGAACGGCTTATGCTGCCCCTCACTGGGGTCAGCAGGGAAACCATCGCTCAAAAAAATCTTCCCGACTGTTTCTTACCTTTCCTTTTAATCATGGCTTCCAACATTTTATCCTCCTCCTCTTCTCTGAAAGAAAGAATGGGAAATAGGTCAGCAATTCAGCCCTGAAAACAGCTGCTGTATTGTTTAAGGCTAGAGAACCTCCTACTAATAAGCCATGGAGGGGCATATCCATCACTGTCTTCTGAGCATTTGCTCCCAGCAGGATAAATCCCATGTGCTGCAAGTACTGCCCCATCTTTCCCACACAAGGCACTCAAATAGACAAGAATTGAGAAGCCTGGGAAAGACGTCAGCCACAGGGACATCTTGGGACACCCCCACGAGCTGCTCATGTGGCACTGAGTCAGACAGGCTACACTTTTCCCCTCTCCCCCAGCCCACCCCACTCACCTCTGCCGGTCCTCGTCCAGGCAGTTCACAATGGCGTTCCTCTGCTCAATGATGGTCACCAGCTCCTGCATCAGCACCTTCTCCCTCCCTCGGTCCTCGTCAGTCCAGTCCTTCTCTACCCAGCCAAACCCCGAGGAAGAACAGGGAATTAAATGGCGGAAGGAGCTCTGAAATTCAGAGCTGTGGGGCAGAGATCCCCTGGCACGATCCCCTGCTACCCTGCCATACTGCAGGGCCAGCTGGGCTAGCGGTGCTGTGGAGGGAGAGCTCTGCAGGTGGCATCCCATGGGGACAAAAGAAGGACATCCCTGCACAAGACTGGGGCATGCAATGAGATGGGGCACAGCACGACAGCCCTAAAGATTCGTCCCTCTGCCTGAGACCCACCAAGACGGAGCAGGGATGAAGCCCAGGGGGGAAACGGATGTAACTGCACCCAGAGCCATGCGTTACCTGGCTTGTTGAGGAGGCAACGCAGTTCATACTCTACGTCCGACTGCCGCTGCTCCAGGTTCTGCTGCTTGAAGCTGCAAGGGAAGAGGGCACTGCCAGGAACCACTGCAAGGCTCCAGAGAGGCAGAACATTGTCCCAAAGTATTGGGTGAGCTTGGAAAGAACCACCGAGATGCTGGTCTTATCCTGTCCAGCCAAAAGGACAGGGAGCTGAGCGCCAGCGGGGATCAGCACTGGCTGCTCAAGGCCTTCCTGGAGGACATGCTGCAGGGGCTCTGGTGACTTGCAGTGGGTCAGTTCTGAGTGTGTTTGGACACACACTCACCCTCTTTCCCTCCTTTCTCCAGCCAAGGAGGCCATGTCCAGCTCTCCCCTGGAAGCCCAGTTTCGGGAGAGCTGAGACAGAGCTCCTCGCAAGAGCATCAGTGCCTCCCCACACACTTGCGCACACTTACATGTAGATGAGCTCTGATTCGTGGCGCACCAGCACGTGCTTCTCGTGGATGAGTTTGAACCAGTCCACGAGCAGGCTGTCCTCAGGGCTGTCTGCCAAGCAAAGGGACAATTCAGAAACATCCCCAGCCCTGCAGGACCCCATCACTCTGCAGCAGGACAGGCTCTGCCAAGCCAGGAGAGGGGCACTGGGCCAGATTCAACCTGACCTCAGCCTGTTCCTGAGCCCCAGAGAGACCTCATCTCTTGTCCCATTTGTTTCCACTCTAGGGACATCTCCATGTCCAGGCTGTATGGCTGTGACCATCCTTGAAGCCCAGCACAGCCCCTTGTGCTCTTCCAACCCCAGCATCAACAGGGACTAAGTCACCACTGCTGACTCCTTGGCTGAACATAGGGCAGCCCTAGGGTCCATCCTGCCCCACACCCAGACAGCCCACCCTGCATACCATTCTCAGCACTGCGAAGTTTTTGCTCCAAGGCCACTCCACGGTGCTCCAGCTGGTCCAGCTGGTGCTCGATGGCATCCATCTCCCCATAGATGTCTTCCTCAGGGATGTACTGATCTGTCTGCACCTGCCAAACCACAAGGCAGGGACTTCCATTACCATCAACCTCCAGTTTCCAGGGGTAACTCTAAGACTGATCAACACTAAAAGGGGTGGGAGGACAACAGAACGCTCCACCTAAGCGTGGATCTGAAATCCCTGCTGCTCTCTGGAGCAAAGGGAGACCACAGTGCTGCCATCAACGGGGTCTAGCCTAGACAGCATCCTCCCCAGCCACAGTCACCTGTGCAACCCCTACCCACACATGCATCAGCTATGACCCTGGGGGATAGTACAGAGCTGGCTTTTGCTCCCCTGCTCCTCAGAGCCCTTTTACCTTGCGTTTGATCAGTGGGAAGCCGTGACCCGGTGCAGGAGGACGCACTGGCTTGGAGCCCTTGGGAGGTTTCTTTGCAGAGGGAGAGGCAGCAGGAGATGGCTTCCGGTTGAAGGGGTTCTCTTTGCAGGAAGACTGGAGCAGCAGGACAAAAGGAGATAGGTGAGGATCTGGGAAAGGGAAGGGATATAGCATCCCAACAGCTGGGAGTGAGCAGACAGGGCAGTCCTAGGGTTTGTCCTGGCCCACACCCTCCTAGAAGAGGAACACAGCATGGATCTCCACCAACAGCCCAGCCATGAGACAAAAAAAACAGCCATGCTCCTATTCGGCATCAGTTCCCCAGCTTCTAACAAGCATGCTGAACTATTTTCCTTCATGGTTCCTTTTCTATTTGCTCTGAGCACACGACATCCTGCCTCTTCTCTAGCACATGGGGCAAGCAGAGTATGAGCAGAGCCACCATTTAAGGAGCACATGCCTGAGGCTTGCTTCCAGGGGGTCACACACCAAATCTAAAGGGCAAGCCTGGATTCATGGTCTCCACTGTGACTGAGTGATGGACTGGGAAGAAAAATGTCTGATTTGGATGGGAGGAAAGTCACTATCTCACCTTCAGCTGTGGCTTGGGCGAGGAGGGGGTCTTAGGGCTCCCAGAACCCCCATCTGAAGCCATGAGGATGGGTGTAGGGCTAGCCCCAGCAGGAGGCTTGGGGGGCAGTCGGCTGGGGCTGGTCTTCAAGCTGCCGGTGGAGACGCTCCTGCTGGCATGTGGGGTGGTGGGCTGCGCCTCCCCGCTGAAGCTGGCCAGCTCGCTGGAGGAGGAGAAGGAGGAGTTGGTGGAGAGGCTGGCTGGGGCAGCAGGGCTTTCGCTGGAGGAGATGCTGGCCAGAGGCACATCAGTGCTAGAGGTCTTGGTGGCTGTCGGCGTGTGGACAGTGGGCTCGGAGGAGCTTTTGGGCAATGAGGCCTCATCGGTGTCACCCAGCACTTTGGCTGAACTCTCAGAGTTGATGCTCTCGAGGCTGAGGGCTGGAGATGGGGTTGAGGATGATGGCTCAGAATGTGACAGCCTGGAGATGGGGTGGTGGGCTGCAAAGCAAAGGGAGAGCTCAGGCTGGAAAGGAGGGGGCCAGCCAGGAGAGAAGCAGAAAGTCGTATATACTGGGGGCAGGGGTGAGTGCAAAGGGAACCAGTGTCTGTCTGTCTTCAGAAAAGACAGAAGGGACCCTCCAGTGCAAAGGTCTTGCCTGCAAACGCTGTGCTTCAGTGGGCAGAGTGGATGTGGGTTGCACAAGTCCCTGCACAACCATCACTGCATAAAGGCCTGGCCTGCCCAGGGCAGAGGTGCCCTGGGAAGGGGGAGCCTCCAAGGGGCCGCACAGGGGTTGCAGAGGAGGGATAAGAGAGTCGGGGGGAGGCTCACCTAGCAGGGAAGCACTGGGGGCTCGTGGAGCTGGCCGCTTCTTCGCCTTTGGGCTGCTGGTGGGAGTGATGCCATACCAAGGGTGGAGAGGCTTGGCAGCAGTCTCACTCTGCTCTTGCTCAGGCATGCTCTTTTGGGCGGCAGCACTCTCCTCTTCCTCCTCGTCCTCCTCCTCAAAGGGGTTGTATGGTTTGGGGTCTGTGGCATCAGACCTGCTCTCCTCACTCCTGGCTTTCCCCACCTCCTCTCCATCCTCCTCCTCCGAAGTCCTACTTGGAGTCTCATGGCTGCTGCCTGGAGGAGGAGGGGGAGCTGGCTTCTTCTTGGGCTCTGCTTGCACTAAGGCCATCCATGGCGGGTCCTTGGCTCTCGCAGCAGTTCCAGCACTGGGAGAAGAGAAAGAGTCATGGAAGAGCAGAGACGAGCTGGGATGGTGAGGCACAGGAGAAGGACTCAGCCCTCAGGGGAAAGGACGGATGGAACAGGATGTCTCCCATGCAGAAGCAGCTTTCTCATTCAAGGGTGGCCCTAGCCCTCCCCAGACACAAAGTGTCTCATCCTCTGTGAGCAAACCTACAGCCTGCCTGAGTTGCCTGCTGGGGTCAGCATTTTGGCTTCTGAATATTACAGCAGTGCTAAAGACTCAGCTTTATGGGCACAGCTGTTCTTCCCTCCCTAACACCATTCCTATACCCAGCTCTTCTCCTCAGGCTGAAAACGGATGGGAAGCTGAGATCAGATACCTGCTCTCTGTGGTCACACTCCCTTCCTACATTTCAGAGGGCTGTCTGTCACCTTATCATCCGACTATACTCGCTAACTCCTGCAGCGGAAAGTGCCGCTGTTCCTCTAGGGGCACAGCCCACCGCAAGCGTGGACCACAGCTCAGTGAATCACTGCTCCTCAGGAAAGTGGCCACCACTTGCTGCATGCACCCATTCCTTGGCCATAGTGAATGAGAGGTTGCACAAGCAGGCCAAGCAGTCCTAAGAGCAAGCAAGAATGAATCAACACCAGCAGGCTGCTGGGTAAGAGCCCAGGAGGTGTAAAGGTTGCAGCCAGGCACTCATAGTGTTCCTGCACTAGACCTTTCCTGGGACAAACCCTCCACAGGGCACGAGCACCCAGAAGCACGGCCATTTCAGAAGGCACTTAGCAGTCTGCACATGCCACAGAAACACCCTTCTGAAGGCCCCAAACTCTTTACAGACCCTAAAAGACAAAGACTCTGGGAGATATGGACAAACACTGTCAGTCTGACTGCGCTGGGCTGGCACCTGTTAGGTAAGGGAAGGGACCTGATCATAGCCTACGTCCTCCTAAGAGCAGATGCTGATGGAGGTGGGAAAGGAGACTCCAGCTGAGCCATTCCCACAGCCCCACCTTGCTACGGGGTTTGCAGGTGATCTGTGAACAGAAGGACGTACCGATCAGAGGAGCAGGGTCTCCCTCGGGGTTTTGGGACAGGGGGGCTGGGTTCAGGTACCCTACCTAGAAAAACACAGGGTCAGACTGTCACAACACCAAAATGACACGAAGAAAGAGGTTAAATCAACAAAAGGTTCCTCTTACACATCTCCCCATAGGAGGCTGGCTATTCCCACTCTCTGAAGACCTCATGATGCTTCTCCCACAGTCGGTGCAGCCCAGCAACCCCAAACATCCCCTTTGCTTTTCCATCCCCACCTCAAGAGCTGCACCTGGAGAACCAACCCGCTCCTCTGTCCCCACACCTGTGAATTGCTCTAGCACTGCCACCTTTCCTCCATACTGGCAGCACTCCCTGGAGAGCTCTGGAGAAACAGAAGGGAGCAGGCAGGCATGAAACCTAGCGCTGCTCTCCCCGCTACGGCGATGGCTGGCAATCAAAGGCTTGGTGCCTGAGATTTATTCAGAGGCAGAAGGGCATCACGCTGCAGAGAGGGAATGAAATTCATCCAGCCTGCAGCCAACCACTTCGGCTGCTGGGGAGGTGGAGGGTAACCCCTGTCATGACTGCGCTCTCTTACCGTTCACCATGCCAGGTCCACACTCGCTGCCCTCGCCCTGGATAGTGGACCTGGGCCTGGGGACAGGGTGAGAGGTCGGAGGGGGGAGGGCTGATGCATCAGTGGCCCTTCTTGGGGCAGGAGTAGGCCGTGTGTCTCTGAGCCGTCCATCCAGTGAGCTGGCTTTGTCCTGAGTGAGCACTGTGGGCTTGCTGGGAAGGGGAGGTCTGGGAGGAGTTTGGGAGACAGGCGCCCTGCTGCCTGCATGAGCAGGAGGCATCGCTGTCTCTGTTTTGCTGGGCGTGCTGTCCTTCTCCGCTAGCCCCTCTGCAGGCATCTGGGTCTCTGCCGTGCTCTCCAGTGAGTCTTGGTCATCCTTCCCCACCTCTGCTCCTGTGGGGAGGGGGTTCTCACCCACACTGCCAGCCTCAGTTTCAGTTTTTAGCTCTGGCGACCATCGGTCTGGACTGGGTCTCCTCTCTGCCTTCCCACTCAAGGCCAATTTACCACGATGCTGCGTGCAGACAAAAGTCCCTGCCTCTGACCCGGGCTTGTACGACCCTGGGAGCAGCGTGCTGGAGCACTCCTTACACCTGTCAACGAGAAGGGAGAGCCCTGTGAGATGAGGAACACCATCCTACCCTCAAGAAAGACAAGGCACCACCTGGGAGATCATTGAAGGGCCGTGGAGCTAGTTCCCATGCCTGCTACTGAATCCTAGGGCAGTCATGGGGAAGTCATTCAGGAAAGGAGAAGAACAGAGAAACGTCACCAGACCACTGCGTGAACCCATGGGGAGTTCACAACTCAAATACTGCATGCATTTGGGTTCCTCCTTCAACTTGGAAAGGATTTAATAGATATGGAAGGGCAACAGTTGGTACTGGGATACGGCATGGTATCCAGACCTGGAAAAGTAGAAACCAACAGTTTTCCTGGAAAAGCTGCAGCTGGTGGGGGACAGGAGAGAGACCTACAAGATCAGAGGTGGCCCTGGGAGGGGGAGAAAGATCAGTCACTCACAGACGTAAAAAACAGGGAGTATCAACTGGAATTAGGGAGCAGCTGGTTCAGGACTGGCACAGGGAGTCTACAGGCTGCCTTGCGGGGGCCCAGGGTCCAGGCGGGTTAAAGGACCGTCAGATACATTTGTGGAAGGAAAAATGTAAAACAAAACTCTTCAAACTGAGTAGTAAATAAAATGACACCACTTCCAACTCAGAAATTCCCTACACTGGAGGCTTGAAGAGTAGTCAGAAGCAGCAGCATACAAGCATAGCCTGGTCTCATGCTCACTCTCACTGGTGCTGACTATGGCCTCCACACCAGGGTCATGGCATTCAGCTGGAAAGATGAGGGAACAACGCAGTAAAGTTCTTACACCCTGCCTTGCCTATTGAAACTGAGCTAACAGCCTTCTCATCCTTCATTCTCTTGGATCACACCTCCTTGGATCATCCACTCCTTCCCCACTGAGCCTTTGAATCCTCCCCAGTGAAGCCCTCCAGGCACAAGCATAATATGCAGCACTGGGAACCCAGTCAGCCCTTTTCCACCTGCAAAGGGAGGCGGAGAGCATACACAGAAGACAGCCAAGGGCAAGGGGCTGATCAAGCATTCCCATGAAAACCAAACTTGTTTCTTCTTGTCTGAATACCTGGCACTCGCAGTAGCTGGCTGCCCTACACTGCAAGCAGATAATCCTGCTGAGGAATTCTGTTCTGGGTGTCCAGTTGACTGGGATTTCCTTTGAAATGCAGAGCAGAAGTGTGAGGATGCAGGGGCTCTAGAGAAAACGGGTATGATGAAATGAAGAGGTGAAAAGTTTGAACAAGAGGAGAAAGAGGTTTGTTCTGGTTTTATCTGCATCAACCCACAGAAGATGCTGCCACAGGATGACAGGATGTTCCTGACCAAATAGCATCCATGAATCAGCGGTGGGGATGGGCGGGGATAAACAAGAAAGGCATAAGGAGGCAAAATGCTTGGGATAAAATTAATAAAATTACAGGGATCTCACTGCTCAGTTTGAAGGGCCATGAACTGTGCCAAAGCAGACACAGCACCTCTCCTATTCCTGGCTCATGAACAATGCTGCACCTGCACCCGAAAGCTCCTGCTTTTGCCCCAGCTGCCGATGGGAAGCTCAGCTCCCCTCCTGCAACACTGTTTCTATGACACATCCCTGGCTGGCTGAGGCAGGAACTGTTTATACAGGTGAATGAGGCCTCCTCTGTCTTCCCAGTGTCTCAATATTTCTGTCTACAGATGCCAGCTGCCCGCTTGCCAGCTCTTGTCCTGTGGCTCACAGAAGAGATCTCATCCCTTCATCATCAGAGCAAGGAAAGCAAAGAGAAATGACTTCACAGGTGCTGCAGGTAAGGACCTGCACCCAGGGAGAAACCACAGAGCTACTGACGTCTAATCCCTCATTCCTCAGTTTGGTAAGTCTGCAGCTCTCCACATGCTCCCCTGAGAGCGCAGCACTACCGCAGGCAGCGCGGGAGCCTGTATATCCAGTTGAAGATGTGGAGTGTAGGTGGAAGGAGATGTGGCTGATGATGTCCTGGCTTAGATCTCATTGGAAGGTGGAGGTGGTGGGGGTTCTGGGTAGGCAGGTGGTAAAGAGGCAGAGCATCCTGATTTATGGTAGTGGGAGAAGCACACTTGGGATCCCAAGCCAGTGAAGTGGGAAACCGCAAGAGAGCAAGGGAGGCAGGGAGCAGGGGAAGCAAGCAGCACAGGGCTGGACACAAGGGGCAGCCAGACCTCTGGGACAGGGGGCTGGCAGGCAAAGGGACCCTCTTCAGTATCATTTCATCGACTGTCATTGATACTGCATGTTGCTCAAGGACACGGACATACAAAGACAGGGTGCAGCTGGCCACAGACCCCCAGTTTGCCGAGGAGAGAGGCCGCCCACCTGGCCTGGCCATGACATACCTAAAGCACTGACGGTGGTAGAGCTTGCCCTCAGCCAGGTAGCGCTGGACCAGATGGACGTGCTGCTGGCAGGCTGCGCAGGTACTGCTAAGCATGGTGCGCTGGGACTGCTCCAACGGGTCTGAGGGGGCATCGTCCTGAGATACAATGCAAGAGGAGCTCAGGATAGGGGCCATGAGCTGCTCCCCAGCCCACGGCTCCTCCAGAGCAGCTGCTCTCTGTGCAAGGCTCATAGCACAGCTCAGGGGCTGACCTCAGGGTCTGACAACGCACAGAACAGCTGCCCTCGAGTTCAGGCACAGGCAGGCTGCCTCTTCCCAGATTAGAAAGGGCCAACCCAAAAAGTGCCTTGCCCCTATCTAGGGCTGAAGGGCTGTGGAAGGGACTAATCTAAACCCCAGGCAGCAGGGACCTGAAAGAGGAACACTCTCTCTTTGGAAAATGTGCCATCCCAGGCATCTGCTAAAACCTGAAATAAAGGGCCAAGAAAGAAAAATTTTATTTTCTGCTCTTCTAATCCTACATTCCTGCTCTTTCCTCCTCTACAGGATTATCCTCCCATAGGAAGAGGGTGCTTGCACCCTGGGGGGCTCAAGGAACCGTCCGGCACCAGCTCACACAACCTCTTGTGTGCCACAGACAAATTTCAGTCCACAGACTCCTAGAGAGAAATCACTCTCTCAGCTTGGTCCCCCAAAATCCCAAACACCCCTCTCACCCCAAAATACACGGGTAGCCCCTTGCAAAGATCCATCCCACTGCGATGGGCTCTCTCCCGTCTCCTCACTCGCAGCACAGGGAGCACCACTGCCTCAGGCTGCCTTTGAATCAAGAAATTTGGTACCTGTGGTGCCGGGGGACTCTCAGCCGCAGCCACGGGCTTTTTGTGGGACAGGAGAGGAGGTGAGGAGGCAGCAGCTGGGCGCTTCATAGGCGGAGGGACTCTGGCTGGAGGCAGAAGGCAAGGAGGGTCAGGCACTGAGAGAAGCAGTGACTCACACCACCCATGTGGGGGAAGGGGAGGGGAAAAAAAAAAAAAAAAAGTCATCTAGCCTTGTGACATAGGATGGGACTTGCCGCTCCTGACACTTCAGTGCCTATTTTAAGTGAAAGAGACAAACACAATCTAATAATGGGTCAGCTGTGAGGCCCTGCTGTGGATCCCCTTCTGTGGCCCAGGGACACCAGCCTCTCACTGTGACTTGATTTACGCATCCAATGCTACTTGGCTTGCCTTGTAGCCAACTCCCTAAGCAACTCTTAAAGCCCAGAGCACTCCGGGCAGCTGCTGATGTATTGTTGTGACCCACTGGGCCCCAGAGCTTCCTGGCTGTCAGCAGGTTTGTGAAGCAACCCTTGCCCGTCAGGGCTGGCACTCACACACCGGTCCCCAGTGGGAGTCCTTGGCTGGGAGGCCAGCATCCCTGGAGAAGCATACGCACGTGGAAGAGATTTATCGGATGTTGTGGCTAGACAGTGGAGCAGAGGAGACCTGGAGCCCTCATCTCCACCCAGGAGGGATGCCTTAGCAGAGCTGTCTTAGAGCAGCACTCAGCTCAGGTTGCAGTTGCAAAGATAGATGAGCTGATTTGAGACACTCCACCCTGGCCCTCCTCCCTCTGTCCTCCAGTCGCTTTACACTTCTCGATGTGATAAAAATTAGCTGCGGTAGGCGGGCTGTCTATCTAGCTTTCTCCCATTTTAGTGGGTTAAAGCAGATCTCAAAGGAGTCTGATGAGCACCAGGGGTGGTGGCCCAACCCAACTGGCAGGAATGCAGCACAGAGGCAGGAGAAAGGCGTTCCTCTTTCCACAGTCTGGGCTGTTAAATCACTTCCCACCTCTTGTGAAACCTCGCCCTACTCCACTCTCTGTTCCAGGCCTTCCTCACTGGCACCAGCAAGATCCAGGAGAGGCAGGTACTACCAGCTCCTCTCCCCTTCCCCACAAACACACATGGCTCCCATTTGCCATAGGAAGGACGAAAAACAAGGTAACTCTGGGTTTTCTGTACTCAAGTGGGGGCAAACTGGAAGCCAGAGGGGTGGGAAGACACTCACCTTGGCTGGGGTTGTTGAAATGGTTGTAATACTGAGACACGTAAGTCATGATGCTGAGGCAGTCGGGGACTTTCATGGAGACCATGTCATTGGGATCTAGCAGGGCTGGGATGCCCAGCTCCCGCTCTGCCAATTCAAAGGCCTGCAGGGACAGCAGAGAGAGGCATTAAGGAGAGAAAACTGATGCTCTCTGAAAAATAACACAGAAGTAAAGTTGAAAGGACCCTGGGGAAGGTTAAGTAGTAAGCCTATGGCATCCCTGATGGACAGAGGCTCCCAGACACGCCACTTGACTGGAAAGGTGGCATCAGAAGCAAGGGAACAAGTTGCTGCAGCTACCCCTTCCTCCAAGTCACTTCAGCTGCCCTTGCAGCTCCCACCTGAGCGGCCCTGGCATTTGGCTGCTGCACTGGGACAGGGAGGGTAACTCTCAGGAGACCTCAGTTTTCATTGGAAAAAAAAAAAACAGTGTTTATTCAAGATATGAAACAGGCACACCACCAGTGCCCTCATGCAAGAGCTGGGCAGAGCCTTGGCTGGCATCATGAAGGGCCTAGGGCTGGCAGATACTTCCAGAGACACAGCCAAACACCAACTCTACTGAGCAGTGTCCCTGGCCACCCCAAATGCTCACTCCACAGAAACACCGACTCTGCCCATCTTTTCATGCTCTAGGGTGCCGCATCTTCCCCTTCAACAGTTAATACAGCCGTCCCGGCTCAACAGCCAGCAGCCTGCCAGGCACAAGCCACTTCAGCATTTTTCTGTGTCTCAGTGAGCAGAAACGACAAGGACATTGTGATAAGAAGCACATAGCTCCTACAATTGCATTCACTGCTACTTGAAAGGAAGGAGCGAAGGAGCAAAATAGCTGTTTGAGAGCTTCCCACTTAGCGGTGTATGTGGATTACTGGCCATACGCTGGCCACCCCACTGTTGTGCCAAGGGCAGTGTACCCACATTTATCTGCAAGGGAGGGGAGATGCAAGAGTACAGCAGGGATCAAAGAGAAAGTGAATCAGGAGGAGATGAGAGTGGTGTGCACACTGAATGGAGAGGTATCAGGTGCAGGGTGTGGGTAAAGACTGGAAGTGCCTGGTTTCTGGGGCACAAGATGCCGTGCAGGGTGTAGGATCTAAAGAAAGGGAACACAGAGATAAATGAAAACGGATATTTGCAGTAACTGGGGCTGTAAAATGCCCTCTGTGGACACCCAGCTCTGCTCAGCCTGGCTTTACGCACGTTCTCTGGACTGAGCCTTGCTGAGCACAAGGTTGCAAGCAGCAGGGAGCAAGGAGAGACCCCAGCTTAGGGGTCACTAATAGACAAGAAACCTGTTGCGTGACTCTTGAATAGGAAAAGATAGCTGCTAATGGCTGAAAGGGGACAACTGGTCTAGGAAACGGTGTGGCCAGGACCCACCTGGAGAGCCCTAATCCTGAAAACCCAAATGGCCTAGCTAAAGTCACCTTGGGAAGGTTGTATCTCTCCACAGACTCTCAGATGGAGCCTGCAGCAATTAGGTCTTCTCTCAGCAAAAAAACCCAACAAGGCTACTGCTGCTCTGTCCTACCCATAGCCCCCAGGGTTGGCCAACTCCCCATTCCCCACAGCCTGCTTCTGCTGTTGGCTCCAGCTGTCCCAAGCAGGAAGGGAACATTGCAGGACAGCCTAGGTCCAGCATGACCTTCCTCTCTGTTTATGCCTGGAGGAAAACTAACGTCTTGCTTCAATTGCCTGCAAGTCTAGAATGGCTGAGGTCAAGATGTTGCACCACTTTAATCTTCACCTGAGATGTTGTCTTGGCAACTATCAGGATATCCATCTTATCTTCTCTCCAGCACAGGCTGGAAGCTGATGTTTCAGATTCCTTTATGTTTCCAGAGAAGCTCCTGCCTGTTACTTACAAACACTGATTTTTCTTACACCCTCACCATCGTCACAAAGTCCTCCCAGACTACAGGACCTCTGTGAAGTCATTCCCATGTCCCTTCTTCCTTCTGTGCACTGAATAATGGAGACTTACCAGGCGGTTGTTCTCGTAGACATCATCCTTGGAGAGAGAATCAAAGTCTCTGAAACAAGAAAGCACAAAAAAGCCCTATGAAGTACAGAAGAAAAGTGCACCAATGCCACTACATGCAGGTTCTCAGGACAGCCAACCTTACAACAACTTAACACATAAGTCCCTAGATAAACAAAACCTTGGCGAAGCAGATTTCAAGTCATAAAGAGACAAAGAAACCAAGGGGAAATTGTGATTAAAAAAAGAAAGCAAGTCCCAAATGGGTGGTGACCAGGAAATTAAAATGTTGTTCTTGTCTCTCGTTACCCACTGCTTCTGCCCTCGCAATTAAAGGCTGCAGAAACACCAGCACCACGTTCTGATTAGCACAGCACACCGCTGCATCGAAGGGTGTATAACATCACCCCGAACTTGCCCCTCCCAGGCCATTAGCACAACAGCAGGAGGAGAATGGGGAAGCAGGTCCCTCACCTCAAGAGAGCAAGCTACCTGTGCTAGATCTCCTCTGCCTGCGAGAGTCCTTTGACAAACCTCCCTGCACCACCTTACGGGATTCGAGGTCACTCCACAATCTCGGGTGACTCAGAAAGTCTTAAACTGCACTTCTGTCCTCGCTTGCCTCCTGACACTCGCAGTACACAGCAAACTATCCTTAGCTGCAGCCTTTATAGTGAAGCAGCTTGCTGAACGCAAGGGGCTCAGGGCACAGAGAGGAACGCCAGCAGTTCCCGATCTGGGCACGTTGTGGCATTTCACTTGTTCCCCTGGATCACTTTGGGGGATCGAATCAGCCCGGCCACAGGGAATGACTAGCTGCCTTCGTCAGAGGAGCAGAGGGTCGAGGGTTAAAGCAGCCTGCAGGTTTTCTACAGAGGAGGAGAAATACAGGAAGGAGTTAGTTATGCCTTTTGCAAGTGCGCGTGGGTATAATGTGTGAAAACAGCATCATGCTAAACTGATTACAGCCCCTTCCTGCCAAGGATCTCAGCTTTGCTACCGAAAAAAACCCTCACGCAGCAGCTCGGTGTGCCTGCAGGCTGAATTCACAGAGGAGGACACAACTCAGAGAGGTTTAGGGTCAGGTGAAGCCACTCCAGTTGCTCAGAGAGAGGTGCCAAAGCTTGGGAGACCAACCCAGAAAGACAATTCAGATTAAAGGAGAGGAGTGTGTCCCTCACTCCAAAGGTGCTCTGCAGGAATTGGGCAAGAGGGCAAATCCTCAGCCATGCGCCCGCAGAGAGGGGCTGTGGGACCCTCCCTTCCTCCATATCCCTCTGGATTTTATTGCCTTTTCCTGTAACACCCACCACACTGCAGGGCAACCGGCCCCTTCTCGAAGCCCCTTGTGTGCTTTTCCAAATGCTGCAGAGGAAGTCAGTGATGAGCTCAGGAAGATTTTCCCAGCGGCCTGGGCCACCATAAAATTACACTTCCTCCGTTCAAAAGCAAGAGGCTGCTGCTGGTGCCGTTTCCTCTCAGATAGATGAGACTGCAGCCGCTCACTGCTGCGGGAGCAAATGCAGCGGAGATGCAGCAAATGGGCTGGACGTTCAGCTCTGCGTTAAGCACTCTTCTGAAACTGAACTCAGACTGTTCAAAACACCGCAACTTTTCTCTCTCTACACGCTGGTGAGAAAAGGCTTCAGCCACAGCTGTCACTCTGATGTGAAAACTAGTGCGTTTTTTTTTATTTATAACTAGTTTCCACTGGGACATGTCTTCTCCCCTTAGTCTTTTCCTAGAGAACTCTTTTAACTTTGCTGTATTTTTTTTTCCCTTTTAAAGAAAAGACCAGCTTGGGAACACAGGAGAAGTGATGACAGCAGAGTTGATATATCAACTGCCCTCTAAACATTCATGACCTTCATTTTGAAAGCCCTCACTTTCAGGATATGGGAGTGGTGCAGCTGGAAGCTCGAAGACTCCTTGGTGGCGTGGCCTGGCCTGGGAGAGTATCGTTTGACAGACAAACCATCATGTCCATTCCACTCTACTCCAGCAAACCAAAGCCATTTTAGTAAACCAAAGCAAATCTGACCAGGAAGTGGATGTCAGCAGAGAGGACGTGAAGCTCAAGAGGTAAAAGGGAGGCTACCAAGCAACAAGGGAATAGGAGATTTTTTTCCCCTAATGTGGGACTACAGACTCTCGGTTTGTACCTGAGATACTGAAGTCCATCAGCACGAGGCCCCAGGGATCATAGTTTATTCACTTCCTCTCTGCTGCATTTTCCAGCTCCCTCTCCAAACATGCCTAGCAGGGCCACGGTGAGCTCCAGCACTCCTGACATGAGCACTCCCACATGCTGCTATCGCGTGGCATCCCTGCAGCTCTGAGTACGTTCCCTGTACCAACGTGCAAGGAACACGGCCCCTCAGGCATGGGGGAAGTCACCCCAGACATACCCCTTTCCTCTCTACAAACTGCCTCCTCTGCAGAAAGACCAGAACTTGCCATCTTGCAGCTCTGTGACATGTGGCTGCACATCACCCCCAGCAAGTTCGCTGACGACGCCAAGCTGTGTGGTGCGGTCAACACGCTGGAGGGAAGGGATGCCATCCAGAGGGACCTTGACAGGCTGGAGAGGTGGGCCCCTGTGAACCTCATGAAGTTTAACAAGGCCACGTGCAAGGTCCTGCAAATGAGTTGGGGCAATCCCAAGCATAAATACAGGCTGGGCGGAGAATGGATTGAGACCAGCCCTGAGGAGAAGGACTTGGGAGTGCTGGTGGACGAGAAGTTCAACATGAGCCAGCAATGTGTGATTCAACCCAGAAAGCCAACCACATCCTGGGCTGCATCAAAAGAAGCATGGCCAGCAGGTCAAGGAAGGTGATTCTCCCCCTCTACTGCACTCTTGTGAGACCCCACCTGGTAGTACTGTGTCCAGCTCTGGAGCCCCCAATATAAGAAGGACATGGACCTCTTGGAGGGAGTTTAGAGGAGGGCAACAAAGACGATGAGAAGGCTGGGGCACCTCTCACCTACAGAGACAGGCTGAGAGAGCTGGGGTTTTTCAGCCTGGAGAAGAGAAGGCTCCAGGGAACCCTTATAGCGGCCTTCCAGTACCTAAAAGGGGCCTACAAGAAAACTGGGAAGGGACTTTTGAAAAAGGCACATAGTGATAGGACAAGGGGTAATGGTTTTAAACTGAAAGAGTGTAGATTTAGATTAGATATCAGGAAGAAATTCTTTATTGTGAGGGTGGTGAGGCACTGGAACAGGTTGCCCAGAGAAGTTGTCGATGCCCCATCCCTGAAGTGTTCAAGGCCAGGCTGGATGAGGCTTTGAGCAACCTGGTCTACTGGAAGGTGTCCCTGCCCATGGCAGGGGGGCTGGAACTAGATGATCTTTAAGGTTCCTTCCAACCCAAACCATTCTATGATTCTATATTACACTATTTCCTTGCCCTGATCTCAGCAGCCTTTCATCCAGCCCCACTCAGGCTCCTCTCCTGACAACACACTGGTCCAAGGGATTGGATGTAAGAAGAGGCGAGACTCTGGCTATCCCTGCTGAACAACTGTCTTGACTCAGCAAACCCCAGCATCATAGCATATCCCCGAGTAGTATTTCCAGGCAAATAACATCCCAAGCGCTCACCTAATTAGATACATACAGAGCCACTAAGCACTCTGGGGTTTAGGGCAGCTGCCAGGGAGCACAGCAGACCCAGGGAAGGGGGAAGGGTGCGCTGTACAGCTAAAACCAGAGCAAATTCCTGGATTCCTCAAATATAAATCATGAGTACTTTAACGGCACTGCAGCATAATAAGCCCTTCAGCTTTCCAGGTCTTGTCAGGGAAATGCAAACAGTACATGGGAAGGAACAAATGAGATTTGCGATCCCACTTGTAACCAAACCCACAGCTCCAGGGACACAAAACAGCGTTTCTAAGGCACAGCTCTCATCTGCTGTTTTCCTCAAGCCTCCATCTCTCTCAGCACTCAAAAGACACGTGCCATGCTCTCTTATTCTTCATGCCCCCAAATGCGAAGAACCTCCCCTGAGCTCTGGGGAGGCTGCACAGCTTGGAATGCTGAAAGATGCTTTTTGCTTCACTAAGCTGCAGCAAATGCCTTGTAAACACTAATTTCATGCTTTAGATTTCTAGAGCACTGAGCAAACAAACTCTTTAATCCCCACAGTCCACTGTCAAGTTGTCCTGGATGCCTCCAGCTTAACCAACAAGGGAAAAGAAGAGATTAAATGTCCCGCTTCGAGATCACACAGCCAGCAGTGCAGTCAGAGGCTAAACCCAGGTTTCCCATTTCCCAGACTGGGAGAGAGAGGCAGTGAAACCAAGCGAGATGTGTCCAGTAGCGGAGCTAGAGTCAGGGACTTTCAGCTTCATGGTTCAACACACAGGTCCCACAGGTATGACCCTCATCCTTGGTGGTCAGTTCAAGGTACCTTCATCCAGATTCAGTAGACACTGAGGACTTTCAGTTTACTTGTGTCAAAAAAAACCCCAAACGTCTAGCGTTTCCAGGAGCTATTCCAAAGCTCTCCAGGGGAGCATCCCTCTGATGCCACCTGCCTTATCCCAAGACAATTCTGTTCAAATCAGGGGTCATGTGGAAAACTGTCCTCAGCCTCTCTTACCCATACGGCCTTTCACAACAGCCTCTTCCCTAGTGCATCACATACCAGCACAGCAATGCAACAGGGGGGAGTCTGGGCAGGATCAGACAATTAGGACAGACCAACAGCCACCACAGCAGCAAAAGAAAGCCCAGAGGAGCAGTGCCACACAGGCAGAGAAGAGAGCTCCAGCTCAGTTCTTCTACGGATGTGCTCGTTCCTCCCCTCTGCGACCCAAGGGGAAGCCAGCGGGAAGCGGGGAAGCAGCTGAGTACAGAGGAACTTCAGCCTTTGGGGAGCAGCGCGGATGTCTCATGCAGGCCAGGAGAGCCCCGCACAAAGG
The DNA here is from genome assembly GCF_036417535.1 of Chlamydotis macqueenii. Classification (NCBI taxonomy): domain Eukaryota; kingdom Metazoa; phylum Chordata; class Aves; order Otidiformes; family Otididae; genus Chlamydotis; species Chlamydotis macqueenii. Next base: position 56,932,682 of record NC_141556.1, read on the forward strand.
AAGATCACGCAAGGCCAGAAACGTACTCGCAGATCCCTGCCAAGTCCCATTACCGGGCTGACTGAAAGCACTTTAGAAGAAAAGAAGGGCAACCACTTTTCCTCTGCCGTCAGGAGATTTACTGCCTCTGATCCAATCTTCCCACTACCAAATCGGGACAGGCTGAAGAAGCTGGAATCAGATGAAATGATGCTACTCTCCTGACCACTCTCTGAAAATCCTTCTACAACATGCCATGTCCTTGTAAGGCCCTGGGCTTTGTCTCTGCAACACAGCTTGTGCAGCATTCACAGACCTGTGAAGCATTTAGTAAGGACATCTGCCAGGAGCAGATTTAAGCCCACTGAGAACTTAAGAGCAGCGGCTGCTGCCTAATGGGATGGTGAATATGGTTAATGGGAAAGTGTCAGGTGGTTTTAGTGGTGTTTATCGTAAGCTTTTGCTGAGCCTCTGCTCTTCAGTTCCCAGTTACCGTGCCACTTACAAAAAAAAAAAAAAAATAATTAAAATTTCAGAAACAAAGTAATTGCAAGTGTTCCTGTCCTTAACTTGCTTCTTCCCCTCCACCAGCCTTGCGACTGGGAGTGTTTTCAGAGGCTCTATCCTAGCTGATCAGAGCGAGCCATACCACCCAGGAGCTGCTCGCACACAAGACCACATAGCTCCCTCAAGACCCACAGCGATGCAAAGCCACCGTACATCTTGGCTCTCGGTGGTTCCCGAATGCCACACTGAGGGTTTTGTGGCAGCCACCTGAAACACAGCAGGCAGCAGTTCAGTTTCTAGCCTACCTGTTCAGCTTCTGCTTGTAAGAACACAGGCCTGTTTTGCCCTCTCATGGACACTGCAGCTCCACAGTGGAGCCACTGTCAACCCTCTGCCTGCTAGAGATTGCTGTTAGGACAAAAGGCTATCCTGAGGCCAGGTCAGAGAAGATTTGGTCAATTCAGGCAGCCTCAGAGGAAGACTCAGCAGTCTCAGAGCAGAACGTGACAGGTGACACACCGCTGGGCTTTGCTGACAGGCAGGGAGCGCGTGCATGCTGGAGGCACGGCAAGGTGGGGCGATGCCTACCTACATCGCAAGGGCCACCAAAGATCAGAGCAGATGGGAGGTGGATTGCCAGCAGCGCTGCAGCACGCAAGATTACTGTGGCAGGTCGGGGCAGATTCTTTCCAGCAGCTCAGCCAGTTTCTCCAGCCTGACACCGTGCCCCGAAGCAATCCCAAACTCACCAGCTGCCCCTTGAAACTCACATTCCCTCTCAGAGCAAGCCTGCAAAAGGGAGGCTGATGGAGGAAGCTCAACTCCAAGCCATTTGCAAGGCTCGATATCCCTGATGGTATTTGCTGCCTCCTGCTTTCAGTGTGGCACCCACAAAAAACAAGCTGGAAGCAAACATGAGAAGTGACCTGGTCCAGGGCTCTCCATGTTTCAGAGTGGCTGCCTCTGGCAGCTGGGAATGTCTGGGTGCCGGACATGCCTCTGGTTCTCGGGAAGTGGGAATGCCCACCTCTCGCAGGGGTGAAACACCCCCACGCCCAGCTGCCAGCACCATGCCTCCTCCCTGACAGGCACTGTTCCCAGCTGGGTTTAGGGACCTAGCCCATCTCTGTGCTCTCTTCAGCCTTAAACCATGCGATTCCTGCCAACCCCGACCTTAATGGGTCTGCAAGCCCAGGTCAGAAGGTCGCTCACCAAAACGTGGCATCCTTCATTCCGGTACCCCAACTATTTTGGAAGGCCAAGGAGCCCCCGCTATGCTTTCTGCCTGTGAACTTCCCCACGTCCACGGGGAGACTCTGCCAGCCCGGAGCCGCTTCCTACAGCGCCTTCACCTCCCCCAGCTCCCTGCCAGTCCCCCACCCCTCTCGGCAGCCCCCCCGGGAGGGCTGCAAAGGGGCACGGATGGCCCAACCCTTACAGAAACGGGGCTCCCGGCCCCACCCCGCAACCCACATCACCGGGCTGCCACCCTTCCTCCTGCCCCCAGCGACCGGACCGCAGGCCGGAGCCGGGCCCGGCGGCAGCCGGTCCGGCGGGCGAGGCCGAGGCGAGGCCGGTGCTGCGCGGCCTGTGCCGCCGCCGCCGCCGCTGCCACTCACAGGAGGTCGGGCCGGTGCCGGTGGAGGATGGCGCAGAAGGCCAGGCCGTCGCGGAAGGAGGCGCTGAGGTCGCGGATCTCCACGCCGCGGTAGCCCTCGCACTGCCGGCGGCACCAGGCTTGCAGGGCGCCCCGCGGGCCCGACATCGGGGCTGCCGCTCCAACTGCCGCCGCCGCGAGCCCAGGGCCGGGGCGGGGCTGAGCTTTCCGGGGGGGCGTGGCCTCCAGCCTGGAGGCGTTGCTTCCAGTGAGGGGGTGGGGCTTGCCGGTCCCGGGGCAGCCCGAGGTCCCCGGGGAGGGACAGAGCAGCCCCGGCGGGGCAGGTAGGAAACAGGGGAGAGAACGGGTCAGGCCCCAGGGCTTTCTGCTTCCCCCCGCCCGGCCCCATGGCTCTCCCCAAGCCAGGGAAGGCTGAATTCTCAGCAAAAAGCCCAAAACAAAAGTTGCAGCCTGTTTCCCCCCGCCCCGGCTCCGTCCCTGAAGGAAGGGTGAGGACTGCAAGCAGGAGCTGAGAATAGTTGGGAATGAACTCAAGTTTAACTTCAGCTAAAGAAAAAAAAAAACAAAAAACAAAAAAAAAAAAACCCAAACAAACAAACAAAAAAAACAAAAAACCACCAGGCAACCTCAGTTCTGGATCCTGCTCGAGGCAGAAGGAGTTCTGGGGGCCTAAAGCTGCGGCAGCGGAGGACGTGGAAACATCAGGCAGCGGAGTTCGTGTGGGATGCAGGTGCCTCCCAGGGCAGGCAGAGGGCCAGGGAGGGCTTTGAAGAGAAGGACTTTTGGAGTTGCAGGCAGCACTTCACAGGAAGCCCTGGAAGAAGTGGAGGAAGAGTGCGATACAATCTCAGGAACCCACGACACCGCGGAGATAGATTGTCATGAGAGCTGGCTTGCATCCTTAGCGTGATGGTGTGACAAGGGGCAGGGAGAAAGCACGCTATTAAATGTCACCTTATTTTGCTAACCCTTTTTTTTTTCACTTCCAATTAGGCAAAGAGGGGGGCAATAGCTACCTCTGTGGAAGACTGATCCATCACACAGATGTTGAGCTTATTGCTGGCAGTCCCAAATCAGTAAGAGTTCCCTCTCTCAAAATTTTTCTTCTTTAATGGGCTCTATATTCTTTCTCCAGTCAGACCTCATGCTTAGCATCCTCCTTCTTCTACTCCACTGTTTCATTCTGTCGCTTCATGGCCCCAGAGCTGTTACAAGTGAAAACCAAATTCTCTCTGAATGGTTTGTGCAACCCCCTCCCCTCAGTGCCTGAAATAAGCTACGATGTAAATCATTGGAAGAGCTACTATGTAGAGAAAGAGGAAATGAAGTATTGTCTTGGTTTTGTAAGGACGGAGCTGGCTGCTCAGGATCCCCCAGACCTGCCTGACAGCGTCTTCCTGACATATCCTAAGGGACAGCAGGATCAGGGGATGTTTTCTTAAATGTCTTTTCCATAATCACACTCATTCCCTTCACGACTTCACATCAGAGGCACAGAGTAGATAACCCTGTGCTGTGGTTCCCTCTGATAAAACCATTTTGACCAGAACTGCCTGAGAACACTTCCAGTAACCAAACCCTGCTGCAGCAGGCAAGGCTTGAGCTCTAACAAACCCACCCCGCCTCCCTTTCCAGCAGCAGCGGGGCTCTGTTGATGCTGCTGAACACCCTGCATTCCTCTAGCTGCAAGCAGTGCCAGGCACCGCGGCTCACTGAGCCCATCTTTCCACCCCGTGGAAGAGCTGCAAGCTCTTCCTGGCTTTGTTCCACCAAGTGCCAGTCCCGCTCAGTTAACCTTCAGCGGTCCCTCAGACGAGGCGTGGAGCCAGGCAGACCGGCGGATGGGCTCTGTGCATCCTCTGGAAGCCACTCTGGCAGACACAAGCACGAGCAGCAGCTTACTCACATACCTGAGAACAGCCTGTAACTGCTGGAGCATTTAAGATGATACATATATGCATTAAAAGTCTGTATTTCCAACATGCCAATCACAGATTAAAAACAGACCAAATCCCAGTAGCACTTGGATGGCTTTGCTATGCTATGAACTAGAATTGATCATGGAGATACTGCTCTGCCAGAGGTTCTCCTGTTGTACAACATATCTATCCTAGCACATGTTTTGGGAAAGATTTAGGCTTCAGATAACAAGAAAGTAGGAGGAGAGTTGCTGTTGACAGCTATGCTCACAGGGCTGCTGCTGGTAAACACACACAAGCAAAAGCGACAGCCCTAAAAATAAAAAGGAATGGATTTTCTTGGTACAAACCCAGCTCCTGTGGGCTGCTGCAATGCAGCAGCATCTTAGTCCTTTCATTTATTAATGATATGGCTGCCCCAAACCCTTCAGAACGGGAGGCAGTCAGTTCTTGGCATGCACATCAATGACAGCAGCTACAAGGCCAACAGCAGCTGCCCATTTAATCTCACTGTGTGCCGCCTGTACCCTGCCTGCCCGAGTTACAGGACTCTGTGGTGGGAAACACATTTTACTTCTGAGCAGTATCTAGGACACTAGAAACTTGACACTCACTCAAACATGGTGTATAATCCAACAAAGGCTAATTATTCCTGACTTCTAAAGAGAATTGCTTAGGAAGCCAAGCTGGACTGCCAGGACCCCTCTCTCAGTGGAAAGGAAGGGCAGGGAGAGGTACAGAGAGGCAGACAATACACACGAAGCACACTTTGTATAGCTGTCCTATTACACAGGCAGGTTTTTCTCTTGCACCTGTTTCTACCACTCAAACATCAAACTATTTAAAGACAGCAAAAGGAGAGGGGAAAGAGGGTGTGGAGGGCAGGGGAGATGCGATTCATTCTTTGCATTCTCGTCCCCAATGTTTACCGGTCCTTGATTCCCCTTTATAGGGCCAGTTTTCAACTGTTTTTTCTCTTTCAAGGCACTGCAAGTTTGCCTTGAAGAACCCAAAGCAGCTGGAGAGCTGGGAAAATTAGCATTTAAAGGGTTTTAATAAATTAAATGCGCTCAAGGAGTTTTCTAGAGAAACTGAACTCCATTAAATTAAGGGCCAGGACTTGGGCACCACTTGTGCTGAAATAAAACACAACCTCCAGTAAGGCCATCTCATCAGAGAACCAAAGTTAATTATTAGTTGAATGTTTACAAAAAAAAATCCTCCCCCTTCCCCTAAAAACATGTAAATTCACTTTGGACCATTTCTACTTCATAGCAACTGGGAGGAAAAAAAAAAAAAGAGGGGTGGGTAGGCAAAAATGCAACTTTCTAGGAAAGCAATACAACTCAGGTTTATTCAATGCACGGAGCAAGAACTACGAGGAATAATACTAGCTTGTATCTCTTTCCATATCCTGTGGAAACACTGTGGAACAGCTCATTTTCTCCCTGTTAATCAGTTCTGCAGCCTTCCCTGTTTGCTGTGTGCAGTGCCTTTACAGAGCACAGAAGGAGATCTGCTCCTCACTGTAACCTGCAACAGCACGGACCAAAGAGAGCACAAACCAACAGCAGCTCCCCGCGTCTCCAGATGCAACTACACTCTTCCACAGAGGAAAAACAAATCATCAGATACTGAATGCTCACCAGGAAAATTCCACTAGTTTATTAGATGTCTTGTCCTTTGTAGGATAGCTTGAGCCAAATGAGTCAGCTTGTTTAAGTATAAAAGCCCTTCGGAGTCACAGGAGATTCCAGAAATGCCAGAACCCTGAGCTCCCCTTCCTCACCACAAAGAGAATAATCTCTCCCACCCACTTCTTCGCATTCACAGAAGTTCTAGGGTCTCTGGCCCATCTTCTTCAGAGTTCGATTCAGCTGGAATTAGAGAAAGCAAAAGTCAGAAAAATACATAGTGACTGACATACCCTACTGTTCCCTCACCATCCTTAATCCAATACCCCTGCTCCTTCCTCTCCAACTCGCTGACAAAAAGAGCCCTCGTGCAAGTGCAGGAAACGTGCAAAGTAGAAGGGGAACTACTAAAACTCCCTCCTCTCCAAGACAGCAGAGGAAGATGTGGGGAGAAGAGAGGGTGCAAAATTCTAGCAGTGGTACTGCTTAAGTCCCCACATCTCAGGATTTTGCTGCCTAAGTTTCCAGTGCACAGCAGCCTCTCTCAGGAGACTGAAGCAGTGACAGAACGTCACCTCCTGGCTGTGCACAACACTGAAGTCATCTGTGCTCCAGAAATCTCTGAGGCTGCTTTCTAGAGCCATAGTTAGGAGGGTAGAGACAGGATTTTGGTTGTGTTACTGTTAGAAACACAAAAATTGTCTAGAGACAATGGAGTCAGTGCCCTTGGACAGTAGAACCTTCCTCTTTTTCCACTGTGGCTCAAATGAGCACTTCTCACACAAAAACATACCATTCTTCAAAGGCCAGCAGCTGCTGCTTAAACCACCTGCCTTCGCCCAGTGCCTTGCAGAGCCCAGGCTCACCCCAGCAATGCATCGCGCAGTTGTCTCACACAAGCATGACTCCTCCAGCGCCTGCACAGCCCAATGCTTGCCCCACTTTTCCTACAGAGCCACACAGCTCTCCTGCCCAGGCCTCACCTCCTCAAACTTGTGGATCTGGCGGATGAAGAAGTCCCCGTAGCGTCGAGCAACCTTTGTGTCTGCAATATGGATCATGTCCTGGGGAGGGAACAGCATGAGGTCAGGAAAAGGACTGCACTAGCAGACAGACAGCAAGCACTCCAAATGTGAGGAGCAATCAAAGGGGCTTCACTCCAGCTCTGATTCATTATCACACGTACTTGACCTGTGCTAGTCCCACAGCAACCATTCAGTTTTGCGTGGGCTGCCTTCCCCACACTTTTGCCTAGGATGGGTCCCAAATTCACATTGTATTCACTTCCCACATTCTTGCACTCTCTGCCTATTTTTGTCTCTCTCACAGCAGTCTCAATGCTGGTTCATGCTCTGCTTCCCTCTACTAGCAGCCAAGAGTCATGCCATCCACCAGGAGAGCTAGGCTGCAATGCAGGGCAGTCAGACAGAAGTCAGTTTGGTTCAGACAAACAGGGAAGACAAAGCATGAGACCTTGCAGGGAGAGATCTGCTCTAAGGACCAACGGCAAGGGGCAATCTAGTCTGCTTCCTAGCGAGAAACTAGGTGCTATCTGCTTCCAAAAATTAAGTCCTAAAAGATTTTCCAGCACTTCCTGCTGCTTGGAGCTCCAAGGACAGAATGGTGAAAGGACCATACCTTGTATTTAGATTCCTCCTAGAGCAGACAGGGCTAAATGCTGCTCCAGTGAAAAATGGATCTGTAACACGATCAAGCAAGATCGCTGCTTTGTCAAGCAAAGGAGAGATGCGGGAGAGACCTACAAAGCTGACAATCCCACCTGAGACACTGACAGCACTGTCACTCAGCTGTCACCTCCCAAGAACACTGACAGACAGTTCCCTTTGTCCCGGGGAAGATATTTAGGACCTTTGTTTCCTGAGTACAATGACTGCCAAACGTGCCTGCGATATCCCATCACTGTTCATCCACTGACACTTCTATTAAGCAGGGCTACAGCTTCACTGTGGGCAGCCAAGGCCTTCACATGGCAAAGAAGGAAGGGATGTTTCCCACGGACTGGAGCAAAACCAGGTGCTGTGACTTCCAGAATTTCCTCAGTGAAGGAATTTCCTAGCCAGCAAGGGGCAGATACCAACCTTGTCAATATAGAAGTCAACTTCAGAGGCAGACTGGAACTCCCCATCCAGGGCAGATATGCCACTGGTCCATACGAGGTTCTTCATCTTGTGCTTGAAGACAAGCAGTTGGATACGAAACTCCTGCTCCGTGAGGTCTAAGAAGCCAGCTAGCTTGGCCACAGGCATGGTGGTGTAGAGCTTGAGGAAACTACGGATGGTGGAGAGCTGGGCCTGCTGCTGAACCTCATCAGCAAATACCTTCAGCTGCTGCAGGAAGGGCTCCTTGTGGTAGTTGGGGTGCACATTGTCATAATTGGGCACTACGGGGGACAGGAACTTGGGGCAAGCGTAACTGAAGAGCTCCTCATAGACTTGTGCATCACCCTTCTGCATGCGCAACATCTTATCCCCGTATTTCTCTCGCAGCTGCAGGTGGATGCTCTCATCTATGCGCATGGGGTACATGGTGAGGGCGATGGCCAGGAGTGCGTGCATCTGCTCATTCTGCTTGTTAATCTGAGGAAGAGAGGAGAACCTGTTAGCTTGTCAATGTGGTGCCAGAGGGAGCTGGGAGCTGCATTTTTCAAAGACAGACCCTTTACCCAGAGCATTGATGGTTCTAATGCTCAAGGGGCACAGCACAAAGAAGCAGTGCCTCTGGGCAAAGTAGATAGATGAATGCCATATCAAAGCTCTCATCAACGAAAAAGAGGGCTGGACAAGAGTAAAGTGCAGAATGTATCCAGACCCATATGGAACCTGGAAGGCCAGAAGCAGGTTTGACTTCTTTGGTGCAAAAAAGTGCAGAGGAGAAGGGAAAGCAGATAGCTTAACAACCGTCTCCTAGTAAGGGACAGTTATCAGAGAGATTGGTGAAAAAAGACTGAGAAGGAAGATTTATATGAGTGTGGGATGAAACAGACAGCTGTGTGGCTGAAACAGACATACCAAATTATTGAAGTGTCATGGAATTAAGAACGGCAGGATTTGGCTACACAAAGTTAGAAATGAATCACAAGGATGAAAAGGAGACAGCAGCAGCAGGGGGTAAAACAGACACCAGAGACAGCTTAGGTGGAAAGAGAAAGGAGCTTTGTTTCAGCCATGCTGAATTAAAACAGCCTGTGAATGATTATCTGACAGTGGAAATACACCCGACAATGGCAGTAACCTGACATGCAGGACTGGACTAGGAACAGGACTGAGTTTGAAGAAGCATTAACAAGAAGATAATGAGCAGCTGATATTCATTAGCAACACTGCTTAGAGGGAGAGTGCAGATGGAGCTGGGGCAACTGCACAGTCAACAACCAAAGGAACTAGTAACGCAGCTAAGAGAAAAAACTGCCACACATGGCAAAAGATCAAAGGATTCCCAGTCACCACCACCAGTATAGTGCAGGAAAATAAGGTGGCGCTATTAGACATAAGTTATCAGGTGACAGAGGAGGGGCAGGAAAGAAGACAGTCACTTTTTCTTTTGAGAAGTCTAGACCTATTCTATCTCTTACCATCTCGTACTTGTAGGTTGTCCTCTGAAACATACTCTTGGTCCTCTGGATGTAGAGGAGGATGTTGGCAAAGACACGGATGGCATCCTGGTAACGCCGCATCATAAGGTACGCAAAGCCCACGTAGTAGTAAGTGGTCACCTGGCACTCAGGCACCCGGGAGTACATGCTCTGAGAAGGATCAACACACTACGTTAGAGGGAAGACAACCAGCTTTGATGCAAACGGCTCATTACCCAGAATCCAGCCACCTCTGCTTTCACTCCCATCCCAAATATAGAAAGGAGAGGGTTAATTCAGCATACCTCACCTCCCACCCATCCCTGCAGCAGCTTCCTCACTGTTTTATTAGATCACCCCATTTCCTATGTTTTCCAGTTCGAGCTTCCTGCAAGCAGGGGACTCTTGCACTGTGTCTAACACCGCTTTGATCAGTTCCCTTTCCCCCTATTTCGCTCCACATCCTGTGCCAGACAGCACATACATAGGTCTGTGCCAAGCCTTGGGCCAAGTTCATGTTGCAGCTGGACTTGTGTTAGCCACTTTTACCACACGCAGCACCCAATTCTAGGGCAAAAACATGCAAGGTGGGAGTGGGCATAGTGAGAACAAGAATCAAAAATAAAAGAATGAGCCACTGACCAAGGTGAGAATGATGCGTTCAGCTAGCTACCGCTTACAGTTCAAATAATATTCCCTGTAACAACACTGCCTTGCATAACACAGCAAACCTCCTAAAAAACTAGGCGTTTGTGCTGCAACAGCATCAGGCATTATCGTATGGCTTGATTTAATGCCAAAGCTCCAGCTGTGTTCACCTACAAATTCCTGACAACTAGAACAGCTACAAACAGCTCCTCAGCTGGAAGAGTCATTGCAGCAGTCCTTCACCAGCATGCTCGAAGAGAGGCATTTGGAAAACCGCAAGGGAGGGTTTAAAACATGTTCTGTTACCTTCTTGTTGAGCTCAATGTTCTCCAGAACCTTGATGGCTTGGTAGTAATCCCCCAGCAGGGAGTGCAGACGCAGGAGCCCAACCAGGCTGAAATAGCCCAGCATCTTGTAGAGGGAGTGGCGACCATATTCACCAGCCACGCTTTCAGGGTCACCTTGGGAAAAAAAAGAACCATGATGCCTTCCTCCAAGGAAGCAAGCTCTCCTTCCAACACCTCTATGTTGACAAGCAAAGGGAGCAAGACCTCAGGTGTAATTACCACCACTTTTCACATAAGGCCAACAGAACCTGTTCCCAGTCAATCCACCCACTGATTAAGGGTTTGATCCAGCTCTCAAACAAAGCTAACCAAGCTCGGTCAAACCAAAGCAAGGCAGCACAGACAACAGTCTTGCTTGGCATCACCCAGCCAGCTCACCTCCACTTGTATAGACCTCCAGCTGCCGGTTGATGTTGGATTTGTCCACTAGAGAGTGCAGCACGTTAAGGACACTGTGGACGTTCCAGATCTTGGGGTTGGAACGAAGGAAATCAATTTCCTCTTCAGACTTCTTGGCTGTCTTGCAGCGGTACTGGCTGAAAGACTGGAACTACAGGAAAAAGCAGAGATCTGATGATGAGAAGCCAGTTTGGAGATGTTCAGCTAAGTGCACTAAGCTTACAAGTTGATTACACAAATGCACTGCAATCAGCTACAAGTCGCATAGAAAAAAGTTTCGTCTGAGATCACCTGGCAACCAAAATGGCAAATTACATCACCTTTAAAGCACCTAGGGAAAAAAATGATATAGTGCAGAGGGAAAATGCCAGATGACAGAAAGAAGCAGAGAAGGATCTCTTAGACAACTAGGACAGGCAACTAAACAGAAATTTGCTGTCTGAACTGGCAGCAAAGAGAGTGACCAAGTCAGAAGATTCTGCATACACACACATTTTTTTTCTACAGATGTACACATCCTTTTTCATCCTTAAGCTTGACAAGACTGCACTTGAGGAATTCCAGGCAGGTCTATAACAAAAAGTTACAGAGAAAGGAGTCTATAGAAAGAAACCAAAAGCATTTGAGATCTGTATTGCTGCACTCAGAACAGCAAGTGGAAAAATATTTCACCATAGATTATTTCAACTCAGGTCAGCAGTCTCTCAGAGCAAGCATAAAGGCCCTACTAAGAAATATAAAACTAAAGTAAAACCACAGAACACAATAAACTAGTTTGAAGTATCTTCATAAGGTCTTTGTGATGATAGCAGACTTTAGTCAGGCTGCTTTGCACAAGTCAGGCAGAAATGAAAGTGAGTTTAAAAAAATATCCCCTAGGCAGCAACTGAAATAGAAATATCAGTATAAGTCCAGGACTCCTCAAAGAGTTCCCTTAACTTAAAAATCTGTACGTTCACTTCACTTCACTTACCTGGTGTCCCAGGAATAACAGAGCTAACCAAAGTTTTTTGACCTAGCTATGAAAATCACAGAGAAGGAGGAGATGGAAAATTTATAGCGCTAATAGAGGCAAGGCCACCCCAAAATGGCCCAGTCCTATTGTCAAATACCTGGTATATGAATTCATCAATGATATCCCAGAGCCACTGGTTGGGCAGCTCCAGAGGAGCAGGGCCATCAGCATCTGCAGAAGAACAAAAGTAAGGGACGAGTGGCTTCACACTCTGAGCAAGAATAGTGGTAGAACTGGAGGAATACACAAATTAACACAAGAATTTCCCTGAAATGGGAGGTGCAGCAGATGAATGAAGCTTCCAGTAGGCTGGTGGTATGTAGCTTCGCAATCTCAACTGCTGTCACTTTTAAAGACTATGAGTGTGTATGGGGTTAATCTCTAGAGTGCGACTGCTCAGCAGCAGTGATTCTCAGAAGCTGCCCACAGACTGCAGGGGTTCATCCTAACCAATCTATTCTCTGCAGGCAGAGAATTTGTTCCAAGCTGAGACAACTACAATAAGCAGTTGTGAAACATGGCAAGTTTTCTCTAGCTTACAGCTTCATTTTGCTTTTTAATAAAGACAGGTGAAGTAGTTCTCAGCAAGACAGAAAGCTAAATAAGTTTTATTCTTAATAGTACTTCAGAAAGCACTGGAAACTATTTGTGCTTTTTGTGCTTTTAAATGCAGTGATGTAAAGTGCTCTACATTCAATAACCTCAAACATATGGAAAGCTTGTAGACTACTTCTCCCTATATGACCTACAAATAAATATGTTCCAGTTCTTCTGACCCTTTCTTCAGCTCTGCCCTCTCCATCCACTCTCCTGCTCCAAAATTCACAAACCAGAGATTAATAGCAGCAACTCACTGAGGATGTAGTTGAAGAGATTGCAGTAGTTGTAATAGGATTCAAATCTCTGCTCCAGCGTTGGTCCCCCCTGCAATGAGAAGTGAGCACACTCTGTTTAGTTTCAAGCCTGGCAGCAGTGAGTTTATGGGCAACAGTGTAAAAAGGACAGTCAATAGTCACAGCAGTAGAGGGTCTATTTCAGAAAAGTTAGAGCCAATATTCAACCAGGACACCCACCAGCACCACCCAGAAAATCTCAAATTGTATCACTGTTGTCCCATAGAACAGGGCTGATTTTTCACATACAGGTAGCTTCTCCCAGAACATCCGAGCATTCAGACCTTCTGTGAACAGGATACATGTAAGATGCATTAATCTTCCTCACCCTCCTCTCTGCTGCTGACACTTAAGAGCTTCCTATTACCTTCAACAGCTTTCCTTCATTCTCCCCTCATGAGAGGCCTTAATAAATCAACAATTCTGCTTCTGGACAGTATTTCTAAACGCTTTGAAAGACCAGAAAACACAGTAGGGAATCACTCTTCCTAGAATCATCTTCCTTGTTTCACCTGGAGACACTCAAGGGCAGTCTGAGAACCACTAACAGCACAGCTTGAGAAACCAGTCTCTCCTGTTAAAGCCCAACTGGGGTTAACAGAGCAGCCTTTTTAAAGTCCCCACTTCTCCACCCTCTGGTTCACAGCAAAACTGCAGTTACTATTATTTACCCCATAAGTCATGCCTCTGTTCAGCTTGTTTCTGTACAGAACCACGAACTACTATGATTTTCTTGCTGACTTCAAATTAGCTTAAGAAAAACCAGTGGGGTTTCGTTTGTTTTATAGAGTGTTATTCCTTCAATTTCCTTCTCCCGTATCCTTTATTGTGCCCATGTTTCCCTCTCGGCAAGGCACTCTGACCCCATGTGGTTTTTTAATCACAAATAATGCACCTTCCTCTTGTGACACTCCCTCTCACTCATTTGCTAACCTGAAAAACAAAGAGCCACAAAGAAACACAAAATGGACCGTTCTATAGGTCTTGCAACTACATCTTTATCAAAAAGAAAATTCAATTACCTCCCAACACCTCGTTCTTCCCTAATTCACTAGCCATACTGACATTTGATGTCAGTAATAATAGCCTCCTGAAAACTGGGACCAGGTCTTCTGATTCATAAAAGCTGCCATGGAACCTGCACCCTCATTACAATAAAGCTTGAGGCAACAGCTAATGAGCCTCAGAAAGACAGTCAGGTCTTTCTCGCTTTTCAGCAGTCAGCGAATCCTTACCAAACTAACAAAAGGTAAGAATTTTAAGCTACTCTAAAAGCAACTTGACTTATAGCTCATAAATCCATCAAATCCTGTCTTGCAAAAACTACGGAACTACTGATTCTGTGCTAGCAGCAAAATTTGGCAAGTTTTATGGCACGGAGAAGCCAGCATGCAACCAACAGGAAGACACAGGACAAACACTCACGCTGACTTTGGCGTAGATGTGCCTATAATACAGCTCCTTGTACAGGATGAGGAAAACAGCATCTGGAAAAGATGACAGAACTAGACATTAGGAACCCACAAAGCTTAGGGCAACTGGATCTCTCGGGTACACCAGTGATGCTCCTCCTGCCACAGGAATAAAGGGAGGCAGAAAAGGATACTTCGTTCAAGTTTGACTTCTTGCCAGGCATCTGCTGAAGGAGTTGCCAGAGTGGTCTGACACAGGCAGCAGCAACACTGTGCACCTGCTCACTCATGTATCAAAAGTGATTGAGTTCCTTCTCTCTCTGACAAGCCAAAAGAAAGTAAAAGACTTACCATTTCCAACTTGAGGGGCAATGGCCTCGGCCTCTGGCCATGGGGTATTCTTAAAAAACCTTTCTGTCAGCTTTGTCCAGCTGAAAGATAGACACACATGTGGTATCAGAAACCATTTATCAGTATGACAGCCTTGGAGTTAGAGATCACAATATAGAGGCCTTGGACTTGATGGAAGTAGACCACCTCCACCATCCCCTTTTACTAAGTCCAGTGTTGAACCAAAGAATGAGAATCACAAACTAAGCAATTAGTGTCTTCAATTTATCCCTGAGGCATGGAGGAGTTCTCACAGAATCATAGAATGATTTGGGTTGGAAGGACCTTAAAGATCATCTAGTCCCAACCTCCCTGGGCAGGGACACCTTTCACTAGACCAGGTCACTCAAAGCCTCATCCAGCCTGGCCTTGAACACTTCCAGGGATGGGGCATCCAGAACTTCTCTGGGCAACCTGTTCCAGTGCCTCACCACCCTCACAGTAAAGAATTTCTTCCTGATATCTAATCTAAATCTACACTCTTTCAGTTTAAAACTATTATCCCCTTGTCCTATCACTACATGCCCTTGTCAAAAGTCCCTCTTCAGTTTTCTTGAAGGCCCCCTTTAGGTACTGGAACGCTGCTGTAAGGTTTCCCTGGAGCCTTCTCTCTGCCAGGCTTCCCCAGGAACAGTTGTGTCTGTTACCTTCACATTCCTTTTATGGCCAGGTGACACAGATACAAGCAGGAATGGCAGCATAGGCAGGGAAGAAACACAAAAACTACACCTCACAGCTTCCTGCAAACTGCCTAACTAGCACTACTGAGGTCACTTTTTGCTTCCTCCAGACCTGTTAAGCGCAGGATTGGTATTTTTCTTTGGAGAGGTCAGAACTCACCTATACTTATGTTAACCTAATGGTCTGGAAGTATCTGTTATTTTCCCCAGTAATCAAATCAAATATCATGCTGTATTTTAGAGAAAGCTCAAGTTTAGTACACCACAGGTAGCAGTCAGACTTTCCTTTTAAGAGCAGGGTGCAGTTTCGCCACAGTTTGAACAGCGATTCCTCCTTGCAGGAAGGATGGCTTTGTACCTGTTTTCGTAGATGTCCTGTATCTCGTACACCTTCTGGTCAATGACATCACTGGAAACACGGCTAGCCTGGAGCTCGTACACCTTCTGGTCAATGAGATCCGACACCGTCTTGTGAAAATACTGAATGAAGTTTTTGATCACTTCGGGAATCACCTGGTAGGTCTGCTGCTCGTACTGGCGCTCATAGGCCAGATCTTGCTTCGGGTCCCCTGGGGGGGGCAGGGGGGAAAAGCAGCAGTGAGGCAACAGCCGTCGCACGTCCTGGCCCCTGCCTACAGGCCCAGCCGGGCGCCAGCAGGCCCGGCGCACCCCGGGGGCCGGCGCGGCCGAGGCCCGCACTCACCCGTGTGCATATCATAGTCGTTGGAGTAAGCGTAGGGGTCGTAGGCGCCCTGCGGGGAGAGAGAGAGAGAGAGAGAGAGAGAGAGAGAGGGCGGCAGCGAGTCACCGCGATCAGCCCAGACGCGACCCCAACTCGTGTGTCCCCACCCCGGGACCCCCGCACCGCCCCGCACCTCGTTGTCGTAGTCCTCCCCCGGGTAGGCCATGGCGGCGGCGCGGCGAGGAAAGGCCTCCGGGCGGCAACGCGGGCCCGGCGCGCACCGGGCAGGAAGAGGGGGTGGGACCAGGGGCGGGGCTCGGACCGGCCGGCCGGAAAGGACTGCGGCTGGGTAGCAGGGCTGCGCCCTTCCGTTGGTTGAAACACCTATCTGTCTTCAGCCTGCAGAGCTGCGATGGGCCTGGCGCGTTTATGGCCCGCCCCCCACTCTGATTGGAAAGCGTGCCTTCCCGTCAGCCCTTCCTGGGCACCGCCTCCGCCTCTCTCCTCGCCTTCCTCCTGCCCGCTCCATCTAACTCCCCATTGGCTGCACCCACAGGGGTGCGGCGCCTTCGATTGGTCGAGAGGACACGGCCCGCCCCGTTGCTATAGCGACGACCCGACCCTCCCCTTCCCCCCCCCCGTACCCCGGCCCGGCCTGTGAGGGGATGGAGGGCGGCGGCGGGGCCGCGGCAGCGCCCGGTGCGGGGCCAGAACCGGAGCCAGAGCCAGCGCTGGGAGTGGCCCCGGGCGCTCCCCTCGGCTACCTGCACGTCCTGTGGCAGCAGGAGGAGCCCGCGGGCAAGATCCCGGCCTGCCGCCTGCGCAGGGCCGCCCGCCTGCACCGCCGGCTGGGGCCTACGGGCAAGGAGAGCCACGGTGAGCGCTTCTGACCTGGCTTCTTGGTCTCCTGCTTCCCCTTCCCTGGGCTGAGCCAGCACCAGCCTGGTTTGGGCCCTGCACCTGGGCTGGAGCGCCAGGGTGGAATGTTTCCGTGGGGAAACGCTGCTTCTTCCTCTGTGCTAATTCCTTTCTTTTCTCCATAGCTCTGAAAAGGCTGCGTGAAGCTGCCAATAGCAACGACTTGGACACGGGTAAGACTTTTGCCAGTCCTACTTGGGACCTCTTCCTGAAAGGGCAGCTTTTTCAAGGACCTTTATTTTAGGAGAGGAGGAGGAGGGTGGAGATAGTTTGCAGACATCGTGCTTTAGATGCTGCAAATCTAGAAATTGCTTTTCTGGAGCCTTGTTTCGTTCTCCGAGCAGAATGAGGCTGGTTATAGTATTCACTTTTTCACTGCATCTGATTCATAGTGTTAGTTTTCCAGCTGTCTCAAGCTACGTCATCACTGCACTGTCCCAGCTTTTTTGGTATGTAACTTTTGCTCTATTGTAAGCAGCAAAAGAGTAGTGTTTTGGTGAGGTGGAACGTTATGCTTGCCTAAGCTATACCCGCGGTAGTGAGACAGTGTGACCCAGTAGATCAGAACCAGGACCAGTGCTGGACTCTGCCTCTCACAGTGGCTTCTGAGAAGGCTCATGGCCTATCTGTGACTCCCTTTATCTCTCTGTACTGTAGATCAGGTGAGGCTTAATATGAAGTGTCCAGCAGCAATACTGGTGTATATCATCTGCCCTTACTGTTGTCCCTCCTTAGACTGTACCATCGCCTCAGCTGTGCTGGCCTAAGTGTTCACTGGGCCATTCTGTGAACAGAATTGGAACCTGGTTTGACTTACAGACACTCCCAGTATATCAGAACTTGGGTTTGTCGGGCGTGCTTCACCCTTCGGCTCTACAATGCACCTTGTTTCCTGAACCGATGGACAGAGTTCACCTGTCAGTACAGAAAGGCTTGGCTTCAGTCACCAAGTCAAGAGGAAGAATGAAAGAATCAGGCTTCATGAAAGTCTTGGTTTCAGTCCGTCTTAGAGTTTTACACCTGTATTTGATATGTAGGTTCCCCTGTTTACAATCTTGCTGTGTTTTGTGTACTCTGCAACTTGAGGAAGTGTCTCGATTAATTTAGTCTTCATCGACAAGTGAAAATCTTTGCTACTTCCTGTGGTGGCACTGGGTGGGAGAGGTTACGTCATTTCCTGCTGGCTTCGCGGAAGGGCTAGGTAAAGCATTCCCCATTAATGGTTCTTACCGGTGGCACTATCAGTCTCCCTGTCTTTCTTCTGGAGTGTCAAACGTCCCCTGTTAATGCCACTTCCATCATTTCAGGTGTTCCTTTCACTTCTGTACCACACTTCAAGCAATAGGTGTACAGGAAGAAATTAAAATGTGACTGTAATTTGATCTCTGGAAGCTGAGACGAATGGTGACTTTCAGTGGTCTGAGCTATCTAGTTTCTTGTCCCAAATATGGGTCAGTTGCAGGATATGCTAGTAAAGATCTCAAAGTACAGCAAATCTGTCAGTATTTCTGCAGCTAGGGAATGAGCTGTATTTTACGCACTGATTACTACACCAGGATAATCTCAAAACAACAGGAGTAACAGCCCTTACAGTTACCCTTACGCATGTTGCTGTAGATGCTACTTTTGCGTCCCTAATTTTTTCCAGCTTTACTGGTCTCTCTGCCTTTGTTACACCCAATACTGGAGAGTCACGCTAGATTCTCTGTGAGCAAGTTTTTCCTCCTTACCTGAGAAAAGGCGGTAGTTCAGGTTGCAAGAAAGTGCCAGTGGTGGCATTGAAGAAGGAACTGGGTGGAAAAGCAGGGGGAACAAGTGTGAGCAGATGATGGTTTGGCTGCTTGGGCTGGTCACTAGCTCACTTCAATGCATCATCTCCTGAGGGTGTATCTGCCCTGCTGTTGGCAGGTTGGTGCACTCACATGCCTGCTTCCCAAACAGTAGCCACCATTAGTATGGTGAAAATTAGGAGTTCCAGATGAATCTAAGAAGGGGGATATTCAAAATAGGTGTGAAGAGGTGGTTTTTCTCCCTGCATGTGGTTACGCTGTGAAGCTTCTCACTGCGGGTCCATGTTGATGTGAAAAGTTTATACAGATGCAACAAAAGACCAGGCAAATCTACGGAGAAACCCCTTGGAGGGACAGTAAGAGCAGGATGCTAATCCTGGCTTGAGAAGTGCCTGAGATGCAGGGGACTGAAGGCAGTGAGAGTTAGCCCTGTGCCCTTGCCAGTTTTTTATACTCTTCTGTAGGCATTTGCTGCTCATTGTCCTTGGAGCTTGACTGTTTAGCTAGATGAATCCTTAGCCTTGGCCATTACAGCTGTTGGCTTATCTTTTATGGCAGTATGTGGAAGCCGGTGAAGCTTGCAACAGGAAGTGGAGGGTACACTGCCTAGGGTGGTTCTGCTGAGCGAGGATGCTCACTGGAGCTGGTTCAAGTCCAGTTGACTTGGCAAGTGGCAGAGTGTGTCTCGAACTGCAGGAGAGCGGGTAGCATTACCCCTTTCTGATCAAGTGCCCCTTCAGCTTACCTGCTTTCTTCTCCTCCTCGGCGCTGTCAGTGCAGCAACTCTTGGAGGATGGAACTGACCCCTGTGCCGCGGATGACAAAGGCCGGACAGCCCTGCACTTTGCCTCCTGCAATGGCAACGATCACATCGGTGAGTGGGGAGGGGGAGTTCTGTCTTCCAGCCTCTCTGTGGCCGAGATTTTGAAGAATGCTCTTTATTTCAGTTCAGCACCTGACAGAGATTGCTGTTTTCCATGTGTTTTGTGGCAAAGTTGCCAGCTGAACTCTGGCTCCAGGGCTTGCCACATCCCTCTGCTGAAGAGGGAGCAGCAGCTCCCAGCTCTAGGGCAGTACTCATGCCGAAGGAAGTGTGTCCTTAGTCCCAGTTCTTTCCCTCAGGGAGCACAGGGGCAGTGGTGCTGCCTGGCTTTGTGCTTGTTCCTTCTACATTGCTGCACAAACCTCTGTCCCCTGTTTGTGGGAGGAAGTTGATGAGCTGAAGAGACATCCCTAAGACAGCGTGGTGGCCTGTGTGGGCCTGACGTGTGGGGCAAAGGGAAGGGACTGACCTGGCTTTGTTTCCTTGTTTCCAGTACAACTGCTTCTGGACCATGGGGCTGACCCGAACCAGAGAGATGGGCTGGGAAACACCCCCTTACACTTGGGTAAGTGTTGCACAGGTGAGCTTTGCATGCAGAGAGGTGAGGTGAATGCCGCCTTCCTGTTTCTTTCCTCTCCACCTTCCTCTTTCCTGTGCATCATAGTATGCATCCCCAGGTTTAAGGACCTAGGAGGGGCTCTTTGCATTTCATTACCTTCACTCCTCATGAAGGTTTAAGGATCAGAGGTAAAGAAAATCCGTTTCCCTCCCTCTGGCAGCCCCAAGGAGCACAACATCTGTTCCAGAGAGAGTAACCAGGCTTCCATGTGAGGTTACCCTTGACAGTTGGGCTGTTCCTCTTTCCCATGGCAAAGAGCCCTTTAGGAAGCAGCAAGCTCCACGCTTGAGCAGAAGCTCCTTTGTTGCTTTCTAGTACCTCTGAGTTGTGTCTCCTGTGTTTTCCCTCCCCAGCTGCCTGCACGAGCCACGTTCCTGTCATCACCACGCTGCTGCGGGGAGGTAACATTTCGTCTATAACAATTACAGCCTCTCCCTTTCCTGCCCTGCCCCTGTTGATACTTCCCGGGGACACTAAGTCTTGAAGACAGACCTCACTTTCTGTCCTTTGTCACGCATCTTGCAGGAGCCAGAGTTGATGCCTTGGATCGAGCGGGCAGAACCCCACTGCACCTTGCTAAATCAAAGTTAAGCATCCTGCAGGAAGGACTTTCCCACAGCCTGGAGGCCGTACGCCTTGAAGTGAAACAGGTAAAAGAAACAGTCCCATGATGTGGTAAGGTGGTGCAGCCCCTGGCAGTCTCCTGCACACTTTATATAAATACCTGTCTCTAGACTCGTAGCTGCTCTGGGGAGAGTTTGACTTTTTTCTTCTATTTTCAGAGACCCTTCTTTTTCCCAACTCTGATATTTTTGCAGGACCTCTCTTGGCTCTGGTAGGCCAAGGATGCATTGCATGTCTTAACTCTCAGGCTGTATGGAGCACTTTCTTTTCTTCAGCCACCATGTAAGACGGATCCCTTGTGGCAGGAGAGGGACCACAGCATGAGGCTGTAGCCATGGTGTTCACATTCCTGTGTTTCTAGCGCATTCTCCCCTGCTCCAATACATGGAGGCAAGGGATAGGAAAGCGGTCACGGGGCTGCATCACAAATGCATGAGGCGTGAGCCTCACTTCAGGAACCAGACAGGAGCCACAAAGATTTTTTTCATCCCTGGTGCACAAGCAGATCCTGCTGGAGTGGGAAGTTCCTACTCCTCACAGTGAGGGAAGCTGGCTGGCCATAAAGAAGAGCTCGGTGCTTTCAGGGCTAAAGCTTGTGCTTCTTCAGCTGGGCTTGTCTCTCTTCCGTGTTCTTAAACCAGGCACGGGGATTGCGACTAGTCTAACTGTGACTGATCAACGCCTCTGGTGACTCACTGGGCTCCGATGCTGCCACTGGTGCTCTCCAGTTGCTTTGCATGTCTTTTTCTCTGTGGGTCATGGACTCTGCCACATACCGCAGCGTCAAGGTTGTGCTTGGCAATTTAACTGCAATTTAATCTTTCCTGTAAAAACATCCCAGCCTAGTGCAGCAGTTTGCCTCTTATGCTTGTTGGTTTCAGATTATCCAGATGTTGCGGGAATACCTGGAGCGTCTGGGGAGGCATGAGCAAAAGGAACAGCTGGATGACCTCTGCTCCAGGTTGCAGATGACTAGCACAAAGGAGCAGGTAGGCAGCATTGAGCTACTGTGACTCTCACCTATTTGTGTAGTGACTCCTGTGTTTAGGAGGATGCAACTGCTTGAACAAGGTGACATTGAAGACGTGGTTATAGAAGTGCTCTTGCTCACATTGAGTGAAGTGGGCAAGTTACGTGACGACTCGTGACATGTCTTTCAGTTGGAATTCAAAATGCAGAAAGCATCGCTGTGCCTAGCAGCTCAGCAGAAAAGCTGAAGATCAGATGGGCTGAGGGCACGGGCATCTTAAGGCTGGGATCAGCACAACCACACAGGGTTGGAGGGCCCGTTTGGTGGGGTTTTTTTTGTTGTTTGTTTGGGGTTTTTTTTCCCTACAAAAGATTGGTGCTTAGAAACAGGCTTAGAGGAAACAGCCCTGATACCATTGTTGAGTTCTGGGTAATGCAGCAACATGCTTCTATTTTAAAGGACTGGCTAAATTGCATGAGGTGGAGGTCAAGCACTGACCCTTTGAGGAATGGGGAGAAGCTCCCATTGCTTTAGATTAGTACTTGTTTGATTGTGAGGACAGGAGCCCTCCTACACAATTGTGGGACCAAAGGGATCCTGTCCTAGTATAAGCTCAGTGTGAGCATTACTGGCAGTCCTGGTGCAGGGGTGGTTCCGGCTATGTGGGGGTTTCTTCTGTGGTGGTGGGTGACTCTACAGCTGCATTCCCCTGCCTAATGGCCAGCTGTATTCTTCTGGCAGGTGGATGAGGTGACAGACCTCCTGGCCAGCTTCACGTCACTCAGCCTACAGATGCAGAAGATGGAGAAGAGGTAATGGGCTTCCAAATCATCATCCTGATGCAGCAGGAGAAGCCTTAGAGAGAAGAAGAGGAAGCTGAAGCTTGCTTCCCAGATCGCTGAATAAACATTGCTGCCAGCGGCTGTTCCTGCCAGATCTGCTCTCCGGTGGTGCTCAGACTGTCCCCGTGGGTGCTGCCACAGCTGTCCCCTGGGGAGGCAGCAAGCTTTGGACAACAGAGACAACAGAGTGCTGTAGCTGAGACTTTTGGGGGAAAAAAAAAAAAAAGCTGCTCTTCTTTTTATCAGATGGGCTGGTGCTGAATAGGAGACCCCTTCCAGAGATATTCTGCCTTCTCCTAAGCTCTTCATCTTGATGTAGGTGGCGGCTGATGCCATGTGCAGTCACCAGCCCTGACTAGTGCACTCAGCAACTGGCCAACGTCACAGAAATGCTTGGAACGGGCACCTTTTACCACCTCCGCAGTACTTGATTGCATGAGGGAGAAAGTGGATGCTTTGGACAACAGAAGGCTTTGTGCTGCGAGAACACCACGCACTTAATTCTGCATGCTGGCAGCTGAGCAAACGTACTGCCTTGAGAAACACGCACTGAGGCTTAATCCTAACCTTCCCCAGAGCCTGCGGTCAGAGGGTAGAGAATCTGTCTGGTTACAAATGGGTTACAAAGCTTTTAATCACTAGACTAACAGCTTTTACCGACCTTGGTTTTTAAATCACTGCTGCAAGTTAGCGCTTAAATACCACCGTGAAACCCTTGCAAAAAGTACCCAGGTAGACAGCTAGCAGGTCAGAGCTGCCCTGCTACAAGAATAAGGTTTAGGGGGGAGCGTGACTTAGTCCTAGTGCAGTTTTAGGCAGACATCTACATCTTGCAAAAGAAACCCTACCATAACTGACTTCTGTGTTTCCTAGTATTGGTGGTCTCAGGTAACAGGTCCAGTTGCGACAGGAGGTGGCGTGTATTCATCCATATTATTGGGCTGCGATGGAGGTGGATTTACAGGTGCCTCAAACCAAACCCAGAGCTGACCCATATTATGTTTCTTGCTTTGTCATGGGGAGGTGCTGCTCCAGGACCTTGACTGCAGTGTGAGGAATGAGTTGTGACCTCTACTGGGAGCCTGAAGTGATGCAGCTATGAAGGACACGGAATTGCCCATGCTAATCTCTTGCTTCTGCCGCACTGTGGTTGGTGATGAAGATGTAGATAGCTTTGTTTTGGAGCAGGGATCCATAAATCTTTTTGGTAGGGTTTGAGTAGCAGCAGGGTGACAAGAACATGCCCAAGAGCAATCTGAGTTCCCACCTGTGTACGACACTTAAATGACACAGTATGCTGGTGGCAATGCCCATCCCACAGCTTGGGAATCGCTGGTTTGGAAGCGTTCATTCTTAGGATTGAGCTTAACCATACAACAGCCACAGTTTGGAGCATTCTTCAGAGACCTTCAGGTCAGCATGCTCTCTAATATCTGTCCTCTTGTCCAGGAAGAGGCTATGTGGACCTCTGTGTTCAAAGCTGAGATACCAGAAATACACATGGCTTTTAGATGGGTTCATCCATGGGGTACTGGAGGCCATGGCTGGGACTAATGGTCTCGTGGTTTGGCTGGAGCTGTCACTGTGAATACTTGTGCTTGGTTATGATGTGCCGGATGGAAAGGGTACTGAGGGGGTGGGAGACAATCTGACCTTTTGTATTTTGAACTTCAGTAAAACGCTGTCAGCCTTTTCAGACTCCTCAGCCAAGCTACCTCATTTTTCAGAGCGGCTCGTTCCTCCGTCTTTACGTATATTCCAGGCCCCAGGCACAGCACCGGACTTGGTAACTGCTACTTTCAACCCCAGTACCAAAAGTAGAAGTGACAACACAAACTTGTTTGAATTCAAACACCAGTCTGTTTGCAGATCGAAGTGCGTGGTTGTTGACTCACCTTCTGATCTTGACTACCGCAGCCAAGAAATCCAGACTTTTAATCTAGTGGTGTTTTGCAAGGAGGAAAAGCAGCCTTGCCCAGTCTGCACTCCCGCACAAGAATGGAGGTGGTGGGGAGAAGGCGGCTGACCTTGTGCCTTGCCCGTGCCAGATAAAATGGCT
Source organism: Chlamydotis macqueenii (assembly GCF_036417535.1). Classification (NCBI taxonomy): domain Eukaryota; kingdom Metazoa; phylum Chordata; class Aves; order Otidiformes; family Otididae; genus Chlamydotis; species Chlamydotis macqueenii. The sequence continues at coordinate 56,957,042 of NC_141556.1, forward strand.
GTGCTCTGAAGAGATAACAAGGAGATGAGGGGGCTGGGGAGGGACATCGCCTGGGCAGGGCAGAGAATTTCCAGGGTGATTCTTGTGTGGGGAGTGGGTGACCTTTGTATCTAGTGTTTACTCATCTTGCTTCTTCCTGTCTTCACAGCCCACTCTTGGTGTCTGTGTACACCTGTCTGTCACCGCTTCTGCGCACAACAGCCTTGTTGCTGAGGAGACCATTAAGGTGCCCGAAGAGCAGGCAGCTGAAATGCTCTTTATTGCTGCAGTTACCGTAGTTGCTGATGTTGTCTGCTAACTAGACACAGCTTGGAAGCTTTCCTCAAAACCAAGAATACACCTAGCTGGGACTCAGACTGAAGCTTTTAGCCTGAACACATGTGATGTTATTGTCCACAGCTCTTCAGGCTTTTGTCTTGCCTGGCACTGGAGTTTTCATGACTGCTCCTGGCTGTATGCTTGGAGTGGAAATGTTGGGGGTGCTGCAGCCAGACAGGTGCGTTTGCCTTGCTGCTTTTGCAGCACTGCTGTCTCCAAGGGAGACAGCAATTCCCTAGAGACTGCCACAATGAGCTGGGGTAAATAAAATGAGCAGGCTTATAGGAAGTTTTGCCACTGCTTTAGCAAGTACAGCAGATAAGAAAGAGAAAAGGGGATCTAGTTTTCAGGGAGGGGGGGAGAAAGCATAATGTAGGAATCACTGCAGTCGGTTCTGCTTTCCTGCCTTGGGATTGAAGCACTGGGCTGCTGAGAGCCATGTCATGTGTTTGGCACTGGACTGAGAAAAGTTTTAGGTTTCTTTGCGTCAGCTGGTCATGCCAAAGCCTTGACTGCCATGCTGTGCTCAGCAGCTGTATCTCGAAAGAGTTACATGTTGAGGGGGGAAAGAAGGAAAGAAAAGGTTCCAGGGGAGGAGAGTGTGGCTTCACGCTGCGCTGAGAGCTGCTCACTGGCACTGTCTGTTTTTTCTCCTGCTCCTGGCCTAGAGTCTTTGGCCTCTCCCAGCAGCTTTTCCCCCTGCCCTAGCACCCTGGGCCACAGCTAGGGTGAGGTGTGAGGTGGTGGTAGCTTTCTGCATCTCCCAGAGGTGTCTGCTGCAGTAATGAAGAAAGAAAACAGTAGCACAAGTTTCCCTCTGCTATTTGTTTTGCCATTAAACTGAGTCCAACCTCCTAATTTTCCTTGTGCTACACCATCAAACACACCTTCCAGGTCCCTTTCTCAAGCAGTGGAGCATTCCCCCACCTTGGGGCCACAATGTCAACCAGGACTTGACCCAAGGCCTTCCATCCCCCTCTCTGATGCCTGGCCTCTACATACACCCCATTTCCTCCCCTCAGTCAGAGCACAGCTCTGCAGTGATATGCTGAATCTCCAGCTACTGAACCCAGTAGCCAACCTCCCCATCTTTGCAGCCACTGCTGTACTGTAAAATGCAACCAAAACCAGCCAGGTTGAGGATCTGGCTCATCCGGGCAATGGAGACTGAAAACCTGCTTGCGTCTCACTGAGGACCCAAAGCAGAAACAATAGCCCTGAACAAAGCCTCCCAACAAAGCTGCATGGATGTTATTAAGCAAAAGGCCTTTCTCTGAAGCAGCCACGCGCCCATCCAAGCGAATGCAAAGCGCACACTGCAGTAAGCGCAAACATCAATAATCTCTGAAATAATTAAACTCTAGGGTATCGAGCTAACATCTGAACTCCATTACTTCCTCCACCTTTGCCTTTCTAGCAGACTCCAAATCCATCACTGTAATTGTCTGTGCTGCTGAAGAAACCCCATGAAGCATCTCTGGCAAGCCTCCCACCCTTTCATCTGCTTTCTCCACTCATTCCACGAGCAAGACAGATCTCTTCTCCTCTGTCATGGAAAGGTACTTGTGGAAAGATGCCTTCTTTGTGCACTGTGCCACGCCAGCATGGGGGAGCAGCCCTGGGCAGCCTGAGCTCGCCCACAGGGAGACTAGGTGGAAGAGCCAGCAGTAGTGATTAAGGAGATGATAAAGGAGATAATGGCTTTTTCCCCTCTGAGAGGGGAAGAGAGCATGTGGTTGTAGGAAGAATTAAAATGATCAGCTGGCAAGCCGCTAAGACTGGTCATGGATTGGGAACCAGCAGCTAAACCCAAAAGCAAACAAGAAGCATTCCATATAGCTAATGGTACGTGCCCTGGCCACCCCTGTCACACCGGTATCTCTCTGGCCAGCAAGGCTGTCTCGCCACGAGGTGCATTTGCAGTGCTGACCTGCCTATTTGCAGAGTGTCTGTTCCCGTGAGCACAAGGGCAGCGCTTGAGCCCATTTCTCTGCCAGGGAATGAGAAGCCATCTTTGTAACAGCTTCCCCTGATTTTTCTGCCTCCCCCAGCCCCACGTGTGTGCAGGCAGGGAAACCCCCACCAAGGCTACCAGATGCACACATGAACTTCTTGAGACCTAGGTCTGAGACCTCCTGGCAGCATCAGCCTTGTGGCTTGCACGCCGAGGAGATGCCAGGCGCCAGAACCGGCACGCGACTGGCAGGACTAAGTTGCTCCTCAGAGGGTGGCTGTGCCCAGCTTGCGGGGGAACTGGCACCAACCACTAGCCACAAAACCCTGACCTGCCCTTGTCTGTCCCCTTCCCCCTGTGCCAGCTCCCAGTGTGGCTACATTCAGCCGGTGTGGCAAATCGGCCGCTGCAGAGTTAAAGCCAAGCTCGTCAGCCAGAGCGATGACAAGTAGGAAAGAAAATATAAGTGAGGAGTCGTTAATTAAGGCGAGAAGCTGGGAGCAGAGACCGTAGAATGCTAATAAGTCTGGAGGGGAGGCTGTGTGGAAAGCAGCAAGCAAGCTCCTTCAGCTTTAATTAAACCTGGTCCTGTATCAAGGACATGACACCTTTTCTGCAGCTCTGCCTTTGAGCTGTGAAACCAGCTGGAGCATGTACGCTGTTACTGGGTAGACAGGAATTCCCTCTTGGCTCCAGAGCCTCCCCAAGCCAGGCTCAGCGTCTGCCATTCCCGCTCACGTGCTCCCCAAAATTGGGGCTTAGCATGAGGCAGAGCTTAGGGATGGGAGCCAGGGCTTGCAGACACTTGCCTTGCTAAATGCACCTTCTCCCTGAGGTTTTCTCCCTGTCTTCTCTGTCGTGTGTTATTTAGGCTTTACCCCAACATGCAGCCGTCAGTCCTGACCTCATCCACTCCCTTTGCAAGCCAGGACCAGGAGGAGCAGGACCAGGGGTGAGCAACAGCCCAGCCACGAGTGGGCAAGAACAGGCAGCGCCCGGCTGCATCACTGCTTCTGACCACCATTCCCTTCTCCTTCCAGTACTTTGGGCTGTGAAGTGGGGTCTCACACCCAGAAATGATGCGGATATTAGTGTCACCTCGAGGCTGCTTGCAGCCATGCGAGCTGGCCGCCAGCCATGGCATCGCATGCAAAGGGTGGCTGCAGGACTAACCATCCCTGGGATGGTGGGCAAAGCACGCCGGACACGTTTCCAAAAGGCATCAGCCGCAGAGAAATGGCAGCCGCCACAGAGGAAGGGAGCCGGAGTGATCAGAAACAATGATAGGAGATGAGGAAGGCTCAAGGTGCAGAAAGCAACATCGAATGCTTGACTGGAAAAAGAAAAATAATTCCCAGCGCAGAGCTTTGGCTAGCCTCCGCACGGGAAAAGGGGTGTCCTTGCAGCTGAGCTCTAGCAAGCTGTGCAGCAGCTTGAGCGAGGGTTAGAAATACCACGTCACCTGGGAATTTGAGGAGCAGGCAGAACACAGCAGTAAGGGAAGATTTACGCAGGCAGAAGCAGGGGACAGAAAGAGAAGAGTAATAATGGGGGGGCGGGGTTTATGGCTCTGCTCCTGCACATCACAGTTCTGCAAGCCCCTTGCTGACTGACGTCCCCCAGCCCCGCCATACTATGCCTACAGTGCTGAGAGCATCAAAGGGCAAGGATGGGACCAAAAACCCTTTTCTTTTGACTGCAGCCTCCAGCTGCCTTCCCGGTCCCGTGGTGCATGGAGGCAAGTGAGGTCGTCAGCGATTTCACAGCCCATGCAGGGCTCAGGACACCACCAACAGGGCTGCGCAGCCTCCAGTGACTCTGCATCACGCTGGCAGTTGGGTCCCGCTGATCTGCGGGCTGGCAGTAAATGGCTTCTCTTTGCCAGCTGGGGCTCCCCACCATTAGCTCCCCTGCTGTTTTAATTAGTTAGAAAGTGAGGAGTGCGGTCCCCGCGGATTTCCAGGCTATGGAGTCTGCCATAGCACCCAGTTCTTGTGTGTCCGCCTGGAAAGTTGGCCTGTAGGGCTTTTCCAGGAGGGATATCTCCATGCACACGGTGGCTGGGGACAGTGAGGCGGGGGGAAGCAAACTGCCGTGGAAGGAGAACCATCTGCCCCATTCAGGGCAAGCATGTTCACTCTGAAACCTGCTGCTGCTGTGACCGTCTCTAACCATTTTGCAGCTTCAGCGTGGAAGTCTGGAGTGTCCCACAATGTCACTGCTTTCACTAAACACTTTCTGCCAAGCTTTTCCTCTTTCACCTGCTCTTACGGCATTATGGGTGAAAATCTGCTTCATTTTAAGAGTTACACACTTAGGAGCCACACAGCACTAATTAAACGCCATATGTAATGAAGGAAAAGGAGAGCTGTTGCAATCATGTAAATTTTACTGTAAATATTGAGCTGGGATGGTGGGAGGTCTGATGATTTGCTGCTGAGGCATCCCAGACCTGGCTGTGGGATTGTGGAGGGGGTCGCTGAAGAGCTTTTTGAGGCTTGAGCTCCGTTACTGGGTCTGAATGAAGGAGCTCATCTCTTTCGCTGCCAGCAGAAAACTGTCTCAGTGCAGATAAGATGCAGGCCTGATAATCCTGGCCTCTCCTGGGGGAAAGTGAAGCCTCTGGGATGTGGTCAGGAAATGTGATGCTGAGGGAGGCTTCTCCCTCACCCCTCACCACAGAGGTCCTCGCACGGGCTGGTCCCTTTCCCTTCCTCAGGGCTTGCCTGGCGAGCAAAAGCAGTCCCTTTTCCCCCTCCTGGTCTCTCAGGTGACCTGTCTTTGTCCTCTTCCTAGTGCTTCTTCCTGATCTTGTCCTACAGCGTCACCAAAAGCTCCCAAGCCACAGGGTTGAGGCTCAGAGGCTAAGCCTGTGCTGGCAAACAAAGCAGGATCCGTCCAGCTTGCACTCACAAGCCAGGCGAGCGCACACAGCTTGTGTCCCCACAGCAAAGCTCTTGTGTCCCTGTGGAGGACGGCCTCAGGTGGCTGTGGTTACCTGCGGCACATGGACTTGGCACACCGGGGAAGCTGAGCACCCTGCTTGGTCCCCCTCCCCTCTCCACTCGTGTCATGACTACGTGACAAAATGGGAGCTGCGTGAAGACAGCCACGTGCCCGGACCTGGCTCTGCCAGGCACCGTAGCAAATCACAGCATTGCAGCAATGCAAATCCCACCGGCTCCCTCCCTCACATGTGCGCTACACTGATCAAAGGCCTTGCTTGCTGGTGTTTTTCTGGGCTTCTCTGGCAGCCTGAAATGCAGAAAAAATGCTGGAAAAAGTTGCCGTGGGGCTGGGGTCCAACACAACTGAGTGATGCTCACCTCAGCTCCCTAGCAGCATGACACTGCTGAGGTGGGGAGAAGACTCCTGCCAAAATGTGGGTGCTCTGCCAGCACATTGCTCCACGCCTCCCTCATGCCCTTTTGTCCTTCCTTCTGTCCTCTGCTTCTAACCACTCACTTCACTCTGCCTCCTCACCACTGCTTTCTGTCCCTGTGGATGGCTCCTTCCCAGCCCCACACATTTCTCATTTATATTGCCCCTCCTCTCACCATCCCTCCTTTTCCCTCTGTCTGCTCAGTCCCCCTCTCCTACAACTTTCTGTTGAACACCAGCAGTGCTGGATCCATCTTAAAAGCCTCGGAGTTGCTTCTCTTGTACACTTCTGCAGTGTCTGCAAAGTCAAAAAAAAAAGCAAATGATGCCCTGCTGGTGACTTGGGGCCACCAGACTGTGGTCAGACGGTTCATACTGCCTCCACCGCCTCCAGCCCAAACTGCAGAGCCCTGCACCAGCCTGAGATTGTATCCAGAACACAGCAAACACAGCAGGGAAAGGAAATTACTGGGTTTTATTCAGGTCAAGCAGGGGAGAAATTCCAGCACTTTCTGGTGAACATGATTTTTGTCCCACCACGCCATTCCTGTGGCACTTCCCATCCTTCTCATGGTCAGGTCGCGGGGATGCCTGGCCCCGCTGCCGAGTGTCGTTGAGCTGCTACCTCAGACAAAGGCTCCTCCACAGCTGCTCTGGGCAGCACGGACAGAGCCGGGGAAAGTTTCGCTTCCAGGCAGACGTGGGTCCCACAGCGGAGGCCATCTTGGAAAATGTCCCAGCTTGCTGAGCAGTGTTGGCCTCATGCTCTCCTAGAAACCCGTTCCATCAGGTAGAAAGGGGCACTGAGGAGGTAGGATAGAACTAAGTGCACATGGGTCTGTTCCTTTCTCCTTTGCCTTACCACAACTGTCACCTGGCTCCACAGCTCATTTTGCAGCTTAGCTACTTTCTTCTGCTCTGCTGACGGTCATCGATTCACTCACAATCATCACCATCATGTGGAAAAAACTGTCTGGCCAAGTCAGTAAACCACACACATGGGGCTAATATCGATGAATAATGTCACTGCTCAGAGAGCAACAGGTCCTTCCGCCCCAGAAGGAAGGGATGAAACTCTGAGTAGCAAGCAAAGATCAAAGAGGAGGCAGCAATCCCTCAGGAATTTGCCAAAGGCAAACAGAAAGTAAGCAGAGGTGCAGATTGGGTGGAACAATGTGGTGGAAGGAGGAGTTAGCAGGTTTGTTCAGGAAGAACTGGGGATGGCTATCAGGAAATATTTCTGAACTGCAAGCGGCGTTAGGAAGTGGGGCAGTGTCCTGCAGGATCTGCTTGCAAGAGCTAAAGCTAGGTGAGACAGAGCTTTAGGAAACATCCTCCGATGAGTACTTCTGGTGGGGCAGGGTGGAGAGAAGAGACTGGACAGATGGTCCTTTCCTCCTTGAACTTCAGAGAAGCCACAGGTGCAGAGGGGAGGCACGCAGAGGTGTCAGCACGCAAGCCTTTCCCATCTTCACCTGCTGTGGCATAAATCATTTGGGTACAACTAGTGAGTGCTGCACAGTTCGTGTCATCGAGCTGTTGGTACGTATGTTTGACTTCCTTGTACATCAGCCAACGTGGCAAAGGTCATTTGATCTGGATGCAGGTGCTAGGGAAGGGGATGGAGGGGGACAAGGGCTGCCCCCAGCCCATGGGAAAAGGTTATGTGGGCAGGGGACAGCATTTGACTGCTTGGGGCTGTCAGGGAGAGGCTGCTAGCCACCCTATTCACACTCAGGTCCCCGTGCGCTCTCTCCACCCTTCCCACCCATGCTCTGATGTGCTCTTAACAGCCTGGGTTTCCTACCAGGACATTTTCATTTTGGTTGTCTCCCTCTTAGAGCTTGAAGGTGCTGCACAAAATTAGCAAGTTGGGGAGCTGGGAAATGGAGGCGTTAAAACCTGTTGCAGGAATGCCACCCAGGTCACCTAGCATCACATTAATGTGTCCCTCCCTCCATTCTGCATCTGTATGGGTGGATTGTGCCATTCCTATATGAATGCTGTGGGCCAGTGAGTGAAGGTGAGTGGGGACAATGGGTTAACCATTGCCACAGAATCTTTTGGTGGCTCTGCTGCATCATTCCCCTCTGCCCCACATTGTTCTGCCTGTTTGGGAATGAAGTGGCTACTCACTGGCTGGAAAACAGGTTTCTTCACTTTGTTCACCTGTAGTGAACAGTCAGAAGCTCCTGAGTTCCTCTTGGAGGGGTCATGGCTATGGGATGGCCAGGTGTTGCCAAACTTCCCTCTTCCAGTAGCTCCTTCTGAGCAGAGACCATGGTATCTTGTAGCTGGTGAGTCCATGCTCTGACATGGCTGGCACCTTCAGGGTCCCTCTTCCTAGTGTTCTGCTCTGGGACCTGGGTCACCTCAGTGTTGCCTCTGTAGAAACCTCTGGTGCTGTTGGTGAAACCTTTGCCCACATTGACCACATGGACTTTCTTTCCAACTCTCCTCTTCTTTTTCCTGGTCTTGTTCTGGAAGAAGAGACAGGTGAAGACCTTCTTGAAACGCTTGCGAAAGTGCTTGGAGATGAGGGCGTAGACGATGGGGTTGAGGCAGGAGTTGGCGTACGAAAGGCAGTGGGAAGCCAGGCGGCAAGCGTAAGTGGCTCGGTTGAAGGGGAAGTGGCCAAACCAGAAGCACAGGATGACCAGGTGATGGGGTAGCCAGCAGAGGCAGAACAGAATGGCCACAGCCACAATCATCTTGGTGACCTTACGTTTGGCCTTCCGGGATTCTGAGGTCCTTTCAATGGGGTCTACGGACGTCCACAGGAACTTGATGGTCCTGGCATATGCCAGGCTCACCACAGTCACAGGCAGGAGGTATCCAAAGACAAATGTGAGAATGTCCAGAATCTTCCGGCGCTGGTCCTCCCAGATGGGGACGCAGATGGGCACCCCGTGGTAATGGACAATTTGGTAGTAACTGAGGTAAGGCCCCGCAAAGAGCAGCGACAGTGACCAGATTGCTACAATGGCCACTCCTGCATTTCGGGAGGTGCGGAGATCCCGGGACTTCAGTGGATAGCGAATGGCCAGGTACCTGGTGAGGAAGCGAACGGGAAGGAGGGAGCAAACAACATGGGTGAGATGAGGTATCACTCCTGCCCTGTGGAGCTGCCATCTGTGCACCCCTTTCCATGCAGTCACCCAGCTCTCCCCCTCCCCACCTCTTGGTAGAGAGGGTTAGTGACTTCACATAGAGATCAGGGCCATCCCGACAGCAGGTTTGGGATCTCTGTCACCCAGTCTACTGTGGTAGCTCAAGAAGGGCAAGTAGCATGCCTCTTGAACCAGGGAAGAGAAGAACAGGAGCAGGACCCAGAGGGCTCCGTGTTTCTCCTGTGGTGTGTTGCTGATCTGGAACTTTTGCTGTTCTTGGTTTTGCATGGTGGACACCAAACCTCAGCATGTGCCTGCACTCCTCTTCCCCAAGTCAGGGCTGAGTAACCAGGCTGAGAGCTTGGCTTGGTGCTGGGAGACAGCATATGGAGCTGGAGAGGCTAGCTCTGCTGGCCTCGCCTCTGGGGAAGCCCTACCTGCTTCTTACAGAACACTCGACAGGATAAGGACTGGCCTTTCTTGCACCCTTTAGCTCAAGGGTGGGAAACAGGTTGTCCCTGAGCTGAGGGACTCAAAGGGAAGGGGCCACTTACCTGTCAATGGAGACAGCAGCCAGGGTGAAGCTGCTAGCGTACATGGTGAGGTAGATCAGGAAATGCACAGCCTTGCAGGCAAAGGCCCCAAAGAGCCACCCGTCCAGGGTGTAAATGGTGGCCTGGAAGGGGACGCAGCAGACAATGAAGCACAGGTCAGCCATGGCAAGGTTAAGGATGAAGAGGTTGGTGGTGTTGTACTTGATTTGGCCATTCCGCAGCAGCACGGCCAGCACCAGCCCGTTTCCCACAGTGCCCAGGAGGAAGATGAGGGAGAAGATGATGGGCACGATAAACCCTGCGGCTCGCAGCTCCAGGCTATCAGAGGAGGCATTCCAGCCTCCCGGCATCTCCCCATCTGACTGTGGGGACCTGCGCAGGGAGAAAGGGAGACAGCACCTGTGCCACCTCCGCCCCGGAGCTGGCTGCTCCTTCCTCCCCGTGCAGCAGTTATGCTCCACAGAGGAGAGGCGACTAAGGGCACCTTTTCCTGATGCTGAGAGGCGGTCACAGCTTGGATGGTGCTAGGTAGGAGAGAATGGCGGGAAGACCTCAGGGCTGCCCGAAACACAACACAATGACCATTGCGAAGGAGCGTATTATTACCGCAGCTCAAGGTATTGTGATTTGCTGCAAAACTTCCTCCAGCCCTGAGCAACACCGTGTTCAGCGCCAGCAGCCTATCTCCTAATGAGCCTTCCCCGGGTTGCACTATCGTTAGAACAAGTTGTCCTTCGCTGAGCAGCAGCCAAGAGGGAAAGACACTGTTATCTAGCAACAGTTAACATGCAATTAACTCTTTTTTGGGTCATGCAAGCTCCTTCACTCCATGCTCCCCCCATCCCTCAGCTCACACCACTTCTCCTTTCTAGCAGCCCCCGTCTATCATAACAAAAAGTCATCTCTGCTTCTCTAGCCCTGCGGTCCCCCCTGTCCTACTGGTAACTATCTGGCTCCTCCATCCAGCCCTGTGGGAGCTCCTTGCTCGAGCAGAGGACCTTGGTCTCCCTCTGGGCATGCACCTCACACGTAGGCTGTGGGGCATCTCTGGGCACCGGCGTGCCCCTGCTTAGGGAGCCCGAGGCGACCTCTCAGCTTGGAAATCCAGCACTCACCTCTGCGAGGAAGGGCCTGTGGCTTTGTTGCTTGCTTGGGAGAGACCTCCGGTCCAGTCTAGGCAGTGGTGGTGGGGAGAACGCGGGCCACTGAAGATGTCTGGGCAGTGCCGCTGTTACCCCTGCCTGCTGCTCCACTGCTCTGCTCTCTCTTCTGGCTGCCACACAGTCTATCTCCTTCTGGAGCCCCTCTCCTCTCTCTCTGACTCCCCCTTTTCCCTCCCTCTGTTCTTGCTGCCGATCCATTGATCTCTCCTTGTTTTTTTTTCCCCTCTCCCTGAGGTTGGGTTTGGAGTTAACTCCTCTCTGCCCAGCCTTCCGGCAGGCTCAGCTGCTCCCCGCTCCAGTGAGGAGGGGGCAGTGGAGAAAAAGCCTGCTGCTCTCCGGTGGGAGAGGGAGGATGGAGCAGGGCAGGGTCCTATGGACCCCAGTGGGATTTCCTCGATGCTGGGTATTCAGGACGTATGGCCAAAAACCTCCGGGGAACATAAGTATTCCACCACGGTGATCCTGACCCCTGCTCCATCCTTGGGATATGGGTCTAAACCCTCTGGAGCACAAGCAATTAATTGCTATTACTAGCTTTTATTAATTAATTGTTAGTAGCACGGCACAGAGCAGATCATGTCTCTCCCACAATGTCTGACCTGGGGAAGAAGGGGAAAGCAGGTTTTGGTTTCCATCCAGCAGTGGATGGGGCCGAGGCACTGCAGTGTGGGGAGGGAGGACAAGCCATCCAGAGAGGCCATCTCCAGAGGTTCAGCTTCCTCACCACTGCCTAGGACAGCACATGTGCCAGCTGAGGGGTGACAGTGACCCACGCAGCCCTCCTGCCTCGCCACCGTATCCAGCCCCGCGATGGGACCTGTGCCCTGCAGACTTCCAGGTGCGCAGAGGCTGAGCACAGCTTGCCAGTCCTGGGAAGGCCCAGCAAGACCCAAAGGCCACCAGCTTCCCTTCACTGGGAAGGTCCTGGACGCCTCTTCTAACGACGGGGCAGGATGTGGAGGAGGAGGAGCAGGCGCTGGCCCCATTGGTGGCGCTCCTCAGCCTGGCTGGAGGAACGGTGCATCCTCCCCTCCTTGTCTGTCCCTCTGATGGGAGGGAGCGAGGTGTCCCTGCCGGTTTGCTATCAGCCGCTGTAACCAGGGAAAAGGGGAAGGCCATGCCTTGGGACGCAGCGATAACCCGGGGGATGCGGCGGAGCGAGAGAGCCCACAGCCTGGCACAGCCTGTCGCAGTGCCGCTTCGTCATGGAGGGTCCCCGCCGTGGCTGCTTCCTCCTCCTCCTCTGCCTGCTCCCACCACCGGCCACCCTGGGCCCACCGCCGCTGCCAGAGGAACCCCGGGAGCCACTGCCGCCACCATCTGGCACCGCTGACCCTACTACCCACCTGCTGCGCGGCCGCCCCTCGGCCCCGGTGAGGCCCTACAGCCTCTCACTCTCCCCTGATGACTACCACTACTCCCCAAAACCCCGGCACCTGCGGCCCGGGCGGCTGCGCCGGCTGCTGGGCTTAGCCTTCAACCCTTTCTGGATGGCGACCGAGGAGCCCCGAAGCCGCAATGGCAGCGTCCCCGAGGAGAACCTGGAGGCCCTGAGCCGGGATCTGGCGGAAGGTGCTGGGCGCTACCGCCGCAAGCTATGGCGGGAAGCAGAGGGGCTGGAGCTGCCCACCCTGCTGCCCCCCGTCTTGGGGCTGCCCCCCGAGCTGGCGGGGGCTGTGGCCCGCCGCCTGCGGCAGTGGCTGGTGGAGCAGGCCGCCTGCCGCCTCACCTCCGCCTGGGTTGACCTGGGACCCGTCTTTTGGCCCCGCTGGGTGCGCCACACCGCCTGCGAAACCGGCCCCCCTGGCTGCTCCTGGCCCCCCGGCATGACCTGCCGCCCCGCGCAGCTCACCCACATCAAGCTGCTGGCCTGGCACTGCTGGGCCCCCCGGCCTCCCGGACCCCCGCACTGCGCCTGGCGGCAGATCCCCTACCCCGTCGTGGCCGCCTGCAAATGCTCCTGCCGCTGAGGGGGAAATGGGAGGGGGGCTGTGGAGAGACCCCCCCCCAGCGCCTATTCTTGTAGCCAAACAGCCTGAAAAGGCGAGTGGCCACCTGGACTCACCCTTCGGGGATGGGACGGGGGGAAAACCCCCCAAATGGAGAAATAAACCTCCAGAAAGGAAGTGGGGATGGGCTGCAAGCATTGCTGTTTCTCACCAAAGCCCCCAGGTGGCGGGGGGCGCGGCTGCTTCGCCCCTTGCCCACCAGTGCATTAGCACTGGTGGAGACCCTTGCACGGCATTTATCTCCAGCAAAGGATGCAGATTGGGAAAATTGCGGCACCTGACAGCAGGTTTGGACCCCATTTGCATCAGCCCCAGCGGACTCGGTCCAAGCTGGGTCATCCCTGTCTGGGCAGGGAGCGAGGGCAGAGAGGTGCCGGCAGGGAAGGGGTAGAGGGAGGTGGGTTACAGCTCAAGGTGGACATGGTGTCATGGAGAGGGGCTGGAGGGTGTTAGCGGAAAGGGGGGCAGGTTTGGGGCTGTGACAGAGCAGCCCGGCGAGGGGGGAAGAAGCTGGGGAGGGTCAGGGGCACAGGGCTGGAAGCATCCGTTGGGGTGGGTGTGCATGGAAATGGGATGGGATGGGACAGTCCCCTACTTTGAGGCACAACAGGAGAGATGGAGATCCCACACCTACCCCACATGGCGTAGAGGGTAGCAGCTGGGGACTGGGGAGCACAGCAGAGCAGCATACAGGTCTGGGGTGCAAGCCCGGGGCAAGAACTGCATCCTTGAAAAGTGGCATCTGCCTCTACATTTCAGCCAGCAAAAAGTCCTCTGCTTTCTGGGCTAAAAGCTGCAAAGAGCTGCGGATCAGACCTAGGTTTGCAAAGCCTTGAAGAAATAAAAGAGCTGGAGGCTTTGCCTGGGAACGCGGTATTAACGTGACGCCTGCAGCGGATGGGCACTGCATTATTCATCTCTAGCGTGCCGTCGCCTGACCTTCCTGCCTTCCCTGGGACCTGGCGCTCTCCACGCCATGCAAACCGCAGTCTGCTGCAGAGCTTGGCCTTGGATCGGGCAGAGAGGCAGCCAGAGCGCAGAGTGGGTTGGTTGCCGAGGGGGCCTGGGAGAGATGGAGGGGAGAGGGAGGTCAGGGGTTGAGGAGAGGAGGGGGAGCCCACGTGTGCCAGCAAGAACAAGTGCGTGCATCGCAGGGGAGGGAGGCGGCTGCTGCTCTTGCTTGCGGCGGAGCAGGGAGACATCTATATGGCTGTTCTCCCATTGAGGGGGCACTTAAAAGCTGGAGGAGGGTTAAGCTGCTTGGGTTGGCTGCCCTGAGCGGAGCAGAGACGTCAGCAGGGCTGCCTGCGGGAGCCATGGGGAGAGGGGGAGGCCTGGGCTGGGAACCAGCAAGAGGGAGGTGGAGGGGAGCATGGTACAGGTGTGCAATGGAGGTGTGCAAGTGGTGGGGGGCAAGGGGGTGCACGCGCATGGGGCTCAGAACACTAGTGATTCAGTTTAGGGACTCAAACCCCCTGTACCAGAGCCCATCTGGATGAATCTTCATCTCTTCCAGATTGCAAGAGGGGCTTAGGCACAACCCTCCCATGACATTCCCCATTTCCAAAATACTGCCTGTTGACAAGAGGAAAGGGTTTGCAGCAACACGAAGGCCACACGCAGGGGGAACTCCATGTCATACTTTATCAGCAGGCTGAGCTCAGGGCCCTGTGGAGATGGAAAATTAAATAAAATCAGCACACAGCTACACTGCCAGGTGCTCTAACAAGGTCTGGCGGCAGTGCATTTCTACGGAAATGCATTTCTGCCCTGCCCTCTGCATCCCGTAAAGCCCTGCAACCCTGGATTCACTTCTGTAATCTTCTGCAGTGGCTCTGGTTCAGGTCAGACACATTATCGCCCTGTAGCTTGCTCCCTGTCTGCCTAACAGCAGGTAGCATTTTCGGAGCAGGTCTTTGCTGAGGTGACCCAGTGCTCTGGCACCCAGGCACGGCACTCCTTTATTTTGGCTGGAGTCTGTCCCTGCAGGCAGCTGGTACTCAGTTCAGCACATGGGCAGACAGCAGGACACACATGATTCCTCATCTGGAGCAAAACCAATGTAAACAAAGCAATCCTGAGAGATGCCCAGGACCAACTTGTTCCTGCTCGTGTGCTAAATCGCTACCCCAGCATGGCTTGGAGGAACAAATCCACAGATCCCAGCCTGCTCTGTGTTCTCTGCTGTGCGAAAATTGCAGCTGATGGAGGAAAATTACAGGTTTCTGTCACCTGCTCTGCCCCTGGCCTCAGCCCCAGGCAGATGCCGGCCATCTCGCTGTGCTGCTGGTCTCTGCTGCTTTGGCTTGCCCGCTGCCCAGTGGCCTCTCTGGGGAGAGGTGCAGCTCCCAGGGCAGGTTTGAGAGCACCGCAGGGATGGGCAAAGCATTAGAGCTGGCCCTAGGGAACCAAGCAAGCCTTGCACCCAACACCCAAAAGCAGGAAGACGAAAAAGGAGGACCAGAGCTTTGGCCAGCCCATGCCCTTTTTCTCAAACCAGATGCCGGTGGCACAGGTTGCCAAGGGCTTGGGAAATTCCCCTGCCTTGGTGGGGAACTAGAGCAGGTAGATCTGCTGGAGTGATGCTGCTGGACCCACAGGACAGGTGGAGGAAGCAGGTGACCTCAGGCATACCAGAAATAATAGGGAGAGAGCAGGAGCTGTGGCACTTCAGCACCTGGACTGAAGCTTCATTGAAGACACAGCAGAGTGTCAGGTCACAGCAAGAGAGGACAGGGATGGGCTGCAGCTCCCGGATGAGAAAACGAGTCAGACAAATATCCGCTGCACTGCAGGACGCCTTTAATGACACAAGAGCTGGTTGCCAGCGCCACTGCCAGCACGCTGCAACAGCCACAGCCTCCCTGCAGGCTGTAACATCTTGAGGACTGGTCCTGCTTTTGGCAGTGTGCTGCTCTAGCCTTTTCCCCCAGCACAGGCACTTGGACGTGGGCAGAGGGGGGGTGCTGGAGGAGGTGTTCGCTAGCCCCTCAAGGTAGTGCTCCGTGTTTCCGTCCCACCTCGGTGAAAGCTTCCACGCAGCGGTCAATGTCCTCATCACTGTGCACAGCCGAGATCTGGACCCGGATGCGCGCCTTTCCCTTGGGAACCACGGGGTAGCTGAAGCCGATGACATAAATGCCTGGGGAGGAAACACACGGAGAGTCAGAGCTGGCTGGGAGGGAAGGAGGCTGAGGTGGTATGGGTGGTAGAAAGGCTTTTGGATCCTCCCTCCCTTCTCAATAACCATTTCCAGGCTTCAGAATTTTCAAGTGGCATCTGCTCCCAAGCATGGAAATGATGGTTAGGGCTAGTGATGGGGATGGAGTCCAGCATAGCAGGGCAAGAGGGCTAATGTAAACTCCCCCCCACCCGAAAAGAGAAAGGAGGTGAAGCCAGCAACGTCTGGGGGAGATCAGGAGGACATTTGCAGATGGAGATAACAGAAAAAAAACAGATTTCATGCAGGAACATCCTCTGGAGGAGGGACGGTGGTGGTATCACCACTGGCTGTCCTTTCCCTCAAGGTATGTGTCTGCATCCAGAGCTCCCTCCCCAGTTCACCTCGGTTCAGCATGTCCTCAGCCATCACTGCAGCCAGCCGAGCATCCCCAAGCATGACAGGACAGATAGGGTGGTCTTTCCCCAAGATGGTGAAGCCGGCTGCTGTCATCTTGCTTCTGAACCTGTTGAAGAGAATGAGAGGATAAGTAAAACCTTGTCACCCCTGTCCCACACACAGGCACATCCTGCCATTGCCCCTGAGCATCTCCCTGGCCGTGACTTGCAAATTGCCTTCACAGTGGTGTAACACAATCAACACAAGTGGACAACTCATTCCTTATGAACCTCTCCCCCTGTTCCCACCCCAGCATGGGCCCCTCACCGTTGGGTCTTGGCAGCCATGGACTGTGCAATGGCATTGCTCTCCATGAGGAGGTCCAGGGCCTTGGATGCACAGCCCACCACGGCGGGGGGCAGGCTGTTGGAGAAGAGGTACGGGCGGGAGCGCTGGCGGAGCAAATCAATGAGGGGTTTGGGGCCAGTTGTGTACCCACCTACAGACAGAGGAAAGAGAAATGGACAAGGCACTCTAGGGTGACCTGTTCAAAGGGGCCCCCTCGATAAAACCAATCTGCCACCTACAGCAGGAATTTCAGTACAAACCAGGCCTAAAAGAATCACAGCTGAGGCCTTTTATCAAAAGTTTCTACTTTGACCCCAAAGGCAAATGCAGAGGGAAGATGTCATTGGAAGGAGCACATGGCAGGACCTCCCTTGACCCTGCAGCAGGGTCCCAAACTGATCCTCATGCCATCAGTAGAAGAGGACAAAGTGTATTTGTTGCTCCATCTTTAGGCAGAGGAAGGAAACATCAAAGCGATGCTGTGGCGCTCTTTAGGGCACAGAGGGCCTTGGACAGGCAAATGTCTTCACCTGCAGCTCCTCCAAGAGCTTTTCCCAGAGTGGAGTTGATGATGGTAACTTTGTCCATCACTCCCAGGAGCTCATCGCTACCCCTGTAGAAAAAAGAATGTCACATGGTCAGCTGTGCCAGCACACACCAGGGAAGCTGCTCTACACCTGATGCCTCAAAGGAAACAAAGCACCACCAGCCAGGTCTCTGGTGTCCCTCCTTCTGGTAAAGGAAAAACATCCCCCTCTGGTAGTTCAGCCTAAGTGTTGACCTTCCCTTCTCCTGCAGAAAGGGTAAGCTGGGTTCTCCTGAGTAAAAGCATGGGTTCTTCATCCCTTACAGATGGGAGAGCGCTGAAATCTCCCACGCAGATGTTTAATAGTCCAAACAGTGCGTTAGCTGTCAACACAGGTCTTGCACACGCCTCTGACATGCCACACCATTAGCATGCACCAGGGAAAAAACGTTGCCTGGCTAGAGCAGCTGACGTCCTCTGAGGTGGGCAGTGCACATCACTGATGTGCTGTCCTAAATGCCCACAGGCCAAAAGCACCCATGTCAAGATATATGCTAGTGAAACCAATCAGATGTGGCAAACACGCTCTGCAGCTTCATGTCCTCTAGCCCAAAAAGGCAGGATAGGGAATGGCCACCCAGCTTCGCTGTTTGCTCCCTTGAAACATAGTGTTGTAGACAACAGCATCAGGTTCACCCTGAAACTAGCATAACTCATGAAGCACTCGGTAACCGTTCTCTCTTCCTCAAGCCGTTGTGCACTTACACACCTCAGAGCAGTTAAACAGTTGTTTTTGCAGCTGCTGGGACCAGAGAGCCCACTGGGACAGAGCAACAAGGTCTACCTCAGCCCATAGAATGGCTACCATGCTCCAAGGAAGGGGGAATTAGTTCCCACTTCTCACCCATTTCACAGCTTGATGTGGACTTGCCAGCTTCCCAAATGAGATCTGTCTAGAGAGGGGAGAGCTGGAAGGGAGCTCCTCATGGAGCAACTTTTGGCTTTTTCAGAGATGGCTTTCTCCTCTTGTCATCTCCTGCACTATCCCTCCATCTGAGGAGGGACCCATTGCTCGTTCCTACAGGTGTTGGCTCACGTGCGTCTCTACCTTCCAGTAGAGAGTAGGGAGGACCATGCAATGGAGCGCCTGGCACTCAAGTGCCTGAACAAAACAAGCACATGAAGTGTCTGTTCTCAGCAAATGCCTGCAGCAGGCGCACTGCCTAGCACCTTGAAGATCTCCACAGATGGAGGAAAAAGCTGCCCTGAGGGAATTACCAAACTGTGCAAGCTAACTCCACGGAACCACAAAGACCCAAGCATTTGAAAGTGATAGCTGAGAGGAGAAGGATTCAGAAATCAGGAAGTCCAACTGCTTGCCAGGAGAGACAGAGGAGATGGTCACACCATCCCTTAAACACAGAGAAGTGGCTGTTGCGTTGGGATGGACCAGTGCTGAAGTATCTCCCTTCAATAACCCCAGTTGCCCCAAAAGGATTATCTCATCAGAAGGGGAGGGCTGAGGCAGAGATGGGGTGTGAAGCCTTCAAGAAACAGTGGTTCCAGGAGTCCCCACACAAAAACACATTGGCCATCACCACCTTGCCTCAGAGGTAATTGGGGGAGAAACAGGGGTAAAACAACTCCTTACCGGCCATTGGGTCCCAGGAAGCCAGTGGCATGGCATTCATCAATGAAGACCAGGGCATCATACTTCTGGGCCAGCTGGCAGATCTCCCTCAGGGGTGCGATGTCACCATCCATGGAGAAGGCACCATCAGTAGCCACCAGCCGCAGACGATGTTTCTGTGGGAGGGAGAGTGGCATCCCCAGGGGTGAAGATATCACCCTGAGGAGAGGGGTCGGTGAAGAAGACCAGGACATAGTCCAACTCCCGTAGGGGGTGGATACATCTAACCGAGATGGGGGGGTTTGCATTGCAACCAGCTGCTTCCCCACCAGCTGCTTGCCTATGCATGCCCACCCATGCCAATCTGCAAAAACAATGCCTATCGCACGGGAAAACACAGAGTCCACCCTTCGGGGCTAGTTATGGTGCAGGCAGCAGAGATAAGCGAGCACCCTCACATCTCAGTGGGGGTAGACCTCCGTACCTGCGCATCCTGCAGCTTGGCCTCCAGGTCCTGCATGTCCATGTGCTTGTAGCGGTACTTGTTAGCCTTGCACAGGCGGATCCCGTCGATGATGGAGGCATGGTTGAGCTCATCCGACAGCACTGCATCCTCTGGGGTCAGCAGGACCTGGTTGCACCAAACAGAAAGAACCATCCTGTGCTCCAGGGCGCTGACTCATGGACATCTTGGATTTCAGCCTCTCTCAGTGCAGAGGACAAGGCTGCTTTTGACTGCAACTGCCACATCTCTCCTGGCACTGCTAAACTTTCCACTTTCTTTCCCAGCCACTTTATCCCCTGAATTCCTTAGGCCAGGCTCTTGCTTGTGGCTTCTGAGCTCAAAACCTCCCTCCCCTTCCCCAGTGAGCCTGGGGGATCACCTGCAGATGAAGCAATTGCCATCTTCTCTGCGGCACAGAGCTCACATCAGAGCCTCTGGAAGGCACAGCGGGCACACGCCGCAACCACCTCCCTCCTCCACGCACAACACGAGGGAAGCCCTACAAACCTCGAAGATACCAGCGTTGGCATCAAAGCAGCTGGCATAGAGAATGGCGTCTTCCCGCTGGTGGAAACGCGCGATCTTCTCCTCCAGGTCCTTGTGTATGCTCTAAAGAGAAGAGAGGAGCGAGTGTCACCGGTGGGGCAGCCACAAGTTCTCACTTGCCCGCCGCTGCCAGGCACTGACTGCAAGGGGAGGAACCAGCCAGGTTTCTTCCAGAAAAGGTGCGGGTGCGTGGGAGAAGTCAGCTGCGCTCAGAAAGCATTTGCAAACGCATCCCTAAAATGTGGTTATGGGTTCACACACCAAAAGCACAGCAGGGAGGCTCCAAGCTCCCCACCCACGGGGGAGCAGCTCTGAGTTTTCTTCTGCATTTCACCAGCTGGGGCTCTGAAAGGGCTCCAGCGGGGATAAATCGGGGTGGGTTGGGCAGAGACGTTTCACGTCAGGCCGGCTGTAATTTTGACCTTTAAGGGAGGGAAAAAGAAATTAATTTTCTGAATTCGGACATTCATCTTCTGAATTCGGAGGGGTGTTTCACCTCTTTGCTCTCTGAGGGGCCGTAACGGTGTATGTTGGCGTAATTCCAGACCTGTGGCTAGCAGGCCGTCTCTTTCCACCTGGCCACGTGTAGCTCGGCGCCGAGCATGCCCGCGAGTCCCGAGAAGGGGAGTCTGAGAGGAGCCCCTTGAAAATGGGGATGCTCGCCTCAGTACCTGGGTACCGCAGATGAAGCGGACGGAGCTGAGCCCCGCGCCGAACTTCTCGAGGGCTTCCGCGGCGGCGCGGATCACTTCAGGGTGGCTGGAGAGCCCCAGGTAGTTATTGGCGCAGAAGTTGAGGATCCCTGCGGGAAGAAAGAGAGGGACGGAAGGAGAAACAACACGGGCGTCGCAGCGGGAGGGAAGAAGCCGCCCCCTCCCTCGACCCCAACCCCAACCCCGTACCCACCGGCTCCGCCGGCCTTCAAACGGAGGTGGGGCCCTTGGCGGGAGGCGATGACCCGCTCGCTTTTCCATGTGCCGGCGCCCCGGATGTCCTCCAGCTCCTTCTCCAACCGCCGGCGGAGCTCAGCCGCCGCCGCTACAGAAGCGGAGCGGGGGCTACCGGCCCCCCCGCCCCGCAGCAGCCGCGCCACCCCTCGCCGCCACATCCCGCTGCGCTGCCCCGCCCACTTCGGCCCCGCCGGCGAGGGGGGCGGGGACCCCGGCGGCCAATGGTCATTGGCCGCCGGGGTCCCCGCCCCCCTCCCCGGCAGGGAGAAGGGCGGGGGTTGGCTGTGGCTCCGCCCCCCGCCCCGGAGCCTGCAGCCGCTCAAGCGCCTTCTGTGGGAGCTGTTCAGGCTATTTGTTTTTAGGAGGGGGAAGGCTCTGTCCCAAGGGGTTTAGGCACCCCAAAAACAGATTATTTGGGATCCCTGGTGTCTGAGGGAACCCCATCCGTGGGACTGAGGGAACATAGGGAAGGGTCACATCCTAGGGCCCCAGGGATTTTGGAGCAACGGGCCATCATGGATCTTGAGGATCGATGAGCCCAGCAGCATCAGGTGCCCTGGGGTCCTCAGCACGGGTGGCTTGGATCCTGGCATCTAGGTGGTTTATAGGTGCCCACCACAGGGGGTAATGAACCAAGGGTCTGTTACCCTTGAAACACTGGCACAGGTTGCCCAGAGAGGTGGTTGATGCCCCATCCCTGGAAACATTCAAGGCCAGGTTGGATGGGGCAACCTGATCCAGTTGGAGATGTCCCTGCTCCTTGCAGGGGGGTTGGACTAGATGGCCTTTAAAGGTCCCTTCTAACCCAAACTGTTCTATGATTCTGTAGGATTTGGGTGCATCCAGCTGAAGTGACCAAGAATCCTTTAGTCTGGAGAGGTTTAGGACTTACCACCTGAAGATTAGGTAGTCAAACCCAGGGAACTTGAGCGCCTTTGACCAAAGGGGTTTGTGACCCACAGGCCCACTAGGTTTAGAAACTGTAGTGTCCAGCTGGATCAGGCATCTCTATCCTCCACTAGAGCTGACTAGGGAATCCTGCATCCAGAGTGGTTTAAGTTCCTCATGTCCAGGAGGATTAGGCTCTCAAAAGGGGGTTCAGTTCTTCAGCCTAGGTGGTCTGGGAGGCTTTGGTCCAAGGGTCTTAGGAACAAAAGCCCAAAAG
This sequence comes from Chlamydotis macqueenii, assembly GCF_036417535.1. Lineage (NCBI taxonomy): Eukaryota > Metazoa > Chordata > Aves > Otidiformes > Otididae > Chlamydotis > Chlamydotis macqueenii. The sequence continues at coordinate 56,978,760 of NC_141556.1, forward strand.
GATTAGGTGCTTCCAGACCAAGGATTTCGGTACCCTGAACTACACAGTTTGGGATTCTCAATGGCTAAAAGGCTAAGGCATCATCTGCCCAAGCGATTCAGGATCATCAGGGCAATGGATCTGGGAGCTACCATATGGGAGGGTGAAGACCCCAGGGCCCATGGGATTTAGGCACAACAAGCCCAAGGAGACTGGGCACCCACAGCCCCTGGGATTTCAGAGATGCTGGCCCAGCTAGTGGGGGATAGTGATGTCCAAGGAGTTTAGATGTCTCTAGCCAAAGGGGATTAGGCACCTCCTGCCTGAGGCTGTCAGGCCCTGCTGAGCAGCAGGGCTGGCCCACAGGCTTCCTGCCAGCCCCAGCTGTCAGGACCTCCCAGCCCTGCCCAGGGAGAGACGCTGGCAGAGGCCAGGCAGGGCCAGGAGCCGTGCCAGCTCCGGCCGGGCGCAAAGCCAGAGCCCCAAGGGGACAGCGAGGCCGTGCCCCACAGTCCTGCCTCACCCTGCCGTGCCTGCCCACCACCATGCTCAGGCCCATGCCTCCCCAGGGAGCAAAGCCATCTGTAGCCATGTTTGTCCCTTCTCCCTGGGAATCAACCCCTTCCCGCTTGTTGGACACCTCCAGTTCCTTGAAAGCGGATGTGGACAGAGCCTGGCCCTGCTCCACCTCCTCATCTGCCCCAGAGGTCTCTGCCACCACCCAGCTAGGTCGCAGCGGGTCTGGAGGCAGGCAAGCAGCCCCATCACCCAGCCTGTTATCTCCAGCACCAGCCAGACCTCACACCCAGCAGACCTCGCCTCCGTCCCACTGTGGGGACTGGGGCGGTGGAGGAGGGAGCAGGGAGCCCCTTTTCCTCCTCCTGGGCAGGCTGTGGCTCTCGCAGCCATGAGTTCCCGCTTCGCCTCTGACAGAGGCAGAATCTTTGCCCGGCCCCAACAAACATACAACCCTCCAGGAGCTGGGGTAGGATCAGGAATTGAGATCCTGATCGGCCTCAACAGACTCACAGCGTCACCATCACTCCGAACACACAACAGGCAGCACAGTGTTAAAAAAAAGAAAACCAACAGACACACACAAGTTTCTGAGACGTTGAAATAAAAACCCAGACCAGTAACTCTTAAAAATTGGAACTCTCCGTACCAAAGATGTTCCTTTTTTCTTTCATTAACTGCCTTGTTTTAGCTATTTCCAGACAGGAATAGATTGATTCTTTATAAAATGCAACAGAAAGTGGTAAAAATAAAGGCAAAAGCTATTTACAGAAACCAAACGGGAGAGTACCGAAACGCCTCTAGACTTCTCACTTCTTCTTGGGTGATTTCCGGCTGCTGGACTTGGCTTTGGGTTTTGACCGCTTTGCCTTCTTGGGCTTGGACGCCTTCAGCGACTTGGCCTTAACAGTCTTTGGCTTCTTGGCTTTCTTTGGACTGGCCCTCGACTTCTTCTTGGCTTTCCTGGCGGTAGCTGTGGGCTTCTTTGCCGGTGACTTGGCTTTCCTGGACCTAGCCGCTTTCCGGGGAGATGTGGATTTTCTGGCCACCTTCTTCCTCTTCCTGGCTGGGGACTTCTTCGCCTTGTCAGCCTTGGCCAGGCGAAAAGAGCCGGAGGCGCCGACCCCTTTGGTCTGCTTGAGGACGCCGGCGGCGAGCAGGCGCCGGATGGAGAGCTTGATCTGGACGTCGGCGTGCTGGCCCACCTTGTAGTGGCTCTTGATGTACTTCTGGATGGACTGGCGGGAAGAGCCGCCGCGGCTCTTCTCGGCTCGGATGGCCGCCGCGATCATGTCCGAGTAGCTGGGGTGGGCCGCCGGCCGCCGCGCCACCTTGGCCCGCTTGGGTTTGGCGGCCGGAGATGGGGCCGGGCTCTCCATCATGGTCAAGCGCGACGCCTCGCTATCCCCTCACGGTGGGAAACCTGGCCCGGCCGGCCCGGGACCACCCCCGCCTCTGGGCGTGGAGAGGCTGGGGAAGGGGGAGAGGCTGGGGAACAACCGCAGCGCAACCGGTAACGCTGGAGACCGGACGCCGCTCCCGCCGCCTCTGCAGCCGCGCCCGCCGCAAGCGCCCTTTAAAGGCGCGGTGCGGACCGCGGGGAGGACTGCCCCGCGCGCGGCGCGCGCCGCGCGCCACCCGCCCGCCCGCTCGCTGCCGCCACCGCCACCGGGGTCCCTGCGTGTCCCTGCGTGTCCCTGCGTGTCCCCCGGCCCGACCCGCCGGGCTGGGACCGGGAGGGATGTCAGGGGACAAGGAGGGACACTGTGGGACTGGGAGGGGAACTTGGGGGGACGCTGGGTGGGGACACTGTGGGACATGGAGGAGCATTTGGGGGGGACACTGAGTAGGGACAAGGAAGGACACTTGGGGAGACACTGGGTGGGGAGGAGAGGCACTGGGGGGGGTATGGAGGAGTCAAGGAGAAGCATTTTGGGGGACACTGGGTGAGGACAAGGATGGACACTGGGGAGTGCTTGGGGACACTGGAGAGACCGGGAGGGACATGGCAGGGACACTCGGAACAATATCAAGGCAAGTGGAGGGACACTTAGGGGGGACACTGGGGGTCAGGGAGGGACATTTGGGGGGGACACAAGGACGGACATAGGGAGAAACATCAGGGGAGAAGGAGGGACACAGGGGAGGACACTGGGGGATGCAGTGGGGGGGACTCCAAGGAGAAAAGGGGGAGTACTGGGCTCAAAACAGGCTCAGCGGCAGTACCACACAGCCGAATGCCACTGCCCCCATCCCCCATTTGCTCTCCACTGGGTGCTTCGGGGACATCAGCTCAGTCCTCACGTGCATGTGGCAGGGGGCACAAGTAACAACAGGCTGTCCCCTTTTTAGGGACACACACAACTCCATGAGGGGATGGAGCAGGGACATGTAACAGTGACCATCAGCCATCCTTTGCTGGCTGGGCAAGCGGTCAGCTGTTCCTGGGAGATTAAATGTGGCCACTACCATCATCTTGCCCATAGGATTTAGATAATGTTTTCCTCCCTATTTCTTAAAAACACAGGGGTGCAGCGGCCTGGTGCCCACCGAAACACCAGCTGGTGCTCAGAGGTGAACCTCTGCAACTCCAAACCCCCCAGCACCTCTGCAGGGCATTAAAATACACAGATAGCCCCTTCCTGTAACCTCCATGTGCCCTGGATGCCCGGGGGCATGAAAACCACTGGCCAGGGGCACACAGAAGTATATGTAAAATAGATATGGAAGTAGATACATAAACAAAAATAAATATAAATATTGAAATAATAGAAGAGAGAAAGAGAAAAAGAAAAAGAAAAAGAAAAATAGTTTGACGCCCTCTCCCTGACACACACCCATGCTATGTGAGGGCAGCGTGCCCCTGTCCTGGGAGGAGGCACCCGGTCCCCTGATGCTTTCCCAGCGGTGGCAGGAGCACATCCCACCACAGGCGTCCCTTCGTGCCTTCCGCCCCGGTGCCACTCTTTCACATGCCCCGCTTCGTTTGGGCAGTGGGAAAGGTTCACAGCACCTGCAAACCACTCCATTTTGTTAAGAGGAAAGAGATCCTAATTACAGAGGGGAATAACCACCTTCCCACCTCCCCTAGGTTTTGGGTTGTTTTTTTTTTTTAATTTTTGCTTGAGCCCTAATGAAAACACCGCTTATCCCCCCATTTGGAGCACACGAGCGGCGAGCTCTGGTGGCCTCTGTACAACACTTTGACCGGCCAGAGGACCTCTCATTTTTCCGAGCCAGGAATAAACTGCCATCGCTGGCTGCCTGCACGTAGGCAACCCGGGCGCACGCAGATAAGGCACCATCTGCTTTTATTTGCATCCAAGTTTTTAACCGTCAGAAGCGGCTCACCCGTACGCTGGGCTCTGAGGGTAGATGAGGAGAGGGGGGTGCAAGCCCCTTGGGCTGACCACAGAGCCTCCAGCCTTAAAAAAAACAGGGCAGCGCAGTGACGGGGAGGCAAGACCAGGGCGGAGGCAGGGAGGGAAGAGGGCAGAGGCTTTCCCTAACTTCAGCCAGCTGAAAATTAGGGGTCTAACCTCAGCCGGTCACCGACTGGGGCTGCTCGGCCTCCTCCAGAGGGTGCTGCTGCCGGTGGGCAAGCACCTCTCTCCTGTAAGTGGGGGTTCTGACTCATTCATCCGGACTAGCGCCCTAATTTTTAGCCAGTCAAAACAGGGGGAAGACCCCATGCCCCTAAGCAACTCGGTGGAGGGGAGGCATATGGGTGGTCACAGCTCATCAGCCTGCTGCTGGTGTTGTACATGGGGAGGGGGGATATTGGGGGATATTGATATTGGAAAGCACCCCTTGAACCCTGCACTGCTACACCCATGCATCCTTAACATGCCTGGCCAGGATCAAGAGGGGGTTTTTTTGGCCCCAGTTTGGGATGCTGGGGCTGGAGGTGGGATGCAGATGCTGCAAGGCAACGCAAGCCCCACCACCTCTGGGAAGAGGGATCCAGCACCACCAGCATCTCACTGCAGGCAGCGTGGAGGGGGCCTCATCTGGCAGGAAAAATTATTCCCACGGACCACCCAGTCCCCCATGCCTGGCTTGGAGGTATTTCTTCCTGTATTTTCAGTCACAGGAACCTGCCACCGTGCCCAGGGTGGGGTGGGTTACCCCCTGCACCCCTTTTTCTCCTCAAGGAGAGCTACCTAACTGCTCCAGGCCTCCCATGCCTCCCATTTCTGGCATTAGGCAGCAGAGATTGGGAAATACCGCTTCTCCAGTCAACTCCAGAGGACAGAGCCCAGCACAGGAATCCTCTCCATAATCCCATTTACCTCCCCCTCCCTTCCCTGTGGGGATTTACGTGCTTCCAGCTGCGGATTTCGTCTTAAATGGTCAAACAGCATCCATCGTGGATGTGCTAACGGATCCGCCGGGTAACAGGACGCCTGTTCTGGCGACTAACGCCAGTGACATTTTATTTTACCTGGTTTCCATTCTCAAAGAGGCTCAAAATCCCCAGCAGTGGGACTCTGCCTCGCTGGCACTCAGATCCAAGTACTTCAGTGCTTTTTAGTGGCAAAACAGGGAAATTAGCTGATTTTCCAGTTGTGCTCATCAGAGCTTCAGCCCTGAGCCCTTGGCATGCAGCGTGGTCACTGATGGCAGAGCGGGCTTTAACGATGTCAATAAACAGCAAAGGGTCATTGCCTCTGTCTGCTGGACCAATTATGACTGTTTTAAAAGAATTACAATCTGTTTTTTTAAGGGGAAGCTCCTTATGTGAGTGGGGATGCTGGCTCTCATGCAACCAAGGTGCCACATGGCTGTGGGTTTTCCCTGCACTTGAGGCTGGGATGTTTCTTGCAGCCCCAACCCATCTGTGAGTGAGGGGATGGGGTACAGGCATCGCTTTGGGATGCTTTTTTGGGCTCTGCTGGCCATCGTGCCTGTTGCCCGTGAGTATTTTAGTCGCCTCCTCTCCCCCCACCCAGCTCCCCTGCACCCAGGAGATAGCGATGCTAAGACGACAGGGCAACCGTATCGCCCCACCACAGGCAAGATGGGGGCTGCCCGATTAACGCTGTGTGGGTTTGGGTGGCGGCAGTCCCCCATCACCCGGGGATGATGGGACGCTCCTACCCGTCTACGTCTGATTTGCAGCCGCAGAGCCCCGAGGAGGGGTGGCTCAGCTGCATGTCAGGCGCCCACACATTTCACCCGTGCTTACATGACACGTTTATCGGGGTCAGCAGCCCCCGGTCAGGAAGGGAAAAAAAACCCCACCACGCCAACAAACCAACCCAAACAAACACAAGATACCGAACCCCTTGAGGAAGGGGCTGGCGAGCAGCATGCCGAGCGCTGTGCACAGCAGCAGTCTGTGGTTCACCTCTCACTCACCCTCCGTTTGCCCCCAGTGCTCCACTTTTGGGGATTTCCTGCCCCAGAAGTACGTATGCCCATGCAGAATGTTGTTTCAGTGGCTGTTTTTTCTAAAACACATCCCCTGACCCATGACACAATGCCCTGAATTCTGCTTTTTTACCTCCTTTCTTGGTCCCTACCAATCCCTCCATGGCAAGACCATCTCCTGCATCCTGGAAGCAGTTGCTGACGTTCGCCCCGTCCCAAACTCAACGGTAACACCCATGTCCTGCTGGGAGGTGGAGGGAAGAGCCTGGACCTTGGGCACTGCAGGGATAGGAGGGTTTCTAGGCTGGAGGCCAAGCCCCAGCCAGAGCAAGCTCTGGCTCTGCACGGGTGCAACAGGGAGTCAGCCGCTGAGCTCAGCACCTCACCTCTTGCACCATCCACCGGGTTGCCCAAGGGCTTCACACACGTGACAGAAGCCTGCAACCCAGTTTTACCAGAATTTGTGACTTACGAAGCAGCTTGTCTTACCAAGGGAAGGCAGTCACTGCAGCCGTGTCCATGGAGAAGCGGGTCTGCATTTATCTGCACCCCATGGGCCCCAGGGCCCACAAATGCTATCACACGCCAAGCAAAGGCGTGCTGCCCTAACCCTCTGCGTTGCAGCTGCCATGTCCTTACGCCCAGCTCCCATTCCTGTGTTATGCAGTACTCCAACCTCCCCGCCGATGCATTCGTCACCTCCATCCAAGGTCCTCCTTGAGCACTTTGCCTTCCCCTCTTCACAGTGCCTCCAGCCTCAGCACGAGCCCGCAATTAGGGCTCTTCTGTAATCGCCAGCAGTCTCTCTACAGAGCAGCAGCTCATGTTTATGTTGAGATGGGGCTGAACCAGGAGCAGTCACCCCCAGGGTCCTCCACCCTGCCAAAAAAGCAACGTGCTTCGCCCAAAAACAGGAGGAAAGTGTTTGTGATCCCTCTGATCTCCCCCAGGATCTATACATGCTGTTTACTCTGCCAGGAATTTGCAGTGCCATCTGCCCCCGCCAATACTGGATTTACTAACGCAGTCCTGGTGCAGCTCTTCCTCCGTAGGGCTGAGGGTCCACACGAGACTTTCAGAGCAGTGTGGTGAAGCAGATTATTTGCCTGGAACCTGGAAAAATACCCACCCTCTGCCTACCACACTGGGTGAGGGACATGTTCCCCTTGATGAACACATTTTTCCTCAGCGAAAGGGGAAGATTTTATTAAGTTAAAAGTTGAAGGGTGCAACAGAGCAGCAGCAGCTGCCACCTTGGGGGAGGTTGGCTCTGGCAGGTGCAGCAGCAGCCTCACAGCTCCTCTTCCCTGAAAAGGAGAGACCCCATGGCTCTGGGCTTCTGCCAGTTCAAGTTCTTCAAGGAGCCAGTGGACAGTCACAGAGAGAGCTTGATCATGTGGACTCTTGCCAAGGTCTCCTCTTTCAAAAGTCCCAGGCAAGCAGGTCCATGGCAGACTGCCCCTCCCAGCAGGCTCCCTCCTATGGCTTATGTGTCTTCTCCGCAGGTCCCTGGGGGTGGTACAAGCCGGGAGGGGAGCATGGTCCTCACCGTACGTCCCAGGGGGGGCCGCAGAGACATTTGGAAGAAAGGCAATATGTGCCGAAGGTGGCTGTGTGGCCAGGAACAACGGGGCTGGGGAGAGGGAGAAAACCAGATTCTCTTTCTCAGGTTAGAAAATGCTGGTGGTGTGGTAAAAATTTTTCCCCTCCTCTTCCCCAGGGAAAAAAAAAACCTCTATAAAATATAATTTTCACATATAAAATCCTGAAGAAGGTGCATGTAAGGAGCCAGTCCAAACAATGTGCTCAGGTATGCAGGTGAAAGCGGTTCATCAAAAAAAGCTTTGGGAGGGGAGTGAGGAGGTTGGGGGAGGGTTGGATTCTTCGCCAAGGCGGTAACAGATGGGACTCAACCTCCCCTTCCCCGCAAGTGAGGAACGGAGCAAATACAAAAGAAGAACAAATAAACAAATGAAGAGCAGACCTAGAGAGAGAGAAAACCAGAAATGGTTTAGAAACACTCCACTGAGTGCAGAAACACCGTCCCTTCTGCACCCCGGGAGGTGACCGTCTGGTGACCTGCTACAGACCCACTCATCTCGACACTGCTTGGCACCCATCAGCAAGTGCTGGCGGAGCAGGGTGACCCCAACCCCAACGGCCACGGCATCCAAGCAAGAAGCAGAAGGGCTCTGGACAACAGGACACCTTCATTCTCATCACCCTGTCTCCCTCCCCAGCTGTGGCAGGGATGCTCTGCGGGCACATGTGGGCGGAGGCTGGGTCTTGTCAGGGCTGCTTTGATGCAGACCTAAAATTTCCATGCTGTGATAGAGAAACCACTTCAAAGGTGAATGCAGCAGAAACATCACCTACGTAGGTAGTGTGTAACTGCCCCCAGACTGTCACCCACACCATGGGGCGAAGGCCAGCATGTGGCCGGCTCCCACCTCCAGTGTGGTTGAGCAGCACTTGGTGCCGGCTGCAGGAGCATCAAGAGCAGCATGGCGAGAAGAGGGCTGGGGACCTAGGGAGGAGATCAGGGACAACAGGAGGGCTGGGTGTGCAGGACGAGAGGATGCAAGAAGCAGAGAAGGAAGAGTTTAAGCCAAAAGTTCCAGCGCTGAGTGGAGCAGGAGGAACCGGCAGCTACATCCCCCTGTCAAAGCAGGGTGTCAGCAACCTGCGCCCGCAGGGGTTGTCACGGTCCCCCCACCAGTGCTCACCGTTACTCGCCGATGCTGTTGCACAGCGACTCCTTCTCCTGCAGAGCCGCCATGGCCAGGCGCAAGTGCTCCTTCAGCTGCTCGATCTCCCGCTCCGAGCGCACCTTGATGTGATTCAGCTCTGCATAGACGTCCTGGTATTTCCCTGAGGCAAATCTCTTATCCTGCCAGGGGAGGGAGAAGGGTCAGCAGGTTTTAGGGCTGATATTAGGGAGGGGGGTGGCAAGGAGAGCCCAGCGGGAGAAGGGCCAGCAGGTGAGGAGGGGAGAGCCAGCCCTGGGTTTGAAGCTCATCCCAATCCGGGACACGCAGAAACCACTCAGAAAAGCGCAGAGGCAGCCCTTCCCAAACCCTGGGCTGGGGAGCAAGGCAGAGTTGCTGGTCCTGCAGCAGCAGGGATTTGCAGCATCACGTTGAGGAGGCCACATGGATTTTATGTGTTTTTTTCATGTGCCTTTAGGCCAGCCGTTTCAGAAAAATAAACCCCACTAGAGACGCAGGTCACTGAAAGGGCCTGGTCCCAGCCACTTATATGGCAAAAAGTTTAAGTGAGAAAGTTATAAATTCCTGGAGCATCACTGAGTCTCAAAGCCTCTTTCAGGTTCCCTTTTCGCAGGGGTCTTTGAAAATCCCTCTGAAGGAGCTGCTGCCAGTGGAGGGAGCAGCACACCCAGCAATGGTGCTCAGCAAAACATGTCCACCCAGCAAGGGGACAACCAGGGGACAGAGAAGGTGGCTGGGTAAGTGGAGTGCTGGGCAGGCTTCATCTGGGCTTCCCACCTGGGAAAGAAGGGCTCCTGGCTTGTCCACACTTATATGTACATACACCTGATGAAACCAGTGGCAAAGTCTCCGTGACATTTCCCTTGTACAAGGCAAGTCTATACAAGCCTGTGCTCTTTGGAGCACGCAGCTGCTATGTGCTCGGGAGCAAGCTGGGATGAGGAGTACAGAGGACAAGAAGATTTGGCCTGAGCATCCTATCAAACCCAGCCAAACCCTGCTGACATGCAGCCCCGGTGCTCCCCTCCCTCCCTTCTCCACCCTCTTCTGCTGCTTTCTCAATGGCTCCCAGAAAACACCAACCTTTTGCATCATCTGCAGCTCCTCCCGGAGGCACTGCACCTCTTTCTTTAGGTACTGGAGCTCATTCTCCTTCACCCGCAGCAGCACCTGGGGCGAGGAGAGGAACCAGAGGTGACTCAAGAGCCGCCGCCTCAGAAAGGCTGGCGGGCCCTGGCGCAAGCGCAGCAGTGGAAAAGGAAGGAAGGGCCAGGAGGGCCGGGGCAGGAAGCGGCACCAGCGCCCTGGGAGAGGAGCAGAGGGGAAGCTTGCGTACCTCCTTCCTGCACTGGCCTCACCGCTCCATCCGGCACCCCCCTCCCACCGGCTCCAAGTCTAAACCATGGTGAGGAGGAGACCCCTCGGGGTGGGGATGGAGGCAGCGGGGCAGCCCAGGGGCACCCCCGTACCTCCAGCTCACAGGAGCTTCGCTCATTGTTGTGCGGAGAGCGGTCCCCAGAGCTCCGCGATGAAATAAAGCTTCGCAGCTTCCCGATCTCATCCGAGAGGCGGGTCTGCAGCTCCTGCAGGAAAAAACGAAAGACGTCAGGGTAGCCATGGTGCGGGCCTCTCTGCTGTCCTGACCCCTCCATCTCCATGCCAGCCCTGCCCAACCTTAGAGGCCTTCTTGCAACCCCCTGCCCGTACCCAACAGTGGCACCTACAACCAGCAGCAAAGAATACACTTGATGTATTTAACACCATACTTAAGACAGGCCCATCTACAGCCTCTAACTCTTAATTTTTTTTCTTTCTGATGTTAAAAATCTCAGAACAGAAGAAATATGAAAAAATACGTGAGTTTTAACAGAGGGGCTGTGCTGTGCAAGGGAAGAATGCACTCTGTGGTCTCTGCTGGCAGGGAAAGCCCCTCTCTTGCCTGGTTTTTCCGGAGGAGCTCCTTCCCCTCCTGCTGACAGCGCAGCAGCGTCTGCTCCCGCTCCTCCGCCTTCTGGGTGAGCTCCCCGATTTCCAGGCACTTCTGGGAGTACTGTTCAGAAAGCACCTGCAGCTCCCGCTTCAGGGAATCCACATCCAACCTGTCAAAGACGCACCAGCTCATCACTGCCCCGCAATCCTTGCCGGCCACTGGCATTGCCTTTCCGCCCGTCATGGTCAGCTTTTGCCCCCCATCAGTCACTGGCACAAAATAATGTCCTCTGTGGACCAAGGCTTCAGTTCCCATCCTTTCGCATATGAGCATGGTGTTTCTAGGAGCTTCAAGCCATGCAGGAGAAACAGAAGAGCTTTCCATAAAGCCAACAGAGGGAAGAAGCTATAGGGAAAACAGAGGTGCTATATGGAAAATGGCCAAGCAGGGGATAAATCTCCCTGCTCTACAGCTCCAGCAGCCCTGGCAGTCACCACTGGGCACCCACTGCATCCAGGGAGGCGGCAGTGGGGACAGCTGGAAGCTACAGCTGCAGATGAGGTGCAGTGACACCGGCACACGGCGGCAGCATTGGGCAAAGAGAGTGAGAGAGGTGGTTTCTTACTGGTGCTGCTTCTGGAGGGCATCTGAGAGTGAGCCACACTGCTGGAAGCTTCGCGTCCTGCCCAGCTCCTTATTCATCTCCTCCCGGTGGGCTTTCTTCAGTGCCTCAATGGCTGCAGAGGGGGACGACAGGAGACTGGGGATCAGGCTGTGGATCTACCCACCAGTAGGGTCAGTAGTGTGGCTCCAAATGACTGAGACGACCGGTTTCTCTCAAGAGACATTTGGGAGAAGTGGGAGTGACCCAGGTGAGCAGAGTGTCCACTCCTACCTGCTGCCGTCGCCGCAGCCTCCTCTGCCAGGAGCCGCTCCTTCTCCTGCCGCAGCCGCTCCAGCTCACGCTGGTGGTGCCTCTGGAGCTCCTCCATCACTTGCTGGTGGGATGACTCCATCTCAGCCAGGCTGCGCTCGCAGGCCTCCTGCCATATTGGGGAAAGGAGGGGGTGAGGCACCAGGAGGGCAGGAGGAAGGACTTGAGCCAGGACAGGTGCCTGGCTGGGCTGATGTTTGCCTTTGCAAACCTCACCCGAGTCCAGGGCCACTTTGAGAGAAGTGAGGCCACTTCCCAGGAGGGTCTTTTCCTTCTGAAAGTGAGGTAGCACTGAACACAACCATTTGATAGGGCCACACATCTTCCAAACCCCTCGCGTTTCGCAGAGAAAGAAACGTTCCTCTTGCTCTTCTTAAAACTGAAGCAGCAAGACAGGAGCATTCCTCTTGAGCCAAGAGCTGGGAATAATGCGCCTGAAACCCCAGTCCAGACCCTCCACCAGGCTGCACTGCCTGGCTGGAGGAGATCCACAGCGGGCACCACATCTCGGTATCTGCCTTATAAATGAAGCAGCATCCCCGGGAATTAATGAAAACTGAGCCTCTTCTCCTTGAAAAGTGACACCCTGTACTGCCCTGTGGCCTGACGGAGGCTGCCAAAGAGCCCTCCCCAAAGCCTAATGGTTAGGGATCTTCCTCACACAGCTCGCCCTCCTTTCTGATGGCTCTGAGACCAAGGGGATGGTTCTTTCAAAGCTGAGCGCTGTGGTTAACTGGTGTTACAGCAAAGCAAAGCGGTTCCCACCTTGGAGCTATGCCTCCGCTCTCCTTCCAGGTACTGGCAGCACTGCCCCAAGCCCCTCAGGAACGATTTGTTCATCGCCAAACAATGCCAGAGTATTATTTTAAAAAGCCAGGGCCTCTAAGACACCAGCAGAGAGCCAGGAAACCATCATGTCCCCCGACAGCCCCTTGCCATCCCGTTCCTTCCTCTCATACTAAGGCAAAGGGTGCTACAACACGTTGTGGGAAGCAAGTCCTTGCTGGCTGCTCCTCCCTACTGAGAGAAGTGAAGCTGAGAAGCTCCACAGATTGACCAAAGGAGAGGAAAAGGCAAGGGATCAGTTCAGTGATCTGTCCACGGACTGCCTGCAAACCTCGGCAGACTGAGAGAGAACAAGCCCTTTGGGGAAAGGCCAAGTTTGGCCTCAGATGTGAAACGCTGGCCTTTTGAGATAAGTTATTAGGAGATAAGGTACCATTCCTCCCCACTCCTTTTGCTTTTTTTGACCATAAAGAGGCCTGTGAGCTGTAAATATTAAATCAAGATGACAGAGCGACTGGTAAGTGGCTGGGCTGGGCGCCACGGGACTTGCGGGTTTCTTTATCTGGGCTAGGTACAGCCAACCTGCTGCAACAGGCTCCACCAGCCCAAATTTCCTTCCCTCCAGTATCTTTCAATAAGTAGGGCACATCCTGAAATCTCCATAGCATGGTGGAACAGCAGCCTCCCCCTAGGAAGTCCCTGTGGGACATGACCCCACTTGCTTTGGACGAGTCCATGGCGGGGAAAATAAATAAACAAAGAGAAGTGTGAGGCTGGAGGGTGAGCAAACTCTGCTTTGCAGCCTTTCCCATGTGCCGTCCCAGCACACAAACGCGCTAGGCTGTCAAAGTGACCTTCAGGGCTCAGGTGGCTCTGGAAGAGACAGGAGATTCTCAGGAGCTGAGGGACTGCTTTTAACAAGGGATTCGGGAGCCCCTGTTAGCAAGAACCACATGCGGCAAGCTGCAAACCACTGGGGAACGCGTGGGCGCTTGGCAGAAAGCTGCTGACCCACTCCTGAGAGGGGGGATGGCTCATCCCTTCAGCCCAGGCCAGCATTGTGCCCATGCACAAAGTGGGGCACAAATCCTGCACCTCTCCCCCTAACTCTCTCCCCGACACTGCCCCCCCCCCCCCCCCCACCTCCTCCTCCACGTTTACACTCCAGCCCCTTTAAAGCCAGGCAACACACACCAGCCTTTATGTAATTAACATTGATTACAAGTAGGCCCAGTTAGGGTCACCATGGCAACACAATGATTAGCAATATTTGCTCTGCAATGAGCCGAGTCCCAGCATTTCCCAGTTTGCGACTGGGAGCGATCCCAGGGTCCTGTATCCGGTGCCTTGCTCACCTGTGAGATGTACCCCCGGGGCACATGGCCGTCTCCCTGAAATTTTGCCGCCTCCCGAAGGCTCTCATTTCGGGCCCGGCAGGACTCCAGCTGCGCCCGCAGCGACTGGACCTGCGCCAGGGAGGGGAGAGAGATGCTTAGCTAGGGGTGGAAAAGGGCCATGACCCGACCAACGTGCTGCATCCAAACTCTGGGCTTAGGGATGGGGAGGACCATGCACAGACAACGGAGATGCCTGCTTCCCACAGGAATGGCAGCCTGCCAAGGGACCAAACTGGCAAAGTCAGTCCCAGCCTGCTAAGTGCTAGCAAGGAGGCGAGGAGATATCCTAACTTCCAGAGGTGGATCTGTGCCGGAGGAAATCACTGCTGCACGTGTAGCTGGGACGACAGACAAGTGCACGGCTGCTTTCAAAGGCTGGCAGGTGAAGCACTTGCAGGTTTGGGAACAGCCACAGAAGAGAGGCTGCGGATGTACTCTGGGGAAACACAGACTCCACAAAAGCAGTGCCACCACCTAACTTATCCTGGACCAAAACATGGCCTGGGGAACCTCTCCAGGCATGCGAGAGCTGGTCTCCAGCCTTGCATTACCAGGTTGCAAAAGCTCCCATGTGCTCGAGGGGTGGAAAGTGGAGCCAGAAAGAATGAACATCTCCTGCACCTCTGGCTTACTCTTCTGCAGAGCCTCTCGTTGCCAGAGACCGCACTAAGGGGCCACCAGAATCCCAGTTTCAGAGAGGAGGGATGCTCTTACCTCCTTTTTCAGCACCTCGTTGGTGTCTGCATGGCCCCCCTTGCCCTGGTTCAGCAGTGCTGTCAAGGGCACCCGCCGCGAGTCCTTCAAGGGCAGGCGTTCCAGCTCCAGCCACTTCTTCTCTATCTCCTCATTCAGGCGAATCCGCTGGTCCTCTGTGAGCGGGGGAGCGGGGAGGTCCTGCTCCCCCACCTTGCGGGAAGAGTCTCCCGCTGGGCCATCGCTGTTTGGGACCCTGCCGTCGGGGGTCTCGAACCATTTCCGCCTCTCCTCCGAACGGACAGCCAGATCCCGCTCCAGCTCCTCGTGCTTGGGAGTTCGGTCGGAGATCCTCAAGCTCCCTCTCGTCCTCTGTGAGGACCCCTGATTCCCAGGGTCCTGTGGCAAGGGAGACAGCTCCACGTAGTCAAAGGCATGGCGCTGTCCATCTGCCTTCCAGTGACCGCCCTTCGAGTTCCCCTCAGAGCCCGAGCCCGGCCGCTGCTGCTCCTCTGTCCGGAGTGAGCCCTTCTGGGGGACGCAGTTTCGGAAGTTTTCCTTATCGCAGTCAGAGAGCCTGAAAACCAGAGCAGCAGCTGGTGAAGGGGAGGCACCACGTGGGAAAGGATACTGATGGAGGCACCACCAACTGCCCAAGGCTCAGCTCTCACTCAGCCCAGCCTTACAAAACCCTACCCTGAGCATGGAGCTGGGCCTGTAGCATCCTATCCCTCTGGGAAACGGGTTTCTCCATGGGGTAGGGAAGATTCACCCCAGTTCCAGCCATGCTGGTGGACAAACCGGGCTAAACTGATGGGGCGAGGCACGAGCAGAAGCCATCAGGCTCTCAACCCCTGCCACTGGCTGGTGTATGCAGGCCATGTTCAAGAGGAGCTGAGGGCAGGGTGATCCAGAAGTGGCTAGATTTCCAGAGCGGCCTTCCCAGTTCCAGCCTGCTAGGGGAGAGGGGCAGCAAGAGGGGGAAGAGGAGAAGTGGTACAGGGCAGCTCTTACTTGGTGACGTCCGGAGCACTGACAGGGCGCACGTTCTTCCTTAGGGCCTCGATCCAGTTGCGCCGGATGCCCGAGGTCATCGCCGACAGGGTGAAGACGGCATCCTTCGTCTGCAACAGGGAGGCGGTGGAGACCCCTGGCAGAGGTGCAGGCAGCTCCCATTCCCTCCCCAAGACCCCCAGGCACCCACTCACACGGGTGGTGAACAGCATTAGAGAGGCCACCCACTGTCTCAAAGACTCTTGGGGCAAAGTGGAGGGACGGGAGTGGAGACACGCTCTTTGCGGGGAAACCCGTTACACATCCTCCATGAGACCATCTCCAAGGAAAGGCAAAAGAAACTTTGCTGGCACACTGGCCAAACATGAGCCGGTGCAATCCAGCCACTCAGGTGCTGGGCACCAGTGCTGGGCTAGAGCAGCGGGCCACAGCAAAACCCAGACCATGAAGTCCCCAACCCCGTACACCTACAGAAATACCGGTTTTTGTGTTGCCTCAGCAGCTACCTCCTGCTGCTACAGCAAGTAGCAGAGGACAGAACTGTATTGGGGCCAGATCCAGGGTACGGGTTGTTACTTAGAGCACAGTCAGCCAGGCTACGCCAAGATCTGCAGTGCTCACCACTCCCTCCCTGCGGCTCTAGAGAAGCTGCTTTGGCCAACGGGTCAAGTAAACACTCGTGGCGTTTAGCTTGGCTTCTGGGCCACCTCCAGCACAGCCTTCAGCCAGCCCTACAAAGCCTCCTCCTCCTTCCTTTGCAGGCAGGCAGCACTCATGTCCCCAAGCACTGCCACCCCCGTGTCACCAACCAGCCTTGCCGGGCCACCGTCCCGGCACAAGGTTTGCACACCCTGCCTCTCAGGATCTTGGCACGGAGAGGGAGCAGGCATTCCCACCCGGTGTCCCTTGGTGCCGCTGCTCTGTGTCCACACGGTGCTGGACACTCACGTGTATCTGGAAGCCATAGTTGCGCTGCACTGCAAACTCCGTTACGTCCGTGCAGGAGCGGAGGTCAATTTCTCCATCAAGGTCATCAGCCTGCAAGCACAGCCACCCACTAGAATGTCAGTGCAAACACCTGCCGGCACCCTAACCAAAGTGCAGGCCACCTCTGCCTTCACCCCATAGTTCTCTGGGAGCCAATCACAGTTCCCTGGCACAACACGGCCTCTTTTACGCTGAGGGGCAGCCGGTAGTGTGGACAGAGAGCGTCAGAGATGCCCAGACATAGAGCCACCCCTTCTCCTCACCTCTCACCACTAACAGCCCCCGCAGGCTTCGCCACCCTGCCAGCCTGCCTTCCAACACCCATCCTCATCGTCACCCCTTGGCAAAGAGCAGCTCAACACCTCTGTTTCCTTTCAGGAGGGAAGGACACTGCCGCTTCTCCCGGGATCGTGCTGGTCACACCAGGGCTGTGCTCCTCGCCCCACGTGCACGGGGTTGGGAAGGAGAAGAAGGCTGGACAAAGGCTGGCCGTGCTTACCTCCTCCGCGTTCGAGTCCCGGTAATACCTCAGGCTCGAGTCGGTCAGCACGAACCAATGTTTCTTCCACTGCAGGCGGATCAGGCAGGGGGAGGGAAGGGAAAAGACAGGAGGGAAACGGATAGGAAGTTACTGGGGGAAGCGTAGGAACATGGAGGGATGCTCTGCGCCACGACCTCTCAACCTTCTCTTCCCCCTCCTCCACGTCCCTTCCCGCTCCCCCTTGTGCCCCTCGGCTGGGAGAGGGGCGCGGGGTCAACCTCCGTGCCCGCACACAGAGGGAGGCACCTCCACCAAAGGCTTCTCGCTGTCTTTCCCAGTGGGAGTGACCCCAGCGAGGGAGAGGGAAGGAAATCGGCTGCTCGATGGGGGATCTCTAGCAGCAAGGGTAGAGGGAACAGGCAGAGCCCTGCCTCAGGCTTACCTCTCCTGGCTCATCCAGGATAGACATCCATCCCTTCTTGAAATTGAGGAGATCCGGCTGGAGAAGAAAGGACAAAACAGAGGGTTACTGTCTGGGAGCGACCCACAAAAGGGCTTTTGATGCCAGGGGGTCGAAGGCGAGTCCCCAGTGGCACAATGATGGTGGGAATAGCCTGGCATCGCTTTCAGGAAACTCATGGGGGTGTAGGATCCAGTGGCAAAGGAGAACTGGATTTAGCTCTCAGCAGCAGGCAGTCATTCCTGTAAGAGGAAGCAGGAGATAAGGAAAGAGATTTAAAAAAAAAAAATAAAGGAAAATATGCAGCAGAGAGGTCTCCACAAGGTGCCTTGGAGGTGTTTATTCAGAGAGGGGGAGGCAGGGACAGAGCAGGCAGAAGGGAGTGCTCCACCGCCACCAGAGGGGCTTGCCTTGGAGACGGAGGCAAAGTCTCAAAGAACCAGACACACCTCGTCCGAACTCTGGCCACTGGTGTCCCAGAGCTACATAACCCTCCAGTAACTTCAGGTAACTTCACACTGACCATTTATTGCAGACACCAGTAGCTCTCTATGAAACAGCCCTCACCGCAAACATAGAGGAGGCAATTCAACAGCTGTGAAAACACGTTGCCTTTAAACGATGCGCCCCAGGGTAGAGATGAAATCAGAGTCACAACCAGTGCGCAATCCTCTCCCTGACTCAACCATCTCAAAGACTCAATCGTCTCCGAGGTGCTGGGGGCTCCTCTGTTCCAGCTCAGCCCTTTCTGCTCCCTCCCACTGCAGAGCCTGCTCTCGTCCAGCCTCGGCCACGGATTCCAAAGATGAGGAAAAAGAGTTTCACCCAGACCACCCCATGGTAGAAAGAAGCTTCCCTCCACTCCCCACCTCCTCCTAATCTCATGCCACCGGTGCGGCATCCCAACCAGTTTATCTTCTTCTCAAGGCAGAGCGCCGGAGAGCTGACTCAGGGGAATCGCTCTCCCTGGCTTTGCCCTCAGCCAAACAGGCTCGAGCTGGTCCTCCTTCCCAACCCTGCTGGTTCCAGAGAAGTTGCACCACCAAATAATTTAGCTTCTTCTCCCCAGGAAGCCAGTCTGGCCATCTGTCCCTTCTTCTGCAGCTGAACTGGGCAGGGACAGTGCCGCAGAGGTGACAGTGCCAGAGCTGGACCTCTCAGTGGGGTCTGCACCAGACTTGCCAGCTGTGTGGAAGCCACCAGTGGTTCCCACACGCCACAAAACCATCATCGAGACCCAGCTGGTGAGAAAGGGTGGCTCGGCAAGCTGATGGCCGCTCTGCACCCCCAAAACGAGCCTGGCAGCTGCCCCGTGAGCCCAGCTCCCTGGCTGCACAGCCAGGCCAAGCCTTTCCCTTGCTTTCATCTGCCTAAGCTGCCGCTCTTGGGTTACACCCAAGGTTATGGGGCAGCAAGAGCCCAGTACGGCCGGCCCACCCCGGCGCTCCCGCTATTGGTTTGAACAGGCACAGGGAGGCCCGCCAAGGGGAGGGTCACTGGCTGCTACGGCTTCAGACCAGCCAGAAGTGTTCTGAGCTGCCCAGGAATGGAGGAAAACCCGAGTGAAAGGACACAAGAGGCTCCCATGCCTCACCTCCTGCCGAGGTGACGGGCACTGCCAGCAGTTCGGACACAAGGGGGACGCACGCATCCCCATCCCTACGGACCCGGACGTCCCACTGGCCCCGCTGCTGCCCTGAAAAAGCACCCCGAAAATTAATTCCTTCCCCATGGCAGCAACTCCACCCTTTTTCCCGTTATCCCTTCCAATCCAGTGACTTCAGCTCCGGCTCCGAACTGGGAGCGGCAGGAGGGAAGGAAAGGAGGCGAAACGTCAAAGCGCAACCTCCCCCCTCCTGGGACGCACGTGTGCTCAGCAGAAGAGAGCCGGGCAGGCTCCGCGGAGGCCGAAAAACAATATAGGGAGAGAGGGAGCAAAAGGATTCCTGGCTGGCACTGTGCTACAGATCAGCTGGGTCTTGTCTTATTGAACATTTTTACAATCCCGAAGCATTAGGTACCAAATAATGAACGTTAACAGGATGTATGCTGCTGGGAAAACCAGCACCGAGTCCTGCCAGAACTGCTGCCCCCGATGCAGTGCTGGGGCCAGAAAATCCCCTTGGAGGGCTTCTCCCAAGTGGGTGAATTGCACAGGATTCCTGTTTTCCCCACCGGCTGTTTTCTCTGCCACCCCAGACACAGAGCTGTAACTCTGGAACTGGCTTTGAACTATTCCTGCCATCGCGGGGCCAGTACCATAGGATGAGGCAACAGTTGATGCACAAAGTACTTAAAGCCAATTTTCTCCCCCTCCCCACAACCAAATCCAACCTCCTCATATTGGCATAAAGAGCTCCAGATACCGGCAGGGAAGAGAGCAGGGTTCAAAACCGAACTCCCCATCCAGAGGAAATGGCCCTGGAGCAGGAGGAGGAAACGTCCAGGAAAGCCGAACTGCTGGGAGAGATCCGGGTGCCGGAGATGCGAGGATGTGGCAGGATGCACCCCCAGCGAAACTCAGCGCGGCAAAACGCAGGGCGGCTCGGGGCTGCAGATGGCGAGGCTTTGGCAGCAGCAATTTTGCCTGCTTGCATCCGTACCCACCGGAGTTACATGTTCAGCCCTGCAGCTGGCCAGATGGAGGCACGGGAGGGTGTCCCAAGCACCCGGGGGGACATAGGAGACTGGAAGGGGATCTGGAAGGACTGGCTCACAATAGCAGGTTAAGGAGAGGCAGCTGCCTGCTCTGGCTGAAGAAGGGCTACAGGGGAGGTGATAACAGCCTGCAAGTATCTGAAGAATGTAAACACCAAAGAAGGAAAGGGGATCGGGTGGGAGCGAAAGAATGGCTCCTGGGTGGCACAGAGACAGAGAAGCCGAAGAGAAGAAGCTACCGCAGGCCAAAAAAGCTCGGTGTCGGAGGAAAAGGATGGAATGGTCAGCTGTGCTCCTTCCATCGCTGGCCTCTGCCATTGCCCTGCCTCCCGCTCTTCCCGCTCCCAAAAGCTCCTCAGGACCGCGGGTCCCGAAGCCCCACTTTCTCTCACCTCTTGAAATGGTGCGAGGGGCTCTCGGCTTCCCGGAAAGCACAATGTCTCCTCTCCTCCAAAAAGGGAACCCGTTCCACAAGGAGCAGGCCCCAGGCCAAAACACAAAGCAAAACCTCTCCAGCTCAGTTTGGTGAAAGCAAAACTGCTCCCAGGCTGAAGCGTGCAAGCAGCTCCCCAATCTATACGTGCCCGAAAAAGCAAGCGGGTGACAGGCTCCCCCTTTCCCACCATCCCCGTGGGAAACGCCAGCAGGCACAGGCGGCCTGTCACCTCCATTACCCAACTCTGCTCAACAGCCTTCCTCTCCAGGCCGGCAGATGTCCGCACTGAGGAAGGCTCGCCCCAGGGTTGGGACGCTCCCTGTCCCCAAACCGCACCTGGTTCCCACAGGGAGCAAGTAGCTCCCCACACCTGGGGTGGTGGCGGTGGGTGGGGGGGATGCAGATTTTCCATCTGACTGCGGTCATCAGTGTGGTGAGTTTGGCAAGCCTCAGCTCGGTTCACGCTTACATGCGGCGTTACCGGTATCTGTGTAGGTGGGGTGGTGTCTGCCCGCTAATGAAGAGACGCTAATGAACGACCAAGGAAGAGCCCAGGAGGGGAACCCGGCGGTGACGAAGGGAGGCAAAGAGGCACCAAACCTCGGCCACAGCCTTGAGCACCCGGCCGGGCCGGAGCCCCTCGGGGGAGCAGCGGTGCCCCGGGGCGGGCAGGGAGCGGAGGGACCCCGGGGTGGCTGACAGCGGGGGTCCCGCTGGGGACCCCCCAAGGCCTGGCCAAGGGGGAGGAGAGCGGCCGGGGGGAGGGGCACCCACCCCCCGCCCTCGACCCCCACCCCAAACCCCGCACCCCGCGGGCCGGTCCCGACTCACCGTCATGGCGGGGGCGCCGCGGCCGGCGGCGGGGCCGGGACCGGGGCCGGGGTCGCGGCGGGGCCGGGCGCTGGCAGCCAGGGCGGCGGGGCGGCTTCAGCGGCCGGGCGGCTCCCGCGGCCCCACCATGCCCGCTCCGCCGCCCACCCCGCTTCGCCTTTTCCCTTCTTTTTTTTTTTTTTTAATTAAAAAAAAGAAAAAAGAAAAAAAAAAAGGAGGGGGGGGGAACAAAACCAAACCCAACTCAAAAAAACTTTTCTTTCCTGCCCCCCAAACTTCCTGGGAGGGCCCGGGCAGGCCAATGGCAGCAGC
Source organism: Chlamydotis macqueenii (assembly GCF_036417535.1). Classification (NCBI taxonomy): domain Eukaryota; kingdom Metazoa; phylum Chordata; class Aves; order Otidiformes; family Otididae; genus Chlamydotis; species Chlamydotis macqueenii. Next base: position 57,000,276 of record NC_141556.1, read on the forward strand.
CGCCACCGCCCCGGCCGCCCGCAGCCAATGGAGCCGCCGGGGCCGCACGGAAAGGGGGGGGCGGGGGCGGCCCGGGGATGGGGGCGACGCTGGGGTTGAGCCGCGTCTCCCTCTCGCTGGCACGGGCAAAGTTGAAGCCCAGGGAGGGACGGGCTGAGCCGCTGCTGGCCCAGGAAGGGACGGGCGGGAGCCCAGCCCTTATCCAGGCAGGGTTTTCTTTCATGAAGGGAATTTTTTTTAATATATATTTTTTTTTTAGGCAGGGATTTGCAGCAGTCCCATCATCTGTGTGCACACAGCAGGGTCCTTACCTCCACTCCTAAAGCTGCTTGGTTTTATCCTCCACTCCTCCCCAAATGAACCCCTAACGCAGCCATTTGCCATCTTAGCAGAGGTGGTAGCGGGTCCCCTCTTGCGCCCCCTGAAAGGCAGCTGGCATGAGGACGGGGGCTTCCTGGAGAGGGTCCCAAAGGAACAGGGGAAAGGGGGGCTGTGCATCACAAACTGCCAGGCTGCGCTGTGCAATTACACCGAGGCGATGCTTCTCACCGCAAGGCAAAGCGAAGGTGCCTGCCCCAGAGCTCGGTGCCGAAGAAACCTGGGATAGCGGGGGTGAACCAGCCCCAGTTGCCCAGGGATAGCTCGGAGGTTTGGGCTCCTCTCTGGCTTGGCGCAGGGAAGCGAGGGAAGGGATGTCACCTGTTTCAAGTTTCAGAGACCTTTGGGAGCCTCCTGCCCGGCTGCGGTTTGTCCTTGTATAAAGCACAAAGCCAGGCCCTAGCAGGGGACAACCTGGCCGAGACGGCTGACGCACACCGAGCGGGACGGAGGCAGGGACTCGGGTGCAGCTGCCAGCTACACGGGCTCCCAGGATGCTTTCTGCAGCCCTCCAAAGCCTCTCTCGTGCCATTTTTGGTATCCTAGGAATGCCAACACTATTGCCGTATCTTCTTTCATGCCACTAAAGCTCCATGCGCATGAAACCCTCAGTGCCATCATAGCAGCAGGCAATAATAAAGAGAAGGAAAGAAGCTACGCTGAGATTTTAGTTCCAGGTCTACTGCTCACCCCTCTCTGGCTTTAAAAAAAGGCTCTGTGCCAGAGTTTCCCAACCTGAGAAATGGGCAAAGGATGAAGGGAAAGGGGAGTGTTAGTGAGCGAGGTGCCCAGGAGGTCATGGGAAGGCAGCACCGTGCTGGTCCTGCTCAAATCAAGTGCTGGAGACCCAGGTGCTGCCCACAGCAACCTCCAGGAACACCATTCCCAGGGCCTAGCCCATACCTTGTTGCGCTTCCCACTGGCATCCGAACGTGGCTGCAGGCTTCCCGAGGAGCCGGTGCGGCTTTGCGGTGGAAAGGCGCCTCCACTCAGCTGGGGCTGCAGGGGGAGAAAGTAGGAGCTGAAGTCATGGGGGTTTAGTCCTCACCTGGGTGTCCCAGATGCAAGCATCTGCCTCCCAGTATGGGCTGGCAGGGAAGCATCCTCCCCCCTCCCAGTGCCAGGCAGGCAGCGCGGCTCCCCTGGAGAAGCAGGGGTTCTGGAGGAGCTGGGGTGCACAGAATTGCGACCCAGTGGACCCACCCACTCTGTGCTTGCCAGTTTTACACTTGGCAGGGTCCCGATCACCTCTGGCTCCTGCCCAACTCACATGGGAAATGAGAAGCCTCTTGTTCCCCCAGTCGCTTTCCAACGGCTTCTCTGGGTTGTTTGTGTCTTGGGCATGCTCGGGACCCTTCCAGTTGTCCTCCAGCTGCTGTGCTGGACTCTCAGGCCTTTTCCAGCTGTCATCAGGCCGTAGTCCTACGACCAGACACCTAGTGGGGCTTTTCCGGTCCCTTTCCAGCTGGCGCATCAAGTCTGCATGGTACACGGGCTTCTCTTGGCACTTCCAGTCTTTCTCCCACTCCTGCGCTTGGTGGGCATTGCCCTGACCCCTCCAGTTCTGCTCCAGTGGTTGTGTTGGGCTCATGGGGCGCAGGGGCTTGCCTCGGCCTTTCCAGTCACTGACGGTGGCCTTCCCGGGGTGGGAGGGTGGCAGCTTTTCTTGAATGCTCTGCCAGCTGGATTCGGATGGCTTCGCGGGCCCCCCAAGGTGCAGTGGCTCCCTCGGCTTCACCTGTTGCCTCTCAGGCCCCCGCACTGGGCTGGGAGGGGAGATCTCCTTTTGGCTTCTCCACATGCTCTCCGTACGTCTCCCAGGACTAAGGGACCGTGGCGGTGGCCCTGCTCGGCTCAGCCCACTGTTACGTGAACTCTTCCCAAGGCTCGCGGGGTGCAGAGAGTCCCCTCGGCTCTTCCTTTCCAGGGCTTGCCCTGTACCCCCAACCTGCCAGGCGGCTCGGCCCCTCTCCAAGTTTGGGGGGTGGCCAGGCTCCCCTCGGCTCCTCCAGCTTTTTTCCGAGCGCCATGGTGGGCTGGCAGGCTCCCCTGCCTTCCTCTCTGGCCGGCGCGCTGGGCTTGTGGAGCGCGGGCTCCGGCTGCCTCTCTCCAGCAGCCAGCTGGTGCTGGGGGGGCGCGGGGGGTCCCCACGGTGCCTGCTGACCTTCTCAGGGTGCCGAGCCGGGCTGGGGGAACGTAAGGGCTCCTTGGGGTCTCTGCCGCGCTGCTCAAGGTGCCAGGAGAGCTGACGACCCTAGGGACATGGCAGAGAGCAGAGAGTCCTCTTAAAAAAAATAAATACCAGTGAGCAGGAACAGGACAGGATGGGAGATGGTTTGGTTAAATAATTCCTCAGACAGCAATTGCACCGCCGAGTGTGGAGCCAGCCCGAAATGAAGAGCAGCCTCTTGCACCCAAAGGGTGAAAAGGCTGCTGCCATTTAAGGGCCAAGAGTCCCAGTCCATGGCAGGGGGAGGGCTGGGAATAGAGGGAAGGGGGAGCAGGTGAATGGAAGAGAGAAGCATGTGGCAGAAATAGAGGAAAAACATGGTAGGGAAAAGCAACCCAGTCTGGGGAGCTGGGATGGTGTCCTGCCACATAGCCAAGCCTCACCTCCCTGGGCAGGCTGGGGCTGGACTGCCTCCGAACTAGGCAGCCTTTGCTGGGTGGCACCGGAGTCTTGCCATCGAGCCGGTCCAAGCGGCCCTCCTCCAGGGCCTGGAAGGCCTCCAGGGTCTCCGTTTTCCTGTGGGCACACACAGTTTGTCTGGCTGCTGCCAGGCTCAGCTCAGAGGCAAAGCCCCTGCAGACCCTGCACCACCTAAGTCTGACCCCGCAGACCTCCGCCTGCCCCACACCGTGTGTGCCATAGGCTCTCCCTGTCCCCATCACTTCAACCACCCCACTTTTTGTGTCCTGCTGCCTCACTTGTATCTTCTTCACGCTATTCCTTAAGCTTCCCTCCATCTGGTCCTTCACATCCCACCTACCTGCCCAGGACACTTCCTTAGTCCCCATTTATGTCCCCTCCTGCTCTGTGCTACCGACGCTGGAGCCACTCTCACTTCCCCAGCCAAGACCCAGCCAGCACTGGGTACTGCTTGGCATCCCCCATCCTTTCCTGAACAGCTCCTACAGTGCACGCTGGATCCCTGGGGAGCCACCAACGCTGGGACTGGGGACCACCTCTTTCCTTCCCCCTGTCCGTGACTTGCCCTGCTCTGCAGCACGTCCTGCAGCTTCCAGGAGGTAGGTGTGAGGATGAGGAGGGTGGGCTGCTCCCTCCACTTCCAGTGGAGCAGCTTTGCTCCACCTTTCCAATGGCCTGAGCTGCCTGCGTGCTGCAATGTGGGAACTCCCCAGGCTGGGAGGCACCGAGCCTAAACCCAGCCCTTGCTTTCAGGGAAATTTAAGCACAGCTGAAAGCTGAGCTTTGCCATCTAGCCCTGCTCTCTCCCTGAGGCATGGAGATTAGGAGGTGGGGGCCCCCTGACAGCATAGCAGGGCAATCCCCCAACCCTGACCGCTGTGGAGACCCATTGTTTCTCACCTGCGTTCGCAGCCAAATATCCTCTCCACCTCCACCCGTCCGGGGCTGAGCGTGCGGGAGCCGCAGCGGTCAACAGCATCCCGCTGGCTGAGGCGCTTGGGCTTGGGCAGGTCTGCCAGCACCGAGTACTCCTGCCTCTCCAGCCCGTGCCGCCCCTCTGCACCCCCACTGCCGGGGTGCCCGCCGGGCTCCCGAACCCGGGAGCTGGCCAGGTGCCCACCGCTGCCCAGCGGGTGGCTGTGGGCCAGCGAGGAGCTGGCGGCGGCACGTGGCGGAGTGGATGCCCAGGGAGGGTCGGTTTTCCGGCGCTCCAGGGAGAAATAGCCACTCTCTATGCGGTGCTTCGGCCAGCTCTCCTTGGGCTTCTGACTGGTGGCACGGCGCTCTGAGACGGGGAGAAGGCTGTTACTGGGGGAGGCATGAGCGACACGGGATGCCACCACGTCCACAGCAAAGCAGGTCTTCGGAGGAGAGCTAGAAATGGTCCGGGAGGGCAGAGATAAAACCCAGACTCCCTTCAGGTGGGGTGGGAGTGCTGGGACACAGCACTGTGAGCCAAGAGCACACCACACCATGCAGACAGAGAACACTCAGAAGACCCACTGTCCATGGTCAGCACAGAGGTGCCATCTCACAGACTCTGGGTCTCATGCCTTCGCAGGGCACCCATGGAGGTGTTGAACGCCTCCTGGGACCAGAACTGAGTAAAGAGATGCTAAATCTAAGTAGAGATCTGCCATGAAGTTCAGAGACCCTCGGGTGAAAAACAAACCAGAACTAGGATCTCACATGGGAGCAAACCAAGTGTACCTGCTTTCAGTGGGCAGATTTCTTTCCTAAAGCCCTGGGCTTCGGTTCTCACCCAGGATCCAGAGGGAACGGGCTGAGCCCACCTGGGTCTGTCTGCCTGCGGGGCTCGCAGACGCACCTCCTCCTTGTAGCCCACGTAGCTCATCATGTCCCGTTTGCCTGATCCCAAAGTGTTGTCCCACAATCGGGTCATTTCCCCGTCCTGGGAGACAAGATAGGGCAGATCTCTGCAAAGGGGACCAGTAGCTTTTGTGGGCTGAACGGAGCTAAGAGCATATATGAGAAGTTACAGGCCATTCAGCCCAAACCTGCTGGTGAAAAGGAACCAGGAGAGGAGCTGGGTGACCATAAGATGACCCCAACCCAACATCAATGGGCACTGCAAGAAACAACATAGAGAAATCCACATGGGAGAATACAAGAGTGAATCTCATGTGCTCTTTTGGGAGAGAGCCTCCTTTGTGGGGACTAAGGGTCTCAGCTGATCCCCCCCAGCTGATCCCCAGCAGAAGTGGCATTGAAGGGCTGAGGGGACTGGGGACACCAAAATAACCCAAACCACGAGAGATCCCCATCTCACCCTGGCAAGCGCGGAGTTGGCTTTGGCACAGGCGCTGGGGTCGGTGCCGGTTTCTCTGTGCTCAGCCTCAGCTCCGGAGCTGAGCGGGGGATATCCCCTGCTCTGGTGCCAGCTGTGGGGCAGGGAGAGAGGACAGCTGGTGGTCAGCACAGCCCGCAGAGCTCAGGGGCGGGTGTCAGCGCCGGCAGCCCAAGCCACACCGGCTCTCTCTCCACTGGATGGGATGGACAGAGGCTGGCAGAGCCCACCCTGGGGCCACCAGCCTTGCTCTAGAGGCAGTGAGGATGAAGGAGACTCTTTTGGTGGCCCCCTGACCTCTCATGGGACAGCCAAGAAGAACCCATTTAGTGGGCATGGCGTGCAGGTTGCTCAGCCCTTTCTCCCAGGCACTGGTGTGCAGAGCAGCAGGGAGAAGCCTCTGATTTCCCCCTGCTTGGCTTCCTTCTCCCCCTCCTCTGTTTTTCCCACCGAGGGGGCTCATTGGAGCAGCGCCGCTCCCGGCTGGTACTCACCTCTCCGTCCCCTCCGCTGGGCCCACGCACACATATACCTCACACTGTGGGGCTAAAATACGGAGGGCATCCCAAGGCCCACCTGGGTCTGCGTCACTGCCAGCATCGTGCCCTGTGACCTCCACAGCATGCTCCTGCGAGGAAGAAGTGGGTGGAATGGTGCAGTCAGCACGTCAAGGATGAGGAGGAAGGCCGCCCTTCGGAAACACCTGCTTCTTCTACCTCCTCTGAGAGCAGCTTGGCGTCTGGGGCTCTTGATGCGTCTCCCAGCCCACCGTTGAGATTTTTCTACTACTTCAGGAGACCAGAGAGGTCCAGCACGCTCCTACTCAATGCTGAATGCTGCAGGCATCCCAGAGACAGTGCACGTGGATGAGAGCTCAGGGAAACTTCTCCCCAGCGTTAGTGCTGACGCTGCTGGCAACCACTCTCCCTCGCCACCCAGACAGCCCAGGGAGAGGCAATGGAGCCAAGAGAGAGGGAGACTTTTGCAGAGGAAGCTGTAGCCCCAGACGCTGCCTCTCTCTGTCAGGGCTTGCAGGCGTCTCAGCATCCTCCCCAGCCCCGTTACCTGTGGGGCTTATGAGCAGCAGTGGGGGAGGCTCTGAGGAGCTGGCGTCTGCGCTGCCTTCCCTCCAGTGTCTCACCCGCACTGGGATTCGCTCAGAGGTGACAGCTCTGAGCAGATCACAGGCGAAGGGCTGAGGTAACCTTAGAGGGCCTGGGGCCAGGGGGAGAGAGGGAGAGGGCAAGGAGAGAGGAAGGCTCATTATTATTTCATCATCTCTGGCCAGTCACTCCTGGAGGATGGCAAACAACACGAAACCCTCCGTGAACATGAAACCGGCTGTTGCCCGGTCAGAGGCAGCCAAGCAGCTTGTGCATCCAGCCCTGAGCCAAGGGACTGTGTTGGATCGAGGTCTCAGCAGCCCAAAGTCCCCTGAGATTTATCCTCCTGCCTTCCCCTCCAGGAACAGCTCAGTGCAGCTGCCCCAGGGACAGGACTCAGCCCCAGCCCTACGACAATAGCCCAGAGCCACAGGAACATCCACCAGGACCATTTTTTAGGTGAGGCAGGCTGTAAATGCCAGGAGGCATCAAGCAGAGATTCATCCAGGGTGGGTCCCTGATCAGCTAGTTTCCTCTTCCCTCCTCATAACTTTGCATCCGTGACACCCCTGCTTTCCCTTCCGGGATCTATCGAGCCCCTTGTACCAAATGTGCAGCCCTTCCCCCAAAGGTGGCTGGGGGGGGGGTTGGACTAGATGACCTTTGAAGGTCCCTTCCAACCCTAACCATTCTATGATTCCCATGCCTGGCAAGACTCACTCCCCATGTGACCTTCCCCCAAAGACACCTAGAAAGCCTGGCTGAGCCTTTGTTAGGGATTTCCTTCTCTACAAAGGCACATGGAGTTCCAAGGTGGAACAAAGGGGCCCTTAACAAAGTATTCATAGCCTCCAGGTAGGATGGAGGAGCTCACCTGGATAGCGTGCTGGTGATCCCCTGCGGCTCGGAAGCAGTGCTGGCACAGGCTCTTTGCAAATATGTTGGCTTCAAAGTTCATGCAGGGCACATCATCTACCGAACCAGACATTGTCCGTAGCAGGGACGAAGATCTTTGGCTGCTGGGTTGCTGGCAGGGCACAGCCAGGAGGAAAAGGAGGAAGCAAGAGCAGCAGAAGACCAGAGCTTTTGGTTCCCCAGCCTCAGGCTCCTGTGGGAGCAGGAATGTTATTCCCAGACTGAAGTTTGCTGCTTTCAGCTGGCAATACTGGAAAGGCATCCAGGTGCAAGGCTGTCAGTCAGATCCGTACAATTATAGATAATAAAAGGGTATGCTCCAGCACAGAGCTCTTTTAGATGGGAGCACTGCACTGCACCTTCAAATGACTGCTGACAGCCCCCCCCAATCTGAGAGTCCCTGCGAACAGCGGGAATGATGCTCACATCTTGCTATTTTGTTTGATGAAAGTTTTTTTTTCCTTCAAGCTCTCTTAAAAGGCACAAAAAGGAAACCCTTCTTCTTGACTATGCTGCTCATAAAGGGATAGCTATAAGCAGCTTAGGAAATCTGGAAACCCTCTGAGACTTTTCCTAAACTTGTTGATCCCTCTAAAATTTCTGAGATCTGAAGGACAGTCAATTGCAAAACTGTGAGAGGCAACAAGCATTGTTAGCACAACAGCTGGGTTCCACACTTCTGTCCTGGCTTTTCGCAAGCATCCTGCCCACCATCACCTCCTCCTTCCTGCAGGGTTTGAGAGTGAGTCCTTGGATTTGAGGTTGTGATCTGTGCTGGGAGGGCTTCGCTTAATTTGTCTGGAGGAGGCACCAACAGAAGGACAGGAAATCAGTGCGGGATGAGTCCAGCATCCACTGTTCCCCTAAACATGGACACTGGAGTCAGAGCAGCTGATCAAGGCTATGGCTGCTCCCCAAAACAACCAGGGCCAACTGTCAATGCCAAAACCAAGCTCTAATTTTTGTTTGTCAGTGCACTTATTTGCAATACAGCAACCTGCACTGGTGCCAACCTCGCAGCCTCCATCCTCGCCTTGGGGCATGGTTTTGTGACTCGTTCACACCCAAACCCAGACGAGAGCCTAAGCACTCACCTGTCAGGGATGCAGCACGAAACACCCCAACACGGCTGCCCACCCCTGCCCACGGAGTGCCACTCGTGAGTGGAGCCCACAGCACCCCACTGCCTGATGGGCAAATCATTGCTCCCCACATCCCTTAGGGCCTACTGCCAGGATAATGCTGTGATCCCTAGAGCCTCTGGCATGCATGGATGGACTGATGGATGGATGGATGCATGCATGCAGCCATGCCCAATGCTCCCAGTACCTCCCAGTGTCCCCAGTACCTCAGGTCCCCTATGGCTCACAGCACCTCGCCGCCCGCCGAGCTCCCCCCTCAATGAAGCTGCCCGTGAGAACGGCGGGGGGGGGGAAGACCACCCCCCCTCCCCCTCATTGGCTGCCACCCAGCAGTGATTTGAATATCGCCCTCTGAGTGGCTGGCGGAGGCGCGGGCACCCACGTGTCGGTGGCAGCGGGCGGCCGATCGACCGGACCGGACCGGACCGGACCGGACCGGGCCCGGCGGCCCCAGGGCTTTAGGGAGGCTGGGTCTGGGGAGGGGGCACCGGGCTGCGGCTCATCCCCCCCTCGCCTTACGCCCTCACATCTCTGCCTTTGTCACTATTCCTCGTGAAACACGCTTAACTTCTGGCCCCCATTGCTCCTGCTGCCGTCCAACTTCCTTCCCTTCCCGGTCCCGCTGAGCGTTAAAAAAAGTTTAATTTCACTTTTCGTTCACCCATTGAAGGCAGTTCGCAATCCACTCTTCAAACCTGTCTGTCCCATACAACCCCAGTCATTCAGCTCCATTAGTCCCCAAAAGTGCTTATCACTCTCCCAGTAACTTTTTTTTTTTTTCCCCCCAGTTCATTTCTGGAATACAATGCTGGAAGCGGCAGTGGGATCGTACTGGGTGCAGCCTTGAGCCTGATATGCTGCTAAAGGGCAATAAGTACAGCGCACGCACTATCACACAGCTCACGCACAGGCTGCTGCCGTGCCTCTGTTGCACCGCGCTCCTATTTTTCCCGCAAGCGTCTGACCTTTTTTGGCTCCCAGGCTGGTTTTGATCCTCTGTAATCCCAATTGTATTTTTGTGCGCGCACGCGTGCAGAATCGCCGCCTAGCCAGCAAAAGCCATCATGCATGGAAACCCCAGCGTGGCAGCCCACGTCAAAACCTTGCATCTCTCTCCACGCGAGCCCTCAGGCGCAAGCAGGGGGTAACGCACAGGTGCCCGAGGTGGCCCAGCTGCAGAGACAAGCGTGAAAAATGCGCGTGCAGGCCGTGGAAGGGGCAGCACAAGGGGAGCTGCTGGTGTCTGCTTTTCCTTTTTGGAGCAGCAGCTGCGCTAGCACGTTGAATTTTTCCAAATACGTTATATTCGGAAGCGGCTTCCTCCTGAACAGCTGGGATTTGTTAGTGAGCAACTGCAGGGAAAAAATAAATAAATAAAAATGCTCAAATCCATCTTGATAACATGGGGAAGTAGCAAACAAGAGGAATTTTAAGCCACAGTCTGGTATGAACTCTGATGTGTCTGGCAAACACTTGCATGTGGGAGCTCATATCCTTGATCCAATACATCCTGGGGTAGCCCGACTGCAAACCCTGTGCGTTACAGAGACCCCAGGCCAGGGCTGAGTCAGTAATTTACATTACAAAGCAAAGCTTTAATTGATCAAAAGGAGAAATCAATAGTGCAGAGAACAATCCTGATGGTTAACGCTGTGTAGGATTTAACAGCTCTGTTCTCAGTTTTTCCATATGCTTTTTTTTCCTCCTTTTTTTTTTTTTTAATGTGAAGAAACAACTTACAGCAGGAATTGGGAGTTTTCAGAACATGGAAGAGGTCATTGGAGATTTCAGCTGACACTTGAGAAAGGCTCAGAAGTTATTAGGGCCAGGGAAATAGCCAACAGAAAGAGTCATTCTTCTAAATCACCTGGCAGGAAAGTAAACACAGGAGTGCTGCCGAGGTCACTCTTAACATCCCAGCAGGATTACAAAGAGGTAATCCAGCCCTGCCCCAACTACCACGCCAGGCTGTCTACAGACCGCGGAAGGCAACCCAACCCACAGTTCACATGCCACGCTTCAGCGGATTTCACAAACACACGAACTGTACATTTCCTTAACAGCAGCCGTTCTAGCTCCAGAGCAAATTCCTGGGGCTTGGGGCAAGTGCAAGTCACCTTCTACCTGTGGTCACCCTGGACGGCACCGTGTCCCAGAGAGAAGGGAAAGCTGCTGTACAATCCAGACCCAAGGTGTCACATGCTCTTCTCCAGCTTTGAGCCACAGTCCCCTTGGTGTGCGACATCACTCCAAACTCCCTCTCCTTCCCTTCTACGTCCCCCCTCCCAAACCCAACCATGGCTCTAGAGGACGTAACTCCCAAACCAGAACAAGAAATGCTTTGTGCTTCGCACATGGCACCACTTGGACAGTTTGGATGAGGGACACATCAGGCTAGTGCCATTAGCTATAGCGGCTGGTGGCCATCAGCATTGTTCTCATGTTCCTCCATGAAGCCTCAGGCACTAGTTTACTCTTCCCCCTCTCACTTCTGGCATGAGGAATCTACGTACTCACCCATTGCCGGGTTGCCAGTTTTCTGGTGTGGGTTTTTGGCCACACAGGCCTCTTCTCCCTTTGTCATTTCCTCACCAGTACACATGTGGCAAGGGGAGGGGCCTGGCTGCCAAGGGCAGAACAGCCACATTTCTACGGACACTTGAGGACAGAGACCAGCATGCTGCCTAGGCTCACTCCCAGTTTTGCCACCAGCATTCCTCAACCATGCAAACCTTTTTTTTTTTTTCTCCCCTTTTCCCTTTGCTGAAGACATCCCTGCTAAAAAAAAAAAACCCATATACTGAGGTCCCACAAAGAAAGGCAATTAACTGCTGATGACTGCGGCAGCCTTGAGGTAAAGGGCAGCCTCTGCCGCTCCCAACCCAGAGAGGCCACACACATACAGCAAGGGCATTAGAGCATTTCATACTCCCCTGAGCTATCGCAATTCAGATCGGCACATTCAGCAGACAATGGAACGAGCCATTCCTGCTCTGGCTGGTTCTGTGTCACCACAGAAATGGCTCCTAGCTATTCCCTTTCCTAAGCACCAGCAGATTTCAATATCCTTTAAGCAACAGGAATGATCTCCCCTTTTCCCAGCTGGTACTGGTATTAGCGTAGTTGCCATTAAGTTTCAAATAAGTCACAATTTTTTTTTTCTTTGCAAAATAAATTCATAAACATTTATTCGTAAGGTTACCAAATTTCACCTGGCACAGGCACCAAACAAAAACTACCCCTGCATTCAGGTGTGGCACGGGATAAGAAACACATGAGGCAAGACGAAACCACGTCTCCGTGGAAAAAGGATTTACTGCACAGCAGAAATGCCAGGGCACTGATGCACGAGCGGAAGCAGAGCTCCTAGGCACATAAACTGCCCTGATGCTGTGCCTGTAGCACTCAGCCCCGATTCTCTCCTTTGATAAAGCCAAGTATCAGCTCTGGAAGGGGAGGCCCAAGGACAGAAGTGTTACACGAAATACAGAATCTGACCCCCAGCAGAAGTTTTTAGAGACTCCATGGCATCCAGACACTTAGCTGGAGATCACTGCAGAAATAAACAGGTAGAGCATCTAGTGATCCTGATCAGTGCTCAGGAGGTGAGACAAAAGCTGAGCTGGGCTCACTGCTGGTCAGAGAGCGAAGTAAACAAGGCCCTTGCCCCAACTCAAGGGGCTGCAAAGAGCAGCAGGCCAGATGTGGAGTGTTGTCCCAGCTGCTGGTCCGAGCACTAGTTTCTCCATTAATCTTGGTCGCGGCCCATTTTCCCTGTCAGCCTCCGCCGCTGAGTCTTAGTGGTTCGCCCCGTGCTGGATTTTTGCATTTTCTTGTGTGGGCCTTGCCCACGTTGGGATCGCTTTCCTTTTTTCTTTTTCCGGCTGTGCATGTGCAGCGTGGCAGTAAGAGAAGAGATCCTGTGCAGGGCAGGAAGAGAGAAATGTTTGGGGACCAAAGCCTGCAGGAGCAAGGCGACACCGCAACAGCCAGAGAGCCCTGTGTGGCCCAGCAGGAATGGACGCCAGCCACGGCAATCCCCAGGGGAACTCCACTGTGCTGGGCATCATCCTGACAGGGCAGAAAACTTGTAAGTCCACATGTGCAGTCACAACCAAAATGAACTTTCTGAGCAGGGGGCTTCCCAGCCACCAGACAGTTAAGTAATTCTCCAAATCCCCAAAGAAGCTGTAAATCCTGGATACTGAAAAATGTGGAGAATGACAAAGCTTTAGGTTCTTTTGACCTTCAACCCTAAAGACAAATTCTTCACCCTGCAATACACCCTTCCCTGCAGCATCTGGAAAAGGACCAGGTAAACAGTTCAGGACAAAGCCTGTCCCGCACCGCATCCTTCTCCTCCTCCTGGTGCCGCTGTCACCAGGGATCGAAGCAATGGGAACGGAGTGTCCGGGGCAGGCTTGTGCTCTGCCAGTGCCCTCTGCAGGCTCCTGCCTGCCGACACCCAGGCAGCACAGCATCCTCTCCCTGCAACCACACGGCTGATGGGGGAACGCAGGATCCTCCCGATCAGCTTGCAGAGCCTAGCAGCAAAGAGCTGAATCAATTTATACATACTTTTCAGACAGGAAGGGGTTTCTGGACTTCTTTGGCATTGCTCTTACAGGCTTGTTCACCACCTCTTCCCCTTTCTCTTCTTCTGATCCATCATTTTTTCCCTTAAAAAGAACGCAAAAGAGAAAAAAATCCCTATTAAATCCACATTAAAACAGTCTGTCTTGCTATTCCAGTGTTTCTGCTGCTTTCTTGGTTTCATCCCATTTTATGAACCATCTAGTCAGGGACAAAGCTTTTTTAATTCTCCCCATCCCTTGCTGTCCAAATCTCAAGGTTTTTTATCACAGCCCCTTAGAAAGGGACAACCAGTGAGAAGTCCTATGCTAATCCACCCTAAGATCCAAAAACTTCAGCCTGATCTTAATGGCCATGCAACTGAAGTCTAAACTATGAATTGAAGGTCTTTTTTTTCCCTTAAATTACTATCAAAACCTCTTTAAGTGGATTTTCAGATTAGAGGATGACCTTACAAATGTAAAGGTTAACACAGACACTTCCCCAAAGAGCTCAAATCGAGACCTGAAGATCAATAGGATCAAGTCAATCAGTGCCTGAAAGCTACTATGAAACAAATATGAGATCTTAGTTACAACGTTTTGAGAATAAAAGCAACTACAACCAAAACTGAATGGTTTCCTTATTTGTGGTTCAAGCACAGGATCACAGAAAGGGAATTCTCTCCTCATGCCGGACAGACACAGGAAAGAGGCTGAGGATGGTCCATGCAGCAAAGTCTGAAATCTTGTTGCTTGTGTTGTGTCTGCTTTTAAAATACTACATTCTCCCTATCCAGCCTTGTGACACCTCTCACTTACACAAGGTCAGGTGGGACTACCAAGGGATTCCAGGGAGGTTTGGAGTGAGCTGTTCACATAGGACATTTCGTCAGCTTGAGAGGCCCAACATAAATTGAGGAGGAATGTGAAAGTTATGAGTTTCCCTATTCCTCCCTGCTCCCAGCCAGTTATATGTCTTTGGGCATATTCAGGGAGCACCAGGCCCACCTAGCAAGCCTCAAGAATGTTTACAACTGATACAATCAGAGAAGCAAGAGGCTTTACCACAGGGGTGGTCAGTCCTAGCTGGTGTGCCCCTGAGAGGTCCAGGTCACTGATGGTGGTCACCGTTACAATGTGGTTTGGGTGGTCAATGTTCACAGACTCCGTCCGCGATGTCACCAAATGCTCCAGTTCATCTGCCTCATCTGGGGAGACAAGAAATCCCGCACTGCAAAGTGCCCAGCTTTTCACAAGATACACTCACTTGTTCCTGCAGTGCAACACTGGGGAGAGGCGGGGGGGAACAGCCTTTGCATGCTGACTTAGAAGGCAGAGGGGCTTGAACATTGGCACTATAAGCATGAAGGGCAAGAAGCTGGTGAAGGGTCTGGAGCACAAGTCTTATGAGGAGCGGCTGAGGGAACTGGGATTGTTCAGTCTAGAGAAGAGGAGGCTGAGGGCAGACCTCATTGCTCTCTACAATTTACCTGAAAGGGGGTTGTAGGGAGGTGAGTGTTGGTCTCTTCTCCCAAGTAATTAGTGACAGGACAAGAGGAAATGGCCTCAAGTTGCAGCAAGGGAGGTTTAGATTGGATATTAGGAAAAATTTCTTTACTGAAAGAGTGGTCAGGCACTGAAAGAGGCTGCCCAAAGAAGTGCTGGAGTCACCATCCCTGGAGGTGTTCAAAGAACATCCAGACATGGCACTTCAGGACATGGTTTAGTGGACATGGAGGTGTTAGGTTGACAGTTGGACTTGATGATCTTGGATCTTTCCCAACTTTAAAGATTCTATGATTTTATGATCCTTCTCCCAGCAGAGGGGACTGGTTAACGCATCAGAGACATTCTCTTTCTTGTTCCTTTCTGTAAAGCCCACCTGACTCCCCTTCCCACCAGGGCCAGAAGGCTGAGGGGCTCAGATCGCTGCTCAGCTTCCCCGGGGGACAAGAGAAGGCTGAGAAGCCCATGTTGTGGGACGGTGTCAGAGCATCGCTGCTCCACCTCCGATCGCCCAGCCACGGCAGTCGGACCACGGGCCCCCACCTCCCGCAGCCGCCCCGGCGCCCGTGACCGGCCAGCACCTACCCAGGGCCTCCTCCCTCTCGCTCAGCATCTTCAGGTACTCCTGGTGCCGCTGCGGGACGGAAACAGCTCATGCGGCGCCTCTGCGGGGACCGGGACGGCCCCGTCCCCCTGCAAGTGGGCCAGGGGAAGCCCGAAGACCCCTCCCGCCCCGCCATGGCGGCGGGGGGGAACCCTTCTTCCGCGGAGGGCTGGGTGGGGGGGGGGGATACCTCCTCCTTCATCTTCCTCTGCTCCTCCTTCAGCTTCCGCTTGATCTCCTCCAGCGCCGCCTTCCTCCGCTCCACCTTCCGCTTGTGGAAGCCGGTGAGGTACTCCCTGCCGCCGGCAACACAGAACCCCCCGTCGGGCTTTCAGTGCCCCCCCTCACCGAGGGATGCCTTCCCCCTCAGCGCCTCCGGAGCCCGCCCGGCCTCACCTCCGCTTCTCCTCGTCGAAAGTCACCACCAGCCGCCCCTCACGGGCCCCCAGACCCTTCTTCTTCTTCTTGCGGCCCATGGCGGTTCCACGCTTCTGCCGCCACCGCCCGCCCCTTCCGCCGCCGCCCGGCCGTGAGGGCCGGCCCCCTGCTCCGCCCGCCATTTTGTGTCACCGGCGCATCGCCGGCGGTGGTGGGAGTGAGGGTACGCCAAGACAGCTGCCATGACTGTCGGGGTGGCTTGAAGGAGCAGAGTGGGGCCAGCATCGGGTCCTCCTGTCCCACGGGTGTGTGGGACCTGTGTGCAGTCCCTTGCCCGCTTCTGATGCCCATTCTCCCCTCAGGCTGGGGCAGGAGGGAGAAGCCACCATCGTGGCCCTAGCATCCAGTAGCACCCGATCTCTCGCCCTAAGACCCGCTCTGCCTTTCCTCCGAGTATTTTACATCAGCATCTCATCAATAAACGTCGTTCCTCCAAATACTTAACATTTGCATTTCTTCAATAACGGTCTTAGAGTTTATTTCAAGCTATGGTCATTGCTTAGTGTCAGTGGCAACTGTGCTGCTCCCTTTAGCTGGGGGAGGCAAGTGGAGGGATTGGTCTTGCCTCTCACACCGAGCGTCCCAAGATGCAGGACCTGGACAAACAGCTGTGGTTTCCTGTAGTCAATGGTGGAGAGAGGTACCAGCATCAGTTGGTGGGGGTTTCAGGATGGCCATGTTCTTGTCTGCTGGCTTGAGTGACTTTGCCTGAACTCTTGAACCTTTCTCGCCTTCAGTCCTGGATGTAAGGTTTGTGTGGTGGCCAGCTGACTTTGGTGGAAGCTGATGAAGTGCTACCATGGCCAAAGCCAACCCCCTCCAGCCCACAGAGCATGACAAGTTGTGACAAGTCCTGACACAGTGGCTGCTTGTCCAGCGCTGCTTTGCCTTTATCGCCTTGCTTGCTGCTTGTGCTCTTTTCCTGGCCTGTCCTTTCACCAGCAGAAATGCGGAAAAACCAGTTCTGTGGTTAATTGCTGCACTTCCCTCCACGCCCATGGGGCAGGTCTCCTCCTCCTCATTTACGGTCTGGGTGCACTTCAGCCTCTTCATCCCTGCCTGTGCTGAGCAGGCTCAGGTGTGCTGTCAGGCCTCTGTGCTTCTTTCATTAACCTTGCAGCTTCTCCTGCATTCCCCTTTTGCCTCTACCTACAAGAGCTTCTGGCTCTTTGGTAGCTCCTTCTCCCTTGGGTGACCCAGCAGGTTGGCCCACAGGTGCAGGCAGCTGCCCTCCTGGCCCTGCCCTGCCCTGCCCGGAGGGATAGCATTTGGATGTGATGGCTGGAGGCAACGAGAGGAGTGTGAAGGCCCTGAAGGAGGTGTGGAGAAGAGCGGAAAACTCTTTGTGTGCAGACTGTGGGAAGCCAGGTGAGTCCCATAGGGCTGCTGGAGAAAGAGTCAGAAGCAGGGAGTTGGGGCTGGTCTTTCACAGCAGTTTGGTGCTGGCTATCTGGCTGCATAGGAGCCTGTGGCAGAGATGGAGGAGAGGCATTGCTCTGCCTGGATATTTGCTTCCTCTCCCTGGAGGTGAGTTGGCAAGGGTGGAGGAAGGAGAAGCTGCCACAGCGCTGGTGGGAAGAAGGACAGGGACACAGTAGCGCCAGATGAGCAAGGGCTGTGTAGCTGCAGCAGTGTGGGTTGTAGTCATGTCAGATCTCAAATACAAATCAAGGTCATGCCCAGTCAGGACCTGACAGGAAAGCTCCTGGTGAAATCCTAACTGCTCCAGAAAGAAGTCATGATTCAGGAGGGCATTGTCTCCTCTGTGACTCAGCTCTGAACTGACAACCTGCCACAGGCACCTTGGAGATTTCTTTTACTGAAGGGTTTGCCCTCTCAAAAGGGTGCCCAGTTTGAGGTCCTGCAAGCGCTGCTAAAAACACCCGTTGTACCCCTCCTGAAAGGGGCGCATGTAGTGTACCACCTAAGCCAAAGTAAGACTGAGTTAATTAATACCATTCACCTTCTTAAATGCTCCCTGGAGAATTTTGAATTCAAGGCCATTTTCCACTTCCTGAGCTAAATACCGTTTGGGGTTTGTTGGAGTCTTTTCCCAGAGGTGGTTTCAGTTTCATCTTGGGTGAGCTTTATACAAAAGGAGTTCGCAGAACACTTCAGAGTTTTTCAAGGTTCAGGTCAATAGAGATTCAGATGAGGTGGTTGAAGCAGAGGGAATGAGGGATTAATAGCTATGCCTTTTCCTGACTGTTGCTTGGGTGTTAATTAATCAGCTCAGATGAAACTATGGTCACCCAGCTTTCTGTTTCTCCAGACTATGTTCTCGGTTGAGGCATATCTTCCAGGGCAATTTATCACCTCTAGTCATACTCCTTGTTATACCCTCAGATCCTGACTGGGCATCCTCTACTTTGGGTGTCTTTATATGCCTCAGCTGCTCAGGAATTCACCGCAACATCCCTAGCATCAGCAAAGTCAAATCCCTGAAGATGGACCAGTGGGATGATGCTCAGGTGCAGGTGAGATCTTTATCTCCACCAGTACGTCAGGTGGGGAAATGGGAAATGTCCTGGGAAAATCAGCCCTTTGGCCTCACAGAGTTGGAGATTTAATCTGATACGTGGTCCCTTTGCTACTCATGCTGTGAATACTCAAGTGGGGATAACTCCCCGTAACCCACTGGCAGAGGGAGGATGAACTTGCCTTGTATGTCTCCCCATGTCCTGTTACTTTATGGCTAATACAGAGCTCTTGCAATGTATCTTGCCAAGGCTCAGGGTCTTTGTCACCCCAGGTTACTCATTTCTCATTCACCAGCACTATCTGGCCTCAATATCTCCCCTTGGTTTCGACAGTCCGAGGGGAAAATCTTGGACAATTCTGTGCTCTGAGAAGAGTTTCCATATATAATGTGATCTCTTGAGAAAAATGGCATTTATGGGAACTTGACTTCTCCCTGTTACACCCCCTTCAACCCATTAATCTTCAGGGGACTGAAAAAATTTTCCAGAAATCCAAAGAAAATAATCTGTATCTCGCTGCTCTTTGGAGAAGAGCGTAGAAGAAATGTCCTCCCAGACGGCATTGCAGAGCTGTCATTGAACCCAGTCTTCCCAGAGATGTGGGGCATGGTAGCAAATCCGCTGAATGTGTGCGCACCCGGCCCCACGGAAGTGACATTTATGGCATTCTGTTGGTTCAGGTGCAATCAGTGTAACTTCTGAGAGTACCAAGACCTTTGAAACCCACCTTTCCCTAGCCAGACTTTGCTGGGGTGTTGCAATGGACAGGAAGGAGAATGCTCTGTTAGAGCTCAGTGTGCATCTAGCCCTGTAGTGGGTCAGGGAAGAAAAAAGTCCAACGTGAGTGTGCATCAAAGGGAAGGCACTAACTCTCCGTCTAACTCTGCAGTTTCTGGCCAAGCATGGGAATGCTGTGACTAAAGCCACATACGAAGCTCACATCCCTATTTACTATTACCAGCCAACCTACAATGACTGCCAGTAAGTTGCTGCATGCAGAAGAAAAGGGGGAAGGGCAGTTCTGGGTTCCTCTAGTCCATTTCTGAGCTACCTGTCACTTCTCTCCCCAGAGTGCTGAGAGAACAGTGGATACGGGCCAAATATGAGCGCAAAGAGTTCACCGAGCCGGGAAAACAGCTGCCATATTCTGATGGTAAGAGCAGAGCGCAACATCAAAATATCTTGCCTGTTGCCTTCGCAGGAAGCTTATGAACACCATGAGGAGAAAGCTTATAGTGTCAGTGTCAGTGGCAAATTCCACACGTACT
The DNA here is from genome assembly GCF_036417535.1 of Chlamydotis macqueenii. NCBI lineage: Eukaryota > Metazoa > Chordata > Aves > Otidiformes > Otididae > Chlamydotis > Chlamydotis macqueenii. The sequence continues at coordinate 57,019,642 of NC_141556.1, forward strand.
CCTGAGAGCCTGGCTGGTACTTACAGAACATTGTTTTGGGGCAATTTAAATTGTGAGCAGTGTAGGCTGGCACTGCCACGGATTGCTTCCAGGCCTGGTATTACCAGCTGGCATTGCTCAAAGGCATTTGCTGTCCTGGTGAGGCAGACCTCTGCAGTAAGGAATTTCTGTCCTGCTGCATGCCACCCCCTCCAACCACAAAATTGTCTTTGAAATGTCACCACCAGTGCTGTGCCACAAGGTGCTGGAGCCCAAGGGCCTGCAGAGTCAAGTGGGAAGAGTTCTGGTGCCACGCCAGGGTCTGTGTGGGCTGGGACTTTGGTGTTCACCAGAGAGATGGCTCACATTATCAGAGGCAGTAGTGGGAGCCAGACTAGGAGGTGGGAAGCATCTGGGAATGTCTTGATTACTGGGCCAGCAAACCCAGGAGCACCACCATCTTCAGCTGAAAGTAGAGGTGAGACCTCTCCTTCTCAGGTGTTTGTTCTCAGCAATAGTTCACCACGTGCATTATCCCAGAGGTGTGGTTGGGACCCCAGGCTGTGTGCAGCTCTCTGGTGCCTAATGTGTGTGTGGAGGGATGCTCTTAAAAGTGGCTTTTCTGCTCCTAGGTGTGAAGGAAGGCATCCTCTGGAAGCGAGGCCGAGACAATGGGCAGTTCCTACCCCGCAAGTTCCTCTTGTCTGAAAGAGAGGGATGTCTGAAGTATTTCAGCAAGCAGGATGTGAGTATGGTGGTCAACTCCCACCTCAGTGCGTACTCCACCCAGGGCAGCGGGGTCACAGGGGCAACAGAAACATGAGCAAGCGTGTTTCTGAGCTTGCTCATCCCAAGCCAGAGATGATAACAGAGAAACATGGCACTGAGGAGAGGTGTCCCCTTCCTACTGTCAGGGTGACATTTTTCCCCATCCCTCCCTCACACCCTTCCCTCACTGCTGATAAAAGGGCTGAGCTTTCACTTCACCCCTATCCATTTGCCTGGCTGTGTAATCCTGCAGCACCCCTGGAAACAGCCCCACCCCACTGTCAGGCAAGTTGACAAAAACCCGTTCTTTGGTTTGTTTTGAGGAAGGCTACTCTTCTGCTAGTTCATCTCCCCAAAATGAATGGGGCAAGTGCTAATACACTGTCACAAGGGAAGGAACGGCTTGGGGTAGGGAGGAGCCGGAGTGGGGTCTTTCCTTTTGGGGTCACTTAGCCTTTAGACTGGCTCAGCTGTAAAGTCAGATGCACTCTCAGTGTCTCACTGGCAGTACCAGAATAGGCACAGCTTAAATCCAAATTGGAGGGGCTGGTTCACTGTTTGGGCTCGAGCATGCCACACAGTGAAGGGGGTATGTGCTACAACAGTTTTGTTTGAAGGGGAAGTTAATACCTTTTAACACCCTCTAACCCTGTCTTACCCCACTAAGTCAGTAGCTCAGGTCTCTTTCCCACTAGGATTATTTGTGCATGACCAATGCCATTCTGTTTTCAGGCCAAAGAACCCAAAATCAGTATTAAAATAGATGTCATCAATGCTACGTTCCAGCCAGTGAAGATTGGGAACCCCAATGGCCTGCAGATCACCTATCTCAAAGACAACAAGACCCGGAATATATTTGTCTACCACGAAAGTGGAAAGGTATCTGGTTTTAGCATCAACCATTGCAAAGCAGTTGAGGTGATCTGAGAAGCTGCTGGTATTAAAAAGTCTGAAGCATGGGTGGGACGGGGTGGATGTGTGTGTTGCTGTAGGTAACAGGGTGGGGGTTCTGGCTCTGTGTTTATGTGTCTGTGAGAGAGTTTTGCTGCAGGGCACAGGGCAGGAGCTGAGTCAATTTGTGTGGAAGGAGCTGCCGTAGATGTGCAGATGTGCTGCCCGCACATGTGGGGAATGGGGCAGCCGTGCTGGCTGTGTGTGTGTGAGAGAGATGCTCTAGGTTCTGGGGAGGGAGAGCTGGCTGTGTTTGTAGTTAACGTAGGGTTGGGTGCGGCTGGGTGAATTTAAACAGCTCGCTGTTGCTCTGGCTAAGCTTTCTGTCCTGTCCTTTTCCGTTCTCAGGAGGTCGTAGACTGGTTCAACGCCATTCGCTCGGTGCAGTTCCATTATCTGAAGGTAGCATTTCCCATTGCCAGCGATAATGAGGTAAGGCAGCGCTAGAGCAGAGTGCCGAGTCTCCCACTGGTACTCAGTTACGTGATAAAAGAGCCCATTTCCTACCATTAGATCCCCAGGTCCAGAAGTGGAAATTGCAGTGTTTAGGTAGAGGGACGAGAGTCTGTGTAAAAGGGTCTGTGATGGCCAGAGAACAACTGCTCTCTGCTGTTTCTGCGTACTTTGGAGGCAGAAGTGACTCCTGGCTAGGCAGTTCTGCAAACATGAATTTGAAAGGCGGCTGAATTTGAAGGAATAGAAGGACGGGTGAGAAGCGAAAGGGAATAGCAAATAAATGTGTCTAAATGAGCATTACTCTTGCCTTTTTGTCAGATTAAAAATCGGCTGACAAGAAACTTCCTGAAGGAGGGATACATGGAGAAGACTGGTCCCAAGGTGAGCTGCTGTGGGAGAAAAAAAATCTTAACAGGGACCTGCCAGAAGGCCACTGACGTTCCCTACTTCAATGTTTTTCTCCTGCTGTTTCCCCGTTCCCCCTGACTCTTTAGACACCCGTGGGAACAGTGTGTGTGCACCAAGGGAGGGGAGAATAAAAGGAAGGGGAAGGACACATGTGAAAGTAGATGAAGCCAGAGTCCCTGCTTTCACCCAGAACAACAGATCCCTCTGCATGTGTCTGTGTGTGCGTGACCTTACAGGTATTTAGTGTCTAGATTTCTCCTGTCTCAACTCTGGGGTCCTCCACAGAAGTCCAAGAGTTGGGGACAGCAGTGGGGACTAAAAAACCCGATAATGATCCCCACTCTCAGTTCAGAAAGGGTGAGGAGGAGGTTGCTGTTAAGGCATGGGCTTGGTTCAAGTGGTTGGGATGAATTTTGGGTATCCATTTGCACTGCTCACAGCAGAGGGCACTGTCCCCTTACATATGTCACCTCTTCCCTTCACAGCAGAGAGAGGCTTTTAAGAAGCGCTGGTTCACGCTGGATCACCGCAGGCTCATGTACTTCAAAGACCCTTTGGTGAGGGGGAGATCTGACCTCTGGTAGCTGCAGGCCACAGTGCTGAGGGCAGGGTCAAAGTGCAGCCAGAGCCTTTGCTCTGCAGTAAGGGATGCTTGAAGGTTCCCCAGCTGCTCTGAATGGACTCTGGGTCTTCCCCTTTCCATCTCACTTAGTTCATCCCATGCTTTCTGTGTTCATTTCACTGCCTGCAGACAATGGGAACAAGGACGGCAGCGGTGTAAAGATGGTGATGGCAAGGAGACTGACATGGGGGGGGGGGGTGTGACATGGAGAGATGGGAGCAGCAATCTTTCTCTCTGCTCTCTTGAGGTCTACAGTCTTAAATTTTTCTTTGCGCTGCTGCCTTTGAGCATAGCCTCCCTGCTCTTCTGAATCCCCTGACCACTTTCAGATCTTTTTGCTGCTACATCCCGAATCCTCACCCACTCTCCTCCTGTCCTTAGATGCACTGCTATTATTCCCTGGTTCTTCTGGGATTCTGTAAATCCCTCTCTTTCCTTCCTGATGTGCAGGATGCATTTGCTAAGGGTGAGGTGTTTGTGGGCAGCAGAGAGAATGGCTATAGCGTCCAGAAGGGATTGCCTTCGGGGACACAGGGCAACTTCTCTTGGCACTACGGCCTCACCATTGTCACCCCTGACCGGGAATACCTCTTCACCTGCGAGACAGAGACTGACCAGCTGGACTGGATTGCAGCCTTCACTAGCGTAATCAACCAGGCCATGACACCACAGGAATATGCAAGTAAGTGTCTGGATGCTGTTTCCTTCCCCTCCTGGCACTACGGTTCAGAGTATTGCCCTAATGTTCCACCTTTTTCCTTCACTACAGTTGAAGCCTACTTCAAGTTTAAATCCTAGGAGGCTGTGTGGGAACCTCACTATGACTCAACTCTACCTGGTCATCTTGGGTGGGCTGTCAGGAGAGAAGAGGAGATTGACATCAGAGAAACACAGTGCTCTTGAAGCACCCTTTGAAGCACTTTTTTTTTTTCCCCCATAGATGGTCCACTTTGTTCTGGGGGCCGAATTAAGCTGCTGACTTTCAAGTGCAAGATTTTGTGAGTGAATACTCAGCACAACTTGTCACTGTTAAATTGCTGTGATCTGACTGGATGCTGGCAGACCTTGCCTGTCAGTCAGGCCTTGAAAACTTAACACTTGCTGTGTTGGACATGGGACCTAGCATCGCTCCTGCATGAAACTGCAGACAGTCACCTACCTTAGGCAAGAAAACAGCTGCCTGACTGGAGCTACATCCCAGCGGGTTGCATGGGCTGCTGGACTAGGAGAGACTTTTCCTTTACAAGAAATGGCTTCTCTGCTGGTGACAGAGATGAGAAACATCTAGATCTGATCAGTTGAAGCTGTAGTTGAGAAAGGTCACTTAAAAGATGTAATTTAATAGCCAAATGTGAGGCCTGTTTCCTCCTGCTGTGTATGGGCTCAAAAGCTTTTTCAGGCCACATTTGTGTAGAGACCTTCCTCCAATTCCTACAGAGAAGATTAAGCGACCAGCTCAAAACAAATGTGTGTATACATCTGTGTATGTGGATACTGTGTGTGTGCATATAACAAAAAAATGGTGGGAGGTGGAGTACTGCCCTAGGGAAGATACTGTGAGGGATGTTCATGCCACTGGAGTTCAGCTGTCAAATTTGAGTCTCTAGTCAAATCAATGGAGAGAGGTTGGGTCCTGCAGAGAGCAGCTTATGGCATGTCTGATAGAGAGTTCAGACTCTCTGTTGTCTTTACTGGAGTCTAGGTGTTGATATCTGAAGATAGTAATACATGGATGTCTGCTCCCTCATTCTCTGCATGTTGAAGGCCCGGTACTGTCATTCTGCCCTACACATTACATATGTATTATGTTGTACATGACAAATACATATAATTTTATGCTGTAGTATAACAGGAAAGTTTGTATGTTCATGCCCTTCTAGTAACAGTTAGCCCTAACCACTCGATCAACCCGTGATTCATATCAAACATCATCTCTTAAAGCTCTCCAGGGAGAGCTGCGTTTCACATGCTGGAAAGACCGGCTGAGTTCTGCTGATGACTGTAGCATCTGATGTGTTTGCAGTGTTACGCGGGCAGTGTGAGAGTAGGCATTCTGTGTGTTAAGGGGAGCTAAATGGAATTAATGAGGCAACCAGTATTTTAATTAGCTCCTAAAGACATGAGTAAAAAAATCCTATTGTAATTTATTTAACTTCCTAAACGAACTGAGCTGCTAACTGCTAAGGCATGAGGTCATTTCTTGAAAAAAAGAATAGCTATTCAGAGCAAGGAGGCATGGCTGTTCATTGCATTTTGCAGAGCATATGGATTGTGAATCTTCGCATCTGAGCCAAATGGGCAAAGTCATGGTCCCCTTCTGCTTCTCTGGGGACTCCTCTTTGTGCTGAGACCACCACAACCAGTTGGGAGCATCAACTTCCTGGATGAGAAGCAGCATCACTCATCATGCTGCTATGGCACAATGGAACATTCCACCCAAAAGTATATTTTCACTGCAGTTTGCTGATCTCTCCCAGTTAGAAGCATGACTGTCTTAAAAACCGGAAGCTATTGCAAAGCTTGTGTTCCAAAACAAAGTGCCTTTTGGTTCTGATAGCATGAAAATGGGGCAGTCCATTAAAAAAAAAAAAAAAAAAAAAAGCTCAAGCCCCATCAGCTCTTCTCTGGGAAGACGAGTAGGGAGAGCGACCCAGACATGCCAAGAGCTGACAAAGATAACCCAGAGGGAGGCCTCCCAGGTTGCCTCCATCAATGCCCTGTGTGCTTTATGCTCACTCCTGTGGTGTGGAGCACATTGCTCAGAAAGGTGCTTGGATCCTACTGCAGCAAGGGCAGTTCCAATGGGATTCTTCCTTCTCCTGTTTGCTGCTGAGTTATTGCTGCTGGAGATGAGTGGAGGCATTTGGCTTGGCCACGGTGAAGTTAATGTACTGACAATGCCAATGAGCGTGGCTGGAGTGGCCTGAAAAAAACCCTGTGAACTAACAACAGAGCACATTTAGTAATGGCACACCTGTCTCTGCTCTGCAAATTCTGTCCCACCACATCTGTTCCCTAAGATGAATGAGGCTTGGATGTGGGCAACGAAAGAGGAGGGTAGCAGCGTTGGGGGCAGAAGTGTGGGAGCATAGGTGTCATGCAGTGATGCCCCGCTAGAAGGCAATGGTGCCTACCTAACAGGCTTCTGCTCCCTGCTGTGAGGTGAGGCAGCAGTCCTGGGGGTTCAAGGGAAGGATGGGGAAAGCTTAGAGAAGGAGGATGGTCTTTGGGGAGAGGGAGGAAAGAATGGATCTAAAATATGCATCCCTTTGACTCTAGGAGCTTGCTGCTGACTTAGGGGACAAGGGTGGAACAGGGCCAGGTCACAGAAAATGTGAGATATCCTACCATCTCGTGGGCTTACGTGCAAACTGGGGATTCCATCCATTGTCTACACCTCAAAGGGTCCTGATGTCCTTGGAAGGGAGGGGGAGACAGGCCCTCTCAGCCTGGCTTGGCTAAGGGCCAGGGAGGGCAGTGTGGCAGCTCCCTGCCTATTGCATGTTCAGGGCTGTCCTGTGTTTCCCTTCTAAAGCCATGGTGCGATGCTTTCCCCCTCCGTGCCACATTAGGGAGTCTTGGCTTTCAGCTATATCCTCTTTCAAATGAATAAAACTGTGCCAGGGGAAATGAGAAAAAGACAGGGAAAAAAAGTACAAGAAGAATGAGGGAGCCAGAGGAAGGCACTGGGGAAGAAGGAGTATGTCTGCAAGAAAGAGGAGGAAGGCAGCACGGCTCCTCAGCTAGTGGCTAAGAGCCCAGTATAAACTGGGACTGCGTTCACACTGGTGTGTGAAGCTGTGAGTCAGACACATTCCTCAGTGCAGTGGGCAAGGCAATTCTCTAGGGGCTGGTTTGGGGGGGGACAAAGCCCACCTCCACAGAATTTCTCTAAGCAGAGAGGACACAGATCTGGGAGAAGGAGAAATCCACTTGTCCGCTGAGTCTGCTGGTTTCCGTGGGCCCAGCAAATGCTGGAGAAACTAAAAGTGAGGAGCTGCTGAAGACCAGAGACTTTTCCTCCTGGCTGGCAGAGGTTATTTTGCACCTATCATCTGTCTTGAAGGGGAGGGAGGTGTCTGCTTCTCAGCCCTTTGGCTGTTAAGGAAAGCTACCGGACAGCGCTTGTGATGGACAAGATCAGCAAAATGGACTGGGCGGCTGGAGGTGAGGAATAGATTTCTCCACTGAGCTCTCACCATTCTTCCCTCTTGTGTTAAGGCTAGACTTATCCCATACAGCGAGGTGGAAAGGCAGAGAGAAAGAACAGGTCTCTGACAGTCTGACTTGCTCTTGCTTGCCCTACGCAAAGATGTCTTGTGATCCTTCCACCATCAGTGCAAGGCCTGGAGAGGATCCCGAAGGTGGCTACTTCTCTGAGGAAAGCAGTGGTGGGGGTGACGACAGTAGTGTCCTGGGAGGGGACAGCCCAGTCACAGGGCCGTTGGGTGCAGTGCTGCTGGTCATGTGCCTCACTGGGACGGCAGGAAACATCTACACGGTGGTGGTGGCCTCTGGCAGGGTGGCGGGCCGCTCAGCGGGTTCCTTGGGAGTCTATGTGATCAACCTCGCCCTGGCTGACCTTCTGTACCTCTCCACCATCCCCTTTGTGGTCTGCACCTACTTTGCCCATGATTGGTTCTTCGGGGATGTGGGCTGCAGGCTTTTGCTCAGCCTGGACCTCCTCACCATGCATGCCAGCATCTTCTTTCTGACTGCCATGAGCCTGGAGAGGTACTGGGCGGTGGCCAGGCCGCTGCGGGCCAGGTGGGCCGGCAATGCTTACCGCAAGCTGGCCAGTGCCGTCCTCTGGATCCTCTCACTCCTGCTGACGGCACCCATGATGGCGATGACTCAGCTGCGGGAGGGGGATGGCCCCCACAAGCGCATCTGTGTCCCCACTTGGACGCCGGTGGCCTTCCGACTCTACCTGACGGTGCTCTTCACCACCAGCGTCCTGGCACCTGGCGTGGTGCTGGGCATCGTCTACACCCGTCTGGCCCATGCGTACTGGTCCTCCGCCTGGGGCTCGGGGCTGCCAGTGGCTGGCCGGGCCCCCACCTGGCAGCTCTTCTCCAGGATCTTCACCATTGTGGTGGTCTATTGGGCCTGCTTCCTCCCCTTCTGGGCCTGGCAGCTGGCCAGGCTGTACTGGGGTGAGGGGCTGGGCATCGGCCCCACCGCCCAGGCCTACCTCAACTTTGGTGTCACCTGCCTGGCCTATGGCAACAGCTGTGTCAACCCCTTCCTCTACACCCTGCTCGCCGGCAGCTACCGCCGGCGCCCTGGCTGCAGCAGGTTGGGGACAGCACGGTCTCCGGCATCCTTCCAGGAGGCCACAGGGGCCCCAGTGGGAGGCCATAGCATCCCCCCAGCTTTCCAGGAATCAATGGGTTCTAGGGGGAAAAGTGAGGGGTGAACAGCACCCCATGTTGGGAACATCTCCTACCCTCTGGCTGGGGTCTGGTCAAGAAATAAACGCACATCACCTTCCATGACAGCGTGCAGTGCCTTCTATCATCGTTGTTGTGGTGCTTTCCCCTTCATTACTTCCCCTTTGCAAAGCCACTCAGCCTCCTCAGCTCAGGGGAGGATGCTTGTCTTGGGGATCTTGACTCCATCCTCAGGTCCTTCAGCACTCCACACCAGCCTCCATCTTGTGCAAGGCCAGGGAGTGGGTGGAAGGGAGCAATTAACCTCGATATGTCTAAATTATACCACCAAAGAGCCCTCACCTCCTCACTAGCAACAGGCTGAGCTATAACAAAGTCAGGACAACAGTGAGTCACAGATTTCACAGGACCAGTGAGTCACTTCAAGAAGCAGCCACGCTAGCAGGAGACCTGAATAAGATTCATCCTCTTGTGGTAAAGCTCACACTCAACTTTCTTTCCCCACCCTCCACAAAAAAAAAAAAAAAAAAAAAAAAAAAATCTTTCAAGAGGCTTTCTAAAAAAAGACTCCACAAGTGCAGTTAAGAGCCATTGTGAGACTGCCCCCAGCTGCTCAGCTTTCAAGATCAGCCCAGCAGAGGAAGCTGCAAGGAGAGCGGTCCACTACATGTCCATCATCACAGCTCACAGAGAGGGCCTTCACCAGCACCATTCCCCTGCTGTGGCTGAGCTAATGCCCAACTCACCTGCATATGAAATGTACCCCAGACTGTGTGAACACCACTGCATAAACGGGGCCAGGTCTCTTGCTTTAGGCCCTCTAGCCTAGTGTGGCTCACTTCTATATGACTAAACTCTCTTCTCATCCTCAGAAAGGATGGCCTTGTCCATATCATGCCATGGGAAGAGTCCCCAAGCTACACTGCCCCTCAGCCACGCCTGTGCACAGAGTGGCAATGTTAGATGTTGTATTTGCTGGTATAGATGTAGCCCTAGAGAGTAAGATGTGATCATCCAGAGGAGACTGGCTTTGAGCAACATGGGGTTTTGAGAGAGATCCAGCTGCAGAGCCTCAGGTTGCTTGTAGACTCTAAGTGTTCCTTGCCTCCCAGCTCAAAAGCCCATCTTAAGCCCTTGTCTCCTACTTGTTTCTCTCTTCCTCCTCAGCCCCCTGATTCCTAGCAGCCAAAGCCTCCCTCTTCACAGGTACCCGAGACACAGGACTTGGCAGAGCCTCATGAATTACAGAGCAAGAACAGGAGGTGCTGCTGCCATAGGAGCAAGTTTCTGTGCTCCAGCTGTTCTGCAACTGCTTAATGGGAGGAATCAGCCCAGCCAAGCCTGCAGGGAGTCCTTGTAGGACGTCAATTTGTTTATGTTTGGTGTTGCTTATAGCCAGGCCTGAAAGTGAGGACCCAAAGATTGGGTCCTTCCATCCTAGGCCTACCTGGTAACTGCTGTGCACTGTGGAAGGGGCAGCTCCCACCTTTCGTGTGCTCACCAGGCACAGCCTGCCCAACAGCAGTAGTCATTGCTGCTAAAGTACTATTAGATTGGCAGGGCTCCCAAGGCAGCTGCTGATGGAAACCTTGGTTCGCACCCTGTGAGAACTGTGCTGTAATATCAAACGTGCCTTATCATCGTCAGTCTCCTCAGTGTAGCCTCAGATGAGACTGAGAAGTGCTCAGGTTCATTTGGGCTAATATGAGTGAAGGGGTAACAAAAGTATAGTGGACACATCCTTCACATCTCACAACCCAGCTGGGCATTGCTACCTCTCCCAGCTCTGGATGGACCACACAGAATAAAACCAGACCCCTCCAGGTTACCAGTGTCACAGGCCACATGAGCTATGGCCCAACAGTATTCATGCTTCTGCAGTTATTGGAAGAAAGGATTTGGATGAAAAGCCCACTGCATGCCCCACCACATCCAGCAAGGCATCCTTTTCTACTGCTGTCTCCATGCAGCAGAGGTCTCAAGAAGACAGAAGAGAGCTGTGTCATGAGTAGAACCAGCCTCTACAGAGGGGTGCAGGCCAAAGCTAACGCTATTGAGGACTTTTCCCTAACTCCATGTCCCACTATTTCTGCCTAGCACAACTCAAAGCTGTCTGAGGCCAGCCATGGATGCTTAGTTTAGGAAGAGAGATTTTATTAAGCCACTCTACTCAGGCAAGGTAAAGCATCAGCCTAGGCCTCAAGAGTGGGTGACTTTGCCTAAGGGACACTTCCACTCACCCCTCCAGTCCCCATGTTTCCTCACAAGACTCTACTTGGGCTTTTCACCTTTTGCCTTCCTAGGCTTTTGCCCCTCACTCTGGTCTCCATCCATGACTAAGGGCCAAGGTTGGCACACCACCAGCCACATATGGTACTCCAGTAAAGTTTGCTACCCTCCTTCCCCCAGCAAGGTGACCAACCCATGTGGACTTGCAGTATGAAACAGATTAGATTTTGACACTGGGTAGACCAAAACTCTTATTTATTGATTGCTTTTTCTGTCTTTGAGATGGATGTGTCAGAGGAAGTTATTCCCAGCTGATGGACTGGAGTGCAAAGTCCCCTTGTGTATCAAAATAGTCAAAGATAGAGAGACCAAGCCGGTTAGGGAATGTGAACTGGTGGCCTGGCAGGTGGACTGTCAGATCATTTTGGTTGACGGTGAAAGCAATCTGCAAGACAAATGGAAAAGTCAAAGAAAGTTTTACCAAGATACCTTCAAGCCTTTCCCCTCCACTGCATGACTACCACCCTCTGCTTTGCAGGGTGAACATGCTCAACAACATAATCTGCTCTTCAACAGCAGAAGCGTTATTCTGGTCTCCCAAGAGACACTCTATTCCCTGCTCAGTTCAATAGTAACACCCCTTTGAGGTAGCTAGAGCTTGCACATTTGATCCCCACCCTCCATCACTGCTCAGAGCCCTGAATGGCAGCACTGGCCAAGCAGAAGAAGCCAGCCACCTCCTGTACAGACAGTCCTAAGACAGCTCCTACAGTTGGGTGTCCTGTGCCAAACATCCTCCCTTCACCAGGGCAGGTACAGAAAGTGCATCCCGGGCCTCACCTCCACTGTGCCCCCCTTCTGGAAAGGGAAGACAGTCTCCCTGTGCTCTGCACCCCACTCTTCCACCTTCTTTGAGTTGCACACAATGGTGTTCACATCACCATGAGCATCAAAACGAGGGTTGAAGTGAAGCCCAAGGTTGGAAGCATCCTTCCCCAGATTCACCACAAAGCTGCAGAGAAAGACATCAAGACCATTTTAACCACTACTATGGAAGCATGTTGCTCATTACCATGAGCATCTCTGGGCCTCTTGCTTCAAGCTGAGGGTAACCAAAGAGAAACCCTTTACAAAAACTGCACAGCTTCCCTAAAAAGATTGTGCTGTGTCAGAAAGGGGTACTCCCCTCTGCTGGGGTGATAGGCCCCCACAGTGCCATCCCTGGGAGAGACACTGCTTAACTTCCACAAAACTTTTAACAGAAGAATGTTTCATCACTTAGCCCTGAACAGGGAATTATCCTGCACCCAAAACAGTTCCCAAGGAGTCAGTTGCTTTTCCCAGACTTCCTTTCAACCCCAAACAGTTAGTTGGTGCTGTACCCTGCTTGACAGCCTTTGCCTTCTCCCCACCCTGCAGGCAGATGAAGTAATGACACCATGTCATTAGCTATCCCAAAGCATCTGCAATGGCAGTTGGAGGAAGCAGCCTCCTAGCCCAGTGTCCACCTTGCCTCCAGGCCTCTTACCCAGATGAGAAGAGAGAAGGCATATTATTTGGCAAGAGAAAGCCTAGAAGGCTTCACTCTGACGCTATCAAACTTCAAAGGCACTGGGAAGAGTTGGGACACGTTTCCTGGAACACCACTAGTGCTTGTACAGCAGCTATGGGTTCCACCTTACCCACCAAGAAGTCCCACCAGCTACAGACCTGCACAAGGGCTGGGGGCTGCTGCAGAGGCTTCCCTGAGTGCCCCAGCCACCCTGATTCCTGTAGAATTAGGAGCTCATTTCTACTTACTCCCACCCATCCACTCACCACCTTCCCTGCTAGCACCTAACAGGCATCTCCACTGGGTGAAGGCAGACTTCAACAGCCTGAGACCCTCTGCTGCAACATGCAGCCTTTCCATTTGCACCATTAGCTGGAGCTGTGGCTCAGAGCATACAAGACCTCCCAGCTGCCTGAGCTACAATCTCCTCCTGCCCAGCAAAGGAAGGCACTGTAATGGTGTCCCTGTTCCTGGGCCATCTTTGTGCAGGGGAGAAGATGTGGCTGTGGGGATGGTCTCAACCCAAATCTCAGTATAGACACTGCACTAGAGAGGATGTGGTCACTGCTAGTGCATGCAGATGGAGCTTCACATCTGCTTTGGCTTAGCCCCTTGGCAGTAGACTGCTGTCTGCAAAGTTTGTTAGGCAATGACTCACTGCAAGCACTGCTGGTATTAACCCCTTCCGAAGCTGCTCCTTCCCCACCCAAGGGAGTGATTCCTTCTGTCCTCCATCAGCAGAAGACAACGGAAGACAACTCAGTACGGTGCCCTGGCAGCACAGTAGAACTTACCTCTTGGCACTTGGTGCAATTTTCCCCTTGACAGTGAGGCGCTGGCCAGGCTTGAGACCCAAGTTGGTGCATACTGGTCCCTGGAGAATATGGAGGCAGAGATGTTAGCCCAGTACCTGCTAGCTCACTTGCTCTGACTTGGCAGCTCTCCCGGCTGCCTTGCAAGACAGTGCATTGCTTTGGACCATTGGAGAGACAAGGAAGCTCCCTTCCCCTAGGGCATTGCACCAGGGACATCCCAGAGAAGTTACTCCAGTCACATGGGACACGTGCTCGATTTCCCAACCTTTCTCCTAAGGCTCACGTCAACATATCTGTATCTCACAACAGTGAGGTGTATCTACCTGCAAGCTCCCATCACACCCACCCTGTTCCAAACACACCAATGTGCCTTGTGGGTCTCACATCATCCCACACAAGCTTGGCTGTGCAGGGATGGAGCCTCCATTCCCTTCCCCAGCTTGGGTTTAAGCCTCAAGCCTTGCCTAGGTCCAGGGGCTCAGGCACATCGCTCCCCAGTACCTGTTTTTTTTTTTTTTGTTATGTTCAGCATTTGCAAGAGCATTCTCCTGCTCCACGCACACACCTTTCCCCATCTTCTCTCTAGGAGAACTAAAATACCCTGGCAAACCCATATGTACTAATTTCCTATCACAGTACAGACAAGGCCCCAAGAATGCTAAGAATCTTTCCCCCATCTCACTTTAATAAATAAGCCTGCACTTGGGACACTCCCTGATTAATAGCCCTCAATCTAATAAAAGATAAATTAATCAAAGAAGCTCAATCACTCTTCTGACACAAACATCTGCCCAGCTGTCCTTGACACTTACAGAACTGTCCTTCTGTACAGCACATTTCCTTACAAGAAAGAGAGAGATAATGATTCAGTGACTCATGAAAACTTCAGCCGGGAAGCAAGCAGCGAGGTCTGCCCAGCAGAGGAGATGCTCAGAGAGCAAGAAACATTACTGCAGCTGCTTCTGCAGAGCAGAGTGGCTGCAAAACAGGTTACCCCAGCTTGGGAGCCAGCCCTTCAAAGAGCCCCCCACATACCTCCCCAAAGGGATCCTCCAGTAGGGAGAGAAAAAAAAAAAAAAAAAAAAAAAAAGAAAACCACTCCTGCCAAAACAAGAAATAGCAGCTACCTCTCTGTAATGGGTGCAGCAGAGATCCTTCTGCCACAGCAGTAGGCACCCAGCTTTAGCAGACCCACAGACACAGGGGCTGATGAGCAGATGGAGGATAGTGCAACCACCCTCACACCAAGCCAACACATTCCCACTCCGTGAGGCATCACCTCTAGCAAAGCTACCCCATCCCTTTCTCTACTCACGCAAGACATGGTGCTGCTCTGCAGGCTGATGCTCCTCTCCACCAAGGTGCAGAAGTCCCAGGCAAGTAACTAAAAGAGCCACACCCTTGCCTTTAAATAGATGGAGAGCTGGGTTGTCCCAGTCCTTCTCCGCCCCACTCGCCAATCAGACTGAGGAAAGGGTGGAAAGGGGTTGGTTTTGGTGGGAGGGAGGGTCTGTCAGGCAGAGCTGCCTCCTCCCACTTTCACCCAGGCTCCTCTCCAGGATACTAAACCCAATCTTCCAAGCAGGCTGCTGGCTGCTCCAGGAGGAGATCCAGCTGTGTGTGGCTGTGAATCCAATGGAAAATAGTTTTACAATGAGTGTTGTACTATCCAAAGCTTTTATCCCACATGGAAAATGGTCAGATGGATTGAGACTTGGGGGGAAGGGTCTGGGAGGAGGACTGGGTTCTTCAGCTCTCGCTAAATCAGGAGCAGGAGAAATATCACTGAGCGCACACAGTACCTCAGAAACTCTTTGTGGTCCACGTGAAACCCCATGAGCAAAGGCCTGAAGCTGGATCCAGGGTTGCCCAGCTGCACTATCAAACCTTGCTGACCCCAAAGGCTGCCTAGCTGCTGACCCAGCCCTTACCATCTAGGTACAGGAACCAAAGGAGAGAAAATAGTCCTTGCTCTGCAGAACCCATAAGATGCTCAAAACCATGCAGTTTGTCTTGGCTGTAGGACACAGCAAGCCAGGAGGAAGCCGTCTTGGAGGGGTGGGGAGGACTTATCCAGGAAAGCTCAGTGCCTGGCTCTTGCACCCACCCTGGGCACACCTGGGGGGGCTGAGGAACAAGGGGATGGAGGCACAAGGCTCTATGACAAACAGCCATAGGATCTGTATATCTTTTTTCTGCCTCCATGTTCTTTTTGTGGCAAGTATGATTCACTTTGGGTGAAAGGATTCCTTTGGAAAAAGTTACCCAATTACTACATGGCTCAACTGTAATTACGCTGAATGAGAAGGGAAAAAATTCAGGCAGTGGGCCAAGCTTGTGGCTTAAAGCTCTCCTTGTCTTGCATATTTGTCTCTAAATCACAAGACGCTCTGTGATTTCCTTAAGAGGCCCAGAACTGAAACTCACTGAAATACTTTTTTCTTCCCTTTCTGTGAGGCCCATCAGTTCCCCATCTCCTGAGGACGTGATAGCCCCCACACCTCTTACTCCTGTAAAGCACAACCCCAGAGGCTGTCAGCAGAGGTAGCAGGGAGCTGAGGAGGACCTGGAAAGGCTCTAACCTTTGGCCATGTCACTGGTAGCCCTGCCACACAAGGGGGCTGGAGTAAAGGCCAAAATGGACTTCTCTGCTCTGACATGCCTGTGCCCTCTTTCCCCCTCTGGAAACCTGCCTCACGATTCAGCTCTTGAGCCTGACCCCTTCCATGTGGTGCAGGGTGAGGAGGAGTGCTCCATACCACCAGGAGAAAAAATAGCTAGAGCCAGCTTCCCTCTGCTTGAAGTGCACATGTAATTAAATAAATTCCTTTCAACAGCAAGATTTTGTGAGACCGAACGCCTCCAAAGGACCCCTAACATCTCTCCAAGGAGATGAGCTACTGCTGGAGCCACGGTCTAGTGTGTTGCAGGGGTCAGAGTAAGAGGGACTGGTCCCTTGCAAGAAATGGTGAATGGGGAAAGGAAATGTGTAGATATTTACTCACTTAGAGCTGGAGATGGGGGAGGTCATTTAAAAGGTCAGGGGTAGGTTCTGTGTTTTCTTCAGCATTTCTGGCAGCTGGGCACTGTAACCCAGCCTTAGCAGCCACCAGTTCCTTGAGTCACACCTGTACAGGGACCTTCCTGCTGAGAAGATCAGAGACCAGCTCATGGATAACAGGTGATAACGAGGGAGGGGGTACCATCCCAGAGCAGACACTGGAAATGCTATTCACATCGAGGAAATTCAGCCTTCAGACTTGAGTCTACCTTGGGCAGCCCATATTTGTCTTTTGGAGCCTTGAATTAAATGTCATTGGCACAACAGGTTAATACTGCAGGCAAGGGGCCCATGGAGTGTCCCACTGCCTGTAGACCACGGGCTACCTCCATCAGTACAATGCCGTTTCTCCCTTACTACCTCTGGATTGGAGCAACCATGATGAGGTGACAAAATCTAAAGCTCCAGGATCAGTGCCCTCACAAGGTCTGGCTGAATTCAGGGGAAGGAATGTCCCTGCTCACCATGATGGCACACCAGACAGGGATGGTATCCCCAGCCACACTGACACCTGCTCCACGACATTGAAGATGCAGAGGTGCTCACCCATTATTTTCAGGAGCAATGTGGTGTAGGAAGAGCCACTGTGGGTTGAGAAGGGCAGTGCCAGCCTGGTAAGAGCTGGCAATCGTCACCTCCTGTCACCTCGTTCCTTATCAGTGTGTGGCAGGTCAGGCAGCTAGGGGACATGCCAGCAGGTTATCAGTCCATCTGATCTACAGAGGATGGAGAGGAGGAAAATGAGATCAGATCATAGCAGATCATAGCAGATCTTGATGGCACGGGCTTGTCCCGCTATATGGGAACTCAGCAGTGGGATAGGGCTCTTCTCCTCCACCCTTTCAGCCAGGCTCTTCCTCACCAGGAGAGCTCTCCTGCATCACATTGCAAATCGTCACTTTGTATTACAGGGAGAGACGCTGATTTGCATTGTGCCTTGGGAAGCAAAAGATCTTCTTTGTCCAAGCCAAAGGGAGTGAGTGGACCTGCTGCTGTTGCTCCAAACAGTGTCCTTGGCCATTCCAAACTCTTGGCCAGAGGGAGTCGCACGTATGGAGATGGGAGTAATGTCTGTGGGATATTACTTCAGCAGTGGCTCATCTCCAGTTATGAGGGTGAGGCAGGTGGTGTTTGGATCTGCACCTGTATTCTCCAAACTAGGATCGTGTGTCCCAGACAGGATGGGGACAGCAGAGCCGGCTGCCATGGCAGGGGCAGACCAGATTCACAGCCAGCACACATGTGCAAGGCCAGAAATCATAACAGAGAACCCACCAAGCACATCCTATGCTGGGGGCTAGGCATCCCACTCAGATCTTGACCCTGGGTGCCTACCCTGTGGCCTGCACTTCAGAGACAGCCTGGCTTCTGGTAGCAACTCCCTGCCCTCTTGCTAGCCTTTCCTTGCACAATGTCCCTGTCTGCTCACTCCACCATGGAAAGTGCAAATTGCCCTTGTATGGTGAGCAATCCCAGACAGTCCTTAAAGAACTTTGCTGCCTTTGGGGCCTGAGCTCATCCCCCAAAGCTGGCTGTGAGCTGTCATTCCTGTAGAAGGGACCAGACCCCTCCATCTGTTGCTAAGGCTGCCCATGATTTTCATTGTAGCTCTTCTCCCAGGGCCTCAGACTTCTTCCTGTGCTCACCTTGACACTGAAAGAGCCAGTGCTGATCTCTCCATGCTGAGATGGCACCGTTTCTGGAGCTCCCAGCTTTCATCATGGACTTCCCCACCCCTCCCAACCTCCAAGCTCTAATTCAGCTTAGATTGAAGAGGGAAACATGATTGCTAGTGGTAAGTTTCATCATTGCGAGTAGCTTTGATATAGAGCCTGCCTTCTTGTCTAGCTGATAGGAACTGGTATGCCTTAGCATACCTGAACTGGTCCTGCGTACTGAAGGCTGGAGTCCAGCTACTACATGCTGTGGGGTTGAGTTGAATGGCTTGGCTGAGCTGTTGGGTGGCTCTAGCCATGGTGGTTTGGCAGCTACCAGAGAAATAGCCCAGTCAGGCAAGTGTCTGAAGCAAATAAAGGAAGATCTGCCCCTAAATCTGCTTGTGAGGGATGCAGTGATAGGCATGGCATCGCGAGTCATGACCTTGCAGGACTGGGAAAGGGCCTGGCTGAAAAGCCCGTGGACTACGTGACCAAAGTCCACCTGTATACCTTGCTCTCCAGCTGGCAAACACCTGTTTTGGCTGCAATTACTTCTTCAGTGATTTGCAACATCTTTCCACTGGGAGAGTGTTTTGTACCTGTTTAGCCACTTTGTGTTATGTGGGTTGTGGTATTTTCAATTCAGGATTAGGTGCGCTAAACTCAGATTTATTATCTTGCGGACACAGAGCCTCACATCAGGAATGAGCCACAGCAGGATCTCCCAGGGTTTGCCTGCTGAAACATTTCCAGCCACATCCAATTTCCTGGCTTAGGAGCCGTCTATGAGGCTCCGGCTCCTGCTGACTCTATGAATCTATGCGTTCATTAAATCAGTATGGAAATATGTTCCCCAGTGGTGAAGATAATCCTGCAAATGTTATCAAAGGGGGCCTGGACAAGGTCATTTATCTGAGTGAGCCTGAAATTACAGCTTGGGGAAGCGGGAATGACTCCTGCTCACGCTAATGACACCGGGTTGTGTTAGACACACCTCAAAGTGCATCCCAGGAGCTCTCCAAGTCCATGCTCCCCACCTCCTCCCTTGCACCTCTGGGTGCTCACACTGGGCTCCATCTCGCCTCTGGGGTGCAAACCCTCCCTGGGCACAGCGGGGAAGGAGTGCTCCTGGTCTGCCAGCCAGAGTGGTACCCCTACAGCTGCAGGATGGGCACAGCACCCTGGCTGGGAGGGCAGGGAAGGAGCCGGCTGCTGGGTCGTGGCCGCGGGCAGCACGGATCAGCCTGTGTCAGCCCGCAGAGATGGTTGGCCCAAGCTGTTCAAGTGAGACTTTCTAGCCTGTGAGAATGGCGAGACCTTCTAGTATGTGAGGATGGCAATAAGCCACCCACAGCTCTGAGTAAGCTCCTCCACCTGGGTGATAAGTAGGAGGTCTCCTCACCTGACAGTGCTAGAAATACTGACAGCACAGCAAAAAGGATTCAAAGCTTCGATTAACTTGGATCTGAAGGATCCTGACTGTGAAGCTGGAGGAGTGGAGTTAGCAGATCTGTAATCCCAGCCAGGCTGTTACTTGTCGGGAAGGCTTCAGGGTATTTGCCTTTGCACTTGGCCCAGGGTGGCCCAGCAAAGGCAAAGGAGAGGTGGCTGATGCTTTAGGAAAGCACGTTCTTGGTTTTGAGACAGAGAGGTTGCTTGCAATGACGCAGCCCAGATGGGGTGGTTGCTGCACGTAGAGGATTTCCAAGAGCTACAAATGCAGGTTAAGGAAAGCCTTGTAGCAGGTCGGGCAATTGCTGCTAAGCCAGAGGGGGACATTTGACCGGGGAGAGCTGAAAGGTGAAGGGAGCAAGGCCTTCCACAGGCCTCTTCTCCTGTAGGCAAAGTACAATTAGGGACAACTCTGCCACACAGTTGGAAACCGATAATATTTTTCCCATTTAAAGAAAATGGGAAATCAACTTCTGACTGGTGACATGGATTTCCTATTTTCTTTAAATAACTCAAGTTGAAGAAACAGAAAGAAAGGAAAAGGTAGCAGTGAAAATGAGTTGGGGTGCAGCATGCGTTGTTCAGGCTGTGCAGCCATAGCAGGCAAGGCTTCAAACCTAACCTTTCAGAAATGACATGGTTCGAAAACAGAGCTACAAGCTCAGCAAATGCTGACTCTGGAGGGGAAAGTGTTGCCACCGCTTGCCTGGACGTTGGCTAATGACTTCCAGAGGGCCTACAACATAAGCCCAGTGCCACCACTACAGGAGAGAAAGGGAATATTGTGCTAAAATATGACACTAAGGAATATTCCTGAGCTGCTGCTTAGTGCTGGGAGTTCAAGGGCAAGGAAATGCAGCTCCATGCAGGCGAGCTGCAGGCTATCGACTGATTGTGGACACTGGCTCTGCGCTGCTGTAATACCCAAATTGGCGTCCTTGAAATGCTTTAGAAACCTCTCATTTATTGAGCCTATTTCAAGCCTAGAAACAATCTGCTGAGGCACATTCCCTGTCTCGGGTTGTTGCCTCTTAAAGCGTCTTTGAGACGTGCTGGGCAGAGGTTTGTTTGCTGTACTTAATATTCAAAGTGGATGCCATGTTTGAACATGTTACAGCAACCAGATGGTGGTTTCAGCTCTTTCAAGAAATAGTGCTCAGGAAAAGTATGTTTGGAATACAGGCATGTTCTCCTGCAATACCCTTGAGAGCGAAACTCAGCCGCGTGCCATTTTTCAGTGAGTGATGTGTATAAAAACAGTCTGGAATGATAATCCTGAAGAAAAGTGTTGCCTCGAATAGGCTTTGCTGGCAGGAATGACAAAGAAGCCTGAAAACACCTTTTTTTTTATGTACATGCAAAGTGGTACCTAGGGCGTGGAATGTGATATTAAGTCTCCACACACTGCAGAAATGGCATCAGAGTTGCTCAGACGGTGAGCAGCCAGCAGGGAGCCTGGAGAACGTCAGGTTTTTCTCACTGAGCTGCACCTTGCATGAGCCATCATGTCTGCTTTGGCAAATGCGTTCGTCTGCAGCCAGCCCACGAGCCAGTGTTAGGGGCACATCTCGAGCTTGGAGAGCCTCCAAAGCACACGGGATCACAAGGCATCAGCACAGCCGAGCTGAAGCCAAAGCAGGCAAAACGACAATTTGGCTTTTTGAAGGGGCAATGGGGTCCCACCAGGCGCAGGAGCTGGAGCAAAGAGGATTGCCTTGGGCGAGTAGGCTTCTGTGCTCCTTAGGGGACCTGCAGGTGGTACAGCTCATCATTCACCAACAGGGACACATTCTCCTGGCCCCAAAGCCAGTGCAGCCCGGGGCTCCCCTCCACTTCTTGACTGGGGACCCCCCAAAACTCCCTCAGGGGCTTCAGCTGCGTGTGCCATCTCTCACTTGGTGCCCCAAACAGTTAGGTGGTATTGAGCCCGGTTAGGCAGCTGCTGTCTGCCACACTACAGCCAGCTGGAACAATTACCATCTCGCTTGCAAGCTGTCTGTTATCCACCAGGATCGGCTGCTGAAATGGGAGGGTGTTTTGGCAGGGCTTGGCACCCTCCCTTCCCTGAGGCTCATACTATTTGGGGAGAGAAAGCGCAGGGCGCTCCTCCCCGATGCTATCACAGTTTGGAGGCAGTGGAAAGCTCTGGGATGCGTCATCCCCTGCAATGCTGTTGGTTCCCACCTCCTTGCAAGGGGGCACAGGCACCCTCTAGGGCTGGTGGGTATATGCACATCACTACTGTGGTGAGGCTGTGTCACTCTTTTGGGAGTTTTTGCAAGTGGATCTCTCCGAAGAAGCCCTTTGCAGACCCATCTCTACCTCTGCCAGCAAGCACACCCATCCATCATCATGTCCCACCCAAGAGCTTGCTCTTCGTCACCTCTGGCTTCTCTGGCTTGCTCTGCTCCCCAGGTAGAGAGCAGGGGCGCTCAGTACAGTCCAGGTGTCAACTGTCCACACCTTATGGCAAAAGGTGCTTAGGATGCCGAGCACACTTGGCATCTCCTCGGTTCCTTCCTCCAGATCCGGAGCTGGGGCAGATTCACAACAGCAGCTGGTGGGATGTTAATACAGACCATTTCATCTGGAGCACAAGCTCACTCCCCCAGCGCTGGCAGCACAGATGTACTCTCCCTCTCTTCCACCTTGTGCTCCAGGGTTGGGCTCCTCAGCCTTTCCCAAACAAACGACCATCTCATATTTCTGGAAGAAAGCCAATGGCCACCTCACATCCCAGCAGAGCTGAGTGGCTTGGGAAAAAGGAGGGAAGTGTGCTGAAGCATTTAGCACACAAGTAAACAACATGGCGTAGTTCTACGGGATTGTAGTCTTGCTCTTGTTGTGATGGACATGACAAACTCCTGACTTTGGCCAGAGGGGTACATCTGGACATTTCAACTGACTGCCTGGCCTTGTGTCATGGTCTACTCTGGACTCGTGATGGTTTTTACACCATGTGCATGGGATGGGGACTTTTCTGTGGGATAGCTTTGAGGATTTTACGAAGCATTGTTGGCCCATGTGCTGCTGGTTGAGAGATGTTTTGGTAGAGAGTAGGGCCACAGATGGGGTAAGAGGTTGGTCAGACATAGTATCAGCTTCTGCTTAGCCTCTTCTCAGCAGGAGTCTGGGAGAAGAGGGGTGGACACTCGCGGCATCCGTGCACCAGTGATTTGGTGGCAAGTACTGCTCGCATGAGCATGAAGCCTGCTTTTCTCTCCCAGCATAGAAGGTAAGGGAGAGTCCATCAGCCAGCCAGGTATTTTTGGATGTACCCTATATACCCCACAAGTAGCCACCCTGTGGGGTACGCATCATGGGGCAGGTCAGTGCTGTCTGTTCAGCCTGCAGCAGGTTCACCAGGTACACCATGAGGCCAAGGGCCGTTGCACCAATGGGAGGCTCAACCTTTACACCCCAGGATGCTGACCCCTGAGACACCCCCAGAGCTAGGAAAGGCATTCATGCATTTAGCCTTTCTCTTGGCAAAAGCAAAGTAAATGGCTGCAGGGGAGTGCAGCCCAGAAGGGAAGGGCAGAAGGCACTGCCTGAGGATGGAGGAAGAGGCTGGGCACATCCTTGTGGGCATGACAAGGCAGAAGCATCGAGGAGCAGAAGTGGGACCCCTGCAAAGCTCCCTCCTGTACAGAGAGGCATTTGTCACTTCCCCTTGGCTCTGGCTAATGATGACGATTACCCAACAGGGTTACTAAACCTGCCTGAGTTTCCCTCCCACCCCAGACCTCGGGCTGGTGGCAGTGTTTCAGAGATCACACTGACATGGTTCTTGTGGTGTCCCCTGCATCCCTGGTTCCGGAGGGCTTGTTCACGCTTGTTCACCCTTGTCCTGGAGGTCCATAGCTTTAAGTCCTACAGTCTAAGATTTTTCTTGTACAGGGTGGATTAGCTTAAAAAACCTGGACATCCGAGAGGTACCAGCCTCCAGGCCGGTATGGCATTTGCTCCAGAATCAGGCCACAGCCAGGATATGTCATTTCCATTCTCACCAAAGCAAATGGGGAAAACCAGAGAGGTTCTCCTGGCCTCTGCCACCCGTGAGTTCCTGGAAGGAGCAACCCAAGGGGCACTGCTGGGTGCACATTTTGGGTTGGAGTGGTGTGAGTTCTGTGCTAGGCAGCTCCAAGAGAAGGCCGCTTCTTTTGAGCTGAGTTTTGGCACCCCATGGGGTGCCTGCCAGCCCAGGGGCACATGGAGAGGGTCCAGAAACGAGGCCCTCCCTGCACTCCCTTGGTGAGTGCCAAGCTGGTGCCTGTTCAGGATAAGAGCTGTTGGGGAGGGAAGTCTCCCTGGGCAGGCAGGCATCAGCCGTGACTTTCCTGGAGAGAAACAAGCAGGAGGCAAAAACCCCAGCCCCCCCCATATGAACCCCTTCTTAACAATAGCACTGTCAGCAAGGACTTGTGCTGTGTGGCCGGGCTCCCGGTGGCCCTCGGGGACTTATCTTACCCCTGACGAGACACAGGGAGACATGCCATTCTGACAGTCCATCCTGCTTTGGAAACAAAGGAGTTTGTCTCTCTTTGTGGTGGCCTGTTTATTTGGCAGAAAGGGGAGGAAAAACATTAGAGAGCAGAAGAGGGCCTTGCCTCACGTGGTGCTTTATTTGGTTGCCCTGGGCAGGGAAGGTTTTACCTGCTGAGCAAGTTGAGGAGGACCTGTGCCCACGAGTGGGGATGAGCAGTACAGGGGGCAAAGCAGTGCCTGGGAGAAGAACCCACTGGGGGCTGGTGGGGCAGGGCACCTGGGGGCCAGCCCTACAAGTGGACGGGACAGCTTCTCCAGCCATGAAGGTTTGAGTCCAAGGAGGGTGGCCAAAAACACAAGCAGCCTGCTAAAAACTGTGAAAGCACTCAGCCTTCCCTGGCTGGCTCCCCACCGATGATAAGAGGTTACCATGCTTGACCTAGGCGCCCACTTCACCTTCCCTAGAGGTTGGTCCCCTCGCCAAATGGCCCAGCCACTCTCTCGGCTTGGATGCCACAGAGAAACCAGAGCTGCTGCTCCCCCTCTCCTCCTCCTCCTCCTCCTCCTCCTTTTGCTGCGCTGAAGGCTGCGGTGGGAGGACTGCCTGCCTTGCTTCCCCAAGGTGCTTAACACTCCCAGCTGGTGGGTGAAGGTTCTCCGGGACTTGCTCAACAGGTAAAACCTTCCCTCCGTGTGAAGTGTCTACTGGCATTTATTACTGCCTGTCTTTGAGCCAAGGATGCCTTTTTGGCAGGTCTAGGAGTGGGCTCGGCTGGGTGCGGAGCACTGTTTTTCTCTGAGTTTTTATTACTTGCTTTGTTTCTCAGGGTGTCTCAGCTGGACTTCCTTCAAACTCTCCATCGCTTCATTGCTATCCGCTTTCTTCCTTTCCTCAGACCTGCACGGACTCCACGCACAGCGGGGAAACCACAGACGGCACCTGGCACCTCCCAGAAATCTCTCTGGCTAGAACACCTGCTACTGAGCTTTGCTACAACCTCCACATACACTGAGCCACGCAGCATCCTTACAACGTGGCCAGTGGGTTGGGGAGGAGATGAGGGCTCATGCAGGACCTCTGCTGCTGCTGTGCTCCCATCTCCCCCTGCTCTCTGGCTGTGCTGGGAGCCCATCACACTAGTGCCAACACTATCTCTTGCTGGGCAATGGGGCTGAGTCCCACCCCCCTGGCACTGGGTCCCCTGGCCACATATCATGGGCTACCTGTTCCCTGTCCCTCTGCCTCAAGATTACTTCTTGCCTGCAGAGACCCTTCAGGGCAAGGTAGTGGGTTGACCTCCCTGGGTCCAGGGAGGAGCCTCCAAGGAGCACCACCAAGGCTAGTGTGTCCATCCTTGCTGCTTAGACCTTCCAAGCACAGCCTTGGAGCTGAATTGGAGGGAGAGGAGCAGAGAGCCCAGGACTGATGTTCATCTCCGGATGTCTGGAGCAGTCATCTGGCAGAGCAAGGTGCTGTGCTACAGGGATCTGGTCTCACTGAACACCGGGCTTCATCTCTTCTTGCATTGTACAATGTTAATCAGGTTGAGGCTTCCTGAAAAACACCTCCTCAAGTTGCCATGACTGGCCAGGAAAGCCCTGTGAGCTAAGCCTGAACTGAGAGGATCTTTAGGTTCCGCAAACTGTTAAAGAATTTGCAAAGACCCAAGAGGGGATGAACCGACAGCAGCCTTTCTTGCTTTGGAGCAATTCTGTGTTTTGAAAACAGGCAACCTGTTGCTCCTGGGCCCTGCATGTATTGTGGCCTGAGCAAGGTCAGGATCTGTGCTGGAACTGGTTCACTTAAGGCAATGAGACTGGATGGGTGGCTTGAGGGTTGTCAAACTGTTGGCTGGGGGAAGAGGCAGGCCAGGTCACTGCAATCACTTGGTTAGGCTGGATCCAGCTGCATGGAGCCGTGGGATGCTGGAGGGGCAGCTGTCAGGTGTCTCCAACCACCTGCTCCCATAGCTTGCCAGGCCTATTGGGCACATAAAGGCATTTGGGATGAAGACTAGAAGGTGAGCTACTCCACCTGTAAAGCTGCTAGCTGTCACGTGAAGGAGAGGGCTTGCAGAAAGACTGTATTTCCCCGAAGAGTGATGTCTAATGCTGAGAAGCCATCACACCCCATGCTTTGGGACACAGGAATGGGGGATGAAGGGAAGTGTCATTCAGCCCTGGAGGAAAAGGTCCATGGAAACAAGGGTATAACCTTGTTCCCAGAACCAAGGCCTCCTCCTTACAACCTAATAACAAGACCCTAGTCGTGCAAGGGCAGTCCCAAAGTGTGTCTCTGTGGTGAAGTCCAGGGCACTGGGCCAGCTGGAGAAGACCTGCCAGAGGAAACCTACCCCTCCACACACACACCCCCACCCATGGGGATCACAGGGTTGCTGTGGTTTGATCAGGCCAGCCTCAGAAACACCAGACTCAGCCTTCTTGAAAGCAGGCAATGTAAGGGAAGAGCACGACTGACCAAAGCTGGTGGGCTGCAGCTGCCCCGTGGATGCTCTCGAGGATTCGCCCTGGATGCTGACCAGCTCCCCACCAAGTCACCATTTCCCCTGTGGAAAACCAAGGCTCTCCCACTGCAGAATGGTCAGACTGTGCCCAGCACGTCGCTGCATCTCAGCTCAGTTAGGGGGACAGATGGTTTTACCCTTCAGAGTGAAACCAAGACATTGGTCTCTGCGCTGCTATTCCCAGAAGCAGAAGAGGGTGAGGGTGCCCGGCCATGCCATGAGCTGACCATCCCTTTTGCAGGCAGGAGGGTGGCTGCTGGCTCAGAGCGATACTTCCTGCAGGGAAACAGAATGATTTCTGAGAAAGGCAGGCTCTTGGCAAGCAGCATGCCAGCAGCGCTTTCTGGGCAGAGGCGAGAGCTGCCAGAGATGGAGTGGCCCAGTTTGCCAGGCATGTGCTTGCCCTTTTCAGGGGAGATTTGCAAATGGCTTGGAAAGGTTTGCTTTTTTGGCCTGGCATGGATCTGCCCAAGGTCAGCACCTGCCATGGTGTAGGTACCTGCAGTAGGCAGGGAAGAGTGAATCCTCAGGGGAAAGTAGAAAGCAGGACAAGCACAAGGCTGAAACATGAAATGCACTGCTTTTCTTTCTTGCTTGAGGGTAAGCAAGCGGTGCCTTGGGGATGAGAATGGGGATCCTGGGACCTCTCAAGGCATCTCCTCCCTGGCAGGGGGATGTACCACACTGCAGTGGTCCTGCTTCCACAGAGCTGAGGGAATCATAGAATTTTTAAGGTTGGAAAAGACCTCTAAGATCAAATCCAACCATCAACCTAACACCACCATGTCCACTAAACCATGTCCTGAAGTGCCACATCTATGTGCTCTTTAAACACCTCCAGGGATGGTGACTCCACTGCTTCCTTGGGCAGCCTCTTCCACAATTTCAGTAAATAAATTTTTCCTAATATCCAATCTAAATCTCCCCTGCCACAACTTGAGGCCATTTCCTCTTGTCCTATCACTAGTTACTTGGGAGAAGAGACCAACACCCGCCTCCCTATGACCTTTCAGGTAGTTGTAGAGAGCAATGAGATCTGCCCTCAGCCTCCTCTTCTCTAGACTAAACAGTCCCAGTTCCCTCAGCCGCTCATCATAAGACTTACTCATAAGAAGATGATGCTGAGGGCATGCCAACACCCACCACTCCTTTTTGGTAGCCAGAGCATCCTACCCAGCTCTGGGTCCCCCCCATTGTCTCCTAGAGCAGTTTCTAGGGGATGTTTTGCAGAGTGCTGGCACACTGGCCATTATCACAGCAAAACTGGATGCCTGAAGGCCCTGGGTGCCTGAAGGTGGCTCCCCAGGCTCTCACTACTGGTACAATCTCAACGCCACACAAGCTTTGAGTGGACCAAGTCCCTTGCCTCCTCCATCTGCAACCAGGATAAGCACCGGCAGGCCTCAGCTCATCTTCACCCAGCTGGCCTGTTTCAGCTCTGCCCGCAGAAGAGCAGAGAGCTCCCTCTCCGGATTGCACTGGGGTGCCAAGCCTGACTTTGCTTCCAGCCGTGCCTACAGGCCATCCAACTGCAGCCTTGTCTCTGCTGGGGCCGGACTGGCTGGGCATGCTGGTGTGGCGGCTGCCCAACTCTGGCTGAGTGTCTGTGGCCTCCTCCTCCTCCTCTTGAAACATCAGCCCTCAGGGGCAAACCAGCGGGCACCAGTGAATGAGCTGGGATGAAGGTGAGGGCTGCCATTGCAACAGCAAGGCTGCGTACATGCAGCGTCCCAGCATCCTGCAACCACCGTCCCGGGTGCTCTCCTTTCCCCTGCATGGCCAGGCCTGTGTAGCTGCAGAGGAGAAGGGGCACTGCCTGGCTCCACTGTGAAATCTGGTTGCTCACCCAGCCCGTGTCAATAACTGCCCTCCACGTGGGTCTGGAAATGGGTGCTGCACATGGATTTGGGATTGCTGCACCCCTCGGAAGGGGTTGCGGATGGCTTGCAAAAGCCATTCTGGCCCTTTTCCCCATCCCTCTGCTCCAGACTTCAAGTGTGATTCATAGAGATTTAGGCACCTGAAACTGCTGTGAAGGGTTTTACAGCAGTGCCTGAAGAGATCGGGTCCTCCTTCACTTTAACCTGGATAGGCAAAAAAAAAAAAATGCTACAAGCCTGGAAAACAGAAAATACAATTCCTATGGCAGCATAGCTGATGGAGCAGTGACTAAAGCAGCAAGCAGGGTGTCTGACATTCATCAAGGGAGGATGAAGAACTGCGTAAGACAACAATTGAAGGGAGGATGATGTGCACGCTGAAAAACATACATCTATAGCATTGAAGCTATAGGGCACAGATGGAGGGCATGGTCCTGCTAAGAGCAACTGGAAGCATGACAGAAGATGCCAAGCAACAGCGTGGCGCAGCCCGGCACAGAAGGAGCTGATTAAGTGCGCACAAAAGCGAGACATGACTTGGATGCAGACTGCAGGGCTGTCAGCCACATTGCGCGCCGTTTGCTCTCCAGGACACGGCCTTTTCTCGTCAGTGACCAGGCTCTCCTGAGCAGAGAAGTTTGTGTAACTGAGCTGATGCTGACTGGAGCTGTGGGGGGAAGCAGCAGTGAGCCGTGATGAGAAACAGCTCCAGAGCTGAGAGCTGCAGCCGCAGGGTGGCTGGCTGCACCCAGGGTGCCAGCGGTAGTTAGGGGCCCTGCAGCGTCGGCAACAGCCAGCGTAAGAAGCTGATGCCCGAAGAATGGCCAAAATTGTCTGTGGTTATAAATCCAGCTTTTCAGCCCTTGGGAGGGGCGCTTGTTCGACAACTCAGAGGAATGCAAGTTTTGCATGTGTGAAGGGACAGGACTTCACGCTCTTTTCCCAGTCAGCTGCCATTTATCAACCCATGTTTCTGTCAGGGAGCATCAGACCAATGTGACAATAACTGAGTTTTCGCAGGCAGCACCAGCCTCCATCCAGTCCTCCACCTCCATCCCTGGACTGACCTGAGGAACAAGCGTGCTCCAGTAGGAAGAATTGTGCTGCTGCTGCCAGGCCATCAGCAAGTTCCTTTGGGATAAGGAAGACCACTTCTGTAGAGAGTCCTTCTGAGCATTGTTAACGTCAAGCTGCCCAAATGGGTAACTGAGAAGAAAGCAGCTCAAAAACCTGCACCAACAGGTAGATTTCCAGCAATGTTGGTTCAAGGGCATTCAGAGTTGCTTGTGACCAAAGAGGAGTCAAAGACAGCGTAGGATTGCTCAATGACACAGGTCCTTTCACACATGAAATTGTTGAGGGAAGGCAACTAATGAGACTGCAGTGGATTACAAGGCAGTGAGCATTGGGAAGCTCAGCCTAAACGCAACTTACGCTCTCCACTGAAGGAACATGGCTGCCCCATCTCATGAGACGTGTCAATCTCCAAGTTACCAAGGCTACGGCAGGCACATGGTCCCCTGTTTGTCCCAGACTGCTGAATGGGAGCATATTGCCGTTCTTCACACCTCCACCCCCAAACTTTGTGAGTATGCAAATAGGGACTGGCACTGCTTCACAGCGCTCCTAGGCTCTGCTCAAAGTTAGCTGAATCAGCAACTTCCACACATTAGGCCAGAGAAGGACACCAAGTCAGGAACGCCTCTGTTTTTTGAGGAAAGGGCACCTTGCCAGGGCCACAGTCAACATCGTCCAGGCAGGTGGGAAATCTCTAATCTACAGCCCACAAAGACTCAGTTTCCTCTGGCATCTGTGCTGCAGAGAACTGCTTAACTTGCACACAGGCAGCTGCAGTACAACGGTGGAGCGCACCTGGAGGAAACAAAACCATATCTAAGTTCTTTCAGGTGACTTGAAACAGGTCAAGTAGGGAAGCAAAACCTGCCCCCGAATTTTAACCAGGTACCACCTTCTGTGCGAGCCAGGCTAGAGGTTCAGCAAGGGCTGGTGAGCAGAAAGGCTGGCACGGGGCTTCGGACAATCCAGTGGACAATGGTGTCCATTTAAAGGACAGGTTTCTCTCACCCATCACAAGTGAAGAGAGCTCAGTGCTCAGCAATATCCTGTTTACAGAATGGAAACTGCTGTTTGCTGGAGCTGCACATTTAGTAGGCTAAATCACAGGGCAGAACAACCTGGATGGTTGCAGGCAGCTGCCCTGTGATCTGGGAATGTTTCTGGCATCACATCTCCCTCGCCTCCACGCTGAAGGCCTATGAGCTGATGGTGCTTTGCTGCAGTGGTATACTGAAGCAACAAAGACCAGTATAACTCTCTAAGTTGGTGAAGTTCTCAATGGCTTTAACTGCTCTCAGCAGGTTCAGTTGTTCAGTATCTCTGAGGGATTATTTGGAGCACCAGAATAGCTTGCCTACCAGGAGCACTTCCAATGCATTATCCACACACAATTCCCAAGCAGGCAGAGTCCAACAACACAGCCACAGCTCCTGGGTGTGAGTAGCCATGCAAGCCTCCTGGGCTGCTTGGTGAGTTTGCTGGGATCAGAGTCCGTAAAGCAAAAGAGGCAGCAATAAGGAAGGAAAAACTGGATCTTGACATGGGGATGGCAAAGGGGTACCTGAAAGCCTATGCTGTGGGGTGGAG
The DNA here is from genome assembly GCF_036417535.1 of Chlamydotis macqueenii. Classification (NCBI taxonomy): domain Eukaryota; kingdom Metazoa; phylum Chordata; class Aves; order Otidiformes; family Otididae; genus Chlamydotis; species Chlamydotis macqueenii. The sequence goes on from NC_141556.1 coordinate 57,050,543, forward strand.
GGGGCCAATGCCTTGCGTAAGAAGTGAGGGGAGGGAAGCTGTGCTGCAGGGGAGGGACTTCTACCCACACCGCTGCTGGATGAAGAGCAAATGCTGGCTGCCTCCCCAGGGCAGGCAGTAACAGGCTGCTGCTGCTCCTTGCATTCTCCTCCTCCTCCAGCTGCTGCGGGACAGGGTGGCGCCAGAGGTGGCTGCCTTGGCCAAGGGGGACTCTCACATCAGGTTGGGCAAGTATCGAGTGAGTTCCTAGGATCATGATCCTTTCTTGGCTCTGGAGGCACTTTCCCATGCAGAAAAAACCTCCTCTGTCCTGCCAGTCCCAACACCTTCCAGATCCTCCCAGTTCTCTTACCATGTCATGTGGCTGAACACTAACAGCTTCCCAGCGAGGAGGATCATTGGTTCCTCATATTAAAAGTATCTACTCACCGATTAATATCTTTGGGCCCATTTGTTGTCTTCCTGAAGTGTCAGTCACTTGACCAACTTGATAAACTTCTGTGATGAAATTACAAGAGGAGACCAGCAGACACTGTCTACCCTCACTTCAACAAGGCCTCCTATGACACTGTCTCCCATAAGATCCTCAGAGAAGCCAATGGAAGTATCGGTTGGGTGAGGAAATGGTGAGGTGGACTGAAAACTGGCTGAATGGCCATGCCCTGAGTGTGGCACAAAGTCTAGCTGGAAACCAGTAACTAGGGGTGTACCCCAGGGGTCAACACTGGGTCTGATCCTGTTTAGCACCTTCATTAATGATCTGGATGATGGGGAAGAGTGTACCCTCACCAAGTTTGCTGGAGATACCAAACTGGGAGGAGTAGCTGATACATCAGAGGGTTGTGCTGCTGTCCAGAGGGACCTCGATAGGCTGGAGAAATGGGCTGGCAGGAACTTCATGAAGTTTAATAAGGAGAAGTGCAGAGTCCTGCACCTAGAGAGGAACAGCCTGAGGCACCAGTAGATGCTGGGGGCTGCCCAGCTGGAAAGCAGCTTGGCAGAAAAGGACCTGGGGTCCTATTGGGCACCAGGTTGAACATGAGCCAGCAATGTGCCTTTGCAGCAAAGAAGGCTAACAGTTTCCTGGACTGCCTTAGGACAAGTGTTGGCAGCAGATTGAGGGATGTAGTCCTTCCCCTCTACTCAGCATTGGTGAAGCCACACCTGGAGCGTTGTGCCCAGTTCTGGGCTCCCCAGGACAAGAGAGGCAGGGGCATATTGGAGAAAGTCCAAGGAAGTGTCATGAAGATGATTAAGGGACCGGAGCATCACTTCTACAAGGAAAAGCTGAGAGAGCTGGGACTGTTCAGCCTAGAGAAGAGAAGGCTCAGGGGAGACCTTAACAATGTGTATAGATTCCTGAAGGGAGGGTGCAAAGAAGACAGAGCCAGGCTCTTAGTGGTTCCCAGCAACAGGAAATGCCTTTTTTTTTTTTTTACTGTCAGGGTGACTGAGCACTGGCCCAGCTGCCCAGAGAGGTTGTGGAGTCTCCATCCTTGGACACAGTCAAAAGCCATCTGGACACAGACCTGGGCTGCTGGTGCAGGGAACTCTAGTTGAGCAGGGGGGGTGGACCAGATGACCTCCAGAGGTTCCTTCCAATCTCAACCATTCTGTGATTCTGTGAAAGGGAAGAAAGTAGTATGTTTGAGAAAGAACATAGGGAGCACTTGTTAAGGTGCTGGTCCCTGGAAAAAAAGCATGATGAAGAACAATTCAAACTAGGGGACATCAGGTTGCCAAAGCCTCAGCACCCTAGAAGTCAGGCTGGTGAAAGCAGTCCAAAGCAGTAGAAGAAAGCAGCAGCCAGCCATGGAGGAGCGCACACAGGCTGTTTCCAGGTTACCTGCCATCAAATCACGAACGCTGCACACAAGCAGGAACAGTATAGCTCAGTCCACTCTGGCTGAAGGGATGGTTTCCTACAGAAGTGGGCTCACCTACTTACATATCTGATCCTCTTCCACGTTGCCCCATGCTCCCAAGAGCCCAGAGAGACTTCTCCCAGCTCTCTGTCTCCTCCACCTGTCTGTGCCCAAGGATGGCTGCAGTCCAGGAGGCAAGATGAAGTTGTCTTTCCGCTAGCCAGGGGAACAGAGGCACCCCTAGCCCCTCCCTGGGCCTTGCCCAGAGCAGGCAATGCTTGGCAGGTAGCTGCTTACATCACCCAGCAGTTGTTGCCTCAGTAACTGCACTTACAGATGAAGGATATGAGGTTCCTGGGGTAACGGAGTGACTGTCACCCATCTGGGTGCTGTCTCTATTCCACGGCCGGAAAGGACGATGCAGTTTTCTGAAGGTAAGAAAAAAAAAATACCCTTCCCCACAGTACACCCAGCCAGGCTTCCCATGTGCTGCCACAGCTCCACTCTCCACAGTCCCATGCTCCCTGGCAACTGCACTGCTTCCCTGAATGCTCAACCCAAGAAGGAAAACTGCTTTAGACAGGAGGAAATCAGCCTTCCCAGGCAGGAGCCATCGCTTTTTTCAGTTTCAACAGCAGATGTGTTCTGCAGCCCCACCAGCCACACCCCAGAAGGAACCAAGGCCTGACCACCATGAGGATCACAGACCCCTTAGTGTCAGCAGTTGAACGGATGTCTGAAGGGGTTGGATGGAGAACTCTCCATCCTTCATGGACCCTTCCAGTTTAGTTTTCTAATAAGACCTGCTTACGCTTACCTTTGTTACGTGCAGGAACGATAGTAGCAGAAGGAAGCCACACAAAACCAAAGCCTGGCAGATCTGATGGATCCCTGCAGTACTGCTCTCAGCCCCATGGCTAGAGGCAGCACTTATCTCTCCGCTTCCATCACTGGGGAGAGGAAGGATTTGCAGGATGCAGGTCACTCCTGCTTGGTGCCCTCAGCTACATGAAGAGCCAAGGGAAGGCCAGGTAAAGCCTGTTCCTTTTCTGCTCCAAGTCCACCTCTGCTTCATAGCGAAGCCCTCAGGGAGAGGTGCACCAGATCAAAAGAAGTTACATGGTCATAAGAGATAGGGATCAGCCATCACTTCTGCTGAGCTCTGTTTTCGGCAGCAGCCACGTGAGAAAGAAAACCTACTCTGCAGGCTCACCATTTGGGATCCAATGGATGAACTCCAAAGTCTCTTTGGAGAGGGCCCAAACATAGGCTGTTATGGTCCCATTAGCTACTGGATTCCCTTCTGTTTCCCAGTGTGCCAGCCTGGGACACCACAGCCTCCAAACTCCTATCTGCTGGCTGGGAGAGCTGGAAAGGACAGAGAGCACGAGAAGGACTCACAATTTGCAGCTGTACTGAGCGTTCCCAGTTGTGGCCCCAAGTCACAACAGCACTCTAAGTTCCGATCTGATAGAAGAACTGAGAGCTCTGTAAAATAAGTCAGGCTCTGGGTATCTCTAATTATGCAGCTGGAATTAGCAGACACATTAGGTCTTGTTCTTGTCTCTGCTTGATGACACAAGTGTTGGTGAGGTGCTCATTAAGGGAGTATCAGACCTCCGGTTGTCTAATTGGAGATGAGACAGACAAAAGGGAGAGACAGACACATACAAAGGGGACAGATGAAGACGACAGGCAGTCTTTAGAGAGTAATTTGGATGCTTTTTTTTGGTTTGAACGGCCAGTTCCTAAGTTATTTGGGGCAGGAGGGGTGGAAGCCACTCAGCACCTGGAATTATCTTCAGACCAGTGAGTTGCATCTAGTTCTGCCGCGTGAGCTGACACAGCAGTGCCTTACACTGAGGCCGGTTATTCAGCTGAACAGCTGATCTCTCAAGCAGATGTGATGCTTGGATATCAGCAGCAGCTGTTAAAGGGGCTGAGGGATTTGGCTCCCGTATGAGGAAGGGAAGCAAAGTACCTTCAAGTGATTTCAAGTGCTTTTCTTACCCAATCTGTTTTCTCCCTCCAGCTTGGGACCTGAGCCGAACTCAGGGAGTGCACACAGGGCATGGCATGCCACAGCCCAGTGAAGGTCACCTCCAGGGGTACAGTGACACCCACCTCCCCTTCACTCAAAGCTTAGCGTGGTCGAGGGCTTCTCAGCCCTCTGCAAGCTAGATGCGGGTGACAGATTCCATCTCACCCCTACCCCTAGAAGATCTTGACACCGCTGTGCTGGGTTCCACCTGACTAGCAGCAGGCAGATCTCAGGCACAACACAAGAAGTCACTGTTTCCCAGCGAGGAATCACCCATGCTGTGAAATGCAAAGGCAGCTGGCAAAGATCACATCACCCACTGCTCTAATTCACTTGGCTGGACCCCATGCCCTACACCACAGGGCACCTCCACCCTCAACTCCAGTTCTGAGACCCCGGTAAGAGACAACAGCAATCAACTGCAGTACATAGACACTGTCCACAAGACATCATCCATCCCTCTCTTCTCTACTCAGCAGCACCCCCTTGAGTGAGGAAAGCTCTTCCCACATCCTCATCTTCGGTGTCTCAAAGACATCCAGACCACTTTCATCTGGATGGGATCACAGGCAAAAAAAAAGGAGGCCATTTCCAGCCTACGCTCACGCTTTATTATATACAGAGACACGGTGAGTGTAAGAACATCAACATGGGACATGGACAGTAGGGGAGGCCCAAAGGCACTGCCTCCTGTCCCCTTGGTGCAACCAGTCAGCATAGTTTATACAAATAATACACTATCTGAACAATAAATAAGTTTGATAAATAAGATCAATAAATTAAAAAAAGTAGAAAGACAAAGCAGCAAGGAATGATTCTGAGGGCTGCGACACATCACAGCAGTGACAATACCATCACCATCTCACCTGCACACCAGCAGCTGGAGCACAGACCCCCATCAGCCCTTTTCTCTCACCGTACTATGGCAAAATCCACTGAGGAGGGGGAACCAGGGAGAGGCATACAGTTCACTACCGCTGTGCTGTTGTGGTCTAGGAGCCCTCTCTTCTTCACAAGCCCCTTTGGAAAGGGTGCTGGAAAACAAGGTACAACCAGAGACCCGTCGTGCACACTCATAGCTTGTCTGTTTGGCACCAAAAAAGCCTCTCAAACCCGTCTCTTCCCTTTCTAGAGTCCTTCAGATGGACACTGGCAGAATTATTAACCAAGTTGGGGCAAGGGGTCGTGGGGGAAACACCTCTAGGGAACTGGGGGGAGAGGAGATGATGCGATGTTCCCTTTCACTCGTGGGAGGCAGTGCGCTCTCGTTCATCGCTCCAGAGCTGTCAGGCTCCTTCCACACGCCCTGGCACCAATGGAGAGCAGGTGAGCGACAATGGCACGTGGTCCCCTGGCAAGGAGGGGGTTTCCACAAGGACTGCAGGGATGCAGCTCAGAAGTTGAGAGCTATGTGAGTGAAGGGACAGCAGTAAAAGGCCGCCACTGGTTATCTAAGAGAAAAATAATAGTAAGACAGCCAGTCCCTAACCCCTGCAGGGGGAGAGGCCACACAGACACACTGATCTGACCCCCCTGTCAGCCTCAAGGCCTCCAGCTCTCTCCCAGAGATGCTGGCAGCTGGCATATGAGGGAGAGAAGAACTCCGTCCATCACGGATAGCTCCCAGCAGAGGGGAGACAGCTTGAACCCTGCCCCCTTCTGCCACTCCTTTCCTTTTTGCCCCCAAAGAAGGGCACTGGAATGTGAAGAAACCAGTAATTGAGGGAATAGGGCAGTGAGAGAGAAATGGGAACAGATGGGGATCTGGGATGGGGAACCTGACCCCTCGGCCCTCACAGGTACAGGCTGCTACTCATCCAGGCCTGGTATCAAGTCTGCAATGCTGTCCACATAGTAATTGGGCACCAGATCCTTGGCAGCAGGACTGTCGCTAGCCATGTAGGCCTGCGCCTCTTCCAGGCGGGAGACACCCGTCAGGGTGAGGATGGTGGAGAGGCCGCAGTTCTTGCCGAAGAGGATATCTGTCTCCAGACGGTCTCCCACCATAAGGGTGCGGGATGGGTCAACACCAAAACGCTCCACAATGCAATCAAACATGTATGTGTTCGGCTTCCCCACCACCAGCGCCTTGCGGCCTGAAGCAGTTTCCACCGCGGCTGTGAGGCTGCCAGTTCCTGGAAGAAGATCATAGAATCACAGAATGGTTTGGGTCGGAAGGGACCTTCAAGGGTCATCTAGTCCAACCCCCCTGCAAGAAGCAGGGACACCTTCAACTGGATCAGGTTGCTCAGAGCCTCATCCAGCCTGGCCTTGAATGTTTCCAGGGATGGGGCATCCACCACCTCTCTGGGCAACCTGTTCCAGTAAATGAAGCACTTGTGGGCTAACAGGGTGCCAGCTGTGGGCAGCTCAGCACCCTGTGTCCCACCAGAGGATGAGCAAGCAGGATACTGGCAACACAGCTTCAGGAGCCATCAGGGACACACGAGGGCAGCCCTGCCCACCCTCTGATGCTCAGGGCAACACCTCGCCCAGGCTTGGGACAGCGAACCCCAACCCAGGCCAACCCCGCCACCGGCACCCCCGCCGCCCTCGGCCCCCACCCCGCCCCCGCAACCCGCCCCGGGGCAGCAGGGGAAGGGGGGGCGCGGGCTCACCGGGGGTGCGCTGGCCGTCGCTGAGCGGGTGCCAGGGGTCGGGGTCGGTGGCCACCAGCAGGCACTGCGGGTCGCGCAGGTAGCCGCAGGCCTGCGCCAGCTTGGCGAAGGTGAACTGGTCATCGTAGCCCACCAGGACGGCCCGCACCGGCTCGGCGGCGCCGGGGGCCGGCTCGCCCTCGCCCGCCAGGCGCAGGCCGGCGTCGCGCACCTCGCCCCGCAGCCCCTCGCCGCCCAGCACGAAGACGCGGCCGCCCCCGTTGTTCCCGTTGCCGCCGAGGAGGCGCTGGCGGAGGAAGAGGGCGGAGCAGAGAGCGGAGCTGAAGACGTGCTCGGCCCGGACCCCGCGGAAGCCCAGGCGGCTGAAGCGCCGCTCCAGCTCGGCCACGGAGCGGCGGCTGTTGTTGCTGACGAAGAGAGCGGCCTTGCCGCTGCGCCGCAGCCGCTCCAGCAGCTCGGGGGCGCCGGGGACGGCGCGCTCGCCCGCCCACAGCACGCCGTCGCAGTCGAAGAGCAGCCCCTGCGCCGGGCCCAGCACTTCCCGCAGCCCCGCGCCGCTCAGCCGCCGGCAGCTCGCCATGCCCCCGGCCGCCCCCGCCGCTGCCGCAGCCCGCCGGCCGGCCGCCGCCTCCCCCCCCGCCTCGCCGCCCCCGCCAATCACCGTCCCGCCCCCCCGCCCGCCGCCACCAATGGGAAGCGGAGAGCGCGGGGAGCGGCAGCCGCGCTGCCCTGTCGCCCTGGAGGGGAAGGGGCGGGGCCGAGACGCGGGAGGCCGGCTCTCAAAGTGACTGCCGCGCCGCCCTGTTGGCTGCTGAGGGAGGCGGTGAGGAGGCGGCACCGAGCCTGAACGCGCTTGCTGATTGGTTAAAGCCACTCTCCCCAGCCACCTCCTCCCTGGGTGAAAGGGCGGCGGGAGGGCGCCCCCTGCTGCTCGGCGGAGTCTGTGGGCACCCGAGCCGCCATTAGTCCGCGGGCTGGGGTAGGCGGTTGTCCTCGCCCTCCAGTCCCGGGGCTGAGCCGTGCCTCTCCACGTTGGCCTCCCGGGGGAATTCCCATTCCCTCCTCTCGGCGGCAGCCTCCAGCACCTTGGGCTGCCAAGCGCACCCTGCTCACACCTGCCTGCGACTGTGACACCAGCTCTTGAAATAATTAGGTTGCAAAATATATACATATATGTTTATATAGATCTATCTGTGTCTATGTGTTCCTGGGGCAACATATTTAAAGGCAAAATGGGGCAGAAGGGGCTGGGATCATGGCTGCGTGCCTGCAAACCACCCCACAGGGCCAACTTGCCAACGCTGGCCCAAAAACCACAGGCAAGGGCCTGGGAGCCTCCCTCCCTCACCCCCTCTGCCCCCGGGCACAGGAGGACCCCCGAGGGGGGTGGTTCAGCCAGGATCTGGGGATCCTGGGTCAGGAGCTGGGTCCCTGGCCTGAAGCCCAGCCTGGCTCCCCAGCCAAAACATGGCGGTGCGGGGAGGAAGGCTCTGTGGAGACGGGAGAGCGGGCAGAGGGTCCCAGGTGGCACGAGCCAAGGGGGCAAGATGGAGTAGCTGGAGGGGCATGCTGTCCCTCAGGCCACCCCAGGGTTTCTGCTGCTGGATCCCGGAAGGGCACCAGACCCCATTTCCCCGGCCCTGTGGTGCCCCCTGCCCCACTCAGTTCTCCGGGGGCTGTCCTGGTGGCGATGTGGCCAGGGGGCTTCTTCCTCCCGCAGGCAGTGGTTGCCCCTCGTCTGTGGCTCCCAGGGCACAGTCCGTGGCAGCCGCCGTGTTGGCCTCACCGGCGGGAGGCCTTGGGGACGGCAGGGTGTCTCGGCTGTGGCGGCGTGCCGGCTGCGGGGGGAGCGGTGGCAGGACAGAGGGGGCTCGGCTGGCTGCCCCGACCATCCGTCGTGGCTGGGCTTTGGGGTTGGCTGCGTGCTCAGGGGCTGCCGGGGTGGGAGCTATGCTCCGGGGCTGGGCTACAGGCGGTGGTGGCATCATGGGTCGGGCTGGAGCCGGGCGCTTGCCTGTGAAGAAAGCTAGAGTGGGCTGGGGTCCCCTCTCCTAGGGTCTCTTGCTGGGGCAGAGGGGGCCGCGGTGCTGGCTGTGGGTCAGGCAGGGAGCTGCAGGCAAACTGACGGACGAAGTGCCCCTTGCCCAGCTCCCATACTGCAGACCCAAGTGAAGGACAGCTTTTGGAGGCTTTTCTCACCCTCTTCCCTTCACAAGGGGCCATGAGCTTTGACACCTCTTTACGGAGGGTGTTCACCCCCACGCTAGAGGACTGGCCACATCCACCCCTGCAATCCCACCTCGGCTGGGGATGGAGCACGCAATGAGGGGCCAGATCCTGGCCACGCTGCCCCAGACAGAGGCCCTTCCTCTCATTTGGTGGCAGGAATGTCCCCAGCAGCCTTTCTCATGGGGAACGGCAGGATGAAGGAAACCAGAGAAGATGGTGTTGGGGTTTGTCATCTCCCAACCACCGTGTCATCCAAGGCACCCTAACCTTTGCAAGTAGTGTCGTTGGTTGTCTGCGGAGCCGGTGGCCCCACGGCTTCAGGACACGGTCTGGTCACTTCTGGGGATGCTGGCTGGGACCTGGCCTCGGGGTCTCTTGAGGTGCTGCACAGAGAATGGGGCAAGTCAGGCTTTGGTTGGGCATGGCGGTCCCGGCCACAAAGCTCCTTGGGTCTGCCTGTGAGGGTACAGCCTGTGGAGTGAGGTAGGATGGTGGGAGGACATGGGGAGATGTAGGACAGCAACAGCCCCCAGCTCCCGACGGACTTACGCCTCTCCATTCGGGAGAGTGGGTGTGCTGGCTGGAGGGAGCTCAGGGGACGGCACTTCCACCAGGGTAGGCTCACCATATCCGATGTTTGTGGGTGGCATGAACATGCCTGAGACATTGAAATCTACTTCTGTATGGAGAGAAAGGAGACGACCTTGCAAGGAAGTGCTTGCTGTGCAGAGCTTCCCCTGGTGACCCCACATTGGGGAACCAGAGCAGCCCACCACTTCTCTCCTCCTGGGGATGGAAAAATGTCCCTTTCCCTTCCTCCCTCTTTCACTCTGGGCTGTGACCCACCTCGAGCGAAGCCCTGGCCCTACCTCCAGGGAAGAGGGTGTCTGCATGCTGGATGAGGGCTTCCACCACGCCCACCACCTGGATGGAGGAGACTGAGGCCAAGTCCAGTTGCATGGGATCTCTGAGAGACAGGAGTGGAGGAGGCATCAGGAAAGGATTTTTGGGTCATTCACCCTTTTGGTGTTCATTCCTGAGGGGTCAGAGCCCGAAGGGGAGACAGCCTAGCCGAGGGGGGTGGTAGGGTGGGAGGTGGGCCTTGTTCCCTGTCCTGGAAACCCTGGTTTGGTGTTGGAGGCCAATGGTGTTGGAGGGCATCCATGTTACAAGTGCTTCTAGTCTCAGCCTCAGCCTCTTCCTCTGCTACTTTGCAGAGGACACGTGCTTGGCAAGGGGATGTGCCATGAGAGGACTGCGGGGACAAGGGACAGGACTTGAGGATGGAAAAGGCGCAGGTGCTTTAGACCAGCCTGAAGGCTGCTGGATCAGCCTTTCCCGTGGTGGGTGCACTCAGGGCACCCCAGCTGGGACTGGGGAGCTGTCTCCCACCCCTCCGAGCCAGGCCTTACCCCGTGCTCTGCTGCGACCACAGCAGGTTGGGGCCCAGCACGATGGCGATGTTGCTGGGGGTCATTTTATTCACCTCCTGGTGTTCGGCCAGCTTGGCTAAAAACTTGATCAGATACCTGTTGGGTAAAAAGCAGGTGAGGGGGTGGTAAGTACGATTTGGGGAGGGAACAGCTGCCCCCAGAGATTGCTTGGGGCCGAAGAAGCCTTGTCCCTGCAAAACACCTCAAATTGTTGTAGCTCTCCGGAGGCAGGCGGCTGCAGGTGTCTCGCAGGCTCTGTACGCGGCTGTCAGCGTCCTTTAAGCTATGAGAGAGAAAAAAGAGGAGCAGAGAGCTCAGCCCACTCCCTACAGCGGAGAGTGACACAGCGTGCAAGGGAGAGGGGCCAGCGTCGGCCGCCCCGTGTGGGCCGTAGCCCTGGGGACGGAGATGCCCTGCTGCTGCCTTTACTGGGCAGCTAAGGCAGGCGTCCATGGAGGACAGAATTGCACCCCAAGAGCTCAGAGGGATTTGATATGATAGGAATATAGATTGTGGGTGAGCTCAGGGGGCGAGCACCCCCTTGCCACAAGCAACAACCCTATTTCACCGTGACTACAGGAGTCAATGGCACTGAGCTGGTCACTTTAGAAAGGTGCTTTCCCTCTTCCTCTTCGCCCCTGACTTTTTGCTGTGCCTCCTCCACCACCCCTTCTATCCCAAAAGCAAGAGGCCAAACTGGGCTAGTGGGCCAGTGAGATGAGGCTCACGCCGTTGAGGCCAAGCGGGTCTTCATAGGCTAAGCTCTTCTTGCAACCAAAAAGGCTGCAGCCTTTCCCCTCACCCTGTTGTGTTTTTTAGTGCTGTTCTCTGAGATTTTGGGCCATCTGGATTTCTGCTGAGCATGGGACAGACCAGGAGCTGCATTCTTATCTCCCCACATGGCAAATGAGACCAAGCAGCCCTGCTCTCAGTGCTGGTGGTGATAGAGGGAGGGTGGCGGGGGGGTTTTGAGCCCCACCAGCCTTTTCCACCCCAATGCCCAGACCCACCTGGAAATTTTAAGCCATTCATCGTAGAGCTCGAAGGTCATCAAAGGCTGGGGCAGCTCCCGCAGGTAGGATTTCAGCACACCTGGGAGGGGAGGGGGAGTGGCGGGGGTGATGGCAGTTGGGGGATGGCAGGGACTGCCCGATTGTGTCCCCCCATCCTGCCTCGCCAGAACCCACCGGCCACGGCGTGGGGGTCCGAGTAGAACTCCTCCAGGGCGTTGGAGCCACTGGCCAAACTACTCTTCAGCTTCCTCAGCACCGAGGCACCTGCTGCCAGCCGGAAGAGTCCCTGGGGATGGAGTGAAGAGGGAAGGGATGCGGGGGGATACATTTTGGAGGGAAGGGGGTGATCAGGAGCACTACCTACCTCCTCCCTCATGCCGGAGGCCAGCAGCATCATGACACAGGCTTCAATGGGCAGTGCGATCTCCCGGCCCAAGCTCTTGAGGTGTGTCTGTAGGGGCACGCCGTAGTACCCCACCGCTGGGGTGTCTGCAGCAAAGCAGGGCTCTGGAAGAGGGAGGTGAATGTCTGGATGGACAGTGACCACCAGGGCCATCTGGCTTCTAGCCAGCTTTCTCTGAGCTGGGGCTGGTGGGGTGGAAGCAGAGGCAGGGCAGGCAGCATCCCCAGCACGCCTCAGGCTGTGATCTCCATCCCACCAGCCCAATGTGGGGGACAGCAGCAGGAAAACTGGCTTTTCCCAGCCACACTTGCATCCCCAGGCTCAGCTGGGGCTCTCCCTGGGATGCGTGGAGAGCCGGTGGGTACCTGTCTGGCTGTGGCTTTCCTTCAGCTCCGCCAGAGCCGAGTCCAACGATCCCAAGGACTGCCGGTGGTAATGGGCTTGGATTTCTAGCAGCTGCCGGACAGGGAACATGCAAACAGCGCTCAGTTTGGCACTGGCCCCTCTTGGAGGGACCCCCATCCCCAGGACATTGCACCCACATGGAAAGAGGGCGAAGGGGGAGCTGCAAGAGGACCCTCCCGGAGTTCATGGGACCATGGTTGTAGTGAGGGGTAGAGGGCAAATTGGAGATGGAGGGGTCATCAGGACAAGCTGCTGTTTGCAGCTGGTGCTAGCAGTGACGTGCACCCGCAATGGAGGGAGCAAGGCCAGCTTTGGGCATCTGCTGGTGCCTGGGGCTGTCCCCTGCTCTGGCTGGAGGGCTTGGTGTGGATGGGGACAGGGCTGGGCTCACACAAATCCCAGGAGATGTTCACATGAGGTGGAGGAGTGTGAGAGAGGACTTACTCTGATGAAGTAGCTGGCATAGCTGTCCTCTTTGGTGGAGAAGTGGTAGAGGTCAGCCATGTACTCATCCTGGGAAGGGAGACACAGAGAAGAGCAACCTTCCACCTCCTTGCTGGCACTCAAGGAAGAAGGGATGTCTTCACAAAGACCCTCATCTGGGCTGTGAGTCACCCAGACAGGGTCTTCAGGGTGCCATGGGGAGGCAGGCAGGGACCACGTGGGGATTCCTCATTGCCTCCATCGCTTGCGTTTGGGTAGCGTCCCCAACCTGCCCTATGACCAGGATCCTGGCACAAGAGGCTCAGGGACAAGAGGTCCCTGCACCTCCAGCTCCAGTGCACCCATGGGATCTGTCAGACAAGGCGCCAGGCTTTTCAGAGAAGGAGGGCAGAAGTGGAGAAAGCTGATGAGAAAGTCCCCTGCCACCCAGCACAGACCCCAGCTGGGCTAGCTCCCAGCCTGAGGAGATCCCATAAGCTCCCTGCTCTAGCCACTGCCACCTCCTCTCTGCAGCAGCTTGTGCTTTGAATCCTTTACCCTTCTTCCCTCAGCTTGGGACGTCTCCCTCAAGGGACCAGTTTGCTTGTAGAGGGCAGTACGTGTCGACTGGCTGCATCTGTCTTGGTGTGGGGTCACCTTGGATGGAGCTGCTGGAGGGGAGGAGGTCTCCAGCCCCGAAGCTGCCCCACGGGGGAGAGTGAGTGATGTTCTCACCTTGCACTGCTCCACCTTCCTCTTCACCTCCTCCTCCTCCTCCTTCAAGATCTCCAGTTTGTTGGCAGCAGAAGACACACTGGGGCCAGCACCAGCACCAGAGCTGTTAGTGGAGCTTTTGGCAGCTTGGTTCAGCCTTTGGGGTGGGAGAGAAGAGGTTTACCCGCAGCCTCAGCACCAGGGACGTGGAGTGGGATGGGTGTGCAGAAGGGATATGGGGACCACAAGAGGCACAGCAAGTCACAGTACTGCCCTGCAGTGGCTTTCCTAGGCCAGCACCACTCACTTCCCTCCCCCAGAAGAAGATGCTGCCGCACCAAGGGGTGCGAGCTGGTCAAGATGGGGAGCGCTCAGCATGGCAGCCTGAAACACCCAGGGTCTGTAGGACCTTTCCCAAACCCTGTTCCTGAGATGTTCCCTCCTCTCCTACCTGCAGCCAAAGGGAGGACAGTGCGGAAACGAGCCACCAGCAACCCATGGCTGCTCTGCTCTTCCAGAAAAGCCCAGCACAGCATGGGCTACCTCACAAAAGTCAGAGTGGGGCGATCTAAGTGCCACCAAGCAGTGCCAGGGCACTTTGCTGCCTTCAGCAATGGCACTGCCCTTCTCTCCTGTGCCACAGAGCCAGTGGCTCAGCCCAGAGCGAGATGCACCTGAAGAGAGGGGCTGGCTAGGTCCTCCCAAAGAGCTGTTGCCTCTTTGACTTTACCTCCAGCCCTGGGAAATTTGCTCCTCAGGGCAGTCCTCTTCTTCCTTCCCCCAGTCTGGCTGGGGGCTGCGCCCCACATGCCCTGCCCCCCCCCAAGCTGTGATGTGCCCTGTACCGGCTCTTGATGCTGTTCCAGTCAGAGATCAACTTCTGGAGGGTCTTCTTGCGCTTCAGGATGATGGGAAGCTCCTCCTGTGGGAGAGAGGGGCCAGAGGGAGTTGCAGAGCCTTGGAGATGGGGGAAGGGAAGGTGGGACAGGAGAGTGGAGCTGGGAGGGTGGCTGTGGCTACCTCACTGAGCTTGTTGAGAGGCTGCAGGACATCGTGCTCCAGGGTGATCTCGAACTCGGCCAGGATTTTGGCCAGTGAGCTCTGTATGCAGCAGCCCATCTCCAGAGCTTTCCTGGAGGAAAGAGGGGGAGACAGAGATGAAATGACTGTGGGCTGGAGCCATACCACACTCTGACCCAACACCTCCCACCATACCCATACCCAGGTGGGACCCTGAGCCAGCCCCTAGCACCCTCTGACTGGAGGCTGAAGGCGCTGGCTGTTCCTTCTCCCCTTGCAACACCGATGTTTGCTCTGAGGACGGGGTTTGACAGCTCAGCTTGGCTGTGGGAGCCCCTGAGCCAAGACAGTGGCTCTGCCAGGGTCTAGCATCCTTTGGGGTCATCCACAGCCCTTCCTCCCACCGGCACTTACCCAAGGCTGGACTCTGTGTCCAGTTCCTTGAAGCTCTCCGCCATCGTCATGGAAAGAGCCATCAAGGGCAGCTTCTTCTGCACAGAGCCAAGGATTTGGGAAAGGGATGGTGAGCTGGCATGTGGCAGCTCCCTCCCTGTGAAGCATGCCACATGGCATGGGAGTAAGTGGACAAACCCTGTGCTGGGTCCCCACATCCTCCCCTGGCCCACCCAGCTTTGTTGGCCTTGGGGTCTGAGGAAGGGCCCTTTGGGTGACCCGTCACCCAAAGCCAGGATCCAGTTAGCTAAACAGGGCACTGAGGCTCCATGTTTTGTTAGAAAACCTCCAGTCTTCTCTAAAATAGTCCCCTGTGACAGACTGTGACACTGATGGAGGCCCTCACCCAGCCCTGCCATGGCTTCAAATGTATGGAGCAGTTTAATCATCAAGAATAATTAATCCAACCTGGGGCTCATCAGGCTGCCAAGAGAAGCCCACAAAATCATGCAGGGGCTAAGGAAAGTGTAGGGAGATTCACTGTTTGCTTCCCAGATGAGGGCCTGTAAGCACCAGCCAGGAGGAGGGTGGCAGGTTCAAATCAAGGAGGAAGAAGTGGTGGCACCACTGTGGGTGCCAGAGGTTCACAGAGGTTCAGAGGCTTTGGAGGGTTATTTGATGCAAAACCACCATCTCTGTTCCAGAAGGCTTCAAGTTAGTGACAGCTGAGAGGGTTGTCCTGCTGTGCTCTACCCAGGCACCTGCTGGTGGCCACTACTGGAGCTGGGACCTGGTCTGGGCTTTGGGCCACCCTTTTGCAAAGCCTCCAAAGCAGGGCCCTGATGTCCCCTCTGCTGGTGGGGGATAGAGCCGGGGCTAGCATGGGTTGTGGAGGAAGGACTCCACTCACCACTCGCTTGTCCATCTCAGAGCCGCATTGCCCCTGCAGGCAGGCTTGGAGCCTCTTGGACACACTGTGAGCCGCTCGCCGGGCTGGCTCAATCTTCTGCTCAATCTGGGAACAGAAAGGTGGGACTGGGGAAGACCTTTTGCCAAGCATGGATACCCCAAGGCCATCTCCCCACCACCCAGCTCTGAGAGTGGGTGAGCCTTCCCAGCTTCCCACCGCAGCCCAGGGGATCCTCGGTTCAGGGAAAATGGACCACCCTGCTGTGGTCCTGGAGTCACCCTCCTGGAGTGACCCTCCAGGCCAGGTTGGGTGAGGGTCTGAGCAACCTGATTTAGTTGGAGATGTCCGTGCTTCTTGCAAAGGGGTTGGACTAGATGACCTTTAAAGGTCACTTCCAACCCAAACCATTCTATGATTCTATGTGGACAGATCCCAGCCCTGTGACTTGGATGTGCCGGCATGGCAAATCACAGGCAAGAACGGGGCAGGTTCCCACGCCCAGGCACAAGCAGGCACATGCCTGCCGGCCCAGCCTGTGCCTCACCTGCAGCAGATCTTCTGGCAGGAGCTCGGTTGCTTCCTGGGCTCTGCGGAAGAAGGAGAAAGAGCTATCAGCAGATGGGGGTGACCTCCACCCACCCTTTTTGGGAAGGCAGGTCCTTATGTGTCCTGCCCGCCTCTCTTCGGTCTCTGAGGAGCAGGAGATGCTTGCTATGGCCTGGACCATCGTACACAATGGTGCGCAGAATTAATGCTAGGGGGACAAGAACTGCAGGAGCAGGGCAAGGCAGTCAGCCTTGCTGGCTGGTGGACACCTCATCAGATGGGCCTTCCAGTTCAGAGCACCCTGCTCAAAACATCCAGATGTGGCCCATTTTTTTTGGAGACAGGGTGCCTAGGAGGCCCACTTCCTGTGTGAGATGTTTACAAGTGAAACCTTCTACCCTCCACTGCCTGCCTCTCCCCTGAAGGTGAATCCAGGGCAGTGCTGTTGGAGCCCAGCACACGTCCTTGCCGGCCAGGACGGCCACTGGCTGTGGGGCCACTGGTGCCAGAGCAAGGATATCTTTGTGGTCAAGCTGGGGACTGAGACACCAGCCCCCCAGAAATGCCTACGTGAAAACAGTTTTGTGCTCGGTTTTGCAGCAGGTATTAGGAGTAAATCTGGCAAAGGGAACTTCAGGCTTGCTGCAAATTCTGCACAAAACCAAATTCAAGACTTACCAGCCGCCATTGCCCCCTAACCTCCCTGATGCTTCGAATAGAGGAAACCTCGCTTCACAGCCCGCTGCCATTGCTATGCCCTGGAAACCCCATTTGCTTTCCCTCTGCTGCTGCCGCTTTTTCGCCAGTTCATGTTTCGCTCTTTTCACCGCCCGCAAGAGCCGACATGGGACGAGGCTGTGGAGCCGCAGGAAACGGGGGCGGCTTGGTTGGAGGCAAGCAAAATCACGTGAGATTGCGGCCTGCAGAGGAGAGGCTCTGCAGCGGGTGAAGAGCTTGCTCTTGCCTTGCAAAAGCTGCTTGAGACCTCCTGCCTGCCTGGCATTAAATGAAAGGGAGGCGCATTCAACATGGAGATGAGACATCTTGAGGGAGGAGGGATGGGAAGGGGATTATGCTCTCTTCCAAGGAATGTAAGGAGAGCAGGAGGCCACCACGATGTAACAGCTGCTTCCCTGTGGCCAGTCTGCTGGGCTGGCTGAAGGACCTCAGTGGTCTAGGGGACACAGTTGGTCCTGCTCAACCTCCCAGCATTGGGGAACATGTGGATGTGGCTGTAGGAAAGAGGGAGTGGGGGGTGGGAAGGGAGGGCCCAGCCCTGTAATTTCAGTTCTGAATTTTGCAAGAGGAGAGCTTTGGAAAGCTGAAGAGAAAGATAAGGAAGCAGCTGAGGTAGGATGGGGCCAGAGGGATTTGTGTGGAGCTGTAAGTCCTCCATGGGTCGTCTGAGGATCCCCGGTTCTCTCCTCGAAGTCCTGGGATGCCCGTGCTGCTGGGCTGGCTAGAGCTATGCAGGGCATCTGGGTCCCATGGGGTACCCCGGGCTCAGCGGAGAGGGCTCCTAGCTCCTAACTCACTCCTGGTCACCACACAACCAAGGGCATGGAAGGCTGGAAGGTCCTTCCCCGTTGCCCTCGCATCCTGGGGAAGCCAAGTTTGGGAAAGGCCCATTTCCAGGTGGACGCAGCATCTGTGGGCCCTGGGAGAGGTTGTCAGGCTTGGGGATCGTGTCCCTGCTGAGTTGCACCAGTGCACCCTTCCTGTTGCCCCATGGGCGCAGGGGAGCCACAGCCCCTTGGCTTATGCTGAAGATGCTCTAAACCCAGGGTTGTTCCCCCTTTCCCCTGGCCATCAGCCCTGGGAGGTCAGTCCAGCCCCGGCGCAAGCTCTCTGGGACCCACATCCTGCTCCCTCCCAGCCCTCTGGCACAGGTAGCAGAGAAGTTCTTACCGGCTGGTGATGTTGGGATGGGACAGCTGCTGCCGCATACGATTGAACTGCCTCTTCATCATCTTGAGAGCTGGGAGGAGACCACGAGAGCCACTCCACTTGGCTGTACCTGCTCAGCACCCCTCGGTGACGCTTGGCATCGGTCGCCGGCGGCCCCTTGGCTCCCCAGAGCCACTCTGCCCCTTGCTTTCCCTCAGGACCTCTCCTTTCTTACTCTTCTCCTTTCTCCTTCTCTTGTTCCCCCTTTTTCTGTTTCCTTGGTGGGTCCTCTCTCTTGTTCCTTGCCAGAGATGCCCTGCCTGTTTTCTCTTCCCCTCCCTTGGACTCCCTTCTCTTGCTCCCTCTCTTTTTCTGAGCTTCCTTCCTCCTCCGGCCGCCCCTCTGCCGCAGATCAGGTAAGAGCAGTTCAGGGCTCCTGCTCCACTCTGTGTTCCTGTCACCACCCCACATGTATAAATAACTTCAGCCCAGCCTTAAAGGGGAAATATTATTACAGCAAACACGTAACAAGGCAGGACAAGCACACGCTGCTGCTGAGCCCGAGTGAAGGGCCCACGCTCCTTTTCTCGCTCTCTGTCTCAGCTGGGGTGGTTTTTCCTCCCTCTGGCCTTGCTCACCACCAGCTGCACCACGGGGCAGCCCATGGCCATGCCAGCTGGCTGTGCAGTGCATACGGGGTACATGGTGTACACCCTGCCCTGCTTGGTCACCCAAACTCTGCCACCGCCCCTTGGGCACCTCTCCATGCTCATGGGTGCAGCTCCAGCCTCTCCCCCCCCCCACGACATGTCCTCCTCATTGGGGAAAAAAGCAGGAGGGTGAGGCAGCCAAAGCCACCCCTGCAACCCCTTCTGCGTCCCCCACCCTGCTTTTCCTCCCTGACATTGCTGAGGCCCTCCGGAGCCACCGCAAAGCTGCGGCCAGGGCTGTTGCCTTGTGCTTTGGGGAGGCCCCCTTCCTCCTCGCTCCCCCTGCCACTGGCAGGGCTCCTCAGAGCGGGGTGGCTGGGCCAAGTGCAGAGCAGCAGCACCCGCACATGGGTGCACGGGGACCACAAACTCCCGGTTCCCAGGCTTGGGTGCTACCCGCTGTCTGCAGAGCTGCACCAGGGCTCAGCTTGCTTTCTTTTTTTTTTGGTCTAAAAAGATCCCCCTCGCAGCACCACCACTTTTGCTCCTGGCTTGACGAGATGTGAACCTTGCCTTGTCTCTGGCTACCTGCAGCTGGGACTTTCCAACTCCTGCCCTAAGAAAGAGCAGAGGTTGCTGTTGGCCGGGTTACGTGGCTGGCAAAGGAACTAGCACCCGAGCCCAGATGGGAAGTAGTCAGTTTGTGGGCAGATGAGACAAGCAAGAAAGGAAAAAGAGGTGGAAGGACCACTCCACCTGCACCCTGAAGAGCAATAATTTGGGAGCTGCTGGGCTCTGCACCTTCTTGGTGGGGGGGTGGAGGGTGGTGACCCTCCAGTGGGTGCATAGCAAAACAGTGCTGGATCCCTGTTTTCAAGCAGGGATCGAGCAAGCCAACACCATTCTCGCCTGAACACCAGATTGCTCTAAACCTGTAGCTGAGCACACCTGATCCCCCAGCCACAAGCCCTAGGGGTGCTCCTAACAGGCACTGCGGTCACTGGAAGTAGGCAAGGGCTTCAAGACACAGAAAAGCCCCTCCTCACTGGCTGCATCAGGCAGTGCCCAAGCCCTGGCCTCCTTCCTCCCATGCAATGTCAAGAGACCTGCTCCCAGCCCCAGGCTGCTGCTTGCCAGAACAGATCCCCTTCCCTGCACCCCTGCAACGAAACTGCCCCGGGGAAGGGGAGGAAGTGCTGCTACCGGCAGCGGTGAAGCTGCAAACGGCTGCGTGGGGCACTGGAGTGAGCACAAAGCCAGGTCCCCACGGGTAGCAAGGCACAGACCCCCTGCCCACTGCCTCTCTCCGAGGAGGGAAGGAAGTGGGCAGCATCCAGCTCGCAGCCTGGAAGTGACTCTGCTCTCAAACAGGAATTGAGAGCGGCTGGGGGACTTCCACCATCCCCTCGCCCTGCTCACAGGAGCAGGGAAATCCTCGTAGCCCTGGGGTGACTGGGGGGATGAGTTGCAGGGTTTCAGGGGCAGGACGGGAGCTGGAAATGCCCCCATCAGGGTGGAATCAGCTCCTCTGCAGTCAGGGAAGCTGAGGGGAAAATGCACTTCTTGGGACAAAAGGACAGGATCAGGAAAGAACTCTTTTATTTCCCATAAATACAGCAGATTCTTCGCGCCGGGCGTTTCGTTTTAAATCTTTTTGTTTGTTTTCTTCCATTTACAGAATTTTGCACTGAAAATATATACAAGTCTGTTCAAGAACCAAACAAGATCTGCAAAGAAAAAAACCCATACAAAACCCTGAAAAGAGACCACAAAGGGAAGCAAGACACAGCAGAACCCCAGCATAGAGACCTTGCTTCCCCCTCTCCTCTATCACTTGCTGCGCCCAGCTCCAAGACACCTCACCTTTGCGGCCCCCAAGCCAAAAGCGCAAGGCATCCTGCTCACCTCCATCTCACACAGGCCTCCTCCTACCTCTGGCAAGCTGATGCAATAGGCAGCTTGCCCCTGCTTTTAGGATCAGGCCCTGTTAAACCCAGCTTAGGGATGGGAAGCGGCTCCCGTGGTCGCAAGTCCCACAGTGATGGGGATTGCTTGGGACATGCCACCCTCCTGGTCTCCTCCAAGCCTGCAGATCCCCGCTCTTGTGTCACAGTGATCAAGCGGCTGAGGAGAGCCCCCTCCCCACCGCAGGGAGCCAGGTTTGCCCACGGCTGCAGGCAAAGGTGCACAAGGCACAGCTGTACCCCCCCCACTACCCCGTACCCCCCCACCCAGTGCAGAGTTGGGCTCCCAGTGCAGAGCTTCGTGGTGCCCCCTGGTGATGGGTTGGGCTCCAGCCTCTCTCTGGCTCCCAGCCCATCACCTACCCCACCTCGAGAAGACTTTGCATTGCTGAAAGTCCCCTGCCCTTCAAGCTCTCCAGCCCAGCCAGGAGGAGGAAGACCATGTGCTGCTTCCTCTCCCTGTTGGGCAGGAGGCTGCGGGAAGACTCAGTCTCCCCTGCTCCCAGCACATCCCTCGCAGGGCTGGCACGCAGGACAAAGTCCAGCAGCAGTCCCCGAAACTCAGTGTGGTAGGTAAAGCATGTGGTGAGGGTGCAGGCTTCCTCACTTGAGGGGGTTCAGTGCTCAGGAGCTCCAGCTAAAGGGGATGGGACGGCACAGAGCTCCCACCCCAGAGCCCACCTCCCATCCACAGCTCTGCTGGCAGCTGGGAGGAGGGTATTATGGGGAGATCTCTCCCCCGATCCCCTCCCCAAAAGCAAGGGCAGCTGCCTGCTCTCTGATGCTGGAAAGGCACCCGGTTCCCGTGCAGCCTTGTTCTGCAACAGCTCCAGTGTGACCCCACAAGACAGGGAACCACTGGGGCCCAGCTACAAGGAGAGGGTGAGGGGGACAAGAGGGAACACCACAGAGCATGGAGGAGCTGGAGGGCTGGGAAGCACAGAGGGGACAGACAAGGAAAAGGATCTTCCTTTGCTGGGCCTTGCCCCAGGCTGAAGCTGTTAAGCTCCCATCCTTGTTCCCCACTGCACCTAGGGGGAAAGCAGGGTTAGAAGCAAAGCTGGGCAGACTCAGGAGGGAGTGATGCCTTCAGAAGAGCAGGGAAGGCAACTGTTCAACCCACGCAAAGCTTTCTGCTCCACTCCTAAGTCTTGTGGGATGAACATCTCCTGGCGTCTCTGCTTTCCTCCTCGAGGCACGCTCCCTCCGGCTCTCGCCCGGCCACCTGGAGAATAGAGCGTGAGCAGCAGCCCCCCACCCGCCCTCCCCATCTCCTCAGGCTGCTCCAGCCTCGCAGGGCTGGCTTCCCAAGGACTCTGCAGTGTAGTGCCTGCAACGTGTGACCTAGAGGTTTCCCCAGGACTCCGGTGGGGGGAACTGGTCCACATCCCCCATTTCGTTAAAAGTTTGCTCTCCCATGGTGAAGGTCAGTTTGTACCGTAGCCTCACTTTCTCCTGGAGATGGGGGAGAAAGGATAAGCAGTCAGACAGGGGGTGGGGGAAGAAAGGCACAAGGTACAAACCATTCAGGTCTCTCAGAAGCTGCAGAGAGCACATGGAACAGGGACAGGGTAGGGAGGCTTTGCCCAGGCAGTAAAGACCAGCCTCAGCTCACACCCCAACGATGGTGATGTTACCTTCTGTGGGTTAGCGAGCAGCAAGACTTGTGTGATGGCACTGGGGTGGACAATGGGATTGAATGCCGGCAGCTCTGTGCCTGAGGGAGGCTGTAGCTTCACCTTCATCACCTAGGGAGACAGAAGAGCATCCCGCATTTCGGAGAGGGACTTGGCAGCCAGAGACCCTGCTCCTGTATTTGAGGAGCTTCCAGTCAAAAACCACTGTGCTGATTCCTGCTAATCTGAAGGCAATACAACTTGTTCTCAGCCCCAGAGTTCTCTCCACCCATCCTGCCCTTCCTGCAAAGTGAGAATCACACTTCATCCCAGTATGGGGACCTCAGCCCCAGCAGCCGCCTTACCTTGGGGACGGCAGACTGAAAGACGATGTTGCGGATGGGCTGCGGGGCCGTGCTAAGCATAGAAATCACCACCACGAGCACATCAGGCCTGTCGGGCAGGGCATCCTTAGCAAAGTGGAAGAGGACGCGGAAGCCGTGCTGATCGTACACCGTCACAGGGAGGATGCTGCCTGTGGGGAAGGCAAGGACAGGCAGCAGTCAGCCAGGAAGGAAGTGGCCCTGCAGAAACCTTTCCTCATCACTCAAACTCCACACAAGTGACAGAGATACCACTCCTCCTCCACCTGCACAAAATCCAGCAAGCAAGAAGTTTCCCCACATTCTTCCCTTCCATACCCGCATGGTTTGTTCCACCTTCTTCATACCCTGTCCAGTTGTTTCTTCCCCGATTTGTCTGTCTCCCTTCCAAACAGTCCACCCCTTACAACCTTGCCCCGCTCATTTGCCCCAGCTCACTGGGTTTGATGGACTCCAGAGGCACAATGATGTTGGCTAGCGAGATCTCCTGGGGCAACACGGTGGCAGGAGGCCGTGGTGGGACTGCAGTACTTCCTGCTGGCGTGGTGGCAGCTTTTGGAAGTGTAGCAGGGGCAGGCAGGTCTGAGGTCAGGGGCAGTGTGGGGTTAGAGGAAACATTCTGGAGGACGGGCAGAGCAGTGGGATTGTGGGCTGTGCTGCCAGAGCTGCTCCTGTTCTGGAGATCCCTCAGGGTGAGCCTGGGAGGTGGCTGCTGCTTCTCCCTGTAGAGAGAGAGAACAAGGAGTGGAACAGGGCACTGAAATATCAGTGTCCAGCACCCAAGAAATGGAAAGGATGAGGAGAGATGCAAGATTGACCTTGCCCTGCTTACCATCGCACTTGTTGGGACTCTGGAGGCAGAGACTGTTGCAGCAGAGTCTTGCCCAGGAGGTCCAGGTCATCCAGGCCACTGGTGAAAGGAGAAGGTTTGGGGGAGGATGCGCCAGCATCTGCTTTGACTGGTGGCGTTGCCATGACAGGGGTGAGACTGAGCTCGTTGCTATCTGAGGACTGTAGAAAGAGTGCACAGAGAGCCCCCCCCAAGCAGGGTTGCGTATCAGTAACAACCATCAGACCTCAGATGCTTCCCTGTCTACTCCATTTGTTGCTTCCACCACCCTCCCCACCTTCTATCCCAGCTCCCAGCACGTTACCTGGAAGCTGTTCCAGCCACTGCTGTCACCAGCCTGGGCAGGATGTGGTGCTGGGTCATTCAGGCCTGCCAGGGGTAAAAGCAAACATGAAGCTTAGCTACCAAGTAGGTAAGAACATTGAACGGGGCCTGAAAAAGGCACCTGTAATTGAGATTCCTCTGGTTGCACAAGATGCAGAAGCAGCAGGGCAGAACCACCAATGTGGTCTCAATCTCTGGCCCTCATCCTTGCACAGGGGAGCGCAGGGAGGGTGACTACTTTTTTCTACTCAGAAAGGCAGAAAGAATTAGACTCATTTACAGTCTAATTCCTACTGCAGTTGGCAGAGAAGATAATACTACTGGGCTGACAAGCCCCACTTGCACCAGCATCTGGGGGACCATGTTGTTTACTTCATGCTGTTGTACTCAAAGCACCTGTCTTAGGAGACAGGACACTTTGTTGGGAAAAGCAGGACTCTGCAGCCTTCTAGGACTGGCACCTCACAAGACTCCCATGTGAAAAGTTCCGAAGTCCCATGCATCTGTTGTCAGCTTGTGACTTCAACTGCAAGGAGTAAAAATGAGGAGCTGGGGGTGATCCACCCTTGTGATCCCATCTGGGGATGGCCACTGCGTCACTCTTGATTTACCTGCCAGGTCAAATCAGAGGGCACATCCCTGCATGCTCTCTCTGACTAGTCAGGAAAAACATAACGGGAACGAAGTTCAGAATCATAGCAGGGTCTTTCCCTCCTTCTCCCTCACACTAAGTGAAGGCCACTTCTTGGTCTTTCATTATTCACCTCTCCCAGCACCCTCCCTTATTCATGTTCCTTCCACAAGGAGAACCATGCACGCAGACTGTCCAGAGTCAAGAGGTGAATAAGGAGTTTTTGCTTCGTATTTCTCACCTAAAGACATGAGCTCATCATCCAGCAAGGAGACAGAACCAGCTTGGTCAGGCACGGGGACGGCTGAGCCACCTGAAAGGGTGGGCAAGGCGGGGTAGGAAGGGCCTGTTGCTGGAAGATCCAGGCCCGACAGATCCAGAAGTGCTGAGGTGCTGCCTGCAAAGAAGGAACAAGCTGAGAGGCAGAAACTTTATCCAGTTCTTATCCTCAGAAAGGCCAGTTCCTATCCTTCCTCACACCCAGGAGAGAGAACTCCCCCTCTGCTCTCCCTTCCAATTCCCTTTCTTCACGCATCAGTCATCTCCACAAGCTATTTCCTCATCTCACCAGCCCCACTCTGACCTCCTGCAGGTTTCCCCTTTCCACTTCTCTCAATCTTCTCTTACATTGCAGCAAACCAGCAATAGGGACCTTCTGCTTGACCTTCCTGTCCCCATTCCCCAAGCGTCCTCACCTCGAAGGGGACCGGCCACTGTCTCCCCATTGATCTCTTCTCCCTGCACAAGCTGCTTGTAGAGATTGATCACCTGTGTCAGATTGTCATTGGCTTGCAGGATTTCCGCTGAAATGGAAGGGGTGGGAAGTAAGTTTGAAAATCATGAAGAAACAAAGAGAGTGATTTTTATACCCCAACTCTGCCTATTCCTTCAAAGCAAGGCCCAAGGAGCTGACAGCAGCCCACTGCACACAGCATTTTTGCAAATTTTGTGGCAAACTGTATCAGGGTGCATTGACACCTCCATGGCTGTCTTAGCAGGACAAGCTCAAGCTTCATTCCTACAGTGAAGTGGAGGAAGCTTCTTACACTGCTGATTGCGGCCACGTGCCCCTGCTTAGTGCCGAGCCACGGACTAATGAACCTACAGCGAGTAGCCACCCCAAATAGAGCAGCAGCTGCTGACAGATGCCATGCCATGGGCAGCCCAAGCACAGACTCCCTGAAAGAAGATGAAAGGAGAAAAGGACAGAATGAGAAAGGTCAGATACGCTTACCCAGAGCTTCATCATTGTCTTCTGTGTCACTGGCGAGCCGGAAAAGCATGGGCCTCATGCGCTCGCAGCGCTGATACAGCTCCTGAGGGAGAAAAGAAAGTGATGCTGAGGTGAGCAGCAGGATGCTCAGCTGGGCATGCAAAACAGGCAGGAGGAATCTGAGGGGATAAGGGTCACCCATCTCTGCTAAGCTCAGGGAGGATGCTGGGATGGCCTTTCCTCACCTTCATTAGGTCCTCATTGCTCTCCGTTGTCTCCCCCTTGCTGTAGTTTGTCACCATCTCTGTCAGCAACTTCACATTGTTGTTCACCTCCTCAATGGCATTCACCCTCTTGGAGATCTTCTCCATGCGCTTCTGGTCCTGGGGGGGAAGCAGACAAGGAAGGGTGTCTTCGCTCTTGTCTGCAACTTGGAAAGGAGGAAGGCTGGGCCAGCCAACACACCAACTCCCTGGACTACAGCACAGCAACGGTGCCCTCAAAACAGCTCTCACTCCAGTGAAAAACTCCAGATCATCTCTGGGCCAGCACTTGCCAAACAGGGATGGAACTGCCGCAGATCTAGTGCTGCAGCAGGGCTTGGGCCACAGAAAGTGCCCAGAGCCATTCCTCCAAGTAGTCAAGGGATGGCAGAAATCACACAAGGACTCTTTAGCAGCTGCTGCTGCAAAATTTTATACAGAAGTTCTGTATGTCTGCATGAGGACATAGAGCCACTGCTCCTTTGGTGCCAACCACTGCCACCCAGACCTTGACCTGCCCCCCCTGCCCAGATCCCCTTCTCCCCAGCTGCACCTCCTGAACCATCTCCTTGATGAGCTTGTTGGCAGCCCGGAGGTCCTCAGGATGTGAACTTTTCAGGAGACGAGCCAGTATCTGCAAAAAAAACACCCCACAAAACAAAACAGGTACCTCCGAGCCCAAGCTAAGGGGTGGCAGCCAGAGTCACTCTTGCAACACTAGAGCCCGTAGTTACCTCCACCCCAAACCCGTAGCTGGCAGAAGCAGCAGACAACGCCAGCCGTTTGAAAGCCCAGTCACGAGAACTTGTGGGATATCAGAGACCAGGGAGAGAAGAAGTACAACTGGTCTTCCTTTTCCCATTGTGGTTCTGGTTATGTAAGAGAGGTCTTTCCCTGAAGATCCCCTGCGTTCAAAACCTGCTCCTGCCTGCCCATTACACACCATGGAGACCCTGGAGCACAGCAGCGCCAGTACTGGGAAAGAGGGAAAGCCTTGTTTAACGCAGGGAATTGCCATGGAATTGTAATGGACTCCTACTCAGATCTCTTCACATGCCTCTTTGTGGGTGCAACTGGTGAAGAGGGAGAGCTCCCACTTTCTCTCCCCTTCTGTAGTCAGTGACCAGTCCCACTGGCCACCTGCAAATCCTCACTTGCACACTGTGACCCATGGAGGCAAAATACCTCCCCTGAAGCAAACTGGCATCACACCTCTGCTGCAGAAGCAGACCCAGAGGAGCCTAATACTTGCTTAAATGTATCAGCACTGATAAAGCAGAGGTTTGCCTGAGCAGCAACACAATTCTGATGGAAAAGCAATATAGATTGGTTCCAAGAAGGTGCAAGTAGTTGGGCAATAAGCAGATTGCAGTGCTGGGGGTGGGGAAGAGATAAGAGCAGCAGCATCTGGGGCTAGGATTTAAACCTCGTGGCCAGATAACTCAGAAGCCTGGAGACTGCACAGTAGCAAACCTCCCAGAACCTGCTGGGCTAATGTCAGAGCTTCACCTTTGCACCATCCTGCAGCTAAGAGCTCCAAAGGTCAAACAGGCCCACATTCCCCACCTCTGGCTGTTTCCTTTCTCATTATTTTGGAGCGGGCCCCCAGCATTCCTGTGACGCATTTTCTGAAGCGTAGCATGTGGACCAGGGCCATTGAGTCTTTCTGGATCTCTACCCTAGGAGGACAGGAGATCCTGGAGCAGGAAAGACATTGCCTGTTGTCCCTTTCCTTGCACAGAGCCCTTACCTTGGACTTCTCTTCATCATCAAAGATTATGTTCTTGGGCCGAGGGGGAGGAGGTGGAAAAGGAGCGTCGTCAGGCAGTTTTGGGTCACATTTCACAATCCCTGCAGTAGAGAACAATGGAGAGGTCACTTATTGCCTCCAAAGGATGACCAAACCCAGCTGGGACTGAGGGGGTTTGGGTCTGCTTCCACTACCCATGATCCTGGATTGTGCTTTCATAAAAGAACTGCCCTCCACTCTCCATAAATATCATGTCTTTGAAAAATACAACATTGACTGCCAAGGCACTTGCAGCCCCTCAGCCCCAGCCCTTTCTAGTGTCCCATTTGCTGCGGGAGCAAGCAGATGTCCCCCGCAACCCATCAAACAACTCAGACCACCAGCAACTCCCTCTGTCCAGCTAGGAGCCCCAAGGCACCTGCTCCTGCTCCTCAATCAGACAGACCGACAGATGCACTGGGTCTAGGCAAAGGAAAGGGAGATTTTGTTTCAGATTCTGCCCAGACAAAAAAAAGGAGGGAGGGCAAACCATCTGTCCATCTTCCCTTTCCAGAGCACTGCCTCTCACCTTGTTTCTTCAGCATCTGGTAGGCCTCTGAGATCTTCACCTCGTGAGGTAGCCCTAATGTCCAGCTGTACATCAGCTCCAGGATCTTCGACTTCACTTTTTCGGGCGTCCGGCTGCCAAGATACTAGAGGAAGAGAGAAGAGGTGGCTTGAAGCTGATCTGAGCTGTTGCAAGCCTGGCCTGTTCCTCTCCTCCCCTCCTCCAGGAGAAGTGAGACCGTTCCCAACGGCACAAGGAGAAGGAAAGAGGAAGCAAGCAGGAAAGCTCATGAGGCCCTTGCAACATGTTCTATGCTGCGCCTGCTTTCCACCACAGGAAACACAAGAGGTGGGAGAAATGCTGGCTGCACCAGCAGCCCCTCAACGACACACAAGGACAGGTGGGAAGGCTCAGGTGTGTGTCTGTCACCTTGTGAAGGAAAGGGAACTGCTAACAGAAGCTGCTTGGCAAGGCAGCCCTTCAGGAACGAGCAGACAGCACGGCTGGGAGAGGAAGGAGTGTGGGTAACGGTTCCTGGGGCAGGGCCCAGCCCTCTCTCTCAGAGGTGCTCTCCAGCACAAAGTGCCTGACACTGTTTACAGCTAGGTGAGCACCAGATGAGCAGTAAGCACCCAACAGTGAGATCTCCAAACGTTACAGCTCTCCCCCTTCTATGCAATCATCCTTCACCCTTCTCCCATACGTCTGCTGGTGGCGCTGGTGGTAGAAACAGTGCATATGCCACCAGAGACCAGTGGCTTAATCATAGGACTGAAGAATCACAGAATAGTGTGGGTTGGAAGGGACCTTTAAGTCCAACCCCCCTGCAAGGAGCATCTCCAACCAGATCAGGTTGCTCAGAGCCTCATCCAACCTGGCCTTGAATGCTTCCAGGGATGGGGCATCCACCACCTCTCTGGGCAACCTGTGCCAGTGTTTCGCCACCCTCAGTGTAAAATTTTTTTCCTTATGTCCAGTCTGAATCTGCTGTTCATCACAGATCACAAGCTGCGACTGGCAGATGAAGGTTTTCCTTAGTCATATTTAGTTTGTGTTCCCTTAACTCCATACCTGCTGGTTTTAA
This sequence comes from Chlamydotis macqueenii, assembly GCF_036417535.1. Taxonomy (NCBI): domain Eukaryota; kingdom Metazoa; phylum Chordata; class Aves; order Otidiformes; family Otididae; genus Chlamydotis; species Chlamydotis macqueenii. The sequence goes on from NC_141556.1 coordinate 57,079,718, forward strand.
CTGCCTTGACTGAGCAGGACAGCGTGCACAGCTTGTTCTGCTGCAGGAACAGCAGCATCAGCAGAGGAGCACGTAATGACTTGGTGCTTCAGATGGACTCGCCAGAGCACCACTGACCAGGCCTGGGCTTGCCCTCTGAGAGTGTCTCAACCAGGCTGGGACATCCCAGAGAGACACGGTCACGATGTCAAAGCTGAGGGAGGCTACTGAGCACACGCAGCACAGTCAGGGCCCAATAGAGATGCAGGGAAGGTGACTCCAGGCATGCAGATGAGCTCAGTAGTCTCACAAGTGCTGGTTGCATCATGTCTGGCTGGCCCTCAGCTTCCTGCATCAGGAATCAGCCAGGAGCAGAGGGGTGAAAGCTCACCTTTCCACTGGAAAACTCACCAGGGAATGAAGACTATATCTCTGACTATTACTGTCCTATTTCCCCCATATCCCAGTAGGTGTCTGACCTTTCTGCACAGCCACTACTTCTTCCCAAAGCCCTCCTACCACGAGGGTCCGGTCCCCTGCAGCATGATCCCCTGGGACCCACCTTGGGTGACACCACTTTGATGAGTTCATTGAGGAAGCGGAATTTGCCCACCTCGTCGTGGAAGCGCTTGCCACAGCTCTTCATGCAGGACTCCAGCACCTGGGGAGAGGGGCCGGGTGAGCCGCAGCACAGGGTCAGCAGCAGGTTCAGGAGCCAGCTCCCTCCTTCTCCCCCCTCACCAGGCAGGGAGCCTGTGGCTATCCTCACAGCAGTGTGGAGGGGCACCCCCTTTCCCTCCCAGGTGACCAATCATCCTCCCAAAGGGAAGCAAGAAGATTTTCCTCTTTAGGGTCAGTCTTTGCAGAGGTGGCTCAACAGCCCATGGAAGGGGATACCCTTAAGAGAGCTCCCAAATACTTTCACAGTGTGAATCTACGATGCAATTAAGGGAACAAAAAGCTTCCTATTGACTTCAACAGGCTACAATCCTTCCTCAGAACAAGACCCTTCCTATCAGTCACCACTCCTCTCTGGTGGAACCACCTTCAGCCCCTCTTCCACTGAAGTGCTCAGGTGCTCCAGGGCTTTCTCAGAGCAAGTTCAAAGCTCCCCGTGCTCCTCCAGTCAAACTGGAGCAACCCCACACCCTGGCCCTCCATCTAGTTCTACCGGCCTGCCGTTCTACTGCCCTTACCGTCAGGGCCTGGATAGCTTCCCATTCCTGCGGAGACTGGATCTTGTGGGCAAGAAGCCGAGTAGCAAGCGGAGGACTGGAAAGTGTGAGGGGAAAAAAAATAAAAAGCTATCTGGTTATTGATGAAAAGCCTGGTACCTGTGTTTCTAGCTGGGAATCCAGCTGGTTGAAAAGCATGTTGCAAGTTTAAGGCACTGATAAGGCACTAAAAACCTGTGAGAACCTTCTGTTAGTGGACCAGGACCCCCCACCCAGCCCCACTTTCAGGGGCTTTGCGCCTATTCAGCTCTCAGGATAACCCCACTGAATCCTACCAGGTGAGCAATCATAACCCAGGCCCATGATCCGGAGCAGCCTGGGGTAAGGACGAAGCACTTACCCCTCTAACTCCTTATTGAGCTGCTCACAGAAAGCATTGATACCATCCCAGTCCAGGTCCTTGTTCAGGGGGTTTGTCGCTTTGTCTGCAGGTGGGAGAAGGGGACAGTGAGGTCTCCCCAAACCCCCACCCTGGGGATGTGAGGGGCAACAGCACTCCTGCACCCTCCCTGCCAACTCCACCAGGCGCAGCGAAGGAGGACGGCGTGGAAGGAAAAACACGCTCACATCCACTCGTGCACAAACTCTCTCGCCACCGCCTCCCAGCCAGCAGCACCCACCGACCCACCGCCGCCTGCCAACACGCTCCCCGCTCAGCTGCGGGGGGCCATCCGCAGACCCCAGGCGCGCCCACAGCCACCTACCCCTCACGCGTGGCCCCGACGCCCCCATTTGCCCAAAGTCGCCCCCTCCACATGCAGGCGGCCCCGCCCTGACACCTCGGTAGGTGCGACCCCCAGCCCCTTCCCCTCCTCGCCCTGACCCCTCGCACCCCAACGCCCCCCCACACACCCGCCCCCCACCATCTACCCGCACCCCGCCCCACCAGCGGCGGCCGAGGCCGGGCCAGGCCGCGTCCCTGTCAGGGGGTGGGGAGGGGTGGTCCCGGCCGCACTCACTGATGCGAGCCTCCAGCGTCTCGGGCTCCATGGCGGAGGGCCTGGTCCGGCCAAACGCCCGCCGTGCTGGGTCCTCAGCGGAGCAGGGCCGCGCCGCCGCCGCCCACCGGCCCGGCCCGGTGCCGCCGGGCCATGGAGAGCGCACCGAACCGTCGAGAGCGCCCCTCACCATAGAGCGCCGGAAGTCGGCAGCGCAGAGCGCCGCCCCGCTGCCCAGCGCGCCCCCTGCCGAGCCACACCCGGGCGCACCATCGAGTTCAGCGCGCGGGGGAAAGAAAGGCGCGGGATGGGGAAGGAAGCGGAAAGGCTTCCGGGAGACGGAGAACGAGTGAGAGCGGGGCAGAGCGCCGGAAACCGGATTCTTCCACGGAAACAAGCCGACCTAGCCCTTCCCGGAAGAACCCTTGTGCTGGCAGGCGAAGCCACTTCCGGTACAGAGACCGGGCACTTCCGCTTGGCGGGGGAGCGGCGTGTCCTTTAAAAGGACACGAGCCCGCCGGCTCTTGCGCATGTGCGGTGCGCGCCCGGCCGGGTCTGAGGCGGCCTCGGCGGTGGCTGGGTCCCGGCGCTTCTCCTCGGGCCTTGGCGGTTGTGCGGGTGGTTTAAGAGGCATTATAAATACTAGCGAGCGAGTTCCCGTGCTCTGGTCGGAGTCGTCTTTAAATAACAGCCGGTCCTGTCCTGGCAGGGCCTGGCCCGGCCGCCTTCTGTCTGGCTGGGGGTGGGGGGGAGGAGAGATCGGTGAAGCCCTGGAAATAACTGCGGGCTGCAGGAATATAAATTCCGTTTGTCCTCTTTCTCCTTGCAGCTCTGCTAATCCAGGCCAGCCCGAATTGTGTCACTTAATATCACTTGTTTTCTCTTTGCTCCAGTGGTCTTGGAAGGCACAGTGTGTCAGTGACCCTGACTTACTGCTTTTGTCGTTTGCTTTTTTTTCTTTTTAAATAACGCCAGTGAAAATTGCTGACTCGATGACCTTTAGGGAGCATCGGCCTCCACCTGTTGGAAGAGTCCCTGCGTGCACCGCATCGGCACGGGTGCTCAAAGCTGCGTGTCGGGGCTGGCCCTGCCCGAGCCTCTGCGATAAGAGTGCGAGTGTGGTACAGCCTATTCAGCCTTAAAGCGTCTGATCCTGGAGACAGATGTCTGAGTCAGAGTGGTCCTGTGTTGGGTTACTCATTTACAGAGCTAATCCCGCAGATGGCAGGCGAGGGAACTGCTCTGATGTCATACCTAATGTATTTTCCTTATGCATAGCCATTGTTTTAGGGGGGATTTTTTGGCCATTAAAAGGTACTTTTTGGCATTTGAATGTAGTTCTTTTTTTAACTGCTAGTGCCTTGCATCACAAAGCCTTTTTAAAGTGCCTTTCATAGAAAATTGCCATATCCTTCCCTCTGCTGTGTTCAGGCACGTTTTACATGAGTTATTTTAATCTTCTGAGTCAGCCTTGCCTGTCACTACTACCTCTTTGATTTTTCTGAGAATCCTTAAGTCATCTTTAGGAGACTGAGGCCTAGATACTGCTCTTCTAGGTCATGTACAATCTGCATAGAAGGCATGCATCTCTTTCTCTCCAGCCCACAACGTGATGCCTCTGAAGGAGTGGTTTTGCAGTCTGGTGTTTAACAGCCCTCTTTTGCTCAGGTTTCGATCTGTCTGAGTCTGGAGGTTGTTTATTTTCCTCTCTTTGGCAACACCCAGTGGTTAGCAAGTCTAGGATGAATGGAAGGCTGCACCTCTTTTCGGCTTGTTGCAAACAATGGAGAGTGAACTCATGCATAACAGTCGTGTCAGCAGCGATCTTTCAAACTTTTATTTCTCATGGATGTAGGAGTTTCTTTCCCCTTTGGTCACATCTGCTTTCTGTGTAACGAGGACACTAAGTGCAACCAAAAAAAAAAAATCTGAGTCTGAATTTTGCTCCTGGTAACAGTGGCTAGATGACACGTGAGGAAAAACCATTCTCCTGTCCCTCAATTTATTTTTACTGACAGCTGGCATCCCAAACTAGATATGGAGTGAGACGACCCATGGTGTAATTAACACTGCTCCAGAATGAAAGTACTGGAACTATAATTAGCTGGTAGCCAGCTGTGGAGGAAAGTGATTACGCGCAGACTGGAGGCCTGGGGAGTCGGCATGCTGGCGAAAGGAAAGCTGGCGCTGGCAGAGGGGTGCGGGATCCCCAGGTTTGGCTGTCCCGCAGAGGGCAGCAGCAGGCAGGAGAGCTCCTGACTGATAACCTGGGCTTAGCAAATACTCTTGCTGCCTGTGCAGCGGTGGTGGCTCACAAAACAGGAGAAGTGCCCCTAAGTGGGGAAGGGAAGGCGGCCTTGCAGGAGTGGATGGGTCGCCTGGGAGAGGGGTTTTCCACCCACCTTGTCGTCTTCAGCCAGCCAGAACCGCCCCGCCGCCCTCGCTCTGTCCCGACATTTGTTTGGTTTCTCTGCCTTCTGTGTTTATGTGAACCTTGCAATGTTTTTCAGATGTGCTTCTGTGCGGCAGCGAGAGCTTTTGTGCGTTTCCTGCTGGGTCGTTGCCTCTGGCCCACAGTGAAGTTCCCTTTCCCCTGTCATTTTTCTCTTCCCTTGGCAAGGCATTCTGCCAGACCTTTCACTTTCCTGAAGCTCAGTACTGCGGTCTTTTGTTCCCTTCTCTTATTTTTCTGCTCTGGCTGACTGCAGCCACCAGTTCCTGGGTTTTTGGCTGGATTTTACTTCTGCTACTTTCTCTTGGAAGGAGGCTGGCAGCACCTCTCCTGACATCACCTCCGACCATGCAGATCTTACGCAATCCTCTGGATTTGCAGCCCTGCTCTTCCCTGACCTTGGCTAATCTCCTTCCTTTTGCAATACTTTTAAGCACTTTTCCCAGTGGAGGGTGGCAATTAGAGAGGCAAGTATAGGGTTGCGTACTTCTCTAGAGGGAGAGCAGGTTTGTGCTCCTTTAATCTAATAGGAAATGTCATCTTCCCTTTCATATGCAGCCCTTTCTTGTGGTATGCAGTCATCCACCAGGATTGCTCCCCTCCATTTCTTTCAGCGTTTCCCTTTTCCCTGTAGGAAGACCTGTCCCCGGTGATCAAAGGCATCCTTCTACAACGGCGGGAGCAGAATGAGGGAAACAGGATGCTGGATAAGGGATTAGAAAACCTGCTGGTTAGGTCTCTGCAATTAAACATGTCTCGGAGCAAGACTCAAGGAAATGTGTATCTACGCTCACTTGCCTCAGTTTCTCTGGTCGTTAGCATGGGGATAATTGCACTTGCTTTCTTTGGGGAATTGCCTTGACCTCTGTATACTGAACTTATTTTCCACCTTGTTTCTGTCATTAGAGCAACTGGCTCAGCGAGACAAGCAAGGGAGAGAAGCAAATACCAGAGTTAGAGGTCAGCTGTGCAGCTTGCTGCTTCCTTCTGTTTGAGCTCTCCTTCCAGACTGGGCAACTCAAGGGGTTTCTGGATCCCTCGGCTGAGTGGGCAGCAGTGCCCTTCTGGCCCCTGCAGGGGATGGCAGTGCCTTGTTATACCCCCTGGGGAGGGCTCGGTTGGATTTGTTATTGCCGATAGTGTCTTCCCCAATGCTCTGAGAACACAGGAATGCTCTTGCTGCTGAGGAGCAGTGTTGACAGCAGGCAAAGATGAAAGAAAACCGACAGGATGGAAGCCCTAGTCATCGCCATGGCTTGTGGGCTGATGGGTTATGTGCTGGGTAAGCCAAAAACAGGACAGGGAGAGGAAGATCTGCCAGGTTAGAGAGAGCCGTTTAAATTTACGGGGCTGAAGCGAGCATTGAAGGCCCTGAGCCCGCAAGGGGGAGCCTCGATGAAGTAATTCACCGCACCGCTGATGAGATCAGCGCCAGACTGGAACAGATCCGCTACGGAAACAGTGCGCTCGGGATTCAGGTGTTGAGAGAGGCACTTGGAAAGGTGAAGAGATTCACCTGTTCTTGCTCTAGCCCTGACTTGCTGTGTTATTGTTAGCAGATGGAAGGTGTGTTATTAGAAAGCACAAGTATTGGGGGAAAAAAAATTGTTTAAGAGCCTGGATTTTGCTGAGATACAGTTTGGCTCTAAAGAGCAGCAGGAGGGAAAAGGAGAAGGAGAAAAATCCTATTGCAAAGGCATTTTTCACGGGCATCCAAGCGTGATCCGAGCAGAGTTTGGCGACATGAAGCGAGGCATCCTGGAGCAAATCAGGGAGCCCAGCTGCGGCAAATCCCCAAGCCTGGATGATGAATACATCCCCGCATTGCGGTGACAAAGAAGTGTGACTTAGGGAAGCGTTTGCCGGGGATGCTGAGCGTAGCAGCTGCCTGGGGAGCTCAGAGATGCAGCCGTGTGCAGCCTCTCTTTTACAAGGCGGCACAGGGAGGAGGCATTCCCGCTGCGGGGTGCCCTGGCGCTGAATGCACGTGCTCTCAGCTGTGCAGCTGGCTCAGGTTTGGCAGCTGGTGAGCGTGAATAGATGGGTTTTGGCCCAGGCTTGAAAATCCCCCATTGCCAGTTGATCCTGCTTTGGCTGTAGCTGCCTCAGGTTCCCTAGGAAACTTCAGTGCTGGCTGAAGTCCGGACTGTGAAATGGCAAGAGGAGGGAATCTGGCAGCTCTCTGCCTCCAGTGTGGCTGCTCGGCCTCTGCCGCTTGGCACCGCAGCCAGCTTCAGCCCCGCTTTTGGCGGCGGTGAGGAGCAGCAGGGCAGAGTGAACCCAAGTGCTGGGGCACGGTGGACGTGGGCTTAGGAACAAAAAGAAAGCTGTGACCCAGGAGGTGGAGGAGGAGAAGGGTGACGCAGAGTCTGTGTATGCAGATTTCCCGAGGGCGGACCTGGCCTCTCCGAGGCTCCTTTCTGGTCCCTCTGGCTTTGTCTGCGTTTGTAAGTGCAACAGGAGGAGGGCTGGGCCCCAGCACTGCCTCAGGATGATGGCTGAGGCACGGCTGGGGGATAGGGCAGGCTGGGGGCTGTCCCAGCAGAGCCTTGTTGTCGCCAAATGTTTAAATCCATGGATGGAAGCTATGCCCTGCTCCTTGCTCTCGGGGCCAAGAGCAAAACAGCCCTGTAAGCCCGGGTCCCTCTGAAGGCAATCTTTTGAAGTGCAGTCCCTTGCACCCTGCATGTTTATCCCCTAATTTTCCACTTTTTCCTTCTCCGAAGATGGGAAATGTCACACAACTGGTTGTAGGTGAGTGTGTGGGGTGGGAGCCTGTGCGCCAGACTGAAACTGGGAAACACTTTGTCTGCTGGGCATGGCTGGACACAGAGCTGTGACTCAGTGTCCTACACCCCCCGCTATGCGTCACTGGCCGCGTTTGACCTCCTGCCTTGTAGGATGGGAGAGGTGCTATGAGGAAACGTTGCCCAAGCACATGAGGTCATGGAGTTGTGGGGGCCAGCTCCTGGATGCAGGGGATTGGAAAGACCTGGGTGCACAGACACGCTGAATTTGCTCCTCTGGCTCTCCTGCCTTGGGCAGGCGGAACGAGGAGCCCATCGTGTTGCCCATGGAGCACACAATTCTGCAGGGGCTTCCCATGCACACACAACTTCGTCCTGTTTCCCCCACCACCTCAAACTACATCAGGTTTGGGAACTCACTCAGGGAGCAGAACGGAGGCAGAGCTTGTGTATCCCCTGTTTAATGTGCTGCTGACAGATGAGTCCCCCAGCCAGGAGAAGGATAAGGTGCACGCCTCCAGGTGCATCCAGGTAGTCTCTGCCTGGAGGGGCTGCGTTCAAGCGGCACGCTGCTGTTCCCCTCAGCCCAGTGGGTGTTTTGAAGGCAGTGTCCGTGTTCTGAGTCTTGCCGCAACCACGCTGCACCTTTGCTGCCCTTGATTTGCAGCCTAAGTTCCCCTCCTCTGTGCAGAGGGAGGAGATGTTCCCAGCAGAGGCTGCTCCTTTTTCCACCTCCCTCCTCTCACAGAGTAGCTTTGCATCTTGAGTAGCTTGCCTCTCTTGAGCAGCACTTGAGCTGAATTTCGGGAGGAGGATGCATGCTGGAATTCAATGGGGTTAAAAGCAATAGTATCGTAGCATGGCTTGAGTGGGCTAGGAGACCTCTTCCTTCCAGCCCTTCTCTAGCTGCTGTGCTGCTCCTGCAGCCGGACGGCCGCTTGCTGGTGTTCAGAGCGGGTGCTGGGCGCTCTTCAGCTCATCCTGAGCTGCGTCCCTGGGGAGCTGCATCTCTGCTAGAGCTGTTCCGGAAAGATTTCCACCCCTTTCCTAATGAGACCGAGTGAGTAATAGAGATGTTCCTCAGGGACGGTGTTGTAAGGAGTGCTACGTGCGTGTTTGGGACCAGGGAGCAGGTCTCCACTAGCTTTTCCCTGCTGTTGTGCAGCAGACATTGATGCATGTCCCATCTTGACAGAAGAGATAAGCTCTGTGCGTGCAGATGGGAACTTGCCTGGCAGTTGCAGCCACCAATCCTCCTTGCATTGTTTTTCTCAGATCTCCTGGCTTGGCGAGTCTGTTTGTTGCACAGTGAATGGCAACGGCAAAATGTTTGGGGCTATTCAATTTGGGATGTGATAAGATTTGTCTGCTGTGAGTCATGTTTGAAGCATTTAGTTTGCAATAGTTTCTCCTCTCAGAGCAAGTGTTGTCCATCCAGGAATCTGGCTGCAACTAAAGCTGGGTGTCTGCTTCGCTGCTGAGGGGCTCCTGGGGGTAGCAATGCAAAGAAACCTGAGGGCAGCCAGGGAGACACAGCCAGGTTCTGGCCTGGGTGTGTTTCCAGTGGTGGGGAAAATAAGGACAGCAGGAAGAGGCACAAACTGGAGGGAAGGGAAAGAGAGCCAAGGAGAACAAACAGCCTAACATGACCACTGGGAGTGCAAAATAAACATCCACTGTGGTCAAGTGAGGGCTTACGTACTACTGGCTACGTGGGGATGGGTCAGAAACGGGAGTAGAGGCTCACAGGAGCAGTCGAGAGGAGGGATGGGATGCCCATATGGGATTGGTCGGCAAAACAAGGTGTCCTCAAATGCATGGGGTGTCTCTTAGTGCCCAGTATAGTGCTGGAAAGGGAGATAGGGTGTCCCAGCAGTGCAAAGCAGCTGCAAGCAACTTCTGCCCTACTCCCTGCAGTACCATGTGGAGATGAAACATCTCTGGGCAGTGCCATGACCCAGCAGGCTCAGGTGCTGGTTTCGAAAGCTCCCTCACCTGGAGGCAATGCTAAGCAAAGCTGTGGCTGTAGCTTCTCACTGGGAAGCAGGGGAAAAACGTAATTTAGCAGTCCTCGTGCTGGTGAAAGTTGGGGCCTCCTCTGCACTTTGGTTGTCCTTGGAGCTCCTGCAGCAGGTCAAACTCAGCTCTTTTTCCTGTGCCTCACTCTGAATGTCCATGGGTTCATGTACTTCTGATGCCTTTCTCTTTGGAATGCGGGTGGAGAGGAACAGGGAGAGTCAGTTGTGTGGGCTTGGTCTTTTCTTAGATCTCCTTCAGATGCCTGCAGTTCCCTCTTTAGATGCCCATTTGCCGCACTGAGTCCGTCATTTTGGGATTTGGGTTCCCCTTTTTTGGCAGCTTTTCTTTCACATTTCCATCTGGTTTGGTTTTTACCATTTCATTTTGCAGGGCCATCAAAGGGAGTTTGTTCAGGCTGATTTTGGAGCAACAGATAGTTTTGACTTGACAGCCCCTTCCTCTGCAGACCTTAGCCTTAGCTTCAGGGTGGATTTCCCCTTCAGACCCTCTCAAAGCTGATGGTTGGTAAGGTGGTTTGCTGCTTCCCAGTTGGGTTGAGGGATACTTGCCTTTAGCGATGTGAGCGTGAGAGAACAGACCTTTTTTTTCACTCCCGTTCTTTCCAGCCCATGAGCTGTTAATTCTTGTGGCTTTTCAAAACTTGCTATTTCTCCCTTAGCATTTCTTTCTCTTTCTTTCTTTTTTTTTTTTCTTTCCAGTGGATGAGCCACCCTTGGCATCATGCCTCGTCCGTGTGACTCAGATGGATTCTGCTTGTCTGAAGGATTCCTGCAAGTCCTCAGAGTTGTCCAACCCGCCCGGGCTGAGTGCTGGAGCCCATGAGAAACGCACTCAAAAGGAGTTGCGCAGTGCCAGCAGCCTTGCTCTCCCTGTGTGGGATGGACCGCTGCGCGCGGGGACTCGACAGTCATTCTCGCTGCACACCCTTGCTGTCCTGTGGGGTTGAATCCGGGATGGCTGCTCGGAGCTCAATGGAGGGAGGTCCCCATGGACCTTTTGTGTATGGCGCAACGCTGCGTTTCTTTTTTGCTTATTCAAGTTCCAGCCAGCTGGCCTCATGCTGTCCTTGTTGTGGGAAATGATCCCCTTGAAGTCAGGGGAGATGGCCTTGGGGCATCTTGGAAGTCCCCTGGCTTCCACTGTTGGAAAGCGTCTGTTCATTTTGAATGCCTCTGGTTTTCGGACTTAATTGGACCCACCCAAGAGCTAATTTTTTTAGAGGCACTGAATGCCTCAGTACCTCCTAGTGATAGTAGATGGTGTGGTGAGAGATCAGCATCTCTGATACTTGAGCTGCATTAGCCAAGAGAGCCCAGCTTCCTTTTACCTTCTAGGACAGGTTTGCAATGCTGAATTAAAAAAAAAAAAAGCTATTTATTAATTTTAAATCTGGCCATGATAGCTTTAAGATGAGAATCTAAAGAAGAAGAGGTTTTTTGGATGTGAACTTGGGTATTTGTGACTCAGTTTCCCCAGGTGCAAGGTGAGGGGGCTGCCATTTTCCTTACTCAATGGTAAGGTAAAACTGTTGGAGATCTTCATCTTTTGGTGCAAGATGTAAGTGGAGCATAAGGCCTCATGAAGCTGATCCTTTGTGGAGAGCTCTTTGGAAGATCCTTTTCCCATTAAGCTGATAATATCTCATCCAGTCTGGGTAAAGCTAGGAGATCCCAAAAGTCCAAGAGAGGGGGAAGCCATGAGCCTTCTTTGCATCTTCTCTTTGCCAGTAGGGAAGCTTTCAACACAAGTGCATTTTTATCTCCAGGCGTGTTTTTGAAAGCCTTTCCCAAAACCCACATTCTTGGCATGTCCCCACCATGAGGGAAAGAATTAGAGAAATGAAGGCTGGAAACAGAATTGGGTAGCATTTAATCAGTCCTCTGACCTCCTTTCCCCACCCTCTGCCAGTTTGGTTCATTCTCCTGCCCCTCAAGTTGAGGACCTATGAGATGGGACTCATCTGGCTGCTTGGGTTGATGAAATGGCCCTGATGCCTTATGAGCCAGCTCCCGTGCACACAAACTACCTTCCTCCCCAGTCTGTGCACAACTCGTAGCACACAAAAATGTGGCCACAGACTTCAGAGCTGCCTGAGAGAGATGTCCACTGTGAAGGTATAAGGTCCTAACTTGGCCCTGGAGATGGAAACCATCCATCAGAGCACATTTGAGCTCCCCATGGAGATGGGAGATGCCAGTCACTGTGGCACCACCACCTTTCCGATAGGGTAGGGAGAGAGATGGAGTCTGAAGCTACCCACCTCCCCTGTGCGCTTGATCTGCTCCACTGCTTGGTGCAGGTTCCCTCCACTGCTGCCCCTAGCCATGAAGAAAGGTGGGGTTTTTTTCCACATGTTTGCTCTTCAGCTAGCTTTGTCCTTCCTCCTTCTTATTCCCCACATCCTAAAGAAGAGAAATTACGCGCTACAGCTGAAGGAGATGCTGGTGGAGACCGTACTGGATGCTGATGGCCTCTAATCTCTTGCCCCCAGGTTCGGAGCATGGATGCTGCTTCCATACTTCCACAGAGGCTCCAGATGACACACTGTCAGGGAGCTGGGGCATGAGTGGTGGCAGCAGATTCACCTCCAGTCCTTTGTTCCTTCCCATTTTAGTTGATCCGAATGCAGAGACTTCAGTGCCTTCCCTAGAGAAGCCGTCCTGCTCTGTTTAACCTCTTAGGCAGGAGGATGGTGCTCATGGGCACCAGTTTCCTTGTGCTCATCATTGCCTTGGCTTCTGCATCTCCTGGACAATCCCCTCCTGTACACACCCTCCAGATCCACAGACCTGTTTATCCAGTCTCCTGCTTACCTCAGTGTTTGGCTGAGGTAAGTACACTTTGTTCTCTCAGGCCTCCTCCGTTAGGAAGCTGGCTGGCTTTCAGAACTTAGGGATTGGCTGGGTGAAGGTTGCAGCACTATCTGCTGAGAGGCAAACCAACACCTCTCAACTGAAGGGGAAACCACTCCTGTCAAACCTACCTGGGAATTTCTGTGACTGGCAGGTGGAGGACTGAGCATCTCCATCAGCAGGTGGTGGAAGCCTCTTTTCAGTTATGTCCTGAGCCCTGGCCTCTGAAAATCCAGGGCTCAGCTTCTTGAAATCCACCCCCCAGCCCTCTAAGGCAGGGGCAATTCCCCCCTAGGCTTCATAAAAGGGGGAAACCAAGGCAGAAGCATGGCTTAATCGCAGATGCTAGGAGGAACCGCGACCAGAACCCTGATAAAGTCAGAGAACACGGTTTAAATCAGGTCACTGCTCGATATTTATTGTGTGGAGTTTTTCTTTTTTCTTTACTCCCGCACTGAAATCCTTCCCCAGAGGCTCTTCAAGGAAATAAATAGCCAGTGGAAAGGGACAATAGCTTGCTGTGGAGTACAAATTATATGAAGCGGTAGGAAATAATAGCAGAGTGAGCAGCTGCTACTCTGAGAAGGAATGCACGGTTGCTCTCTCCAGCTCCCTTTGCCTTGAGCGAATGCTGATGCTGGTCCACAGCACAGGCTTCCTTAAGTACAAAATGGGACAGACATCTTTTCCCCTCACAGTGTCCTCCTCCAGTGCTGCTTATTAGCGCCAAGCTGAAGCCACAGCCTCTCATTAGGGTGCTAAGGGGATCTCTTGCTTCTTCTCACAGGGCTTGGTTTGACAAATCTCTGCAGGCAGCATGACCACCTCACCTTCCCCTCTCTCCCTCTTCCCTTCTGGGCTGAGCATCATGTCTGGTGAAGACCTGTGTTACTCCTATGAGGGACTATTCCTAGCTCATATCATCTAGAGAGGATGCATTGGCTGCCCTGTCCTCTGAGCCTTTTGGAGCCCTTCCTCAGAGCACCATTGGGAGGCACAGTGGGGACCATTTTTGTGTGTGGTATGGACTTTAGGGGCTTCCCTCTGCCACAAAAGGCCTTGAGAAACCTCTCACAGCTAGGGTGGTTGGGCTACCTTGGCTGGGAAGTGGCAAAGCCTGCAGTTTTCCTCAGAGCTTCACACCTAGCTGGCTTATCTCCTGCCCAAGTAAGAAAACAAAATAAATACCGCTGCCAGCAATGATGCTGCTGAGGATCTTGGCAGCCTGCTGGGGAGGGTGGCCTTCAGTCCGTTATCAACAGCTGTGTGGGTGCCCTGTGGTAGAGGTGGCAACTCTAGGCTATGATACATGAGGTGCTGCTGTCTGAGGCCATCCCGAGGGTCTTGAGCTCACAAGGGTGCTCCTGGTGGCCTGAGATCCCCCCAGGTTTAGAGAGAAGGTCAGGAAGGACAGTTAACCACCAAACCTACCTCACGGGACCTCTTCAAATGAAGCTGCCACATTTCGTGCGGTGAAAGCCCTCTGCAGAGAACCTGCCCTGCCACCCTTCTGGCTGAAAGCCCACATGATTTCATAGGGCTCTTCCCCCTTTAAAATTTTTTTTTTTTTTGTTTTCTCCATGCAAAATTGCAAGCCTGCCTGCTCCCCATTGGAAGCCTGGCTTGCCCTCAGGTCAGGCATGGCCCCCACCCTCACACCAGTGACTGCTTGTCAAGTCTCTGCTGTCCCAAGGCAACTGCTGGGAATGCAGCAAAGCATCCTCCGGTGCCAGCGGTGTGAACATGGGTGTCCCACACCAGTACAGGCCAATTGCCCTCCGGCCGGGATGAACATCTATATGGGGTCCTGGAGAGGCACTCGCAGGCAGGTACCCTACCACAGGATCATCTCTCTGAGGGTGAAGGGTTCCTGGATCACTTGCACTGATGATTGCCGGCTTCCACAACCGTTGCTTATCTTTTCTTCTCTGTACACACCCTCCACCTCCTTTGCAGATGCCCTTTAGCCGGATTTCCTCTTTCTTTTGGGATTTTCATTCCCATCATGTCACTGTTTCCTTGGGCTTTCTGCTTTGCAGTGTCTGCGGGGAAGTGTCGACCTGCCCCCTTCACCCTCCATCATCCCAATCACCACCTCCAATTGCACTGGAGGATTTAAGCTCTTCGGGGGTCGGTAAAGTATCAGACCCTTCCTACGTGGGGAGCACATCCCCCTGCATGACAGAGACCATGTGCACAAGGCTGGTGTCTGACCATGCGGAGGCTCAGTTCTGCAGACGAAGGAAGTCGCCAGTGCTGGCAGAGTTGCTGCCTGGTTTCCCACAATTGTTCCCAGTGGCAAATAAAAGGGGGGTGAACGCCCCTGCTGAGCATTGTAGCAGGGGGGTTAATGTTATCTGAAGAAAATCTCTGAGCAGCTCGTGCCTTTTTCCTGCCCGTCTTCCCTCCCTGCGTGTTCTCACATCCGTGGTACTTGTGGCTCCGCACATAACTCTCTGCGCGGGTAGTTTTTCCCTGTCCCTCAGACATGCTGCTCTCCCTCCTGGGCAGCCTCATGCTCTGCCAGTGGGATCAGTGGATAAATCCCAGTGAGAGCAATGTTTCTGTCTGCTCCATGCTGGGCTGTGTGGGAAGTGGGGTGAAGGCTCCTCCACTTTGCTGGCCCAGGACCCGGGTCTTGCCTCTGCTGTGACGTTCCTGTGTTGCTTTGTCCAGCCGTGAAGGACAGGATTTTTCTAACCAAGTTTAATGTCAGTCTTGGGATGTGATCTCTTGAGCCCTAGAAGTGTTTGTTTCTCTCTGTTGTCTTAACATGAGTTCAGGTGACTCACCCTGATGGTGGCTGTGCAAGCAGTGTCTCTGTCCTGCCATTGTACCTGCAAAGGAACAATGTGAGGTGCTGGAAAGAGAAACCCCTCATAGCCAGTGGGATGCTCTGATGTATTGGGAGGGGGGCTCTAGGCTCTGCATTCTCTCTGGGAGGGCTGCAGGGGAGCAGGGTGATGCAAAGGTGTGTGTAGGGGTGGGACACAGCAGCATGATGGGAAACAGACCCCACACCAGAAAACACCGTCCCCAGCACCTGCTCCTGCTGGCTCCAGCCTCAGCCTGGAGAGGTTTCACCAACAGCTTCAGTGACCACAGCAGCAAATAAATTTCCCAAGCCTGCTGGGCTTTATGACCCACTGCTAATAGGAAACACCTCTGGGGAAGGAGTGCTTATCAGCACTTATCTCTGCTTGCTTCAGGAGCTTTTGGGGAAGGGCAGAAGTCAAGTCGCCTCCCAGCTGGCTGTGCAGCAGCAGGATGACTGCACTCAGCTGCCTTCTGCAGGGCTTGGGATTGGGGCTGAGGGACTGCCGGTCTCCTGAGCCTTGGCCAGCTCCTCCTCCCTCTGGCTTTTCCACCAACTTCTGGAGTCTGGCAAAACACCACCAAACTGTGCAACCAAATCTGGGACATTGTCTACTGGCATGTGGCTCTTACCTGGTGTCCTGTTTCTGGCTAGGATAGAGTTAATTTTCACCTGAGCTGGGAGAGGAACTGGAGCTGGTGGCACCTGTGGCTGGGGGACAGAGCTGGGATACTTTACTAATTAGTCCATAGCTGGGATAGTTTACCCAAATTACCCAAAATAGCCCCAAAAGGGCTATTCCATACCATGTGACATCATACTCGGTACATAAAGTGGGGATGGTGCTGAGGGTCAGGTTCCTGCTACTTGAGAGGGAGTTAGGCATTGGGATCCACCGAGAGCTATTGTACTGTAGATTACATGCTTAAGTATCTTCTGTTGTTGTGTTTTTTTATCTCTGTTTTCTTTTCCTCTTTTGTTCTCTTAAGCTGTTTTTATTTCAACCCATGAGTTTTGCCTTTTTTTCTTTCCCAGTTCTCCTTCCTGTCCCACTGTGGGGGGAGTGAGTGAGTGAGTGAGTGACTGTGTGGTATTTTAGCTGCTGAGTGGGGCTAAAGCCCGACAGTTCTTTTGGTGCCCGACTTGGGGCACGAAGGGTTGAGTTAACTACAGATCTGATCAGCATGGCTTGAAAAAAATTTGTTATACACGCTTGTTGTATTGTATCAGTTATTAGTTGCTGGTTATGATGTTGCAGTGGTTGGTGATGCTGTGTTATATACATTCTTATATGTACTATGTGTTCCCTTTGGTGCTGTTTATCACCTCTGGGAAAATGATAAGAATGATCATTTTATTGTACTATGCCATATCAATTTATGATATAGTAACCTCGATGGCCTTGAAGATAAGTTGGTATCTGTATGCAGATGGTTTCCCCAACTCTTTCACTTCCAGGGCAGTTACAACAATTTTTGAGAACTTTGAATATCCTGGGGATGTTCAAGCCTGCATGCTGTTATTGCTATGTGTCTTGAATCTGTCCCAGGTCTTGTTTAGGGTTACAAAAACACTTTTCAGGAATATCACCCAGAGATCTGCCCTCAGGCGGGATAGTCATGTGTGGCACGGCATGTGGGAGAATATGGGCAGGTACCTAGAGAAATTCTCACCTCCCATGGTTTGGAATTTTAGTCCCAAACAACTAAAATATCCTGATGAAGTGACAGAATGTTTGAAGAAAAAATGCTGTGGCTATTTTAAAGAGGCACAGCTTGCTGCACTGTGCTGGGCCCTGGCTAATATCTACCAAACACTGCTCATGTAGCACCTTTGAGGGAAAGAGAGGGAAAACAAACTGTCCAGCACTGTGGCTACTCAGACCCCTGGCACCAGGCACTGCAGTTGAACCAGAGAACAAACCTGTGCTGGTATTGGTTGCCCCTGTATGCAAGAAGAGAACTTGGAAGTGGAAGTCAGCTCATTTAGTAAGGGATGAAGAAGCTTCTTCTAAGAGGGAGCAAGAGGAAGGAGCACACTGCCCTGTCAGTGAGGAGGTGGTCTACTCTGAAGCAGGGCCATCACAAAAACAGGAGGAGGAAGAATCACCCACTTCACTCCAAGGAAGAACTTGGTAGGAGGGCTCCTAGTCTTCTTTGGAGGAAGAACCCATAAATGATACAGTAACCACCCAATCTCTATCCCTGGGTGAGCTGTGAGATATATGAAAATATTTCATCAGTAGTCCAGGCGAGCACATTGTCATTTTGCTACTCTGGTGCTGGGATAACAGGGCCAGTAGCCTGGAATTAGAGTACAGAGAAGCTAGGCAGCTGGGATTAGTTTCTAGAGAAGGGGGCATTGACAAAGCAATTGGAAAAGGGACAGGAGCCCTCAGCCTTTGGAGGTGACTCCTGTCAGGTGTGAAGGAAAGGTATGCTTTCAAGGAAGATGTAATATGCCAACCAGCCAAGTGGACCACCATGGAGAGAGGTATCCAGAACCTGAGGGAATTAGCTGTGCTGGAGGTGATTTATGATGACCTGGGCAATAAGCAGTTATCCAAAGATCCTGGTGAAGTCAAGTGCACACAGCCCATGTGGTGGAAGTTTGTTCGAAGCGCACCATCATCAGGCAGAAAACATCAGGGGAGACTCGAGGTCGACCCCTCGAGTTTTGGACCTGGGGATGTAGAGGATCCGAGGCCCACTACCCTCCAACTGAAAATGAGATACTAGCAGCATATGAAGGAGTTTGAGCTGCTTCAGAAGTGGTTGGTAATGAAGCACAGCTCCTCCTGGCACCCCGACTGCCAGTGCTGTGCTGGATATTCAAAGGGAAGGTCCCCTCCACACATCACACAACTGATGCTACGTGGAGTAAGTGGGTTGCACTGATCACACAGTGGGCTTGAATAGGAAACCCCAGTCGCCCAGGAATCTTAGAAGTAATCATGAACTGGCCAGAAGGCAAAGATTGTGGAAAGCCACCAGAGGAAGAGGTGATGCATGCTGGAGAGGCCCCACCATATAATAACCTACCAGAAAATGAGACGCGATATGCTCTCATATCGATGGGTCCTGTCGTATTGTAGGATAACACTGAAGGTAGAAAGCTGCTCTGTGAAGTCCTACAAGACAAGTCACAGAAGCCGCTGAACGGCACGGTGAATTGAGTCAGTTTGCTGAGGTGAAAGCCATCCAGCTGGCTTTAGATATTGCTGAACGGGAAAAATGGCCTGTTCTCTATCTCTATACTGACTCATGGATGGTGGCAAATGCGTTATGGGGGTGGTTAAACAATGGAAGCAGAGCAATTGGCAGCATAGAGGCAAACTCATCTGGGCTGCTGTAGTGTGGCAAGATGTTGCCACCTGGCTAGAGAATCTGGATGTAAAAGTATGTCGTGTAGATGCCCATGTACCCAAGAGTCGGGCCACTGAAGAACATCAAAACAATCAGCAAGTGGATCAAGCTGCTAGAATTGAAGTGTCCCAGGTAGATCTGGACTGGCAGCATAAGGGTGAATTATTTTTAGTTCGGTGGGCCCATGACACCTCAGGCCATCAGGCAATAGATGCAAGATATAGATGGGCTCATGATTGAGGGGTCGACTTGACCAATGGACCCTATTGCATAGGTTATCCATGAATGTGAAACATGTTCTGCAATCAGGCAAGCCAGGCGGTTAAAGCCTCTGTGGCATGGAGGACAATGGCTGAAATATAAATATGGGGAGGCCTGGTAAATTGATTATATTACACTCCCATAAACCTGCCAAGGCAAGCGCCATGTGCTTATGATGGTAGAAGCAACCACTGATGGTGGGAAACATATCCTGTGCCCCGTACCACCACCTGGAACACTATCCTGGGCCTTGAGAAGGAAGTCTTGTGGCAACATGGCACCCCAGAAAGAATTGAATCAGACAACGGGACCCATTTCCAAAACAACCTCATAGACACCCGGGCCAAAGAGCATGGCCTTAAGTAGGTATATCACATCCCCTATCACGCACCAGCCTCTGTGAAAATCAAACAATACAATGGATTGCTAAAAAGTATGCTGAGAGCAATGGGTGGTGGGACCTTCAAACATTGGGATACACATTTAGTAAAAGCTGCCTTGTTAGTCTACACTAGGGGATCTACCAATCAAGCTGGCCCTGCCCATTCAGAACTTTTAGGTACTGTAGAAGGGGATAAAGTCCCTGTGGTGCAGGTAAGGAATTATGTTGGGGAAAACAGTGTAGGTTACTCCTCCCTTGGGCAAAAGCAAACCCACCCATGGGACTGCTTTTGCTCAAGGACCGGGGTGTACTTCGTGGGTGATGCAGAAGGATGGGGAAGTCCAATATGTTCTCCAAAGAGATCTGATTTTAGGTGAAAATAGCCAATAATTTGAACTGATGTCAGTTGCTGTACAATACTGTATATCATTACTTCTCTAGCTGTTATATGCCATATCAAAGGTATAACGTAAGAATCACCTGCATTAACAGACAATGAAATTTCATAAAACTGAGCAAAGTGCAGCAGTGATGGAACCAGAACTGGCTTTAGCGACTGGCACCCAGCAACTCCAGATTGACATCTTCAACCTGCAAACCATGAACATAAACCAGTCACACCAGATACACCAACTGAGCAAACACTGAGTCATTTGTCCTGCCCTGAGAGGCTGTTGTGACAGATGGAGCCCAAAGCCATGGACTAAATGAACTCCACAGACATTTTGGAGGGATGACCAATAGACTAAGAGAGTGATATCTGTGTGTGTGTATATACATATATCAAAGACAGAAAAAAGAATGATGATGATTAATTGGAAGGTGTAGGATCTGGGCATGATGTAGATGGTATGGAACAAGGGGTGAATAATGTCCTTGTTCTGGCTAGGATAGAATTAATTTTCACCTGAGCTGGGAGAGGAACTGGAGCTGGTGGCATGTCTGGCTGGGGGACACAGCTGGGATACTTTACTAATTAGCCCACAGCTGGGATAATTTACCCTAATTAGCCAAAGGGCTATTCCTTACCCTGTGACATCATGCTCAGTGTGTAAAGCAGGGATGGTGCTGAGGGGCAGGTTCCTGCTACTCAGGAAGAAGCCAAGCATCAGGATCCACTGTGAGCTATTGAACTGCAAATTATGTGCATAAGTATTTTCTGTTATTAGTTGTTGTTTTTTTTTTTAATTTTATTTATTTTTTTTTAATTTCCATTTCTGTTTTCTTTTCCTCTGTTGTTCTCTTAAACTGTTTTTATCTCAACCCATGAGTTTTCCCTTCTTTTCTTTCCCAATTCTCCCCATCCCACTGTGGGGTGGCACTGAGACGGGAGTGAGTGAGAGACTGTGTGATATTTTAGCTGCTGATCAGGGCTAAACCATGACATCTGGGAAGAATACAGCAAGGGTGATGCTCCCCTTTGAGGACAATGTTCCTGCTTCTCAGGGTTAGGGAGGATGGGGCTATTGAACCTGGTGTGCATGGCTCCTCTACTTAAAAGCTTTGGGTCTCGATGGAGCCTGGATGGGAGGTTGCAGAGAGCTGCAGCCTCTGCAGCATGGACTGCTAGTGCAATCCTACAATCATAGAATAGTTTGGGTTGGAAGGACCTTTAAAGGTCATTTAGTCCAACCCCCCTGCAAGGAGGAGGGGCATCTTCAATGTCCGTGCTTCGATGTCCTCTGTCAAATCCATGCAACTGGGCCTGAATCTAGAGTCACGAGAAGGGAAGAAGGTGGGATGTTTTGTTTTTTTTTTTTTAGCCAAGCTGTTACATGCAGGAAATAAAGGAACACCTCCATGGCCAGCTGGCCACAGCTTGTCCTGTGCAGTGGCTTGAGTAGCACCACTAAGGGCTATGTGTGGTGGTCCCTCCACAGGGAGCCCACTGAGGAGACTGGGAATCAGTTGAATCTCCTGAAGTCCCTAATGAGGAGAAGTGTACACAGGGAAGCTATTTCTTTGGATCAAAGTCTCTACTAGCAGTTGATGGGCCCTTGTGGAGGCGGGGGTGCTGTTAATGTGTAAGCCACGAGGAAGTTCAAAGTGTGCAAAGTGTTTCTGAGAGAAACTGCCAGTGTTTCCCTGCCTGGTTATTCTACCCACTGAGGAAGATGGCTGTAAGGGCTGTTGCTCCTCTCTTCTCTCCCTCCAGGGTCCCTAGCCCAGCAAGCCACAGTCACCTCCGCTATCACCGCTTGCGTTTCTTGGGCTGTGGGCGATGCTGCCCACCAAACCCTGGCTCGTGCCTTTCTCCTTTAATCCTCTTTGTACTTCTGCTGTCATGCTCTGCCTTTCCTTCTGCAGGGGACAAGCCTGTCTTCATCTCTTGACTCTCTCTCATGTCTTTTTTCACTTGCTGGCTTCACTCAGCCCGCTCTTCCTTCACTGACTGAGAAGCCCATGCAAGATCTCCAGCATGGAAGGTTTTAGGCCATAAGAGGAAAACCAGCTGAGAGAAGTAGATGTTCTCCTGGCTGGGGAACCTTCTCCAAGCAACACCCTCTCACTTGTGGTGGCAGGGGAGGAATGGCTGAAGAAGCCCTAAAGACTACTTTTTTCTCTGCCTTAGGAAAAATTTGAAATCTTCAACCTGGATATGAAGACTGGGGACACCCTGAAGCTAAAAGGCCACATATCAGACGATACTGATGGGTAAGTACAAAGAAACAAACCTTGACTTATCCGGTGGGCTGCAGAGGGAGGTTTTCCCAGGCTGCCAGCTACAAAAAGGGTGAACACAGCCCAGCATTAGGAGAGCCCCTACACCACCACCATGCAAACTCCCCCAGTTCTTGAGCAGAATGAGGAATCAGGAGGCATTAAGCAGCTGCAAAGCCAATGGAGTAACTGGGTGCAGTGTTGGATCTGAGATTGTCCAAGAGTCTGTCCTGCCTGTGTGGCTGACCTTCCTCCTGTTCACCCACAGCTTCAGCATCAATCTCGGCTGTAGATCCTCGGATCTGGCACTTCATTTCAATCCCCGCTTCAATGAATCTGTCATCGTCTGCAACTCCAGGTGTTCCAATGCCTGGCAGGAAGAGCATCGTGATAACCACCTCTGTTTCTCCAAGGGCTCCTCTGTCAAGGTGAGGGTGCTGTGCCAGCATAGAGTTGTGGAGTGTCTATGTGGTGGGGAGGAAGTCCCTGGTTAGCAGATTCCTGTACCTCAGTCCTCCTTGTCCCACCCAAAGCCTCCTGCTCCCTCCCAGCAGTCCCTCATCCTCTGGGCTTTTGATCCTAAATGATGGCCATTTCCACTCCTCCTTCAAAAACGCAATGCTTCCTCTGGGAAGGTTGTGTGAGCTCTGTCTGAGGCTTTCTAAGTGCTTCCTGCCCCTCACGCTTGCCCAGCAGGTGAGTGCACCAGGGGCACGTTTGAAGGTAAAGGGGGTCTCCAAGAAGCAGGATCTTACTGCTCTCTACCTTATTTGTCTCCCTAATTCCCTCTTGTACAAACATAGGCTTTAAGTCAACCCAGAGTTTGGAGCAATGTCCAAAACCCTCTACCTCAGCCGTTCTGTCCTCACTGCTCCTGGATCCATGCTGCCAATCTGTCCTCCCTCTCTCTCCTCCTGCCAGGGATGCTGTCCTAGTTGCTGTCTCACCCCATCTGATGTCCTGAGATGTGAACAGGGCTGCATTTAGGAGCAGTCCTCTTCCTATTGCTGTGGAGAGGAAGCTTGTTTCCTCAGCCTTGGCTGGCTCTTGGGGAAGGGGTGGCGAGGTGATGGCTTTGGGGAACGACCCCTTTGATTTGCAGTGATCAGCGATGCGTTCTTGTCCTGTCTGCTTCTGTGTGTTTATCAGCGAAGCTCCTTTTTCCAGGTCCTGGTGAGCTCCTGAGGGTATGGGAGTGTTGGGTTTATTCTACCCTGTTCAGAGCAGACCTAAGCCATGTGGCGTATAAAGACACACTTGAGTTTAACTGCTCTGAGTTTACAACCTGAGCAGCTGAAACAGTCCCAGGAGAGATCCTGTCCCCAGGTGATAGTCTAGGTACCAGCTCAGACCCTTGCTATCAGCTGTTTATTTCCTGCGTCACCCTCAGCGCAACCCCCAGCACCTTGCTTGAGGCCATAGGGACCAGGTCTGACCCGCGCATGTAACAGTCAGGCCTTTCGCCTGGGTGCTCACCTCCTAATCTCCTCCTTGTCCCCAATTCCTCCCCTCTCTTCTCCTAGATTGTCATTGAAATGCTGGCAGACAAATTCCAAGTGAAACTGCCAGATGGGCATGAAGTGGTTTTCCCCAACCGGCACTGCTACGACAAGATCAGCTACATGAGCATCAAGGGAGGCTTCAGGGTCACCTCCTTCAAGCTGGACTGATGGGTGCCACTTCCTAGCTCTAATAAAAACCCGAGCAGTGGGAGACTAGTGCTCCAGCTGCTTTGGCTTCTGCGAGATCTCTGTCTCTGTGGCTTTTGGCAACACATTGACAAAGCCCAAAGTTTTTCCATCAACAGGAAAGCAGCCCTTGTTGGGTGGAAATGACTCCCAGATAACTCCAGGTGCTTTTCCAGGTCAGACCAGGATGTGGGGATGAACAGATAGTAGGTAGGGCAAAGCAGGCTGTAGGTGGGGTTCAGGAGCAGGAGGACACAGTGTGATTGCTCAGGGAATGGTTGTGTAATCTCTTTACAATGCACCATTTCTTCCTGCACCCGAGTTTTTGGGAGGGAGGGAGTGGAACAAAAGCATTGACGTGAGCGGTGTGGCATTCGGTGCCACAAAAGTGCGTAATTAGTTGTTAGGTTTGGGAACCTCAGGGCATGGATTTGATGGGTTCCTCTTGGCCGCTCTCACAGCCAGTGGGTAAGAGGAAGGGGTGGCTTGCCTTCCCGCAGGAGCGGTACCACATGAAGCGATGGCACCGGGAAGGGAAGGGAGCACAGGTGTGCCCCTGAGCCAGCATTCCTGCCAGCGATAAGGAATTGTCTCCTCCGACTTTCCCCCTTATCTCACCTCACTTATCTGCTGGCACATTCCAGCCGGGTTACCCATTACTCTGACATTTCCACACCAAATCCTACTCAGTGAGGCAGGGGAAGACAGCGGGGAGGGAGGATGGGGTTTGGGCTGGGTTATGTGGCCCAGCACCTCCCAGTCTGTGTCCCTCGCATGGGACTACAGGCAATTACTGCTGATTATCTGATGCCACTGCTCTAATTAAAAAGTGTCTCACCAGCCTCAAGCGAGACTGATGTGTGACAGCAGACATTGGGGCACCTCAGGCTGGGTGAGAGGAGAGCAGATGAGAAGAGCATCTTACGGAGAGCCTCGTCCAAAGGGAGGTGGCAGTGCCTGTGCCCTTCCTCTCCATTTCCTCGCTGCCCAACCTGTGGGACTCGCTGCTGCCTGAGCAGACAAGCAGAGGATGTCTGATGGGCAGACACCCCATACCCTGCCTTTTGGGAAGGGTACCGGTCTGCTTCAGGCTGCAAATGAGCTGTTGCCAGGCTGAAGAGGAAGCTTTGCACCCTCCTATGTGCTATGCGGGGCTGGGTGGATAGGAGGTTGCTTTGTGGGCTAAGTTATTCCAGGGATCCCAGAGGTGCTGAGAGGGGAGAAGATGGCATTTTGGGGCTGGGGCACTGGCAGACATAGCAAGGAAGACGATAAGGTCGCTGCAGCTCAGGTAAGGCACCAGAGGAGAAGTTAGTATCAAAACTGCTTTAATAAGGACAATAATAAGTGCATGGGATACAGAGTGGAGGCAGAAAGGATATTCCACAGATGTGAGTCTTTGGTCTGGAGCTTGTGTTACTGTCTGGGAAGCGGAGGGCAGGGCGAGCTCGTCCTGAGAGTCAAGGTCCCCACCCCGGAGGGAGCAGGGGTGGTGAAGGCTGATGCTCCTGCGTGACAGTGGCCAGAGCTGGGGACTCCTTGAAGCTGCTGCCTGCCCCGGCTTGCTGCTGCCGGCCGACACAAGGCAGCCGCCCAGGGAGGCCTGGGGAGATGGGCTTCCAGTAACCTCGGTGGCCCGACTGCCAGTGGCACCCTGTGTACAACACGCGTGCATGCCAGAGCTGCTTTATTCTGCTCTGAAGAGTCCCCTGCTAGAAGCAGCCTGGCAGCACGTGAGTTGCGTGGGAGCTGAGGCTTGCGGCCGTGGCCCAGCATCTCCTCCCACCACACACCCCCCTCCTGTCCTGGAGAACAAGGGGTGTCCTGTGAGGGTCCCTCCTGTGACCTCAGCCCCCGAGCATCTCGGCTCCACGCTGTGGGACAAAGGCGCTTCTGTGAGGGCCAGTTTGCATGCGGGGCAGCGTGGGGGGCAGCTCGTTCCAGGGCGGCTGCGTTGCCCAGGGCCACTTGGCAAGGGGCATTAGCCTTCCTCCACGCGTACCCCTGGGAAGAGGCGCGCTGGAAAGAAGGGTGTGTGCGTGGGGAATGAGGGGACGGGGCGAGGATGGAGAAGAGGTGACACAGACCAAGCGGCTGCGGAGAGGGAGTCTCCTTGTTCTGAGCTGGGGCAAAGGAAAGGATTTTTGGGGCCTGAACTGCAGAATTTGGTGATGTGACAACCTTGCCTCTGCCTCCAGCCAGCCAAGAAGTTTCTCTCCTTCCTGCTGCGAGAGGATGGGGGTCAGAAAGGGAACGGGCCTGAAGTGATGCTCAGCAGCAGGAGGCAAGTGGGAAGACCTCTGTGCTCTCACCTCCTGAATGCTGAGCTCATGGCTTTGTTTTTTGGAAGGGGAAACGAGAATGCCCAGCTCTGTGGCGTTTGCCTGCCCCTTGAACCCCAGCTGATCTCCCCCAGTAGGCAGATGTGCTGTATGGGAGGGTCTTGCACCAGCTGGAGCTGAGCAGACCCCAATAACCTATGTGCCAGAGCTGTCAGTGGGAATATCTCCGGGAGGGCACCCGTGCCAGCGCAGAGGGTGGTTGGGCGCTTTGGTGGCCAGGATGTGGCATGTCCCCAGACAGGCTGATGGGAGCAGGCTGGGGTAGGAAGGGGTTTGGGGTTTCTTTGGCACATGGGAATATCCCTTTGGTGTCTAATGGCATTGAGGCCAGGGAAGGGCCGTGTTGCCCGACACTGCGATGCACAGCCCTCACTGGCTGCCCGCAGCAGCCTGGCCCAGCCCCAGGGAGCCCCCCCGGAGATGGGCTCTCCTCCTGCCCCCCAGTGCCCCCAGCTTGGCATGGAGGTCACCTGCTGGGTTCGCCGGCGACGCTGGCACCTGAGGGTCGGGGACAGGGAGGAGGGCGAAGACTCTGGCACCAGTGCCTCTGGATGGGGGCCGTAATGGGAGGGATGGCCGTTCACACCTTGACTTCATCGTCCTCCTCCTCATCGGCGTACTCAAAGGAATTGCTGCGCCGCCCCCGGGCACCAGTGTACCCCTCCTGCAGGCTGGAGAGCTCGGCCTCCTCTTCCTCCTCCTCCTCTTCTTGGTTCCAGGTGGCCTTGGGGGACCGTCTCTCCCCTGTCACTTGTGACCGCCACAAACTGCTGCTGGGGCTCTCCCACGGGGTCTGCGTCCGGGCCTGCCGGGGACCCTTACCTTTCTCTGAGCTACGTGGGGTGCTGGTCCCACCGTAATGACGGGCCAGGACCTGGGCCGCCCGGTCAAACTCTCCCGCCTCGATGGTGCAGTCGTTCCAGTGCCCCTGCCATGGAGTCCCTCTGGGTGCTGCTCCTGGCCCTGAAGCCCAGGCAGGGTCCTCTCCAGCGCTCTCGATGGCATGTGCCTCTCCGTTGGCATGGACTGATAGTCCTGGCAGAGAGCTGGCCCCTGACAGGCTGCTCTGCCCAGAGCGGTCCCAGAAGCTGGAATTTGCCTTGTCATCTCCATGGGATGCTTCTGATGCTGGAAGGACCTTGTCCTTGGTCACCTCCCCATGTGGGAGGTCTGGGCCATCCTCCTCCACCTCATTCCCGTTGATTTCGGAGAAGCTCATCACCTGGAGAAGCTCACTCATCAGGGAGGGCCCCAGGTCCAGGCGGAAAGAGAGCAGGGAGTCCGAGCGCTTCAGCTCGGCTTCTGCGGAGAAGGTGCTCTCTTGGGCCTTTTCCAAGCGAGGAGCGCGAGGGATGGTGCAAAACCCAGACTCCAGCCCTGTAAGGCAGAAGGGATGGCTGGTGAGGTGGGGGGCATGGCTAGGTGGGAGGAAGCCTGCCACCGAAGTGGGGCAGGTCATGCTCCCATAGGGCTCTAAAGGACAGGCCAGTGTCTGTGTGGACACCTCCCAAGCCCAGAGTTACAGTGGAGGGTCTCCAGGTGGGCTCTGGGCTTGGTAAGATGTGGGTGGGGGCTGAGCCAGGCAGGTGGGACCAGGAGATGGCAGCATTTCCTCATTTCCTCCAGCCACCTCCCCCAGCTGCTGCAGGCTCCCCGGATTCTCCTTCTCCCCACCCCGACACCCTTGGCTCCATACCTCCCTGGGGAAAAGCTGAGCCACAGCCCAGTGTTGGGGCTGGAGAAGAGCCACCCAGCTGTCCCATCCTTTGCACGACCCTTCCCCAAAGGTCCCCCCTGGACCCCAGCCGGCAGGGAGGGATGTGGGCGTAGTGGGTGAAGGGAAGGATCAAGTCGCTTGAGGAGCACATGGAGATGGAGGGCTTGGCACACTTAGGGACAGGGTTGGGGCATGGAGGTGGGGAAGGCTGTGCTACCTTGGTGTGGGCATTGCCCTGCTGTCCCAGCACCCTCTTGCCTTCCTTGGGGATGCTGCTTAGGGGAAGGATGTAGGGCTGGAGCAAGATGGGGGCACCCCTTTACAACTGCTCCACACAGGCTGCCAGCCACGTGGGGCTATAGGGGAGGGAGAGGACGAGAAACCATCCCTGCCCCACTTTGCGAGGTACCCTGGGAGAAGACCCACCAAAAGCAGGAGAAACCAGGGTTTTCTCCTCACAGGAACTCCTAAATGTCCTGTCTCTGCTGGGAGCCCAAAGTCCCTCAGTGGGGAAACTGAGGCACAGAGCAATGGAGAGGGGCTGCAGAGCATGCGCTGTGCCTGGGTGCCAGCCCATGCCCCATGCTTCACTCACCGTAGGCCTGGTGTGTTTTGGAGAAGCTGTTGGAGGCACTTTTGAAGGAGAACTTGCTGGTCAAGCCCCGGCCACCGCTGCCATCATAGGTCCCCTCGTTGAGCTGTGGCAGTGAGACGGCATTCTTGATGATGGGTGAGACAGCTGGGGGGGCAGGGGATGCTGCTGCTTGGCTGCTGCCGCTCCGGCTCCTCAGCGGCGTCCGGCGGACATGCCGCAGCGTCCGGGCGAAGAAGTTGTTGGCTTTGGTTGTGTCAGCCCCACCGTGGTTGCTGAGGAAGGAGGTGTCCCCAAAGACGTCCCCGCCGCGCCCCACATGCATGGTGTGCCGAAAGTCCCCCAGCGGTGGGCTGATCATGTCCGGCGTCAGCTCCGACTTCAGCCGCCGCTTGTTGTGGGAGCCTGACACCCAGCTGAGCACCGGCAGCTTCCCCAGGCTCATGTTGCACCCCTCACCTCACCCCTGCTCCTGCAAAAACCCCAAAATATAGCCCTTGCTGGGCTTCCAGCACCGGGGTGGCCTGTCACATCCCTGGCTTCGCCATTGCTCCTGCTGCGATGCTCTTGGGGGAACGGCTCACGTCACCTTGGCTTGGAGCCACTGGGAAGAGTGCCTCTCCCCCTGCTTCCCCACACGACGTTGCACTCATGCAATCACTCGCAGCGGGTACGTTCCAGGTGATGAGGATGGTGGCGGCGCGGAGCTGTCCCCGAAGGTCGTCCAGGGTCACCCCGGGTGCTCTGGAGGCCACTGGAAGCTGCGTCTGGCCACGGGCTTAGGGCTTAATCCGCCGTCTTCTTGGGAGCCGGTCACAGATGGGGCAGCGGGTAATGAGAGCTTGAAGTGGGGTGGCGGGGCAAGCACCTCGGTCCCCTTGTCAGCAGCCTAAACGAGACAAGAGGAACAGTGAAGCTCTCAGAGAGGGCTTTCTCAGTCTCACCAGCTGTACCCTGGGGACCAGCTGGGTACCCAGAGCGGGAGATTAAAGCCAGTGCATGAGCAACGATGGGGAGGTTGCTACCCACTGTCCCCCTCGCCTGGCCCTCCTCTTAGGGAGGAAGAAAAAGGCTTAGCCCCCCAAAAACATGTGCTGTCTCTCGCCCCTCTTACCTCCCTTGGTGTGTCTCGGTTTCCCCTGCCTGCAAAGCAGCTCTGCCGGACTCACGCCGCAACCCAGGCTGAGGAATTCCCTCCCAGGCAGCATCTCCTCCTGGAGTGATGCCCTGCCTGGGCTCCCGGGGTGAGAAACCTCTCCCTTCTTTTTGCTATTCAGATGAACCCTTCGGGAGAGGGTGAGGCCTGGGGAGGAGGGGCAGTGGGGGTTGGAAAAAATGCAGTATTTGTGTATTGGTTTGTTTGTCCTCCTCTGGCTGGGTCCCTGGGGTGCCAGGGAGACACCTCGGAGCAGCAGGTAGCTGGGGGTGTGGGGAGGAAAACTGCTTTGCAGGCAGGGGAAACTGAGGCACGCCAAGAGAGATGATTGCTGGAGGCTGGAGGAGAAGATGGAACGGGTCTTTGCGCTCAGGTGAGTCCCGGAGGCACTGGGGAGCAGGCGGGGAGGCAGCGGCTGGGCACATGACAGCGGGGCAATGACCGCCCCGGCCAGCGGGGAGGACGCTCAGATCAGCAGATCCCCCGTGGGTGCTTGTGGCAAGAGGGAGAGGGCAGGTTGGGGAGAGGAGAGTATTCAGGACACGGGGCACCTCGGAGCATCCCCGCCCGAGGACATGTCCCTCCCTGGGCTCGGTCCGCACTCAGGGGCTGGGGGAGCACGATGGAGCTGGGTCCCTTCAGCAGGGCTGGTTGTGGAGGGCAGCGTGCCAGGAGGCGATGCAGGAGCCCCACATCCCTTGGTCCCCATGTGCCGGGACCCCCATCGCTGTGTGGCTCTGTCTGTCTCCCCTCAGCATGCCGCCTGCGTCCCTCGCCTGTCCCTGGGTCACCTCAGGGCAGCCAGGTGGTGCCAGGATGGCCAAGCCTCTGGCGAGGGGGAGCCCTGGGCATGAAGCTGTTTTCCTGTCTGCCTACACGTGGGGTTTTTTTGCCTTGCCCTGGCCTTGTTTGCTCACCCAGGGCCCCTCTTATCTGCCAGGGGTTAATGCCTGGGGAAGGGAAAACAAACCTCCCCCAGCAGCTCCCAGCACCATTGGCTGCTGCCTGGGGTGGCAGTGGCCCCTGGCAGCGAGGACGGGTGGCAGGTTGGCTTCCTGGTGGCCCCCAGCTCCCTGGACCCACGTCTGCTTCCTGCTCACCTGCTCACCGGGGCCCTGCAGTGCTGCCTCGCAGTTGGGGTGGACCAGGCAGGTGGCAGATTTGGGGCGGGAGGAGAACTAGGGAGCAATTTCCTCTCTCTGGCAGAAGCCCATTGGGTCAGGGCTCTGCTGGGGCGCAAGGAAAGCTGCTGGGGCCATCTCTGCAGCACAACGGGGGTCTTGGGGCCCAAAAGCGGGGACTCTGCCCCTCAGCGGTGGTGTCTGCGTGACGTGGAGCATGTGCTGCACCGGCCAGGGATAATCTGAGGGATGGACCCCCCTCTCACCCCATCCCATGTCCCTTGCAGTCCCCAGGGGACGGGAGCTGGCATCACCCTGGGGACAGGGTGGGGAGGTGAGGGAATGGGAGATGCAGGAGGAGAGCATCCCCCTGCTCCCTGCCTGGAGAACGACTGAGCTGGGAGCCAGAAGGAAAGTGTTTCTCCTTCCTTGTCCCTTGGCCACCACGGGGAAGCAAGCCAGCACCTCCTGGCCCCTGGCTCTCCCTGCCTGCTGGCAGGCAGCAGGGACTGGGAGAGGAGGGAGGGAGGGAGGGAGGGAGGGAGGGAGCTGGTGCCCAACCCTACCTGGATGGCAGGTTTCTGGCAGGCCTGCTGGGCTTCTTCTCCCTCCAACATCCCCCTTTTTCCTCCTTCCCTCTGCCCCTGATGCATCTCCCTACCAGCTGTGCCCCTTTGAGCCCTCCCCTCTGCCCGAGTGTACTCCTCCATGCCGGGAAAGCTTGTGACTCCGCGGGCAAAGGGTGACCTGTGCATTCCCCTTTCCTCCACTGGGCAAGGGGAGCCTCCTGGCTGGCCACTCGTCCATCCGGATGCTGCTTCCTTCTGGCAGCCCCCCGCGTTTGCCGACCCTTGGCTTGACGAGCCCACAGCCCATCCCGACCTCCCCTTCCCTGACATCCTCTCCCCGACTCCCTCCTCGCCTCCTCCGGGAAGCCCCCTGCCCTCAAAGACCAGCCGCCGGCACCTCCTCCTCCTTCTCTTCCCAGCCTGGCCTCCCCTGATTCCCTCCCCGAGTTCAGCTGGTTTCCACTGGTTTTCCACTCGCCAGGAATGGCCAGAGCTGTTCTGCTTGCTGGGAAGAGCGGAAACCAGAAAGGGGGGGAAAATAATCCAGATGTCTAGTTGGCTGGAGCTGCTGCAAGCAGCCTCTTCCCTCCTCCTCCTCTCCTTACACCACCCCCCCACTCCCCCCCCCCCCCCCCCGCAAAGGGGACATACTCCAGAGGAGGGTGAGGAGATGTTTGGGGTGGTCTCAACAGAGGGAAGAGTGGCTGGAAATGGCTGTGGGCGGCCAGGAAAGCTTTCCCAGCCTTCCCGAGTGCCGAAAAAAACCTCCCTCACTTTCCCGAGAGGAAGGGAGGCAGAGGCTCCCCGGTTTGGGTCACTTTGTTTAGGGATCGGGAAACCCAGCAAGAGCAGGCTTTTGGGGAAGGGGAAAAGGGGCTCGCCTGGCCGGGCTGGGCCTCTTCCAGCTTCCCTGGATCGGTGCCGGGCAGTAGGCGGACAAGCCTGAGTCTGACTCCCGCGCTGCTGGCTGCTATATATATATATTTATATATATATATTTCTGTCTCTCTGTATAACAAGGGTATTTTTCCAAGCAGACACGCCAGGACGTGGAGGGAGGCCGGGGCTCCAAAGGCGGGCAGTTTCTGGCCATCCTCTCCCTGCCCCCTTGCCCAGAAGCTCCCCCTTTCTTCCTCCAACCCCCCTAAATTTGAGGTGCCGAGAGCCTGTGGGGCTTTGAGGGATATCCAAAGCGGGGTGTGGGAGGGGGGGTGCCCCGCTGCCTTCCCTCATCCTTGGGACCCCCTCCTCACCTTCTTTCTCTCCTGGGTTGTCCCACCCCAGCTTGTCTCCCCTCTCCTTGCTCCCACTTTCCTTCCTCCCGGTTTCCTGTTGCATTCCTGCTTTCTTCTCCCTTTCTTTTTTGCCATCCTCCCCGTCTCCATCGCCTTGCCACCCCTCCCGCTTCTCCCCCCTCCTACCACCCTCTCCACCCTTTCCCTTCTGCTCACAACTGTCCCCCCTGCCCCAAGCTCTACAAATTGAGGAATTAAAACTTTCAAGATTTACCTCTTCTTCTTAATTTTTTTTTCTGTCCTCCGGCCGAAAAGTTGGGAGACACTTCCCGTGGGCCCCCACAACTTTCTCTGAGAGTTACCGGCTCTGCGTCCCG
This sequence comes from Chlamydotis macqueenii, assembly GCF_036417535.1. NCBI lineage: Eukaryota > Metazoa > Chordata > Aves > Otidiformes > Otididae > Chlamydotis > Chlamydotis macqueenii. The sequence continues at coordinate 57,112,242 of NC_141556.1, forward strand.
GAGCAAGGGAGGGAGAAAGGGGAGGCGTGCCCCTCCTTTTTCCCACGGCTGTCCCCCCAAAACTGGCTCTCCTAAGCTGACGCCCCGATGCCACGGGAGAGAGCGAGCGAAGCTGGCGGGGAGGGGACGTGGGAAGGGAGGAGGGCGGGCTGCAGCACCGCCGAGCCAATCCTCGCCTCGGCCCGGAGACCAGAGAAAATGAGATTTATTCCAACTATCCAGGACAGAAAACTTCAGGAACTTCTCTGCTGCTTCCCCCCCCCCCCACCCCCTTCCCCGCTTCCCCAGTGCCATTTCCTGTCCTCCAGTAATCAGCTGCCTCCTGCTCCCGGGAGCCCGCTTCCATGGATTTGGGGGAAGGGAGAAGCCCAGGTCGCTGGTTAAGCTGGTTAGGGAAGCATGGGCAGGGGGCAAAGGAGAGGAGTTTGCCCCCTGTGTGCATGACTCCGAATATATCGGATGGGGTCATCCCATCCTGCGTTGGATGGGAAGTCCCCAGTGCCCGTGGTGTAGTGTTGTCCACCAGGAATGGGGTCTGGGGGTGCGTGGTCACGCCGTGGCCTGTGGGTAGTGTTGGGTTGGGCATCAGCAGGGTAACAGCCTCCCTGAAGGCCGCACGGGCCAGGTGGGCGTTATGGGTTTGGGATAAGCATTAGGGTGTCAGAACAAGCATTACAGGGTCAGGACAAGCATTGTATCACAGCATGGTGCCAGGCTGGGGTGATGGGATGGCAGTGTGTAAATTCAAGGAGGTGCTCTTCGGTGGCACCAGGGAGGGTTTTTGCCCACACATGGGACACCGCACCCCTCTGGCATCGTGCTTTGTTGCTTTGTCCCTTGATGGTCACAGGGCAGAAGACCCTATCAGTGCCAATGAGGGGCAACCCACTGGTGGGTACGGCATCATCCATGCCATTGGTGACCCTCACAGCCTCCAAGCGAGACTCAGTGGCTCTGCTGGGGAGCATGTGGCCAGTCACAAGCACCTATTCAGGGCCCCGGGGAGGAGAAGGGAGGTGTCTCCACTGGTGAAGGCGAGACGAGACTTGCTGGGGTTAAGCAGGGCCTGGCTGAAGGGATGACAAGATGTCTGCAGAGGAGATGTCAAAATGGAGCCTGGCCTCTCCCTAAGCTCAGGTGGCTTGTGCTGGGGTGCCCAGCCAGGGGCACCTTATTGCTCAGAGGTTTGCTGAGTAGCAGTAGGGTTTTGGCACTGTTCTCAGCCTCTTGGCCTCAGGCTTCTCCTCTATGAAATGGGAGAGTTGGGTTTCCTGACTTCTGTGGAAGTCTTCTCCCTTAGAGATTAAGAGCACACAGACTGTGCATTTTGGTGGTACTTCTAAGTGGGAGGGAGATGAGAGCTCAGATCTGAGTGGGGGTGAGCTGTGCCACCAGTGGGGAAAGGAGAAGAAATAGTGACCTGCATCCTCCCTGCTTGTCAGAGGTATGGTCGGCATCTCTTCCCCCATGTCTTGCTCAGAGAATGCCAATGCGGGTGGTGGGAGAGGTAGGAAAAGACCCTTTCTTTGAGTCCCCTCCCTCTGCATGGCCTGCGAGGGCATGCCCCCACCCCCCCAGCCTGAGGGGCTCTCCCTCACTCCCCTAACCTCATCCCCATGCCCTGCAGCAGAGGCTACAGCAGGGAGCGGAGCCCGGGTGACGGCAGCCGCCTCCGCCGGGGAATGCAGAACAAATCTCTTCCAGATGGGACAGGGGCCACGCTCCGCTCCTCATGGGGCGGCCAGCTCTCCACCGCCTCCTCCTTCTCCTCCTCTTCACCCCTGCTGCAAGCATCTCTGCACTCTGGGCTAGGATGGGCTCCATTTCCAGGAAAGCGGCTGCAAATCCCCCCTATTCAGCATCCCTCCCCAAACCCCTTCTGGGGCTGGCACTGAAGTGCTTTGGAGACCTCCAGGATAGGTGCTGGCTCTGGGACTCAGCACCCATCCTGGCCGTTGGCTGCCTGGGTACAAACAGAGGTTGGTGCAGCCTTTCTGGCCATACCCTAACAGGGGCTGCTCTCTCCCAAGACCCCCTTCTTTCATATGTAGCTGCTTGGAAAGCGAATCCAAACAATCCTGCCTCCCAGCCTGTTTATCCACCTTGGCTGATAAGTGTGAGGTGGCTGTGGGGCTGGACGGTGCTGCAGAGCAACTGTACCACCCATGGGGTGCCCTGGGCAGGAGCTGATACCTGGACCCCTCCCAGCCCCATTACCACAGACACCTGGCTACCTCATTTACCTTCAGTCACCCCCTCCCCCTTTCATCCTTGTGCCCCAGGCAGTGGTACCAGTCTCGCCATTGCAGAGAGACCGGCCATCGTGCTTATCATAGTAGCAGGCAAGTGGCCCTGCAGCTTTCCCCGCCGAGGATTTGCTTTGATTCCCACAACATCAAAGACAGGGCTGTGCAAATTGTCCCCCCCACCTCGCTTCTTCCTAGTGCTCATCCCTCCGGCATGGGGCCGCTGAAGTCTGAGTGCAAGAGGGATGGAGAGAGGGATGCAGGGTACTAGGGGGGAGGTGGAGGTCTCTGCCCCATACCTCCAGGTATTTGGTCATTCCTCCCACCTTCCTTTGCAGCCCCTGCAGCTCACAGACCCGATGGCCAAAGGAGGTGGATGCAGGACTCGCATCCAGAGAAGAAAAACCCCCTTCTCCCTTTCCCTGGCACTTGGGGGGAGTTGAGGGAGGGTGATGGGGACACCTCAGTTTGAGGATGGGGTGCTCACCCCTGGGTTTCTATTCCTTGCCATTTCTGTTCACTGCTTTCTTGCCTGCCCTCCTTGCTGAGGAAGGGCGCTCCTGGAGCCTCCCTCCCTGGAAATTTCCCTGGGAAGGAGGGCAAGCGGGGCGCTTGGTGGGAAGGGGGTGCCTCCCTCAGCGCACAAGAAGCAGATATCCTGTTGCTGCCCAGGGTCTCCGGCTCATATTTCCTCATTAACTGGGAGCGCTGCCCGTTTGCGGGTGACTTCCAGATGTTTCCATTCTCCTCGCGGCGGCAGCGAGGGTGCATACTGCACGGGTATGGGAATTACTGCTGGCAGCGGGGCGGGGGACAGACCCCTGCCATGATGGGGAGAGGGATCCATAGGGCTCCCTGCCCCACCACACGTGCCAGCGTGGCCCCATCCAGCTCCCCCTCACCCTGGTGCTGTCAGGTCCCTCCTCCCTGCTCCCAGCCCATGGCCCTGGGTGCTGCCTCCAGCCTGCGTCCCGCTGCCCCAGGGATGAGCTGGAGGCAAAGCCAGTTTTAGGATGAGCAAGCTGGGGTGGAGGCAGGAGGCAATACCCTGGGGCGAGGGGAAGGTGTGAGGCATGCAGCGTCTACCCAACGCATCCCCTGCTCTGATGCCGGCGCTGACTTTTTGGGCACCAGATCCCTCATGTCCTGTAGTTGCTTCACTGGGATGATTTCTCCACCAGCGACAGCCCCAGGGATGTGCTGGACCAGGCTCAGCCCATTTTTTTGCGGCTGTGCTGTGGGTCCCTTGCTCTATGCCCATAGCCTTTGTAATAACTGGGAAGAGGGATGAGAACAGTGTGGTTCCGAGCATCCTTGTGCTGCACCAGGGAAGGAAAGTGGGTGGGTTGTGGTGAGCACCACCAGGCAGGCAGCAGCATCGGATTAGAGCTGCTCACAGTGGAAGAGGGTGGATTGACCTCTGTAAATGCCCATTTCTAATTTCCCCCACAGATTCCTCCAGCTCCCCTCCCCTGGAGCAGCAGGAGGCCGAAGGAATGGGATTGACCACGTCCTGCTTGTGGGGTTTGCGAAGTGAGGGTGGGGGGTGCTTCTCTCCCAGGAGTGGGCCGGGAACTCAAAGCCTTGGGGTTTGCCAAAGCCCAGGAGGAGGCAGGGATGAGTTCCCAGGCTTGCTGGCAGGCTGCCTCCCTCCCTCTGCCCATCTCCTCCTATCCCAAATATTTTCATCCTTCTTCCTCCTCCCACCCTCCCCAGCTTTGTCCTCATATGCTCATCCTGTTCACCAGCCAGGAATGTGGGGTGCTGTAGGGGTGTTGGAGGGATGTTGTGAGAGGGAGGATGGAGGGACGGATCCCGGGACAGACCCCGATCTGTGCTCTCCCTCTGAGTTTCCCCTGGGCACAGAGGAAAGGGAAGGGGGGGTTTGGGACATGGCTGGGAGGGGAGGGAGGATGTTGCATAAACCAGAAGCAATCCAGGAACGGCTGCCTGTGGCCTGGAAACACCTCTGTGATTCCGGGCACTGGGAAAGGAGATGCAAATATATACATACACATGTATTTATGTATGTACATGACGTCTCCCCAGAACAACACCCCCAAACACCACTGGATTCTCCGGTTCCTTTTCATAGACCTTAAGGAGGTGCAGGAGGGACCGGGGGGCTCAGACATTAATTTGCTGCTTTGAGAAGCAGCTCTCTGTGCGTAGAGGCATCTGGGGGTCCGTTTGCCCTCCCCCAGATATGTTCCCTTGGCAGGATAAGGAAGGGGAGCACATCTGCAGGAGTTTAAAGCCCATGCAGGCTGGAGGGAGCTGGGATGGAACTTGCTAGGGGGAAGTTATTTTGGGGAAAGGAGGAGCTGGTGGATGTCAAGAGAAGGGAGTGGGTGCCCAGGCTTGGTGTGGCATGGTATAGCGGACCCTCAAGGGATGGGAGATTAATCCATGAAGCAGATGGGGAGTGGGGTGCGGGGATGAGGAAGGGTGCAATGTGCAGAGAGAGGATGTGGGGATTTAGGGAACGAGGGATGGGGATGAAGAGATAAATCATCCGGGGGGCGGGGAGAGGGAGCCCCATGCGTGAGGAACCTGTCCTGGTCAAAGTTAAGAGGTGAAAGCTGAGGGAGTGGCTGGACAAAAGGCCTGGACAACTCTTTTATCATAATGATTTTCCCTGTCCATCCAGCCGGTGTATTTTTGGCCCGCGGAAGGAAGGGGGTGGGGATGCAGAGGCAGCTAAAAATAGGGGTGTCCCTGCCCATTCCCCCAAGGCGGGCATCCGTCTGCCTGCCTGCGGGATTGCTGCGGGATCTGGAGGAGGGGAGCAGGCCCAGCCTCCTCCCCACAGCGTCTGGCTCTGCTTTTGTTTGTCTCGCAGCCCTACGGGGACAGGAAGAGGCCGCGGGGCTGGGGAACAATGGCTCATTCTCTGGGAGTCCGCGCCTGCTGAGGAGCGATAGGGGACACGGGACGGTGGCCAGAAAGCGGGCACAGCCTCCCAACGCCACTGTGACAGGAGCTCCCCCCGCCTCAGGAGACGACAGGGTCCACCAGTGGGATGCGGGACGACCTTCCCCAGAATCCAAACCAGGCTCCTGTGCCAGGGTGGAGAGGGGATGAGGGGCCATCTCATGGGGTGCGCTTTATGGAGGAGATGAGGAAGGCAATGCTGGCAAATGCTGACAACCCGAAGAGCAGTGGCAGCGTGTCTCCGACTGGCACCGGGCAAACCTGTTGTTCTGCAGCCTCTCCTTGAGCCTGTGAAACCTGCAGGGAGGGTGGCTGGAGCTGGCATCCCCCGGTGGGAATGTCCCCAGCTGGGGCTGTGGAGATATTTATCTGGGAGCTGTAGCGGGCCTCTCCGTCCCGGCCATCACCGTGCTTGCCGAGGCAGCGCCAGTACTGCTGGTGGAAGCTCTCCCCAGGGAAGCTGTGCTCCCTGCTGTCTCAAGGGGCACGGATGGCTGGGCATGGAGGGGGTGATAAATCCTTTTATCCCACCTCTGTTCTTTTCCAGACCCTCCTTTTGTGGCAGTGTCTTTCCCAGGGGCTATTTCCTCCTGTGATGTTAGATCTGACAACCCGGTGCTGGGAACACCCCAGGGAGAGTCTCTCCCCACACTTCTCCAGACGTGGTAGGGGTGAGAGGAGATGGCCTTAGCACCTGAGGTAGAGAAGAGGTTAGGAGATATTTTGCAGGGGTTAAGCAAGGAGGGGACAGAAGAACCTCCCTGTCTCCAGCCCCCTTTTTTTCAAGGTCTCGGATGCTTGGGGCTGAACGCTTGCCAGGGCTCCTCTTGTTTACTCAGCCGGGGAGCTGACACATCCAAGGTCTCTGCTGACTCCACTTTCCCACATGCTGCTGGCGGGCGCATTCCAGGGCAGAGCGGAGATCAGCGCAAAGGCATGCCAGAAGTTTCCATCCGGGATGCCATTGCCCCCCCTGTCCCCACTCTCCTCGAGTATCCGGCACCTCCTGCCAGGCTGTCAAGAGCGGGCATCACATCTGGCCGGCATCCTGGGCTTTTATAAGCCGGGGCTGTCAGACAGCCCAAGCATGGACCAGGACCCCAGGGACGGGGATCTGCCTCTCAAGCTGAACGCCTACAGCAATATTTGGTTCTTCTCCCAGAGATCTCAGTCCTTCTCCCTGTGATGACCCATGGGAGACGTGCGGAGGGGCAGGGAACGCCTTTTCCTAGGAGAGGAGATAACACCCTCCTAGGAACTAGTCCCAGCTTTTTAATCTTAGAATGGGCACCTATTCCTGTGACTGGGCTTAGCTTGCTGAGGGCTAACAGTGCTGGGCTCTGCAAGGGCAACTGTGTGAGCTGGACGAGGAGCTGCACCCTCCTCCTGTGGGCACCCTCTCTGGTCCCACACACACCCCTGACCTGGCATGGCTGCCTTTGGTTTTAGGAGGGAAGGCCACAAAGCTTTTTAAAATAAGCACCAGGAGATAAAGAAGGGTTTGGAAAACTGGCTGCAGGGCTGGGCCCGGGAGAGTGGCTCTCGCCCTGTCATTTCAGCCGGAGGATCCTTGTCCCAGAGATGCTCCCACCTCTCCCGGGACAGCTGGCATCTTTGCCTCCTCGGACCTTGGGTTGCTGGCAAAGGACCGCCATGACCTTTCCTCTCTCACAGAGCTGGCTCGCAGAGGCTCCTTTATGCCCAGCCCCAGCATCTGGAAGAAGGGGCCTCGTCTCCCTCCTTGGCTGCCACAGGAAATTCGGAGCCTGGAGGTCAGGGGCCAGGCAGCAGCTCCTCCTGTGGGGGCCAAGCAGCCCAGCGCTGGGGCCAGTACCACGCTGGCGTGCGCTGGAGAAAAGGGGAGGGAGGCAGAGCCGTGGAGGCGGGGGGGGGCAGAGGGCTAAGCTTTTCCTGTTTATGTGACTACCAGACCCCCAAGAAAGGGAAAGGACTTGGAAAGCTCATTGCTCTTGGGCGGGCTCCAGCTAGCGTCTGTCTGCGGCTCGCAGACAGGGCATCGCATCTCTGGGGCAGGGCGCGACTCCTTCTTGGAGGGGGGAAATGGTCATCCAGTTCCCAGTGGGGCTGGGGTTATGTTCCTGGGGCTTGCGAAGGTCTGGTCTAGTGGGGAGACTGGAGTTGGCTTCCTGGGAAGTGAGGCACGGCTCCTGCTGCACCCCAGGCTTTGATTTTCTCCTGTGGTTGTCTCTGGCTTTGGCAGATGCTGGTCTCTGTGGGATGGGTCTGATGGGGAAAGAGCCACTGGGGCCGAGCCGAGGAGGTAGCTGGGTATATCGGTTTTGGGACACAGGAATGGGGAGCTCTGGGAACATCAGGCATGGAGGAATGCTTAGGGGAAGGTTACAAATCACACCGCCCTCAGCCACAACGGCTCCAGCACAGAGCCTGTGCAGCAGGCAGAAGGACTGCAAGACCTCCCATGTTATCTAGGGTCACATCCTGCAGGGCATCTGGTGTGGCTGTGGTGGTATGCGGAGAAGGAAATGAGGTCCAAGATGTTGTGCTCTCGCCTTCACCTCAGGCACCTAACCGCTCTGGCTGAGGTCACATCTGTACCAAGCTTGTCAGGTCTCAGCTTTGCTTTGTAGCTCTTGGCCCATGCTGAACATGGCTTGAGGGGTGCTCTGTGCAGACCCACCTCTAACAGACGCCCTGGAGCACACCCCATTAGGGTGTTAATGGGAGTAAAGGGAAGTTACAGCCCCTTTGCCGCCCTGTAGCTAAGCTTGGGCCCGGCTCAGTGCAGCAGCGATCTCCCATCAGCTGTTGGATGAGAACAGCTGGGCCTGGTGCAGATTAGGACAGAGCTGGAGGAGAGCGGGTGCGTGTTGGTGTGGGTTCAGCATCTTCACAATGGCCTGGGATGGGCCTCAGCAGTCAGGAGCAAGAAGCCCTGGGAGGAACAAACACAACCCTTGGCTCCCCACATCCTTCCCTTCGCAAGGGTTCCAACAGAAGGCCACGCTGACCCAAAGATTTTTGGGCTTTGCCTTGGCGCTTCCCCACCCACTGCCTTCCCCAGGGGCTTGGACGGTGGGGTGGTGCCACCCTATGGCTCTGGGGTAGCGTGACAAGTGCTGGTGACGCTTGGCTGTTCATTGCCCTCTCCAGAGAGACTTCGCCCCCGTTAGCATGAGCTCAGCTCTTTTCCCTGTCTGTGACCTGGACATGTTTGCTCTCCAGCCAAGTGGAAAAGGTCCTGGCCTGGTCCTGGCCTACTGAAACCCCAGCACAGTCTCAGCATGGCTCCCTCTCTAGAGGTTGCATTGCCCTGCCTAGAGCAGTCAGGTGTTCCTGGGGCTAGAAAACCACCAGGCTGGGGCTTGTTGCCCAAACCATGGACTGCAAGGCCAGGTGCATGGATGAACCAGGATCTGTCCTCTGACAGTTGCTGCTGGAGCTTTGATTCAGGTTCCAGGCTGAAATATCAACATGTCTTCCCATGCACATTGCCGACCTGTGCCCTCAAAGCTGCAGCTACTGTAGCAGAAGAGGATTTTTTGGGACTTAATTTATGTTGTCAGTTGCTTTATGGAGAAAATTTGTTGGTGGTCAGCATTTTCCTTCCGCAACACATGAACCCTGTCCCTTTCTCTTATACAGCACATGTTTGGTGTCATGGGTGTTATGGGACAGTATCATCCCCTGCCCTGCTCCTCCGTCATCAGCATCTGTCCAGGCTCAGCCTGACAGCGGCTCTTAGGGCCTCTGGCTGCCAGAGACCCTGGGCCATGCTTGTGTACCAGCTGAGGATAGGAGCCGTATGGGACTTTGATCATCTTGGGGAGAAGGAAAGGAAGATGGAAGTGGTGTTTTCCACCTAAACGCCTTCCTTGCCTCCTGTCACAGCTACGTGAGGGACCAGGGCGTTCCTGAAGTGGGCAGAGCAGAGCTGCCAGCTAAGTCGCTAATCTCTTGGGGGCAATTTATTGTTCTGAATTCAAAGTGCTCACAGTCAGTTTGCTCATCTAGGTGATGGCATCTGGGCTGGTGCTGGTAATTCTCATTGTCCTAATGTCTTCAATTTCAGCTGCCCTGCAAACACAAGGCAGAGTTTGCCTTCTGATCTCCCTTTTCTCCCATCCTAAGCTAGAGTTCATGAGATGGTGGACATGTTGCTTGGTCTGGGCAGCTGGCTAGCTTTGGGCAGCGGACCACTGATGATCCTGTGGTCCAGTGGAGTCTTCTTGAAGAAGAACTTGTCTCTTGTCTAGGAAAAGGCTGGACATGAGGCTGGAGCTCTGCTGGAGGGAGAATAGGAGTGTTTTATTTGCTTTGACTAGGTGAGTGTCTGCGTAGATGAAAAAAGGATGGGGAGGCTAGGATGGAAAGGGCCTCTTGGTGACTGTTTGAGGAGGTCTAGGGGAGGACATAGGTGAGACGGAGAGAAGGTAACTGGTACACGTGGGAGTGCAGAGGAAGGTCTGGCTGTTACAAAGCTATTTAGACATATTGATTTCTGTTCTGCACAGTCCTGCCTTCGCTGTCTGACTTCTTCTAATACAGATTGATGACCCTGCTCATTTAACTCATTTACCTTCCCCTGACGGCTGGTCAGCTACGCATTTAATTCAGCCAGCCTGGATCTGTGGCAGACCTCATTCACTGTGGCAGACCTTACGCCCCAGGGAGCAGAAGTGGGACCTGGGGGAGGTAAGATAGCCCATTTCCACCTGTTGCTTACAGGGCAGGTCTGGGACTAGTGTGAATCACCTGAATGACACTGAAACCAGGAGTATGAGACATGTCTGGAGTGACTGGAGCACTTGTGGGGTCCTGAAGGGCTGCAGGTAAGTAACAGAATCTCAATTTGGGATGTTTGCAGGTTGCTAATTGGGGATGTCCTCACTCTCAAGCCCCATTTTTTTTTAGAGACTGCTGTGGTCATATTGTGATTAATGCTCACATGCAAATCTACCCCAAAGTCATGTCCTCAGAGGCGGAAAACACTTCTTACTTGGTATTTCTCTTTGTTGTCCCAGAGTTTCCAGGGGGCTCTGTGCAGCACCCAACAGCAGCTGGTTGAGGTTGACGTGGTCACATTGACCTCTGGTGGCTGCAGCCTCGGCGTGCAAGGAAAGCACTAAGGAAAAACTGCAAAGAAATTGCAGTCGGGTTTGTTCCTTCTCTGGGCTCCCTCCCCCATGGCCTTGCCCCTTGGACAGTCATTTCTTCTCTGCCCGAAGAAGCAGGTGTGATCTACCCTCTCTTTGTGCATGCATGTTCAGTCCATGTGGTTCTCCTCCCTAAGAATCAAGTTCCGTTTGCATGCGCACCGGTAAAAACAAAAGGTGGGTCATACCTGGGGAGAGAAGATACTGCTCCCCTGAATTCACTGTAACCTCCGTATGGCCGGTGTTTGGACCCTTCGTATGCAGCGGAGGACAGCCTGTAATAGTCCCTTTGCAAAGTTTGATTCAGAAGCAGCCACTGTAAATTGGATTCACAATGAGCAGTGAGATGGAAGGCGCATTTTCTGGAGAGAGAAAGAAAAAAAAAAAAAAAGCTGGGCTAATACTTTAAGAATAAGGCAACTGTGACCAAGTCTGAGGTGGGAGCCAAGCCTGAGGAGATTTCCAGGCTCAGCCCTGTTGAGGTGGAGCCCCTTTGCCATGGGGCAGCTTTGGAGCGAGGAAGCCGATCACAGTGACTGGAATTTCATCAGCCTGCTCTAATTCAGGTCTCCCTTGCCGCCCTGCACACCTCAGTGCCCTGATGAAGATGGAGGTGTGTTGCCAACAACTTACCAAAAGGCTCCCACGCGCTCTTGCCTCCTATAGCTCCAGGCAATGGGTGCGTGCGTGAGGGGGAGGAATGCTAAAGGAAATATTTGCTTATTTTGCTATCTCCACACACAGATACATGCATTTCCTTCCTGTCATGAAGGCTAGTCGTCCCTTTTTTTTTGGAAGGGAAAAAAAAAAGTTCCTCCTCCCCTTCTGCAGTCACCACCACCACCACCGTGAAGGGAACAAACCGTTGTCAGTGTGCCGGAGCAGTCTTACATCCGCTATGAAAAGTGTCAGGGAGATGAGCAGGTAGTCAAAGCCCTTGCAAAGGTTGTTAATATAAACACTGAGTTTGATGAGTGTCATCAGGAAAATAAAAGTGGGTTTTGTTTTTTTTTTTTTCTGTGTGTCTTAACTAATCCGGTGTGAACCAGTGTATGAGCCAATTAGGCCAGGCTAGAGTCGGCAATTCTGTTTCACAACCTCTTTTGGGTTTTTATCATTTGTTTTTGTTCCACACAGGAACAAAAACTGTGGAGAGTTATTTTCACACCACCAAATCGTGTTGAGACAGCTATTGCAGAGTGGAAGTTATTATTAGGAGGGTTATTTCAAACTCTTTTCCTCGACCTGACTAGGAAGACCACCCTGGACCTTAGCAAACCTCCCCCCTAAAACTTCATTGGAAGCTGTAGGTCTTTGCAAATCACCAGGCTGCGAGAAGAATAGCATATTTTGATTGTGAAAAAAAGGACCAAGCAAGAAATATATACTATTGAAGATGTCCTGACTAGCTCACATTACAGACACTGTGTGGGTAGAAGGTTTCAGGGCAGGTTTGTAAAAATACTGCACTTCCCAAAACACAGGGCAGGATTTTACAAAGCATCTAAGCTTGCCATCTGTAACCGCAGCTTGGGCTTTATACTGACAGTGTTTTAGCCATATGATCTGGAATTTAATTAATTCCTTCCCTGCCTCGGACCTTTCTTAAAGCCATTTCCAGGAGGAGGCAAACGATGCCGTGCTGTGGCATAACCAGCCCTTGCTCTCCGCAGCACAGGCTCGCTCGCCTCTGAGGGATCCGGCTGACCTCAGTAGCGCTGCTGGTCAGGCCCGTGCCGCAAGGTCCTGCAGAAGACCCAGCTGCCTGTCATCCTTTGCGGGCCATGTGTGCTCAGCCCTTCCTCTGGCGGTGGAAACAATGCGTAGCTCACCATTCGCTGGCCTGTCATAGATTTCCTGTGCGAGCTGGTGTGGCTTGGAAAGTTTTACCAGTCCGACTATTTTGGTTAGGATCTTAAAAAAAAAAAAAAAATTAAAAAAAACAAGCCAACAACCCAATAAAAAAAAAAAAAACAAACAACCCATCCAGACACCCCAATGCCATTCCTACTGTGAATGCAAGTGTGGAGGCATGGAAGTAGCTGCTCCTGGTAAAGCTATTTTGGCAATGTAATATGTGGCTGTGAGCACATGCAGACCGGTGGGACTGCGCATCTCAGACGAACTGGGGCTTGTACGACTGCAGCTGCCCTCCAAAGGGCAAGCTCTTAATCTCTGTGCCTCAATACCCTGTCCCAAAACACAGGGGCAAGATCATCTTCCCCTCAGGAGCTCTCACTCTGATCTGTTGGGATCATCTGCCCAGCCCAGAGCCTTCAGGGGCTGGTCTGCCTGCTTCTGGGGTATCTGCTGAGCTCAGAAGAGACCCTCTGTGAAGGAGAGCAACTGGCGGTGCTTGATGTGGGACCTGCTCTATCTGATGTCTGCGCGCTCTGAGTCACAAAGCACCGCAATCATTGCCCATGGGGTCAGGGCGGGTGGAGGGAGAGGTTTCCTTGACACCAGCCTTGTGTTCGTCTCTCTCTGGGTGAATGAGAGAAACCAATCCTTGTTTTGGGGCTTTTATCATGACTGTGAAGATCTTATCTTCTATCACCACATGTTATCCTGCTCAGGAGATATTTAAACTAGAGAGAGAGACCTGGGTTGTTTTTGAGAGAATAACTAGCAGGCAAAAATTGACATGGCTTGAGTCAGCACAGGTTCCCTGCAGGCAGCCTTGCTGGTACTTGCTTTTGATCACTCAACTGGATGCCTCTGGCTGGAGGTAAGGGCTGGAGACGGAAGCTGCGCCCCGCTGCTGGTGGTCTTGGGTCAGCACATCCCCTTTGGGAGGGGGCTATGCCATGCTGGGCTTGCAAGGGAGGGGAAGGCGGCAGCTGGGACCCCTGGCAGGGAGAGTGAGTCAGCAGCAAATTCATGCTGCTGCGGGGTGTCAACTGGTGCCTATTGGCATGGATGCCATGCGAGAGGAGGTGGTGGTTTGCTGAAAGCCCTGCATGCATGTGTGCGCCTGGTGTTTCTTCAATACCTGCTTCTCTTTTGCAAGAACACTATGTACCTGTGGGATGCTCTGTGCATCACACAGACACAGTCTCTCAATTCCCAGATGGTGGTTGTGCTTGATCTTAAAGAGAACGTAGCAGCACAGGGAAAGGTGGTTTGAGGGGAGAGAGGCTTTCCACCTTGCCGAAGCCAGTGCCAGAGCCCTGTGGGGACCAGAGGTGGTGTGTCTGCCACTGGTGTTGGAGGAGAAACAAATGAAGATGTTAACGTTGGGTGCAGCGGGAATCCTTTAGGGCAGAGGGCTCATTTCATACCTCCAGATTATTTTATACTCCCCCTGCTTTGGTTTATTCACTTATCTGAGGGAGGAAAGGTTTCCATGCAGAATGGGGATTATAAGCTGCAGTGGTGAGATGCTGAGAGCATCTCCCTTTTGGGAACGTGTTGGCAGGGGCAGGAGCAATGTGAGGCTCCTTCATGTTGTGTCCAGAGCCCTAGAGGGATGCGCGGCACTACTGTGGGCTGCCCACTGGGATGACCCAGAGGCTGGGGGTAATCAGGTGAACTCCCATTTCTTAGGAGCTTGGCATTGCCTTGGGAATCTCTTGCACAGAGCCTGTGCTGTCTGTCCTGGCCACTGAGGTCTGAGGTTTGACACAGTTCAGAGCGATGAAATGAGAGTGAAATGGGGTTGGCAGAGAAAATTAAAAACACCTTAGTGTTGGAGGGGGGAAGCATATGATGTTGGGACCAAACCATGGTGTCCAATTCCATGTCTCCCAGACCCCTCCTAGTCCCAGTGGCACGCACAGATTTGGGCAACTGGGTACACGGCAAGGATGGAAGTTACCCTGTGCAGGCTCTTTGGGATGTTGCGTGGACAGACAGATCCACTCCTGTGATTGCATAGGCCAGTGGGGGACGAGGAGGAGGAGGAGAAGGAAGGCTTCCCGGCATCTGCCTCCAGGGCCAGGGGACTCAGCGCTGGGTCAGGACGGCTGCTGCGAGCCCCTGCGTGCCCTGGGGTACGGCTCAGCCACGCTGCCCCCCGCCGGGGGTGCCTCCACGCCCAGGTCCACCCACGGGCACTACTGAGGGACAAAATTATGCCTGTGGGACCTGTTCTTGGCCTGGATCGGGCTTTTTTTTTTTTTGCCACCACCCTTATTTTCTCCCCTTGTCTGGGAGAAAACACCTAGGGCGGCCAGGCTACCTTTTCTGGAGCCCTTGAGCCAAAAAAAAGCTCCTCCTTATGCACCTCTTCTCCCCAGGCTGAGCTGGGGAGGCCAAGCGGGGCACCCCCTTTCCCCCTCCCCCGGTGTGGCAGGAGGTGAAGCCGGCTGCGTTTCGGAAGAGAAGCGGCTGGCGAAGCCACATCCTTCCGGAGAGCAGCTCCGGCCCGGGGCTGGGAGGAGAAAAAAAAAAAAAAGGACAGGGAGACACAGACCTGAGAAAAACTCCAGACCCGTCTCGCCCAGGTGAGGGGCAACCGGAGGGGTCTGAGAAACCGGGAGAGGCCGAGGTGGTGGGCGGGGAGGTGAGTCCCCACCGCGACCCCCGGGGGCGGGCAGGGCAGGGCTGCTTTGGGTTGGGCTGCGCTCTCCATTGCCCGGGGGGTTGCCGGTTCCCTCCCAACCGGCTGGAGGAGGGAGGGAGAGAGGGAGGGAAGGTGCGGCGGGGTGGGGAGAGCGCTGCAGACACACCTGCCGGGGCGGGCGGCGGCGGAGCGGTGCGGTGCGGTGCGGGGCGCAGCCCGCCCGGCGGCGGGGATGGCGGGTAAGGGGCGAGCCCCCGGGCCGGGAGCGGGGGATGGGGGTGTTTCTCCTGGCGCTTTGCGGAGTCCTCGGGGCCGGTACAGTCCCGTTGTGACTCGCCCGAGGCTGCTGCAGCAGCCTCGGAAAGGCCCGGGGACCTGGGCTTTGGTGGGGCGGGGGGGGGGGGGGGGGGGGGTGGTCTTTGCTCCTCTCCTCCTCCTCTTCTCCTCCTCTCTCCCAGCCAGCTTCCTCATGTTCGGCCTGCGGCTCGCTGTTCCTCGAAGAGCGCCTTCGCGCTGGGCGAAAGGGGAAGCGCTGCCTCCCCCGCCTCCTCCCCGTTCCCCCCATCCCCCTTTCAATCCTATCCGGCAGCCTGGAGGGGCTGCGCTGGGCGGGAGAAGGGGTACCGGCTCCCAGACTCCCCCCCCCCAACCCCGCTGAGCCTGCCTGCTGAGAAGCCGGGCGCTGCTTGCACAGCCGGTTTGGGTTTCTGGGCGAAACACTCGGATTTAAAGGCATAAATCCGCCGCCGAGGAGCGAAGCTCAAAAAAGCGCACCTTCTGCGACCTGCTGTTGCGTCCCACTTGCTGCGTACTCTGTGTCCCTGTGGGAAGCGAGCCTGTCCCAAACGGGAGAGTTCAGTTTCTGCAAGAGACGCAGTTTGTTGTTTTTTTTTTTTTTTCTTCTTTCTTCAACCTAGGACAATCCAGATCTGTATCGGTATTTAGGCTCCTAAGCCCTTTCATGCTGGAAATCAGAGGCTTGAGTATCTTTTGTGGGTTCAACAATTCTCTCTTCCTGTTATCTTCCATCCAGCAGAGCCTGAGCCTCCCATATTCTGCACAGCTCTCTCAGCCATCCTCCTTACCATGCCAGTTGGCTGTCTGAAATAGTGTGATACCATTCTCACCACATGAAACGACAACAACAACAACAACCTCAAAGAAAAGAGGAAAAAAAAAGTGGGAGATTTCCTTCCCTCTGCCTTCGTGCAGCGTGAACCTCTATGCTGCTCCTGGGGATGTTTGTGTGGTGGGGGTAGGAAAGCTGGACTTGATGCCAGCACCAGAGCAGCAAGTAATCATGCATGCTGGGGAGGAGGGATGGCTTTTCAGTTTTGTAAGATCTTTGCTGCGCTTTGCTTTGCCAGCTAAAACGGTTTGTGCTGGCCTCTGAAGCAGGCTTTATTTGAAAATAGATATACTGGTTGAGTTGATACCCAACTGGGAAGAGAACTCCTTGCACATACCTGCTCTATCACAGCCCGCAGGACTTAACTGCTCTTAAGGGTTTTCAGTGACTGACTTCAGGGAGTCCCTCTTGCTTTATTTGGTTGACAGAGGGATTGCCTTGTTGCTACAGATTTCCAGGGCTCCACACTGATGTGTGGAAGGTATGCTTCTGCGATTCCCCTTTGGCTCCAGTACCTGTAGCCAAGGTGCTTGGTGGGACAGTGCCCTTGAGAACTTCAGTTTGGTCACTGGCACTTGGGGCATGCACTGGGCAAAGGGATGCCCAGGGAAACCCTCCTCTCCAACCCCAATACGAGAGGCATATCCCAGGCTGTGAAAACTCTTGGTCCTGAGAGTTTCTTGTTCTCAAGGATGGACAAAAAGGGATTGATGTGTAGTGGTCGGGTGTGCTTCAGGGATGAAGATGACATCTTCTTTAGACTTCCTGCTGTATATGCTTCTAACTCCTTTTGCACCACTGCCTTCTGCCTCCTGCATATCTAAGGCCCTGGGTGGACACTCAAGATCCTGCTGGACTGATTTGTATGTAAAATGGCTTCTGATGTATCTGAGTCCCATTTGTAAGACTACCGAATCATTTGCAGGATCATACCTCAGCTCATGTTCTCCCATGCCTACTCATGCCTTTTACCCTGTGCTCCTCTATCTTTCCTCAGACCTTCTTTTTCCTTTTATCCTCCCAGCCCTGGAGAATGCCTCTCTCCAAGCCTGCAGCCTCTCAGAGCAGGAGGAGGAAGAAGACACCATCTGGGAGAAGATTGAGAGTGCACGGCACCAGCTGACCCGCTCCCTCAACCCTGCAAAGCTCACCCCATACCTGCGCCAGTGCCGCGTGATAGATGAGCAGGATGAGGAGGAGGTGCTGAATTCATGCCGGTTCCCTTGCAAAAGCAACCAGACAGGTGGGAAGAAGCACAGACTTGCACTTAGATAGGCCTGGTTTGTGGGGGACAACCTGGTTTTGACACATAGTGGGTGCTACACAGCATGTGGTGTTGTGGCCTTTCGGTTCTTCCCACTAAACTGCTACCCCGGCTTTGTTGTTCTCTGAGATGCTCTGCAGCCGGACGTCCCTCTCATCTTCTGTGGGCCTCCCCTCTGGGTGCACGTAGATGAAGGCAGTGCTCCACCCCATTCCCTCCTCCAGCCATTCCCGTTCTTGTGAATGGAAGCAGAACTGGTGGAGATGTTATTTCGTATCATGAAGCTGGTCTATGCTCTTTTCTCTCTGGTTTGCAAGGAATTCATCCTAGCTCTTTATCCCTTCTTCCAGGTTACCTGATGGACATCCTCCGGCGCCGTGGGAAGCGAGGCTACGAAGCCTTCCTGGAGTCTTTAGAGTTTTACTACCCAGAGCACTACACCCGCCTGACGGGGAAGGAGCCAGCCCAGCGCTGCTCTATGATCCTGGGTAGGGGCAGGTGCTCCGTCCTCCCTTCAGCTGCTGCTTGCATGGGAAGGGCCAGAAATCTGTGCATGTGCATGTATAAAGCCCTGGTCCATGTTACCTGAGTGCGAGGAACCTCGACAGCTCTGTGCTCCGCATCTGGAAGGGAGGGGGCCATATGTACGTGTGTGATGGGCCGTGGTGCCGTAAGGCTGGAACAAGAACGGCTGCAAGCCCACAGAAGAGCTTGGCACCCCTTGATGGAAAACAGAGCGTTGGGTTGCTTTTTTTGGGGTTACCCCTAACATAGCAGCCAGAACCTGATTCTCCTTTGTCTCCCTCCAGATGAGGAAGGCCCTGAGGGATTAACTCAGTTCCTGATGATGGAGGTGAAGAAGGTGAGGGCTCAGCGGAAGGAGCACCTGCTGAAGGAGCACCAGCTCCAGGTGAAAAACCAGGCATTGGAGCAAGAGCAGGCCCAGCTGCAGCAGCAGTTGCAGGAGCTCCTGAAGGTGCAGGAGCGTTGCCGGCGGCTGAGAGAGGAGTGGGACTCCAACAGCGTGGAGCTGCTGAGGCTGAAGGACGAGAACTACATGATGGCCATGCGCTACGCGCAGCTCTGTGAGGAAAAGAACATGGCTGTGCTGCGGAGCCGGGACCTACAGCTGGTGGTATGGCCGCAAGGAGCACGAGGGTTGGTGGTGGGAGGTGGTGGGGGTCTGACAGTTGAGGGGGATGTGCATGGATATCTATGCGTGGTCACCCATGAGCATGAAGGAGCTGATGGCAGGTGGGACGTGTGTCGGGGCATGTGCCCCAGCTCTTGAGGCAGAACATGCCCTGCAGAGTGACCAAGTTGTGCGCATGGCGCAGGAAGCTCACCACTGCACCGTGGGGCAGCTAGAGGTACATCACCAGCTCCTCCTGTAGGTACATCACCTAATGGAGCTAGAACCAGCTCCTTGGAGGAGCTGTCAGAGCGATGTCGTTCCCAGCGTCTCTTGGCTCTTAGCCTGGCTGTCGGTACCCACGACTCCGTCTGCTCCTGCATGTGCTTGCTGCCCTGCGCTGCCTGCTTTGCTGATGGGCACCTGCGCTGTGTTCGGGCAGCACAGGCACACAGCAGGCAGTCAGTTCTGTCAAGCTGAGTGTTTGTATTTACTCCTTCCCCTGGAAAGGGCTTGCGTTTTCCTCTTTCTAGTGTGGATGGTGGCTGTGCAGCCACCTGCACTTGGGGTGCTGGGTGCATGTGCAGCCTGGAGCTGCCCAGCCTGCCTCACCGCTCGTAAGAGTGTTTTGGCCCAGACTCCCTCCCCTCTGCTGCGGCTCCCCACCACCTCCTCGTCTCTCTCATGACGTCTGGGAGACTCATGCTGCATACCTGAAGGAATTTGTGACACTGTACTCCAGCTGCCAAGCTCTCACCTCCAGCAAACACGCGCCCATTTCCTGCCTGGGCAAGGACAGCCCTACCTTAAACCAATTAATAACCCCATTTCCTTGGTGCTCCGCTGCCTCCTGGCATTCCCCCTACCAGTCTGGGCCTGGACCTCACACGCAGCCCCACAGTTACCTTACGTTCTTCATCCTGCTCTGCCAGCCCTGGGATCTTCCCCTACCTTTTATCCAGTATTCTTGCTGATACCAGCTCCCCTGGGCCTCCTCTGAGCAGGGAAGTGAATTGTTTGTGAGTGACTGTGGGGTGGAGAAATCCCTCTGGAAGCAGGATGGGCCACCAGGTCCCAGCCTGCCTTCTCCTCCTGGCTCCAGGGTCCAGAAGTGACTGATCCCCAAAAGTCATTCAAGGTCTTTTGGGTAGATTTGCAGAAGTAATCCAGTTGCCGACTCCCTCCTTGGCGATTTTGGCAGTGCTGCTTAGTGCTTAGTGGCTTTGATAGGTTTCCTCTGCCCAGTTTGCTCTCAAAGCCTTAGCTGGATGTGAAGCTGTTGTTCTCTGATCAACCTCATCAGTCGTTATGGGTGTATGAGGACTTCCCTTACTCCTAAAAATAACTGACCTCCCCTGTCCCCAGTGTTGCTCTGGTGGGGGAGTGTGAGAGCAGGCCAGGGTGTGATGATGCGTCTGTGGTACCCTGCAGCCTCCAGTGGGTTGAGCCTCAAATGCTTCCTAGGCGAGAGGTGGCCTCCCCACAACAAATAGCCTCCAGTAGATTTTTCTGCTATAAACTTGTTTCTCAGCTATTATAGAAATCGGGAAGCCTTTGAGAGACTCACAGCTGCTGGTGCTGGCAGTGCACCAGAGATCCCTGGTCCACCGGTGGCCAGGGCCAGCTGCACTGAGGATGTCCGAAGGTAGCAAGAAAGTTGTGGCACCAAGAGAGGATCCTGAGGCTGAATGTGCTTACGCAACTGCATCTTCCTCCTTTGCCCTGAAGGGAAAAGCTTTTGTGTGCAGCTGTGCTAAGGTTGGCCCAACAGTAGCATAGTCCTTCACGTGGTTGCCCGGCCCTTGCTTTCCTCACCTCCAGACCCTTTTTCTGACCAGCATCCTCTTTGCTTCACTCTCCCACTAAGGCAGAGATGCAGGGCCGTGTGTGTCAGGCTATATTTCTTCCTTGGGTTGTAGGTGGACCAGCTGAAATGCAAAGTGACCAGCCTAGAGGAGGAGTGCAGCCTGCTGCGGAAACAGGCATCTGTACCACCCCAGCGAGAGGCAGAGGAGCGGGGCCAGCCTGACGCCGTGTCTGAGCTGCGGGCTGAGAACCAGCGGCTCACGGCGTCACTGCAGGAGCTGCAGGGCATGTTGCAGGTACCTGACGGGGCAGGGCAAGCTCCAGGTCACCTCTTATCCTGGTGGACCCCAAGTGCTGGTGACATGGGACTTGGAAAAATGAGGGAAATCACTGTTCCTTCCTCTGAGCATATCGCTTGGCTGTGGTGGCTGCTGTTGCTTCTGAGTCTGGGCAGTGATGGGTCCTTGTTTCCAGCTTTGCGACTCTTGGATGTGCTCACAAGTGTGACTTTTGTGCCTTGGAGCACACAGGAGTGATGATGGCAGTTGTGCCAGTCTGCCTGTTACTGCCCTGGTCTGGTGCTCCCTTGGTGGTGCAGTGACAGCACCCTCTCACCTCCTAGACACCTGGCGAGGGCCCAGTGCCAGGCTCTGAGCAAATCCTGCTGGACATCCTGGAGCATGACTGGAAGGAAGCCCAAGACGACCGGCAGGATCTCTGCCAGAAACTCAATTCCCTGCAGAACGAGCTGCAATGGGCTGAAGAGCTGAGGGATAAGGTAGAGCATCCATCACCACCCGAATCCCTGAGCAGGGCCTGGAGAAGAGGAGAGGGAGGGAGGTGGCTGGGAAGCCACAGAAGTTACTTCCAGGAGGGCTAATGCTCACTGCTTGCTGTTGCCAGTACCTCCAGGAGGTGGAAGATCTGCAGCTGAAATACCGGACACTGCAGAAGGACTGTGATCTCTACAAACATCGTATGAACACGGTGCTGCTGCAGTTGGAGGAGATTGAAAAAGAGCGGGACCAGGTGAATTGCTCTCCCCCACCCCAGTTCTCCACCTCCTAGCTTTTGTCTCTGCTCTGGACACCCCCCCACTTCCCCAGTGGCTCTTCGCCATCCATGCCAGGGTGGGAGGCGGGGATTAGTAGTGCAGTTCTCTGTCTTTTCTCACTCTCAGCCTGGCTCCTTGCAGGCAATCCAGAGCCGCGATGGGGTACAGCTACAGTACTCCCAGAGCTTGATTGAGAAGGATCAGTACCGCAAACGCGTGCGGGCCCTCGAGGAGGAGAGGGACGAGCTCCTAAGCAAGCTGAGCCAAGCAGAAGGGCTGAACAGCACGCTGGAGGCACAGCTCCAGCGGTGCCAAGGCAGCCACAGCCTGGGCAAGGTGAGGGTGGCTAGAAAGAAGGGACAACAGAGAATGCAGATGGATCAGGACTGATTTCTGGGGGATGCAGTGGGATGATGGAGTCCCTTCTCTCCCAGATGTGCAGCTCTTCCTACTCCCTCTGCTCCAACCTCAGCAGCACCTGGAGCCTCATAGACAACCCTACCAGCTTTGCCACTGGACATGTGGATGTGCTGGGGGTTTCTGCGATCCCAGGAGATTCAGCCATTCAGAGCATGGTGAGTGCTTGACCAGGAGAGGCTGACCCTCAGCTGAGGGCAATGGGGACCCACGCTACTCAAGGAGGGCACAGAGTCACTAGAGTGGGCTCATCGTGGGGCTGTGACTTGGTGGAAGACTGGACATGGGGCAGTGTGTAATGTGGGAGCAAATCCCAGATGTGAAGCTTTCTTCCCTCCGTCTGTGACAAACCAGCCAATGCTGCACCAAAGCATGTAGCACTCAGCTGGGTGGGAAAGAGAGGCAAGCTAAACTCTTCATCCCATATGACACCCTAGAGATCAACAGCCCAGGATAAGATGTTATCTTTCCCCAAAACCTGTTCAATCTACACATGCTGGGGGAGAAATCCCAGCTCTTTTGAATCCTGTAGTAGCATCATATTGTTTTTGATGGAGTCAAGTTCTTACCAATTTCCCTTTGACTCTTTGAGCGCTCATCCTAGAGGACCCTAAACTGGGTAGCCCTACAGGTTACTCACACCTCTGGGTGTGCGGGGGCTAAAAGTGGGATTCAATGGCAAGGTTGGATATTCCCTTCATCTGCTACTACTCCCATAGCTTGTACATTGTAAAAGGATGGGGATGCAGTGTCATGCATCTCCATCCATGCTCTCTTCTTGGGAAAACAAGGTGCGCTTGGGTGTTTGGAGGGATGTGGATAATCCCTGAAGAGACACGTGGTACCCTAGGAGCTCTTTGCCACCCAGCCCAGAGGGAGGGGAGAGGTGGTACTGGGTGTTGGTGTTAGCAAGTATCTCTCTCTCACTCTGCCCAAGGAGGTGACTCCCGACAGTGAGAAGGACATCAACCGCCTTTCTACCTTCCCTTTCCCTCCTTGCATCGGCTCCATCCTCCGTCGGCAGCGGGAAGATAGGTGCATGCCCTATCACAAAAGGTGATTACTGGAGGCTGCTGGAGGCTGTGTCTCCTCTGTGGGGGTTGTGGGGGCCAGGGAGAGCAGGCTGGCAGGGGAAGGGAGGGAACCTGGAGTGGGGACTGAGAGTGGGAAGGCTGGCTAGGAGCTGCATGCTGGCTGGGAGGGTGGGGGAAGACTATGGGGATGGTGTTGAGAATGGGATGCAAACAGGCTTTGGAAAAGCTGCTGCCTCACAGCTCACCTTTGTGTCTCCTTTGTAGCTTGTCCTGCGGCTCCTTTAGCAGCATTGAAGATGCAACAGGTACCAGGTTGGGGGCTTTCCCCAAAAGGGCTTAACTGAAAATAAGTGGTGGCTATGGGGAAGAGGGGTGGACAACTGACCCTCCCTCACGCCTTTAGTTTGTGCAGCTCATTTTGAGGGCTCTGCACACATAGCAGGGTGCTATGAACCATGTGTCCTGCCTGCTACTATGCCAGGCACAGCAGCTGAAAAAGCTGGCTTTTCCTCTGCAGAGCAAGTAGCTATTCACATCAGCTCTGTTTAATTCATGGAGAGCTGCGTTGATGGAGAACTTGAGGTGGAGTTGGAGGAGCAGGTAACAGAAGGAAGAAATGCCTTCACCCTGGGGTTTTACTTGTTCTGGATGATGGGTTGTAAATCCCCTGGAGTGGAGCCCCTGGTGCTGGCAGGTCCTGTGGTAGGTGGCTAATCTCCAGGCCCATCCAGGTGGCCCTGGCTGCTGCTGCCTTCTGACCAAAATGCAGTTGAAGGGAGTGAAGATTTACTTGTTCTGAGGGGACATGGGAAACTCTCCAGGCTGGTGATGACTCAAAGGCTCCCCACAGCCTCAATTTCCCAGTCAGATGTTAGAAAATACCCAGGAGGGGGGTGA
Source organism: Chlamydotis macqueenii (assembly GCF_036417535.1). Lineage (NCBI taxonomy): Eukaryota > Metazoa > Chordata > Aves > Otidiformes > Otididae > Chlamydotis > Chlamydotis macqueenii. Next base: position 57,135,794 of record NC_141556.1, read on the forward strand.
CAGACCCTTGCCACCCTGAGAACGTGAGCTCCCTGCAGCACTCGGAGAGGTGATGTGCCCTCTCTCTCCCTCTTGCTCTCTTTCGTAGGCAGCGGTTTTGCTAGTGCCTCGCTTGGGGCCTTCTCCTCTTCTTCCAGCACCTACACCAGGGTGAAGTCAGAGATCTGCTTGTCCACACTTCCCAGCCGCGAGGAGGTCACAAGAAGGTGATTGCTGCTCTCTGAGCTAGGCACTCTGAGCTGGCTTCGCGGGGCGATGTTTCGTGGTGCTGGGGGACCACGCTTGGGAGACCCTTCCTTTCTGCCTCCCCGCCTTGCGAGCCCTTTCTCGCTAGTGGGAGAGGAGAGAAATTAAGATCCTGTTTGCTAGCAGGACTCCAGTTTTTTGTGCTGTGACGTATGTTATGGCAGGGGTGGATATGTTGATCTGGGCTGGACACATGTCTGCCTAGGTAGGGACAGGACTGGGGGAGCCCAGCTGGCTTTGGTGTTGGGGCTGGTGGGGTGGAATGGGTTGTGGGCATTCATGAGCTCTGTGTGTGCGCCCTGGTGATGGCTGTGAATCGTGAGCTCTGTACCACAGTGCTCAGTACAATAAACACCCTGTAGCCGGGCTCAAGGCGTGAGAGACCAGTTCTTAGAAAAGGCAGCAAACTTCAGTTGCTGGACTTGGCGTTTCTCCTTGCTAGGTCAGTGGTGGTGCAGCTCACTAGCATGGGTCACCCCAGCAGCTACTCAGCCCAGGAGAAGAGGCTTGGAGCAGACATCTCCATCCTTGGAGGGAACAAGACAGGGATTTACGTCCAGTGGGTCAAGCCAGGCTCGCGGGTCGAGGATGCAGGACTGAGGGAAGGGTGCCGGCTCATTGAGGTGAGTCCGGGAATGGGCTTGATTTGTGGGTTTGCAAGGCCTCTGGGATGATGCAAGGAGTGTGGAGTGATCCCCACTGCAAGCTGACCTCTACCCAGCTTGAAGTCCACCTCCATTTCTCTTGTTTCCCAGGACTGCTCCCTGCCCATAGCTTTATGCAGCACAAACACCCCTCACGTCTCATGGCACTCCAGTGTACTCCAGCGAACATTTTTACACCCTGTGTAAAAATGCTGAGACCTTCTGAAACACTTTCTTCAGCTGTGGGAAGGGAGAAACAAAAAGGAGTCATGCAGGTTATGATGGCAATTTGGCTTTATGTCCCTGGAGTGGTCTGTCACCTTGTAGTATATCAGAGCAGTTTGCATCCTGCACATGTCCGTTGCAAAGCGATCAATTCTGGAGCGAGATTTCTCAGATCTTTGTGACCTTCCTGAGCTATAGAGAATAATTGCTCTGAAGAAAGCTCCTGGAGGGAGGGAAGGGCATTTGTTTTGGCAAGAATGACACCACTTGAAATACAGCTACGCTGCTTGAATTAATATTCCACCTGTAACTGAAAATAAACCAGCTTTCCCACTCCCACGTGTTCATGCACACACGTTTGCTTTCACAGCAGCCCGGCATCCAGACTGGGTGGTGGCTGGCAGCAGGTATTTTGGAGGCAGAGGAGGGAATCAGAGGCAGACTGAGGTTGCCTGTTCTTGGGTAGAGCTTTCGCTGGGCCTGCTTTGCTCTGTAGCATCTGTGAGGGAGCTGGGGGGGAGCCTGCTCTTCCAGTCCCTAGGTCTAACAGCATCGGGTCCTTGCTAGCTGAGGGTGCCGTCGCTGAAGGAAGAGGTGCTTTCCCTGGAGAACTGCACACGGGAGGTCGCCTACCTGAGCCTGCTGCACTGGGATGAGCCCTCCAGTCTTGTTTTTCAGCTGGACCTGGAAGGTAAGACCCTGGCAGCTGGGTCTCCTTTGATCTTGAGCTCTTTGCCTCCTTTTCCACACTCTCCACCCAGCCTTGGAGGTGAACCTCAGTTATTCTCTCTCCTCTGCTGTTTGGTCCTAGGCCACCATGTGTGACACAGGGGTTGGCCGTAGCTCCAGTAGCTTTCCCTGTCTGGTGTGACATGTGCATCCTCTGAGTTACAGGATGGAGGTACAGACCTTCTGTCTGTTTGCCTCCTCTGCACCCCCCACCCTGATCTGTAGCATCACAGCTGTGCTGGGGACTTGCCTATCTTGTGGTAATGGTTGTCTCCTGTGTCCCCACCAGTGACCTGTATCTCCTGCTTTAGGATACCAGCCTCTGCGGGAAGCTATAGAAGAAGGGAAGAAGTCTTCTGGAGACTCATTCTATGTACGCACTAACCTATCCCTCCTGGAGCCGTCAGACCCTTATGCACTCTGCGTCAAGTGTCGGGAGATCCTCCACGTCACGGACACCATGCACAAAGGGCGGCTGGAGTGGTACTGTTCTCGCGTTGATCCCTTGACCATGCGGGACCTGGACAAGGGGACAGTGCCCAGCTACAGCAGGTAACGAGGATGAGGAGGAAGGCAGAGGGTACCTGCCCCATTTCTCTGGGGTGACCATCCCCTTAGTAGTCCTGAGAGATGCGTGCTGGCCTCTTGATAGTATGGGCTGCCCAAGCCTCGTATGGGGGACCAATGAGGTAGTGTTTGGGTGCCCTTGAGAAACTGTCAGGCTGAGTGAGGGCTTTGATATGCTTACATTTCAGCAGGTCTCTGTGGTGTTTGGCAAAGAGGGTCACAGCAGGCTGTGCTCCCTGGGGGCTCTAGAGTTGCTTGAGTGAAATCTCTCTGTCTTTTCAGGGCTCACCAGCTTTTGAAGATCCAGGAGAAGGCCCAGGTGCCTGGGCAGCAGAGGGGCCACAGAAACAAGGTAAGCCGAAGAAGCCAGAAATGAGAGCTGTGTATGTGTGCCTATGGCCACCCCACCACCTTGGCACATGAGCTGCCCTGCTCTGTTGGTAAACCAACTCATATAGCGGTGACAGCTGGGTTAGCAAAGCAGGGCAGGGGCTTATAGCCCAGGCAGTGTTACTGCTCTGTGGCTGCTTTCCTACCCCCTCCCCACTTTCCAGACTGAACCTGATGGGTGGCAGACCCGGTCCCATGCTTTTTGTATGTGTGGTCTGTCTGCTTTCCCAGCGGGTGTTTTGCAGGCAGCTCTGTGTGCGTGCGTGTGTGAAATGGTCTATGCTCTCAGCCTTATTGCCCTCCCTTTCTCCTCAGCTAAAGAAACGAGCCTTGGACCAGCTGCGCCTGGTGAAATCCAAACCGCAGAGAGGCTCAGAGCAGCCCCCTCAGCAGCTGTGGCTGGACCCCTGCTCAGGTGAGCTGTTACACTTGCACCTGCCCCATCACCCTTGGAGACCCAGTCATCCCCTATGGGCAGTGAAGGAACATTGGTATCTGGGATGCCTCAGTCTCTTTACCCAAGATCTCTTTTATAACCGTGATAATGGGATTTTGGGAAGCCTGTGCTCCTTTTCCTAGGTGTTACGGGGCTTGCCATTGCTTCTGTGATTCTTGGGGGTCATCTAACTTTTTGTGGAGAATAAACTGGTATGTAACTCAAGGGAGTCCCAGGAAATGTGCAAAAGGGGCTACAGCCAGGGTATCTGCCTGTGGGTGAGTGTTTTAACCAGGGTAGGATCTCTCCTGGAACATAAGATGGTTGGTAGATGCCTCCATGAGTCAGGATGAGGGAATGGTACAGGAAGAACAGGATGGTCTCTGGACTAATGGCACCCTTGTCTCTCATATTCTCACCTTTGTCTTTCTCTTCTTCATTTCTGTCTTCCAGATCCAGACATGAGCCTGAAGCCTTACAGCCTGGTGCGCCCTGTGGTGGTCAAGACACACCGTCCTGTCGTGCTGTCACCTAACTGCATTGCACCACGGCTCATCAGGAACCTGCTAGACTTGCCCACCTCTCGCCTAGACTTCCATGTGTGCCCAGCAGGTAGGCAGCAATGAGTGGTTGACATGTCCAAGGCTGTCTTAGGAGCCTGTGGCTGAGTGAGGTAAAGCACACAAGTCTCCTACTTCCCAAGGCTTCTTTCCCCTTTTACTTCCTGCCACGTCTTAGCCATACGGTGGGAAGCTAAGGTGTTGCTCAAGGAGATCCTTTCTGCGAAGGCCTTGATCAGTCCAATTCAGGGAAGAGGTGCTCTTAGTCCTGGAAATATGAGACCCTTCTGGTCTTCTGGGGCATGGGGATCCTCTCTCTTCCCATGACTGTGTGGCAATGGCATTGCCTTGCTGCTCTGGGTGGCTTTTCCCAGAGGTGAAGCCCCTGGCTGAAGTGGGATCTGCAGGTTGATTTCATATCGGCTCTTCCTCCTCAGGGACAAGAGGATCCATTCTTAGTGCTGTCATCCTCTCCCTTCCGCCAGCAGTGTGAAGCTGACACACTGCTGCAGAGGCGGCTGGGGAAAGGACTTTTCTCCCCTAAGAATTTTTTGCAGAGGACAACTCCTTCTTTCCTTTTTCCTCCTCCATTCTTCATCTCTCCTTTCACTTTGTTTTGAGTTCTCCCTTTGCCAGCTACTGCAGGACTGAAAAATAAGTTGGTATATTTTTTTTTTGGTGGGAGGGAGTGGTGATGGAGGTAGTGAAAGATCTCTGGTTTGCTGAAGAAGCAAATTTGCTCTGCAAATTTTGGTCGCCAGGCTCCTTATCTGAGTGAGTTGGCCATATATCCTGCCCTACTGAGCCCTCTGCAGGGTCCTTCTCACATTGCATGGGGACATGCTTCGAAACCATTACTGCAGTTGGGGACTTTACACCGAGGACAGAAACTCTGTTCCAGGTGGCTTTGCGGGATCCAGCTTTACCTGGGAAGTACCTGTGCCACCAGGCAGAGGTAGCAGAGGATGCCCAGCCAGCCTGGGGCTTGGGCGAGCTGGAGCGTGCTCTGGATCCAAGTCCAAATGTGCCGTTTCCTAAATACATCACTTTATTTCTGTCTTTGGGCTGAGCAGCTCCCAAAAGCCTTGTTAGGTTCCCTGCTCATGTTTCAGTGGCAGCTGCCTAGGGCAGCACAGTCAGCTTCAGCCACACTGGGCTGCAGGGTCTGTGGCTTCCAAGTGAGGTCTCTGTGTGTGCATTATCTTGTCTTCTGCTGAGGGTTACCAGGGGCACCTGGCAGTCATTGCTTTGACCACGCCAGACCTCGCTGTCCTGCCAGCTCTGCCCCCAGTTCTCTGTCTCAGCATCACCTCTCTGCTGCTCTCCTGCCTGGTGTTGGCTTGGCTGTTGGGTGCTGTCCTCCTCCCTCGGAGCAGGGGCAGGTGGCTCAGGTTGCCACCCACAAAAGGAGGTTCAACTTGCCCCCCATCTTCCTCCCACACCAAGATGCACCCCTCTCTTGCTTTTCCAGCCCTGCTGGTCACTGGAGCCATCTTCGAGCCCATACAGCTCACAAATGCTGCAGAAAACCTACCTGGCAAAATAAAGTGATTATTTTCTTGCCATACTCTGATACAGAGAATGTGGGACCGGGTGGCAGTGGGGATGGGGGGGGATAATGGCTGTGAGCTGGCTTAGGCTGCTGTGGTACTGCAACGCAAGTGCTGTTTTTGCCCTGCAAGATATCTTCAGCTGTGATATCTTGCTTGTTCTGTACGCAGAAAGCTGCAGGAGATCCATGCCAATGTGTAATGTTGTATAATTAGACTTGCTCTCCAGAATCCATAAACACCAAACTTGATTAGCATCAGTGCGGCAGCAAACGTGCAGGATCGGAGGTAGAAAGTACGTGCAAGAGGTAGAAGGAACTGACATCTCCCTTTTCATATCTCTCCTCTCGGCTCACAGAGAAGCTGGCGGAAGGGGATCCCAGTGCAACCCACACTCAGGAGCACCCTGTGTCTAGAACTGCCCTCCAGGACCAGAGGGAGAGCGGGCGAATCCGCATGATCCGGGAGGCAATGGAGAAGGTGCTGACCTGTTTGTTGGGAGGAGAGAGGGCCAGGATAGGGCACCCCCTTCAGACTGGAGGAGAGGAAGGAACAGCTGAGCTGGGGAAGGAGGCGGGTGCTGTGGTGATAGAGGAGGAGCTGCTTGCTTGGTGGGTGCTCTCGCATTCTCATCTTCACCAAAGCGGCAACAGCCCTGCTCAGAGCAGATGGAGGGATGTGGGGCTGGGGGTGACAATGATGACAAAGGGGATGCGAAGATGGGCTGTGGCTGAGCGAGGGGTCCAGTGGGCTCTTGGGTTGGGTTGGCAGTGATGGAGTGGGTGACCCTGCTCTTTAATTCACCCCTTTCCTCTTGGCGCTGTCTGTAAATCCCATGTTTAATGGAATTACTATTGGAAAAGCAATGATATTTCACAGTATGGGGTTTGATTTAATGTAACTGTCAGGGGCTGGGGTTATTTTTTCTCCATTTAAATCAGTAAATCTATTCAATTTCCCTTCCAGAATAAACACTGCCTGCTAGAGCTGGGAGTTCAGAGTGTGAGGGATCTAATTAAAAGTGAAATATACCCCATCGTTATCCATGTCGAGGTCACTGAGAAGAACGTTAGAGGACTCAGGTAGGAAAAGACAAAGTGGCATGGGAGGAGAGAGAGGCACGAGAGGGTGTCATCCTGTTGCGGGAGGAGAGAGAAGCTCTTGTCTCTGTTCAGAGGGAGAAACAAGGATGGGGGTGAGAACACTTGGTGTGTGTGTGTGTGTTGGGGTTTGTCGCTGTGAGGGGGAAAAGGGCAGCAAGATTGGCTTTGTGTATGTGTGAAGGAGTTCCTGGATGTTTTTGCCACCCTGTCTCTCTACGTCAAGGGTAACACTTGTCCCTGTGTTTTCCACAGGGGCTTGCTGGGGAAGGCAGGCCAGCGGGACTCGGAGGTGCTGAAGATGTGCCGCAGTGTGGAGCAGGCTCTCCACACTCTGCCGTGCTCCTGGGCCCGCGTGGAGCCCCACGCCTGGAGCCACGCCGAGGAACTGCCCAAGGTGGTGCGGGGATGCATCTTCCAGGAGCAAACCCGCCCACTGTGGATCGAGGAGGGCGACGACTGAGCTGGGGGTAGCAGAGTGGGTACTGCCAGCTACCGTCCCCAAGAGATGTACCCCAGGGGTAGCCTTTCTTGTCCCCTTGAGGCCACCAAGAGCTGGGGAGTAACATGTGCTGCCTCCCCTATCTGAGCTTTCTGTACTTGATTGGAGAGGCATCTTCCACTGTTATGGTGGAAACCACCCTCGTGGGTTACTTCCCATCATCTTGGGCTGCCCTTGACTCTCGTACGTGGTCAGGTTGCCGGATGGGGAACGTAGGGGAACTGTGTGGGATCAAGCTGTGTAGGAGCATCTCTCACACACATTTGAAGCTCTTCTCCTGTCACCTCCGTTTCCCCTGCCCTGTGGCACTGTGTGCTCTGGGTCCCCTCTTTCCCTGTCTACCTCGCCTCCGGCCCCACAGTGCAGGGAGCACAGGTCATGTGCCAACGCCCCGCCACGGCTGGAATGACACTAAGCTTGCAACAAACCCTCGTTTTATAGGAGCTGTACTCCTTATTGCTTGTAAATTATTAATGAAGCCTTTTATTGGCAAACCACATATAAAGGAGAATTAAATACCATTTATAATGGGAACGGGTGGCAGGCTCTGGGCTTGTGTGTTACTGGGAAGGTTTGGGTGATGCACAAGGGGGTATTTTTCTCCTCTAACTGAGGCCCAACTGCCCAGCCCTCCAGGGGAAGGAGGGAGCACTGCTCTTGCTGTTGTAGGGCAGCAAGAGGTGTGGGGAGAGGACAGGTTGAGCATGCCACAAACCTAGCTGCTTCCCATTTCTGCTTGCTGCCTGTTTTTCAGTCCCTTGCCTCTCCCTAGTGCTGATGTTGGCCGGGTTGCTCTGGGAAGGCCAGGGAAAAGCTCACATGATGTGTCTGGCTGAGGTCCCTAGAGTTTCACACCGCACTGTGCCCTGGTTATCGTGAAGTGACAAGCCAGCTACCGTGTCCTCCTGGGGCAACAGCAAGACTGAGCCCAGCCACACTGCCAGGAAAGTGAGGGTCCTCTTGCCCCTCCAATGGGGTCTGTTCTCACCCTGACATGAGGCTGAGTGTGGGTTCAGACCCTGGCAGAGGTTAGATGGAGGGTTTGGGTAGCAGCAGCCATACTCATCCACCCTATCATAGTCCTGATTCCCAACCAATCACCATTATCAGCCCTCCTATGGGAAAGGGGTGCCAGGATACCGGAGCCACAGAGAGGTGGTGGTTGTAGTGGTAGATGATCTTTCCTGTGGCACACAAGATAAAAATGGAGTCTGTGGCTCTGTAAGGCTCCATGGGGCACGAGGCCACGTAGAGGGCTGAGCTGTCTGCTCCTGGGATCAACGGGAGAAGATGGGCAACCAGCCCCAGAAAGTCAACTCCTCTCAGCGTCCTCCTCGCCCCTGCGATTAGGACACTGCTAGTGCCATGCACTTTTGAAGCTCTCAGCAAAGATTAACTTGCTGATCTTCACGGGTCCCCTGTGAGGTGTTATTTCAGGCTCTAAACCAGTTGCCTGTGTCTTTTACGAGGACGAGAGCGAACAGGGGCGGGGAGGAGGAAAGAGAATGAAAAGATTTTAACCTGCAGTGACTCAAATGTAGAGCAATAGTCCCAGCTCTGCCCTGGAGCAATGCAGCTCTGCTTCTGGGATGGGGGAATTGGTGTAACACATGGCTCCAGATGAAAGCTCCCAAATGACATCCACTCCAGGGATACAGCCGGAGCATCTCGGAGCATCCCGGCACAGCCAGCCCTCTGGGAAAGTGCTTGCCCTGCAGGCAAACAAAGTGGGACTTTTGTTGAGCTGATGAGAAAACAAGTCCCAAAGCAAGCTCCCATCCACCCTGGCATGGATTTGGAGATTAAAGCTTGCATCTTTGTAGGGAAAAAAGGTAGCGCTTGAGTACTTGGGGAAAATGATCCACGTGAGGGCTTGACAACTCCTCCTGCCTGTTCAGGCACTGGGAACCATCCCCAGCCCCCTCCATTTTGGGCAGTCAGGCTGTGCTCCCAGCTTGGCACCTGCTACCATCCCACTCTCCCCAAATAAACAGACGTTCCCCAGCACCTCCCTATGCCATCAGTGTTGTCAGGAGGGAAACCAAGGTTGGTGGGAGGCAGGTGGGCAGTACCCAGCCCTCTTGAGCAGCGGCCGGCACTGCCTGGCCTGCTCCCAGGCCTTCTCTTTATCCCTCTTGTCTCCCCTCAGGCTTTCCAAATCCAGCTTCAACTCGTTCTGGACACGGATGAGAAGAAGGGCAGAGGGCTCTGAGGCAAACATTAATGACCCTTTGCTGCCCCGCGTGCCATAGCCCACCTTTTTTGTGCCTCTGGGGGGGTGGCTGCGTGCTCGGAGGAATGAGTCACAGGTTAGGTAACGGGCAGAACGCAATTAGCAGCCCTGGGCACCAATTACCAGCTGTAACAGCCTTGTGCAAGCCCCTGTAACAAGTCACCCAGAGCAAGGGATCGGCAAGGCAACGCGTGTGTCACCTGGGGACGTGGCCAGCCCTTTCCACGCTGCCCTCCTGCCCCACTGTCACCATGGCGTCTCTGTCCCATGCACCCCCTCAGTGATGGGTCAGCCAGCCCTACCCCGGGGCAGGATTTGGCACCAAATGCCTCCCTCCTGCCCCATCCCTGGCACTCCAGAAGAAAGAGGTGTCTCACAGTGCAAGAAGCAGGCTGTGCTCACCTCTAGCATCGGGCACATTCTGGTTTGTATGTGGTTGGTCCTGACCTGTTCCGCTTCCCGACCCCACGCTCTGCACAAGATAGCATTGAATCATGTTTGTATGTCTTTTGGGGACCTCACTAAGGATCCTCTGCCTGTGTCCCCCTTGCCCTCCCAGATGATCTCCTAGGCCAGGGCTGGGAGGTGCTGCAGGATGCCTTGGAGCCATGGAAGCTGCTTTTACAGCTGCCTGGGGCTGAAGCACTTGGAGAGGTTGATTTCTGGTTCAGGAGCAGCTCCCAGCCAAGGGAGCAATCCCAGTATTTAGTACAGAGGCAGCGGATCAGTCATACCAGCTTCACATCCCTGAGGTAATATAAGGCCTGAAGGTGAATGACTCCCCCCCTGCCCCAAATCAGTGTAAGAAAGCATTGCTATTCAAAGGAATCTAAAAATAAAGCCTGCTGAGACCCTCCAAAGGGATGTGGGAGATGCTCTGGAGATGTTCTTGCTTCAGGGGAAGGCTAGGAGTCTTGGAGACTTGGAGAAATAAATGGGAGGGGGGAGGAGAAGTAGATTCTGTGGTTTCTTCCTTACAAAAGTTGTAGCCAGGGTCAGGGCTGGGGTGCAAGTGTGTCTGTGAAGCCTGGGGAAACTGAGCACACAGCTTTAGCCCCACAGGGACATCTTTCCTGTGTGCCTGGGAAGTGTCTGTGTCCAGACACACAGTGAGAGTGTGGAACAGAGGGTCCCTGATCCCTGCCCTGACCCCCTTTTCTGAGGTGTCATGATCTGACATGTGCATGGGGGGGCCCTTTGCCACATGGAGCCATGTCCCCCCAGCCATTTCCCCTGGGTCTCCATCTTATTACTTTTTTTTTTTTTTTTTTTTTTTTTTCTGTGCTGAGATTGGATGCCCACAGCTTGCAGCTCCCTGAGGAGGCGCGCTGATTTCGGCATCGTATGTGGAGCACTACCATCTCACTGTCCCCACGCTCATTGCACAGGGAGGCTGGGGTGGGGGTGCGGGTATTGTCCCCCTTGGGGCTAGTTGCCTCTCTGTATCCCCCTGGCTGCTTTGTAAAGTGGCCTAGAGGTAGCATGAAGGGGACCTTCATGGTCATCCACCCCATATCCAACAGGACCAACAACAGCATGCAGTGATCTGTGGTGCTGATCCCAAAATTTCCCATCGGTGGTGGTCATTGTCTTGGGAGGGGCTCTCATACCTTCTGAGGGTCTCTGATACCCCCATCCCTGGGGGAAGCCTCCTCTGGGCAGGCCTTGCTCAGTTTTTCTGTGTCATAGCCCCAGCCTGCCCTTCTGGCCTCCTTGGCCCCATTGGCAGCCAGAGGGCTGGGGTGAAGGCGGCACAGGGGAGATGTACAGCCATGCCCAAAGGTGTGGGGTAGTGGTGGTGGGCGGGAAGGAGCTGGAGGTGCCAGTTTGCTGCTCTGTCTGTGAGACTTTCTGGGGTTTTCCATAGAGGAAGAGGACACCCCTTCCTTCCTTGCTTGGGAAAGGGGAAAAGGAAGCAGCATCTTGGGCAGCACAGGAACCACAAGAGAAGAGTTGCTGAGCTCAGCCCTGTTGCAGGGGGTAAGGTGGAATATAAACCCAGTGGTGATGCTGAGCCGTGGACATTGAAAGGGAGGCGGCAGGCCCTCCCTCGCACTCTCTGGTGCTGGTGTACCTGTTTCTGTGAGTGTAGGTGGCTCTGCAGCCACCTTGGCAGCTCACTGTCCTTGGGCATCCCGGGAGGGGATGTGAGATGGGAAAGGGGACAGGATGGTGGCTGGAGGCAGAGGGAAAGGCACCTTCAAGAGTGAGAGGGTCAGGGTTTGGGGAGGTGGGTGTCAGAAGTAGGGGTCAGTCCCTCATTTGAAACTCTGGGGCATGTGGGGAAGGGCAGCAGGGAGCACAGTCCTGCTTTGGCGAGGGAGGGTGGGATTGGAAAGGCAGTGGCAGCAATTCAGAGCCCATGGGAAAAAATCTGGGGCTGGGGGAATTCCTGGGGGAACATCGTTCTTCCTAAGAACAGCATAGGACCCCACACCTTGACTTTGCCCGAGCCCGAAACCGTGTCACCTTCCCCTCCTCCCGCAGGAGCGCAGGGCTGGAGCGTCACAGAGGAGCGGGACGGTTTGTCCTCCCAGATCAGCTGTTTGTCACCTCGGAGATGTCTGTCCCAGCCTGGCGATGCCCCGCTGAGGCGAACCCGCTTGTCAGACCCAGGACTCCCCCCTTCTCCATCCCTCCACCCTCCATCCTCTTCCTCCCCCGGGGCTGGCGCCCCGCCCCGTGCCCGGAGGCGGGACCGGGACCGGGGCCGGGGCCGCGGCCGGGGGTGACCGGGAGGAAGAGTGAGCTGCACGGAGGGAGCAGGTGGAGCAACGACTCCACCGCACGCATGGCACCCGGCCCCTTCCCCGCAGCCCTGCGCCCACCGCTCGCCTTCGCCCCGCAGCCCCTGGCTTGGGTGTGCGGGCTGGCGGCTTCTGAGGAACTGGTGCTTTCAGTCCAGGTTCCCCACCGATGGCTCTGAGCTCCTTCTCCTGCTCCAGCCTGGGACCCTCGGCCTCTCCACCACGAGTAGGGATGCTTGCTTTCATCCTGGCAGGCTATGACAACGACCTGCCAGATGCCTTGGAGTATTTTCCCATCATGCGTCCCCACTTTGCTCGGTCATCGAGCCCTCTTAGTCTGTGAAAATTCCCCTCGCTTTACCAGTTGTCTCTGGGGCTGCTGCCTCTGTGGCTTTCTGGTCTTCACCCACCCTATTCCTTGGCCACATCCTATTCATATCTTGCCCTCAACTTGTCCTGCCCCTTCAGAGGCTTTGAGATGAGTGGACAGCTTCACGTGGAAGTACGGGCAGAGATTGTCCTTGTTCAATAGGATACTGGCTGCAGTGGGAACGATTTGGGAGCCATGGGCCGTCGGCTCATCCGTGGTATCTCTGGAGCAGCAGTCTTCCTTGTCAGCGTGGCTCTCCTCTCCATGCGGCACCGTGGGGCTCAGGAAACAGCTCGGTACCCAGGGCTCAGGGAGGGGATGTCGGAGAAGCCGGAGCAACAGAGCAAGGTGAGCCCAGAGGATGCCACGGGAAGCAGTGGAGGGGGACAGAAGGACCTGCGAGTCCACCCTATGGAGGGACACAGGACCGAGGGAAGCCTGACGCTTGGGGACATTTTCATAGCTGTGAAGACAACCAAGAGGTTTCACCAGAGCAGGATGCAGCTGCTCCTGGACACGTGGATATCCCAGGCAAGAGAGCAGGTGAGCATGTGGATTCAGACTAGAGAGGGGGTGTTTGGTAACAGGGCAGGGACAGGTTGTCTATCGGTGGGGAGGAATAAAGGGCCAAATGAAGGAGAGGATGGGCACTGCAGTCCCACCCAGTACTTTGCCTCGTTTTCCCTAATTCTCACTTCTGTTCTCACTTCTGTTCTGTTTTCCTCTGTGAAAGAGGGATGCTACTCAGCAAAATGTTTCACTGGTAGCTGGTTCACGGGAAAGGCTAGCAGAGAGGATGAAGAGCTTATGTGGGCTCTTCCCATGAAGGCTGGGAGGACGAGTGCTCTTAGCAGGCATCACCTGCCCCTAGCCTAAGCCTGGCTCTTTCTACTTGAGGCAGAGGGGATTTAATTTCCCTTTTTTATTCAATAACATCAGAGGCCTCAGACTGCCTGGGCCACACCAGACTGGGAGCACAGACCATCCTGGGTCTGTATGAAATGGTGATTTTCTACCTCCCAATGCCCTGAGTTTGCTAGGTGTCAAGTGGAGTGGCTGCCCCTGGCCCTCCATCAGGATGCTCACATTCCTCCGGGGCACCCTTCGCCCTGGAACGGTGCAGTGCAGTGGGCAGGAGAGGGGGGCAGGAGAACCTGGAGGACCTCCTGGAGTGCAGGAGGGGTGTTTGCAGCCCTTTTACCCCCCAGCACATCAGCACAATCTGTGCCTTGCCTTCTTGGGCAGATCCCCTCAATGTGCGTGATCTTGAAGTGATGTGTGTGCGTGTGTGGTTTTAAAAATATTTTTTAACTGGGGGTCTGATGTTTTCACCCTTTGCTAAAGCAGAGTTTGGAGAGTTTCCTTCCTGTGAGAGGAACTGATGTGGGGCACCACACTGGGGGTGCTGCACAGACTGGTGTACTAGTAGGCAGAAGTGCTCCCCAGAGCTCGGGTGCTTCTCTCCCTCCCTTGCAGACCACCTCCTCAAGAAAGAAGAAATCCTGCGGCTGCCCCCAAAAAGTGTTGGTTTTTTTTTTTTTTGCCTCTGCTTGTGCGTGACAGATGCCTAGAAGACAAATTCAGGTCTCAGCGAGGAAGGGGGATGGGGGTGGAGGTATTGGGTGGGAGAGTGCTTGAAGCAATGCAGGGTTTTCTGGGTAAGGGTGGTTTTCCACTTCATGGTACTGCAACTGTCTGGTCTGCTGCGGTCGTCACAGGAAGCCGTGTCCTATTTTGAGCATGCTTCCTCTCCTCTCAGCATCTGAGATGCCCTGCTTCCTCCTCCAGATGCACTTCTCCTCTCTGCTTGACCTCAGCTCAGCAGCTCTTTGGAGAAACCAAACCCAACTGCATGGCTGCGCTGGCATTAAGCTATCGTAACTGGGGTTTTTGGAGTGGGTTTTTAAGGAGCAGTCTCATCTTTCCCTCCTCATGCATTTGACAAACAGATGCCTGGCCATTCCACTGATGACACAAATTAAATACTAGCTCCCCAGTTTCTTCTGACCCTTTCTGGCAGGCAAATGATGTCCAAAGTGGGAAGAGGTGTTGAATTTTCCATGCTGCTGCCAGCCCCTGGGAAAGCTTCACAGACTGAGCAGGAGCATAGGAAGGAAGGGTAGAGCGAGAGCATCAGTCATTTTTAAAGTGTTTTTTTCATTGTTATCAATTTTTGTTGCAAGCTCAGTGTTTTCCTTCCCGCTCCACCCCCCGCCCCCAATTTTCCATGTCTTTCTTCTGCTTTTTTGACTAAAATGGCCTCGAGGGCAGGGGAGCGGGGGTGGGGAGGGATGTAAAGAGAAGTACATGAAAGTTAAAAACCTTTTTTTTTTTTTTTTCTTTTAAATGTACTGTTGCTGAAGGGTTTTTTTGGAGGTAGGCGAAAGGGTTAGTTCTGAAAAACTGACAACATAGAAACCTTGCTTAGCAAAAAAAAAAATAGAGCTCTCAATTTGTAAAGGACATTTAATTTAATTGTTGTCCAGGGATAGGGCACTGGATCTCCTGTTATTGAGTCTTTGTGGAAAGGCGTAGGCTTTAAGAGCCGGTCTCAGAGAGATCCAGATCTCAGAAGCCCTGATGTGCAGAGCCTTCCTCCTCCTTGTGCCGACCCGTGGTCTTGCTCTCTTACTCGCCCTTAGCCACGGCTGGAGACCGATTCAGTGGGTCCTTCTCTGCAGGCAGCTGGTAGGGGAATTTCAGCAGCTGGCCGTGCTGCTGATGCCAAGGCTGGTTTCAGAGCTGATTACCTGTGTGGTGCCCTCCCGGAGGAAGCAACCCAGACCTCACAGGTCAGGCTTGGGTGACTGTAACAGGAGGCAAGAACAGCTGTGGGTTTTATGGCTAGGACAGACTGTACTGGAGCCAAATTAAAAGTACTTTATGTTGGACTCTGTTGTGGTAGGCAATAAGAGAGAGAGAGACATTTTCCCTGAAAGTGTTCTGTTTAAACAGAAGAGAAGATATGCCACTGGTGGGAGATGGGGACGGGGAAGTGTGAGGTGGGTACACTTCATTGGACCGTGCTTTGCCTCTTGAGAACAGATCCATGACAAACTTTTCACTGGAGCTTGATGTGGAAGTAATTTCAGCGAAAGGCCTTTTCCTCAGAAAACTTTTAATCTAAACAGTAGTGTCAGTTTTGGTGATTGTTTATGCTGGACAGCATCTTGGAGTGGCTTACATTCTTGACCTCAGTAGTTTTGATGGAGATAAGTCTAAGTTTCTGGTCTGAAATCGCATTTTGTTTGGTAATACAAACTAATTCTGGCACCTCCCCTCCTTTCAGAAAGCCAGACATCCCACTGATTGAAATTAAACCTTTGAATGACCCATCCTGAACTGGCTGTCCCATTTTCAGTGTTGTAAACACACTGTAGATTTTGAATCTGTTCTCCAGGCAGGACACAACAATACCCCTGCTGGGGTGTTTGCATTTTGGAGGGTTTTTTTTTCCCCAGAGGAGGGATGCTTTAGAAACCTGGGAGATGAATGTGGCCCTGGATTGTCAGATTCCATATCTTTATTCCCTCTTCCTATTTTTTTCTTGCTAGACTACTTTCCCAATTTGGGGTGAGGAGGTCTCAAAGTCTAGTGTTTATCCATTGCATGGACACTTACGTTCATGGAGAGCCACCACACAGAGCCGTTTGTCACCAGTGGCTCCATATCACTGCTTGCACCGTCATCCAGCAGACATCCTTTCCCACCCAGCCATCTTCTCCACTCCAGAATGGAGGGATGCTTTCCACACTGCATCCCTCTTCAGGCCTGGATTGTCTGCCCCGCAGTAGCATTGACAGCTATCCTCACCCAGTCTCAGTGTGCTGAGGTACCATGATGGGAGAACCTGCATGGCCCCGTAGATGGTCTGGTGGAGAACAGGAGGGTGGATATGATGGACAGGCTGCTCCTGTCTACCTCATTTGCCTGCAGGGACACAAGTAACACCAGGTGTTCCTCTGCTTGCATGTCCTCAGCAGGGACAGTTGGTCTAAGGTAGCCAGAGAGACCTTCTGAATCTCTTCCAGATTCCACTAGTATGGACAACAGTGGCTGGTGTCTCCTTGAGAAAGACTGCGTAACTGGGCCAAATGGTCTCCAGGCAGGTTTTTAGCCGAGGCCTTTCTCTTTCTCTCCCGTCCCAGCCATCACATGTGGCTTTGCTGAGGGACACATGGTGGCAGTCACTTGCATGTCAGCAGCAGCTGCTCTTCCAGGGGTGTGAGGGATGGGGAGATGAGGGTGCAGGCAGGCGCCTGCGCTGTTGTGATCTCCTTCAGGACAGAGCCATACTCCAGCATCTCTGGAGTACTGTAGCCAGGTGTACCATGGAGATCAGAATTTGGGAGAGCTACAGAAATCAGATTTGCCTAGAGTGCAGACTGATAGCCCCCTTTTCCCTGTTGTTTTGGACAGTGTGGTGTTCCCTGTGGTGACAACGTTCCTTCATCCTTGGGTTCCCACAGGAATATGTTGGGTGTCTGCAAAAAACGTTTCCCATCTTGCATCAAGAGGAAAATGGGAACCTTGGAATATTTTCACAAGTAGAAAATCTGGGAAAAGATGCAGTTTTCTATTTTGAGTCAATGGGATATGATGTTTATTAGACACATGATTCCTAGTCAGTTTTTTATCGGTAAGCAAGTGATTTCCAGCAACAAGGTTTCTGTTTTTTTTTTTTTTTTTAAATGTCAGAAAGTTTCAACATTTTCAGAATTGTTTTTCTTAAGATGAAGTATTTGTCATAGTGGAAATTTCTGGCTCTGACATGCTGGCAAGGGAAATCCCGTGCCACTGACAATCCCTGACTTGCCTGAAGGTTGTGACGTGGTCCCCTGACCCAGAGCGACTGCTTTACCTGAGACTTAGCTAATTGTCTCTTGTCCCATGCTCACCTTGAAAGTGGTTTTAACTAAGAGACTTTACCGGTTGGGTGGGGTAGGAATGCCTGCATGGTCTGTTGCCGCAGCTCAGCTGGTGGAGGGTAATTCGCCAGGTGGCTGTAGCACATACATCTGAGATCATGAAACAATCCTGCTGTCTCTGCTCAAACCAGGTGGTTTCTGAGGGTCTTTCATTGCCTTCTTTTCATGTGTGGAACATTTCTCTTGCCACGTCCTCCTGATGGGGGCATATCTCCCAAATGCTGGGTGGGTATGGGGAGACGTAGAGACTCTTGTCTCCTTGTCAGAGCCTTTGGGAGCAATGACAGCTCCTGAAGCTATTGTCTGCCTGCCTCGACCCTTTTGTCCCTGCCCAGGTGCTGTGTTTAACCAGCCTGTGGGCAGCTGGTGGAGAGACTGTTTACGGCTCGCGACTCCTTTTTGATTTCATGAAAGCTCATTTTCTGCCTGAGGAAAGCTTTTCTCCACCAGCCCTGATCCCTGCCTGGCCCTGAAGAGGGGGAGATGTGCCATATAATGGCAGCGAGGGGGATTAGAGAGGCCTGGGCGTGGAGGAAAAGGAGGAGGAGGAGGGAAGCGGCAGGGGACTGTGCACACTTAACACACAAACAGATGTTTTCCTTTTAATCTGAGCATCATTCAACCATGGTGCTTTCATTTTCCTACCACTGACACTGAAGCCAGGGCTCACTCTGTGTCACGGGTTCCCGTCTCCTTGTTCCAAAGGCAGTGGGTGGGGGGAAATGAAGCCACACAAGTGTTGATGATTGTGCCATGCAGGAAGGGAGAGTGTGGCCATCCCTCTGCTCAACTGCTGCCTGGGAGGGGGGCATGGCAGCAGAGGATGAAGTGGGGTAACCATGGTGAGTGTGTCCACCTGTGGGGAGAGAGGAGTGGGTGGCCAGGAGCAACACCAGCTCCAGCCATGAGAGTAACCTCCTTTCCTTGTTTCCCCAGACCTACGTCTTCACAGATGAAGAAGACAATGCCATGAAAAGGAGAATAGGTACTGACCTATTCTATAACACCACCTCCGACCCCACCGCCTTGAGTTTCTGAACTGCCATGGCCTTGGGAAGGGGTCCAGTGTGAAGGCTGGCTCTCCTACGCCAGCGCTGCCTCTTGAAGCACACCCCTCGCCATGTCCCCTGGGAGGACCCCAAGCTGCAGCAGTGATGGTTTGGTTTAGCTGGTTTACCCCAGTGTATGCAGCCAACTGGAGGCAGCGTGCTGTCTACCTTAAAGCATCCATGGGTGGAAGCAGCACATAAGAGAGCCCTTCTGTCCCTGCACCCTGGCTGGCAGTGGGCAGGGTGTAAGTGTGGTTGGCAGGTGTCCTAGTCTTGGCCAAGATGCTTGGCTTTCTCCAGGTTTCATCTCCTGGTAGAGGGAAGGATGGAGCCCACGTCACTGCGAGCTCGGATGCCTGTTTGGGGGGACCATGAGGTGGTTGGCTGTGAACAAACCCCTTCCCTCCTGCCTAGAGGTTCTCGCCATGACTGTGCGAAGTGGGCTGGCCCTGAGCCACAGCTTTCTCTCTCCCGGCAGGTGACCACGTGATCTTCACCAACTGCTCTGCCGAGCACAGCCACCTGGCCCTCTCCTGCAAGATGGCTGCTGAGTTCGATGCCTTCCTGGACAGTGGCCGGAGGTGAGGCAGGGCTCCTGCAAGGGGGACCCCTGAGAGCGAGAGGCACTCTCCTTACCACAAACCTCTTCTGTCTTTGTTCCCATCTCCCCGCAGCTGGTTTTGCCATCTGGATGATGACAACTACTTGAACCCTCGGGCCCTCCTGAAGCTCTTGTCCTCCTACTCTGTGACGTGGGATGTTTACCTGGGGAAACCCAGCCTGAACCGACCCATCCGGGCCTCCGAAACACTGCCGAACAACCAGACGGTACAGCCCGTGGTGGTGGTGCGGGGGCCAATGGGTTGTTTTTAGTGCTGTGGCTTATTGGCCATAGATATACCCCAAGGAGAGAAAGGGAATAAGAGCAATAGGCAACAGCTGAAAACTCCTCAGTCTTGTCTGAACATGGTTGTAGATGTTGACTGAGTCCAATGCACCTAGGGGAAGAGTCCCACGTTGATGCTGTGCCTTTGGGTACCTCTGTACCGGGAGATAAACCTGCCGTAGGCAGCCCACCTACTGCTGCCAGCAGGAACTTGGCCACTCCAAATATGAGGAGGTCAAAATCCATGCTGTACTGCTGGCAAGTCCTTCTGGGCAGTAGTCATGGACCTGGGGTGACCATAGGCCTGTGTTTATCCCGGCATCAAAGCTGAGTTTCCAGCATTCCCATCTCTTGGGCTATGGTATTGTCTGAGCCTCTGCCATTGATTTTCTTTGCTATTTCTCTCCAGAAATCTGTGCGCTTCTGGTTTGCCACGGGAGGGGCTGGGTTCTGCATCAGCCGCAAGCTGGCAAGCAAGATGGTGCCGTGGGCCAGGTGAGCTGTGGAGATGGTGACTATGGGAGCATTTGGGGATGAGGAACATGGCCGTGCATTAATTCCTGGCAGTGTCAGATCTGGATTTGTGTGTGTGGTGTTTGCAAGGGTGCAGAATGCTACATGCTACACATCTGCAAGCACGTGGGACTGGAGAAGGATGTAGTGAGTGGATCTAGCACCTGCTTAAAAAGAAGCATATTAGCAAACATAATCATGGAATGACAAACTCCACCTTCCCCAACTCCTTTCAGCTCTTGGTTGCTCCCCCACGCTCCTTCCCATCCCTTTCAGCTTCCTCTGACTCTTTTCCTAAGTGCTTTCCCTGTCTGCTTATCTCCTTTCCCCTCTTTCCAACCTCCTGTACCCACCTCCTGAGCTAATTCCCCATTCCCCCACCCCAAATCCTCTTCAGCTTCTTAAAGTTTCTGCTGTCATTTCCTCAGCTTGGTGCATGGAGAACAGAGGTAGGGCCCGGGGACTTGTGTTAGCTCAGCCTACACCAAGGTGATGTTCTCCAGGATGTCCTAGGTTATATCACAGGCTATATGCACATTGCTATAGGCAATGGCCGTGCCAGCCTTAGCTGGATCTGTGCATACCCAGAAAGACAGACCTGATCCACGCCAGGTGGCTGGTTTAGCTGAAGCCCATGATATGTATTTTATGGTAGACCCAGACAGGAGGATGATCTGTGATCTAGCGTAAAATGAAAGTGGCTTGGATAGATAACACCTAACCTGACATAAAGTCTGCCACTACTGTGTTAAAATGCTTAAAACACATTTAAACTAGCTGAGTGGACAGTCCTTCATGCTGTGTGGCTGCTTCCAGTTGCAGGAGCCTTAAAATTGGGTTTAGCCTGTGGTCAAAGGATGGCCAAGTGTGTGGTGTTACATTACAGTGGAGCCATGGATGGCTTACTCAAGCTGCACAAGGCTGGCGTGTTTCTTTTTCCTCCTGATCCTGGCCATGTGGTCCCACTGTTTCTCTTGTGCTGGCTTGTCTGATCCCTCAGAGACTCAGGGCAGCTCATCAAACAGCTGGAAAAGTGTCTCGGCAAAGTCTGCCAGCTCTATGCGTCAGCTTGCTCAGGAGCTGGATGCGTATCAAGGACAGCACCCGACATTGGTGGGACAGCATGGCTGGGAGTGGTCAAAGAACAAACACATTCTCAGATGTTTGCAGGTGGACCTCAGGGATTTCTTGCCTAGTTCCAAGATTTACTCCGTTTTTCAGTTAAGCCCTTCATTTATCTCCCACCCAAACAGATTCCTCTATCCCGCCCTACCCTTTTCCTAACCCATGCAGCCCTACTCTCTTCAGTGGCAGGAACTTCCTGAGCACTTCAGAGCTCATTCGTCTGCCGGACGACTGCACCGTGGGTTATATCATTGAGTGCAAACTCGGCGGGCAGCTGTTGCCCAATGCACTCTTCCACTCCCACCTGGAGAACCTGCAGCTCATCCCCCCGTCTCAGCTCACGCAGCAGGTGAGAAGGGGAAATGGAGCAAGAGGGAGGTGTGTGAGGAGGGAGAAGCAGAGAGGAGCTTATAGGCACATTGTTCCATTGGTGGCACTGATGTGGACTGAATCAATAGTCTGTTCTTTTGGGGAGGCTTTCCTGGCAAACACTCTGTTGAAACAAGGAACTGATGTTATCTTCAGCACAGATGCCGCTGGGGTCAACGGTGGGGAGCATACGTATGGGGGAGCGAGGACCGAGGGCATCCCTGGGGAAACGTGGCACAAGGACAAGCAGAAATGGTGATTGATTGGGGAAGGGGCTTTGACATGGCACCATGTCTGCCTTGTGTGGAATAATAACAAGGGGTCTAGGGGGCTTGGAGAGGCAAAGGACTAGCATGGTGGACCATCATGGGAAGGAAGACAGGAGAGATATGGAAGGCAGAGGCCAAGCCAGCAAAGAAGGAACCAGAATAGGAGCATTTGTTGCCCAAAGCAAGTTCCTTGCTCCTGAACTCACCTCATTCTCTCTGCTGCTTTCTCACCATCCCTCTTTGCAGGTCACCCTTAGCTACGGTGTCTTTGAGAACAAGCTCAATGTTATTGAACTCAGTGGCCCCTTCTCACCTCAAGAGGATCCCTCAAGGTACAGAGCATGAGTGCTCTGGGTGTTGCTGCGGTGTGAGCCCTCAGACAATAGGCTGGGAGGGGAAGGCAGCCAAATGAGGTGCAGGAGATGTAGACTGAGGGACAGAAACCTTACAGTAACATGGCTTATTGTGAGAGGAAGAACATCAGCATCAGACTGTTTGTGAACGCTTACAAACTTTGCAAACCTTTTATTTGGACAATTCCTGAGCCAAAAGTATTGCCATTTATTTCACATTTTGAAACTGAACAAGCTAACCTTTTACCTCTGGGAAACGTTCTTTTAAACTCAGGAAAGGAAATTCTACTTGCTTTTTCATTTTTTTTTTTTTATTTTGCTGAGAAAACTGAAGGGAAAAAAGAAAAAGGTTCACTTCAGGCTGACTGCAAACAAAAGTGTTCTTTGATTTACCTTCTTTACTTTGAGTGAAAAAAACTAAAGTTGTTATTTGCAGAGCATGGTTAGGAAGCTCCTGGCTGGAGATAGCAGGGGTGGGAAGCAGTTAGGCAACAAAAAGAGCATCAGCAGAACCATGTAGCTGGGGCTAGTGCAGTGCCCATCTTCCTGCCTGTGATCAGGGTGAGCCATGAGTTTGGGCTACATGGGCTGGAGCTGGATTCAGGTGTTGGAGGGAGGCTTGGCTACGTAGCTTTGCTGAGGAAAAGCATCTTCAGGTGAACAACCCGTCCTGGAGCTCTGTAGTGCAGGGTGGGTGCCTGATGTGGGATGGGGCAGGAGGGAGAGGTCTTCCATTCTCCAGCTGTGCGCTGGTGTAAAAA
The DNA here is from genome assembly GCF_036417535.1 of Chlamydotis macqueenii. Taxonomy (NCBI): domain Eukaryota; kingdom Metazoa; phylum Chordata; class Aves; order Otidiformes; family Otididae; genus Chlamydotis; species Chlamydotis macqueenii. The sequence goes on from NC_141556.1 coordinate 57,158,346, forward strand.
CTGTCACCTGACCTTGCTTTGCTCTCTCCCCAGCAGGTTTCGATCACTCCACTGTCATCTCTATCCCAACACCTCCTGGTGTCTGCAGGTTGTTGGCTGGTGATGCCTGAGCCTCAGCTACAGTGGGTCCTGGTGACACCCATTCACCTTGTGCATGTAGGGGGTGGGATGCTGAAGAAGCTTGATACTCTCCGTTTCCCCTTTTCTATGGTGGTCTTGGGGCTATGTGATGGCTTTTTTGGTCCTTGCTGAATACTGATGACACAGGACAAGAGAAAAGATCTGTGCCAAAGATGGATAACATGGATGGGCTTCACATCTGTGCTGGGATACATGCAAGGGATGGGAGCAATATGCCTTCCGGAGCAGATCAAGGACTGGATGGTGACTGCTGCTCATCTGGGTAGAGATGGGAACCTGCTGCTGCTCCTTGCTGTGGATTCATCTTGCTGGGCGAGAAGGGCCCTGGGTATGGGTAACCAGTGCCCAGCCAAGGGTGGCTGATAGTGTGTCACGGCTCCAGCCTCTCTGAGCAGATCCTCTTCCTCCATATCTGCTTGTGCTTTCCCCACCGCCCACTCTTCCCAGCCACAGACTCTTGTCTGAGTCTCCGGGTAGTCAAGGTCTATAGAAATGGAAAATGTGACTGTTTCTGTGCTGAATGAGTACTGGAAAAGCGTCTTCCTTGCTCAGCAGAGGGGAGATGGGCAGGAAGTACAAAGAATCAGGGATTCCCCGCTCTGTTGGGACAAAGGAGAGGGTGTGGGGTGGGGGAGCCAGGAGGAGACAGACTGAGATGAGGCTAGTTCCTGCATTGAACACTGAAGTCTTGATCTTGTATGGCCCTGCATTATTTCTCTCTTTTTACCTTCTTGATATGGGGTCAGGATAATCTCTTGCTCTAATTGCCAACCTGTCATCTGAGATTAGACTCCAACTCCTACCTGTGAGAAAGAAGACAAAGGATTAGAACTGGCTGAAAAGGAGGAGAAAGGAAGAGATGGAAAAGGAGCACTCAGGAGCGGATTAGAAGTTACAGCTTTATAATCTTCTCTGTGCCCTGACCAAAAAAAAAATTAAGTCAAAAGCAAGTCAAAGAGCTTTTTATCTCTGCGTTTCTTTCCTCCAGATACTGAGAGCAACTTTCTGCCTTCCTGCAGTCCCTGCTGAGCACAACAGGGGGAAGGAGCAGGCCCAAATAGGTTACGAGCTTTCCGTCACGTTTGTGGAGAGCTCTTTTCTCAGTACAGAGCCTGGCATGAAAGCCGGGCAATTCTACTTGCTGGGGAATGGACCTCAGCACCATTTTGTCCTCGTACACACAGTTAAATGGCTGGGGGAGAGCGTTGCAGGGAAAGCTGGAAGGCAAAGAGGCTGTTTTAAATGGCAGGTGGTGCCACAAACAGGTATTTCTCTTTAAAGAGCCGTTCAAAACACACTGCTGGGACCTGTGAAAGATTCCTGTAATCCCCAGATGAAAGGACAAATGCCCTTTCTCCAAAGAGCTGCTTAGCTTTGATGCTGCTGATGTGACTAAGCCTGCTGCTGGTGGGCTGGGATAGTCAAGAACAACTATCACTGCACCTCTACCATTTTCAAAACTGGCCACCCTGTCGCCTCCTCCCCCTCGACCCCCAAGCACCAGCATCTCCTACAGAGCACACATGAGGTTTAAAGGAAAGGTGTTGGAAAGAGCTTCCACCTCTGCAAAGGGGGATCTAGAAATGAATGAATACTTTAATTTCTGGAGAAGCAGAAAGCAGGAGCCTGTAGAACTGTTTTCCAGCCTGGTCATTTTTTTTTTACCAGCTTGTGAAGCGGCAGAGAGTCCTGCTTTCTTCTCTTGCACAACATGCCTCTGTACTGGAAATTCATCCTGAGCAGGGACTGGGACTAGCTAAAGCAAATGACCATTCCTTGAGTCATGCGAAGCACTCGGCTCACACAGCTATGTGAACCTAGGAGCCATGCGACTTGAAACAGAGACACTCCACTATTGGAAGGCAGGGGCAGTGGAAAGAAGTCCTGCCCCACAGGGCAAGTGATTTGGTTTGAACTTAAACAGAAGATGAAAAATGCTTCAGTGAGAAGTGAGTCTTCAAGAGAAATCTAAACTCCCTGGATATCTTCTTTTTTTCCCATTCAAATTCCCAGCTGCTGTTGTTAGTTGAGTCTTTGTGTTAAAAAGCCAGTCCTATCTGTAGATGTCCTGGTGACAGTCAAAGCAAAATGCGATCCATGTGCCTGGTGAAGGAGAAGAAACTGGTGGAGCGGACTCCCTTCCCCGGGGAAAAGCAAGGCACAAACACTGGAAGCCCACTTTGGATCCTGGCCTCAGCTGATCTGAACTGGCCTGGTGCCTTTTGCATGGCTGAAAATTCAATGGGTTGAGTCCTTGAGTCGCTGCGTGGGGACTGGTTTAAGACTGGGCTTCATTGCTGGAGCAGTTAAGTGCAATTTCTGTGGAAAATGTCTTGTCTCATAAGGAAACTGAGAACAGATGAGAAGATGTCTGAGGCAGAGCATCTCTTGGGCTGTGGAGAAACAAATGACAGAAAAGTCTCGTTATGCCTGTGACGACAATGCACTGGAAAGAAAATAGATTCTCGGTGTCGACAAAAGAAACCAGGTTTTCTCTAAGAACAGAGAGACAGCTTAAGGGGACATTCACCACATGAAATCTGATCAACGTTAAAACCTGAGTTAAAATTAGTTTCAGGAATGGTTCCTGCCCCTGGGGCTTGCTGTCAGATGTTGTGGTTTTACAGTCTCATTTTTCTAGTTTATTAAAATGTTTAGCTGCTTGGGAAGATGAGAAACAATCTCACGTGAAACTTTTCAGAGGACTGCCTTTTTTTATTCGCCTTCATGATTTTCTGATTTAACTGTTAAAGTTTTTGGCAAGGTTCCACTGGGTCTATTAAAATTTTTTTCTTTGTCTTTTTCTTTTTTTATATTGTTCGCTCTCCTTCCCTCCCTCTCTCACACTCCCTTTTCTTGTTGCTGGGAAAAAAAACCTATCCCAGGGATGAAGATGTGGCCTTTTTATTTTACTGGGAAAAGTTGAGTCAAAGGTGTTGGCATGACCCTACTGTTGTACAACATTAAGTGTAGTTCAAGGTTTCAAGTGCAGAGACCTCCGCCTGCCCAACACCATAGCAACCAACGCTATTAATGATGTTTAAGCTGTATACTGAAGATTCAGAAAAAGGAGGAGGGGAAAAAAAGCAGTTACAGTATTTGAAATGTAAAGTATTATGTGAGGCTTTCATGTTAACAATATCCTTTCTTCACTTTCCCCTTAGCTGTGAAGAACTTGTATAAGGAAACCCCTATTTGACAGTGCAAAAAAATGCTAATGACTATGCTTTCTTTAGGGGGAAAAGAGAAGTTAGTTGAAATAGGTGGGAAACTGCAGTTGTTACTAAAGGCTTGAAGGGGAGAGAGAAGAATAGCAATGCTAGACAATGCTTCTGTCCCTGGTGCCAACTCCTCTTAACAACTGTGCTGCCGAAGAAAAACAGATTTCTAAGCCACTGTGGGATTCACCCGACTTGTACTCATATCACAGCCTTCAGCTCTCTCCCAGGCCTCTTGCTAAAGATGCAACATTCAAAAGATGAGCAGTTTATTAAACAGAAGCTAAAAGGTGAGAAATAGGAACAAGAAGAAAGGAGATTGGAAGGAAAGAAACCACCAAGCAGGGTCTTGGAGGAGAGCAGGGGAATTTAAGCTGTGCATTGAAACTGCTGTTTGGGAGCTGCCCAGCAGTAGTGGGAAAGGAGGTGTTGCCTGCACTCCCAGCTCTGGATGTTTTTGTGATCAGGACAATTGTAGCCCACCAGTGCCAGAGGGGTTGCCAGCCTGTAAGTCAGAGTTCACCTTGGAAGAGGTGAGATCAACTTGGTTGGCTGTGAACCTCTTTTTTTTTTTTTTTAAATTTTAATAACACTCCAGAGATGTGGATGTGTTTTCATCTGACAGTTATACTCAATTCCTTACAGCAGATTTGGCCTCTTAATTTCGAGGCTTCCTCTGCCCTTGCTTACAATACAGGCTCTTCAGACAGTCCAGGGGTGGGATCAGCAGCTCTTGCCATTCATTTATTTAATTTATTTTGTCTTCAGTCCCTGAAAATCCCTTCAAGACAGCTGGCTTGCCCTTTTGCACTATTGGCCACCAGGGCTGTACAAACCTGAGCAGGCTTTTGGGTGGATGCAATGGTGAAGGAGAGTGACTGACTCCTCCGTTTGGTTAACTGCATAGGCAGAGAGAGGCATGGAGCATCCTTATGTTCTTCCTCAAGGTACCTGCTAGCAGCTGGTGCCAGAGATGGAATCTTATACTAACTAGGACTTTCTTCTGTCCCAAATACCGCTGGGCTTATGGCTACCCTGAAGAGGATGCGTTGCCATAGGCATAAGCAAGGGCAGGAAGAAGAGCAGCATCACAAATGTACACATAACTGTGTCTGTTTTTACCAGCTGATGCAGGAATTTTTCCTCTAGACTTTCTGCCCAATTACCTGAGAGGTTAAAGGAGTGCAATTCTGAGCTGGTGTTGCTAGCTGGCATTGCCTTTTTAAGGCTATTTCTTGATAGCCTGAGATTTTTGTCACTCCCTGTTTGATCCAGCTTGGACTCCAAGAAAGCTGGGAACTCCTCTCTCTCCCTGTTTGACCTATATGTAATTAATTACAGACCCCGAGAATGGGCTCCTTGCCTATCTCTCATGTTTAAATTGCCTTCCAGGATTTCCAAGGCTAAGGAGCCTCTTCAGATGTTACATCTGACTGTGCCTCAGTCAAGGCTCCCTTGGTTTTGCTGGGAGTTGCATCTGATTCATAGTGAACTTTGAGAACAAATTAAACTGAGTGCTTTGTGCATGGATTTGCTGGCCCTGACCCTTCTGCCACTGCTTGAGAAGAAGACAGTGTTGATTTTAGCAACGTAAGAAATGGTACAACCAAACAGGGCAATTGGGTGAGGAGAGATGCTGCTATTCTGAACGCCTGCTTTCCCCATCCCACCTCTGGAAGTGGGGCACAGAGAGAAACTGCAGCTGGTGCCTTTGGCCACAGTGTACCAGGTGGAGGATATGACGTGAAATATCCAGCATATTGCACTGACAGAGAATCCAGCAGCCCTAGTTGTGAGCCAAGGCTTGCTTGTGCTTGGTGCTGGACAGAGAGAAAAATGGTGCCTACCTCAAAGCACTTAGAAGCAGAGACAGGGTGGGGAAGGAAGGGAGGGCTTACAGGAGCAATGGGGCAGTATTGTCACACCTAAGGAGGGGCAAGAGGATGGTCCTTGGTATAGCGAGGGGAAGGGTTAAGGAGCAAAGATCCCTCTCCACCCAGAAATACCATGAAGCAACAGATCTGAAGGACGATTGATAGGAGCACATGGGAAGGGAGATGTGAAGGATGAAGAAAGTGGTTTAGATAAGAAAGAACCAGAACAAAATCTACATCCTCTTTATGACTGTGTTGGCAACTGTTCAATGCTGGCCTGAGGACTGGTACCTTGGGGCTTAGGGGTTCAACAAAAAGAGGCAAAAGTTGGAAAGGAAAAGGCAAAGACTGCCTTCCTTTACTCACACACTCAATGCTCACCTGTGGCTTCTCACTCATGGCTACCCCAGTAGCATAGGAGGAGATGTGGGGCCTGGAAAGAGCATCAACCTGTACTCTGTGCTGTGTGTCTTCTGTGTGGGGAGACCACACGTAGTGGCTTTCATGAGCACTCAGGCAAGCAGCAGACTGGGGCAATGAGCAGGATGGATGTGCGGAAAAAACTCTGCCCCTTCCTCACTACTTCATCTTCCTCACATTACCATCAGCTTTGACTGGAGCAAGGCTAACTGTAGAAGCTGGCTGAGCTCTCTCTGCTTGTGATGGTGTTTCTTCCAGTGTGTAGGGGAGAATGCTCCTCTCCGGGCTCTCAGACAGGCCTGTTTCCCAAAGGCATGGTGTGGGGTGCAGACAGACAAGGTCTCGGTGCAGCTGGTAGGGAGAGCAGGGCCCCTCCATAGCCCCCTCCCTTTCCCCTAGCATGCAGCTAGTGTTGGACGGTGTCTGTTTTTAGAAAAAGTCGCAGAATCAACAGCTGAGCTGATTTTCCAAAGGGACATATAAAACAAACAGCCTGCCATCTGCTCTATTGTCCTGGAATAGCGGCTTGGAGGGTGAGGGAGAGGGAAGGAAGAGAATGAGGGGAATGAGAAATGGAGGTGGAGGGAGAGGGTGGGAAGGAGGGAGAGTGGAAGAGAGGAAAAGGCAGAAAGGGGAGGCAGGGAAGTCATAGAGGGGGGAGAGGAGGGTGAAAGTGGAGGCTGAGGGGAGAGATAGAGAAGGAGGTAAAGAAAAAGGGGCGCTGTATGAAAGTGAGGACGTGGTGAGGGGAGAAGAGAGCGACAGGTGTGGAGGCAAGCAAGGCTTGCTTGGGATCACCCTGGCTGGATCCCTGTCAGTGCCGTGAGCCACACGGTCAGGCACCTCCAGCACCGCTGTCCTTGCTGAGCCAGAGCCTCGCTGCAAAAGAAACAAACCGTATTTGGTGGCCTGGATAATCACTCCCCTTCCACCCACACAGCCCTGCCTGCTCGCCTGCTGTACACCCCTCCCTCCGTGCTAGCTTTTATTGAGTGCTGCAGGGCAGGGATTGAACTCCAGGTTTGGCAGCAGAGTAAATAACAGCAACATTGGCCTCTCCAGCCCGGGAGGGAGGAGGGCTGGTTTTAATCAAAGGTAAATAACAGTCGGTATTCTCTGACCCTTAATCCAATTTCCTAGAACTGGAGAATAATGTTCCAACTTAGACACGTGGTGCTGGCCCACAGGAGAGGGATGGCTACTCAGCCAGCCAGCTGCTGGGCACAGCACAGCCAAGGAGGGCAGAACTGGGGGAGATGCCACAAGGCAGGTGGTTCATCCTGGCTGGCCTGAGACTATGCTGTTCTCTTCTAACTCTTTCTGGTGCATCTTCCTTGCTTCAATCATCCCGGAAGATGGGGCTGGCTTGCTGGCAGGCAGCACATCCCCATGAAAAGTGGTCCCAGTTGATTAAAGGCTCCCTAATTTACTCTGTTGTCAGGAGAGTTGGGGCCCAGCTGATGCCCTGCATCTGCATCCCTGAAGGGCATTTTTGCCTTTCCTGGTGACCTGGAGAATGGTGATTATGAAGCTGTGCTTGCTCTCATACAGCTGTGGCAGGAATCACTATGTGTTCCTGCTACAAGGCAAGTGTAAGCAAGATTTCAAGGTTGGAAAGAAATGTTTGTGCTGTTATTAGTCGGGTAACACAAGAGTCTGCATGACTGGAGAGTTTGCACTCTGACTTGGTCACCTATTATAATCACAAGTAGTTAAGGAGGTGGTGTTAATCAAGCTATCGGGAGGTTATCTAGTACAGCAACAGGGCCAGCCACCTTACACCCCTTCTGTCAGATGTTTTTCCAATGGCTCTTAAAACACGTTGTTCCAATCCAGACTATTTGCATCAGATTGGAACATCAGGTTGCTGGTAATAAAGCACTGGTACCAGGATAATCTTTGAAAGACAGTTTTTTTCTGCAGCTCAGTGCTAACAGCAAATTGTAGCTGCCCCTGCAGCAACTTTGTCAGGCTCTCGGGCACTGCTTTCTCCTCTGCAGGGCACATGATTTGCAATTCTGGAATAAAAATGGCCTGGTGAGGCTAGGATATGTTTAGAAAGAGGCAGAGACAGGTACTAGAGCTGGAGACAGAGGAGGCCAGCTCCTTTTCAGCCCTTTCATCTTGCAAAATGATCTGGCAGTCCAAGTAGGAGCTTGAGCTGCTGTGGAGACAGAGCACTGTCCACCCTGTGGGTGGACAATGGTTTTTAAGACCACTTTTCAGACTAAGCCTTCTGTAAGCCTCAAGGCCATGGAGAGAACTCTTCTCACCAAAAGTTCCATGGTGGCAAATGTGGTCCAACACACACAGTACTTGTGTGACTGCCAATTCCTGGTCATACAATCTGAACAGATCAAGTGCAGATGGGACAGCAGAGTCCCTCCTCCCATCTCAGTCTCTTCTCTTCCAGCGTGGATGCTGACAGCCTGGGATCCAGCAGCAATGGGGACAGAAAGCACCCAGACACATGCAGGGCAACACAGGCTAGGAGTACTGAGAGCCTAGCCTGAGGAGGAGTGAGGTCTGTCCTGCACAGAGAGGCTAAGAGGATGGCTGATCCTTACCATGACCTATCCAGACGGGTCAGAAATGCAGCTCTGGAGATGCTTGCTGTCCATTCAGGTCCCCAGCCATGGGTACACATTGACTACCAGTCATCCATTCCTGCCCTTAGGGAGTCCAGCCCCACTGCTGAAGTCATTTGCGGGAGAGAGGAAGGGGAAAAATATCTTCTGCATCTAACTGATGATGTGTTTCTTTTTCCTCTGCTCAGCTCACTGCTTTTGTAACTGCTTGAAGTCCGCAGCGTTGGCCCAGCTCCCTGTGCCGGGAAGGGGGCAGCGGGAGGAGTGGGGCCGTGGGGCCGGGAGGCGGTGGGCGATGCTCAGCACCCTGGACAGCGACGGAACCGCCGCGCCCCTGCCGCGCCGTGCCTGGCCCTGCCTTGCCTCCATCCGCCTTCCCCTGCCTCCATCTGCCTTCCCCTGCCTCCCTTTGCCTTCCCCTGCCTCCCTTTGCCTTCCCCTGCCTCCATCTGCCTTTCCCTGCCTCCCTTTGCCTTCCCCTGCCTCCCTTTGCCTTCCCCTGCCTCCCTTTGCCTTCTCCTGCCTTTCTTTACTTCCCCCTCCCTCTCCTTGCCTTCCCCTCCCTTGCCTCCTCTTGTCTTCCTCTGCCTTGTCTTGTCTTTCTTTCCCTCGCCTTCCTTTTGTCTTGGTCCAGGCTGGCGGGCAGCCTCCTGGTATGGCACGACCCTGTTTTGGCTTGCAACCTGCACCAGCCCCTTTTTCTGCTCTTGCCTAAGAACAAATACACAGCACTGTGGCTCTGTAGGCAGCTGCTCTGAAGCTGTGGCTTAGATCTGGGTTATTTTTTGCAGATAAATCCTCTTTTCTATCAGATTTGACATCAGGCAATCCCTCCAGATCCCTCCCTTTCTGCCTGTCTGACATCCCCCTTCTCTTCCCTGCCCTACGTTCTCTTTCCTTGCATCTGTGTCCTTCCCTCTATATGCCTCCCTCCCCTTTTCTTTCCCTGTAGCCAGCTTTCTGTGAACATAATTTCATCTGCTCACTTTCTGCTGCTCTGCGCCTCCACATCACCCTTTGTGTCTCAGCTGCCCTCAAATGTATGTATTTTACTGCTTTCCTTTCTGTATGTCTTTTTTTTTTACCCTCCCTCTCCTGATTGTTTCTCTGTGGTCATTTCCAGAGTGCTGTGAGTTTATCAGAGAGCCCTCTCTGCCCTGGAGTTCTGCATGTTGAGATGAGGTGCAAAATGCGTAGTATGTGCTTGGTGTTTGGGACTCTGCTACAGCTAATGGAGCTTGGCATCATCTGCAGGGGACTCAACTGTTTCACACACTGCCCCTTGCCTTCCAGCTGATCTGAGGAGGAACTTCCAGGGTGGTGGAGACAGAAAGCAAACACAGAGAAGGAATTAAAGCTACAGGCAGTCTGGGAGAGAGTTGGAGTCACTGAATGATGAATGGGGGGATTGGGTAGGGCTCTGACAAAAAACATTTCTCATATCTCAGAACTCCTCTGGTCTTTGTTTCCCTCACGGTCTGTGCCCACACAGAACAACCAGCCTAGGAATGGGGCAGAAGGGCATAGAGACCTGGAGGGAAAGAAGAAGATTGCGGAGAGTTGTAGTCAGGGCTCATTCCAGGAATCCAGTGTGAATTTCTATCTCTCCACTCTTTTCCTCAGTGTCCAGTCTGGGTGGCATAGCAAACATCCCTGGTTTCCCCCTGGGAGCTTTGCAAACCCTAACATGTCCCTGAAGCAGCTCTCCAATACTGCTGCAGGACACCAGTAATGTGCATTGACTTATTTGGTAGGAGCTGATATCTAGTGGGCAAGAAAACAGGCTGAGGGCTTGGGTGCTGCTTGGAAGTGATCCAGTTTGGGATGATGGGATCTCAATTTCAGTTGCAGAAAATAATTTTAATTTACAGGAGCCCAGGGAACTCCCAGCCTGACACCACTTTTGTTGGGATTTAGCCAGGGGACCATGGAGAATGGGATCCATGCCAACACCTTAGGCAGCTGGACTTGAGTAATGAGGAGAAAGGAAGGAGATCTTAGCTCCCTTTCACTATTTTTGGTGCCTTTAAAAACAGGAGCCCTTGTGGTAGGGTCAGGCCCATCCGCAGGTGAATGGACTGCAGCAGTTGGGGATTGAGTAGACGGGTCTGGAAAAACAGCCATTTTGTTCCACCTTGCTTGCTCAAGAAACCACAGTGTAGCATCCAGAAGAGCTCACAAACTGTTTGGAAGAGGCAATGGATTTTCTGTCAAGCCAGAGCTGTCCTCTGTAAAGTGACATTTACATTTTTACCAGACAAAGTTTTTCTGGCCTGCCATTTTTCAGCACTTTGGGTTAATAGGAGCAGAGGCTGGCTCCACATTGTCTGTGGCTCGACATTTAGATGACTGTCAGAGGGGGAGAGAGGGCAGTGGCTTCAGCAGTGCTTAATGAAAAGCTGAGGGAAAGGAAAGCCCAGTTTTTGCCCCAACTTGGATGCTATCAGTTTACTTTTTACATTACTCTAACCAAGGCCAGGGAAGAATGGGATCGACTGGTAGCTTCCTCCCTGGCAGAGAGCTGCCATGCATGGCATTTCAAGACCACAAGCAGCCCCAGTGAGGGTGGCTGCACTATGTGTTAGTCCCATGCTGAAGTCTTTTGATGAACTGCATGTCTAAGCAATTTCCATGTCTTCTTCCAGTGCAGGACACAGCACTGTTACACTTGCTGAGGCTGCAGGACACCTTTGTTTGCTCCTTTAAAAACAAACTCCTTGCCCTCCATATGAGTTTGTTTTGTTTTGTTTTGTTTTCTGTCACTGTTTTGTAATAATTACAAAGGGCAGTTCCTGGTGGAAGTGCTCGCAGGGCTCAGCTGCCTACCCATGACATGTGGGAGGAAGTTTCTCCTCAGGGACTCTCCTCCAGGGCTTGTCTGGGACTCCTCTCTGCTCCATCAGGCCCCTTGGTACTGGCACATCCAGCACCTCACTGCATCTCTCCCTTGTAGGCTCCTAAATACCTCAACACAGCACCCCAGTCTCAAACCCAAGCCATCTCCCTGGATAATCCAGTTTCCATTACCTCTTTCCAACTAACAATTGCTCTGAACGGTAACCAGACCTGATATTCAGCATTTCTGCAGCACTTGAGCTTGGAAGAAGCTCAAAGAGACCACTGCTAATTAGCTCACATCTTATCTTGTCAGGTCAGTGTTATCCCTGCTTGAATGACTTAGATACCAAAGTACAAAGTGACCAGCTCCACAGAGGGACCTGAACTCCTCGGATTGTGATCTTGCTCTCTCCTTCTCTCTTTTGCTGATAGCAATAGAAGGTCACCTCTGTAGCTCTGGAGCCCAGAGATAGTGTGTCAGGTTTTCTGCTGCTGTAAATCAGCATAGATTCACAAGGACTTCAGACCTCTGCTCTGTGTGCACAGTTGTGGGAGATTTCTTATCACAACCTGGGAATCCACCAGTGGGTCCGAACCCAGGTGTCCTGGGTCCAGGCAGAATGGTTCCAACCTTCCCTTTCTCCAGGGCAGACTGGGATAGACAAAACACAGGGAGATATCTAGGGGAGCTCTGGAGGAAAATTCAGGATGAAGAATGAAAGCACGCACATCCCGGTGTAATGGAGGCTCCCGGCCACCTGGAGCAGGTGAATGGCCATGATTTTTTGCCCCAGCTCTGTGGAGACTCATTCAAAGTGTCTCAGTCACCCTCTCCCATCACAGGGTCAACTGTCCAAATGGCACCGAGCCTCAAGGGAGAGCGTGTGCTCCTCCTTGGCCCCTTTCACCACACCTCTGATTTTCTTGCCTCTTGGAGCAAAGGAGCAGGGGATGGACTTTTCCTCCCATGGAATTTGGGATGTATCCAAAAAGCCCCTGTGAGCCTCCACCACATCTCCACAGCAACACTGGCCAAGCCTGAGAGCGGTGCCTGCACGTCACACCCTTCCACCCACCACCCAGATAGAGCCGAATGCTGGACTTGTGATCCTTTCTGTCCCGGCTTACCCGTCGTGCTGGCTCCTCTGGGGCTGTGACCCAGCACTGGCAGGACTCCAGTGCTGCTTCTGGACCGGCTGGCACAGCTACCGGAGCTGTGCTAGCCATGACAGGGGTGTCAGGGCCTGGCAGGGGCAAGCCCAGACCCAACTTGCCGGGCGGGGGGGGGGGCGGTGCTGGACATGTGCAAGCTCTTGGACAGTCCAAATACTCCAGAAATGGGGCCAGTAGAGGGCACTCCGATACCACCGCTCACCCGCTGGACCGAGCCCTCAGACGGGGAACAGGGTCACCCCCAAAGTCCTAACCCCTCTTCTCGGCTTTACCCTGGGTGTACGAGGCAACCGGGACCAAGGGCAGCAGCCTGCAGCCCTGCTTCTCTCGCCGCGGGAAGGGGAAGAGTAAACGGGAGAGAAGGATACAAGGAAGAGATGTCCCAGGAATTTCCCTGCTACCCATGTCCATCTCCATCAGCTCACAGCAGTCCCACTGCTTGGACAGGGATGGCGGATGCAGTGTGTGTACAGCCCCGGGTTTTCTTCTCCGAGGGGATGGGCGCAGTGTGGCCCTGGCACAGGGCAGCTGAGGGAAGGCATTGCTTTTCGCTCCTCGGAAGGACTGCTGAGTCTCAGGCTCAACAGCAGGAGCCGTCCGTCCCCGGTGCCTCATGTTGACACCGTCCCTCCTTCTCCAGCTGCCTATCCTGGTGGTGTCCCTGTCACTTGGCCAGACTAGTTCTGGGCATATCCCAGCCATCCCCACTTTGCAGACAGACTGCACGAGCGTCACCATGACTGACTTGCAGGTGGAAGATGGTTGAGGCTGACCCCTTGGCAGATGAGAGGATTGCCCTTAACGGAGAGGACAGCAGCCATTTCAGCACTGCTGCTCATGGCATGGGGCAGTCATGGCAATGGAGAGGGGCCTGGTGAATCCCTGATGGGTTGAGACAGCCTTTTGAGAGATGCCCAGCAGCAGACTCTTCTGGAGAAGGGCTTTGCGCAGGCCACAGCGCAACAAAACCGTTCAGGAGACTTGCTGGCAAACCTCGCAGGAAGTTGAGGATCGCTGCGGCGAGCCTTCTTCTGTCTCCCTAATGCCTGGGAGCTCTTTGTGAGCAGCTCAAGGAGTGCTGCACGCCGTTGTGGGAGGGTTCGCTAGCGCTGCACTCGGAGCATGACACGTCACAGACATCCCTAGTCTGCGGCCGCGAAATCAGAGGTGCCTGAAGTGGCCTGTCTGTTTCTGCCTGAGCTCTGGGCACCTTCCCCATCATAAAGTACGACAGCTACATGGGAAACCGGGATTCCCTGGAGCAACTAGGGATGGCGGGGGGGATTCCTTCTGGCTCCTCTGCAGGAATGGCAGGAGCAGATCACCTTCCTACGTGCTCTGAGAGCCCGAGCGCCTTGTGGTTTTGCTGCAATAAATCTGGAGCAGCTATAAATCTGGAGCAGCTGGCTTAAGTTCCTGCAGGGTTCAGAAGAAAACACATCCAGCCTGATGTGTTTTGTTTGCCCACTCACTGTGTTTCTAATTGGAGTGTTTGTAGCTTGGGAAATTGCTTCTTAGACTACAGTACCCACAGTCCTTCGCTGGCAGCTTGGTGTAGCCTGCTAGGGTGAAGCAAAACTGGGTCTGTCCTTACCTGGCCCAGGCAGGCAGCTGGAGGTCTTCAGTCAAGCCTGGACTACCAGCCAGTGCACTTACTTGGTTCACTGGGAAAAGACTGGTGAGATTAGTGAGCGAGAAATGCAGCTGTGGTTCCCTGCCTCATCCCAGAGGCCATTTCCAGACCCTGGTCCTAGCAAACAGGGTCTCCTGAGTCCATTTCTCCTCCGTTTCTGCAAAACTTCGTCCAGAACTTTTTCTAAATGAACTCTGAAGTCCAGTTTGGGAGAGATCACAAGGCAGAAACAACAAGCATAATGAACCATATTTAAAATGATATTTTTTTATGCCTTTGGAGTTTGGTTAATTTATAATCTATAAAAGTCTCTGCATAATTGTGTCTTGATTAAAATGGTATAATTAGGCGCTCTGGATCTCTCTCCCCTTTCCCTAAGATTATTTCTGTCTAATTGCTTTAATCTGTGTTTTCATGCACCCACTAGAAAATCAAAGCATGCTCCCATGAGGACGCGAGTGAGAGTGAATAAAGCTGACGACTCATTAAGTGCAGCAGAGAGAGGAAACTGCATCTAAATCACCACTACATTAACGAGGTAAAATAAAAAATCAAAACGAATAAATAACAAAGAGATAGAGGATTTTTTTTTTAAAAAAACAACCTGACATAGATTTTAATATTAATTAAGAACATATTGAATAGCAAATTGTCTGTCATTATGGCCAACTTTTTCCATTGCTGATGGAGACCAAAAGGTCTGGGAATTCTAATTCTCCAGATCTGTGGGTGTTTTGTGGAGGGGGCAACTTGTGCAGAATATAGCCCTGCTAGGGACAGAATAAAGTTCACTGAGCAGAGATTGAGGGACCTGGGTAGGAAAGGTGTCAGTCCAATCCAGCAGTTTAAGAACAGTGCCACAATGAGTCTGGACTTGAACGAGAACTGGACCAGACTCCACGGAGACCAGCACTTGCACTCATGCAAAAGGTACTGACTGGCTGACTGCATTGCTGGGGGGGCTTGACGAGGCTCTCAAGGGTTGTCCAAGTCCATCCCCTTCCCTAAGACCAGAACAACTTCACCCTTCCCTTCCAGGTGACTTTCTGTCTTATTATCAAAGATTTCAGACTCTGCCAGCTAGGCCCAGTAACCTACAAACAGGTCACTTATTTCCCTCCAAGTGAGAAATCAGGAAAACAAGATATTTTTTAAAAGCTTCTGGCTATGTGTATGGTTTATTAACATCTGCTCAAGTTTCCTGAAGAGAAGACCAAGGTAGTGCTGTCCTCTGGTCTCATCGCAGGTAACTGTGCCATTTGCTATTTGCTTAGCTCAAGTGCAAATTCCCACACATTACAGTGCAGAGAGGCTGATTTTTACCCCACATGTGATTGAAAAACTTTGTCACCAAGCTGTGTGCAGCACTGTTTATTTTCAGCAGTGCTGAGCAGCCCAGGCAGCATACTATATGTGTGCAGACACTCTGCTCTGGGATCTGGAACTCTACTCTGTATGGCAGAGAGGTGGTCCATGGCTGGGCTGGTGATCCAGCTGCCCAGAGTGTGGGTGAGCACTGTGATTTCATCTCCAGTCATCAGTGATGACATGATTTGCCCTTAACCCATTTGGTCCCTCTTCATTAGTATGGGATATCATGGAAATGTGCATTCACGTGTGGCTCTGTAAAGGTCCTCAGCCAGTCACCTTGGCCAACAATTGGTTGGTCTCTGTCTTCTTGTGACCTTCATACTCATTGCTATACTCCAGTTCACATTTTTTTCTTGCCATGGATACACAAGTTTTGGAAAATGAAGGCAAAAGGCATGTGAACATGGCAAGGAAAGCCAGGAAGAGCATTGCTTGACCAGTCAATAAGAGCTGTTGTCTCAGTAGAGAGCTTGTCCCAGCTGCTTTTCCTGGACCCTGGCTGCAGGGCAAGTCCCAGAGCTTCACCCTGACTGAGGGAACATTTTACCCCTGATCCATCAAGTGGGCATTTCAATGCAGGGTAAGGGGCACATATTTAAATGCTCTGCTGGGTCACTGCCTGACAACAGCCCTTGATCCCCCAGGGTTTTCCTGTCAGCATCCCATGAGGTCCAAGCATGGAGGGAGGCTCAATGGTCATGTCAGCATAGCAGCTGATGGGATAATACTGAAAAAGAAATGAGGATCTCTGCTTGCAGCCCTTAAGTTCAAGAAGAGCCTAATCTAATTAAGTGGAGACCACTATCAAATTACCAGCGCTCTTCTAATGTAGCCATTTTAAATGGTTTGGTGTATTTATAGTAGGCGAGTTAGGGAGGGCTTTTCTCTCTCGGGGTTATGCTTGTGTGTAAGGGAGAGATGTATAATGTTAAGACTCCTGCTTTGAATTGGTTCCCATCCCCAGCCTGGAAAACATTTTGCACAAGTTTTAAGATGCCAAAATCTGATCTCAGCTAGCCTCTTCCTATGCCTACAGAAGGAGTGTCTGTCTGGGTCGTTTCTGAATCTTGCCCCAAGCCAGTGGCACAGAAGTTTCCTTTTGGGATTAAGCTTTCCTTAAGGCAAATGTATTTCACGTCAGTTGACATACTCGGAAGGGCAAGAGGAGGGGCTGGCTTGCCATGGTCAGAAATCAGCAGGTGTTTTCTGCTGAACTTTGATGAGAGTGGGGTGGACCTGTCACCGGTAGTTAGAGAGTGAGTGGAGAGGCTCTTGGCCCCACAGCCCTGCACGGGTTGCTGGTTGATGTATGCCCCCAATTTGTCGTCCCCTGATTAGTGTCTCTGGCAGCCTACAGCCCTCTCCGTTACTCTCCCTGTAATTCCATCTCTGGGGGAGCTCCTGTGCAGCAGGATCTGTGTCAGATGATTCCCCCAGGCTCGCAGGAGGGAGGAGGTGGGAAATACTCGTTAGGAGCTGTTTCCATGCATAACAAGAGTAATAATCCTCAGCCCTTTATCTAAAGCTTTTATGAATGTTAATTCATTAACCTCTCGCAATCACCCTCTGAGGTGAGGATTATTATCCACAGGATTGGACAGATGGGGGAAGCTGAGATGTGGAGTGCCCAGCCTGAGGCTGTGGGACGAGGCCATCAGTGCCACCAGTGCCCTCCAAAAACTTGTCTCTCTTCTCCTGGTGAGGGGTGGGCTGGCTTCTTCGGGTCACCCTGTCTCTGACAAGAAGAGACCTTGCAGGGAATGTTTGCTGTTCACCTCTGGCTCTGAAAGAGCCTTTCAAGAGGAGTTGTGGTGCTGAGCCTTGTGCCTCTGTGCTACTGCAGACTGTCACCATGGGAAGGCTCGACTTGCATCACACAGAGGCCATGGCACTGCCCTTTCTCCAGTTGCTGAGACCCCCAGTGTGCTTCTGTGTCTGTCAGGTCACTACCTATATTATTGCTTATAAGCAGAGAGGAAAAAGGAAGAGGGAGAGAGAGAGAGACAGAGAAAGGGAACAAGGCAGAAGGCCTAGAAATAAGAGACCTTTTTTGTCTCCTTCACCATCCCCATCTCCCTTCCAACTGGGATTTCTTCTGCTCTTAATGACGCGTCTCATTCCTGATGTGGAAGATTAAAAGCCAAGAGATTAAAAGATTACACAAAGTGGATGAGATGATGGATTTTGCTGCCTCCCTCCCTCTTGCTGGGACAGACCTCTGGGAAACCTCTCTCTCTTGCTTTTCTCATCTTCCTTGCCCTCCCTTCCCCTCCCACCTCTTGATCTTTCCAAATCAAAAGAAGGCCCTTGCCTTCTGATGGTTTGAACCATTCTGGCCATCTTCAAGGCCACTCTCTGATCCTTGCTCAGGGGCAGGTGGAGAGAGAAAGGATATGTGTGAGCTTGGGGGAGCCACTGACATGATGTCCTAGCCGTCCATCTTCAGTAACTCTAGCATTTCTCCTCTGCGGAAGCCTCCTTCCCCTGGCAGTCTGTATTGCTGGAGAGCTCTGTGAAATGGCAGGAAAAAGCTCCAAAGCATCCTGAACCTATTGCAATGAAGGTACCATCCATGGTGATGTGAAGCCCCTCTTGGGAGGTGAGCACACAGCAAGAAGGTTGGACTGGACCAAAGTGGTGGTGGGATCCTTTGGCTCTTTCTCCTCTTGCAGGGCAGGTGCCAGCACAGGTGACAGACCCCCTGAGTAGATCTTCAGCCTGTCAAAGGGATTTTTCAGCAGCAAGTCTGATAGAACAGAGATTTGCTCCTGTTCACCCCTGAGGTGTTGGGAGTGTGGAGAGGAAGATGTTTGTTGCACTCCAGGTTGGTCCCTTCAATCTCTGCTCTTCCTTGGGACACCAATTACTCCAGAGTGCCTTGTGCTAATGGGGCCTTTCAGGGCTTAAACTATCCCACTGTCATTCCAGACCAGGGCTGGAAAACCCAGCACCTTTCTTCCCTTTGATTTTGCTGCTCCCTCCTTGAGCTCACTGTTGCTCTTCTTGGTGGGACAATAGCCAACAGAATTAAGACTGAGCCTGGCTCCCCCTGGGCAACGTCTCCAATGTCCACAGCCAAGAGAGGGAAGAAGGTTGATTCCATGCCTGGAGGTGCTACTTCATCCAAGGAGACCCTCCTAAGCTGTGGCAGGCTCAGAGACCTCTCAGCCTGATGGAGACAGCAGCCTACAGCCCTTGTCTCCTCCTCTAGGTCTGCAGTTGTTAGGGGAGAACCTGGAAGCACTTCCACTTTGGAGGCTCTGAGCAGCTTAATGTCCAACACACTCGTGGGTTGTTCCTTCCAAATATGCCACCCCTTGTAATTAAAAATGGGCCCCCTCTCCGTGCAGTGAAGAATGACGCATCGGCATAACAATGCAGGAGCCGTTGATGCTACGTAGCGTGTACACAGTACTTGCCTTCTCCTACAGCCATTGCAATGTGCAGCCACTCTTGTAGAAGGAGCCTCATGTCTTTATGCCTGACAGCTGTCAGTCCCTAGAAAACAATCCCTTCCCTCCCTCCTCCCGAAGTCCCAAAGCCAAGCTGGGAGGCTGGGAGCACACGAGCAGGGAAGGAAATGTGCCAACTTCATCTTTCTCCCTCTTGCTCTCTCTTTAGCTGCCTGTGAGGAAGGTTGCAGTAAAATAATGAAATAAAAGCCAAGGCCCAGAGAAAGCTGATTCATCCACAGCCCAGGGCCAGCGGCCGGCTCCAAGCAGAGCTGTAAAATCAATCTGTCACTGCTCACCGCAGTATAGATCAGTGGAGAGATTCTGACTGCAGCAACGGCAGAGCCCAGCCCTCTCCTGGGGCCCGTTTTCCCCAGCCGTGGGACCCGGCTGTACCCCTGGGAGAGACAGGCAGACGGGCAGGGGAAAAGGCAGAGAGGAAGAAGGGCTGATCTGCTGGCTCTGCGTGCTGGAAACGCTCCCAGCAAGGCTCCCTTCCCCGTCAGCACACACCGAAGGCAGCGGAGGCAGACTGCGTGGCTGCCTTCCCTGCCTGACTCTTCCATCCTTGTGCGGGCAAACGGCACAAGGGCCAGGAGATGGTGAAGAGGTG
Source organism: Chlamydotis macqueenii (assembly GCF_036417535.1). Classification (NCBI taxonomy): domain Eukaryota; kingdom Metazoa; phylum Chordata; class Aves; order Otidiformes; family Otididae; genus Chlamydotis; species Chlamydotis macqueenii. Next base: position 57,177,667 of record NC_141556.1, read on the forward strand.
GGAAATGGCTGGCTGCCCCACCAACCCTTATTCCCTATAGGTACCGTCCACGCTGAACATTCCCTCCAGTATTCCCCAGCCTGGGCACAGAGGGTTAAAAAAAATCAGTTTTGTCATCACCTTTATGACTCCCAGGATCTGGGCTATTCTGGGACTTAACAGCTCCCTGGCATATGTTGGAATAACACTAGGGAATTGCTCTAATAAGGTCAGCTCCCTTGTTCACCCCTAACAGTAACGCCAGGACGTAGCAGCCCAACAGAGCAGCAGCTGAGCAGAAAGGTGTAAACCAAGGCGGTTCTCAGGGCTGTTTCCATCCCCATTAAGGGAACAGAAAGGTCAGACCTGGCTGGAGGGTGGTGGTCTCAGAAACCTTGAGCCAAAAGAATTAGAAGGTGATTTTTCTTCTGTAGTGCTGAACATAGAGAATGAGGCACCTCTGCAGCTGACTTAAAGTATCTATGACGTCCTTAGGAGGTTTTTTTCTAGGTGATTTTTTTTTAACTTGTGAAGTAACAGACAACAGAGGCTTTCCAGTACTTTTGACAAGGTCAGAACCTCTGCAAAATAAACATGAGAGTGAGCCTCTGTACCCTCTGGATCACCATCTGCAATGGGATGAATAAGTATTGGGGACCTGGCTTCAAATCAGATAGAGGACCCAAATGTCCCACACCGCTGGGGATGTGGTGCTTGCTTCTGCTTGTCTCTCTGGGCAGTTCTGTTCTGCTGGATTTAAGTATTGTCCCTGGGTCTACGGGAGTATAAGCAAGTACCGTTTGACCCCCATGGGCCCTGGCAGCACAAGGATCCTGCCCCAGCATTTCTGTGGTTCTGTTCTAGTAGAAGAACCTCTGGGAGACTCATCCTTCCTCCTTGGAGGAGGTAGAGAAAGATGGATGCAAGTCTCTGTTCCTTTAGCTTTTAGCTTCAAAAGAGCTTGGAGGAACACCCCCCCCCCCCCAGTCATAACTCCCCAAAGTGATAAAGGCAGGGCAACTAGAGTCCATAGCTGCCAAGACAAGCTTCCTTCTCCTCTCATCCCAGGTGGAGTAAGTAGCTTTGGCATTTAATCCACTGGGAACAGATGTCTACAGATGGTCCAGGGAACATTCAGAAGTGTCCTCAGAACTGCTCACCTCTTGTCTCTCTGAGGAGCGTATGTGTGTCTCTAGGTGTGTCTGTGTGGTTTTTCCCACTTGGGTTTGCAGGTTTGGAGAAAAAGAGGATAGAAGAAGCTTCCTGAGTGTCATTTTCAACAGGGCTGATGACCTTTCATGTTTGGACCTGATGTGCTGATTTGTTTCGTCGTGCCATCTAGGTGGTGTGTGTGGTGCTTGGGGCTAATTTTGTAGATGTCTTTTGCACTCGTTGCCTGTATTTTGAGGGAGGCAACTCATTCCCATAGGGCTACTGATGGTTTGGCTGCTGTGTACAGTGTTTGTGGGCTTGGTGTCCTGCCCCCGCGGCTGTTGTACACACTTGAGAAGGCTAGGGGCCATCCTGTACTTGCTGGATTTGGATTTGCGTGAGGTTATTTCTCTTCCAACAGAGAGAAAGATGTGCAGGAGGGTCAAAGGAGCTCACCACCTCCCTATGGATCTGCAGGTGTGAGATAGATGGGGCAATGATGTTGTTCTGTACTTAGACAATAGCTAGCAGGATGGAGAGGTGGGCCACAGGCAAGCTTCTTTAGAAGCAACTAGACATAACAATGTAACACGGTCAATCATAGCGCTGCTTGCAGTGGGCTGTGTGTGGCAGAGTAATTCTTCTACACTTCTTGGACTGCATGAAGAGAGTAATCAGTTTCCCATCTGAGGTTACGTGAGTTTGTATGTCCGTACCCATGCGCCTGTGCATGCTGTGGGTGGCAGCGCTGGGTGTCTGTTCTCCTAGAAGCTGTTGCAAGCATGTTGGTATTTATGACAAGGGGAACGTCTTCACCCAGCTGTTGCATGTGTCTGTGTTTGAGTGAGGCAGGGGTGCAGATAGTGTCTGTTCAGCTGCAAGCAGAGATTTTGGAACATTTCCATTTGTTCACGCAACCTCTATGCCCGCCCGTGTGAAGGTCACAGCTGGCACAGGAACATGTGGGTGTGAATTGGTCATCAGTAAACGTTGGTTTTGGGGTAGGTTTCTAATATCAAGAGCAGCCAGGGGCTGGAACAGCCTCTGAGCAGGGAGCAAATAGTCTCACTGTGCTAGGATGGACCTTGAGGTATTTCTGAGCAAGATTGTATGATGTGGTTGCCTGGAATAGAGGGAGACTGGACTGCACATCCCAGGAAGCCAGTTCCCATTCAATGTCCTATCCTCCTAAGTTTCTTGGCAGCTGTTGCATGTCTGCGCCCCTCCGAGTGAGACAGGAGGTGAGTGTGAGGGATGCGCTGTATCACTTCAGTTGTGGTCTCCATGTCTGCATGTCTGCGCAGGGGTTATTCACCTCTGGCTGTCATGTGTGCTTGTGCTTTCTGTGAAGGGGCCGGGGAGCAATTTCTTAAGCATCATGCTGCGCTTAGTAAGGTGGTTTCCTAGCAGGTGTTGCCCCTGTGCAATATTTGGGGGCTGAGCTGTGGCTGGCTCCCCAGCACCTGGCACACACAGGTGGTTTTTTCTGATGGTGGGCACCATCTCCATCAGTAATGGCATGTGTGGGTTTGGGCAGAGGGAGGTGGCAGGTCTTCCAGTGAGCTGTTGCATGTCAATGAGGGTATGTGGTTGCGGGTGTTTTCTAAGGAGCTGTTGCTTTTCTGAGTGTGGTGGTTTGAGGAGGTGTACGAAAGACAGCTCCCCCGAGCAATTGCATGCGTGTGTTTGTGTGTAAAAGTCGCCCCCCCCCCCCCCCCCCCGTTGCATTTTTCTGCATCAATTTTCTTAGCAAATACGACAGGGGCATGTATCAAGGTGTAGTTTCCCATGGCTGTGGCACATACCTGTGTCAGGCGGTGTATAGCTGTTGCATGCATACCTGTGCATGTGTAGCTCCTCAGGAGCTGTTGCTTGGACCTGTATCGTTCCTAGAAGCTGTTGTATTTTCATGTGGGTGACTTGATTCGGAGAAGCTGTTGCCTCTCTGCCTCTGCGTGTGTGCATGTGTGATTCCCCGGCAGCTGTTGTTTTTGCCTGTTCCTGGGAAGCCGTTGTATGTTGTGTGTAGCTCTTCAGCAGCTGTTGTGAGGAAATTGTGTGTGTGTGTGCCTCTGTCTGTGCGCGGTTCCCCGGCAGCTGTTGCATGCGTGCTCCATGTCTCCGGCGCAGGCCCACCCCTTTCCGCCCGCACCGAAGCGGTGGCTGTGCGGGCAAGGAGAGCTCGGAGCTGGCTCCATGGGAGAGGGACCTTCGCCTGTCACAGCCTTCCAGCCGGGAAAAGCGGTGCCGGCTCTGGTCCCAGAGCCCCTGTCAACCGAGCCTGTGGCGAATTAATCACTCGCCTCTTAAATGCCAATACAGCCCTTTCTGCCTTCTTTCCCCGGTGATGCAGATGCGGCGAAGGCAGCAAATCCTCCGGCTGTGCGTGCCCTCCCTGGACTGCCGCTTCGTCCCCGCCTGTCGTGCCCGCGCGTGTGCGTGGCTGGGAGTGCTGCCTAGGTGCAGCCGGGAATGAGACAGCTGTGGGGCAGGGGACAGCACAGCTCCCAGGGGTAACACAAGGTGGGGGATAACCCCCCTCCCACTTACATCTGCAGGGCTGCAAGTTGCTTGAAGAGAGGGGTCTTTTTGCCTCCACTTCGCCTCTGTCATGCTGCCTATGGAAGCTGGGAGCGATCGCCCCTCCAGAAGCAGGTATGTGCGCTTGTGTGTGCATGCGTGTGACACGTTTCTGCAGGTGGGTGTGTGTGACACTTTTTTTGCGTGCAGCCCTCTTAGTGCAGCTGCCTCGCGTGTCCTCGGCTCCCTGTTGTTGCTGGTGTTGCCTCTTGGAGAAGCGGCTGAGATTGGAGGGGGAGGACGGAGGAGGGGGAGAAGGGCAGGATGGATGGATTTTTTTTCTCCTCCAGCCAGTGCATGCACTCCCTGGGGGGGTGGATGTCTCTGATCTGAGGATGAAGGCAAGGGGTGAGTACAAGGGAGACGGTGAAGTGGCCGGGGGAGGCAGCTGGGGGGGGTGAGATAATGCCCACATGGGGTGATGGGAGGGAGAGAGTCTTGGAGACAGGTCTCCCTTTCTGCGTGTGTGCACTCGCTTAGGATCGGGATGCTGAATAGGTCCAGGGCTTGCTGCACGCAGTTTGACTGGTCTGCTTCTATTCAGACCTTGCAAGAGGAGGGGAAACATGTATGTGTTTGTATACGTAAGTGTGTGTCTTTGTGGGTGTATAGACATATATGTATAGATACAGCTATAAATATATGTATATACCCCCCCATGTACATGTATGTGTATATACAGATACACAAACACAGACGTATGTTGCCTGCACTTGCGGGAGGAAGAAGGAGACATCCATCCAACAAACCCCTGCTCCCTGCCTCTGTGCAAAACTTTGTTGGGGAGCCTTTGCAGACAGTGATGTGTGTGTGTGTGTGCGTGTGTGTGTGTGTGTGTGTGTGTGTGTGTGTGTGTGGTGTGTGAATACTTGCCTGGTTTGGATGCAGAGGAGTGAGTAAAATTGCTGCTCTGCTTTTACACTGCTCTGCTGGGAGGCTGGCTGGCTGCAGAAAAGTCATTGCGTGGTGTCTGTCGGGTGCGTGAGTGTGGTGGTGGGAGCTGGGTATTTACACAGGGGCCCAGGACAGCTGCTCGAATGCATACGTAAGTGTGTATATGGATTGCTTGCAGGGTGTCTGTGTGCCCGTTTATTCCACCAGAGAAAGTATGCCCACATTTTTATGCATAAGGATCCTCCTGCTTTGGGGCATGGGATGGGGGGGAGGAGAAGCTGAATGAATGAATGGGAGCAAGAGGAGGGGGAAGGAGGAGGTGTGGGGGTGGGGGAGAAAGACGAACAGACGCATCCTATTCTCATCCCAGGACAGGCAGGAGTGTACAGCTGCTGCTGCTCCCATTCCCAGAGCTTGGATCTGGCTGGGGAAAGGCAGCATAAATCTGCTCATGCTGCAGCAGGCAGCATATTCGGGAGCCGCTGTGCGTAATGCCCTCTCGTGTGTGTGCTGGTGTGGCTCCCCCCTACCTCTGCATGCCTACATGCCAGCACACGTGTGCATGTGTGTGTATGTGTGCGGAGGCAGGGGTGGCTGTGCACAAACAATATGCTTGCAAACATCCTTGCAAGCACCCAGGGAAGGAGATGTCGACGACGGAGGAGGAGAGCATCGCTCGTGCGCTGCAGGCGCATGCATCTTGCAGCCCGCGGTCCATTTGCACCCTTGCTCAGGCAAGCGTCTGGTGCTGGGGGCCAGTGTGTGCACCACGCAGTGGGTGCACATGTGCAGGCCAGACTTACGAGTGGCTCCCCTTCCTTAATTCCCTAAAGGTTGGAGAGCAGAACCCTTCTCCCCACCCTGGAGGTAGGGAGCTACAAACCCAGCTATGGAGCAGGGAGAGGATTGCTGAGATTGAATGGGGGGCAAAGATTATGTAGGGAGTAGCCGAGGGGAGGGGTCCATGTCCCTGGAGGGGGCCTAGGGGACTGGGAAGCCTGGCTGCATTACATCCTGCGAGCCAAGGAATTTGTCATGCACAGGGAGGTGGAAGGGAGCAGGAATGTCTGTGATGTGGAAGAGCTGGGGTGGAGGGGGAGAAAGGGGGCTGTGCTGGGGTATGAGGGGATTTCTGGTGACCTGCATCCCCTCCCCCCCGGCCCGGTCCCCACACACCCCGTCACTCCTGGGTCCTGGGAAGCGCAGCCTGACAGCATCGCTAATGTAATATTCAAAGGAAGCTTCATTTGCATGGAGCATGCATTATTAATATATTTAAATACAGCCCCCCTCTCGCCTCCCCCCTCTGTGCAGACGGTACCAGCAGCGGGAAGGAAGCTGCAGGCAGTGGAAGGGGTGCTGATACGGTGCCGGGGGTGAGAAACAGCCACTTTAATCCCACTGATTTCCCCAGCCTAGACACCTCCCCCCCAACTTCCATCCCTACCTGCCACCCTCCATGCCCCACTATTTTCCTTTGGGAGGTGGTTGGCTTTCGGGGCATCCAACCCACAAGCATGCGGATTTGTCGGGATGAAGCAAGGTGCTTTCATTGCTCTCCCCCCCCCCCAAAAAAAACTACGACACCAAGGGAAGAACTGTGGATGTGGATGCATGGCCTTTCCCTCTCTTCACCCAGCTCCAGGCAAAGTGGGTATTTGGGAATATGGTGTCTGATCCTCTGCAAAGCTGTGGAGCAGAAGCAGCTTGGAGGGTAGAGAGGGCATTCGGGAAATGGGGGGCATAGGGAAGCACAGTTTTTGCTGGGGGGCAGCTTGCGGTTAAAATTGGAAAAGCAAAAACCACAGGCAGAGGGGGAAGGCGGGAGGGAGGGAGGCAAGGCTGTGATGGTGTCCGTGGTGTTTGTTCCTACCAGGGTCATGTCAGAAGCCAGATGCAGCTCCAGGCTGAGTGCAGCTGCCTCGTCTGACCCTGGTAAAGGCTGGTGGAGCACAACGCTCACCTGGGAAAAAAAGCTAGTGGTCACATCAAGGCCTGTTGAAACCTCCCAGTGCTGTCAGCAGCCGTGTCAGAAAATATCAGTGCATTTGCTGAGAAAGAGAGACCCGGCTGCTCTCTCCCTTATCTCCAATATTGTGGTTTTTCCTCAGTCCCCTCCAAGCGTGGGCCTGGGCTAAGTTGTTTCTTTTATTGGTGTGAGAGAGGCAGAGGACACGCCCGGAACACCTCTGTTCTCACACTCTTTTGAGCTGATGAGAGGCACGCAGCTCTGAGAAAGGGATGTGATGTCCCCCCAGCACATTTGCAGCCCCCACCAGTGCCCAGGCACCAGAGCAGGACAGGAGCAGCTTAGGTGCGGGGCAGGCGTGCTCCAGGAAAATCTTCCTTTTTCTGGGAACAGAAGAGCTTTTGCTTTTCTTCTCTATGGAGGAGCAGAGCTGTCCTGAACAGTGAGGGATCCCAGGCTGCCGGTGGATATGGGGAAAGCTGGAGCTTCCCCGGTAGCACTGTGGGTTTTGCTGATGGGAATTGTCTGGGCTGATCCTGATGCTGAGTTACAGTGCATGCTTGATCTCTCCTTGGGGTTCCCCCAGCACCCCGTGAGCGGGGGCTGAGCTCGGTGTCCCCCAATGCCTTTCTGTGCAGGAAGAGGGGTGACTGAGGACGTGGAGCTGAGCTGCTGAAGGGAGGCAGGCTGACGGCTCCCGTGCTGGGGAGGTGAAGTCCTCTTTTTGGGCTGGAAGGGGAGAGCGCAAAGCTCAGGGAGCAAACCAAAGGGCTGTGACCCGCCTCCAGCCCTTTCTCTGCTGGGTCAGGATGGGTTTCCTGCAGCTGTGAACCAGATGAGGGCTGTATTTAAAGACCCAGATGAGTCAAGCTTGGCACTTTGGAGGTGACAGCGATGGTGAGACTGGTGTTGTATTTGCTTCAGTTACGAGATGGTCTCGCAGCAGTTACAGCTTCACTTTAGCAGAGCTGCATTTGTGTACTGGCTTTCCTGCGCTCCCCAGCTGGTATTGGTTTTGTGACTTGTTTTGTCATTCCCTGACATCGTCTTTAAGGGATTAAAGCAGTTCTTTGGGTCTCCTGGGAGCTCAGGGGTACCTAGCCATTGCCTGAGATGAACCGCTTTCCTGATGGACAGAACTGACCAAATAATTTTCTCTCACTGAGGAGAAATGACCTCATTTGCTCAACACTTGTAAGCCAAGAGGAAACCCAGTTCCAGCTGACCAGCTGAGGTACAGAAGGAGGGGAGGGCAGTTGTCACTCTTTCCATGGCATTATAAGGGGTAGGAAACAAGCTATGAAGAGCCAGGTCGAGGTGAATGACTTGATGGGTTTGGTGTTGCCTCTTACAAGGACTCTTTAAGGTTCCCTGTGAGCCCTGGTTTGGCCAAACACAGTAGCTACACGGTGCCTTATAGCATAGCACCAAATGCCATGGAGATAGGCAGAGGATCCAAACCCTGGGGGAGAGTCTGTCTTGCTGTTGAAGCTCATCTGTCCTCCTGTGCTGACCCAGCTGATGTGCTGGGGCTGTTCCTTCCCATCTGCAGTCACCCCGGGGAGTGCATCTCGGGCTTTTCAGCCCTTCAGCATAGGATTTTGTTCCAGGCAATGCTTTGGGGAGCTGATGGCACAACATGAACTTCCCAGAGGTGAGAAGAGGTGTCTGGAAGACAAGAACCCATGTTCTTCCGTACACAGAGACACCCATACACAAAGTTAACACCTGTCTGGTTTTGGTAAGCTGTAAGGGAAGGATCATTTGCAAGCAAGTGTGGGTGATTTTGACTCCTGTGGATGTTAGTTAGTCTGATAGCAGAGAGATGGAAAAAATACTGTTGTGAGGAAGGGTCATCAGTAACAAGACTTGGGGAGGGGGTCACAGAGATGCAGCAGGTGTTCCTAGCTCTGCCTCATCTGGCCTGTGGGGAAATCCCTTCCCCTCTATAGTCCTCAGGACTCACACTTCTGAATGGCTTTGATGATAAGCTAGTCACCATGGAAGGCGCTATAGATGATGCAGACTGTGTCTCAGGACGATGTACAGGCTACCAGTTGCCTTAAGGCAAGGTGTCATATATTTGTATTCATTCTTTCCATGGCTCATGCTCTCAGTCTGTAGACCAGATGGGTCAGAGCTGCCCGTGTATTTTTAGGTTACTATGAGGACTCCATGAGCTATCATTCCTCTGGGAACATTGGTTTATGCATGAGAACATGTATGTTTGTGAGCAGGGAGAGAGCCATTTTCTGCTAGGCTTTGTCTGCCCTATCTTCTTGTATGCACAGGTTACATCTGTGTGTGCACAAAGTCTGTGTGTGCACGTGTGTCATTCCCTCCTTCTCAGCTTCATCTGTATTATCCATGTATATGTGTTCCTGTGTGCATTTCTGTGTATGCCTGTACGTGATGTGGGTAATTGTATGGGAGTTTATTCATGGAGTGAGCACATAAGTGCCTGCACCTTTTCCATCTCTTGGACTTGATTCCTCTTCTTCAGGTGCATGAGTATGTAAGTGTTCATAGTTGTGTGCCATGTTCAGCTGGAGGACATCCATCCTACCTGTCCCTGTATCTTCTTCTCCCCACCTCTCATGAAGCTACTTCTTCCTCTCCCTGGGGAGAGGTCCTGTGCTTTAACATATAGTCTTGTGTTGTATTACCTGGTGCCCCATGAATGAAGTGAGTTAGCTTTCCTGACATCTATGCATTCAAGTACACCCAGAAACATCAAACCTCAAAGCACAAGGGAGGCTCGATTCATGTTATTTCCAAGGCTTTAGTGAGACCAGTCTGGAAAACCTGGCATTCCAACCTGCGTGCTATGCTACCTGAAGGAGGGTGATAAGTTGGAGGGAATTCAGAGCACAGCAACAAAAATGATGAAGGGGCTGGAAGGACTTATTTATGAGGAGAGATTAAAATAACTAAATCTGCAGAGCTTAGCTAAATGATGATATGATAGCAGTTTACAGGTATTTGAGGACTGTAAACACCAAGGAAAGGAAGAGATTATTTAAGGTGGCAAAAGATGGGCAAAGTCAGAGGTATGGGATGAGGCTGAGCGATGGGGAGAATATTTGACTGGCTCTGAGTGGCAAGCTTCCTGGTGTGAGTGCTCAGACCGGCTATGAAATAGTCTGGCAGGTTTATGGAGACGCAATTGCTTGCAGCAAGGAAACATATGGTGGTGAAAAGAGGTGGAGGGAACAAGCTAGACTTGGCCAGTAGTGGAGGTGGAGTGATCTACAAGGCCTCTTCTTCATATGCAGCATTGCCAGGAAAATTTAAAGAGATGTTTGTTTGTTTTTCACCTTTTATTGATTCCATATCTCACAGCTGGGGAGAGCCTGCAGACACAGTTGTTGAGGGAGCAGAGAGGTGGTACAGGAGGAATGAGTAAATGGAGTCTAATGGAGGTGGAGGACATTATTCCCTCCATCTGTCCATCCTGTCTGGCTGGAGAGGTAGTCTAGCAAGCAATCCTGTAGGAACTGCCTGTAGGTGAAAATGGGCTTTGCCAAACAACTTTCTAGAAGGGTACAGGCTGAACCTACCAAAGCAAGCGGTTCCCTCTTTCCAGACAAATATGACTTGGCATAGGGACAGTGGGGTCAGGATGATCAGACTTCCCTCCTCTGACTTCCTAGTCACAGATGGTCCAGAATTGGGACAACAAGGTCAGAAGGATTAACACCCCTCCTTTTTTTTCCCCGTTGCAGTCACAGGCCAGGAAAATTGAGTCAGATCATAATAAAAGGATTAGTGGGGAGAGGTTGCCGTGAACAGTGTGATAGACAGGTCAGGGAAATGGAAGGGAATTCAAGGGGGCTGGCCCTGTTACAGATGGTCTGCAGAAAGGGCTCTGTGTTTGTCAATAGGGAAAGGGGATTTAGTCTTTAAAAGTCTGGAATAAGGCATCAAGGGGGCTAGCACTGAAGCACAGATGTTATTCCCAGCAAAGATCTGTACTGGGATGACTGGTTGAAGTGACCTCAGACCTCCTTCCAGCTTTAGGGTAGAGGGGAAAAAAAAATCTTCTTGGAACAGACTCTGTTGCTTGCTCCCTTGTTCATCCATCTCCAATATGATCTAATGGATCAAAATGATATTGTTACTTATAGCTACTATTTGGCTGTGACTTCTGGGTCAGCCTGGCTATGGGAAACCGTAGGAAAGATATGAAAGGAATATAAGAAAGACCCTACTGAGCCAGGTCTGAGATTCTTCCAGTCTAGTATTTCCAACTGTGGCTGAAAGACAGAAGAGCATAAAGACACAACAACTGTGTAGGAGCACTTCCTCTGAACACTCTTTTAGCCTCCAGCGATGTGTGGCTGAGGGACTTTGTGCTAGGAGATCTGTTGTACGTCTATGGATTCGTTTCTTCCCTGAATTTGTCCAGCCAGTTTTTGAAGTCAGGTAAAGTTTTAGCATCCACAAAATCTCGCGGTAGGAAGTTCTGCAGCCTAAACATGCAGTGTGCAATGCAAGATCTCCTGTCATTTGTCTTGAACTTGTTACTTTCTGGTTTAATTTCCTGACCCTTGATTCTTGGGTGGGAAGAGACAGTTAACACCTGTCCCCTCTACCCTTCCTTTGTAATCCATGGTTTTATAGACTTGTCTCATTTTATGGTCTTTATTGTCTCTTTTCCAGAAGCCCTTCACCTTTCACCTTTCTGCATGTATCATCTGCCTCTTTCTTGGCCACAGCAGTACAGCTTTGTAGTGACAGAAGGACATGGGGCATTGCTAGGTTGAAGTGACATCGCAGAGATGAGCTGTGCCAGGTCCCACACAGGGGAAGACTTCTGTCAGCTGCAGTGGCATGGTGTAGGAGGAGGTGAAGAAGCTGGGCAAAAACTCTGAAACCAGTTGCGGTTGCACTTGTCCGTCAAGATAGGATTCAGCAGGATGTGAGGATATCTTCTCTGAGCGTGGGCGGTGGTGGTCAGCACAGGCGGGAGTTGGGACTGGTCAATACAAAGTGAGTGAGGGACTTGAAAGGCCAGAGGGGATGGAGATCTGATTGGGGCTCTGACTGAGAGATGTTCAGATGAGCAGATTGATGGTAGGACTGTCTATAGACACAAAGGTCTTGGGAAAATATGGCTTGGTTATTCTGCTGGTGTGATGGGCAGTGGAGGAGAGTGGAGGAGAAGGTAAGAGGACATGGACTGCCTATGAGGAGGCTCTCAGGCCTAAGTACAGCACAGGGACATATTGACACACTTGAAAGAGATACCCAAGTCAGCTCCCACATCAGGACTAGGCTCTTCTATGGCAGATCAAGAGACTTAGCAATAAAATCCTTTCTGAAATTAAGATTTTTCTTACATTTCCTGGCTAGCTGAGACCCTCAGCCAGGTGATGGAGAAAATATGAAGGAAAATGAAACATCATCCATCTTGTGAGTAGTCTTCAAATAGAATAGGTTCAGAGGTAGGAAATAGGCTCATGGCAGGAAGAAAAAAAGGCCCTGGTGCGGTACAACAACCTTGCGGTGTTGGAGCAAGCCCTTGTGACATTTCCTACAGAGGAAAACTGTTCTCAGTAACCTTTGAATTGAGGGCTGTAGGGGACCGAGGTGAGTGGTGGAAAATCTGCTTAGATGCTGTCAAATGTGACCTGGGCTGGGACAGGCAGCAGGGTGAGTGAGGGACAGTACTGTCAGCAAGGGGAGGAGATGAGGGGAGAGGTTTGGTGTGAAGGAAGGGGCAAGAGGTGAAGGCAGAAAGGCCTGAACAGCATTGGAAGGAGAGACAGCGGTGGTGAGGTTTCTGCATCAGCCATTTATGCCTCAAGATTTCAGTCCCTGCTCCCCACTGGGTGCCTCTCAAGGAGCAAGGAGCTCTTCTCCAGTCGCAGCAGCCTGTTCCCAGCCCAATCACACCACAGGACGGTGCAGCTGCCTCGCTCTTCCTTACAGGCCAGGGAAGGTGGTGGGACATGTTGTGTCACATCATGTGTGTATAAAGCTTTTCTGCCAGGAGTCAAGTGTGGAGATGGCAAAGGAGAAGGTATTTTTTCTGCCTCTCCTCTCACTTTCTGTCCTTTCCTTTCTTCCATCTCCTCCCCCATGCTGCTTGTAAGCTTTCTTCCCTTCCCTGTCTGCTCACCTAACGCCGGCTGCATTCCGTGTCTCTGTTTTCCTCTAATCCATGAGATGGATCAGTGACAGACCCCCACTGTAATTTTTAAAATCAAAGCCCTTTATCTTGAATTGAGTAAGGTCAGGGGAAGCTTCTTAAGGCACTGGTTGTATTTTCTATCCCTGCCTCAGAGCAACTTAAAGGATGGCTCAACAGGATTAGCAGAAAGCGCGAGATTGGACAAATGGATTTGGCAGGGGCTGGCTGGTGGGCCTGGGGGAGCAGGAGCTTGCTGTGCCGGAAAGTGGGAGAGCTGGGCTCTGCTCAGGGCTTGCGTTGTTGCCTGCTGCCCACTGCACCTCTGGGCACATGAAGGCAGCTGGGCTGATGCTGAGCACGGTTCTGATGCAGCCTCGGGATAGAGTGGCCTCAAGCCTGCAGCACCGCTTTTCGCTAAGCAAGGAGACTTAGCGCCAGCCGGCTGCATGCTTTAGGGCCAAGGCGCAGGGGATACAGCTCTGTGCTTCAGGGATTGTTGCTCACGGTGCAAGCCTCTCTGCCAAGTGCAGGAGGGAGATGCCTATCGCAAGGGAGCTACGTACAGCTGGAATAGCATGGGTCAGACCCCAGGAATGAACCAGGATGCCCTTCTCTGTGGGTCCAGGTCCCCAGGGCAAGCTTCCTGCTCCCTGCCCAGCCTGCTGGGTACTGCTGGAGGTGTGAATTAGCACCGTCAGTAGACCCTGCTTCCTTGGCTTGGCCTCTCCTGCTTCCCTCCCCCGCTGTTTCGTCCTATGCTTTTGCAAATGCATGTTTTAGAAGAAAGTGTCAGGCTTGTGGGGTGACAGAAGGGCAGCAGGCTGTATGCGAGCTCTCCTCGCGCAGCCCGGCTGGCACACTGTGCAGCCCCCACCAGATTGTGGGAGCAGTAGCCCCCATCCATTTGTTCCCTGATACCACAGCTGACTGCTTCCCTCCTTCCCCTGAATTCCCTCTGTCCTGGGCTGTGTTCTCAGCATACTGGGGCTCAGTGGTCAGAAAGGAAGCTCATGAGGAGCATCTTCCCCAGCTGCAGCCAGACGTTCCCCATCAGGCAGACACCCCCTCCTTGCACGTGGTGTCCAAGGGCATATGCCCAGCACGTTATCCTATGTGCACACACACATGGCAGCGTGAATCGAGTGTTTGAGGGGGCAGAGACTCACACAACCTCAGCCTTGCTTTCCCATGCCTCCCAGAAAGACGGGATGCCTGGATTAGCCAGGGACATGACTGCTCCTCCCCAGTGCAAGGATTTCCCTCACAGGACTTGCCACACCATCATCTCCTCGTTAGCAGCCCTTCTTCTCCCAAACAGATGAAAGGTCTTCCTGGGATCCCGTTTCCTTCTCATCACACTCCTGCACCAAGCTGGCTGTGTGTCCCCGGGCTCATTTTCGGTCTGGGGCACCCCAGCGCCTCAGCGTGTGCTGTCCGTGTGGGAAGCTCACGCCGTTTCCACACAGAAGAAGATTTGCATGCATGGTGGGGGAGAGAGAGCCTGGCCTGTTTATTCTTAATGCTCCGTATTATCTCCATTAATAATACCACCTCTGCCTCCCATGCTAATTAAGGCTGGAGATTGTTAATGTAATAGGGAATTTGGGCAGAGACCACACAAGACAGGCTGGATTAAGTTAACCTTATGGACTGTTAATGGATCTCCTGAAGGGGCATTTCTGCCTAATGAGAATCCAGCTTGAATGGTAATCAGGGGCTCGCTCTCCGCACGCCCAGCGGAGCAGGGAAAGCTGGTGAGACTGCAGGGCAGGACGCGGGAAAGGCATCTGCAGGAGCTGCTCGGGAAGCTGAGGATGGAAGAGAAGGGTGCAGAGCTGGAGGGAAAGACCTCGAGGTGAGGGAAGAATGGGGTGAGCGGAGATGTGATGCTGCTGGTGCTGCCCAGGGGAGAGTGCCTAACAGGCACTGAGGCTGGCCCCGTGCTTTTTGTGGTGGGCATTTAAATATTAATACAAAGGACTATTTTTCCTGGTTGTGATTGCCAACAGTGAAAAGGCTTTTTGGTATGGTGTGGGGAAAATTTGGGTATCTGGCATGGAGCACTCGTGTGAAGATTACACTGCCTTGCTGGTGAGCAACAAGGTGAAAGGCTGGGTCTCTGTTTGGAAGAAACCTGGGGACAACTTAAAGGGGACAAAATTGAGCTTAGAGGCTGGGCTTTCAGTGTATAGGGTTGGGTGAAGTTTGGGGATATCACAGATTCAGGATTGTAGTTGAGGCAAAATAGATGAAGCTTAAGTGTTAGGTTGCATTTTCAAGGCAAAACTGTAGGATTCTGGGCCTTCCAGGGAGGGTGTGCATATTTCCACATCTGGCTCCTGTGTGCTAATTTTGTGCTCCGGAGGGAATAGGTGCGGAGTGGGATACAGGGCAAAAGCAAAGCCTGAAATGGAGGCCAGTTGTTTGAAATTTCAATCTGGGGAGCTGAGTAATTTAGATCAGCCCTGGAAAAAACATGTAGAGCTCAGGGTAAGGTGTTTGGGAGGAAGGTAGTGATCTGCGGAATTGATTAAAGGAATAAAGAAATGTCTTCGGGGTTTTCTTCTTGCTCAAGTCCCACTGCCCTAGGAGGTGCTTCAAGGGTCCCAGCCTGTAGCTTTCTCAGTACATGGGAGATCTGGCCAAAGGTTATAGCCTTCTGATGTGGAAGCAATGACAGAGCAACTAAGAGGTGTTGCTTTGGCTCCAGAGGAGTGAGTTTGAGCTGTGTTGACTGCAATTTGTACGAAAGGTTTATTACACCAAACCCAGCTGTGGGTGATTCTGGCTGGGGATGTGAAAATCAAACAGGTATCACTGTAGCTGCAGGAGCCTCTCCATATTCTCAACTATAGAGACCTCCTAACTCTCTTATCTTGAGCTGCCTTACCTGAGTTGTGTCAGCTTTGGACGGCCCATGGCTTGGATGTGAGCCATGGTTCTGGTTTGTAGTGCTCAGGGTTTGGCAGTGGAAGTTTGTGGGTTTGAGTGGAAGCTTGTGGGCTTGGGTGAAAATCTGTGGGTTTGTGATGCAGTTCCTGGGGGTTGGAAATGGATGACAAGGACACAGAAAGGAAATAGGTCCAGTTCAGGTTGCCCAGTGAGGTTTTTATTGACTTTCTGGCTCTTGGTATTGGGGAACTGCAAGGAAAGGAGTTCCCTTGCTGTGTGTTGGTGTGTGGGAGTTGATTCCCAGGGCAGAGTACGCGGCTGCCAGTGAGCGAGGGGAGCTGAGGGAAGGCGAGAAAGGAAAAGCAGAGACCGGGAGGAGAGGCAGTGGAGAAGCCAGATGTACTGTTCCACTCAGAGAGGGATCCTGTCCCTGCAAACTTGTATGCACCCAGGGATGCACACAGCATGTGTGTGCTTACCGTGGTTTTGTGTGTAGCACTGCTTTCACAAGGAAGCTCGCTCTGCAGGTGTGCAGTAACACACTGGTGTCGCACATAAGTGTAAGTGCTGCCACACACACACAAGACAACCCACAGAGGAGACGTCACTCCCTAGAACACCTCACAACTGCACTGGTGTTTTCAGCAAAGAACAGATTCACACAGATACGCACCGTTCACCCTGAAGTACAGCACTTGGATGCACACACGTACATGTACAGACTCCATACATCGATACCTGCTATCCACTGCCCACAGCAGACACATGCACAACACCAACACACAGATGCTCACCAGAGGTCACACATTCCTGCACACCCATGTGCACACATAGAATTATAGAATCATTAGCGTTGGAAGGGACCTTTAAAGGTCATCCAGTCCAACCACCCTGCAAGGAACAGGGACATCTTCGACTAGATCAGATTGCTCAGAGCCTCACCCAACCTGGCCTTGAATGTTTCCAGGGATGGGACACCACATTGATACCACGTTGTCCATGTTGCTCCCTTTCAGCATTATTCCATGCAGATGGACTCAGTCATGGCTACACCAACAGACACACATGTTTTTGTGTCTTCCAGGTCTCCTTGCTTGTCAGCACAAAACAGGCGTGTGAAGGTGAGGGCGAACACATCCCTTTGAGATGAACAAGATGAACACCACACCAACATACACGTGCAAACACATATATGCGTCACCCTTGGCTCCTGTTTGCTTTGCTTTTGCTCTCCCTTTTCCTTTGTTTAGCCAGTCAAGATGCTTCTTTCATAGCCCTGAAGCACAGGAGCAGATGGTTTGGAGGTCAATTTAGGATGATGGTTCCCTTTTCCACTAGTGGGTCTCTTCAGCTGTTTAGCTTAGTCTTAAGTGTCTCAGAGATAAATATCCCCCTTGCCTATCCACACACGACACCTCTGTGCGACCTCTCAGCATCTATTAGAAATCCTGAGTCCAAAAGCCTCTTTTAGCTGCCCTCATGGCCACACTTTAATCCAAGTAGCACTTCAGGCCATGGTGGCTTTTCCAGGTTCAGCGGCATCTGTTAGCTTTGACCAAATGAGGCAACCCCATCTCCACACTGTGCTGTACACGTGCCTTGCTGAGGCCCAAAAGACTCTCTTGCTTGTCCCCTTTCAGCCTGCATTATTCATCTCCTGTAATGCACAATGGATGTTTGTGGAAAGAGGCGTGCAGGTACGATTGAGCATAGTACTGGGGAACAGGTGTTCCTAGCAAGCTGCAATTGCCCGGGTGCACTGACCAAGTTTAGCTGAGAGAGAGGAAAGTTTTACTCCTTCAAAGCACTTCTGAAAAGTGGCAGTGGTGGAGTTATAGAGGGGAAGAGATGGTGGTTTGGAGGGGTTGGAGTGGTGGTGGGGGCTTCCCTGCACATTTCTTCTGACTCCTTTCATGCTGCTGCATGAACACGCGTGTGGTGCGTGTGTGGGAAGGTGGGAGTGTTCTGTGGGAAGGTGTGAAGTGGGTGGCTTTGGGGAGCGGAGAGTTTGCGTGCCTGAGCATCGGTGGGGAAGGTGTACGTGCATGCGCAGGGAGTGGGGCTGGGGGGTGTTCGGTGAAGAGCTGTGGAGGCAGGGCACTGGGGCACGGGATGTGTGGGAGGGCAGGCAGCTCCTGGAAGAGGCTATTTCAACATACGCTTCACTGACTTACACTGAAGTGTGTCTGTATGTGCTTGGAGCCCAGGCCTATCCAGTAGCACAGGACAAGAGCTTGCAGGACTCCCTCCATTTTCTCTGAGGGAATCCTCCTATAGGAGTCAGGGATAATCCCCTTGCTCAGGAGTTGTCCAGAGGAGGGCTGGGAAGGCCTGTGAGTGGGGCTGGGGCTAGACCCAACAGCAACTCCTGTGTCTGAGCTACCTCTATGCCAGCCCCTTCGTGTCTATGGGCTCTTCCTTTCATACACATGCTTGTACCCACTGCTCCAGTGATGCCAGTACAGCCATGGACCCCTCCACCACACGTCTGCGGTCCCACCCACAGCCAGCTTCTTTCCCCCTCCTAGAAACTCCATGCTTTCCCATGAATCTCCCATTTGCCGGGGGCACACAGCTTACACGCGCTTGCTGTGATGCCGAACCCTGATCACTCCCTGCCATCGCTCGCAGGATCATGCTGTGACACTATCAAGCTTGTTAAACAAGCCTGGCAGAGCGCTCGCCGTGCAGTCCCTGGTGCCGGGCTGATCTCCCCTCCTTCCCTCGCCCCTCCTTCCCTACCTCCTGCATCTCCTTGTCTCTTCCTGGCCAAATCTCTGCTTCCCATAAGGGTTCATGTACTTCTTCACCATGCTTTCATTTTGCTGTCATGTCCCCTGGTGCCACTATCAGCCAGTTTCAGAGCACTCGGGGCTGGTGGGACCTCACGCGCTTGTTTTTGTGCCAATTGTGCGCCCCTGACACCAGAAGAAAGGAAAGGAGAAGGGATGAGTGTGGATGCTTTCACAGGTTTTCTGCTCTGGAGACTTTGCCCCCAGGAGCTGCAACATGTGTCAGCAGACAGACCCATGGGCTTTGCTGGCAGATGGTAGAACGGGCAGCACTAGAGAAAGTGCAAAAAAATGGGAAGGTCTCAGAAATGGAGGCAGTTTAAGCAGAGTTGGTGTGGCAGTGGTACATGTGTGTGCACGTGCACTCGTGCAGGTGTGCGGAATAATACAGCTGTCTCCAAAGTGAGTTCCAGCTTCACAACTTTTCAAGGATGTCATTTGGGGGGGGGGGTGAGTGATGCTGGCTGTCTGCGTTTTGTGTGTAGTTTGTGTTTGTCTGCCTGTGTTGGATGTTGATGAGTATTTGTGTTTTCCATGTGACAGAATATGGCTGGTGTTTGATGATGCTGGAGCTAGCGTTTAGGATCCAGAAGGATGCTATGCCTCTGTGTGGGCTGAGGTAGGTAGGTAACAGGATCTGATGCGATCAGTTTGTATGCTGCAGGCAATTTGTAAGCGTAGTATATTTGTCTGTGATACGCAGCCCTAACGCTTGCTTGACTTGTGCTCCTAAGCGCGTGAGGCTGTTTTATGTGCTTTTGTTTTCTTACTGATGTGTGTGCTGTTTGCACTGATATAGGTGTTTGCGTGTGGACATGGCACTTTTTCTGCTCTTTGATATGGAGGTGGGCTTATCAAATGATAAGTTAAGGTGACAGTTACGTATAAGTGGTGAGGAGTTTGTGCGTGGTAGATATGTTCGGATATTCAGCGTGCACTTGTGCGGTGGCCAGTGTTTGCTGTGCTGTGTGTAAATGTTTTTGCTGTGTACTCGTGAGAGGTGGAACAGGCTGAGGGGAGCTGATGTGATTGTGTGATGGCTGAAATATCACATATGCATGTTAATACAACGGTGCAACATTGTAGGTGCAGGATGAACGTGAAGAAGAGGAGCGTCTCACCCTTTGGAGGGACAATGAATTTTTTGGGGTTGTAGGCAAGGTGGTGAGTGGGGCTGTGAAAAGGCCGGTGAGTGTGTGTGTGTGGGTACAGCGTGTGTGTAGCAGTTTGAGTGTGAACAGTGTGCTTGTGGGAGAGCGTGCCCAGGTGATGTGCACAGGGCTGGGAGGCGATGTGGCTGTGTGTGTAGGCACATTTCACCTTCTCCTGGCACGGCTCCCTCAGCACCTTGCCCTGCACCGGGCCAGGTGCTGTCTCCTTTTTGTGTCTAGTGGGACAGCTAGGCTCTTAGGATACAGGCCATCCTTTTTCCATCCTTTAAATCTCTTTCCATCCATCTGTCTGTCTGCTCTGCTGCCTGTGTCCAGTTGTCTGTTCCCACAGTCACCGATAAGCCCTGACTAGCTCACACCCCACGCTGCCTGTGGACTCAGCAGCTGTGCATCTCTCCGTCCCTCCCACACACACACACACATTCGCACACACACACACATACACCCTGGATCTTCATCTGTGGTATATTCAGTTGCCATTGGAAACCTAAGAAAGAAGTGAATCTACCCTCCAAGTCTTAAGCTGGTGGTTTTTTTTCCTTTTTTTCTTTTTTTTTCCCTCCCCTTTCCTCCTCTCCTCACAGAAGGCGAAGTCGTTCGCAATGAATCCATGGCAGCTTCGATCAAGCGGTGAGCTGGAGCACCTACTCACAGGCCACTCCTTAATGTGACTGAAGAGAGGCCTTTCCCAGCGCTTGCCAAGGAGAGCGGAGCCCTGGATTTACCTCCCGTGCACCCGGGCACCCCCAACACAGGCACCGCAAGGTAAGCCAACCCCGGCACCCATGCCGGTACGCCTCTCTCCATCCCTCCCTTCCTCTCCTCGCTTGTTCCCCAGAGGTGCGAGGGAAGGGGAAAGGCAGGGGTTTCGGCTACGCTGTGAACAAAATCTGGGCTTTCATCAGCCTCCTCCCTATAATGGAGAGCTACTCCCCTCCTTCCGACCCCCTTTCCTTGCAGCTCTGCATGCGTGTGTGCAGGGAGGGGTTGTTTGCAGAGCAGCACGGGGAAGCGCTGCAGGTCCCACGCACGCAGTCTCCAGTGCATTCTCCTCCTTTCCCATCCGTCCCTTGGCACACACCTGTCTGCTCTTCTCCCTACGGCATTTTCCTCCTCCTCTCCTGTTTCTTGGGAACTGGCCTGATGCTGCTGCAGTGGAGCAGCAGGCTGGTTTGGCCAGCAGCACGGCCGGGCTCCACGGCCCTGGCCTGGGGTCCCCTCGGGGATGCAGCTTGCAGCAGAGCAGGAGTGGGCATCATGCTACCAGGAGCGGGGCGTGCAGGGAGAGCTTCCCCCTCCCTCCTCCTCTCATGGATATTTTGGGTATCCTGACTCCCCACGGAGAGCGCTGGCCTCCATTTCCTAGCCAGGTACCTCCTCTGAATACCCAGCCCAGCCTGGTGCAGCTTTTGGGGTGATGGGCGCGCTCTTTGTCACTGCTTATCTGCTGTCCCCTGGTGTTCCTGCCCAGCTGGAAGGGATGTTTTCCTCCCGGAGACAGTGTGTTTCATAAGCTGGGAACACCGTGTGCCCTGCACAGGCAGTGAAGGGGCCCTGTGCTGAGCCTGACCCATTTTGGGGCGCAAAGCTCTTGGGAACACCTGAAAGGGCCTCCCGCCGCCTGGGGCTGCCCTCAGTGCCCCTTTCCCCAGCTCCTCTGTGGGGAAGGCAGGAAGATCAGCTGCACTATTTCTGTGCTGCTGGAGCTGCTGCGGCGTGGGGATGGGAGAGGAGCGGGGAGCAGCTGTTCCTCCCATCCCCTGGGCAGGCCCGGCTGGCCTGCCAGCCCTGGACGAGCATGGACATGCCTTCCCCCAGAATAAGACCGTAAGGCAACAAACTGTTGGCAAGGCAGCGGGCAGAGGGCATCCTCTGAGGAGCAGATTTTAGAGGGGAGGTTTAGAGGTTTGCATCTGCCAGGCTGTGGTTTCAGGCTCTGCACTGACTCTGGCAGGCAGCAGGGTTTTCTGAGTCAGATTTTAGGGCTGCTCTGTTTCTCCAAGGGGAAGGGGTCAGCAGGGTCTGTGCTGCTGCGCAGCCCTGGCAGTGGTGCTGGTGTGGTGTCCTCTGAAGGAGGTGATGGGTTGCTCCCCTCCTGCTCCGGACCCACCTGGTGATGCTGGCAAGGAGGGTGCATCTTCCAGTGCATCTCCCTTCTGGCACCATGGGACCCTGCCATCAGCTCTCTCCAGCATCCCCTTCTCCAGCTGCCCTGACATCTCCCCCTTCACCCAAACCACTGCCTTCATCTTCTGTCTGGTGGCACCAGCTGTTTCTCTTAGTCTTTTGGGGCACCCATGAGCCCCGCTTTTCCCTCTTTCAGCAGCACCCCTTCCTCACTCCCTCTCCAGCACTTCCCATCCCTCCTGACCCCTCGGCACATGCCATGCTGGGCAGGAGCAGCGTCGGGGCAGCCTCAGGAAGGGCTGGTGTTCTCCGGCGGGATAATTTCTGGATGCTGGCTGCTGATAGTACTGTGAAGTGATCTTTTCCCCTGTGGTTCACACTCTTCAATGTGTGTGTGTGTTGCGGGTGACAGAGTGACTGTTGATGTGTCACTCTTCCTCTTGGCCAGGGCCCGGCAGGGAGCGTGACCGTGCAGTTGCACTCGGTTTTGTTATTGGGGAGTTTGCAGAAAGCAAAGCTCCTCCCAGATGGAGCCTCCGAAGCCATTTGGCATTGGTTAAATTCCTCAGCCCTCTCAGGACGTGACTTTGGCACAGGCTCAGGGTGGACAAGACAATAAATCCAGCTCTAGGGAGCTTCATACTGGGTCAAAACTGCTGCGGCTACGTGGTAGAAAATGCTGATCCAGTACAAACTCACTCTGCTGCTTCAGATTTGTTTAGAAAACAATGTTGGCTTAACTCTGTACTGGCAGGGTTTACGTTGCGTTGGGTATTATCTATCTGCACCACTCTAGCTTGGTGCTGGCTCGAGCGTTGTTTGTCCTTCCGCATCTGGCACGCACTCTGGATTGCGTGTGCTGTGGCTGATTTGACGGATGCAATTGCACACCGCAGCCAGCCTGGTTCAGTCCCTCCTGTTGGGCAAGCCTGCCTGAAAGAGGGTTGGATTACCATTTTAGCAGGGAGCAAGCGATGTCTCACACCAGGCAGCTGCCCTCCCCTTTCAGGAGTTACAGTAGCCCTTGTCTCCTGGGTGCCTTGAGAAGTGATGCACGTTGAGGCAGAAACCCAGCTCTCTGTAGCTCCATCTCTCCTAGCATCACCTCAGGTCTGGGGAGATCCTAGAGAGACAAGTGTGTCCTCTGGCTGGTGGCTACCTCTCTGCATGGCTCTCCCCAAGGGCTTTTAAGCTGTGTCTTGCCTGCTGCCTGGGACGAGACGATGATGCTAGCTGGGAGGAGTGCAAGCATTGTGCCGAAGAGGAAGGGGAGGGAAGCATTGTCTTGGCAGGAGGATGTTGCTCTCCAACCCTGACCACCCCAGCAGCCCAGTGGCCACTGCTCAGGGCCTGGGAGAGATGTTATTGCTCCCCAAAGGGTCATGCTGGGAGAAAATGGCATTGCACCATTGGTGGGAGCCAAGACAGAGGCAGATGCTCACTTGGGACACAGTACAAGTGCAAACCCTTACTTTTACGTTGCAGGGACTTTTTCCAGATCTGTCACTCAGCTGCTTGTGTTGCTGAGGGAGGCAGTTTTGTTTGCAGTGGGGTGAAAGGGCAGGAAGGTAGTAAGGGGTGGTTCACCATATGCTTGTGATGTGGACATATGCAAGTCTCTGGTGATAAGGAGGAGCATTTGTTGACCAGGTTTTGCAGTCTGAAGCCAGCTTTACTTTAAAGCCCAGTAAGGTAAGCCTTTGGGGGCTGAGGCCAAGAGATGACACTGTCTACAAAACCTTGTTGCTAAGGTCTCCTGAATCCTAATCCCAGTGAGGTCTCTCACCAATCACCATGCTGTGCCTCAGTTTCCCCTGCCTTTATGTGGGGCAGGCTGTAGCCACAAACACTGAGGGAGAGGAGGTGGATGGGGAGGAGGGGTTTGAAGGTCAGTTTACCGTTTGCATGGTGCTTCAGGCTGCACAGAGGGATGCTGTGGGGAAAAGGAGGTGCAGCCTGCGGACTCTCTGCTAGCATGGCTGCGTGCTGACCTTCGCTGGGGGCTGGATGCTGGAGGAGAATCCATAATGACCGGGGTGCTGTGTGCCAGGGCCGAGGCAGTGATTCACTCAAGCTTCTGTTTGTTTGCGAAGAGAAAGGGAGTTTGTGGCTTGTCACTTGGGAAACAGAGTAGGGATTCAGCAGCGGAGGGTAGGCTGCTTTGGCTGGGCCTCCCCGAGCAGCCACGCCGCGTGTCTGCCTGTGTGTCAGGGGAGCAGAGGGGACCCTGGTACAGGCCATGACTGGCGACCAGCCAGCCCTGGCCCCCATCAATTCACCTCCCCCCTGCACCCTCTGCACAGGCACTGCTAAGCGGCCGAGGTCAGCCCTGAGATGTACATGCGTGTGTGACCCGTGTGGGTGAGAAGAGGAAGAGGAGTAAAAGCCTTGCTAGAAGAGCAGCTGGATGGGATTCGTGTTACCTCCCTGCCCGGCATAGCCCACATGTGGTACTGCAGCATCCGCATGGGTGTCTGTGCTGCTTCATCCCAGCCCAAGCAGGCACCTGCAGCAGAGTTGCGCCTGGTGTGTGGGGCCAGGTCACAGGATAGGCATTTGTGTTGGGCTAACTTGGAGGATGAAGAAGACCTCTTCCTCCCCTGCACTCCTCCCTTGTCTCATCCCTGCTGTGCTTTGTTAGGTGTGAGCCCTGCCTCGTTCCTCGGAGGTGGAGACTCTCAAGTGGAGGGAGGTGTTGTGGAGGGAAAGTAGATTGCAAGGCATATAGTATGGAGAGGATGGAGACACTAAGAAGGAGGGAAGACCTGAGAGAAAAAAGGCAGAAGCAGCAAAAGAAGAGAGAGGTGGAGAGGGAGTCAGGAAGAGAGCAGTGTGTGGTGTGGAAGTCTCTTATATAGACATTGCAGGCTAGAGTTCGACCTGACCATGTTCACATTGGGCACAGATGTGGTCTGGAAAGCCGTGGCAGGAGGACCAGCTCTGCACAGGGGATTGCTCATCTCCCAGCCGCCTCCTTAACCCAAGGGAAAACCAGTCTGAGATTCCCTTTTCCTGCTCTAAGCTGTCTTCTCCTGTGCATGTTCCTCTGCCCTGGATACGAAGAGGGCGACATGGCTGAGAAACCCCTTCCCATGTCTCTGTCCTCCTGGCCCTGGTCCTCTGGAGCCAGAGGAGGTGAGTGTGCTGCCCAGCCTTGCTGGGAATTGTCTTGCTCTGTACTGGAGGGATGTTGGTGAGGTTTTAGAGGGAGCCACAAACTTGCCTTTAGGCTGCTCCCCAGAAATATTTATGACCACATTACCTCACATAGGCAGTGTCTGCAGGGAATGAATTCAGCACGCTACATGAGGCAGAATTTTCTCTGCAATTGCCCCATCAATGTGTCCTGTAGGAACTGAACAGCAGCAATTGGATAAGAGGGATTTATGGAAGTTTTTCTTCTGCTTTTATGAAATATACTTGAGTATGTATCTGTCAAATAAGGTAGGTGTGCCAGGTCTGTCATAGGGTAGGTAGTTTTCATACAGATGTTCTGAGTGTCATTTTTGATGGGAGTGTGGCAGTTTGCAGAAGGTTTCCAGGGGCTGAAATGCCGATGCTGGATTGCAGATGGGCTTGCAGGTGAACATGTACTCACAGCCGGTGATGCGTTCACTGTGGTGTACCTGTGACACAAACCTGTGGGTGCTTCTTGCCCATCTTGAGCTTCCTTCCTGTCCCCCTGTTGTAGGACCAGTGGACCATGTGGCCTGAAGTCAGTGGCATATCAGGGCCATCATGCTCTGCCCTGATCTGAACTGCCATACTTTTTTAAAGCCAGCCAGCGTGGTGAGAGCTACCGAGAACCAGCCCAGCACAAAGAGAGAAACACTCATATAATGGGGCTACTTATTTGAGTTTCCCAGCATTTCCCATTGCATTTCATGTCTTGGGGCTGATTCAGTTGAAAGGCAATCAGTGGAGCTAACAGCCCAGCATTGTTCTGCTCACCTTCTGATTTACTTCTTTTCATCCTTGCTGGGTTTCATCTCCTCCCAGGTTCATGCATCCCCCCAGCACTGAGGTCACTTTCCTTTTATTGCACCTTAGGCTGTATATAATCAAGCTAGCTCTGTTCCTGCCCTGAATCTTCTGGGGTCAAGATGGAAATCACTATTCAGCAAGAGACCCAAACAAATGAGCAAAACTAGCCTGGTTGGTCAGAACAGGGTGGAAGTTGTCCAAAAAAACTTGCACTGATCAATTCCAGTCACCTCCTGTGTTTAAAGTGACTCAGTATCTCCATTTTTAGGATGTTGCTGGGGAGCTGAATTCTCTTATGATTTCTCTTCTATCAGCTGTCCCTACCAACGGTGTTTGTGAGATTTTTTTTTTTCCCATATCTGCTTAGATGAGGAACTGTTGGAAACTATGCTGGCAGAATAATGGGTGCTGGGACAAAGCCAATCATAAAAAAGCCCCAAAACCCACTGAAAAAGCCACAAAATCTCTCCCCCCCCTTTCCCTGAACAATAAGTTATCAAGTCCAGATGGTTAAATCCGAGAGTTTGGAAGGAGCTTAAGTGATTGAGCTGCTAACAAAAATATGCAATCTCTTGTGAAAAAAAGCTACTGATTTGGGGAATTGGAGAAGACCAAATGTTGTACCTATATTTAAAAAAAGGCTCCAGTGATGATCCGGGGAATTAAAGATCAGTAAGCTTTGCATCTGTATCTCGTAAATGGGTGGGAATGATAATTAAAAAGCAATGCTTGAAGAACATCTGGAAGATTGTGGTCTGATAGGGCCTAACCAGCACGGGTTCGGCAGAGGAGAACTGCATCTTACTAATGTCCTGCAACTCTTTGAATAAAGTGTCAGTAAAGCAGTGGATGAGGGAGAACCAATTGATATAGCGTATCTAGACTTCCTAAAGGCTTTTGAAAGATCTTGCACAAGAGCTGCTACAGAAGCTCAGTAGTCAGTGAGAGACAAAATATTGACATAGATAAAAAACTGAGTAGGAGACTGAAAGAATGAGGGGATTAAACAGTCAAGTTTCACCATGGCAAAAGGTTAATGTGGCCTCCAGGTTCTCTTCTAAATCCCATGTGATTTACTGTATTGTTTAATGACTTGGAAAGGTGGGAGGAGAGATAGGCTGTATGAAAATCTGCAGATGAGACAAAGTTATTAAGTCAGCTGTGGCCAGAAAGGGCTGTGAGAAACGCCGGGGAAAGAGAGCTAAGTTAAATGAATGCGCTGCGTTCTGGCGAGCGAAACTCAGCATTGGTATCTTCAAAGTGATGCATGTTGCAGGACAGACTGGCAGCTCTTTAGATATGCCGCAAGGGTCCTGAAGGAAGTCTGTGAGCCAAATGAAAGTGTGGGCAGGTGTCAGGGAGCTCATTGCAGAGCTCTGCCCCATGTTCTGCTGCCCTCGAACAGGCCAAGTAGCTGTTTGGCTGCAGAGGCAGTGGGTACGTGGAAAGTACTCTGGAAGAGCTGCGAGGCTCTGGGTACATCTGTGGTGCCACCTCATTTGGAATAGCATGCCGAACCAGGGTCAGCCTGTTTCCAAAGCGATGTTGGAGAATTCAAGGGGCTCTGATGTGAGACAGAAAGGCTGTGAACACCACCAAGTGAAGAGATGGAGGAGACAGGGGTTTCTGGTGTCAGACAGTGGACTCAGAGTTGCTATTGGAAGGAAATAAAATTACAAGACTTAGGAGTATATCTGTCTGTCCTTTACTCATCACACAGGAGTTGAGGGAATGCACAGTGAAATTAAACTGCATGGGATTCAGGTTCCCATAGTAGGGCTGTGGAGCTCTATGTCATGAGATATTGTCAGGACAAAGAATTTATCAAGATTCATAGCAGGCTTGTGTATTTTTAAGGAGAGTGAGAATACACAAAGGAGCTTTAACTAAGGACAGACCCAGTTTTGGAGCCTCAACCTTCAGGTTCAGACTTCAGAGCCCATTAACCTGTAAGTCATAGTAGCCAATGAGAAAATGAAGATAGGAGCACATTGTCCCTCGCCTGTCTGCTTTGAGATTTTTCCACCTTTCCCCCCCAAAATCTGATAATGTCTTTCATAAGACTCAGTGTGGACATCTCTCTGATCTGCAATGGTTGTTCCTCAGCATGCACCTTACCTTAATAACACTTGCTGGGACATAAGCAGTGAACTTCCGTTCATGTCCCAACTGTTACTAGCATCACATGTGTTCAGGAGCATCCTCAAGCTCGGGGAAGAATGGGGTCAGATTCTCTCCTAACAGAAATGGCATAGTCCTGTCAAAGTCAACAGTAAGAATCCGCGTTTTCAGCTTCTGAGTTTGAACTCAGTTCCAGTGAAAACTAAACAACACAAACACACACAAAAATGCAACAACCACCTAAACTCCTGAAATTGCTTGAGATCACAAACCTCACTTGGAAAGTTCCCAGATGTTCCTGGGAGATTGCCCGTGCTTCTACCTCCCGCCTGAGCTATGGGTGCAGGAATCAGTGCCAGGATAATGGTGTATTGCAGCCTTTCCATTTGCCAGGGCAAGCTGGAGCCCAGAATTTAAAATCTGCTGGGGCTGAAGGGAGAAGAGAAATCCCTGAACCTATAGAAACTCTGAAACCTTCTCAGATTATTTCCTCCTCTCTTCAGGATAAGGAGCTGAGTCTATAAGCACCTCCTCCCTGTCCCACAGCATTCCTACCCAGGAGCACAGTCCCAATTCCAGAGATTTTTTACTTAATACACAACACGGTGCTGAAGTCATTAACAGCTTGGCTAACTAAGCCTGTTCACAGAGTTTGATTTCCAGCTATTTATGTGTAGCATACACAAATCTCAGACTCCTTGTAAGTATGTCTCCTTCCTGGGCAGCTCACAAGGTGTGAGTGGAGTGACTCCTTGTGCAGGGAAATGTTTTTAAGCCAGGAAAAGAAACACTGAGGATCATCTCCACATGCCGCTCTTTGCTGGATCTCTGAGCTCTCTTGTATTCTTAGAGCTGTGATTTGTTTTGGTGGGTAGCTCGGAGCTACACCCACTAGAGCTGATGTGGATAGAGTGGGAGCAGCTGGGCTCACGTCCTGGAGCTGAGAGACCTGAGGTCAGTATCACACCTTTCCACTGGGTTAAAAGCTGCTGTACCGCCAGAAGGAACTTGAGCAGTGTTTCAAAGCTGACATCATCACGGCTCCTCTGAACCTCTGGGGTGGAAGCGGCATCTCCAGCACCTCTCCTGGAATCCAGGAGCTGGGGACTGCGGGGGCTGAGAGACACTGACGTCACCCCTGCTGCGTGCCAGCAATCCCAAGGCTTCGTAGATGGCTTGATCACCACTACTCTCTTACAGCACCTAAAAAGACCTCTGGGATCAGAAGATGATTGCATCTCTGTACTCTATTACAGCTACCAATGAACCTCTAGGGCCAAAGGATAAATGCACCACCTCTGGAGTATTATAGCATTTAGAAACCTCACTCACTGACTCACAGCTGTCTTCCCCCTCCTCCAGCACCACCATCTTCAACTTGTCTCAGCATCCAGCCACCTTCTCTGCTGAGGTGTAGCTGGATAATCCCTGTGCTTTTACAGTACCTGGCTGTGTGCAGTGCTGAGATGAGAGCACGCTACCTTTTCACTTCTTATGGTACTAGGGAACATCAGTGCTGTGATGCATTTGCTCTACGAGTGCAGCAAGGGACCGCTGCGGTAGACCATTTCCACTCTTAACACAGCATCTGTGAAGCTCTGGTACTGCTCTGCTGCGGCAGATGATCTGCTCTTGCCTGTTACAGGGTGGGGGCTCTCCCCATGCTCTTATGGATGTTTCAGAAGACAGCTCTGCACCTGGGAATGGCCATGTCGTATCAGCAACTGGAGCTTACAGACAGGAAGGGGGATGCTTTCAACGTCTGGCCAGCTATCCTGGCATTTAGAAAGCACAAATTAATTTCTCAGACACCCTAGAGAGGTGGAGTTCTGTCATGTTACGAACCTGACTCGTAGATTCTGGGGAAAATCCTAAAAGCTTTTGGTAATAGAGGTTTTAGTGAGTTTAATGCCGATGGAATTAAAAGTCTCTAGGCACTCGTTGTGAATGGATTTACATCAGGGAGATTAGAAAAGGGAAAACATTATTGGTGTCCAGGAAACTCAGGAGAGCAGCTGTCAGCTGGTTTGGATGGAAAGTTCCCCAGTGAGCAGGCACTCTGACAGCCAAGCAGCACACAAACACACACTCTGTGGGGTCAGCTCCATGCTTATGGGCTGGGGAGACATCCCAGGGCCCACTGTGAGTCATGCCACACATGAATTCTCATAATGGGATGTTTGCACTAGCTGGTTTTACAGACACGTCAAACATGAGCGAATGCAGTGACGGTCTCTCCATTTTGGCTGTCATGCTCTTACTCAAAGACCTCATATGCCTCATCCAAGTGCTACTGGCCTTTCCCAGTGTGTTCACTACTGTTCCTGCCCACCAAGGAGTGTGGAGGAGGAAGACCTGCTCTCCTCCCTGCCTACAGAGATGCACTGCACAGGAAGGACTACAAAGCAGTCTCTTCCATCATGGAAGGGCCTTTTACTGTCCCCTTTCTTCCCACCAGAAATGCACCTGGCATGGAGCTATGGAGTGTAACTATAAAGTGCAGTTAAACAGGAGACTGAGCAAGATCCTTATGGATGAATTTTGTGAGGTTTAGTAAATTCACAGGGACCACATCCAACTCATGAAATCCACCAGCTTCGATTTGTCTAGGAGAGTAACCTTGGGAGGCATCACTGTAGGTCAGCCAAGTTCTGCTCCTTTTTCCAAGGCCTCCATGTCTGTCACTGCTGGAGAAAGCATCCTGGGGCCAGATGGCCCTTGCCTGTGCTGTTAAATAAGAAAGGCGTGATCCTGGAGGGTCTGACCTTTCTTGGGCTGGGTTCTCACAGCTGTGCTCTTTGCTGAGGAATGATAGAGGCAACAGAAGAAAAGACACTGGGAGACCTGCAGGGAGAGTGAGAAGGGTTTTGGCCTTAAGTACATGAGCTGGTTATGCTCCTCTCAGAAAGCCTCTGAGAGCCGATTTGTCTGCTGTCTCTCTTGTTATTTCTCTCCAAAGTCCTCATCACTTGTTGGTGCATCTCTGTTGAGAGCAGAGATCAGGGTTAATTCACCCCGGCTTTATCCTTAAGTGGGACATCATCAAGCTGAGGACTCAATTCAAATCCTGCTTCAAAGATCTTTATCTCCTCTGCAGCCTGGGCGAGCTGGCTGGGAGATCAGGCTTTGCTAAAGCAGGGAGCTCCCTGCCTCAGCGGGAGATGGGCAGGAGAGAGAGCAAGGTGCCTTACCAGAGCAGGGGGGTAATAACCTGACTTTGTCACCTAAAGTGCTCACAAACACCACCTCTCCTCAGCACACGAAGAGCAGAGTTACCCTTGCTTTGTAGGGTGGAGATAATGCTCTGTCCGCAACGTAGAGCAGTGAGCTGGGATTCACACCATCCCTTTTCTTCCTACACAGCATGGGTGGCTGCCTGTTGGCTCTGGGGGGCTGGGTTGGGGGGGAAAGGCTGCTGGAGTGGTTGACAGTGCCCCCAAAATAAGGTATGGGGTGTTGAGTACCAGGGGCAGGGCAGGCACTGATGTCTCTGATATCACTGCCAGTGAATGGGTCCACACAGTGGGAGGAGGAGATGGAGAGAGGCAACAGTTAGGAAGAGGGGTGAGCAGGCTCAGTGCCTCCCCAGGGTGCCCCCCTTGTACTGGCAGGAGGTGGTGGGAGTGCTGGGAGTCAAGGAGGGAAGGCGGGGAAGAGGGGATGCTCTGCTGGCAGGCTGGCATCCTGCAAAGCGGTAGGGAGTGAGCGGGTGTTGTGGCAGATAGGCTTTGTCCCTGGGCTCCCATTTGTCAACTGGGAACTGCAGGTAAGATAGAAGAAGGGCTTTTTAAAGTAAGGCACAAGATTTAGAAGGAAAAATATTAATATCATGATTGGGGACACAGCAATGTGTGGTGAGTGATCAACAGGGATGCCTGAGCAGGAACTGGAGCTACCCCTGGAGGTGCAGGCCTAATCTGTGGTGGGGAAGAGAGTAAATCTATTGCTTTGACCACTTAACCCAGGAAGGTGTCTGACCTGGCACTGCTGAGGGTATACTTGTCCTGCAAATGTATTGGTCTGAGCTGCTGGGCGTGCAGGCTCCTGCCTTTGGATGGGTGCACAGCAAGCTCGGGGCACGCTTCTGCGTAGGGTTCGCCAGCACCAACAGAACCTGTGTATCATCTCAGCAAAGAGAGCCACTCCAGAAACAGCTTTGCAGCTGGCACTGCAAAAACTTCTTTGTCCTTCCTGCATCCTGGGTGAAAGAGATTCTATCCCATCATCATCCTTCTTGAGGCACCTGTGTTTTTGTCGGTTTGCCCACCAGTGCAAAGAGAACATCGGTGCAGGTGCCGCCCCCCCCCCCCTTGTCAGACAGCGGTGCTGGCTGTTGTAATGAGCTCGTTCAGGCAGGATGTATTCATTCCCCATAAACAGTAGTCATTGTCTATTCCCAGGCACAACCATGCTTCTGGAGGACATCTAGCACAACTAACTCATCGTGACAACCAGCAGCAACTTCAGGCTGCTTTCACAGAGCTGTTTGTGGAGTCACCTCAGCCCTTTAGCACAAGATGTACACTTGCAGGAAGCCCTGCCTCTACAGAAGACAGAGGCTTCTGCTTTCTGTGACTCATGCCTCCCTGGCAAGTACTGGTCCATGGCTAACGGGTTCATTGCTGACAGGCCAGCTATTAGAGCTGTAGCAGCAGCAATGGGTAAGGCAACTTGTGCTGCTGTGAGCTTTCTTAGCAGGGGTGAAACAGGAGAAAGAGGTTCTTCAGCTCAGTGGGACCACTGAGAGCACATGAGCTTTTCAGCTGTAAGGACGCTATGAAGCCATCAGATGCAAAAGACTGTGGTCTTCAAGCCTTGACTTAAATCAAGGCAGGCTCATGAACACAGGACGGGGTGCACTCACCACTTTCCTGGAGATAGAAAAAGTTATTTGAGGGCAGCCCCACGGATTTTCAGCACCTGTCAATCGCTTTCTAGTGCTGAGGAAATCTGATATTTTCCTGTTGAGACTGACTAACAGAGATTCGAAGCCTTCTCATTTGCATGATTAGCGGTGTTTACACTCACTGTTTTTTCAGGCACTGCCCTGTGCTTAAAACTGTACCCTCACCATGGAGGACTGGGATGAAGAGAGTATGGTGGAGGGTGGTGGCTAAGTGCACCTTTGATTTGTTGGAAGATTATGACATTGCCTGCAAATCCACATGGATGTCAGCATGGTTTACATTATCTGCACCATGCTAGCATGTTATGTTTTCACACCTGACAGAGTGAGAAAGGGCAGACTTTCCATGGGGAGCTGCCTCTGGGAGTTGCTATTTTTTGCTTTATCCTTGGAGTTGGTGAGCGCGGTAGTGTTGCAGGGTGACATGTATGAGGAAACCTGACAAGGAGCTGGAGGACCCACAGGGCCATATCATGATGTAGCCAAAAAAGTGAGCTGCTTGCTGTTGCTTTGATGTGATCATACAACAGTTTGATGCTTTATTCAAAGTGCTGGTTACAAGTTCCTTACTCTTCTTTCCCAAGCACTTCAAGGCCAACCAATGTATTAATAAATTAGAGGAATTAAAATAAACAGTGCTTTGAGAATCATTAGGCATCCCCAACGCCTGGAAACAAACAACAGTCAAAGTAAAAATACCAAATGCAAATAGGCCAAGAACTGGGCCATAAAATATTGTAGCCTAGCTCTGGGGCAGCTCTGGAAAGGAAAAAATGTGTTTATTCCCTTGTGTCTTTGTGTTGGGACAGGTGAAGTAGTACTGGGGTACTGTGGAATGAGGAATGGTCCCTGCACCGGTTCCTGCAGAGCCTGCCCCACCAGTGGCTTTACTGGCTGCAGAATGGGGATGTGGGGAGATGAGGCCACAAGCACCAGCCATGAAGCTGGATCTGAGGCAAGATCTGAAGGCTGCAGACTGGAGACCATCTGGGTGAGCAGCTGTCCTAGGCAGCTCCTTCTGCTGCTCTTGATCCTGACCCTCACCCTCCAGGCACTGCATACCCAGTTCTCTCCTCTCAGCTCATTGCCTTTCTTACTCCAAGTCCAACTCCTCCTTTCCTCTCTGGACATCCAGGGACCGACACAGCCAATTCACACGGCATCCATTTCCTTCTCTCTCAGTGGTTCCAAAGCTGGTCCCCCAAGTCCTTGGTGCCCACATCAGCAGAGATGCTGGCTGCTGCCAGGGCAATGAGAGAGCGTGCTACCTTTCCTCTTTCTACATCCCAGCTGGGGTGATACTTTTGTTGTTGTGACCTGCCTTTTTTTTTTGTCAAGCTGTACCAGCTCACAGACACACCATAGCAGAACTGTCCCAATGTGGGATCACAGTCCCCGGAGACATCACAAGGGGTACGAGCAGTGGATGAGAGCGTGGCTGATAATCTGATTGCCATGATGTTTTGAATGGTGTTTATAGAGGAGTTACTTGAAACAAAGGAGATGTTTGAGAATTGCATTAGGGCAACATATATGTTTTTACTATTTTTAAAAAGTGGTGCGGTCCTGCCTAAAATGTGAAAGTAATGATGTCAGTCTGCAACTGCAGGATGATTTTAGGCCAGAGAAGCGCTAAGGAATTGCAAACGGCTGATTTGCTGAAATCCCTGCTGCTCTGAGCCCAGCAGGGAATGGGGAGATCCAGTTTTCCAGGCAGCTGTTGGAGATCTTGTGCTGGTGAAGGAGATACTCACTACCTGCGGACTGAGCAGCCTGTCAGTACTTGGAGAAGACTGTCTACGCTTGAGGAGGAGGAGGGGGTCAGCTGTGAGAAGTCTGCCTGATTCAGGAATTGCCCAGACCATCTTGAGCTTCTCTTGCGTGACAGACTTCTCAAGCATCACTGGACAGGGAGAAAGCAGTCAGACAGTAAGAGAAAGTTGGCCTAGGAAAAGGCAGAGCCTATCTGATAATTGAATACTT
Source organism: Chlamydotis macqueenii (assembly GCF_036417535.1). NCBI lineage: Eukaryota > Metazoa > Chordata > Aves > Otidiformes > Otididae > Chlamydotis > Chlamydotis macqueenii. The sequence goes on from NC_141556.1 coordinate 57,212,354, forward strand.
CTCCCTGCCTGGCTGGCATACTGTGAGTGGAAGGCATCCTGAGGCCAAGTGCCTGGCACTGCCAAGGGACTTTTCCCCTCTGCACAATCACTAGGATTTCTAATCCAGGCTGGGTAGGACAATGCTGTCATGTTAGTAATGATATAACTCTCTTAGCAGTCTACCGGTGTGACAGAGTCACAAAGAGAACAGTGTAGGCTGAATATGCACTCATGCTTGCTAAGCCTGTAATCCCAGCTTTCATTTTCTCTCTCTCTCTTTTGATTTTTTTTTTTTTTTAATAATCAGTTCAAACTTAGTAGGAGTGATTCACTAGTTGCCTGTTTATCTATCCTTGGCATGGTGTCCAGTTTGGATTGCACAGGGCAGAAAGATGGTGGGGGGGGGAGAAGGAGGAACTGGGAGAGGAAAGGGGAGTCTGGAGGATGTCCCTGTTTCCGCTCTCCATGGAAACTAAGGCTGATATCTTTCTGTGAACCTGAAAATCCTGGCTGTCATTTCTCCCATGGTCAGAGAGGTTGGTGATCAGCTCTATTCTCCCACTTTCTGTGGCGTTCTTCATAAAGGTTCTGCAGCTGTTAGCAGCTGATGGGAAGTGTTTGGTGGTTTGTGAGATGGAAGGAGGCAGGGCACACGAGTGCCTTGGACTTGTCTGGACTGTGCTGTGGTTGTTATACTTGCACAAGACAAAAGTCAGCGGTGGAGCTAAGCCCTTCCAAGGCTGTGTCTTGCAATTGTATCTGAGACTATGTCTGCAGCTCCTCAAGGCTGATGTCTTTTCTCTGTAGATCTTAGCAGACCCCAGGATGTTCTTCAGCCCAGGCAGCTGCAAGAGCTGCTGTAGGGCTGATTCCAGCATCACAATGTGTTTCTGCATCAAAACCTTTTTGACTCTGTCTGCCTAGGAATCTGACCACTTCTTCTCAGAAACCACTTGGGCTGGGCAACAAGGTTCATGGTTAGGCAATAGTAAGAAAGTACACAGGGATTTGCCAGACATGCATGTGAAGACTTTTGTCCAAGAGCTGATGTTAAGAATGGTCTTGCACTGCTGTCCTTGCCCTGGGCAGTCACTGGCTTGAGTCACACCTCAGCCAGTCTCACCCCAGGTGCTTCTCCCAGGAGCCTCCTTCCCCTTTTTCTCCAGCAGTAGGCACAGGCCTGCTGTACTACTCTGGGCTGCAGATGGCCATGCTTTTGGCTGGGTGATACTGAATATGAGAGACACGGAACAGGTCACCCGGAATAAGCGGTTAAGAGTGGGTTGGTGCATAGGAGGAGAATGAACAGGAGAGGGCAGAAAGGCCAGAAAAACTACAGATCTGAACAACTGTGGAGAAGCATTAGAGGACTACTGAAAGGTGAGTTCAGCTAGTCTTTCACTTCACCTTGGTTAAATATTGTGTACTTACGACTCACCGTGGCAGGGCTGGTCCTGGCAACACGTGTGTGGTGCTGAGGCAGCCTGGTGTAGAGAAGGCAGCTCCCTCTGAAGCTAAGGGGACCTGTGGGGCACTGTGACAGCTTGTGGGGTGTTGAGTGATGGCAGGGAGCATGCTGTCATGCAGGATCAGTGAAGCACTTCTTCTCTCTCAAGCTGTCTGCTTCTGTCGCTCTTTGTGAGTCTCTTCTCACTTCTTCTCCCTCTCACGTGCTCCTATCACCTCTCTTTTCTTTCCCTCACTTTCCCTCTGTGGTTGATGCATAGCCTAGTGAATATTATCCATAGATAACCCACTCTTCTCTCTTTTCTCTTCCTCATCATCTTTCTCACTCATCCCTTCTTCCCGTCTCTCACTAACGCTCTGTTGCTCTCTCTGCCAATTTATTCTTCTCTTTCCTCCCACACTCTGTCCCCGTTTAATCAATCTCAGTACAGGCCTGTTTTCCACCAGAGCTGGTGTTTCATGCTTACTCCCATGAAGGGAGGGTGGGCAGGTGTGTAGTTAAGGTACCAGGTAGGAAGCAGGATTCCTGAGCTGCAACTTTCTTTGGTGGCCAGGGCTGAGTCACATCACTCATTCTGTGGCTTGGCTCCCTCCCTCCGACACAGGAATGCTACAGCTAGGGGTGAATCTGCAATGCTTAGAGGATGTGGGGCCATGGTGTGTGAAGCTCCTGGAAGTGGGCCAGAGCTCTTTGGGTGCCCATGCAGTTCTTGATGGTCTTTGGTGCCCAGCTAAGCTCAGAGCCTTGTGCCCAGACTGGCACATTAGAGGCACATTCTCTGCCCTGCCCATTGTCCTGTTCACAAAGTTTGCACCATCCTGTCTTCCACGAGAAATAACTCATGGGAGGCAGTTGACAAGTCTCAGCCATGGTGTTTTGATCTGTGGTGATCCAGAGCTTTATTCCCTGCAAATCCCTGGAGAGTTAGGGCAGCTACTGTTCCCATAGGTGCTACCTTTGCAAACTGAGTGATTGGTTTGAGTGCATCCCACCTCTTCCCTTCCAGCTCCTTCTCTTCTCTGTTTCTGCCATGCTTTATGTCCACCTTTGATTTTTTTTTAGCATAATGTCCCTCCACTCCCACTGGAAGCTTTCCCCTCCCCACAGCAGCACGCGCTCTGCTCCACACCAGAGCCTGCCTTGCCTGCTAGCTGTTGAGGGCTTGCCCAGAGCTGCCAGATGCTTGCACCTTCTTAGCTCTCATGGGTAGGAGTTGCTATGGGAGACAGGGAGAAAGAAAAAGTGCCTTCCCCAGCAGCACTAGGAGCCAGAAGTCTTCCATTGAGTGGAGAACACCCCCATCTCGTGCTCCTTCCTCCCCTCAGCCCCGCTTTAGAGAGCACTCTGCAGAAAGCCGCCTTTGAAGCCCCTTAATTAGTGTCCCGCGTGTCCTGAACGGAGCCCTTCATCACCACCAGCAAGACGCACAAATTGGCATGTGTTTCAGGTTTGGGCTCGGCGCCAGAATTTTGTTCCAGTCTCCTCCCTCCAAACCTCTCCAGCTTCCCCCCTCCTCAGCATACACACATGCACACACACACGCTCTCTCTCTCATCGAAAAAACCACATATGCACTAGGGATCCTGCCAAAAAAAGAGAGATATCCCCCTTCCAGGATCCCAGGTATGAGAAAAAAAAAAAACAAATGGCAAAGGTCACTCTGCTCCCTGCCTCCTCCTGGCTTGCTCTTGGCTCTGCTGACCCTTCAGCATATGCAACTGCAGGTTGGGGGTCATTATCAGCCCCAGAGTATCTCTCACAGCCTGTGGATGTGCTCAGAGGGTGCTAATTAGTGAGAGAAGGGCTGATTAGGTTAGAAATTAAGTGTTTATTTTCTCTTCTTTTTTGTATTTGTGTGTAAAAATAGTGGAGACAGATGGAGGCTCAGGAATGATGGGAGAAAAAGGCAGCTAGGAGTCAAAGGAGGAGATCCTATACCCCATCTCACCTCTCCTGTGTGCACAGGGCCCTGGGTGGCCAGGCACTCTGCAAACCGCAGCGTTCCCGTAGCACACTTGCAGACACCACGCATGCCCTGCGGCTGCCTTGTCCTCATTGGGATTGAGCTGGACTTCTCTCTGTACAGTGTTCTGGAGAAGCTTCTCATGCCTGCAAAGCCTCTTATCCCCATCACCTCATCTTCTCCAGCTCTACCTTAACCCTTTTGTTTCTCCCTCCTTTTTTTACTTTGATGACCTTCAAGTCACTGTCACCAGCAGCCAACAGGTTACAGGCATCGCCACTCTTTCAATGCCACCCTTTGTCTTGGCAGTGTCTCAGGCCCCATGTGCACTGTCCCCATAGAGACATCCCACCTCACAGGGCCTTGCACTGCCAGATGGAGGAAATGCCGTCTCTCTACCATGGACTTTGCCTCTCCATTGTAAAAGGTGCGACACAGGGCTGCCAAAGCTGAATAGGATCTGATTTACAGGCACACGAAGGCCTCTATGCCTGAGCAAACCCTGTTCCTGCCCTGGCATCAGGCCATTTCTCCCCTGCACCTTTGCTAGCCTTAACCTGTTACGGGCTGTGGGATAAGGAGGAACAGATCATGATGTGACTGAATAGCACCTTTGCCTTGCTATACGGCTGTTCTGTGCTTCCAGCTCTCCAGGGAGCAGCTTTGAGGCTGTGAGGGGCAGCTGAAAAACCGTCTCCTTCCTTCCACTTGACCCAAAGAGATCTGTGGGGCCAGTACTTTGAATGAGTTGGACATTGTGTTTTTCTCCAAAGGCCACAGTTTAGGTTGAAAATACTCAGGTGCCGGGAGGCTGGAGTAGAGAGAAGGGAAAGAGGCGGTACTGAACTCCTCTGCTCTACAGTTTGCTTTCTGGAGTGGGAATTGTGCCAGCAGATTCATAAGATGGCGGTGCCACACTTGGAGGTTGGCACCTGCATCAGGCCAGTTTATGTGACCTGAGGGCTCACTCTGATGCTGGGAATGGAAGCTGTCTCTCCCAGCTGGAGATATGACTGTTAAGGCAGGGCTGAGTTTGTTTTGTTGATCACCTCAGAACGTAAGAACTAGTCACCACAACATGCTGGAGGAGTATTTGCAGGGAGGAGTATTTGCTCAGCAGCCAACGGGAAGTTTGTGATCCTTAAGCATGATGGCTAACGGATGTGTGGACCTGATGGCAGAGGAGATCCTCATGATGACACAAGCTGGTGGGCCGCAGACTCTTAGCTGCACTTCAGAGCCCTACTAGAGAGAATCTGGTGCACAGGGGCTTTGTACCTGTGGAACAAGAAATCTGGCTTCTTGGGACAGTGGGAGAGTAGCCAGGGGACCTCCGGCTCCAGAGGTGTATATGTGGTGGGAGGAGAGGACACATGTATGTGCTGGTGTTCCTCAGGCTGTGTGCTGTGCATATGACTGCATGCATGACTGTTTTGCTCTTGCATGAGAGGAGGCAATATTTGCCTGGGTACAATCTGGGCCCCATTCCCTTTTCATCGCGACAGCACTTTTTTACTATGTGGCTCCTGCAAACAGCCAAACAAACAAACAAACAAACACATGGGAACCCAAACTCCCTATTACCACCACATTGCAGATGCAGCCTGGTTTGGCCTGTATTTCTCCCGTTGCCACAGCAACGGTAAGCCAGGGAGTAAATCAGAATATCCTCTCTGGTGCTCAACACCCCCATATGGTAAAACGATAGTGACAGTGCGGAAAGCCTAGTCTGTCTCTCTTACCTCTCCTTCCCAACTCCAGTTTGGCAGAGAGCCTCCAGAGGCCTGTCATGTGCCTGTCAGAGCCCCAAGGAGATCAGAAGCCTCCTCCATAGGGGACGAGGAACACCATCTTTGCTGCAACCAGCCATCACCCTTATTCACTGCTCCGATTGCCATGTCTCCCATGGTGGGTGTTTAGGTCTGAATCAATGCTCAGTGTCCGTGGTCTCAGCTCAGCGGGCTTTTAACAAGACGAGTCCTGTCAGCTCCACTAGAGACCAAACAGCATCCAAACCAGGCTTAGCAACCTGCTTCTTGCTTCAGCAAACTCTGCTTACAGCTGGGAGATACAGAGCTTTTAGAGAGGAGCAAAGCAATCAAAGCACATTTAGGACCAAGACTCCTGTCCAGCTGAGCTCAGAAATATGCTCACTGGGACAGCTGCCAACAGGGCTCCACCAGCTATGCTTTGTGTTGGCCTTGGGCACTTCCAAAGTCAGTGATGTGCTTATGAGAGCGAGCTGTCTGCCCAGAGAGAAGAGTCCTTGGGAGGAGAGGAGGGACAGCTGTCCCTGAAACAAGTACAGGGCAGTCCCCTGGAAGGAGGGGAGAAGTTGGACTTGCATTTTCTACAGCAGCTCTTTCTATGCACGTCCTAGTCTGGAGATTTCTAGGTGCTACTAAAGCCCTGGAGAATGACCTGCATCCCCTTTTCTGCCAGACGGCGATTATATGGTGTCCATCACTTATGCCTCCCCCAGCTTTGGCCACGAGTACCTTCATTAGGAATCTCACTGTGTTCTTTGCCTGGATTTCCCCTGAGAATCCGATTTTAAGGCTCCCCAGTGATTGTGAATGTGTAAATACCGTGTGCTTCAGCATGGCAATGTGATTGCCCGAGTGGATTGGAGCTGTTAACTCTTCAGCAGCTGATGATCCTCCACAGGTCTCCCTGTTGTGATAGCCGCCTGGTTTCACAGAGAGATGGCTAGTAGGAGCCCAGCCTGGCTCTTGGCATGCTCATGGATCAGTGTGGGTGGGTGGGTGGACCCGCAGGCCTCCTCATGTTTCTGTGGAGGGGAGGAGAAGAGGCAGGAGCGGCCCAGAGAAAAGGCAAAAAGGGCCATTTGATGATTAAATGCTAGAGCACAGCGGCAGTGTAAAAATATACATTTATCACAAGCCTTAATTAACACAAGCGAAGGGAAAAGGAGGAAAAAAAGCCACTTTTTAAAGGTTTCACAGAGACTATAAACTGGCAGCAGAGAAAAAAAACATAATACATGCAAATTAATGGCATAAATTTAGGGTTACTTAACTTCACAAATGTTAACAAGCTCATAAAAAAAAAGTTATTCTTTTCCAGTTTCCTGTCACTGTTTGTTTAATTCTCTCTCTCTCTTTTTTTTTCCCGTTGAGAAGATTATGTTTTCAGTATATTCCTCCTAAATTAATTCTGCCTCTCTCTCTTCCTTCTCCCTCCCTCCTTCATCTCTGTCTCATTCTCTGTGCCTGCCTCTGTCTGTTTGCCTTCCTTTCCCGCCTATCCATCATATTCTTAATGTCCCCATCGTCATATTACCTAGTCTTGGGTACAATACCATCTCATTTCTCTTCCTTTTTTCTTCCTTGGCTCTCCCCTACTCTCACCTCACCTTTCTTCCTCACAGCTCTCAGCCTTCTCCTCTTTTCTGCTTGTTTGTTTTTTTTTTTTGTGAGGTTTTTTTTTTAGTTTTGTTATTTTTTTTTCCCCCATAGCAGTCAGTATAACTCCAGCCTGGTAATGCTATACACAACACTGCCAATTTCTAAACATGCATTTTTCCCTGCCACCAGCAGACAAAGAAAGCAAGGAGCAAATTAAGTGGTCTCTGGCTGAATTGCTCGTTTATCAGCCATTTGAGTGGCTGTTTGCTGCTGCAGCCTGTATAGCAGAGGTAGGAGTGTGTGAGCAGGCTGCCTTGGTACGCCACAGTCCCACTTTGAAAGAGCTGTCACAGTTCCCCCTACACCATCCCCTTTATTCAAGACTTGGCCTCCCTACTATGGTGGATAATAAAGGGCACGGTAGCTCCTTGCTGAGCCCAGGAAGTCATGAGCCACCGAGGTCATGGTGTCTCTGCTTCCCTTGTATTTCTTGCTTTGCTTACAGATAAAACTAAGTTTAGAAAACTCAGGCAATTGCTAGTTCAGCTCTGCCAAAACTCATTTCTCCAGAAAGAGGACATGTGCCTTTGTTCTGCTTCTTTTAAAGCCACCAAGGACACCCCAAGTTGCATTACTCGTGACGTAACTCGTCCTGTCCGTGATGCTATGGCGTTCTGTTCTTAGGCTCTTGTTCTCAGTGCTTAAAGGGAGAACGGTTTAAAAAAAAAAAAAAATCTCATTTTGACTTATGGACGAGACTGAGTCATAGGAAGACATTATTAAAAAAAAGAGGGGGTGGATATCATCATTTTTGGCCATAAGCCATCCCTGGAGCTTTCAAAGTAGCCTGTAAATATTACTGCCAGCTCTGTTTTAGTATTAGAGACAGCGGTCATGGCCAATAGCTTTTCTCCTCAATGGCCCAATTTGGTATTTCAGAATACTGGAGAGCAGAGGGGGAAGTCAGTGTTTTATTCAACCTAGCAATCTCGGGAAAAGGGAGGTGAAATTACAAGCTGGAGTCCCCAAGCAGCAGTGAAAATAAGAAAATCCAAACAAGCAAAGGGAAAAAAAAAAAAAAAGGAAAAGTCTAAATATCTCAAAGTGAGAGAAAGGATGTTGGTGGGTGGGTAACAAAGAGGCTAGGAAGAGGAAGTACAGAAGGAGAATCTGTTGTGTTTGGAAGATGTGGGAACCATCAACACAGATGTTGCAGAAGAAAGCAATTGAGAAGCTGAATGGGACTTGCATAGGTTTACAGTTGGGTGCATGCTTAAGTATGTTGCTAAATGGAGACCTGAATGAGTGAGAACAAGAAATAATCATGTGGGAGTCCCCATGCAGTATCAGTCTCTGTCCAGATTGACATCATAGGCTTTCCCACTGATTTAAATCGTTGCTTTTCCTGGGTAGGAAATGAGTCAGGGTGACTACAGAGCTTAGGGTTTGGCCTATGCAGATTAAGAGGAGTAGTAAGGAATAAATAAAATATGGCATATGCAAGGGTGAATAAGGACTGGAAGGGAAGCAAAGAACAGTGTGGTGGGAGGAGCAAGGGCTATGGTGAGGAATGAAGAGGGACTGCCAGATGAATTACTTGCTAGGGGTACCTGACAAGGCCTCTGGAGAGAGATTTCAGGGCATGTGGCTTCACTCCTTGGTCTTGGAATGAACCTATTACTTGGGCTAATGGATAAGACATTTCCATGCCCCTATAATCTTTTTTTTTCCTGTCCTTTCAGCTTGGACACTCTCTGGAGCAAAGTTTGTTTCTCTCTGAACACATTTACAGCACCTAGCAAACCAGAGGCCCAATATCAATTGCAGCCCCCATGTACTTCGCTAGTAACAGCATCAAAAGAGGTAGAGCAGTGAATAGGTGAGGAAAAAAAAAGATTGAAATCTGGACCGAGCAAGAACAAAGGAAAAGGCGGGGTGTTTTTTTAAATTAAGTTGTTGCCTATTTTTGATTGCTTCATAGCTTGATTTAGCTCTGACCTACATAATTAAAGTGGCGGATGACAAGGTACCAGCAGAGACCGTTATTTTGTTGGGTTATTCGCGTGGATCGTCTGTTTGCTGCATGGCTGCTGGAGGAAATGCAACACCATGAGTAGACATATGTAATTGTAGAGAGGGGGAATGAATAAATGTGTTTCAAAGAACAAGGAGAATTCTAAATGTCAGAAAAGGGGTATATGACTCACTCATTGGGGAAAATACTATTATTGGATACGTAAGTAGGACTGTACAAAGCACTCAGAGGAGGGATGCTACTAGAAAAAAAGAGAATTAATAAGTGAAGGTAGCATTTGGATAAGTGACAGTGAATGAATGAGTAGATGTGCTGCAAGCGCCACGAGCCAACACAGGGCCTGGAGTAAAAGCAGAGGGAGAATACAGGGTGAGGGTGGCGAAGGATGAAAAGAAGGAGATCATGGACAACGAGAAGCAGCATTACTGGAGACTGCTGAAATACAATGGAATGGATGAGTGTTTGTTGAAAGATTCTACTTGGCTTTTGGCAGAATAATGGTGACAAAGTGTTTCTGTTCTACTGAGTCGGGACTAAGGAAATAAATGAGGTGGAACTCCATGGGAGGAGAGGAAATGGCTGCGCCGAGGAGGCAGGAGGCCCAGGACTCAGCTGGAGCTAGCCTCTGCAGAGAGGGGTTAGGCTGCAATGGATGAGCAGTATGGAGGAATACTGCTCTGTTTTTCAAGAGGAAAAAGCAGTGTTTAATTGTAACAGGCAATGCTGTATAGATTACAGACATTGTTGAAATGAGCGATGCAGGATCAAGGCTTTTTTCATGAGTTTAAGCCAAGCATCAAGAATAATTAACTAATGCTCCTGGTACAGTCGATGACAAAGTTGCAGATTTCTTGAGTCCAGAACACGTTGAACTCGAAAAATTTCAGTTGCCAAATCCAAGGCACCATCCCACATGTCCGGAGGGTCATCCTTGCAGCCTGAAATGCTGTGTGCTAGCACGTCTGCCCAAGCAGAGGCTGAGGAGTCCAGCCACTTCGGTGACCAGATCAGTCCAGTTTGTGGCAGGGGCCAGGGGATCTCCAGTCCTGGAGGAGGAGATTTCCAGAGCCTTTAGTTTGGGTCCAGTGGGGAGCAGCACCAGTTCTGATTTTGGTTTTGAAACCCCGAATTTCCAGCAAGCTGCTTTTTTGGCTGGCTTGGGTTGATTGAGTTGGTAGAGAGACAGATGTAGGTGGATAATAGGGAGAGGGGGTGGTAAGTGGCAGAGCTATTGCCTGAGCGAGAGGGAAGGATGCCGTGTAAGTACTGCCAGTCCCCATTCAGTGAGCAAGTGGTGAGTCAGGGGCAGGTACTGAGTCAGCAAGAAGGCAGACGGGTAAGTGGGTGGGTAGAGCACCCTGGCTAGCTCGGTATAAACCGCTCAGCCACACCGTTACACTCAGCTCCCGGTGGGAAAGTTGCAGGCAGTGGTTCAGGCTACTGCATCCTGGTTTCTCCCCTTCCCATGCAGTTCCCTGGGCTGCCTTTCTGAGCCAGTGAGGTTTCCAAGAGGACCCCTGACCATGGCTTCTGGTGGGCACATTTTTTTCCTGACATGTTTATGCTCCTACTCGCAAACACTGCCTCTCTGCGAGGTTTGGTAGTAAAAGAAGAGGAATGGAAACAGCTGATGAAGGTAGAGAGAGCCCTTCAGCTTCTCTCACCCCAAGGAAATGACTCATGCAGTCAGGGAGCTGGTGAAAGGTAGGAGGGGGGAGAGAGAAAAGAAAGAAAGAAAAAAAGAAATGAGGCAGAAACGGGAGTGAGAGAGAAAAAATATTTGAGAGATGAAAAGAAATTACCATACAGCAGGATCCTGTTATTCAACCTAATTTTCAAAGGACTGCAGCTGTCGCACTGAGATAATCTGTTAATTATAACAGTCATTGTGTTTTGGCAATGGAATAAAAAAACAGGCTCTAAACAAGGCAAGGTAGTGGGGAAAAGAAAGGGGAGGCACGGCTGTGTCAAAATGCATGTCAGATGTTAGCTTGAAATATAGGTGGGCGAGCTGGCCAGGAGAAGGGTCCCCTCCCAGCAGAGCTGAGCTGTGCCATTGCCTGGCAGGGAGGATGGAGGGAAGGTGGAAGCAGCCGTGTGGAAATGTAATGTCCTGTCCAGCATGGGGCTGCTCCTCCTGCTGAATCCAGGCATGCATTGACCAGAGGAAGAGCTCTAGGGGGCTGAAGTGTCCCCATTAGCCCATGCTGCCACAGCATTTCACTCTTGGCTCAGCAATGAAACAGCTTCTCCATGTCCCCCCACACCTTTCCTCTGCTTCTGCCCCACACCAGATCAGGATGGCATCTGTCATATTTGAACTACTATCTGTAACAGCTTCTGCTTCTAGTCAGCTCTCCATTTGCTGAAAATCTGAGCACAGGGTCTACCCCACCTTTGGACATCTTGTGGACTAATTTCTTGGGGAAGTGACATGTGACTGCCTGAGATACCCTGGCTGGGAAGGCCATGCAAGGGCAGTCCCTTCCTCTCACTGGGATGATGGCTTGATCTCTGGACTTTCCTTGCTGGAATTATAACTGGGTGGCTGCTTGTCCTACTCATAGAGAGGTCTCACTGCTGATGAAGTAACCTCTCTCAGATGGACACTTAGGGGAAGATGGACACTTGGCTGGAAGCTGAGAGCACACTGAAGGATGCTGTGCCCCACAGGAGTTTGCAGGCCTGAGGTATCCTCCACAGGACAACTGGCTGCCAGTGCACCTTATGAAGTGATTGCTATCCTCAGCCAGCACAGGACCTGTCTGATTCCTTAGGCTCTGAGTCCCTTCAGCAAGAGACAGTGCATGTCTCCATGTCCCCTCTCTGCCCCATCTATAGGGTAGCATGTTTGGTGGCACTCCAAACTGACACTGGTGGGTTGCTGGGGACATATTTAGCATCCAGAAATACTGGCAACATACTTGGTTTGAGTGAAGGCATCTCTCAAACAACTTGTGGACCCTGCCATTCAGAGACAGCCCAGCAAAAGCCAGGAGCTGCTGTTGTATGAAAAAGGGCAGCAAGGACAGCACAGGACAGCAGAGGTGTCATGGTGACCCTGAGGGGATGGGGGCCTTTGCAGTGACATCACATACAGCCCAACACTTTCTCCTGGCCTCATGCAGGACATACTGCCCTCCTCTGCAGCACACAGAGCCAGCCCTCACACCTTGCTCCCTACAGTGACACACATGGGGGGACACATACAGAAGCAGTGCTCCCACCCCTTTTTCTACAGGCCTTCTCCCATGCACACACTCACACAACCATGGCCGTCTCCCGTGATCCACGCACGCCCACGCGCAGCCCACACTCCCGCCCCATTCCCGATGGCACCTCGCACACAGCCAACGCTCCCACCACTTTCTCCACGGTGACTGCTTCATGCAAACACACATGCACACACACACACGCATGCTCACAATGAGCGCTTTGCCTGGTTTCCCACGGTAATTCCTCCCTCCCTCCCCCTAGGAGCCAGCACTCATTCTCTGCTTCACAGAGTGATTAAACCACATACACACCCGGCCCGCACATCCACCCCGTCATCTATAGCAACTCCTCCGCACACACCCCCTGCTCCGCCTCGCACCCCAGGAGCCAACGCTGCCGCCCCTTTCTCTGCGGTGACTCACACCCGTGCACACCCATGTACATGCACAGGCATGGTCTTGCCATTGTGCTCCCTACGGCGGGTCCCTACAGACAGTCACACAGAGCCCACGCTCCCTCCCCATTGCCAGCAGGAATTATTTCTAAGCCCTTCCACCGCCTCATGTCTGGGCTCCTGGGATGACACTAAGGGGAGAGATATTTTCCAGGCCCCCCCCTCTCTCCTGGAGGGAGAGCAATGAAGGCGGCTTTCTTGCTGCTAATATTTTTTATGGAACCTGTAATCTCTTGACATCCTCTTCTACTTGGGAAGGGCTGTTCCCAAGCCTACCCCCGTGTGCAACCTCCTGTGGGCTGCCGCCGCGAGCTGTCAGGGTGGAGCTGGTGGGATGCAAATCCCCTTTAATCTTCAATAATCGTATTAATATAAAAGGTAACCATTTTGCTTTGGAAAACAAAGGTGGCTCTCTGGCCTGCCAGGGAACCACTGGCATATGAAAGACCTTTCTGCCAGTATTTATCACTCTAAAATAAGATTTACGCTTCTAAAGCTCTCTCTTTTCTTTTATGCTTCTGAGCTGCTTCGCTTTTCTCCCCTGAGCTTTCCCATTCTCTCTTTCTTGCTGCCTAACAAATTAGGCATCTAATCGCTGTTGGGGAGGCGCGGTGGGAGAGCAAGGGTTTTATATACAGCATCTTGTCAGTGTTTTTCATGGTTAGTCTTTAAGCTGTTTGGCTCAGCAAAGGTTCAGAGTCAATGGCTGTGCGTTTGCTTGAGCCCGGGTGTACACGTACAGCAGACGGTAACTTCAGGTCAACACCTGAACTCTTCCCGTGCCCCAAACTGGCCGAAGACCAGGACTGCAGAGCAGTGTGTCCTTGGGGCAGTTCTGCAACCTCTGTTTCAGCCCTCTACCCTTCCTCTGTGCAGGGCCCCATCGTTACCGGCTGGAATTTGAGAGCGGCGAGCATCCTTGCAGCAGTGTCCTGTGAGAAGCAGCTGAGATCCTGTGTGGTTTTGTGGGCTTCCTCACCGCAATGTCATGCTGGGATCCTAGTGCTTTGGGCTTCCTTGTCTTAGGGATGGCTGGAGTTTGGGAGCTGCGAGCTACCTCCCCACTCATGGCAGAGCCAGCCCAGCTTTCAGAGGGACGATTTTTCTCCCAGCAAGCATTGTGGATTTGTATATGGTGAAATGAACCTGCCTAGAGTTGAACCACAAGATTTCTCTTGCTGCAGCACTCTGCCAAAACTCATAGAGCCTCTTACATTGAGTAGCCACCCTTCAGCAGGGCCCACTGATACCATTTCAACCCCTGTAAGGGATGAAGGCTTTTTCTGGTTAGTGACATGAGAACACCTTTTGTTGCATGACTTTCTAGGGCAGCTCTACAGCTTTTTTCTTGTTTTTATGTTTCTGCCTAAGCTAGCTCTTCCGTCCTCTAGATTTTTGAAGCTACAGGGCTACTTTCAAACAAATGTAACATTAGGATGGATCTGAGAGATGCTGAGATCTTATGTGTTTCATGAAAATAAGAGGATAAATTAGAGAACATGGAAAGCGAGACAGAAACCTTCATAGAGCCCCATTAAAGGAAAGAATGCTGTGTGAGCTTAACCTTTGGTGGACATCAGAGAAGCTGCAGTAGAAGACATTATCTCTCTCTCACACACACACACAAATGTCTTCCATGTCACAAATCCACAGGTCGTTAAGTTTCCTGGTCCCTCTTCTCTTGGTCCCAAACTTCTCAGGGTTTCTGGAGCACCTCTGGGCACAGCCACAGGTTCTTTGCTGCCTGACTTGATGGTAACTCCTGCAATAAATGGGAGCATCCCTGGAAGTAGCAGGGCTGCGAGGGAAGAGGCTGGTGTTGTGTAAGTGCCACACCTGTGCCTTGAGCTTCTCCCATGGCACTGGCCTTTCACTACAGCCAGGGGCAAAAGCAAGGACCACCTCTGGATGGTGATTTGAAGCAGCTGCAGTGATGCTTAGACCAGTGTGTATTACAGAAATTATACAGCAGGTGTGGAGAGTCCCTTCAAGGAAGGCACCAACATGCAGTACCAAGGGTCCCTCGGAAAGCCTCCTTTATGGAAAGTGGTTAGAGAAATCTTGGAAGGACCTTGAAGTCAAGAGGGAGGAGGCAGAGCCCCTTGGAGATGGTGTTCGTGCCCTGAGGCCCGCCAGGAGCAGGCAGCACACTGAGCTGGGAAGAGGGCTGATGCCCAGCTGCAGCACAAAGCATAAGAAAGCAGCAGGAGCTTTGGCCTGGTTTCGGGGTGTCCCCAGAGGAGCCAAGAGTGTTTGGCAGGATTTTAATGCATACATTTCTAATGGGAGGCTCTTAGCATCATTTAAGCAATGGTAGAATTAAGCGCTGGCTTTTCTAGTGCACTGGGCCCCAGGAGGACAAGGTTGACAAGGTCAGAATTTCAGGCCAAAATTGCTGCTATATATGGCTTTCCTGGTTGTCTTTTTACACCGTGGCCCCTAGACCTTTTATCCTCCATCAGTTGTGGTCCTTCCACCCTCTCAACCCCCAGCTTATCTCTCAACCTTGTATCACCACTTTCAGTGGTGGTATTTTAGCCTGTCCTTATATCTGGCCATCTGTGTGACTGTACTCTTGTGTTACGCCCTGTGCCACCTTGATCCCCAAGTCTGTGGCTAACAGGACATCCAGCTCCTGACTCAGGTTTGGGGCTTTCCTCCCTCCATTTTGCACTCCCTGCTATCTCCTCTGAACAGGGGAGCCATCCCTGTGGCCTTCTGCTCTTCCCTAAAGAAAGACCAATAACATTGAGGCATTCATTAGTAGGGAATAAACCAGAGGGAAATTCCTGGCCTCTGAGCAGAGCTGATGGGTTGACTTTGTGCCAGCTAAGGAGGGTACAGCCATTCATGGGCACAGTGCCACTATGGTTCCTTGATGCTCTCGCATACATGAGGATGGCCAGGAGCCAAGAGCACTTTGTAAGAGCCGTCTTGGGTTACACTGAAGAGTGTTGGAACCCTACAGCCAGGTAGGCCCAGCACAGGAGGGTGGTGACTTTGCACCTGCCCTATAAAAGGGATCCCTTGTCTCAACTTTTCCCCTTGCCCATAACCAGAGCCTCCGTCCAAACAAGGCTCTCCACAACTCACTCCTCCCCTTTCCTCAGCTGTCCTCTGGGCTGGAGTTGCTCACTTTTGCTCTCCCTGCCCACCCTCCATCCCTGCATCTTCTTGCTCTGTTGCCTGAGAAGCAACGGAGAGAAACAGCCAACTCTCAGCACTCTTCAGGCTAGCAGAAAGAACAGTGCTGCTTCCTTGTGGTGTTGGACTCCAGTGCTGTCTGATTTATGTTCATTTGGCTCTAGACAGTTGAGGGAGGGCATGGTTCTGACCCCCATCCCTGGCCTCCCCTGGCCTGTGAATTGCCAGTGTCAGGGAGCAGATGCTCCCCAAAGAGCAGGGCAGGGCTGCTGCGGAGCTGGAGACCGGCGCTCCTATGGCATTGCTGGGGCAGGGACTGATGGCACTGGGGTGAGCTGAAACAGGGTCCTCAGTTGGGGGCAGGGGTGGAGGAGGCCACAGATTGGGCTGGCCTCAGGGCCCTTAAAACCAGTGTGATAGCAAGGAGACAGGAGGTGTTGGGGAAAGAATGGCAGGGTCTGTGTATTTCTTGTACATTGTCACCTTGGAGATCCAAGGGGACCAATAAGTTTGGCTTGAGGAATGGCTTGTCTCTTCCTTTGGCTTGTGGCTGAGGCAAGGTTGCACAGCCAAGGTGGTAGGTGAATGGGAAGCACGTCTTCTCTGCATGGTCCCCTTGTTTTTGACACACAGTGAGGACAAAGACCACCTTCCTTTCCATCCTCCCCCCAACCCAGCCACCTCTTTCCTTTTTGCTGGGAACATCTGGCTTCTAGGACATCTGCCCTTCCAAGTCCTCTCTGTGCTCCTGAATGCAGCTCCCTGGGTGGGATGGGGGTGGCTCTCAGCGATCACTGGGACTGCTGCAGAGGAATGTGGTCCTGGCCCCAGAGTTTCTCCCTGTGCACCATGAACAAGCTGCAGCAGGCAATGATGACTTCAGCACAGCATTTGGAGCTGCCTGCACTACCAGAAGGAGTCAAAGCAAGGGGTCTGGAATGTTCCTGTATAGAGTTGGATATTGCGCAGGCTATTTGGTGAGAGGAGAAAGGCCAAAGCATAATGCTCAGAGAAGGATGCTGGATAGAGAAATGCAGGCTAAGCTTTTCACTGCTTGCTCAGGGGCTGCCCTGGCCTCTCCTAGGGTGGACATACTTTGAGCATCAATGTGCAAAACGCATGATAGTATCTGCCAGTCTTGTTCAGTGGAAGAGACCAGGCAAAGTGAAGGAGCATTAGAGAGGAAGGTAAGGGAACAGAGATGGTGTGGGGGAGTGGCTGTATCTCTGCATGGAGCCACCTCTGGAAGAGGTGGGACAAGGCAGGGGACTG
This sequence comes from Chlamydotis macqueenii, assembly GCF_036417535.1. Taxonomy (NCBI): domain Eukaryota; kingdom Metazoa; phylum Chordata; class Aves; order Otidiformes; family Otididae; genus Chlamydotis; species Chlamydotis macqueenii. Next base: position 57,229,255 of record NC_141556.1, read on the forward strand.
GCACTGAGGAATAATGGAGGCCTGTGGGTCTCAACCTGTGGAGAGGCAGATGTGCCTCCTATCTGATGCATCTGGGGAGACAGTGTCAGGAAATTATTTCTCATTGGATTACAGGGCTGAGAAACAAAGCAACAGACTGTAAAAACCTCTGCCTTCTGCTTCAGTGCTGGCTGATGCAAAGATGAGGCAGTAGCTGGAGGCCATCATATGACAACCATAAATGACATGAGTTTGGTGGCCTCAGATGATGAGCTGTGGGGAACAGAGGCTTTCTCTCTGTCTTTTCTATTGGTCTAGCTCTTCTCCCCCTCCTCTTCTCCATCTTAGCTTTACTTTTTGGATTATTGAATATTTAAGTGTTTCGCTGTGACACTATCTCTGATCCCTTAATCCAGCTGGCCTGGTAATTCCACAGACCCAAATCAGCTCAGATTTCTCCACAAACGTAAGCCTTGTTCCTCAAGGGTTCACTCCTCCTCCATTTATCTTCCTTCATTTTATTTCTGCCCTTTGTGTCTCTGATAGAAATTGGTTCAGCTTTTGCAGCAAAAGCTTCGGCAGTATCTTTAGTGAGCAGCCTCCCCTAAAAATAAAAGGGGCTAGAGGCGATCTTTATTTTTCATTAACTAAGAATCCTTTTCTCTGTGTTTCCTTCAAAATTAAAAAAAAAAAGAGGGTGCACTGCCCACATGTTTTCTCTGCTGTATTAAATTATTTCCTCTGCACTGCCTGAGGACACCTCTGCCAGGCTCCTGTCTCAGCACAGCAGGAGAAGGGTTGAAGCTGTAGCAGGAGGAAAGGGTGCTCCAGGCTACCCTTCTCAGTCAGGACCAGGAGCTTACCCAGAGCCCAGAAATGCATTAAAGCAAATGTCACTTTGCCCCTGATTCCTGCAAGGTGTCCTTTCCCACAAAGGTGCAGCGTTCATAGCCCCCAAGGAGAGGTGGCAAAATAGGACGGTGGAGGCTGTGCACCTCCCTTTGGTGAGGGGTAGGTGGGTGATGTCCTCCAGCTCAGGACTGCTGTCATTGCTGGGTGGGAGACTGGAGGCTGGTATTTGACACACTGCCTGCAGCGTGTTCCACCCAGCATGCTCAAGCAGGGCTGGCTCACCTCAACAGCCTTGTCCCTGCACCAAGAGGCAGGAACCATTTTTAGAGCACAAGTGTTTACACGTGGCTTGAATTATTTATTCATCTTGCATCAAGGAAGGAAGGAAACAAACAAAAAAGTGTTCTTTTTTTTTTTTTTCCAGGGAGGGAGGCTTGTCTGCATTTTCCCTGCTTCGTGCATTTTGTGTGCATAATTTTCAGGCAGATGAAAATCCATGGCTTTGGCTGTGCTTGGGGCTTGCCTTTGTTTACAGTAGGAGTTTTGAGATGTCTGCAATAACAGCCTTATGTTTCCAACCTGCACTTCCCCTCTGCTTCTACCCCCATGCCACTGCCTTCCCCCAGGTCCCTGGCTATGATGGCATTAGTTAAGGTTAAGGGAGCCTGGGTACCCTTCTGCATAGCTCTGATATGAGATTATAGGTCATGGGGGTTCCCTTCTCAAAGGCTTATCAGCATGGCAGGCAGTACCACTCCTCTCTTGCTTGCAGCCCCCGTAATGCTGTCTCTTCCCCATCTTCCTCTTCTCATGAAACCTTGCTGTCTATGCTCTTATCTCAAAGACCCTTCCAGCTGATGCCTCTTCTTGTCTCCTGTGTGCTTTCTTTTCCAGATTCCAGTGGCAGATGGATCCCTCTTGTGCACATTTGCTCTTTCCCTCTCTGTATTTTTGTTTTCGATGCGTTTGATCTGAAGCTTCTCAGAGGGAACCCGGGAGAGAAGGAGGAGAAGGAGGAGGAACCGAGGGAGTGTGAGCGACAGAGGAGGCAGCCCTGCCTTGTTCTTCCCCTTCCGTGGAGGGTTGGGGAAGACTAGAGGCGGGGACGACTTGGGTTTGTTTTGGGGTGGGTTCAGTGTGGGTGGGGGGTGGGTGGGAGGGAGAAAAAAGGAAAAGGTGGGCAAGTCACTCTTGAGCATCAAAGAAGATTCGTTTTCCTCGGTCTGAATTTTTGTTTAGAAAAGAAGCACAAGATGGTTCCCTTCCAGACCAATCATCCATGATCATAGCTTTTGGGCATGCTGGAAGCAGATTGCACGTGTTCCCTCTGCTCCATGCTCTTGGCTTGACACAGAGAACAAGAAGAAATAATGGTGATGACCAATAGGACTGGGGTACTCATGCCCTTCCATTGCTAAACCCCAGTTACTGCCCTTGCCTCTTCCCCTTATTTTCTTTTTGCTGTGGTCCTGAGATTTGGGGTTGTTTTTCGTTGCTTTTTTTTTTTTGTCCTGATGAGGGCACCACTGCAGACCATGATGTGCCTGGCGTTGTGGGCAGCTGCACTGCTCTGCTTGTTTTCCCCCGCCACCGTGCGAGGTGACTGCTGGCTGATTGAGGGGGACAAAGGTTATGTGTGGCTGGCTATCTGTAGCCAGAACCAGCCCCCCTATGAGACCATACCCCAGCATATCAACAGCACGGTGCACGATTTGCGTCTGAACGAGAATAAGCTCAAAGTGGTGCTGTACTCCTCCCTCAACCGCTTCGGCAACCTGACTGATTTGAACCTGACCAAGAATGAGATCTCTTATATCGAGGATGGGGCTTTCATGGGCCAGTCAAACCTCCAGGTCTTACAGCTGGGCTACAACAAACTCACCAACCTGACAGAGGGCATGTTGCGGGGCATGGCCCGTCTCCAGTTCCTCTTTGTGCAGCACAACCTAATTGAGTTGGTCACCCCTACTGCCTTCTCTGAGTGCCCCAGCTTGATTAGCATTGACCTGTCATCTAACCGTCTCAGCCGCCTGGAGGGGAACACTTTCACCAGCTTGAGCAATCTGATGGTGTGCGAGCTGGCTGGCAACCCCTTCAACTGCGACTGTAGCCTCTACAGCTTCCTTAACTGGCTGGCACTCTTCAACAATGTCACCAAGAACTATGACCGGCTCCAGTGTGAGACTCCACGGGAGTTTGCTGGGTACCCGCTCCTGGTACCTCGGCCTCACCACAACCGCAATGCCATCACCATCTTCCAGTCCATGTGCAGAGGTGGCACCATCCCCTCCCTCTCTAGGGTCAACCCCACCCCTTATACCCCTGACTCCCAGAGAGACCTGGATGAGGGCTCAGCAATCAGCCCTGGGGACTTCCTCTCAGTAAAGCCTCCAGCCTCCTCCACCACTGACTCCTCCTTCAGTCCCAGCATCAAGCTCCATGATGTCACCATCACCTCAGCCATCCTGATGGTGACCATCCCCATGCCCTACAGTAAGATGTATGTGCTGGTCCAATACAACAACAGTTATGTTTCTGACATAGCAACACTTAAGAGCAAGAAGGAATATGTCACTGTCAACAAGTTGAAGGCCCATACTGATTATACCTTCTGTGTGGCCTCCATCCGCAACAACAGGCGCTACAACCACACTTGCCTGACCTTTGCAACTCGGAGCAAAGGCAGGGAGGATCCTATTTCCAGTACTTCCACCACCACACACTATATCATGACCACCCTGGGTTGCCTCTTCGGGATGGTCATTGTCCTGGGGGTGGTGTACTACTGCCTGCGGAAGCGGAGAATGCAGGAAGAGAAACAGAAGTCCCTCAATGTCAAAAAAACCATTCTGGAAATGCGTTATGGATCAGATATTGATACCAGTACCATGGTCCATCCTTCCCAGAAGCTAGGTGAGCCACCAGTCATACCTGTCTCACGAATGTCCTCCCTCCCTTCCATGATTGGGGAGAAGTTGCCCCCATCAAAGTCAATGGAGGCTGGGATGGAGACTCCTAAAGTCACAACTAAAGGTAACTACATTGAGGTGCGGACTGGTGGTGGGGATGGGCTGGAGCGAACCCAGCGGGATGAGGATCTGAGGGAGCTTGACAATGGGCAAGGCTCAGCTGCTGAGATCTCTACTATAGCCAAGGAGGTAGACAAGGTCAATCAGATCATCAACAACTGCATTGATGCCCTCAAGCTGGACACAGCCTCCTTCCTGGGTGGTGGAACTGGTGTTGACTCAGACATGGCCTTTGAATGCCAGTCCATCCCAGCCAGTTCCTCGGGTGGGCTAGAGCGGCCCAGCTTTCTTTCCCCACCCTACAAGGAAAGCTCCCACCACCCTTTGCAGCGCCAGCTCAGTGCTGATGCTGCCGTGGCCAGAAAGACCTGCAGCGTCTCCTCTAGTGGCTCCATCAAGAGCGCTAAGGTCTTCAGCTTGGATGTGCCTGACCACCCACCACTCAGCAAGTCTGACTCCAAATACATTGAGAAGGGCAGCCCGCTCAACAGCCCTTTGGATCGTCTTCCCTTGGTGTCCCCAGGCACCATCCACCACTTAGAGGTCAAGCCTTCTTACCATTGCAGTGAACACCGTCACTCCTTCCCGGCCCTATACTATGAGGAAAGTGCTGACACCTTGAGCCAGCGGGTGTCATTCCTCAAGCCACTCTCCCGGTCCAAGCGAGACTCCACATACTCCCAGCTCTCCCCCAGACACTACTTCTCGGGCTACTCCTCCAGCCCTGAGTACTCATCAGAGAGCACCCACAAGATCTGGGAGCGATTCCGGCCTTACAAGAAGCATCACAGGGAGGAGGTTTACATGGCGGCTGGGCATGCCCTACGGAAGAAAGTTCAGTTTGCCAAGGACGAGGATCTGCATGACATCCTGGATTACTGGAAAGGAGTCTCTGCTCAGCAGAAGCTGTGACTCTCCCTCACTCTTTCCAAGGAAACAATACAAAACAAGACCCCCCCCCAACAACCAGAAAAAAAAAATGCCACTTGACTGTGAAAAATAAACCAACAACAAAATACTCCCAACAAATACAAAACTGACAAAATCGTTTCTTAAAGTTTACAACGACAACAAAAAACTCTCACACACACAGACACACACAGACACACACACATGCCGAATTGTCTCTACGGTGTTACAGGGACCATTATTCTGCCTGTAGATGGTTGGGAGGAGCATCCTGCTCTGACACTGTGGTAACAACACTGGAGTGTGGGTGGGTGGGAATGGCCTGGGAGGGGGTGGCAGCGGTGGCAGGGGAAGGGCAGGGATGGACACTCACTGAGCATGAAACTCAACTATGAACTATTGCTGTTTCTGTTCCTGTTGAGGGCTGATTTTTCTTTTGAGTGGAAGGGAAGGACTTTGGTTTAAAAAGCTTTCCTGCCCACTCAATACACCTACTTTTCCAAATTTTCCATCACTACTTTTTCCCTTATTTCCTTTGGCAGTGGAGGCTTTTCTCTCTCTCTCTGGTCCCCTTCCAAGACAGGGGGGATTTGTTGGAAGAAGTTATCTCCCTTCTTTTCCTTTTCCTCTACCCTACCCTTCGCTGTTAGGCCTCCCTAGGCTTGCACTTTCTGTTTACATACTTCATGAACCTCCATCATCCTTGGAGGAAGGAGAGGAGGTGCAAAGGACTGCAGAAAGTAGGACCTGCCAAACAACAAGCTCTTTGCCCTTGCTGCTCTTCCTCCTTCCCTTCTCCTGCCATGTCATTGCTGATGAACACCAGCAATTCTGGAGTGATGGGCATTCTCCAGGCCCGTTCAGAGCCCGTTTTCTGCCAGTCGGTGGGGGCATATGAATGTGCTCTTCAGCATGGCAAGCCAGATCCTCAAGGAGTGGTGGAGGAAAAGGCAGGAAGGTCCAGTCTCTCAGAAGTATAAAGGGTTCCCATCTCTTCATGAGTGTCACAGGTCAGAGGTCTTCCCCACCATACACATCTATGCTTAGGCTGCCCTTGTGCAGTAGGTTTGGTATTCTCTGCTCATGCCTCCCTTACTATGAGGAAAAGACCTGGAGAGAAGCTGAGCAGAATAAGTTCCACACCAGGTTTCTGCAGCTCTTCCCAACTAACTTGCACCATGGAGTGTGGAGTGGGTGGGTGCGCGTGAGAAGAGCATCACCCATCCTCCTCGCTTGCAGGTGGATGTGAAGAATAGGATCTCAGTTGCTCACCTCACTGGGTTGACAGAAAAGCCACCAAGTGGCTTCCTCTTGAATAGGCCATGGACACTCTGGTGTGGATAGGAGACAGCCTAGGGTGAAGGCAGGAGAATAGGAAACAAAAAGGACGTGAGAATGGAGCCTGGGAGTAGTACAAGAGGGATGGCTCCAGGAGAAGCTCCCTTTGTGCGTGCAGCCACACTGTGTGTGCTGGGATAGAAGAGGATAACAGCCTCTGGATGACAGTGCTCCTTTGAATACTTAGAGGCCCTCATGAGAGTCAGAGGAACTTACTGCCTCCTAAATCCTCCACCTTGTGACAGTGACAAACTTTTCTTAGGAATCCTAGGATGTCTCGACAAAAACCTGGCTTCACTTGGTAGGTCCCTTGGATAGATCTGCCACAGAGCTGGGAATGAGCCTACTGCTCTTACTTCACCCCATTTCTGAGCAGCCCAACAAAGCACAATCTTGGCACTGTCTCCTCCAAAGTTTTCTTGTCAGGCAGGGGTGCTGCCTGCTGAGTGTGTCTTTATGCAGCGCAGTGGGCCTCCTCTCCATGAGCTGCACACCCCAGTTCTTGACAATCATTCACCTCTATCAGGATAAGGGTGAGGGCCTGTGTTGTGCTGGCCTTTCCTAAGTGGCTATTTCCTTTCTGAGGCACTCCTCAGAAGGGTGAGGGTGTAGGAGCTTCTCTGGGAGGGATTTACATGCTGCCTGCAGAGAATCTGCCCATTGTCTGTCAGGTAATAGCACTGCCAGCTGTGAGAGCTGGTTTCTATTCCACAGGTGACATGACTTCATTTTCTGTAAGTGAGGAGCAGCAGTAGGCAGAGCCTGATGTGCAAAAACCAGAATAGGGATCCCCAAGGTCTAAACCTGTGAAGATGCTTGGGGTTCCTTCCTTGTAGGGATGCTGATGGTAACAATCCTAAGCCAGTTACCGATCTCATTGCCTCAGCCTCCTTCACTGTCAGCCTGCTTCCCCACAGTCAAAGCATCGATTTGCCTTGAGTCCAGAGGTATTCATGGGACTGACTCCACGCTGAAAGAACCGGTCCAACCCAGAGGAAGGCATGTGTGTGCGCATGTGCGTGTGTGCATGTGTGTATGTGCAGGAGGATGAAGGGAGCATCACTGCTGCCAGGCGTCCCTCCATGTTGGGACAATACAGCAAATCAAGACAGGTAAATGCTGTGAGAGGCACTTAAACACAGCAGAGACCTCTCCAGCTACCACATGGAGCAGGCCCAGCAGTCTTCCAGCATGGCAAGCCATCCAAGCAGGGAAGACTAATGGCTGTGGCACAGAACTGTACAGGAAAAGGGGGATGACAGGCACGGGGGGATGGAGTCCTGTTCCTCTCCCCACCTCTTCCCTCCCTGTGCTTCTCTGCTGTATGGTCTTGTAATCAGTTCTGCTCAGTCAATACTTTTTGGGGGGAGCATTAACCTGTAATGGTTTCTGCCCCCTCCTACCATCACCCAATGAGGCAGAAAAGAAAGGTCAGGGGCATAGCTATCATCAGGCCCTTCTTTTGCCTGTGGTGGGGGTAAGGCTGGGTAGGAGGGACAAGCCATTTCTCTCCCAACTGTAGCCCCCTACTCCAAATCAGTGGGTGAAGTTTGCACAAGACGGACTGTTCTGTGGGAGGAAGAGGGTAAGGAATGGGAAAAAAGTGTCCCACCTTCCTTCCTTCTCCCTTCTTCCTTGTTCTGTGGGAGGAAGAGGGCAAGGAATGGGAAAAAGTGTCCCACCTTCCTTCCTCCTCCCTTCTTCCCTGTCCTGCTCCCTCCTCAGGGATGAGGGCTCGCAAGGTGACGCCAGCCCTGTTGGAGGAAAGCAGATTTAACGTTCTATTTGCATGATGATTTTACTGTATTTTTCTGAGCAAACACCTGTTGTGTATGTGCCAGTTTGTTGGAATTTAACCTCCTTCCCCAAAGTCTCTCCTGTCCTTGTCCCCGTTTTCCCTGCTCCTTTCATTCATCCCTGATGTGATTTTATTAGAGATTCCTACCAGTCTGGGAGGGGGCACACCCCAAAGAGAACCCAACCCAATCAGCTCCATAAAAAACATTCCTTCTTCTTTCCAGTGTCCCCCTCCCCTTGCCCCAAATGTGGTCTTTCAGCTGTTTTTCAGGATTGTGTGCGTGAAAGGGGATGTGTTGTATACCAAAGGCTTGTTCTTTCTAGTGGTCATTTCTCCTAATTATTTAGAAACAGGAGTGAGGCACATCAAGACAGATCTCATAAGAGAAATGGTCTCTACCATCCCCCATGCCCTGGTTGCTCTTTCCTCAAATCCACCAGCAAGGCTATTCTTGGGGGAACAAGGAGTGCTTCAGCTGCCTGGAAGCCCCTGATACAGTGAAAGCTTGATGTGGAGCCAGTTGCAAACACTAGAAGACCTCCCACCACCTTCCTCTCATTGATTGCAGGGAGCTCTGGATTAGGTCTGTCCTACCCTTCCTCTGCCGTGGGTGGCTCTGGCAGAGGGCAGGGCATGATGAAACTTTTAAGGCCTCTGTGGCGAGAAAAAGTGTGGACAGACTGCCTGGAGCTTCTAAGCCCTCTATGGCTTGGCTTTGGCAAGAGTCCCTCATTCTGCCTTCTCCCAGGGCAAAATGGATAAATGGGGCAGAAGAAGGACCAACCCTTTTCACACTTTGTTTCTGGAGTGGTGACTCTTGGTAGGGAAAATAGGGAAAGTATGGAAAGATGAGGAATGATGTTGGGTGCTGACCTGCCCTCTTCCCCCAGGAACAAGCCTGAGGGGCAGCCTGGTCTGGGTTCCTGCACCCAGAAGATTGAAGATGAGACCCTAGGCGTGCTGCTTCTCTGGGGCAGAGTTCTTCCCCATTCCTGCCAGTGCTGCCCCAGCCTATGCTGTGGTGCCGTCTTTCCCTCTCCCCCTCCCCACTCTTCCACGCTGAATAAATCCCTCCTGAGGCAGGTGTGAAATATTGATGACTGACAAATGAAGATTTATGTCAGGCTGAGGAGGCCTTTGTGTGTTTGCAATGCTAATCAGCCTGCCTTCCTGGAGGAGGCTCTGCCAGGCAGGCTTGGGGGAAGGAGGGGGAGATATGGAGGAGAGAAGGGGGAAAAGGAGCTGAGGAAGGGAGAGGAGAAGCAGGCACAGCAGGGGTGAGGAGTGTATGGTGGGAAAGAAGGGAATGGGGAGGCAAGGAGGAGGCAGGTAGAGGGAGATGGAGAGAGTGGAAAGGAAGGAGAGACTGGAGGGACCAGGGGAAACGATGGCCACAATAGGAAAAATTACATGGTAAAGGGAGAAAAGGACCAGTGAGAGAAAGGCTTGAGTGCAGGAGTGGAAGCTCTCTGAGATGAGGTGGTGAGTAAGTCAGCAGTGCCTGAAGAAAAAAGCTGGGCAGAGTTTGTGATGAGCTGTGGCCCTTCTCTATAGGGCAGAGCTCAGCGCTACAGGGCAGACAGCTGCTACATGGGCAGGAGTTGGATCCAGGGGCCCAAAAGCACATTTGCCGTGCTTGTTGCTGACTGGAAAGCTCAGCTGCATCCGGGAGGACACACGGCCTCTGGGAGCCTGGAGAATGCCCCTTCCATGGCCACCACCTCCTTCAGTACAAGCTGCATGCAAGAAGAGTCTCATGGAGCTGTGTCCTCTTTCTGGAGCCAGCCTGCTGCTGTCCCACCATCTGAGCAGGAGTGAACATCTTCAGGGTGGCTTGGTGTGGGACACACACTGAGTGCCACCCTCCACTGGGCTATGGGTGTCTCTTGTAGGGCTGGTGGAGCCTGTCCCACCTCAGCTGCCCCCTGCCCACCCTGGCTGAGGCAGGTGGTTTTGGGTATTTCCCCAAAGAAGAGGCAGAGTGAAGCATCTGTTGCCTCCCCACTGCACACGCACGCACTCCCACACCCCGTCCCTCCAGCCGCTTTGGCCTTGTACTGTGAGGGGCGTTCTCAGTCTGCCTCCCCTCGACTTCCCCTGCCACATGCTGTGGAGAAACATCTCTGTACATCTCCACACGCAGTCCCACTACGGCAGCTCTCCACAGGGCCGTGCCAACCCACCCCCTTGTCCCCAAGTGAAGAGAGGGAAATCTCTGCCCAGCTTCTCCTTCTCCCACTGGATGGGCACCTCCTTTCCTCCTTGCCCTGTCAGGAGGTGAATCTCTCCTTCTCCCCCTCACGATCCCTCCACCTCTGTCTGCCCCATCCTCACGCGTTTGGCTTGGCCTTTGCCTCCCCCATAACTACCACCGCCACTGTGAGGCCTTGCTCTTGGGTGGCCTGTCCCCATCGCCTGCTCTCCGCCTTTCCCGAGGGGAAGAGGAAGAGGCTGGCTGGGCCAGGCTAGACCCTCCAGGGCTGGCACGGCTGGTCCATCCACAAGCACAGCACCTGGGGCGAGGGGGTGGGAAGGGGCGGGCAGCTGCTGGGCACAGAGCGGCGGTATCAGCCCTTGATTGTAAGGAAGGGCCTCGGAGGCAGCTGCTGGGACTGGCTCCTTGTGGCCTCTTCGGTGTTCCTCCTTCCGTAACAACCCTGTGACCCTCTCTGGTTGTGTATGGACAAATTTGAGTTGGAGTTATGATATTTTCTTTTCTTCTTCTTTTTTTTTTTTATTTTCCCTTCTTCTTTTAGATTCTTATTTCTTTCTCTTTCTTTTCTTTCTTTTTTTTTTTCTTTCTTTTCTTTTCCTGTTTTAGAACTGAATGGCACGAAATCGTTTTTCCTCAACTCGGAGATTCCTGTATGGAGAAAATCAATTTCTATATTTGCAATAAATTTCTTATTTAAAAAAAAAAGAACAAAAAACCACAAAAAAAACCCAAGAAACAAAAATGTGAAAAGCTGCTTCTGAGTCTGTTTGTCCCAGTTTTGTCGTGTAGAAGAGATGGGATGGGATGGGAGGGAACGGGGAAAGGGAGAAACTGAGAAAGCTGGGACACGGCATGGGAGAAGAATTGTGGATTCCCCCAGGCACCTGGTGATCATCGACTCCTCACAAACACACAGTTTCTCTGCCTTGTTTGGACACATCCTCATTTTTACTGAGTCCTCAGCTCTGCTGTGACGCTGGTCCCCTGCTGCACTGATCAGCACTGGGTACGTGCCCCGCCTGGGGCCTGCATACAGCACTGCCTGGCTGCAGGGCAGGCCTTCCTCACCCATCATCTACACAACAAATCCTCAGCTGGCGGTGAGAGTCATCCTTGGCCCAAGCTCCAGAGCTCTCTGGAGGAATGCTGTCCAAGCCAGGTGATTTGGCTGTGGGTAATGACTGAGCAATCCATAGCCTAATCTACCAGCAGATACCCTGATCTCAGATCTTCCTAACCATCAATATTTAAAGTCAGGAACAGTGCCAGCAAATCCATGGCTAGTGGTGCGTTTGTACACATAATTAGGGCAATTTGTGCACGGTGACATAGCAGCTATTCCCTTGCAGGTCTTGTGTCTTCTCCATCTCCTATTCTGTCTCGTTTCTAGTTTCTCCATGAGTGGTACTGCTGCTTGGCTCAGGGAGTTTCTTCTTCTGCCTTTGCACATCCAGTTTTGATCAGACAGGTCTAACCGTAGCTTCTGAGTGTCCTTCTTGGATATAAATGGTCCTAGAGGAGGCTGTGAATACGGATACAACAGTGGCTTTCAGCTCTTGCATATACATGCTGCAGTAGCTGATGAATCTTATTAATGCTTGAATTGATTTTAGAGCAGCCTTGGGGGCAGATGCTACTGCGGGAAGATGCTTTACAGTCTGACATGTTCTTCCTCAGACTTGGGAAGGATGATTGAGTGTGGGAAGAAATGGTGCTGGGCTGTGCATCTCTAGGGGATGGACAGTGGTGCATAACAAGGAGTAGGTCTGCTGGGGTTAATCGGAGCCTCATCTGCTTGGTGGAAAGCTGGATCTTTGGGTCAAGGTGGTGTTCCTGGCATCTGCATTTCTGCAGTGCAGGGATATGAGCCTTCTGAGACAGGCAATATCAAACCTTGGGAGGAATTAATGCATAAATTATAAAGAGGCGTAATCTAATCAGTAGAGTGCCCCCATGCTGTTTATTTTGTTGCTAAATTCATTTTTGTCTCCACAGTCCCTGCATTTCATCTGGTTGCTCTGCCACAAGGATGAGAAAGGACAAGATATACGTGCAAATGCTGTCTAGGGGGAGCGGGAAGCTTTGGGAAGGGAAGACTGTGAGGGCTAAAGTAATCACCAGTGTCCTGAAGCCAGGTGGGGACTGTTGGGCTGGGGGGACATGGAGGCTCCTGTAGTGAGCCCTCTGGGCCAAAATGATCTGTGATGAGAGGGTTAAGCAGTGCTTATATTTAAGCAGCTTTTGGCTGATTCCTGTCAGAGACCTTGGGAGTCCTCGGCTCTGCAGAGGGTTGTGTGAGCAGGTGTGTGTCTGGGGAAGTGATGAGGTGTGAGCTGTCTCTGGGAGTCTGTGCTGTTCTCTCAAGTGCCTCTGGATATGACTATGTCCAACTGATGCAGTCCCTGCAGCAAACAACATTGACCTCTGCCTCCAGAACCTGCTTGGTGGACCATGATGGCTGCATCATGGACTGGGAGAAAGGCCAGTCGCTGTGTTGTGAACAGTGAAGTGGCTGCAGTGAACAGTGTGAGGGAGGAAGTCACCTCAGTGGCTGGCGTGAGCTGGCCTGCTAAGCAAACCTGTAATTGAGAACAGTGCAGCTTTGCATAGCCTCATGTTTTAGGCTGGCTGCAGACTCAGGAAGACCATTTTGTGTTGTCTTGTGGTTGGTTCACACTGACGTGATTCTTTTTTGCCCCCATGAGGTTCAGTAACTTATCCAAGACATGATTGGCTGTAGCACAGGAAGAACCGACTTAGCCACAGAGCCTGTTGCTGGAAATCATATGGGGCAGTTGACGTCTCTTTGCTTATGTGTGCACACGTGCATGTGCGTATGTGTTGTGAAACGGACAGGCAAGTGGACAACATTGCCCTCTTCTGGGCTGATCGTCAGGACTGGAAGAGCATCTCTGGTGGAATTGCAGCCTGGGAGACTAATTCCGTTTCCATTACAAAGGTAACACCCTTTTTGAGCCTTGATTTCCTATCCAAATCCTGGTGGCTTTTACAATAGCCAGGTCAAATTAGAAGATATCACTGCTCTCTGGAGCTCCAGTGCCTGAGGAACCTGAGCAATTGCCCTGGAAGGGCAGTGAGCAAATGGATGAAGATGTGAGGGTCACACTGCTGACATTTGTCCCAAGGGCTGTTCCTCACGGGGAGGAGAGCAGTGCAGGCTAGGGAATGGTTAAGCCAATATCTTTCCCCAGGACTTGCACTCTCAGTTAAAACACAAAGGTGTGTGTCACGCAGAGCTGGAGCACAGGCTGAGATCTACACAGAATCCAGGAGGATTTGGGAGTGTGAGTGCACAGACCATGCCTATCCTTAGCAGGGGAGCAGAGGACATCACTGTACAACCTGTACATCTCCCTTCTCATCCTTGGAGGAAACACAAAGTAGAGAAAGCAAGCCTGAACAGCTTGAGAGGGAAAGATTTAAGAGTGAAAGGATAAGAGAAATGTAGGGAGGACTCAAATACACAAGGAACAGGTTCTCAGACATAGTTAAGATGATGGATGTATTAGTAGCACTGGTGCTGCACTATATGGCCAAGTCAAAGTTCTGCCACAAGCTTGGTGGGAATACAGCAGGGTGCAGAACTGCTTCATTCCTTGGCTTCACTCCTGGGGTCTGTGTCTTCTCTTCCCTCATCAGGCTCCCTGGGACAGCTTCTGCCTCTCACAACATGGAGTTATATGACACCTCTTGCAGTGGGACTGCCAGACTACTCAGGGACTGATAACATGCATCCTCGAAGGAGGAAGAAACTGCATGGAAAGTGAGTCTGAGGAGCTGTATTGGTGACTCTTGCTCAGCAAGGGAGAAGTAAGTAGGGGCCCAGTCAATGCTACTCTGGAAAATGCATCAAAAGCCTCATCACTTTTAAAATAAGAAACACTTTAAAAAAGAAAAGCATTCAGCTCCATCTATCTGTGTATGTCACCAGAAAGGGCATCATTAAGAATTCATTGCAACTTCTGCACCCAATTTTCCAGCCCAGTGCCTTGTCCCGCTTGTCTTGCTCCAGCTCCAAAGACGGTAGAGGCTCTGCCATGAGTATCGAGGGACAAACGGGACCTGAATAACAAGATGGATCTTGAAGAAAGGGCAGGGGGAGCTGAGGACCTCTGGCATGAAGTGGCTGAAGGAGGGAGAAGCACAGCCAGGCAGGAAGCATGAGGAAGAGCTCGACTTGTCCGCAGACTTGTGAGTGAATAGCACAAGCCTGCTCCAGCTGCCTGCTCTTACCTGCTCACGCAGGCTCGCAGATTTCCATCTACTCTGTTCCTTCCATTCTTGAGCATCTGGAGTTTATCCAGGGGTGAGTTTACGGGTGGGGATGACTGGAGATTCCTAACAGCTGAGAATGCCCCACATGCTGTTTGACCAAGGTCCTGAGCTTCAGGACAGCGATGCAGCTGACAAAAATTGCCAAGCAAAGCAAAATTGTATCATAGGGTGGATTCATCTAGGGCAAGGATGTTAAAGCTATGAAGGCTGAAGTGGTTGTATCTTTTGTGTATGAGTGCCTTCAGTCAACGCAAAGTGGCTGCTTAGTGTCATGATGGCAGGAAAGCTGCCTGGCTGAAAAGGACCTGGGGGCATTGGCTGATAGCTGTCTGAACAGGAGCCAGCAGTGTGCCCAGGTGGCCAAGAGGGGCAATAGTATCCTGGCTTGTATCAGAAACAGTGTGCCCAGCAGGACTAGCAAAGTGATTGCTCCCCTGTACTCAGCACTGGTGAGGCCATATCTCGAATACTGTGTTCAGTTTTGGGCCCCTCACTACAGGAAAGACATTGAGGTGCTAGGGCATGTCCAAAGAAGAGCAACTAAGCTGGTGATGGGGCTGGAGAGCAAGTCCCATGAGGATCAGCTAAGGGAACTGAGGTAGTTTCATCCGGAGAAAGGGAGGCTGAGGAGACCTTATCACTCTCTCTACAACTACCTGGAAGGAGGGTGTAGCAAGGTAGGTATTGATCTCTTCTCCCAAGTAACAAGTGATAGGATGAGAGGAAATGGTCTCAAGTTGCACCAGGGGAGGTTTAGATTGGATATGAGGAAAAATTTATTAACTGAAAGGGTTGTCAAGCATTGGAGCAGGCTGCCCAAGGAAGCGGTAGAGTCACCATCCCTGGAGTTATTTAAAGGATGTGTAGATGTGGATCTTAGGGACATGGCTTAGTGGTGGTGGACTTGGCAGTGCTAGGTTGTCGCAGTTCAGCCCTGATTGGGACCAGACTACGCAGTCTCTCTCTCACTCCCCCCACCCTCCAAGAGAATAGGGGGAGATGATATAAGGAAAAAACGGCTTGAGGTTTGAGATAAGGACGGGGAGAAATCCTTAAAGTTACCGTCACGGGCAAAACAGACTCAACTTGGGGAAAAACACTCATTTATTTCTAAAACTAGCAGAAGAATGAGACAGGGAACAAGATAACTTCCCCCCACCTCTCCCTCTTCCCAGGCTTAACATTATCTCTACTACCTTCCCCTCCTGAGCGGCACAGGGGGGAAGAGGGAATGGGGGTTGCGGTCAGTTCATCACACGTTGTTTCATGCTGCTGCTTCATCGTCGGGAGAAGAACTCCTCGCATTCCTCCCCTGCTCCTTCCTGGGGTCCCCCCCACAGGCCACAGTCCTTTGTGAAACTGCTCTGGCGTGGGTCATCTCTTCCACGGGGTGCAGTCCCTCCAGAATAGCTGCTTCAGTGGGCCCTCCAAGGGCTACAGCCTCCTTCAGGCCTCCACCTGCTCCAGCGTGGGGTCCTCCACGGGCTGCAGGTGGATCTCTGCCCCTCCATAGACCTCCATGGGCTGCAGGGGGACAGACTGCTCCACCATGGTCTTCACCACAGGCTGCAGGGGAATCTTGGCCAGGAGCCGCATTACTCCTCCCCCTCCTTCTTCACTGACCTTGGAGTCTGCAGCCATTCCTCACAACAGGCTGGCAGATGCCTCTCAGGATCCTTTTTACATCTTATTCATTTCTCATCTCCTCTCCACTTCTTGCAGCAAGGCCGGGCCGAGTTGGGCCCAGTCGGCTGCCCAGCGGGAGGCCTGCAAGGCCCACAAGGCTCGTGCCTCCCTCCCTCTGCCCCCGCTCAACTGCTTCACATCTTTTCTTTTTTTTTTTTCTGTTTTTCCCCTTCTTAAATATGTTATCGCAGAGGTATTATCACGGGACATTCTGCTACCAATTGGCTCGGCCTTGGCCAGCAGCGGGTCCGCCCTAGGCCCGGCCGAGTCCACTGAACAAAGGGGAGAAACTTCTAGCAGTTTCCTACAGAAGCTACCACCTTAGGCCCCCCCCTCACTAAACAAAACTAGAACATAGGTTAATGGCTGGACTTTATGATTGTGGTCTTTTCCAACATAAATGATTCTATGATTCTATGGTAGCTGCTCGTCTGGAGGAAAAGGAGTTTCATTCTGGGCTTTCCTCAGGTTGGGCATTAGGCCAGAATACACATAAGATCCCAGCTTCTCATCACCTCCTTGTAAGGTGGGGACAGAACTGTTGCCTTTGTTTCCCTGCCATACACTTTCTCTCTCTGTCTTATGTCAACATCATCCAACAGGCTTCCTGCCCGTTATACCAGTTTCTCTTTCTGCTTCTCAAGTGGCAGCCAGGGAGATAATTGGCATTTTTGACACTGTCAGTTGAGCACTTTGTGGAGGGAGCTGCCAGGATGAAACCATGAATTAGATAATTAGGGTTAATTAGAGGCTTTCCAGGGCTATGTTACCATAGTTCAAGAGAATAGTGGCATTGGAGATGCTAGGGTGGAGCAAATAGCTCCAAAGAGTGAGAAGCGAGGTTGGACACAGAGTGGAGTGGAGTGGAGTGGAGTAGAATGGCGTGGAGCAGTGCGGGGACATGATGTTTAATAACTGATGTGGTGGAGGTGGAGGGTTTTTAAACTCTTGTGGAGTTGTGGTCTGATGTTGGAAGGGGAGCTGGGTGCTAGGTCCCTCACTGGTCCTCATTCCTCCCTCCACTACTGTAGGGAGCTGCGCTGGAAGGTGGAACTTGTTACAGCAACGTCCATAGAAACTGAGGCTTGAGTGACCTTTGCAAGGCTCTGAAAGGCACTTGGCCACTCACAACTGCCAGTTAACAACTCTATTCTGGCATGCATGGCCTTCTTCTGTAAGAAGGCATCATGGACCCTTCCTGCTTCTCTGAGAAGGCCAGGCTGCCTGTGACTCAGTGTACAGTGGAGGAGAGCACCAGTCCAGTGGTGGAGTGTGAGAGGGAGGGAGCTGTCTCTAGGTTTTGCTGTCCCCATTGTCCCAGAACTGCTCTGGCTGCACCTGTCTCCAGTCTGCCAGTGCTGGGCTGTTTGACTATGGAGATGATGAGAAGACACTGCTCCCTTACTCAGATCCTTAATGGAGAAGGGAGCACTAATTTCTCCAGCCCTGTTGGCCTGAAGGTGAAACTGCCTGAGGCAGGTTAGCCAGCCTCTGAAGGAGGTTTAGATGACAGGTCCCCTTCCCATTTGCAATTGTTTCTATGTAGGGATATTCTGAAGAGATTGCCTTTGCCAGCATAGCCTTTCTGCAACCCCATACCCTCTCAGAGGAATAAGAAACTTGTTGCTAGAAGGCCTTGGAGTCATCACTCCAGCATATTTTGGGGTCTTTCCACAGAAGAGTATAAACTTCAATGTCACTACATCTGTGAATTTACACTGTTATAGACCTTGTGGTCTGAAGAAACTTAAAAACTTCCTTCTGGCTCTGGGGGAGGGCTGAACTTTTCTGGGTCTCTTGGAAAGTCACATACATTATCCCCCAGATAGACTTCATGAAGTGTGTTTGGGAAATGGGAAAGATTTGTCTCCCTCACTTTCTCTCCAGATCACTAGGTCCCAAGTCTAATCGGTGTGCTGGATGGAAGGAGGCAACATGTGATGGCAACCAGGCCTCTGGGCCTCTTCTGCCTGGCTGCTTACCTGTGAGAACCAGCCAGTAATCTGAAGCACTGTCAGAATAGGACAGAGGTTCTCCTCTCACTTCTGCTTTACCTTCTAGGCCATTGCCTCTCTCTTCCTTTTCTGCATACTGTGTTTTCCTCCCAGCCTCCACTCCCTTCACACTTACCTTTTTTTCTGTTCCTATTTTTTCTGTTCTCTGCCCTCCTTCACTGTCCATTCAGCTCTCTGTTCCTTAGGGAATAATGACTTCCTCCATCTCTCTGCTCCTTCAGTTTCCTGATGCTTTCACTCACCACCTTCCATCTGTTGTCTTTTTTTCCTCTGTCCACTTTTTTTTCCCTACATTCAACTCCTTCTCTCTTCTCCCACGTCCACATGTTTTCCTTTCTCATATAATATCTAATATAATTCCTCACATCTTGAGTCATCCAAACCTGCAAGGAAGTGGTTTCCTACAGGGAAACAGAATGTGAAAAACATTTTTGTTCACCAAGAATTAAATATTGACCATATGGGGTGGAAAAAACCCAACAAACTAGGCAAAAAATGTCAGCTTATGGCTCAGAAAGGGACGAAGAAAGGCAAAACTTGTCTGGGCAAGTATTCACCACTGGGTTTGAGCATTTCTGCATCAGTGCGTCACTGAAAGTCCTGCTAAGATTCTTAGCCAGCCATGCACTGCGCTGAGACCAACCTTGACTGCACTGGGATTGACGGAAGGTGGAACCTAGGATGCATCTGAGATAGAGTCAATGTGTGAAACAAACTTAGGATGTCTCTTTCACACATACACACACACACCCCCATCCCCATCCCCATCCCTATGCCCACCCTTCCTGCCCAACTTTGTTCTTCTAGGCTGAGTCAGGAAATCTATTTAGTTTTAGTCAAAAAATATGGAGCCTAGTGGACGCTAAAACTTGCTCTTATATTAAGCAAGGTCTGCAATACAGTGAAGGTACAGCCCTTCAAAATGAGAAATGGAAAAGGGAAATGCAGCCCACCAAGCAGTTGGATATTCTCTGCTTCAGTTACTTCTGAGGTCATTCCTCTGCCAAAATTACCCCAGTTGTGACTCTTCCAGAAACGGCCTTGATTGTGGGCTAGGAAGGGCAGGGGTAGGCCAATGTTATTCTGGTGCCATACCATCTGTACTTCCAAGACAGATCAGGTACTTTCCCCTGCAGATGGTCCTGCTAGGTCCCCAAGTCTCTTCTGGTTCCTTGTTGAATCTTCTAACCTTAACCAACTTCTCCCACACCTTGATCCCAGAGATGACCTATGGCAGTGTCTGGGCATCACGCACAAGCTGGAATTTCTTGACAAAGATCATAGTACAAAGGAAGTCTGATAGACTTGGGCAGAGGCATCACCTCAGAAATTACTGAAGCAGAGAAAGTAACATGTTGTTCTTACAAGCAGGGGACAGACCTGGCACCACTTTAGGTTCTAAGCAGGGCAAAGAAGAATTTAACTCAACACGAAATACCTCAGTCAGAGAGTAGCTTTGGTGGGCATAAAATCTCAATGAATCTCTCAGACCTTTGTGTTGCAGTGATCTATTAAACAAACAATTTCTCTGTGTACAGCAAGCATAGGTTCAATCCCACGTGATTCCAGTATTTTTAGCAGCTTGTTTGTGGAAATAGGATAACTGGGATTTTTTATTGTTTCACTTGCAGGAGCCCTGAAGCCAGACTCCAAAGATTCCTAGTAAATAGGAAGATCTCAGGTGAAAATCAAGGTCTCCAGGTGCAGCAGTGACAGACACAAGATGTCTGGTTAAAAGAAAAATGTCTTGGGATCTAGTTGGGTCTTCAGCTAATTCACTGTGTGCCTCTGTTGGGACCCATCAAGCTGAACAGAGAGTGGAGAGGCAGGCATCTGCTTTGTCAGTGCTTGACACAGCGCTTCATGGGATGGTGATGGGGCAGTGTTGGGCCTTGGAGCAGAGTGAGGCCACATACAGACAGGAGATTGGGGAAGGGACAATTGCAGAGTGGTAGCAATGGAGTGTGCCTTCTAGCAGAGCCCTTGTTGTCTTGCTCTGCAGGGCACCAGATCTTGCTCCTTTACCAGGATATCACAGCCCAAGCTGAGTGGTACAACTAGGACATAGAGTCTCCAAGCTATGTAGAGGCTGTGGCTGTGCTGCCAACATGTGATGTTCTGGAGTCAGATCCCACCCTGGTCAGGCTCTGTAGCTGCAGCAGGGTTGCTCTGGTGTGTGATGGGGAGCATGTGCTCCCCCCTGTTATAAATGAAGGGGGTTGGCGGGTGGGAAAGGATTCCCCTTACAGGCCACCTCCTTTTCCCAGCTTCTGCTGACACCGCCTGGAACAATCTGGACAGAAGAGATTCCTTGGATCTGCACCAAAGTTCCTTGGACAGCGCACATCCAGGAGGCTCTTGCCAGAAACATTCCCTGCAGTAAGCTGTGATGTCAGGGTTTCTCATCCTCCAAATGGGGCAGACCATAGCCACCCCTCCATTGCTAGCATCTTAGGCTAGAAAAAGGCCCAGTGGAAGAAAGTACATGTTTTCTGGTCTCTGTATGATCATTTCCAGGTGGACACCAGGCAGATGGGGCAAATATATCTGCTCAGGGAACATGACCTTTCTTCCAAATTAAGGATATACTTTGTGGAACAGCTGCAGAAAAACTGCCATATCAGCATGCATCAAAGCTGTCTGCATCTTTTCTTCCACTGAGGATCCTAAAATCACAAATGGTCTGAAGAAGGCAAACAGGGCAAAATTATTGACTATTCCTTGCAACGTGAGAACATTGAGCATCCTTGAAATGATCAGGCATCAAGTTTAAGAGAAAATCCAAGGAAACATTATATCATAGTACAGAAATAACTTGTGAAACTCCTTCCCAAAGTGTTTAAACCAAATCTCTGGAATTCTTTAAACTGCTGATGGCCAGTATCAAGGAAAAGAAAACAGGGAAGGCTCATGCCCTGTTCTTGCCCAGCCAGCCAGCTCTGGATGTTGTCAGAGACAGAACACTGGGACAGATGGACCTTCATGCTGATGCAGTGCATCCATCCTTCTGCATTTTTGCACGTCTTATCCAACCTCTGTCAGCCTTGCGCCAATGTCTACCCAGCAAGGCTGCTGCAGTGGTCTGAGGTGCCAGATAGCTCTTAGCCTGATGCTAAGATCACCTTACAGACCTGATAGGAAAACAGCTGCATCTGAAGCTTCCCAACATTGCAGCAGTGAGGCTCACAGTTTCAGAACAGAGTTTCTGTAGCTGCTCTTGATGATTGTCCCAGCACACAGCATGCACTTGCATAAAATTCAGGTCTTGTAACTATTTGGCATGGACTGAAAGGGCAAGTGGAATGATTAGGTAGAAAAAAGCTTAAATGTACACAGCAGCAATCAGACAAATGAAGAGAGTAAAAGAACTACATTTAGCTTGGGCCTCTCATCAAATAAAACTCTATAAGTTAGGACAGCCCTGGAGATATGCTTGCCTTGGGCACCAGAATCTTCACAATTGCCCTGGTCAGGATGTTGACAGGTATTGTGACCAAGGTCAGGCACATCAGATGATGTGAGAGAGGGAGAGACATGGTACCAGGGCAGTGGAATCCTAGCAGCAAAATTTGCCTCATGACGAGAATGTTGATGTCAGTGATTGCTGACACAGGGGTTTGTGTGGAGACTGGTAGGATAGAAGAAATCAGAATTTCATTGGTGAAAATAGACAAGGAAGAAGCTGAAACATATGGCTTCATGACCTAAAGCCCCTTCTGAACCAAGATGGGTCTTGAGGCAGGAAAGTCCCTGTGGGATTGATTCTGGGAGACGTAGGTCTATGCTAGATGTGCTAATGACCTTGTTTGCAGTCAGCTTCACATCCTCTCTTGAGCAGATGGAAGGTAAGCTCTGCACTACTTGCCTGTGGGACATAGTGCTCAGTGTCCCTGAGTAAGCCTCCAGGTGACTTCCCCATGACTGTCCAGAACCTTAAAACTGACAAAAATACAAAAGTATATAAGTGGCAAAAACAAGACTTGGGAAAATGTGAGCCCACTGCTAAATGGGGCAGGTGCCCTGGTGAGACAGGACATGGGAAAGGCTAAGGTATTGAATGCCCTCTTCAATTCAGTCTTTACTAGCAAGACTGGCCATCAGAAATGCCAGGCGCCAGTGGCCAGGGGAAAATATGGAGCAACTTAACCCTGGTGTAACAGGATCAGAGAATACTTAAGCAAACTGAACATGTGTAAGTCCAAGGGCCCTGATGGGATGCAACCAGCAGTGCTAAGGAAGCTGGCTGATGTCATTTCAAGGTCACTCTAAATAATCTTTGAACACTTATGGTGATTGGGAGAAGTACCTGAGACTGGAGGAATGTAAATGTCACTATGGAAAGTCTAAGTCTGTAGGAAGTCGTAGGAAGGTTCATGCCAACTGGGAAGGATGGAACTGAAATTTTCTGTCTTCTTAGAGACGTGCACCTCTAAGAGTGATGCCGCTGCTGTGAGGAATTCATGCATTTCTGATTCCTGCCAAACTGGAACGATATTGGTGAGGCAAGGTTTATAGAGGGAGATAAATGCCTCTTTTTGGACAAGCCAAATTAAAATGGACAAGCTCTTCTTCAGGCCTGCTGCATTTGTCTCCTCCAGACCTGCTTGTGTGCCTGGCACCCTCTCCATTTCTTTCTGCTTGTATCATAGCTGATCATTCTCTACAAAACTTGCTGCTGTTACAGTCTTCAGACATCACACTTAGAACAGCACTGCTGTTAAAATGTGAATTCTTATTTTCACAAAGACTCTGCTGTAAAAACAATGTACCCTACACTGATTAGTGAGCTGGGAAGAAAAGGAAACAGAATATTGAGAAATTGTTTGATGACCCATTTGCATGTGGGTACCCACAGTGATAATCCACACTTGGAATAAGGAGGAAGAGGATCAGCTGATCTTCCACCTATTTGAACTGCAGTTCATTTTAGTCTTTCAGAGCTGATCTTTACCACTGTACAGCCTGTTGGCACATTGAACTCATCTGGTGTTCAGGCTGACTCATATGAACCTGCCATGTGCTGGAAGCATCACCTTCTGACAGGCAATACAGCCAAACAGAGCAGAGTCTGAAGCAAAACCCTCATGCACCTGCAAATGGAGGCATCTGGCAAATCCTAGGAACTGGGATGTGTTTCTTGCTAAGCCATAAGGGTTTGAGCTCCTCCTTGAGGAGAGGGAACTGATCCCTAAGCAAAGAAAAGAAGTAGTAATATAGCAAAACAAATGGTACAGACTAGCAGGGAGCGAGATACTGTGAACAGAGTGAATAAGACAGAGCTTTGAGCCCTGAAACTCCCACCCATGCCAGAAAGAGAGAGAAAGGCAGAAGACAAAGAGGTGTATGCGAGCACGAGTGTGAGGGAGAGAGACAGCGTGTGTGAAACAGACACTGCGTGAGGGAGAAGGATCCCATACAATGTGCGAGAGACATGTATCCTATATCCTTTGTGTTTGTGTCAGAGCGCGTGTGCGTGAGAGGCAGACTGTGTGAGAGAGCCCGAGACAGCTACAGCACGCATGTGAGCGGGAGTGTGAGAGGCAGGCAGAAGGAGAGGGGTGAGCCTCTCCAAGCCCCTCCTCTGCCTGGGAGGTCACTTCAGGAGCTGGGAGTTTTGGTGGGTTAGCATGTTTCAAGTGGGTATGGGGAGTCCTAATAGCCGTGTGCTAACCCTTCTGGCTCTAGTCATTGATGCCAGAGGGAACTGGAGAGTTGTAGCAACCTTCTATCTGTACACATGCTGTCCCTGTTACGGTGCTTGTCCTCCATCCCCACCAAGCCTACATCACCACCTGGTTGGGCTGTGATGGTGAGAACGGAAGAAGGGAGGATGGGATGGATGAACAAACCTTTTTCCTTCCATGTACACTGGGAAGCCAAAGAAGACTGGTCCAAAGGCCCGGTCAGACAGCAGCTGCTGTCCTGCTCACACAGCCAGTCCTGCTACCTCAGTGGTTGTGCTGTTTGTGACTGGACGAGGAGGCAGATAGCCTTCCTCTTGCTTGCAGGAGGCTCCCCCACATAGCCAAATGGCCAGTGCACCACAGCCAGGTCCTGCAGCTGGCCAGATCCATTCCCATCTCACCACAAACTCCCAGCCTCAGGGAGATTGTGTCCCTTCCCAGCATCTGCTTGGCCTGAACACATCAGCTGTCCTGCTCCTGCTGCCTCTGTAGAGAGGATTGCCTGCTATCCAGTGCTCAGAGACCCCTTACTTTTGGTCAGGGGTCAGTGACGAATCCTTTCCAAGCCCTGCAAGGGTGAGGGAAACAGAGGTGTGGTGGCAAAACAAGGGTTTCTGCAGTGCTCATGCACTATGAAATGAAGCGCAGCTCTCTGCCAACTGGAGAGACAGCAGTATGAGCCGGGTGCTGGGAAAAGCCCTCCACATTTGAATGGCTCTCCTCAGAAGAGAGGAAAAGCTGGAAGAAAGGCATCCGAGCAAGGCTCTGGAGATGAGGGATGCCTCCATTGCTGCAGGCCCTCAGGGATATAAAGGGTGAGGTTCTTGTTTCCAGAGCCATTTTTGGTGTGCTGGGGTATCCAAAACATTTGCTTAGTGCTGTCAAAGACCACACAGGACCAGTGGGAGATATTCTGGAGGAGAAGCTGAAGACAGGTGGATGACCTTGCACTGAAGAGCAATGTTTGTGCCTCTGACTCACTCCTTACCTGACATCATCTGTGCTAACCCTTAAAACCAGGGACAGCATCGGCACTGCAGATTTTCAGAGGTACCATATGACATCATCCGGCAGAGCTCTTCAAAGCCTGGGTGATGTCGTCACTGCAAAGTCCTGGTGCAGGGCTGATAAGCCTGTTCTTTCCTGGGGACAGAGTGGGTCTTTCCAACACCTTTTAGCTGGTCACAAATTCACACATACCTTAGCATTGCACAGCAATAATGCAAAGTGAGAACATCATGTGCCTTTCAGCGCTGGTTGGGAATATGGTCTGTGAGCTGTATCTTTGATTTGAGACTGTGATGACATTTGCAGAGACCCTGGCCTGCACCAGGGGGATCTCTTGTGTTGCCCGGGTGCAGGTGTTTTGAGCTTGTCAAGTGTCTGTGATAGGTCCCAAGCCCATGAGCTCTTGCAGGTGGGCTTTAGGTCTCCCACCCTTGCTTTAGACAAAACAATGAGGTCATTCATGTGTGGCAGCCCTAAGGATGACTGTGAAGACAGACCATCAGCCTGAGCTTTCTAAGGAAATGAAAACATTGTGCTTTCATTGTACATCGAGAGACTGTGAGTAGCAACTTCTAACAAAAGGCCATGATATCATCCATGTGAGCCTCTAGAGACACTGAATGATGTCACCAACTTGTGTAGCAGTCAATTGCAAAATCACTTATAGGGGCTAAAGACTGGTGAACTATTTGAACACAGTGTAATGCCCAGCTGACCACTCCTAATAAGTAGGATGTCCCTGCAGGCACTAATGAACACTTGTTGTGATTACTGAATCAGAGCTGGCTGGGGAATTTGAGCACAGGCCTTCTCATTGTAGTGCAGGGCAAGTGTCTGAACGCAGTTATCAGCAGGAGTGCCTCAGGAGAGAGTTACGGTGCTAGATAAATGCCTGATTTTAAGCCTTCCAGAAATCATTGGTCTATGTTAAAGCCATGTGCTGTAGCTCAGACCTAGAGAGCTGTATGTTCTTGGGGTTAAACCTTTTCCATCTAAACATGCATGTTGCTGTGGAGTGAAGGCGTATTTCCTCGTCACCTCTCCCATGAGAGAGGAAGCATATCCCTACCTGTCAGGCTGGGCTGTGGGCTAATTCAGCTGGGTTCAGATCTTGATGAGTCTCTAGGGATGTGCAAATGTGCCTGGAGTGAAAGCTATGCCCAAATCCTATGAACAAAAAGCAGGATAACTGTCTTTATTCAATTCTGCATAGTGTGCACATGTGCACAAGGAGGTGAGATGCTACTCTTACTCCCACCAGGCTCCTCTTGGGCAGCCCAGCACTGCCCGGGGTGCTTGCTGCAGTAGTCTGCCCTTCAGAGCAGCTCCCTCTCTTCAGAGCCAAAATGTGAGTCATGACTTGAATGTCCCCTCTGCACACTCGCTCTGTGGTGCCCTGCTCCACTACTTCTCCCTCAGTCCAGTGCCTCCTCTGTGGTCACATTCCCATGCCCGTGACCTCTATCAGTATTACCTGTCCATCCCCATCAGCCTCTAACAACGGAGACAACAAACTGACAGGCACGAGCCATTCCGGATGGGAGGGAGAAGAGAGTCCCCACAGCTCTCTCATCAAGAAGCCCCTCTAAAACTATCCTAATGAGATTCTCCTTAGGGCTCCTGTCAGCTCTGCCTTTCTTTGCAGGCTCCTTTGACAGACGGATGTCAGTTCAGAAAAAGCTATTTGATGTTCTTCATCTTAATGAAACTGATCTTCGGGCAGGCGCTGTCTCCTTTGCCTCTAGGCACTTGTGGTCTAGCAGTGTCAGGCTATTCTGTGCTTTGTCATACTGGAGCCTAATTAGTGGCTGGCTCCCGCTGCCTCTGAAGTCAACAGGGAAAACATCCCTCTAGCTGCAGTGGAGCGGGAGGTAGAGGATGGGAAAGTCAGTGTGCAGAGAAATGGCAAGGGTCTGAGTGAGTTCCTTCCCATCCTCTCCAAATATTGCTGTCATCTCCTATTCTCTCTTTCCTCTTCTCGTCCAATGACAGGGATAGATATGTAGGCAGCTCTCTGTCTGCTCCCTGGCTACCGTTGACCTGTTGTGCACACACATGCTGCTGTTGGGGAGAGAGAAACAGTAGACCCTCCCACCCAGGCCACTCACTAGGACTAGCTAAGTGCTGAGAAGAAGTGAACCTAAAAGAAGACGTACTGTAGGGTGAGAAGACTTAACCTTACAAGATCCCTGCTCTGGACATGCCCAGAGAATGTGTTGCATCTTTTTGATTCAAGTTGTTGGCTGAATTTCAAAATCCTGTATCTTGTTTTCCTTTAAGGTGGCAAACTAATTATGGATCTAGGAAGTTGTCTGGGGAGACCCTGTGTTTCCCAAGGAAGTATAAAGCTCTGCCTTGATAAAGTAAAAAAACTAGGAGGCAATTTCTTTGCTGCCCATAAACCATTCTTTAGGCTGTTCTTAGTGCTTTTTTACTCCCTGTCTGTTATTTCATCCTTTTATTGGACTGCAGTGCTTTCTTTAGTCCTCTCTCAAACACAGCTCTTCGCTCACGTACCTCTTTGTTTCGGGAAATGGTGTATACCTATGTGTAGGTGATGACCACTAATACTGCATACAGGAGGTTGATTGTGTCCTGGAACCATCTTAAAGAAAGGCAGCAGCTAAATCCATCTGATTAAAGGATCAGTTTGTAGCAGAACTTATTCAAAATCCAGTCAGATCCTCCATCCTTATCCACAAGCAAATGCAGGCTCGCTAGCAATCATTAAACCTGCAGCATCTTTTAAATTCATCCCCATCAGACATGCACAGCCCTGTCCTGCATTCCCCCCTGCCTTCCCAGCGGGGATGTACGTGTGACTGTACAGTCCAGCACCTCTCTGTGCTTGTGTGCTGGAGCCCTTTGAGCTGATGTTTATATTGCTAATGCAGCACAATGAATGAGTAGATTTTTTTCCACAGCTCTCACTATGATTTATCCGGGACACCTGACAAACCCTTGGTCCCATTACAGCTTTTGAGGCAAGATGTGCAGTGAGATGCCTCACCCTGCTGCCCCTATCTGTCAGGTCACTTTGAGCACATATAGGCTCCAAGAAAGCCAAATCTGTCGATGCTGTGGGTACACAGCCAGTCCATCAATAGGGAAGGCACTTCTGGGCTTTGGTACTTCAGGGCTGCAATCTGGACCACTGGAGGGGTTTGGTGGCACAGCTCTAAAAAACCCAGAATTTTGGAAGCTACTGGAAGGCGTAGGTGGATTAGCATCTTGTGAAGCATGTGACACCACAAGTACTGTGGTATAAGGGAAGGTCTTTGGGTTCATGCAACTGAGATATGCTTATCATAATTAATTTTAAATGATAATTGGAATACTTGGTTTTTGTCTTTGAGCTTTGTTTCTATATGGGCTTCTTATTGCCCAACTTTTCTCAGCTACAACTTTCCTTTTATTTCAGAAAGGTACACACACTTTTAAACATAATTCTCAAGAACTCAAAATCATCCCTTCTTCATCTGACACCAGTAACTGGTTCTTTAAAGAAGAATAGCCATTGAGAGAGCTGGAAGCAAATTGCTAGGCTTAGCAAGGGTGGGAGAGAAGGGAAGGGTAGAGAAGATCACAAAACAATATCCATAGCTGCTATTTAGAGGAGATGGAGTGGACTAGGAGCGAGCAGAGAGGGAAATGGTTGTCCTTAAAGAAGCATCAAGTCGTGGAACAGGCAGCTGCTGGCCCCCCTCCAGAGGGCTCTGCTTGGCTGGGCAGCTTATTAACTGAAATGGAGAGAAAATGGAGAAGATTCAGGGCAGAGCAGCAGATAGAGGGGCAAAGGAAAGCCTGACTGATGAGAGAATATTAAGCACTAAATACGTTTAGCTTCACTAAGTGATGACTAAGAGGATATGTGATAACCATCTTCCCATCTAAAAGACATGAATAACTGTGTGAGAGAGTGTGTGTGGGTATGCGTTAAGGCAGTGACAGGGATGAGGCAATGCCGAAGAGCCAGACCGCAGGGGTCACCTTGTCCGTGCACGGGCTCAAGAGCCAGCAGAATCACCTCACAGCACCAAAGAAGGACCAGTCCTTCTAGGAGTCAGAAGGGGTGAGGGTAGTGAATTTGGATCAGCTGGGAGATGGGATGGAAAGGAGAACGAGGAATCTCACTGCTCTGTCTCCAGATATAGTGATGTCTCCTACCCTGCCCCTCCATTTTTCATGTAATCTTTCACCTTTTTGAGTTTAGTTGCTCTGCCTCACTTAGTCTCCCCATCTCAGCCTCTTCACTCTCCACCTTCCCGCCCCCGCTGCCTTCTCTCTGTATTTCCTGTCTTCATTGTTGCTCACTTTGTTCATGGTTTCTTCCCTCTGTTTCATATGCCCTCCTTCTCCTTGCTTTTATCTTCCCTTGCCCATCTCGCGCTTCACGGCCTCCCTTCCCCCCTTCTTTCTCAGCAGGTATATTTGCATCTGTGATTGAAGGTTCATTTTCCTTTCATTCTGTGGGTGACAAATTCTGACTTCAATAATCACTTGTGAAAAATCAAGAGAGAAACAAATAGCTCCAATGGCACAGAAACTGGCTGTGATGTGCATGAGGACTGACGGCAGGGAGGGTGAGGGGTGGCAGGGTGGTGTGCAAGGAAGGGAGATGTTCTTGTTTCACTCCTCAGGATGGGAGGGTGGAGAGGGGGGATGACGAAGATGCTGAACAGATTTAGGGCAAATGGGAAATCTCTTCCTTGGGTAGTTTTGATCCAACTGAGCAAAGTGGAGTGCATTTCCTGAGCTCTAGTCTCCCAGAGAAAACTGTGTTTTGACCTTCAAGTTCAGGGGGAAAGATGTTATACTAGTAGAGCCATGTAGAGGTTTGACTGCACTGTGAGATGCGGAGCAGGCCATGTTTGTCCATATTGCTGGCTCTGGCTTGAATGAACGTACCCACAATGTGCTTAGACAGAGCCCCACTTTGGTGTTGCTGGTACACCATGTTGAAGCAAGCATTTGGATACGCTCTGCTCCATCCAAACTGTGTGACCAGCCCGTCCTGCAAGGAAGACCACAGTTCCCTTGACTTAAGAGATTTTCTCCCCCACCTCTCTTCCCCCTTAACCTGACTGCCCACAGGACTGGACAGGTGCTGCCCAAGTCTTCCAAGAGCGGAATACTTAACAGGGCCAAGCCTCTTAAGCCCCTCTAGGACCAGATTGAGGGAAGGAGTAGCTAGGCTGTTAAGGAATACATATGTGCATTAGCAGCTGGAGCTGTAAGAGATTGTTGTGGTTTAGCCCTGGACAGCACACAGTTCCTCGCTCTCCCTCCCTCTCCCCAGCGGGATCGGGGAGAGAATTTGAAAGAAAGGAAAACTCGTGGGTTGAGATGAAGACAGTTTACTAGAATAGCAAAGGATAATGACAATAACAACAAAATATAAGGATACTAAAATATACAAAATGAATGATGCACAATTTCTCACCACTTGACATCACAATGACCGATACAGCCCGTCCCGAGCAGCGATCACAGAAACAAAACCAAGCAGCAAGCAAAGGAGAGAGAGAGAGAGATGCCCCGCCCCCCAGCAAACCTTCACTTATATACTGAGCATGATGTTTATGGCATGAAATGCTCTCTTTGGCCAGTTTGGGTCAACTGTTCTGGCTATATCCCTCCCAGCTTCCTGCACCTGCACATTAGCAAGACCTGGGAAGCTGGACGATGTCCTTGGTCTCATTAGCAACTACTCATATCATCAGTGTCTTTATCAACATTCTTCACATCTGAAATCCAAAACATGTCAGCTACTGAGAGGAAAACTAACTCCATCCCTGCTGAAACCAGGATAGAGCCCCATGTTTGATGCATTCCCGGAGCCCTAATAAGAAATGTCAGTACACAAACCAGACCTTATAGGAGACAGAGGCTGAGGGATAGGGTGGTGGGAAAGGAGGGCTAGCTGATTGCCACGGGTACCAGAGCTGTTCTGGCAAGGATCAGGGATCAGGAGGAGGTTGGGATAGGAAAAAAGACAAGAAAGAAAGCAAAAAAAAAGGGCTGTGTGTCTTTGTTCATTCTCCTTATTCATTTATTAATGACAAATTAATGACTTAGTGCCCCTCTCCACCTTCAGTTCACTGACTGCCTACCCCTCTGCCTGGCAGGCTCCACCAGTGGGTTGGGACAACCCTACTGAGTGTGCCTGGGACGGTGCTGGATGGGCTGCCCTGGCTGTGCTGTTTTCCTTCATGTCTCCAGCCTCCCTTTTTCATTCACCAATATGGCATTGATCCAGCTCAGTGAGAATTTCCATTTATATTTCAGCCTTGCCTGTGACACCGTCCCTGAGTCCTGAAGCTTTGACGCATGCTCGCCCGCTCTCCCAAATGCTCTGCTTTGCTCACCCCCTCCTTCTCTTCAGCATCTTTGCCATTCTTCACCATTCCACTATGCAATCCTCCCCTCTCCCTCCGACCATCCTCCTGTGTCGCCGCTGATGTCTGCTCTCTCAGTCACTCCATCTTCCCTGACACGTCTCAGCCCCTCTCCCTGTGCTCTCAATTAGCAGGCACCAGGTTTAGCCAGGCAGCTGGCACAGTCAAGTCTGCACAGCGAAAAGATGGGGATTTCTGCTTTAGAGCAAAGCTGCCCATGGGCTCTCTGGTACCTGGGGCTGTTCTCACAAAGGCTCAGCCTTTGGTCTTGCCTCGCAGTGCACAAGTCATAGCCCAGGATCCTGGGGATCACCAGTCGGCAGAGCAACGCTCCCACCTCCCTGTTCACAGCTCCCCTGGAAAAGCCTGTCCTGCACAGCTGGCACAGTGTGCATCCCTTGCTCAGGCTGGCTGGCTAGATAGTTGGTAGATCCCAAACACCTAGAGACTGGGGGCCAGAATTTTGCAAGTCTCCTGCACAAGCAGCCCTGCTCCCACCGGTAGCCAGAAGAGCTGTTGCAGTGGTTCACCCTCTGCACCCAAGATCTGGGCAGGCTAACAGTCCTCCAGTGGTGGCTACCTGCACTACCATCCCTTTGCCAAGCTCCTGTTGCACTCGCTGGGGAAGGATGCTCAGGGATTCCAACGAGGCTGGGAAGCAGGTGTTGCCCTCATTAGAAGAGAAAATGTAGCACACGGAAAAAGAGAGGAGGAGAGAGAGGGGAAGGGAGGTGGAAGCCAAATGTTCTTGCTATCAACAGGGAAAATTATCTTGATTTTGGGAAGGGGTGGGGTCTTCCTGCCCTGCCTCTCTCTTCATCAGGATTAGAGCGGCGAACAGTACAGGCAGGTAGAGCCTTGAGATGAAGTGGAGTAAATTAGGCCATTCCATCTGGGCATGGTGCCGATTACACACAACCAGAGGGGATGGGGAGGCACCAACTTGGAAGGACACAGAGTCCCACACACTGTGGTGCATGTGGGGCGAGCATGGCAGCACCTTTGACAGCTGTGAGGAGCAGGGACCACTGCATGGAACCCACCACTTGCCATCTCTCCCCACCCATCCCTCTCCAGTAGTGTTCCCACACCATCCCTACAGTTACTCACGCACAGCAAGCCAGTGCTCCTGCCCTGTCCCTTACAGCACCCCCCCGATGCACACACTAAGACAGTGCTCCCACCCTACTCTCTGCACCTCTGAAAGCAGAATACATCTAAGGAGCCCCCGGGGGAGGCAAATGATGCATCAGGAAACTCTAAGAGTTCCTTTTTGCTTAAGGATGAGGCAGGGCTCATGCTGATGTGAAGGAGGGAGAATATCCAGCAAAAAAAGAGCAAAAGGAGAGGACATTGGGGACCAAACCTTAGGAAAGTTGGGGTGCTTGGAAGCTTTCAGACAAGATGGAACATGGCATAGTGGCAGACACTTGTCACAGACAGTTTAGCTTCCTTTGCCTCAGGAAGGAGTCCCAGCTCTGAGAGGGAAACATTTGTCTGAGAAGAGAAGACCTGCTGATCTCCCTACCTGCAGGAACCATGCGTGGCAGTGTCTTCCTCCTGGCTCTGCCTCTACCTGTTCCCCCATCCCTCAAAACAGCCACCCAAGCATAGGAGATTGAAGTCAGCAACATTTCAAAGTCACTTTCTCTTCCTCCTCTCCCAAACCATAGTTCTCCCTCCCTTTTCCCCACCTAGCCCCGTGTGCACTCTCTCCAGAGGGTAAGCTCATCACGGCAGCCCTCCTCATCAGCACAGCCAGCATTTACAAAATGCCACAGATTAAATTATCCTGTCGCTGGGTCCCTTCGTAGGAGAAGTGACGTCACTGTGCAGCCAAGCAGGGAAGGTGCCCTCCCCAGGCACCCCTTCCACCTCCCTCTCCACTCCAGCCCTCCTCCCTCTGCCTTTTGGTATCTAGCACATCTCCTTGCTCTATTTAGCCTACCTGCTGTGAGCTCTCTAGGAGTCTTATGTGTTCCCTGTTGCCTTTATTTCAGCAAACCTCCCTTGGAACACCTGCAGTGCAAATTAAATTCCAGTACTTCCGCCCCCCAAACACATCAGGAGTCTCCCTGCAAGCCTTGTGTTTGCATCCCAGTGATGGTGAAGGGCAGCGATTGTGGGAGCTACATGGTAAGGATGCTGAACTCTGACTTTGTGTTGTCCCCAGAGAGCAAAAGAGGGAGCAGGAATAGTCACCCAGAGCTTCTGGGTGCACAGGACAAAGTTGAGTCAGAGGCTGGAAGTTAAGGGAGAGAGGACTGGTGGGCATGTTAGGAGCTGGATACCTAAATCACAGCAGGCTTCTTTTGAAAGCCTCAGCCAAAACATCTCTGTAACTCTGAAAGGGGCATTTGATTTGCAGGCTTCTCCATTATTGTCTTGTTTCCAAAGGTTTTACATGGTAGTAACATGAAATTCCCACTATTCCACTTGCAGAGTTCACCTGTCACCCTGCATCCTTAGACCAACTCCTTGATATTTGAGAGAAGGGTATACCTGAGAGATATCAAAGATGCTGAGAGTGTTATTATGATGCAAATTAGAGAGCAGGTGATTGCATCCCACATACTGGGGCACTGGAGGCTGAGGGGGGATGAAGGATCCTATCTGCACGCACCAAACCCGGTGAGCCACCATTTACTCAGAAAGCATGCAAGAATCAAGCAGGGCTCCTAAACTTCTAGATTCCCTGTGCTCCCATACTCTGAGGCTACTCTTATACAAGGGAATTTGCACCTGCTCACTACAGAAGTACAGCAATGCCAAAGGTGTGTTCAGCCATGCAGCACATAGCTATCCAAACTAGGCTGCAGCTTTTCCAGCAGTCCTTGGGTGGATTTACTTTGGCTCAGTCCTCAATTAAAGCTTGGTCTGGCTGCAATCCCTGTATTCTTCCTGGCTGCCTGGGCTGAGATCTGCAGGGGGTGGCTATACTCACCCCATGGCTGGGATGTCCCCAAGGAGCTTGTGTCCCCAATCAACACATGCCCCAAAGAGATGAGGAAGAAAACTTGACACTTAATGAGTAAACTTGGTATATAATGAGTCCTGCACCTGCAGGAAAAGCAATGCGAAGAACAGAAGGGGATTTCCCTGGGGATCATCAAGAGGGGAAAATGCAGTTGGAACAAACTGGGGAAAATACAGCGCCTGGCAGAGGAATCTGAGAAGCCTGAGAATGGAAGGTAAAGGGGGAAGGGAGCCATTGAGGAGCAGTGGCAGAGCAGGGGACAGGGTTCTGGGATTGCAAGGGAAGGAGGATGGGGCAGGGGGGAGGAGTAGAAAAGAGAGGGTCAAAATAACAGTAGGGATGAGGCAATGCACTGTTTTCATGCTTGGTGCTGTGCAGACACAGGTGACAGGGTAGAGTCTGAATGTCAAAGGGTCCGATTCCAGAATGGAAGTAAAGAATGTATTTTCACAGGACTGTGGGATGTTCTGCCATAGTTTTGCACTTAGATCATCACAGGATAGGAAATAACACCAAACTAGGCAGATACCTTTGGAAACCCTTCCTCCTTTACATCAGCAAACTAGGTTGAGAAAGGATGAAACCAAGGAGTCAAAGAAAAGTTCCGAGAATGGTTCACCTGATCCCAGCAATGCGTCCTCCAGTGCTGGCTGCAGCGAGGGCAGAGCCGTGCCTTGGAGTGATCTCCCACAGTCTCTGCTGTGCTGCCCCAGCAGTTCCCTCCTCTCTCCTAGAGGAGAGAAGGTTATTTCCCTGGACTTTTTTTCATTCATTTTAGAGGTGGCCTTTTCTGAGAACTGCTATACTCATTACTCTTCTGGCCAAGTCCAGCATGGCATCATGCTCCTCCAACAACTTGATAGGCTGTTGTTGGCACCACTGACAACTGAGGAGGCACAACCCTTCACATATGAAAGCTCTGAACCTCCTTGTCCTTCTCCTTCTTTTGTCCTCTCCTGATTGAAGAGTTTCCAAGCTGAGCGTTGCTGTTTCCGGGTCTTCACAAAGAGTGTCTCTGAATGTGTCAGGCAGTAACCTGGAGAGCACTTACTTTCTGATTAAAGAGATGAGGCTCCATTAGTGGAGAGAGGGAGCAGAATGTGAACAAGAGTGGGAGCCTGCCATCGGCAGAGTCCCCGTTCAGCACTTTAGGCTGTCCCCTCTCTCAGGGCCATTCATCAATTTAACCCAACACGATGCTGTGCTTTTAAGTGACTCCAGTATTAGAAACCCTGTCAGGTGTGAGATTTATGGGGTGATGTGTAACAAAGCTGCTTCCTCCGCCAAGTCATGCATTGTGCTCTTTTTCTTTCTTTCCCAATATTTGTGGAGGTAGAAAATTGAGACCTTACTGGCTCCTGCAACTGGTTTGTGAAACCGGAGAAAGGATCCGCATTCCTGCACTGGACTGAAGGAAACGAGGGAGCCTGTAGAGGAGGGATCAACGTGGAGCATGAGGAAAGACTGAGAGCAGACTCAGGGTGGTTTTCAAGAGTAATCCAGAGCATTAGGTTTTCTGTGCTTGCTCTCAAGCCCTCCTTCCTGTTACTTATACCTAACCACAAAGAAGAACTTTATGCTGAGGCGTCACGCTCAGGGCTGTTACTATTTTCTCCCTTATTCATAGCATCAGGCTCACCTCACCTGTGCTATCAGGAGCCTGTTGGGAAGCAGAAACCAAGCCTCTTGCTGTGATAGCTGGCACCCTGCCTGGCTCTGGGGCTCCCAGAGTGGCTAAGACCAGGGATGCTGAAGAAAGTGTGACAACAGTTAGGGTATGACTGTAATCCCCTCTCGTATTTCTTTGCCAAAAGATATCCAAAGGGCTGGAAGCCCCAGCTTTCATAGTATCCTGACTGGGTGCTCAGTGGGGCCATGGAGGGGAGCTACCTGGGAAAAGGCAAGAAGGATGTGGTGCAGGTGGGGAGGAAGAGGAGGAAGCAATGGAAGATAGAAGGAAAGAGGGGCCCTGAGTAAAGAAGCAAGCATGAGAGGAGTGTGTATCAGTAGCACATGAACTGAGAAGCGTGCAGCTCTTGAGTGCTTTGCTTTCCTGATGCTCTTCTGCTTAATGCACTCTGTGCTTGTCCCCTTAGATCCCATTTCTGTCGGATTTAGCAGTGGCCCTGTTAGCCTCACACTAGGTAACCAGTTTGTGGTGAAAACAAGAAGAGAGAAGCCCCCAACCACCCCCGGCAGAGCAGCTGTCACAACGGATTGGCTTCCAGCCCCTTGCCAGCTGCCCCCAGCACCGGCTGTCTGTGCACGTTAAGAGCCTTCTCCTGAGCTGCTGAGAGCTGCCACAGCTAGCCTGTATCATTCACAGCATCCATGAGCACAGAGCTGCTGTTCGGACATCGTATGCCCTGCGGCTCCTCGGGCACTCGGCTGGTACGGAAGGGAAGCAGTGTATATTCGGGTGCACGCGTGCACACACGTATACACACACACACACTCACTCAGCTGCACAACTGTGCAGTGGCAGCCTGGGCAGGCACCTTGCAGGCACAAATCCAAGCCGCTGCTTAGGCTTCCGCAGGCTCACACTGAACAACTGGGCATGCAGGGTGAGTGGACATACGCACACAGAGCCTGAGCAGCTGGGCACTGAGGGGTCTGTATGTATAGGTGCCCATGGCAGGTGGGCACAAAGCAGTGTGCACACGGTGAACAAACTTGCACAGGCACATCGCAAAGTGTCTTTCCCACCCCTCTCATCCAGTCGCTATAAGTACAGCTTGTTTTCTGTTGTGTAACATTGCGATTCCCTTTACCACATCATGGATTTTGTCACTCATCAATTATATGAAATGGGCTGATTTGGCCTTCTCACACCAAAACCTCCTGCCACCTATGTATGCCTATGTACATAGTTCCATTCCCCTTCCCCATCCCTGTCCTCTCACTTTCAGCTAGGTATGTGCCCATGCATACCAAGGCCTGGCTCCCCAGACCTAGAACGGGGTTGTTTACTCTGTGCCAACCAAAATCCTGATTCCTGAATTCACCTGAAAGAGTAAAAAATCCTTGTGTGCTCCACTCCTCTCCCCACCCCATGCCCCTGCATTTCTCACTGTCCTTCATGGGGTCTGGCTGCTGCTCTGGGCATTATTAACATTACAAAAAGGGCTGTCACTTCACAGCAGCCATGTGAAAAACAAAAAGTCACCACAATTAGAAATTTGTTAGGGAAGCCAGGGAGAGGCAGCGCCTGTAGGGTGACGGAGAAGCAGTAGGCTGCCCTTGTTCCCCTACCTTCCTTCCCCTCTCCACTCCTCTCCTGCCCTCCCTCTTCCACTTGTCTCTCTACCCTCTCCTCTTTTCCTTCCCGGTCTGTTTGCCTCCCTGCTGATGTCCTGCCGTGGGACTACCAGCCACAGGCAGCATCTCTGCACGTTAATTAGGTCCTGCACCTTTCTGCGGATGAATGCTGCTGTCAGCTGGAGCATAGCTCCAGCCTCCCACACCTGCACACACGCAGGCTCCTGCTTCCCCCCATCCCCCGGTAAACAGAGCTGTCAGGACATCATTTATCCATAATGGCCCTCTGTGATAATAAATTTTTGTTTACGGGGGCATTGAGGAGGAAAAGGCAACAAAAATGAAGATGGCCCTGTGGTGGTAGAAATATCAGCTTTATATCACATTGGGTGATGTCTGTGGGGAAGCCTGTTAGGAAAAGAGCATGAGAGTAAGGGTGGGTGAAACACAGGGAAGGCCCAAGGGTTGATCTGCTGTGCCAAGCCTTGATAGGCTTTGCCAGGAAATGCAGCCTTCTTCCCCCAGACCCGCTCTCCCAGCCTGCTGGCATCATCTACGATGATGGAGGAGGGAGATGGTCATGCTCCACCAGACGGAGGGAGCAGGGCTGGGAGGTGGGGAGAGAACTCCCAGCGTAAGCAGGAGGCTGGGGAAATTCTGGTTGTGACAAGATGAAAGGGACGTATGGTGGGTTGTGCGTGTGCCCAGACAGGAAAGGATCATGAGCGTTTCCTGGCAGCTCGGACACCCACTAACTTCGCGAGGAAGCTCCTACTCCTCCCTGGTCTTTTAGCCTGGCAGCTGGTGAGGTTACTCGCAACAGGATGACATTGTGGTTGGTGTCTGGGGACTGGACGCACAATAACGCATGGCCAATACCATTTTTTGGGAAAAGGTTATCCAATACAGAGAAACAGTCCCTGCATTGTGCTTTGGGAGAAAGAAGAAGTTGATAAAAATAGATAGAGGAGTTAATCATCTCCTGGAAATAGGAGAAGGGATGCAGGAACTGGAGGGGAAGGAGGTCTCAAAGCATGTCAGCTACAAGCATAGGAGGCAGAGGGAAGGAAGCAATGCCCTGCACATGAAATGAGGCTGTCTGTCTTTCCTTCCTCTCCTGTTCTTATAACCTGGGCCAATACTATATCTTGCTGTGTAATTCTGTGATCTCTAGCTGCCCTGCCCTGACATGGCATGACAGAGCTGGCAGTGACCCACACCAGGCCCCCTGGGCTGTGGCTTTCCCTCCCTGCCCTGGTCTCAGCTGCAGATCTCCAAAGGCTGCTGCAACCCAAAAGAGGAGAGAGGTAGAGTGACCACAGTGCCTGGTGCAGCCCACGGGGACCCTGTCTACATAGCAAGTGCCAGGGCAAGGGCAACATCTCTCCCCATCTTTGGCAAAAGCCAGACAGCTCCAGTGGCAGGTCATGGCAATGGGCTGCTTGACATTGTGGGTGTTTGCTCTTGCTCACCGGGGAGGAAGTCTGGGAGGAAGGCTTTCAGCTCTCCTTCTCCTGTCGCTTCCCTTTGCCTGCCCTGTTTTGACCCAGATACATTACAGTATAACGAATCTGTGACTCCCCTCGGGATTTCACAGTTGTTGCTGTGCTGCATAGCACAACTGCTCACAATTTCACAGTGGTGGCAATGCTGGCGCTCACGCTCTCATCCTCCTTTGTCCCTGGGGACAAAGGAAAAGCTCTTTTAGGCTACGTTTGGGCTTCAGCACTCCAGAACACTTCTCAGCTATGGTCATCGCTCTGCAATGTACCCCATCCTGTGCTGAGCCCATGTGTGGTGAGACCCCTGACGTGGCAGAGCAGGGGTGCAGGTGGGCAGGGAGCTGTGGCACGCCACAGTCTCCCTGGCTTCACTGATGCAGGATGAGAGTAGCAAGTTACACTGCAGCCTGTCTGTCTTTGCGGCCCAGTCTAGACGTAGTCTTTGCAGGAGCACAATTGAGTATCACAGAGGAGACAACCTCAAGCCCTCAGCAGAGGCTGGTAATGCACAAACACGTGCAGCGTGTTGCAGACAGGAGGGGACCAGTCCCTGCCTTCTCACTAAAACTTTTTGGCCTATAAACTGGACACACTGTGGATGACTTCGTTTGGTGCAATTGGGACTGTAAGTATGAACCCCTAAGTAAAACAAAAATGGCTTAGTCAGAGCTAAGCATGACCTAGCGTAATCATGTGGGAGCATAACTTTTCTTCAGGGTTAAGAGACCTTACCTTGTGTCCTTGGCACTCCTTAGCCCCCATTCATCTCCCAGAAAGGACCAGTTTCTCTTTTCAACTTTTCCACCCCTCCTTTGCCCAGATCCCCAGCTCACCACACTCTCTGTCTGCCTGGACCATGTTTTTGACATGAAGCAATCTACACTCTGACACCCTCCTCTCCCCACTGCCCTGGCCTGGAGAGCTGTTCATCATGGGCTGAGGGCACCAGCCTCCTGAGCATAGGAGCACTTCCTCCTCATAAAATGCTGACACAACCCTTTGTGTCTCCCTATCCATCAGCTCCCCACCCCTCTCCCTGCCTCCTCTCACACCAACTGTGTTTGTCATTTACCTCTTCCTCCGGCCTTTCTTTTCAAAAATTCTTTTTCATCTCACAGAAGAATTTTATGTTTTCTTCCCGGGGAGAGGAGTAGGGAGAGACAGTATGCGGGGAGGGCACTACCTCAGCCACTGCTAGAAATCTAAAGCCAGCTTGTGCATGGCACAGCTCTTAATTGGCTGCACTCTGGGACTTCAGGGCCCATCCTCAGTGATGAAACAGAGATGTGTGTTTCCCTCACAGGAGAGAACATTACAAGGGCAGAGATTCCTGTTTAAGGGGAGGAGGGAAGGTTTGAGACAATTTGTCCAAAAGACAGAGAGTGACCTCAACCAAACTCAGCTCCTTTCTCCTCGTACTGCACTGAAGCCAGCTGTTTGCCTTCCTGGGGCTTTCCCCCTCCCACCCCGCGCATCTGGTGAGTCCTCCCAGGAGGCATCATCATTAAGTGTCAATGTGGGAATGCGCATGAGAGCCGTTAATTGGCTTGCCTGTATAAACAGCCTGGTTTGAGCTGGCAGGGGAGTTTGGACCCCACGTCTTGAGTGCCCAGCACTGGCTTTTGGTGAAGTTGTAGGGAGAGTGGGTCTGTGAGGCTCAACTCCAGATGCATCACTAGATGGAGTCAAAGATCTGCCTTCTGCTGCAGCTTGGCGTGACCCAGAAGCCTCAGGTGATGAACAGGACAGCTCAGTTGCTGATGTCCCTGCTCCTTGCAGGGGGGTTGGACTAGATGACCTTTAAAGGTCCTTTCCAACTCAAACTATTCTGTGATTCTATGTTTGGTAGGTAGAGGGAACCCCAGCCCCCTCAGTGGGCAGAGAGCTGTGGTGGGGCAGGGTTTAAGACTCTCCCTTCCCTTCCCATAGGACCTGGATAAAGCCAGCCCTGATGACTGACCTGTGCGTTGGGGAATAGATATAGCTCCCACTTGGCTGTGGGAGTGTAAGGCATCAAAACGTTACAACAGCTTCCTTCCTGCCTGCAAGAGACAGAGTTTCCCCTCACTCACATGTGTCCCCCTTTATCTGCTATCCCAAATCCCAGTCAGGGATGAAGCAGCTGCAAACTTTCCCTTTAGCAGCATGTGCTACCTGATGGTAACTGTGTCCACTGCCACAGATCTGGCCATTTTCCCATCCACCATGCAGTTTCCTCAAACCTCCAGCAAACGCTTTCGAGGGAGGTGACTCCAGCACGAAATAAGAGACAAAGTGCTTTTGTGGGTCAGGTGCGCACTTGAAACCGAAAAATGAGCATTGCAAAGAACGGAGGGTGCCTGCCAGCTGAGGACAAGAAGGAGACAAGTTGTGGGGTTATTGTCTCCCAAGGAAGATGAAGTTAATCTGTGTGCCAAGGAAGGGGGAGGACTTGCAAGTGGGGAAGG
Source organism: Chlamydotis macqueenii (assembly GCF_036417535.1). NCBI lineage: Eukaryota > Metazoa > Chordata > Aves > Otidiformes > Otididae > Chlamydotis > Chlamydotis macqueenii. The sequence goes on from NC_141556.1 coordinate 57,270,649, forward strand.
GGAGGGGGGGTGCCTCAGGAAGAGTTAGTTGGGATCTGTGAAAAAAAAAGGGTGCAAAAAGCAGGTGGGACTTCACACCTTGTGGGATCAAGGCTGGGGTGTTTATATCAGCCCATCTTGCCTGGATTTTATTCTGGTGGTGAACGTGTTCTGAAAACAAACAGAACATTGAGGGAGAAACTTGTGGAGCGAATGACTGTTTTTTTGGTTGCTAAGCCATCTGTTCTGCTCCAGCAGCTCACTGAGGGCTCCGCCGTTGCTCTCGATCTGCACGCGTGTGTTTTTTGCGTGGGTGGCTGGCACTGGCTGGTGTGGCAGGAGGGAATGTCTGGGCAGAGGGGAGGATGTGTGGGGAACTTGGATGCTTCGAGCAAATTTTCTTGGGAGGGGAGGAGGAAAGTTGGCTGTGGCAGTGTATGCAAACATGTGTCAGAGGCCAAGCCTGGGAGTGGTGAGGGAGGGTCTGTGCTTTCTATGTGCATGTAAGGAGAGTGTGTGTGCATCTGGGGGTCCAGGATCACAGGCACAGGGCTGGGTTTACATCAGGATGAGGGACCACACCTCCACAGCTCTGCAGCTGCAGGGCTGGTCAGTGCATTGCAAACCTGCCTGCAGGTGGGGGCAAAGATGTGTCTTTGTGCATATCAAGGAGGACCAGTGAAGTGACACTGGTAGAGAATATATGTAGGTGGGCAACAGCAGTGTGTCACCCAGCGGGCTGAGAGAGGCAAGGTGGTGGTGCGTGGCAATGGGAGGGTGTGCACTACAAGCGATGTGGCCAAAGTGCAGAAGGAGATGAAGCGTGTGCATGTAGAGTTTATGGCCAGCCCATCAATGGGCAGGAACCCAGCTTTCCCGTCCTTACGCCTGTCAACCCCACAGCAGTCTCCTCCTCCTCCTCCACCATGCAGCCCCTATGGCACTGCAGTGATGGTGAAGGCTAATGACTTCTGCATATTGACTACCCTGAAACAGGCTGTTGAGATCTTCTAACCCCACACCCTTTCCCATCTCTGCCTTCACTCTGATCCTCCCTCGCTCCTTGCCAGACAAGGCAGGTTTTCCTGACAACTTCCACTGTTCTACCTCTCAGGAGGACAGGCAGGAGCAGTAAAAAAGATGGGTTGTGGGAAGAAACCTGTGGCCTGTTTGTGTCCTTGCTTCCTGGGAACAGCAGCTGGGTTTCCTTTGGTAACCTTCTGAGGCTGGTGGTATTGGCCTCAGAGCACAGTGTCATACTGAAGGAGAGCTGCTAGTGTGCTGGGCATGCATGGTGCTCCTCACCCACACCCAGTCTTGTCCAGCTGCTGGGTTGGAGTCAGTGGTGGCCCTGTCTGAAAGCTAAACTGTGGTACAACAGCATTAAATGAAGAAGTGCTCTCCAGACCACTCCTAGCTGGCAGTGCAGACATCCTCTGTACCTCTTTCTTCGGGAATATTCATTCCTCTCTCTCCCAGACATGCTGCTGCACTGCAGAAGCAAATACAGCATCAAGTTCCACTCCACAAGCAGCTTCATTAAAAGGTGAGCTGAACGCCACCCCTGCCTTCTCTAAGCAGCATCTTTTAAGGAATGCACTTGATTGGTGACAGTAAGAGAATTGATGCTGCTTTGTACAACAGTTGGTGCCCTCTGAAAAGATGGTGCTTCATTTTGGGGACAATATATTATACTTATGTGTTTTTAAGCATTCTTTCCTTAGGACAAGATTCTAGATCTTTGATCCACCCTGAGGTATCCATTCTTATATCTTTTCTGTGTTATTATATCCTGGTGCACCTTATCGAACCTCTTTCACACGAACATTTCAATGGCCTTTATTTGTATGACTCGGAGGCTTTATACAGCATGCTCCCCACCACCCAAAAACCCCAAACACCACAGCACCCCACCCCCAACAACAATGACAAAACCAACAACAAAAAAACCCCAAGACCCTCAGATTAAAAAGCATCACAGCCCTGTGGGATTTGGGAGATCTTAGCTCTGTCATAGACTTGTGGGGAAATCACACCCTTCTCCTTCAGCTTTAAGATAATGGTGACAATGCTGCCTCTCCATCCACTACCTTCAGGGTCTCAGGCTTTTGGATGCGTTATTATTGCATGCACTCAGCTCCTCCCTGCCTCCTTTGAACAGTGGTCTTTTGGTGCTGCTGGAGACAGACAACAAAGAGATAAGTGTAGTGTCCAGTGACGGCACATCAGTGCTCAAGGCTGGGCTAACCTCAGCGGTTAGCAACTGAAAAAGCTGAGTGAAAACCTCCGGAGCCAAGGTGACTGGCCAAGAGTCCGTGCAGGACAGCAGGCAGTTGGGCATGATCAACACAATCATGGTAACAGCAGCAACAGAATCTCCTTCAGACCTTGCTACAACTAGCCCCAGATTAGATGCTCCCCCCACTTTGAATGACCACAGACATTCTGCCTTCAGAGTGGAGGCACCTCTGCACAACTGAATCACAAAACATCTGGGCACAGAACTGCAGCTGATGTTGCCAAGCAGAGTTGCCATTGGGACAGAGGCGGCCCTCACGTGAAGGTTAGCAGAGTTCTCATTTCCATGTGTCAGGACAGAGAAAGGAGGCCCTGGAGAGAGGATCTGTACTAGTTGTGAGCTGAGTCACTCTTGGGAATGCAGGTGGAATAATAGGAGAGAGCACAAATCAATAGTGTCAATGGGAGGACTTACTGACTTCACCACCAGAAACAGGGACATAGAATAAGATGTAGGAGAAAGCAGCAGGGGAAGAAAATAAGTGGGTTCTGCTGACAGAGAGGTGGGAAAAATGGAAGAAGAGTTTGGAAGAAAGAAAATAATGAGAAACAGAGGGAGACGAGGCATGCAAGTGTGATAGGTTCTTTGTTTAAACAGACAGTGCAGTAATCTCCCCATGTTTAGGTGGTGCTTGAGAGAACTTTGATTGGGATTTATTAGAAAATAAAAATGCTCTAATTGAAAGCGAGTGGAGGTAATTTGTATTGATAATGAGAGAAATCATCAAATAATGGAATTGTTTAAAATCTATTAGTTTGCTGCATGCAGTGAGAGGAAGGGGTTTATAATCTTGCAATAGAGCATATTAAAAGGAGAGCCCAGCCTGCTGGTTCCCTATGCAGATTAAAGATGTAATTTATTGAAGCAATTTATTTTCTGTTGGGAAGAAGGGGGAAAAATGGAAAAATATGATAAGAGCTGCAATCAAGTCTTGGATTCTTAATTTGAAGACTTACCTCTTATCTGTCTTCTTTCAATCATTAGAAAAAAAATTACTCATTCCTTCATTGGGTTTAAAGCTGCAGGAGCAGAGAGGGTGGCTGGGAAAAAATAAGATCTCATAAGGAGGCCTATTACTCACCTCTTGAGATTTGTATTATCGACAGCAGTTGCTTCAAATCCAAGGCAAATCAACCTTGGGCTGCCTGGAGTAGAAGCAGGTAGAGCTTCGAGGTCAGCACCGAGGGTGCTGTCTGTCTAATCCTTCCTAAGGACAAAGGAACATGTTGCTAAACTGGAGATTAATTCAGAGCTGCTTAATTCATTCGTTCTGTCTGTCTCTGTGTTAGTCTGGCCCTTACAATCCACAGTGAGGGAATGACAAATGACTCTAGTGTTCACACTTACAGTCCCTTCCAATCAATGGGAATTTAGGTGCCTAAATAGGAATTTGGCACCTGGTGCCTCGTTCTCCCTTGACCCATGATTTGCTTGGCATGCCCACTGAAAGGCCTTGAAGGCTGATGTTTTTGCTGTTCTTTTGTTTCCTCAGATAAAGGCCCAGAACTCTTCTTACCATTTTCTACCAGCTCCATTGTGACCCACTCACCCAGTATCATGACAGGGGTCTGGCAGGACTCCACAGCTCTTCCTGCCTCCTTCTTCCTCGCATCATCTGCTCATGTTTTTCGAGTTGCTGTATCCAGATGTCTCTCACCCAACAGCCTCACCTTGTACCTCCACACTGATCTTGACTTGTAGGCAATAAGGCATGAAGTCCTGCCATTCTCAAGTAACCTCCAGCAATCCAGACCCAACTGTCCTTCCTTCCAACCTCACCATAAAAAGCTGTCAGAAGAGTCATAGAATCATAGAATCACAGAATGGTTAGGGTTGGAAGGGACCTTTAAAGGTCATCTAGTCCAACCTCCCTGCAAGGAGCAGGGATATCCCCAACTTGATCAGGTTACTCAGAGCCCCATCCAGCCTGGTCTTGAACGTTTCCGGGGATGGGGCATCCACCACCTCTCTGGGCAACATGTTCCAGTGTTCTACAACCCTCATTGTAAAAATTTTTTCCTAATATCCAATCTAGATCTACCTCCCTCTATTTTAAAACCATTACCCCTCATCCTATCACAACCGGCCCTACGGAACAGCCTCTCCCCATCTTTCTTGTAGGCCCCCTTGAGGTACTGGAAGACCACTATCAGGTGTCCCCGGAGCCTCCTCTTCTCCAGGCTCAACAGCCCCAACTCTCTCAGCCTGTCCTCATAGGAAAGGTGCTCCAGCCCTCTTATCATCTTCGTGGCCCTCCTCTGGACCTTCTCCAACTGGTCCATGTCCTTCTTGTGTTGGGGGCTCCAGAACTGGAGGCAGTACTCCAGGTGGGGTCTCACCAGGGCAGACTAGAGGGGCAGAATCACCTCCCTTGACCTGCTGGCCACGCTCCTCTTGATGCAGCCCAGGATGCGGCTGGCCTTCTGGGCCGCAAGAGAACATTGCCAGCTCATGTTGAGTTTCTTGTCCACCAGCACTCCCAAGTCCTTCTCCTCAGGGCTGCTCCCGATCCATTCTCCGCCCAGCCTGTATTTGTGCCTGGGATTGCCACAACCCAGGTGCAGGACTTTACACTTGGCCTGGTTGAACTTCATGAGGTTGGCACAGGCCCAGCTCTCCAGCCTGTCAAGGTCCCTCTGGATGGCATCCCTCCCTTCCAGCGTGTACATGGAGTACCTGGAGTACTGACTCCCACTATAAGGGATGGAGTGAGGGAAGAGAACAATCAGAAACAAGGAGAAGGTCTCACAACAGTCTCAGTACTGAAAGCAAAACAAGAGAACAAGGAGGCCAGGCAGCAACAGTCCTCACTCTACTCTCTGTCCTTCTCTGTCCTCCAGGTCTGATCTTTCATCTTGTTCTTGGGCAGGCTGTGGCTTGTGAGAGGAAAATTTCTGGCTTGTCCCAGGAGACTTGAGCATATCCATATCCAGAAGAAGTAGTTCCAGACTTTTTGCAATCCCAGGGATTTTTCTGCTTTGTGCCTGAACACTATGCTGATAAGATACTTTGCAAATACTTGCTTATTCTCCTAAGATAAATAGCTGGATTCTGTCTTGAAAAACAATAGACAGGGTAAAATGGAGACATCCAATTACAATTTCAGATGTTTTAAGAAAACTATCTGAGGATTCAAGATGAATTTAGTACTGTGAAGACCACAGCTAAGAGTCCTGTCTATGAGAATCCATTAAATCCTGTAAAAAGGATAAAAGGTATAAAAATAAGGACTAGAGGTATGGTTGGAGTGGGTCTAAAACAGGAAAGCTAAAACGAAATGTGTGCTGCCAAGACATCTGTGCTGAGAAGTTTGTGATGTGGGCCAGAGGTGAGGTCTTAGCCTCAGCCCGTACCAGAAAGTAGGGTTAGGGTTCATCACACAAGATAGCCTGAAGATACCATTTTTGGGACTGGGATGGAGCTGTCAAAGCAGCTTGTGCTCTGCCGAGAGATGTCTATGTGAGATAATGACTTTTTACACCCATGCTTTGCTACAGAATTATTTTTACATAGTAAAACTTTTTAAAGACTTTGTCTTTCTATGTGCTTTGATGAACACTTCTCTCCTTTATTCGAGCTTCCAATCAATTCTTCCATGTCTATGGCCCTTTCAGACTTCTGCTTATGCCACTGTGACTTCACACCTGCTGATTTCTTTTCTTTCTTTGTGCTCTTTCTTTTACCTCTGCTCTGCATAGGGACAATGTGACAATATCATCTGCCTGCAGGGAGGAAACTTTTATTTCATCTGTTTCTCACTGTAAGTAAGACTTTGCTTAGTATATCCTAGTAAGGTGGGTCCCAGACAGAAAGAATCTCCCCACTTTCAAGAAAAACCCACCTGTGTGTTTTTTTTCCCCACTTTCTAGTATAGCTACAAACTCTTTAATGATCTGTACAGCATCTTTCTGGACAGGTGTCACTCAAACACACACGCATTCTGTGTTCTACGAACTTTTCCAGGTACAGTGATTGACAGCCACTTTGAGTCAAACTCTGTCAAATAAAACAGTTCAGAAACCAAGAAATTAAACAAACTTCAGGCTAAGGCTTGTCTTTCTGAAAAGATTTTTCCATTATTAATTTTACCTTTGCAATAGCAAAGGTAAAAATAACTCATCCATGCTTTTGAGACCTGACCCGGTTATTAGGTCAGTAGATGGAAGCAGCTTTGTCAGCTGCATTTTTTTGCTTTGGATTCTGTAGCCATACAGCTTCATACCAGTATGCTGATAGGTTGTGCATATAGAAATTTCTTCATTGTAGACACAGACTAGAATATAACTGTATAACTGCCACCCTCCCCCATCACAACTGCAGTAATCAACACATTCAGAGCACGGCATTCAGTGGTATTAATTAATGTCAGGGCCCTGAGTGCACTAATGAGCATTAACCACCCTGACCAATCTCACCTGAGGCTTCCACCTGCACATCCTCTACCCACAGCCCCTGAAGTCTATTTAAGCTTAGGCCAAGGCACCCACTTTTGGTGAACTGCAGTTGTGGTGTTCCTGAATGGGTCTGAGATCTGTTTCATAATCTTGCCTTGCCTAAGTTTGTTACTACATCTTATTGCTATCACTAGCCTTGCTCAGGTGGTGTGGTATCTCACCCTGGCCTGTGGGGTCGCTGCCTTGCTCATGCTTATGTTACCCTTGGCTCCTGACTCATTCTTTCTCATGGAGCAGTCCTGCTTTTATTGCTCCCTGACAACTGGCATTCATCTTTCTTTCCAGCCATAACAAATGAATATTTGCCACTCTTACTTGCCTGATGAGGACAGTATCACCTGAAATTAAGAGAGGAGGGAAAACTGTCAGTATTACAGGGTGACCAGAAACACATTAATACTTGCTTTACTAAAAACAGGTGGGTATTTATTCTTTATAACACAAACAAATATAAGTACAGCCTATGTACTCCCACCAAACCCCCACAAACATGTTCCTCGATACCACCTCACTGACGTAACATAATGACTGTAGCATACCGTGTTGATCTTGACTTGCTATGTGTACTGGGTAACTGCTGTTACTTGTTTTTCCTTTTCTCTGATCCTCTGTGAGTGGGAAAGGAAAAGAAGATGGATCCTGATACCAAGATTAGGAGGTAGATCAAAATGATGGTGGGTGAAGGCACATGGGTCTGTAGCAACCTCTGACATTTCTTGGTTACACACGTGGCTTTGGTGCTCAGTATCACCCAGCCAAAATGGGAATCCTGATATAATCTTCCTCCTGTGTCTGATGTTTGACAGCTGCACAGTCAAACAGTGCAGAACAAACTGCATTGCTCCCCAAATCATTCCCTTTCTTTCGTGTCTGGTTTGAGAGAAAGCTAATGCCAAGGGTCTTTATGTGCCCCCCTGTTCAGGTAGAGGAGAGTTTAACTATCAGAGTATGAGTTGTTTCAGCTCACTTGGATTTGGAAAGTAACGCATTGAGTCTATGGCAGCTTGGCCAATGAATAGAGGGCCAGCTTCATCTTCTAACCTGGTCACAGACATCCAGAGCAAATCCCACTCACTTTCCTCACCTCTGTTCACTCCCTGCAGAGGAGTGTCAACTGTCCTGCTTTTGGATAGTGGACGGATGGCAGGGGTGGCTTTGACAACTCATTTGTACAGTGCCTAAAAACCAAATCTTGGCAGAGGATTCTGCTGACCCCTGCAATGCAGCCAAGAGGGAATGCCAGAATCTGTATTTCAAACTTTCTCCTTCCTTTGCTCCACTTAGCGCTTCATATCTGTTTCTTGGAGGCAGAAGAAAGTAAGCCTTGCCTTCTGTCCTTTGCAAGGTGTATGTCTGGGTGTGGGTCTGTGTGCATTGTGTAGAGAGGCCCATTACTCAAGATATAAAAGTCGTTGAAAAGGAGTGGAGTGAAAGACAGCAATGACAGAGTTGTTGAAGAGCAGGGTTGAACCTGAGATAGCTGGTGTTGTTGGTACTGGGAACAGCAGTCAGGCTGGGCTGGGGACACAAAAGGAGGGATGGTAGAGGCTGGGGCTGGGGATCAGGAAAGGAACAGTGCGTGTATCTCAGCTAACGCTCTCTGGCAGAGTAGCAATGCTAATGGATATTAAAAGTGTCAGCTTCAATATTTAGCAAAATGGTACCTCTCCTGATGCATCTCATCCTGGCACACAGAGCCCAGAGCAGAGGAGGAATTAGGGCCAACAGACTGTACGTGCTGAGTACGGGGTTGCCCTTTCCGCTTGTCAGGGACCGTACTCCTGTGACTCTGCATCTCAGGATGACAGTCCTGTGCAGTGCTGTTTGCTAACAGCATGCCTCTTTCTAGGCGGGAAGCCATCCTCCAACACGGACACAGATGTGTGGCCCTCCTCTATGCCCAGTGGTGCCTTATCCTTGAGAAGAACAAAGGGAGATGTGTCTATCCCTGAAAGGGAAGGAGGAAGCTTGGGTATGGAGCCATCTGTCCGTGCCCCGTGGAGTGGAGTGACGTGGAGACGTGGCAGGAGTGGCTGGCTGCTGGCTAGAACCCTCTGAGTTGGGTCTTTCCAGCCTGTCCTGGTGGCAGTACCATCCTCAGTCAGGTATGACTTGCCTCTCTGCTTTGTGGCAGAGCACTGGTAAATGAGTTATTGTCATTCCCCATCCCTTGGAGACCCTCTGTGGAGAGGTGGTGAAAGCGAGGGATTCACCTGCCTTTCCTCACTGAGCAGATGGGAGACCTCTTCCTTTATGAAAAGGAAAAAGGGAAAGAAAAGAGCATTTAGGGAGAGGTGGAGTAATGTACCCTTCACTAGTTCTACCCACTCCCCTCAAGTTTCTCTGCCCTCCCCTCGTATCTGTAGTGGGGTATTTTTGGCATAGCAGTGGTGACAACTGGTGTCTGATTTGGGTGCTGGGAGGGAAGACTACTGAAGGGGTAAATCTGATGGCCCAACCCTCTCCTGCTCATAGTGACACTAGGCTCCACCCCTGTCTGTCTATACCCACACCTCACCCTCCAGAGTGCCAAAGAAAAGACCCAACTGATTTTTGTCTTTCTACTGCTAAGCAGCCACAGCCTGGCCTGGCAGAGTTGGACTCCATCTCCCTCCCAGGTTTTCCTTGGCTGTGTTGAGATTTGATCCATCTTTTTGCCAAGTGGCTGACTGCCACACTGCCAGCACCAGAGATGGATGCTCTTGTTACCCAGCCAGCTGGGGAGCATTGCCCCTGGGGCTCTGGCCAGTCAAGTTGTCAGTGACCCAAGCAATGCAGTTTTCCTTGCAAGCTTACTCACAGCTGAAAAGCAAACCTTCACGTACCTTTCTGGCTTCCTCCAGGTTGGAATGTAGCAGCGTGCACAGAAATGCCTCATACTTTCCTTGTGCCCACTATGTCAGAGGTGGCCACCCTAAATACCCCACAATTACTAAATTATTGACACTGACAACTCTTCACTTACTTTAACTCACGTCTCTTTCACTTCCACTCAGGCTTATATTTTTTTATATTTTTGGTTGATGGGGCTGGAGAGGGAGGGAGGCTATCTCCAACTCTGTCATGATGGCCAAGCCCTGGGGTCAGATGGGCTTTTGGGGCATGCATCTTGATGGCAGATAAACCAAACCAGTGAGGCAGGGAGGTTCCCCAGAGGTAGCCTGACAGTTCCCTCCTACTCTCCCTGCCTACCTCCTCATTGCAGTGAAGGAGAAGCCACAATGGCCAGGAGCCAGCCAAGCACAACCCCACTGAAGAGCTCAGGAGAGAGGTAAGGACTAATTGTGGAAAGAAAGAGTGGGCAAAACCTCAGAAGAGTGGAAAAGCAAGGGGGAATAGGAAGGCAGGTATGCATGAGTAGGAGTCAGGTTGTCCAGAAAGTGAATCAAATTGTGACTGTGCTTATGATGAAGAAGATACCTGTGAGTCTGCAGTCCACCCTCTCAGTTATGTGTATTACAGTTATTTCCAGTAGCCTCAACAAGAATAACAGTGTAACAGTGTAACAATAACATGCAGGCCTTACCCCAAAGAGCTTGCAGCTCAGTAGATGAGGCAACCCACCGAGAAGCAAAAGGGTTACTCCAGTTTTATGTCCTATTTTGTAGAGGCAACATAAGGAAAAGGTAAAGATTAAATAGCTAACCCCCAGCAACACTGAGAGCAACAACTCAGCTCTCCACAGGTGAATTCATTGCCTTCTAATTCAAGGTGAAGCCTTGGCCTTCAGGTGCTCAAAGGGTAAGGGAGTGAAAAATCCTTCTTGCCTTTAAGAGGGTTTCTGAAGGGGCTGTTAGGCCCTAGTTCCTCCTAGCAGTCAAAACCTCTCTTGATGATGAGGTGGTTTCCTCCTGCTTCATATTCTGTGCTTTGATGAGTGGCCAATACATGTTCAGTCTAAAAGAACAGGGAAAGGGGGAGTCTAGAGCAACACTGCTAAATAAATGTGAACACAGGCTGTTTGGTTCCTCTTTTTGTGAATCTGCCTGCTTTCTTCTCACTTTTTCCTTCATTTGTTCTTTCTCACTAATCTTCTCTTTCAGTCTTAATCTTGTCTATACTCCTCCTTTACATCTTGGGCTCCCAGCAGACCCATACTCCAGGTCTAAGCAGGTTCTCCAAGCCTTGAGCTGCACCTCAAAGTCATCTCTGTGGGACAGAGACCACTGCCGTGCCTGAGGTGAACAACTCCTGATCGAAAACACACTGAGTGAGTAAGGCAGGAACAGATGTACTAATCAGGCCTCACCTCAGTTATGCAAGCCCTGCCACCACCGCTTGTCTCCCTGATGCATAGGGATCTCTGGCCCTTGCCATTAATATGCTCGCCCTGCTGCAAAGCCTGGGTCTCACCAATAGATTTGGGTAGCAATGAGTTAACCAGGCCATAGGGTTTGGGAAGAAACCCCAGGCCTCCCTGCCTTCACCCGTTCTGGGCAACTGCAGAGCTGGGCAGTTAGCACAATCAGCCTAGAGGAGTAGCACGCAGCCCTGGAGTACCACACAAGATGGAAGGAGGATTCATCCACACTTATTTCTCATCTTGTTTTCTTCCTTCTAGGTATTACAGCCTGAATGGGGAAAGGAGGCATGGGGATTAGGGTCTCTGCAACAGTGGGGAAACAGTTTTGCTAAGTGTTTGTTCCCCAGAAGGCATTTGACCCCCTCACCTCCTCCAGGGCAGAGGATTTAACAAGGTGAACTCTCTTAAATGGTTTGCAGAGGAGAATAAGATCCAGCAGAGCAAATCCCAGCTTCCTGATTACAAAGTGGCTTTTCCTCAAATAAATTTACCCTATGGGAAATAGTGCCAATATCCCTTCTAAACGCACATGCACACCCCCACTGTGCTCCCCTGTCCACAGACTGCAAACCCTGGTTCAGACCCAGTGACTGCCCTCTCACAGCCCCACTTCCCCTGTACCATTCCTCCCAGTGACGGATCCCTGTCCACACACTTCTTATTCTGAAGGCATCCCACTCCCAAGACATTCCCATGCTTTTCTCTGGAGCATCCCTCCTCCCAGTTCTGCTCCATGCCCTTCCTTCAAGTCCTGTTTATCATTTGACCTGTCTCTTCCCAAGCCTCTGACCCACCTCCCCAGAAACTCACTTTCTTGCTCCTTCTTCCGAGGGAGCAATTCTGCCTTGTTCCCTTCACCGCAGACATATTCCCGTCTATAAATGATGCTTATTGCATTCCTAAAAAGAGCAGAAGAAGCAGCTAACAAATCTATGGGACTTGAGTGGGCTTAAGGGGTAAAGCCCCTCTTCTTCCTGTACGGATAGACATCCTTCCAAAGCCTTAGGGCTAGGACACGCACTGTAGGTGAGGGGGAGAGGGACTGAATCAAGAAGGAGGTATTGAAAGTATGCCTGATGAGGCGACATGCTGAGCTGGTTTGGGTATTCTGGTTGCAGCAGCATGTAAAATCCCATTATGGTTTTACTACGGTGAGTTTAATACATTGAACCCTTCGTTGCTCCAGCTGCCCCTGCCAGGCATCTCTGAAATTCACAGCAACAGGTTTTCAATCTTTTAGCAATTCCCAGCTCACAGGAGCAGCCTCCCTGCTCTGGGGAGGAGAGAGGAAATATACAGCAGTTCCCAAACCTGCCTAGAGGACAGAGGCTTTCTTCTTCTCCTTCCTCCTCCATATCAAAGATCCCATAGCTTTGCTAAGGGCTACCAGAGCCCTATGGTTTCACCTGCAGCTCTGGGTGTTGGCTGCTAAGGCCAATAAGCCTGTCTGTGGAGGCGGGAGAGTTGCCCAGAGCATCACAGTGTAGCTGGGTAGTACCCCACAGGTAAAGGGCTGGAGGTTTTTCAGGAGTGGATTGAGCTGTAGGCTGTGCAAGTGCAGGGATTTGACATGAAAATTGAACCCTTTCTTTCTAATCCTTCTGAATGACATGGGATCTTTCAGCAGCACGCTGAACACTTTCCAACACTTTCCGAGTTCTTGATTTTCCTCAGGGTACGTGCTACATCTGCTTCCTTGAGGAATTTGGGAAACAGGCATGAGGAGATATCACGGCAGAGTCAGTAGCAAAGCTGGGAATGATGGAGATGTCTGTGGGAAAGCTGGAAAGGGACTCTGTATCTTGTCCTGTGGTAAGATAAATATTGGTAAGATAAAAATCATTAGAAAGAAACAAACCAAAAAGGTATTTTTTTGTGTGTGATTGCAAAGAACTAAGCAGAACTGCAGGTGGTGCATAGATGTTTTGGTCAGATGGGGAACACAGGAAAGCAAGCATTTGGGACAAGATATGAGTGTAAGAGCATACCATAGAGCAGGAGTAGAGGTGTCTGATGAAAGGAGTGCATGAAAATGATGCAGGTTCTCAACATTTTGTCCTAAGTATAATGAAAGGTAAACTCCTTAAGTCTCAGCACCTGGAGTCAGGGGAATCAAAAGACATTTTCAACTCTTATACCAAATAAGAAAAGAAAGGAGGGAAGCAAGTTTCTTTCTCTTCTCCAGAGGGACAAAATATCCTCAAAATATAACTAAGCAAGGGTTCCTTGGACATTCAGATAAAATCTTGTGTTTTTTTTTTAAGTGCAGTCTTATATTTGGGGAAGTTGGTGATATTTTGGTCTAGCTTGGGAAAGGTGAGATGTGGTTGAACAGTAAACAGGTATGCAAAGGTACTGTAGTGGGAAAGGAACATGTGTGTATGTGCCTGTGTTCATAGAATCATAGAATGGTTTGGGTTGGAAAGGGGTCTTTAAAGATCAACTAGTCCAACCCCCCTATGCCTGTGGGCAGGGATATCTTTCACTAGTTCAGGCTACTCAAAGCCCCATCCAATCTGACCTTGAGCATTTCCAATGACAGAGCATTCACAACTTCCCTGGGAAACCTGTGCCAGTGTCCACCAACCTCATAATAAAAAAATTCTTCCTTATGTCCAATCTGAATCTACCCTCTTTCAATTTCAAACTGCTGCTGCTTGTCCTGTCACTACAGGCCTTGGTAAAAAGTCTTTCTCTGCCTTTCTTATAAGCCTCCCTTAAGTATTGAAAGGCTGCAATAAGGTCTTCCCAGAGCCTTCTCCAGGCTGAACAAACCCAACTCTCACAGCCTTTCTTCATAGTGGAGGTATTCCAGCCCTCTGATAATTTTTGTGGCCCTCTTCCAAACCCAATTGAACAGATCCACGTCTTTTTTGTGTTCAGGGCTCCAGAGCTGGATGCAGTACTCCATGTGGGGTCTCACAAGAATGGAGTGGAGGGGCAGAATCATCTCCCTCAACCTGCTGGCCACACTTCTCTTGATGCAGTCCAGGATACCATTGGCTTTCTGCACTGCGAGCGCACATTGCCAGGTGATATTCAACTTTTCATCCACCAGTATCCCCAAGGCTTCTTTGCAGTGTGGCTCAAAACAATTCACCCAGTCTGTACTGTTATTGGGGATTGCTCGTACCCAGGTACAGGATCTTGCATTTGGCCTGGTTGAACTTCATGATGCTCACACGGACCCACTTCTCAAGCCTGTCAAGGTCCCTTTGGATGGCATCCCTTCACTCCAGTGTGTCAACTGCACCGCTCCTTACTGGTTATCGACACACACCAGTGTGTTGTCTATCATTACAAGAATTTTAACTGCATCAGAGTACAGGCATGACTGTAGGGACACCAAGCCATGAGAGGTGAAGCTGTGCATGTCTGGGGTTTAGGGACAGCTGGCATTTCCAGAAACCTCAAGAGTGCACTTCTTCCCCACAGCATGTGGCTCTGAGCTGCTTGCTCTCCTCGGTTTCCTTCCGCTGCCTCCGTTGAAGTCCCTCTAGCCCCTTTGTGTGTGAAGCACACTTTCTCCTGCTGAATGCCCTCTGGAGAGGAGGCCAAGCAGCACATTATCTCCTGGATATTGAAATCACAGATCCAGAGCACAGTTGGTGCTGCTGCTGAGGAAAGTCGAGGGCTGCAGCAAGGAAAATAGAGTTCTGCACAACAGAGCCCTTGTACACCATGATCCTGATTTCAGGCTTGCGAACTCTCCCTTCTCTTCCCTCTCCTCATATTCTGCTGTCTATTCTGGGTCTATTAGTGGCTCCCATTTTTTTATTTTCTCAGTCCTGTATCAGCTCAAGGCCAAGCATAGTCACAGGAGAGGAGGGGGATATCTGTAGTGCAAACTTGGAGGATCTTCTCTCACCCTGCCACCAAAAGCCACAGGATCCTTTCCACGCACAGGGTGAAAATATGCAGAGCTGTCTCTGTCCCTCTCCCTTCACTGAGGGCTGGTCCTGGAAGCCCTGCTGGAATTTGGGGTGTTTTTCCCAGTCAGAAGGCAGCAGGCAACAGGCAAATGACTGTTATCTGTCCGTGTCTCTTTCTTCTCAGGGAGGGCCCTGTATCTTTTTCATTTAGGAAATAACAGGCTTTTGGCAGCGCCTCCAGCAGAAACCCAAGCTGCAGGTGAGCAGCAGGAGCTGAAGAGTTTGGCTCAGGTTTATCCACTGATAATAGGGGCTTTTCCCAGAGCTCTGCCAAGGCAGACTGAGTCTGTCTGGGAAGCAGGAGGGCAAGAGATGCAGAATTCCTCATCGGGAAAAAGGAAGAGGGGGATTTCTTGAAGATGAGAGGACAGGGGCAAGTCTACAGAGAGGGATGAGCAAAGCATGGAGGGCAGAAGGTGCCTTGGGAAAGAGAAGCCAGATACAGAGGTGGGGTGAAAGCATTATAGCAGGGGGAAAGTAAAACAGAGAATGAGAGATTCTGGAAAGGAGCATAAATTTAGGCAAAGCTGAGAAGCATCAAATTTCTGATGATGGCAGAAAGTCCCCAAAGTACTGTTTCTTGAGGAAACAAAATGCTAGCTTTATTAACACTGCATGCCATGCCAGGGGAAGGGTCAATTACAAGCTCCAACAAATGCCTCACTGTTATGTGACTTTTCAAACAGTTCCAGGATTTTATGTTTCTCTCCTTTTTATTTTCTCTCGTATGTTGCAATAGAAGATAAATGACAGAGCACAAAAAAAAAAAGAAAAAAAAAAGAAAAAAGAAAAAAAGAACAAGCTCAAACTCAGTCATGGCTTATGTTTGTTAATCAGACTATTTCAAGGTGTCTTTCCCCAGCAAGTCAATTTTAAAACATCAGTATTTCCTCCCCCAAAAAGGAATTGAAGACAGTTTTCCGTGTGCACATTGCACACCTGCCTCCCATGTGCAGCAGTATGGTTGTACCTTTTGGGCCTTGTGCCCCAGTGGGAGGTCTGTGAACCCCAAAAGAGGCTCCGGTTTACCTGTGAAAGTGTTCCCAGTCAGATGGGGCTTCAGTGTCACTCAGAAGCTTGCTGACTAGCAATAAATATTCATAGAACTGATTAGACATTAATTGCGCAAATCACCACCTCTTCAGCCAGCCCCAGGAACCTTGCTGCCACCCACCACAGTTAAAGAGGCAGCAGAGAATGTCTTTTCTGTAGGTCCCTTAAGGTCAGCCTGCTACCTCAGGAGAAAGAGAGGTCTATTAAATGCCTCATCTTGCAATGTCTCTTAACATAGCCACCACAGTCCTTCCCCAGATTCTGCCCCAGGTGAAGGGCTATGTTCCCACTAGTGTGGCCCCCATGGGGCAGGAGCCCTATGGTCTCTGTAGACCTCACTGCAGGTTTGTCCTGCCTCCCTTTCCCCACATACTGCTTGCTGTCCAACCCCACAAGAACTACCCTTCCCTCCTCCTCTGTGATCTCCGTTCTTCCCTTACAGATGGTTTTGCCAGAGCCCTTCTCTAAGGAGAGGGCAAGGAGAGGCACCGGCCTGGGATGCATGTGGACTGCCTGTGTACCTGTGTATGTGCAGACATGCTTCGGTGTGTGTGACTATGAGTGTGTAGGACACAGCACACTCACACACATGCCTATACCTGTGTTTGTACTCACATGCAGAAAGGGACATGTAACTCCACTTATTCATCAAGGTAGAGGAGCAAAGACATGCTGTGCTAGCAGGGCATATGGTCCTCTCCCTGCACATGCTGTGCCCTTGAGGACCCAGATGTCATGGCCACCTTGCACCATCTCCACTCTCTCCCTGATGTGTTGGGCTGGCAGGTCTAGTGACACTGCTCTTCAGCCCCACAGGAAGAGGAGAGCTGCTGGAATACACAGTGGCTGCAGTAAAGGTTGCAGGCTGTTCAAGGGATGTTATACCTTGTGCCTGACATATGTGCCACCCCTGCTATGGACCTGAGGTGAAAGCTGTGTTCTTGTCACTGCAAGCCCTTCTTCATCCACTGCCCTCACAAGACCCAGACTCCTTCACCCTCCCTTTTTCTTTCCTAGTATTTCCCTCTGTCCCACCATAAACAGCCTCCTTGCAGTTAGCCCAATAGCATCAGCCTTCAGGGGTAAACGAATATCTGTAATACAGACTCACACACACGGGAATGTGATAACCTGGGACAGGCCACATTCATCTTCATCGCAGGGCGGCAGCAGGATTGGAAATGGCATGTCGAGATGAGACTGCTGTACGCCCCTGTCACAGGCACTTAGAGCAGAGCCACTGCAGATGTGACAGCAGTGACACTCCAAGAAACCCTGGTCAGGTCTCAACCTCAGTCTGCCTGGGCTTCCTCCAGCTCCGCAGACTGTCAGGCTGGAGACAGAGGTGAGCCAGAACAAGTTGCAGCAGAAAGGTCATGGTGCCTTTGAGAGCTGTCTTGCCCTCTAGCTTTGTCCTCTGGACTTTCTGTGTGAAATGCATATTCAAAGAAAGTTTTAAGAGGGAGGAAGTACTGCAATGGGTTCCCCACCCTCAGATAATGAGTTGCTTTCCAGCCACCAAACACAAGGGATGGGAGACAGTAGAGTCTGCTCCTGTTGGACCCACTAATCTGACTGCGCCATTCAAACCAAGCCAAATACAGCAGTGCTGTGCTCCTTTCCATACCAAAGACTGATCCCAGAGGGTGTGAAGACTGGCTCCCATCCCTCTGAGGCCCCCATAATTGCTTCTGTTCCTCCAGGTTTATGGTACAAGCTGGTAAACCTGTCGACTCCTTTTGATGGCAATCCCTGCCCTGATGTGGAGGGGTGAGGTGTGCAGACTCACACAGCGTACTGCTGAGGGAGTTGAAAGGCTGGCAGTCCCACTCCAGATAACCTGTTTAGCTACTAGAAAAAAGCTGCTTGATTTTCCCTTTGTGCTGAAGGGTGTGTGACACAGAGTGGAGCAGTTTCAGGCCTGCCGGGCATGGGCAGTACCTCGAATAGGTGCTCACACCCTGCCACTGGGCACCACTCCTGCCCAGCTCGCTTGCAGAGTCTTGCCTTCCCACAGGCTTCCATTTGCTAATGAGCTCTCATCACCAAGGGCACTCCCCCCTTGGAAAAAGACAGGTTCAGCTCACGCCCTTGGATCGGCTCTGAATCCGTAATTCAGTCCAGTCTGTCTCCATTCATACAGTGCCTTTCTCTTCCACCTCCCAGAGATTTTTCTCTACCCTTTGCTAGATACCTAAGCTGTACTGAATGAGACTGCTGGCTCTCCTCACAGCTGCTTCATCTCTGTTGCTGCAAACAATTTCTAGAAAGCCATTTTAAAATGTATTAGCCTTCCAAAAAGGAGCTGATAAACGGAGGACCGGAGGAAGGGAAAAAGAGGGGAGGAAGCAGGATGCAGCAATGTGGTTTATTCCACACATCTGCAGTATTCTCCTCCCATCCCTTTTATTAAAACAGACGGACATTTATTATGAAAATGAATTACCGGGTGTGCGCAGGAGTTCTCAGGCAGGCAGGGAATAAGTGTCAGTCTTCTGTGTGTATGTCTGTGTGAGCCACATACGCTGGCTATGATGAGAAAGAGGAACACATCTACCAGACAGCAATATGTCAGATTTAGTACCTGAGGAGCTCTCTGTGTGTCTGTGTGCCTCTGTGTATGAATTCATGTGGGTGGTGCTGCAGCTGCCCTCAGCAAAGGGAATGTGTGGTGGTGGACAGCAACACATGCCCTGGTTGTACAATTCTAGTTGCACAAGTCATTCCCATCATAAATCTGCAAGGGCTCCAAGCATGGCTGTCAAAGCACACAGATAAGAGTGGATGGTTGTTTTATAGACCTGTCCTGAGACACTCTGGCCAATACCAAATGCACTGGTATTCAGTAGCCACAAGGTCAGGGATAGCGCTCAGTGAGTGATCACGTTGCGTTGCTGATGGACAACACCAGGTACCATTGTGTGCACACCACTGAAGAGATTTTGGCATGGTATAGCATGGAGTCTGCAATTGAATTTTCTGTTCTGGAGCTAAGGAAAGGCAATGGAAACTCAAACTTACTGTCTCCCTATCTCACTCTCTAGGAGAGAGGAAACCTGGTTCATTTCCACCTGACTCTTGTGGTTAGTTTGATGGATGGAAATGACACAATTGCCTGTCTCCGTGCATTGTTTTGCCTCTCACAAGCTGTCCTTCCCACCCTGTCCCCACTAGGAATAATTCTGCTCTGTAGTGCATGGGTATCAGGGGGGAGAAGGGAGGGGAAAGGACCTAGCCAGCCTGAAGAGAATTGCAAAGATCTGGGATAAGGAGGGACCGGGAAGAGCTTGGATAGACACTGCTGTCATAGGAATGATCCAGGTAAACTCTAGGAAGGGCTGGGCCTGGATTTCCCTCACCCAGGACCAGACTGTGGGTAGAAAAGAGACTCCAGGCTACAGTTTGATGGCTTTTGATACACGGAGCATCAGCCTGAGAGGCACTAGAACAGACATTTCTCACCCAAGTCCTAGGCTCTGGGGCATCTTTTATCAAACAACTGCATATTTATATTTCTCGTACATATCTTGGAGAGGTTGCCAAGATAAAAGGACAGATTCTGAGTTCTCCTCCCTCCTCTGGACATGACCCTGCCTCCCTGCATTGAACCCAAAGCAAAAGTGAGTGTGTGTGTGAGCACACGTGCTCCAGAGCAGTGGGCAGCAAACTCACTCCGTATCACATCAGTGACAAAGAGATTCAACGCAGGAGACATTTGCAGGCGCGAGCAGTACAAAACCTTCATGTTCCTTCTCTGGGGTGAGCACGTGCTTCAACTCTGAGATACACTCCCTGCCTCTTGAAATTAATTCAACATTCCTGTGGCTTGGGCAAAAATAACTAGAATGAATAATTGGGCTGTGCTGGCCCTGCTGCAGATTGCCTGGTAGACAGAGCCCTCTGCAGGAAGGAAAAATGCAGAAGAATGAGACAGGACCAGTGCTTACTAGAAGAGACTGGAAAAATAACAGAAGAAATAGCAATAGGTTAACACATCCCTTAACCTTGCAGGTGTAATTGTCTCTAGCAAGCCTCTGGTAACAGCCTCCGTGCTGCTCCCAGCTCGCAGTGTTACAGGTCCCGGCACCTTTCCTCTCGTCCGGTTACCTTCTTCTCCCTCCCACGCTGCCCAACAGCTGTCTGCTCCTGCCGCACGCTCAGCCTGCCTGTGCTCTGGGCACAGCGCAGAGCTCCGGTGGTGCTCAGGCTGCTTCGGTAGGCTTCTCTCACATCCTCTGCCTTTATCACTAAAACAATCACGTTACCTGGAGTTTTGGGCTTGTTTCAAGCACTTTTATGTCTTTCTTTACACAAGAGACAAAAAAAACCCAGACTCTAGATGAAACCAAATGTGTGAAGATAGCAATGCCTCTTTGTGTGCTTGTGCCTCTGGTGTGTATGCACCTCCAATTTTTCATGCCTTCTGGCTGCAGGCCTTTCAGATACAAAGCCCAGGCCTCTGGAGTGGTACAAGAAAGCAACCTTTGCTGAGGACCCGTCAGCCAGGAGGAGAGCTAGTGTTTGGGTTTCTTCCCGCGGGAGACCTGTGGTGGTCTCTGAGTCTCAAAACAGAGAGACTAAAGACCCAGAGCCACTTTCCTGGTCCCACAGCCTCTCTACACTCAGTTACACTTTATCTCCTCATCCAACATCTTTAACTTTCTAAAACCTATGACTCAGCTACAGAGCAGGGACTTCCCAGGATTACAGCCCTCACAGCTATAGGAAGAGGTAGAGAGGGCTCTTTTCTGAGCACATGGCTTCTTACCTTCCTTTGGCCTCTGGTTTCACAGTGAGGTCTTAAATATCTGCAGCCCCTTCTTCACAACCACTACATATCTGTTTGTGGAAAACAAACCACTGGGGCTTTTCTGCTCTGCAACTGACTGTACCACACTTGGCTGCTCCAAGAGCATCTATATGGTTCCTCACAGAAAAAATACCCAAGGCCTGGTTTGATGGCAGGAGGAGCTGGAGGTATTCTAGAGACATTCTTGTCTCCCCTCAGATCCTCTCCTAAATGCCTGGGGCTATTTGGGAAAACCCAAAAGGTCAGTTGCTTTACATTGGACAGTAAAGTCTTTACATTTGGACATGGAAAACACCATGCCTGCAGTTCTGACAGTCCTCAGTGGATTGCACCCTGTGCCTCTGCCTTCAGTTTGGAAAGGGAAGAAGCAAATCCGGCAAGTTGTCCTGTCAGTCATCTTCCTGCCAAGTGGGAGGCAGAGGGAACCAATGCTCCCAAATTTCTTCACTGGAAAAACCCAGCATGGGAGGGAAGCTGTCCAACAACTACATCTTCCTGCTGCCAGTGACCAGGTCAGGGCTCAGTTTTTGCTGGCAATCTTTTTCTTACGGGCAGAGACCAGATCATAGAAAGGATCCTGTGTGATGCTGGTCCTGGAAATAAGAGGAAATGAGAGCAAAAGTAAGAGATTTAATGCTGCAAAGCAGTACAGGCAACCTAACTGAACTTGCACTGAGAGACCACTCACCAAAAGGTAGGACTGGAGATCTGCAGACCCACCGCAGAGAATTTAGCTGTGGGTAGAGATTCTCCAGAAGGGACCTTGAAACAATTTAAAGTCAAGAAGTACCAAAGTTGCTAAACTGCAAACATTTCTTTCCATCCCATTTTTGAGACTCTAGTAGTCAAATAAACTGTGACCATTTGTCCCTGGGGCAAGTTCAGGCCTCCATTCTGGTCTCCTCACCGTATTGCCTCAATCCACTTGTCACGTTCTGCTGGTGTGGCTGCTGAGATCTTGTAGGACTGATGCTTGCCTTCAACAACCTTCCCATCCCCATCTGTTTTGCAGGCTTTGATCTTCTGCCCTTTGCAGTTGGGGTTGAAGAGCTCAAAGCAGTTCTGTCAGAAAGGGAATAAAATGGAGCAGTAGGGAAGGACAGGGTGGACCAAGGAAACTTTGCTGCCTTCAACCATGGGTGACAGGCTCAGAGAGTTTCCAAAGGGAAGAAGAGCATTCTATCTCTGAAACACAGCCTTTCCTTCCACACTCCAAGAATCCCCCCGTGAGTTAGATCTTCAGGCCAGCTCTCTTAGGTAAACACAGCCCTCCTATGAAGGGCTGGACACTAGAACAGGCTTTATGGAGCAATGAAGCATCAACAGTTATCAGAAGACACCTTCTGAGATCAGCCACTCTGCTCCACTTATGAGGGTGTCTTCCCCTTTCAAGTAGATGCAACATCCTCTCTTCTGTCTGCCACCAGACATGCTGAAGGTATGTCCTAGAGTCATGCCACATCAAAGAATGGGTATCCATAGAAGATGCACAAAGAGTATAACTTCCTGGGCAAGTTTCCTAACACCACAACACTGTCTGGTCTACCTGTGCTGTAACTCATTATGGAGAGTCCTGAGGAGAGAAATTGAACCCGCATCTCCTGTGCAAAATGAGTTGGGAGTCTGCTGTGTGCACTCATCTCTGTCCCCCTACACACACACAGACAATGCAGCCAGCCAAAGGATAGGTCTCCGTTCACCCTAGATCTTCCCTGGTAAAATACAATCATATTTAGACACCATCATGTTTAGATGAGAGGGGAGGAGGCAGTTTGGAATGGCACCTTCCCTCTGAGAAGCATGGTAAAAATAGGATGTGTGCACCCTCTCTTCCCTCTGACCCTGTGGGAGCCAATGTTGGCAGAATACCAAGCAATGGAGACTTACTGGTTTTTTGGGATCATCCACCTTCTGGACTGATAGGTTCTCCAGGGGGATAATGCCCAGAGGCTCTTTGTCCTGAGCACAAGGAAAGATGAATTAACACCCAACATGCTCCCCACACCTATGCCACTATTTACAGCCTCTCTGATTTCCCAGATGTGTGCCTGTGTTGGGGAGACAAGGGCAGTGTGTGCCTGGGGAGACCATCTCCATTTACACAATGGGGAGCTTAATTGACAGGAGATCACAACAGTAGCTGCAGTATCCAGCCTTTCTCCTCTTCAAGAGCAGAGGTGAGGAAACAGCACAGGAGAGAAGGGAGGTCTGAGTTCAGTCTACAAGCACAGGGCTGAAAGGAAGAGTTGCCCCCCCTGCTCTGCTCCTCCCTGGCTCCTCAGAGGCTCATGACCACCCAGGACACAGTTTCACAACTGGGAGTTAAGCCTTTACCGTGGTATATTCAAAGTAGTACAGGCAGTTATCGGTCAGAATGAACCAACGGCGTTTCCATGTTTTCACACGTCCTCCTAAAGACAGTGAGGTTCAAAAGCCATTAGTCACACACTCGGCCATCCTTCCTGCCTCTCCCAAGCTCCAGACATGCACACACAGGGATACCCTCCCAACTCTCCCCATAGATCAGCCCCAAGGAGGCAACTCTGGTGCTCACTGCTGATTGTGATTCTGTATGGTGGACATGCACACACAGGGAGCCAGTTTTGCTCTGCTGGGGCTGGGAAAGGGGACGGGTGAGGGATATCTTTCTGGGTCCTTTTCTGAGCAGTTAGAGCCTGCAGGAGAGGGCTGAGAGGAGGGAGCAGGTGGCTGCTTTCAACAGCAGATGTCAGCCTCAGCCCACCACAGCAGACAGGAGGGAAGGACAGTGGAGACGCTGGTGGGTTCTTGGGGGAGATTTGTGGTGGGAGGCAGCTGGGCATGGAATTCAGAGGAGCTAGGGTAATCCTCCTCCTTACCTAGTTTCAGGAGCCAGCCCTCATGGTTGGGGTTGAAGAAAGTATGTGTGAGATCGTTCCCATCATCCTCTGGTATGGAGAATGGCTCGTTCTTGATGCTGTCAAACAGATTCTGCTCCAGAGCATTGGTGAGGGAAAGAGAAAGAAAGAAAGACAAATTTCTGACAAAGCTTGTACACAACCCTTCTAGGTCCATCTGTTTCATCACTCTGTTTCCACAGGAGCAGGCAGGTGAATGGAGAGGGGAGAGGGCAGTGAGCACTGGGAGGTACAACAGCCCTCAGTCTACACCTCACAGGGTCTCATGGGGGATCACCAGCTCTTTTCTGCTTCCTGTATCAAAAAAGAGACCCAATTTGGAAAGTCACTGGTACAAAAGTGTGCACCCACATCAAGAGAGGCTGCAGTGACCAAAGCCCACATGTCACACGAGTGCTGCTGTGGGTAATGCTAAGGCACTGGGGAGGGTACGACACAGCAAAGACTGCAGCCTCATTTAAGCCCGAGTTGGTGGTACCAAACACTCTGCTGAGAACTTGTGTGTGGAGATGAACACACATGTCTACGTGACCACAAGGAGACACATTTCATAGATCCAGGCTTTGCACTTTGCACTTTTTGCACTGAGGGAGACAAAGGGTGACATTCATAACAGCAGAGTGACAGGGAGGCAGTTTACTAGCTTTCAAGGGATACAAAAATGTTGCTCATATCATTGGATTTGTCATCATTTATTACACAAGTCCCAAATCAAGAAAAAAAAAAGAAACTACAGGGTCCTGCAACTTCCCTCGAATTGCCTGAAACAAACAACGCTCTGAAGAAAAATCTAAAGCCTTTACCCTGAGGGGATGCTGCTCTGTAAACTCAAGTGTGGGATGTAGGCAGCTTCTTTGGCACAAGACACAAGTCATTCTCCCCAGGTTGGCTGGGTGGGTCTAGACCCATGTAGGCAGGCTGCCCACCTCTACCTTGCCTCATAGGGCAGGTCCCATGCCTCATGAGCCTTTGGGAAAACATATCTCCAGATTTGCTAATGGATGCATCCCTGTCTCTGTTCCCTTCCTTTGCATCTTCATCCTCTGGGATCAGAGACATCATGGAGCTGTTGAGAGTATTACAGATGCTAGAGGAGACACCCTGACACTCATCTGGGTCTTGTTGGTTCTACTCACTCAAAGATATATCCTGGTGTAAGAGAGGTTAGGCACTGGTGTACTGGCTGATGTGAACACTGGAGCCAGCTGAGACATTTAGGTATGAACAAGGGGAAGGAATTCATAATCTGGGCCATGGTGATGTTGTCTCATACACACAGAGACACACAAGAAACAGACAGTTCCCTAAGGGGCTAGAACTCTCAAAGCTGTCCAAAAGAGTCAGGTGCCCAGCAAGCTCCTCCAGAGGTGGGTGCGCCATTTGCATAGCCTCATACCTATGTGACACACAGACACCTGCAGCTCTTGTCTTCTTCTCTCACACAATTACAGTATCTGTTCCTCTCTCACCTGGACACACTTAAAAACATAAACTTTGTAAATCTATACTGCTATTCCCCGAATGTCTCCAGCCCTGTCTCTCTTGCTCCAAGCCCTCATCAACAAGCACGTGTACAGCCCCTCTCCAAAGCAGCTTACACGTTTTCCAGCTTTGCTTTTGTACATACTGCCGTCTTTCCTTGTGCAGCTCTTTCCCTTGTATGGCAAAAGATCAGTAGGCTTGTATTACACTGAGACCTGTGGACCTTTGCTTCTCAGTGGACCCCAAGCCAGAGAGAAAGGAGGCACTGATGGGAAAATGGGAGGTCTTCTTACCTTCAAGAGCGCTTCTGGCAGATCTCCTCCATTGTCAATGCCTCTGTTGATGGATACAAACCTTTCAAAGGCAGGTTTGTCTTTCACATTGGGGTTGTGCAGGCTGGTGTTAAGCATGATGATAGAGAAGGAGAGTATATAACAGGTATCTGTCAATGAGAAAGAAAATCTGGATGGGTGGCACTTGTCTTGATGGATGGCACTTGAGGACAGATCAATCCACACCCTAACAGGTGGCTTGGTTTCCAGTCACTGGACAACAACCTCATCCCCTCTGCTGTAGGAGGAAAAGGGAGATGTGCCCTCTGCTAGGAGTAAGAGAGACAGACAGGCCTAGAGGAGAGCCTTCCCTCAGGGAAATGGGGCAAGCTGGGTAGATCTGGTCTGATAACGGCTCTGCCAGCAGGAAAGTTACTACAGACCTGTGTCTGTCAGTGCTGTCCTTGCTGCGATTAGATATACTTCATGTGGGGCTGGGACCACTTCTCAAATCTATTGCCCACGGGGATGGACTGGAGCATAGGAGCAAAAGGAGTACAGAAGACCCTCAGCCTATTGAAAAGCTTCACAGGAACTGGGCTGCCTCCTTCATTTTAAGGGGAAGCATCCAAACTTCCAAATGATGCTCTCTGTACTGTATGTATGGACAAGGAAGGATCTTCTCTCTAGCAAACAGTGGAGCTCAGCTTTACAGGCCGCCTTCTCCGCATAACTACCTGTGGACTGGAATACTCCTGGGTTACACTTGCAGTACTGGTTGGCAAAGGCCTCCATCATCCGGTCAATCTTCTGCGCTTCCCCAGGCAGCCGGAAGCTCCACAGGAACTGTCTATCAGGAGCAGAATGCCAGAGAATTAGTGCAAGGGACATTTATCCCTTCCCTCAATCCATGGGACATGATGAAAATAAAAGAAGTCAGCCCATCACACCAGGGAGACAACACAGTGCATGAAGGAGGAGGTCTTCTCTTCTCTCTAGAAATTGCCTAGGCTTATCAGCCTCAAACACACTAAAAGGAAGAAGCAGAACTAAGCACCCTGGGAATCATGGTTCCTCTTCCCTAATGAGGGCCCTGCAAGGCAGCAGAGACCTGAAGAGAGAGTCCTGCCAGGAGGTTGACCTATAAGAAAACAAGAAGCCCTAATGCCCTAAGACATAGTCACTTTGTCACTGATGTAATGGGCACTGTGGACAGACATGTTTCCTGGTGCAAGAAATGACTTGCCACATCCCCCCAAGCACCGAAGCCATGATGACCCACCTTGCTTCCCCCATCTTCTCTGCTTATGACCAAGGGATCATGAAAGAGTTCCCCCAGGAACAGAGCAACAATCTTGGAGCCAACACATGCAGCAGGGACTTGGGAAGTCCCATTTCAACCCAGGAGGGCTTCACAACCTTCCTGGGTGGTAAGACCCAGCGGCTGAGCAGGCTCCTGCTCCATCCCCTGCATCCTGCATGCCCACTTACCTCAGTGCCTGCACCAGGTTGAGGTTAGCAAACTGGTGACATGCCACAAAGGCTTGGAGGATCTGAATGTTTGTGGGGTCCCTGGGAGAGGACAGGGAGAAAAGGTCAGAAGAGAGCTTTGACCCTGCCCAGTTTGGGTGCCCCATGGTGTGATGACATGCACCTGGCTCCATCCCAGCCTCCACTTCCCCTGTGACCGATAAGAAGCCAGGATGCATGCTCTTGTCTGGGAAGACTGACCCCATTACAGGCTGGAGGGCAGGTAGCCATACAGCCAGCCTTAGCCCACTCCAAAGGGCCCCCTCCCCAGGGTGTACTGCCCACCCAGTCCACTGCAGCTTGAGGTATGTTCAGTCTTGGGAACTCACTGAGGTTTGCCAGGGGTCATCTAAAATGGTAGTTGAGAGGGGCCAGGCAGGACAGGGCCTCCAAAGGGCCTCCTCATCCCAGCTGGATTGCTCACCTCCCACCCAGGTAGTCCCCAATGGCTGTCTTGCTCAGGCCTTCACCCTTGTGGAGGAATTTGGCGATCTCCTGCAGGTCTGAGGACAACACCTGGTGCTCAGTCAGGTACTGGATCCCCTAGGGAAGGAGAAGGAAGACAGTAAAATAAGACAGCTCTGTGGGCAGATAAGAAAGTAGGACCCCAACAGTCTGACAGCAGCCTTCCTTGGCTTTGATGATGTTGCCTCTGTTACTCCCCAGCCATGTTCTCACCCTTATTCCATCCCTCTTTAACTACCTGTGGGTCAGTCCCACTTCCACTTCATCCCTAGATTTGGACAAATGTGTCACTGGGATGGAAACTCAAGCAAACAAAAAACAGAAGTGTAGGTTAAAAGTCCAAAAGGCAGGTTGATTTAAGGCAATCTAAGTATCTTAGTGTTCTCTTCCCAAATGTATTTTTTTTTCTGAATTAACTTAACTTACAGAAAAAAAAATGTTAGTTTAAAAAGAGACATAACCAAAAAAATGTACTCAGACAAAAACATGGGCTTGAGACAACTCAAAATTATTTTTTTCTAAATTTTCTTCTATGTCACAGAACAGAGAAGTCTACAATCTCTTCAGGTCCATCCTCCCTAGCCAGTAAGGATGGGGTATGGTTTTTTTTGTGGAATATAGAGGGTCTGAGCTGGACTGTGCAAAGAGTGAACCCTCCATTTTAGAGGGAATTTAATGATTTTCAAAGTCACAGAAAGTTGAGGTTTTGTTCAGATTCTTAGCAATATCTAAAAACGCTGCAACTCTCCAGACCACATTGCAATTCTTCTCACAAAATACAATAAAGGAATGAAAATTGTTTTAGATCCATCAAAATGTTCTACTTCAACAGAATCAATTCACTTTGCCTTGTAATATATAAGAAACTATTTCTAAAATGCCCCAAAGAAAAAGCAATTTCAAAAGAAGAAATTGAAATGTTTGTGAGATTTTTCCACACTATTTTCCTTTCTTTTTCCCCGGATGGAATTTGGGTAAGATGAATTCAATTTTGCAAAGCCTTGTGGTGACAATAGGGCTCCATTTTTCAGAAGAAAATATTTCTCCCAGAAGATTTTGTTCAGCTGGATTCCTAATGCTTAGGAACTTGCCCTGAGATCTCGGAGATAGGAACTCATTTAAAGTATCAGCATTGCATGGATGAAGTGTAACCTTAGCAAGGAGGGGCAAAGAAAGTTCCTTGCATTGCAGCATCTGTCAGTCTATGGCAGGTAGCAAAAGGGAAGCAACAAACAGAGATCTGCATATTCTTATTCTGAAGTAAAAACAATATAGGCACGTAGTATAACATTTCGACCAGGCTGATCAGCATTGAACTAACCAAGCTCAAATGGTTTGGGGTCAGAACTAGTTCAGGTATTTCTGCACAGCATGCCACAATGCCATAGAGAGAGATCCCTCTGGGGCCTCAAACCAAGTTCAGACGGAAAGACAAAACAAAACCTGCTCTCATGCAGGCTGTAAGTACTGATATCACTGCTCTGAGACAGCTCCCACTGGCACAGGGATGTCCAGGGGACTGGCAAGCACTCCAGCCATGGTGCAGACTCTAGAGAAAAGGCATCTTGAGGGCCTCAGTAAAGCAGAGGAGGAAACATAAAAAGTTGTCACTCAGACCCACAGCTACTCAAGATGCTAGCTGTGGTGGTTAGCTGACAGTAAGCAATCGTTCAAATGCAGCGTGTGGTTTTCCTTATAGAGCTCAAGAAAATGGTCCACCGGTGAGGAGGAAGGAAGAGGAAACTGCCTTTCTCACATCTTCTCTACTTGATCATGATGATTTTAGAGCTTTCTGCAGAGGGCTATGGAGTCTGGACCCCACTGGTTAGAGTCCCAGAAAGTGGAAAACCTGGATTCACTCCACAATCCAACCAGTACTACCAAAACCATTTCCAAAATGACAGAGGCAGCTAGTCCCCTTCTGTTGTAAATGAATCAAGAAACCTGACACACTCTCAAACACCTTCTTACTTCACACTCGTCCATGACATTATGGCAAATTCTTATTCTCTCACAGGCAAGAAGACCTGGGCCGAAGGAGATTTAGCTCTTTTGATACATTGGCAGTGTTAAACCATCCTCCCTTTATTTCTCTTAGTTTTAGGTTGCATCTGATGGGATGGCCTACAGGCACATGACAGAGGGAGGCAACACAGCTTGGTCATATCAGAAGACATTATTCAGTGACAGGAAGGAGGGTGCTACTAACTGCAGCCTTAGTGAGGTAGGAAACCAGCCCCGCAATCCCATGCCGTAGTTCCTTTGGCATGCGTAGCTGCAAGTGGACCAGTAGTCAACAGAAGCTCTTCCTCCCAGCTTTCTCATCATAGGTGGAATATGCAAATCCTACCTTTGCAGGGTCCATGTTGAATTTCTTCCGGCCCAGGGACAGAACTTTATCCCTCTGTGACAGTTTGCTGCAAACATGAAGAAGAAGGAAAGTCAAACTTAGAATAAAGGGCCACGCTTCATTTCACTCACAAGGTAAGTCAGATATCTCAAAGACAGGTGTCTGACTCTCCAGGACTAAAGAGAAATCTCAGAGGAGAGAAGAGTATTCCTGGCCTCATTTTCCTGTTCTTGTTGTGATCCAAATCCTGTCAGTGTTTTTGTTTTCTCGAGATCAAGAGAGAGACTTCGTCAACAAAGGAATACCCATCTTGTACCACTTGCCTGATCTGCTCCTCAGGATTATTGTCTGCCTTTTGCCTTTCCTCTGCATTTTGGAAGCACTCAATCTCTGCAAACACTTCAGCAATCTCTTCCTTCAGCTTCTGCAAAAGAAATATCAGGAGGATAAAGGTGATGGAGGGGAAAACAGCAGACACATCGACAGCATGTCTTACTTTTTCCCTCAGTCAAAGGCAAAGGACAGGTCAATGGTCACAACCAACCAAGGATGCCTATGAAATAGGCACTGCTCTGGGGTGATCCTGCTGGATTCCAGCTGAAAACAATGGGAGAGAGGGGCAGAAGGGTGTTCTCATGTCTGTTGTCAATCAAGGCTGGAAAATCAAGCTTAGCCCGTGTGGAGAGTCAGAGAACTCACCCCAGTGTTGATTTCAGTTCCCCAAACAATGTCAGATGTGAGACTCCTTCCATCATGCCCATTTCCTTCTAGCTCTTATTTTGCATAGCCCTGCTACACATTCAGGAAAGGAGAAGTGGAACCAGTAATTGTGAGGTCAATACGAACCTGAAATGGCCACATTGTGAAACATAGTGCTTTTATTGCACCTATCATACAAATACCAGTGAGTAGATACCTGTCTTTAGGTGGAGAAAGAAGAGAGGACGAATGAAAGAAGAGTAATCACTGCCAAATTAAAAAAAAAAAAAAAAAAAAAGCAACCAAAAAAACCCCCCAACTATTGTAGAATTCATTGTAGAATTCAGTTTCCTTTAGGGCTATGACAGATCATTAACTTCTTGGCTGGATATTCTGCGTTACCAAGGAAATTAAGTTGTCTCTGTCTCCTTGTTTCCATTCTGCAGTTATGGTCCCACTCAGAACCAGAATGCATCACAGCTCTCTTCCAGGAATCATCCAAATTTTTTCCCCATGCAAACCAGAATGGACAGAGGAAGAAGGATTGTTTTCTGACAGATCTTGCCTCAACAAGAAGTGAGGATGTGGTCATGATATACACCCAGATAGAGAAATTGTGTAGTTTGTCAGTATCCCATGATTTAATAGAGCTTCCGGATTTCACTTTTGCTCTGGCCTTCATTCTGATCTGCTTCATCAGCCTGCCAGAGCTAGGAGTACTCATTACTAAGCTTTAGGTATTGCACAAATGTAACAAAGACATGATTTTAGCTCTTGAATTGCAAATGTTTATCAGTTTTGTTATTTTATTCACTGTTGTCTTTCGGCAGTGTAACAGGCAAGTCTAGACCCATCCTCTCCCCTCCTTTCTCTCCCTCCACCAGACATCCCCTCAGGTCTTTGTGCTAAAGGTTATTGCAAGATACTTTCTGAAGAAATCCACCTGGGAAAATATCTTTAGTTCTAGTACCCTTTCACCTAAACTCATCCTGCTTTGGTGGACAATGCATACCCTATTGGTTAATGGCTTTGAGATTTGGAGCATGGTTCTGTGTAGTCTAGGAGCTTTTCTCTGTCCATTGTGGGTAAAAAAAAAAAAAAAATAGTATTTCCATTCAAATATCCTGTCTTCTACAGTGCCCATTGCCTATTCTGAAAATTGAAAAGAGAACCACACACAAGCAAACCACATGCATATACATTTACAGCCTCTTTTGCAAGAAGGGACAAGTCACCATTCTGATTTTGCAGCAGAGATGGTGAGTCTGGAAGCCTGAGAAGTGATGGGTAATGTGGCTTAATCCTTTGCTCTACACAAGGAAATACTGCACCTATTCCCCAGGCATCTGGTCATCTTCATGTGGTGGGAAAATCAATGCAAGTCAAATGAATCAGTGCAATAAGCCCCCTCAAATGGGAACCTACATTGCATGGTGGTGGAGGCAGAACAAAATAGAAAGTGTATGGTACATACATCACTTTCAGACATTTTAGGAGTCAGTGCAGAAATGTTTGGGTCTGCTAAAAAAAAAAAAAAAGAAGAAAAGCAGGTTCCACCATGGAAACATGTGAGGAAGGTCCTGCTATCACACCTCTCTAAATAGATGGGATCCTTCATGGAGAACTTGTTAGAGATCCACAAACCAAACAGGAGTTTGAAAAATACAAGGGGATGCAGCAGGTAACTAAGACTGACATGTCATCAGGAGGTAATCAGTAATTAAAAATAACAATAAATGCTGAGCCAGATCCCTGCCACTACGAGTTAGCCATGCTCATTTCGTTAATCCTAAATATGCAATCCCAGCTCATCCCTTCTAATGAACTGACCAGGCTTTCTCCAATATGCCATTAGCTTAGCTGATGACTCCTGCAGCAGGGAGTACCACAAGTTGGATGTACAGTGGTAGCAAATATACCAGGGCAGCCTGAAGGTCAGAACTCCAGTTAGATCATGCCAGAGCAAACATCTCCTGTGCAGGAGCACTTCTACACGGCCTAGACTATTATGTGAAGACACTCCTTGGTGAAGACAGTTCTGAGAAGGCTATGCAGACAGGAGAAACAGGATGTGCCTTACCTTAATATCCTCCAAAAGATCCTTTCTATGCTGCCTGATTTTCTCTATTTCAGCTTCTTCAGTCTCACTCAAGTCCGATGATCCTGAAAGAACAAAGAGATGCCTGCGAGAACAGTACTGGGGACAACATATGACAGGCAAAGCTTCCCCAGCCTCTCAGAACCTATCCTCTCCTAGGGTCATGCCACAGCAACTCTGATTTCTGTGTTCCAGCATCTATGTTTCCTTGCTGTTGCAGCCACTGCACCTCAGCTTTGCCCTGAAAATGGTTCTTAGTCCAGAGCAAGCAGCACAGACCCATATACCTCTCCTAGCAGCCAGACACTGTGCTGGTAGCCTCTTATCTAACCTTGCAGCATCTCATCCTGTCTACTCAACCAATTTTACTTGCTGTGAGCACAATGAAGAGGTCTTACCAAATGCACTTTTGTGGTTTTTATGTCGGTCACCTTTACGTACAAAACCTTTATCTCAGCAAAGCTGTGACCTAAATACTTCATCTACATCCAAACCTCCCATGAAGAGACACTGGCTTCATGGACTGATTCACTACAGCTAGAGTCAGAAATTGCTTAAGAGAGAGAATCAAGGTTTTTCAAGCCTGAGGGCAGGATCTACAGGGATGAAAGCCTTGCTGAAGAAGGAGCATCTGTGAGAGGCTGTTGTTCTGTGGACTACAGACAATGCAGAAATATGAGCAGGCTTCCTTGTAATGTACAGGAAATCAAACAGATACCAGCGGAGCCAAGGAGACCACAAAATGATTCACAAAAGACCTAGAAGAACGCCGGTGATAGCACTGTTGCTAAATATAACCCAGGTGAAACACAGCCTCTTCAGCAAGGAGAAAGGAGGCTGCAGCCCTAGAGAGGCAAAGCAGATGGTAAGCCCCTGGAAAATAACAGAGGGCTCATACAAGGCTGAGAGCACTGGAGCTCCTGGAAGGTCACTGCCAAACTCACAGTCAGGGTCCTTGCTGCACCTAAACACTGCAAGACAAAGCTTCTCCAGGAAGCCAGGTCAGATCACTGGATGTCCTGCTCCAGTGTTTCATAAGTCAAAATCCCCTGGGCCTCCTTGTCTTCCTGGAAAAAGGGGAAGTGGCACCAGCTGCCTTGGAAATTCTCTTAGTGTGGAGCTCACATGCAGAACAACTGCTATAAATATCAATGGGGAAAAAAGGGGAAGGAACCAGCCAAGACAGACAAAAGGAAAAGGGGACAAGGGCAGTCACCTCAGAGCCCATATGCTTCTTTCCTGTCATGACCACAACAGCTCAGAGAGACCTGCCTTCCCCAATCTTAATCTTTCCCCAATCCTCCCAACTGGTTCAGTTACCATGTGCTAAATCTGTCCCATTACTTTTTTCAGGCTCCAGCCTCTCCCCATCACTCCTCCCACTGCTTTCAAGCACTGCATTCCCTGGGGAGAGGATGCTGAGCCTCTGGGAAGAAAGCACTGGGCAAGGAGCCAGCATGAAGCCAGGGCTGGGAAGGACCCACGTCCCCTCCCGGCTCTGCAAGCAGATGACGATCTGAGAGAAGCCGACTGAAGCTGGTCAAGAGGGGAGGAAAACCTGTGGCACCCAGCAGCTTGCAATGGCCAAATCTGCCTGTGAGGGGAAAATAAAAAAAACCAAACAAGTAAGCAAGCAAACAAAAACAATAACAAAAAAAAAAAAAGCCATGCAGTGGCTTTGCTGCTTGTTAGGTAGGTTGCTGACTTCTCCTTGAATGTCAGCTCTGCGCCTGTGAGCAGTGCCTGGGTCTTGTAACTTACTTTATGTCTTCCACCGTTCTGGCATCTGCAGGAGATGAAGCCAGCCTCTCAGTCTCTCCAGCTTTATCTTCCTCATCCCTATGGGGTCTGGTAATTGTGGAATCACTGGCGTGATTCCTTGACAAATTATCACTAGGACCCTTTGTCCTATATTTCTTTCCACAAAAGCACTGTAGCAGGAGATACCTGAGGAACCTCCCCTTCCCCCACCCCATAAGCAAAGTCTGTGGTGTGGCTGGTTGCCCTGCATCAGTTGTCTTGTGTCTGAAGCAGCGTAAAGCAGCCTAAAGCACCTCAAAGAGACGTGAGGCTCTCAGAGGACACCATCTCACCCACATGACCCTCACTGAGGCTGTAAATAACTCAGTCCCCCTTCCTCCTGAACATCTGAAAACCCCAACTCCCAAGTGATTTACCTGTCCAGTTTCTCAGAATGAGAAAAGTGTGGGAAGGACTGTGTGTGGGGAGGGTTGCGGAGAACAAGCATACGAGTCATGGAGAAGGGGAGGGAATCAAGGAATAAAAAACCAGGAAAGGGTGAAACAGTATGGAAAAACATGGTTGGATCAAACTTTCAGAGCAATTTAGACTGAGCTGCAGAGAGTCTTTGTAAGGTTTTCTAAGTTTCCTAAACAGCTTAAGCCCCTGTGATTGCCTTGTGAAACAATTATGAGGTCAGTGCCTGCAAGTTACTCTGCTTCCCTAACAGAAAGCCTAATGCTCTGCTCAGTACTATTTTGAAGCCATTTGTCAATGTTATTGCACACATTGGGGTCTACAGTTAGGGGGAGTGAACACAAAAGGCATATTTGGGGAACCGTCCACAGAAAGGTACAGAAGGCAGCAGAGGCAGCTGGGCAAACAGCAGATGAGGTAATGAGAGCAGGCTGCTTTGCCTTTCCTTCCTTCTCCATGTTGAGAACGAGCTGAATTGGCAAAAGAGAGACACTCAGAGTGACGCATCGCCTGGCTCACTCCAGACACTTGCAGTGGCAGAGGCAATTCATCCCTGCACTGCTGGACTGAGGAACAGCTTCAGCCTTGTCAAAGTCCTCAGTACCACCAAGTTCCACTTCCCTCTAGGGCTGGGTCAGGACACAGATGAAGCATAGCCCTGGTCAGGGTTCTCTGCACAGGGGGAAATTTCACTCTGATGAAGAACATACCATGAAAACACCCCCAGGTTTCAGGGGGATGCTGACAGCCAAACAAACACCGAAGTCTTCCAGTTCAGGCACACAACTTAAAAAAAACTGGCTAGCATCCTCTCCAAAGAGGACACGAGGTTGCTGCTTGGAATTTATTGTCAGAGAGCAAATGTTGAAAGGGAAGCATATCAGCATCACATCTGTGGGGCTTACACCTGCTCTTGAGGTTGCTTCCCACTCTCAGAACAGACACAGACAGAAAGACCTGCCAGCTCTTCGTGAATTGCTCAGGCCTGTATTTTAAGTGCTATCACTCAAAACAGAACAGAGACTTCAATTCCAGTTGTGGTGACTTACGCCCTCAGTCTCCTCATATGGAGGGCAGGTGGGAGTTACCCAAAAACCTGGGTACTCATGTGGCCAGCAAAGAGTACTGTATTTGCTGGTCTTATTTCCCATTGCAAAGGGCTGTGTAGAGCTGTCCAAATGCCAAGCAAGGCCTTCAATCCCAAGAAAAAAATCTATGAATAGGATGGTAGCTTTTGGAGCACAGCGATCAGTGGGAAGTCACCCAGGAGAGCTGGAAGAATGGACTGCAGAAACAGCAGGGGAAGGTTATGAAGAACGACTGCATCTGTAGTACAGTTACAGACCATCCACGTGCTACTCACCCACAGTGTAGCAGCAGAGGTTCAGCTGTCCCATTTGCAAGGCAATGTAGGGCTGTGAGTGTGGCTGCTAAAGGATTCGGGCACCTCCACCCATGGCAACATACAAGCAAAGCAACCTGATGGGCTCCTTCTGCCTGAGTCAGACTGTCTGGTGGTGAAATTTTACCTGAAATTCCTTTTCTTTTTTTTTAAAATGGCTGCTATGTCCTCTCCAGTGCAGACCACTACCTACCCAGCCAGGTACCAGGCTGGTACCAGGCAGATAACAGGAAGCCTTCCAGCTCCTCAATTCCCTCCAGCTCAGGCTGTCTCCCTCCTGTAGCCACTCCACAGTTCGTTTCCAGCTTGTGTCAGAAGAAATTCAATATGTACCTCACACACGTTTAATCTGCACATTCCAGCTGACATTCCTGCTGGACATTCCTGCTGTACGTATGACAACGTACAGTAATCAGGAGAGTTTCCAGCCTCTGTTTCCTATGGCTCTCACCCCACACATCCTAGCACATGAGAGCGTGGTACAAACCTGCTTTCCTATGTCCCAGACACCCAGCTCAAGGATTGGGCATTCTGGCTCTGGGGCCTCACCAGGGCTCCCCAAGAGACATAGGTCTCAGCTGCATGCAGCTGGGGCAGACCTAACAGAATCATTGCATCTCTACATAGGAGTGACTCCAGGAAAAGGTGTATATGCACCTTTGACCTTCAGGAAAATCATGCCACAGCTGCAAAACTTGAAACACATCCAGGGCTCAAAAGCTCACTGGAAACCTGCATCTGGGGGCAGCCTTGACTGCCACGGTAGAGCAACATCAAACAAGTCCACTTTCCCACCCAGCTGTGAAGTGACAGGTTGGGACTGAGCAAACACATCGGTCGGAACTATCATATCTCTTCAGGCATTGCCTGTCTTCAGGCTCTGCCTCTAGCCAGAGCTGAGCAAACCCACGTTGTCCCTGAGCAGGATCTCATTGTGCTACTGCAGTGTGTGACTTTTAAGACATAATTAACTCAGTAACACATAACTTGAGTGAATGACTGTGTCAGACTATCCATTTTTAGAGCCTCAGTTTCTGTGGAATGCACACCCCAAAATAAGTAGCAAAACATGAGGTACCCTCCTCCTCCTGCCCAGCTTGTCCTGCAGAAGCTGTATTCACAGTTGCTTTCAGGTGGCGAGGGCTGGGTGACCTGAAGAGAACCACCTTCACCAACATGCATAGCCAGATGCTGACAAGAGCTCAGCTCCCACAGGTCCCACCAATTTCCCTGACAAGCAAGGCTGGTATGTGGTTTGAGTATGCCCTTTCCTTGGCTAGCCACCTAGGAGCAAAACAGTGCAGAACAGTTGTTGAAACTGGGCACTGCTTTTTTCCCTTCACACTGTACTCTGTATCCTATATGCAAAAGCCTGTGAGGACAGAGAGTCAGATGCAGCAGGGCCATTGCCAGATGATCCCTTTTCTGCCTGGTCCTTGTTCAGCGTATTCCTGTTTGGCTCTCCCTCTCTGCTGCCTTTGCTCAGACATACACTCAGAGCTTCCTCAGCCGAAGGCTAGAAATGTTCAGTCTGGCTGTATGCCCTTTCCCTGCTGAATCCCAACCACCCTATCCACCACCTACCAAACCAGGAAATAAAACCTGAGATCTCTCTCAGTTCCTCAGATGTGGCTTATGTCCCTCCACCCACATCTGCCTTTTGAGATCATTTCAGCACCAGGCAGGCCCACCTGCAGGTCACTTGGAGCTGGTAGAACCCTGATACAGTCATTTTTCTTTAATGTGTACATAAGCAAGAGAGGCACCAGTACCAAAAGCCTTGGAAGCATGTTGCACTGGGATACCCAGCTGCGTAAGAGGCTCCGCAAAGGCAAACCAGCTCCTGGGTGCTGTAGGGAAACACCACTGAGGAGCTTGCAAGCCATTCCAGAGCTGCGTGAAGAGAAGCTCAAGCTTATAGGTGCTCATCCCAAGTGTCACATATACACTTGGTACCTCTGAGTGAGTTTCCAGCTCAGCTCAGGATCACCAGCAACAGACACTCTCAGCACAAAGGCCATTCAAATCAGTGGGAAAATTCCTCCTGATGTGAAAGGAGTTCACTTACAGGAGAGCAAGTAAAAACAAAACCATGACTAATGCCCAAGGTTGCAAGGAATTAACTGCACCACCAGTGGTCTTCCACCATCTTATTCCTCTAGCCACCAGCTGCAGCATCCACTCTAGCTGCTGGGGTTTCATGGTGTGCTCTGCCCTGTCAAACTAACTGCACAGCCCTCACAGAAAATAAGGCAAAAGATGGTCAAGGCTTACCAGTGGGACAAAAGTCCATCCTGAAGAGCACAGTGTCTTTTCAACAAAAGTGTTGTTCCTCCCGGCCTTCTGCTTGTTCAGATGCTTCACAGAACTGAAACAACTCGGAGCCAGTGACCAAGATCAGAGCAGCATTGGGGGGCGGGTTGCCCTGTGACTCCGCCCTTCCTCTCCTGTCCCTCTGACCACATCTCGTGAGCTTGCATCAGTGAAGGGAACTATATGTGCATTCCGCTACAAGCTAACAGAGGCTCCTTGGCTACTTCTGAAATGTAAATCCACAAATGCATTCCCATCCCAGCAGCTTTTGGGGGAATCTCTGAGCGCACATCTGTGTTTGAGGGGACTGAGATGAGCAGTGAGAGCCTGATAGTACCTCAGGCTTTTGTCTGAGATACTCTGAGGAGAGAGGGAGGGGAAAGGAAATTCTTGATTCAGAAACTCATCTGATTTGGGAAGTTATTTCATTTTAAAGGAAAGATTTTTTCCTGTGTTAATTCTGCAGCAGAAGGTAGGGGGATGAACACTCCGAAACTGGAGGGTGGTTATTGGAGGTGAGAAGAGAGTCTTTCTTCTTTTCCCTCCCCAACTGCCCGCTAAGTGACTTATATTCTAAGTAATCCTTTTTTTTTTTTCCCCCACTAATGAACTCTTTTTCTTGGGAAACCTCCTAAATCCAAGGAGGAAAAAAGTCCTCTCTCAAGGTTTAGCGATATTCCTGCCAATGGGAAAGCTGCTCAGATTTGAAGGAACTTGTGCTGCTCTGTTCATTTGTGAGGCAAAGAGGTACCCTTTTTCCTCTGGGTCCTCCACAGCCCCAAAAGGCTGTACACTTCCCCTTAAGTTAGTTGTGTCTGGTTGCCATGTGATTTATGTGGTCAATCTCTGATGTAGGCAATGTGAGAAAAAAGAAGCGTGCAGGAGAGCACCATGTCATGCTAGAAGAATTGGTGGCCATGAATAAATAAGTCAAGGTAAAATTCAAACCAGGTATGACGCCTAAACAGGACTCTTGCCTCCTCTAGCAGGACTGAAGCCATAGAGCAATGACTCCTCTCCATGCATGAACACTTACCTTTGAAGCACTCCACATCCTTGCCTCCTCCACCTGTTCCCATACTCACAGTGGGCCTGGAGCAGGACAGCAAAACTGGTCCTGACTTCTACTTAACTATCTTTCCATGAGACAGCAAGGTAGAGCTTGCGAGAGCATTTCATGTGTAGATAAATAAGAAATGACTCTCTGACTTGTTATGCAGTCGGAACTAGCATCTGTGTACACTTGCCACCATTTAGAATGGGCTTGTGGGAGGCTGAAGGTCCTTGAGTGACTAGGAAAGGAAGAGCTACTACCTTCCCACATTTCCATTATCTGAGTCTGGTCAGAGATCCTCTGGTGAGAATAAATGGCCCTTTAAAAGGCTCGATGCGAAAGGTAGGATTAGCCTGAACACTCTGGCTAAGGTTCATTGCTCTAGGACCATTCAGCCTCACAGAGAAAGACACAGATTGCCCTTCTTTCCTCTCAGTCGCTTGCATTTGCTGTTACCTGTGGTTATGCTACAGGTTCGGTGCTGTTATTGGAGAGGACAAGTTCTCTAATGAATCTCCAATGAAGAGTGGGAGATATCGCAATCCTGGGATGTCAACAGGTGGCAGAAATCCAGAATGGATCCACACAGTCAGCTCTAGACAGGGTCACAAATAACCTGTGATCTTTAGGAAGAGTCAGTGGTAAACATTCACCATTCACTTTCCATGGTCATGGTCAATATTTTCAAAGAATCTAGGAGGTTATTTGGGAGAGATGAAAGGAAGATGAAGAAAGCAATATTTATTAATGCAAATTGATTTCAAACCATCACACACATGTCTGCCCTGACCTTCATTGCACCCAATGTCCATTCTTAAACTTTATCAGAGTCTTGCCTTTGGGTCACAAATTGCCAAGAGCCCACCACTTGTAAACTCAGTTTCCGTCTTGAGATTCCAGGCCACATCAGAGGAGAATTCACTACCCCACAGTCTGCCCCAGTGTCCCACTTCCTGCACTGGGGCTGGGTCCAGCCTATCACCTCCAGTACTACCATCATTTTTTTCCACCCCAAAAATATTGTTTCAGCAGTATTGCAGCTGACATCAAGCAGACACATCAACCTAAAGCACTTCCTTGAAAGGCCTGACCTTGCCTCCCTCAAGGGTAGGTGACAGACACAGGCAGCTTGATCAGGGCCGTTCCTATATACGTATTTGTGAGCAGGTCAAACCACAAGCACCCTGCAAACATGTTGGATACCTGCAGTACCAGGGGCACTTAGTGAACAATCCAGACCGAATGGAATTGTTATGTTTGTGAGCAGCAGGCCTCAAAGACATCACTGAAGCCGCTTGTGAGACAGTACTGAAGCTGCCTGTAAGAAAGTACTGAAGCCACCTGTGAGAAAATAATGAGGCCGCCTGTGAGAAAGTAATGAAGCTTCCTGTGAGAAAGTAAACGAAGCAACCTTGAGAAGAAGGAAAACAGCTGGCATACGTGACTGGGGGCTGAACGTGAAGCAGGGTGCAGGTGGAGAGAGCCGTGCGCGTGAACAAAGAGACTTAACGAATCATATTTTAGCTAGGAGTGCATGCATGATATAGTTAACCAATTAGTAGAGAGCTTGCATATGATACGGAATTAGAAGGGCTATATTAACCGGGATGTATCAACAATAAATTGGCATTTGCTTGATCATATTGGTCGTCAGCAGTGTCCGTTACTTCCGCGTCAACACAAACACCAAAATGGATGCTTCTGTGCACTGCAGAAATACTCTCAGCTGCTCCAACAGAAAGCAATGCAAAACCTATACCCATGTCTCTAATCCATACTTGCTTCACCTCTTAACTCCCTGATGCATCCATCTTTCCACAGCTTTTCCTGTCTGCCTTTTGGAATCCCTGACTGCTCCGTTTTGGGACCTTACCTACTAATTCAGTTCAATGATGACCTCCACTACTTGCATTCTCCTGGTTCTGGTCGCCTTGCTTTTAATAGTGGTTGGCCTTAATGCGCTTTGAATGCTTTCAATTATTTCAGCCAGAGAAGTCTGAATCGGAAATGCACCGTTAAAAAATTGCATAAATCTATTTAATCTAAAAATGAAACACTTGTGAGATGTGTTTTTCATGAGGGTACACAAGAAGTGAGATGGGATCATGAGACTAAATGAAGCCTAGACCATCTCCCGTTCTTTCCAAAGTGCAGGGTATGTATGTCTCCCTCTCCAGGTCCTTATTCCCACTCATTCACATAGTGCACAAACTAGTTTCATGCCAGGCTTCCCCTGGAGCAAAGCAACCAGTTCCTCTCTTGACAAAACCTAGATCCTGATGTGAGGTCCATTTTCCTGAGCATCGCAGACAGACAATACAGATTTGTAGTGAACTCAGGTGGATACCAATACTATCCCAGCCACCCATCTGGGAAGGTCCTTAAGGTAAGTGATATGTTCTGTGGTCAAGGCAGAAAAATACCATGAAAGGGCTACAACACAACCCTCTCATTATTTCAAGAGAAAAAAAGGCAGGGAGAAACCAAAGGAAAAAGCAAAGATAGACAGAATGAGGGAGAACAAGGGAGAATGAGAGGAAGGAAGGAAGGAAGGTAGCTAGGAAGGAAGGAAGGAAGGAGGGAGGGAAAAAAGGAGAAGAAAAAAGGAGAGGAAAAGAGGAGAGGAAGAAAGCAGGGAAGCTTGCAAACACAAAAGCAAGCAAGAAAAAGCAAGCAAGCAAGCAAGAAAGAACACATAAAAATTAATTATGCCCCAAGGCCATAGAAATATCAAATGGATCCTAGGGGAGATGAGATTTAAACGCTATACAGTGTGATCAGAGCTAGCCTATAGCCAGTGGCTTGGAGCACATGGATTCTCCCACTGGTGTTGTTACAAGGCCAGCATAGATACGTCCTAGGTCAAATACAGACTAAGCAAGGAGAACTTGGCATGCACCAAAATCAACTCATCCCACATTCAGGGAACTGGCTCTTATATTGGGCACGGGTTCTGGCATCTTCCGCCTTCTAGAGAAACCTGTGGGTTGTACGTTAAAAAACCCCACTATGATGACTGCAGCAAGATCTGGGAAAAGAGCAACCCAGATTAGATCGAGGGCATGTCTCACTGAGGAATGCACTCCTTGGAAAAGCAAGAGGCTGGAAGAAGAACATTTTCCAGGTGATGGAGAGTATTTCAACATGGCAAAGACTAAAGATGGGAATGGCGACTCCTTGCTCTAAGACATACCTGACTCAGAGGTGCAAACAAAGTTCTCTTAGCTGTCAAGAAGAGGTGTCAGTGAGGGAACAAGAGGACTGGGTGGGAGGGAGTGTTGAGGGGCCTACATAATGTCAGTGAAGGGGGCTAGAACAGGTCTTGGGTTGGACTGGGGATCTGGCTCTTTTTATCCCCTCCTATCACTCCCCTTCACATTGACCATCCCACAGGTAAAGCAGTACTTCTCCTGTGCCTCCAGAGGTGTTGGGAACTGGGACAGGAAGAAGCAAATTCCTGGAAATCAGTGCTTCTATTACAGGGCTGGGGTTAGATCCAGTAATTGCTACTGCCACCGCACATCCATACCAGCTGTGGTTAGCTCAGGCTGGAGCTGTGCAGGCAAGAGATGGGAATGTGTGTAATGGTGGCTGGACCAGCAGTCCTCATTGCATCAAGCATGGGCAGATTAGGCAGACTGCTGCAGATCAGTACTCCAGGCTGCTTCCTATGCTTCCTGCGCCACAAACCCTTTTTCTCC
Organism: Chlamydotis macqueenii; assembly: GCF_036417535.1. Lineage (NCBI taxonomy): Eukaryota > Metazoa > Chordata > Aves > Otidiformes > Otididae > Chlamydotis > Chlamydotis macqueenii. The sequence continues at coordinate 57,313,959 of NC_141556.1, forward strand.
CAGGATGTTCCCTGACTGTACACAGAGTTGGAAATATCTGTTGTTCTGGTGGTTCACAAAGAGAAGTATCAAAATGAGAGGGTGGGTGCACTTTTCTACTATTTGATACAGGCTTAAAATAATTGTGTAAATATAAAGGAAGTATAAATATTTCCTACTACTTTCAAGGGGATAAAAGCAGTGACAAAAGCCAATGCCAAATATTTCTCTGTCCTGAACGTGTCAGCTGTATTCCCGCAAGAACCCACAGAGAGACAATTGTACAAATTCAACAGCCCCTTCAGGAGGTTTCAGCTGTCATTCAGGTTGGGTTTAGGGATTGCAGATGTCAGAAAGGAGTGCAACACTTCTTACATGATATTGTGGGGATTATGAGCTGCACAGACAGTATATATTGCTGCACGGTAAAACAGCACTAAAGCAAAGACAATAACAGGATTTTTCATTTAACAATTGGAATAAAATACTCCTTGTCCAGTGTAAGGAGCAACACAGACTGCGACAGCCAGAGCAGTAGCTTAGGATGCAAACGTGCAGGCAGTAAGTAAAGCTACTAGTGCAGAGTACCTGGAACAGCCTATTCTCAACTGCTTTTACTGATTCAAGGAAATTAAGTCTATTTTAAAGGTAAAAATATGGTGATTATAAAAGGCCACAGGGGAAAAAAACCCTAACCTCTCTTATAAAGATTATAAGAGGGTCACTTACAAGTCTGATAAACTTGAATGAAGAGCCAGAGGGATTTTTTTTATTGGACTCAGAAGTGCAGCAAGATTGAAGCTTTATGCCTTTGAAAAAAAAATTATAGAAGTCAAGCAAAAGATTTTATTTTGGTAGCTCCTGAAATATTAGTCTTGTAAAACAGAGTAGATATAGATTTCCTTAGTACTCTAAACAGCTCTCTTCACATCCCTGGTGCAGCCTTCCTAGAAGATATCGTAGCTTACCATGTAAAGTCATGTATTAGATCTGGTTTTACAAAACAGAGTATATTTAACATCTGGTAACACATGAAGACTGCTAGCAGGCAGGGGAGTCAAGTCAAGCAGTTGACACTCAAGTTAGAATTTACATATGTAATCTCTAGTCTCTGTTACCCCCGCTCTACCACAGGCAGGTGAAAAATGTTGTTGAACCATTCAAGCACCTCGTGGGAAAGGATGCAGAATCAGATATTGATCTGTATTTATGACCATTAGGTAACAGAGCGGTATCAGTGAGATGGGAGTTGTCACTGGCTGAGAACAAAGTGTCAGTAAGAATGGAAACCAATATCAGAATCACTGAGGGCTTGCAGACATACAGAGAAGCAGATAAGGCTAAGCCGTAAAAAAACCAGTACAATTTAGAGTCTGGGAACCATTTCTCAGCTGAGGGAAGTGCAAGTATGAATTGGCCATCACAAGGAACTTGATGCCCAAAGGTCTGTGCCATGGTCTTCTGCTTACCCGTGCATGTAGTGGAGAAGAGGCGGAGGTAGTGAGCCTCCTTCAGTGCTTCGGACTGGAGGATGGCAGTGGGCCTGCTATTTTGCCCCAAAATGCAAAGCCTGAGAGCAGTCACAGTCTGAAGATAGAGGGGCCTCTTGGTATGGCCATTTTAGAAAACAGATCCTGTGTGAAACAACTCCACAATCTCTCTAACAAGGATCCGAGCTCCAAATCCAGGGCAGGCTTTTCAAACGCGCCTGGCAGGCCATGTGAAACCACAGCAGGGAGGGGAGAGGGGGGGCAGCCACAGGGAGGGGTGGGAGTTCTGGAGAGGAGAAGTAGCAAAGCAAGAACTAAAAGCAGGAGGCAGATGGTATGAAGCTGTGTGAATGAGGAAGTGGGAAGGTGCAAAAGGGGAGTATAGCAAGCAGGGACAGTTTGCTGCCCAGCCATGCTGAAACAAATGACTCTCTTCCCTGATGGAGGCCCACCACACACAGAAAAGGTCTCAAGGCCACTCAAGATTGCCTGAGAAACAGCTTGCATAAAATAAATCCTATCAGAGCCCAGGGTAAGGAGAACACTTGCTGTGACAGTGCCCTGTGTGTGCAAAGAAATGAGCCTCATGTTCCCCCCAGGAAAGGATTCCCCCTGTTACTCCGTCTGTGCTGAAGGACAAGCCTCCTGCTCAGCTCCTGCCCCCCTGCCCAGGGCTGTGAAGTGCAAATGTGATTTCTGAAAGGGCCCCCTCACCCTTTTCCCATCCTCCCTGAGGGAGCAGAACCCCACAGAAAGAGGGGGAGAGGTGGAGTCATCCAAATTCCTCGCTGCTTTGGGTCCTTGTAGGTGGAAAAACAGTATCACACATTTCCTCCCTTGTCTGCTGTCCTACATGGGTGCCATGAAAAGCCAGCACAGATGGGTCACTTGGAGGTGAACGAGCCCAGGGCCCTGGAAGTCTCTCAGAGCAAAACTATCTCACTGAGCAATTCTTTCCCTTTAGCATCTTCCTCAAACTCAGCAAAAGGAACAAGAAACCCCAGATGGGTGCCTGCCTTCCCTCGAACCTGCTGCACATATAGAAGGAAATTCATGTCAAGAGCACCTCTTGGTGGTGTGAGAGGACATCAAAGCAGTGGCAGATCTGTATGAGCTCAGCTCAGGTCTATGGGCCTACTTCCTGCAGTTTCCTTCCCTTTCCTGCAGCATGCACAACTGAGAGGTTTTAATGTAGCAGCTGCCAGTTGTTCTGAGAGTGATTACAATATGTGTTCTTAGAATGTAACATCCCATTTTTAATAACGTAGCTATGATGGAAAGAAAACTCCTAAAAGCCTTTATGTAGGAGGCTATCTTCCTGCTACAGAGGCACTGGCGGAAGAGGGATGTTTATGGAGTTGCAGCACAGACCACTGGCTTGGACAAGAACTGACTATCCATAGCAGTAGCAGGCAATTATCTTCCAAAAGTAATTTGCCCAGAAGGGGGATGGAGATATACCTTCTTGCCAGGACTTCCACAGCTCATTATGGGGCCTACGGAACTACAGTGCCTTTGATATGGGGCATGCAATCTCAACAACAGTCCCTCCTCCCTGACTGATTTTAACTCATCTTCTTCTTCCCCTCTCCCTTCCCCCCTGCCAGTCCCACAAGCCCATATGCCAGACTACAAGGAAAAAAACACACTGTGGCATTCAGCAGGTCTGTGGTCCTTATTCATCCCTGCCACCAGGTCCTACTGTTCCACTGGCTGGTTTTCCATCCAGTTTCTCTTAGCCTGAACCCCATCCCTAGCCCCAGTATCTTCACATGAGTGTTACTTTGTCCTAGGTAAGAATCAATGTATTCTCCAGCTCTCCTCAGCTCTTTTCTCCTCAGTCCCCATCGGTCCCACCCTGGGTGTTCACTCTCTGTTCTTCCCACCCTGCTTCTCCCTAGGTGCATAAGGGTTATTGGAAACCTTCAGAGAAAAGATCTGGTGAAAATGGAAATGTTCCTTTGGAGAAGCTGTTTCCAAATGCAGTTTCAGCAATTCCCAGAAAGGGATTAGTTTCCTGCTTGCCTGTCCCAGGCTGCCTGCCCAGCCTGGAGCTCCCTGAATCGCTAAGGTCTCCACCAGTGCTAGCTCCCTGAGCCCTCCCTTGTCACCCAGATGTCTCCCACAGAGAGCTCCCAATGTGTCCAATTGCTCAGAGAGCTATAATGGTTTTTCTCCATCCACCCATAGTATTCTTTAGAGACAGATATACATTCCTTCTTTTCTGAGTGAGTCCCTATCTCCTGGCCCACTATATTCTGTGCCTGTCTGCCCTTTCAAGCTCCTGCTGCTGCTCTCCTTGTAACAGCCTTTGTCAATCTCCCTTCTGTCCTTCTCTGACCTGTATTCCTATGGCCTGTTCCTGCTCTCACTTGCAGAGGAGGCAGTGGATTTCCTCCCTTCCCTACCACCCACAGAGGGAACACCTAGTACAGCTGGTCGCTTTGTGCTTCTGAAACAGCCGCAAGCCTTGGAAATGTTCCACAATTGAAGGTTTCTGGGTTGTGGCCAGCGCTGAACTCTTTTCCTGAGCAGGTCAGTTGCAATAGCCTCCTGTGGCTTCAGGAGTGCAAAAGTCACAAACCTTTGGAGAAACACTTTTCTTCCTTCAGGAACATCCCTGCGGAAAACCCACTGTTTCTTGGTCTAACTGGCCTCCAGACAAAGCCTGGAAATTCTAATTAATTCTGTATCACCACATCCCTTCTTCTATAAAACACATCTCCTACTCATCTACTCATCAGTTCAGGCTGGAGCACACAGATGTGCACACATTTGCACTTTCCCAGGCTTAGTGTTGCATGGGAGGAGATGTAAGGAAGAGAAGGCAGACTTATTTCAAGAAAGGAAAGGATGGAGCAGAGCCTCCTAGGATCTTTCTGCTCCTTGTTTCTCTTTTGTTAAGGTGATTGCTTCCTTCTCCTTGCTGCTTCACTCTAAAACTCTTTTATCTTTTGAGGACAAGATGGAAGAGGTCTGGCAGCAGCTCTCACTGGCTTCTTTTGCATAGAAGTAGGGGAGAGAGTGTATAGGGAGAAGCTGGTTTGCAGGGGCTTCTCTCATCCACCAGCCTTGGCTCTCAGAGTACTGGCAGTGGAGAGAACACAGTACATGGCATCCCTTGATGCACTGGCTCCACTTCATGGTGAACACACAGATTCCCACAACATTCCTTTGTACTAGTAATAGGAGCAGATGGGGAACTGCAGCAGGACCATATCACCCCAGGAGAGGAGGGACAGAGCAGCCATGCCAGTGGCTGCTGCTTCCTAGAGGCTGCTTAACTTCCTTGTTCAGCCTTCACATCATTCCATGTGACATTTTGTCATTGATGCTCAGGGACACTGGGAAGACCTGAAAAACCTTAATTGCCCCTCGTTGCCCCCCTAATTCCACTTCAGATACCCTTGCCTGTTTACACGACCTCCAAAATTTGGATTATAAAGAAGGGAGGGGGAAACTCACCACTTCACTTTCTCACCCCTATTCTAACCCCTTGTTCAGCTCCCTGTGAAATCAGTTTGGTGCCCCCAGCCGTTTACTGGGATGGGGTGGGAAGGGAGTGGGTGAGACATGCAGGGAGAAAAAAAAAAAATTACAACAGTCATCATCCCAACCATGAAGTCATGCACGCCCCGCCTTGCGCTAACGGCCTCGGCCACAGAGCTGCTACTGTGGTGGGAGGGGAGGAGCTGGAGGGTGATCATCGAGTGAAGTTCCCTCTTCCACTTCCTCCCTCCCCGCAACCTGCTGCTCACTGCAGCACAAGGGCTGATACCCAAATTTGCCCATCTCTCCCCGGTGTTTGCCTTGGCCTGACTTTCCTTTGCCCCAGGTGCTGTCCTCCACCACGGGTCCAGAGACATGCAAGCCATCAAGTGTGTCGTGGTGGGAGATGGGTAGGTACCCCACTGGTTTGCTCTGGATGCGGGGAGGGAGGGGTGGTGACAAGGGGCAAGAAAGAAGGTGGCTGCTTGGTGAGATATCCCCTAGCTTTGCTTCTGCAGGCTGCGTTCCCTCTCTCACTCACTCTTCCCTCCCCAGGGCAGGGGAGCTTCCTCTGGGGAGGGTGTGGAAGAGGGCATTTTGAAGGACATCTGCAAAAGGGGCACGGAAAGTGGAGTAGGTCTGTCCCATGCGGAGGATGTGGTGGTGTTGCTGCCAGATTCCACCTGTAGGCGGGAATCAGATTTAAAATCCAAAAGGTGGAAGCACTCTCCTGCAGATGAATGGCTCCTTGAAAGCCAACTGCTCACTAGGGCTGACTGAGAGAGGGCACGGCACTATGGTCCTGATGAGATGTCCTCCTGTATCTCTGTGTTCAGCTTTTCTTGGCACATTATCTCTGTATCGGGGTGTGGGGGATACTGTTGGGCAAGGGGTTTCTGTGGGCACAAGGAGGAGCAGCTCTTTCCACTGAGATAGGCACAAGTATATGCCACTTTGAGAGTGGGAGGTAACACAACCTTGCCTTCACAGCTTGATGGCTTCACTGCCCATGTCCCATGATCCCTGGAAATGGCCTGATCTAAGCCATCAAGAGTGAAGCAGTCAGTACTGCTGGGGGTGGGAGAGCTGAAGTGGACAGGGCATCTTCTTGCCCTGTGGGATGAGTAGAAGTAGGGAAGGGAGGGGACGAGACCCCACATTTGGCATGGAGTAGGTTAATTCCTTTCCCAGCTAGGAGCTGGCCAGACTGTTATCTGGGGCAGCTATCAGGTAGCAGATGAAGAGACATTTGCAGCAGCCCTCCTCCCCACAGTCACTTCCTCCTTCAAAACTCACCCGGGGAAGAAGACATTTGCAAACATAACAGGATGTGTTAGACATATTCTCAGCGGCTGGGGCAAGAGGACAGGAAGAAGGGACAAGGAAGGACAGAGCCCCAAATAAACACCATTACCTCTAAGAAAAGTCCCCTGAAGACTGCAAGCTAGAGCTGGATGAACAACTCAACTGGGCATTTATCTGTTGCCCTGTTAACCTCACAATTTCCCCCTCACATATTGCACCAACTTTGTAACCATCCCTCATATCGTGGCTAACCCCACAACACATCCTGTTCTCAACCCCCGTGACTGCAACTCCTCTTAAATGTCCTCTGTTTCATCATTTTGATTCTCTGTACACTTTACCTCCCCTTTCACCATCTCACAACACAACAGTAATCCTGTCATCCTGCCATCGCTCTGAGCTCTCAGATCACGCCCCTTCACATCCTTTCCAGCCATGTCACCCTCTCTCTGCTCAACCTTACCGACCACAGGACCTTCTGCTGTCGCTTTGCTGAGTCCCTCATGTTCCCCAATAGCTGTTTTGGCCTGATAGCCCTCTCCATCATGCATCATCAGCCTCTTAACACTCTGAGTTCAGTTCCAGGAACCTCCAGGTATGACTAACCTCATCTCATCTTTCAATAGCTTTGTCATAACCTTCATTCCTTCACTGACCCTTTGTGGTCCTCTCTATTCAATCACACTAATTCAGAACTATCTCACCTTTCCATGACTGACCATTCCCTAGCCTCATAGATCTCCTAAGCCATTCTCTGTAGAGCTACAGGAAGCCACCATGGCCTTCCCTCGACATCTCTATGATAAGGGGGAAGCAAGGGAACTGGGTGCTCCTGTCAAGGGCACCTGAAAAGGCAGGGTTGCAGCTCTGCAACAGCAGACTTTGCAGATACAGTTGAGATGGGCAGAGTGTCCCCAATAGTGGGACTCCAGCCTTTCCCCCATGTCCTGGTTCTGGCTAAGATAGAGTTAATATTCACCTGAGCTGGGTGGAGAACTGGAGCTGGTGGCCCCTATGGCTGGGGCACCCAGCTGGGATAGTTAACTAATTAGCTAACAGCTGGGGTTAATTTACCCAAATTAGCCAAAGGGCTATTCCATCCCATCTGACATCATGCTCAGTATATAAGTGAGGAGGGTGGTGAGGGGAACCTCCTGCTACTTGGAAGAAACTAGGTGTGGAGATTTGTTTTAAGCCGTTATACTGTATTTGTATTCCATCACTGTTTTGTTTTTTTCTGTTATTGCTGTTAAATTTATTTTTTGTTCCATCTCAACCCATGTGTTCTTGCTGGGGTTTTTTTGTTTACCAATTCTCCCTTCTGTCCCACTGGAGTGGCGGGGAGTGGGAGAGAGGCTGCGTAGTCTGGTCCCCATCAGGGCTGAACTACGACACCCCAGGAAAACTGTCTCCCTCATCCTGTGGCTATGCTCGTAAGCTGAGGAGGCAGGTTACTCTCACCACCTTCAATTCACACATGCTGTAACTGAAGCATGGCCAGGCTTTCCCAGGCCACGCTGACCTGAGAAATAGCAGCCCAGCAGAAGGATTCTCCCTTCCACACCTATCTTGGGTGCTTTATCTTCTGCTGCTGCTTTTCTCATCTTATTTCCCTCATCACAGCCTTCCCCTTGCCCATGACACAGTCTCTTCCCCTTGATAGCCTGACTGCCCCCTTTCCCACCTTCCTCACACCAATGCTCTCACCCAGTCTGGGCTGTGCTGCTACCCTGGCTGATTTGTGCTCCACCCTGCTGCAGTATGGGTGTGGGGGAGGCCGAGGAGGGAGCACCGGCTTCTAGCTCAGAAACACCACCAGCAGCCTCCATCAGCCACAGGGAGAGGCACCTTGCTGGCTGCTTACAGCTCTCTCTGTGGGTGATGCTGCAGCTTACTGCAGACAGGCAACACTGGAAGGTGGTGTGGCTAAATCAAGAAGAGGTGCTATCAGCCCCTGACCACAGAGCCTGCAAGAATGCTTATGTTCAGGGGCTGCAGCCAGCTGGGCAGCTTTGTCACAGCGCTGCCACACCGAATCAATACACCTACCCTGGCTGTGAGCGCACAGCACTGTGCACGCACTGGAAAATGGGCTCTCACCTCCATCTCAGAGTGGATGCGTTTTAGGTGAGTGATCTCTGTACTAGACCATAAAAACAAGCCTTCGTGCTTGAAAGCAAAAACATTTCTGGTTGGCATCCTGTCTTTCTTCCTGCCAGTTGTTTAATCTATGCTTATGTGCTGTCTGGTCCTGTGAACATGTTTCTGCTTCCAGGGGTCTCCTCAGAGGACTAGCTTTGAGGTGTGGAAGGACTGCCCCATCCTCATCTCACCCTAGCAAGACTGCCTGTACTGCTATAACTTCCTGATATTTTTTTCTTTCTCTTCCAGAGCTGTGGGGAAAACCTGTCTCCTTATCAGCTACACCACCAATGCCTTCCCAGGAGAATACATCCCCACTGTGTGAGTGATCCATAAACAGACCCTGGGGTGGGTGGGAGGCATGGAAAGCAGGATGCAAAGTGGTGCAGAAACCCCTTGTTGTGCACTCTGAAGGCAGGGTCGCAATCTCCATGCCAGGAGACTACACACTCCCTGAGGTGGGAAGAGGAGCTAGGCACAGTGTTTCAGACTGCCTGGTCAGGTTCAGATTCCTTGGGAAGGACAGGTACAGGAAAACCTCAGAGCCTTATCTTTTCCTCCAGACCAATTTCCAACAGATTTGCAAAAAATAGTTGTGGCAGCAGGAACTCATCTCTTCCCAGAAGCTGGTTTGTGGAAAGGCACCATCCCTTCCTGGCATATAGCGGTGAAATGGCGATGCATTTTGTGTATCACACACCATTTCTCCTCCTCTTTGAGGCTCATATCCAGAGATGTGAAAGGGAGGCCATTTCATGTTCCTGGACTGCATGGCTTATCTTACAACGGCAGCATATGCCGTGAGCACGTTTACAAGATGTTTGCATTAGTCTCTGGTTTCCCTCACCTTAGCCTGAAAAAAAAAATACCAAAGGAACAGGAAAGGAAATTTTCTAGGACAAGGGGAGGAACATCTCTATTGATTTAATATTCTTTTTTTTTCCTTTAAGTTTTTGCTCCCAAGCATGCAATCCTGACAGTTGTTCCCAAATATTTCATGCTGGGTTGTCAAAGAGTGAGAGGACACCCCTTGGCATATTGGCCTTAGTTTCAGCAGGGGTGTTGAGGAGTGTGGGGCTCTGGGCGGGCTACAGAGACATAGGTTCTTCTTCTTCTCTTTTAAGAAGAAAGCTGGGGTTTAGAGCACAGGGCTTGGCTAGAGCAGACGCAGTTGTGGGAAGGATACTGTGGAAAGAAGTGGGAAACCGAAGGAGTTATGGATCTGCACACGAGGTGACAAAGGTGGAGATGCAGCCATGCACCTCTCTAGGACAGCTGGGTGATGGGGAAGAGCTTGATCCTGAGTGGGAAGTCCATAAGGTAGAGGTTCACAGGAAACCAGCATCATCCATGTGAGCTGAGAAGAGGAATCACTGCCCTTTGCTCTGGGGTGCACTTAGTGAACCCCACTTACACTACTGGAAGGGCTCCCTCTTCTCCTGTTTGAGCCATGGCCTATGTCTCTGCATTTCAGGTTCGATAACTATTCTGCCAACGTAATGGTTGACAGCAAGCCTGTAAACCTGGGGCTGTGGGATACTGCTGGACAAGAGGACTATGACAGGCTGAGGCCGCTCTCTTACCCGCAGACGGTGGGTCACTGTTCCTCCCTCAGATACCCCTCCTTTCCCCTTGCAAAATCAACATTTTCCCTAACACAGTGATAGGACTGTTCCAATCTCTCTCTTTACTTTTCTGGGAATACCTCTGTTGATATACAAGTGCCTCGAAACCCTAAAGATAAAAAAACATATTTTGGAGCTTTATCTAAACTTTATTACTGAGATAACTTAACAAGAAAATTGAAATCTTCAAAGACAATTATGAGCCCAGCTGACACTGATTTCAGTGTGGGACAGATGCTTTACACAGCCCTGGTAAAAAAAACCAAAACTCTTGTGAAGCTGAAGTGGGCCAGGGAATTTAGGAGCTGAAGCAGCAACTTCTCGCGTTTCTGTGAATCTCACTATTCTGACTTCTGCCTTGAAGAGAGATCTGATGTGTGAACATGTGTATTTGATTTGCTGATGTCGCAATTAAGCCCAAGCCTCTAGCAGAACAAATGGATGCCTCTCCTCAGATACTGTGTTTACCAATTTTTCACCACATTGAAAAAGTGATCTCAGGTTTTCAAGATCACCTTCCCTGGAAGATGCTGTTCCAAGCAGCCTCTTGGCAAGCTCAGAAAGACCCTGCTGCCTCAGGCGTTGGTCTAAAGGTTGCCATTGCAGCCAAAAAGGCTAGGAATTGAGGGCACTACATGTTTCGGCCAGGTTCAGACATTTAAAAGTCAAACACATGGTGTAAGCTGCTTGCCTAGGCTCCTTCTGCAGTCTGTGCGAGCAGATGCATTTCTCAACAACAGGCTTGGACTCACCCTGGGACACATCCCAGGGATAGGTAGGGGAACTGTCCTCCAAGGTACTTGAGTGCACTCCAAGGTACTTGCCTCTGACAGTTGTAGAAGGATGGAAATTGATAGGTTGGATCTGACACCCTTGTTTTAGCTAGGTGAAGTTGGACAAAAGAAATATAACCCTGAAGGGCTGGTTTGGATTTTTTTTGTTTTGTTTTGTTTTTAATGGAAGTCTAACTTCTGCCATGCCCAGGAGAATTGCTTACATGGATAACCAAGACTCTGCTTCATTTGCCTCCTGCTTGTGCCCTTCCTATGCTGAGCCCAGCTCTGTCTCAACAGCAGGCTAAGTTACTCTGGCCTGAAAGCTCTCTAGTGTTCTGTGAGAAATGAGCAGGATACTGTCAGGCCGTTTCCCATGAGGATGAGTGTGCCTACCGCAAAAACCCCATCCTCATAGTTAAACATTTGGCTCTGCTGATAATGGTGGCTATGGTTACCATGAGTCAGGGGAGTAAATATCCTTCTCTCCTCTAGAGGCAATTAGCAGCAGTCCGGACTGTGTTACGCTGTGAGAGACAGCTTTCCCTAGCATGACCCTCTGCTGCAGAGGGAGGATGCTGCCCACTCAGCTCTTCTCTCCCCTCCCTGCCTCCTGTCATGCAATCCCACGCTCTCATTCTAACTGTGCACCATGGTTGTGTACCTACAGGACGTCTTCCTGATCTGCTTCTCCCTTGTCAGCCCAGCATCTTATGAAAATGTCCGTGCTAAGGTGAGACAGAAGTATCCTGGTCCATCAGGGGCTGAGGAGGGTGAGATTGGTGGTGGTGGTCTTGCAAAGAGAGTGACTGTGGGTGGAGACTGTTAATAGGATGTGTAGATTCAGAGAGGTAATATCTTTTTTGTGTCATTCAGAAGGAACTAAAATACCAGCCTCCTTCAAATGTCTTTTTTTGATCATCTCAAGGAAGGCAGCCAACCCTATTAAAGGGCTAATATTCATCTTGCTGGGCTATTCAGCTGTGAGACCACAGGCTTATGTTCTGATGGTATCTTTCAGCCAAGACTGTCCCAGCCACACAGGACCAGTCCATAGGGTACAAGAAGCAGGTACTCAGAGCCTTTGTATGGGAAGTGAGCGAAGAAGGGAGAGATGGATGGAGAGGAGAAAAGAACAGCATAGTATTTCCTTCCTACCACTTTCAGGTTCCTCCCTGAGTTTCAGGGAGCCATGAAGGGTGGAGAGCAGCTTGTGCTTTTGCTTAACAGAATTTGAGCTCCATGTCAGGGAATTTGCCTGTGGACCCAGCAAGAGGGGTTTGTCTAAGCCAGGCTATAGTGCCCAGCACTAGATGGAAGGGCTGTGAGGAAGGAACATTTGTTCAGGGATGGGTCTTTGTTTCCCTTGTGCATGCGCATACACATGACTTCTCAAATCTTTGCCGTTTTGCTCCCTTGCTAGTGGTTCCCTGAGGTGCGGCACCACTGCCCTAGCACTCCCATCATCCTTGTGGGCACAAAGCTGGATCTTCGTGATGACAAGGATACCATTGAGAAGCTGAAGGAGAAGAAGCTATCCCCCATTACATATCCTCAGGGCCTTGCTCTGGCCAAGGAAATTGGTATGTGCTTGGGGCAACATCTTGGACCTACTGAAAGGAGAGAGGAAGAATATAAGGGCTTTCCCTCAACCTAATGAGGCTTCCTTAGAGATATCTCACAGTGGTATCTTCAACGGACATATCAAGGGTCATGGGACAAAACTCATTTCAGGAGGCTCAGGAAGGAGTTCTCTGGCCACTATCCTACACACAGAAATATACATTTGCACATTCCCCTCCCCTTTTACTCTGCTGTTTCTGTCTGGGCCAGTATTTTTCTGTGAAAGCTGCAGCTGCTTTGTGGGCAGAGGCCTCTCCTCCACATACAGAAAAAGGCGGAAGAGTGAGTTTTCTAATGTCTCTCAGGAAGAGCTGCAACTGCAGCTTCCTGTCCCTGCCTCCGATTACCAGAGTTTATACATGCAACCCCAGCTATGTGTGCCTTACCCCACCACTCATCTCAGGGGCATCAGCTCCCTCCTGGATTTTGGGACAAGCACAAATGCCTGTTCCAGGTAACCTCTCTTCTCAGATGCAGCACACAGAGGCAGCAGAGAGGGTGGGAAATGCATCTTGAGGGAGAAGCTTTCAACCACGAGTTCCGAGGAGAGCGAGTCTGACCAAGATAACATAGCCAGCCTCACATGATGGCTCTGACCTGCCTAGAAGGGTGGAGAATAGGCAAACCTTGGTCTTGTACAGCTGGAAAGCTTTGCCCTGAAGTTAAGAGTACCTGAGTGAGTGAAGTCTGTCCTGACAATGCTTAATGGCTTTGATCACCTGAGCTGTATTTATTCAATTCAGGCAAGATCCAGGTGCCTTGCTCTTCAGCACAAGGTCTCTGAGAATTTGAGGGTACAGAGTCCTAAAAGGGAGGTGCCACGTGATTTGAGATGCCACTGGAGTTCCTTGATGCTTGAAGCCTGAAGGGACTTGAGACCTCATCTCAAAACGAGATTCAGGGAGTGTTTAGGTGGTGTGTATGTGCCTCAGGACACTGTAAAATGGGCACTGAGGGAGGAAGGTATTGTGGCTGTGAGGTGATGGGAGCCAGAAACATATTGGTGATATAGGCACATGCATCTCTTCCTGCTTGACGTAATCTGTGGTGTTCCTCCTGCATGTTTCTCTTCTGAGAACCCTTCCAGTATACTCCTGGGTACCCCCACTGCCTACCCCAGTTCCCTTCCTCCCCGTTACAGCACCTGCTTTCCTCCCGACAGACTCTGTGAAATACCTCGAATGCTCAGCTTTGACGCAGCGTGGCCTCAAGACGGTGTTTGACGAGGCCATCCGAGCAGTCCTCTGTCCGCAGCCCACCCGGACAAAGAAACGAGTATGCAGCCTCCTCTAAGCGAGTAAGTCTCAAAGGATCCCTGGGTGTGACACCAGTGGCCCTTTACTGCTCCTGAAAGGTCAGAGCCGCTGGGTTCCTATGACCTGCTGTGCCTGGTGGGATGGGTCACCCTCCAAAAGAGAAGGGGAGACGCAGTCCTGCTTGGGGACAGGATATGGTATGACAGAGGACATGGACCCCTGAACCACTTCCCTCTCCTTGCTGCCTGCCTATTGGCAGTTTTACTCCCATCTCCTGGTGCAGGGCAGCCCAGAATTTTCCACCTCTGCCCTCACAGAGGACAACTGGCACCTTCTGTCATAGAGGGAACTGCATCCAGGCTGCCCTGGGGATGACCTGCTGTGAGAGCTTTAAAGCCACAGCCTTCACATACAGAAGAAAAAAAAAAAAAAAGGCTGTTCCTTATTCATGGTGGTTGCCCAATGGCCCTTCCTCTTACCAGGTCCTGCTCACCTCAAGGGGGTTTTTGCATTGCTGTTCATTGGCAGGCAGCAGCTTCTCCCCCAGGACTCCTTTACTCCTCGTATTGTCCCCACCCTACCTGCCCTTCCCCTTCAACTCAAGGCAGCAGAGGGAGGAGAGAAGCTTCAGGAGGAGAGGCAAAGCTGGCCGGAGCCTGAGGAGAGAGAAGAGTGAGAGCTTTCTAGCTGGGACCCTGTCCCTTCATTCTTCCAACACCACCAGGGCAGAGGGAGGCAGAGCAGGAAAATAGCCAAGCTGGTTTCACAATGTCTGTTGTGTTTTTGGCTACAGATCCCGGCCCCGTCCTGATCCCAGGCTCTGCCCAGCACGCGGGAGAACGATGCTTCCAGCACCCCAGAGCTCAGTACCTTGTGGCGGTCACTGCGCTTTTTACTTCTGCTGGCTTGAAAGACTGTTGTGGGTCTGTAGCACTGGTTTGTCTGTTTGCACAACTTCCCCACACTCGCCCCACCCAGCTGCCCCTTACCTTCCTCACTGACCCCTGAGGTCACAACGTAGTGAATAAGACCCGATAAATAGACCTTACCTTCTTACCATGTCTGTGCTGTGTTGCATCTCAGAGGGGGGACACTGCCCCAAAGCAGTGAGCAAGGGTACAGCTTGCGGGGAGGCATCTGCCAGCTGTGCCCCTCCTTTGGCAGTGACAACCCAGGCAGCAATACACTGAGCTTGGTACTGGGGAGCACCAGCCACTATAGGATGAAGAGACAAGTCCTGATTCCTGCACTGAGTTGCTAAGTTCTCAGCTAAGCCTTCTGCACTCCTCAGTAAAGTGCAAATATTGTGTGCCAGCCAAAGGCAGCGAGGTGATTATACCTCGGCTTTTGCCCTTCCTCTTCTCAGCCTCCATGTGTTCAAAGGAAAAGTTGTCTCCCCTCCGAGACACACAGAGGATGAGATGCAGGCTTTGGGAGGGGGCACCTGGGCCCAGACTCCTCTCCATGGGGACTGCCCCTGCAGGTTGCTGGGGACACCCTTTCACCAAAACATTTCTGCAGTAAAGCTCCTAAGCTCACGTCATATGCAGTCATATCGGTACCCGCACTTTCTCACGCTGCCAGGCACAGGCAGAGCGAGAACAGGAAGGGGGGGGGGGGGGGGGGAGAAGAGCGAGGAATGAGTCACCAGTCCAGACAAATTGCCTCCAAGTCACTAAAATTAAGCTGAAGAGAGTGGTCCCAGCAGTACTATGGATCTGGCAGCTGTGAGCACCTGCCTTCCTGATGCATTGCAGGGACTTGAGAGTAAGAAAATTTTACAGGATGCCTGCTACTGCCACTGCTTGCGAGAGGGAGGAGGGCTCAGGGTGCAATGATTGGCACTGCAAAATCCTGCAGTCCTAGGAGGGCACGGAGAAACTGTGGAGTTGAGCCAGCTTACCGCTCCCCGATGCAGCACCACCTCTGAGTTTCAAAGGCTGCCTCCTGCACTGAGGAGGGGCACAGGTAGTGTCAGCAACAACCCGCCACAGGGAAGCCCCTGAGGTACCCTGCTGCCAGGGAAATATCTGTAAATTCAATTAATGGTCAGATCAGAGAAAGGCAATTCATTCAGTGATGTGATGCGTTATCCAGTGCTAATGTCCAGAGCAATCCTGGTAGATGTCCTGTGGCAATGAGTTCCACGAATGTCTGCACTGCTGCTGGATGAATTGCCCAAGCCCCTTGCAAAGCTAATGTGTCAACATCAGTCCAGAAGTGCAGAAATGAAGTCTCTGGTGTGGTCATATACCCAAGGAAGGGCAAGGGACACAAAGTCCTTGAGACTGGGATCTAGCCTTCCTTAAACGTCCTAAACATGACTCAAACCAATGAATTCCTAGTGGGTTATTACTTCCTCTCCAGTTTTCAAGCTTTGGCTTTTACCTTCTAAGTCTGCCCTGTCCCCTATTACATACAGCAATGCAGAGAGGAGAGGCTCACCTACCTCTGGAGGTGCACAGGCTGAGCTCTCCTTCCAACACAATTCATGCAGTTTGCACAACCCCATTGGGGCTGAGAATGGGGCAGAACTCTGAGCCCTGAGGAAGCGAGCTGGAGATCTGGAAGTTGTGACCCTAAAACTGCGCTTGTGCTAACAAGTCCTGGAAGGCGTAGCTGGCCTGGGTAGAGCCCTGCTGTTGCATGGCTCTGTTTCTTCTAAGACAGAAGCTCGGGGGTGTCTTGGTGCTGCAGATACCTGCCCTGCCATGACAAAGATAGCCACTGGGTGCTGCCCATGCCATTCCTTCCCCACGAGGCCTCATCTCCCCGTGTGTCTCCAGACAGCATTGTGGCCAAGATGTAGGCTAAGGTATCCCGACAGCTTTGAAGCCCTGTACTGCCTTCATTTCTTCAGCTTTGAGCCGCACTGGCTGGACATAAGGTTGCTCAGGCAGGTTTGGAAGGATAGGTTTTAGACCCTTGCTGTGTTCTACTCGCAGAGATACTCCCTGCTTCTGTTAAGGCTGGAATTTGCCCTAGGAGCTCAAATGCTCATAACAGCAGTGCCAAATGTCAAGAGCTGGGTGACTGCACAGCACAAGGAGTCACTGATGCTGGCCCCAGGGCAGGGAAGGGGATAAGGACTACAGGGAAGCACTTTGTGCAGGGAATGGGACGAGGAAATCCTAATTTTCTTCCTGGGAGAACTGCTCACACAAAGTTGCTTAATTTCTTGCCCTGCCCCATTTCTTCAGGGTTCACTCCTTGCAGCAGGGACGAAATTTGGTAGGACAGTCTGAGGCTGTTGAACTGGAGCTTTTTCCCAAAGAAGGTGCAAACGACATGAGACTGGGCATAGTGCCAGGGGAAGGAGAGAATTGAGACAGACAGCCCCCCTGTTTGCCCATCTGCCCTCAGCTCCATCCATCTGGAGGTGCTCCTAGGACAGAAGAGAAGGGAGAAGGGTTTGTGTGCCCAGCATCCACTCCGGCTTCCGAGCATCTTGCCAGCCAGAAGGCTTTGCCGTGTCCCTGCAGCCCCGCTCCTGCCCGCAAGATCCTCGAAACAGGGAGCCCCTCTCCCATGTGCCCGTGGGCGCTTTGCACTGCCCAACTCCCCCCCCACACCCCCACGCTGGGGGAGTCCAGCCGAGTGGAGCCCTCCCCCACCTCCTGCCACGCCACTCTCCCACCGCACAGCTGCTCTCCGCATCCCTCTCTTCTCCCCCTCCCTCTCCCCTGCGCTGTTCCCAGCATCTTTTACCGCACTCCCCATTCCTCCGCCCTCCCTTCCTCTGCGCTCCCGCCTCTCTCCTTGCCCCTCTCTTTACCCCCCACTCCCCCCCCAGACCTTTTTATCGTTCACCCCGGTCTCTCCCCCCGACTCCTCTCCGTTCTCCTGCCCTATCGCACATCCCCTCCTTCTCCCCTCGGTGTTTCCGTGCGTGGCGCCGATTGGCTGCCGGCATCCCTCCCCCGGTAGCCCCAGCCCGGCAGACGAGCCCCCGGCTCCCGCAGATGGCGGGGGGAGAGCGGCCGGAGGGAGGGTGAGGGACTGCGCACCCCCCGCACAAACACTCCCCCCACCACGGGGCGCGGGAGTGGGCCCCAGTCCCACGGCGGTCCCGGTCACGGAGGGGGGCGATGGGCAGGTCCAGGATGAAGGACTTGCCTCTCCGGTAGTATGCGGTGGGACTGCTTTGCTCGATTGCTCTTGAGAAAGGGGAAAGGGGGGAAAAAAATGTGACACGGATTCTCCCGGTGAAGCAGAGGAAAATGCACATCCCAACGACACGTAAGTACCAGGCGGCTCTGCCCGCTCTTCCCAGCTGTCTCCCGCGGGTATGAGTCCATGCAGAAGTTCATTCTGCAGTCCCAGAGAAGGAAACCTGCCGACCCCCTCCGGCTCCCTGACCCCCATCTCTGCCAGCCCACCCCCACTGTGAGGGGAGAGTCCTGAGCTGGAACGGGGCCGTGGGAAACAAGGTGGACAGGAGGGGAGGGTGGCCAGAGGGTTGCAGGTTGCTGGGCTCAGCTTTTATTCCTGCTTTGCAACCAGGTCTAGGCTCAGCTTTTAGCATCCACCTCCTCCTCTCATTCAATGCAGAAATTTGGTTTTTTTCCCTGAAGAAAACAGTAGCATCATTTTACCTCCTACCTCTTTGCTATCCCTCTGCTCTCCAGATGCAAGGACCAGATATATTTTGGTAGCACCTGTTAGGGGATCCCAAGCCTCTTGCAACAGGTGCCATCCACATCAGGAGGGACAGACCCCAAGCAGATGCTGACATGCTATCAGCCTGAGGCCAGGGTTCCTCATCAATTCCTGCCTACACGGATGCTACCAAAGCAGCCAGCAGAGTCAATCCAATCCAGATGAGGTACCAGTGTCCAGTGATTGTCCTGTTGAACTAGCCAGGATACGTGATATGGTGTTTGAGCTGGTAGATGGTACTTGACAAAGTTAGAGTGGCACAGACAGACCATTCCTGCTTAAAGACAAAGTTTCTCCACTGCACTCTGAGCAGGAGAATGAGTTGATAGTGAATCAGTGCTTCGCTGAATGTATTAGCATTTTTGATAGGGTTTTTTGGAGCCCTGAAGCTGGCTTTACTCTATTGCTAAACCACAGCCTGAGCAATCAGTTTTGATGTCTGGACCCCAGACACTTCCCCGTATGCTCTTCAGCCCCAGCACAAGTGTCCCCGTTCATATTTGATATTTGTAGGGCTCTGTCTCCAAATGCTTTTCCTTTTTTTTGTAAATTCTTTTGCATGCAGGAGGAACATCCAAAGGGGTTGCTAACTATGTCACCACCTTTTAGTGCATCATCGTTTTATGAACCTACTGTTCTGGTCTCTGCCACCCTTTGCAGGGATCTTTGTCCCCAGAGCAACCACTGCCCTCCCCTTTCCTCCAACAAGTGACTTGCATCACTGGAACAGCACTGGAAAAAAAAATAGCAGAGGAAAAATCCTTGAGCTTAGAAATAGAGTTTCAAATCACTTCCTACTCTGCCCATTCATTGCAGACTCTTATGGTGTGTGGGACAACCTAGTACTGCAGGACCTCAAGAGATGGGCTTCTATCAGGATGGTGTGTCACAGCCTGAGGCACCTGCAAATAAAGAAAATCTAAACAATTCCAGTCCTTCAAAGCCTATTTAAGTATAGTAGGAAACATTTATCCAATAGCCTGTAGAAATAGCCTCAAGACATAGTTACCCAATTGTGTTTTTACAGGGCCTATCAGATGAGATTCTTTCAGCATAAGCTTTGATACACCTGTGGGTTTGCCTATCTGATATCCAAGGAATCCATCCAAAGCTGAGGTCTCCCCTAAGGCTTCCCAAAGTTGGAATGACACCTACACAAAAGAATAAAATGTGTAATATCAAGACATGTGTAAACAACGTTGTGATGCTGCAGAGAATTGCATCTGGGAAGAACATCTCTGGAGTGTTTCTGGCCTCCTGAAAGTAGTTAATATTGGGAGGAGGTGCCTAGTCTTCATTTCAATAACAAAGGAACTTCAGAGCCCTAAGAGATTTGTTGGGATGCTTGAAGGTGAGCCTCAGGGTCCCTGCTCTCTTCTACCAAGTCATCCTAACTTCCAAGGAGCTATTTCATCGAGAGAGTGACTCTGCCAGTCCACACTTCCAGAAAATTTTGCCAGAGCCTGAGTGATCCTGAAAGCATCACAGATCTCACCTGCACAAGGTTTGCCAGGGTGTCTCTGGTCTGGAGTATACGCTGGGCTCTGTCACTCACGTATCTGGAGCCCTAACAAAAGACAAAAGTCACGTCCTTCCCTTATCTGTTTCTTCTCTCCGTGCAGCTTCTCACCTCATGTCAGCAGAGAGCTGGTGGAGAGTGGAGAGCTTGTTTGTTCCAGGCTCTCTCTGCGTGATCTGAGTGCTGTTTCCATGCCAAACCCTGACGTGATGGGCAATTGGGCACCTCAGGATGGCTGGGACACTGCTTTGGTGTTGCAAACAGCTGGGGCCAGCAGAACCTCTTCCATTAGCAGTGTGTTGCAGGGTGCAGAAGGAGAGAGAAAACAAGAGAGAAAGAGACAAGAGAGTTCTGACTGATCCCTCTTGCTGTACCCAAAATAGTCTAGCTCTTCCTTTGTTCTCAACATGGTGCAACACAAACCAGCTGAGATCAGCCTCTGGGCTAGGATTAAGAGCAGAAGTGCTTTCGTTTCTGCTGGTGGTAACAAGCCCTTGATAACCTGGCCAGTCCAAAAAGAGCTTCTGCAAGCAGGAGAATACTCAGTGAATGGAGGAGGCAGAGTTGGGATAACACTTTGTCACTGGATGCTCTTCCCTCTTTTATTCGTAAGGCATCTGCCATTCATAAATGAGGCTCAGGCCCCTGGTGACTATGTCCTCAGTATTGGATCCATTAGCAGAAAACGAGAAATTTCCCTGTACCTATCCTTTCTGTAGTTCTTTCCCCAGAGGATCTTTTCGTATTGAGAGAATATCCATTGGCCCACATTGAGCCATGTCCCTGTTTGTCCCTCTATGCCCACTGTGCCTCCCAGGTCTAGATGGGGTCAATATTGTCCTACATCTTCCAGTGGCTGCCAGTATCCACAAACTCACCTCAACTTCCCATGCTTGTCTGTGCCTACACACAGTTAATGTGGTGATTTTATCTGTGGCTTATTCAGCGGTCCGCGATATGAATGGCTTTTTTCTCCTCCTCTCACCTCCAGATTGCTAACTGATCCTGCAAGGACACGGCACCCTGCCCTCTTCCGTGCCTCTGCTATGGACACTTCTGCTTTCAGCCTCCCCACGCCGGCAGTGTCGGAGGAAGGGAATGCTTCTGGCAGCTGGGCAGGCTTCACCACCCCCAACAGCTCCACCACCGCCAGCCCTGGTGTGGTTGTCAGTGGTGTCCTCATACCCGTGGTCTACCTCATTGTCTGCGTGGTGGGGCTGGCTGGAAATTCTCTGGTCATTTACGTGGTCCTGCGGCACTCTGTGAGTGAGTCAGTGACCAATGTCTACATCTTGAACCTGGCTCTAGCTGATGAGCTCTTCATGCTGGGCCTGCCATTCCTGGCTGCACAAAATGCCCTGTCCTACTGGCCATTCGGTTCCTTCATGTGCCGCCTGGTGATGGCTGTGGATGCCATCAACCAGTTCACCAGCATCTTCTGTCTGACAGTGATGAGTGTTGATCGCTACCTGGCCGTGGTCCACCCAGGGAAGTCTTCCAAATGGCGGACGGCACGGGTGGCCAAGGCTGTGAGTGCAACTGTGTGGGTGCTGTCTTCTGTGGTGGTGCTGCCCGTGGTGGTCTTCTCAGATGTCCCCTTAGGGATGAGCACATGCCACATTCAGTGGCCAGAGCCTGCCTCAGTGTGGAGAGCTGGCTTCATCGTCTACACTGCCACCCTGGGATTCTTTGGGCCACTGCTAGTGATTTGTCTCTGCTACCTTCTTATCGTCGTGAAGGTCCGTTCCTCTGGCAGGCGGGTGAGGGCTCTGTCTTCCAAGCACAAGCTTTCAGAGCGGAGGGTGACTCGCATGGTGGTGGCTGTCGTGGCTGTCTTTGTCCTTTGCTGGCTCCCCTTCTATGTCCTCAACATAATCAATGTTGTCTGCCCACTGCCAGAGGAGCCGTCCCTCTTTGGTGTCTACTTCCTTGTGGTGGTGCTGCCGTATGCCAACAGTTGTGCCAATCCTATCATCTATGGCTTCCTCTCCTACCGCTTCAAGCAGGGCTTCCGGAGGGCCATCCTCAGGCCATCCCGCCGAGTCCAGAGCCAGGAGGTACCAGCATGTCCCCCAGAGAAGACTGATGACGAAGGGGAAGAGGGCGAGATTAGCAAGATCACCCAGAATGGTAATGACAGGCAGGAACATCCTCTAAGCAGCAGGGAAGGAGAAAGCAATGCGCAAAAACCACTCCCTGAGGAGCCTGTGGGATGTGAAAAGAACAGCAAGTTGCATGTCAGTTATTTATGATGAAAGGGATGGTGCAGGGGAAAGAGATGTTGGGACATAGGATCCCTTTCACCCTCTGTGCTTTTCCACATCAAAGGCAAAGGGAGAGGTTTATACAAGGGAATATTCAAGGCCAAGACTCTGCTTAAAGATGAAGAGGGTTCCATGAACTTGTGGAATAAGCAAGGCACTGCTCTTGGCTGTGGAAGGAACACCTGAGGTTTGTGTGGTACCAGCTAAAGGACAGACTGGATCCAGGGAGAGCTGAAGCAGTGATAGGCACTGACAGTATGGAGAGAGCAAGCTCAGCCCTAGACTGGTCACCTTAGGTGATGGACTGGTCATCCATCCTTAGGGATGATGGACTGGTCATCCATCCTTAGGTCACCCTGCTGTGATGGGCATCAGCTGCCATCTGACTCTGGCACCTCGAGGAAGTCCTCGAACTGGCATTTATGACATGTGTCATTGATGATCTAGAACAGGCATCCCAGTGCCTTGGTTATCTTCCTTATAAACATGAGAAGAAGTTTACCCTAAAGGAAGAAAAACGGCTGCACCTAAGACATATTGGTTGCATGAATGGCTCACCCTTCTCTATCTCTCCAGTAAGTCTTGGGGACAACTTCCCTACCCACGCTAGTCCTGGCTGGAGACTACTCTGACTGTTCAAAGCCTCTTCTTTCTTTCCAGGGCTCTCAGGGACTCTGGGCAGGCTCATGAGACTTACCTGGGAGAACAAATAGGACAATTCTTCCTTGAACCTCGCATTCTTCAGGGTTTTCCTGATGCCTCTGCACCCTGGTAGAAGGTGTCATAATGGTAGAGAAGAAGGGGCATGGGTTGGAGGCAGGGTTTCTTACAAGGTGAAATGTCCTTCCCTTTTTCCTCTCCCTAAGCCCTACTGTAAATAAACAAAAAGCCTTTGGACTTAAAAGGCCAACTGCACAAAACCATTCTGTATGTTTAGGGAAGGGAGGGTGCTATAGATTTGGCTCTCCTGAGAATATACAATGCCTTTGAGATGAGTTGGTCTTTGTATGACGTAACGTTTGGCTGGTGCAGGAGATCAAGGCATGTATCAGTACAGGATGGGGGCAGGGAGGAGAGGGAGGCTGTGGGATCGCCAGTGTGTGAATTGATTTGTCTTATGGGACACAGTAGGGTATTTGGCTCAGGATGGAGAAGAAATGATGTGTCTGCATGTGTACAAAGGTGGTTGTATGCAAAAGTTTGATCACTGGACTGTATATGTGTGAGAATGCCTGAACAGCGTCAGAGACTGAGGAGCCAGTGCTGGTGGGAGATGTGCATGGGCTGGGCACTGATGCTGATCTGTGTGCACTTGTGAGGTGTGTATAACGCGTACCAATGGAGATAAGGGGCTATGCATGTGTATAAGTGTATACAAACAGATGAGGAAGTGTGTTTATGTCATTGTGGGATGTTTAAATGAGATACACTTGTGTAGGTATACAATTACATATGGAAAAGTGCGTGCACATGCGAATGCTTGGGTAACAGTGTGAGGGTACGTGTGTTGCTGTGAGTGGTGGATCAGTTGTTGGACTGTAGTCATGGGTGGGCCCATCTGAGTGTGTGGGCTAGAGCAGCAGCAATATACAAGAGTGGATGGGATGAAGGTCTCTCCCGCCACTTTGGCGTCATTCCTGTAGGCTCTGCTAAATGTCTGTCCCCACACCTTGAACTTCTCCATGAATGCTGTTGCTCAGCTACAGCCACCAAGAAGACTCTCATACCAAGCCCTTGGTTATGTCTGGGCACTTTCCTCCACAAATAATTTTGACAAATGGGAAGGAGGGATCCACCAGGAGGAGATATGCCTCCCTGAGATCAGGAGATGTTGGAGGAGGCAGTCTGTGGAGGGTCAGTGATGAGAGCTGGCTGGGTGATGGAAAGGTGTCTCACAAGGTGACTTGAGAGAAGGCATAAGGTGGGAAGGGATGGCATGGGGCCAGGTGTGCTGGGACAGAAAACAAAATCCCTGGACTGGGAAGCAGAACAAGCTGCAGCAGCTGAGGATGATGGGAACAGAATAACTTCATGAGGAAGTGAGAGACAAGGTGATGTGAAAAAAAGCGAGCTCCTGGTAGGCATCAGGGGAACTGGAGTGCAGGACACAACTGGAGTTCAGGAAAAGACCATAGCAGAGCATCAGGTGAGGGCCACTGGTACAGCCATTACCTGCCTGACAGAGGTGACAATTACCTCTATGAATCCTCCATCCTCTTGTTTTGTCTTTGAGCCTGGGATGTTGGTGCCAAGCCGTCCATGCCTGTAGGCTCAGCCTTGGGATCTATCAGCGATACCACACAGCTATTGCTTTGCTCCTCTTACAAAGTGTGTTTTTTCCCTTGAGCATGGGCAGTCAGATACCCAGGAGCGCTGGCTCAACTCATGGGGAAAAGAAAGTGCTTGGTAGCCAGTTTCTATCCTCTGCTACCTCTTCACATCTCCTCCTCCTTCCATCCATGCATCAGCTGCCCACACTGTGGGCCCCAGTGAGTAAAGCAACCAAATATGGGCAGGGGATACACAGTCTGTTAAATTAAAAAAGTGTGGGGTTTTGGTTTTGTATTTTTGCTCAGGGAGCTTACACAGCATCCTCTGGGTAAAGCACAGTTAAGAAATCCTAGCAGAATAAAGACAAACTGCCAAAGCTCCTGCCTTCGTATGGGGCAACAAACAGTAGGAAGATTAAAATCTCTGGCTACCGAGTGGTCAACTAGATGGACAACATAGCACTTTAAATGAGGGTCTGTGTTGCTCCTCTTGCAGTGAGGAGTGGGGCAAGATGAATGCCAGGCAGCACCGGCACAGCAATCACTGTAGGACAGAGGAGAAATGGGGAGCACATAGCGTTGGTCATGGCTGATGACCAGGCACTGAAGAAGGTACGTGACAGTGAACAAGGACCTTGCAGGAGGCAGCTTGGATGGCTGGGGGGGCAGACATAGGAAGGGTTTACTTCTCCACAGAGCAGCTGTCCAGCTGCCTTGGGGAGACGGAGGAGTTCCCTGGCTGCCAAAACACTTAACAGAGACGCTCTCCTTCACCACTGAATTGAGCTGAGACTTCATTTCGCACGCCTTTGCAGCTCCATCTGCTGCAAGTCGCCACTCAAGAAACTCCACCAACTGGTTGGCTTCTTAAAATACCTACATCTCCGAAGACCCCAAGCACTGCAATGCCAGCACTCAGCAAGTGTGCCAAGGAGACATCATTTTGATACACGGAGTCTGAGCCCTCTCGTAAGGCAGTTCTCCTGGGGAGTCTGCTGGGGAAAATAAAATGTTTTCCAGGCAGACCTGCAGAAAACCGGAGGTCTTTCAGGAGTTTAAAAAAAAAAGGCATCACACAATTACAATCTTCTGTCTTGTGTTTTCTTCTCCCCCCTATGCCACATCCTATTTTTCAGTGACAAACTGGTAAAAAAAAAAAGGAGATGAACTGAAAATAAGACTGAGGGAGGGAAAAGAAAAGGAATTTTTTTGTCTGAAATTCATGAGGAGAAAATAAACGCTCCAAAATTCTGCAAGTATCACCATTGATTGAAAGGCTGGTTTTCATACGCACAAACTGGTACTGTCCAGAATGATGGACCATACCTCACTGCCTCCTGACCCCTGCCACTGTCCTTGGCTCTGTCTCCCTCCTGGTGAATCCTCAGCTTTCTCCGCAGTAACAGCATTAATCTGACTGCCCTTGTGCTCCTTCTCGCTCTCCTAATGGTGGTGTGGTTGACTCCAGGCAACCCAAAGGCCACCGGGACTGTGCACAGTGGCTAAGTGAAATTCTGGCCTTGTTCAGGGGGATTTGTTCCAGTCAGATGTGGAAATGGATTTTTCTATTCTGGGTGCAGAGGCACAGAGATAAGGGCTCCATCAAACCCTGCGCTGAACAAAAGGTTTTATTCTCATCACGTAGAGATCGTAGCTGCAAGACTAGAAAAGGCCGCAATGATTTCAGCAGCGTAGTGCAGCACCTCTTCCCAACAAACGTTTGATCATAGACGGGGTGTTAGGGGCAAGGAGACTCCATTCTGCCAGCTACTTAGAGAGTTCATACGCACACGTCAGAGTGCACAAGAGCAGATACAGAGAGGCATATATATGTGATGTGTTACATGCATACAAATGAGTGTTTATGTGATTGCCTGTGTGTATGTGTGGGTACATGTGAATGTGTATAAAAATATATACATATTCATGTCTGTGGGTGCTTTGATTCAAGTAACCTGATCTAGTCAAAGGTGTCCCTGCTCTTTGCAGGGGGGTTGGACTAGATGACCTTTGAAGGTCCCTTCCAACCCAAGCCATTCTATGATTCTATGATTTTATGTCTATGTGTGCATGAGACCATATGTGGCCACCCATACAGATGCACGCATACCCAGACACATGCCTCTTGGCCTAAGCATGAGTGCAAGAACACAGCACATACACCTTCATGCACACAGCCCATGCGTGGGCTAAAACTGGGAGATGACGACTGGACCTTACAAACGACCCTTCTCATGCAAGGACCCACCATACATGCACACCCAAACGCATTTCTGCCAGCCCAATGGTGGCCCGGGGCAGCTTCGGACCCACTCAGTTTGACCCTTCTGCTCTGCAGTGGATCTTCAGGAGGGAAACTGGAAGGGCAGCATAGGGCAATCGGGGAGGGGTTCCAGCCTGGAGAGGCGAGGATGTGTTTCCAGGCTGTTACTAACACAGCCCACGCTTAATGTCGTTTGAAGCCATCGATAGGGAGCCGTGGTATTTGTCATCAGCAGAAAAACACAGCAGCTCAGCTCAGGCAACGGCAAAACTGTCCAGGCCACATTCTGCTTCCGCTGTTGTACAGGACCGTGGAACAAGGGGGTGCGGGGAGGGGACAGGGAGCAGTTAATTGGTTGTTGAAACAGGGTAGCCAGTGGATAAAAGAGATAAGGAGATACAAGAAAGGGAAACACCTTTGAAAAGATGTTCCTGGCTCTCCTGAGGATTCAACAGAGAATTAAAATGCTTTATCATCTGCTCGAACGAGTGGAAAATATGCAAATATTTGCTCATGAAAACTTGGTGTTCTTTGCCTTCCCAAGCATAAAATATGCAAACGCCATGCACGATGCAGCCAGCTCACTCGGATCTCACACTTGAACCACGTCATGCACAAACACAGACACACACACATGCGCACACGTACCTGGCACGTCAATGCAACCAGCTAAAGACACATGCCTGGGCTGCAGCGTGTCCATCGATACAGGACAAACAGGGCGACACAGAAAGGAAATACACATGCCTTGGCTGATGAACTGCGTGCACACCCTGTGCCCTGTTGCTGCTCCCTTCAGTGGTCTTTGCTAAGCTGCAGCCGGGGGTTTGCAGAGAGGACGAAGGAAGGGGAGCCCACCCTCACTTTGTCTCATTTTGAGACAGTCAAGACACTGAGGCAGGGCTGTGGCTGGTTGGGATGCTGCGTGAATGGGGCACTCCCAGCACCCCCACGTGCCCTGCAGTGTGCTGACCGCAGGAACAAGGGATATCATCAGGACTTTTGTCGAGACCCTTCTCTGCCACCACTATCTTCTTGGAAATCCCATATATTCACCATGCAGGTGTGTGGGCCTGGAGATCCACACAGAACCCTCTGTTATGCTCTCAGAGGCGTGGTAGCTACTGCGAGGCATCACACAGCTTCAGCAGAGATCTGTGGCTGTGAAAAGCATCAAACTTTAGTGCATGGGTATCAAACAATGCCCATGCCCTACACCGTGGAGACGGAGTGATGAACATGCCCATACTGGATCAAATGGCCAGAGAATGTGGCAGGACTCTTGCCTTGTTGACAGGTTTTAGGACCAGACTCAGGACAGTGCTACCAAGTGATGGTGGAACCTCTCTGTTTCAAACCCCACTGGTGTCAGGGTGGTTCCCTTGGTGGAAAGTAGCCATGACAGATCCAAGGGTTTCTGTGGGCCCTGAAACACCAGCTTCCCCCCTCTTGCCACAAAGTGCTTGTTTCTTCAGTAAGAAAGCTCACGGGTACCTCTGAATAAAATTTCCTTGCTCTAGCCACTGTCCACCTTTCTCAGCATTCCTTGTGAGAGCTGAGATGCCCCCAATAGTGACTTAGCATTAACAACTGCTCAGGGCAAGGCTAGGAGTGTGTGTAGGGGAGAATGGCAAGGCATAAAAACTCCTGGGTCTACAAAGGAATGAGTGGGAGGAGGAGGCGTTCAGATGCAGAGAAGGAGAAGATTATTTTTAAGAACTGGTTCAAGGCTGCAATGTCATCTGGTGTCTCCCACCCAGCCAAGCTGTCGGACCTAGATGTTCACAAGGCAGCAAAGTCTTGCCAGTTGCTATAGGGTTAGTGCATGTAGTCACATGGCAGATTTTTTGAGGTGGACACTGGCACCGTTTTTTTGTCTCAGAATGTCCCACAGGCAGGGTAGGAGATGGGACACTCAAGCTGGAAGAGCTACCTATGGGGAGAGGGGCAGGCCGGGTGATGCACCTTTAGCTGCAAGGCATCTCCAAGTGATGCAGCTTGTCAGCCAGTCTCTGACAGACCGTTCAGCTGTGGCTGGCAGACATGCGGTGTCTTGGACCAGCTGTGGGGGCAGTGGGAAGCGGGAGACAAGATCGTGCTTTCAGGCTCAGTGCCAGAGACAGCCAGGTCTAGCAACAGCTTTGCTCTAGTGATGAGTACAGGTGAACAGCCCTTCCAGCTGCTCCTCAGCCACGTGGCATTTCAGCAACGCATAGCAAAAAAATGTGGTGGCTTTGCCAGGCCTTAATCTCCGTGTGAGTCAGTCCAGGCCGCTGAGCAGCCTGCAGCAGAAACCCCTGCTGGCAGAAGTGCCCTCAGACTCAGCGGCAGCCTGCGTAAAGCCAGGGAATGTGTCGTTCCTGCTTGATCCAGGCCCCACATGGGCAGAAGTTATGAGAGAAATGTAGCCACGCAGCTGACTTCCAGCAGGCCTGCCCATCCTCAGAGCTGTACAGGATATTCTAGGCCAGTAATTTCATTCGGTGTTGCTGCTCTTGGGTAACAAGGGCTGGCTGTTACACAAGCCTCGTGCACAGCCTTGGAGTCTGCAGGCTGGAAAAGATTCATCTTCCCAACCCCCTCTGCAGCCTGGCCGGAGATGATCAGTGATCCCCATACGGCAGAGGACCCACTGCTGTTACAGGGTAACCCGGGGGCATTACAAAGCACTGAAGCATAAAAACACACTGCCATCTTTCTGTGTCTCAGGTGTCCCCCTCTCCATTTGCAGGCAGGAAGGGCAAGCCGAAGGAATTCAGCTGCGATCAGGCAGTGATGGAGAGGAGGTGACCTCAGAGCAGTGCTGCCCATCGCGTCCCAGATCTTGAAACACGTGTGAGCTCTCTTTCCAAGGGTAGCACCGGCAGTAGCCAAAAAGCCTGAACTTTGCTTCCAGAAGGAATCAGCTGTTGAGCTGAGCAAATCGTGATGCTGCGCAGGCTGGGTGGAAGGAGGGAGGGACAGCCAAGCCTGACACGGGCCAGAGCAAAGGGGGAGGCACCCACAAAAGCCTCGGAGGCAGGATGGAAAAGACAGTAATTACATAAGAGCACTTGGCGAGCATCTGGCTGGAGTCAGCTGGGCCCCACCAGCCCTCCTTCCCCATGCTGCTAACTAGGAGCAGCTGAGGATACGGATAACCCAGCGTGGGACCCCTTCGGAGGGGAGCGGAGGTAAGAGATCCTCTGCTTCCCCTCTCGGCTTGTGATGCTCTTGGAGAGTGGGGGCAGTGGAGTGGGAATAAAGGAAAGTTGGTTGTGGTGGAGGAGAAGCAGCCAGGAAGGGGAAGAAAAGGGGCTGTTTCTCCACCTCTTGGTGCAGACTATACCTTTGCTCTGGAGGTTTTGGTGAGGGAGGAGCCGTGAAAGGTGAGTGTGTGGGTGTCTGTGGATGGATGCGAACACGTGTGTTAATATAGCAGGGTAGGGGGTGCACATGTGCAGCAGGGGAGCTGAGCTGTACACAGGGGCTGGAAAGGGGAGAAAACATCAGAGGAATTTCCTTCCTTCTGTACCTGTGGTAGAGGGGGTTTTAGGATGCAGGGAGCCACTGGAGGAGAGCCAGGCTTTATCCCTCTATTTCGCCCGTGTTGGAGGGGTTGCAGGAGCAGGGAGGAAATGCAGAAGGAGGATGAAGCAGCTGCTTTTGAGCAGGGATAGTTGCAGTCCAATCTGGACAGAGCTTCCCTGGGCTGCCTCCAAAGCAGAGTGTGCGATGAGGAAGAGGGAAGATTGTTAAGCACACATGGTACCTTCAGGCTTGAGTTACACTTAAAAGCGTGGCTGGCACAGTCTTATTGGATAGCATTCTCAAAACTCGTCTCTTTGAGCACTCAGCCGTGCAAGCCAAAACCTCCTGTAAATGTGGCTGTCCTGGCAAAATGTTGCTGGTACAGCCAGTTCCTTTCAGGGAGCAGGGTGATATTACCCTGGCAAAAGTGTCTTTGCTGGCATAAGATGCTGCCCAGTTGGGCAGTGCCACCAGTGCAAGGCTTTGTCTGCTGGCTTCCTGCTGGTCCATGTTCAGCTTAGCAGAGATGTTAAGATACAAGGTCCTGCTCACTGCCCACTGCCGGCTGTTCTTGCACTCGGATGAGAAAAAGGCAAAGGCCTCAGCAGATGAGGTCCTCCACAAAGAATGTTTGCTTGGTTGTGAGCAACTCGGGAGCGCAGCTGGAAAGGTGGGATGGAAATGAGGGCAATGGCCTTCCTCAATACCTGTTCCCCTTGGAAAGGTGGAGGAGGCCAGGCATAAGGCAGAGAGCTGCAAAAGGGGGTAATGTCATATTTGGAAATAAGCCATGCAGGAAAACCAGAGGGAGTGAGCTGCTGCAATAGTTTTCGTGGCGCAGTGAGGAACGTTGCCTTCACTGTCAGTCTCTGAGTTTTCGTGCACCCCATAAAATCTATTGGCTTTCAACAATAGCTCTGCCAGCTGCCAAAATCCCCACCAGCAGCAGGCAGAAGTAGACAACACAACTGATCACAAAAACCCGCTTCTGTCAGCTGGCAAGGCTCCATTAGCAAGAAGCGTTGCCCTAACCCTTCCCCCTCTCATTTTCCAAAAGAGTAAACTGAGGCACAGGCAAACGTGGGAGACTTGCAATGCATCTCATTGCACGTCAGCACTGGAGCCCAGCTAGGAATTCACGAGCACAGCAGCGAATTTCTTGGTCTTCTTCCCATCCCGGCTGGGAGGCATGTTCACTCCGTGTTCATTGAGCTCCAGGCTGACAGGCAGCCTGAGAATATCTCCAGGCCTCCCAGCCCCCTTTCCTCCCTTCCCCCCAGCTTGCAGCACATATTTTCCCAGAGTTTTCCGCTTGCTTCTCCAGTGGTGCTGGGGTCCTGCCAAACGCCAACCACAATCTGGGAAGCGGGGGCCTCCCATTCCCAAACCGAACAAATGGGAGAAGGAAAACAAACAAAAAAAAGTCCAAGCACACGTAGGCACGCACAAAACCCTTTCCCCCTCAGAAACCTTGGAGCCTTCTTCAGCTTCTCTCACAAACTGCAGGAGGCACAGTGCTGACTTGGCACTTCTCGCCCCCACAGAAGAGAGCTATTGCCCATCCTTCCCTCAGCCTCCCAAAGATACATATGTGCACCCCCACAGGGTGTAAGTTCCCAAATCTGTTTTGCTGCAGCATAAGACCCCCAAAATCCTCTTCCCAGCTGATTCTGCAGGGTGAGGAAAGTCTCCTCTGTGTGCCCCTGCACTCCTCCTCCCCGCCAAAATGCAGTAATTCCCGGGTTTTGGTGCAGCGATGTAGTGCTCATCCCAACAGCAGAAGCACATCAGCTCGGCGCCAGGCTGGGGGCAAAGATCACGGCCAGGGTTTGCTCCAGATCCTCAGCCTTGCTGGCAGGCAGGTCCCCGCAGTGGGACTGTGCTTCAGGCCAGGGACATCCCTCCCGTGCGAGCTGCTCAGCCTGGGACCTGACTGGAGGACGCGACCAGGGGATGACGCATGCCATGGTGCCAGGCTTGGAGCTCTGCCCAGGGAGAGGGGATGACCAGAGAGGGAAAAAACTGACGCCTCTCCCAGTTGGCAGATGAGCCTGCTAGAAATAATACCATATGTAGGGCGAGAGGCTGCAGTGACAGGGACATGCAGAAGAAACAATGCAGGAGAAAATGGAAGATGAAGAACTTTGGGGACTATGAGTGGGACACGCACGGCTGGGGAAAGAGCAGGGCCAGCATGGTTAAAGGCATGGGACAAGGGACTAATGCAAGGGAGTGAGGGCAGAGCCCTGCACCACCCCACACGAAGGAAAATCTTGCCTCTTGCACTGATGCACACCCCACCTTGCCCATTCTGAGATGCAGAGGGTGGGACCCTGCCCTGCTGCCCACCCACCCTTTGTACAGGCTGCAATCTTCTGCCGACCAAGGCTAGGCTGTTCAGAAGCAAAAAGGCAGAGAAGAAGGAAAAAAAACAAACAAACAACAACAAAAAAAAACATATATAAGGGAAAGGAACTACCTAGGAAAGAGTTAAAAGGCGCAAGGAAACCCAAGCCGGTTTGCAATGGAGAGCGCCCAAAGCCAGGGAGGGAGAGGAGAGGGGAGGGAGCAGGTCCCAGCCCAGCTTGTGCACCCAGCCAGCCCTCGGCAGCTCCTGTGCCAAGAGCCAGCTTCCTTAAATCCATGGGCCCGGGGGCCGGCTCTACCGGCCGAGGGGAACCCGCAAGCAGGGGCTGGGAAGCCCAGAGGGGAGCCCTCAGCCTCCTGGGTGAGCTACCACGCTGTGCTGGGGTGCAGGCAGAGGGAAATGGGGGGCAGAGGCCGGAAGAGGGGCTTTCCCAGCTTGTTTGCGTGTCTGTCTTTCGTAAGCCTGCTGATCTGCAGGCTGCCTGCTCCCAGCTTTGCTTCCTTCTCCCTCCGCTCCGCTCCCGGGGCATCCCTTTGGGAAGGTGCTGGGGTTTGGCTGAGAACAGGGCTGAGCATTGGTGCGGAAGGGGCTGAGGCACAGAGTGGGATGGGATCTGTGGGGGGAGTGGGGAGGAGGGGGCTGAAATTAAGTTCCCAGTCCACAGAGGTGGGTTAGATTCCAGCTGGGATGGGAGGTGTTGGTTTAACTCCCATAAAGAGTTGATGCCTAGGGACTGGAGGACTGCTGAAGTTTTTCACAGTCCACCGCACAGATTCAGCAGCCTACAGTAGCATGCTTTTGCTAAAGAAGCCATGTGGTTTGCCATGTCTCCTTCCTCTACCCCAGCCTTGGGACTGAATCTTCTAGTGGCTCCAGTAGTTTGCCTAGTGAAGGTCAAGCCTTTGTCCAGTCTCCGTTGGTCTGGGCAGAAGGGCGTGGGGCATCCTTTTGGGCCATGTGGTTGCTACTCAGATTGCAGCCTTGAACCTCCAAGGATTTCAAGTATGTAAACGCCCTCAACATGCCATCTTGTCCCACCCCTGGCTCCAGCCACAGAGAGATGCTGTTTTGTAGTGATCTCTGCTCCATCCCCCATGTCCTCCCCTTCTTATACCTCACCCTGGCACTTCTTCATATCTTCCCAGGTCACCATGAACATAATTTACCTGCACACACCCCTGGCCTTCCTTCTTCTCCCTCTTGTTGTGCTTGGGGCACCTACTGATGAACCCAACCTCACAGAACCAGCTCCTGGTGCTTGCAAGCGCTGTTGTGACCCACTGGACTCTTCTGCAGATGCCCCACCACTCCCTCCCAGCCACCACCACTTGCCCTACCCAATGCCGGAGGTCCGTCCCTACATCAACATCACCATACTGAAGGGTAAGTGCCCATCTTGGCCCTGGGATGCCAAGGCCTGCTCAGGGACCGGTGGCACTGCAGTGGAGGTGACAGCTGGGTTGCTGGCATGCTGGTTATGCTAACAGATTGCCAGATGCCATCCTGAAAGGTATGTGCCCACACACAATTCATTGAGGGTTTGTATGTTTTATGCTGTGATCAAGAATAGCCTGAGGGGAGAGAAGTCAGTGCTTATCCGTGCTGTGACTTCTGTGCCTCAGGATGCTGCCTGCTACCAGCTCTTCCTCCCTGCTAGCATAGGAGTGGCAGCAGCAGCATCTTGCCAATCTGGGAGGACACCTTCCTTCCTTCAGACTTCCAGAGTCCTCCAGTGCCTGAGGGAAGGAGCAGTCTCTACCCAGCTGCAAAATAAGCAGGTTTGGAAGGTAGGTGTTAGCACCCAGGAAGGCTGTGGGGAAACCTTCTCCAGCTCCATGGGTCACATGTGTTTTGGAGTGGGAGGAGGGTAAGGGGAGGCAGCAACTATTTGCAAGCACCTCCAGGCTAACTGGCAGTGACCCCCAGCTCATTCTACACTGCTGTGGCTGGCTTGGCTAACGGGAAAAGGCTCCCTGTTTTAGATCAGCTCCTCCCTTCAGGGCTCCCCTTTTAGCCTTTGCTGCGGGCAAAAGCCTGTTCCCAGCAGGATCCTGCTCTGCTTGCTTATTGTTGCATTGTGGTTCCTCTGGGCTAGCTGGGCAGATGCTCCCCATTCCCTGCCCAGCCTGGAAATAGCTGCAATCCGTCAAAGCTCAGAAGTGTGTCTGAGGCAGACAGAGGCCTGGACTAGAGCGGAGTGTTGCAGGGGGATCTGCAATATCATGCAGGAGGTGGAGAGGAGGAAGAGAACAAGGCACAAATCTGAGATGCTGTCACTTCTGCTGGAGGCTGCTCTGACTCCCATCTTTTCTCTCTATATACAAAGTATGTTCTGGTGCTGCTCTCTCTCTATACCAATGCCTGCTCAAGTGTGTGACAGGCAACACACAAACCCCAGGGTAGAACCACAGTATAATTATACAGGATGCCCAAAGGATGCTGGTATTGTCAAAGTAGCATCCCTCTAATTTGCACTGCACCATCTGCCAAGTCCAGCTTGGATCTTTGATCCACCTCATTGTCCCTCTCTAGTCATATTCTCCCACAAGCATTAGCACTTCTTCCCCCTCTCCAGCCAACAGCAAGAACATTGTGCACACCATGTGGATAACTGGGTCATAGAAGAGGTGTGTAAGAGGGCAGGGGCTGTGGTGGAGGTAAGGGAGTGTGGAGGAGGAAGAAGAGGTCAAGGGCCCTGGTGGTACTTTGTACTGCTGGGCTCCCTCTCAGGCTGAATTCTCCTAAGGATAGGTCCTAGGGCCTCCAGCAAAGGCCATATCATGTGGTGAGCGGGGGCATTCATGAGAGAAGAAACCCCAGTCGCACCCAGAGCTCTGCTAGCTCCTTTCCCATGAAGCACAATGATATTGTGACCCTCAGGAGTGTTTCTTCTTCTAGCATTTCCCCATCCATGAGCAATCCTCTGCCTCCTCATTAGGCTTTCTCACCACTGCTTCCATCTCTCTGGTATCACACAGGAGTTGTGTCCTCTGCTTCCTCTTCTAGGAGAAAAAGGAGATCGGGGAGAGCCTGGGATGCCAGGGAAATGGGGCAAAGAAGGACCACGAGGTGAACGGGGTGCCCAGGGCCAGAAAGGCAGTAAAGGACAGATGGGCACAGCGGGAGAACCCTGCAAGCATCAGTACGCGGCGTTCTCTGTTGGTCGCAAGAAAGCACTGCACAGCAGCGAGGGCTTCCAGGTCTTGATCTTTGACACTGTCTTCGTCAACCTCTACAGCCACTTTGACATGTTCAATGGCAAATTCTACTGCTATGTAGGTGGGCTTTACTATTTCAGCCTCAACGTCCACACCTGGAACTTCAAGGAGACCTACATGCACATCATGCACAATGAAGAAGAGGCAGTAATCTTGTATGCCCAACCCAGCGACCGCAGCATCATGCAGAGCCAGAGCCTCATGCTGGAGCTTCAGGAAAATGATGAGATCTGGGTGAGACTCTACAAGCGGGAGCGGGAGAATGCCATTTACAGTGATGATGTTGACGTGTACATCACCTTCAGTGGGTACCTGGTCAAGCCCAGCCTTGACTAATTGCCTCTCCTCCTCCTTGGGGCCTCCTTGACCTTTTCCATCTTCCTCTCTCTCTCTTTACTGCCCGCAACCACTGCAAATCACTTGGAAATGGGCTGTTGAGTCTCAGGCCCTGAGTGTGAAACTTGCCACACTGGCTCCCACTCATGCATTCTTGTAGCCAGGCCTGTATCTGCCCACTTACAGTGTGACACTGCCATCTCTTGCCCCCTCACCTCATGACCCCAACTTAGGTTATTGGCTTCTTCTAACTCTGCCAGTGAACTGTGTCTGGCCTTTAGGGTCCTAGAGCAGGAGGAAAGCTAAAATGCTGCTCCTGGGGATGTGTTCCTCCCTGGGGCTTCATACACAAAAGACTCCTGGAGAAAGGGATGGAAAGTCCCCAGTGCCCAGGTGCATCCTGGCTTCTCTCTGTCCCAACTAGACATGCCAGTTTTGCAGCCCACAATATGGCCTTTAATGTCACCTCTCACACCTACACCTGTAGTCTGGAGAGCAGACTAAGGTCTATGGCCTCCTTGTAGCACGAGGAAGATGTAGGAGTGATGAGAGATGATAATGTCTTTCCAAAAAGGGGACTGTTGACCTTCTGCAGTATGTCATTGGTTTTCCTTAGACACCCTTCTGGGTCG
Organism: Chlamydotis macqueenii; assembly: GCF_036417535.1. Taxonomy (NCBI): domain Eukaryota; kingdom Metazoa; phylum Chordata; class Aves; order Otidiformes; family Otididae; genus Chlamydotis; species Chlamydotis macqueenii. The sequence goes on from NC_141556.1 coordinate 57,350,680, forward strand.
CAGAGTCCAGGTTGGCTATAAAATATAGGCCTGGTGGGATTGTTCTCCTGTGCGCCAGCTCTATCTCTTCGAAGAGATGAAGGGCCAGACCCTTCAGAGGCATCTGCTATTGAATCAATAGAGCCCACCACTCTATTCCCACTAGGGAATAAGTGCAGAACAAGAGAGAGCAACAACCCTACCAAACCTCCCTCCCAAACCTCCCCTGGGGGACTACTTGGTCTTGGTTCCCCAGCTGTGGAAAGCTAGTCCCGACAGTGAACCCGAATTTACTCTCTTCTTTGGCAGATGTGTACCCATGCCTTCCCATTGGTATCAGCAGTCATCCCTCGCACTTGCTGGTGTGTGGGGAGAGTCAGGCCCTGGCTCCTGCATGCCATTACATTGTCCTCCTGAAGGTGGTTCTCCTACATTGGTATTGAAGCACCGCTGTTTCAGGGCCTGAGCTGGAGGCTGTAAGGGCAATTGCAGTCAAATCAGTTCCAAACCTGGGAAAGTTGGCACCTCTTTGCCTCTGTGATGGAAAAGAGACAGAGATGAGACTACAGCAGCTTGCCCCAGGGTTAAAGGCTTCCCTGCCACATGCTCTGTGCCCTTTTCTGGCAATCTTATCAGAGCAACTGAGAAAAGCATGTGGCTAAAACAAACCCTTGCTCTTCTTGTCAGGTTGGAAATGGCGCGGTAGGAAAGGAATGCCAGTGGTAGAGTTTTCTAGTACCATTTGTACTGGTCTCGCACTGCTCTCACTCACATCCCTCTGGGAATGCTGCACTCCCGGGGAGGGGAGGAGGTGAGGTTGACTCACCACATGTTGTGATGCGCCCATAAAGAGCAATGCCAAGAGTTGTCTCTTTTTCAAGTCTCAGGACAGGACATGCAGGAGAAACTGTATTTCTCCTCTGCCCATCAATGATAATGAAGTCTTCTAACTTACCCAGCTTCTGCAGCCTCATGATTAGCCATGGTCTCTGCCTATAGTACCTGGGACTACCAGAGGAGATAAGCATCATTATACAGGACTAGGTCCGGTACACTCAGCCCAGGATGGCAAAGGCACAGGGACCCAGGCTAAATATTAAAAATGAACTTGAGAGAATTGCAGGACATTTTCTCTCTTGCCGTATTTACTTACCCTCCTTGCTTCGCTAAGGAACCTGTACAGACTGGAATGAGTTTCAGGCACTTTCTGCCCTGGATCCTTCCCACTGCTGTCACTGAGGCAATGGGTATAAAAACAAGGTTTCACTAACCTTGTTTTTATACAGGGTTTATACATAAAGCTGGTTTTTTTTTCTAGGGAAACGTGATGGTAGGATCATGGGAACTAAAGGAGACTGTGAGTTTCTTCCCCTCCCTTAGCAGGTCAAGCATGTGGAATTGCTCAGAGATGGCATTTCAGGCAGTAGAGAGGAAGCAGCATGCTGGAGTAGATGCTCAGGATAGAATCCCTTTTTCTCTTCCTCAACAAGCTGCAAACCCAGACATTGTCTATTTACAGTGCGTAGTGCCCCTGTGTCTCCCTGAAGAGACACAAGCCTCTCTAACACTGAATATCTCCAGGAACAAGTTTCCTTCTTCCTCCTTTTCTATTTGGCATTTGAATGCCAATGATAGCTCTCATGTGCTACCCATGAGCAGCCAGATGGTACCTGATGCACATGAGAAAGGAGGGCAGGGGAACCAAAGGGTGTGTTTAACAGGCTTGTTGGTGCTAAACAAGATGGCAATCCCTTGGTGCTAAATGAGATTTTAGGAGTATTGGGTGCTTTCTGGAAGGTGTAGTAGGCTGAGTTGTAATGTACTGTGGAATTAATGGTGCTTTATGTCACAAAACCAAACTCCAAGAACTTTTGTGTATATATATATTTTTTTTCAGTGGTATTAAACTTTTTTCCCTGGTTGTTTTGCACTTAGATCTGTTTTTCCCTCCCAGCCTCTTCCTTCTAGCACTGATTAATGCCAAATAGTGTGATGGAAAAGACACTGACCTGAAAGAGACAGGTACAAAGTCAAACTCAGCTCTGAAACTTCCCTGGGCAATCCTTGGTAATCTTCTTGGGAGAACCATTACCTTAAAGATATTTACTGCTTGAACACTTCTAATTATGACAACCCTCTCCTCCTTGCTAGGAAAGCTTTAAGCAAATTCAATGAATGATTCTTTGGAAATTACAAAAAAAAAAGGGCGGGGGGGGAATAAAATGGGTTATAGGATTAGGCTTTGAGTACTTAATTATATTGAGGAAGGCTGGGCTAATGCTGGATTTCTGTTAAGGGGGATCAGACTCTTTATCTTGTTCAGTTTTTAGCACATCCTTCAATCAAGTACTTAGTAAGCATGTGTGTTTTCCGTTTTCCCTGTGGTGTTTCTCTTTTCTCTGCCAAGAGGTGAAAGCCAGGAAGTACAGACATAAGAGGGACATTATGCTGTTGAGTAGACACTTGTGCTTGCTAACAATGGGGTGAGTGGCAGTTCCAGAGTTAAGCTGGGCACACATTTTTGGAAGAGCTGGGTGTGATGAGAAAGGCTTGAGATTCAGGTCAGAGGTGGAACGACAAGTGGCAATTGCCCATAAAGTTGGGGAAAATGGGGAGAGATGAGGGGGGAGTGGAAGGAGGCCCCCTTCCAGTCCTCCACTTAGAAGCTTGAGTGGAAGATCTAGGAGGGGCAGGGAGATGCCTATTGGAGGTCTCAGTGTGGGTCGAAGAGGTAAGTGCAGATTTGTTTAGCATCTTTGGGGTTTGGACTGAGGGGACTCTTGCGGAGTGGAGGAATAGACAAGAAAACAAGAGAGGACACCCATTTAGGACCTGTTGTTTTAAATTTAATTCATCTTCACATAGCTGCTTCTGTGGTTTGACACATACCAGACGCTTCCTTTGGCAAGGGGTGGAAAATATAATCATACTCATCCTTACAGGCCACTTTGGTCCAGTATTAGGCCCAGAGCTAAGGCTACATATATATCCTAGTAAGTGTGATACTCTGGCAGATTGGCGTCGAGTTGCCTTTGGGTTTTTTATTTACTTCTGAGGAAGCAGATAGAACCGTGTCCTCAAGAAGGGCAGAGGTTGTACTTGTGGATGTTTCTGGCCCCTTGAGGTGAGATGCTGGTAGATTGGAGGTGCCTTTGTCACACTTAGAAAAGGTGAGGAGTGAGGGAGGAACGGAAGTGTGTAGCCAGATCTTCTAGAAAAGTTTTCTGTAGTTCAATCCTTCACCCTGCCTGCTTGGAGAAGAAAATGCCACCTGAAGAGTCTCTTCAGACAACTCCCTTGGGGCTTAGATGCATACGTGACAAATGGAGTCTGTAGATCATGCCACCACCCCTCACACAATGGGTGCCCGGCTAGGAGTTGCCATAGGTGAGGCTCAGCTCAGTCAAGGTGGACCCCACAATGCTGTTGAAGGAACGAGGGCTAGACTGGGTCAGACCAGCCCTGCTGCCCTGCCAGTGGATGCAGCCACGTACTGACAGCCATAAGACTTTCAGTCGCCTCATTCACCCCAGGGCTGGGTCCTTTTCCATGCAATGGGGCTGCGCTCTGGTATGTAAGCCTGAGGTGGGTGACAGCCAGCACCTCTCTCCTGGGCAAAGTAAGAAGCGTGCCCTGGAGTGGGCAGCTACAGAGCTACCCCTGGGGCCATGCCTCTCTTTTCCCCTGAAAGACAGGTCCATGCTCTGCAGCAAAGGGCTCTGCGGCTGCGTCTCAAGCTTTTTCAAGGTATGTGCTAAGAAGTTGGCCCTTTAAACTGGCTTCCTGCGGGTTTGTGGTCTCACAGGTATGAAAGGCGAGGGGGAGAGGGAGAGGAGGTAAAGGGCAGGATATGGTGGTGTCTCTGGGGAAGGAAGCACATGTCAGGGCCAGCTCAGGAGAAGGTGAAGGCCCTGCAATAGCTCCTTGAGCTATGATAGCTGTGGGAAAGGGGAAGAGAGAAGCAGGGCAAGAAAAGGGGTTATAAAAAGAGACCTTTGACCCTGCTGCAGGCACTCAAATGGTCACAGGCGCACGTGTCTCCACCCAAAGCACCAGGGAGGGCAGAGGTGCAGCATGGCAGGACATGGCTCTGCATCTCCCCTGGCTCTTTGTCAAGGCTGAGCCCAGCATATGCTAGCAGAGCCCCTGCTTCCCTCCATCCTGTGCACTGCAGCTGGATGTCGTCAATGGGTTGAATCTGCCTCAGACCCCTCTATTTCTCACCTTCCCTTTCCCATTGCCGGCTGGGAACTACCGTTAGGCCCAAAGAGCTGGATGTAGACCCCATGGCTGCACGGGTGATGGAGCACAGATGCTTTGCCAAGCGTCGTCGTTCCACCGCCTCGCTTGGCATGGCCCTCCTCTGACCACAGTGGCAAAATGGGTGTTTGCCAAGCCATGCCAGGCTTCAGAGGCCAGATCGATGCTGTGCTCTGCTATGACACCCACACATGTATGCATACACACATACCAGCCCCATATGGCCATCTCTCACCTTCCTGCCAACGGAAACTGTTGCCCTTTGCAAGCCTGGCTCACTGAAGATGCTATCATGAGGTGAGTAGAGGGGGGCTGAGGCTCCAGTCCTCTTCAGTACAAGCACAGCTTCTTTACCTCATGACATGCCTCCCCTCTTCTCCCACAAGCCCTCTGTGATCTCTCTCCCCACAGTTATACCACAGTGAGTGCCAGGGCAGAAGGTTTAAATCAAAGGCTTCTGACAGTTTCGCAACCCACAGACCAGTCTCATCTCTTGAGTTAGAGTCACGTAACTCACAAATGACCAGAGAATTATTGCAAAATCCCACCTTTCCCAGTCTCTGTTTGCAATGACTAAAATGGGAGGAAGCAGGATGGAGAGCTCTTGGGTTGGGGAAGCTAAGGAGCAGAGGGCTTTCCATCCACCTGGGAAAGCTGGGAATCCAGCCTCAGGTAAGTGGGAGGTAGGGGCTGAGTTTCTTGATTTACTTTAATCTACTTGCATCCATGCCTTCAAGAAGCAAGGCTGATCTCCGTCAACCTCAAAGCTGCTGAGGTGCCTCGACTCCCAGGGAGCCCAGGCAACGCAAACTGCAATGCATCTCTGAGGTGGGAAATGTGTCCAGGCCTCACTGGTTGCCACTGAGGACAGTTGCAGTGGTTCAAAGTAGCCAGGGGAAGGAAATGCCCAGGGAGAGGAAGGAGTACAACAGATCTCCTGTCTAACTGCACCCATCCTGCAGGCATCATTTTCACTGTTCTGGTCCCCTGCTCTAAAGTCCTGACCAGTCTCCAGGTGTTTGATTTAACGATGTCCTAGTGCAAGACTTAGGCACACATCTGACATGAGGTGCCTGAGGCTCACTGCATTCTGTTCACCCCAAACATGCTTTTGTGGGCTGATGGCATTCTCCCATTTGCTGCTACACACACCTTTCCCCACCATGTGTCTTCAGTTCTTCCCCTGAAGTAGTGGAATGGAGCTGAGCTCTAGAAAGGACTTTCCAGGCAACCGAGCCCTGTCCCCTGCAGCCACAGGCAGCAATTTGGCAGATGTTTTGGGCCAAAGGCGCACAGAATTACCATTACCACAGTCCAAAACATCTCCCAAGCCCTTACTTCGCCTGACTCCCACTTCTCCCCTGACCCTAGGACAGGCTTGCTTCTCCTCCCTCCTCCCATCCCCAGTCTTGCCAGCTGTGGAGGCAAAACAGCTATGCCTTCATCACAGTTCCTGGACCAGGCAGGGACAGTGGTGTGTTGGGTCAGCCTGTGAGTCTCTTGTCCTGCAGCACAGCAACCTAAGCTCCGGGGAAATGGAGAGAGGATCACTGCATTGCCTTGTCTTTGCTGCAGGGCTTTTTTTTTTCCACTGCTCCCCTCCTTTAAATTCCTGTGCCAGCCCCCCTCGCCATTGCAAAGCACCGTGCAGAGAGATCTCTGAGTGCAAAGTGCAGGGGAAGCAGTGGGAGGGTCAGGTGAGGACCAAGAAGGGCGAGAGGAAAAGGTCAGTGACGCAAGCCCAAAGCGATGGCTCTCGGCTCAGCCGCTCTGCTGTTTGTCCGTGGTGCGCTATTTCTACTCGGCAACAATTCACACATCTGGGGACCACAACTCCTTCCACCGCCCACGCTCTTCCTCCCCCCTCACGGGGGCTGAGGCAGGGGAGGGGGGAAGGAGGGAGAGATACTGCACCAGGCTGCCAGCATAATTTCCAAGACCGAAGAGGAAAAAAAAAACAACCTGGGCAGTCCTTTTCAACAGCCACCTTCCCTCCGGGCAGTGAGCATCTCTGATGAAGGAATCTGCTGCCTGCAAAGGAGATGGGGAGAACAGGAAGAAAGAGGGGATCCTTTCTGTTGGGGTGCAGAGAAGGTCAGCACCGGGGAACTGTGCTGACACCCTCGTCCTTGAAAGATAAAAGCAATGGTGCAAGTTTCCCTTTAGAATTTTGGTCTCACTGGGGTAGACCATGGCCAAGGGAAGGGACCCTGGTGCCTGGGGACATGTATTGCCCTTGGCCTCTTTCCAGGGTAAGCATTCAAGTGGAGCCAAGCGTTTGATCCCCTCCGTGTTTCCCCACTCGGCTGCAGCCATGGTGTGCGTGCGTGTGTGTGTGTGTTCATGTGCACGAATGTGTGCACAGGTGCAGGCAGAGGGCATTGTCCCCAAGACTGTCTCCACAGCCTGCTCCCAACTGTGGGGCACGGCACCCTGCCTAAGGCAGCCCTCCCAGCCCTGTGCTGGCTGCGAGGGCTGCAGTTGTTCTTTTGAGTGCAGGGAGAGGGAGGATGAAATTATGAACTGCTTCAATGCTCTGTGCCCTTTCCTGCTTCTCATGTGGGAGGTCCTGCAGCAACAGGGAAGGGTGATACTGAAAAGGACGTTCCCCTCCTGTCCGTGCATGCCACTCTTAGAAACAGAAAGGAGGAAAGTGACACCCTGGTCTTGTCTTTCTCTCAAGGAACCAAGTCCCATTTCCCCTGAGACCTCCACATCTCTTTTCCCAAATACAGGTGCAGTCAATGGGGCAGATGTGGTGAGATGTGGCCTGGGCTTTGAGTTATAGCAACAAATGTGAAATGTAAAGGGCTGTGTGTCGCATCTCTCAAGGAGCACCTTCAGGCTCCTCAGAGACCATAATGGGGAAAATAGTAATTTCCACACTGCTTGTTTTTTCTCCAAGTGGTGTCTTGCAGTGTCCACCATGATCTGGTTATTAGTCTCCAGTAACAAGCAGCCTTTCCCACTTCAGCCCCCATAGCCAGAAAACGAGGTCTTCAATTGCGTGCAGCTGTACCCAAAAGCCTCATCAAGCTGCACAGCCGCTCTGTCAAGCCACTCTGCTACAGTTCACCTCAGACGAGGGCTTGCTAGGGGGGAAAGTGCTTAGAGGAGTAAGCCCACAGCTGAAACCCTAACAGATGAGGAGCCCTTGGGGCTGACCTGTTTCACAAAGTGGGACATCACTCAGGGGAGTGAATTCCCCTGAAGTCCTTGGGTCAGGTTGTGGACCTGGACTTCACCCTTCCATTCCTTCCACCCAGGCAGACTGCTGGTGGCCATTGCCTTTCTCATCATATCTTCTGCCTCCCAAGGTGGGGAAGAAAGGGTAAAGTCCTCATGCACATAACATTAGAGGGGGAAATGGGAGGGGGGCTGAACCTGGGAAACCACAGAGCAGGGGAAAAAATGGCTGTCCTGGCTGAGCCCAGGGGAGAGACAGGAGCACAATTCCTGAGCACCGAGCTGTAGGGAGACAGGCAGCTGCCTGCAAACAAGTCACTTCTGTTCAGGCATTTTAATGACATGAATACTAATAATTGCCATAGCCACAAATCAGTAACCCTCGGAAGGGCTTAAGGGTGAGCAGCAAATTGGCCTTTGGATAAGTATGACATCATCAAGCATAATTTAAAACAAAATCAACAATCTAATTAACTCCCTTTCTAGAAACTGCTCAGGCACAGAGATGAAGAAAATGGAGAAGGAGCAAGGAGAGCTCTGAGCAGAGTGGGGGTGGTTATTGTAATGATTTTTTCCTCTAGAGAGGGAAGGGAAATGGGATTAAATTGGGAGCAGGCTTTGCTAATCAAAGCACCTGAGGGTTTATTCCCAAGAATCTCCTTGCAATATCATGTCTTGCCTCCAATGAATTTTGAATGTACAATAAATCTCTGAATCCTTCTCAATTTATTAGGTCTGGAAGTGATCATTGTTTCATATTAAGCTTGTCAGGCATCTGCACACAAGCACTTCTAACTTTAAATGGAGAGAGATGTGACCCATTGGCAAGCTGCAAAACAGAGGGGGGTTTTATCTTTCCAAGACCACACAGATAACAAGGTAACAATCTCCCTTAAGGATGGTAGTGGTCGCTGATGCTGAAAAACAAATCGGACAGTGTTGAGCTTACTGTCTTGCTCAGGCATAGATTTGGTATAAGGCTGGTCTCTGAATGCAGTGCTGCCCTCCTGTAGATCATATACCTCGCACAGGTACCCCCTTTTTAATAAAGGTCTCTGAGTGCTCATGAGGCACTCTGGCCGTGCTTCTTCAGCATTCAGCGCAACGGGAACCCTTAAGGACTTGTATAGGGACATTTTAATGCTAGAAGTCAATAGTGTCCCTACAGATCTGGGCAGTGGATACCTGTGTGTGACACAGAATCTGGTGCCTGGTCTGTGAATCTGAGTTCTTGAATATGGAAAGATGTCCATTACGCTTTTTTTTCTGCTGTGGAAACTGAGACGCCGAGAGGATGTGAGAACTGTACAGATACTTTGATAGTCCCATGGGTACACTGCTTTCCTTCCAGTTCACGCTGGTGAGTTTTCCGTTGCAGCTGTGCCAGGCTAAGGCCATCTGCATACACAGACACCGTGATTCAGCTGACAGAGATCACTTGCCACACTGCTGTGGCTTAAATGCCTGCTGTCCCTCCCAAACTATATCCACACACTCAGACAAGGGCGTAAGTATTCATCTTCCCTCATGTTGCTGGGCCCAAGAGTACTGAGGGACATGGAGTGTAAGGCCCAGGGTGACAGCCAGGTCTTCAATGAGTGTCTCTACAGAGGGACTCAATGTCTGAGCAGCCCTTCTGGCACCACAAGCACCCATCCACACCTAGGAGCTCTCTTAAGACTTGAGTCTGCTGCGTGAACTCCAGGTCTTCAGACTAAAGTCCTGACACTGTCTAGTTCTGCCCAAACACAACAAGGAGGCAGGGCTCAGGTCCTGAGTAGGGGCATCTCATGACAGTCCCATGCTCATGAGTTCATAGCTGTGTTCACAGCCAGGCAGGCTAAGAGTGAAACTGCTCGAAAGTAGCATGCTTCCCCTCCCAGCCTTGTTTCCCCACTTCTCTGGGCCTGTGACCATCACTAGCAGGGAGTGAAAGTGAACTCCTCCATCCCCTCCCACTTCTGTCCCCAGACTTGCCGCGGGTGAGAGTGCCTGCAAGTGCCTCAGCTTCCTACCACTTCCATCTGTATCCTGCAGGGCTAGGGAATCCCTACTTTTGAATATTTTGTGTATTTCTCTGTATATTTGATGTCTTTGACTTTTATCAAGCTGATCTATGAGGACACTCTCTGGGAGACAGAAGTTGGAAGGGAAGAAACTCAGGACTATAACCTGCTGAGTACGTGGACTTAATGCTTGCTGCCCGGCACGGTTACCCCGTTGTGGTACCCGATCCCAGAACTTAAACTCCATTGGTTAAATGCCCCTCCACTCAAACACAGTGATGGGGAGTAACCTGAGGGCAGAGTTTAGCCTATAGCAGCAATATCCCTAGGGATCACAGAGCAGGAGGGAAAAAAACCAGCTTGACTCTTTAATGTCAGCCCAAGGTTGCCATTTTGATACAAAGCAAACCCTGGTAATGTGAACAAATTCAATAAAGAGCGCACTGATACAATAAACAGTGGTTCCCCACAGGGCCATTTTAACAGACTTTTTTCGGAGTAGAACCACAATTTAAGGGGAAAACAACGGCAGATATAGAACAATGTCGTAGTTTTGAGAAGCACGCATATATGAATGGCAGGAAATTCAATGTAAAGGTTAGAGTTAAAACAACATTATTTGGAAAGTACCAAAAATAACCTACAGAATGTCTAGACATCTTCACAATGTATCCTGCCAGGAAGCAAACTCTGGTGGCCATCAGGGTATCTCTGCCTTCATCCACCCACGTCCTGCTAGCTCTGCTCCCTTCCCACTGCTTCACTGTCATGGGGACAGGACACTGAGATGGATCTGCTGAGCCCTCCACTGAGCTCATCCCTGGTGAGCTGGGTAGTTTGTAAACCACAGGCAAGGCCATCCCAGTTAGCCTGGGACTCCAGTCCCAGCCGAGAGCCAGCAAAGGGATGTGCCTAGCCTAATGGCAGCTAATGAGCTGATGAATCACGGGATAATCTGACATCATGTAGTACTTTTGCCCTCCAGACTTCACTCTCTCTGCTCTCCTGTTCACCTCTGCCATTCTGCAGAGACTCTCAGTGGACATGCAACTGAAAATGAGAAGTTTCAGCAGTACTGCTCTTTAATGAAAACAGGGGAGAGGGGGGGAGATGAGCCTGTGTGTAAGCACCTGTTCCAGCCTTACATTGCTTCTGAAACACCAGTCTGGCCCAAACAACGCCTTCAATCAAACCTCCAACACCACACTTTTACCTGGTGCTTTAACACTGAACAACAACACTGACTAGTGAGGTCACCCATCTCGGTCACGATTATGGGGTCAGGAAGGTAATCACAAGAACACCTCGCACGCTTCGCTAACAGTGTGGTTTTGTTTAGCTTCTCACATTGCAAATGGCACCATTCGTAACGATGTTGGTGTAAATGAGAAAAAAAAGTGCCAAATTCTCAGTAACGCAACATCAAGTCTGAAAACTGTGCTAATAGAAAGTGTATTTATCTGTATCAGATGGAGTCTGGACACAATCATAGTATCATGCCTGTGTAGGAAACCCTTTCTTACTTCTGCCATGCAGTTGTTGTTTTAGTCCATTTTAAACTGTGTTTCCAGTGGAAATTAAACATGCTGAGGCAATCTATGTCTCCACGCATTGTTGTTTGGCTGTCTCTTAGCTAATCCGTCAGACCATTCCCCCTCCCTCCACAATTTTGGAAAAGTCAATAAATTCCAGTCACACTTGACAAAGAAAGAGATTTATCCCTTACTACTATTAAGTAAAGGTGGCTGGATAGAGGAGAGCTGGCTCTCTGTTAGGACTCTTGTTGGGAAAGTCTTCAATGTGACAGCAGTCCTTACCAGATAGCAAAAAAACTGCATAAGAATCTGTTGTAGGGACCCAGATCTAGAAAAAAAAACAGTTGCCAGTGAATTGACTGACCAGATAAATCCTTGTTTTCAGCAAGCAGCCACTCATCTCAAGGGACTAACTACATGTTAAGTTTTCCTCTTCCACTATTTCAGGTACCACAGTGTACAACCAGCCTCATCTGATTCTCACACAATAATAAAAAAAACTAAAAAAAAAAAAAAAACCAAAAGGAATTGTTTTGTTTTGTTTTGTTTTTCTTGATAAGCTGAACAATAAATGGGTGCTTTATGGTCTTACTTTCCCAGAGTGATCTCTAGTTTGAAGGAGGGCACAGATTTCTCAGTCTGAAGGACAAACAGGAGAAATGATGGTTAACATGAATACTGCATTGCAGCTGCAGAGCTGGTGATACCAAAGAGTTAACTCACAGAGCACTTCATTGCTGAGGACTTCTGCACCAGAGCAAGCTGCATTCATTTTCAGAGGTCCTGGGAAAGACGAGCTGTGCCTGTGATATGTGCCATTACAGCTCCACCCTGGTGGGAGCCTCCAAAGTGCAGCTACCACACAGTGATTTCCAGAGCAGGAGAGCATGCAGGAGAGCACGAAGCCCATCCTCTCCCCTGTTCCTCTACAACAGAGGCTGGCTGGTCAGATTCCCAGCCCTCACAAAGGGTGGCCATAAAAGGAGTCTTCAGATGACTAGCAAAAGCATCCAAATGACACCTCTCAGACAGCTGGTCCATGTCCTGTGTGGTGAGGAAGGAGGTGTTGCACTCCAGGCCGCTGGCTAAGGGTGCTTGATGCTGGAGTGGAGTTTGAAATGCAATGTTCTGAGAACAGCCCTGTGGAGAAGGCCTTGGGGGTACTGGTGGATGAAGAGCCGGGCATGAGCTGGCAGTGAGCTGGCAATGTTCACCTGAAGTACAGAAAGCCAACCATATCCTGGGCTGCATCAAAAGAAGCATGGCCAGCAGGTCGAGGGAGGTGATTCTCCCCCTCTATTCTGCTCTCATGTGAGATCCCACCTGCAGTACTGCGTCCAGCTCTGAAGCCCTCAGCACGGGAAAGACACGGACCTGTTGGAATGGGTCCAGAGGAGGGCCACAAAGATGATCAGAGGGCTGGAGCACCTCGCCTGTGAGGACAGGCTGAGACTTGAGGTTGTTCAGCCTCAACAGCCTCAGAAGAGAAGGCTCCAGGGAGACCTTATTGCAGCCTTTCGATACATAAAGGAGACTTATAAGAAAGACATGGGCAGACTTTTCAGTAGGGCCTGTTCCGATAGGACAAGGGGTAGTGGTTTAAATGACTTTGTATCAGACTAGATATAAGGAAGAAATTTTTTAGAATGAGAGTGGTGAAACACTGGAACTAGTTGCCCAGAGAGATGGTAGATGCCCCATCCCTGGAAACATTCAAGGCCAGGTTGGACAGGGATCTGAGCAACCTGATCTAATTGAAGATGTCCCTGCTTCTTGCAGGGTGGTTGGACTAGATGACCTTTAAAGGTCACTTCCAACCCAAACCATTCTATGATTCTCCTAGAAATGGCCACGAGGATGCACTATTGAAGTCTTCTTCAAAATGGTTCTATCTATGCCTTCAAATCACTGTTTTTCTCCAACACTCTTTCTTTTTGAAGTCTGATATCTTCTGAGATCCAGTCTCTCGGCTGAGCTGCCTATGACTAAAAACTTATCGTCCTCCCACACTATTTTTCCACTACCTGAAACCAAGATCCCTTAGTTGTTAAAGGAGGCCACATCCTCCAAGTTTACATAGTCCTTAAAAAGGAACTGCCTGGAGACTTGAGATTAGCCTCTGACAACTTTTGGTCAGCAAAATCTGCTTGCTGGACCTGAGCTTGGGCTTTGAGCTGCTCTAGGAGAGAAAGGTGAGGAGCGCAGAGTGTGGTGACCACTGTGTGTATAAAAGGAGATTCTCATAATCTGGCCCTATACCAGCGGCCATCTTCGTGCAGTCCAGACCAGACAGGAAACGTGATGTGCTGCACTTCAGAGAATCATATTTGTGTATGGAAAAAGAGAGACCTGTGGGGACACGTATGCATGTGCATGCCTATCTGTGAACTGGGCAACCACTGGACTATGGATTTGCATTTGTGCATCTCTCTTGGCTTGGGAGGTGAGGGCAACATGTGCTGGGGAAGACATCTGCCTGTGGTAAAAGGATCTTCTAAAACTAAATGTGCCCTGCAGGGTCTGTGAGGGGTTATCTGTTGGCAAAGGTGAGGGTACATGAAGCTTTGGAAGAAGGTGGACATATTTTTTGCATCCTTTTACGGCCTGTTGAATGGACAAGCTATGCCAAACAGGCACTGCAGATACTGTAGGGAGGTGCTGCCTGTCTGGACTAGCTGTGAGGCTCAGGTCGGAGAGGGTGATTCTTCCTTCTGTGGAGCACGTCGGGTAGGGAGGTCGTGGGATGGATGCTCCTGTGGTGTCACACCATCTGCAGACATGAGGGTTGTGCCTCAAGCTTGCACACACTCAGCACTGCCCTCGTTCCACTCCCGCTCTGACCCAGGATGGATCCTCTGAAATTGGGGCACTGGTGGGGAGGCTGGTTTCGTTCTGGTGTTGCTTAGGTCAATGACTCGAGTTATTTTTCACAAAGTGGTCCACGGTATTTCTACTGCAGGTTGACTCCTATCCTCGGTTTCAAATTGATCTGTGCACGTGTGCAGACTCTGAGAGCGATATGAGTGGTCTGTCTGTGTGTCTGAAAGAGGAAGCTATGGGTCTCTTGATGGTGTCCCAAGAGGACAGGTCCTTCTCTCTCTCTCTTTTGCTTCCCAGCAATAGTTACAAATTGGTCCCAGTATATCTGAGTACCACAATATAACACCTGATCCCTCCACCCTTGTTTCTGCACCTATTGCTTTACCAGCAGGAAGTAGGACGTGGTTTGGGGCTTTTTATTCTTGGCCTCTCTAGCCTTTTCGATACTTCAGGGCCTCGTCTCAGTCTGACAAGGCAAGTAAGCAGCAACTTCCTGTGCAAAGGTGAGGGGGAGAAGACAGAGAGACCACACACATATGAGAGGAACAGCTCTGCAGCAGAACTGCCGGGCTAGAGGCATCGCTCTCACTCCAGCAGCATTGGCTGACAGCTGGACATGCATTGAGCTAGGATACCCACCTCCATCCCTCTTCCTTCCCCACTTCCCCGCTCCCCTCGCAGTTTGACATCGAGTACCTGCTTCCATCCAACCCCGTGACCTGGTCCCCAGGGACTCCCTTCATCTGGACCATCGAGTGCCTGGAGCTGGAAGGTAAAGGGGGCGATGCCAGCTCTCTCCCACATGGGGGTGGCTGATCTGAAAAGCGTCTTGGAGGGAGTTTCGGTCTGACAAACTGAATCTCACCGTTGGGGAGGGCTGAGCACGTATTTATCTCTCTGTCTCTCCGCAGTTCTCTCAAATCATACCCCGCATCTCACAACCACACTGCCTGCTTTCTTTCTCTCTTTCTCTCCTCTTTTTCTGTGACTGTGTTGTCGTCATATTTTTCTTCCTCTGAACCTAATCTTTTATCACAACGGGAATCAATATTATGCCTCATGCCAGCCTTTTATAAACCCTCTCTTCCCACTCCCCTGGCAGTCCCAGCAAGGTCCAGCAGGGCTCTGTCTTGTTTTGCTCAGCCTTGCTTGAGCTCCCGGCTTGCTGAGAGGTGAGGGTGGTCCCTTCCCCTGTGGGCAGAGGCAGACCTTGAGGTACAGGTGTCCAGGTGGATGGGGAAAGGCTTGGATGAGAAGCCCGTAAGCCCAGTCTGTCTATTATGGAGCATGGCTGTACGGGCTTTGTAAGACAAGGAGTCTCCCCGGGTGCCACACGTAGATGAGGGGTACTGCAGAGTTTCCTAATTATAAAGCCTGAATTTTCTGCTACACCTAAAAGCACAGCTTCCAGGGCAGCACCAAGTCTACTTGGAGAGGATGGTGCATGGTTTTTGTGTGACTATGTCATATTTTGTCATACGGTAAAGCCTTGACTTTCCACAACCTGGTAAACTCCTTCTTCTCCCTGATTTTCTCCCCTGTCCTAAACAAGCCATTCAAAATCTATCCCCTAAGCCGTGAGCTCTACAACTAACTTTTGTCAGTTGTAGCCAGAGACCCCTCTTACTCAGCAAGCACCTAGCTGTTTCAGCCCTAGGGCTTACCAAGAAAAGCAGCTCTTCAAAATGCAAGCCATGCGAAGCCAAGGCAGCACTCTCTACCTGAGTCAGCAAGCAGGCTGAAACAATGCGAACAGCTCTGCGCTCACACGCACATTTCCAGAAGGCATTGCTCCTGCAAACAACCTGTCTGTGTTGCACCACGAACAGTTTCAGTGCTGAGCAAAGCACCCAAGGTGGGAACATGATGAGGTGCTGAGGGAAAAGCACAGACTCCAGAGTGGAAAGGGGATGAGTAGATGCCTGGAAGACTGGCCCTGGCTTTGAGCCCTGCCTTGGGAGAGTGGATGCCCTCCTCTGAGATGATATCTCCCTAATTTGCATTGCTGAGCTGTGTTGAGGGGGGGCGTCTTCTCTCTTTCAGTGTGTCACCGGTACCGATGAAGCCCTCTTTGCTGCTTCTGTGTCACCTCTGGCTGTTCAGCCTCGCGCCTCTCTCAGGGGTATCAGACTCGCCACAAGGTAAGAAGTGATTCCCATCACCCGTGCTGGCTGGGCGAGCAGGGAGGGGGGTCAGCCGGAGGAGTGCCTGTGCCACGGTGTGTTGCTGTGCAGTTGTAACGCACAGCCAGAGGAGGTTGCAGTAGTTAAAGGTCTCTTATGAGCACATCGACCTCCAAGGACATAGAGAAGTGAGTGGCTCTGCCTTTCTTGCTCAGAGACAGTTATCCAGCAGAGGACAGTCTGTGGTTTTGGATGGGGCAGAGTTCTCTGGGGTGATGGTTAATGCCAAACATCATTGCTAATTCAGCCACGCTACTGTCCATCTCTTCTCTGCTGGCAGGTGCCTCCAGCCTGACGTGTTGGTATGACTCGCGGGCGGCTCTCTTCTGTGACTGGAATCCAGGCAGGGACCTGGTTGAAGCAAAATGCCAGCTGGAGATTTTTTCAAAGTTAGCTTTTATTGAGAGGTAGGTGACTGGAGAAGCTGAGGAAAGCCAATGCTTTGAATGAAAAGTGTCCTGGAAAGTTTACCATTTAACATAAATGTAGGCTCCCCCTCCCCAGACCAGGTGTAGTGGAGTCACACAGCTGAAGGTCTTTGCCTTGAACTCCATCTCTAATCCCACCTGGGCTGAGATGCTGGCCACTGCTCAGAGTTTGTAATCTGATGATCCCAAACTGTCTAGTGCAACCCATCTTCCAGCTTCCATAGCTCTGTCTGTGCTTCATTTTCCAAAAATACCTTTTCCTTCAGAGGCACCCTCTGGACTGAAAGGTATTTTCAATGGAAAAGGAGAATATATAGAGGGGGCAGAGCAAGATGGAATTAAAGTTATACAGAGACCATTTACCCATTTCCAGGATGAGCTGGGATGTTGTACCCTGAGTGATGATAAACGAAGGAAAATATTGTTTCCCTTATCTCTCCTGGCCCTTTCATCTCTCTTGGTTCATGATATTTTCCCCTCCCACACATCTCCCACCAGAGAAGTAGATGTATGACCATTACTGGAGTGGAGGTTGGCTAAGTCTCTGTAGTCTCCAAGTACGACATCTCCAGCCAAGACACTTACCAGACCACCTCAGGACTTTCCTGGGTGCATGCCATAAGGAGAGGCTCAGTGTGATTCTGGCAGTGGGTAGGTTGCTCCTGGCTGTCATAGGGACACCTCCAATGAGGTGAGATTGGTAAACATATTCTGGGGCCTGGTGCATGGACTGAGAAAGCCAAAAATTTTCTGTGGCTCTGTGGGACTGAATCATGAGGGCTGGGGATGGAATTTGGGCTGGATTTGGAACTGTGCCATTGCTTGATCAGGGCTGTAGGACACCACATCTCCCAGTCATCAACAAGTCACAGGCTTGATCTGACCTTGCAGCTGGAGCAGCCAGCTCAATCTGATACCCACTCAGCTGCAACCCCACAGATGCTCTCCCACCCTGTGTGCTATCGCTCAGCTTAGGCTGTCCAGCCGCACTTGTCAGAGCAGAATAGAGGTCATGGTGTAGCGCTGCCAAGTGTGATGTACATTTGTGGTTGCTTGGGATATGACCTGGTTCAGAAGATACATCTCACTGGGTATCTGAGATCCTACAGGACTGTCAGTGGCTTGAAGGAGACCTGTAAACCATAGAGGGGCTGAAACAGGCACCTGTCTTCAGCGCTATGTTAGCGCAGTTGTGGGCTCTGCATGCCCTCTGATGTCAACAGAAAGCAGAGAAGGTAGCAAGAGGGTTTTGTGAATACTTGGAAGCTGGAAACCTACTGTTATATTTTGCTTTAAATAACTGGGATGCATTGATTCTCTGCGTACTAGCACAAAAAAAAATTGTCCAAGTGATGCAATGGGAAGGGAAAGTGGGATTACACCCTTGCTGTAAGGTGTTCAGCAAACATGTTAGGATGCAAAAGGCTTTGAAAGGCCTTTGGTGTTACATGAAATTTGATTAAATACAAAATAGCCTCCCCAGCTCACTGGAGTTCTCTTGCTTAAACCTAGCTCATTTTCCTTCTGTGAGAAATTCAAGGAGTACTGTGAATTACCTCAGGCAGAACACATGACAGGACTGAGGAGATGTATCAAGTCCTTCAGCAAGAACAGTAATGTGAGTAATTCATCTGGGATGTTCTGGTTAATGACAAGGTGGACAAGATTTGTATGTGGATTTGGGGTGTATAAACGGTGTGACACCCAAGAGCAGTATAAAAAGCCCAAACCTAATCCTTGACTTCAGTCCTGGGGTTTGGCTTGAAGTTTTGTGTTGTTGATACTACATCGCCCTTGTGGATTCCCCTGCTGGGAGGACTGGCTTCATTGTGAGCTGGGCCATGCTGTCCTGATACATGCAGAAGAGGTGCAGAACAGACAGATCACATGCAGTTTCTCACTTCTCGATTAAATTGGTTTGGCCGCAATCCCTTCCTTTGAGGAGGGATGGACAGCATCACCAGCTCTGAGGTCACCTCTTGATCTCATTTTCCTTGAAGAGGTCACTACCATTTTCCAGATCATTGAGTACCGTGAAGCCTGGTTAGATGTGTCAAATGCAAGATGCAACAGCTACACATCACAGGAGCTAATGATGATGCAAATTCTCTAGCTATTATTCTTTGTTTAAATCAGTCTTTTTAAAACTCATTATGTACTTGCTTCAGTCATACCCAGAATTACCGTAGCCCTTGTTCTTTCAGAAAAAAAAAACCCAACCCAAATATGACCTGATTCTCCTTATTGATAAAGTTACAACCTGTTCAAACGACAGACAAGATTTCTTACATTTGTACATCATGTGCAAAGATAAATTGTAGAGTTGATAAACAGCTCCAAAACCTTTTCTTTCTAATCAAGCTAATTTTTCTATTGCTATTTAATATTGTATGGTGTATGTGGCCCATTAGTATCATTGCATTGCAAGAGTAATATTTCATACTGATGTTTCTCAGGCTTACCAATGAACACAAAATGTTTTAGTAAAAATATTTTTTCTCAACAAATTTCACTCATAGAAAGTAACTTTTTTCCTGCTTAATCAGCACATACAGCAATCCTAGCAAACTAGCATATCACAATATTTTGAGCCCTTCTCACCAACGAACAAAAAAAAAATTCAGCCACATCGAGTATAAATCTTTGATTCTTCTACTCACCACTGAGGCATATGTCTTTCAACCACAAATATCATACATATTTATCATCAAGTATTCCTAAGTTTCTTATATGTAGGGAATGCTTAGAAACATGAATGTTTATTGATGAGGCTTCGATGTTGCTAATGCTAAATTTTCCTTGCAGACTCAATGCTTCACCAGTTCAGACCGTCTGACCATGTCTGTACACTGCCAGGTCGAAAATAATAGTTTCATACCTGTGCGAATAGAAGATTTCAGTCCACTTGCAAATAGTGAGTACTCATCTGTCTTGCAGTCTCTGAAGCTTCTCCCCAAGATGACAGCTAATTTCTCCTCCCCATCGGTTCCTATGCAACACCCGTAGCTGATTTTAGACTTGTGTCTTTTCCTTGTCTCCTGCTACAACTAGCAGAGGTGAGCCACGCTGACTCCTGCCACTTGCACCGCTAACGTGTAATGTCATGCCGGCCACTTCCTGCCCTGTCCTGTGACAGGGACACTGTTGAATGAGAGTGCTTTGCACTAGGAGTTCTGGCTTCAAACAGGCAGTGGCAGCTCAGCTGTTCTCCTCAAAAACACACACTGCAAGAAGGAGGGAAAGCCTTGCTGCTCTTCCCCTGCCCCTCTTACCAGATATGTGCTTCCACCCTCCTTTAAGCCAGCTTTGGCATGCATCAGCCTTTGCTGAAAGGATTCAACTCACTAATCCAGCAGAAAAACATCTGCTTGGGTCTTTTTTTTTGCTGGATGTGTGAGTGTACCTGGTTCAAGGAGAGGTCCAATAGTGCTGCTGCAAGGTGTGGCATAGGACAGCATGACTGGAGTCAGGGGTTGGGAAGGATTGGCCCAGACAGTCCATGTAACTCCATTCCACAGGGCTGTAGCTCTCTGAAAGAGCAACTGGGAAGCAGCCATCACCTCAACCATGCTCTGTTCCTGTCTGTACAATTGCCTTGTGCATCATCCCTACAAGACACAATGCACAGCCATGTGGGATTGCACTAATTGCGGGGTCTCAGGAGGAGCTGCCTTTAACGCAGTCCAGAGACAACAGGCCTTTTGCCTTCAGCGACACTGGGGAAGAAGGAGGAACAGAGAGGGGGAACTCACTAACCATCTCACGTGGCTGTGGCTGGCTGGGGTCTATGAGCACAGCCAAGACACGAACCCTGCTGCAATGGGGTTTGTGGTGGAGCCCTGCTGTGGGCAGAGAGTGCAGAGGTATCAGCCCTGCTCCTTCTCTCTTTCCAGTAAAACTGAGGCCTCCAGGAAATCTTCGGCTGGTTAGCAGAGCTGAAAACACATATAACTTAACGTGGAGCCTGAATATTTCCTCTCACTATTTGGATGGAGTGCGGGAATACCAAGTGCGGTACCGAACCACGAGTCAGTCCTGGGAGGTGAGTATGGAGTGGGGCAAAGGGACCCGTCACCATACAAATCCTTGTTTTCTTTACGTCACCCAGCACTTGCTCCTGCACCTCCCCTGAGTATTAAATCAGTTTTGGTAAAGCTGGAGAGCAGATGACACCTCCCACACTTTTATCTGTGTCACCTGCTGCCAGTGTTTGGTGATGACATGGAGGCAGATGGGAATCCTGTTTTACTTAGTGCTGTCACAAAGAAATCCAGATAGCTCCAGGATAGACCTGAAAGGGATGAAAGCAGCAAAGTGAAGAAGACTTGTCCTCCAGGGTGAACAAGCAGTCCACAAGTTGTAGGGATCTGAGACAGGTCATCTCTGAGGGCCTTGGGAGAGACGGGTATGTGAGGCTGTAAGCCAGGGTGTTGATGATGCTCTAATTTTGCCCTACTCCCAGGAGGCCAGGAACTTCACCATTGTGCAGGACCAGATGTGGGCGGTGTTTGAGAGCCTCTCCCCCGACTTGAAATATGAGGCAGCTGTCCGTGCAAGGCCGAGTGCCTCAAGTAACTACAAAGGCGTGTGGAGCGACTGGAGCGAGACAATACTGTGGAGGACACATGCTAACCGTAAGGATCGGAGTCAGACAGTCTGGCTTGGAGGGGAAAAAGGAGACTCAGGGAAAATAAAGTAGAAGGGCCAAGAAGGCTAGGAAGCTGGAGGAAGATGGATGGGGAAGATTGTGTTAATCAAAGAGCAATAGAAAGGTCAGAAATGATCTGTCCTTCCTAATCTGTTAGGTCAGGCTGGCTTAACAGGGCTTAAGGGCAAAGACCTCCTGACCCTAAAAGACCCCCTCTGACTTCCAGAAGCCAGGCAAAATCCACAAGATGTAAATCAGGGACTGCTTCCTCAGAGCAGTAAGACCAAATGTCTGACCTGCAGAAGCAGTGGCCAGGACTGGCATTTTCCCAGGTGCTCCTGTGACCTAGGAACATAAATCCAGCTTTTGAAAATGGCCCAGTTCTTTGGAGCCATTAATCAGTGGAATATAGTGAAACAGAGCACTCCGCTCTTGAATCAAAGGAGAATGAAAAAGACTTACACGCATGTAAGTCCCTTCCAAAAAGGTCTGCTGAGACTTGCATCATTCATTACCATGAACCACAGCACGGAGGACACCTTAAGCCTTGAAAGATAGTGCCCTGAGCAAGTCTCTTTGGTAAGTCACTGGGTGTGATGTCTGTCATTTCTTTTCCAAAAAATAAGCAGATAGATGTTATTCCTTCTCATGCCACTCCAACTCTGCCCCTGCTCAACCCCTCCCTGTTGTGCCTGGTGCTGGTATAAACAGAGGAGCTATATTTAGAAAGGGCACTGTGTTGCTGTGGCGATCAAATTTTGACAGTGTGTGATGTCAATGAATAGGATACAGCCGCAACCAGTTGTCATAGCAACCAAGACCCAAAGATAACCAGGGTACCAGAGGCAGAGGAGACAAACTGATCTGAGTAGCATCTCAAGGACAGACAAAGAAAGAATGTCCTGAAAATGTCTCCTTATTTTATTTTTCTCTGCTCCCTCACAACTACTCCAGAGGAGTTCTGCAGGCCCAGACCAAGGGTTACTAGGGGTGGAGAGAGATGGGGGTGGCAGCCAGAGGAGGCAGGCACCAGAATAGCAAGACCAAGCAAAAGTGCACTGAGGAGATGTGTGTGAAAGAGACAGATTAAGAAAAGTTTGAGACAATGCCACACAAGCTCGAGGAGGGCTGGCAGTGCTGGCAATGTGGGAACTTGGTCTCTTTTTCCTAACCCTACAATTCAAGTACCAAAATCATTAAGTGATGGAAAGCTGTAACCTTCCTACCCTCCTAAAGCTTTCCTACACCTCTCCAAAGAAAGAAGCCAGCCCCTTGATCTCTAACCTTCTCCATCCTTGGTCCTCCTGCCTTATCAAAGACCCGTGAACCCCATGACTCTGTCTCCCCCACTGACTGATAATGGTGTTTCAGTTGCCCAACCCCACTTACACTGATTTTAGGACTCTCTGCTTTTGTTTGCAACAAAACAGACAGGTTGATGGACACTTCAACCAGTAGGCTGTGGCACCTCATCTATTGCAACCCTCAGCTGTGGGAGGGAGTTCAAGCTGTTCAGCACAAATTATCTATTAAGCCATGCCAAGTAGACTCTGAAACCCATCTCAGCTCAAAGGCATCCTACACAACACAGAGGAGCTAATTTATCTGACCTATATATTATAATTTTCTGCAATATTATATATTGTATTATATAAAATTATAATAAAGGTCCACTTTGATCAGCTTGAACAGCCATGGAAGGGATGCAGCTCCTACCTCCAGAATCCTGGGTAAACTTCCTTGTTCCCTCTCATCTTGCAGAAACATCCCGGTCGGTCTTGCCAGCTCTTATAGTGAGCACTTGCATCTTCGTGATCATTGGGACTGCCTTCCTTATTAACTTATGGACCCTGAAATGGTAAATGAGAATCAAGTTTTCCTTTCTTTTCCTCTCCTGTATCCTGTGTGTCTTCTCAAAACCAGGGTTATTTTTTGCTTGGCTTTACTCAGGATAGAGAGTGACTTAAAAATATGCCCAACATTTTGAGGCTGACGTTTGTCTGGGGAGCCACATCATCACCCAACATGACGTGGTTTCACCACCGTCGTCATATGTGCTACACTCCTGTGAGCTGGTGCAGTGCTCTGCCTGAATTAAAAACAACTGCCTCAAGCACTTCTGTTGCCCATGCGTTAGAGTGCTGTTCCCTGGCAGGGATGCACCAAAATTGTCTCTTAAAAAGCAGGTCAGTGAGTTGAGCACTGCCTCAGTAGAAAAGACCAAGCAAGCCTAGGTACTACTAACTTCTTACTTACTTAAACACTCCATCAAGAGCTCAATGACGTTTGGTCTGTAGGTTAAAACTCCTGAGTGAGGAGTATAATTCTTCCTCTTCATGGTCTGTGCAGTCCTGAAGTGTCTCATCACATGCTGGTGAACATCTACATGATGCTTTAAAGATCTCTTTGCCAGCATTTCTACCCAGACACTGCTTTTATTCAGGACTGAAAGTGTCCCACAAGGTTACCCCATGCAATAATATAGCGAGTGATGTGTCAACATGATGAGGTTAGAAACAACCTCAAGTTTTCTCATTTCAGGGCACAGAGAAGTAGGGTGCTGATGTTCATGGCAGGGAGCAGGGAGACAGTAGAGGCTGGATGGCTTCTCTGTAAGGAAAGAAAGAGAAGCGTATTGAAGAAAGAGAGGTACTGAGAAAGTCACTGGTCACTGTGTTTTGCCTTGAGTCATAACAGAAAGGTGAGGAAGCGTTAGCTTAGCACAGAGTTAGCTGTGGTATGGCACAGAGAGACATAAAAAGGCCTCCTTTCTCCACAGAGTATAATTAACCTGGGGGAACTGAATAGAGGATAATGCTGAGGTAAGATCCAAGGAAGGATTAGACATGCATGAATAAAAATAGCATCTGCAGTGATGTAAGGTAGTTTATATGCAAGAACTAGCAAATTCTGATGCTTCAGAGTACACTGATTGCCTCCAGAGGTCAGGAGGGTCCTTCCTCAGTGCATCCCACAGCAAAGCTTCAGCAAGGAGCTGACAGGATCAGCCAGCCTCTCTGAGGGACTGAAGAGCAGATTAGATCACTTCTTGCCTCAGGATGAGAACACACTGGTTTCAGTAAAGTAGAGGCCTCTGGACTGATGCAAGGCATAGTCAGATGGCTTGCATGGCCAGCATGTCCTAGCTATGCCATGCAGCATCCTGCTAACAGGGCAGAGATTTTGCGGCAGAGCTTTGCCAGTGATGGTCCCACTCAGGCTATGTGGTCCTCTGAGCTGTTGTGGTGGCAGCAAAGCAAAGAGGTAGCAGCTCACAGCAGCTGGAGCTTGGAAACACGGGACACCTGCCCAGCTTGTCATTAGGACAGAGGCTTAAGGAGGCAAGTGGAGAGGTTAAGGTGACCAGCCAAGGCAGGGAAGAAACCAGTGAATTGTTTGTTGTGCTTCCCCCAGGAAAAAGCTGAGGGAAGCATATTTTCCAATGTCAGGTTTAACAGCCTCATCTCTATACCTCCCACCCCTCAGCTACTGCGTTTCAGACCACTCAAGAACAAGGAGAGCCCTCAGGCTTGTTACTATTTCACATCTTCCCCACACCGGGGTAGTACCCATGAGCTGCAATGCTCTCTCCTACCCCCACCACAGTGCTGGATTGCTCAGAATCAGACCCTGCTTCATTCTTCCTTCTCATTCTCTTTTCTCAAGGTTTAAGAACATCCTGAAGATTCACATCCCAGACCCTGAGAAGTTCTTTCCCCCACTCGTTTCAGTTCATGGAGGTGACATTCAGGTACGTAACTGGGGATGGAGCCATGTGGTTATGAGGGAGAAATGAGGGAAAGAAGGGTCCAGCTGCACATGCCCTGGACCGACAGCCAGTTGTCAGACCTACATGTGCACACACGACACACGTGCCTGTAGTACCAGCTGCTGGGTTCTCCACTCGAGTTTTATTTTCTGACCTTCTAAAACCTGACACTTGGCTGAGGTGTCTCTCATTACAGAACCAAGAAATGGCAAACCACGCAAACCTCAGCACCCTGCTCCCCTAACAGGGAGCCTGAGAGAATACAAGGGACTTGCGGGAGGGACCTTGGCCTTCCACCCCACTTCGATCCCTCCCTGCCTGTCCTACGTTGCTCAGCTCTTCTCCTGATTTCCTGCTGTGATCTTCTCCTCCTGGCTGTGAGCCTTTCCTCTGCTCCTAATGTGAATTGCCATCACGCTGGATGGCACTTAGCTGTTTTCTGCATTCTTGTCTCTTTCCCTTCTTTCTCCACCCCTACTTTGTCTCTTCACCTAATATCTCCATGACTTGGGGCAGCTGCAAGGAGACAATTACCATTCTGTGCAGTATTAAAGGAAGTGTAGGAAGCAAGACGTGGGAGGTGATCCCAAGGGGCGTCTCACTTTAAGAAGGGTGGAAACAAACTGCAAAGGGTCCAGAGGACAGCAAAGCTTTGGAAAAGCCTAAGTGTAAAAAGTCTTAGAAAGCTTAAATTACAGGGAAAGAGTGTGGAGTAGGGGGACAGGGGTGTGAGGCAGGCACTGAATATGCTTTCTTAGTGCAGAAAGAACTAGGAAAAGGTGATTTTACTGGCCAGAAAGGCAATGAAGTTGGATGTTATCAAAACCAGTTTATTTTTAAGGATAATGATGCACTGCAGGATGTCACTCATAGTGAATGTGGAAATCTAGGCAGAAAGGACCTGGAATAGCACTTTAGACAAGAAATCTGCATAGGGCCATGTAGATGTATCAGAAACTTGTTCAGCACCTAGGAATAGACTGCAGGAGATGCATTTCAATACTGCTTTTCACATTTCCACCTTCACTTCATTTTATGGTCTTGTAATTTTTTTTCTTCCTTTCACTTTAATCCTCCATCTTCCGTTCCCCCCTCCAGAAGTCTCAAAACATAGGTTTGCAAGATCCTCTCTTGATTTTGAACTGTCAGAAAGATATACTCTCTCTGAAAATCCTGCAGATGAGACATCATGAATGTGAATTTTCCTCCCTACCACCCCCTCTGGCAACTCTTGCTTGGACAGAGAAAAGGTCACTTGATTGCTGTGGGCACTCATCAGAAGAAACCTTTGGTTCCTCACTGAATGTGTTATACTTTGGGTGTAACAGTCTTTCTCCTGTGTTTCTTCTCCATCAGAAATGGCTCTCCTCTCCATTCTCCACATCTTCCTACTGTGTGAACAGCACAATCCCAGAAATCTCTGTGCTCGAGGTGATGCAGAAGAATGACCAGGAATCCAAGTTTCTACTTTCCAAGGGAACCTTGACTCCTGATCCTCCCTTAGAAACCAGTGGGCACTCTGTATCCAGCTGCTTCACCAACCAAGGCTACTTCTTCTTGCACCTTCCCAACTCCTTTGAGATTGAGCCCTGTCAGGTCTACTTCACCTATGAGCCTTTCACCCAGGAGGGCAGTGGTAGTGAGGATGGCGAGTCTTACCATGATCTCCCCTCCCCAGACGTCCGCACACTGGCGGAAGACATGCCCATGTTGTCCCACAACTTCCTTCGTTGTATCAAGGCGACCCAAGGCTTCCAAAATACCTCCTTTGAGGAAGAGATAGAAGGTGAAGCCCAGAGGGCTGTGGCAATTTCTGGGGCTCTCCAGTCAAGTGAAGGCACTTCACCAACACCAATTCTGAAACAGGATGAGAAGGTGATGGACAAAGTAGCTTTACAACCTTCTGAGGTCCTGAGCCAGCTGGACACTGACTTTCCTGACCCAGACCTGCATGACAGTGATATTATTGATGTAACAGAGAGGAGTGGAAAGGCAGACCCTCCAATTGACCCCTGTACACCAGCAGCCCACGTCACCTCTTTTTTCTCTCAGCCTCCACCTCTAAGGCAAAGCCAGGATGAGGATCCATGCAGAACAGCCTTCTCCAGCCAGATACCAAACACTGGTGCTTACCTTTCTCTGAGGGACCTCCAAAGCCAGTACAGTCATTGCTCTGTCTAGGATCTACCTGGAGGAAACCCACAGGTGGGAAAGGCCTTCTCTGCAGGGAAGAAGGCTAGATGGACAGTTTTTCTATTCAGGACATGAGCATGACTTCAGCATCAAACCCATTGGCACCATTTATTAATGAGGCTGGAGAACACAGAAACTCTAGAGGGCTGCAAAAGCAGAAAAGGGACAGGATGCACAAGGTGTAAATTCATCAATGGCTACTTGGACAGCACTAGTTCCCAAAGTAAAGTGTTAGTGAAACAGACTGCTGGCAATGAAAGGACATTTTGCATAGAGAACTGGGCTAGTGGACAGTAAAGCAACACATGGAGAATGATAAAGGCACATTAAAGCTGTTCAGTGGCTACACAGCTAATGGAGATGTAGAAGCCTGTTTCTTAGGCATACAGGCCAACAAGGACTCACCTTCATAACTGAACCTTTTCCTCTGTTATTACTGGATCCAATGGCATAGAAACCCCTTGCTACACAGCTCAACTGCCGTCCTGAACCTCATCAGCTTTTTTCCATCGCAGCTCCCAGTAGGAGCCTGTACCACCAATTCCATGCTCTGCATCTTGGTGTAAAATAGCACTCAACTTTGAGGCATGTGGTCCGTTTGCCTCGTCCCAGCTTAAAAATCTCTGAAGGGAGGGAGAGATGCCTGAAGAGGCGGGTATGAGATTTTGTGCAAGGGACAGTAGCACTGCCAGTAAGTGCTGGGGCCGACGACGAAATGGATGAAGCCATCTTCTCCTGACTGACCAAGGGTGTAATTTTTTCTGTGATATCTCTACTTCAGGTTTTAATCAGAGATTACGTTCTGAGCTACGCAGTCCAGCTTTAGACTCAAGTCTCTAAGGTCATCTCAGAGCCACAACTGTGTCAACTGTCTAAGCAGGGTAGTGTAAAAAGAAATCCCCATTACTGGGTTAAAAATACTGGGGAAATCCCCTCCTCCCCTCTTCTTTCCCCCAGGTCTGATGATGGCAGTAAAATAAAAAAAAAAAAAAACGCACACAATTTCCTATTCTTGCTGTAATATTTTTCATGAAATCGAAAGCCTCTTTGCCCTGCTGGCAAAATACGGTTATTTGACTATGATAAGCTGACTGCAGAATAGTTCATCCCACATCCTGTATTAGTGGAAAACATCGCAACAGCGCTGCCCGTTCCTTCCATTGCTCAGGGGAAACCATTGCCTAATTAGCAGCAAAGATGTGGTGAATGAGCCCAGAAAACTAACCCACAAATCAGCACCCTTGCTGAAAAGAAAACCTCAATCCACTCACAAAGAATAGGGATAGCAAAGACTACTTTTTTTTCTTTCTTTCTTTTTCCTCTGCATTTGCTGATCTAGGTTGAAAAGAAGCAGCACACCACAGAAGAAAAGTGGTAAGGCAAAGGAAGACAAGCTGTTCTGGTTACATCCATCCCTGTATTCAACATCTGTACTCTCTGTCTGCTTTCTTGCCATATTTCTTGACTATTCAGCAGTGGGAAAATACCAGCCCTGTGCTAAAGACCTTTATTCTAAGAGTTTTTATATCAAAAAGGTCAAGGGTATTGAACTTGTTGGTACTTCTGACACTTCTGTGAGTATGACCCAGAACTAATTGTTCCCTACCTGTCTGTACAAGCGTTGAACTTCCCCTTTGTCCTGGTGCCACACTATTACCTGACCTTGCATTGTGCAGCCTGAATGTCATTATGAGACCCAGCTACATGGTCACCCACCAGCTTGGATTTCACCTCAAAAGAGCAGCTCAAAGGAGTTGAGCTTGCCTGCAGCTGAGATTCTGAGGGAGCTATACCTCTCCTCTCATCAATTTCTTCATCACCTGTATCAAGATGTGGACTGCTCTGTTGTCTTCAGGAGACAGCAGGTAAAGAAGACCCCACAGCTTCACAGATAAGGAAGTACAAGGCTTGGCCAGCTGTTTGCTTTACTTTGAGAATCTTCCCAGATGGACTTCAAAAAGAGACACTGAATCCCTTGCCCTTGATGGTCAATTTGCTGTCTTACATGGGCCAAGGATCCTAGTTATACTGATGGTTAACCTGTCCCAATGTAGATTTTCATAAGCTTCTCAATTATTCTTGCTGCTAAATAAGTATAAAAGAAAAAAAAATTGCCTCTTTGTAAATAAAATAAATATTAAGGAATCTACAGTGTTCTTCTGTCTTTTGGGGCGGAGGGAAAGGATTAACAGCTTTTCTAAATAGGGGACTAGGCAAAGTGTTTCCCAGACCAATATACCTTTATCACTCCTTCCTAATCCCTTCCCCAAGGGACTCAGCCACTTAAACCAGAAAGCAGAGTTGGAAGGGATCCTGCTGCAAGCCCCAGAGGACCATCCTGCTGGCTTGGTGTTTTTACCCCCTCCTTGTGAAAATGCTGACAGCTTTCAAGCTGGCACTGCATTCGCAGCCACGCAGGGTGTGAATGTGACACACTGTGGCAGGAAGTGCTCAACATCAGATTTGGTGATAACCGGACTTTTCTTCCAGGAAGACAAGATCATGTGGCCTCGTATGTGAGTAACCCAGGTTGTGAATACCAAAGGCATAACACTCTCAGAGATATGGGGCCCTTTCTCTGCTGGATCCCCAAGACTTGTTTGGAAATGTCGCACAGGGAGCGGTCCCCTCTCAAGCTGATGTGAACGCACAGTGTGCGGTTCTCAAAACCAAAGAAAGATGCTGCAATGGCATCCATCAGTACCAGAGGCAAATCGAAGCTGAACTCCAGTACTGTGTGGAAAATATTAAGATCTTTCTTCCACATGTTAGCCACAGACATGAGTCCTCTCTTTATCTTAACCCTGGAGACAGCAAAGATAGCTGTCATATCTCTCATCTCCCTCTTTCCAGGATACCTTGTTCGTAAATAGGCAGCATCACTCTCAGCCTCCTCCCACATCCCTTCCTTCTTTTTACTGTGGAGACGCAGAAGGTAAAGGGTACTTGCAGCAAAGGAATTCCTCTGAAGTCAAATCTGATCAAGATTTTGGGTCCTTGGTTGATTCAAAAGCCTGCGGTGATAGATGTGGTATGTTTACTTAGATAGATCAGATTGAGATTCTATACTATTTGTTCTGCTGAAAACACCAGAGAAGGACAATGTTCTTTCCAGGAAAGATGGATACAAAAAGTAAGGTCTCTGGCACCGGGAAATACCCTCAGCTGGGTTCTGGCCCACTGTGCCAAGCCCTCATAGTGCAAGCTTGGGAAAGCCATATACATATATGCCTAAAGATGCAGATAGACTCCAGTTATCTGGGGACCTTTTGGCTGAAAGTAATTTTTAAAAGTGAAATCTAGTCTCTTAAATCTCTCAAGCAGTTCTGAAAGCATTTCTTACTTCATTGCATGCCTAAGTTTCCCATATATGTACCAATGAGTTAGTCAGGATGACCACACTGACACATTCCCAGTCAAATACTGCAGCTTTTCATTCACGTGTAACATTTATCTACTAGAATCCACCACAAGGCAACTAGAGCAATGGCTTTTGGTCTTCGTGCAGTCCCAGCCTAAACCAAATGGCAGAGCTGAAAACAGCTATCCCTGCCCAACTGCCAAAATGAGACCAAATAAGCCCTGGCCCAAATGAGCTCAGCCCCAGGTCAATGCCACTGGCTGGAGCTCAGCCACAGGTCAAGAGTTGCCCATGTCCCCATCCCCTTCCCCCAGGTTATTGACAGAATAACTCTATTTACTCTGCTCTAGCTAGAGTGTGGTTGCTTTTTCTGGGGGGAAAAAAAAAAAAAGGGAGGGACATGTACAGAGCTGTGGGGCTGTAAGCAGAAGGTGGTGCAGGCAAGGTAGGTGAGGAGGACTTGGGGCTAGAAGAAAAGCAGATGCTGCAGGGAGGAGCAAGTTGTGGTGCAACGGAGTGTGGGGACCCCAGCATCAGGAGACTGGGCAGCAAGAAGCACAAGAAGACCAGAGGAACTCTTACAGGTGGAGACTGAGAGACACTGTGCTTTGCTTTCATCTGCATGACCGCTGTGGCAACCAGACCCGCTGTCTACTGCCATCTTCCCTCCTTCAAGCTATCTACATCTGCCAGCCAGCATCTGCTCCATCTCTGTGCTGCAGAGCACACACCCTGCGTTTTGCCTCTCCCTCCAATGGGACCAAGGAGGGTAGCTGAGAAATACAGCAGTTGCTCAGCAACTTCTTGTCCCCTGAGGAGGACAATGTAAGCTATCTGCACCAGCCTCCTGGGTTGTTCTTCTCTGCACTGCTGGAGAGAGGATCTCTCAGAAGACCCTGACCTCTTGCAGGCTCCCTCTGCTCAGCCTGCGGATCTTCTCCCCTTGCAAGCCTCCAGCACCTCCATTTCAGAAAAGAAAAAAGCCATTGCATGAGGCGTGCTGACCCATCGCGGCGGGAGGGTGCAGGACAAAGGCCGAGCTGAAGGTACATGGCATCGGGTTATTGATCACTGAGGAGACCTTGAGCCTGGGTAAATAGATGTCCTTCTCTCTCCCTCGCTCCATGTATGTGTGATCTGGCTCGTGTAGGGGGTGTGGGCCAGGCCTCACAGGCAACAGCAGGTTTCAAAGGTAGGTCTGCAGCTCTGGGGGAAACCCCAGTGCCTACCATAAAATCTTCTAACAAAGAGGCTCTTCTACTGCTGCTTCCTGCCCTCTTCCCCCCACCTCTCCGTCTGCGGTTCTTTGCTTGTGCCTGCTGCTTCTGAAGGGATGCTGTGATAGCAGAGAAGTGCCCTTGCTCCCAGGACCACCTGCCCTGGTTCACTGGGGAGGAGATCCTTCCCAGGGGTTGCACAGAAAGGTGGGCCCTGAGAAGCAAGGGAGGGGAGCCTGTGTGAGGCCTGTTTGTACCGCATGCCTCTCTGGGAGGGTGCATTACAGCAAGCAGATGTGCGGCTGATTGTCCAAGTGCCGATGCTCACCAAGCTGGGTTTAATGTTTCAGAGTGAGTTACCTGGTGCTTACATTCTGCGAGCATGTTTCTGTGTTGCAAGGCAGCCTGGAGGGCTCAGGGCTCAGTAACTGGTGGAAAGCAGGGATATCGAGAAGATGGCTCGCACCTAACATGTGAACGCTCTGGGGTATCCACGCAGGCTAAAATGGGCGCGAGGCCAACCATCTCTTCCCACATCTGCAACAAGCCCCTCCTGTCACTCATGCCCACACAGTCACACACACCGCTGTGTGTGAAGACGACTCACAGACACGTAGACACGGCACCGGCATTCCCACAGTCCTCTGTGCCCTCCCACATGGATGCATTCACATCCCTTTCCTCTCCAGTTACAGAAACACAGAAAGCCTTTGGTGGCAGCTGTGCACTGGGTGATGGCAGAGGAAAGGAGAAGGAAGGTGGGTGAGATGGAGAACGAAGATTAAGGTGGCTCTCTTGGGAGATGGCATTTCCTGCCCTCAGAGACTGGGGCTGACAGAAGGGATGCTGGTCAGGGTAAAGCAAAAGAAGCAGCCTGGTGTAGATGAGGGGCAAAGGAAGCCAGAAGGTGTCTCCCAGCACAAGCAGAGGGTAGTGGAGGGCTGAATATTGGTCAGGCACTCTCTCCTCACTAGCTCGGGCAGTGAGTCAGTGACAGCATGGGCTTAGCCCTGGGACACATGGTCTGGTGGGAACAGCAAAGTTTGCTTATTTTCAGGGACTGAGAGCAAAATGGGACAGCAGGCAAAGTGCAACTTCAGGCTCCCAGGCTGGGCTGTTGTGTGCAACTTCTGTGTGCCCTTGAGGTCACAGATTTTCTTTTGCATTGATTTCTAGGTCAATAGAATACCAGTTTTAAAACCATTCCCAGCCTGGGAGGACAATACTTTTGTCTCTGGATAAATTCATTATTGTATTCATTTGTGGTTTTGGCAGAAGCTAAACCTAGGGAATGCCTTTGAAAATTGAGAAATAACCCAGGAGGCATAGACAGGACAGTGTCCTGGAAGCCTGTCTAACACTGCATGAGGAGTTTTACTCATATTCACTTGCTGAGCAAAGTCTTTGATGCTTAGCACATAGATCTCTTTGGGCTATAGATCTTGGGAGAGGAGCACAGAGATGGCAGGAGACCTCCAGAGACAGATGTAAAGGGATACAGAAAACCCAGCCTGACCATGGTGTGCTGTGTCACTAGGTGCCCCTGATGGAGGCCGAGGAACAGGAGGAAGATGCCAACTCCCTCTCAAAGGACGGATCAGAGACTAAGTCACATGACTGCCTCCGCTATGTGCCCCTCGGGATAGTCTTTCTTTTGCTGGCTGGAGCTGCTGCAGTAACCTGGTATTTCCTAGGTAAAAATTCAACATGTTTTGTCCCCACGCAGGAGGCGGATGGAGTGTAGTCAAGGCAATGCCCAGCCCAAAGTGCGTTAGTGGCTCTGGGTGATCTTTACAGACTCATACATAGGGGTAAACCCCCTTTTCCTACATATCAGCAAGGTAATCCAGTAGTGTCTTCTGTTGGCAGACTACAGACCATGGCACCTGGAACCGGCCATCCTGCAGTTTTACTGTGGCAGCCTCCAGGTTCTCAACCGCCAGTACTCCCCGGACCTTGGGCAGGTGGAGTCCAGAGCCTTCTGGTTGGAGTCAGCTAAGCTCCAGAAGATGGTGAGGGCAATTTCATGACCACAGCTGCCCTGAGGCAGTTCACTGAGTAGAAGGAGGAAGGGGTCAGGTACTCCCATCCAAGTGACAGACTTGGTGGGTCTGTACAGCAAGAGGAATGAAATACAGGGTTGGCCATTTGACCATAGGTCCTTTTCCACTGTAACATTGCGCGGTGGTTATCAGACGACATTCTCGTTGCAGCTGAAGGAACTGATTCATGCCACGGAGCTGGGTCGATATTACAACTCGAGCACAGTGTATGCCTTTGGGTGAGTAGCACCCAGAGCATTTTTGCTTGTTCATATGTCAAAGCTTTCAGTCAATCGTACTCTGGTTTCACTGACATCCAGTCATAATAAACTGCTGCAGTCTTCATCATGGGCTCTAGGCTAGGCTGGGCAGTCCAGATCCAGAATAGTTCCAGCATGACAGAGCTGGGGATATTTTCATGTTAATGTTCATCCAAGGTCGTGATGAAATGCCAAAACTGAGAAATTTTTCAGAGAGGCAAAAGTTCAAGAGAGGAAAAAAATTGACTGTAAAGAACTGAAAAAAAAAAATAAATCTAGGCTTGGAATTCTCAGTAGAAACTAAGCAGCTGGAAATTAATTTATCTAATTCAAGAATGTAATTTTATGGCCTGATTCTAGGCATGAGAAGGGAGAGGCTAGAATGCACCATGGAAAAGGTATTCCAGCCAAGAAGCATGGTTCACCTGGGAATAGGGTAACAGCGGAATGGGACAGATGTGGGACTACAGCTTTATAGGTCATCACAGTAGACCAAGAAAACAGGAATAACTTCCAAATTGACGTATACATTTGCTTCTGATTTTTTTTCCATGGAAAACTACACCCCTAAATTTGTCCTTCAGCTAAGGAAAGTTGACATTTTGATGCAACTCCATTTTCAACTGGGGAAAGAAAGTTTCACTTGCAATTCTTCTAGCTTTTACTGAACAAAGGTTTGTTTCAACATCTCTTCCCCCTCCCCCAGCCAATTTTCTCTGCCAGTTGGTGGAACAGAGCTTTCCCAGTCACAATCTCCTGCAGCTTGAGCCTGCCCAGCATTAATGGCTTGTGGTAAGGTACTGAGTCATAAATCATCCCCTTGCTACCACTGGGAGATGAGACAATCAAGTCTTGAGTGTTTCTTTTGAATCCCTGGTCAGCAGTAACCAAAGGTCATTTTTACCTGAAATGAATCTACTCATTAGACCAGTTTTGATTAATTATCACATTAATTTGACTACGTACGGTCATCACTAAAGCCAGATGGGATAAAATTACTTCCTCCCCCAAAGGACTGAGCATTAACTAGCACCATGGACATAGCAGCTCTCCTGCCCCACTCAGAGTGGTTCCTCTGGTTCGCAGCAGTGAGCTGGAAAGTCCACACAGATATGTCTAATTTGTGGAAAAACAGTGGAACGTTAATGGTGGGGGTTTGCCTCTCCAGTGATTCTGGAGAGGAAGAGAGAGGATATTTAACATGCCATTTCTCTGTTAGGGAGGGGGCTCTCACCTTCTTCTTCTGGTTTGCCCTCCAAATCCCCGAGAGTCAGCAGAAGGACATGACTACTGAGAGGGTAAACACAATGCTCCACCAAGAGCTCTCCACCAGCTTCAACAGCTCGGGCAGCCTGTCCTACCAGATGGAGTACAGGGTCAACCCAGACTCGCTGGTTCTGCTGGGTAAGTACCAGCTGCTCAGCTGTGGCCTGAGCGGGCAAGAATGCTCCAAGGTTCATAAGGTGCTGAAGGGAAGTTAGAAGAGGCCAGAGGTCACTGTTGAAGGGGATAGAGGAAAACTGAATAGGATAGGGAAGACGTGAGGATCACGAGATACAATTACACATGTTTTTTCCTGATAGAGGAGAACTGAAGTTTGATTTTAAAAAGCATCCTTCCTTGGAAGGATTAAAGATTGTTGGAGATAGAGCTGACCAAGACCAGCAAGGTAACTTTTTTTTTCCTTCTATCAGTTTTGGCTTCTATGGAGTAAGATCCTACAGAGGTCATGACTTTTATTGGCTCAGCTCAAAAATAGCAAGCAATTAGGTTTCCTGCTTTCCTTTGGGAGATTATTCCAGGCTACTTGATTGAGAGAAGAACAAAGGCAATGTACCCAAGTCATCACTAGCCTTACTCTGAAATAAAGCATTGTTGCCACTTCAATTCCTGGTATATGATTTTAAGGACTGTTTATCACTGCCCAAAGTGAAGATTACAGCCTACTTAAAAAGCCACCACTACAAAACTGCTCTAAAATAGGTGTTAGATAAAGGACTAGGAGATGTGTCTACATTCAATGCATTGAAGTCTGATGGAATTTGTATTTGGTCTTTATAGCAAGACTTAACTTCTCAGCCTGATCCGATCGCTCTTACAGAGCCTCAAACCTTCTCTCCCCTTGGGACTCTCATTTCCAAGTTTCTTCTTCCCATGTAATGTTACATCTTCAAGTTTTTTTTTTCCCCAGATATGTTATCTTGCATTTTTGTAAGGTGGATCTTGTTTTAATATATCCCACTCATATTTCCTTTAGCTTCTGCCTCCATATCTCAACTGGTTTGATTTGAGGGTCAGTTTTCTGATGTCCTCAAAGAAAATTTTATTTCTTCAAAATTATTTTCTCTCCCTCATCCAGATCTTATTCTGAAGCTGCATTAGCATCTCATGAAGACATCTCCTCCTTCAGTTACCATTAGTCACTTACTTCTACTTATGATTTGTTTCCAGCATACTAGACCTGATGCTCAGCCAATTTAAATTAACTTTCTTAAGAAAGCTATCATAAGACAATATGCTAAATGCTTCCAAGTCAGCCCATCTAGCATTCTCTCTTCATTTACTCACTTCATAATGTAACTCATGAAGAAATAAAAATGATGGTGCCATTCTTTTAGTTGTTTCCAGTTCCCCCTTATTCCCTTTGGATCTGTTTCAATGTTTTGTTCATTTCAGCAGCACTCACTACTTTTGGAATTAACACACCAGTTGTAGTTTCTCCAGCTTCTTCTGCTTTCCCTAGCCCTTTCTGCTTCCCTCTTCCAGTCAGAAGCACAGTCTAGCAACTGAGGCAAAAGCCAGAAGCCTCTTACACAGCTGGGCCAGGGTGACCTCAAGCCAGTGACTTAACCTCTGGCTTCATTTGCTTTATAAAACTGGAGCGAAAAATTAGCTAGCTAATAGCAAGTCTTTAGCACTTCATTGCTTTCTGACAGTTAAGTCTTGCTGCAGCCTGCCTTAAGACACAGAGCTGCAAACTATTGATGAGCACAGGAACCTCTACAACCTCCCCAATGCTTTATTTTTCCTAGCAGTTACACTCGCCCCAGGACACCAGTCTCCTCTTTCTCCCAAAGAGTTTCAGGACATCATTCTTCTTACAGAAACTCAGTTTTATTACCTTCAGATAAAAGGGTACTTAATATCAGCTCAGCATTCGTCCTTCCCTACAGCACATGAGCTTCTCCAGGAGCCTGCCTTATGCCTGCAGGATCATCTTTTCCACAACATTTGTTTTTACCATGGCAAAACTGCTCAGCTATCCCCACAGAATTGCAAGCGCTGCTTAGGAGGTACAAAAGACCGGAGCCCTGACCTAGGCAAGCCCCCAACAGTAATTCTCACACCCGACTGACCTCATGGTGCCTTTTATTTTGGCAATTATTCCCAATAGCACCTGACGTCTGGCCGCTTCCAGTTCAGCTGGGAGGCTGGAGCAAAGCCCGGCTCTCCTAAAAGCGTTGTCCACCCTGTGACTCTGTTCTGCACAGATATGTAGTCCTTGCTGGTGGTTTTCTCTGCATCTCTCTTCTCCAGACGTGGACTCTATAAGGATGTTGAGTAGCTTATCAACCAGTGGTCATCAAAGGAGACCTCCTTCCCCACCCTCAGTAACTCCCATGCATTTCAGTGAGGGTTATTTAAACTGGGAGAGCAGGGGAGGGGTAAGCAGATGGTGAAGGCTCTGGGAAATGGGGTTGTACTCTGTGGTGTGGCTGGCGGAGGAAGGGGGTGGCTGCCTGAGGTAATGCCCATCCCTCCTAGGAAGATGTCCTGAAATAGCACACAAAACCACTCAAGATAAAGAAGCAGAGAAGTTTGTGGTGGGCTGGAAAGCATGAATTGGTGCTGTTGGATTGGGGGCAGAGGTTTGAGAGATTTCCCAGAGAGATGGGGTAGGGAAGGCATGATTGAAACTGGTCCTTGAAAGCAGACAAACACCTGAAGCGTGTCCCATGCTGAGGTTATGAGCCATTGATGCAGGAAAGAAAGGAGTCATCATCTGCCATGCCAGCATTCGGGTACTGCCAGTTTATCTTTTTGTTTATTTTCCTTTATATATTTCCTTTCTAACAGAATCCAGTGTGAAAGACATAGTAGTGCTGAAATCCACTCTGGGTAGGCTATATTTTCCGTTCCTTTTGAGTTTGTGGCTTTGTGGGAGGGATTTTTACAAGGGACAAAGTCTGTCGGCTTCCTGGAGTTGTAAATCCTGGGAAGGGGAGATGAGCACAGTAGCAAGGGAGCACCATTGCCGCTGTTTGGCCAGATCCAAACTACATGACGCGGCAACATGCTGGACTGCTCTGAGCATCCCGACACCTCTGCCCCGGCAGCACAACCCTGTGCACGGATACCAGCTCCCAGGGGCAGTGCAGCCACCTTAGTCTTGCCCTTGTCCTGATGGGTCCTGTCAAATAGCTTGGTACACTGGTACAATGGTGCTAATTCCAGACCCCACGACATTCTGCTGAGTGGGGTAGGGGTTTCCCTGTGTGGCTCTGCACTGGATGTTCTGTCAGTCATTTAGGAATCTGTTGCTTTAGCGATGTTTGAAGATGCTTTTAGTAATTTCAGGTGGTGTTGTAAGTGCTGTGGCTGGCAGCTCGCGTTAGACATGCTATTAGAAACTCACCTTCAAGCTGCATTTTACTCAAAAATCCTGGACAGGGAGCTTGCTGAAACCTGGAAATCAGATGAGAGGGATTTAAATCCAGGAAGAATTTGGGGGTGAGAGGAGAAAAATATGAAAAAGAAAATTAAGGCAATGGAAGATAACTATGTTGTGCTGCTATTTAAAGCCTGAGGTAGTATTGGCTTAACCAAGGAAGAAGTGACAGTTCTTATAGAGAGAAAATGGGGCACTGGTACAAGGGGACCGGTGCCACACTGATATCACAAGTGACAATCTCAGATCTTAATTTCCCTTAAAACCACCCCTAAGCCCCACTTTGCCTCCATGTACATCACCCTGATGTTTAAATCCCTGTATCTTTCCCCTGGATTCAGGTTGCTACAGGTACAGCTATGTCCAGGAGGATGACATCCTAAGGCTGGAGGGCCCTGACTACTTGGCCTCCAGTTGTCTTTGGCACCTCCACAGCCTCAAGGGCTACATGATCAAGCTACGCCTCGAGTGGACTCTCCCAGACTGCAGGGATCGCCTGGCTATGTACGATACAGCCGGGCCCCTGGAGAAACATCTCATCACCTCGTAGGTAGCTCCTGAGCAGGGCGAGCACGGCGGGGAAGCCAGGCAGGATGGCACGACACACCACAGGAGGGGAAGGTGTTAGACTACATCAGAGGAAATTCTCTTTGATGCAGAACCTGCCTCTCACTGATCAGCTGAAGTCACTGATGTGGGATATCACACAGCCAGCTGTGCAGCCTGAGAGATCACAGCAGCATGAGCTGTCTCTCTGCTGGCCCTTTATTTGATTCAGTTAGTGCCTCACAGCAGGCGTGTGCTGTGGATAACACAGACCTCCGTTGTCTCTATTCCTCATTCTCCTCTTTCATTTGCTTGTTGCTTGCCTCACTCCCATCTTTTTGTCTCTTTCCGCTGAGGATCTATGGCTGCAGCCGGCAGGAGCCCGTTGTGGAAGTCCTTTCATCCGGACCTGTCATGTCCATTGTGTGGAAGAAAGCCATGTACAGCTACTATGACCCCTTCATCCTCTCAGCACAGGCAGTGCCCCTCAAAGGTGAGGAAGGCTGGAGAAGGGAGGCCATAGATGCAGGAAGGAGACAGGTTATTTCCTACAACATCACAGCTCCTAGAGGTGCTCCATCCCCATTAAGGGCGGAATTCACTCTAGATTGCAAGGGTAGAGGTGGTCAGTAAAAAGCAGGTTGGATTTTGCTCCCTCACCTGGACTCGTGCATTAGCATTTGGCAAGCAGAGCCTGAGTGATCACGATACTTCAGGAGCAAGCACAAGCTCTCATGCATGGACAGACCAGATGTGGCCTGGACATCACATCCAGATGCATTCACAGATAAATGTAAATCCAATATAAGAATCTAAAGCAGCAATATACATTACCATTACCCTTCTCTGAACAAAAGGAGGAGGTTAAAAGTCTTGCAAGGTTGAAATGACCCTTTGAAGGGAGGGTGGTGGAACATCTCAGTCACCTTTAGCATCAGGTCTTAGAGCCCCTTTTCTCCCTTCCTACAATGGGATGAGTAAATGGCATCCCCAGGCTGAGGCTGAGGGCTTTGAATATCTATTTTTACAGCTTGTGAAGTGAATATAACTCTACAGGAAGGCCTGGAGCAGCAGGGGAAGATCGGCACCCCACACTACCCCAGTTACTACTCACCCAACACGCAGTGCACCTGGCACATGACGGTAAGAGCCAGCTCTCACAAAAGCATCCACACTATCCCTGAAACCCATGCAGCACTCCCCACATTACGAGGGGTACAGACAGTGGTCTCAGTCAGATTGTCATGAGAAGCAAGCAGAGGGTGGCAGCCTGCCTAGCCTCTACATAACATGTGTTTCTGAAGGGGAAGGAGTCTAGTATCGCATGCTGACACAGAGATGCCATAGCTGAGGAGAAATCTGAAATCTTATCTCCAGAGGAGTTCTTAAAGGCAGAAGTAGATTGTTAGGAATTACCATGCTTTGAGACCTCTGCTTTTACTCTGCTCTGCATCCCCTTGCCTCCAGGTCCCATCCCTCAACTATGGGGTCACTCTGTGGTTCGAAGCCTACGCACTCAGCAGACAGAAGCATGATCTGCCCTGTACCCAAGGCCAGTGGATAATCCAGAACAGAAGGTGTGTGCTGGGGTCCTGATTTCTGTCTCTCACTTCCCACCTGTGATTAAACCTCTGCAGGTTCCCTGCTCACTTCAGCAACCAGGTCTGAGAAAGCAGAACCTATCACCACTCTCAAGGGCCACTGTTTTTGCTGGTGTCTCTTGCTTGCCTGCTTCTTTTTCAGCTTCTCTTGTTTGCAGGCTCCCCAGTGAACACATTTCTTACAAATTTGCTTTGAGCTACCAGCCTGCCTTCTCTGTCTTGTTATTTGCATCAGGCTTCCTAGTTTTCCCCTGTTTGTGTAACCTTGGTGTCCTCCCACGTCTCCTGTTTGCAAATCTGACTGTCACCACCTCTGCAATATTATCTGCATGTGCCATTGCCTCACATCCACCTCTGTACAGATCTTCCACCTAGCTCCATATCCTCCTGCTTTGCCTACAGCCACTTCCCCCTGCGGGACTTCCCAAAAGCAGCATCCCTACACAGCTGGAGCCGTTGCCACCACTGCCCAGGTGCAAAGGAGTGAGAGCTGCTGCATTCCTATCTCCTCAAAGCAGGGTCTGAGCTGGATAGCTTTTGTTTTTCCTCCCACGTACTGCAAAATTGCCCCTTTCCCTCCAAAACCTCCCCTAGCCCATCTCATTAACTTCCTCTCCACTGCTCCTATGGGGGTAATTCATTTCACTCTGCACAATCTGATCCAGAAGCTACATTCCCCTGACTTAGGATTTTCACTTTTCCTCTCCCTGCCCTCCTCTCTTAAACTGTCAACACCACGGTTTTTACAACATAGCCTCTTAGGGAAGAAAATTTAAGAACTGAATTGCTCTGTGTGGCCTGAATTCAGTGCTTGCCCAGAAAGTGGGAAATGTCCAGAGATTGCAGGGTCACTCTGCACTGACACGTGGCATGAGGGCAGAACTGGGTCACCATACCCATAGACTGTATTCACCCTGTTTGTCAAGGCCTCATTTTGCTCTGTTGCCTCTCATTATTTGGTGCTGAATATCACAGCCATTCCAGTTGTTTC
Source organism: Chlamydotis macqueenii (assembly GCF_036417535.1). Lineage (NCBI taxonomy): Eukaryota > Metazoa > Chordata > Aves > Otidiformes > Otididae > Chlamydotis > Chlamydotis macqueenii. The sequence continues at coordinate 57,392,374 of NC_141556.1, forward strand.
TCCTCTCTCTGCATCAGTTTCCACTACAGCATTCATGTGTGGTGGTGTTTTTGTCCCTATTTAACTCTGAGTCTTCCTCACCTCACTTCTTCAGCCATTTTGGGGGAGTTCCTAGGTTAGTTATGCCACTTTGCACCCAGAGAGGACCCTTTGTTTCACCAGGGTTACTCCCTCCTTGTCCTGGCCTTGCTCAGTCACCAAGATGTACCAGGCAGAGCAAAACCCAGTGTCAGCTCTCCCATGTGTTGACAGGTCATGGTTTAAAATCGTAGCTTTTTCCCATTGATCCTTCATAATCTCGTGACATATTGAAGGCACTTTTCCTTCCCGGCTTCCCACACACACCCAGCCTGCATGGCCCCCTTTACATCCCAGGCCCACTGAACCCCCTTGCCCCAGTTTGTTGTCTCCTCCTCCCTCTCTACCCAGGACATCCTGCCTGTGTTTGCTCCTCAGGTTGTGTGGCCTGCGGACCCTGCAAGCCTATGCTGAGCGGATCCCAGTCACATCCTCAGCCGACATCGCCATCACCTTCACTTCACAGATCTCATTAACTGGCCCCGGCGTGCAGGCGGCGTACAGCCTGTACAACCAATCTGATCGTAAGTTCAGGCTCCTTCTCGCTCCTTAGTGCGGTGGTGGGGGTCCCAGCTGCCTGCCAGCACTTGGCTTGTGTTAGGAGAAACACAAGACATCCTGTGAGCCCTAGGTGCCACCTGCCCTTCAGGCACATGCTCACAAAATGCAGTGATGCACACATTGCAGCTCTGCCAGAAAGAAGAGGGGAGGTTGCTTCTGCACATGTGGCCCTGCCTCCTGTTGCCAGAGCATCCATGTGCCACAGCCTGGCTTTGAAGAGTTGCCTGCAGGCTCACACCTGTGCCCACGTCAATGACTGGCCTTGGGAATTCAATGTGAGACCATCTCTGGCTTGAGGTGACTTTTATTTCGGTTATAAGAGCTCTTAGAGAGAGCTCATCTTGGAATCCATGCAAGTGAGAGACAAATAAAACCACACACAAATACGCATATGCCCATATGCAAATGCACACCCACAGTCAGTCTTTCCAAGGTTTCTCCATCTCCACCTAAAGGGTGCCTGTAACGCATACCAGTCCCTGAATACGTGCACATGGCAACACCATGCACATGGCAACACCAACCCCTTCAAGACCCCAACCAAGTTTTAATAACAACTCCAAAGAATGTATTTCGGCTTTCCCACAGCATTCAGGAGTCGTGAAACAGTGCTACACCAGATGTATAGCACACCAGGTGGGTGGTTGTTCTGGCTTTCGCCCGTTGGTACAACATGAAGCAGGGAGAAAGCCCTCCTTCCTCTCTTGCATAGCCTGGCTCCATTTGCCTTTGTTCAAAGCAGATGACATGGAAGATTTTGGGGAGCCAGGCGAGTGCTGCCAACACTCTGCTGCAGCACACGTGTGGTCAGGAAAGCGTGCAGCTCCACGCTCCACTTTCAAGCCACAGAGCTCTGCTGCAAGGAGGTTTCCAGTCACTGGGGACTAACTACTCTCTGGTGGTTTCACAGCCTGTCCCAGGGAGTTCCTGTGTTCGGTGAACGGCTTATGCGTCCCACCCTGTGATGGGATCAAAGATTGCCCCAATGGGTTGGATGAGAGAAATTGTGGTGAGTGATTTCTTCTCCCTGCTGGTCCCTGGTCTCAGCAGGACACAGCCACTTGCTCCTCCAAAGGTAGGGAGAGATGGGGAGGATTCAGTTGGCCTAGGTGCAGCCTTGTACATCCTCCTCCCCAGGAGCTAAACCTCTGCATCCTTAAAAGCCTCATCCCATTGCGTTGTGGCTTCAGCCTGCTCAGGGAGGAGCAGCAACAATTCTTGCTCCTGTGCACAGCACAGTCTTCCTGGGAGAAGCCCCTAGTATCCGTGCACCTAGAGCTCCAGGCAGCCTGAAAGACGGCCCCCGCCCACACTATCTCCACTTTGTCCTGCTTTCGCCTCCGCCCCCCAAGGCCCTACAATCCACCTCAGCCCTGGCCTACAGCCCCGTCTGCCAGCGCACCATTCAGCATCCCCCTCCCAGCCTTCCCACCTTGCCCACAGCTCCCCAAGCCCACCCTGCTACTTGCTGCTCTCTCTCCCCTTTCCCCCCAGGCCACTTGTGACACTTGATCTGAACAGATCCTCACCCATCTATTGTGCCCCAGTTTGGGACCATCTAAGTCCTCAGTCAGCCATCAGTTTTTCATGCCAACAGCAGTTAGTGCTGATGAAGACACCATCCCCAGCATTCCAGGACTCCTGCAAAGCCCCATTCTCATAGGGACAGCTATTCAGGTTCAGGCATGACACCTAATTTATCTATTCTCCCATCCCTGGTGTTAGCGGGAGGCGGGGGGGCGCTCAACACATTGCTGCTGCCATAATTTTTCATTAGTTGTCCCCTACAGCTGCTTTTTCACAGACAGAAAGGTCCCTAAACCACTAGAAACAGTGGCCAATTCTGCAAGATTCAGAGGAAGGTATAGAAGAGTCTAAAGTGAAAGGAAGGGGAAGTCTTTGTCAAGAAAGTTTTAATTCAGTGCTGGAAATGTGAGAGCTCTCACAGGAAGGCTGAGGTTGGGGTTTGTATTGTCTGCAGTCTTGCTGACGGTGTACTCTGTCCCATCATCCATCTGACATCAGGGCTTGCCCGCTTCCCTCATGTGGACATGGATACATGTGCATCCTTCTGAATATCTAAGCCTTTCTTGAATCTTGTTAGCTTCTTGGACCCAGGAATATTTTGTGTCATGCAGTTCTACAGGTTAACACAGACCAAGACTGAACAAAAAAAAAAAGTATTTGTTTCTCAGTGTTTTCAAACATCCCTTTATATTTGAGAAAAGAAACATTGTTATTTCCTTCCTTTCTTATACTCTTGCCACTGTTGCATCTCTGCTTGTTCACTCCATGTCTGTATGGAACAGTCTCAGCCTTTAAAATCAGTGTTCACATTGCCTCAGACCTTCATCTGCCTTTAGTCATCTGGAAGCCTCACACTAATTACTGAAGAAATCATAGTCATTGCAGTAAGAAAACGCCCGGGAGGTACTAGCCCATCATGTTTGGTGTTGCACATAGATACACACAAACACAGGACAAGTTCCTGCTATGAAAACGTACAATCAGAAGTCAAACTCTGTGATGGGTACCTTAGGCACATCTCCATCCTGAGCAGCTATCAGAGCTCATGGACTTTGAGGAATCTGTTGATGTTCAGGACTTACCCATCAGAGAGCAAGGGGAGCAGCTGTTCTGTAGGGGAAGGTGACCCAGGAGCTGAGGGTGACAGCAAGGCAGGAAGAACAGTGACCTCACCAGACAGGATGCAGTCCTACAGCACCTGAACAAGACAAGCAGGTTAGGTTTGGTGATGGTAACCCAGGGTCAACCAAGAGTCCAGGGACCACAAGACAAGTCCATAGTGATGAGGGAGTTCGATGCAAAGCCAAGAAGTCAGAGAAAATTAAGTCAACATCAGTGTAAGACAGAGTGCAGGCATACCTACAACATAGATCAGGCAAAAACTACACAGCTGCACTATACCAGAGCTGGGCTTACGCACAACTTACAAGGTGGAGGAAGAGGTTGCAGAGCCTGCTGGTACACTGAGGACCCTGAACTCACATCTGATGCCTTGTCTTGGGTGCCTAATTCCCGGGCACTTCCCTCTCGCACAGTGTGCCCTGCAAAGTTCCAGTGCCGCGAGGACAGCACTTGCATCGAGTTCAGCCGGGTCTGCAATCAGCAGCTGGACTGCGTCAATGGCAGCGATGAGGAGCAGTGCGGTGAAGGTAGGGAGGGGACGGCACTGGGTTGACAAATACCTTCCCCCACGCTGGATCCAAGGCTGTTAGTAGCGTACTTTGCTCTTGTGAGGTAAGGGCACCAGCTGGGAGTTAACGTGCCTGACCTGCTCACAATGTTTACTCTGTTTGTAGCTGACCAAGTTTGCTCCGGAAACTCCCTGTCATCATTTATGGAGTTCCCCCAAGCTCTCTGTTGCCTTTATCCCCCGCACTTGAAGGACTCAGGCTGCACCTACAACCTGCATCGCTCCCTCAGCCCTGTCTCCCTTTCCTCTTTGCAGGGGTTCCCTGTGGTCCTTTCACCTACCGCTGTGAAGATGGGACTTGTGTGAAGAAGCCCAACCCCTTGTGTGACACCACTGCAGACTGCAAGGACCTGTCCGACGAGAAGCGCTGTGGTGAGGAAATGCTCAGTCGCATGTCAGCCAGGCGGGTTCAGGATGCCAGGCAGCTGCAGGTCACCCCCTATTCCCCCTGCCACCCCAGCAGATCCACCCACCCTCCCTTGTCACACCACCATCTCCCTACTCTGGCCCCGCAGCGCCATTGCTCCATTCTGCAGCAGCCCTGGCTGCAGCAACAAGCCAGCTCTCTGTGCTGAGCTGCCAGCAGGCATTGTCTGCTCTTTGGACAGCTGCTCTCCATCTCCTTCAGGCAGGGACACCAGGCCAGACAGACGTGTCTCTCAGGCCGGGTCCTACCCACAGGCTGCCTGTTGGACCACTGTGCTGGCTTATGTGAAGTAATGCCATCCTACAAGGCTCCAGCCAGGGAAATCACCCGTGACTGCATGGTCACTGACAGGGAAAGAGCTCATGTTTTGATTTCCCTGCTTGGTATTTCTGGAGCCTCTGTGGGCAGCGAAAAGGAACGGCTGGAAGTGTTCCCCGACAGGACAGCAAGTAGCACAGACAGCAAGCTGCCCCAAAGGCATCCCCAGGCTGCAGCTGGAGGTGGGGTAAGGCTGTGCAGGCATCAGTGGGGGCATGGGCTGGGAGGGGGAGTGTTCGCTAGACCTGACCTTGTCAGTACATGAAGCATCTGCTGGCTGTGTAAGACAAAGGAGCAGAGGTCCACTTCTTCAGTTAGTTAAGTAAGAAAGGAAGGGCAGGCAGAGTCCATCATGTTCTCTTCCTCCCCTGAAGTACTTGCTGTCTCTCCTCCTCCTCAGACTGCGGGCTGCAAGCCCCTCTCAGCAGGATCGTGGGTGGTGCAAATTCCGTGGAAGGGGAATGGCCATGGCAGGCCAGCCTGCAAGTTCGGGGACGTCACATTTGTGGGGGAACGCTCGTTGCTGACCGCTGGGTGGTCTCGGCTGCGCACTGCTTCCAGGATGAGAGGTAAACAGAGAGGGGAGAGTGCTGGAGAGAAGAGGATTTGCATTGCTTTGCATGTCATGCATGATAGGAGGATCATCTGGATTGTGAAAATGTCACAGGACAGCTGCATCCCTTATCTGGCACCCATGGCATGCTTCTCCATGGCTTGGAGCTGGAGAAGGGGTATGGACACACTCCCTAGTATGTGGGCATGCATGCAGGGAAAAAAAAGGACAGTGCTGGGATTCACAGAGCAGCTTTGGGAGGGAAATGCCAGTGGAAGACACTTCACGGCTTCACCTCTGCTTTGGCCCTGGCTTGTCCCTATGCTGTCACAACCACGGAGGCACCACCATGTGCTAGGATGGGGCCAGGATAGCATTACCTGCAGAGGATGCTGTCTGGGTCCCATGCTGTCCCACCTCCAGGGCCTGCCATTTCAGAAGGAAGCACAGTCTCTCCCCCAGTTCCCTTCACCCAGTGTACGTACCACAACAGCAGCAGTAGCATACAGATCAGGGAGGTTCACTCATTCTTTCAAACTGGGAAGAAGTGAGGAAGAGGAAGGTCCACAGCTGTGCTGGGTCACAAGGCTCGGTGGGGGAAGGAGTGTGCAGCCTCAGGCCCAGTCTCCACCTCCGCCAAACACCCCTTTTCCTCTACCAGTGAGCCAGTGGGGATCCCCCCACTTCCCAGCTACTGCTGCTGGACTTCCCCGGTTGCCATTCCCTCCTTATGCCATGTGAACTCAGGGAGGAGGAGCTGCTGGTTGTCTTCGGTATGGTGACACCTCTCACCTCACCCTGCTCCTGCCATGCTCCTACCCATGTCCTACAACCCTGCAAGGAAGCTCACTGCCACTGGGAACAGAGCTTTCGAGTGGCCCATGAAGGTTGAATTTGGCCATTTTTGAGTGCCCCAGTGCTGGATGGATGGAGTTAGCACAGCCCTGTTAGATGGCATATGTGTGTGCCTCTCAGGGCAAGATTTTAAGGGGTGTGAGAGATAAGAAGCAGGGGTTAAAAAAATGAGGAGTAGAAGAACAGCAGCAGCCTGGGGTGGGCTGTTCTATGGGCAGCAGTCTGTACAGGCAATAGGCTGGAGGTGAGTCCTGAAGGGGAGTTTGGAGCAAGAGAGATGGTCAAAATAAATCAGGGAATTTTTCACACTCAGAGGGGCAGCATGGGAGAAAATGGCATGTGTAAGGCAAAAGATGGACAGGACTCTGAGTTTAAAACCAGCCCTCTTCCTGCTTCCTCCTGCTCTGGTCCAGGGTGAGTTCCCCTCTGCTCCTCACCCTCCTGCTGGAAACAAGGGTCTCCCTTGGCTGTTAGCTCTCAGCTGTTCTGTTCTCAGAGATGTCACCAGCTTTAGCCCCTGATTTGGTAAAGGGCTGTCATGTCTTTTAATGCCCTCACCTCTGAGCCGCTTTTCTCACTTCACTCCCTCTTAGAAATTTCTCAGAGCTTGGTCCCCATCTCCATGTCTTCTTTTCTTTGAAGCTTTGCTTCAACAGCCCAGTTCTTGCTCTCTGCACTATCATAGTCACTTGACCATGACCAGCCCCACTTGCTTGTCTAACCTACATACACCTTTTAACCTGTTTTGCTAAGGAGAATAAGCAAATACGAGCAAATAGCCTGTGTGTATGAGTGTCTGCCAAAAGTTAGTCCCAATGTACAGGCATGTCAAGGCATCAGAGACATGTCCCACCTAGTTTCCTGAAAAGAGTAGCTAAGTGAAAAAAGAAGCCCCTCTGAGGGAAATTATCATCGACATCATAGACTTGTCAAAACACCGTGACAGAAGCAGCCAGGCTCTGCCCATCCATTGAACAGTTCATATGATTAATTTTCATCTCGGTTGCGTCCTACAGATTGGCTTCTGCCTCCATCTGGACCGTTTACTTGGGCAAATATTTTCAAAATGTGACCAGCCACACAGAGGTGTCCTTCAAGGTGATTCACCTCTTTCTCCACCCTTATTATGAGGAGGACAGCCATGATTATGATGTGGCCCTGCTCCAGCTGGACCATCCTGTGATCACCTCAGACTTAATCCAGCCCATCTGCTTGCCTGCTCCTTCTCACTTCTTTGAGCCTGGCCTTCATTGCTGGATCACTGGCTGGGGAGCCCTCAAGGAAGGCGGTAGGTGCAAGGTCTTTGCCGGTGGAGCCAAGGTGGAAACATAGGTTCAGATGTGAGGTAGGCAGAATAGGCTTCTGTTTGCTCCTTTGATTTTGGGTCATAGGTTGGCCAAAGTTACCTGTTGAGTGCCTTGAAACCTCATTCGAAGAGGCAGGCATGAGAGTCTGGTAAGCTATACAGGAACAGCTTGTGTTCCTTTGTCCACAGACTAGAATAGCCCTTCAGGAATTAGGGGTCTGACCAGGGGCTATTCAGCCATGGTCACAATGTGGAGCAGCCCAAGCCCCAAAGTCCAGATGTGCTCACCTAGGTCAGCTTAGTGCCTTCACTCACACTCACACACTTGTTCCAGTTGCTTCCTAACTGGAATCTCTCAGGGGTCTATCCAGAAGTGGACACTCCTTGTTTGCATACTTAGTCAGGAGAGCTCAACATCCATTTCAATGAGAAGCAAACCCAAAACTCTGATATCCCAGAGGTTTCCTCAAACCAAAATCCCCCTCATCCCAAAAGCTGGTGTGCCTACAACATGTAGGGAAAGGTACTGCAGGATGAAGTTCTCTGCTGAAAGTCAGGGACTGCAATGCCAGTGGAGAGCAGAAGAGAAATTCAGATGGCAGTTTTCAGCACTCAGTGAGATGGGCATGGGCTGGGGGATCATGGTAAACAGTGGAAAGTTCCACCATTGCTCACCTGTGCTGCTTTTGGTGCTCTACCCCTCAGGGCACATCAGCAATGTTCTGCAGAAGGTGGATGTGCAGCTCATCCAGCAGGACATCTGCAGTGAGGCCTATCACTACATGATTACTCCCAGGATGCTGTGTGCTGGGTACCAGAAGGGCAAGAAAGATGCCTGCCAGGTGACAGAGGAATTGTGGGATCAGGGTTGACTACCAGAAGTGGGGTGTGCCCCAAGTCTCCCGAATGCACTCCATAGCATGAAACGAGGGTGAAAAGTCATAAGGAAATTTTTTTTTACAGTGAGGGTGGTGGAGCACTGGAACAGGTTGCCCAGAGAGGTGGTAGATGCCCCATCCCTGGAAACATTCAAGGCCAGGTTGGATGGGGCTCTGAGCAACCTGATCTATTTGGAGATGTCCCTGCTTCTGGCAGGGGGGGTGGACTAGATGACGTTTAAAGGTCCCTTCCAACCCAAACTATTCTATGATTCTATGATTCTATAAAATGCCTGATTCTCCCAACCCTTCCTCCAGTCTAAGTGGCCAACAACAGCTCTGAGGACCACTTCTTCCCAGCATCTTTGCCTTAAACAGGATACACATACACTTTAACTTCTCCTTTTCTCATTTCAGCCCGTTCTTCACTCTTTACCTCCCACTTCCATGTCTACATCTGTCTCTTCCCCCTCAGCCTCATCATCTGTCACACACAGTAACCTGTCTGCTCCTTCATTACCATCAATCTGAAGGAATTGATGTGTCTCCCGTCCCTCTGGGTATCCAGTTAAATTCCACCAGCTTCCTTGCTCTCCACATATTTGGAAATGCCACATGGAGCAGAAGGAAACAATAAAGCTGTCAGCTACTTGGGAGCTGGCTAAGGGGGAGGAATTTGCATGATGAAAGAATGCAACAATGGGTCAAAAGTTTGCACTGGAGACTGTTTTTGACATCTTTCTAAGGTACAAGGGATGTTGCAGATGTCCTAGGCATGACTAGAGGGGATAAAGGAATCTGCATGTAGAGGGACTCAAACCCAGTGTAATCACTGAGCAGGAGAAGCTGGTGGATCACCATCATCCTATTTTTCTTTCGCTTTTTCTAGGGTGATTCTGGAGGTCCACTGGCCTGCAAGGAACCCAGTGGCAGATGGTTTCTCGCTGGTTTGGTCAGCTGGGGAATGGGATGTGCACGTCCAAATCACTATGGAGTATACACCAGGATCACTCAAGTGCTGGGCTGGATGAATCAAACTATGAGCTGAGAAAAGTGCATCTCTGCCTTCTTCCCATCAGACCTACACTCACATGGCACTCATTCCTGATCTTGCTCACTTGCCTCTCAGAGAAAGAGTTTCTGTGTGGGATGTCGTCAGACCTAGGATGCTCTTCTGAGCAGGGTAAAAAAAAAGCCTGCACTGGGAATTGTAGAGGAAAGCAGGCAGAGACCCTCTTCCCCCTCAGTGTTTCCCGGGGAGCATCCCAAGGTGTTTTTAGGTCATCCATCCAAAAGAGTTTGGGGGTAGGAACAACACAACACACAACAGTGGTCCCAGGTTGATGATTTCTGAGAAAAGGAATAAGGGGAGTTGAACTTTCCATGAACCATGTGATTCAGCCACAATCTTATGCTGGAACATTTGCTGAAAGAAAATGTGACTGATGTAGTTAGAGATTCCAGTAACTGTGAAATTAATCTGCCTCCCTCTTCCTTCCTGCTGCTCGTCCTTCTTCCCCCTTCCCCTCCCATCACTCCTCCTCTTCCATCTCCCTAATTGCTTCTTTTCTTAGCTGGCGCGTGCTGTTCGGCGTGCTGCTCAGCTCAGCCAGGCAGCTCTTCACATCTCACTGACTCCCAGGCACGAGTCCAGCCTCACACCCCCAAGCGTGAGTCCCGCCTGCCTGCTGGAGCAGCACCCAGCCTCCACTGCTGTACTTTCCTCACGGAAAGGCCACAACCCCTCAGCAAAAACACTGGAGGAGCCTCCCGTCCCCTTCCCTCAGCCCTCCTAAATACCTTTAACGTGAGGGCATCTCGGCTGCTTCCATCTCCTCACTCAGATAATCCAGGGGGTGAAGGATAAGGCACAATGCTGACTGCTATGGGTTTGTTTTGTTTTTTTTTACTAAAGATATACAGATATATATATGTGTGTGTGTGTATATATACAATGGGCCACTCTCTGGAATTACAAATAAAATTAATTTGAGGTGTTTTTTTGGCTCCAGTTTGCCTTACTCTGTTAAAAATTATCTTGGGGTTTGTACCTTACCGACCAAACTCCAATCCTGGCACTGGCAACTGTCAAAAGTTTCCACACCCCTGCCCTTCCTCCCAGCTGTCCCCTAGGCATGGTGGGGTCAATACACCAGCTAGATTGGTGGTCCTTGCTTATCATTATGATTTAGGGGTGCAGACACCAATAAGCAAACCTGCTCTGCAGTGGGGATGCAGCACAAATGCAGCAGGACAAATCTCCAGCCCCTAAAAGACAGGCGTGACACAAGCAGCTTCTGGCGGCTCCAGGTGCTGAATCCAAACTCCTCTTCTCCAGCCCCCACTCCCTTCTACCAGCACCAAACTTCTGCCACTTGAAATGAGAGGCGGCAAGGAGGAACAGACTGTGAATTTTATTCAGGAATTACAACCCGGTGTCCTCAGACACAGCAGTGAAGCGAATGCCCCGCTCTGCGAGGTAGGGATCTCCTCGTGCCAGCAGATGCGACATCAGGGGCCAGCGTGTTCCCGATACCCGGGCAGCGCTGTCTCCTCCTCACCCTGGCAACACAGAGCTGCTTTGAGGGACAGGGAGGGAAGCACCAAGGAGTGCGATAGGGACAGGGACACTCCAAGAGCAGTGCAGGTGGCCCAGAAAAGGGCAGTGGCTCTGCATTTGCCTTCTGGCCACAAGCCCAAACCAGCTGCCTGCAGCAGCGAAAGGGCAAGGACTGGTCCTACAGCAGTTGCCACCACCTCAGGGCCTCGGTCGCATTCAGGGTGCTCGGGAAGGGACCGCAGGCTGCAGTGGCTGATCATTGATGTCCCCAGCAGGGGCCACTGTGACATTAAGGAAAGCCAGCCTGCTAGGCATGGCAGGGCGCATCGAGCTCCGGTCCCTGCAGCAGCCCAGGCGCTGGGCTTGGAGCATCCTTGGATGCTTGCATCCAAGTAGACGCTCCTTGGAGCATCTGCCCTCCTCTCGGGCTGAGGCTCAGGCCTCCGAGGTGAGTTTGTACAAAAGAACGGCTGCCTGTGAAAAGTGAAGGGGGCTGGGGAGTGTCACTGTGGGACAAGGGGCTGCCGTGCACTGCAGTGCAAAAATAAAGATATAAACCAAAAATTAAAAGGCTGGAGTGGAGTGCTGAGATCACATCCTCAGACCTCTGGCTTGTAGCAGCTAGAAAAGGAGAGAGAAAGAAAGAAAATCAACAGCAAGGAAAAAAAAAACTATTGAGCATGGTGGGGAAAGTGAGAAACAGGAAAAGGGAAATGGCAGAGGAAATGAGAACAGAAGAAAATGAAAAAAGATGAGGAGTGAGGGTGGGAGAACAGAGAAAAAGGAAGGAAAATGCATGATTAACATACACTGACTTAGGAGAATAACACTCAGGTCCTACAGCAATGGACAAGGAGGCTCTCAAACAGAGGAAGAGAGAAATGTCAGTCAGCTAACAAGTGCCCTGCACCAGGATGGAGAGTGGCACAGAACATCTCTGGTTTAAGAGCCCCACAGTTTTCCAGTACGAGAGAGGAATCCCCTTTTCAAAGCTTTCTGCACCCAGCCCCATGCACCCCAGCCAGGCAGTCTCCCTGAGCAGCAGTCAGAGCACGGAGGCTCATTTTGCACACAGCTGCAAGAACATCTGGAATGGGGACTGGCAAGCTTCTGCTCTGCCTTCACCACCCTCTCCTCTCACCCTGGCAGAGGCAGTGGGGGAAAAGCCCAGGGAAGCGAGAGCAGGGAAGGGAAAATCACGAGCTGCCTTCTGCAAACCATGCTTGGGCTGGCAGGCAAAGGAGCTGCGGACGGCAGTCTGGAAAAGCGATCTGGTATGCACGTCAGGCAGACACATGGCAGACTTCCCCCTCTTCCCCCTGCCCCCCCTGCCTGCTTTGCATTCATTTCCAGCCCTCTTCATTTCTCCCAGCTGTGCTCTCCTTTTCTGCTGCCAAAGCCTCTGGTCCGGAGCTGTAGGGCCTGCTTGGTGGGGTAAAGGCACACATAGAACAAGAATCAGAAAAGCCACCTCAGGGATCAGTCAACCTCCCCTCCCTGCCTTCCCTCCCCAAGCTCTACAAATGGGGGCCATACCCACAGGAGGGAAGTGAGTCACTCATGCAGAGCTCAGGCTGGCAGGAGCTGAGAGTGCGGACAGGTAACGCACCTGCAGAGGAGGAAAAGTGAGGAGCAGAGAGAGACAGGGCCCCGGGGCAGGGAGCACACTGAGCACCGGGGGGCAAAGAGAGCAGGGGGAAAGATGCTGGAGGCTGGGGAGTGGGGCAGGGTGGGAGGCAAGTGACAGTGCTGGGGTAGACGTGGAGGGGAGCAGGAAGGGGGGTCTGGAGGAAGAAAGAGTTTAGTGGAATCCCGAATAGATGGACAGTCTGCAAATAAAAATAACCATAAACCATAAATAAACAGAACAGCTTAAAACACAAAGCAGAACCCATGGTAACAGCTCTCCCCTGTGAGCTTTATCTTCAGACAGACTCCCGCTCCTGGAGAGCACTGCCCCCACACCCCAGACCTGCCCTAGTCCTTCCCTGCTGCTAGCTGTGAGCTCTCACCAGAAAGGTGGACGGGTCTATGCTTGGGGGAGTTATTTTTATCATTGTCCTCAAGGATTTGCTGCACCTTTCTCCTTTGCTTCTGCTTCTGCCTCTGCCTCCTCCTCCTCCTCCACCTCCTGCTCTTCCTCCTCCGGGTCCTCCTCTGTGCTCTGTGGCCCAGCATGCAGGACAAAGGGAAGAAAGAGTGGAGATACTTGGAAGATGAGCCATGGCAGTTCTTTCTGACACACAAGGGAATAAAGCAATGGTCATGACACTGGAATAAAAAGGGACCTTTCCCCACGCCCAAGACAACTCTAGGTCAGAGAGCAGATTTGTCTTCCTCTGGAGCATCAGGTCAGGGCTATCTAACCCACTTACAAGTGGTACAATTCCACTGCCCAACAACTGCCATCAGTTGCTAGCGCTCCTTCCTGCATCCTGGGCATCTACAGGATGTCATGCACTGCCATACATTTCTCTCCTTCCCTCAAAAGGGGAGCAGGTCATCTCCTGCCCCTTAGGCTGGGACTCAGCAAAAGGAAAGAGAACATTGCAAAACCTTCGGGGAAATCACACCCTAGCAGCAAAGTGACACACAGAGCATGGTCATGAGGAGGCATGAGGGGGATATTAAAGTAGCATGAGAAGTGCCAGGGTCGCTTGCTAAAGCAATTCGCCACGCAGAGTGAGACACTACCACTCTTAACACATGCACTCCTCCTTTTTGGCGACGAGCATAATGCTGAACACCAGGACAAGACCCTGAGGCAGCCCACAGTCTCACAGTGGAGAGAGGAAACAAAAGAGGGAGTAAACAAGAGCGAGGGGTCTCATAGGCAACAGGAGCAGGGCCATAGCAAAGTTAGTCTCACCTTGGCTTTGCGGCTGGGCTCAGAGCTCAGACCGTTGGGAGAGTTGTACAGCTCTTTGGAGACCACGCACAGGAACTCTGTCTGATCCTCATTTCCATAGTTATAGGACGAGCCAATGTTCACAAGCTAGAAAAGATGGGAACAAGTATCATAAGCGCATGTTACAGCAAGACACAAAGCCCACCATGCAGGATGGATTCCAATCCCTACCCCCAGTAGAAAGGCCCATAACCAAGCTGAGGAGGCAGCACAGAGAACCAGGAGAGAAGTCTGCCAGGATGCAAACCAGCTTAACCTCACACAGCATCCTCTAAAGTTCTGGACAAGAGGCAAGATAGAGCCAGTGACAGCAACATCAACTGACCCTCATCAACTCTCAGAAAGGGAAGATGTCTTGCCTGGAGACTGTATGGCATCCATGATCTTTCCCCCAAAAGACAATTCCTGCCCAGCCTCCTCTACCCTCTCCATACCTGCTCAAAGCGCCATCCATCTGACATAGTGGAAACCATCTGAGTGAGCTCCTCTTCCTGGCACTGTAGCACACGGTAGACATGCTTAGGAGGCACCTGACAGTAAAATTACAGAGCATGTGGACAACAGTCAAACGCTAAAGGCTGTTCCCCTCCTGCAGAAGGAAGTGGCAGTATCCCTCATTGATAGGCCTGTCCTCTTCCCCCTGTGCCAGGTTAAAGGGGAGTGGAAATCACAACCCAACTTTTTACTATGCTGTCGTGGGGAGCAAGAGCAATGCTATTTCTTCTGCAGAGGAGGGACTGAGCTGAAAGCTTCCTGCATTGTCCCCAGAAGACACTGGGCTCTTTTGATAAGGAGTTTGCATTTGTCATTAGAAAGTCATTTATGCAAATGTCACAAATGCTGGTGGGGTTTTGCAAGCCCAAAGTGACTGTGTTGCTGGAGGCTTACAACCCGAGGCAGACATGGTGAAGAGTGAGATGTCAGTCAACACTCCCACAAGACAGATTTTAAAAGGTTATTGGTCAGGACAAGGTAATCGTGCCACAGGATTCATTCCTCCTGCCTGATTTTCTGCATTTAATTCTTCCACACACATCCCTTCACCTATTCCTTCCAGGTTTCTCGACAGGTATCGCCATGCTCTTCACTGTGATTACACTCCCAGGACTCCCCATACCAGAGCCCTCCTCCCTATGACGCCTCCGGTCTCCTTACAAACATCCTTCCATAGCCCACAGCAACCAGCTGGCTTTTTCCAAAAGCTAGAGGAACTGATTTAATTTCAGGGGCTACATCCAGCACTACCTCTGGGGCTGCAAAACAAACCTGTCACTTGTTCATTGTAACTAAAATGGTCGTAGCCTGTCCCTGGCAAGATTTTGCTATGCAGAGATTAGCACATAAGCTCTAATTAGTTACTTCTTTCCATTCCTTGCTGCTTCTCCCAAGTCTGCTCTCCCTCTAGACCCACCTCTCCCTTTCCACAGTCCCTCCTTCATCCACACCACTCTATCTTTCCTTGCCATTGAGAGAAATGGCATACCTGAGTTACTGTGTAGTCCTTATCCTCCAGTCGATCCTTGATTATTCGGATTAAAGGACCAATGTTATAGAATTCAGCCTCTTCCAGGACCCCTAAGAAAGAAAGAAGGACCACAAAGACAGAAAGTTAACAGCCTGTCTTTGTTTTTTGGCTTGCAACTCTGAGATTCACAAGGTCCCGAGGGAAAAATGACACTCCAGCTTCACTTTTTAACAGGTTTCTGTTGCCTGAAATTCTTACTGCAGAAAATTGAACCCTGGTTCTCTGCATTGCATTTCTAATGCTCACCTCAATTTCCTTATGCTGCCTGCTACTACAGAAACAGGCACTGCCAGTGAAGGCTTGTGCCAAGGACTGCTAATACCTTTCCCAGATTACTGCCAAGAAGAATAAATGTAGGCTCCAGCCTCTCTTAACGACCACTAGTTATTACTTTGTTCAGGCCCTCTTCTTAACCACAACTTGTTCTGACCTTGTCACCATAAGACCCTAGAAAATCCAAGCATTCCTCCTGGGACAGTTGGAGTTGCACCCACCTTGCAGCCCCATATCACTTCAGACAACTTTGGCTCTCTCCCCTGTGCTTCACCTCAAAGCAGGTAAACAGAGAAGTGTTTTGGCTTTTTTGTCTATGGTGTCTGCATCCATCACCTCTCCTGAGACTCACCCATTTGCTAACAGGCCTTCTGGGAAAGGGAGGTGGGTTCTCAGCGGGTCAGTCAGCAGAAGGAGCCTAGGAGCCAACGTTCACAGGGCAGTACACAGTCAATACAGGAGGGGAGATTGATCCTTCTCTACCTCACACACTCAGATCGCTTCAGAGTCCCTCATTCAGCTTCCAGTCCGCTCACGGGTTAGTTTCATGCCAGTCTGAGTGTCTTAACGGGAACAAAAGGCTATGTCAGGCTATGAATGGGAGTCTTGTTTATGCTTCAGATTTGATGTTAAAACTTATGGATGAACTCCATAATGAGTTCATCCATAAGTTCATGAGTTCATCCTGAGTCAGACCTCAGGATTACAAGAAATGGCAAGCAGGAAACAACTCAGAATTGTATTTACTACAATTCAGTACCATTGCTCAGATATATTTTTGGAACTATAATTCATAAGACAATTCTGAAGAAAACTTTGCTGCCTTAGTTACAAATATGTGAGAGAGAGAGGCAAGAAGACCAATGAGCATGCAGAAACTGTGCTTGGCAAGGGCTGGGCAGCACAGCCTGTCTTTGGAATTGGCTGCTTGTTAGACTCTAGCATCCAAAAAATAACAAGGCATTGGGGATTGTTGGCTGCTAACACCATGATGATGTTATTGAGTTATCTTGTTTGACCCTCTGTCAACCTCAAATGAGGCACTGGTTTGTCTGGCTTGCTCCTCTGGAATTGCCACAGTCAACAACCCATCAGAGTACAAGTAGCATACATTGCTATCATTGATTAATGATGGTCTTTGGTCTTGTTTGGTCTTCTGAGTTTTATTCTAATTAGAAACACTCAGTCATTAACAGAAAATTCATTCACAAAGCTTGGTTAAAAGTGGATCAGGAACAAGTGATAAAACAGTTTATTGAGGCTGAGAGATCTTGCCTACTTCTGTCTCAGTGACATCTCTGCTGAACTAACAGTCATGAAGCCACAACATGTATAGGGTGCCTTTCCCACCTACTCCAAACTCCATCAGTAAAGGAAACATTGATATCAATTCCAAAAGCTGCAGGGATAGCCTTCTCAAATTGCCCCACACCAACCTCCGGAAGAAGAATAAGAGAAAACAAGGTCGACAACAAGTCCTGCAGTGTACTGGCTCCAGTAATGATGTTAAGTGGGAAGTTTCTGAGCTCCAAGACTCACCCTCTTCAGGCATATCTTTATCTAGGACCAGCTTCCCATGACGGAGGAAATTCAGGATGGGTCCAAAGTAAGTGGGGTCCCGGTCTATGAGGTATGCACCAGTCTCATCCTAGCAACAGAGATAGACCATGAGGAGAAAAATCCCATGGGAAACTTGTAACCAACCCTCAAATGCTCCAGACTATAAGAAAATAAAACCCAAACAAAAATGACCACTATTTCTAAGACTCCTTGGAAACCATGGGCCCTGCCCATGCTTCAGTTCCTCTGTGGTACTGTCACTTATGTGGTGTACACAGCAAAGTTCTCCAGTGGAAGAAGACGCCACTACCACTTCTTTGTGAGATGATCCACAGGAGGATGATGAACCAAAGCATAAGGATCCCAAAGCACATGCATGCACAGGCAGTTACACAGGAAAACAGCCAGCCACCGTGCAAGAGCACAGCCAGGCAGGGGGACATCTTGACCTGCACCCACAGGTGAGGTAGAGGCCTTTTTGCAAAGTTCATCACAGGTTTTGGGGAAAGAACCACAGATTTTCTGAAGTTTTGGTTGAAATCTGGGTTTCTACATGGTAAACGGCACCCATGGTAAACGGCACCAACCTGTGCAATTTACTCCTGAGATGGACTACGGAGAGCCCCTATCCAAGTCCACCCAGCCTAGATTTCAACTCCCGTATTGTTATGCTCAGCATGCCTATCTCAGCACAGACCAACCGAGAAAGCCAAAAAATAGGCCTCAGTCTCTTTCTGCAACTGTGCATACAGGCCTGGTGTGAGCAAACAGCGAGCCCCCTTACAGGGGACAAGGCTTAGTCAGGCAGATACAGCCAGGGGGTAGACCCGGCGGATGTGGGGGGTGATGGAGAGTGGGGAGAGCCGGGGCGGAGGGGAGATGGCTTCTCTTTTCCCCAGCTCAGGAAGACAGACGCCAGGCTACAACACAGCAAGGCAGGATCTGCCAAGAGGAAATCCTTCCCAGGAGAGGGGGGAGAAAGAGGAGGCATTTTTCACTCGGTTGCTCCTGCAGCAGTCAGGCTCCGGCTCCGGCTCCATCCCTGCACACCCCTGCATCCCTCCAGCCCTCCCCGCGCTCGGTGGGGCAGGGAGCGGGAGGCAACCCAGCTGCCTTACCCGGTCCGACTGCAGCTCCTCACCCTGGCACAGGCGACAGAGGAACGATTTCTGCTCCCGACACAGGGTCTGCCTGGTGGTGAGGAAGACCGTGCCCCCCACATTGAGCCTCACCCACTTGGCCTGGGTGCCAGTGGCTGGCGGAATGTCCCAGCTGCAGTGGAGCCCCACGGCACCCTGCCTCTCCTCCCCGCCTTCCATCCTCATCCTCATCCCCCCACCCCCCACCCCCTCCTCCCCGCCCCGGCGTGCAGGGACTGCCGCAGGTGCTGGCTGCGGGGGGATGCCGGGATCTGTAGTTTATTTGCCTCTCCCTCCGCAGCAGCTTTGTTTCCTGGGGGCCATGGTCCTCCCTGTAACTGCCAAGGGGGTCCCGAGGGGAGGAAGGATGCTGTGTGCGGGAAGATATCGCTGCAGCTATTAGGGGGTGGGCAAAACCACAGCTCCACAGCGCTGACACTCCCTGGCTTTTCCCCTGTTCCCGTTTCCACTAACCAAGGGCCGGCCAGCATTTTGGAGGTGCAGGCTGTTATACAAAGATTGTCGGCATTAATTTCCATAGACGTCTTCTCTGGCTCGTTAGAAGGTTCTGGGAACTGTAGTTTGCAGGGGCATGCCCAAAAGGGTGCTGGGAACTGTAGTTTTCCCAGCCCGCTGTCCCTGCAATGAGGATGCTGTAATGAAGGGGGCTGCGCTGTGCTACGTGAGCCCAGCCCTGCGGCTGCTAGTCTGCCTGCTTCCAGTCCTGGTTCTTGCCTGCAAGCTCCCTCAAAGTCAGAAAGAACAACTTGCTTCCTTGCAGTCAGCAGATCAAGCCCATCAGCACCGTGCTCCACAGCTTTCCCTTCAGGAGATCCATTACCGCAGGCTCACAGCTCAGTGCTGCATCAGTTGCCACGCTCTTCTTGCTGCAAAATGTGCAGACAGTTGTCTTCTCGCTAACATATGTAGGGACACTTCTGCGAACTGTGTGCTGGATCTGCACGAAGTGCTGGCAGGGGGCAGGAATAATTTTTCTTCCAGCTTGGAAGAGTCACTGACTCAGCAAACTCCCCCTCTGCGCTGCCCTGCCAGCACAAACCGTGCCAGACAGAGACCTCCTGTATCCTTCCCCTGCGCTCCTGCCATGCCTGTTTGTGTCCAGGCAACAGAAAGCTCAGATCTTAGCTCTGCGTGGAGTTTTACCTCTGCCCCAGGCACATATTATCCGCTGAGGCCGGTGTGCCAATCCTGCCGTAGCGAATCTAGCCCTGCCTCCATTTGCTCCTGCGCGGCCAAGCAACTCGTGCCCCATGGGACTCTTCAGATGCACTCCTTGGCACAGGCACAACCGGAATGAGCCCTCTCTCCAGCAGCTCTGCTTTTCCCACTCCCATCTAAGCACAGCCAGCAGCTCGAGCACATTAGGAATGGAAAGGAGAGGCTGATGTTTCAGCTGAATGTTGACAAATTTTGGGACAACGGTGTGGCCCAAAGCTTTCCTTCGCCTAAGAGGCTTTCTGGCTCTTCCTTGCCAGGACAATGCAGGACTGCAGAGACACAGACACGTGGTGCCTTGCAGACACTTTATTGTTCTTGCACCCAGGTATTTTTGTCTTTTGAGGTGAAGGTTTATTGGGGGAAGAGGGTGGATAAAAAGAAATATTGTTTTACTCCTATATTCCTTTTCTTCTCATCCTTTGCTCCTATTTTACTTCCAAATTGCTCCCTTTTATTACTACAGGATGTGAAGTCAGTGTCACCCTTCCCCCAAATCACCCAGGACTTCCTTCACAAGGACAGTGTAAGTGTGTACTTTGCTCCTTCTGTGGAAAAGTGCAAAGGGGAGGAGGGGAAGAGAGGGTAACAAGGAAAAGGTTTCAAGATTGCTGACCTCCAGCTGATTTAAGCACAGGAACAATTCAGCTGCTGCAGAGTGTAAATTCAAATAACTCTGGATCTTCTTGAATTTCTATCAGGAGACAGTCAGCACTAGAGTAACCAATAACAGGGGAGGATGAAAAATTATTTTTGCCTACCTATATGGAGCAGATTTTGACCCAAATTAGTGCCCAGCTCTTGGACCAGTCTCTCCTGAGCATTGGTTTGCATCAAAGACACTCAGACTAACACTAATCTAAACTGCAGCATCACACAGTACAACACAGCTCTCGGCTGTGGGACTGTTGCCCTCCTGCTTCTGGCTCTGAGTCAAACCATGCCAAATGAGAAGCTCAGCATGAGCTGACAATGCGTGCTTGCAGCCCAGAAAGCCAACCACATCCTGGGCTGCATCAAAAGAAGCATGGCCAACAGGTCGAGGGAGGTGATTCTGCCCCTCTGCTCTGCTCTGGTGAGACTCCACCTGGAGTACTGCATCCAGCTCTGGAGCCTCCAACATCAGAAGGACACGGACCTGTTGGAGAGAGTCCAGAGGAGGGCCACAAAGGCGATCAGAGGGCTGGAGCACCTCTCCTATGAGGACAGGCTGAGAGAGCTGGGGCTGTTCAGCTTGGATGAGGCTGTGGGGAGACCTTATAGCAGCCTTCCAGTACCTAAAGGGGGCCTACAAGAAAACTGGGGATGGACAAGGGCATGTAGTGATAGGACAAGGGATACAAGGGGTAATGGCCTTGAACTGGAAAAGGGTATATTTATATCAAATATCAGGAAGAAATTCTTTACTGTGAGGGTGGTGAGGCACTGGAACAGGTTGCCCAGAGAAGTTGTGGATGCCCCATCCCTGGAAGTGTTCAAGGCCAGGCTAGATGGGGCTTTGAGCGACCTGGTCTAGTGGAAGATGTCCCTGCCCAGGGCAGGGAGGTTGAGTCTAGATGATGCTTAAGGTCCCTTCCAACCCAAACCATTCTGTGATTCTATGATGAAATCCGAGAGCTCTGCCCTGCACTCTGGTGTGCAAGGGATGCAGGACCCTGTCTGTGCCAGCCATAGCTCCAGCAGAGAATTAGGGTGAGGACTGTGGCAGTCTGATATGAATGCAGCAGTTGGGTGGCAGCCTACAGCCCTTTATCTCCCCCTCCAAGAAATCTGCCCTGCCTTAGTTTTCTCTCTTCTTCTACCGAGGGCTCACCCTGTCTCCCTTTCCTCCTCTCATAGCCCCTCAGCTTCTTGCTCCTTTTTAGGTCCATCTCTTATGCTCAACGCCTTCTTCCCCAACCTCTCCCACGCCAATGCTCCTCACGGGTCAGGGATGATCTGTGTTCAGAGCACACATTCTTCCATCAACACCAGCCTCCATCTGTGGCCAGCACTTCAAGTCTTGCTTGCGCCAGGGCCATGGTGTGAAAGGTTAGTTGGTAAATCAAAAGAAATATACGAGTAAGGGAAGAGGTCAAGGTACACCACTCCCATCCCCAGAGCCTCCTTTTCTGCAACATACAGCATAAAATTTACTGGAAACCCCCCAGGCCAGGGCATTCCCCATAGTACGTGAAAATCTTCTTTAGGAAGAAGTCAGTCTGGGGTGAGTTACTAACTGAAATGCCATGGTGGGTCACTGGTGTGGACTAAATACAGACCTGATTTGCGCACCATCACCAGGCACAGTTCTGAGATGCAGCTTGCATGCCCTTGTTAAGGTCCATTCAAATCAAGCAACAGAACAGAGGAGAAATAAAATTAAATAACCCAATGGCTGTTCCTCCTGCTTTGATGACAACTATATATAAATACAGGCACAGAAACAGAGAGACGGGAGCAAGAGCTTACACAGGGCAGTGTGATTGCATAATGTCGTACAGCCCAGCCGAGTAACCCAGTTAAATCACAGGCACAATTGCACAGACAAACTGGGGGCAGGAAAAACTGGACAGCCACTGGGTAGATAGGTGACGGGGCTGAACGAGAGTTGAGGAGAACACAGCAGGGGATAAGCAGAGAGCTTCCTGGTTCAGCGGCCAGCAGGCCTGCAATGCAAACCCGCAGAATGCTGCACACGCTGCAGTGCCCCGTACATGCACTGCAGCCTGATGAGTCAGCCGAGTACACAGAATAGGATGCATCACTGATGTTGCGGAGCTGCTCTTAGAGAATCGTTGCACTGTGGACCGTCAGCGGAAGCAGGGGTCACTGTGTGTTGGCACAGATAGTGTCGCCGCTCTGGCAGACTGCGAACACACATCTGGGATCAAACTTGTGTGATCGTTTAGTTAATGAACACACTGTGGCACGAGGTACCAGAGAAAAAACTGTCTCCTCTTTCTTCTCTCCAAGAAGTGGGGTGAGGAGGACAAGTAATGCTCTGAAATTTGCCATTAAGCCAACAGTGAACTGGGCAAATAAAACTCCCCACACTGGACTTGAGGGTGAAAGGAAGACAGTTCACTTGCAGCCAACAGACTGCCAGCCAAGTCCAGCATATCTGAGCAGGAAAAGGTCCTACAGCATGCAGGCGGCTAATCCTTCTCCAGCTCCTTGTGCTTTGTGCAATCTGTGAGCAACACACCTGCATCCAAAACAGTGCGTAAAGTCTGTGTGCATGTACATCACTCAGCACCTCTGCTCTACAGGTGCTGGGAAGAGGAAAGAGAACAGTTGCATAGCACCCAGTTGGTGAGTTGGGACCAGGAGAAACAGGAGGAACAAGAAAAGCCCCTGCAGGGAACAGTGATTACCATTGCTAATGCAGCAGTCATTAGTGCTAAGGGACTAGCGATGCTGGGAGAAGGGCTGTTTTGGAATGTGGGGAAGTTTGCAGGGGGACAAAAGGTTCGCTGGGAAATGAAGTGTGAAATAGGCAGCAGTAGGGAAGGAAAAGGAAGGCAGGGGATGAAGAAGACATGTGAGGAACAAGGGACTGTGGGACTGCTTTTGCAGAACCATTGACCAGACTGTTTTCACAGAGTCCAAAACTGCTTCAGGACAAAAGTATTACAGATAGCAAAATATGCCAATAAATCAATAAAGAGCTTACATGCGGGCCTGGGATTCTCAAATTTATAGAGAGAGCTATAAGAGCTCCAGTCTCAAGTTAGCCACAAGTCAATGTGACCCTCTTCCTACATCAGGGCTGGTTTTTAGGCTACTTTTTGGCCACCGTGAGCCCAAAGATATGCGATTCCCCCTTCCCTGTGGCAAATCTTCCACAGGAGAGTCATAAACATTAGTGATTTGCATTCAGACCCATTTGTCCCCTTCCCAGTTTCCAGTTCCCACAGGAAGCCCACCCACCAAGTCAGGGACGTAAAGATCTGCAGAACATTTATAGTCCTGGTGCAAGTCCCCTCAGCTGTTCCATATGTCCAGTAGCATCTGTTATGGCTCAAAATAGGTTTTTGCAGTCTCCAGGCTTTGAAAACATTGTCTCGGTCTCCACAATGTTCCCAGTGCTTAGCTTGCAGTGTGAGAACACATCCCAACTAAAAGGAGGGAGGATATCTGAAGCCACTCTTGGACAGATTTTTGATATATGATGTAACAGGGCATACCCCAGAAAGACAAAGTATTTTGTCATGGGGGGAAAGTTCTCAATTTCTCCTCTGCAGGGAAATGAAGGCAAAGCTAAGCATTTGGTAAAAGATTTGCCAAAAGCTGGGAAAAATGAAGAACTGCTGAGATTTTGTGGTTCAAAACCTGTCCAGGAGAAGGGCAATTGAGTACTGCGCACCTTGGCACACACACCAGAGAGAGGGAAGCGCCCTGCTAAATGTCATTAAGCCAGACAGCCAAAATGTAGACCACGGGGAGAGGGAAATCTTTCACTTAGTTTGCAATCTCCAGGTGGATGGCTGGGCTGCATCAGACACCTCTTGCAACACAAAGGACAAAGAAAAGCAGCTCAGTCTCAAGAGGAAGCAGATATTCCCACTGGGACTGCTGGAGTCAGTGGGAAAAAAGAAACACAGCACTTAAGCTGCACTGCAAGATGTTCTGCAAGGACAAGAGCAAAAGCCAGCCCGCTGCACCCATTGAAAATGATTATCAAAGTCTGAAAGAATATGTCAATTTTCTCTAATAACTAAATTCTCCTGGAGAAATAAAGCAGGCACAGCACTCCTGTTTGTCTGTTTGTACACAGGGGCCTGGCCACGTATTCACAAACTCAGCCTCACCTCCCAGCCACACCCAGGGTACTCAACCTTAATAACCCACCACGTGAAAGCCTCTTAGCTTGGCTGATGGTAGGAGAAGCTATAAATCCTGAACCGAAAATATGTCAAAAGCCAGATCCTGCTATAAGATCCCATACTAGCCAACACTGTCTGTACAAGTATCTTTAACTTAAAGTGTCTTAAAAAGTAGCACCAGTGTCACTCAGATTGGGAGGCCCCTCCATAGAGAGTTTAGCACCACTTTCTGTTCCTAGCCAGTGCTTATCCTTTTGTTTTCATGTCAACATCATACTTTAGCTTTAAAAGTTTTAAGTGCTTTCAGTTACGGACTGCAATCAGATGTCCTGAGTGACACACTGACTTGTTCTTCCCTTTCCCCTGCAGGAAGCAGTTGCTAGAAAATTACCTTACTCAGGATAAGCAAGGTGTTGCTACCAGCCTTTAAAAACACAGTGATTACCTGGGTGGGGAAATTCATAAAGCATGGGAGTAGAAAACCTTTACCTAGCAGGAAGGAGAAGAAAATTAATTAAACTATCAATTATATCCAGAACTGAAAGTCTTAACAATTCGCAGGGCATGCTGTAACCTGCCAAGGAAGCCCTTTTGGGAAGTCTAAGCCCAAAGAACTAGATGGAAGCTGCCAAATACAAAGGTTTATTATTCTAATCCAGATCTGTACTTGCACTGTTTACTAAAGGGTCAGCCATTTTAGACCACTGCACACCATGTAAACCCAGGACTTGCTGTAATGCCAGTCCCAAGTCCCTGAAGAGCTAGGTTGTTACACTGGATGCAAGAAGGGAAATTGAATGCTTTCAGTCACCTGAAAAAGGTGGAAAGAAGGGTCAGGCTGTATGTGTGGGTGGGGAGGACAGAGGAAGAAATCATCTGGACAGCAGAACTCTAGGTCCACAGGAGGTGAGCAAAAATGGAGCTTGTGTGCATGCAAGTTAAGCCCAGGAAGAAGCCAGGGCTGCAGTCAAAAGAGGGCAAAGGAAACACAAAGAATAAACACTCTCCAGTAGGAAAGGATCCAGCCCTTGTTTTCAGGGGCTAGGAGGGGATCCTGCAAATCTGTGACCACAAGCATCCATAGCATCCCCTAGAGAGGATGACCCCATCATCTTCAGATGTCCACAGGTACCTGTTGTGGCAAGACCAAAAGTAGAACCTGTCTTTCTAAGTTACCAGTGGGCCAGAGTAGATGCAGAATCCTAGAGAGAACAAATTCTTGAACATTGTCAGGGATGCCCAGAGGATTTAAGACAATGGTCTTGGGGAAAAATACTTGCCCTTGTGGGCTATTCCTCTGTAGGTCTCAGTTCCCCTAAGTGTTTTAAGGTTACATGGTAAGTCTCATGGAAAGAATGCAAACACCCATGCAGTCCAATTTTCACCATGTGAACATCCAGTCTTTAAAGAACAGAGCTGTGACTGACTAATGTGGAGTTTTAGGCCAGAAAGCAAATGGACAAGGACTGAAAGGAGGAAGATGGTGAAAAGTCCCAAGAGAAAGGCATGCCATCATCCTTCTGTGGCCAAAAAGCTTGTTGAGGGTAAGAAAAGTAGTTCTACTCATGCAGAGAAGAAAACATCTCATGTGAATCATTAAAACAAAGCGATCCCATAAAAAGGGTTCCTGAAAAGGAATCACCCAAGCAACACCCAGGTAAGTTCCATTCAGCAGAGAGACCTTGAAACACATGTTTATTTACCCTTTTTTAATCCCAGAATCTTCTTTTTTTTTCCCCCCCCCCAGGGGGATTTTGGACCAGGGGGGTACAAAACTGGTTAAGTGCACATTGCAGTTAAAGAGTCCAAGTGCAAGAAGAAATACAAATCAAGTCTCTAACCTGTGTGCCAGCCTGGAAGCCATATTTGCTCCTTTAACAGCCATGTCTTTCCCAGAAGTTTTGCACTCAAAACAGCCATAAAGTGCATGGATGGCTTCTAGGACAGAGGCAGAGACCAGGATCATGAGGCACAGTTATACAAGCATGACCATCCTGTGAGTGAATATGGTGGAATGTCCTGAGTCATGAGCTTGGCTTGACTCAATTATTTCCCTGTGCTGCCACCAGCACTCTCTCTCTTCCACCTGATACAGTAAAAAGGTCACAGAAGCACAGAATGGCTAAGGCTGGAAGGGACCTCAGGAGACCATGTGGTTCACCTCACCTGCTCAACCAGGATCACCTAGAGCTGACTGCCCAGGTCATCTTTATGCATCTAAGCAGCAGTAGTAGGGTAAGGAGAAAGTGCCAAAGCACCACATGCCCACACTTGTTATTCAACACTTTCACCTCACGACACTTAACCAGGAATGCTAAACCCATCTGTTTCAAATCCTATTTCAAGGCAAATTATGTGAACATGTGGGAGACAAAGCAACTTATTACGCTGTCTTCCCCTTTCCCTCAGAAATAATATTTTCAGGCTGTGCCCTCATGTACCATTCCACCCAGGCCCCATCATACACAGCGACATCTGGTTTGCCACAGAGGTATGCCCCCAGAGCCACGTGGCAGGCAGTGACCCCAGAGCCACACGTGGCTACCACCGGCTTTGAGAGGTCCACCTTCTTCTCCTGGAAAAGACTGCGGATCTGCTCCGGTGTCTTCTCTAAGCCAGACTCTGTCAGAAAATCAGTGAAGGGGATGTTCATCGACTCAGGGACATGACCAGGCTCAATTCCTGGAGGAAAACCAACAGAGATAGACAGTAGATGTTAATTCCTAAGACAAATACATTACAAAACCTGTTCTCTCTTTTACTGAGAGATATTTATCATTTAGTGTATGTTGTTAAAATAAATACATTTATTTTTGTTAAACTTTGCTTGACTAGACCACTGATTAGTCAAGAAGGATGGCTCTAACCTTCAAGTTACCACATGGACACAATCCTGCCAAGTTCTGTTCCTCCTCCCAGTTTCCTCCACATCTTCCCCACATCAAAGCAACCCACTCTGGTGAGGTACTGACTGAAGCACCTCCACAGGCCTTCTGAGGTGAAGAGACTAAAGAATATCTTTGAGGCACATAAAAGCTATGTTCTTCACCCCAGCACCTCATGAGAGGAAAAAAAAAAAAAAATGCACAGCTTCCCCCCACTCCTGAATTTTCAAAGAGCAGGACTTTCTAGTCAAAAGGAAAGGAGGACAGTTGGACACACTGCCTCAAGTCCCATCCCATAAAGGACAATCATATTTCCCTTCATTACCTCTACAGGAGTCAAACTGATGGGCACCTTAAATGAAGCCCCTTTTTATTATGCCAATGTCTCAGGAGGCACATTACCATCTCGGGGCTCAGGCTCTACTCCCCGGAACCGTCCTGCAGCACGTGCATCCACTAGTTGGAAGCGGTGGGAATCCAAGTTGTCTAAGACATCCTCATACGTTTTCACCAGGGACTTGTCCAAGGAGGCGTGGAACTCGGAGGGAGCTACCTGGCTTTTCCCAGAACTCAGTGGGTTCCCCTCTTGCTGCCAGTTCTTCAGGCCTCCATCCAGAAGGGAGACGGCTTCATGTCCAAAGGCCCGGAACATCCACCACACACGGGGCGCTGAGAAGAGACCTTGGTCGCTGCCATCGTATACCACAACATGGGAATCATTCCCCACACCCAGCTTCCCCACATACTCAGCAAAGTCATCAGCCTTGGGCAGCATATGATCATAAGGTGAAGTACGGTCACTGCACTGGTCAATGTCAAAGAAAACAGCGCCAGGGATATGGCGCTCCTCAAATTCTTGCTTCGGGTCACGCTTCATCTTTGGCAAATACCAGGATGCATCCACAATTCTCAAGGCCAGACCAGCTTGCTGGGACTTGATGGCTTCTGAAAGCCATTTTGCAGAGACCAGAGCACGGTAGAGGAGTTGCGACATTGTTCCCGAGTCCTGGCCAAAACTACCTGATTCCTAGGGTCTGCCTCAATCCACCTGACTGCAAAAGGAAGAAAGTCACAAATTAGAGACCAGCCTTACAAAAAGCAACTCAATGAACATGCATTTTGGGACCAAAGACCTGTGTCTGCACAGAGGTGCGGGCTAAGCCTACACTGAGGGGTCTGAAATCCTCCAGCCCTGAAAAGAAAGTTTCACAGAACTCAGCTCTAACCCTGCCCTGAGCAGGACAGCCATGGCACAGTCCTGTCCTGCGCCCAGCCCCCCTTGTAGCCCACCTGGCCTCTCCACCTTTGGCGACCACCAGCCAGTGCTGACAAAGTGTAAGAGATGGGCAGGGCAGCCCTAGGGACCCTGAGCACGGGACAAGCGCCCCGGGAAGAAGCACGGCCCCACGACGAGGAGGTACTCGGCCCCACAGCTCTCACCGCCCCAGAGCCCATCTCCAGCCGAGGCCTTACCGGGGCCCTGGCGCCTCTCACGCAGGCTGGACCCCCGCCGCGACCCCTCCCGCCCCGGACACTCCCAACCCCAGCGGCGGGGCTGCGGTTCCCTCCACGCAGTGGCAGGTGAAGGAGCGCAGGCCAGGCCGCCGTGCCGCCCCGTACCTCCGCGCTGGGCCTCAGCCGAGCAGCACCCGCCCTCCGTCCCCGCCAGCCATGGCGTCGCCGGCGGAGAGGGTGGGAACCGAGCGGGGCCGGGAGCCGGGGCCCTCCCAGCGGGCCGGTCCCGCCCGCCTCCGCACCGCCCTCTCGGGCCGCTCCTCCCGGCCCGTGTCCCCCCGTCGCCGCCATTTTGTGTGTGTGCGTGCGTGTGTTCCCAGCGGCGGCGCCCCCTCCCGGCCTGGGCCCTCCGAGATGGCGCGGCAGGGGCTCGGCAGGGCGCTGGTCACCGCCAAATGGCTGTCGGAGGCCGTGCAGGCCGGGCGGGTGGGGGCGAGCCTGCGGGTGCTGGATGCCTCCTGGTACCCGCCGCAGGAGCGAAATGCCCGGCAGGAGTTCAAGGAGAGGCATATCCCCGGGGCGTCCTTCTTTGACATCGAGGAGTGCCGGGACCAGTCCTCCCCCTACGACTTCATGCTGCCCAGTGAGTCCCACTTCGCCGACTACGTGGGGCGCTTGGGGGTCAGCAACGACACCCATGTGGTGGTGTACGATGGGGATGAGCTGGGCACCTTCTATGCCCCCCGTGCCTGGTGGATGTTCCGGGCCTTCGGGCACAAGGAGGTCTCTGTGCTGAATGGTGGCTTCAAGAATTGGGTGAAGGAGGGCCACCCCGTCACGGCGGAGGTCAGCCAGCCCAGTCCGGCTGTCTTCAAGGCCAAGCTGAACACAGTCCTGCTGAAGACCTTCGAAGAGATGATGCAGAATGTGGGGTCCTTGCAGTTCCAGGTGGTGGATTCCCGCCCTGAGGGCCGGTTCCGGGGGACCGAGCTGGACCAAGGTAACACAGGTGGGATCGGCACCTGCGCCCTGCACCAGATCGGGATGAGTGTCAATACTAGTCTGGGCATAACAACTTCTCCCAGCCAGCAAACAGTTTTTCTTAATGCACAGGCATGCCTTAGCCTAACTCACTGATTTACTTAAGGAAACTGCAATTGAGCGTTTGGATCCCAGTGCCCTCACAGGTTGCTTTTCTTATAGTTGGTTGTAAAGCTGCAGGAGGAAGTAGCAGAAAAGGTCTGCAGTCAGTTGGCTCCAGGATCCCCATTCCACACCCTGCAGAAGTTAATCAGACAGAATGCAGAATGCAAACATAAGAGGTGAGAGCTCCCAGGGGTTTTTTAAGGGTCCTATCTAACACTAGCAGACGCGCACAAACTGTCAGTATTCATACAGGCACCTCTCACAATAATGAATGCATCAGCAAAAGCATGAGTTTTAGGCAACACAGAAACCCAAAGGACATTTTCCTTTTTGCTCTGGTTCCCAGCAAATAGAGAACTCGCTTGAGCTGATCTTTGTCCTTTTGCTCTCTGCTGTTAAATCTAACAAGCTTAAATAAGAAAAGCGTCAAACGCTTCCTGAATGTATGGGCTGTCAGCCTCTCTCTTTTGGCTGCCACGAGTAACCAGAACAAAAATTGATTTTGTTGCCTTGGTCAAACACTGGACACGCAAGCAGCAGGGGTGGGAGAAGTCCTGTGCGGTGGGGACAGCTGGTACTGCAATGTGCCTGGAATTAAATTCAAGTTGGTTGTTAAAGGAGGCCCTTACTGTGTCATTTAAGCCTTGGTATGTCCCAGAATAACCTCTCTTCCAAAAGGGAATCACAGAAAAGTGGTTTTAAAAGAAAGGCAGGGTTTCAAAACAAAGGACAGAACAGCTCAGCAACAGTTGTTGGGTCTGAGTCAAGCTCCACGCTGGAGGAGCGGGCATGCAAGCAGGCTTCTGCGGTCCTGAGGCAGTGCTGTGCGGCTGCCTTGCAGGTCAGTTGTCATTCTGTTCTTGTTTTCTTACGTATGTGCTGCTGTACAGCCATTGAGTGTGACACCATGTCCTGAAATAAATTACTGGGTCTGAACCTTAGGAGCATTTCGCTGTAAATGGCTCTGTACACGTGGTTCACATAAGTGTCTACTACTTGCCCAAGCACACTTGACCTGTGGAAGACAATGCAGAGGGTGAGAGAGGCAATGGGAGTGACAGGAGACTGTTGCAGGGAAAGAGGGGGAGTTAGGCTTACCACTCATTCTCTTTCTTCGCCTGCTGCAGCCCATCAAAGTAAAGGTTGAATTTTAGCCTCAAGACGTGGATAAAATGCTCCTCGCTGGGAGCTGGTGGATTTCACATTCTCTTTCCCAAAGTGGGGGTTGTGACCAGGTGACAAATACTGCAGTCACTGCCAGCATCTTGAAAACAGATTTTTCCTTTGAAATGAGTCAGCATGGAACAGTTTATTTGTGGTAGTCCAGTTTTGCTTCCCACAGCAGATCCACCAGGATAACCACTCCAGTTACAGCTGCTCATTCCACAGGAGTCTGACAGCCTTCTGAACCAGGCCAGCCAGTCGCTGCGCTACAGCCAGTAGTGGGTAAAAGGCAGCGCTTACACCTAAAAGAGCAATTTGAAATCAATGCTGATTAATTACAGAGGTCATCCAATCAGGGAGGAGAAACATTGCCTGCAATTTAGAGAAGAATGGTCTGGAGGTTAAGGAACTTGCTGTGTTCTCAGGTGATTTCAGTTTAATTATTGCCTCAGCTCTTGACTTCCTAATTAAGTCAATTAATCTCTCCAGTTCCATGAACTCCATCTCTAGAAGAGGCTAATTTCAGCTGACTTTTTTGCCTCTTTAGTTTTTCAGTTCCTTATGGTAAGAATTAGTTGTCCCTGTTTTATTTTTACGCTGCCTTGCTGGGATTTAGACCTCTGGAGCATTTAAGATAAGCTGTAATATGTGGATAGTTTTTAGTTGCTGGGGGAGTTTTACCGAGATTGCCAGGGTGGAGAAAAATGGATGGCATTTTTGCATGCCAGATCTCATAGGTCTTAAGTGCAGGTAGTCCTTTTGATGGAAAAGCTTGGATGTTCATGTATGATGTGCAGTGTAAGCCCATCAGATGTGCAGACCTGACCCATGCTCTGAGTGGTTAAAGGTGTCCCTGCACAGTGCTGTGTTTCTGGACAAACTAGCAACTTGGGCGTGCTCACTAGCAATGATTCAGCAATGGCCCACCCAGGTCCTGCAAGGATCGGCTTACTGAGGCACTACAGGGTGCGGGTCTGTGGGACCAGCCTGAACTGAGACAATCCCAGGCAATACAGGGGCAGATGATAAAAATAATTACGTGATGGTTATCAGTGGTGACTTCCTCTGAGTATTGGGCACTGAAAAGTGAGGAACAAGAATTACAGCTGAACAAATGCATACAGAAAAGTTGCAAATTTCTGAATTCTTTTGCAGACACCTGAGAAAAGAGGGAAAAGTTGCCAGGCAAGAAATCCATTGTCCAAAAAAGAAAGCAAACCCAAAGTCATTTCATGAGCTTCCATTATTTTTCTTCTTATTCTCAGCTCTTGGGTAGTCCTTGTCTCCCTTGTGCATACATGACTTACGGTTTCGCCCATTTCCCCACCTCTCAGTCCTCCCTGCCCCAAACATAAAGATTTTGCTCGGCTTGAATGTTCAGAGGTAGTGGGAGTGAGAATGAAATGTTGCTGCTTTTTCCCTCTCTTCTCCAAGTGGAGTCTGCAGCTGGGAGTGGACTGGCTCTATTTTGACCATGAAGGCGCGACATGGAGAGTGAGAGACTTTGTCAAAGTCTGTTTCATCCCCCAGGAACCTACAGTCCAAAGCCGCCCATTCATGTGCCAAGGCTGACAAACATCAGCTGCCAGAATTAGCACCATGGCCCTGCTGGTTCTTGGAGTTGACTCTTCTGTCTGTATAGGCACCCAGTATTTTGGTGTGGGTGGCAAAGGCCTATTGGTCTGGCTGCAAGGACTCTTGGGGAGCTGGCCAGGACCAAGCTTAAAGTGTTCTTTCCAATGAGTTCGTGGTAGGTTAGTGAGATCACTAATGGTCCCTTCCAAAGCATACAGCTTGAATGGAAGCGAGATAAAAAAGGAGGCAACAGAGGCATTTGGAAAGGAGCAGCTATCTGCAGCCAGCCAACTCCAAGACCACGGGGAGTTAAATGTGGACAAGGCATGTCTTTTATCTTTTTGACGTTGAGAAATTCCATCTGGAGCTTTCATTGCAAAGGGAAACCCTGGAGAGAAGGGGCTGTAGTCTTACCTAGATAAATAGTGAACAAAGAAATAATAGAATAGAATAGTTTGGGTTGAAAGGGACTTTTAAACGTGATCTAAAGGTCATAAAAAATATCTGTTTAAGCAGAGCATCTTAACAGATGTGGAAAAGGGGATTGAGCAGTGAGGAAGATAACGTATTACAGGTTACAAATTGTGAGGGAGGATTGCCAGAAGCCAAGCTGAGTGAGACTTGGCAAAAAGAATTAAAACAAATAACAAAAACTGCTGGAGCAAAGTGAATAAAAAGAGAACAAGGAGAGAAAGAGTAAATAGGGTTGCTATGCAGTTAGCAGGGGTTCCAGATGAAAGATTATTTCTGTACAGGCTCAGAATTTTACTGGGTCTGTGCTACCATTATTTTTTTTCAACTGAGGATAAGTCTGCAGAGTAGGGGGAGGAGTAGCAAGAAGAAGGGGAAAGAAGCAGAAAATATAATTTCTAAAGAGGAAGTATAACCAAAAGATATCCATGTGCTCACATCTGAGAGGCAGATGATCTCCATCCTGAATATGTGTCAAAAATCAGTCATATGACTTTACAACTCCATGAGGCAAGAATTTAATAAATTTAATCAGAGCATGCTTCTGTAGGACAGAAACACTAGCAAGATTTGTATTTGTGTTTAAGATAGGAGGTACAGCACAACCTAGGTAGCTGTTGATCTGTTTTCATAACAGGGGTAGACTGGAAGGCTTTCAAAAAACTCTGCAAGAAAAAAAATATTTGAAATTAAGGCAAAATTGAATAAAATACCTTGGTAAACTTGCATTGCAGCTAAGGGCTCTATTTCCTTGCCAACAGAATTGGTTTGCCAGATAACAGAAATGGGAACATGCATGCCTGAAAGTTATATCTGATCTTTTCTTCCAGCCATTGGAAGCACACATGAGGTAGACTTGTTCAGTTTCAACTTCATTAATACTTTGGACAGAGGGGCAGCTATTAGTTCAGTGTGAGAAGAGGGCAAATAGCACAAGTACTGTTATATTAAAAAAAAAAACTCACTGAAAGGGAGATAAGGGAGATGAGAAGAGCTTCTGCTGAAAGCAGATCTGTGGGGC
Source organism: Chlamydotis macqueenii (assembly GCF_036417535.1). Taxonomy (NCBI): domain Eukaryota; kingdom Metazoa; phylum Chordata; class Aves; order Otidiformes; family Otididae; genus Chlamydotis; species Chlamydotis macqueenii. The sequence goes on from NC_141556.1 coordinate 57,426,293, forward strand.
TGGAAGTTGCCAGCATGGTCCCATCATTAGGCTTCTATGTTTTATTTCATGTTTTTGTGAATCATTGAGGTGTTGTACATAGGGAGTTGCTACTGAAATGTGCTGCTGGCACAGCCTTGGGAATGTTTAAATGATCACATGGGGAGTATTATGTGAGTTACCACCTGCAGTGATAGAAGTGACAGGAAATAGAACGCTGGAGAGTAAGGCTGAATGCTTAGCAGCCTGAAACACTTAATTGCTTGTGTTTCTCTTACAAGCTGGAGATCCACATTTGGAAGCAGTAGAAGAGGATAAGACTTGGATGAATTAGTTGGTTGCAAGAACCTCAGATGTGATTTGGTCTTGACAACAGCAATTATTAGCCTCCTGTCCAGCAGTGGAGATGCTAGGAAGTGCCACTTCCTTACCTAGAAGCCTAGTGGTCACCTAGAACTGTTTCTAGGGTGAGCGAGGCAGCAAAAAAATGCATCTAATGAGCTCCTACTGGGTTTAGGCTAAGGGCACGGGCTGTTGGGAGTGCTGAGGACTCCCCGTTGGTGTGTTGGAGCAATAGCAGAAAGGGAGAAAAACTATTTCAGCTGCAGGGCAATGTTAACTCAAGGATAAATAATGTATGAACTGACCGTGACGAACTTAATGTTGGAAATTAATATGGGAGGTTTCATGGCAAGAATCCCAACTGGTTCTGAGATGGATGCTTTTATGAGAGGGAGCTTATAAAGTGATCACTGTAGTAGCTGGCAGCCAGGCTGTGTAATCCTAGGGTTCCTTCCTGGAGTTTCTAAGGGTGATTGCATGAGTCTGGCATGGAGCATGCTTTGTGTCATATGAAGCAGGAGCAGATGTATCTTCTCACCTGTTCAGATCCCAGCTGTGTCCAGCCTTGCCTTCCAGTCCTGTGTTTCTCTCCTCTTCTCCTAGCAGAGAGAGAGCTGATACAACTTCATCAACCACTTCTTAGGGAGTCCAAGGGATTGTGGTTGTGCAATGTCAGCTCTTTCTTTTGGCTAAACATCCACATACATGAGTAAGTGCAGTTTCTGCAGAATTCCCCATCTTTCACTCATAGAGTGCAGGCAGTGGTATCTGGCTCCAACAAACTTTTGAATCTCTGGAGCGAGGAAGTCTCCCTGTAGATCAAATTAAAAAATGCTCTAAAGTGAGACAGTTCGTTTCAGATCAACTAATCTCCTAATGGAAGAGTTGTTTAAGAGTGGTGAGCGTATGTCATGGCAGTCTCCAATAAGAGAGGGGTACAAACCTACCTATTTTAAGATCTGTGAACAGTTTAGAAAAGCGATCATGACCACAGGGCCTGAGATACCTGAGAACTGAACCGGCAGTCCAGCAAGCTTCTTTGAGAAAGAGCTGGCCCTTCTAGTTCAGCTCCCAGGACTTCTTGATCTCAGTACACTTTTCAGTGCCGTAGAATGGTGTGAGAGCATTGTTCTGCGGCTCCCAGACTTGTCTTTATCGGGGTGGTCGCCAGTACTGCAGCAGAGCTTTGCAGAAATCCCTTGCCAAATGGCAGGGTCAGGACCATTCACTCTGTGGCAAGGCAGTAGCCTAACCCAGTCATGTAACTCTCACCGGTAAGGAGCTCTGCAGTCTGAGAACTACAAACAGGGTTTTCTCACACTTCTTTTCTGTATTGTATTTCCCCTCTGCCATACAGACAGTGTATTAATGAGCATAGTTTTGCAGTTCTCTCTGCTGAAGTGATGAACTGTTGTTTTCTGGAACTGGAAAAAATGTGGTGAAAGCATCAGTCCAAAACCCTACCTTTTTTTTAATGTTAGTCCCTCCAGAAGTCAGCAGTTTTTCTCCTGACTTCTCCCTGTAACACTAAACACTTCTGAAGGATGCATGAGGTGACTAGTAGACTACAGTGCCAGATTTCTAAGGCACTCAGGGAGGATGAATCAAGAGACCAAGAAGGTCCATCTGGAACAGGGAGAGATCTTGTGAAGCTGACTCAGAGCAGATTTGGTTGTTTTTAGGTACTCAGTCTTTGTCCAGTAGAGCAAAAATCTCCTCATCAATATCCTGCCAAAGCCCTGTTTTCCCCTTATGACATCTCTCGTTATGTCATGATATCACTGTGCATGAGCGATGAAACTGGAGTGTCATTATGATGTGTGATGTCAATCTCTGACTAGGTATACTTTGATCATTTGACTATGACAGAGGTTCTCTGCCCCAATCTCTCCTATCTCCTGAGACTGGTTACCCTGATGACTTAGGCAAGTGGAAAGCTGTCAGTGAAACAGATTACTGTTTATGTGACTTTCCCAGGGCTGTCTTGTTAGAAGTTCAAACCTAGCAAGGAATCATTTCCTGAAATGCATTTTCAACTTAATATATTTTTCCTGCTCCAGTGAGGCTTGATCCAAAGCCTCTCAAAGTCAGTTCAAAAGCTTCCATGGAGTGTAATGGACTTTGATTAAGCCTGCAGTGACAGGGTTTGAATTTCAAAGGTGTGATGAAAATATTGTCCATCATATCTGCTTCTCTCTAAATACCTTGTTCTTGAGATACAACTTTCAGCTTACCTGAAGTAGTCAGTTATACCAGTAGAAAAACAGAACCTGTGCTAATTTCATTGATGGAGTGAATAGAAAGTGATTAAAAAACCTAAATTCTCACTTCTCTGATCCCATTGCCCTGGGATAGCTGCCTCAGCAGTAATGTGGCCAACTTTAAGGTTGCTTTAGTTTTCTGAAGTATGATTTTAAGGTGACACAGGAGTAAACTGTGGACAGATAACTAGTTTCACAAATTTCAAATACAAGCTGCCCATTCTTCTTCTGAAAGCTGTGTACACTACGCACTGCTGGGGAAGGTCAGAAATGCACTGCTACATTTCTCTTTACTCAGATCCTCTTAATGCTTTTGTTAGGATCTTTTCTGTGGCAGTTCTTTGATTCTTGTCATGTCTAGGGCTTCTTCAGATTCCTACCTCTCATTGCTTTCAGGGGGGAAATAGTTTGCTAAATATTCTTGAAGTTTTTACTTCAGCAAAGTTGAATAATCTTTGTCCTCCTTTTTTTTAGCCCCATGCTGCTTTGCATCTTCATCATCACCTGAAACAAATTAGTATCTTGGAGAGAGTGGGAGTATCTGGAGTGATCTCTCTTTCATATCTCTTTTGTAGATGTCTTTCATCACTTACGTTAGTGTCTCCTTGCTCATATTTCCTTTTCTTTTTCACTCTTGCAGGGCTGGAATCTGGTCACATCCCTGGCGCTGTGAACATACCCTTCCACTCATTCCTAACAGAAACTGGCCATGAGAAGAGTATTGAGGAGATCCAACAGATATTCCGTGAGAAAAAAGTGGATCTCTCAAAGCCACTGACAGCCACATGCCGCAAAGGTGTCACGGCGTGTCACATTGCCTTGGCAGCCTACCTGTGTGGCAAGCGTGATGTGGCTGTTTATGATGGTTCCTGGTCAGAGTGGTTCCACCGTGCCCCACCTCGCTACAAGGTCTCTGAGTTGAAGCGCAACAAGGCCTAGAGGAAGAATTTTTTCTTGGCCAATGAGATCTAGCAGCTGTCTGCAGCCCAGGGTACAGGGAAAGGGAGGAGCTGCAAGTAAAGAAAAAACATGCTGATTTATATTTTGACAGTTTTTCTAAGAATGATCAGTAGATTTCTGTCAGTCTTTTGGTATCTCAAAATGAATAAAATCTACTTCTAAGATGATGCATCTGTGAATATTTCTAATTCTTCTCTGTTGCGTGTGACCGGCTTGTGCTGGGTGGGAAAGCAGCTTTGCCACATGAAGGAGAGTTACATCGTTCCCTAGAGACTTGCAGAAATTCTGGTGGCCTGGTGAGAGCTCAGGTCCATGATGGAACAGGATGAATGAAAAGTTTGGGGCTAAAATGTAGCACTGGCTGCTCGGCAAAGGAGGGCCAAGTTGTGGTTCTGTCATTGACTGAATGTAGGACCTTTTGCCAGCCCAGCATCTGGAAAATGGAAGCACCTTCCCCTTCCTCTCTGATGGAGGTGAGTAAGTTCATGTGAAGCATTTGGAGATGATAGAAGATCCAATTCTACTGAAATAGTCTTGTTGATTATGGTGACTGTGTTATGAAAGTCTCCAAGAAATCCTGTGTATTTGATGAGGACTTCTGGGCACAGGTGTTTCATGAGGCCAGAGCCTTTTGTTGTCCTCCTTGTTTGTTTTTTCATTCAGCAAGGATGACCCTGATCTCTGCCATGTTTCTTTGGGTTCCCATGGAGACCATAGCTCATAGAGGGATGATTGTTCCTTAGCAACCATCTCTGCTCTTCAGCCTTGGTCCCACCTCCATACCTGCACTTCCACAGGACCTGTCTGCTTGTGTACATCTCTGTGGCACCGCATCAGGGATCATGGACCAGGTGAGAGAGGTAGTTATGGAAGAGGCTTTGCCTCTTGTTAAATCTTGGATTTAAAGTGGCAAAGAGAAAAGATCCAATGTCATTTTGACACCCATGGGGCTTCTCAGGTCTGGAAAGTCACTGAAATCTCCTCATATTTTGGAGGTCTGGCCAGATGTGGAAGGTATATGAGGCCATTCTTGACCATATCTGGTGGCTGATGAGAATGGCATACCAATTCCTACTCCTGTCTTGATAAGGTTAATTTTTTGCCTGGGAAAGACAGCTCCCTCCTTGCCTTCATGTCAGGAAAGTCATAGACTTAGGCTATACTAAACATACATTTTGGGTGTTTTTTTCATTCGGAAAGAAAGATCCAAGTTTTATCATTTTTAGCTTTTTGATGAAGATATTACTTTTCTGGTATGTCATCTGTTGTTCCTCACAGAATTGGCTTAGCAAAGGAATAAGTAGACGTAGTTCTGTCGCTTCTGTTATCCAGGAGGATGGTCAAATGGCTTTAAAGTCCTTCTTGGCATCAAGATGTAGAAGTGTCAGAGTGGTACTTCGACTGTGGACCTTCAGGCTCGGAAGTAAAGTGAACAATAAGCAAAAACAATAACATCATATACAGTTACAAACGAGAAAGTAGGAACAGTTGCAGGCTTCAGCATCATTTCATCCAGGAGGAACTGGGGAAATGAAAGCTGTCAATGAACAGAATTTGGGAACTAAGCACATTGCTTCATTACGCAGAAATTCTGCTTCACTGGAAGAAATGGGACGGGGACTTTCTACAGCAGCAGACTGGAAAGTTCTTTCCACTGAATATAGTAATAATAACAAACAGACGTTTGTTTTAAGTAGGAGGTGACAGTTAACACAGGAGTTTATTTAGCAACACAGATTCCTGCACTTTGGTGATGTGTAAATGTTTGGCTCTTCTTTAAAAAGAATGAGAAGCGGTATGGAAAAGAAGCAAATCCTGCCTTGTGAGCCAAGACTGGCTTCCTCTCTTGATGTCTTATGGCCCTGTTCTTTTTGTGGGAGAGGTTCTCTCTCAATACATTTGCAAAGCACACAGCACTGATTCCTGGAGTCTTGACTGATACAGTAGCTTCAGTATTGTACCAGACGTGCTACTGCAAAGGACTGGCACGGTGTAAAACGAGCTGCTGGTTCATGTCAGCCCTGGCGAGTTGACTTTGAAGCAGTCGGCTTCCTGCCCCATCAGCAATCGTGTCTTCGTTTCAATAGCTAGTCTTAAGAGCAGAAAGTACGCGTATATGTCATGTCATAAGCTAATTTGTCAAACGCAAACATACATCCCTACCTGATCCAGATTCTATTTGTACTGCTGCTAGTGCCAGCTGGCTCACAGCTACCGTGGGCCATGGCTTCCATTGTAACCTGTCCCAGGTTTCACATGGGCTGAGCCTGCAGAGTCCCGCTGGGATGAAGAACACAGACAATCAGCAGGACATCTCTGAGGCTTACCCAGGCTTTGCCTCCGCAGGAAAGACATGAGTTTCCTCCTAGTGCAGGATGCAGTTTGCAAAGGCTGTGTGTTGGATCAATCACGTCAGCAGGACAAGCAGAGTAAAAGAGAGGACAGTGTGTGCCAGAATCAGGGAAGAAGCCCTTTCTCCAGTCTGTCTCCTTTCCTTTGCATAGCTAGCACTGCATAGGCATTTTATGTTGGTCACCTCCTCTCTCCATTTTTCTGGCCTTACTTTAATGCATCAAAGGAAGGACATGTTGTAATTGTACAGCACAGAATAGGTCTGACATCTCTAGGTGCTTCAGAATGAAAAAAAAAAGACTTTTTCACTGATTTTTTTTTTCCCCAATTTTGGCTTGTGTCTGCACCACTGCCTGTAAAAACTCTTGCAGCTCATTATTCCCCAGAGGCACTGGTTGGCCGTCTCCTAGGCAGGCTGTCCCTTGTGAGCCATTAATGTGAAATCCTGCAGAACTGTTGTGTTTTTTTTTAATCTGAGAGGATCGTGGGTTGTAGAACCAACTGTGCAGGCAGGCAGGGACAGTTCTATCTTGGTCTAGGAAGGCGTATAATAAATCTGTGTGAGAATAATCTATATGTCACCTAAGATTAGCAGGGCCACTGTCCCCTTCCCACCTCTGAGCCTCACATGGCCTTTGTTTCTCTTCAAAGGGTGTGGTAGGGGTTCCAGCTTCCCCTACACCTGATGTGGTAGAAAATGTCTTTGGGCTGGCCAACAGTACTTCAGGTAAGCAACATGGCAGAGAAGCTGTCCCTCCTTCAAGCCTTGCTTTGCAGTACAGCTTGTGAAGCTGTGTGTCATTCTCTCCCTCCTTGCGTGCAGTCCAGAATTGCATGTACCCTTGTGAGTGAAAACTACTTGGACAGGGATCCCATGTGCCATGGGCTGATGGGTTAAAATCCCCACTCCCCAAGCTTGTCTTCCTCCACTGGTGGACTTGTCTCACTACCTCCCTGCACAAACACAATAAGCTGCTGCTGTGCTGTAAACTCATCAACAAATACCGATGAGCCACAGAGACGCTAAGAACACATTCACAAGTGTGAGAGTGATCGTGGGTTGGAGGGGCCCCTACACATACAAAAACACAGACCTTTGTGTGCATGTTTGGCCAAAAGATTTTTACTTCCGTACTTATGTGCATGTTCATTTCTCAAGAGCATTTATGACTCTTTAGGAACCTTTGCCTGGTTCAGCAGGGAGATTGGTATGACACAGTTAGGGTGTTGGGTTTTTTTCTTTTCTTTCCCTCTTTGAGACCTTTACTATTTCTTTTGTTGTCTGACAATGACGCAATGACATATCCATTGTTTCCAACTCCTTTTATGGTACCACTTGTCATCCAAACAGCATCAAATTCATTGAGCTATTATTTTTGTCTTTAAGTGGAACCTAAGGAAGGGAAAAAAGAGCCTCCTCCAGAAGACTTAGGTCCCAGCGGACAGGAAACATCCCAAATAAGCTCCAGCAGAGCCACCTGGAAGATCCCCAAGGGCCCAGTGGCTCAGGAGATAGCGAACACCTTGGCATCTATGAAATCCCAGACATCTACTTCTGCGAAGTGTGTTCAGACTAAAACACAGAACAAACAGAGTCTCCAGGCCAAAACTCCCTCCTTGCAGAATCTTCATTCAAGAAGACTTGAAGAGGAAGGAGAAGATAGTTCTGCCACCAAAGACCTGACAGCGGGCCATGAGCCAAGAAGGAGGAGCAGCATTTACCACCTGCCTGCAGTATCCAGGCAGAGAAAAGCAGATGGCACCAAATCCCTCTCAAATGCCAAAGAACCAGTAGCAGGCCAGCACCAAACACTGGAGTCTAGAGGACCTGGGTCTTCACAGAAGGCTGTCAAAGCCAGCTATGAAAAAGCTAAGGAGACCTGCAGCAGATTAAGTCCCAAAGGGTCCTTAGCATCATTAGGACCAGATATGAAAGCGGAATGGAAGCTCCGTCTGGAGAAGAGAAACACCTTGATTCATGCTAACAGCAAATGTGAACTTGCCAGTGCAGGTGAACTTGCCAGCAATGGAGAGGTATTGGAGGAAGCCATTTCATGGTTCCTTTGTGGCAGGTTGAAGGCTGTTTTTAGGTGTAGGGGGCTGTGTGGGTGGGATATTAGCAGTTTCTAGAAAACATGTAGAGGGATGGATTTGGGCTTCACACTAAGGGGCAGTGACACATTCTGTAGACAGGCTTTCCTATCTCTTTTTTAATTTTGTTTTTCCATCCTCCTTTCATTTGTAAGGTTCCGGTAGGCAGGCAGAGTCCTTGCCTTCAGCAAAGCAAAACAGCGTGGTACCAGGACCCAGTCCAGGGCCCAACACTATCGTCCCTTTCCAATTACCAACTTTTTTACCAGTCCCAGTTATCCTATGCAATTTCAATGCCTACAGAAGCCGCTGAGGGAGACTCAAGGATAGACCCAGGTCCCAGAGATTAGTCATAGCTCAAAGACCTATGCAGGAGTGGAAATGCCAAGAGTTTGCTGCACTTAGGGGGTGTGGACTGACAGTGGTTCCTTCTTGTTTGTGTTTTCAGGAACAGCGAGCTCGGTGCCAGGCAGCATTAATCATGGGACAGAAAAGACTCAGCGACCGTACTGAAATGCTAAAATATTCCCAGAACTCTACATCTTTTACTGATTACAACCAGCTGGGTTTTAACCTGAGGTCAAATATCTTCCAAGGTGAGGGGACACATATACGTATGCCTGACCTTCAAGCTGGTTCCATCTACACTTTGCCTGGGCAGCCACACTGCTTTGGGTGGAGGTCTGACTGTAGGTGACCCTTACTTTCCCCTTTTACTCCTTCTGTTGACAGCCACTACTTTTCCAAGCTGTGGTGCTAGAGGAAATGAAAGCTAGAGCCACCCTTTCTATGTATTCTATCCCTTTATTTTCTCTTCCTTCACTCTTGAAAAGTGAAGGTATATCATGGCCCTTGTTCTCCATGTTCAGAGCTATCCAAATGGACACTATTTGCAATTTTCAATTCAATGTCCCCTGTGATCTCCAGTCCCAAGCTATTTCCAGTTCCAATACTGATGTTATTTCTCTTCAAGACCTTTAGAGATGTGGGGCTCTGAAATGTCTTCTCCAAACCTCTGTTTCCAAGGTCCCCAGGGCTCCCTCCATCTAAACAAGCATCGGGAACTAGGCATTTTTGTTACCATCGTACCCAAGAAACTCTGAAATCATTGTCTCTGATTCCTGTTTCTCATATACCAGCATGAGACAGATACCCTTTCCTTATACAGTATGTTCCATGACAAGACCTTGCTGTGTATTGCATTGTCCTGGGTTTGTGCAGTCACAGAGAAAGGAAGGACATCTTTCCCCAGGGAGCTCAAAATCATTATTATCAAGGAAGGAGTACAATAAAAAAAGAAGGTGAAGAGGAAAGGATGAGAGACTAAAATAAAGCCCCCTCAAAAGGCTAAAAGTCAAGAGGGTATAAAAAGAGAAGTCACAGTTGGGAACTATTTGTTAGTATTGTGGCAGAAAAAGAGCTCAAGAAAGCCTGGAGTGGTAAGATGGTGCTTTTTGTGGAGCTGTACTGCTGAACAGGAAGTTAGTCACATGAATGAGGGGATTCAACAGGAGATAAGTGGGCACTTGAATTAAAGAAAGGGCACTGGGATACAAATAAAGATGATACCTTGAGGCACCCTCTGTGTGTCTCATACTTGAGGATGAAAAGCAGATAAATTGGCAAACAAAAGATCCCTGCTGGGAGATGATGAGGCTGTTATTCAGCACCTAGGGACACAGCTGATCAAACGTGTTGCAGTCAACATAGGCCTTTTCTTGAGCCCTTGAAACTGCTGGCGTTGCTCCTCTGCTTCAATTCCAGGACTACAGTAGGGCCATTTCTGTGTACAGTTCCTTATTTGCTGTTCCTTGCAGGTGGTGCACTGGAGGCCCAAAGCTTGATGAAAGATTCCTACACCCCTGATATAATTAAGAAGGCAACCAGGGATCCCAACAACTGGTACGGAAGGAAGACTGATGAGCTAGGTATGGCTTCTGCCAGGAAAAGGACAGTTGCTGAATTCCTGGGATGGGTGCTGCTTCTGCCAAGGAAAATGGATGGGTTTGGGCAAGGTGCACGGGGACTAGAAATTGGCATTTTCACAAGAGAGGAGCTCTACAGCTAGAAAAATCCTTGGGGGATAATAACATTAGAAGGGAGGCTGTGACTGAACTGTGATTTGCCTTCTTTACAGGGAAATGGCATCAGAAAAATGCCCTAAATCTTAACCTGCAGAAAGCATTCGAGGACAAATATGGGAAGAAAAAAGACAAGCCTTAGAAGATGAAGGTTGAGGACTGGAAATTATTCGGCAAGAGATCTTTTTCCTCAGCCATCTAGTAAACCTCCACATAAGCCCATTGCATGCTAGTTGTTGACTCAAGAGCCTTTCATTATATTTTATCTCCCCTGTTCCCCCAGTGAGGGGGAACAAGCAGCTACCTGATGCTTGGCTCCCAATTGGGGTTAAACCACGACAAGCGTCCGCTCAATAATTGGGACACAACACTGTGTGATCGGCACCAGATGCCTACAGGGGATAGGGAAGGAGGGCGCTTTGCCCACCACTCTACTTTTGTTGTATCTGCCACATGGGGGATTTCAGGGAAAGTTCTTACTCTGGCAGGGAGCAGCAGTAATGTGTGAAAGCAAATGAAAACTCACATGAGAAGAGGAGGCATCAGGGTATTCACTAAAGCCCACACTGCAGACCAAGCCAATGCAAAAAAAACCCAGCTTATCGCACCTAAAGGGAACAGGAAAGCTGCAAGAAGCCCCAGGACTTCTCCAATCTGCAGATCACCCCACAATGTGAATGGACCCTTACTGAAGCTCTCGTAAGCCACACTCGCCCCTGTCAGCGCTTTCCCTAACTCACAGATAAATGTCTCTCAGAGAGGAGCACATGCGTCCACCATACAGTCTGCATAATCTGAAGTTCAGAGAGTGTGTCTGGACTTTAACCAAGGACCATCCAAGGGCTTGAATGATGCAGGACGTGCAGGGTCTTTAGGGCTTCCTGATGTGTTTTTCTCACAGTATTTAATGGCCCGTATTGCAGGATCCTGCCTTCCAGCTTCAAAGCATAGCAATCCGGTGCAGCAATCACAAAGTACGTATCTGGGAACAGCGATGCCCTGATCTTTCCTGTCTAGTGGCAAGCTTTCACCATTTTAAAAGGCTGATGCTTTGCTCCCTGATGTGAACTGGTTTGGGGCACAATTAGGATGGTTGCTTCACCCTTCATCGACTGGGGATTAGATAACAATATGCTGACTTCATAAAAGTAGTGAAGGAGGTTAAAATGTAACTAATGATAATCAAGGGGTAATCATTTTCTGCCAGCAATAATTAACCATTTGGAATTCAGATGTTTCCAGGCACACATCCAAGTCTTTCAAATTAAGGAGACTGGTCAAATGGCAGCTTCTTGAAACCTCCCTGTGGATTTTTCTTGTGCATCTGTACCAAGTGGCTCCTGTCTGAACACACACCACTCCAGCTTCATCTGAACTGCAGAGCTCTCTCAGAACACCCTGTTCTCCGTGTTGCGTCCAGCACTGATGACCAACATGACTCCAAGTACATAACAGATGCTGTCTTCTGACACCGCAGCCTGTCCTAATCCAGAAAACATGGAGCTGAACAGAAATCTGCTGGCACTGGTTGGTGTCCTGAAAGCAGGCAGTTCTCAACACAGTTAGCTGATACACACACAAGACATAACATGTGGGCTGAATCAGCATATAGATTTACAGATGTATTTCTAATGTTTGTTAGAAAGGCAGACTGCAGAATTACGGTACAGCTCGAAGCAAATGCCTTTTGCTACCTATGAAAGGCTCATGAGGAGACTAGATCAGAAGGGAAATTAACTGAAAGGTCTTGTTGGTGCACCACTGCACTCTACCACAAACTGTTGTTTGCCTCTTGCAGTGGACTAAAGTCACTTTGTACACTTTTTACAAGTTATAATATTTTTATAAGCACTTAAATTGTACAAAATATTTGGCATTGTATAATACACTCAAATGGGTGACAGCTGTTTGATGACAAATGAATGTACATGTGGCAATCCCCCTTTATCTTCTTTGCTTTGCCAAATGTTACAGCTCAGCCAGGGCTAAACACTTTCTGATGGATGACACTTTGAAAGCTGCAGAGATAACTGAGATAGCTTTCAATGAGACAGAGCAGCTACTGGGAGCAATCAATACCTGAAGTCGCTGAGTGCTCTGAACAAACTAATTCAGCCAGAATCTTGGCAAGGAGCATCACCCTGTGTGGCACTCTCTGTTGACTAGTGTGCTTTGGGTAGCCAAACATGCATATTTAAAGCCAGCTTTGGAAACTCCAAATAGCATGTTGAATGCAGTTAGACAAGAAATAAGTGCTCGCTGCAGCTGAAATCTCCCTTCTACCCATTTCTCTGCTCTCAGCAGTTCATTCTTTCTTGCTTGTTTTGTGCTGGTGCTGACACTTCCATGCCTATGCTCTGAACTGATTCAACTTGATAAACCATCAGAAAATCAATACAGAAGAAAAAAGCAAAGTTAACAGGTTAACAAATTAAATTTTCTAAGCAAAGGACCTTGTTGCAGGCCAGAAAATGAATTATGAGCTATGCAGATGTTGGGGAAGAGGAGTGGAAAGGGAGTGGAGGAGGAAATGGCCTTTCACTGTCTTTTTTTGTGCAGTGAGAAAATAGTTGGTCTCTGCTATATAGTCTTCCTGAACTCAGGCTGTGCAACACAGGTAGCCTGTGTTTAAGTGATTTTACAAGGTCTGATCATTGGGTGGCAGCTCTGAGCCAATGTTTTTATCTGACAGGGCAGAACTTTGGAAAAAATGGGTTTGTCTCTGATTTAGCTAAACCATTCACTAAAATAGCTATTTAGGAACTGTTTCAGTCATCTGTAAACAGTCAATGCACTTGAAAAATAGATAAACGTACTATAGCAATTTTAAATAGAAGAGACCAATTACATCCAAGCTTTTGCAGCACTCTCCTCATACCTTTGAGTATTTCTTGCAAATATGGGTATTTCCCAGTTTAGGCTTATGCGTCCCCCACAGCTGAGGCACAGATCATGCTGCAGAATATAACTTTTTAAAAAGATTTTATGTTCTCCAGCCAATCTTTTTTTTTTTGCTTTCCATTTAACCCTCTGACGACTTCTGGGATCATCCCACTTGGAAACAAGGGGAGGTTTAAGAGCAGCATCTTCTTACAGATGGACTCTCATAGCTCTGGGCAAAACAGGGGAATGGGCTACATTACCAAGAAGCTTTCAGGTTGTATTGGTGATTTTAGTAAATAGGTCTGCTAGTGTTTATGCTGAGTTACCATTTTATCCCTTTTATTAAAGTTCCTTTTCTTTTAAACCTTTGGATTCATTTCTCTTGAGCAGGAAAACTGATTGTTCAAGCTCATTATGTGCCCAAACAAAATAATTTTCTTTTCCTATAACCTGAGAGCCTTGAATTGAAATTGATTATTTGTTTTTAGAAAGGATCCCTAGCTAAATCTGGCTCCTTCCCTTGCCAGTCACAACTATCAGGGGAATGTGAGCCTATCTGAATGCAGGTACATAGGAATTATGGCCTGTCCCTTTTACCAAATACATTAATAGAACTAAGAAAGGAGTAGAGTTGCTTGATATCTTTCACCGTGTTGGACTAGAAGCTGGAGAGGAGAGGTAGTATTTGTAGAAAGAAAATGGGACTGTAATGGTGTCATTTTTCAAATTTTTGTCTTGGTTATCTAAGACCCCTACAACTGCAGCAGGCTTTTCTCTATCTCAAAGCTGGCTGCTTTCCTTTCCATAACAGCTTTCTTCAGTATTCTGAAGACCTGTATGACCTCAATATTCTGTGCATTGTCTTCTTATTTACTTGGTGTGGTGGATTGACCCTGGCTGGCTGCCAGGTGCCCACTAAGCCTCTCTGTCACTTGGCCTTCTCAACTGGATGGGGGGAGAAAAATATGACAGAAGGCTTGTAGGTCGAGATAAGGACGGGGACATCACCCAGCAATTACTGTAATGGGCAAAAAAGACTTGACTTGGGGAAATTAATTTAATTTATTGCAAAGCAAATCAGAGTTGGATAATGATACATAAAAGCCAAATCTTAAAATACCTTCCCCTCACCCCTCCCTTCTTCCCAGGCTCAACTTCACTCCCAGTTTCTCTGCGTCTGCGTTCTCCCCCGAGTGGTACAGGGGGACGGAGAATGGGGGTTGCGGTCAGTTCATCATGCCTTGTGTCTGCTCCAGTGTGGGATCTCACCCATGGGAGACAGTTCTTTATGAACTTCTCCAATGGGTCCTTCCCATTGGCCACAGTTCTTCACCAACTGCTCCAGCATGGATTTCTTCCACAGGGTGCAGTCCTTCAGGAACAAGACTGCTCCAGTGTGGGTCACCCACAGGGTCACAGGTCCTGAAAGAAGATCTGCGCCAGCATGGGCTCCTCTCCACAGGGCCAAAGGTCTTTCCAGGACCCTGCTCCAGCACGGGCTTCCCATGGGATCACAGCCTCCTTCAGGCACATCCACCTGCTCCGGCATGGGGTCCTCCACGGGCTGCAGGTGGGTCTCTGCTCCTCCATGGATCTCCACGGTCTGCAGGAGGACAGCGTGCCTTACAATGGGCTGCACCACGGGCTGCAGAGGAATCTCTGCTCCAGCACCTGGAGCACCTCCTCCCTCTCTTTCTTCAGTGACTTGGTGTCTGCAGAGTTGTTCCTCTCACGTATTCTCACTCCTCTCTCCCAGCTTCTGTTGTGCAGCAGTTTTTACCCTTTCTTAAATATGTTATCACAGAGGTGCTAGCAATGTCACTGATCAGCTCAGCTTTGACTGATGGGGCTTCTTTCTCATCATCATCAAGGTGCTGCATCATTTCCTTCTGATCTGGGAGCAGGAAGGGCTGTGGAAGATCTGCTCCTGGCTGTTCTTGCTTCTGTGGAGCCTGGGGACTGTTTTCCTTTGGGAGGGTCACATACTGAATGGAAACTGATTTCTCACGGATTCCCACTGGGTCCCCTGCCAGGGCGTGATGCATATCAGGCTGGGAGGACATCATTGAGCTGTACAAGTATGGCCCATTGAAAGCAAAGCAAGTCTGGGAAGCAGTACTTGTATGAGCAGCACTCTTGCCTGAAAGCCTGGCAAACAGGCAGGATGGACCAGCAGTCTGATTCAATGAGCAGACAAGTGTGGACAATGAAAGTGAGGTTTGATGTGGCACTCCAGACGTCTGACAGGAGCTTTGTGGAGCCAATGTAGCATGGGAAAATGGCACTGTCTTTGCCTCGGCTCCATGGAACTCTGCTGGACTCTTAGTCATCCTGTTCAGGTGAAAAAACACAGGACTTGGCTGCTATTGACAGTTCTCTAACTGGCAACTCTCTAAGGTGATAACTGCATACAAACAGGAGATGCTCTAAGGGGGTACACTGTCTCCAAGAAACTAGAAGGAACATTTGGCCACTTCTTTTGGTACCTTTCTCAGAAGATGCAAGCCTCAGCATTTTCCTTGTCACAGCAAGAGATCAACTGTTTACTGCTGACTCCAACTTTTCTTAATGCCAAGATATGCAAGCACAAATCAGCTTTTGAGAAAAGTAGTGTTTTTGATGTAAATAAAACAGAGCTGGGGACCATTCTTTGGCCCTCTGGTAAGATGGCATAGACTGTCTGTGTCCACACTGTATAGCCGTGGTAGTCTTTTGGGTCTATAAGTGTCTCTGCAGTCTAAAACACAGCAAAGGTTTTGTGTCTGTTTTTTTCAGTTCAAAGTCCATGACATAATGTGACCACAGTGTTACAGCTGTATTTGTAGTGTGAAACAGGATGTGTGTTGCATGGCCTGGGTCCAAAGCCTGCTAGAACACTGTTGACGGACACTGGACGCAGCCAAACCAAGTGCAGTCGTGTCCATATTGCCCACTGGGAATGTTTGCTACCCTGTGCTATCTCCCAAACCGTGCCAGGAAGTTATCTTGGAGAGCACTGTTTGGCACAGGCCAAACCGTGGCAGGGAGAGTGCTGACAATAAAGCAGTGCAAGCAGCTACAAGGCAGTGCTTGGTACTACATCTTGGCCCTGATTTATTTAGCAGTATAGGCTCAGGCAGTGTAGCTGCTAGCATCAGCATTTATGAAGCTCTTGAGCTTTCAGTGATACTTTGCAGTTACTTCTTCAAAATAAAGGGCCCCTGTCTCTTACAAACACTGAATGTGATTCTGGACAAAGGGAGAAGACAAAGATTTCAAAGAACTAACAAAAGTAATCCATCTTTCCTTCATATGACTTACAAAAGTGTACAGAGGAAGAAAGGGAGCAGGTTTCTATCCTCAGACTTCCAGCCAGGAAAGTCAAGATCTGTAGCTGCAGCAATTCAGTACAATTTCCGTAGATGTTTGGAAGGTGTACACAGACTGAGGAGATATATAGGTGAAAATGCTTTGTCCTCCCCATCACAATGGGTGATATCCATGCACAACCTGCTCTTACCCCATGGTTAGTAAGGAACCTTTCCAGAAAAGAGTAGGGAGTGGGCTGCTTGCTTACCCATCCAGCACTTGAATGCAGTTAATCTGCTCCAACTCCTTGGAAGTATTCTGCCCATTGAAGCACACCTGGCTGGCTGAGCATTGGCTGACAGATTCCTGAAGAGAGAAGATGAGGATTGTAACACTTCTGAGGAAAGAGAGATCACATTAAGGCCAGAAGAACCAGAAGCCATGAGCGGAAGAAGGCTAGTAGCACATTTGTGATAAACACCTAGGACAAGAATGAGCTTCCAGCCATTCACATGGTATAGTTAGTTTTACCAGTTTATCAACCGGTGTTTCAGAAGTAATCTTTTCCAAATAACTTTTGTCTCAACAACCTTGCTGTTCTCATTTTTAGGACCATGCTGTTTCCCCACCTATACACAGTAGAAACATTGCTACAGGTTAAAAAACTGCCAGTCTGAAAGTATTCCTGGCACCTTCATACTCCTTTGATTTGTTCTAACATCTTCGATCAGCTTTTCCCTCCTTCATCCTTGCTCCAATCTGCAGATCCTCTTCACATTTCAACCTTCATTCTCTAGCCAGAACAACCTGAGATGCGTTTCTCTTTGCTCTTCAAGTCACAATGGATGGTAATGTGGAAGCAATCCTATCACTGTGGCTACGAAGTATGTCCTGTCCTCCAGAAGACTATTCCTTCACTTCCACGTTGTCTATCCCTGACCTATCATTATGCAGCATAGAAGTCAGAGGCTGCTGCAGCTGCAGGTTCCTGTCACAATAAACCTCTAGGCTGCTGTTTTGTGCAATCCCTACTCTGGTTCAGCAGCACATGAGGGAGACTCTGGGCAACGTTTCACCTGTAGAGCTAAAATGACCGTCCTTCTGCGCTGACTGCCCAGAGAAACAGAATTGCTGAGATGTTTACAAAGTTTAGGATAAGGGAATTTGCTGCAGAGTTTAAAACTCTCAAAACCACAAGACTAAGAACAGTGAGCACTTCTGGATGGAGAGCTGGGTACAAGACAGGTAACAAAGCTACTGTGATGCTTTTTGGAGTGGTGGACAGCCTTGTACTGGTATCGATTATTTTGTGTCGGCAGAAAAATAAGTTGATGAAGTCTGTTGACAGCCAAATTAATCAGAAGGAACTTTAGAACATTGACTGATCTGCAAGGGGGATTTATCAGATCCTGCAAAACATGGAGATATGCATCATGTAAAGCAGTCTGCTGTACCACACTTCCCCTATATCAGCTGCTGACTGGATGCATGCCTGAGAGACATTGCTTGCTCACTGAATAAGGGGCTGAGAAATACTGGGTGCCAAAGGAAGAGTTAGATGAGGACTATGACAGCCCACCACATGCATCAGGCTCAAGAACAACGCTAAGACCAGGCATTCCACTTAAGGTGAAAACATAAAATGGGACAAAAGGACTTGCAAGGTATGGGATGAGGCTGATAGAGAAGACGGGGTGGAAAGCTAAAAATGTTGCAATTGGAGAAGCAACTGTTAAGTTAATCTTTGTAAAGACCACTCGTCCCTGGAATTGTGCATCACTGACTTGCACTGCAGGGAGCCAGAAATGAGGTGGAAGTCATTTAGCTTAAGTAGAAGATAAAACACAGTGACAAAAATAGCATGAGCACCCTGTCTGTAGGATGGAGATTAGCAGCATTGCCTTAAGGAGACAGAGACATTAGAGATGTGAGATTGAATACAAATCCAGCGGTTCCAGGGGAGGCTCACAGATAGATAAGGCTGTGGACTTACCATACTGAGAAAGTGAAACACGGAAGAGTCAGCTCCAGAAAGGAACCTAGCCACTATTTCATAAAATGCCAAGTATGCTCCATGCAGTGCCTCTTTTGGTGATATCCACCTACCAGGGTATAATTTCTTTGGATCATAAGATTTGCATGGCCCTTGCAGATGAAATCAGGAAATGGGTGAGGGAGAGAGATAGAAGAAAAAACAAGCCATTTACGTTTAAAAATGCCTCCAAAGATATGACTGTGCAAACTAAAAATTTCTTTTTCTTTGCCCTCTCCTTTCTTACATGGAGGAGAATGTCCATGTCCGGGAAGAATAGCATGTAGGAGGAAATAGAGCTCTCACAGTGTGAAGTCAACCTCCAGTGACTGCAGAGGAGTACACAAGGAAGTAATCATGCAGAGATAATAGAAGGTAGCACTGAAGAGAGTCAGGCAATATCCTGACCAGTAACAGAGAAAAGTCAAGTCCATTTAGGGACAACAGGTTTCATATATGAGGATTCTGGGAGGCATTTTGGAGGCAAAGTATGGCAAACCTGACCAGATGCGTCAGAGCGGGGAGTGGGTTGTATTTTTCAACTCTCAGGTCCTGGATACTGAGGTAGGAAAATACATTGAAGACCAAAGTCAGTAGTAAAGGGTTTCATGAGGCTTAGCCAGGCTCCAGAATCCACCTGGACAGGACAGCAGTCTGTTCAGTGACAGTCCAGAGCCTGAGTTGGCAGCTTGCCCTCAACTAGATACCCAAACACACCCCTCCCTTCTTTCTTTTCACCCTGGAATAACTCCATGCTGTACTTCAGGAGCATCCTAGAAAGTACAGTTTCCTCTTACCCCCAGGTAGCTCTGGATCAGGAGACTCTTGCTGGGGTTCGGAATCTTTTCCTCCCACATTTGCTTCTTCCTGCAACAACAACACAGCGTTTTCAAGATTTGCTTCTCAGTGTGCCTGCAAGCAGACAAGACTGCACCCCGTACACTGTGCCGCTTCACACAGCCAGGCACCACCAAGGCCCTGGCACACCACCACCCAACTTTCATCCTTGCACAGACATGCACAAGGCTGCCCACACCAAGGCTCATCTCCACATAGACCTCTTCCTCATGGGGGACAAGAAGAGCCTCAGCCTTTATGCAGCCTACGTGGCCAACGTGCTGCCAAGTCTCCTCGTCCCAACGCAAACCCACCTGAGGAGATACTTATAGCTGCAATAAGCAACTATTAGCAAAGTGATGATGACAGCTGGGAGCACCAAGTGGAGAAATACTGGAGGCAGAACTGAAACAGAGAAGAGAAAAATAGGTATCCAGCTGCAGAGTGGCTGCTTCCTGTAACAGGTTTTTCACTCTGGTCACTCTTCACACAAGCTGATCACAGAAATGTAGGTGGCAGGACAAGGGATAGGATCATGAGGCCTTCAAACTGTTGGGATACCCTCCAACATGGGACAGACCAAATGTGGCCTGAACAGCTTACTGATCAAAAGAGTTCATCCCTTCCTTCACTGATTCTTTTTTTTTCCCCGACATCACAGTAAAAAATGTATGCTAATAAGAAAATGGTTAGGTACCTTACTCCACCATGAACAACAGGCATGTCTTCAGGCACCTTAGGTCTGCTTACTCTGTACAGTCCTGAAGAGATGGAGGTCTCAGAGATTTTCTAAGAAAGAGCTTCCTCTGCTCATTGCCACAAATGATCATTAAGAATATGCCAATTTGTTCCTGAGTACACTTGTCTAAATTTGCCTACTGTCTTACCACTACAAGCTTCCTCAGGAAAAATCATGGAAGATCATATTCCTTTGGGCACAAGACCATATGATAGCAGACATTCTGCCTCTATGTTTTTTTTTTTACAAAAACATGTAAAAGTTCCTATCTCCAGTAGACTCTACTGTGTGTTTTACACAACCCAGTAGTCACTCTGCAAATATAAAAGACTGGTAGCTTATATTTTGTCTTCTTGCAGTCTCAGGCTGTTCGTGTCATGGTAGCAGAGTGGACTACTGGAATCAGGAAACAAGAATGATCTTTTGGGCAGGATCTTTGCTTGATTCTCCATGTGGAAAACTTAATGGCTGGTTGTACTCACCTTGTGAAGGGAAGTAGGAAAGAAGCTTAAAAGGTCACTCCTGCTCACCTCCTTCATTAGCACTGCTGCTGTACTGCAAGGATGCAGACAGGACAGCCACCTTGTTAAACGACCTCAGCTAGCTCATGGCTGGACCTAACTTCAGCCCCAGCTGAGAGAACATGTTTTTCTATGGAGGCGTTTCAGCCATTAACTGTCCACAAAACCTTACAGAAGTAGTCTGCAATACAAGTACCAGTCTCAGTCTTCCAGGTGAACTCCTCACTCCATTCACTCCAAGGCCCTTCATATCTCACAGGGGTATTCACCCTTGCACGCATTTTCCCCCTATATTCTGTAGATGATTCCAGCATCTGAAGGGTGAAGATGTAAGGAGGTTCATCGTTGCTGATATTTAACTTCTGGACAGTCTAGGGAGAAGAAAGAAGCAGAAATGATGAAGATGAGAGGAACTGTCTTTCCCATTTGCCCAGCAAAGGGAAATCCAGGATTCGGGCACGTTCAAAGACTTACCTTTTCGTATTGGTTGTTTTTCCAGTACTCAACTTGGTATCTCTGTTTTATGAAGTCATATTTTAAACTGTGTTTTTTCCACCTCAGTTCATACTCTTGGCTGTTGGTCATTGTTACAGACACATTTGCAGGTGGCAGCACCTTAACTGGAACACACAGAATGTCTCAGAGTACTTATCAAGATACTGGTCCAGCGCTCACTTTCACCACTGTGAATAGTTTCCAGAGACTAAAAACAATGTTGTTTTATGCAATGTAAGAGGTCTCAGCATTTCAACACTCCTTGTTGCTCTGCAACTTCATTTTCTAGTCAAATACAATAAACCAGTAGACCGTTAAATAACAGAAAATCCCTGTCCATTACTATTGACAGCACTCCGTGTACAGAAAAATAGTAAAGCAATATTTGAAACATCTGTCTTGGTCTCTTCCTCTTCCCATCCATTTTTCCTCACCACCACTGTCCTCAGCCCAACTTGCCCAGCAGGGCACCTCTCCAAGAAACAACCAGCAGAACCAAGAAACAACACAGCAACTCACTGTTCTTCCAGGGTTCAATCAGTTTCTCCTCCGTCTTGGCCCGGACAGACACGTGGTACTGCCTCTGACTGCTGGAGTTGCTAACAGGGATCTCACAGCTCTGGACCACATATGGGATGTGGGGCAAAGCCTGCTCATGCACAGGAGAGCACTCCTCTTCTCTATTGGGAGAAAAAGAGGCTGTGCTGAGATCAGGGGGAACGGGACAGAGCAAAAACACCATGGGAAAGGGGCAGGCATGCTTCCATGGGCTGAACACGTACGCCGATGCTAGAGTGGCCCTGAAGAACAAGCCAAAGAGGACAGAGGTGACAATCGCTTTCTTCACTTCCCAGCTGCATGTCAGACGATCTGCACCATTGAAGAGGCAGCGGAGGTTCTTGGGCTGAAGGTCACCTTCAGAGAAGATGAGAGCAAGCTAAGTGACAGGACAGGTCTGGCATGTCAGCCAGCACTTCCACTGCTGCACGGCCCCAGTCTGCTCCACGCTACCTTCTGGAGTCTCCCATGATACCTCTGTGCTCCACTTGCTGTACTGCCTCGAGGAGCCACTTGCTTGCCCCAGTCTGGTTCGCACACGGGCAACGTAGCTGGTCTCTGGGACAAGGTCCTTGTGACCAAGATGGCAACGAGTGGTGTTGGAGAGCAAGAGTGAGACAGCTTGCTGTTGCTGGGGGAAAGGAGGTGGAATGAGGAGTGAGGAAACTGAAAATTTGGGGATATGCACATTTAAAAATTTTTTAAAAACCAAAGTGCATCCTCCTCCGTAGGGAAGCAGCTTCAAAAGTACTTCGCTATTTTCCCACATGAACACAGAGGCTCCTATTGAAATGTGCTTTAGTTCCATCTGGGAGGGATTCAGGGCAAAATCAATTCCAATTCAAAACCAAGTGCAGTGCTTTTTTACAGTGAGGAACAGATCTTTGCATTCAATTCAGGACAAATGGTATTTCACTGGACAAGTCACTTGCAAATAGAAAAAGAGACCCTTCCACCTGACCTGAAGCAACATTTGTTGCATCTCCTCATAGTGCCTGAGGACAGAGAGGCCATTCATTTGCACAGCTTTTGTCACAGGATCTCAACTGCCCAAAAAGGGTGCAGCTTGAACCAGGACAGCCCAGCTCCTCCACTCTTACCTCCCAGGACTCCCACTTCCTCTTATAAGTGACTTCATACTCCAGTGCATCGCCCAGCCCTTGGCTTCCATCAGGTGCTTTCCAGGTCAGCAAGAAGTCTCCTGATCTCATCAAGCTGACTGAGAGGTTTTGAGGTGGGAGGGTCTGAACTGAGAGGTTTTGAGGTGGGAGGGTCTGAACTGGAAGGTGAAGGTACAACCCGTGAGAGGAGATAGTGAGGACAGGGACATGAAGAAGGGAAGAAAATCCCTACTGATGTTCTCTGAATGACAGAATCTAGATATTTAACAGTTTCCCTTGAGTGCTACAAATAATGCATGATTCTTTTTCACTGCAAAGTACAAAGTCTACAAAACCTATGAAGTATATTCATGAACAGAAGAGAAAAGTAGGGAGGGCAGTGCTGTTGTGCAGTTTCATAGCAACTTTGTGAAAGAATGTGCTGTAATGCACGTAGAGCATAGTGCTGAAAGAGAAGGCTTTTTTGATACCTTCCCCGCATCCCAATCAAGACACTAGTTAGCTGGTAGGTCTACACGCATTTTTTTCCATTGTAGTAATTTAAGGTAGACTCATCTTTTGTCTCTCCCAAATGCACTGAATTTGAAGGTGGTAGTATGGCCTTATAGCGTTTAACTTCAATCTTGCTTATGTTTCAGGTTAAGGGCTCACCTAACTATCTTTTTAGGATTAGATATTCAGTCTATTACTCTGAAAAACTTTTAAATACTCAAGAATAGAGGCAAGACTTAGTGGTTCATCTTTACCATTCTGAAACAAGTGGACATTTAGCTCTGCATGCAGTGTCAGGTCAAATTTGAAGTTGTAGGTTTCTTGTTCATATCCATGGATGTGACACACCCAGTGCATTGTGGAGTTCTGGCAGTCAGCATGGTTTTCACCTCTGTGAGACCTGCAGGTCATTTCTTTGTCCCTGGTTACACAGAAAAAAAGCATGATTATCTGAATAGGATGCTGCTAGATGACCCAAAGTGTGGTTTCTGAAACCTTTGCCACATGCTATTTTATTCTGTTTCTAAATAAGTGCTTATCACTGCATTATGTTAGCATTTCTGGTTATTCTCTGGCATGATTCTGATTATTCTTACTGTTCTGCTTTTCTTTGTACTGTGGAATTATGCCATGCCAAAAACAGGACACACCCTCAGCTCCTAGCTCTCCTTCCCTTAGCAAGCAAAGTTTGTTGCTTCCATAACAGTAGAGTTGGCAGTTTACATGTGTACATAGGTATGTTATGCTGTGCTTACACTAGAGAAGTCAAAGAAGGTAAACCAAAGAAATGCAACTAGCAGTTGGGACAGAAGTTTTGGAGGACTAGAGACTGCAATCCTCCTACAAAATAAATATTTCCATGCAGACTGTGGAGTCCTTTGTGCCACAGGAACACTTCTGTGGTTTGTAGACTTCAATCCACAGCAAACTGCTAACACTTGTAATGTGATTCAATACTGTAGAGACTGTAAGGAGCACCTTCTCCATTTACTTCAACAGCTGTCAGGTCAACTCATGAGTGAAGCTCTTTCTCAAAAATAAAACCAAGATCACTTCTTCCTATTCTTATTTCACATATTTTCTTCCCACCCTCCAATCTCTCTGCTGTTTACTCCTGCATCTCCTGCTTCTGCTATTATTCTTTTTTCTCCTTCCCTTATCTCTTCCTTCTTCTCTGTGTGTTCCTCTCCCTCATACTCTCCAGTTTGACTCTTCTGGTTTTTCCTTGAAAGGAAGCAGAATCACTAAAAAGATAGTGCAAGATGTAGCCTAGTATCTCTGAGAGGAAACCCAATGAGTCAAACAAACATGTACAACTTCTGTTTTTCTCACAGGTTTTTTTTTCAGAAATTATTTCAACATAGCTATGCTCTTACGGGCACAAGGAAGAAGCAGCCTTCTTTGCCACTCTGATTAGTTAATACCACCACGATATCTAGGTGGTATTAAGTAGGTATCTAGGGTAACACATCCTTCTCCACTCTGGTGCAATAATTAATGTGTCCTGCTATAGGCTCTCACAGCAAAAGCAGGGGAGAGTGATTGAAAAGATAATGAAAATTACTTAATTAGCATGCTCTTCTTCCTTTTCTTTTTCATCCTGTACAGAATCAACTTTCTCCCTAGCCTGGACATAACAGTGGTGTCTGCAAGCTGGATACTATGCTGGCTGCAAGCCCAGTCCACTGTTCTTTTGCCCAGCTCCATCTCTTAGGTTGAGCAGCCAAGCCCCTTTAGACCTTTCACAGAACATCAGCCAGGCACTTACTCTTCAAAGTTCAGCGTTACATTCAGGAATTTATGAGCCTCTGAGCACACCATCCATGTGCAAGTCGTAAGAGATATGTAGTCGTTGTAACACTGGAGGGTCTGCATTGGGATGCTCCCTGAGAAGAGGAAACAATGAGAAGATGGATGGTACTAAAGGAGGTAGTGGGAAATGGTAAAATGAACACAAGCTCTGCTACTGTGCTAGAGAAGGCAGAGGCACAGAAGTGAGGAGCTGGGTGATGAGATCTGCTGGGAATATCCCTGATGTTGTTCAGCTCATGGATTTAACAAATAAAATTTGGCCCTTCATGGGAAAGCCTGAAAGCAACAAGTCTCCAACAGCAGCTGCTGCTCTTAGAGTAGGCTGGACTTCAGTATGTTGCCATTTGTCTGAATTTTATTGTGAGTCTTATGACTGAGAAGGCCTCAAATTTTTGACTCTGCTTATTTGTAAATCAAAGTAGTCATGCAAGAAAAGTAAGATTCTGGTCTACAACCTGTGAAGAAAAGCTGGAATTGTGTTGTAATAGGTAAAATTAATCTTCAAGAAGGGTTAAGCTTGGTGTTTTTAAGCCTCATGGGACTTCATGCCTTTGAAGCAAAAGGGCCACATAACACTGGCTAAAACCTCAACCACGTTCAATATCTCAGAGCCTCCAACACTTACGAGTAATGACTACATTCCTCACTGGCACAGGTGTGGTGCCTCTGCTCTGCCAGCTTTCTTATCAACTAGCTCTCAGCTCCATGTCTCTTAGGGAGCAGCCAAGCCCTCCCTCTAACTGTAAAGAGAAGGAGATCACTCAGAGGCAGGACAAGTCAACAGACCTAGTAGAGCACACCTATTGTTGAGGAAAAAAGTCAGTTTGGAAAAAAATTTTCTTTCGGTATAAGTCAAAATTCTGTCTACCAATGGGACAGGCAAAGTCACATGCCATACTGATAATAGTCAGGCCTACTCAGAAATGAAACTTCATGACTAGTCAATTTAAGGTCAACTAACAGGCTTTGAACATTGTCTAGCCCATGAAGTTTGGAGTCTTGCCTAAATACCATTCACAACTGTGCCTTTGGCCTACATCTGGAGTGTTTGGTGTAGCCCTGGTAACTACATGTGTGTATACTCAGAATCTCTTTCTGTCACCAAGATGAAAGCAGAAGATAAAGGGAGGATGGAGAAATATCAAGCTAAAATAAAAGGGGCAATAATAGAAAAGAAAGGAGGAAAAAATAGAGGCAAAGAGTCTGAAACTCACCTTGAATATTTCCAACCCCCAAAACCAAGCATGGAGCCAGAAGAAGACTGATGAGCTCTCTCATCTTTACACCTTTGCACACAAGCATGATCTTGTCAGACAGCAACTGTCTGCACCACTGGCTGTTTTTCCTCAAATGTATGCTCCACAGTCACTGTTCTTCCTTTTTTTTTGTCACTGGTTGTAGCTGAAAGCAAGACTCACAAGATTAGCTGCAAGAGTCTTGGGCCTTCTCTTGGCCCCAACCACCACTTGCATCAACACTGATGTGATCTCTCAGAGCACATCTTATGAAGATAATTTATTAAGGGGAAAACTTTCTGCCTCTTCACCAGAGGACAAGGATAAAGCTTGCTGTTTGGAACTAATGATAGGATTTTCCACCTCCTTCCATCACCTTGAGAGTAAGAAATAACCCATAAGTTATGAGAAGGAATTAATTACCCATGTTGGTTCACCCATCTGATCCGTACAAAGTACATCCTGTTGTTACACTGAATCATGAACCTGTCCAAAGAGGAACACTTCCTTGCCTCTCTTGACACCCCTACTCACAAAAAAGTACTTCTGGTGAACTAAGAGATCCAATCCTCCTATTTCTTTGCTTTAAGATATGATTCACGGGGCTTTTAAGTCCTTGTTTGTTTGAGAAGAGGGCTCCTTGCCAATTCCTTTCCCACAGTAACAACGCATTTGCCTTACCTGAACGCTGAGTGGTCTTCAAAGCAGGTGCTTCACAGCAAGTGGTTGTTTGACTTTCTTATTTATTTCTCACACAAAGTCAGTGCAAATGCAACTGCCAGTGGGTCACCCACAGCCTTAACCCTTCACATAAGCCTGTGCTCTAGTTGTCTTTCAGTTGTGTTGTCGTAGTCTTCAGCACCAGGGGCATGTTTGACTTCTCTCTGACCTTCCTCTTTGTAGCCTAGGTCGAGCAACTGGGTTCCTGATAAGATGTCATACAAGAAGAAGAGAGAAGGAAGTACTTTTCACTGTTATATTTTGCTTAAACGAGTTTCAAGAAATGCGACTAATTTTTCTGCAAATAAGATGTAATGATGTCTTAACAGAGGCAGAACTTTGCTTCTTGTTCTCTTTTCTGTTGATCTGCACTCAAAATCTATCCTTTAAATCATCATTCCCCTTGTGTGCAATGTTTTCTGAAAGGAAATTAATTGCCATCAAGTTAAACAGTCATTAAATAAAACATTAATTTACATTGTGAATGTTGTCTTAAAGACACATTGCTGTTGCTAAGCCTGGCCTGTATAAAACTGTCCATGTCCAAATAGTAGCACTAGAAATGTGGATTCTGCTTAAACTAAAACCACACTGTTAAGGGATTAAAATTCAAGCCACACTCTGATTATGTATTTTAATTTAAGTGTTTTAATTTTTAATTTATGTATTTTAATTTATTTACCTATTTTAATTTATCACTCTGCATCTGTAGGAGTGAGGAAAATATACACTCAAATGGATACAGTGTAGTTTAACATATATTTAGATCTTCTTAATCTTAGGGAAAAAATGAAAGGGAGTGGTGGCATCTAGTGAGAGATGGTGAAGTTTCTTACTGCTTTCTCTAACCCGGACTGCAGTCTCTGTGAAGAGAACACCATAGTTTGGGGCAGTACCTTTATCAGTTGAAAGTACCACAGTTCAGGCAACTTTGGATTACATTCTCCGCAGCATACACAATTTCTTATGAATCAGTAGCAGCTGAAAGTCCATTAAAAAAATTTAAATGCTAAAAGAAAAGCAGAGTAAGCCAAAGAGAGAAAAAAGAAGGGAAAGCTACTTGGCAGTAATTTTCAGGATATACTGTAAAAGTGATCATTGCACATAGTGTATGGACATGACCTTGAGAATGGAGACTTTTTGTCTTCGCAGTCCCCGAAGGGCACACATGCACTCTCCTTCTCTTCATGATTCTTCCACACATTAAAAAGAAGTGTAAGCTTATCCCTTCTGTTTCTTCTTAACAGGCAGAAGAATTATCCCTCTTACATGCAGAGACCTCAGTGGAGAAAAATGAGGATTGGTATTGAATACCCATGCACTATGTCTCTTGAAACTTCAGTCTTTCATAAGTAGTTGCTTTTTCTTCTTTTCATGCTTGTTAAGCACACTCACACTGTGTGTGATTCCAAGCAATACTCTGTTACTCCTCTCACGTAATTTACTCCAGTTAGGTTTTGGCATCCCTAGGCACCATGGATCCTACCTATCAGAAGGAGTGCTTCTGCAACAGAGCAATGCTTGGTGAAGATGAGATTAAAGTTCCCTTGGATGGAACTGAGGCATGCCTCTTCAGCCAAACTGCTAC
Source organism: Chlamydotis macqueenii (assembly GCF_036417535.1). NCBI lineage: Eukaryota > Metazoa > Chordata > Aves > Otidiformes > Otididae > Chlamydotis > Chlamydotis macqueenii. The sequence continues at coordinate 57,454,680 of NC_141556.1, forward strand.
AGTAACTTGAGCTCACATGGAGTGCATCTGAATCAGTGATAGTAAATTCATCATTCCAGTGTCATAGCAGAGTCTGACAATGTCAGTTACCTTGTTAATTTGCAGAGAAATCACTGTGCCATGACATACCTGTGCTACAGAGGCCTGAAGAGCTCTGGCTTCCGAAGGCTGAAAGGCAACTTCCTCTCGATAATCAGACTGTGAAGGGATGCCTTTCTTTTTAAAGGCCTCACAAAGGGACTTAACTGGCATGTTCATTCCCAACCTAAAGTGAAATTCAGTGACAACCTTTAGCAGCAATTTAGGGTAGAGGTTCAAGAAAACTCTACTGGCAAAAAAAAAAAACCAAAAGAATTATAAATCCCTGGATTTCCCCTGCTCTGTTTGCCAAGCCACAGTGAAAGCAGCATTCATGGGTATATACATATATAAAGCACTGAACAGATTGACATCAATTCAGTGGTAATCTCTTCAGAACTACTGTGATGGGCACTTCGACCAGAAAGACTTTAAGTAATCCTTTCAGAAAACCCAGAACTGTGAATTGACAAGACACCTAAAGGTCATTTACTAGCCAGTTAAAATCTTTTAACCCAAAGTGAGATATAACTTGACTGAATGGATGGACAAGTCAAGCCTTTCAGCTCCAAGATAGGACATGAAGACACCAAATCATTCTTCAGACACTGTGTGGGTCTTGTCATATCTGTATAGGCCATCCATAGGCTCTCTTGCACTCAAGGCAAGTTCTCTCTGGCATGGGGTGACACAGATCGATATCACAGTAGCCAGGTATCCCTGGGTGGGCCGAATGGATCTACTGCACCTGGTCTTCACCTCCAGGAGAAGGTCACCCCCAAAAAGTGCTCCTGAGTGACATGAACACTAGCTAACACTGTGCCATGAGTTACTCAACAGGTACCGTGTACAGGAAAGGCTGATGGGTATCTTAAGTGGGATAGGCTCCCTTTGGGAGTAGAAAAAATAACATATCTCTTTCATTTCTAACAAAATTAAACAAGATCATGACCAAGTAAATAAAAACATGGTCAAACATTTTACTAGAAAAGGCCCATGCAGTTGAAAAGATGGTGCATACCACAAGGAATCTAAACATTGTCTTAGTAAGTGCTAAGAAAGACCAAATGGTTATGGCTTGTGTGCACACAAACACAAAAGAAATAGCAGGTGAGAGGTCCTGAAAACAAAGTTTAAACCAGGAGGCTAAAAATGCGATCCTACATAGTAGCATTCTTCAATGAGCCTGGTTTTATACACTGTGTCAGATAACAGGCTCAGTCATGATTGATTAAACTGTGTAGGGAAAAGGGGATTATATTTATTAGTATGTGGTAAATTTTTGAAGCAGATTAAGTTTATATGAGATGGGTTACACCTAATCAAAATGGAATCAGCGCTGCTGACATTTAAGATTAAAAACACTATGAGGCAATTTTAAAATGAAAACCGAGGAAATCATGCCAGGTATGGAAAGTAAATTGTTCAGATTGATATATATGTGTAGTCTGAAATAACGGAAAGCCTATGACTTAGAAAAAATGATGGAATAGAAGGTAAGAAAAGAAAAACAAAGAAAAACAATATCCCAGGTAAGCAGAACATATAAAAGCCCAAATATGTCTGTACAAATACTTCTGGTTTAAAATATGGTTTGAATGGCAGAACCATTGGCAAATGCCTTTTAAAAAAAAACCTAAAATGTAATAGGCATTATGGGAGTTTGATGAAAATAAGATATTAAGTGGAACACTAATACAAGAATATACATTTTGTACAAGAAGAGTAGTTTGCATTTACGTATTAATGCTAAAGAAAGTATGGTGTCAAACAGAGTATGTGTCCACAGTTGTGTTGTACTCCACGATTTTAATGGCTGCAGAATTTCATTCCACGCTAAAAGGAATGGTATACTGTTAGTGCTATGCTATCAATGTTCTGACCAAAAGGAGGTGAGTGGAATGCTAGAGATGACCAGAGAGCCTGAAGGGCAAACAGTAACAATGGGACACTCCAGTTGTCCTAGACTAGGTAAACATCACAGTGAACCATGATGAGGCTATGCCTGCACTGGTAGACTAAACCAGAACAAGGCAAAGGTTTGAGCTCCAGAATGAGATAATAGACTCTGAGCATTGTTAGTGAACTCTTTGACATGGCTTTTGTTCGTATCAATGAGCAAGCCAGGAATGGTTTCCAACATGAAGTGTGAAAGAGGCCACCTTGTACTGTTGGGGAAAGAGCTTGAATACATGAATCTTCCATGACTTCTCCATGTCAATTGCTCTTACAGCCAGAAATTAACCTTGGCCTACTTTATTTGCTAGTATGGACCTAGTCACAGGTTCTACTTTTTTAGCCACTCTAAAGGATTGCTTCTTGGACCTATTTGTGAAAGTACTCACAAGAAAAGAAAAAAAAAAAACGATTTATCCCTGAATAATATATGAGACTTAGTACAAGTTGAAATAACAAAAGACACAAGTTTACTACAATAATGTTTTAAGGCCATACATAAAAATAACAAGACTGGCAAAAATAAATCCAAGAAGTTGTTAAGAGGGTCAAATGTTTTCAGTGCCAAAGGGGCTGTTCAAAGAATAATTTAAAAACTCAAAAGTTAACTTAGGCCTTTTGCAAGTCTACCCACACTGTAAAGGTAGGGTTATTGTAGTCTTAATGTTCTGAAAAAGTAAATGAAGCAAAACATATAGAGAAAAATGATAACTTATGATCTTTTCCAATTAAATCTTTCAGTTTAATAAAATGCAATTACTTTCTTTACAAGCCTTGCATGACCAACATTCTTACTCAATTGCTTTCTTGTAATAAAATCTGTAAAGGAACTTAAAAATTCAATTGCTGAACAAGCAATTGCAGTAAATAATCAAAGGCTTCAATGGGCTTCAGTATGAGAGAAAAAGAAGTAGCAAATGCAACTTTTTGACGAGTACTCAGAGAAGAATCCAGGGAACTACTGACCAATCAGGCTGGCTTTTGTACAGGATAGGTAATAGAAACTGTAACAAAAAATAGAAATAGTAGAGTGAAATGTTCTGAGGAAGAATTAAAATAGCTTTTGTAGAGAGTAGTCATGCCTCATAAAACTAGTAGCATTTTTGGAAGAACTCCAGGAGCAAACAGATAGAGGGCTATCCAATTAGTGTATTATACCAAGGAGATCTGGAATACTGAGTGGAGATTGCTTACCTGAGAGATCTGTGTGACTGAGAAAGACAAAATTTTAACTAGGATACTCCAATCTAATGATGATGGAGAAATATTAGGTATAAATCGGGTATGAAATTAGAATCATAGAACCACAGAATCACAGAATGGTTTAGGCTGGAAGGGTCCAACTTCTCTGCCATTGGCAGGGACACCTTTCACTAGATCAGCTTGCTCAAAGTCCTCTCCAACCTGACTTTGAACACTTCCAAAGATGGGGCATCCACAACTTCCTTGAGCAACCAGTTTCCGTGTCTTGCCACCTTCATTGTAAAATTTTTTTCCTTATATCTAATCTAAATCTATCCTCTTTCAGTTTAAAATCATTGCCTCTTGTCCTGTTACTACAGGCCCTGGCAAAAAAAAAAAAAAAAAAAAAAAGTCTTTCTCCAGCTTTGTTATAAGCCCCTTTTATATATTGAAAGGCTGCTATGAGGTCTTTCCAGACCCTCTTCTTCTCCAGACTGAACAACCTCAATTCTCTCAGCCTGTCCTCGTAGGAGAGGTGCTCCAGCCCTCTGACCATCTTCATGGCCCTCCTCTGGACCGGCTCCAACAGGTCCATGTCTTTTTTATGTTGGAGGCTCCAGAGCTGGACACAGTACTCCAGGTGGGGTCTCATGAGAGAATCACCTCCCTCGACCTGCTGACCATGCTTCTGTTGATGCAGCCCAAGATGCAGTTGGCTTTCTGGGCTGCAGGCTCACATTGCTGGCTCATATCTAATTTTTCATCCACCAGTATCCCAAAGTCCTTCTCTGCAGGGCTGCTCTCAATTAATTAATCAATTCAGTGTTAATAAATACATAGAAATTCATATGACAAAAAATAATTCTGACTGTACAACAAGATCAAAGAACTTGTGAGAGTTGTCTCTTGTTAGAGACAACTAGTAATAGTAATGGGAGAGTCCAATTATCATGGCTAAATAACATGTTTCTTGAATACCATATTAAGTTCTTGTCATTTAATCTACAAAGGAGAATACTCTGTAGAATCAGAAAAGGTACAGAAGTGTTATCAGAAATGTGGGATCTATAAGAAGAGAGACTAATTACTATGGAATTCTTCAGCTTGAAAAAAGAAACAACTTGGAGATGATTTGCTCAAAGTTTGTAGCATCTCAAACAGTGAATGAGGAATAATGGTTTATCAATTCTGCTAAAACAAGAATGAAGGAGTAACTTACCATCCAACTGTCACAAAACTAGTCCAGGAAAATGTGTGCTTTTTTTTTTAAAAAAAAGTTTTTATTTACAAACAAATTGATTAATGCTTTACTATCAGACATTATGAAGCCAAAAATCAAGTGGTTTTAGAAAGGGATTAGTTGAATCTCTGAAGACTAGAGCCATTAAGTACATATTATCTACAACAGCTTAGATGTAACCTCCAACTCAGAAAGGCTCTGGGCCAGATACCAGGTAAATATATCAGTTAAGGATTCAATTATTTACTGTATACTTTTCCATGTTTACTACACCCTGGCTTTAAGCATCCAGTGTAAATATTGGCAGAGACAGAATACTGGGCAAGATAGACTGACTGTTTAGACCCAGTGTGTTAGTCTTGTGTTCCTGTATTACAGTCTCTGCTGCAAGTAGAAGGGAAGAAAAGAGTGTCTTTAGATGCTGAAACAGCATCCATCATGAATCTGCAGTGAATAAAATTAACTAAAAAAAAATATGCATCAACATCCTGTGTACCTCTGAATGCAGCAGCAGGACAAACAGGTTAGAAGGACACTACAAGGCTACAGCAGATGCAGAAGTACTCATCTCAAAAATTTGCTATGTATGTGCACAAGGAGCTAGATTTTTTTTTAAAAAAAAAAGAATAGGAAAAGCCATCCAATTGTTTCAGATAGCTTTATATCTACTTTTCTAGACAAACAAATTAGCCTTCAGAAAGGATCACATGCTCCTCTACCAACAAACTGGAAAGGACACAATGAATCTACAAAGCTTTTGACCTAAAGCTGGTTACTGTTGAGCAAGTTTGCAGAGGAGTCTGGGTCCACTCACCTGACGCCATGGTGAAACATCCATCGTGTAATATGAGGAGTTGTTAGGATCGAGGTTGGAGCATATGGAATCCTAGCAGCCACTTGGAAGGACTTTAAAAGGGCCAAAACAGGCATGAAGTCATTGTGCTACTTATTCCCTACACACAGAGCAAAACATACAGGGTTTCTTTTAATGGAAATTTCATCTCTGTAGTGAGAGCAGAGGGAGCATGTAGGGAGTTGGGAGAAGAGGCAGAGACCACTCATTGGAGTTGTATGGGAATAAGATTGCGTGTACAAATGTATTTGACTGAATGAACAAGACACTACACAGGGACTGGCAGGATGGGCTGGGTTTGTTTTCCATTACCCTGCAGAGATACAGGGTTCTCAGAAATTCTCCAGCTATTGTTCCTTGAGGCCTTGGAGGGCTTTCCACTGCAGGCTTCCTTTTCTAGCAAACCATTCAGCCTTATTTTCCTTCCTTACATAAAAGACAACCCCCAGGCTACCAGAAACAGAACAACAGTCTAGTTCAGCATGGATCTTAATTAGAACTATTGAGGTCACAATATACTTATTATCCTAATCTCATGCAAATTCAGGTAATATATTTCTGGTTGAGGAAGATTATGATAAGGGAATAATAAACTGATTGCTTCAAACCAATGAAAATTGCCTGCTGTTAAAACACAGGCAGAATCTTTGATGTTTGGCATGCGATAAGGAATGGGTTGCAATGATTTCGGGACTGTATTTTCAATGTAAATAGAGAGTTGTAAAATGTTATTTATAGTATTAATTGAGATGCTTACCTCTCCTTTGTGACTATATAGGAAACATTGGTGAATTATAACTCAGATATACAGGCTGAGGGGCTACTTAGTGGGAAAGGAACATGTCATAATTGGCTCCTGAGTCATCAGAATGGTGATTCCTCTCCTGCATATCAGTACCTAGCACTGGGGAAGGTAGCAGCAATCTTATTTTCCACAGTAACTTTGTGGCTTAAGCTAATGATCAAGAAGTTGAAGACTTGGGAATCAAAACAGCTCCTAAGTCTTGAATCACCAGGCTACAGGATTGTAAAATGCTTTTTTTTAGTACCCCCACACTGCAGCTGGACCTCATGCAAAAGGGAATGGAAGATTCATAGGATCAGCAACAAAGTTGATGGAAGTTTTGATTCTGTAACCCAGTAAGAAGTGGATCCCTCTGGCACAGCAGACTTACGGTTGTGACTCCTTTTCCAATGTTCATTGCGTATTTTATTCAATGATGCTTAGATGGATATTGAACAATAAGTCCCTAGAGTAGAAAATCATTCTGCCCTAAATCAATCATTATAGTTGCAAAAAAAAACCACTGTTCAGCTGCCCTAGCCTGAAAATGGCATGTTACTTCGCAAGTTCCAGGCTCCTGAATTGATCTTCAGATATCTTCTCAGTGGGGTCATATCAGATGTTCTTGTATGTATAAATCCTGTCTCCAAAAGCAGCCTCTGCAAATGCCTAGTGAAGTGGAGAAGGACAGGAGCAACAGACAGCTCTTAGAGTACTGATCACAATGCAAATGGGCTTCATCCAAAAGCCACTGAGCTGAATAAAAGTTCTCCTACTCACTATTCTTCGTTACTAAAACCACAGCAATTCAAGGCCCAGCAAGGTGATGCATATCTAAGATGTGGATCCAGATACCAAATCTGCATATGAATTTGAACAGCTCCTTTTAGTACATGCCTAGATAGAGCACAATCATATAGCCTAGAATAAATTGGTTTTGCCACTCATAAAAAGCCAAAGAAGAGACTAACAAAAAAATCCATTCATTAGGAAAGGACTGAATTGAAAATCTCTTATAGTGTTCCTCAATATTCTTTATCAGAGGCTGCAACTGCCCGCCTTTTGCTGTCAAGAACACCAAAATGAACTTGCACACCTTTCAGCTTTAAAATGGTATTTATAAGGATTTAAATTCTGAAAAATACTAATTCATTTCACTGCAATTTCTGAATCAGCACTGTCCCATTAACCCAGCAGGAGGAATCAGCTGGCATAAACACAAAACTCTTTCTCATTATCTCTGTCAAATAATATAGCAAAGTCAGGAGAAAACACCCTACCTCACAGGTGACATAGCTGAACATACAGAATTTTTTGATGCCTGATCAGATGAACTGATCATAATGTTTTTGTAACTACAATACTCTTAACATACAAAAGGAAAGATTTATAGGAAGAAGGAATATTTTTTATTAGTACAGATTTTATATTTGAAAAAAAGAAACATGTTTTTTTTTTCGGAATGCAAGCCCACCTTCAGGTCTGAAACCAAAGCCTTTTACTGATCACAAAGTGGCAGCTCTGAACAAATGCTCTCACCTTGCACCACTTTCTTTACAGCAGAACCTGGAAAAAAATGGCTCTTCTTTCTCAACGTGGCTTATTACTCAGAAAAAAAAAAAACAAACAGAGAATAAATTACATAGTTATGATTAATTATGTCCCGCATAAACAGCCAATGGACTTAAAACGAAATCATATATTATTTTAACACTTAGACGTAGAAAAATCCCAGCAGATGGAGGCTTGTGCACCTTCACAGAGTTTCTTGCCTGTCATTTTCTGTTACCTGCCCTGCTCCCTTCCTCTCACGGCACCTTACAAGTCTTTGGGTTTTTTTTCAGTAATGTGTCTTCTTCCCCATGGTTTTCTACAGCCTACTTTATGTATCCCAGTAATGTTTCCTACTTACCCTTAGAATACACTGTGGTATACTGCACCTTAACATTAAGAAAGGTTTCCTGGACTTCAACCTTTTTTTTTTTCTTATTTTTTATTTACCCTTCTATTACTGTCTGGGTTTTTTTTTCAACTTAGTCAATACCTATTTTATGTCAGTAGCAGAAAGGTAGAGATACGAAAGCTCCTTGGTGACTCTTAGATCTATTTTATACACACACAAAAGTTCAACAAAATTGCTTTTAAGAATATGTTTTCTTTTCAAGATTTCCAAGCCTGTCTTCTTCTGATAGCATTTCATGCTGTTAAGTCTGCATTTCCTGCCACGAGTTTTGCCTCAGGCAATCTGGTATTATTGCAGGATGACTGTGATCTGTCACAGGATCATGAGGAGGCTAAATTGTTCATTGTGGATAAGCCAAAAAGTTTGAAAAACACCAAAGGGCAATATTTGGATTGTCTTTCATGCCAAATCTGTGAAGGCCATTGAGAAGGATATCGAGCTACTTTGCGTCTTTCTGTCACTGAAATCGGGAATCAAACTCCTTAACACCAATGTAGTATGAAGAAGCAGGCATTCTTCATTGCGGCACTGGATGCACGGGGGATTCTTCCACCTAGCATGCATGCCAGTCTGGAAATCTGGACAGAATATATTTAGTGATTTTAAGCATAATCATTAATAACTTTTGAAATACTAATACATAATCATCAGATTTTATAATCAGAAAATCATCAGAAATCTGATACATAATCATCAGATTTTGTAATAATCATTATAATATTCCCCACCCACTTGTGCATGCTCAGTCTTTTGAGTCGAGGGTTTTCTGGTGGTCTTGGGGGTCGTCAGAGTGCCCCGTCCTCAAATTCACTGGTGGAACCCCTCCTTAAAATCTCCATGGATGGTCTTGAGAACAGATCGTGGTGCTCCTTGATTTTCTGGCTCCAAAGTGATGGCTCAGGGCCTATCTCCACAGCTGGTGTTTGAGGCCTACCTTTGTTCTACCACCTTTCTTAATTACCCCAGACATGCTGGGCTGACTTCTAACAAACAAGATGTCGTAACAGTTCTTACACTCCCTGTTCCCTCTAAGGACAAATAGATTTCATACAAAATTTAACCCATGTGACTACAGTTCTATAATTAGCAAGAATCACCTCATATTGATATTTAACTTTCAAAAATTATATTATTCTAAATATTTATTAAGCATTTTATGTCATGTAACATTTCAACAGGTTGGACTGGAGGATGGAAAAGGAACTGGTGTTTATTTGTTTCTAGCTCTGAGGGTTCATTTTCATCAGACAGTTGCAACCTCTTTCAGTTACATGTAGCTTTGGTATTCATTAATATTTGCCCATTTAACGTATTTCTGTGATCCTCAAAGATTGCTGCCAGGAAAAGTAATCATCTGATTTCAGGTTTTTGAAAAGCTGAATAGCTTGCATTTTTGATACATCCTTTTCCTTGCCAGTGATGGATTCATCATCAGAAATAGGCTTTCCAGGTGTTGTCTTGCCTTCAGAAGGTTTCTTGACTTGGTGGTCTTCCTGACTAATATCTGTCTTCACACTGGATTTTAGGCTGTGGAAGCAATAGTCACCAACCTGGCAAAGGAAAATCGGCTCAGTGCTGTCAGGGTTTAACACCACCAAGTTACCCTCTGACACAGGCTGCTTTCTAGAAAGATCATTTCCCTTCTGTAAGACAGGCAAAGAAATCTTTGTGGGTTCTGAATGTCCAGGGAGACCTAAAGGGACCATAAGATAGTCTCCAAATGTATCCGGAGGCAATTCAAGAGAAGAGGTTGGTGCTTGACCTGAAACTGGGACCATGACACCACTTTTCCCAGGAGAAAACTCATGGCAAGAGTGGTCACTGGGAGGCTGGGGCTCCTGTGAGTCTCCAGGTAGCTCCCCAGCAGTGACAAGTGGTGGATTGGTGGAGTCAGGGGCTGATGGCAGTAACAGGCTCTCTGTGGTGATGTACTCCAAGGGGCACCGCTGAGGAGATGTGATGCAGCTAAGAGCCTTCGGAGATTTCTGCTCTTCTGTTCTCACTTTCATGCCTTTTCCACAGGCTGGTGGGGCCAATGAGACTTGTTTCTCATCGTCAAGGTGCTGCATCATTTCCTTCTGATCTGGGAGCAGGAAGGGCTGTGGAGGACCTGCTCCTGGCTGTTCTTGCCTCTGTGGAGCCTGGGGACTGTTTTCCTTTGGGAGGGTCACATACTGAAGGGAAACTGATTTCTCACGGATTCCCAATGGGTCCCCTGCCAGGGTGTGGTGCATATCAGGCTGGGAGGACATCATTGAGCTGTACAAGTATGGCCCATTGAAAGCAAAGGAGGAGATTGCTGTTTGGGAAGGAATACTTGCATCAGCACTGTTTCTCCTTGAAACAGGAAAGGAACGACCAGCAATCTGACTTGAGCCGACAACTAGGGCATGCTCTGGCTCATTTAAAGCGTGGTATGAGTTCTGTAGGTCCAGTGCAGCAGGGAAAACATCTGTCTTTTTAGCCTGCCCTTCAGGGGACTCTGCCAAAGTCTTCGTCTGCCTGAATGTGGGAAAGTTAAAAGTTGCTCATGAGAGATATTATTGTGGTAAACATCATTAAATCTAAAACAAGCTTAGTTGAAAACACACATAGCCACATATAGGGTTAGAAAAAATCTTTCTTGGAGAAGCAGGCTAACCCAGATAGCAAAAAAAAAAATTGTATCCCTCCCTCAAAAGCAATTTGTATAGGCTTTTTAGTGATAGAACATTTGATCATATCCTGCCATGATTTACGGAGCTCTTTGAGACTATCATCCACAGTGCCACTATAACATGCTGTTCACTCACCAATCCACAACTTGGAGGAAGCTAGCCTGCTCCATCTTCTCTGAAAGGTTGTATTTGTTGGAGTCCAGTTGGCTGCTTGTTGGCCACTTGCCTAAATGTGCTTTCTGAAAATGAAAAAGCAGAACATGACAAAAGAACAGTGTCTCACTGACAGTAGAATCAAGAATGATACATTCCTTGTGGACAAATAAACAAACAGGAGAGCCTACAGCATCTGGCAATAGGGATACAACTTCACCAGTGACAAGAAGGTGTGTTCTGTTCTTCAGAAGACAGTTACTTGAAACCCATCTTGCCTTACCACTGACCTAATTACAAGTACTCAGTGAGCTAACTAGGAAATATGCCCTCATAGACTTGTTATTTGTGAATAGACAAGGACTCATGGGAGATATGATGTTAGGTGGCTGTCTTGGCCACAGTGATCATGAAATTATGGAGTTTAAAATTTTCAGAGTAATGAGAAAAAGGACAGCACAGTGGCTTCCTTGGATTTCAAGAGTGCAAACTTTAAGCTATTCAGGGAGCCACTTAGTAGTGTCCCCTGTGAGTCTGCTGTTGAAGGCTTGGGAGTCCACAAGTGCTAGTCAATTTTTAAGAACAACCTCTTAAAAGTTCAGGAGCAGGCAATACCATTGTGTTATAAGTCAAGCAAGAGAGGTAGAAGACCAGCTTGGCTGAACAGGGAACTCTTCATGGAGCTCAAGAGGAAAAAGAAATTGTATGATCTCTAGAAGCAAGGCTAGGCTTTGCAGGAACATTACAGAGTTGTGGTTTGTGTACGTATGGAGAAAGACACAAAAGGCCAAAGCTCAATTAAGAGTTGAAGCTGGCCAGTGTTGTATCAGATAACAAGAAGGGCTTTTTAAAGTACGTTAATAGCAAGAGGAGGTCTAAAGAAAATGTTGGATCTATTACTTGTTGATGATGGTCACCTGACTAATAGGGATGAAGAAAAATAAGAGGCATTCAATGTAGTTTTTGTTTCAGTCTTTAATAATACAGATAGACCTTGGGCTGCCCAGTCCTCTGAGTTGGAAGACCATGAGTGCGGGAACAGTGACTTTCCATTTGTGCACACTGAAATTGTAAGGGACCAGCTGTATCAGCTGAATGTTCATAAGTCCATGGGATCTGAAGGGATTCATCCCTGATTACTGAAGGAGCTAGTGAATGTTACGGCAGGACCCCTCTTGATCATGTACCAAAGGTCTTGGAAGTCTGGGCAGGTTTCTGCTGCCTGAAAGCTAGCCAATGTTATTCCAATTAACAAGAAGGACATAAGGGAAGACTCAGGAAACTACAGATGTCAGTTAGTTAGTCTAACCTCAGTTCCTGGAAAAAAAATTATTGAGAGGATCATACTGGGTGCTATTGAAAGGCATTTAAAGCACAATGCAATCATCAGAGACAGTCAATGTGGGTCCACAAAGGGAAAGTCCTCTTTAACTAATTTGGTATCCTTCTATGATAAGGTCTCCTGCCTAGTGGATGAAGGGAAGGCAGTGGATGTAGGGTGGTTTTTTTTTCATTTTAGTAAGGCTTTTGATACTGTTCCTCATAGTATTCTCCTGGACAAGTTGTCCAGCTGTGAGATTAGCAGGTACTGCTGTGTGAAGAACTGGCTGAAGAGCAGAGCTCAGAGGGTTGTAGTGAATGGGGCTACATCTGGCTAGTGACCAGTCACCAGCGGTGTACCTCAGAGCTCAGTCCTAAGGCCAGTTCAATATTTTTATCAATGATCTGGATGAAGGAGATGAAGGCACCATTAGCAAGTTTGCAGATGATACCAAACTGGGAGGTGCTATTGATTTTCTTGAGTGACAAAAGGCCTTGCAGAGGGATCTAGATAGATTGCAGCATTGGGCAATGATTAATGGATTGAAATTATAACAAGTTCAAATGTTGGATTCTGCACCTGGGACAGAGTAACACTAGGTACTGCTCAACATGAGTCAGCAGTGTGCCCTGGCAGCCAAAATGGCAAAATGAATCCTGGGGTGCATCAAATACAGCAAAAAGAGCTAATCAAAAGAGGGGATTATCCCAATGTATTTAGCAATGGTGTGGTCTCACCTTGAGTACTGTGTGCAGTTCTGAGTCTCACAATTTAAGAAGGATTTTAAGGTACTCAAATGCATCCAGAAGAGGACAACAAAGCTGGGGAAAGGGCTGGGAGGAATCTCCTCTGACGACTGGCTAATGTTTGGGTTTGGCTTTATCTCATTTGGAGAAAAAGGGGCTGAGGGGCAACCTCATTGCTCCCTGCAGCTTCCTGAGGAGGAAAGTGGAGAGTGAGGTGCTAATCTCTTCTCCTGGGTATCCCGTGACAGGATGTGTGGGAATGATTCAAAGCTACAACAGGGCAGGTTTAGACTGGACATTAGAAAGCATTTATTTACGGAGAGAGTGGTCAAGCACTGGAAAAGGCTTCCTAGAGAGGTGGCCAATGACCCATCCCTGTCAGTATTTAAGAGGCATACGGACAAAGCTCTTAATAATATCCTTTAACTTTTGGTCAGCCCTGAAGTCATCAGGCAGTTGGACTTGATTATCATTGTAGGTCTCTTCCAAGTGAACTGTTCTGTTCCGTTCTGTTCTATTCTATGCTATGCTATGCTATTCTAATTTGATATTGTACAGGGGACAGGAGCTGCTCCATTAAAGAGCTCATACAGATGCTGCATGTTCCTACAACAATAAACATCAAAGCTACTCCTTTGTGCAGTGTCTACTCTTTTCCAGCACCATATGGAGACACTCTGGGCAATATTTCACATATAGGGGTATAATGACTGTCCATCTGTAACAGCTGAGCAGAGAAACAGAATTACTGGGATGTTTAGAAAACTTAGGATAAGATAATTCAGTGCAGGAATCAAATCTTTAAAAATCATGAAACTAAGACAGTGAGTGCTTGTGGATGAAGAAACAAAACTATTAGGGTGCTTCTTAGAGTGGGAAAAAGTTTCCAGTTTTTACTGTAGATATCAGGCAAAAGAAATTAACTTGAGACTTTAGTATAAGCATAACCAGATTGTCTTCTGGCAAAGAGAATCTATGCCTAGTCTTTGCCATCTATTTTAAAATTATGTATTAAATCAGATCATTATAATGAAAGTCCATTTTACAGCAACGTAACAAATGTGCAGTGGTTAACAAACATGTTAACTCCTTCACTCACACACAAATGTAGATACTGTAAGTGCTCATTCACCTCACACAAAGGTCATGTTGTAAATTATACTCATTGGATTACCATGTATCGATACTTACTGTAACCCATCCCATGAACATAGAACAGAATCAACTGTTATACAAAAATATGTGTGTCTGTGTGTGTGTGTTGGGGCAGGCATATTACTGAATTAGCTATTCTTCCAAGACTGAAAGAATACCAGCAAAATCTAGAGATACCTATAGCATCCTTTCCAGATGGGTTGGTTGGTTTGTTTGTTTGGTTGGTTTTTTTGAGGGAGAAAGGACACAGAAGGGAGGGAGGTTCTAGTTACATAGCTTTGACCAAATACTGTCTAAGTGTGTTCCTTGATTTCCAATAAAGAATTATTGTCCTGGTAACAGACAGGCAGGTGGTAACATTTATTCAAAATAAAAGTTCATTTAATAGGGCTACAACCCATTCTAAAAGCTCTGAATTAGTGTTGATTGCTATTTGGAGATGAATGAAAGCACCAGCTGATGAAGTTTGCTAATGACACTAGATTATTTCAGTCAGATAAAATTTTAAAGTAGTGAAAACTTTCTAGCTTGATTTTAAAACACAGTGATGCTGACAAGCACAACACAAAGAAGTTTACTAGTATAAATATAAGATCACAATTATGTTGAATATGACCAGAACTTCTCCTAAAAATAAGGCATAGACTAATGAAGATATCTGTTCATTGAGGACAAGGAGACAGAGAGAGTTCTTAAGATTATTCAAAGCCCTGAAAAAGAAAGAGAAATAATGAACCCTTCAAGGTTCAGTTTCCTCTTACCCCCAGGTAGCTCTGGATCAGGAGACTCTTGCTGGGGTTCGGAATCTTTTCCTCCCACATTTGCTTCTTCCTGCAACAACAACACAGCGTTTTCAAGATTTGCTTCTCAGTGTGCCTGCAAGCAGACAAGACTGCACCCCATACACTGTGCCGCTTCACACAGCCAGGCACCACCAAGGCCCTGGCACACCACCACCCAACTTTCATCCTTGCACAGACATGCACAAGGCTGCCCACACCAAGGCTCATCTCCACATAGACCTCTTCCTCATGGGGGACAAGAAGAGCCTCAGCCTTTATGCAGCCTACGTGGCCAACGTGCTGCCAAATCTCCTCGTCCCAACGCAAACCCACCTGAGGAGATACTTATAGCTGCAATAAGCAACTATTAGCAAAGTGATGATGACAGCTGGGAGCACCAAGTGGAGAAATACTGGAGGCAGAACTGAAACAGAGAAGAGAAAAATAGGTATCCAGCTGCAGAGTGGCTGCTTCCTGTAACAGGTTTTTCACTCTGGTCACTCTTCACACAAGCTGATCACAGAAATGTAGGTGGCAGGACAAGGGATAGGATCATGAGGCCTTCAAACTGTTGGGATACCCTCCAACATGGGACAGACCAAATGTGGCCTGAACAGCTTACTGATCAAAAGAGTTCATCCTTTCCTCCACTGATTCTTTTTTTTTTCCGACATCACAGTAAAAAATGTATGCTAATAAGAAAATGGTTAGGTACCTTACTCCACCATGAACAACAGGCATGTCTTCAGGCACCTTAGGTCTGCTTACTCTGTACAGTCCTGAAGAGATGGAGGTCTCAGAGATTTTCTAAGAAAGAGCTTCCTCTGCTCATTGCCACAAATGATCATTAAGAATATGCCAATTTGTTCCTGAGTACACTTATCTAAATTTGCCATTGGCTGGATGGCCGCACTCAGAGAGTGGTGGTCAACGGCTCAATGTCCAGGTGGAGACTGGTGATGAGTGGCGT
The DNA here is from genome assembly GCF_036417535.1 of Chlamydotis macqueenii. Taxonomy (NCBI): domain Eukaryota; kingdom Metazoa; phylum Chordata; class Aves; order Otidiformes; family Otididae; genus Chlamydotis; species Chlamydotis macqueenii. The sequence continues at coordinate 57,470,520 of NC_141556.1, forward strand.
CCCTCAGGGGTCTGTGTTCTGCCCAGCCCTGTTCAACATTTTTGTCAGCGACATGGACAGTGGGATAGAATGCACCCTCAGCAAGTTTGCCGACGACACCAAGCTGTGTGGTGCCATCAACACGCTGGAAGGGAGGGATACCATCCAGAGGGACCTTGACAGGCTAGAGAGGTGGGCCCGTGCCAACCTCATGAAGTTCAGCCAGGCCAAGTGCAAGGTCCTGCACCTGAGTCGTGGCAATCCCAGGCACAAATACAGGCTGGGCGGAGAATGGATCAAGAGCAGCCCTGAGGAGAGGGACTTGGGAGTGATGGTGGACGAGAAGCTCAACATGAGCAGGCAATGTGCCCTTGTAGCCCAGAAGGCCAACAGCATGCTGGGCTGCATCAAGAGGAGTGTGGTCAGCAGGTCGAGGGAGGTGATTCTCCCCCTCTAGTCTGCCCTGGTGAGACCCCACCTGGAGTACTGCCTCCAGTTCTGGAGCCCCCAACATAAGAAGGACATGGACCAGTTGGAGAGGGTCCAGAGGAGGGCCACAAAGACGCTAAGAGGGCTGGAGCACCTTTCCTATGAGGAAAAGGCTGAGAAAGTTGTGGCTATTCAGCCTGGAAAAGAGGAGGCTCTGGGGAGACCTTATAGCAGTCTTCCAGTACCTCAAGGAGGCCTACAGGAAACATGGGTAGAGACTGTTCAGTAGGGCCTACTGTGACAGGACTAGAGGCAATGGTTTTAAAATGGAGGGAGGTAGATTTAGCTTAGATATTAGGAAAAAATTTTTTACAATGAGGGTTGTAGAGCACAGGCACACGTTGCCCAGAGAGGTGGTGGATGCCTCATCCCTGGAGACATTCAAGGCCAGGTTGGATGAGGCTCTGAGCAACCTGATCTAGTTGGGGATGTCCCTGCTCCTTGCAGGGGCGTTGGACTAGATGACCTTTGAAGGTCCCTTCCAACCCTAACCATTCTATGATTCTATATTCCTTTGGGCACAAGACCATATGATAGCAGACATTCTGCCTTTATGTTTTTTTTCACAAGCATATGTAAAAGTTCCTATCTCCAGTAGGCTGTGTGTGTTTTCCACAGCCCTATAGTCACTTTGCAAATATAAAAGACTGATAGGGTGTATTCTGTCCTGCAGAGAGGACAGCCACCTTGTTAAACAACCTCAGCTAGCTCATGGCTGGACCTAACTTCAGCCCCAGCTGAGAGAACATGTTTTTCTATGGAGGCATTTCAGCCATTAACTGTCCACAAAACCTTACAGAAGTAGTCTGCAATACAAGTACCAGTCTCAGTCTTCCAGGTGAACTCCTCACTCCATTCACTCCAAGGCCCTTTGTAGTCCGAAGGGGCATTCACCCTTGCACGCATTTTCCCCCTATATTCTGTAGATGATTCCAGCATCTGAAGGGTAAAGATGAAGGGAGGTTCATCGTTGCTGATATTTAACTTCTGGACAGTCTAGGGAGAAGAAAGAAGCAGAAATGATGAAGATGAGAGGAACTGTCTTTCCCATTTGCCCAGCAAAGGGAAATCCAGGATTCGGGCACGTTCAAAGACTTACCTTTTCGTATTGGTTGTTTTTCCAGTACTCAACTTGGTATCTCTGTTTTATGAAGTCATATTTTAAACTGTGTTTTTTCCACCTCAGTTCATACTCTTGGCTGTTGGTCATTGTTACAGACACATTTGCAGGTGGCAGCACCTTAACTGGAACACACAGAATGTCTCAGAGTACTTATCAAGATACTGGTCCAGCGCTCACTTTCACCACTGTGAATAGTTTCCAGAGACTAAAAACAATGTTGTTTTATGCAATGTAAGAGGTCTCAGCATTTCAACACTCCTTGTTGCTCTGCAACTTCATTTTCTAGTCAAATACAATAAACCAGTAGACCGTTAAATAACAGAAAATCCCTGTCCATTACTATTGACAGCACTCCGTGTACAGAAAAATAATAAAGCAATATTTGAAACATCCGTAGTGGTCCACCAGATTTCCAGAGATTTTTAGCTCTTTTGCAGTTACTATCTGATATTTTCATACAATGCAGGAGCTCTCCCAGCTTTAGTCTATGAAAAGCAGCACCAGTACCCCTAGATGCAAGCAGGCAAAGATGACCCACCTCACTCAGCAGATGAGTCCTACCTTATCCAGTGCTGCAGGGACCGCTGCACAAACCCACAAGAGCTCCACTGGCTTCTTGAGAACTCACATAGTGACACACTCCCTAGAAACATCTCTCACCACAGCTCCCTGCCACCTGGGACATCCGTGAAGGTCAATCACGGAGATGTCAGCAGGGTGACAGTCACTCAGTGAGGAGCTGTAAGTCACAACCTGAATTTCTGCACAGTAGTTTCCACCACTGCCACCTTCCTCAAAGTAACTGAGGAACTGAGTGCCACTGAGGAACTCCACACCTACAAGCCACCCCTCTCACACCTCTAACCTGACACAGCGCCCAGTCTCTTTCTTCATCAGTCTTGGTCTCTTCCTCTTCCCACTCATTTTCCCTCACCACAGCTGTCCTCAGCTCGACTTGCCCAGCCAGGGCACCTCTCCAGGAAACAACCAGCAGAACCAAGAAACAACACAGCAACTCACTGTTCTTCCAGGGTTCAATCAGTTTCTCCTCCGTCTTGGCCCGGACAGACACGTGGTACTGCCTCTGACTGCTGGAGTTGCTAACAGGGATCTCACAGCTCTGGACCACATATGGGACATGGGGCAAAGCCTGCTCATGCACAGGAGAGCACTCCTCTTCTCTATTGGGAGAAAAAGAGGCTGTGCTGAGATCAGGGGGAACGGGACAGAGCAGAAACACCATGGGAAAGGTGCAGGCATGCTGCCATGGGCTGAACACATACGCCGATGCTGGAGTGGCCCTGAAGAACAAGCCAAAGAGGACAGAGGTGACGATCGCTTTCTTCACTTCCCAGCTGCATGTCAGACGATCTGCACCATTGAAGAGGCAGCGGAGGTTCTTGGGCTGAAGGTCACCTTCAGAGAAGATGAGAGCAAGCTAAATGACAGGAAAGTTTTGGCATCTCAGCCAGCGCTTCCACTGCTGCATGGTCCCGCTCCATCCCACGCTACCTTCTGGAGTCTCCCACGACACCTCTGTGCTCCACTTGCTGTACTGCCTCGAGGAGCCACTTGCTTGCCCCGGTCTGGCTCGCACATGGGCAACGTAGCTGCTCCCTGGGACAAGGTTCTTGTGGCTGAGATGGCAACGAGTGGTGTTGGAGAGCAAGAGTGAGGCAGCTTGCTGTTGTTGGGGGAAAGCAGGGAAAGCAGGGAGGGAGGAAATTGGGGAGTTGGAGAATGGAGAAGAGGGGAGAGGGAGAACAGGGAATGAGTGAGAGGAGGTGACTGCCAGGTGGCATCTCCCAGCAGTCCCCTGCATGTGATGGTCCGTGCATCTCCTGCTGTGCAGTGCTCCTTGTTTCCATACTAGAGGGGCTTCATTGTGCATGCTGCCAGCATGGCCCAAGAAGGATAAGACAGAGGCACTGTTGGGTACAATCTGCCCCAGAAGGTGGGCCAGCTCCTGCCGCCTGCAGAGCCCCAGTTGTCTTCAGCACAAGCTACACAAGTTCACAACACTGCTTAATGCAGAATTTTGCATGACTCTGGCCAAAATATCAGGCTGACAGATACAGATATCAGGCTGTTCAGGTACAGAACAGAAACATGCAGATCTAGGGAAACAATAGGGCAAAGGATAAGGATTCTCAAAACCTAAAAAAAAATTATCAAAACATATCCTTCTGGAAGGGGAAGCAGCTTCAAATGTATTTTGCCATTTTCCCACATGAACCCCCAGGCTCCTGTTGGAATGTGCTTTAGTTCCATCTGGGAGGGATTCAGGGCAAAATTAATTCCAGCTCAAAACCAAGTGCAGTGCTTTTTTTACAGTGAAGAACAGATCTTTGCATTCAATTCAAGACAAATGGTATTTCACTGGACAAGTCACTTGCAAATAGAAAAAGAGACCCTTCCGCCTGACCTGAAACAACATCTGTTGCATCTCCTCATAGTGCCTGAGGACAGAGAGGCCATTCATTTGCACAGCTTTTGTCACAGAATCTCAACTGCCCAAAAAGGGTGCAGCTTGAACCAGGGCAGCCCAGCTCCTCCACTCTTACCTCCCAGGACTCCCACTTCCTCTTATAAGTGACTTCATACTCCAGTGCATCGCCCAGCCCTTGGCTTCCATCAGGTGCTTTCCAGGTCAGCAAGAAGTCTCCTGATCTCATCAAGCTGACTGAGAGGTTTTGAGGTGGGAGGGTCTGAACTGGAAGGTGAAGGTACAACCCATGAGAGGAGATAGTGAGGACAGGGACATGAAGAAGGGAAGGAAATACCTAGGTAAGCTTCCCCATTTCCAGAGCATCTTACCCCTGCCACACCAAGTAGCTCCTGCTTGAGTCCCACTTCCAGGTCCAGCTGCTCCCAGAAAGTTGGCCACCCCCCTCCCTGTCCCATCCTCTCAATGTGGAACTCTTTGGCAGTTTCCAAAATGGAAGTGGAATTCACTTCCTGACTGATTGGCAAATACTTTCTCAAAGATCCTTGATATTCATTGGAAAATGAGAATTTGATATTTAATGCTTACCATTTTGGAAAAGATCAACATTTAGTTCTGCTTGAAGCATCTTGTTCGATTTGAAGCCGTAAGAAACATTTACCCCCATTCCAAAATTGTCTGTAGTGTTGCGACAAACCCAGTGCACATAGGTGTCCAGAGCCTCATGTAAGTCATTTTTTGTCTGGCGTTCGCAAATCATCTCCTTGTTCTCCCTGTGTATACAGAAAATTATCTATAAAGATCTGATTTGGAGACCTATAGTTAATGCAAAATTAAATGCCTAAAATCAATTCCATCCCATTCTGTTGTTATAACTTATCTCCTCTTCTCACTGTACCTGTTTTGCCTCAGTTAATATAACAAACAATTTTAACACTAGGATTTTTATCAAATGCCTTCCCATTTCAAAGTTGTGCAGCAGGATGTTATACTTTGGTACCAATCTTTTTTTGTTAGTTTTTAGTTTAACTCTACATAATTTCATTTTTTTAATGTGAAAAATAGTATGATGAAAAATAATGTCATGAAAATGCACATTTCACTCAGAGTGAAAGACGATCCTTAGCTTCTTGAAGACATTCATTTTGCAGTCTCAGAAGGATACTTTAAAAAAAATTTCTCCAACCAAAATGTATTTCTGTATCCTTAGTGGTTCTGTTCTGTCAAGGGACCTTACATATTCATTAAAGATTTCATCCACAATGTTCATCATCCTTTTAGATAGCCTTTCCCCAGGCCAAGGAGTATCATGAAAATTAGAAATAATATTTTAAACTAGACAAGAGAGCATAAGCTTTGTGTGCTTGCAGTAGTCTGAGCTGCTGGGGAGATGTGTTGCTTCTCTTTATACTCTCTGGAATTTTGTTTGTGCTTATGATGTCATGACCAGTATAAAACATTGTTCCAGTTCAGATGAGAAATATTAAGTTGTGAATATGTAAGGCCAAATACTGTCTTTCAGGATAGAATGGAGTCTCCTAGCCAACTATATGTCAGCAAGCATTATTCAGCACTATCGCTATTTTTTAAAGTCGAGTATTAGCAAGGAAACCAGGGATATTCCTGAAGTATGGATGGGACTGACCATACGTGTGTGTACTCTTAAACAAAAGGGTCAATCCAAGGGCTGTGAAGTCCTGAAGATATTTCTATCTACTCACCAGCATTACCTTGCAGTTTGGGATTGAGTCAACTATTCTTCATCTATGAGCTGACCTTTTATAATTGTTAGCCATTTTTATTTCAGCTGTGTGACTGTCCACACTTAATACCTGCTTGTCTGATTAGTTCACTTCAGTCACGTTTCCTGTGTGACCCCCACGCTCCATCATGTAACAATGTTCCAGAGAATCCTCCAAAGGTACAAGTAATTCTATATCATCTTTTCCCAGAAGCATTAGCTTTAAGGTCCTGTTCCAAAGACCTTCCACTGATTTCAGCTGCTTTTAGGTCTATTAATTCTCTCTTCTTTACAATAAAATCAGTAGTTCTTTCCTTCCTGTATCCCCCGAATCTAATTAAATTTCTTCTCAGCTTTCCATCTTTGTCTTTCTCTCTCCCTTGACTGTTCCTCCCTCTCTGTCATTCTTATCCTCACAGTTGATCCAGTCTGGTGATTCAGTTCCCTTTTCATTCGGAAACAGATGTATCAGAGAGATACTGTCATAAACTGACTAGTATCTCTGGGAGGAAAAGTGGTAGCACAGATGAACTTACCAGTCTTCTCTATCTCACAAACACAGAGTCTATATATGTTTCCCAGAAGTAATCAAAACCATACTCTCAGTGATGCTCCTAAATGAGCAAAATAAATGGGAGGATATCTCCTCCCTTTTAGGTTTATAAACAACACTCTGGCTCACACTTGTTCTGACACCATCTTCTCCACCCCATTAACAGCAACCTATATGCCCCATCTTATTTCGTATCTATGATCCCACAACAAAATTATGGGAAAATAATTGTAAAGGTGATAAAAGTAACTCCACTAGCACACCTTATTCAATCCTCCCTTCCCAGAAGAGGCCTCAGAAGCAGGCACAACTTTTACTTTAACCCAATGACAGAAGGAGGTGGTTATGCTTTCTGAAAACCTGGCTGCTGGTCCCTTTGGTTCCATGTTGTGGCCAGTTTCCCTCTGGACTTTTATCTAGCACAGTACATTTCAGGTACTTACATGATGATATCATTCCTTTGGTAAAGAATCATACCAATGAGGTCATGAGCCTCTGAGCGTTCCATCCATGTGCAAGTCGTCTGTGAGCTGTAGTCGTTGTAGCAGCTCAAGCTCTTCATAGGGATACTCTCTGAGAAAGGAATTTGGGTAGAAAAGATGCAGTGATTACAAACATAAATAGTGAGAGATAGCAGGTACAGTGATTCTGCCAGCAGAGTTGGGAAGGTATTGATAACCATATTCTCCTCATGGCACTAAAAAATTACTCTTGGTGAAAATATGTACAGTTGTGGCCATTCTGCGCATCTCCACAATAAGTAAGTGTCCAAACCAAGCTACAAGTAACAACAATGAAGTGAGACCTTTGTGCCTGCAAGGCACATAATTTCAGCCAAGGTTTCAAACACTGTTTCCAGCAATTAGTAGATACCATGGTCAGCAAGTACATTGTGATCATTTCGTCTTTGTGTATTGCTGTATGTGACTTATTTGCCACTAACTAGTAAAGGTTATGACACTACAAAGGTATATTTAAAAGTTAGATGCCCTGGGAAGAATATTGTTATGACTCAGAATGCCCAAACTAATTTTTTGGAACTAGAATTATGACCCAGAAATGTCCGTAAAGGATAACTTTTTTTTTCTTAACCTCACAACTGTGAACTGGGAAAATACAGGCTACCACTGGTACATTCACTACAAAGGAAGTTGCTTTCTTCTTCTTTATTTCCTCTGAAGGTAATATCTGTGCTGCAGTATTGGGATATGACCTTCAGATGACAGAGATTTCAGCATGGAAACAAGAGTGTGCTCTCTCAAATAATTTTTTTTTTTGTGATGAGAACTACTATCAGCTTGGTTGAGGGGCTTTTTACAGGCAAAAAAAAACCCATCAGAAAAGTATGATGGTGTCTTAGCTAGCAGGCATAACAGGGACTTTACTTTGATTTTCTACTGGAAACCAGTGCAAAGTAAGTTTTATGGCATTCATTGCACAACCAGAAAATGGAACATCCTACATAGAAAGGGATCATCTGAATGTAAGGCTAAAGCTTGGAATGTCAAGAAACCACTCTGACCTACACTGTAATACATTTTCCCTCAGACATCTCAAAGAGAGATGTCCTGCAACTGGCACTGGGCCAGGCAGTGTAACTCCCCCACTGCCGTGGAACTCAGGCATTGACATCTGTCTTGGAAAAGTTGAATGTCCATGAGGCACACCTTCTGACAACACTTTTATGCTGAGATGTTTAGGATGGGTACAGGCTTAGTCTTGATACAGACAGTGCACTGGCTCTCCCTGGGACATACTTGCCATTCCCATTCTGGGGAGGGGAGGGGAGAGGAGAAAGAGAAAAAGAGGGAAAGAGGGAAAGAGGGAAAGAGAAAAAGAAAGAAAGAAAGAGAGAGAAAGACAGAAAGAGAGAGAGAGAGAAAGAGAGAGAGAAAGAGAAAGAAAGAAAGAAAGAAAGAAAGAAAGAAAGAGAGAAAAAGAAAGAAAGAAAGAGAAAGAAAGAGAAAGAAAGAAAGAGAGAAAGAAAGGGAAGGAAGGAAGGAAGAAAGAAAGAAAGAAAGAAAGAAAGAAAGAAAGAAAAGTAGCTCTTATTGCATCAGAAAAGGAAAGACATTAAACTCAGAAACACAAGCAGTAGATATGGCAGATGGTCTCTTTATCTGTAAGCAATTCCACAAGAAGAAAGTCAGGTCATCTGGATGTTGCTGTTGGTAGCCCCCACACATCCCTCCGCCCCCCCCCCCCCATCTTGTGTCTGTCCACTTGTCTCTACTCCTGTACACTACCATCTGAATCACACAACCCTTCATTTTCCTATGTTGTCACTATCAGGGTCTATTCCTCCTTTCTATTAACCAGTCAGCTTGTTCATCTCATCCATTTGTCTGGTATTTCACCTGTCTATACCACAGAACTGATTTGTCTGCATATGCATCTGCTACACACTGGTTTTGATCAAGATGTCTGTTCTCCTACAATATAGAAGATGGTGGCAGAAAGAAGCGGAAAAGCAAGCAGAAAATTAGGAAGAACATCAGCTGAAAGAAGGAGACAGATACAAAAAGAAAGGCAATCATGGAAGGATAAAGGGGAACATGAATTTCAAACTCACCTCGAATGGTCTGGACACTGAAGACCAAACATAGATTCAGCAGAAGGATGAAAATCTCTTTCATGATCATACCGTCCTTTGCACACAAATTTGATCCTAATTCAGAAGATAATTGTTTTCATTGCCCTCTGGCTACTCTCTTGCTCTGCTTATTGTGAAGCTTCTTCTTTTCATTTCAAATAAAGAGAAGTAAAACTGAATTAGGGAACTTCTTTAGGCTTCCTGTTGGAGTGACATTCAGAAAGAACTTCTACCAAGTATTGTAGGAGAAAGTCTGCGCCTTCTTATTGTGTGAGTTTGCAATAAGAGCAAAGAAAGAAGAATTAAATGCACATTTCCAAGGAAGTGAAAGGATTCTTTCAGCTGAGTAGCAACAAGAAACAATTCTAATCTGTGAAGAGAACTCAGCCTTCAAATTAATTCCTCCTGTTGCTCTTCATGCTCAAAGCCTTCCTGATGAACCACAATGGTGTTCTGTTTCTTACCTTTCCTTAAAAATATGATCCCCAACCACATAGCTCCTGGGAGCTACAGGGGTTGAATTTCTATATTCATTCACTTTCAGATTTCTCTTCAACATATTACTTTTCCAGCTGCTCCCCAAAGAAGTAGAAAATTGTAGAAAGAATACAAAAGAAACTATTTATCTCTTTTTTTTTTTTTAATGATTGTTGAGATTGAGAGTAAATTAAGTGGTTCAAAGACCACAGACTATATTGTTCAACAGTGGAATTCAAGTCCTTTCGGTCATCTCTCATTGGTCTCTCAAAAGTATAATAAACTCCCCTACTGAAGTATGTTACAGAGCTGAAACTCTTTTCTACTTTAGGGGAATATGGAAAAAACTCCTTTTAAATTCCTATTGGCTTTCACATTCCTGAATGACACTTCATGACACCAGAAACAGCTGGCTGAGCCCTTGAATAATCATTACAGCTAAGGAATACCTTAATAACTCACAAGCCCTTGTATGAGAGCAGACTCTCTGCCATTTTTCTTTGCCCAGAGAGGAAGGAGTTCCCTTACCTGGATCCAGAGCTGTTCGTGAGGCAGATGATTCAACCTGATGGGTGACTCCCTGTCCAGCCTCCCCCCACAGCACCAGAATCCTCTGATACAGAAACCACCAAAACCACACTTCCCTAGAACTGGAGACAGAAGGTATACACCAACCACAGGATTTTTTTGGCAAGTAAGTCTTCAAAATAACTGCTATATCTTCCATGCACCTGAAATGCCACTTTCAAAGAAGCAGATCACGCCCTTTCAGTGAAATTCTGTGTAGTTGCCTGTAAAATAGGAAGTCTGTACTTCCTATTTTAGCCCCAGAAGCACTTACACAAATGGAACTGTTTAAAGGGAAGGGAGGGGAAGGAAGTTGGTCATTACAAATCTGCATATGAACAATTACCAGATCAGGTGACTAATGCATTTTCAGAAAAAAAAAGACGATTGACGGCAGCAGAAGTGAGAGGGACTAAGAAATAACTCTTTGGTTTTTACGCCAGTGCTGTTTCTTGATTTACTCTAGGCTAGACAATCTTCAAGGCAGGGATCATTCTGAACTTTATGTTTATATGTACATATATATTGGGAGGGGTGAGGTGGAGAAAAAACAACCTTTATCTCTGTAACCCTTTAATTTGAGTAATATTTTAAAAAAATAAGTTTTACCAATTTCAACAACTATTAATAATAAATTCTAAGTATTATAGTACATAAAGGAAACAAAAGAAAAGTGGTGAGAAGAGTTGGTCTGAAGTTATCCTACATCCAAGGCAGCCACACAGTTTTGCATACAGCTTTCAAACTTAGCTCAGTAGCCTTCAATAATAAGATCTGTAGGAAAGTTAGGTAGCCATAAGGGAAAGACACACTCAGGTTTGTGCTTTCAGAGGTAAACTACAGGGGACTAAGATGAGTCCCCAGATACAGAATATAACTGCCTGTCTGTCCTGCACTGCTACTACACCCTGTAGTACTGACCAAAACCATGTAGTACTGACCACAGTTAGGGTCTCACAAGAACTACATCAATATACAAGGGAAAAATGTTTACTGTAAATAAGAGGAATGTACAAAGCAAAGAGAACATGAGAGTATTTAAGGAAATAATGTGTTGGGACTATCAGGAGCTATGTGTTTAAAACCCGCAGACAAGGGGAATATGCAACTACTTTGCTGGATACACAGAATTTACTTTGCATTACAGTATAAAGGCAGAAAGGAATTCTTCTGCTCTGATTTTGAGAGGCCAGGAAGTTTATGTATGTACTTCCCCCACCCTAAGAAAAGAGGTTTCTTGTTTCCCAGCAGACATTTTCCCTCCCTTTTCTTCCTCACTCAAACAGCTCCTCCATCTTCAGACAGACTTGCTGAGTTGCTGGTTACACCACAGGATCTAGCTGCCAGTGAAAATCTTCAGATGTTATTTGCTCTGTTGAACTCCAGGAACAGGTAACAAGTAATCCTGCACACCAGAAGCTTTACAGGCCATGCACATCAATTAGGTTTCAAATGAACAAGACATTCTCTTATGTATCACAAAGTGTAAGATCACTAACATTATCAGTGTATATTGCTTCATCTCCTTCCTGAACCGCATTGCCACAATGCCTTTGAAGTGGGAAGTTACAGTTTGTAACATTTTAGTAAAATAATGTCAACTAAAATCTTCCATCATTGGAAAAAAGGAAGACATAAACTATGTCTCTTCTGAATATATGTTATCTATCACTGAAATTTAATATGCATGGATTCTTCAGGTGGAACCTCTGTACCTGGAAAGCAGATATGGCCTGTAACATATCTTGCAGCTCTTTGGAGAGTGCCTTTTCTTATACAAGTCGCTACAGGCTTAGTATGCTACTAGAACTATGCACTTAATTATTAAGCATCAAGTAAGAAATGATTTATGGATCGCAATATAGCAAATGGTGTGCTTATCTTTAAATATAAACTCTTTCCTTTATTTCCAATACACTTATGTACATAAATGCAGAGTTACAGATAATAGAATATTAAACCTTATGTATATAAATAAGCTTATTTATATACATTAGGAAGAAAAAACCCAAGTCACTTCAAATACTTTTGTTGTTGTTGAAGATCTTGAGAAAAGAGAAAACATTATTTGCCAGTTTTGGGAGGGGCAGATTAGTTATTCATGAATCATTACTTAACTGTTTCTTAGTACCTTCAGATACTTGTTAATCTTCCTTTTTGTCTGTATAAATTTTAGCAGCAGGTCAAGAACAAAGATTTTTTTAAATGAGGAGTTTTAAAACATTGTAGCTTAATGTCACAGAAACTAACAGTCAAATCCAAAGCATAGTGTTTGAAAACTCTTTTAATGTCTTATTTTTTACTGATTATATTTATACTTGATGATATCTTTTTAACACCATGACTGCATGGTGTTTTTAAAATACAGTATTAGAATAAATTATTGCAAGATTTTTTTTTTTCAATAATGAACTCCTTAAGGAAAGCTGAATAGGCAACATTCAAACTCTTCTTCACAAGTATCTCAATTTCAAGTGAAAAAAAAAAGGGAGCAGAGTTATTTCATACCCCCAAAAAAAAACCTTTTGAATATAAACTGATAAAATAAACTCATATGTAACCTTATTTGTTGAAGAATCTCATACAGTAATTTGTTGTTAGTTCTACTTTGCAATGAGGTGTCAGAAAGTAGCAGACAGACAGAGAAGAAACTGCTATTTGAATAGGCATCACACAGATTTTCCCAGAAAGTGGAAATAAGTAGTCTGTACAATTACAAAAAGATCTATGAGGAACACCACAGCTGTACTAGGTTTGATTCACAGAATTCAAAATATTGGTCAGTGGAAAGAAGAAAGCAACGGTGGGCTGCAATTTCTTCACTGAAACTTTCACAATTGAAATTTCACAATTTCTTCACAAGAAACTTTTCTTGATGCTTCCAGAACAAACTCTGAATGTCCAGTCAGACTCCCACATGACAGAAATAATTATGCATTCATAAGCACTGGAACACAAACCTTCATCATAGTTTAACCCCAGTCAGCAATTGAGTACCATGCAGCCACTTGCTCACCCTCCACAGAGGAACGGGGGAGAGAACTGGGAAGAAAAGAAAACTCATAGGTTGAGACAAAGACAGTTTACTAGGATACCAAAGGGAGAGATAATAACATATATATAATAATTACAATAATAATACCATATAGGGATGATAAAACATAGAAAATGAACAATACACAATTTCTTACCACCCAACGACCCAATGACCGATACAGCCTGTCCTAAGCGGCAATCACAGAACAAAACTGAAAGTGATTCTGGAACAATACCAAGTAGTGAGATAATGAGCGAGAGAGCTGCCCACCAGCCAACCTTCATTTATATACTGAGCGTGACATCTACAGTATGGAATAGCTTCTTTGGACACTTTGGGTCAGCTGTGCTGGCTATACCCCTCCCAGCTTCTTGCAATGCACATTAGCGAAACCTGGGAAGCTGAAAAAGTCCTTGGTCTCTTTAGCAACATTTAATAACATCAGTGTTATTATCAACATTCTTCACATGCCAAATTCCATACTAAATCAAAAACACAGCAACTACTGGGAAGAAAATTAGCTCCATCCCAGTCAAAACCAGGACGCTTTCATATCAGCAAGTAAGGACAAAATTATGGCAGTCTAGGAAAAAAGCTTATGAAGACATTCTGGACAACTAATTAGCTCTGGGAGAGAGAACATAGATTAGAGCAGGTCGTGGGGTTCAGGACACTAAACCTCTATTGCAGTCTAACACTGACTTGCCTTGTGTGTATCGCCCATTATTTTATTTCTCTGTTCCTCACTTTCTCTGGTCTCTACATAGATGTCACTATTACAGAGGAGTACTAAAAAGCTGAAGAAGCTAACTGAGTATAAGTTTTACTTTGAAAGGTAATATATTACTAAAAATTACTCTTTTCAAGCTCACTTCAAAGGCTTGTTAAAGGAGACTGTCTGCAAAGAGGGATCACAGAAGGACTGTGTAGCTACCTACTGGAGTATCTCTAGATACCACTTACGTTGCTCTTACTGTTTGAGTAACACCTATTCCTGGACTAGTGTTGTAGACACCCAAGTCATCTTTGTGAGTGATGTGCAACTTCCAAGGGAAAAAATGCTTCTCAGAAGGCCTTCTCCTGCTCTGAGACACCATGAGTTTGACATCCTGATCGGAGAGCAACCGGATCAGATCACCGTCAAGGTCCCGGTAATTCAAAACAATGTCCTCTTGGTCAAACTCCCGCCTGGTAGAAAATAAATTGATTGATCTCCAGAAATCAAGGAATGCCTAGGAGGTGCTGCATGATGAACAATATACTGACAATCTAAGTCATTCTGCTAAAAGTCACACAAAGCTTTGGGTATCTTGGCATTCTTGATACAGCTAGTACTAGAAGTCATCCAGCCACATTCATGCTGTGTTGTGTTTAAGCTAAGAAATCTATCAGAAACAAGAACCATTTCCAGTAATACCACAAGCATGGCACAGCTCATCTGTGAGTATGATAAGACTCCCATACATAAGAGTTGACTATAGTTACTACCCACTTTTGCCTACTTATGGTTGCTTTTTCTGAGGGGAGGGCAGGTTAAAGAATCAAAGAATATTAGCATAGGTGTTCTACTGCTAATATTTGATGTTCTAATGTTTTTATGTTCAACTCTAGATTAATCTAGTTTAACACTAGTTTAACAAGTGTTAGAAGGTGGTGTCCTGCATCCTGAAGAAGTATATTAGACAAAAGATCCTTGCATGGGGGTTTGGCTCTGACCTTAGAACAAGAAATGGAAACTTCTGCCCAGCATAACTGAGTTAGAAGTGTGTACCATTCCATACTTCCTGACAATCCCAAGGCAGGCTAGTGTCTGTACAGATGGCCTTGGGCCAAGTCAAAGTACAACTTCTTCAGGACACTTAAAAACTATTTCACACCCAAAGCATGGTGATGACCAAGTACAATGTGGAAAACCTAGGACTGGAAGGAACTTGACAAGTGTTTAAATGATACTAAACATACAACTAGCTGCTTGTGTTGTACCTTATCAATTCCATGAGATCTTTGAATGATGGAATACTGCTCAGATCCTCTTCCACTGAGATATCCCTGTACAAGAACAAATCTAATCACTACATATCATAAAAAGAGAATTGTCAGCATTTCTTCAGCAGTAAATTGGAAGACGATTTTCTTATTACCTGATAGTGCTCACAGTCTCATCATGGTAGTAACAGCGAACTTTATTAACTGTGTCTTCCTGCTGTGGTAAATCTTTTATGATCTTCACAAAAGAACATGGGAAAATCCCAGTGGCACCATCAGCTGTTCCCTGGAATGATAGGAAGTGTTAGAATTAAGAAAACCATGCCATTTTGGCCACATACAATAAGTTCTGTAATTCAATTAATTTCCATGCAAACAGCACTAAGAATTTTTCTACTATAATCAAGAAAAGAAAGGCTATGGAAGTGACCTGATGGCATCCCTACAAAAAGGTTATACAATTGCATAGTCAAATACAAGGCAGGGGAGTGAAACAGTGTGTAAAAAATTAAAGTCAGATGGTTACCAAGGAAGGCTGTGGTGTTTGAGCAAGCAGAGATAACATATCAGCAAACACACAGTATGTTCTCCTCATCCTTTTTCAGAACACTGCTGCATTGCCCAAGTTCTATCTAATCAGGCTGACGTGTGTTGTGGTATGAAGCATGAAGTATATAGCAACCCACCCTAAGGCAAGAAACCAATTAATCGTGGAAATGGAGTTTCCATCTCCTTTCTGTGGCCTTTTTGTGTTCTAATCACTTCCAAAGAATTTTAAAACATTCCAGAAGAAGCAAATGCAAATTAAAACTGAAGTCTAGAGGGCTGAAAAATTGTAAGCTAAAAACCATCAAGGAAGGAAACAATTTCAAATTTTGAGTCAAGGATTTATTCTTGACAGTAAGACCTGATTATGATATAGTTTCTCCTCAAAAGGAGGATACAGGTCCCAAGGAGCCTTTTCTACTCATATATTTCAAGGTATGCTAATAATTCAGTCCTGCTCTTGCAGTCTTACCTCCAACCAGTCTTTGTTTACTCTGCTGAGTAGATAGATCAAATCTCCCTTCTTGAAACTGAGTTCCAGTTTATTGGTTCCAGAAAAATCAAAGAGTGCCTATGGAAAGTAATAACACTGAAATTATTAATTCACAGAATTTAAAAAGTGAATCTTTCTTTGTATTCTGTTCTTGGAGTGAGAGCATAAAGCAGCATGATAGTATGCACTTTGTCATCACAGATGTATTTCTGAGGTAAGGTCATATATATGACCATAGTCTGCATTTCTCGCAATTTCTTCTCCTACTCGGCACACATAAAAATGCTTTGAAAATGTAGTGAAATCACTGTGATAAACACAGCTCTGAGAGGGCTACATGCTAGGATTCTTAAAGTGGAAGGACACTGAGCACCAGCAAAATAAATATAAAGAAGTTGAAAACACTTAAGAGCAAGTAAGCCAACAAAGCTGAAGACAACTGACAACTTGAAAACTTAAAATCTTGAGAACTGAAAAAATATATATTATTTCTTGTTGCAGTTTTACAGCTTTCAGAGTTGCTGAAAAATATCACAAAGAGCCTTACAAAATTGCAGAAGCATTATGTCCTAATTTAAGGGTAACTAGCTGTTTTTACATCTAGCTTTCAGGCCTGTATGCTGAACTGAGAGATTTGGGGAAGTCTGGGAAATGGTGATGGTTTAGCCCAAATCACCACACAGTTTCTCACTCCCCCTCCCCCTCCCCAGGGGGATGGGGGAGAGAATTGGGAAGAAAGGAAAACTCGTGGGTTGAGATGAAGACAATTTACTAAAATAAAAAGGGAAAACTACAATAATAACAGAATATAAGGATATTAAAAATATAGAAAGTGAACAATATCTGTTTTCTCACCATCCGATGTCCCAATGACTGATACAGCCCGTCCTGAGCAGCAGTCACGGAAACAAAACCAAGCAGCAAGCAAAGGAGCAAAAAGGGAGCCAGCAAGGTAGAGGAAACGATGCCAGCAAAACGAGCAGGAAAGATGGATGCCAGGAAGGCAGATACCCACCCTCGCCTGCCCCCACTTATATACTGAGCATGACGTTTATGGCATGGAATACTCTCTTTGGCCAGTTTGGATCAATTATTCTGTCTGTCTTTCTCCCAGCTTCCTGCATCTGCAAATTAGCGAGACTTGGAAAGCAGGACGGTGTCCTTGGTCTAATTCACAACAACTGGTATCATCAGGGTGTTTATCAACATTCTTCACACACGAAATCCAAAACATACCAGCTACTGAGAGGAAAAATTAACTCCATCCCTACCAAAACCAGGACAGATATGTAGCTAAAATGGAACTTAGATGCCCCCTTCAAGGGGGCGGGGCAGTGAGGGGGGAGGCAGAAGGGAAGTAAGCACATGCTAGCCCCCTAACAAGCTGTTCTTGCATAACTTAAGTGGCCAAGTTATCAAAAAAAGCTCATCTCTTCCATTGTCTTTAGAGAACATGATAGCCATTTAGATGCTCTTAGAGAAGCAAAAATGAAACTGTGTTCTTTATTCTGTGTTGAGGTGGCTCTTTTGGTCTTGTTAATGCCAAGAGTTCTGCTAATAAAAAAAAAAAAAGACAATGGCTACCATTGTGCTAGTAGTTCATATGTCTACTTAACAGCTCTTTCAAAAGCCTTTTTTAATCTATTGACCAGTTTTGGCAGGTATATTCAATATTAATAAATTAATAGATAAAACCCAAGAGATGTGACTGATCCGAGACCTGCCATACTCAGTGTAAAAATAAACCAGACAAACCTCAAAGCACTTGCATGGCTTTTTTTAATCTTACATGGAAAAGTCTCCTGTTCCAGGAAGCAAGACCATGCTCAGACAAGAACGGATTAAAAGACAGTTCCATGTGCTTACACCAAGACAATATACAGCAAAGTACAGTATAGGCACTTTTCAGTAGAACATTTATGTTACAGAAAATGCTAAGATGCCTCACCTGCAAAGCTTTTAAACATATGCTGAAGTCATTGAGACTGAAGCTTGTGGTTGTTTTAAATTTAATTTATGGGTACCAGTACGTAAATGTGGACCATTTGGCAATAAGCTGTACACAACTCTCAATTTTGAACCTCCTATCAACCTGACTTTACAATGGACCTTCTCATTACTCAGGTAAGGAGGAACAGAACACTTCTTTCCATCCTCCGCTTCATTCCCGGTTGGTAAAATCAATTGCTTTCCTGTGTTGATTTCACTTTCCCTTCTTTCCCCAAGCTCTAACTGGAAAAGGCAACTTGATCAACAAGATACCAAAGTAAAACAGAGTTTAACCTCCTATCCTGTGACAGATTGTGCAGAGTACTCACCTCGGCCCGCGGAGTTGCCATGCGGTCAAAAATAGGAACTTGAGGTGAAATGCTTTTACTGCAAAGAAAGGAGACAACAGGGAGGAAATCTGTCTTTCTAGTCATCAAAACTACACGATCAGTAGTAAGTGGCTGCATTTTTATTATTTAAGAGGCAAGCAAGCCACAGATCACTGGAGAAACTGCAAGAGAATCTGTGTGCAGCACTGAAGAAAATAAATATCGATGCAACAACATTGCCCTAGTTCTCTCAGTTTCACTGCAGAGCAGCAGCAATCTGATGATGTCTGCTGCTGAGAACAGATGGAGTTTTCAATACAGTCAGTATCTTGGACTTCTTTTCCACAGCACTGCTCAGCCTCCCTACTCTGCCTTCTGGGCATCCCTGTTTCTAGCACTTACAGGATTCAGTTCAAACTCTGCTGTCATACACACATCCAGGAATGCATACACAGGCAGTTTTTGCACTGTTTAAAGTGAGTGAAAAGGAAGTTGGTCCATGTCTACTGTGTTGAAAGAAGAACCAATTTGTCTGAAGGGTAATGAAGTATGACGTCTACTTAGCAGTGCTCCAAAGGAGTGTCAATACTGTTATGTAGGACAGGCCCCTGTTTAGACAAAGGCAGGAACAAATTAAGTATTCAGTTCCATTTAGTGTCTGAACCAGATCTCACTTAATTCAGTGCCAAAATGCATTGACTTCAGTGGTGCGTGCCTATGTCCTTAAGCCTGGCCTGTATATTCTGCACATTATAACAGATACTGCCATTAAAGAATTATCAACAGATACAGCTGAGCAGCATTTTTTAAAAAGCAAGCTATACTTTCATTTTGGAATTTTTCTTTAATGCAAGTACCGCATCCACTTTAAAAATTTGAGATCACTAAAAACAAGAAGTAGCCTGTGTTCACTCTGCCACAAAGATCCTCATATCAGGACTTCATGGATTCACTTGGGAAACACAGCGGTGATCCTCAGCTCGCTCTCCCTTCAAAACTGGACAGCATCTCTTACATCAAACAATGCTGAAAAAACATGTCAATCACTTACACTCGGCGTGTCCGTGGGCGAAGTCGTCGCAGTCTGTGAGGCACCTGTTCACTATCAAAGGTTGAGTGGTAGAAGAACAGACGTACCTCCTCATCCATCAACACCCAAGCAGGTAGGCAGAGTAGGTTCTGTGCCAGGAGCAAGTAGGAAGCAGAGTGTAACAGTTGGAAAGGCCAATTCTCTATTTATTTACATGTAACAAATATGTCTCTCTGACCTATAGGATCATGAAGGATACTCATTACTGCCAGAAATCTCCCTCCTCTCCCTTCTCACTCAGCAGGACACAGCTGAACAGCTGACAGTTTCTCCTGTTTACTCCTGGAGTTGGCAAATGTACTGCTTCACTCTTTTTTTGTGCCTGATTTACTGCAGAAGGAGTAAATTGTTCTTTGTGTTTCCCTTCAGAACATGAATGACTGTGGAATGAAGGCAATCTTAAGTACTGGAAGTCTTGGCCAGTGCTTCAGACTTTTACTGATTTAAAGTCAAGTCTTCCGTTAACCTGCACACAAAGAATTTCTCTCCTCGATCCTACTGGCTGTGTCTTCACTGTAGAGCAGGTACACTCAGAAGCCCACTCCACTGTCCTAGTGCCTTAGATGCACACACCAACTCCATATTCAGGCAACACCTGGAGATTCACCAGTTCCTCATACATCTTGGGGTATTTTGTCAGGATATCTATCTATATATGAAGGCAGGGAGTGAGCCTTTGTGAACTGCCTACTCCAGCAGATCCTACAGCCTGAACAATCTGGGGAATAGGACTGTAGGTTGTCCCATGGTGTGGACACATTGTCTTCAGGAATAACAATACAGAGAGAAGCAGATACCTAGGACTACAGCAGTACTGCCTCTCAGTTCATTTCAAGGGATAAGTATCTGCAGTGCTCAGTGCAATCTCTACCTTAAAATTAAGTTTTACCTTCATGTAGACATTTAGGATAGGAATTCTGTTCTCGGCAATTTCCTTTTTGGCCCCAACATAAACTTTTCCTGGAAAATATAAAACTTGTGACAGTTGCTGAGGAAAAAAATGGAGGCTGTCAGAGAAATGAAGGAATCAGGAGAAAGTAGGATCTCCAAGAAAATACGTATTCTCTAAAGGATTTCAGGTTTCTAAATGGACTCTACCACAAGTGGATGGACTGCTGATGGAACTTCACTTCTCCAGCATCCACAGCTGGCAACTTGTTCCTTGTCACAACTACTTCCCTACAAAGCACTTCTCTTTAGGACAGTCTGGGGATGAGAAAGCTGCCAATCATGCACAGATTTGGTACTGACAGCTTACCTGGCAATACGGGGAGTGTGCAGGTAAAAGGGCTATTTTTGCTCTCTGCCCCGTATCTCTCCTCCAGTTTGGTGTGCAGGGCATAGAACTGACGATAGCGTCGGAAAATCAGGTATCTGCCACCACCTTTAATCTTTACTTCAATGACAAATAACTGAAACAGAGAAGTGGGATTCAGGCTGATGTTCATACTTATAAATACTTACCAGCTGAAAGGGAGGCATACAATGGGAACATAAGATCAGTGCTCTGGTAGTGGGAATACTGTCTTAGGGGCAGAGTTGAAAGCAAGTCTTCAGTTAAGCATCTGCAGACTCACATACTAGAAAATAACAAGTTAACACCAGACAGTGTGGTATACGTGTGGGTCCAGCTTTCCCATGGATCATGTCCCTGTGGCTGCTTTCTATCATATAATCTTAAAAGGAAACCTGAAATGACTAGATGCTACTTCATGCTTACACATCTTCCCTCCGTGACAAATGAAACATATTAGGGAGGTAAACACAAATATTTTACAGTAGGATGCTTTGGACACCTAAATGTGTAGACAGACATCTAAACGAATTGATTTTCAGAGTTGAAAGCATTCATACTTCTTTTTTACTTTAAAGTATACAATTTCAGAAATTATGGTCTGACCAAAGGTAAGGCCAGAAAAAACTTGTAGTCGCCTTTCTTCTAACACCCTCCTCCAACCACTATCTTATTTTTTATCTCTTGCCAAAATTGCTTTGCTGTAAAGGAGCCCACAATTTCCATGCACTGAACTCTAAGTCATGTTGCAGCCAGATCCTTCAGAAAACATGAAGACAGAGCAACCAAATGTCATTACATTCCAGAGTAAAGCCTGCATATTGCAGTGGGAAGGTTTTATGAGTGATGTTTCCAGCAAAAGCAGCATCTCCTGCAGAAGTCAGAGTGAGTTGGTCTTACCCAAAACCCCTCTTCAGAAAATCTTATGGGGCTTTTCCCTACTATTCCCTGTCTCTGTGGTCTTTCATGAGTTATTAGTATGCTACCTTCTGCAGAGGTGGAAGCATCCTGACTTGCAAGTACCATGAAATAATGAAGCCAAGACCCTGCCCTTCTACCCTCTTTGAGTTCCTTTTCCACTATCTTCACCAAAGTTACAGCACTAACAGGAAATAAATCAGAAATTAGGTAAGAATTTAGAAAACAAGAAATGTTAAAGGATACCTCTGTCACATTTCACCCAGACAATAAATTTTAGACTAAATCTGTAATAGACTAAAATTTATTCCAGAAAAAAAAAAGAAGCACTAAGAAGTTGTCAGCACAGAACTATTTGTGCCAAAAAGCAACCACACCAAATAAACTGCATTTTGCTTCCCACAACCAAACTAGTCACAGATGAGGGCATATAGAGACAGGATAAATCTCGCTTCTTACATAATAATTAGTAAAGCCTTTCTTCTCTTCAATATCTGCAATGTTAGCTGAAACAGGGACATCATCTGGAAGCTGGTCAAAATCACTGTGAAGCAAGAACAGAAGATTTAGGTTACTCATACTGGCATTTGCCTTCAGAGGTCTCTATGCCATACAGAAAAAAGATAGGCAACATCACATCATCTAGCATCAAAACCAATAATTTAGAAACTCATGGTGTCATTCTGTTCCTCTGGAAGTCTGATCTTGAGATGTCAAGTTTCTATAAATTCAGCACAAGTCAGTGACCATTGTGAAGATTCATCGAGCCTGAAGAAACATCCCTATTGCTCCTAAGCTTGCTAGAATAGCAGGACTACAAAAGAAACACTTGAGCTGGTAAGCTTTTCCTGACAAATGTGATCAACTGTGGATGCATTCTTAATCCTTCCTACAGCATCTAGTAGACTTACTTACAATAACAACTCTTCAGCAGTATCTTTTATTCTAAGGAGATCATTATATACCATGATTTATGCTGTTATTATTACTGCATTACTGTAGGGAATAGGAAAGAGTTCTGAGAAAAAAGCTTGTTGTGCTAGGTGCTGTAGAAACTAACACAAAGTTAATTCCTAAAAAACCTTACACTCCATGTGTAAGATGCATACAATGTACCAGATACATATTAGATAAGAAACAACAGAAGGATAAGCACAAACAGAAAAAAAAAAACACCAAAACAAAGAAACCAAGTCATAGTATTGTTCTATATCATAACTTGTGGTGCCTGCACCAGCTGTCAAAATGTTTTCAAATTTTTTTTTGTAAACTTGACAGTAAAGTAGACTCTTAAAGGGGCTTTGAGAAAAGAACAAGTAGCCTAGCAAATATTTACACGGAGACCTCCCAGTCACAGCAGATAACCTGAAGCAAGCACAAAGGCATTTGTTTGAAAATGTCAAAAGTATGTCAAGGAACACATGATAGTAGGCAAGGTTAGAACAAGCTTTGCAGATCCTAGAAAGTATTGGATTTGAAGAAAGAGAGAAGGAAGGACCCCTGTAGGAACATCTAGAGAGCAGCTGTGTGACCACACTCTCATGTTTCTTGTCTACATTGCTCACACAACAAAACAGCATGCATTGACAAGTGCTTTTTCCTCTGGGACATTCTCCTAGGTACAACATCTTTGACAAACAAAAGACAAATTCACCTTTGCTTGAATCTTACAACTCAATGTTGTTAGAGTGGTATTTATATTAAAACTTAAGTAAAAAGGATCAAGAATGAGGGAAAAAAGGATAACAAATGAGCTAGAGAGGAAGAGAAACTTTAAAAATGATCATCTAAGAAATGCCAAGCTGACGTAATGTTAAATATTCTGATAATACAAAAACCATATCAATTGGTTAAGTTTATTCTGCTAGGAGAATATCCCAAGGAGGAGCTTCCACAATGCATAGCCCATCTGGAAAGCTGAAGTAATGATGCAAAGTCTTGCAATAGCTTGCCGTACAAGGAGAATGACATGAATCAGCACCACCCACAACACCATAAATACTACCACTTACTGTGAAGAGGGATGTGATTATGGAGATCAAGAGATATCGTTAGTCATATCACAAATACTCATATCACAAACCCCGGTAAGACGGAAACTGTTTCCAGCTCTAAAGAGGACAATGACCCACTATTGTCCTAGGTGGTGAATATTCCCCAGGAAAAGAAGGAAAGTCCACTCAAACTTAAGAATTGGTCTGCTCCACACTGAGCAGCCTAATAGTTTGGAAGCTGTGATAACAAGCCTTTTAGAATAATGAAAGAAGTTTGCATCCAAATTAAATGAACAGAGAGTAGCAGTTACATGGAGGCTTGTGGGGAGGTGGGAGGAGGGACAGACACACTACCTCTTTTCTCGCAGCTGTCGGGGAAGCGACATGGTTGTCTCAAATCCAGACGGCTAAGCTCTATTCCTCTGCTTCTTGAGCAGCTCCTGGTTGAATAGGATGAACAACGTCAAAGCAATTCTCCCTTCATGAATCAAGACTCCTTTGCAAGGCCTAAGAGCTCTTTTTTAAAATGTTTCAGTGTCAACTTCTTCTGCACCTCCCCACCCCCATGAGATTGAGGAAGTATCAGATAAAAAAACAGTCACAAAGAAAGACTGTTTTGTGATGCCTGTACTGTACCGAAACTGACACAGCTGAGAAACCAAAAGCCCAACAAAAAGCAAAAACTATGAGCCACATATGCCGTTGTCCACCTCTTTGCTAAAACATCTGCCTCTGTAGAAAGCCAGTATTAGTGGGCTCAACAAATTCTGTTTTGTCTCAGCTACAATGTCCCAAAATACACCTCTACACTAACCTTTGTAAACTAGGATGAATACTTCTGATCCCTTCTTGAGGCTCTGTGATTCCTAGGAATCCTCCTTGCCATGGACCAAGAGCCAGGAGGTGGAGCTAAAGAATAAATTTTCAAGTGGGAGCAGACAGTATGGTCAGGAAATTCAACCTTGTCAAACATATGGGTACCAGGGTATCAGGCACAGGAGATTAGGAAATGAGCTTTGAAGGATGGATCAATGCAAGTAAGACAAGAGCAGAGATCTTTTTAGCTTCACGTGTGAAAAACAATCCACATTTGCCACCTATGAAGACAAGGTAATGGCTCAAGCAAAGAGAAACCTGACTGCCCTGCCTTGTACACAAAAGGTAGTGATACAGCATTTGTATAACATCAGTTGATAATATTTCAAGAAGAAAATAAAAGGAAGAAAGTGACAAGGAAACCATAGTTTCCTAACACTGCAGTTAAGTTGCAACATAGCTTATCTGCCTAGTCAAAAGCTGTCACGTACAGTATCTTTGCCTCCCCATTTCAGTCTTTGACTCTCTTCCATTTTCAGGTTCAATACATATTTGGTTCCTTCTCCTCCTTCCACTCTCAAGTACAAAAATCTGAATGGAGCAAAAGTCAACCAGCATCCTTCAAAATAAAACTCTGTTTACAACTGTAGTCATCAGCTTTGAAAGTAAACTGCATTTCACTGCATTTTAATAAAGTAAATTCTTCACTCATCTCTTCCCTGTGGATAACTGAAAGCACCGTTATAGAATTTGAGAGGGGATTATAGTGGCTTTTGATCAGAAGGGACCAGGAGAAGCTACAAAATTCTGAACTGTGTTTTCTGAGTGATCTGCTACTCGGTGCTGCCCACACAGTCTTAGCAGAGTAGTTTTAAGTGGTAATGTTGGATGTAAGTATTTTCCAGACTTTTACACCCTGCTGTGTATTCCATTTTCTTGATTAGGCCTGCCAAATGTGCAGTCCTCATGTAACCTGAAGTCAGGCTTATTATTCTCTTTCCTTTTCCTTGAGTGACACAGACAATAATCAGGTTTTCTAACTGTAATTGTCTTGCTTTCTCCTGACATTCAGAAGGAAACAGGAACAGATCACCTTGACCAGAAGTCTTAATTACAAGATCAATATATATGAACATATGAAAATTCAGAGGGGCCCACCCAACACATGCAAAAAAAGATTGTGGAAAGCACAAGAACTGTGCAAATTTTGATACAAGTGAAAGATAAAGGCTGGAGAGGTGCTTTTAAGATAACTGTTTATATTTTATGCATATCATAGTTTTGACAAGAAAATAATAAAAAGAGTATTCCAATGTTTTCAAATCTCTTGGAAGATAATCTAGATACAATGCAGGTACATCTTTTTAAGAGACAGAGGATATGATACAATGCAAAAATACTTGTTCATTGTTCACCTGGAGACACAGCTTTTCAAGAACAACTCAACAGACAACCTCACAGACAAATTGTCTATGCAACTGCTTTGCTGTAAGCTGAGTACAACAAATTGATAGTAGCTCCTCGGTTCCACTACTCTCTGCTAGATATCATAGCCAGCAATAATACTGATCTGACAGAATTAATGCTGTCTGCTGAGAAAGTTTCTGATTCTGCAATATTTTCTTGTTCTGAACAAGACCACCTTTTATGACAAAAAGGCAGATTCCTAAGATTCTTACCTCAGAAGAGTGGATAGCTGATTGGTTAGAGGGCTAACCTAGGCTGTGAAAGACAAAGATTTGAAACATTGCTTTGCTCTGTCCTTCTGTGCGAAATCAGTTCCTTAACTACCAGGTGTTTTCTCTCAATTTCTACTATTGTGCTACTATAGTAGAAATAGCAATTTCTGCTATTTGGGCTGAGGAAATGGCTGGGTCTAGTCAAACCCACATTCCCTCTCTGCTCAAATAATTGCTTTATTATTGATGAATGAAATAAATGTCCATTACAAAATTGATACCGTAATGACAGTACCCATGTCAAGAGATATGTCTGCACTAGGGGAGTATCCGATTTCATCAGCTGACATGGTCAGCTCTCTGTTTTGAGAAAACTCCCACAAACCACAGGCGGCATGGTCATTATGGCACTATGCACCGACTCTTATCCATGTGCAAGAGAAAGCAGGCATTCAGGTGCAAGAAATGCTAACAAATTAATTAATTAAAGGAGACCACTAAGAAAATCCTCAGATGACTGAATTATGATGATATACTGACACCCTTACATACCTTTTCGCAGTTCAGCACCTACTGTATGACTTTGGCTGTGTATGCCTATGAGCTGTGAAATTGTGGCCTTCTGTCTAATGCACATGTTGCTAGAAAATACTTGTACAATACAAGGATACACAGCACCTTGGAAATCTGAGTGTATCAGCTATAACCAAACAGCCAGAGCAAGCACTGAATTTTAATGTAAAATGGGAACGTAGTCCCAAATGTCGAAAGATACATGAACTACTAATAAAAGGTAAACCAAAGGAAAGTAACAAAAATACTCAGCTGAATCAATTCTGATGACAGCACTACATACCATGTCTATGAGGGCAGCAGCTACGGTATTATTGTGGCTGTGCATGTCTCTATGCTCTAGAATAATGGCTTCTCTGTGATGCACCTGATGTTAGAAAAGTGCTGCATATTTATGTTCAGTCACTAGCCATAGAACAAATTTGTTAAGTGACAGAATACAGTGAACAAGAATAATATTCTTGAAAACGTCTGGTCTCATCACAGACTAATCTGTAAACGAAATAATATTTTAACAATCACTGCAAGGAAGCTGAACATCAAATAGAAACACATACAGCAGAGTTGGCTTGCAAGATACTTTCACTCAACCTATTATTTTCGAAGAGTATGAGGAATATTTGTTAATGTAGCCTACACATCATTAGCAGTTGAATGTATTTTCTCCTGTGGTTGCTTGAGACTGAGCTGCAACTGATAACACTGATTTGGGAAAAGTGGTTTGGGGCTATATTCTGTTTTTCAATCATATTACATACTTGTACAGATTTTGCTTTTATGGTTATCAACAGCTTTACAGAATGTTTTAACACACTTTTGCAATATTTATTTTCAAATACACTCATGTTTAAATTCCTTATCGTTATTATAATAGCACATAAATAAAAAATTACACCTCTGTAAAATTTTTTGACAAAGTTATGTAAGATAAGCTACTCATGTCTGTCCTGTAACCTTCAGTGCTCTTTTGCAGGTAGTGCTGCAAAATCCTTAGAAGCCACTTGGTCCAATGGTAAGTAACAAGATTCTCTTTCTTAGATATATGCTTTCAGGACAGCTGAAAACAAAATCATCTAAGAAAAAAAATATTGTTGAAGTTGTCCTATCTTTCCAAACTTCTTGAAAAAAAACCAAAGAGGAGATAAATTGAGCTGACGGGTTTTATTCTCTTCATTTGATAATGGCTCAGTCCATATTGGCTGAGTGCATGGACACTTTCCCTGTCACACACTGATAAATAGATAAATAGAACTTTGGAAATTTGCTTTGATTTAAATCTGAACACAGTTTCCATGACTGCTTGTTTAGGGTGAAAAGTAACTAGTAGGCATTGGCAGAAAAGGACTATGAGAATGCCCTGTTGATATAAACACAACTAAACAATCCACCATGAACTAAAGAAATTTAAAGGTCAGCATCTACCACTGATCCTGACAGAGAATTTTATGGTGTCATTTCTAGAATAAATTACTGCTCAACATGAAAGGGCTTTACAGGTCCAAATATTAAAGAAACAGCAGCTTTTTTAAAAAAAAATTACATTTTTCTTGGAACATCAAACTAAGTCCCATAACTGAATCTTGGCTTTTGCACATCAATTGCTTGAGCAAAACAAGGAATAAGTATTGCAGAAAAAAATACTTCAAAAAGTGATTTTTTTTCTTTAGTCATTATCAGCTATTTTGGAAATATACATTCAGCAGAATCATTCTGGGTTTTGTTAGTTCATGATGCCATCATCAGATCTTGCCAGCTTTACTTACACAGAGCAATATCACAAGCACTATTATGGTCTCTTCCTCTCTGTGGAAAACAATTTCCTTTACAATTTCCTTTACAGTAAACCTCCTTCCTTTAAAAATCTTTTTAAAAGATACAAGATTTCTTTCTGATATAGTAGGATCACTTAAGACTGGAAGAGTTAGAGGAAGTCTTACCAGAACAGTAGTAACTTCTCCTTGATGAGCAATGGGGCTTTTTGTTCTTGCAGAGCTCAGATGGATATCGATGCCCAAGACTAGGCTAAGAGAGAATAATGGAAGCCTGGAAAGAGCAACAGAACATTTCTTCATACAGATAGCATATCACTTTCAGAATAAAAGATATAAATAGAGAAGAAATAGGGCAGAGCTTGCCACTGCTACTGCGTATGACAAATGTGGGCTGGAGGTGGACCCATATGCTCCAGCCAACTACCAATGTCAAACTGGTAACTGGCCATTGCAGGCAAAGAAGTAGGATAGCTCCATCCAAGAACTCCTGAGAGAGCTATGCCCACAACCATTCCTCCAGAAGCTTAAAACCTAGTTTTAAGTGCATAGCAGTAGTGACCCATTGTGGCAGGAGAGTCTCTGTGTTTTAGTCTCCTAATCCTCTAGAGATCGAAAATACATCAGAGTTACTGCTACTCAAGATAAAGAAAATCCTACTTAATCTGTTTCACAAGTTCAAAAGGCCTGTCAAAGTTAGTCAAACAAAATTTTCACTGAACTTTCCCAAAACTTAAAATAGGGTTGGGATCTGCTAAAATTTGTGCAGTGCTACATTCAAACCATCCTAAGCTGTTCCTAATAGTTTTATTTTCCCATCCACTTGATGAAGTCCTGTAACTAAATTCCTTTTACTTAATTTAGAAACTTTACATAAGTGCCTTTAGGCAAGAGGAAATTCTCTGAATAGACAGGTAAGAGAGACAGGCATCACTGGCCAGTAAATCAGACCTCAAGTGGGCCAACTCCCTCTCTGAATGTTTTATCTATCTCCTTGGAATACACATGAATTATAAAGGAACTATATTCCCAATTTTGTCACCTCAGGTTCCTAAAGTTAAGGAAATAAATCTGTGCCTTACTGTGGACCTAGTTATTACTAGTATAAAGGCACCTTCCCATTCGGGACTCGGCTATATTTGGATATGCACTTTTACACTGGTATAATTGTCTTTACCCTAGGGGAGTTGTACTACTTAAGCTACACTGATATAGGCAAAGAAGCACAATTTTCTGGTGCAGACATATCCAGTCTGCTCATTATAGAGAGTTTATGGCTCATTTTTGAATTGTTCATAAATTGGGACAATATTCCCTAATAAAATTTGGGGGCTAGAGATTAGGATAGGCAGGCAAGTGTGAAATACAGAGGCAATAAGTATCAAGGTCTTGTAATTGTCAAAGCTTTATTCTGTTAGTAGTACTCATGGAGTATACTTACAGCCTGTCTCACCTACTGCCTCACCTACTGGCCTTTCATTACTTCAGCCTTTATTCCTTGAAAGATAAACTTGTGGAATGAGCCCAGCAAATACCATACCAGTAAGCAACCTGATCCCGATCCAGCTGCCAGTCTATCCATTTCAAGCGTGGGAGGCCGGAGTTTGTGTCTGCCACACCTCAAGAGGCAGAAGGCTGCCTTGTTACGTGAAGCCAGGTCTAAATAAAAGACCTGTCACTTGACTGCCTTCAGTTTAGCCACTGGCTTGCTATGCGATTCCTTATGCCTCAGCTTTGGCATCTGTCGTAGTTCAGCCCCGATCGGACCAGACTACGCAGTCTCTCTCTCACTCCCCCCACCTTCCGAGAGAACAGGGAGAGAAAATATAAGAAAAACGGCTCAAGGTTTGAGATAAGGACGGGGAGAAATCCTTAAAGTTACCGTCACGGGCAAAACAGACTCAACTTGGGGAAAACTATTCATTTATTACTACAAACAGCAGGAGAATGAGACCGAAAACAAGATAACCACCCCCCACCCCTCCCTCTTCCCAAGCTTAACATTATCTCTACTACCTTCCCCTCCTGAGCGGCACAGCGGGGAAGAGGGAATGGGGGTTGCGGTCAGTTCATCATACATTGTTTCACGCCGCTTCTTCATGGTCGGGGGAAGAACTCCTCACATTCCTCCCCTGCTCCAGCGTGGGGTCCCTCCCACGGGCCACAGTCCTTTGTGGAACTGCTCCGGCGTGGGTGATCTCTTCCACGGAGTTCAGTCTCTCCAGAACAGCTGTCCCAGCGGGCCCTCCACGGGCCACAGCTGCCTTCAGGCATCCACCTCCCCCGGTACGGGGTCCTTCACGGGCTCCAAGTGGATCTCTGCTCCTCCGTGGGCCTCCATGGGCTGCAGGGGGACAACCTGCTCCACCATGGTCGTCACCACAGGCTGCAGGGGAATCTTGGCCAGGAGCCGCATTACTCCTCCCCCTCCTTCTGAACTGACCTTGGTGTCTGCAGCCGTTCCTCACAACAGGCTGGTAGGTGTCTCTCAGGATCTTTTTTACATCTCATTCACTTCTCATCTCCTCTCCACTTCTTGCAGCCGGGCTGGACCGAGTCGGGCCCAGTCGGCTGCCTGGCGAGAGGCCAGAGGGTGAGGCCTGCAAGGCCCATGAGGCCTGCGCCTCCCCCTCTGCGCCTCTGCCCCCGCTCAGCTTCTTCACATCTTCTCTTCTCTCTCTTTTTTTTCTGTTTTCCCATTCTTAAATACGTTATCGCAGAGGCGTTATCATGAGACATTCTGCTACCAATCGGCTCGGCCTTGGCCAGCAGCGGGTCCGCCCTAGGCCTGGCCAAGTCCCCTGAACAAAGGGGAGCAACTTCTAGCAGTTTCCTACAGAAGCTACCACCTTAGGCCCCCCCTCACTAGCAAAACCACAACAGCATCTGTAAAACGAGGATGACAGTAATACTTTTTTCATGGTGGGAAAGCGAGTAGGAAACGGGCTCAATAGAAGTATAATTCTTTGGGGAAATCGGATGAAAAGTGAGAAACGATAACCATTATCTTTAGCAACCCACCTGCACTCAAAATCACCTACCGTGCAAATTGAAAACAAGATAAAAATGTAGCTCTTTAAAAATGTGCCAGTAATGCTCTGATGCCAGACCTTAGAACTGATTCCCAAACCCTTAGAAAAGAATGTAGTTGCTAAACTACCACATATGTTAAATAGCAGTAGCCAATGGGCCAGCCCTACTAAGGAAAAGTACAAGGAAATGAAATGAAGAACAGCTTCCCACCCCAAAGCTCTACCTAATCTGCGATTCCATCATCCTGCTTGTGGATCATGTCTACAATCTGAGCCAAACAAAGGTAATGGGGAACTTTGAAGTTGTGATGTCGAGAAATGAGTATATGGTGACATTATCAGCTTAGGAAATCCCCTGTCCTCACGTACTCTTGCTTTTTCCTGCCCCACATGATGGCACGTGTGAGGCTCTGCTGCAAAATACATCAGCTAACTGATCCAGCTGTAAAAACATTTTTTGAAGCTACCGATCAATTTCCCAGCCTACGTCACAACACAGGCATCAATATGGAGAACGAATTGGGAGGAATACATTAAAGCAGCATTGCTGCCTGATAACTTTGTCTTACAAAAGCAGTCTGACAACACAGTGAATGTATGTGTGTACATGTACATCCCCAAACAATTCAGGCAAGTGTACATTCATGTCTCTTGGCCATCCATCTCCAGGTACAAATGCTAATGCAGCCTCTCGCACGCATACGCTTCAGGGCAATCTAACACTGGTGTGGCAAGGATTTTACCACTTTCATGATGTAAGTAAGGAGCCAAAACACACCCTCATCCATTACCTTTTCTGTAATAGTATTTTCTGAATGAGATACCTGCTACTGAGATAGTATCTAAGGAACCCAGTCCTTGAATAGCTGCTTCTGTCTGCTTTCGTGCCTTGCCTTGTTTGTCGGCACTTTTTTTCCAGATCTCACTACAAACAACTTGTATAGGCTGTTGCAGAATTTGAATGTAGTGCCACTAAAGTGGGTTTCTCACCAGTAATCAGACCACAGGAGGGTGGAAAGAAGGGCAGAAAACTG
The DNA here is from genome assembly GCF_036417535.1 of Chlamydotis macqueenii. Taxonomy (NCBI): domain Eukaryota; kingdom Metazoa; phylum Chordata; class Aves; order Otidiformes; family Otididae; genus Chlamydotis; species Chlamydotis macqueenii. The sequence continues at coordinate 57,503,067 of NC_141556.1, forward strand.
TATGTCAATAGGACTTCTTTATGAGTGAAAAACCATTTCCCTGTGAAAAGACAAAAAAGAAAGAAATCTGAATAAAGGAAAAAGAGCAAGTGAAGGGGGAAAAAAAGGAAGAAAAATCAAGCATCCCTGTTACTAAGCCTATGATAAAATCTATTTGTCACTCAAATAATTTTTGCTCCAAGACAGCTAGTTATGACATTCTCAAATATGTTTGCTGCAAAACAGTAAAAGGTAGAGAGGGATTGATGTCCCGTTCCAGTTCTTTCTGTTCCACCTCTCGCCTCTGAGTTCTGCTGAATGTGACATTTTTCCCTGGCGCCTAATACACAGAACTCTGCTGCTAATTTTATGCACAGAGTTCTCATGCTGTGTAATTTGAGGCCAGAGACTCCTCCAACAGCCTGCCAGATAGAATACACACCCTTCAACACTGCTTCTGCTGCAGAGAAATGGAGGCAGGGAGAAGGAAATGAGCCAAACAAGAAACAAGCTTCCAAACTTGTCCAAGATGTTTGGCTGGTTTTTTGCTCTCATATCTATCACGGATCTATCTCCAGTTCTCCCTGACCTGTTTGTCAACAGGCTGGTCCGGTGGATTTGCCAGCAATTACAAAGATTCAGTCAACTTAAGGCACTCACATCTCCTCTTTTTGTCTTGTATTAGATTCTATCTGGCTGCTCTAATACTAAATCAGGCCGTTGGCCACAAGGCTCTTTTAATACTAGCCTGAGACAGAGTAAGAAGTTATTTCTGCAAGACTACCGTCAAGGATTTAAAAGAGAAACTGGTGTCTCTTTTTCCCCACCTTGGTTAACATCTCTGCATCCCACAGAGATAGTCTGCACTGTAATATCTTCCACTAAAATGAGAATGGACAAGTAACCTCCAAAACCTGGCCTGATCATACTCAAAAGGGGATTGAATTGGATGTTTCCCCATTAACTGACTAGAAAAGCCTTTGTGCCAGACACTCCTCTTTGCTTCCAGCTAACTGGACCAATTTTTGCTGAAGCCTTTTAGTGGAATCATCACTTTCTGCAGTAGAGAATGTATTGAATTAGACCCATTTTTTGATACTCCTTACTTCTACCCTGGTGCTAATACCAGAAGAACACCTCATACCACTGTCTTCTCCCAACTCCAATTTTTTTTTTCTCTTGACTGTATCAACCAATAGACAGTGAGGGAATTACAGGTTAAAAAGAAAAAAAAAAAATATTTGATAACAGAATTATATAAATAACTTCTTCTACTGCAAACACTTTATGCCAGAACAAAATAAACTGCACTGCCTAAAAACTTCTTTGGATGGTACAGCATCCTCCTCACTAATGTTTCTTCTCTTACAATGATGTTGATTGTATTAAGTATTAAGGACAGACCTGCTCCTAAAACAAAACAGATGTCAGCACTTGCAAGTGCTATTATAACCCAGAATGATATCTGAAACTAAATAAAATCTTTCTTGAGAATTTGAGAAGACCTGGGACTTTTCCCAGGTCTGTTCAGCTGCAACAGAACATCGTGAGCTTTGACATCCAGAGAACTTTCTCTGCAGTTCCTCTCATCACAAAATATCTGCCTATGTAAAGAGAAAAATGGAGGAAAGACTGGGGACAGGAACATAATCCTTTATTCCATATCTAGGGTGTGGGATAATCAAAAGATGAGGTATAAAAGTAAGATAAGTTCATATACTGATCTGGTACAGCCATCAACATGCTCACTGGACTAAAAAAAAAAAGAGAATGAGAGGAAAAATAGGGACAATGCACAGGTGACAAAAAGAGGAACAAAAAAAAAATAAACAGGGATGTGTGGAAACAATCAAATGTGAAGAAGGATTGGGAGGACTCCATCCCTCCTCTACAGACATGCATTGCATTTCCAAACTTGACCTACATGTGTCTGGCTATCTAATTTATGAGAGACGTGAAGCTGACCAGCCAGAAGACTGGCCATAAATTATATCTCTTAGATAAGCCAAGATGATTTATATTAGGAGAGAGGAAGGGGAAACTGACAAATAAGAATCTTGCGCTTGCCCTCCTGGGCACTCCCTGGGATATACCCTGTTGGCACCTAAAAATCTGCAGGTGTCCTGAAGTGGCAATATTCCTTGCCAAGACCTCTCCACTATAAAAGCTAATAGATCAGAGGCTTTTTTTCCACTGCCTGACAGCACGGCTGCCTAGCACAACTACACTTTCATATCCATGATACTTGTAATTTTCATGACCTAGCTTTGCTCTAATCCTTGCTTTTTCCTCTCCTTTCATTTATCTTCATTGTTCGTGTCCTTTATTTCTCTCTACAGATGTACTTCTCTTTTTGCATTAGCAAAACAATAGGCCAAGAGAAATTATTTTTCTTCTGTGCTAAATAAATGCTTGTAAGGCTGTATCTGGAATATTATCACTACTTTTGGAGCCCCCAAAACAAGAAAACTATTGACAACCTGGATAGAGTTCAACAGAGGACAAATAAGGCTGGAGCATATGATTACAAGGAAAGGCTGAAGTAAATGGGTTTGTTTAGCTTAGAGAAGAGAAGATTGGGAGGGAGATCTAATTGCTAATCCAACTAAACAAAGTGGGATTAAAGAGGAGACATGGCTAAACTCTTCTACGCGCGCAATGAAAGGACAGGAGACAAGAATCACAAGTTGCAACACGGGAAATATCTCATTGGACATAAGAAAAAATAATTCAACATGACAGTGAAACAGAGGCACTGAAAGACCACCGGATCTCCATCTGGAGAGATTTGCAAACTTTGACTAGACAAGCTCGATCTAACTTTTATATTAACCCATCTTTGAGCAAGGCATTGCATAGATGACAGCCAGTGGCCCCTTCTAACCGTGTTTATTTTATGTTCAGATACCAGATGCTATCTTCAGCTAACCAAAGTTTCTACTGGAGTTACTGTCACCTTATCCAGGACAATCTGCTTGACCTAAGTTAAAATCTCACATGCATTTGGCAACTGTGAACATTTCAGACAGTCTACAGTACAGTGCTATAAAATTACATTTCCTGTATATAAATTAAAAAAAAAAGTAATGCGAGGAAACAAAAGTTCTCCTAAAAACAAGACTTTAAAAAAAAATCACCTTTAATAGCTTCATGGCAAAACATTTTGGTGGATATTCTTGGATTGAATTGCCAGTAAGAAGCTGGCAACTGATGTCTGTGCCTTCCTTATACTACCTCATGTACCTGCAAATTCTTTTCTCTTTGAACACCAGTTTTTCCCTCCTCACCATTTTCCCCTTGTGGCACTCATCTCCCTCCAAGCCCATCTGTCTCCTCAACCTACTTTCCTCTCTACGTCACCTATTTTTGTCTTTTTTTGATCCCTATCTCACCCTTTGTTCTTCTAGTCCTAAATCTCTGATCCCAAGTCGGAAAATAATTCTTCAAGGCACCTCCCCTAAAGAGCAGCTTATTATTTGGCTTTGGGCCTGCTCTTGCTTTGTCAGTTCCCTCTTGCCAACAGGTCTATCGAGTGTGTGGGGAAGTTTTGGAATGACCGAGAAACCCATAAACTGACCCAGTAATCCCAGGGAAAGCCTGGTCTGTATTACTGATTCCTATAAAATAGGCAAGAGAGTCTGATGCCTAAAGTACCTTAAAGCAGCCTTCCTCAAATGATGCCTGACACATCAAGTATTCAGTGCTTGAAATGGGGGGAGAAGGGAGAATATAGCCACGATGAAAATGAATAGAGAGACTTATGCACCGCACAAGCATTAGACCTGCACTAATGTCATTAGCAATATAGTTTGTCAGGTTTTCTCTTGCCTTAGTAGCTTGGCTCCCATTACTCCCAGTCTCTTTATTGTTGTTAGTGCTGTGGCTTTTAGACACCGAGAGTCTTACTGTAAGAAATAAAATGGTTATAGAAACTTAGCATGCCTGTTTGTGTGTCTGACACAGTGAAAAAAAGGATGAAGAAAAATTTACACAACTTGAAATTGGACTCTTAAGGCCTTTAACTAGTGGGCAATCAGAAAGGTTGCAGAGTTTTACAAACCTCTAGTCCAGAGAACAAGAATCACAGAAGATAACACTTTCACCACATAACTGCATAAATCCAATTGGTATTTCAGGGATATAGTTTGAAAATTCAGTGTAATTTTGCTCTCAGTTATAGAAAAGTTACTGTTCATTTATGACTGAATGCCAGACATAATGCTTACCAGTTCATCTATGTCATGATGTAACTATACAAAGAGCTTATGAACATCAGAAATTTTTATATTAGAAAAATTGTTAGTTTCTCTCACTCTACAATACGTATTTTGATTCTTCAGAGCAGACCTGTATTCCTACTCTGAATACTTTCTTTCCAATAGTGCTTTATTCCATATATTGCAGGAAAAAAAAAATTGAATACAAAACACACTTGCCTGCCTTGGCAATACAGTTCACATTCTTATCCCACTGATGATTGTCTTACGCTTTCAAAGTCTAAAGATTTAGCTAGGCTAACAGCAGATACTCTACTTTCACATATAATCCTGCTTCAAATCTCAATAAACTCTTTGCTGAAATAATAGCCATCCAACTACTAAACCCACAAGATAATTAAACACTGTGTGAAAGGACATTTCTTCTTAAGCAGATTTAAATTGTATCAAATGATTACTCCATCTTAATTTGAATAATAATTATTCAAATACTTATTTCTTTTTAACCTTTTCTCACCTAGGTTCTTTCTTGGGCCCTTGGGCAACAGAAAAACTAAAAATGTAACTAGGATAGAAGAAGACATGAAGAAGGCAAGAAAAAGAAAGGCATTAAATAGTTACTGGATTCTCATTTATGCTCCATATCTGGCTTCAGAGGGACTATTCATAGTTTAAAAGTTAAGTATAAAGCAGAAGGCTGTACAAGATCACAGTGTCTTTGGGACAAAAATTGTTTCTTGCTATGAGAAATGTACAATAAGTACAATACTTATGAAAGGCCCTAGTAACAGTTGGATCTACAAAATTTGATGCAGTATAAAAACAAGTGAGAAAGAAGCATCTAGGAAAAGAAAATTTCAGTAATTTCTAATAAGTCTATTCTCCAAATGAATGTCTGACTGAGTTTTCTTATGTTGATTTAGTCTGAGTCTCCATTTTTGACTGCACATATGAAGTACTGGTCAACATGTCTACATTACTATCCACAGACAGTGTTAAGAAGGTAGCTGTGCTAAGAATTCACACTTGAATTAATGGTGCCACAGAAGTGCAAAGACTTTATCTAAACATGACACTCTATAAAAAAGATATAATAGGGAAAAGTTAATAATAGCTAATTTTATGGGCTAGCAAACTATCTAGAACTACAGGAGAAGGGTGTTTGCTATATGCTATGGGTTCCAATCAGGCTATGCTTTCCTTCACTGTGTAAAGGGAACAGCTCTCAAATACTTACACATTTGGTTTTCTTTCTCCAAGGTTTTATAACTACAAAAATCCCTTCCTGCCCAAAACCAGCCTATTTATTTCTCTAAACTACGACTGTATGCTGTGCTACCATTCTAAGGGAGATTTTAGCAGATGTTTTTGTTTTGCAGTCTCATCTTCAGACTCCTTTTAAGGAGCTATTAGTCTTTAAGGTTCCCTAATCCCCTAACTAAATTTATCAGCAGTTGATTGCAGCCAAGAGTTAAGCTAAATTAAACTTTGAAATCCCTGTACAGTGTATCAGATGCACTTGTGGTAGGGGAGGTAGAGCAGAAAGCTCCAAATGTTCCACTTACCAAGAGGCAGGAGAACCATGCTTTTCTCCAAAGGTTTCTCAAAGCTTCCATACATTTTTCAAGAGCACCACAATTTCACTGATTTTATAAGAGCAAGAACTCAGCTATTGAAACAACTTGTCATTTAACTCCATATCAGGTGTGTGCATGCACACATGTGCACAAATTTGCACACAAGTACATATTTTCCTCTACAAGTACATACATTATATATGGAGGAGGTAGGTGTACATGGACACTTAGGTTAAGGCTGCATGCATGCTTGAGACATCTGTTCCAACTGACGCACATGATGAAAACGTATTTTTCTACATATATATAAATGTTTGTGTGTGTATGTATGTATCTGTTCCCCAGTCTTTGTCCTCACGCAAAATCAATCATTCCTTTGTTTGCTTCTCGCAGTGAGGAGTAAAATACACAGCGTCTTAAATTATTTGCATGTAAACATCAATAGTTGGTTCGTTTTGATGACAATATATTATAATCCCTTGTTATTCCAGAACTGTGATATTCTATGGTACTTCTGTGTCAGAAGAGGGACAATTATATATCCACACACACACACACAAAAACCAACCATACAAACAAAACATAAAAAGGGATAATGCAGTTATGTAGTCTTTCTTAAAAAGGAAAAAGGAAAATAGAAAAAATATGGATGCTTAAGAAGAAATGGCATAAGATACAGATTTTTTACCTGTAGGCAAGTAATTGCAATCTAAACCATCGGTAGCTTTCAGAAGTCACTGATATCTAACAAGAGATCAGTACGCACATAGATTTACAGTATCAGTCAAATTCCTAACAGATTTGCCTTCTCTCTACAAAGTATTTATTCAGTGGTACTAATTAATCCCTATCTCTTTGCAATTTCCATAAGAAGCTCTAGAAGAGGGGCCTGGTGACATCTCTGTTAAAAACACCAGCAAGAGTCCCAATGACAACTGTGGAAGATGGCTCAGGTCTTAAAAAGACAACTGAGTTGAGACTACAGGTCTCTGGATGTAAAAACAATTCTAGCAAAGCTGGTTACAGTAAGCTGGTGAAATTTAAAAAAAACCTTCCTCTCCAAAGACTTCATAGCATTTACTCTGAGGACACATCAAAGATTTGCTTCCAAAATAATTTGTCTATCATTTTCACCAGCTTTTTTTTTTCAGGAGAGAAAGTGTGTGTGAGAAGTGTAATTTCTGTTGTCTGTGTCCCCATGGCTACTAGAAACAGCTAGAAAGGGAATTGGGCACATCACAGCACACAAAATGTCAGGTTAACAAATTCCAACACAACCGCTCAGAGAAACAGACGCTTGCTTTCTCCCACCTTCATCCTCCCATATCACACTAAAAGAAAATGAAAAAAAAAAAAGTCAACAACAAAAAAAACTACCCAAAGCCATGTAAGGGAATCAAATATGTCCTTCCGAAATCTAAATCTCTCTAAAAATAGGATGAAAGGCTAAGCAAGTCACTTGTTTTTACTCATAGCAGTAATAAAGGGTCCTTATAAGGTATTTGCACAAGTTCTGTGCTGTTACAGTAGCATCTGTCTCCTCATTGCTGGAGAGAAATGGCGAAGCAGATTTAGAGTGTTTGTAACCTGAGAGAGAAATCATCTGTCATTCCCTCACAGGACATCAGCAAATTTTCCCTCTCCTGGGAGAAGGAAGATGTACTCTCCTTCCCCTGCCACTTGTGATTACAGCTTTAAGCACTAAAAGAGGATATATATTTAAGCATATAAGTGGAAGGAACTGGCTGAATGGCCACACTCAAAGAGTTGTGGTCAACAGCTTAATGTCCAAGTGGAAACCAGTGACGAGTGGTGTCCCTCAGGGGGTGGTATTGGGCCTGGCGCTGTTTAACATCTTTGTCAGTGACGTGGTAGTGGGATAGAGTGCACCATCAGCAAGTTTGCCGACAACACCAAGCTGTGTGGTGTGGTCAACACACTGGAGGGAAGGGATGCCATCCAGAGGGACCTTGACAGGCTGGAGAGGTGGGCCTATGAGAACCTCATGAAGTTCAACCAGGCCAAGTGCAAGGGACTGCACAAGGGTGAGAGCATCCCTGGGGAGAAGGACTTGGGGGTGCTGGGGGATGAGAAGCTCAGCATGAGCTGACAATGCGTGCTTGCAGTCCAGAAAACCAACCGCATCCTAGGCTGCATCAAGAGTGGCCAGTAGGTCGAGGGAGGTGATTCTGCCCCTCTACTCCACTCTCATGAGACCCCACCTGCAGTACTGCATCCAGCTCTGGAGCCTCCAACATCAGAAGGACATAGACACATTGGAGCAAGTCCAGAGGAGGGCCACAAAGGTGATCAGAGGGCTGGAGCACCTCTCCTATGAGGACAGGCTGAGAGAGCTGGGGCTGCTCAGCCTGGAGGAGAGAAGGCTCCAGGGAGACCTTGTAGCAGTCTTCCAGTACCTAAAGGGGGCTTATAAGAAAGATGGGGAGAAACTATTTAGCAGGACCTTTTGTGATAGGACAAGGGGTAATGGTTTTAAAATAGAGGGAGGTAGATTCACACTTGATATAAAGAAGAAATTTTTTACAATGAGAGTGGTGGAACTCTGGAACAGGTTGCCCAGAGAGGTGGTGGATGCCCCATCCCTGGAAACATTCAAGGCCAGGTTGGATGAGGCTCTGAGCAACCTAATCCAGTTGAAGACATCCCTGCTTCTTGTAGGGGGATTGGACTAGATGACCTTTAAACGTCCCTTCCAACTCAAACTATTCTATGATTCTGTTATTATTACAATATACATGCTTATGAATAATATTAATAATTAGAAAAAATCTAGTTCTGTTAAGAAAAGGTAAGAGAAGCCCAATTGAAAATAGACAACATTCAGTGCAATATACAAGGTGTGAATCTGGTAGCAAAGAGGAAGTCAAATAACAAACAGATCCTCTCTCTGAAAGGGAAGATCTCTTTGCTCCACCCAAGTGAAACTGCTGTCATAAACTATACGTCTCACAAACAAGATCTAGAGCAACAAAAAAAGAAAATGATGGTCCATTTTGGAAGATATTATCCCAGGACAGGATGCAACATGCAAGTTCTTGTGCCACTATATTGTGTGGTCTCATGCAAACGGTTGATTTGTTGGTGTTCTGTTTGTCTGCCCTTTAACGGGAGAAAGTGGTGTCAGAAAAAGAAACCCCAAGTCAGTCAGACAATAGTAATGGAAGACATGGAGGTACACTACCTCTGAGATCAACAAGGTTTTTAGTATGCCACACTATTTGTTTTTTCTTTCCCAAATTAGAAGGTAGAAATGTCAACAGAAGTGCAGAAAAATAAGAGAGATTATACATTTCAAAGAGGCAAAATATTGCCAAGCAGCACATCACTTGTATCTTGCATCTCCTCCATCCCAAAGCAAGATATAATGATCAATTTACTGAAATATCTCATTCTTCTTCAAGACGGCAGCTTCTGCGTCCCACTGAGATCAAAACTCAAAGGGCCTGGGAGCTACTGCCTCTTAAAAATAACTGTCAAAATACCACAGCATGAGCTAAAAGTGCTGTTTCATATCAGTCAGATCTGTACCACATGCTACGCTGAAGCTCCCCTTCTAGATTACAACATTTCTTTTACCTGCATAAGGAATATTCAAAAAGTTTTGAAAGGAGGAGTGCAAAAAGACCCTGCAATAAGGTGATTTATGTAAGAGATCGCCACTGTGAACCTTTTTAGGAAGGAGAAACAATACAAACATCCAAGAAAAAAAAAAGTATGCCCATAATAAGCATCAATTCAGATGTGCAGAATATAAAAAACATAATGTAAATCTCTATAAAATAGATTAGTCCAGTAAAACTATTTATTTTTTGCAAATAACGGTTTAAATCATATGAATAAACTTTTTCACATAGCCTAGAAAAAAAAAAGAAATCCCCATACATAAGATTATGACTAAGGTGATAAGATGATTATCAGAAGGAATATCCAAAAGGGAATTGTAGGAAGAAGTCGTAGTACACTGGTAATGACAAGGAAAATATCCTCCCCTTAGCAATATGCCAGTGAGTCCTTCTTTAATGAAATTCTTTCCAGAAGACAGATGATAAGGATGTTACAAAAGACAAGCTCAAATTTTCAATTTGGCATTTACCTGAGGGAATCCCAGATGCAGCAGAAGTGAATGCTGCTGAACAGGCTAACAGTTGAAGTTTAGCATAGGTAACAAGAGTAGAGATTTCCTTCCTGCAGTCCTCCCTTTAGGCAACCTAAAGAGATAAAGAAGAGAAAGTACAGGAGAATTCTGTGTTTAGGTCTGATTCAGGCTGTGAACTACATGGAGATACTCTTTTAGTGCCAATAAGTTTGTTTGGTGTGTATCTGTTCATTAACAACTGGACAGGGGCTGTTCAACTCATTTCATCAGGGTGACTGAAACAGTACTACAGAATAATGACTTTTATTTACTGGTATTCACCTTGGCTGGATTAAAATAATGACCTAAACCTAAGAAGATAACTCATTGACCAATCATGTAAGTGGAAGAATTGTTTTCTAATGAATTATTGACAATAAATACACAGCTGACACAACCCTGCTAGTTTTCTGCTGCTAGTTACAGACTTTCTTAGCCAGAAATTTCCACTTGGGAGGTTGTCAGGAAAAGCCCCAACTTGCCATTTGAGCATCACTGCTATAAAATTCTTCCTACTCTCTGTTTACTCAGAAAGATATGAATCCTTTACAAACCTCTGACTTTTAAATCCATCTCACTGTGCACCAGTGGCTCTGAAAAAAATTACAAGAGTATAAGAAAAAAAAAAAACAGATTCATTAAAGAACTAGCAAAATTTGGGTTACCACAGGATTACAAGTGCTAAAACTGAAGTCAAATTTTTTCAAAAGCTGTTTACCCTGATCTAAATGCTTTGATTGCTCTCCTACCAGCAGCCTAGTATATATGGGAATAAGTAATGAAGCCATCTTTCTGCTGTGCTCGTTTTTCTGGAATATAACCCCTGGGGTAATAATCATATGGGCTTATCCATCCCAGTGTGAACAACACCAGAGTGTCAATTATTACAAATGTCTGATACCCACAAGTGTCTGTTGTAAAGAAAACCAACTGTTTCCATTCTCTTAACGTTGGGGTCAGGGTTTCCCAGTGGGACTAACAGCTTTTTTTCCTGCTGTATCCATTTAAGAGTTGCTAGGAGGTGTTATGATACACAGATCTACACTTTCAGCACTAGCTTTTTTCTTGTTTGGTAATCTGAGCCTAACTCTCACAAGAGGTTTACACAGAAACACCTATCACTGTTTCATTTGTGCTATCTCCTTTGGGTGATACTGTTCAAGACATTTCATTTTCTTTTCCACACCATTTGCAATACAAGCTGGAGAGTCCCCAAAGCCCACTGGTAGCATGGACTATTAGTGACCTACTTCTAGCCTCTGGGGAATCTCTTGTCGCCGTTTGCTATTTCCAGCTTTTGAGCCAATTATCAGAAGAGAATAGACCATTGCATGGACTATGAAAAAGTAATGGAACCTAAAAAGCCTGAATCAGTCTGATATACTCCATCTGGCAGACAGAAATTATAATTAGTATATACAAAACAACTGACATTTTCAGTCGCAGGGTAGCAGTGTAAAATATATATATACCTGAACAAATATGCTCATATGCAGCCTAAAAGAGGGCATATATGAACTCAAAAGTAGCAGATAGATAAGCAAAGAGTTACAGTAAATGTGGACTGAAGTTTCTTGGTTTATATTAGCAAAGAAAAAGTTTTCTCTATGGGTACTGGGAGTCTTCTTTTAACTGATTTATTTTTCATATACAATTCTATGATCCTTCCACTTTTCACACGTGTGTGGTATTATAAACTACACTGAAGAAAATAAGTTAAGAACCATCATACTGGATCAAAACAAGTTTCCTCTAGTCCTCTAACCCAGCATCCTGTCCCCAACAGTGGACATAGACAAAAGCCTTTGGAGGAATGTAAGCACAAGGCAATCACATTGTGGCACTTTCCCCTAATCCTATCCCAAATTCCAGCCACTTTAGTTCAGGAACTTTGCAAGCTGGATGTGGCCTGTATGAGTTGGGTAACCTTCAATGGATCTCTCTTCCATGAATTTGCCCATTCTCCTCTCCAACACTTTGGAGGAAAAAAAAAAAAAAAAAAAGGAAAAAAAAAAACAAAACCTGTAGAAAAAGCTACAAGTTGCACTCACCAGCATGAAAGGTTTAATGGTACTTTTGCCGAGAGAGGTTTGTCCTAAAATTCTGGACAACTTCTAATGTGGATATTGACATCTAATCTTCCTAATAATTCCCAATTGTGTTATATTAATTAAAACTTATATTTACTCCCACTTCTCCAAAAGACTTTCAGTACAGGGTTTCTGGAATCCTGAATCACAGTATTGTATGGTTTACGGTTATACAGAGCACCTAAGGTATCTCATTTCAGCTAAGGACAGCAATATGATATTTCTTCCTTTTTTTAGAAGTTAGATGAAAGAGGACAATATGCTTAGGACCTTGCGTGAAGGGGCAAGTTTGATAGCAGGAGCAGGAGGAAGAAACATACACTTATGTCATAACTTAGAGGGAAAACATCAAAGAAAATACTGTAATTGTAAGGATTCCTATCCTGCCTCTAAACATAGATGAGACCAGCACTGAGCTTTGCCTTAGAGGAAAGTTAGAGTTCCTATATAATGAATGTTGCCTATAAAATGCTTCAAAATGTTTTTAACCAAAATATGTAGCAGGCGTGCAAAATATTTTTTTAAAGATTTTTGATTGTTGTGTGAATTCTTTCCATAACTAAATGCAATGTGGGTGGGTACTAGATTGTATATACATCTTGGACTGAAGCAAATTCAACCTGATTTATCATTCTTGTATTACATAACAGGTTGGAGACTACAACAGATACCTTAGAATACTCTACAAGCTCAGACAGCAAAGTAACTCAGTTTATGCTGGGCACCACAGTACCAGAAAGATGCCAACAAAACCAGAGGAATATAAAAAATAAGTAAGAAAAAAATTATTACAGGTCTAGAGAGGCTGATTCATGAGAAAAGATGTAAAATAAGTAATTCTGTATAGCTTGGCTAACCCAAGGACTAAAGGGTATTACAGCTGTTTGTAAAATCAAATGAAAAGCATAGGCACCAAGAAGACAGTGAAAAAGAAGGCTGATCCAGAGACTTATATGATATATTGATGAGATAAAAATATATGACAGAAATTTTAACTGGCAACCAAGAAACACTTCTTATCAATGAAACCTCTAAATTTTAGAATATGCTTTCAAATAAAGGAAGTCAGATGGCTTCTTTAACAAAGAAGTAGGAAAACAAATGCAGGGCGAGTGAAAGATGGCTGACTGGTATCCCTGAAGACTGAAGTTGCTTGTCACAACACATGTACTAGAGATGGAAGATAGCAGCAGGACAAGCTTCCTTTTTAAAGTGCTATGCTAGCACTATGATGACATCCAAAATTTTGGGTACTCTGGCTGATACGGATCCGGAGCACCTTATTACTAAGATCACACTTATTTATGCGTGGTAGGAAAGAGAAAAAGAAGTTACAATGGATGAGCGTCCCAGTTAACTCTGTAGTGTGTAGGTATGCTAAAGGGGAAGCCCAGTCCTAATCTTTTCCTGAACGAATCTGGCTGAGATGATAGTAAATATATAACCATATTACTGAAACTGGTGAGTGCAGCAACGCCAACCTCCTCCCTAAATTCTATCATTTCACACTGATGAACTCTCAGTGATCCTGTTGCCACCACTCTCTATGTATTTCAGCTTCAGGCAGATTTGAAAGAATAACCTAGAAGTGTCAGATTTTGATTGTATTCTTCTTAACACAAAAAAAATCCCAACAACAAAACCCTTTTTAATTAATTAAATACTTGACATGTAACAAAGACCTCACTATATGCCCGATGAGGTCATAAATCTGATTCTCCTCTTTTTAAATAAGCCTTAGTAGGAACTAACTAAAAGGATAAGAAAGGATTTCCACTAATCAGGATTGCTTTCACATGGCTGAATTACACAGAGGAATCACAATGACTGGCCCTGCACTTGCTTGCCTTTCACCACTGGACAAATGCACTCATTCCAACCGAGCAGGCAGAAATGGAAGTCATGCTCCTGTAGCCAAAAAAGATGGTCCTACAATCCTTACCCTCTCTAAATTGACAATGAAGGTTAAAAAGTTGTTCTGCCAGTTACCAAATGGAAATAGAGCATCCAGTTAACCACAAGGTACTGGTATCTCTAAACCAGAATCTAACCTTGGTACTACATCAAGGGTATATAATATGTGAAAGTGTAATGCAAACCCCACATCACTGAAGTTAGCAAACAGCGTACTACGAATAGTACTGTTCCGAAGGGAACACACCAGTTGGTTGAAACATTTGTACCCAGAACAGTCAGCTATCTCACATTGTAATCAAATACAAGGTCTCATCTGCTCTGAGCGAGGGCACAGGCACAGTGTTTGTGAGAAATAAAGGAGAGTACTTGAAAAGTAATATTACTTGCCCTACTGCTGTAACACACTGAAAATTCAAAAACCACCACAGGAAGTGTAATAAAAATAAATAAGAGAGAGAACATTAAACTGATTGAATTAACCTTTGTCATGTTTGATTCAATAACGCTTCCTCTTCAGAAATTATCTAAAGCTGCTGGAGAATTTCCAATTTATCACTGAACTTGGCATCAAAAATTATACTGCCAGGAGAGGAATATTTTTAAATATTCTTATCCCATACATACCTCTATTATCTTTCTGCCTTTCTAGGATCAATCAATCAAGCTAGAAAAACCAAATCTCACTTTTGCAGCACTTGCCTTTTCCAAAAGATAATTTCAGTTGTATCACAACAGCCTTGATTGCTTTTTAACCTAAGAACTTTTGGATTTGAGTCCTGAAACAGAAAATATATTTTTTTTTACTCACAAATATACTCCAGATAAATGTGATTCACAGTCCTTTAAATAATGTTTTCCCTTGCCAGAAAAACATTAAATATCAGGAAAAGTGTCCCCAGATGGATTGCAGAATGGCAAATAGGTCTCAATGGCATTTTTATTGTTGTTATTATTGCTTGACAAAGTGAAAATAGAGGTGTCTTCAAAGGTGTCTTTCCCTGGAACGAGCAACTCAGCATAAAGAGAATTTATACGTCAAAAAGGTTACAGTCAATGTATTATGACTGCATATTAGTATCTCTTCATTTAAAATGCTCCGCCTCTCAGGTTGTAAATTTTTCAGATTTCTACAGCACCTTGCCCACTGGGGCCCAGAATGGAGATTTTGGATGCCCCTGTAAGTAGGAGCAACCAAAATTACACAACTGAGCTTGCTGTTGCCTCCAGGAAAAAAAAAAATATTTCTGCCAAGGCCAAGAGGTAAAGCTGACTGTTGCAGCTTTAGGTGCGGGAGGCAGTTTAGGGCTGTTCTCTCTTGTTTCAAGTGGTACCTGCCAGGGCTAAGAGAGAAAAGGACAAATTACTGAGTGTGTCTTTGCTTTCCCTCACTCTGCTGAGGAGGTTGCATCTCCCTTTTCCCTTCCTTCTGAGCAGAGTCCCATCTCTCGAACTGAACCTCCTGATTCATGGTGAGAGATCTCCCCAACGCCACCTCCATCCAATGGAAGACGAAGGACCTATTTGCCCCCAAATAGCTGATTCATACCACCCACTCCTCCCCTTAACAATGAAGTTTCATGCGGACCGTCGGTTTTTCGAGGTAACGGGTTTTCACAGCCAGGGGATGGTGAGCGCCAAGGATTATTAATAGTCTTCCTTGATTAGTTAGGGGAAGATAAATGTGACACCGCCACCAAAATCCCTGAATATCTGATACCGATGAGGAGTGGGTATCACCTGCCAAAAATAGAAAGAGCAAGAGAGATTATATAAGTGGGGTTCCTACCCCGAGTTCCACCTCTTTTTGACCATCTCCCTATCTGACACCCTTTTCAAGCGTGCTTAGGAGAGATCCAAAAAGGTAAGTAGCCAGAAAATGTTCAAACTCCCACAGCAAGCGTGGATTCGCCCGCTCCCGGGTGGAAAACAGGCCCTTCACCCGAAGGAAAGCAGACAAGGAAGGATATCCTCCATCACTCCGGCTCTATCCCTTCACACAAACAAAAGCCCAGGGACAAAGAGGTGCAAATCTTCCAAACACAGAGGACTGGCTTCCCGCGGAGAAGACTCCAAAGGAGAAGAAAGGGCCATTGAAAAGAGGAAAGAGGTGAACACATCGAGGGCGAATGAGGAGTAAAGGAGGGGAGAAAGTGAGAAAATGGAAATAACAAAACAGGGAAGGGGAGAAAGTGAAGGAGAATGCGAGCAAGGACGTGGTGAATAGAATTTACTGAAATGCTCAGTCGTGGACCAAAGGCAAAAAAAAACCCCAAACAAACAAACAAAAACAACAACAACAACAACAACAAAAATCCGCTTCAAAACATGCCGCAGAAATGACATCTCTATGCACAGGCGACGGGATGAAGTTTCTCTCCTTGGTGTGATCTTAGGAAGATAAAGGAGATGTGTCATCCTTTTTGTAAAGGATTCCTGGCTTTCTGCTTCAACTTTTGGCGTGAGGGCTTCTTGTTGTTCATGAGATTCTCCCTGAATTGTTTGCTTTTGACAAGGGCAGGTTGATTTCTACTTAATTTACTTGATCGTTTGCTTAGTAAGAATATCACCATTCTGGCGCTGGCGGAAGAGGGAGTTGATGTAGACGAAAGCTTCTGTGCAGAAAATTTGGAAATCCACGGTGTGGATTTTGCAAATAGTTCGGGCAGGAAAGTTGGCAAAACCTCAGAAATAAAGAAAAACGCGTCATTCATCTCGCAGGGATGATGAGAAAGAGGTGAAGGGCCGAGTGTGAAACTGCCAATTCGTGAAACGCCTTTTTTTATTATTAGAATATCATAACAGGTTTTGACTAAAGCTTGATGGTTAAAAGCTTCTAGAAGTTTGCTAGCTGTCCTTAAAACGGATGCAGGGCTGAGACTGGAGCCGAGCCTTGGCCACCCCTCCATCTTAGATCCCCGGCTCCTCGCTTCGCCAGCCCGTATATCGCTGCTTTCACTTTTCTGGCCGTGAATGCGGCGGCCTCTCGACTTGTGAGCAGGGGGACGAGAAGCTGGAGTGGGGAGGGGGGGTGGGTGCGAAATGTTATTGACGCCATACAAATGGCTCCCACCTGATGTGAAGCCTCATTTTTCCGGCACCTCTCACTTTTCGCCTTCACAGCACGATGAGGCCGCAGGGGCCCGAGGGATCCGGTGACGGGGCAGAGCCGGGCGGTTCGCGCATCGTTAGGGATGCGGAGGGAGCCGCCGGGCTCCCGACCCCGGGAATGCGTTTCGGAGGCCGGTTTGCTTGGGATGCGGCTAATTAACTTGATCGGGGACGGCTAGGGAGGGGGGTCTGCCAGCCCAGCGGGCAGCCCTCAGCATCGCCTCCCGCCAGCTGCCGGCTCGGGTTACCTCGGCGGGAAGCCCTCCCAAATGCCCGTCCCCGGGCGTAGGGACCTGAAAGGAAGGGCTCTGGGGCTCCAGGAGCGAGGGGTTTGCAATGAGAAAGAAAAGAGAAACGGTGGAGAGCGGGGCCCGGCTCCTTTGCAGGCTCGCACCGATGCTGAGCTTGGCAAAGCAGGGAGGTGGGCAGCCACGTCCAGAGGCCTAGAAACGAGCAGGGACTCTCCTCTCTCAGTGAAGGAGAAGTAAATCGCAGAAGGTCACGCACATTGATTTCTCCTGTAAATAGCTGTGTATTGATAGGTAGGTCTAGATGGGTCTACGTTTAACCTAAGTTAAACAGCCCCACGATTGGGTTTTAACCTGTGCTACAGGAGGCTTTTTCAACTCCGTTCTCCCAGCTGAACTCCGCTAAAGCGAGGGACCCGGGTATTGAACTGTCTTTATCGCACCCTTTTACCTCCCAGCTCCGAAACAAGGAGGGGAGCTGAGCGAGGGCTGCCCACGGGAGAAGGTGAGCAGAGCCCTTCCGCGGGGCTGCGGCTCATCTGGGGGTCAGCATCCCAGGGCACAGCTCCGCTTTCCCTGCGGATCAGGGAAAGCTGCGGTCAGCCTAGGGAAAAGGACTCGGCTCCCCCATCCCTCCCCCTTGTTTGTCCTTGGAGAAAACTAAGCCTCTGTCGTATCTCAGGAAATACGCGGAAACGGGGGAAAAAAAAAAAGTTCAACGAGAAAAAAACGACAGTCCCTCCCACAACGAAGAGTCGCTGTTTAAAAATGGGAAGGAAAAAAAAAAAGGGGGGACCCCAATGTCACCTCCTCCCCCGTCCTTCTGCGCTGAGTGGCACGCTAATGACTCACCCGGTACGGCTCAGCTCGGGCCGCAGAGAAAAGGACGGGGGCTCGTGCTTTTAAAAAAGTGCCGAGGAATTACCGACAGAACCACTCGAGTTTTTTGCAGCAGCTCCCCCCCGCCCCCTTTTTAAGGCCGCTTTCCCGCTGTCCGGTTCAGGGCAGGGGTGCAGCTGGGCCAGCGGGACCGGGCTGTACCCTCTGGTCGCAGCGTGGGGATCTCGCTGCCCTCCTCCTCCTCCTCCTCCTCCTCCTCCTCCTCCTCTCCTGAAGCAGAGATGCCAACAACCCTGCAGAGATCTGCCCTACTACTGGGCCCTAACCTTGGCCATCTCAGCCTCATGGCTTCTGCCCAAACTCTGAGGACAACTTGGACTACTTGCCATATGGGCACAGTTTCTTGGAGGAAATAAAAGCAACCTAGAAAACACACTACAATTCCTAATTTTTTTTTTTTTTTTTTTTTTTTGGCGGTGCCGAGAAGTGCCCAGTCCCACCTGCGAAGCCCACCACCGCACAGGAGCTCTGCACGAGCGCGTTGTCACCCCGCATCTCGTTTCGCCATATCATATCGCAGGAGATTTCTGCAGCATTTTGTGCATTACAAACGGGATCCGTAGGATTCGCAGGAATGTGATAATTAATTCAGCGAGGATGATGCTTAATATGGACTGGCCCGAAAGAAACGAGGTCTAAAAGGAATATGTGTGTGAAGGGGAGGGGGAAGGGGGAGATGTTCAAAGCATTCAGACGCTAAGGCGAATGTTCAAAAGCTACATCACATTTGCATCCCGACCTCAAGAGCAGCTTGAAGCTTGGCATATGCTGCAGTTCCTTACTCATCACCGAATATAACCGGTGAAGCTGGTCCCGACTCCCAAAAGGAAGAGGCTCCGCTCTGCACCACGAGCTCTGCCACCGCACCCGAGAACTTGACCTTGGCACAACTCTTTCTCTAACCGGTATCGCGACAGACTCTGGCACCGCTCCAGTAAGGCTTAGGCTCCAACTTTCCAGGGAGCGACCCCCTTCCCTCCCAGTACCCCCCCCCCCACCCCGCAACTCGCGTCCTCCCCCACCCCACTCCCCGAAACAAAAGGCATCCCCCACCCCCCCTCTTTAGCCGAACCCTCGCGTCTGTGGACTACTTGGTGCTCTGCAAACTGGAGAGCGACAGCCCGTGGCACTTACCCACGCAGAGCTATCGAGCTGGCGCGGCTCCAGCCTTTCCCGGTGTGCCATCCCCACACAGCACTGCAGCTTTGGTCATATGAGCAGAAATGATGAGAAAAGCACTTTTTAATCTTTTCGCACTTGCTTTCCTGTTCAAACAGTTGCAGGATGGCTATGACTGACGTGCTCAGCGCTGAGGATATCAAGAAGGCTGTGGGAGCCTTTTCAGGTGAGTGCTGCTTTTTCTTTTTTTTTTTTTTTTTTTTCTTTCCCTCTTTTCCCTCCTTTCATCTCTTCAGCTTAGGATAGCAGTGCATTTATTTAAGCTCGGGGAAGACTAGAAGAACCGACTACACAGAGTATCAAATGAGGATGCATTTTCAGAAGCATGACAGGTTTATTAAGTGCCGGGCTGCATCCTCAGCAAAGTTGCCCTGCACATTACAGAGGTGAAATATTTCTTTTAAAGGAAGTTAGGTAGTAAACTGCGGACAGACTTTTGCTTCTTCCGAGAGGACACTTTCAAAGGGAACAAAACCTTCGGTGAATCAGGGTGGATTGTATCTTGACGTGGGATAGGGAAGTCAGCCGTGGAATCCGGCAGCTTCCCACTTCCCCCCGAAATTCAGTTTCAGGTATTGCAGAACTGCTGTTTCTCGTTTCAAGGAGACAGGAAACCGCTCTTTTCTCACTCTCTACGCGGAATCCGCGGGTGGGCTTTGCTTTTCGGGATGGAGCAGAAGGCAACAGCCGAGCGAGGGGGTGCACTGCTCGACTGCAGAAGCTTTCTGCAGGACGCACGGCTGCAGCGGTCCGTACCTCCCTCTCCCCCGACTTTCAGATATTCCCTACCCCTCTAATGCATCGCGACCCCTAAACTGACAGCAAAGCCCTCTTCGTGCTTACAGAGATTTAGGTAGTTAAGGCTGCTCCCGAAGAAATGCCAGAAATGATGCTCCGGGATGCACACGTTATACCCCCTACTTCCCCCCCACCAAAAAAAAAAAAACCCCCACAAAAACAACCCCAACCCTGATCGCACCACCCGGGAGAGCAGTCTCCTGCCCGGCTCTGGGCAGTGACCTTCCCAAACAGACAGAAGCACAAAACCCGCTGAGCCCCACTAAACTCAACAGCCGGAGAGTCGAAGGGACCAACCCAACTGCGTTGCTCCATCCAGCAGCTGTTTTTCTCATTAACTTCCATTGTTCCGGGGCCATGTCCAAGTCCCGGATCAGATGCAATTAGCAGCAACTAATGACAGGTCTCAGTCAAGCAGGACCCGAAAGACTGAGCCTCCTTAATTTTCTGTAATAGGAAAAGCTGCGGCGGGAATAACGAGGCATGGCGGGGAGGGGGGGGGAAGTCCACAGCACGTTTTGGAGGTCACTGTGTTGTAATTCTAATCCACACCTTTCTGATCCACACCGCAGTCGTTAGCAAGGGTACATGGGTGGGAGAAAAGCGGGTGCTGCTAAAGAGGAGGAGAGGTAGAGCAGGTAAACTCGTTTATCTCGGCTCCGATTTCAAGGGCTCTGGGTTTGTTTGGTTGTTTGTTTTTTTTTTTTTCCCCTCCTCGGCAACCATGCCTCGCAAGATCTTGCAGGCACCCTACAGCACAGCACTTCCTTGCAGTGTCTGAGTTTACAAACCACGATTGCACATACCTTTAGCGGGCGAAACGCAAGACTGATTTCTAGTAAGTCTTCAGGAAAACCGAAACAGAACTGAAATAGCCATGTGCTCTGAAACACTTCTCGTCAGTGCTAGACTCCATAGTTGAGCAAGAGCGGGTTTTTTTTTTCCAGGAGTGGAAATGTCAAAAAGTGTCAGCGATCTAATTATCTCAGATGACTGTTCTAGCGTAAAACTTAGAGAGAGGAAAAAAAAAAAAAAAAAAAAAAAAAAGAGGGTTTAAGGCACTGAAATGAGACCGAGCAGGTTAGACTTCAGCTCCCAACCCTATCATAGGCGCTTCCTGTGTGACCTTGGGATAGTCTCCATCCCTCTCTAGCTCAGCTCTTCATCTGCAAAAAGGAGACCCTGTCCCTCTCCCCCTCCGTTGGTTTCCATCAGTATCTGTGAAGCACGGATGATCACAGTGCCGCCATCTGGCTCCTACCATCACTGGGCTCGACTGTGCCTCCCAGGGTAGGACACGCAGCAGTAAAGAAGAAAACCACGGGTAGGTGTTGGTATATGTTTCAATCACTTCTCTAAGCAGTTCTCTGGCTTTTCATCTCCTATAGCAGCTGAATCTTTTAACTACAAGAAGTTTTTCGAGATGGTAGGATTGAAAAATAAGAGCCCAGAAGATGTGAAGAAGGTCTTCCATATTCTTGATAAAGATCGAAGTGGCTTCATCGAAGAGGAAGAATTAAAGTAAGTAAAGATCTATCCTTTCTCAAATAACCTCACCTTAAGAGTCTAATTTCCTGGTTTCTTTTTTGCAAAACTCTAGATAATAGCATACAATTTAATCTCTTGACTAGTAGTTGTGTGCAATAATCAGTTGTTTGCTGATTACATGATCTGAAGTGTGTTGGAGTTAGCTAGCTGTAGCTTTTACTGCAGGATCCTGAAACACATGAATGATCAATACCTTACAAATTGTTCTTCAGTCAAGTGCAGTTTCAGAGTAAAGTGCTCTTCCTGAACGTTAAAGAAGGTCAAGAACAGAAGACACAACCCTGGATTCCAACTCATATTTCAAAACAGTGGTACAAAGTAAAACTGATCTAAAAAAAACTTCCATTTTTTTTCATGCCTTCTCTTTAGGTTTGTACTGAAGGGCTTTGCCCCAGATGGAAGAGACCTATCAGACAAAGAAACGAAGGCTCTTCTGGCTGCTGGAGATAAGGACGGTGATGGTAAAATTGGCGCTGATGGTATGTGATTATAGAGGAGTAACTTTGACAGTAACAATTGTATATTACTCTTACATAAAAGAACTGAGGAAATCTAGGAAACACTGGGGGCTGTGACCTTCTGAAGGACACAATTTGGATTTAATGAAATGCCAAGTCCTGCTACATTTGCCATCCCTTGCTTGCAGGCTTTAGGGGAAACAGGAGCAGAGTTCTGACACTAGAGGGGGCAAGAGTTTACAGAAACCCAGATGCAGTTAAAGCAACCACAGCACAGCACTAAGTACTGATTCAATTTCTACTTCAATTAGTTTAATTTTTCTTTTGATTTCAGTGCAGTGAGGATCAAGACACTGACAGCTCAAAGACCTGGGCTTGACTATAAAACTTAGAAAAGAGAAAGAAAAGAAGCTGAGTACCAGCATTTCTGCTTGATGATTAGTAAATACAAAAGTAATGCATGACTTAGCCAAGCAATATTCTTGAAATTCAAAGTGCAGCCAGTCTGCTATGGAATTCCTATACAATAACTGTCTATCCAGCTTTTGCTAGTGTTTATGTGGGTCTTCCAGCTAAGAAAGTGTGCCACTCCTTTTTACTAAATATGAGAACTACAAGCTTTTCCTCTCACAGCATTGCTTAAAAAGTTACTGCTGTTTTCTGTTCCCTCTTGGGATGAATCAAATTGGCCCACATACAGAACTCCGCCTTTTTTTCCCTGTTTCTTCGGTATCCCTGAGACATAGTGGAACATGAAGAGATGCATTTCTGAATTAAATCTTACCTCATTGGAAGAGACAGTAGCAGAGGTTTGTGGTCAGAGTACTAAATCACCTAGACAACAGGCAATTGCTAAGTTTTTACCATTTTCAGAAGCCATATGATAGTGTGAAATCTAAAAAAATATCTAAAAGACCTCAGATTTCTCTGGGTTACCTGATCTCTGAGATTTACAAACAAAAATATTATCTCCAAATAAAAAGCAATTTAAAAAGGAATAAAAAGCAAAATAAGGTTAACTAACATAGTTTCCCAGTTTAGAAGCTTAAAAACTGACATACAAAATCACCCACTAAGATATCAGCCAGGTGATATATTAGCTAAACTGCCTGTCCATAGCACACTGGCAGATCAGTGACTATCATCCTGTTTCTAGGCTAAAGCCTCTTAATTTCTCAGACCATTATTGTATTACAGCTGCAGAGGAGCAACTGTGAAGCATCTAGGGGAAGTTCCTGCTACACTTTAGCAGTGCTACTGAACCTGAGGAGTGTGTCATTATTTCAATTTTCATATGCTTTATTATATGGGTCCTCTTTATTACCATTAAAATTAGTGGCAGTGGTAGTAAAATCAGTGGGCAAAACTTTCAGAAGAAAACTTGATTCAGGTAAGTAAGCTCACAGCTGATCTGCCTACCTCACATCAGATACATTCTCAGTTATTCCTGGAAGGATGCAAAACAATAGTAGTATCGGTTGGGAAAAAAAGAACTACATTACAGAATTAATTTGGCTTATACAACAGGATACAGCATTAACTTTTAAATTTAAGATTGACCATAACTTTTTTTTTTAAGTTGAAACAATGCCTAGAAGTTGGTACATTGTAACAAAGCAATATGAAACACCTCTTCTCCCTATCTCTTTCTTCTACAACTTCTACTCTTCCTTAACTTTGAACTGGAATTACTCTGAATTTATATCCAATAATTTTAAGAGAATGAAGGGCTTTTTTTCCTTTTGCTTCTATTGGCCATATCCTACTATGCAAAATGATCAGTTTCTTTTCCATTTGTTAAATTTGACTTAGACAGCAAATTGTTGCAGTGGAAAGGCTTGAAATACATGGAAGGTTAAGAGCTGAGACTGTGAGCAAAGGATGAGGATGACAGATACTTTTCAGCTTTTCCTTTAGTTCATAAATCCAATTCCAAATCATAACTGCCAATGTAAATAAAATCTAACATCAAAAATGTACATCACACTCATATTCAGTATTGCAGTGCTGCATTTCTGTTGCAAACCATTTGTTTATTTCCCTGTAACTGAATTGTCAGGCATCACTTTTACCCCTTGTTTCAAACATCAGCTTCATACATCACTAAATTATCACAATCATGTTGCCTTTTGCAGAGGTTAATTTTAATCCACTGGATGGCCCTTGAACTGAGCCCCTCAGGAGCCCATAGCAGTTGTAAGAACTGATTTTCATGGATTTTTTAACACCACAGAGCCATCTTTCTCAGACATACCATCACAAATGTTAATCCCAACCCAATTAACCTTCTGTTAGTTAGAGGTCTCACATTACAGATTTTCTCTTAGGTCTCCTGCTTTAAACCT
The DNA here is from genome assembly GCF_036417535.1 of Chlamydotis macqueenii. Taxonomy (NCBI): domain Eukaryota; kingdom Metazoa; phylum Chordata; class Aves; order Otidiformes; family Otididae; genus Chlamydotis; species Chlamydotis macqueenii. The sequence continues at coordinate 57,527,587 of NC_141556.1, forward strand.
TTTATCATTTGTGCAAAACCATTCAGCTCAGAAATAGTTCCACTAACTTAGCTCTTGTCTGATGAAGATTTATAATTTGTGGCTGATCTGCCAGTTTCAAACAGTCAAAAATTTGCAGCCTGTTCATGCAAGACATGATCATCATGTGTGTGATGCCAAGCCCCCTCCATCTTGCACTGATGTGAACAGAAAATGACGAATCTGAAAAAAAACTGCAGACCAAGGCCAGGTTACCTATTAAAACTACAAACATGAACTTCCAGATTGGATTGGGAAGCAATGCTGAAGCAGGTCTCTCAGCTTCAGGAGCACATTTATAAGAAAGAAAAGAAAAGAAGATTTCTGCTCACAATGTTTTTTTTTAATCTATTTTGTGTATAAGCACTGGACATGCACATCGTGCCTTTCAGTTTCTTGATATTTATAGACTTGAGAAAGTACCTAGAGAATTTTCAAAGATCATGCACTGTAGACAGAACAAATCCAAATTTTTATCTCAGTAAGTCAAAATCTTTCTCTTGATACAGTTCAACTTGTGCAAGTATTTTTAAATGTTTCAATTATTTTCTTTAAATATTGTAAAAGGAGATATCAAGCATTCAAAATTATAACTGATAAATCATGACCTTCCCACAGGTAAAAGTAATGACAAAAAAAAACCCCCAAACTTTTGGAAGTCCTTTTCTTATCCCTCTTTGTGCTCGTTATCTTTTAAAATAGATTTGTGTAAGTCATTACTTACAAAGTTTCCTAAAGAGATTGGCTGTTGTACAGACCATGTAAAAAACACAATCTGATGAGAGAAATCATTAGCCTGCGACATGCTCTCTGTAATTGTATCTGTCGTTTCAGTAAAATACTACAGGGTATGCATTAGGCTGGTAGATACTACTAAACTATACAGAAAACACAGTGAAACAATCCTCTCCTTTTGAGTCACAGCTTTGACGTAAGACAGCTAGTAAATTATTTTACATGACAAAATAGTCTAAATCCTTGTAATTTAAAACTATTATTTGTGCAAAGAAAGGTATAACTTAATTTTGTTTGGAAGGGGAATTACAACTGGAAAAGAGGATGTAGTCAGTCACAAGGATTCTCTCATGAACGGGCCAGTCAGAGGCAATAAACAACTACAGGAATGACCAACAGGCAGGGGCTAACATACAGTGCCTTATCCCAGAAGTTTCGCATGTATGAATACACTTTGTAGCAATGCCTCCACAAGGCACCTGTGGTTGGGCTAACCTTCATAGGAAAATAAATTCTGAACTAGTTTACAAGATTATTCAACTGGAACATCTTTGAAATATTTAAAGTACATTGAAAATGCTGAAAAAAGTATAAAGCGCATAGCAGTTATTCACAAAGGAGCATTTTATGCTTTGCTGGCTATCAGGAAGCACCCGTGAAATATAATGCCATTAAGTGATAATATCACTATCGTAGTGTATTATAGAAAACATTTGGCTGCAAGTCTGAATAACCTTTTCCAAATATATTCCGCAGATACAAATTATTACAAAAAGGGTTTAATTTAGCTGTACCAAGTATGACAACTTGTTCTAATAGAATATGCATAGTTTTTCCTTGTGGAAAGGTTTCATCCACTGCAGTTCATGTTTCTCTCTGCAGGATTTATTCACAGAGTGATTTAATAATCATAGCCTTTTTTGTTTTTTTGCCCAGAACAGTCTGTTTCTATCACAAGTACTTTAAGTTATCTCCTAAATTCAGTTTGCAGCACTTCCGTTCTATGTACGCACCGTGTACAGGATTTACACACGTTTTGTGTTAAGTAATCTGCATCACTAATCCTAATTTGGATTTACATCTTTCAAAATGATGGATAAATTTGGATTTAATTTAAACCCTCTGAGACTTTTATTTCTCAGACTGGTTTGTCACCATTTGGCAAAGTGTTTTTTGGACACATCACCAAAAGTGCTATCTGTTTGCACACCCCAGTCAGTAAAGATCTCACTTGTTTAGAATTTTTCAACTGAACATTAGAATGTTCTTTAAAATGCCTAATTTTGATCTTCTATCTTTTTTAGTTGCAAAAAAAATTACTCTTCATTATGTCAAACTTCAATAATTTTCTCTTGAGCCTTTACAGATGACTGCCTCCTCTATTTGTCATTTTCCTCTCAGCTGATTATGTAAACCCATAAACCACTCTCTCTGTATACCCTCTAATCCCTTTATCATCTTTGTTTCCCTTCTTAGGATTCCCTCCAGTCTGTCATTTTTAACGCTTTGAGGCACACACAACTGTGCAAGGTATTCCCAAATGTAACTGTTCCAAGGTTAGATGGAGCTAGGAATTATAACCTCCTTGGGTAACACAGTATTCAGAGTGCAGTATGTCAGGCAGCTGTTCACCAGGATACAAATTTGCACATCCGTGCTTATCACTCCGCTGAAAGGCATTATTTATATCAAAACATAAAATAACCCCAAATTGTAGATAGATACATTTATGTAAATATTATGGATGTAACACTAATAAAAGCCACAGGGTAAAATCCTGGCTGCCCTCTTGAGATCACAGGAATTTTTCTCGTTATCCCCAGTGTGGTCAAGATTGCTTCTGGTTTTGTAATCTGTCATTTTCAGTCAATTTGCCATTACAAAATTGAGTTTAAATGTAATATATTTATAATACAGGGACATGAATACTCGGAAAGACTCATTAATGAGTCTCTTTGCCAAACTCTGATATAAAGGAAATTTATCTCACTGCAAAATTAAATTTCTAGTTCTTGCCTTTATCCCATTGAGATTTACAAAGGAATAACAGGGAACTAATCAAGTTCTTCAGATGAATAGGAGTGGACAGTCTTGAGTCTGGCATGTATAGCATTTCTCCCTTCCCCTCAAAAAATCCTTTCATTTCACTGTAAGATTCCCAAGTCATACTTTCCCTTTAATTAACTTGGATTTCTTTGTTCTTCTGTTATTGTGATGTTTTTGCTGCACTAGTGACTCTGTAATCATTGTAATATGCTTCCTCCTTCTTTACTTTTTTCTTTTTAATATTTAAAAAAAATTTTTCCCTTCTCCAGAATTTGCAACTATGGTGGCTGAATTGTAAAGGCTTTGACCAATGCAAACCCTTCACTCATCCTTCACTGCCCAATTCCAACCTCCTGCTGACTGCTTTGGCTCCTGTTCTATTTATTTATGTTATTTTATACTCCAGCTCTGTTCTCTGCAATCCTGCAACTCTGTAATCGTGCTGAAAGACACTGTTAAAATAATAAAGGTCACATCAATCTGGGCTTTATTCTCTCTCACTATAACTTGTTTCTTATTTATGGTAGGCTTGGCATACACAGAGAGAAAATTTTACTCTTTTTTTTCTGACATCCCTGCTGCTTTATCCCTTGCTAGGGTAAAGTGGGAAGAAATTTTAAAAATTATTTGGGATAAAAATGCATCTAATGAGTCATTCAGTCCAAGTTCCGAACTGTGGCAAAACTGACTGCATTATTTTTAAGTCATCCCTGCTAAATGGATGCATACTCATAGCCTGGAAAATCTCTAGTGATGGCAATTACCCAACTTCATTTGGCAGTTTGTTCTTTTGACTTAATCAGTGTTATAGCTAAAAAGTATTTCCTAGTATTTAACCTACATCTCCCCTGCTGCATTTTGGTGATCAGTAAATTGATCCTTGTCTGTATCATTTGTTAAATTTGCCTAGCGCAGGGGGATTTTTGGATAAAAGGTTTGACAGGAATATCAGTCAGTGCCAATCATGCATGGGGCTAACTTCGTAAACTATTAAAAAGCGGTCACTTCTGAAACACAGGATATGTTTACTAGCTATGTTACACAACTATCTAGGACAGGAAGAACGGAATACTCACAAGAAACAACAGTATGAATTTCAGGAAAGGGGACACCAAGATTCAGGCGTGATGCTACTGTTGACACTCCCTCTGTTGAAATAATGTATAAAAAAATTTCATTAAAAACCCCATTTATTCTAAAATTTTACCATAGAAGTTTGAGTTGCATAGAGGAAACTGAGACACAAGCTAAGGAAATGACTAGCCAACAGTAAGCCTATCACAGAGCCAAGAGCTAAACGCCTGTTTCCCAAATCCTAGTGAGTAACTTTGGCACCAAGCTCATGTAATTTATCTTTAAAAAAATAGAAAAAAAGCAAAGATTAAAAGGGGAGGGGATCGTGAAATCACTTTTCAGCAACATCATCCTCACATCTTGACAGAACATTGATTACTACTGCAATAAAAAGGAAGGATATTTGCCATTTCTGGATTCCAAATTATTCCCTGCAGCAATATTACCTTATTCCATTTAGATTTATTACCACTAGTTTAGTATAAACAAAAAGATAAGGCTGAAACCCTGTCATGATCACATTGTACACAATACCATTCTCTGCCACAGCGATTACCCAAGAAACAGGCTCTAAAGCCATTCCAGATTTTTCACTCTGTAGTAACTTGCAAGGAAGACTTCTTGCTATGGCTGCTGTGCGCTCAAAAGAAATCCTCTGGTTTTGCACAATGTATATACGGACCTGAAGAATGTATTGATTTTTAAGTATTCTAAATAAAGCAAATGAAACCGGATTGCAATGAAGCAGGAGTTTATTTACTTCTTTTCTCGGCAGCTGCTGACCTCAAGTGGCAATAAAGCGTAATTACAAGAGTATACAGGGCTACAGAAAAGACATTAGGAACACAGCTACGGAAGTATCATGAATTAGACCCATGGAATCGGAGAATCGGCATAAAAATCGCTATATAAACAAAACCCTTTATAGATTCTTTCTGTTCTTTGAATCTGAAAGGATTTATATTTTAATCATTCACTGGATGGCGTGAAAGCTGAAATTTTATGCAGGGCTTTAACAAAAAACAACACAATAGAACAAACAGCAAATAAACACAGCCATTTATACTACATTATGTGAAATAAGTTACAGCAACATCAATGGTAATATTTTACTAGCATAAAAGTCTGAAGATCCCAATTATTCCTGTATCAGTCTTTCTTCACATTATTCCCTCAATCGCTCCTGAACAAGAAACACTGAGTGCCTAATTTGGCCTGAAATTTTTCAGCTCTATCGTAATGGATAAGATGAAAAGAAACATCCTTTTACTTACAAAGTGAAAAAGTTATAATATGGATACCACTTACTTACAATGGGTAGAGAGACCCCCAAAATACCATCTTCACTTTTCACGGTGACAGTACCTGATATGTTAAACACACATTTGGTCAGTCTATCAAATATGCAACTGGTGTACTCACAACCTATGTAATCAGAATTCTCATAAAATCTGCCTTAAAACAATTTGTTTGCTAACTGTATTTAAAATTCAAAGTTGAAATTTCAATATTAAAAAAAATTTCAAACATGTGCAATATAAATAAATCTCTGCCCAAATCTAAAATTACTTTTTGATCAATTATCATAAAACTATTACTTTTTTCCCACCGCTGGCTCTTCAATGTTTATCTTAGATTCTTTCTTTTGCCACCAAATTCCTTCCAAACCCTCCCCAAATCCTGAAGTATAGCAAACAAATGCAAAATGTAAGTTACAATGAAATATAAAATAAAACATTATACATACAACAGACTAAATTATTCATTTTCATATCACTCTTCTTTTAATGTCTTTAAGACTGTCACAGAAACTACTGTAAAGACTGAAGAAAGCAGAATTTGCTACAAAATTTAATTAGGTTTTCAGCAGAGTACGAATTATAGTACGCTTGACAAATACAAAAAATCCACATTACCTTGCAAAGCACTATTTCCTGAAGAAATATGTTTTAATTTTCACATGCATAAGCAAAGGAGCAAAATCAAGCTTCTCCAAGAAACATTTACCTTAAATTTCTTTATTGGCATCTTACATCTCCCTCTTTGTACTGAACAGTAAATGTTCCATAATTTTTTCCCCTGTTGTAATATAGCAGAAGTTATGGGAAAAAAAAAAAACAAACCTCCAGTCATCATGGTGAAGACAAAATTTTAAATAATCAGTACACATCCTTTGCTTAGATTCACAGCCAATGTTTGGAATGAGACACAACTGGATGATTTAAGATATGTAATTATGTTTACACATATAAAAAAAATCCCACTGCTTGTTCACATTGGTATTATATATCGCTAGGAAAGACATACAGCTTGCTCACAGCTACCACTCAAAAGGGAGAGGAGCCAAATCCTCAAGTTATAGGCATCTGTAATTTCCTGAAAAATTACATTAGCATTTAACAAAAAGAGTTTGCACCAACAGACCATCATCAACTCTTAAAATTTCTCAGACCACCATTTACCATTACCAATCCCTTAACCAACAAATTCATAATTGTTTATGCTTTAAGGGTCCTGCCAAGCTCTTAATGGAGTTTCATGGATCAGCAATTTTCCACATGTCCTATTTTGGGAATCAATGGACTGGAGGCCATAACACCTGTTCACTTTGCAGAAGCTGAGCAAGGATTTATCTTTACAGTCTATCCACCAGTCCTGAGCTCATCACTGCCTAACGTCCTATGATTGCTTCCACACTTTGTTCCTATCATCAAAGTAAAGCCTGCTTGTTTGTTTCTTTTGCCTTTTCTGACTTTGCATCTTTTGCAGTGTAAGTAAGGACACTTTTCCCTAGTTCTAAGTACTTCTGAAGACTGGAAATGCAGTTCTTGTTCTCCTTTCTAGTAATGTACACATAGTTTTATTAAAGCTTCTGGGCTACAGTGTCTAAACATTAACAATATTCTGTCCAAAGCAGAGTTAATATTGTTACGGAATTAAAAACTGTGGCATTGCACAATATTTGCAACCAGTTCTGCCTCAACAAAATAACATCAAAGATTATTAATTTATACAAGATTCACTGAAGACACAAATTAGCCCACATTTTTCTTTTTATTAATGAGCATAAAGCACAAAAGAACTTCATTTGACTCTAAAATCCCAGATTGAGATTTAAGTGGTCAGCAAATAGAGAACACATTATTTTCTTTATATATCAACTGCAAATGAGAGAAATTATATGGCATGCATCAATACACCAAAATTCAGCTGTGGCTAAAGCATGTGCCGACATTCCTGTTCCAACACCAAGCAGGGTAACACAGAGACAAGAGCAAAGGCTTTAGCACACGCCAGTGATTAACATACCTCCTCTAGGTCTTGGACTCTCTCATTGCTAACACATGCTTGAATCTGAGCTGCTGCGCCTTCATTCTGAGAGAGTATTTTAGCAGATTCTGTGTGTGTGTGTGTGTGTGTGTCAAGAGACACATCCTTATGCACAGGTTAGCTGTGCGCATGAGAGATCAATTGTCAAAACTTTCCCAGACTTTAGGATATCCTAATGTGGGATAATTGCTTCACAAGGGAGGAAGCACATTTCTGGTTAGTGATCTTCTGGATAATAAAATAACAAAGGTTAACAAAGACTGATACACTTTTAAAGACAGAAGGTAATATAAATACAAATACTAGAGTCTCTTCTCCAGCCACCAGAAAAATAGAAGGAACAGCATGAGCTACAGCAAATGCATCAGAAGATGCAAATAAAAATACTGGAAGGCAACTAATAAGCCTATGGAACATGCAGCTAGAAAAGACGGGGTTTTTTCATAAACTCATTTGGTCTTCCACCTAGGAAAATCTAAGCAAAAGGATCTTGTCAGTGCCTGAATCAGAATGTCCAACTCTCATTGCAACAACAGTTTTTAATTCTAGGAGATGCTCGTCTGAGTAATTAAGGGTTTATACAGAAAAATACAGTTGGATTCACTGGTGTTACAGTGGTACAATGCTGGCATTAACAAATGGATACTTAGGTGTTCAGGTGTAAGAACACGGTAATTCTAACTTTGCCACTAAAGCTTCCAGACAGGTTGAAAGAGACACAGGATGAGAGGTCAAATGTCCAACCATCGATTACTGGCGAGAAGGTCCACTGGTTGCCGAAAAGCCAAACGGTTCAGAGACATTTTCAGGTGTTGGAAATGTTGTCTGGAGGGATTTTTTAAATTCCAACATTTTAATTGTTAACAAACTCCATTTCCTGAATTTTCATAATGTAATGCAGGTTTTTTTTTTTAAAAAAATCTATCACTAGAAAAATACTAAAATATATAGGTAATAGCAAATTATCAAGGACTTATTACCGCTTTAATATGAAGAGGAATAAGAATTATGCAGCTGTGCTAATTTTATGCCTCCCTCTGCAGATGAATGAAGATTTTCTGTCTTAAAACATTTGCATTCCCCCCCCTTAAAGTAATTTTCAATTTCGCTGGGTACAGCACAATTGCATCTACTCTTTCAGCTGCAATGGGTTGTTGAAATTGAGCTATTGCCCAGCACCTGCTCTTAGTCAGACAGCTGAAATCAGAGGTCAGGGGAAAAAATAAAGATTTTATGTCATTGTAATGCAAGTCTCCTTTTAGCTTTGCTGCAGTCAGTGTTCAATTATATTCTGTAACAATCTCCACTACTAGACCCAGTGTTTTTTTGTTCCTCTCTGCATGCATTAAGTTTCTTGTTCACATGTGATAGTCTTCCTAGCATGAGAAGGAGTCTTAAGAGATACTTGCCCACAAATTTAATGAGTCTACATCTTTTTTGGCCTGCTGAGGATCTTAGTGTTCAAACGTCTCTTCATTTTGAATGCTTCAGAGGAAAATAACTGATACTACAGGACTTAAATAATTTCTCACTGAAGGCCCGATAGGTCAAAATTAACCTGAAATTTCATCTAGTCTGCTGAATACAAAACACAGAGCACATAACAATGAAGGGGTCCCACATAATTTTTTTCCTGCATGTATCCTATTTTTACAAGCTCAGGATCCTTCTCTTTCAGAATTTGTATAAATTCACTGTGTAGTCCCGATGTTTAAGACTTCATCAGAAGCGGGAACCAAGGCCCTATGTACGAAGGAAGCAAACCACAAAGACTTTGCCCAGCAAGGCTCAGCAGCAAATGGGAAGGAAATAGCTGGTGTGAACAGCTCTGGGAACAAAGGAGAGGGAGCCTTGCTTTTGAAGTAGGAGAGAGCAACAATGCATAGACAGAGAGCTCTGAGACAGTGGCCAGAGGGTGAAAAACACAGAAATTCAGGGTCTGGGACCTGGGGAAAAGGAAATCCAGAGCAGGAAGGATTGGAGATGATTAGAGGGAGGATTTGAAAAGCTTAGAGCAGAAGAGGTTTCATTATAATATAAATACATTATGATAAATTGACCTTGAATAAAGGACATGGATAAGGTGGAAAAGTTCATGCCTAAAAATTAACCTGTTAGAAAAGTGGAGATGATGGAAAAGTTGTAAACTCTTGAAAATTTAATTAGGAGTCTCAAATATTCCTCTTCTTCCTTCACTAAATCTCCAGGTCCTGGAGTCACATGGCTGATTCTCAGTTCTCAGCAAGGAGAAAAAAATTCTAGCTGTCATGCCTGCAGAGAAAACTTTGAACATGCAAACCCTAAAAACATAAACAGAATATAAACCAAAACATAATCTTTAATTTTTTAATAAATGTCATTATTTGAATGTAGTCTTATAGTTTTTAACATAAAATGTAGCATTAGTGTAAACCTAGCAGCTGCTTTCTAAGCAGACAACAGCTAGAGATCCAAAAGAAGACTCCCAGCTGATATCATAATCATCATCACCACATAATGACTGGCACCCTGGAACTATGGGTAGCTCATTTAAAGATGTCACATATTCATATATTCTGTATTTGACAGATTAACCCCTTCCCCATGATGCAGAAGCACTCTCAGCACTCACTTACCAGCATCCAATCACCCTGTGCACCACTCTGTGCAAAACAGCATGACAATGATTGCTCCAATAACAGCATACTCACAGCTGAGAAAGGTTCAGGCCACACACAAGGCCCCAGTAAGTCCTCAGTCTGTCACAAATACTCCCCCATGCAGAGACCTATACAACAGTAAGACCTCAGGTTCCAGATCTCTGTTTTAGGGATCAGAGTTCCTGATCAACTATCCACATCTGATGCTTTGGGGTATACTGTTAAAAGCTAAATAAAGATTTAGGTTTTCTTCCCAGCAATTTTCCTAGCCTTCTCATTTTTCAGTGCAACCTGACACTGAATTGTGACTCCAATTTTCCTAGCTTCCATGTGCAAGAACAAAGGAAGATTCAAACTGGAATTTTTCCAGACATATGCAGAATAATTGTTCCCAAAAACTCTCCTCATCTTTATCCTTGTGGATTTGAATGCATCCTTGAGAAATCTGTCCCTCATTCCATATTTGTCAGAAGAAAGGATGTAACAGTTACAATTAGCATACTTAACCACGTGTACAGCCTTGAGGAGCTACCTACCCTACATCGAACAATTTACCAATTTTAATTGATGCTACAACCACTATTGATTTCTAACTTCCACTTTCCCAGCGTAGTAGATCAGAAACAAATGACAGATATGCCAGATCAGTCAGAAGCAGTTGTAACTGCCAACAAATCCTTTGGCTGATGCAACCATTTCATAATCATCTTACATTTCAGTGCACCGAGTCTCAGCCAGAAAGCCTTCACATCTGCGTCTCAGTCCCTGCTACAAAAGAGCAAAATCTGAAGACCTAGAACTATAATGCCATTATCAATAGTGACATAGAAAGCATCCAAATTCATACTTCTGTGCTAATAGCCCCACTCTGAACAGAAACAAAAGGCAATTTTGGGGAATACCAAATGAAGTAGCCCTTAAAATAGATGGTTTCTATTTATTCTACTACTTGGGGAAAGTGTAAAGAACGGATATCTACAATAAAATTTACATATCCATTCTTGCAGTTTTCAAAGCTTTTCAGACATATCAGCAAACACTCAGTCAATTCTATAAGAATCTATAGACTTAAAAAGCTGCATCAACTCTGAAAATTTATCCATTTGCAAGATATTTCTGATGTTGTTTTGTCAGTCTTGTTTCCTTTTAGTAACATAAGATTTAAAAAAGAACTGATGAAACACTGTGCATTTAACAGTTTTCTTACAGAAAGATTCACTAATTCCATTCTTCAACATTAATGCCCTCCTGAGCAGCATTGCTTCCTCCAAGGAAAGCTACATTAGTTCCTCAGTAGCTTTTATTAGGCAGCACGTTCAAGTTACAGGTTGTAACGTGCTCAACTCAAAACATATCCAGAATGTTTGCATCTATACGTAACTACAAAAACAAGTCCTGGGAATATTAGTGAATTCTGCCTCACAAAAATAACTTTTTAAAATAGATACATGTTCTGAAGGAGACAATGAAGTGACTTGCGCAGTGCCCCACAGAATCTGAAGCTTAAGCCATATATCAATCCAAAAGACTGTATGACCTTGGTTTAATCCTCACTGTAAAGCCTTACCTTGCTTCTGAAGTTCCTTGCCGCTCCTACTGGAGCTGCAGTTCCACTACCGCTGCCTTCCGTAGCCCGATGAAATGTGAGCCACACATGGACACGTGCAGTTTATGTGCTGTTTTGTGACCGTTGCCCAAAGGAGTGTGACTTCAAATTTCAGGGTCTTGTGGCTGTCAAGGCAACTTATCCAGCTCACATCAGAGAAGGAGCGTTACCCAGTCATAAGAATCTTGCTTTATTTGAGGAAGAAATTAAATGTGTAAATAAAAAGAGTGCTCTATTTCTCCCTAGCTGCTAAGTACAGGATTTAACCTAATAAACCCTTCTCTAGGGTAAGGACATAATCTTCTGTTGTTTGTGGGTTTTTTTCCCTAAATCCACAGTGTTTCTTTTCCTTTCTCATGTATTCAAGATGAGAGAAGCTTCAGCGAGCACAGCTACCAGCATTCCAATTTATTCAGCAGCAACCCCTGTGGACTGCTAACAGCAGACTACGATTCTGCTTGGATTACAAGGCGTAGATAAGTGATTCCATCCTTAATCTATCACTGTCAATGCCACTAAGGGAACATCTTTTACCTGTGAGAAGTCAGGCAGAGGAAAAGATTGAGATTGGGGGGGAAAAAAAAGAAAAAAAAGCGTGGGGTAAAACAGCAGAAATAAAGAGGACACAAGTCCATTAAGAGCTCTGTGCACAAGTGCATGTGGAAATAAGTAGGAAATGAGGGAAAGGGACAAAGGACCAGGATGCTAACAGAAAAGTAGCAAACAGAAAGGTGATAGTCAGATTCCAAGCAGAATTTTTCAATAGCAATGAAAATCTCACTTCCAACATCATCTATGCCTTCTATTACACTGATCCCACTGTAAAATGGAAGAGATGTTTGATACCTCAGTAAATGCTGATGGATACCACTACATTACAGCCACGATCAATAAATCTCAAGTACATCATAATGGAGCCTCAAAGCCTTCGCATACAGACCTGTCAGTAAACTGGGACAATATTACAAAGAGACAACAAAGGATAATGCAAAGATTGCAAAAATGGAACAACACCGAGACAAGTGAATTTCTTGGAGGATGGAGTGGAAGGTAGAAAAGATGAAAAGGAGGTAAGCCACTTAGACATAAGTGATGGAGAACATCAATAACTGCACACCTGTTTTATGTGATGGAGGATTCAGGAATGGAGGAGAAAACAGTGAAAGCAGTAATAAGACCTGGGATTAGGTTTTCTTTTCCTTTTTCAGGGAACCCCTTGTAGTGACTCCATCACTATACTTCACTACAGTCATCATCCACAATTAAAGTCTCTGCCCACTCAGGCTAGAGAGCACCCTTTCATATTTTCATCACAGAAACAATGACTTTTATGTGCATATAAAAGATTCCTTTGATTTTGCTATAAGTGCTTATTATTTTTATTTATTTGTTTGGCTGGCTAGATGTCTGGCAGATATATCACATAGTCCCAAACATGTAAAATGGGTCATTCATGCTAGAAAAGACCAAAAAAAAGCTGCCTTCTAAGCAGGCACTACCTTGAGGTTAAAATAAAACTTGGAAAAAATTGTTTTCACCAACTCTGCTCTTGGAACATCCAATCTTATAACTCAAATACAGATGCATTATTGATTACTCTCTTCATCCCAAGCTTACTTAATGCTTTTCATAGTAAGCAAATTCTGCGCTCCACAGTAAACAACCTAATGTGTAATCAAGCAAAGTTTATACCCTGAAAAAGTATTGTTTGTTATTGATGACATGCTTTCTAGCAGCGTAAGATCTTTCACAGAGATCGGAAGGAGTGGAAAAACCAGGATGCTTCACAGTCACCTTTTTCAGCTCTAACCCAAACCCATTAAGTTTGACTCAAACTGCCTAGGGAAGACAGAATGTCAGTTTAAAAATTAAGAACAGGGCATAGAAATAGTTTAAGAAAAATCAAGGGAGATGCTAGGAAAAAATATTTGAAAAAGAAGAAAAACAATTAAAGGAACCAATCTACCTCAGTGTGAAGGACCAAAAAAAATAACAAAGAGGGGGGAAAAAAGGAACAAAATTCTGAGATATTAAGAAAGCAACTAATAAACTGGTGAGCAAGAAGAGAACTCTCTCTGGGAGAACAGTAACATAATCAAAAGCAAGAAAAACCATGAACTGTCGGAGAAGATAACAGATCAAATGTTGACCCAGGTGGAAAAGAAACATTGCTCAACTTCCACATTGGACACACCGGCCTCATAAACTGGCTATTTAAAACATGCCAACCCAACCGACACTGTGGAATTCAAGAGACTTGAGGCCGACTTAGAAACTCAAGCAGCAAAGAACAAAGCGGGGCGCAGAACGGGGCAGGGGGTTTCCAATTCCCGCTCCGATTTGACTCCAGCTCCAAGCCCCTGAGGGAAAAGCGAGCCAAATCCCGGGACTCCCGCAACCGGTGACAGGACACAACCCCGTGCCTTCTCACTGGGTGGGCCCCACACCTCCTGCCCCACGGCCAGCCCCGTTCCTCAGCCTGCATAACGGAAACCCGCCCACCGCCAGCGGCCCGGACAGCACGCCCGGCTCCCCAGCCGTTAACGGTCCGCGCATGCACAGAGCAGCCCACGCCAGGCGGACTGGGGGGGGGGAACTGCGCGCTCCCGCTCAATGGCGCGGGACAGTCACCGGGAGGGGCCGAGATGAGGCTTCGATCATGCGCACGCGCACGCGCACGAAGGCAGGCAGCTAGACGTGACACGACGCTTCGGCACGGAAGATCCCATTCCGTGACAGGAATGGGGAGGACAGGAAATGGAGGCTTCTTTGCCTCGCTCTTACTTGTCTTTTCCCTCCTTGGTGCTGCCGCGCCCCTACTGCATAGTTCTTTTCCCGGAACTTCATTATTTTCTGCCCTGTCCCCAGTGGATTAATTTCGACTACGTGGTACAGTCCCCGTCTTCTACCCAATAACAAACCGGCTCCTGACAACGTAGTTAGTTGCTGGGCGGAAATACTCCCCTGTTCTCTTAGCACCGCGGCACCATCCGCTAAGCGCGCTGCCCCGCCTTAGCTACCAGAAAGGGCGGGGGGGGGGTTTGAGTGACAGGACGCTTAGAGGGCGGGAAAAGACAAGAGAGCCAATAACGACTCCGATTAGCATTGATGAGCAGAGCTCATAGCCAACCGAACTACAGAAGGCGGGGCGTTCGGTTGCTAGGGCCGCGCTGTTGCTAGGGCAGCGGCTGCTGCCACGGCGCTTTGCCGCGGCCTTCCTGGCCCCCCGCCGCCTTCCCCCGGGCCGGGGCCATGGTGAAGCTCGCTGCCAAGTGCATCCTGGCAGGTGAGTCCGGCCCCTCCGGTCCCATCCGCCCCGCCGGGGCCTAGAGCGGACTCGGTGGGGTGGGGCGAGGCCAGCAGCGGGGCGGTGCTGGGACGCCCGGGCCCCCTCAGCGAGGGGGGAGCAGCGGGCGGGCGGTGGCGGGCAGCGACGGGAGGCTTGGTCTCTCTCAGCCCCTCGTCACGGGGGGGGATTGTCTCGACGGAGGTGAGGTGGGGAAAGAGGCGATAGGAGAGGGGTGGGGACGGTGGAAATCCCGTTACCTGCCCTGTGTCCTCTCCCTCCTACGACAGACGGAGGATCAAAAGCTGCATTCGGGGAGGGTGTGAAGCATAGTCGGACCAGCTGAAATGCAAGGACAGGATCTGAAAAAAAAAAAAAAAAAAAAAAAAGAAAGGGAGAAAGAAAGAGTATTTCTACAGTGTGGAAAGGTGGGCTGAGGACAGGGAAAGTGTGAAGGGAACAAGGTAGAGAGCTGAGTCCTGCCTCACACAGGAGGCTGGAGGAAACATTAGTGGCGGAAATTGGGATGATTCTGAGAGTACGATGGGAAGGTAGAGCCTTAGCAAAGAGTAGGAGGACAAAGTGCACTTCACAGAGGCGTCTTTTTCCCCAAGCAAACTGGAGGTTACACTGGAAAAAAGTGAGGTCAAGGCACCAGTTTATTTAGTCAAGATGGATTATGGAGGTGCTGCAAGTAAATAGAGCTGACTTAACACTGCAGGAAGAAAATTTCTTTTTTCCGCTCCCTCTACATTGAAGCCTTGTGCAGCCTCAGCCAGAAGCACAAATCCATAAAACCTTTGCATGCAAACAACCCCCAGGTTTAACTCTTTGCTCCGAACCTGTTTTCCTTCATCCAAAATAAAATGTTTGCCTTTTTGTAACCTCAGAAGCAGCTAACCATCAACTCACACAAAGCTCAGTGTGATCTTTGGCAAGTGCGAAAGAAATAATCTCCCTTGTGCCTCTGCTGACAGTTACTGTGGACAGCATGAGTATCTTGCCTGTCTTCTAGATTTGCAACTTACACATTTTTTCCAGTTTGGAAGTTTCCAGGTCCCAATATGTAGACTTTGCTGAAGTCTTTCAAGTTTTGTTGTTTAGTGTTACCAAAGGCCAATTCCATGACTGTTTTAAATTCACATAGGTTTTCTTTGGATGACCCAGTTATGTGCTTAATCTTAATGGGGTCTGGAGCTGCCTTTTCAATTCTGTTCACAATACAAACAACAGGAACGTCTGGTCCCATATGTAGTGCTCCTAAGTGCTGGAATAATATCTATGTGTTATTAAAAATAATAAATTAATGAAGCAGACCAGGCAAAATAGCTTCTGTCTTGCAGAAGAGACCAATATAGTGAAAAAGACATAAGAGATGAGTAATCACGACAACCTAAAGGGAGCAAAAAAATGCAATTACATAGGCAGGAGCAGGAGCAGGAGATGGAACAGGGAACTCTCGTGTACCTAAGAAAATGGTTATGAAGAATAGAGTGGCTCACAATATTGGGAGCTGCACCAAGGTCAAAGAGAACAACAGGGGAAAAGGGCTTTTATTAGCAAAAGAGAGACTATTAACTTGACAATAAAAGGCAATTTTTGTGTTATCTCAAGGGTAATTTTCAGACACACAGTAAAATATATTGTTGTGTGAGCTTACTATGAAGATGACAAAAAGGTTTTAATTGTAGAAAGACAGTTGGCAGTAGCAGGCGTTTTAGAGACACACTACAGATTCTGGCAGAATAACAAAAATGTGGATGGAATAAATACTGTGGGATGCAGTACTGGCAGATGAGTCCAAACTAAATGAAAAGGGCACGAAAACTTATTTTGAGAAAGTGTAGCGATGTAGTGAGCTAATAGGATGCAAATAGTAAGAAGAGGGAAAGAACAATTGGGGCTGTAAAACTGAAGAAAGGCAACGCATTAGTTAAGAATTTGCACTTAATGATGCCTGTGCCGTTTGGAGCAATGTATGCTTCTCTATCTCATTTCACAAAGACAGATCTAATTGTCTATTGAAATACAGAATAGCTTCCACTCAGAACAGAGTGTTTTCTTCAGCACAAGCTTGAACTGATCAGGGAACAAACAAGCTGACTTACCAGATTTTCCTGTCTAAATATTATGAGCCCAACTCAGCTCAAAGTAAGCAAGCATGTTAAAAATGTTTAAACAAGAACTACGTTTGGTTAATTCATCTAGGAACAATTGTCACTATCCAAAACACCCTTCCACCTCTATAATAGTATGTGAGCAGATAACTTTACCAATTTCCTTCAAAATACCATCTAGGAAGCTGTAATAGCATCAAAATGTACCCCTTTCTGGGTTTATTTATTAACAACATAATGTAAAAGGCTTGTATTCCAAGTTTGGCTGTCATGACTGTTCCTTTAAGGGTAAAGCTGGAACCACTGAGGTATTTCATTCCTATTTCCTGTCCTTTAAACTATCCGGGCTAGTAAGACAGTATGTGAAAAGAGGATGAGTCCTTTGAGAACATTTATTTAAGTCTTTGTTTTGCAAGGATTATGATATTTTTCATGGAGTGATATGGGCAGATGTGAATTTTGCAGTTCTCTGACATTGCTTTGGATCTTATGGAGTTTTGTAACAGCAGACCAAAGCAGGCAGCTGCCGGCTTTGCCCGAAGTGTTGTGCAAGCCGTACCAGAAAGCCTTGGCTCTAGAAGAGCAAAACTAAAGCCCCTTGGTTTTCCTTGTATATAGGGATGAATCAGCAGGCTCTTTCTCTCCAGCCAAGTGACATTTGCTTCTGTATGCCCAGGATGCAACTAATGAGCCACCAGCAGCATTGAGTCAGCAAGAGTTGCTCTCTTAGCAGGGTCAGCAAGAAGAATTCATCGAGGAATGTTACCGGCTTAAGCAGCTTTGTACTGTATAAATGACCCATCTCTTCCCTAAACTCAGTTTATACAAAGGGTTTGGATCTGGGGAAATGGATAATCTAAGGAGAGGAAATAGCCTCCTATGTAGCCCAGTCTCCCTTATCACATTGTATTTTTCTCTACATGATAACATATCTGGGAAATTTTAATTCTTAGGTAAAGGCTGTAGGGTAGATATGGATTTTAGAACAAACAGCAGTTCCATGTTGATCTAGGGGGGCCTTTAATGTCATTCAAAGAGCAGAAATGTAGTGTCATCACCAGTATGCATAATGGCAATATTCATTTCCTCACATGGGTCTTGCCTTCTAGATTGTTTTGTGCTTCTTGTGACAGTTATCTTGCCTGTATTCAGAGTTACAGCATCCACGTTCTTACGGCATATGATTATAACAGAACTGAGGGAAAATAAGATTCTCTAAGATGAAACAAAAATCTTTTATGTTTTTGGTTTTGCAGGAGATCCAGCTGTGGGGAAAAGTGCTTTAGCTCAGATGTTCCGCAATGATGGGGCTCATTTTCAGAAGAACTACACACTGGTAAGCATACCACAGGCTCAAATGGCTAACCAACATTTTCCTAAGTTGCATGAGAAAACTAAGAAGGTCTAGAACAAAATAAATAATATGATTTTTAAGTTGAGGTATTCAAGGCGGAGTCTTATAGGGTTTTCTTTCTCATACACCCTAGATCCTGAAAAGAAAGCATTTAATATTCTGTAAGTCTTTATGTAATGTGGGTGCTGGTTTTGAAACTTAATGCAGAGTAATTTAGTTAACTTTGTAATTTTCCTGCTGAAGCAATGTTTTCACAAGCTTTTGTGATGTTAGAGAACTTCCCCCTTTAGGGAGTGCTCTGTGAAAAAGCACTGCTGAAGGAGAAAGCTTTTAATTTCAACTATTAAATATGCGTGTGGACAGTGCGCTTATCACTATGCAAACATGAAGATGTGCTGCATAGCCCCAAGATAATTATAATCTACAGAAACTGTTCCCAGATGAAGAGGATACAGTTTGCAGTCTTTCAGTGTGAGAATCAATGGTGATGACTAATCATAAGCAGGATAAAAATAAAAGTAAATATAAGTAAAGTAAAAAAAGAAAAATATGAGTGTGGAGGAAAAAACCCTAAAATATGTTTATTCATTGAAATAAAGATGGAAACCAGAAGTTAAGGATAGAAATAGAACAAAAAAACAAGCAAGCTACAAAGCAGAATGAGATAAAAGGTGGAAGAGGCACAAAAAACCTCAGTCCCATATGTTAGCTGATCACATGGTTGGTGCAAAACAGTCTAAGGCGTGCTTTAGAGCAGCAATGTGATAGTGAACGTAGCCCTGAAGATTTCAGCTAATACTCTTAGCTGTATATAAGCAAATCTCTGGAAGTTGGTTTTCTCCGTTTTTTTCCCCCATCTGCGCCAATCTACGTGGCTTTGACGTGTAGGTGGGAGTATGTTACCAGAGCTATGAGGAGTATTGTTGAGATCCCAGCAGTCTATGTTTGATGAGATTGTAATGATTCACAAGAATTGCCTCAATCCAATGCATAGTTGGTATGCAGTCAAACAGGCTCTTAAAAACTCTTCTGATCCTTGTTTTCCTGATTCTTCTTGACAGACAACGGGCATAGAACTGTTGGTGAAGGCTGTATCGGTTCCAGAGACAATTGATAGTGTGGTGAGTTTTTCTGAAACATAAATTGGGTCAGAAAGAGACATCCAGAGCTCAAACCTCACTTCAGTCTCATTCTGGTGGAAGATTTCTCTGCATGTTCATAAGGCCATTAAGTTGCATTAAGGAAATGAGGCTGATCGTGTACAATTGCTGATACTCCAGTGTTATTATGATCTTAAAAATATTGGATTTACATACTTGTATCCAACATGACATCTTAAACCAAAGCTGTTGCCAGCTTTGTTAGGATTCTGTTCTGTCCTTTAGGGCACTCAGGTTTAACGTTCATGTTTCTTAGAACTACAGAAGCTGGAACTTGTCTGTTAATTTTCTTTAATGCCCTATACTCCAGTGGAACATGGACCATGTGTATGATTTTTTATAAATTGTGCAGGTTACTGTCCCACTCCACAGATTCTGTTTCCAGTAGGGATGGAAACCAGACTTGAGGCCTTGGAGGTAACCCTTTCACAGGTTATACATGAAAAATGGCTATTTCTTTTCTCATGCTATCTGAACTGGAGTATTCTCAGTGCAAGGAGCTTGTCCCTTAGGGACATGACACTGCTGTGCTGAACAAAACGCAGGAGTTACAAGTTCCAGTATTTACTTTCAAAACTTTTTCCTACATTGCATTTTTCCTGGCAAGAGCCTTCTTTCTGCTTCTGCTTTCAGGAATTCTTCATTTTTGACTCTGCAGGAAAAGATCTATTTTCTGAAATGCTGGAGAAACTGGTAAGTCTTATGTAACAGTCCTCTTCTTCCAAAGAAGTGCTTTTGCTTTGAAGATCTGAACTTCCCAGTCTGGCAGATGTAGCAAACTTTGTCTTTAGTGTAAATGGGAGCAATTACCTCAGTTACCAATGCATCCTGTTCTAACTCTCTGAAACTTGTAAAAATACTAGAAGAGTTACTTTCCAGAGGAAGACAGGCAGATAGTCATTCAGTTTTGTCACAAAAGAAATAGGAATGTTTAACAGAGAATTACTGTGTGCTGTTGGTTAGAGTTCTTTTCATTTCTTAAAAAAAAAATCTATTTTGCTACTACTGCAGCAGTGAGGGTTTTTTTGTGTGTTATAGTGATGTGTTTGATCCAACAGGACTCATTCTTGTCCTTGAGCATAACACTGCCCTTGATTTTTTTCATTCATGCCTTCATGTCTTTACCTGTACAGTTGTCCATTGTGTTATCTCATTTTGAGAGGCAGGATCAATTAATTGATGTGAGATTTCATAAGAGGGCTCAGTCAACCTAATGGCTCGTTGATTTAAAAGAGGGAATTCCACTTTTGCCCTTGCACGAGGTCTGGTCTGCAAGGGAGCCCTCTAGAAGCTGGCTCAGCTTCTCAAATTGGAAGAAAAGCTTTCTACTTTTTTTTCTCTAGGATTAATTTTGTGCTGATTCAGCATGAAGAATCGGCTTCCCTAGAGATCAGATGAGTGCCAGGGAAGATACAAGTAAAGGAGCAGGACTGTGCAGACAGGAATGGGGAAAGAGAGCAAGACCACCTCTCCCAGTGCCAGCTATCCATTTAGTCAGCTCAACTGAAATGTGAAACCTTGCCAGGGCATAGAATTCCTGTATGTTAGGCTTTTTATTTTTGTCTTAGCATCTGTGTTTGCCGTGTTTACAGACTGGCTGTTGGCCACATCAGTGTCATTAGAGCTGACAATGTTCCTTTCTTGCTGTGCAGTGGGAGCAACCCAACGTCCTGTGCCTTGTGTATGATGTCACTAATGAGCAATCTTTCAACAACTGTGCCAAATGGTTGGAGAAGCTGAGGGCTCAAGCAGTTGGAGTGCACATCCCAGGTAAGAAATGGGTGAGATTCTTGTTATCTGCTTCCCTCTTGTATGACAGCAGTTGTTCCCATTGAGATGTGGCATAGAGCATTTATTTTAAGCCAGGGGCAAGCATGGCTTCCTCCAACTTTTTTGCTTTTATCACAAAGCAAATAAGGCATAAATATTTTTCCTTTGTGGAACCTTTTCTAGGTAGTCGCAGACTGTTCTCCAACTCTCCAACTTTTTCAGCTACTTCTACAAATGTTCTAGCGTTTGTTGCTAACAAGTCATCATTTCTGGGCTGTTGTTTTTCCTTTGTTTCATAGGTTTTTTTTCTGTAGGTGTCTTAGTGGGGAATAAAACAGACCTGGTTGGTCGTCGAGTTGTGGAGCAGAAACAAGCACAGGAGTGGGCTGAGAAGCACGGCTTAGAATACTGTGAGATGTCAGTGGTAAGTATCTGCTCCTTTCAGCATCTGCGGAAGTGGATGTTTGTAGAGTTATCTTCTCTTTCAGGTAAAGAAAGATAATTGGGGACTCGCTTCCACTTTTTTGTCATCTAGCTTACCCTCACTTTTAATCTATCTTCTGCGAAGCAGTTAGCAGAAATAGTCAAATGCTTATTCCATCTGTCATTCACAACTTTCTTATTTCTTTACAGAAGGAGATGAAAAATTTTGAGGCCCCTTTCCACATCCTGGCAAAGTCGTTCCACCAGCTGTACAAAGAGAAAGTGGAAACTTTTCGCTCGCTAGCTTGAGGGCTGTGACTGGGATGACTTATTTATCCTCTAAGCTTCTTCTAGTGCCCAGAATCCTGCAGGGTGCAATACCGAGAGAAGAAAAAAAGATGAGCTATTTGCTTCTTCACGGTCATCTTCTGGTAATTCAAAATAAACTAGAAATAAGCAAGTGGGAGGGCACTCTTCTGAAGTTGCTACCTCAGCATTCCTTTCATGTCGTCTAACTTGGTTCTCTGCTCACTGAAAGTCTGCTAGGTTGGAAGAGCGAGGAGTAAAAGGGGAGGGCAGAATGGAAATTGCCAGCTCTTTGCTTTGATATTGTCTTGTTTCTTGTCTAAACAGACTTCCTGCTGCTACAAGCAATGATTTAGAGGTTTGGAGGAGGAGAGAGGAAGCTGACAGGATGTTTTTCAACTTAAGAAACCCAGCTTTGATACGTATATTGCAGGGCAGGACTGATTAGGCCCTGCCGCTTGAAAAGCATTTTCAGTAGGAGGCTTATGCCCTAAAATCAACAGACAGAGATGGAGATGTGTGGGAAGCGAGCTGGATTTAGGTGTGGTTCTAGAAGTGCCTAGAGTTTGAGCCCTGTTTTAACAGTGTAACCCTTATCTGTTGTAGAACTGATAAGCTGTTGACTAATACGTGTTTCTGACTTCCAGAATCTCGTTCTTTTCTTCCGTGTGGCTCACTCTCACTGCCTGGTAGGAGCTGTCTTGCAGCTGTACCGCTGTCACTTCATAACGCAGTGCCCTCTGCTGGTCCCAGGTCACAAGATTTCTCAATAAGCTACCTCTCTTGAAACGAGCAAAACTTCCTACAGGCACATCCAAATTGGCTTCTCTGCAAAACTGGGTCAGATAGCAAGAATACCTCTTTTATTATAAAGACAAGTCCAAAATTTAAAGCAAATTGTCCTTCCTTCTTCACGTCTTTGTCATCTTATGTGGTTTTGTGACATTTTTTTTTTTATCAGCTGAAGTTGGCAATACCATCTTCTCGTTAGGTTCGGTTCTCAATCCATTACTAGAATCAAAGCCCTCTGTTGTAAAACTTTCCCTACTTGTCCTTGAATTTTGGATTAAAGACTGTGATTCTGATGTCACTAGTGGAAACAGGACTCGGGAAATGAAAGACAACCTGGCTAAGTTATTCTGACTCAGCCATGTCTAGCTGTAAGTTCCATATCAGAAAGGGTAAAAGCCTAGAGAGAACTGCACTTTTGTGTGGAGTACTGATGTTGCATATATAAGAGTCTATCTGCTAATGCAGTATTTGAAAGCATCTGTGGTAAGGTACTGTCTTGTAACTAAGCCTAACACCAAGGAGTTCAATACTGTAACCTTTCTCTTCTCCTAGCTAACGCTTGTCTCCCTTGGGCAAAGGAAGATGAATTTTATAGAGAGTGAGCACTAAGTGATGTTTCAGGCAGGCTTTTCAGGAATCTGTGTTTCAAGACTTTTATATGTGCATTTTATAACCATTTTTATGCCCAATGCTAGGAAAAGTAGATTGGATTGAACATAGGAAATATGGCTGCAGATGTTGTAGCTGAGTTTGTGAAGTACTTCAAGAATCTGGAAAAGCAGCTGGGCTCATTTCACTGGCAACAGTGTGTTGATGCTGGGAATTAGCTAGGGAGCATGAATACCTGAAGAGGTTAAGTTAGGAGCTCAGCCCACAAGAAGAAAATGAATAGGTTCTTTTGCTAGGAGCTACCTCAAAAAATGACAGAACCAGCTGGGGAAGCTCTTGCTTCCTCCAGAGAAAGAAGGACTTCTCCATGGGCTTAGGGTATCTAGAAGACTCACTCTTTTTTTTTCACTTTGATTAGCATTACAGGTGTGGGGTTTTTTTTCTTACATGAGCTGTCTTTTTAATTCTGAGGGTTGTCTGTTGATTTACACAGGCTGAGTAGAGTCTCGCCTGCAGGTGCTGGTGCCTCTGACTCTGAAGAATAAAAGTTATTTTGGATGCTGTACTGATCTAGTTACAGAACTAAAGAAGGTTTGTTTTGATTTGGTAGCTCATTTCCCCCTAGTTCTATTGATGATGTGATTACACCACAAGACAGGTATTTTTTCACATTGAAAATAGCATACCAGGTGTGTATGCCACCTGTGACGCAGTATATAGGGGGGATGAACGCCTTGGGATTGGGTGATAAAGTGAATCCTATGCAATCTTTAACCAGGAAGTTCAATCTCTCTGCACTAGAACGACCTCCCATAACTTCAAATAAACAGTCTAAATGCACCAGTAAGATGAAGATTGGTGAACGATGTTTTTTTAAATGAATGCAAAAGCTAGAGGATCTCATTAAGGGAATGCTTGCAGTGGTGATTTGTGATTTATAGGGAAGCTGTTTTTGAGAGGTTAGTGAAGAAAAATGCATCCCATGCAGGGAAAGATATATTGCCTGAGAGAGGAAATGTATGATCTAATTAGCTAGCAGTAGGGATTCACCCACTGCCCCTTTCCCTCTTTCCACAGGCCATGACTAGAATTAGAAAAGAGGTTGTGTCTAAAGCGTGTTGCCCAGCTTGCTTTTTACAGGACTATTTCAAGCACTAATGTAGACACGATTTAATGTCCTTCAAAATGGTACGTTTGACAATAACACCTCAGTCCTTCCAAAGGCATTTTAAAAGCATAATATACTGTCCTTCCTAGCTAATGTGCTACATAATACCAGCATGATGCAGGTGATGATTGTTGCTGTTTTCCTAGGTTATGTGTGACCTTGGTTGTAGATGCCAGTAGTGAAGAGTGAGTAGAGAACATGGGAACCAGATACGGGAAGGCAGTGGAAAATAGTTTTGTGTCTGTATGAAAGAGTTTAGGGTAGTGAGTAGTTGAGCTGGACAAGCAGGATGAGTAAGAGTCTGAAACCATTATTAAGTTTCTCTTACCGTGTTCAGTAACTGTTTTGGTCACATCTGTAGGGTAAGGTTGCATGTTTGCTGGTTATAGCCTTAGCATCACTCTGAATTACAGACACGATGAAGAACAGGCGGAGGAAGGCAGAAAGCCTTCCTGCCGACCAGGAAGCTTGTTGTCTTCTTACAGCTCCCCTACATTGTCCAGCTGTGCAGTGCTGCGGTTGCTCAGCATGGATTTTTACAACCCAGAAGAGACCCAGCTCAACCAGAACTGAAATTTCAAAAGAAGGGGGAAGGAAAAACCAGACCTTTAACTGTTTTAAAGAGATAAATAGTCATTCTTTTTCCTACTTGCTTGTTTGATTAGATAAAAAACATCCTTTCCTCCTTGGAGTCCTTCCTTCTTATCTTTCCTTTGGTCCTCATGGTTCTGCTGCACAGAATCTCTCTTATACTTCTGCCCTGCTTTACTTAGCTTGATACCTTACCAGCTGATGTTTTTTTTATCCTTTTAATTTCTGCATTACCAATCCCCAATGCTGCAAGAACATTTCTTCTTAGAGAGATTAATAGACGAAGGAAAACAGAAGTGGAATTTTTAGTCAAATTGTCTTGGAAGAAAGAACCTTAAGAAGTTGACTGACATTCTGAATTTTACTGGAAATTCGTTTGTGTAAAGTTGTCATATTAAAGATGCTTTAATGGTTTTGTTTTGTCTTGCCAGACATACTCTACTGTGGAGTGAAATGCAGGATGTAAAATTCCAGAAAGATTAGGTTTTATTGTGGGAGCTAATAGGAGTTTCAAAGCTGATCATGCTGTGATAAGATCTGTTCAGTCTTAACAATGGAGTGGTCACTGCTGTTCATAATAAAGCATTAAATATACTGAAATGGGGCTGTCAGAACAGTTTCTTCTAGAGATTTGTTCATTTTAGAGACTTAAAACTTAAGAAAGGACCTCTTTCAGAAAAATGATCTGATAAATGACACCATTTGGACCAGGGTTATTTCTGATACAACTTCAGTGACTTAAAGGGCTGGATTTAGTCTTTTATGCCAATTGACTCCCCTGGGTAAGCTTCATTTCTTTACCCGCTATACATCTTGGACCGATCTGACCTGATAGCAAAAGACACATGATGTTGTTGAAAATGAAATACTGCCTTGGGGCAGAAGGATAAACTGTGTGGCCTCCTGAGGTCCTTCCAGCAATACTTTCTATAATTCTATTAGATTAAATGGGGAAAGAAGTAGCGTGGAAAGCACAAAACAGGCTAAGTCATAAACTAGCAATTAAACTGGGAGCTGGGCTGGGCTACAGCAGAAAGTGTACAATCTATCCCAATTAAGAGCTGTGTCTCAAGGGAATCCAGGAGTCTGACACAGGTGCTGACAGCAGGGAAAACACTGCATTTCTGTTCTGTAGGCAGCAACTGCTTTCTACTGGTGCTTTCACAGATCTGTGGGGGTCCATACCCTGCTCAAGACTGTGCTCTGCCTTTAATAATTACTATATCTATGATGTTCAGGTGGCAATTGCTTGCAGTTGTTGTCTCATCTGCCTGTATAAAGCCAGCAGTGTGATGGCAGCTTATCTGCTACTAGCAGGAAGACATTCCTATTTTTGACACCTGCATGATGGGACCCTCTCCCCGCATGCATTCTCATCCTTTTCCTATCTCGTATCCATTTCTTGATGGAGAATATCCACCTCTGCTTGTTCTTAGGAAGTAATTTTTCTGTCTTGCAGATGATAATCCAAGGAAGCTGAGGCTAAGGGACTTCTAGGACCTTCCGCAGTAGAGGTGGAGTCTGAGCAGGAGCTCTTCAAGGGCCATGTTGGCCCCCACAACATCTCTCTTAGCCTGAAGGCACATCATCTCTCTGCTTCTCGCATCCTATTTCCTCCTGCTGTCATCTTGCCTTGAGAGCAATGTCTTCTGTGCCAGTTGCCCTTGGCTCTGTTGACCCAGAACAACAATGCTTGGGGGAGGGAAAAAGAAGAGAGCTATTCAATCTTGGGTCTTTAGCTTTTTGAGTCCCTGTCGAAGTCACCTGAGCGATAGGGATGTTGCTCAGTCTAGAGTGTAATTTCCTGGCAGGAGACCCCTGTCTGAGTCCTGGCAGCCTCATCTTGGCTCTCCAGAGCTTGCCACAGTGTAACTTTCACAGACACTGGCTGTTCTCATTCTGACTTGGAGTTTTTTTTGTTTTGTTTTGTTTTTTTACTCCTTGGGGGTCTTTCTCTCATTCTTCTGTCACAGTTTCACATATTTCCTCCCCTAGAGCTGTTTTTCAAGAGAAGCCTGGGATTGCTCTCTTTCCTGGTCTCTGAGATCAAATCCAAATCTAGCAATGTTTAAAAGGGAAATGTGACAGACCCTACATGCTAAGCTGGGGTCAAGGATGGGGTCAGTTTGATGAGTTTCTCTCCAGCCAGATATGCATCAACTGGAGAAATGTGGAGCCTGTAATCTTTCTGCGCAAGTACTAGAAAAATACACGATATGCAGACTTTGAGTTAGGGACTGTGAGCAGAGTAGGTACATAGGCAGAACTGGTCAGCTGCTGCGTCCCAAACAGGGAAAATGCAGGAGCAGTAGGGGAACAGAAATATGTAGGAAAGAGTAGGGTTTATATCTCTTCTTGAAGAGCCCAAAAGATTTACTGAGGCAGAGTGGGAGGGTGGGAATTAGGGATGGGAAGACGTAAGGCTTTTCCTGGCTTGTAGAATGATGTATGGAAATAAAGTGGGAGGGAAAGTAATTTTTGCATGAGCCATTGAGGGAAAATGAGGATACAGGGTAGAGCTGGATGACTCTGCAGGTGGGAGGGCAGGTGGTAAGAATAAATAACTGAACAGAGATTTTTTCAGGGCCAAAATCTTGGGGCCAAGATCAGTTTGGGGAATTCAGAGCCATGATGAGTAAGGTCACTGGTAGCCATCAGCTGAGGTTCAAGATGTACGACCTGCATTAGAACAAGGCAGGATGAGTCTGCATGACAGGGCTGATGCTGGGATTTGATAGGGCAACAGCAAGAATCCAGAATGATAAGCCTAGCAGTAGTTTGGGCAGATAAGAACAGCAAGCTGTGGTGCTGTGAGGAGCAGTGGCTGGAGTCAGCATATCCAGGTGAGACCAGAAAAAATAGAGCAGGTAAACTAAGGATACTATCAGACTATCAGGATGGAGGAGTGTGAAGAGATGTTGGAAATTCAGATTGAGTACAGTTCTTCCAAGGGGATTTCTGAGTGGAGGGAAATAGACGCCTACCATTGTTACCCACACATCTTTGTATCATTTGAAAAACAATTTAGTTCCAGCACTATGTCTATTTTCTTTTGCCAGAAAGTGGTGTGATCTATTTGCTTAAACCTTTTTTTTTTCTGTTTGTTTGGTTGGGTTTTTTGTGTGTGTGGGGGACAACACATAAACTATGCCTAATTGAGCTGCAGCATCCTGAATACATTATGTTCATCTGCTCAGCCAACCAAGCAGAAGTGCCTGCTACAACTTCAGTATTTGCATCTCCCAATAAAAACTTCATGATCAGTTCATACAGTGGAAGACTTCCCCAGAATATCATTATTTAACCTCACAAAATAGAAAAATGCAATGTGTGTGAGGTCAATGTAAAGCAGGTAGAAATCATTCTGTTAATGAATAAAATTGCCTACAATAAAAAATACCTTCAGCTCTGCATGGGAGGAATCTCTTTTCTGTGCTGGTGTCCTTTCTGTGCTTTTGTTAATTTATTTTGATTCCTGGGAAGCGTCACTTTCTCTTAGTCTAACAGTTGTGCGTGGCCATTGTGTGCTGTTTCTAGGACTTCGTTTTTGTGATGTTGGGTGGTTTCAGTTTGGGAAGCATGAAACTGGGAGGTTTGGAATTCAGGTTGCAGTTGAAGCATCAGACATAAAATCAGCTTGTAAGACAGCAGAACACTGTATCTAGGAAAGATGTCTTGCAGGGTTAAGATAATACTTTTCAGTGCTATTGCCAGCAGAGAGAGATCAGCCTGCAATGAATGTGAAAATGTTAGATGGAGAAGGAACGCTGGTGGATTTGGAAATGGGTAACAAGTGTGGGCTGCTTGTAGCTGAGGTAAATGCAGAGGAAAGGATATGCAACTCTCTGGATGTGCATGTCGGGGAAGTAAAGGAGCATTTTTGGAGAATGTCATGAAACTGCGTAAGGATAGGAGGACAGTTCTGATATGAGCAAAAGCAGAGTAAAACAGACCCTGCCCTCTAGTTCCTGCACCTATTGAGACCTGGGGACATTTCCCTTAAGTAGAGTAAGTCATTGGTCTTGATGGCCTTCCCAGCTAAGACTGCCAGCAGGGTGGCTATCCCTCTTCACCAAGACAGAAGTGATCACTGGCTGCCATCTCGGTCCACAACCATTTTGATATCTGATACCTCTACACTGTCCCTGCCCTCTTGCCTTTTTCCTCCTAACTATCTCTACACATGGAGGTCTTGTAGCTATACATCCCCACGGTTCTGATACACCTCCCATGCTAACAGCCCTACCCGTTACCTTAAGACTGCCTAGTTCTCCCCTATGTGCTTTTGCTTCTGGAGTTATAAGCTGCTGCCAGGAAAAACAACATTGGTCTTTCTATCCACTACAACCCTCTCCTACCCCTCTCCTCTCCATCTGGTGCTAGGGTAGAGCTTGTGCCTTGTTCAGCTGGCCGGTTCTGGCACGAAACTGGACTGGTTATAGGAGCGAGAGAGCTGTGCCCACGTTGGATGTGTGTCTTTGCGCGGGTGAGGGGCATCGGAGGCAGGCACCCTTTCCTCCTTTTATCAGACTGTGCTCATTTATTATACCATCTGTTTTCCCAGTGCCGGAGATGATGCTGGGGATATGTGACTTGGGGCACTCAGGCAGAAACTGGCCTGCACAAGGCCAGCCATGTGTTTGCCTCCTAGCAATGCAGCGGTCAGCAGCAAATTCTTTGCTGCCGCCTCCTCTCAGTATGGGAGAGAGCAAGCGTGGGCCTGGGTGTGTAGGAGACACAAAGAGATGAAATGGGGGGGGGGGGAAGAAGAGGAGAGAGATGGATTGGGGTACATGTGTATCAGCTGGAGAGAACTGTGAGAAGGAGGGACAGATGGACAGATGGGCAAAGTGGGGGAGAAGGAAAGAGGAATGGTTTGTAGAGAGGGAAAGACGGAAGAGCTGGGCAAGGGGAGACAAAGAAATGGACTGGCTGGGGGACAGCCAGCGAAAGGCTGAGAAGAAAGGAAAGACAGGCAGATTTGGCAGGTGTGTGGTGTGGAGAGAGATGGATTGTCTGTGGGAGAGAGACGTGTGTCAGCTAGGTACTGCAGTAATAGGTAAGTGGATAACTACAGAGATGGAGATAAAGGGGGGGAAGGGATGTGTGTTTATATAGGCCTGTGTAAGGGGGAGCTGAATGAATGACAGTGAGGAAGAAGAGCCATAAGGAAAGAGGAGAGAGAGAAAGCAGAAGAGCAAAAAAGCAAGCCTAGAGATGAACTGTGGGGAAAAGAGAGGCGTGAGAAGGCACGGCAGCCCTCGGAGTGCAAACAAGAACTGAGACCAGGCAGAGGTGAGGAAGGGGAATCACACAGAAAGAAGGGAGACTAACAGCTTTCATCTGCTTGGGGCTGAGGTTTTCTTACTGGGACCTGAGAGAGGATGCAGGGTAGAGACCAGAGCACAATTCCCCAGTACTAAACAGAAGCGTTTTTATGTGTGCAGGGCCCACTGCCAGTGCACAGAGAGACCCAGAGGACTGGGGAGTGTAAATGCCACTGTGCTAGTGCAGACTGCTTCCTGCCTGCTGAACTGCAATGCGTACCTGAGCATTTGCAACCTGTGGACTGCCTATTTCCAGTGTATCTGCTTGACTGCTAGGAGCTGTTTAAGATGACAGCTCAGACATTTATTTATCCTTTTCTTCCCTCTCCTCTTGCCCTTTTCCTCACAGCATACTACTCTCAATGAGAAAGGAGATGTGAAAAAGCAGTGCCCATATTCATAGACACCTTAATTCTTCCACCTGATGCCATAGATAGCAC
This sequence comes from Chlamydotis macqueenii, assembly GCF_036417535.1. Taxonomy (NCBI): domain Eukaryota; kingdom Metazoa; phylum Chordata; class Aves; order Otidiformes; family Otididae; genus Chlamydotis; species Chlamydotis macqueenii. The sequence continues at coordinate 57,558,378 of NC_141556.1, forward strand.
CTTGCTTTGCTGCCTGACTTGACATCTCGCCCCTGCCTTTGAGCATTTATTTTCTCTTTTGTCTTTTCCTCTGTCTTTTTTTCATCTCCTTCTTTATCTCTTCCTTCAACTTTCTATCATTTAAAATTTTTCTCCATCCGCCTTTCTCTGTTGTGTTCTAGACTCCTAGTTTACATGCCTTCCCATGTTGTTGCAGCTTATTCCTTTTGGTTGCCCTCTTTCTTCTGCTCCTTTTTATCTCTCCATGATTCCTCTGTCTCCTTCTCTCTCTGCCTGTCGGCCTGCTTTCTCTCACTCAATCTCTGCTTTCTCTTGAATTGGGTTGTGAATTCTGTTGGCATCAGAGCGGGACAAACTGTAAAACCGAGGTTCCCGGAGGGCCAGGTTGTGATCATTTTATTTTTACAATGTCCTTGGATGTGTAAAGGTGTTTGTTTGAGGGGGAGGAGCAGTGCATGTGCTCCATGTGGGAGAAGAGAGAGGAGCGCGGGCCAGAACGAATGAAGCTTATAACTAATATAGGTCAGTTGCAGGGAAGAGTCCCAATGGTCTGTGAAACAGAGAAGTATTTTGTCACTTCAAACTGGCTACTGGAAAGATGGCAACTGAATAGTTTTATCTAAAAGACACAAGCAACCTGGAAAAGTGTCCTATCAAAGAATGCAGTAGTGGTGAGCACGGGAGGCTGACCAGCTCTGCTTATCTCCCAGTCACTCCCTTAAACCAGGGAATAATCAGCCTGAGATTCCCTTTTCCTGCTCTGAGCTGTCTTCTCTTGTGCATGTTTCTCTACCCTGAATAAGCATGGCTGAGAAATGCCAACAACGGAACAAACAAATTAGAGACGCACAAAGGAGAACCATACCCCTACACCCTTGGAGGGCAGGCTGGAGTACTTGGCCAGCATCTGCTGGGGTTGGTGCTGCCAAGCACCTCTACATAGCCAGCAGAGAGGCATCATCAAGGCCCTGAGCCTTGTCTGGTGGAGGTGGATGAGCCAAGTGCACTGCTGGGAATTCCTTTGCTCTGCAGGAGCCTCCTCACTTCCCATAATTTGCCACCATGTGAGTAAACTCTGCTTTCAGACCATTCCCAGAAACTTTCACAAGTGGTCAGTAGCTGCAGTTAACGACTGAAAGTGGCAAATTTCAATGAGCTCAACATTTGGTCTTGGGACTTCTGATTTCATTTCTGTTAAGGATTTTGTTGTTATACAAGGTCAAAGGTAATCTGCTAAAATGACATTTAGACATCAAAACAGACATCCAGATCTTCAGAGGTATTTGAAGCCTCTACATCTCTGCAGAATCAATGTGAGATGCTGACTGCTCAGCACAACTGAAAATCAGGACAGTTCTTCAGCGTCTAAACATGGAGTTAGAAGCCCAAATAGATGTCTGTTTTGCTTTCTTTTTAAAATAGGTCTCTATTCCAAAGGCACAGAGTATCACCTCTCTACAATTTCTATCCATGGTATACTCTTCTGTGCATCACCATAATGCTCCAGTCTAGCATCCACTTGGCTTAATCTGATGTGTTTAACCTACTTCTTCTACAGGAATTCACACTGGGGATCCTAAACCATTACAATGGTAATGTAAAACCAAATCCTAGGAATTCAAAGAACAGCTCTGTGGACACAATACACCAGCTGGCTTTCTCTGAAACAGTGTCTGAAGCACATGTACATCTCATGATATGCCTCCCTGACTATGTGGGACTACAAAAAGAAATCCCTCTCATATTAAAATCAGTAGCCAATTATTGACATTAGTGGGACCTGGTGATTTTGAATTTTCTAAGTTTGCCCACTCGCTGAGCTCCTGAACAGATGTTGGGATATGTACTTCTCTTGATTTGTCCCTCTGAAAAGCCAGAGGGACTAAACAACCTATCCCAGAGACTAACCATTTCTCTTGCTTTGCTTAGGATGTTCCTTCAAGAGTTTCTTTTAACTCTGATTTATTATGGAGCATCAGAAAAATTAAAAGTTCTATATTACTCCCCTGATACCCTAAACTATCTAACAAAAGATGGTCTAGGGGTGTCCTAAAGAAGACAAAAGTGTATATAGCTGGCCTGCAGAAGGTTTACCTGTGTCAGTACCACCACACCTAGGAGAGCAAGTCTGCCTCATACATGATGCCCTGGTGATCTCTCTGTGGCTGAGGACCAAATGGCAAAAGCTCGTGTTTGCGCTGGATTGTGGCTTTAAATGATGATACTGAATAGATGAGGCTGCACAGGATATTCTTCTCTGTCCTCATCTGTGCCCTTTACACTGGAAGAAAGTCTGATGTCACAGAATATCGATCAGTGTCAACATGAACCATCCTCAGTGTAGGCCTCACCTTTCCCTCGGCATTTATCATTGTGCTGATGCTTCCAGGAAGATTCTGAAAACCTTCAGTTCAGAAAAAAATCAAGGCCTTTCTCGGCTTATTCTTTGGAATTCTCTGTTTACTACTTTTTACATTAAAATAGTCTTTTTTCTTCTTTAAGAACCAAACCACAGCCACTGCACATTTCCTCACTGGAGTTTCATGAAGCTGTTTGTCGAGAAACTATGACTTTTTAAACTTGTGGATTCTGAAGTTGACCAGGAGAGACCATCCCTTACCACAAGAGGCAGATCAGGAGTGAGAGTCTGTTCTAGTTAGTCAGTGGATGGATGAACAAAGGCTTTATTGGGAGAAAGACAGTTATTTGTGCCCATAGTTCTTGCACAATGGGCTGTGAGATCCATTGCTTTTCTGATCCATTCTGGAGACCCTTTCCCTCTGCTTTGACCTTAGAGTAGGTTCTGATTACAAAACCTGTGCCATAACCTTTTCACCAACTTTTTGTTTCCTGGGGTATACTTCCATGGTCTACGCGGCTGTTGATGGGAACTATCTGTGCCTGATTTTGGATATGAATGGGAAGAAGAAAGAGGATTTCCATGAAGGATCTGGGGATACAACAAACAAGAAGAAATGGCCGTATTCTTGTGAATAAGTGGGTCTCAAATTGGATTTCTATGGTGTATGGTTTATGTAGGAGTAAGGTTGTGTAGAGGCATACATTTATTTATATACAAGATGGTCCATTGTGAAGGTAGCCTGAGATTATAGATCAAGTGTAGAAAAATGTGTGCTCTGGAGTGGAAAAATATGAAGGACAACACCTGGGAGTGAGGGAGGATAGTGTCTTTAATATAATATAGTTATGCAAATACATGGGAATAGACATGCTGGTGGAAGGGGGAATGTTCTCACAACTGATTTTCTCTGCTAGTCTTATTCAGCAAGTTTGTATGTATATGTATGCATATATCCTCACTGAAGACAGTTTACCAAATACTGGAATTCCAGCTATAATAACTTGTTAGCAGCCTGCCCTCTGTTAGAGCTAATAGGTTGCAGGCATTGATTTTTTTTTTTTTTTATTCCTATTGATTAGGAGGCTGCTGTACATACAAACCTCAGCACAGCATGAAAAGAGAAAGAGAGGCAAAACAGTTCACATCCCAGAAATTCATCATGGCAGAAAATTCATCCTGGAAATCCCAGTCTTCTCCCACTATCTCTTTCAAGTGAAAAAGGAGGTCTTTCCCTTTTTGAGGAAATCAACCCACAGGGCTCATAAGGTGACACTTTTTTTTTTTTCCAATCATCATCTTCGAGTAGCAAACATTTCAAAGGAAAAAAAAAAGGTTGCATGAGAAAAGGGAGTCTTGCATGGAAAGCACAGGAGCTCTAGCTTCAAGACTCACTCTGAAACAGATTTCTTGAGTATCTTTGGGTACCTAACTCATTTATAACAGCACCCATAGCCCATTAAAATCAGTGCAAATACTTTCACTTTGGTGGGCTTTGTGATTATGTTCTGAATTTTTCAGCATCTCAGTGCCTCTGCAAACTAGTGAACATACTACTTTGTAAGAGTGTTATGAGGCTAAATGAATTGTTTGCACAACATTTAGCTTGGAAGAGGATATAGGTCAGAATCTGAGGGAGTTATGTATTGCAGCCTTATAACCTCATACTTCATCCCTGCCAAACACAGGAGTTTTTAATGCACTCTCAGGGCTGCACCAGCACCATTTTTGCATGGAAACCTATTTTAATTGCTACACCTCTGTACCCTGTATTTCCTCCTATGAGGACAAGCTGAGAGAGTTTGGGCTGTTCAGCCTGGAGAAGAGAAGGCTCCAGGGAGACCTTATAGCAGCCTTCCAGTACCTAAAGGGGGCCTACAGGAAAGACAGGGAGAAACTCTTCAGCAGGGCCTGTTGCGATAGGACAAGGGGGAATGGTTTTAAAATAGAGGGAGGTAGATTCAGATTAGACATTAGGAAAAAAATTTTTACACTGAGGGTGGAACAGGTTGCCCAGAGAGGTGGTAGATGCCCCATCCCTGGAAACATTCAAGGCCAGCTTGGACTGGGCTCTGAGCAACCTGGTCTAGCTGAAAATGTCCCTGCTCCTTGCAAGGGAGTCTGACTAGATGACCTTTAAAGGTCCCTTCCAACCCAAACTATTCTATGATTCTTTCTTCCTTTCTGGTCACTGTGTTACACTAGAGATGAATCTCCAGTAGTATTTCAATACCCAGTGTTTAAGCTGTCTTTTATGTTGATCCTCAAGTTATATGAACCTGAAGATCAGAAGAGAGGACTACTGAGGCTTTTTCCATCTTTATCTCTCTATCTCATCTCCATCTCCATCTGCATCTCTATCTCTATCATCTCCACCTGCGATTCTCTGGCAAAACCACAAATCTTCTTTTCTCACTTTGCTAGTTTGTTAAATTGGTCTAAGAAAACTACCAACATGCAGATATATGATGTGAATAATGTTTCTTAAGTGCTTCAGGAGCCTCAGCTTTAGATGCCAGTTATGACTGCTCTGATCACCCCCTCTGCTTGTCTAACCATGCAGATATGTGAGTTTTTTTCAACTTTCTCCAGTGAAATCTTTTCAATATTAATTCTCTTTCTGCATCATATCTCACTTCTATCTTCTCTACCCCATTGGCTTCCAGTTCTATAACCATCACCCTAACTCCAATTTATTTTTCCTAACATCTCCTCTGCTGGTGCATCTGTCTATTAACACCTCTGCTCTGCCTGCAAATACAGCTGCATCAGCTCCATCTCTTTTACATCTCATTACAGCAGCTCCTTCTGAGCTGGTCTGCTCAGGATGAAAATTCCTAGATACCTTTTTTCATGAACTACCACTGTCTGATTTACTCGTATGTGCTGAAAAGCTCCGCTGCACCACTCAATACACAAACACTCTGTTCATTTCCATTACTATCCCATGGAGTTGCTTCCGACTTCATGCCCTTCATTTCCCTTCCTGCATCTTTCTTATGCCCCTTTTTTCCTACAGCACTGCCCCTTCTCTCCACAAATAGCAGCACTCTTGGTTTGCCATTGGAAGCAGACTTCCTGCGGCTCCCTGTCTCATCAGCTTCTCATTTCAAGTAATTTAAAATGTAATTTAAAATCTCTCTACTTCCTCCAGACTATTAATTTCTCTCTCCTTACTCTTCTATAGATGTCATTCTGTGTTGCGCTATTCAGTAAGATGCGAACTGTTGTAAAAATCTGTCACAGTGTTTTTATTCTGTGTTCTTGTTTTGTATTATCATTTTTAATGATTCTTTGTAGGAAAGATGAAATCTCAGCACAGCATCTAACCACAGCACAAGCAGTCACACAGGACATTCTGGCATTTGCATTGCCTTTGTTCCAATCTTCTCCTGTGGCATTTAGAACTATAGAGGGATTATTGTGAATGGTCTAAGAGTATATAAGTAGGGTAACAGGAAGATAATTATTTCTGGAAATTGGGAAGTGTGAGGCAGGAAGCTGTGATTAGTTCTGATCCTGAGCTTTCATAGATCTCGCTCCTCTCAGCCAGAGATTAAAGAACTCACAACCCTGTAAACCTGGCCTTCTTACACTGACAATTTCTTTGGGTATAACATGCCTCTTTTCTGTTGCTCTAGTCACTTGAAACCAAACTTGTCAAAGCTGTAGAAATATGTAATAAAGGCAACAGTTCTGGATTGATTTTAGGGCCTCTGTTTTGGCCCAGCTGCTGCATCATCCTCTGCATCTGACTGGATTCATGAAATGTAAAGATATGTAATCCTGGCACTTCAGCAATATTTTTCTTTTTATAGATTAAATCTGTAATTTCTCACAGCGTTGGGGTGCCCCGCAAGCCCAAATCCACAACCTCTACAACCACAACCTATGACTGCTTGCTCACCCTGCTAGTCTCACTACACTCAGATACCAACAGAAGCAAGCTCCTCAACCCAGAGACAACCTCTGCCTGCGCAGTGCAGCGTACCCTGACCCAAAGCAGCACTACCGTTTGTAACAGTAAAATGAACACATAACCACATGGGCTACACAGGTGGGCCCTAGGTGAAAACACATAGCATCGCCCCTTCTCTCCCTCTCCTCTTTGAATGACCCTGGTGTGTAAAGATGGGTGAGCTTTCAGAAGCCCTTTCTGCTTCCACTCACTCCAGCCAGGTTGCTTGTGTGGCATTACAAGAAGAGCTGTGTTATGCTTTTTTGAGAGTACAGAGTAAGTGAGGAACCCACCCTCCTTGGAACTGTGAGCTCCACAGATTTCCAGAGTGCCTGTGATGTTGATGCCTGGTGAATTTGAGTGCCAGAATAGCCAGCTGAAGTTTTATCCTCCTCAGAGTCTTTCAATCTCCTGGCCCAGCTTTTCTACACTCCTTTGAAAAATGAGAAGACTTGAATACTGGGGTGGGGTTGGAGGGCCACAACCACCAGCATAAAAAGAAAATGGCTCAGAATCTCAAGAATTACTTATTTCTCCCTTATGCCTTCCCTCTTCAAGGCCTCTTCCTTCTTTCAGTGGAAATATCTCAGAAGGGAAGGAGAAGTCCTTGAGTGATCTTTTCTAGCTTCCCCAGTTAAGAGCCTTACAGAGCCGCTTCATCACAGGCCATCCCTGTAGAGCCGTAATCTCCCACCAGTATAGCAATGTTCTCTGCATGTCTCTGCCTCTCAAATTCCTTTGAACCAAGAACAACAGTTCAGAGAGCCTCTCCACAGCTACCATCCTGCGCACTCTTGCAGCAACTTGCACTCAGAGTGCTAAAGGTGCACTGGGGCCACATCCCCCCTTGCCAATCCTCAGCTTTTTGGCAGCTCAGTGAGTGCAGAAAAAGACCCCCAGCTCCCGTGGCAGAGGGCCAGGAGTCCCCCAAGTGAGGCTAGGGACTGTGGTTGTTCCCCAGCAAGGTGTTTGTGGTCTCAGCCTGTGCTGTCTACTACCACTCCTACTTCTATCCTTTCTCCTTCCTCCCCCAGAGCCTCTTCTGCCTGCCTGCTGGTGATGATGTGCATATGGGTGATGCCAGGGACCATGAGTGCTTGCTGCCCTCAGCTGTGAGGGCAGCTTGGTCAGTTCCCTCCAAATTGGTGAAATGATCAGTGGTCTGCAGGGCAGCCAATGGCCACCCTGTTGTTTGCTATGGAGCCTTTCATGTCCAACAGTCCTGGGGGAGATTTTTCTGAAAGGGCAGTCCCAGTCTGTACCCAGAGAGAAGGGAGGAGAGACAGATGGAGCCATGAAATTGCAATGTGGCTGAAGCCCTCCAACTGGTTCAACTTCCCAGCACCCCCTTCTCTCAGCCCCACTCCCCCGCACAGAACAGCAGTGAACCTAAAGCAGCTCTTCTAGTCTCTTTTTCACTGAACAATGAATCCGATCAGAGAGAAACAAAATCGGTAGCATCAAGAATTAGATTCTTTCTTTTCTTTATGGTTGTTGCATTAATGAGCAGCTACATGTATAGAACCAGGAGGTGACTAATGTAATTAACCTGGTGTAATGATACTGCTGAGGAAGAGAGAGCGGATTATGACATACTTAGATGTCAGTATTGCACAATTTTGTATATGTTCCCGGTACTATCGGGTTGTGCCTGACACAGGAGACTTAAGCAGTGATAGATTTTAGTCTGCATCCATTCAGCTCATGCATCTTTCTGTGTAAAACGAGGATATGAAAGACGGTTTGCTTTCCAGGGGTTGGGAGGCCGTGAAGGGATTCAATTTGGTGGTTCCTCTCCTTAACAAATTGGTAGTAATAATAATAAATCATCCTTTCTCGTGAAGAATCTTCCCAAAATGTCTTCTTCGTGGAGCAGGCATTGGGGTTTTACAGAAAGCTATAAAGACAAAGTCAGAATGCAGGGATTCACACAACACTGGTCAGGGGGAGACAGAGGGACAGAAAACGAGCAACACCAAAACATATGCAACTTGCAGCGAACCCGAGAAGAGTGAAGAGCAAGCACTTATGAATCATAAAAACAACAATAATGACAGTAATAAATGCTTATTTTTAAATTACCCTTCCGCGTTACATTTCACCCGTCTCCTGAGGAGAGAAACAGCTGACTGAAGTTTTGTGCGGCTCTAACCACTGTGTGCAGGTTGCACCGGCGGACGGCGGGGATGGGAAGGAGGCTGAGCTGGGGGGTGGGCGAGGTCGGGATAGAAAGGCCGAAAGCAAGAAAGAGGGAGAGCCCCAGCTACTCCTTCCTCTGGGCTCCGCGGCGGCCCGGGGGGACCAACCCTCCCCGGGGCTGGCAGCGGCGGGCTAGGCGCGGGGTGGGGGGGGCTGCCCCCTCAGCCCCTCCCTCCCTCCCTCCCTCCCTCCCTCCCTGCCTGCCCGCGCAGAGCGGAGGAGGGCGGCTGCCGCCCGCGGATGCTGGGGCGCGGGCGGCGCGGGCAGGGCGGGCGGCGCGGGCAGGGGAGCTGTCCTTCAGCACCACCACCGCCGCCCCGGGAGCTGTCCTTCAGCACCACCGCCGGGGGACCGGCAGCGCTCCTCCCGCACTGCCGCCCCGGGAGCTGTCCTTCAGCACCACCGCCCGCCGCCGCCGCGGGGGAGCCGTCCAGCATCGCACCGCCGCCGCCGCCGCCTTGATGCAGTAGCGGGGCCCGGGAATCACCGGGGGCCGCCGCGGGGCAGGGGGTGCCGCAGCCGGGCTCCGCTCCGCGCCCCCCACCCGGGAGGGACGCCACGCCTGTGTCCCCCTTCGCCCCCACCTCCCCGCCCCGCTTCTTCTTCCCCAGAAGGCCCCCTCTCTCCTCGCCCACCTCCGCCAGGAGCAAGCGCCGCGGCTGTGCGGAAAAGCCATGGGAGGCAAGACCTCGGCACCTGTTCAGCTGAAATCAAGGGCTTACAGTATACTGGGCAGTGTGGCTTGGTGGTAGGAGCGAGCGAAAGGAAAGAGAAGCAAGCAAGAAAAAGTGAGAGAGGATTGGAGCGACTGCCGCTGCCGGGAAAAAAAAAATAAAAACCCAAGGAAGATAACTGGGAAGGAAAAGGATTTTCATGGCGCAGGCTGCAGAGCTAAGCAAGAAGACTGAAGGTTGCATCTCTGCTCTTACAGTCTCTAACTGTCTAGGTCCAGATAATGAGAGATTGTGTTGAGGATGCTGCTGCTGCTCCCCTGTTCACTGTGGAAGCCATCTCCAAATTAGCCATTACATATGGAAACTGGAGACCAGAATTTTAGAAAAAGGGATTAAGGCGTCTCGTTTTGGGGGGGGTTCTCTCTTTATTTGTTTGGTTTTTCTTGGTTCTTTTATCTCTTTTTTTTTCTTTTTCCTTTTTTTTATATTTCAACCAGAACGTTTCCGATTTAAAAGGCAAGCCTCCTCCCGTGTGGTCTTTCTAATTTACACTCTTTTCCGTGGGCTTTCTTACCTCCCTTTTTTGATATCTATCTCTCTATATATACCCATTATATTATTAGTCGGAATTATTATTCTTTTATTTTATTAAACACACACACCCCAAGAATCAGAAGGCGGTTGGGTATTTGTATAATGAAGAATTATGGGGCTCTTTGACAGAGGTGTTCAGATGCTTTTAACCACCGTTGGTGCTTTCGCTGCCTTCAGCCTGATGACCATAGCTGTGGGGACCGACTACTGGCTTTACTCCAGAGGGGTTTGCAAGACTAAAACTGTCAGTGAGAACGAAACCAGCAAAAAGAACGAGGAAGTCATGACCCATTCTGGATTATGGAGAACCTGCTGCCTGGAAGGTATTTTATTCTGGATCTCCGCAACCCCCCTCCCCTTTCCTCTCCCACCACTCCATGTTTCCCCCCCGCCACCCCCACCCCAAATAAATCCCTCCACATTCCACCATTTTCTTACTTCATTTCTTTCACCACGGATCGAGAACGGTGGGCTCAGTTACTCAGGGCACAGAGGCTAGAAGACAGGCAAAACATTCTCTGCTCCGTTCCATTCTCCCTTCCTCTTCCCTACCCTCCCCCCACCACCACCTTCCCCCAAAATTCACTTCCCCCTTCCAACTGGAATAATGTGTGTGTTACAAAAACACCGAGAGACCCTTTCAAAAAGCAACCGTGCTCTCTGCCTGTCTTCAGCTTGTTTGTATTGCCTGGGAAAGCAATGCCAAAATGCTGTATTATTGCTGTGCTCCGGCTGTAACCAGAGTGAAATGATTGCTCTCTTTGCAAATGGCTTATTTGCAAAGACAAGACTGGGAGTGCAGGGCGATGTGGAGAGGGGGTGACTGCAAAGCACTTCTGATGCAATTATTAGTTCACTTTAGGAGGAAAAAAGAGAGAAAGGGAAGCAACCCTGTTATGTCCAAAATGTCTCATACAGTAAATCTAATGATTCCAGTCATCTCGAGCAGAGTTCAGAGCATTTCGTAATGTCTGTAAGCAACCTCATCTCACTGGGCTGGGTGCAGAGGGGTCTAGCCGGTGGCTGATTGGTTTGGTTTGGGGCTGGGATTTATCTCCCGTTTGTTTCTTGTTGGGGGGTGGTTTTTTGTTTGGGGCTTTTTTTTCAAGGTTTCTGGTAAAGGCTAAAAATAAGCAAGTCTCTGAATGGAAAAATCAGCCTAAGTCTGATGTGGTGAAACTGAACAGCAACTCAGTGACATGTCTGATGGCAGAAGAGACACCGCCGCAACCAACTTCTGGAATCAGACGTTCCTAAGGGAGGGGGAAAGAAGAGAGGGGCCAGTGATTCGCTTTTCAATATGCGTTGCTCAGTACTGCTATTGGCGTACGTGTGGGCTGGGGAGGTGGTCTTCAGCCTGTGCTGGAGGGATAGGGGCAACCGATGTAAATGCGTGGTTTATGTTACACACGTAGCGAGAAGGAGAGAGTGAGAGCACAAGAGCGCACATTACAGCCCATTGTAAAAGCTCTGTTTATGAATCAGCTCCCAGCTGGAGGGTGGGCTGCCGGAGGTTTATGGACATCCAGGGGTAATGTCTGTGTCTGTTGGTATCCACCAGAGCTGGGTGTGCCTGGAGCTCCCTGATGGGAGAGAACTGGGAGCGTGTACCGCAGAACTGATTTTCTAAGACCGGCATTGGGAGATGGAAGGCAGCGGGGAGGGGGGAATAAACTATGTATGTCCTGATGTCTCTCACCAAAGCAAGCTAAAGCTGCTGTTTGGAAATGGTTGTGTCCGGGAAGAAGTGCGAATTTCCACCCCGTTCTTGGTGCAAACGGTTGAGTGATGGCTGGACATGTTTTGAATAGCTAAGTGACTTCATTGAGCGATGGTCTATTTGACGCATACTGCATTTAGTGCCCTTTGTCAACCCAAACTGCTGCCTTTTAACATATCCTGCAGAGGAGCTCTATGCTGAATACTATATGCTGTCTCCATGCCAGAAAATCAATAGCAGTAAATTAATGGGGGATGTTTTAAACACACTCGCTCACGCACACGTTTCGTCCAAATAGATAAATATATAGAGGTATATATTAATAAAAATGAAAAGCCTTTCACACGGCTATTCATTACAACCAGGGAAGGTTGTCCTTAATTAAAAATTAATGAGTGGGAAGGGGAAAAAAAAAAAAAAAGGAAGCCCAAATGCAAAGCCATGCAGGGAAGGGAGGCTGCAGGAAAGAACACCCTCCCTGAGCCGAGTCCCCAAGCTGGGGGGTGGAGGGAGGCTGGGGTGGAGACAGGAGGTATAAGGACCCTGGCCAGGGGAGGCAGTGAATTCAGATCATGTCTATCTGCCCACAGAGCCATACCCAGAGAGACGCGGTCTGAGGAGGAGGAAGGGGCGGGTGAGGTTTGTCGGATCGGAGGAGCTTGGGGCTCCTTCTCCTTTACATCTGACAGGACCCCACAGGCATAGTGGAGAAGTGGCTTGCATGGCAAAGGAAAGTGCCAGGACACTTCCAATTAAAAGCTCCGAAGTGGCCCCAGCCCCCCCGATGCTGCGCTGCCAGCCAAGTCCCCTGTCCTCCCTGTTGACGTTCTCCTGTGGGCTCAGACTGCAGCCTTGCATGAGGGGTGTAAAGTGCAGCCTGAGCGCGAGCTGCACGGCCCTGGCAGGGTGCTCTGGCTTGTCCCAGCCATGTGAAGGTTGGGGTGGCCCGTTCCCCCAGGCCCTGGACACTGGGCAGAAGTGGCATGTGAGGCAGGAAGGTTGCAATGCACCACGCAGGAGCTGAGCCCAGCTCCAAGTCCCTAGCCTGAGGGCACAGGTTGCACCAAAACTTGAAAAGGGGCCAGGAAGCAACAGTACCTCATCAGAAGGCAAAATCAGCCCTATGGCCATGTGCCGAGCAGCGCCTGGGCACGGGTTTGCTTCATCAGCTGGCATGGCACAGGTCTGGCACTGCCGCTGCCGGGATGCCTCCGCTTGTCTTCCTGCAGCTCCATAGCCTGCATGGGGTGGTGGCTGGCACTCTCTTGTTCCCTGAATGTCACAGTCAAATATCCCCACCAGCCCCTGGACAACAGGCCTCTTACTGTCATGTCTGATCCACTTGCAGAGGGGAGTTATCTTCTTTCTTAGCAGAAGGAATCAGAGGTGTCTCTGGTTGACTTGCTCTCCCTGGTGAAAGCTGCCCACTAGTGAGCAAGAGGGAAAAGGGTATAGCAAAGGCTCCTTTCCCCCATGCTGCAGAGGGTGAGCAGATTTGTGGAGGGCAGATCAAAGGCTGTGGGACAGACATGCTTCTGTTGCCTGGGGTGGATGTCAGGGCAGGTCTATAAGGTGAGGGGAGGTAGTGAAGAGGAGGGCAGAAGAATTTTTAACATGCAAATAATCAAAGAAGGAGCTCAAACTGCCTTCTGCTACTGGTAGGAAGCCTCTGATGAGGTTGTCTTCATTTTGGGGGATGTGGGGGAACACTGGCATTAGTCAACACTGTAGGCTGTCAGAGACAGTGGATTCCTTGTGTTCAAAATATTGTGCTAAATTGTCTTTTCTCTTCTTGGCCAAGATATCCAACAGCAAAAATGGACATGGGGAACTCAGTCTTGGGCTGTACACACAGATACGCTGTGGTCAGAATTGCAAGTTCCTGTTGGAGAATTTGGACCCTGGGCTTTCAATTTTCAAGTTCCCCTCTCTCCATTCATTCTGTTCCCCACGGTAGACTTTCAGTCAGCATTTTCAGATCTTTGTGTTGCTCCAAAGAGGAGTGTCATTTGTTCCTCCTCTGTTGCGATTTCTTTCCCCCCTTTCTTGTGTCCTAGAGTGAGCCCTTGTTCCCCTGTGGGGCTAAAGGAGAAAGGTGGTGTTTGTTCTTATTACTGCAGATCAAACTTCTGATTATTTCCTAATCTTCCTTGAAATAATCCTTTCTCAGACTTTGGGGTTGCCCAAATGTGTCCCCAGGCTATTAAAAAAATCTTTGCCCTTCAAGAAAAACGGCTTTTCTCAGCCCTTTGACTGTGTAGGCACAAAACACACGTACACCAAGCAATTGAGATCTGCAAGCTCATGCCACACACGGATACGGCACCTCTTACAACTTCGAAATGGCTGCGGATCTTCCAGCCTAATTCCTTCTTGGCACCGATGCTTTAAAACCACTTTTTATTATGAGTGATGCCTTGTCTAGTTCTTTCATTAGCTCCTGTAGATCTCCTACAGGATCTCAAAAAGTGAGCGACGATGCCTTATCAGGGTCTCATGAAGCAAGCAAATGAAATGTATTTTATATCTGCAGGTTATTGGTTTTGTCATGTTGTCATTATTATTAGGAAAGGGATAGGTCTGGGAGGCTTTTATGCCGAGAAGGAGGAAGAGAAGAGTCCAGGGCAGGCAGGCATGAGTGATGCGCATGGGGTTAGACATCCCTGTAGATCTGACTGGTGTGAAGGCAAGTAATTGAATGGATGTTGGTGCAGAAAATAATTCCTGCCTAGAGACCCTTCCCAAGGAAAATTAATGAGCTGATCTGTTCCCTTTCCGGCTTGTTATATGTGAACAGAGGATGAGAGTTAAGCACAGTTTCAGTGTTTGCAAAAATGAAGAGCTGACAGCAAAGTGAGGCAGGGCACAGGCAGTGGACAAGCTTCTGCCAGACAATTCTGATGCTGCATCGTTTTCTCATGCTGCCTTCTCCCACTGCTGTTTGCTCCTGGGCCACCTTTTTCCTTTTGCACCCATCTTATGAGTGGGGTTTTTTTTTCCTTATTTTCCCTCTTACCTTTCCCAATTTCCTTTCTTTTACCCTTCATTTCTGTCAGCATCCTTAGTTTTGCTCTGCAGAATTGTCTGCCATCCTGCTTCCAAGAATCCACAAATCTGCCAGGGTCCTTTCCCCTGACTCTTGCTGTCCCAATCCAGGGTTTTTTTTCTGAACAGGCAGTGAAAACTGCAGTAGATTAAGTCGGGGTCTCCACGTCTTTGTCGTTCAGGACCAGGAGCAGCCTAGCACAGCCCTGAGATGCAGCAGGAGGCAATGGCCCAACACATAGCTGATTGCTGCTGGCATTGCATCTGCTGGGGCGAAGGAGGATGCAGAGCTGGACAGGCCTTGGATGAAGAGGAAGACAAAAGATTTTTAAAAAGTGAGGTAGCAGCTGGCGAGGGAGAATTACTCAGGATCCCAGACTTGGGTGGGTTTGGTTCTCCTCTCAGCCTAAATTCACACCTGACTGTAAATCATCGAGAAGGTAGGGATTTGAGGGGCTGAGACTTGCAAGCTCAATTCCTTTGTAAGATTTGACAAGGAGATGCTGTTCCTCGCCAGTGAGTTGCTAGAATGGAGTTTTAAATTGCTTTTAAATTATGAATCTTCTTGCTGACAGAGAAAGAGGAATGGGTTAATATTGTCCTGAAATGCACCAGAAATTGCCTTGCTGAAGAGAGTGAGAGCGAAATGCAGTGGGAGGGACATGGAGATGCAGTGTGGCAGCAGTAATGTATAAAGAAATTACACAGAGATAGAACAAATGTCTCTTTGCCAGGGAGACCAGGAGCTATTCCTATCCAATGTTTCCCTTTTAACCCATCCTTTTCCCCATGCAGTCCTCTGAGCCCTTGTCTCACTTCGTTCCAGTTCGGTACGATCTAAGCAAGAGTTTTGGGGGAGGAGGACTGCTGAGGTTTGCCGGCAGAATCTCCATATTTATTTAATTTAAAAGCAGTAGCGAGGAGTTTGCCGGGGGGAGCAGGGAACATTTCAGGCTCTCACATGGCTCTGCCCCCTGCCCCTGTTTTAAGAGCAGATTCCCAATCAAGCATACCGGCTTTATCCCAGGGGGAGCCCTCGCTGCTCCATTCTGCGCTGCTTCTCCCTTCCATATTGCACTCGTTGTCAGGGGACGTGCTGCTGCCTTTCACGGGCACAAAACCTTCCCCCTTGCAGGGGGCTCCCAGGGAGTGAAGGGGGCTGCTGCCAGGGGGAATGGGTCAGCAGTGGGGCTTTCGCTCCCTCTCCTCACCCCACAGCCCCCATCCCAGGGCGACAACTACCCGGCAGGGGAAACACAGAGCGCAGAACAAGTCAGGCGTACGCTGAACATCTTGTAAATACAATACGCCTAAAAGTTATTTTTCCCTAGCCTGTATGACCCCAGCTTTTCCCTCGCCCTCCATCTTTGACTTATTCTATCCATCTCCATTTTAATTTGTTCTCGTTTCCCTCCCCTGTTCTTTCTTTTTATTTTGCTCTTTCATCTTCATGTCTCTTCTGTGCTTTCTCTCAAAAGCAGCTTCTCCTTCATTATTTCTCCCGGTTTCTCTTCAAGTTCTCTGAGGCCCATCTCCCTTGCTCTTTCCTCTGTTCCATTATCTTGTCCTTGCTCTCCTCTGTTCCCTTTGCTCCTGCTGTCTCATCTGTCTGTCCTCCTTCCTCTTCTCTCTGCCATCATTTCCCCCTGGCTTTCCCCCATCTCACATGCAATCATTCCCTTCCAGCTGAAAGAATTTCTTTTGGAGCTGTGCATCCTCTCCACCCTAAAGCAACTCTTTTCCAATGCTTCTCAAACTCTCCCCCTCCTCCTTTCTCTGGCCAGTGTTCCCCCTCCTCAAAACAGTGCATGACACTGGTTGCTTTCGTTGTCTTCTCTTGCCCCCAGGGCACCCTGGCTACCTCTGAGGGGGGGGAGACCCAAGCCTCTCCTTCCACTCCCCTTCATTGCTCGTTGCCTGTGGTCAAGCCAACATCCCTCCACTTTGCTGCCTCCAACCTCCCGTGGCCGGAGGGCTCACTGGCAGCTCAGCTGATGAGCTGGCTCATCTGCATGCAGGCAGCAACTGGGCTGGAAGGAGCTCACGGCAGCCCTAAATACCCTCCCTGGCAACCCTCAGACATGGATCAGGCCAGGATCCAAATGGAAAATAAGGGTCTCTGTAGCCATCAGCCTGGGGCAGTTGTTGTACACTACAGTGCAGGATCTCCAGTTGTCAGGAAAAAGTGCCTCAGCAAGCAGTCGTCCTTTTCAAGCTGTTGACAGGGGAATTATTTTCTCTGAGATTATCAGGAACACTTCGGGGGTGAGATGAATAGGGCTGGGGTCTCTCAATGATCAGCTGAATGAATCTTAATGAGTCAGGTCAGAGGGTGCTGTTGGCCTCTGGAAAAAGGAGGATTGTGTACCGTGCAGAGCTCTACATGAACCATGATGTCTCACTGGATGCCAGAAGCAGGGATACTGCTGTTAGTGGCCCAGTGCAGAGCATGGCTGTAGGCAGAAAACCCACCACCAGCAAGTCCCCATGCACAAGGAGTAGAGCAAGGGGGACAGCAGAGAGTGCAGGAGCAAGGGATCCCTCCAAGGGGGAGGTTTGCAAAGTCAGAAGAGGGTTCGTAAAAGGGGAACAGGGACAAGGAGGAGTAGGAAATCGTGTGTATGAAGGCAGCCTGCGAGTCTAGACGTGTTTGGCTGGAAAAGGAGGTGAATGAGAGGGAAAGCGATTGGATTATACTGAATAATGAATGGGCTAGAGAAGATGGATCAGTAGCTCTTGATTTCCCCATTTTGTAACATACAGACAAGAGGACCTGACGTGAGTCACCGGAGACCCAGTTAAAGCTTTCTCATTTGATGCGTATCAGGGCTGTGGAGCTCTTTGCCACTGGAGCTCCCGTGGCCAAGATTTTAACAACATTTAGCAAGCAAGTGGGCATTTACGACAGAGTTCACAAAAATTAAGCGTCCTCCTAATGGATGTGAACAGCATTTTGGGTGTTTCGTAATTCAGCGATTAAGCCAGTTGCCATAAAAACTAGGATAACATTTCACAAGGGCAGTCTATCCCCTATCTGACTGCCATGTGGTTCTTGCCTCTTTCCCGCAACATTTGTCAGGGATTAAACGGAGCTCAGATTTACTTAGCCTGGCATTTCTTTTGTTTCTAGATGCTATGCTATGCAGTTGCAACGTAAGATGCAAACTAGGCCCTGCGTTTCTGCTGGTGTCAATGACTGCCCTAATTTGACAAATTAGCAGCGAGTTTAGGTATTTCTATCATATTTTGCTAGGAAGGATCTGGGATAGAGAGCAATTATGAGCATATGGAATTAAGTGGAGTCCTTTTTCTTCACACCCTAGGGTATAAAGTAAGTAGTTAGCAATGAAGGTGCTACATATGTGCAAAGAATTATTATTGTTGAAGTCCCTGCTACCCAGAAAGCAATAGGCTTTGGGTCTCTTTGATGCTATCATGACTAAATTAGAAACGAGGTTGTCTCTTTTCTCTGGTATCTGTGGAAATGATTACTGAACTGGCATCTGATGACGTTCAATACCGTAGTGTTTCTATGCACAAGAGATAGAGGCCTGATTCTCTACTCGTTTGCACTGATGCAACCTCACTGACTCAGATGGAGCCACGCTGCTTACGCTGTCTGTGTAGGCAAGGGGAGAATTAGGGAGAGGAAGGGCTGTGTGTGCTTTAAACAGCCATGCCCCTAAGGTCACTCTGTGGCTCCGCTTTGCCAGTGCCGTACCAAACAAACCAGGGGCTAAATTCACTTCCAGTGTGAGTGGATGCAACGACCTCAGTGTTAATGAGATTCTGCGCTTATTTATGCCAGTTGCTTACCCAGTCCAGCAGTTCTCTTTTTGAACTATTTCCATTTTCATTGTCTTTCACCCTCATTAGAAAAATTCAACCTGGCCACCCTCCCTGTGGGGCACAAAACCTCTTACGGACTCCTCACCCTGGATCGGTGAGCATGTAAAATGGCATGAAGCCCCTGGCATTCACCTTTATTTTTTTGTTCTTTCTGCATTTCTATCTTCCATTGAATCTCTTATTTACTGACAGCTTTCTGTCTCCCAGCCCCATTTATCCTCTTTGTGTTACAGAAAAACTCTCTCATAAAATTCCAGACTACACAATCAGAGTTTTCATAACAAGCCCTGCAGGAAATCCACTTCTGTTTCTGTGGCACAGGCTGCTGAAGTTTTTATACTAGCTTCCTATCAGATCTATAACTCCCCAGAGAAGCATATGGACTTTATCCTGCCCCTCCTATTCCCCCAGAGCATATACTCCTACCTGCTAGCTGTGAAAAACAGAAAATTAGGATGGTATACAAAAACTGGAGAATGCAATGCCATCCTATCCATGGGCAGGAAGTTTTCTGATGTGTGTTTTTGCTAGAAGCAAACAACTATCAATCTCTGATTTAGCTTGTTGTGTAAAGTATACATTCTGTCAAATAAAGAATAACACTATCCACCTCCATCCCCTGGATTTTCTATCCCTTTCTGATTTTTCTCTTTCTATTTCTCAGTTTTCATTCCCCTCTTGAACACTATTTTTTTTTAGTGTCTGTTTTATTTTTCTCCTCCCACTGCTTCATAACTACATTTCATTCTTAAATTTGCTGTCACTCAGACAACTCTTTTTCTTCAGGTCTTGTTTATACCACCAGTGTAGCTGCAGTGCGATGGATCACGCTTGAACACTGAATATTTCCCAGGCTTATGGTCATGTTCATTCAATATCAGACCGAGCACTGTCAATCCAACCACTTTTGATCCAACCCTATTTGCTGACTCCTGCAACCTTACTGTGACCTGTCCATTGTAACCAGTAAATTTCTGAGAACTTGTTTCTGGAGATTTATATTCACCTGAAGATATTGCCTACTACTTTTCCTTCTTAGTTTCAATTTTTCTTTTTCATTCTTGGTTTCAATTTTTCTTCATTCTCTCCATCAGTCCCCTTTGGAATTCACTGTTTCTTCTTCCCTTTTTCTTCACATCATCTCTCATGTCTGCCATTTTCTCTCCCAGCCCTCACCCCTGACGACATTTCTTCTCTTCCATTTACATTGCTAGCCCATAGCTCTCCTGGGTAGGAACTGCTCCCCTTAATCCCATCCCATTCAGCCTCTATGGAGAGGTGGTGGAACAGGATTGACAAATAAATGTGTTTGTGTGTGTGTGTGTGTGTGCACGTGCACACATGTACATGTGCATCTCCTTTCAGATATGGCCGGTATGAAATCTTGGTGGTTGAAATGAAGTGGCCTGGCTCTGACTTTTGCCTTTCAGACAGCCGTGAGGAATCATTTCCGAATGCAGATGCCCCTCAGAATTGCCTTGAGAGTACAGGGTCTCAAGGGATCAATCATCAAGAATTTCTGCTGCTTCCTTTTAGATTCAAGCATTGCCCTTTTCCTTAGGCTGAGGGTCACGGGTTTTTGAAGGGCAGCAGCAGAATCATGAAAGAAGACATTTTTCTCTTGCTCATTTTTGAGTGAGGGAGTGAATGAACTGTGATAAATATTTTTCTGTATATAGCTATAGCTGTCTCAAAGAAGTGGCAGAGGAAACAGATGGCAGAGGCCCTTTATAGGCAGCTGCTGTTGTCTCTTAAGGTGTCACCATCACAAGAAAAGTGGTTGTAATTGGGGAACTTCAAGATCAGTAGCGCCTGAAAGGACTCGAGCAGGAAAGAATGTCATCCTGCGTGAAGGGGAGAGGGGGAAGGCAGAAATCAAATATTCAGAGACTAGGGAATGGTGCTTGAGGGGTGAAATAAAGAACAGGGAATAGGTTAAAGCAACTGTGAAGTTTTGCTGAATGACCTGACCACAGGATGGATGGTTTCCCTGCTTTTGGGGGTCTGTACTTGGCCATAGACAGTGGGGACATTGTAGGCAGGGCAAAGAGCTGGTTTAGAGTATTTTGGGGACAGCAAGAGGGGCTGGTGTCCAGAGGAAACAACTGAGTGAGAGCCAGAGATCCCCAACACATGGTGGAAATGAAGCTGGGGGAGAGGAAAGGTCCAGCAACAGCTATCTCCAGGCTCCTGTCTTGCTTCAGAGCACCCTTGCAGTGCGTGCTTTTGGGATGGGGGTTGCTACAGTTTGATGTAGAAGCCTCTGTCCCAGATATTCCTCAAATAATTTGCCTGCCTGGAGCCCTATCGTCTCAGTGCACAAAGAGAAATTATAAGTTAACCTGTAAAACGACAGAAGTGGAGATATGTAGCTGCTCCCTGAAGAAACAACCAGGGCTATGTTTCCTCATATTTTACAGGCTGAGAGGGGTTGCACAGTGGGCTAGACCCCTGAGTCTTCCAGTTATTGAGTTGTTTAAATCTCTCCTGCTCCCTTTGCATCTCCATGTATTCCTTTCAAGGAAGAGAAAATTCCACAGAAAAGTTCAAGAGAAGGTTTGGGAGGAAACCAGGGAGGATGACAGGGTCTATCATGAAGTGCGAGGGTTTAGGGTAACAGAGCAGCTGTGAACAGGCTTGGTGTTGGAGATGAATTGGAGCTGAACGTTGCAGTGTCCTCTAGCTGAGACACCTCCAGTGCAACGGTACTCAATAATCTCAAAGGAAACAACTGCCAAGAGCAGAGCAGAGCAGTGAAGCTCTTTTGCTGCTGGGAAAGGGAGCAACAGAGAAACTAATATGTCTCCCCTGCTGAGTGAACTGCAACACAAACAGCAGCACAGCATACAGGAAAAGCATGGGATTGACAATTTTCCAAAATTTCAGGTGGCCGCCTAATCATTGCACCACTCTTCCCCAATCACCACTCCACTCTTCCCCTCTTCCGTCATCACTTTGTCCCTGTGCTCACAGGAAAGCATAACTCAGAAAGGGCAAGAACAGCTTTCCAGGAATTAATTCCAGGGGCTGTCTAAGATCACAGGAGAAAGGTGTTTGTCTGTGTGCTGCATCATTACAGCTTGGCCCATATTTACAGGAATAGTGAGGGGGAAAGCATTCAGAGCAAAGCAAGACGATGAGACAGAGCACTGCGAGGATGTAAAGGCACCGGAGCCAGGGAAAATTTATATTCCTCTGCAGAAACTGAAGGGATGAATTGTTTCTGGGAGTAGACTGACTCAGCTGTGGAAGAAAGCATCTCTGCATGCTGGAAACAGAGGGACGGCTGGGGCTGGAAGGGTCCATGGCAGCTGGAAAACACAGCTGGCCAGAAGGAAACATTAGGGAAGAGGGAACCCAGGACTTGGCCATGGCATGGCATGGGGAGGTGGTAATAGGCATGCAGTGGGAGTGCTGAAAGGAGATAATTGAGAAATACGGTCTGAAAGAGGACAATGAGTCAGGAGAAACCCTGGGACTCAGAGGTAGGAGAGACTTGAATTGCTGAGAGAAGCAGGAATATCAGCGGGAGCCCATGGTTGGAGAGACAGAACTCCTCATCCATCTTCTCTGCCTTGTGGAGTGGGATTGATTTTCTCCCGTCTGATGCCAGGATCTGCCACCCCTAATGACCTTTTCTCCCTCTCCCCTCTACTCCAGCCTACGGGAGAAAGAAGGGTTTAAACACACATAGACAGGGCAGGATCAATCACATCAACCAACCAATCAGGGACCTGCAGCAATTTGGAAAGTGTGACCAGTGGTCGCAACTCCGTGCAGTGAAGTTTCACAAAGGAAAGCTAGGGAAAGGAAGAATCAAAGGAGTTGGAGCATAAAATTTTTGTCCCAACTTGGTGATGACAAGAAATTTATCTATGTAAGCAACATAAGGCAGACATGGCCTCCTCCTACACTGAGTCTCTCTGGTGGTCTCACAGCTGTAAGCACAGGAATTTGTCCTTCTGGAGGCCTGGTGTACAGTTTTCAGGGCAGAGAACTCACAGTTTGACCAGATTATCTTTGGTAAAGAAGGGGAACAAAAACTTGATGCTCGTCTCTGGCTGCGGCTCTTCAGCAGAGGGTTTCTGAGCATTTCATCTTTTATTAGCATTGTGCCATTGTGGCTGCACCAAAATGCTTCATGTAGGGTGGAAACACCCTTATGCTAGACACTGTGCATACACAAAAGCTGTCGTCCCTACATCAAAGAAGTGACAATCAAAGATGACAAATGACATATGAAAGGCAGCAAAGCAGAAGACAGCAAACGTGTAGAACTTGTTTCTGCATTGTTGCTTTTGACATCAGCAAGAGGGTATTACACCTAGAACTGACTTCATCTCTTTCTCCAGAGCAGGCAGAGCAGAATGCAGGACAGGACACGTCCACCCAGCACCAGGCAGTGCCAGGAGGAGATAGCTGAATAACTCTAAGCAAGCTGGCTTAGGTATTTCAAGCCCTACTGGCTACTTGAGCATGGTGCTCTGCACAGGCAAATTAGCAGCGTGTCTGAGAGCTGTCAGGACGCAGCGCTTACTCAGGTGTGCTGCTCCCAAGACCCATGCAAGGTGACATTACATTGTGCCATGGAGACTTACAGTAAGACCCTCTCTCAGCTCTAAATCCAAATCTAATCCTCTTATGCCTGTACAGGCATGCCTACGTTGTTGGAGGGGCTTTTCCCCCATACTTGGTAACTACAGGTGGTCTGAAAGGAAGGATCACATCTCATTCTGTTCCTTTGGGAGAAGCCCTGTGTTATTTGGGGTTCGGAAAGGGAGCTTGGT
Organism: Chlamydotis macqueenii; assembly: GCF_036417535.1. NCBI lineage: Eukaryota > Metazoa > Chordata > Aves > Otidiformes > Otididae > Chlamydotis > Chlamydotis macqueenii. Next base: position 57,581,563 of record NC_141556.1, read on the forward strand.
CCCAAGCATGTCTCCAAGTGCCTAAGAAATCTGGAGCCGGAAGATGTCATCACTGCTGGATTTCTCCTTTGCAGTTTTAGCAGGCAGGTTTGAAGGACACAGAGACTAATCTCCATGTGACCTGCAGATCCTGTCCTTTCACATGAGGGCTGAAGCTTGCTGAAGAGGCAATGCTGGAATGCTTTTGCCCATGTGGTATCTGCCCTGGGGATACACGGCCACTTCTGTCTCTTGGGTTGTCACTTACCAGTGAAAATTCATTGGACTCATGACAAAACTGCAGGATTTACCAGCAAAGAAATAGTTTGTTCTGAAAATAAATAAAATCTGATCTGGAGGTGGTAATTTACTCAGACACCCAAGAGATCACTTATTTTGAGTATCTTGTTTAATTCTCACTGAGACTGCTAGTTTTCTGTCATTCTTGATCTCAGTTTTCTTGGAAAAAGGTGTAATATGTTACATGATTCCTTCCCCATAATAAGAAAAGAGGAAACGTCTCAAGGAGAAGAAAGCTCCGTGGCCATCACTTCACTGGAGCTGCACCACAGAGGTTGAACCCACATCCAAACAAATTCTTAAGACCCATATGAAGCCCCTCTCTTCTTTGAAATCCACGTGAAGAATTAGATCTCTGCAACAGATACACAGTCAGTAGCTTTTCCCAAATAATGAACTAATCAGAAATACTAAAAATAGGCTGCATTGGAACATCAGTTCAGCCATTTGGAATGTAGAGCAAATGGCACTGAATATGTTTAATGAAGTGAAAGAGCTTTGTTTTTAATCACTGAGCTATTGATAAATTGTTGATAGATGATCCAATGTGGACTTTGCTTTCAAATATTGTGGCTTTATGAACCTGCCAAGACCCTCTTGAGCCTTTTACTGCTAATGTAGTAGGACTTCCTGCCCTTTTCAGGACCTAAAAGAAGAATAATTGTAGTGTTGTCTTTTTTTTTCCGGATAGCAAACATTTAGCCTCTGGGCCAGTGATCAATTTTCAAGAATAAATGTTCATAGTTGTACAAAATCAGACCCTGGGAACTGGGTCGGATATGTGAGAAAAGATGACAAGATGGGAGGCAGATCAGTTCACATTTTACATGCTGTTATGAGAATAACACCAGGGCATTAAATTAGGAGGACGGTGAGAGCAAATGCGGGAGAATATGATTTTTAGCTGTACAGCAGCAAAATGAGTGGGGAATGGGGGCAGAGTCTACAGGTGAGGGGAGGTTTAATTTTCATGCAGGGAATGAAGTGAGCTGGGACCTCATGGATGTTAGACTAAAGGACATGCAAAGGGAGTAAGGGAAACTGAGGCTCTAATAGGAAAAAATAGGTCTATTATGAGAGTTGAGACAATACTATTGACCCAGTTTAGTTCATGACAGACCCTATTGGCTGTCCCTCACATGTGGACTAGATCTTCCAGCAAGTCTGGATTATACTCAGTCCAGAATGACAGAGGAGGAGAAAAGAGTCTTAAACTGCTGTCACATTCACGTGCCCCTGAACTTATGTCATCCAGGATTTCCCCTACATACAGAATGTCTTCATGTGGAATTTAAGCTAAATTGTTTGCTGTTTTGTGCTATTAAATGGGGTGAAACAACTGGAATGCATTTGAGGACCAAGCCCTGTACCTATGCTCTGCTGACATATGCTAATACACTAGTGATCTTAGTGGGCAGCTTGCTATGCACCTTGAACCTATTTTTACTTTTCCTTCCAGTGCTGAAGAACCACAGTGTCTTTTTCATGTCCTGCAGGAAATCTCAAACCATATTTGAGATATAGTTTACACACTTTGCAACAGGGTTTAACACCGATTTGCTTAGTATACATGGTCCTTTACAGTTCTATGTTAATGTTATTGGGGTGGGGTACATCAGCCAACCTGTGCTTAGTCAGCATAATAATTAATTAGCTGACTGAACATTTGTATTCTGATTATAAACTCACAAATTATTCAACTGTATCCTATTAGGAACCAGGTTTTTCATTTTAACCTCAACTGCAAACCAGCTGTCCATCAATTACGATGTGCTCATACCTTAGGGTGATGAGAGCAGCAGAAAAGCCTACATGGCTTGCTAGAAAGTGCAACAAGTAAAATAAATAGAGATGTATTTCATTAGCGTTGGGAGGATTGGCCGTGCTATAATTGGATGAATCACCCAATGGGTGTGTTTCCAAAGCCAATCAGAGCGTGCCAGTTCAGTAGAGCCACAGTGAGCAACACTGTGCTGCATCATTCGGCATTCTCTGGTGAGTGATTAAATCCATGTCATTTGTAATAAATCAAATGTTGTCACAGGATCAATCTTGTGGGTCATGCTAGGTTATTGTGGTGATTTTGCACTGGTTATATCAGGTACTGCTGTGTCATACAGGTTTTTGCTGGGTCATGGGGTCATGCTGGGTTCCTCAGATACCATCTCTCGAACTCGCCAGGAATCCTGCTGGAGTTGCTCAGGGGAATGATGAGAAGGGTTTGCTATAGCCTTTTAGTGCACCTGGTTATGGCCTTTTCTCATGGATGAAGTATCTCATCCCTGGAAAAGATGCATTTGTCTCATTTATTAGTTTAAACAACAACTGTGACTTTGTGAATGGTGCCCTCCAAAACAAAACCTGCCCAAGGCCCCAAACAGGCAAGATCTAGTCTTGAGCCAGTGACTTCTTTTTTTTTTTCAGAGCAGAAAACATCATGCTATTCCACTTAATTATATTGCTGCCTGACTCCATAGAGTCAGAAAGAGATCCTGCCCTCTGCTAACACTGCTGTCTACATTACTGGTTTAAGTGCCTACTTGGGGATCATCCTGTTACAGAGAAACCCCCATACAGCCAAGAAGTGCATAAACCTCCCCTCAATTAGGGGATGTGGCCGAAGAACAAATAGTACAAGTAACAAGACATCATGTTCCAGGAGTCCCCTGCTTCAGCGGTACCTTGTTTCGAGCTATGATTTGGTAAGGTGTATGTTAGAACAGCCCTGAGGTGACTCTAACTTGCATCAGAGACTAAGCCAATCTCTTCTGGTCTGATGGTCAGAAAAATACAAACGCAGCACAAAGTCACCCTTAACTGCCACACCATCCATCCTGTTTCAGATACCACTGAGAAAGCTGGAAACCCACATCTTCCCTACAAAAGTCACTGTGAATGGCAAGAGTTTAAAAATGTTGACATTTTTAGGCATAGAAAGACTATTCTAGGATTTTTTTTTAAAATCATTATGGCCTCCTGTGAGGTTTGTGTGGTTAGTTGAGTAGTAACTGATGATTGTTTTCACAGAGAAGGAATATAAGAATAGTGTCAATAACATTTTTAAACCTCTCAAAATAAATTTATTTTCCATGACACACATGGCACCTCCAGAACAGAGAGTGGCAGATTGTGGTATGAATGTTTTACTTGTACCAATCAGGATGACATTCCCAACCCACTAGTGCCATCACTGGTCAGGTAAACAAAGACTAACAGATGATTTACTGAAGAAAATGTCCCATTTTCCATCAGCAAAAATAATGCTGCTGGTGAGGTTTCAACTTGTGCTTTCTATGTATATGATTTGTGTCCCCTGCTCACAGCAACAGAAGTCACTCTACTAGTGCATGGGTTTTGACTCCTTGATGCATTTCATCACCCAATATCCCTGGAGCACACGAAAATGCTCCCATCCCCATTCTGTATGTGGAAAATTTTGGACATAGGAAGGTTAAGTGATTAGCCAAGTATACACAAAGACTGTGGCAGAGCTGAACTCACTTTTTGCCAAGTCTTAAGTCCATACCCAGATCACTCCACCATCCTTCCAAAGTGCCGTGTACCTGGCCCCACTGCCTATCACACCACAGAAAGGTATTGCCTGTTTTCCAAGTGTGAAGTCATAGATGATCTCTAAAGCACCACAGAAGTGTCACGGATTGCAATCAGTAACTTATTAGAGCCAATTCAAGCTCTACAGTACATCTTGCAAGCTCCTGGATTCTTTGAACACGGGAGATCTCTGCAGGAGCTGCACCAGATCTTGCTGGTCTTCTATAAGAGTCAGTGAGTGAACCAGGAAAAAAAGTTATTCCCTCTGCAACTGAAATCAAACTCATATTTTCCTCAGCAGAGCTATTTTAAGTCATTCATTATTATCTTTCTTCTCTCCAAAGCAAAGCCCGTTTGATACTCAGAGGTTGTTAGAACCAAGGGGGAAAGAGAGAACACTGGGGTATTGTTCTTGCTGCAATTGCAGACTTACTTGGTACCTAAAAAAGATTTTATTAAAAACCAAACCAACTCTACAATGCTTTGAGTGAGAAGAAGAAAACAGCAAAAGAAAAAACAAAAAGAAAATCCATGCTGTTGAAATCTTGTGTAGTGTCAGGGAAGTAAGGCCTGAAGTTGACATATTGGGTCAAATCCATAACCTCTACAAATGAGCCTAAACCAACAATTCTTATGTTCAGCAATGATGTGTGCGAGGCTAAGATGCAGATTATCTCATTTAACCTTTGTGATGTAAGAAGGATCCAATACGGAGTTCCTGTGTACGTCTGCAACAGATGGTGTTTAATATCAACAACAGTCACTATGGGTAAGCCTTTCCATGTCTTGCTGGATTCGAACTTTCTCCTCAGGCTTTCCATGTCAGTTGTAACTCACCTGGAGGAATTTTCAGGTGTGTTTTTCTACTGCAAAAGCAAGACATGGAAATGCATCCACATTAACTTGCCACTGCAGCGCAGCCTCATGTGTGCTACATGATGCAGGCAAAGACACAATTTGGCACCTCACATTGCTTGCTTTCTTCCATACACAAGGAATTGTCTCACCATCATCAATTAATTTCTTTCTCCATCTGCTTCTCTGTGGTTTTTGCTTTCTCATTCATGCTCAGCAGGTGCCTTCAATTCCCAAACATGTTCCCATATCTTTTCCAATGTCAGCTGTGGAGGTAAAAAGGGATTTTCGGGATTTGATTGATCAGGTTGTCACAAACCTGGCTGGGAGCCATTTGTTGGACACTCATTAGATTGCTGCTACAGAATCCAGCTGCTGAGTTTCCAAAGAGCTTTTTAGCCTCTGGAGTATAAGGAGAGACAAAAGCACTACACCTGACAGGGCATCTCCAGGGATGTTTGAGGGGCACTGAGCCTCTATCAACCATCCCTTCCTGAGAGCTTGACCTCCAACTGCAGTTGCCTCTCCCTGCAGGCTCACACAACTTCCCCAGGTAGCTTAAGTGCAGCCTTTCACAGAATCCTATCATGAGGCATGAGCCTTTAATTCATCGGGCACTGCTAGATGTAACACATGTGTGATAAAGATGAACTTTGCACATAATGTCTGATCCCAGCATCTCTTAGAAAATACAGATAATGAGAAAACACAAACACAATGTCCCCACCCACTGCTCCCTCTCCCTTTGACTCAGTGGGGCATCTCCTGCCTTCAGATTGCGAGCTCATAATTTGTCTTTTCTAAACGTGGCTATTCCCTTCACTAAATTAGGCTTTTTACTTTCAAAACCCATTCATTCTCCTCTCTGCCATCCATTCCCTTGATGAAGTTTCCTGTTTTGTTCCTCACCCAAGCCTGTCTTTAATCCTTTCCATCTTTACCTGGCTTTGTTCAGCTTTTTGTAATGTGCGTAGGGCTCAGCAATCCCACCACCCTTGTGTTCAGTCTAAGTTACCACCCACCAGGGTTCAAGGACCAACTGCTGTCAATGATGCATGAAGGACTCTTCTGCCTAATAGTAACCAGGCATCCACACTGAAGCTACTGTCACAGTTACAGCGATGTAATAACACCGTGACAATCAAGGAGAGCACACAACTCAAGCAGAGGTCCCACATCAACATAGGCTCAGGACCAGCTGTTCAACAGCTAGCACCCAGGGAAGAGATATTTAAACCTAGTGCTATTCTAGTGGCATTGCAGGCTCAATAAGTACAAGGACTTTGAAAGACTTATAGATATTTATCTCAACAAGTGACTGGGGCCTTCAGCTGCTTATCTGGCAAGTGTTCAGAGCTGCTGGTTCTGGAGGACACCTGCCCACCTGGATCTCCTCCATCCATTCAAGTTTCTTGTGCAGGAGCTCAGAGCAAAAATACAAGATCAGGACACCGGTTATCTTCTAGCTGTTGCATGAGTCAGAGACGCAGCGCAGAGCATAACCTGCATGTTTTTTATAAAGGGAAATAGGTGGAAGTATCGCGTTATTTGTGGCTGCAGATGAGCAGATGCTCCATTTGCGCACCACAATTTATGAGCTGTGCTGCAGTATGATTTAGAGGGTAGAGGACAGAGTGCTTTGGTTTCATCAGGGCCATGGAGGTAAGGGAAAGCTTCCAATGAACGGGCTATGAATACAGCTTAGGGTATGAGACAGACTCTTCCTGCACTCACATGCCCACACACAGACCAATGCACAGATCACCCTTGGAGTAAGGATGACTTGATGGGCTCTTGTTATAAATGATCCTTGGCTAACAACATAGACAAAGTAATTTATGGCTCTTCCTGCATTTCTGAATAATCTTTAGTAGGCTGAATTGTCCATAAATCTATTGCTGTTCTTTGGATACAGGTGTGAATCCAAGGACTCTCTGACTCTTAAAATGATGAAGTTTGGCAAGTAGAAATCACTTTTTAAATCAAGGATTCACACTTCTCTCATTTAAACACTGCAGGAAGTGGTGACACACTTACAGGAAGTAAGGTCTGATTCTGGTAAATTTGGCTGAAATAACTTGCCATTTCCAGTGAGAGATGAAACACATGGCAATTATAATGCAAGAAGCGTTATGAGGATGCAACTGTTTAAAAGCTGATTAGGAAAAAGAGGGACTTGGCATCCAATCTGGAAGGGCAGTAGAGGGAGGGATGGCTGCATGGCAGGACTCCTGTTGGTGTATGACTGTCTGCGCCATGGTGGCATTGTTATCCCCTTCTTGTCCTGACAATACACAGTCAATGGCACTTCAGGAGGTGGGTGGGGGACATCTGGTTAATGAGGAACAGATGGACATCATCGGACGTGCACTATACCTGCTCTTTCCTTCGCTGCTCCCTGCCTCGCTCTCTGATTTCTCTACTCTCCCCTGCAGCTGAGCTCTTCCTACTCCTTCCTTTTAAATGGGAGGGAATGTTTGTGTGCTCCTGAGAAAGAACAACAAATGGCTCTGGTCAGAGCCAGGTGTGATACCAGCAAATGCAGTTAGGAAATGCACCAGCTGTAGCACGTGCCTTTCTCTGGGATCCCTAGAAGCTTTGCTGGTTCCCACCTACAGCGACCCCTTCCCACTCCAATTCCTGGACCCATCATGACACTGAGCAACAGAAGCCACTTTCTCATGTGCCATTTCTTTGATATTACTTTTTTAATCATTTGAGAAGGACTTTCTTGAAGCCCATTCCTTGGGACTTGGCAGTTTACTCCACTGTGAAAAAGTACCTGTTTATCTATCCTTGTTTTCCTCTCCTCAGATCGTGGTGGTGATTTTTAGAAGAGGTGCAGTGATTAGAGCTAGCAACCTGAATTTCCCTTCCATCCTTCTGGTTCCCTCACAGCACATAGGTAGGATTTCTGTCTGTGCTCATGCATTCTCGTCCAGTTAACAGGTGCCAGTAAAGTTGGTTTGTTGGTCTCCCATAAAAATCTGAAAAGCTGAATACAAACCAGATCCTGACAGAAATACAAATTCCCAAAGGCTTGAGCATCTCGCAGCTCAGAGGAGACAGCACAGCTTTCCTAGATGTGCTTCCACAAAGGAAATCTTCCTAAATCCCTGTGTTCCAACCAACGCTGACAAAATAGGAAAATAATTCCTATCAAATTCCAATTGGCTTTCATTAATACTGGTGGCTTTCATTGAGATTTTCTCCCTGAGAGATATGACAGAAAAGTCAGTCCCTAACCCCCTTCTCACTCCTTCTTATACCAATTTTACTTCACTACAGTTATGCCTGCTCATAGTTACAGAGCTGAACAGATCCCTCGGTTTAAGTTACACAATGTGCTTATGTAGCATCAGGACAAGGTTTTTCCACCTTCCTCTAACTCACCAAGTATTTTAGTGTTAGTGAGCAAAGTCCCCTGAATCAGTCAGGGGGGCAGCAAGCAGAGGGCAGCAAGCAGAGGTATAGTCAGCAGTCCAGCTGTGCTACCTTCTTCTGTCTCTTTAATCTGAGAACTGTTACAGTGTCCCAAAAAGGGATTAATTTTCTTTATAGGTCTGTTTTGGATAAAAGGCCTCTGTGTCCCTTCTGTCATTTCTATTCCAACCGCCTTTGAGACACATTGGGTTTTATATGTAGGCCACAGACATAGCATGAATGAGGAAGGAAAACTTCAAAGGAGGATGATTTAGTTTGGGTGAGGTGGAAACCAAGTTAATTCACTTGAGTTGATCATTTCAATGAGGAAAATGGACTGAGTCCCCATGGTATTCTCACCATAGCACACAAATGCTGAGTTAGCATCCAGATCCATCCTCTGCCAGGATCTTGACTTTATGGGCAACTTGGAAGTGTTATTCAATATACAACCCAGCCAAAGCATCATGACTATATCTGATTGTCCTTGGCTTTCCTTCCAAGATGTTTTCCATACTCTTTCTGTCTTTTCCCAAAAAAAAAAAAAAAGCCCTCACTCCTCTCCTGTATCCACGGGGAGTTAACAAGCAGATCCTAACACAGTGAGTTAGCAATACCTCAGCAGCCTTACAGAGCCCAATAGCTACTGGCACGATGGGGCAACAAAAGGAAAAGCTTGTTCATCCCTCTCCTTTTGCCATTCATCAAAGGCTGAAGCATGCCTATCTTAGCTTTATTCTGTTTGACCCCCTGGGACTCTCTTCCTGCCTGGGGCATTTCCTTCATTACAGTAGAGGAGTGAAGATCCTGACCTCCACCTGAGTAACCTCTGAAGTCCAGAGAGGCAAGACTGTCTTTACATTACTCCTCTCCCACAAGCTATTGAGCATGGCAACAGAGTCTGGAAGTGGTGTATGCTTCATTGAGTTCAGGGAGATCCCAGTCTAAGGATCCCATCCAGAAGTCCTCAGGGAGAGAACGCGCTCTGTCATCCCTGGCAGCTCATCTCCAGGCTTCACCATGCACATACAAATGAGTCTGTCAGGCCAGTTAGTGACACCACTTTCCATCTGCTTGGATGGCTGTACACTTCTTGTTTCATCTTAGATTCTTTCCTCAGACACATCTCATATCTCTCCTTGGATACATTCCATGGGGACAACAATTCTTTATGAAGCCTTGCCCCCCATAAGAGAAGTATCTGCCCAAGCTCATTGATCGTTCAGTCCTGGAATGGAGTTGGAGCAGTCTGGGAGTTTCTTACCAGCATAACCTCTCTGTTTGTCAGCTCCCTTTCCCTTGACCTCAGAGTGCAAGTCTTGGCAATAACACCATCTTCAGTGTTCCACCTCCAAATAGCCTTCCATCTGCTGAAGAGTGAAAATCAGTGTCAGTGCACCTGAACCTGTTCCCTTGCAGGGAGATTTTCTATGCACTGCCCCAGATTTGTCAAGTCCATTATGAAGAATCCTGTTGTGCAGAACTTTGATTCAAGACACACTGGTTTGTAAGATAAATGCAGGTTGAAAGTGTGCATCTGCATTCCTAGAGAAAAGGGCTACAATTCCCTTGAGACCCTCGAATGTCCAAGGTAACTGCAGTCGTGACCTCATTGCCTGCACCAGTCTCATCAGTGCAGTAACGGAATGAACTTGTACAAGCCCCACTGGAGAAGGGACAAAACTAATAATCCCCATCGTCTCTTCTACAGCAAGCGCATGCACAGAAAAGACCTGGCGTGTCTCTGAGGAAACCTTATGCCCAGGGCTGGAGAGGGAAGGAACCAGGGCTTATTGGTGGTTTTAAGAGTCAATGGATTTTGGATTCTTCCTGCAATTTCTTGTGAAATACAAGCTGATTTTTTACTTTCCACCAGAATGCAGCAACATCCAGTGAGGTGCTTTGCCTTTTGGCTGTTGAAACTGCTTCTTGGGATTTCAGGAATCCAATTTTCCTGCTTTGTGCACAGCAATTCTCAAATGTGGTGGGACCCTTGGTCATCCCAAGCCAAATAAAATGCTCCTGGCCTGAGTTAGAGTTCAGTTTTCATCCTTTTCTCTGATTCAGTTTCACTGGTAAGTTGGAAATAATAATGCATCATAAATCTTAGGTGAAGTCTGAGTTTCCATTCCAAAATCTTCTCAGTCTTACCAGTTACGAAGAACATCAAGACCAAGCAATGGGGTGGATCAGCTGGAGCACTCATCCTTTTCCTATATTTAGACTAGCACGGAACTTTATTTTACTTTAATATGTGATGCATTGACAGAAGTCTGTCAATATGTTGCCAGACTGGGAAAGCAGTTTTTCATTATACATATTTTTCAATCTGATTTCTTTTTTCCTTGTAAGTTTTAGTTATAACACAAGTTCAGCAGCTGGATCCTGTGGTAGGATAAAATTTTACAGTTGGTCCATAGATATTTATAGTCTGGCCATTATCATGCTGTGTATGTATTTTAGCACCAGATTGTCAAGCTTTGCAATGACATAGCACTGACTGTCACCTCCAGTTGTGTTTGTTTAGACACACCCTCCAATCACAGGGTAGTGGATGTTGGTAAAGAAAAGGTCAGTCAGACGGTTGTGATAGTTAAGTTTGAATCATAGGATCACTGAAGCCTTCAGGTGGAAAGGGACCTCACAAAGTCTCTAGTCCAAGCTACTGCTCAAAGCAGGGTCAGCTGTGACGCCAGGCCAGTTTGCTCAGGGCTTTATCCAGCTGGGGCCAGGTTTGGTATCATATCCTGTTAGAACTTCAAATGAATACAGTATATCACTGAAGAACAGCCATGCCCAAACTTCCAGAGGCACACAGCTTTTTAAAAATTAATAGTTTGATCTTAGTGGTCTGTGCATCACACCTTTGAAACTTATCCCTGCTCCTCACTCTAGCAGTCCTCAGTACATACTGATCAAGAACTGAAAATAGCCCATCTTAGATCTGAAATCAATATAAGCTGCAAGCTCTGCTTGGTCCATGTACTTGTAAGAAAGCCAAAGGAAGCACCTTGTATGACTTTTCCTAGGTGGTCCACATGAGTAGAGAGAGAGCAGTGCTTCATCTGCCCTATCAACTCTCTGACTACTCTTTGAGTAAGAGATGTAGGAAAATGTGATCTGCAGTATCACGCTCCTTGGGAGCTCACTGTGTGCACATTGGAGGCTGTGAACCCATGGGAACATATCTCATGCCTCTTTGCACCAGTAGGTGAAATTCCATGCGCCTTATTTCTAGTCCATGCAGCCAGGTGCACACAAGGCTCCCCTCTGTCCTGGGGATAAGTGGGCTTCTCTTTGTGAGCCACTCTTATGTTACATCTACTTCTGCATATGTAACAGGAATTTATGTCTTTCTGTTGGCAAGAGTCTCCAGGGTTAGAGAGATGGAGGAATCACCATCTCATAACCCATCTGGGCCGTCCTCAGAGTCCTGGGAGCAGAGACAGGTGTTTGAACCCAGTGAAGTTGTCTCTGGTCAGCATGAATTGTACTGGATTTGGATTCCTGCACCGGGATGTAATGTCATGTTGATGTCAGGAGCGACAAGGAGAAAAATATCCCTCTGAAATCTCATTCATTTGGGACCTTATTTAGGGAATTGTATCACAGTTCATGGAGTCCACTACCCTCATCATGCAGTGCAAAGTGGACAGGAAAGTTTCAACAGCAACACCAACCGATTTAGCTGTTTCAGATAAAAAGCTGTGGGGTTTTTTTCCTAAATGTGACAAGGGATCATGGTCCCTATGTGCTGAGGATCTACTACTGTAGGTCTCAGAGCTGCAAAACTGTGTCAGCCACGGCTGCTCAATAGTTCAATGACCCATTGGACAAATGAGAGGACGAGAAAACACAGTAAAAGCAATCTGAGACCATGTGGATGTCTGTCAGCCAAAGCCACCGTTCTGGAAAACCCTGGGTTGTAATTAGAAACAGAAAATATTTCATAAAGCAGTATCTCCTACTGTGACACTTTAGATGATAAACACACACAAAAAAAAAGGCTTTAGGCCCTCCTGCTGTGACACATGTTAGACAAACACACAAAAAGGCTTCAGGCTGGCCCACTGGATCCAGTCCAGTCAGGGCAGTCAAATCTGCAGCCAGATGAGCCTTCCCAAACTCCAGGCTCCCAGGAGAGGCTGCACCTCTGGGTGGTACTGCATGCTGATGCTCCAGAGACACCGACCATAGGGCTGCAAACAGCTTTGTGCAGATCCCTGGTAACAGCTTGCGCCTCTTGTATGATCAGAAGCTTTCCCCTTTGCTGTATCAGTGGCTGTGTTGGTTGCAGACATCTCCTCTTTACTGTCACCTCCAGTAATTCCTTGTGTGGGGACGTATCAGTTGCTATTAATTCTACTTTCCTGGAGCCAAATGCCCAGACCAGCTAGGAAATGGGGCTGTGTTAGAGATACTGTACTCCAAATGCTGTGCACCCAGAGGTACCCAGTCAAATGACTTTGCAAACAGTCCCAAATTTGCTTGCTCGCATTCACTAGTACGCCCTGTGGCACCGAGTGTCACTGTGCTACATATGGCAGATGAGCACTTGGTGTTTTGTTGGTTTTGAAATGTATGTGATTCCCAGGGCTGCTTATCGGTTTTATAATGGTGTACGTAGCGTGTAATGGTGTACAGTACCATGATTGATCCGGAGCTAGATGTGGTGACACTGTCATCTCGGCCATCTCGCTTTTAAACAGTTCATCAGATGTTTGCAATATAAGTTTCCAATACCAACTTTATTTACCCACAGCCATCACTTTGCGCTGCAGCCATTTCACTGCACACAACATCTGGGATTTAATTTCAGGACGTCTCCACTCAGCAGCAAAGGCCTTTCATCCAGCAAGGTACCAAAGCCGTTTCGCTGGCTCAGACAGAGAAGATGGAAGTTTATAGCTAATAAAAATGCCAGCAAATCGTATACATTTGGCTGCATTCACAGCTTGCAGTGAATTGGAGGCAGTGCGAGCTGCTGTAATGTGTCATTTTCTCTGTCCTGCCAGCACATAACTCACGCAACTTAAACTATCTCAACGACCACCGGACTCCCCCGCACTTGTCCCTTGCTGCCCAATAAACAGGATAGCGATGTGGTGCTCCTAATAGCACCTGCAAGACTACCCTGTACTACAACAGAGGCGTTCCTGGAGCAGCCAAGAAAAGAAACATAGCTGGGCAGACCAGTAATTGAGAAAGCTGATCTATTTCCACCAGAAGAAGGTAGCAATTCATACCCTCTACCTATCATTATCCTTAAGTATCGATTCTCCAGTCACATTTTCTTTGTTAAATGGCTTATTTCATCAAGAAGGTATTCTGCAGTTGCGGTCAAACCAGGACTGAGCATATACGTGCATTTGAAGTGAAAAGTGCATGTATGTGACCTGAATTTTAGACTAACCTTTAAGACTACCTTTTTAACGAAAACTCAGCACGCTACATCTCCTCGCTGTTGGTTAACTCCTACCATTTGAAGGGGCAGGTTACACCCTGATGGGCCTGTCGTCAGGATGTTGTGTCTTACTTTGTAAAAATTACATGGTGGTTATCAGATGGGCAAGGAGATAAGTTTTAGTAAATATCACGTAAAATATTTGTGTGTGATCATTCAGTTTGCTTTAAACAAATTTGCTTCAATTGTGTTCCCACTTCATTTGTCTGCCTTCTGTGACTGTTCCAGCAACATATTTACTTGGCATGGATTTTCACTCAAACAGCAACATTTAAGTGAACACGTTTGTAAAAAGCAAATGTTGAATCTATAATCAAAAAGTATTCACTCTGATGAGACACTACTATTAATGAGTTAAAGCTACTACCAAACTGTTACTGGAAATTTTTGTCTGAGGGAAACATAGAATTTACACATAATGAAAAGAATTGTTTTTCTGGGCATATTTTTAATACGTTCTTTCTTTTGGGGGTGCAATGGAAATGAAAATATTTTCCATTTCCAGTTGATAGCATAGGATAAAAGTCATTTAGTATATATGTCCAGTCAGAAAAGAACTGAATTTCACATCTGATATACTTAAAGCAATGCTGGCAGAAATGAATCAGCAAACAAATCAGAGGTTGAATGCCCTTGTGTTGTCAAAAAAATGCCAATCAACAAACAAATTAAGGGGAATTATTATTTTCCTCCAATAATTATTTGAAAACAGACAGGAGTGAGGGTTAATAGTTTTGAGGGAGTGAATATCTCCCAGGTTCTTCAAAAGAGAGAAGGGCTTTCTGTTGATCATGCATGGAATTGTACTTTTACATTGCTTTTCAATCTCATCTTTTGGAACATTTGTACTGTGTGACAGAAGAAAGTAGGCTGGCCTGAGTTCACAGTGGAAAAATACACGACTAAAGTTTTCAAAAACAATGGAAAACAAATCTGAGATCAATTGAAATCAAGACAGAGGGGAAAGAGAGAGAGAGTCCAAAAAGCAGAGAGACAGAAACATTAGTCCAGGCCAAGGAAGCAGTACTGGGAAAAGATAGGTCAACAGCTGGAGCTGTGGGACACCAAGGAAGCTCACGCTGGCAGAGAAATGTGAGTAATGGCACAGATCGGCGAAAATCTTATTGGAAAATGAAGGAGCAGAATGTGAAAATTTGCCTCAAAAAGAGTGGTAAACCAAGAGTTTGAGATGAAAAGGCAAAGAGGTAATACCAGTTGTGTTTAGTTGTACACACAAATTTGGAAAAGCCCTGAGTAAGAACATTTCCAAGGTCAGACCATGCTGTAGACATTATGACTGGTAGATTTGCTCTTGTGACATGCTTAGGTAGAGAAGATGAGCTAAAAATCCACAAAAATGCCCAGGTTATGCCTGTCATACGCAGAACGAGTTTCAAAGAGGGACAGGAAAGAAATATGGACTATTTGAAGCACTTTAGATTAAGAGGAACTCTTCTATCTGTGAAGGAGTTAACTGCAAAAAGCTGATGCAAATCCAGAAGCTTTCTTAGGCAAGAAAGGCTGCAGGTAAGCAGGGAAGAGCCGGTGCCGTTATAAAAGGTATGCGTATTTGAGTACTATTGACATTAAAGTGGTTAGCAGAGCTCACAGGAATTTTTTACTGAAACACATTTTTTGTCTGTGAATGTCAGTTTGTTGAAGCTGACACTCTGCAGGAACATACTTTCTAGTCTCAGCAGAAGAGGTTGCTTAGATCTGAGACAGGCTCACTAGTCAGAAGGAGAGAAAGAGAAGAGGTGATCAGAAGAGCCAAGTAATTAATTTTCTCGTCTAGAACACAGGAAATCCAGGGTGAAGTCTTTGCTGGGTGAGAAGAAGAATTTTGAACCAGTTTCCACCATTTCAATATTAAGCCTGGCGGCTAGACCACTCACTCTTCTAGGGCAGGGTTGTTTTCTCCCTTCGTCACAGAAAAAAAAAAAACAACTGAGGAGGTATGGAAATGTTACAGTACAAACTGAATGTTTATTCTGAAACTTCTAAAATACCCTGATGCTTTGTACCATCACAGCTCTCCACCACTTAAGGCAGAAAGAAGACCCTGAAGCAGCAGTATCCTCATGAATGGAGGTCTCTGGCTCTGATGCCAGAAGTAACTGAGCTCTATGTGATCCTGATCAGATGGTATACAACTACGTTTTCATAGGTACTCACTTCTCAGTGCCTCATCTGAGATATTTTGCACCTACTGTTCTATTCTGTATCGTTCAAAGGTGCTGAAGACCTACTGCTCCCTTTCAAGTCCTACGGCAAAGCAATTAGGTTAAGTTATTTCAGACTGGGTTCCCAGAAATGAAGATGCATAAAATGAATGAACACATGAAAATATTGGCCCTAAAACCTCTGTGACTCAGCTTTTCCATCTCTACAATGGAGAAAAAGATGCTTACTGATTTTGCAAAATGCTTTGAGCTCTATGGATGAAAAGCAGTATGAATGTTAAGTACGATTATAATTTTTATTAGAAAAAGATTTAAAGGATCATTTATCCCCAGAGAAGGGATCCCAGCAGAGAAGGGGCATCCTTGTCTGAAGAACTGCTTGAAAGTTGAGCAGTTGCTAAGAAACCAGAGTACCTTCATCGCAATGAATACCCCGAGATGGATCAAGTGGGCAACCATTTCACAAGGCTGCCATGAAATAAAAAAGAAATGGGACCAGGCGTCATTAGCAGAAAGGAGATCATTAGATTTCTGCACTACGGTCTGCATGAACCTACAATGAAAATGGACGAGGACAGTCATGTAGGAGAGATAAGAGAGAGTGACTCTCTTAAGCGCTCTACGAAGAATAAGGAGGCTCTGGGTGCTTGTTAAATGGAGCAGCAGTGTCGGTGGAGGAGCCTGAGGACACAGAAGATAATGGCGTATTTTCAAAGAGCTCCGCAGAGTACCAGCAGCTAAGGAATTACTGGAAACAGGAGTAAAGTAAAAAGCCGGAGTAAGGAGATAGGCCTAAATGATGAGGGGTACCAAGGTCAAGAGAAGTAGTTGTTTTCTTGAGTGACTGAATTATGTCAGATGTTTCCAGGGCTGCAAAGAGAGTAGGAGGAGAGGCATGAGAAAGACTTGGGAAAGGGGAGAGTTAAGTGTGAGTTAGATAAATCAGGGCAATCTGTGATTGAAAGATGAAAAAAGTATATTGTACTTGTCTGGAAAAGGACTAGGAGGTGAGAACAACATGGATGTGCTGGGAATAATACCAGTGTCAGAGAATCAGGGAAGAAGGGGCTAACAGCATCTTGAGAAATGAAGAAGGAATAGAAACAAGACTATCCCTAACAAACTGCCCTAAGTCTCCTTCTGCATGTGAAAGAGGGAGTCATACTGTTGGTTCTGAAAGTATAATCCAAATGATTGGAAGTCAGAGCCTGGACAAAGTACCCTGAAGTGATGGATTTTGTTTGGGTTTGGTTTCTAATGCAGACAGTCTTGGACAGAAACGGAGATTAACACAGCACTTCAGGTGTTGCCATAATGGACAGAAAGAGCAGAGGAGGGAGCCAGTCAAACTGCAGATGAGCACTAAAAAGCATGTGGGGAGAATGCTTGAAGGGAATAAAATGTTTAATGTAATCCTGAGACAAAGAGATGACAGGGATTGGTGCAAATTAAGGAAGGCAGCACTGGGTAGGGAGGGGAAAGTTGGGCTCATTAGGACATTAGATCAGGAAGCTGAAGGTGAGAAATTGCATGCCAATAGTTAGGAAAGATGGAGAAGAAACAGGAAGGGGAAGCGTGAAGAAAGAGTCACCACAGTTGGAGTAATAAAGCAAAGGACTGTAAGAAGACTGAAAGATCACGGAAGATAAGAAAATAGAAGAAATTCATATGCAGAAAATTGCTCCAGGAGTGAAAGGAAAGATGAACTATTTAAAAAAAAAAAAAAAAAAGACATAGGATCTACTCAGAGTTTCAGAGATGCGAGATGGGGCTTGTCCTGGGAGGGAGCCACAGGAACAGGAATGTTTCTTGTTTGTGCTGGCAGTTCTGTCCTGCAGGAACTACCCTTGGTAGGACATCATCTAGGGAAGCTGCAATAAACAACAGAGACAGCAGTATTGACCTCCCTGGGAACCTGCAGAGTGTGGGAGATGATCTACTGCTGTGATTATCCCCTTGGTTACCTTTCGGGAGGTCACAGGGTTGGAGGTGATCCCATTGCTTTCCTCTCTGTAGAAATGTTCTGCACCCTACAACCTGTGGGCCAGGATGGGAGATCCTCAGCTCCTTGGCGTCATGTTGTTCTGCTGCAGTGACAACACCCATCCCACTGCTCCTAGACAGCCCTTTCCCTGCAACTGCCTCCCCTGACAAATTAACACTCCTGATGTGTGGCTGATTGATTAGGCAAAAGCAATATAGAGAAAACGCTTTACCAAGCTATTTAGACCAGATCACGAAAGCACAAACCCACTCAATTCTCAGAGCCAGAGAGGCCCAGCAGGACTAGAGGGGAGGCTTAATACTCACATTAAAACACCCAGCGTGCAGCAGCTACATTATCTTTTCCTTACCTGCTGTTCCACTTGTGTCACTCTCTCTTCTCGAATCCCCGTGCTGACTTCCAGTTTCCTTCTACATCAAAGTTCAGCTCCTCATTTCATCTCCAAGGCCTCACGTGGCTCTGTGGGAGCTTGCTCCCTCCTTCATCTCCCACCCTACTCACTGCTCACACAGCACATCTCCCCCTCCCTGGCCCCCCTCCATCTGCCTGCAGCAACCTCTCCACTCCTTTCCCGCTGCCCTCTCCCCTCCTTTCACTGTACAACCTCGTTCACCTCCCTCGTGCCTGCCCTCAGGACTCATTTACTGCGGTTAGTCTTCCTGTGTTAATGACTTCCACTTCTCCTATACCCTTGGCAAGCTTTGCCCCTTCTGACTATTAACTTTGTTTACCATATTACATCTTTAGAATGAGGAATGATTCAGAGATACCCAGCCAAAGCCAAGAGCAAACAAGACATGAATATGCCATAGCTCAGCTTGTGACCTTTCTCAGGCGCTTCCTCCCCTCATTCCAGCCTGCACGTCTCAGACCTAATCTTGTCCCTACTGGTTTCCCGCTGACCTCACCAGAAGCAGGATCCAGGCCTCGCAGTTGCTGCCTAACAGCTGCCGAGAGCCTCTTCTAAGAAGCTGAGCATCCTCCCTTGCTAGCGCCCCAAAGGCTAGGGTCTTTGTACTGTGAAATCCTGGGGGCAAGATTCTGCCTTTTTAGCTGCCGGTAAAATGCCGTGTACACATGGTGGCATGTGGAAATCCATAATAATGCTTAACGCTACGAGCAGACAGCATTAGCAGGGGAAGGCTTCCCCCTCCCACTCACCCTTTGTCTATCTGTTTCTTTCCCGTTGTCAAAATTTAGCATCCTCCACTGAGAGACTCGGTTTTGCTCTGATGCTTGGAAGGCATCCAGTCCCAGCTCGTTCGCTTTCCCTGCCAGTCTCCACAGGTATTCTGTACACAAGGCTTCCAGCTAGTCAAGAAATGCTCTCTCTTCTCCCCCCCTGCAGGGGAATCTCCAAGTGCCGGGGTTGTTACAGGATCCCGGTGGTTCAGCAAAGTCATTCATTCTTGCTCGGATGTATTAACCACCTCTGCTCTGCAGCACGCCTTGAAGTGCACTACAGGAACAGAGGCGCCCTTCAGTAGGAATGGAGGGCAGTCCTGAAGAGGCATTTACACGACACATTTGTTATGTCAGGTCACAGAGGAAGCAAGAGGAAAACTCACACGGCTTTGGTCCTAGCTTGGCCAAAACTCATTTTGGTATTTACTAATGGCGGCTCCAGGAGAGACAGTTTGCACCAGAGACTAATGCGTAGGCTGAATTTCATATTTGAGGTTGACATGACTCCAGTGTTGACTTGGCAAAACCAGGGCCACAGCCTGGCGAGCCTGTGCTGATCAAGAGGGCGAAGAGGACAAGGCCTTGGTGCACATTGTAGCTCAGAAGTTGGTTTTGAAGAAACAGATTGATAGACTGAGATATGGCAACTGTGGGTAGAGTTAAGTGAACAAGCGGTCACCAAGGAACAGCTGGCCAGCTGTGTCTTCAGCAGCCACAGCTCTCTCAGGAGGACCCAAAGAGAAGCCGCAAACGTATGCTAAGTAAGGTGCATGGTAGCTGACATGAAGTCAGGTAGATGCATAGACCAGGCTGAAAAAACTTGGAGAGCTATCTTTCTGGCCCACGAAACTCTGAAATAATAAAGTTTCCTGTTCTGCACTGGGGTGGGACAAAAACAGTTTTTAAAAGCTTTTTTTTTAGACCAAAACCAGGAGTTAGATGCACTGAAATTGTCTGTAAGCCAATAGTTCAGGTGTTCACCTTATTCACTTGGGATTCAGGTGTTCAGATCAAAGTCTCTGTATTCCTCTGAGAAGTTTTCTTTGAAAAACTCTGACCAGCTTCAAGAGAGAAAGTGGCAGTGGTTGTAGCATGGGCAAAAAAAAAGGGATTTACTCACGAAGAGACAAACACAGTGAGACTGAAATGCTGCTGTTCCTTGACCTTGACACTTTTTCTGACTGGCAACTCCAGTTCAAAGGTAAGATAACAAAGTTAAGATCTAAGGTGCAGTACAATATTGTTGCTTCACAGACTGCCATAGCTATAGCAGTAAATTAGAAACCGAGGAAGGGGCTGGAATTCCAGACCAGTGATTCCAGTGGAAAACTGGTAATTTTTTCAAGGAAAAGTGAGCAAATCTGGAAGGAGTTTGGGTTTTGGCAGTCTTTAGGAGACAAGTTCTTGTTTAACAGGCTTTAAAGGAGGGGAGTTTCAGTTCTGAGACCTACATTACCCCTCATGTGGGGTCGGTGAGGAAGCACAGTTTGGTGTGAAAAGCTTTCATGGGCATGTCTGCAGGTAATACAATCCTGGCCACAGAGGGTGTCTTGGTACCTGGCTTGGACAAGATTCAAAACCCTGGAACGGCCTTTCAGGTTTCTAACTGAGTCTAACTGGACCAGATCACATTAGAAATAATATTCCCTAGTCTAGTATTGTGAGTAAATTTTATCCCATTATGAATAGCCTCCTCCCCAGGTCGTGAGAGTAATGTTATGTGTGGAGTAGCTGAAAACGCTTCAGAGATTAGCCGTAGCACATAGCTCACACCTACAGACTCTTCTGTAATAAATTAGTGTGCTCAATGGATGAAAAAATATTGGTGCAGCAGCGCGGCTTGCAGTCAAGCATCACGGGGTTATTATGACGGAGCAGCCGTACCTGCTCCCCCGTATGCCTTCGCTGGCTGTACCGCAGGTAGTTCCGTGCTCCTCCTTCACAGCCTCCCCTTCAGCCTCCGCTCTCGACATCACCCTTCCCATGCTAACCTCCACTCACCTTTCTTGCTGGCGTCGTCCCTAAACCTAACACGCTTTTCCCCTCAGCGATTTTCTTTTTGAAAGCCAACATAGACAAGCGGGATACAAACGCAAACACAACCATAAACGTCTCCTGATCCTGTGCTGCTATAAACCTCCCTCTTCCAAACACCCTGCTGGCACTGTTTACTTGTTAAATAAGCCCAGCGCTGTGCTTAAGTCTAACTTTTGTTATAAGCGCTTCAGGAGAGGGCCAAGTCACTTTGTTTCCTTATAAATCACTGGGGTACCTGCAATCCAGCGGAAGTAACAATAATAAAATTATGAATGTTCTAATAGCAGCCTGGAAAAGCTAACAGCACTTGCAAGGCTTGGCATTTGTTTTTTGCTCAGCTGCGTAAAAAGGGACCTAAAATCAAATCTGTGCAATATCTACTTTAACACCCAGTGTTTGCTGTGGATTATGAGGAAAGCGGCAAGTTGGAACAGTGGCAGCTCGTCTGGAGGCATTGAGAGCCACGGCATAGCTGTGCTAACGCAATTTGATCAGACTCTCACGGGCCCGCTACCCCGTTCAGCCCTGTGGGATACCGACTGTGTTTATCAATATTTTCTGACCCAAGTCAAAAATAAGCATGTTGTTTGTTCCGTGTGTAACTAAGCAAACTCCATGTCTTGGCTCTTTAGCACACAGTGCTTTCCTGCAGCTTTCACAGACCAGTCAGGTTGTTACTCTGGATATTTGCCCTGCCAGTGATTGCACCAAAATAATCCCAAGGAAGTAGAAGCCTAAAATTGTTTAGGACCTATACATGCAACCCACGCGACTCCTCAAATCCTAAATCCCAGTACATGTGGAAAATGCAAGAAACAATATTAAGCCATGTTTGGATTCTGTATTCAGGCTGATTGGGAAGGGTCTGTCCCCACCCTGGGGACACCGCCAAGGCAGAGAGCTCCCCTTTTTGGGATAGCTGGGTACATCAGTGGTTTCCTCCCCAGCTGCCAGCGAGAAGGGGCTTGCTGTACATCAGGTCAGCCCTCCACTCTTCTTGCACCATCTTCCCTCCAGTTTCTTACTCTTTCCTGTTTAAGAACCATTTGGGAGGCTTTGGATTATTTTGTGAGTGAGGACCAGCTCAGGAGTGAATTTACCAGGGGTGAGCGTCCTAAAGGGGTCTGGCATACTCATGTTCCTCTCATCCCAGGATGCTCCCCAGAGCACAGCGCTGTGTAGCCCTGGCCTGGCTGAGGAGCTGCTCTGGGCTGGGCTTCTCCCAAAACACCAGCGCTGCAGGGCAAGATGTGGCCACCGCTAAAGGAAATGGCAAAATTAGAAAGTCCTGACCTCTTCCTCAGAGGTTTTATTTTCTGGTTGTAGGTGATGCATTTCAGGGTATAAAGGGGACAGGGCAGAAAAGCTCCACGAGTACATGGCCCTGCACGTTGCAGCTCCAGCCGAAGCGCTGCAGTCAGCAAGGCTCCCTGCCAAGGAAATCCTACGCCGAGTTCCCTCCTGGCCATCTCTCGTGGGCTGCCTGAAGGGACAGCAAAAATCCCAGCGCGCTTTCTGAAGGGAGTAAGGGATAACCAATAGTCCCTGACTGGGCAAAGCCATCTCCGCTCTCCGAGGGCAAAGCGTGTGCGAGCTCAGTGAGCACGTAATGGCTGCCATGCTCGTCTGCGGAGCCACTGCACTGGGGGATCTTTCTCAGTGTTGCATGAAGGGCTTTGGGTTCCCAGGGGTATAAAAAGTGCTAGAGAAAACCCAGCCCTTCCCTTGTTTTATTTCCTTGCCTAAAATAAACTTCACATTCCTCTGCCAGGCTGGAATAGCCAAAGCAAGTTGTGCACCCCTGATGGGGCTGCTCATCCCAAATCAGGCGACCGTGGCCAGACCCCCAGTCTTCACCCAGAGATCATTAAAGAAAGCAAGTGATGCCTACTTGCCTCATCGTTTTCCCAGGGATGGGGAGGGCAGTAATATGACAGGTCCTGAGGACCACTGGAGCAGGGTTACAGGTTTCCCATGGGAAGCCAGCCAAGGAACTCCCACGCCCTGCTGTTCCCCAAAATTTCTACTGCTGGCTGTCAATTATGTTACAGATTTGACAGTTCCTACTGCAGGCTGACGATGTTGTGTGGGAGAACACAGGAGACTTGCTGAGACTGCCAAATTGCTAAACACGTACGATGGGGGTCTTTCCCTTCCTCCACGTGTCTGAGCCTTGGAAGGAAAGGGGGAGGAGAGCTTAAGTGGCGCAGAAGAGGGAGGATGAATTGAAAGCTGCCTGTGTCATTGACTTGCTCCATTCTTTCAATTATTTCCCTGGGGTTCTCGCATGTTTTTATTATTAATAACTAATAATAATTTTATACAGACCTTTGCATCCTGAAGGACCCTAAAGCACACCATATACTTCATAAGCTAATTACCAGCTGTGAGCCTAATTCCTTTCTTGGTTGTGGCCACATCTGCTGAAGGAGCAGCTCAGAGTGACATTAGATTTACACCAGTTTAACTGAGGACAGCGTTTCCCTATAGATCCAGCTGGATATGTCAGAGACAAATGCAGTGTGGAGTGGAGATGAAAGATTTGAATTGCCTTTTCTCCTCCTTTATAATTTAAAAATGACTAAGGAAACTGCATTCAAAAAGCCTTGTGAACACAGCATTACAATTGCAAGATTCACAATTTGGAGTTTGGGAACAACCAAGCCCAAATTCCCACTGGGGTAGGGGCTCAGCCCACATCTGAACCAAGGCACTGTACAGCTTGTGGCTGCGTCCAGGCTGCACAGGCCACATTTCATGGTGTAAGGAGGGCTGGTTGTCCCTCTTTTCTTTCCTGGTAAATTCATGCCTGTGCATGATAACTTCCAATCACCTTGCCACTGACCCAAAACATGGCCTATTCTACAAGATGAGCCTGGCTCTGTGCTTTGATGCCTGCTCACAGAGCAGCTCCACAGTTATATTTGAGATGAAAAATGCAACCCAATAGGATGAGTGGAATTATAAATTTTCTGGCACGTGAATTTCCTCTGCGTACTTCTGTGGAGAGACTAACCCACATAAGCTCTGGGTCTTTGAGTTCAAGTTCGAGGTGGTTCAGTTCCTATGTCCTCATCTGGCTAGGATGTTGTTTACATGCTCTGATTTCTGAGAGTTTGATGTTGCAACCCTATATGCAAAACCTGTCCTAGTTACAATATTGTTACCGTGATAGGACAAAAAAATAAGAGAAGAGAAGCAACAGTCCTTAAATACTCCCTTCATCCCATCCACCTCCTTCCCTCCAGGCTTACATTAGTATCTGCCTTCCTCTGACATCTGGCTGTGCAGCCACGGATTGGAATTGCCTGTGGTAGCTATGGAGCGTCTCCTCTCCTCCCACACCTTATGCACATCATTTCCCTCTCACTGCAGATAATTGCATCACCCTCACTGTCACTTGTCTCACAGTTGTAGTGTCACATTTGACTCGTTACACACACACACAAATGTTCTTGCTACAAATTGCCAGATTTTTTTTTTTTTTAATCCTCCGTAGTACCTTGATTTCTTTCACTTACCCTTTCTGTTTTGCTTGGACTTCTCTCCATGCCCTGATCAACCTCTACCTTTACTTTTCCATCCTCCACTCCAGCACCTCCAGCACTTAAGTTGTGCTCCTGGAGTTTAAAACCCAACATCATGCTACAACATCTAAGCACAACTATTTACAAACCCTTTTCTCAATACTTTTTCTGGTTCCCAGCAAATTTAAAGACCAGTTCTGCCTCTTCTTGCAAGGCAAAGACAATAGCTTTTACCGACTTGGCTGATAGACCTTGAAAACTCTGCAATGGGGCTCATATGCCAGAAAGTTCATGGTTTTCCTCCCTAGAGTGACACTAGTCATTCTAACAGCTGTAGAAATAGTTTCTAACCTCTCTGCTGAAGAATCAGAGATATTGTCAGTGCTGTACACATTCACATAATCACGCAGGAAAATATCAGTTAGAAAAACCAAGTTATTTCATTTACATGCATAGGAAATCATAACATGCAGTTGTTATATATGTATATATAAAATTATTTTCAATTCCAGAATGCCAGCTCAGCAGGGAAATATGAGAAATAGAACATTAGGAGGAGAAAAGTTATCCACAGCTTTAGATTATTTAGATGATCCTAATACATTTTTTGTGTTTAGTACTATTTGCAGAAGAAATTCAGCTCAGGTTTGGTTCTGGCAAAGTCTAGAAAATAGAGGCAATTTCTTACTGGGGGAGATGTTTGTACTGCATGCATGCAAAAAGGATTTTTTGAATGATTTTTATTATTGCTGTGTTGAGGTTTTTCATTTGTAACTTGGACAGATGTCTAGCAGTCCCTGAAAACCAGCCATCCGCAATGTTTCAGCTTGTAAAGCTCAAACGTGCTGGACTTGTATTTGCACCAAAATGCATTCAGGAGCCTTTGCCCAATTTTCCCAGCCAATCTCACTCTCTGCCTGTGACAAAGCATGGGGAAATTCAAGCCACAGTGAGGATATTTTTGAAAGTTACAACCTTGTAAAAAGAGGGTGTTTATAAATGGAAATCTTCATATAATCTTAATAATAGGTTTTGCTACCACTGCACCTCCACCCACGTACAGGCATAGCAGTACCCAGCTCTGAGGCAGAGTCTATCGGCTACTTAGCAGGATGCAGCAGGGTTACGGAGCGGGGTGGGAACACGAGGAGGCTGCTGCCTCCGAGGAAAAATGCAAAGCAATTCAAGGCTGAGAGCAGGCGCAGGGTCCAGCCGTAATGCAGCGCGATCTCCCTTCACCGCCGCAGCTGCAGCGGCAGGCAGGCAGAGCGCTGCAGGGAGACCATGCGGGTAACGCCGGGACGTGATGGGGCTCTTCTGCACTCCCACACCAACAAGGCTTTACCGAGGGGGACCCAAGCCGCCTCCAGCGGCACACATGGTGTCTTCTTCTGTCATTAGCCCCCTCTCCTTCGCTGGGTGACTGTCAAAGAAGGCTGCAGTGAGCAAGTGAGGAGTAAGAGCTGAAAAAGGCAGAACAGGAGCCTGATATTGGCTTGGATAGGACTTCTCTCCCTGGCACTCAGTGGCCGTTCACTCTACCTCTCTCCTTCCACCTCGTCATCTCCTCCTCAGTGCTACCCCATACTGACTTCTCCCACTTTTTTCTCCCCTACCCATCTATGCCTGCAATTCTTTTTCTATTTATTAACTATCTCCTGACTAAACTCCTCTCCCAGAATTAGTATTATCAGACCATTTTACTGCTGGTCATTGCTAATGTGCTGTGACATACCCCTTCCTTCCTGCTCATCAAGGCACCAATGGTCTGTAAGGCAGTGTTTGTACCATTTTTACTGCATTAAACTCCCTTTATTATCTGATCCTTGGCAACAGCTGTAATAAACATGATTATTAATAATAAGGTGAGGAGAGCTGGTATAATGGTTCTACCTTGCAGGCAGGGGGGATATTCTTTCATAACTACAAGATCAATTTCTATTTTGCATCAGTTCTTTTACAAGATTCTTCACCACGATATCTGAATGATTTCCAGTGGCACATTAAGTGATGGGGCTTGATATCAGTCACATGCGGTTTGTTCTTTTATCCTCTCCCCAGGGAGAGAATTATGTATGCAACATACTGGTTATGTTGCTAGGGTTTTGTCTGTTGTTTTTTTTTTTTTTTTAACATATGCACTGCTGCATTTTTATGTTGAAGAAGACCACATCAAAGCAGGCACATTTGGATGGGAAGGTGGCAAGATTTCTGATGGTCCTTTGTTCCCATGGGATCTCTGCTATTGTCCCAGACCCCATTTGCTGTCCTACTGAGCTTCACCTTGAAGTTCTTCTGTCCCTAAGAGAGCTGTGGACCCTTTGGTCTTAAAATTATTTGCCTGAGTCAAAAGGTATTGCAACTAGCACAGCATCCCTCACTGCTGCGCAGGGTCAAAGCTGCTGGAGCAGCACCTGCTCAAGCCCCAAAGCGACCATCCCTTGAGGCACAGTGGCTACATTTGCTGATATAACCCCACACCCTGTAACCAAGGCCTTTACATGTGTACTGAGGCACTTGAAAAGATGGCCTAATTTTTGTAAGGTGCTATCTACAGAGAGATTCCCCAAGAGGGATAATGAGCACTTTAGAAAAGCCAGCCTTTCTTTTGGGCACGTCAGCAGAGGAGGGCAAAAGCAGATGCCCGCAAGCACTGTCTGTGCTCCCTGCCACTATGCTCTCCATCGGCTCCAGATCCCCCAAAACGATGAGTGTTCTCAAGTAGTTCATTCTTGGAAGGGTGGAGAGCAATCAAAATGCCTTTGAAGGGCTTTTCCTGTGCTTCCCTTGGCACTTCATGAAACCTCACTCCTTCCTTTTGAAGTCATGTCAGGTTGGGCATTAACAACTCAGTGTCACTAGTGTCATTTTTTGACAGCGACAGCAGACCTCCTCTCCTGCTTTGAAAGCCCTTTGCCAATATGTGTAAGAAAGACACGCCAACAGTTTGCCACGTAGCTGGGGAATTTTTCTTCCCAGCTCTGAGCCCACCTGGTACCAAATGAACTCCGCTCAGAAACAGGGTCCTGGAGGAGAAAGAAATATTTGTGTTTGCATCTGACTACCTGCCCTTCCTGCACTGTTCCTCTCATTTCTTTCATGGGTAGATAGCAAATATTTCAAACTGCAATGAAGATTACTTCTAACACAGGAATCACAAGTGTGAATCTGGGAGAGCTTTCATGTGTGCACAGCCTTCGCGTTTACTGGGGAGAAGGGGACATCAAAGATGAGCACGCTACGTTTGAACTGGAAGGTGGGGAGAATTATCTGGCCCAAATGATCCAGTGTCTGATCACTTTCATATTTTTATTATAAATATCCTCAGGCTATTTCCCTGAGGCAAGGAAATACTGTTATTCCCATTTCAGCAGAAAGAAGAGTTAAGTGACTTGCCTAAAATTATACAAGGCGTGTGTGGCAGAAAGAGGTACTGAATCCTTGGCCAACACCAAGCCATCTTTCTGAGCTTTTAGAGACAACAGCTATATCCAGCCCTCTTTATTTATTTCTCTAGAAGCCATCATGCCAAAACCTCTGCTAAATTAGAGAGTGAGGCTGAAGGAAAGCTTTCAGTGGATTGCTTTTTTCCATAAATGGAAATATCACAAATCATTCTGGGAAAACAGGTCTTTCTGTTCTCGTCCCTCTTTGTCTGCTTCTCTCCTCTTGGACGTCTTTTCCTCTGCCTCTGGCTCCCAGTTTTCAGATGTACAGTCCTGACCATTTAAAAGTGTTCCTACCCTGCAGGAAGGGAGTAGCT
This sequence comes from Chlamydotis macqueenii, assembly GCF_036417535.1. Classification (NCBI taxonomy): domain Eukaryota; kingdom Metazoa; phylum Chordata; class Aves; order Otidiformes; family Otididae; genus Chlamydotis; species Chlamydotis macqueenii. Next base: position 57,609,836 of record NC_141556.1, read on the forward strand.
TTTCATTCTTTGGAACCTACTATTTTGTGATGGATTGCACTCTGCAGGCAAGCAGGAGTTCTGAAAGAGACAGGGCTGCACAAAGCGGCACAAAAATAAACCGTATCACCAACAATACTGAGCCAGGTTCTCATCGGGGGTACTTCGGTCTGACTCTCGCTGCAGCAGAGCTGACGGCTGCCAGCTGTCATGGACAGACAGCATGTACCCAAACGATGACCCGGCCAGATCAGAGGAGGTCTCTCTGAGGGCTGAACGTGCTGTTAACACTGATCTTCATGCATCTTAGACATTCAGTCCCTCTTGGCAGTACGGCAGGTTGTCTCTGCTCTTAATGCCCCAGCTGAGCAACTTCTGTCCTGGCCCAGGCACTGGAGGGGTGCCTGTTGCACCAGTCCTAGCTCCTCCAAACTGCGTTTTCCAAAGCCTGGGGAGGTGATGAGCAAACGGTGGCAATCTCATCTAAGGACCCTAAGTAATACCCAGGGGGGACTGGGGGCTGCTCTGTCATTTTCCACAGACCTGGGCATCCCCAGCCTTTCCGCCCAGAGACAACCCAGAGCTCCTTCCCACCTCCTTTGCAGCCTGCACATCCCAAATCCGGCTGCTCGAAGGATGCCCACACTGATATGCCAGGGAGAGGGAGGTGGCTGTGATGAATGAGAGATTCCAAGAAACAGGAGGAAGATCTGCTGGGTGAGCTTGAGGAAGAGGACAAGGGGAGAGCTCGAACTGCACCGGGAGAGCTGTAGGGAGGAGGTGCAAGTGTGTGGCTTAAGTTTCTGGGAGGCACACAGGAGAAGCCAGGGAGCTCCACACCTGCCTGTTTCAGCACTTGAGCATGAAAGAGCTCAAGTCGGGAAGAACAGGAAGGGCAAAGGGACACAAGTGCAGAGGAGACATTGCTCTTACTCCTTTGAGGGGCTCAGAGCCCTACATGCCCTCCCAATTAACGATTTGCTCTTACTCAGGCATTCGGGACTATTAACTGTAGGGTGGCGTGTGTCCCCCTGGCTCTGCAAACGGCACGTGCAGCTCGAGAAAAGGCTGTTGTGTCAGACCTCGGCAGCGCTGCTGAGCGGCTCCATGGCTCCATCCCCCTCCCCGCCTGTGGCCGTGGCGCTTCCATCAACGCAGGTGCCAGGGAGGCTGCCGCACCGTCTCAGCAGGCCGCAGATGTCCGTCAGAGAATCGCTGCGTGACCTTGGCCCAAGAAGTGACATCGAGGCCTTCTCCGCACCGAGTGGGTTTCTGAACCACCGCCATCCGTCGCTCACCTACTCCGTGCGCCTGCACAGCCGCTGGCACCAGTGCACCCACACCGTGCCCTCTTTAACACATCCCCGTATGGCACGAGGCAGAGGAGGGCTGTCACCCCCGTTTTACAGGGTGAGGCTCCAAAGCAGAGAGAAGTCGTTTTAACAGCACGCCTGTAGCAGAGCAGAGAACAAGAACTGAATCTTGTTCTCTTATATTCCCAGTTACCACATTAATGACCTAAATTCTGAATTCTTTCCCCATCCATCAGACAGAGGAGCCAGGAGGCATTGGTGGAGAGGGTGTGGTACCGCAGGCAAATAGGCACCATCCAGAGTCACGGCGCTCCATGCTGAGCATAGACACAGCAGGAGCTAAAGTGGCACCAATGCTGCCCACCCTGCCCTCGCGAACCCCGGCAGGGTTGAGCCGGGGAGGGGGATCAGCCTGGCGCAGTGTGCCTACCTGCGGTGAAGGGCAGCTCCTCAATGCCACAGCATTTTAAGCAAGCCAATGCTGGACACCTCAACAGCCAAATACCCTGCTGAGCCACATCAGCAAGACCTTTCAGACGCACACAGGAGCAGATTTTCCAGGAGCCTGCATGTCCCCGCACCCTGCCTAAGTAGCTGAACCTCTAACTAGCTATCCCACACAAGTCCATGTAAAAGACACCCCGCACAAGATGCAGCATCTTCCCCAAGCAGCTTGATTCTTCACACAGGAATTAAACAGGCTCAAATATAGCAAGAAATGGAGTAGGGGAAAAGGAGAAGAGAGCAAGCAGGGAAAGAATGGCACAGAGGGAGGAAGTTTCCAGATGCAGTGCCTCTTCCCTCCCTGGCTGGTTCCAAAGGAGGGGCTCTGGCCATGTGCCGGGAGCCTCGCCTGGGAGGTGCACACAGGCTCTGCCTACTCTCCCAGTGCGTACAGGCAGCAAGTACTCAGTGTGCAGGTTCTGCTGGGCAAGGAGCTGAAATCCGAGGCTGGGGAAGACATCCCTGGTGCCTCAGAGAGCACTGTACAGCAGTGACCACAGGCAAAGGACCAGGGTGATGAGCTGCTCCTCTGTCACGGGCAGATGGCCCCAGGCAATCAGGGGCAAGCAAGAGAAAGGACCCCCTTCATGCTGTATCTGCCCTTCTCACAGGTATTTCAGTGGGCAAGCAGAAGGGTGGGAGTGTGGCAAAGGAATTTGCTTGTCTGTGAAGCTTTCCTTCCAGAAGAGACATGACTGAGAAGCAAACACTTCTTGAACTAAGTAACTGGATTGGAGATGGGTAATGAATAACTTCCTTTCATAGCCCACAGTTTCAATGTGGGAATAGCACTTCAGAAGTATATGGAGAGGCTTTGTTCCTACTTTCTTCTATCACCTCTTACATGCACACACACTCCTCTCTGCTATGTCTATCCTCTTCATGGAAGCTCTTTGAACTAGTAGTTAAAGGTGATAGGTATCTCAGAAGCATCAGCCACAAGCTGATGGACGTTGAAGGAGCCAAGCTTGGGGACTGACCTAGAGGAACTCACCTACCTGCCTTCTGCAGCTATTTTCTTAGCACTGCCTCCCAGATCATCCCAAACCTTGCTCCAGCAAGGCTTGGCCTCGAGAAGAAACTCGGGAGAAATCCTCTGAGCTTGGTCATTCTTCCAGCTGTCCCCAAATATCTGAAACAATATTGGAATTCAACTGGAATAGACCTTCCAAGACATGCCTCGTGAGCCTGACATGGTCCCTGCAGGTCTCAGCCTGTGAGGGATTAGCTTGGAGGAGCTCTGGGTTCCTTATAGACAACCCTTCCCAGAGGCAACAGCCACAAGTGTGGTGCCTTCATTGTCCCTTCGCTCTGCTCACCCAGCACCTGGGCTCAGGGCCAGGGTGGCAGGTGGCTTTCTCAGGTTGCCACAGCACTTGTCACTCCCCAGACTCAGGCTACAAACTCCCTTGATGAGGGCTCAGTCAGCCTAAACCACCTTGATGGATGACCTCTAGTGAGGAGGCCCATGGGATTACCATGCCCTGCCACGCACCTCATGTGGACAGTGCATTCCTCCTTTCTGAACAGATTATGCCCATCAATTCTCTGTTAATGGCCAGCTAGTGGAAGAGTCCAGAGAGAAATGTAGGGAAAGCAGGAGAAAAAGTTTGGGGGAACCCCAGGAGGTATAACGAAATTGCCTTCCACATGGGCACCCCTGTACGAGTGTGAACAACATGATCCTTAGAGATACTAGTCAACTAGTGGTCATGATGATGATGTGGCTTGAGGATTACCTCTCTGGAGTGGTATTGCTGATTGCAGGAGGAGAGTGACATGAATGACAAAAATAAGAGCCTGGCAGACATCTCAGATGACAAAAGACTGGGAAGATGTCACTGGTCTCCTGCTGGGATGGCTTTGCTGATCGGGGAGTTTGTGAAAGAGGGTGCCCCATGACTAAAGCTGTCAGAAACTCCTGTACGTAAATCAGCCTGACAAAACTGAGGGTGACCAGCCCAGCTTCCCTTACTTATGGAAGATTTTGCTTCTCCGGTGCAAAGGGTGCTTTGCTGCCCAGCTGCATACACACTTGCACCAAGCTTCTTGTAGACTTTGTGAGAGGACACAAGAGGACGCCTGATGAAGGTATGCAAAACCAAGCAGTCGTACAGAGAAACTAGATTGGGAGCTTTTGTTCTTCTTACACCGCACTAGAACAATGGGATGTAACCCGCCCATGAAATGAACAGGCTGCAAATTCACAGCTGAGAGAAACACTTTTCTACCCAAATCTGATCATGCTGCCATATGCAGCACTGCTGGGATCCACTGAGGCCATGCCAGATGAAACGCAAGTGGAGAGTGGGCGTTACAATAAACATGCAAATATCCATGGTTACATTGGTCAATGTTAAGGGAAGGGTCCCTGATCCTTGTGCTCTGCAGCTTGAGCTAGCCTCTGGCTCCTCTTCCCATCCCACCTCCCTCAGAGGTGGGCAGCACTCTCCTGTCCATCTGCAGCAGCAATCATAGCTGCTGGCCAAAGCCTCTGGTGCTCTCCACCATTGCGTGAGGGGTGCTGGGCTAGGTAGGCATCAGGCTGGATCCACATGGCAAATCCCACATTCCTGTGCAAATAAGAGGCAGATTCATGTGGGACTGTGTGAGGAGAGTACCTGGGTATCTAATGGGCATCTGTACACAAGTGAGGATGGTGCCCAGGAGGAAGGCAGGGCGGGCGCAAAGACCGACGCAGAAGGCAGCTGTTCCTGGGAGGCGGGTTTTGGTGTTCTCATTTGTTCTTTTTTTCTCTTGTTCCCTAGGGAATTTTAAAGGTCTGTGTAAGCAAATCGATCACTTCCCTGAGGATGCAGATTATGAAGCCGATACAGCAGAATATTTCCTCCGTAAGTCCGCAGGCTCTTCTCCTTGCAACGGCTCGTAGGTGCTAGCGTCGGTTACGTTTTGCTTTCTGAAGGTAGCATGGTGGAGACGCTGGGCCCTGTGAGCCTCATTGGGCCAGAGAAGGCAACCTCAGAGCCTCGCCACCCACCAAAAAAAGACTCCACTCTCACATCTCTGGGGCCCTGCCCAAGAGAAAGTGCAAGTTTTGAACTTATAGTAACAATCAGTGGCATTTTTTATTAATGGCAATTAATTACAATATCTATCCAGAGTCTTAATTCAAATCCATTGGAGAGCTGCTGAGTGGGCACAAGGTCAGGACTGGGATACTTGGAGCAGTGTGAGTGTGTGTTAGTGTGTGTGTGTGTGTTCTTAAAGCAGAGGAAGTTTATATTTCCTTACCTGATACTCCAATGGCATCGGATTTTAAAAATTAGCTGGATTGTGTCTAAGAAGTGCCTATTTCTGTCTTCACCTTTCCCCAAACATCACTTGCCTACAGAGGCTGCAGATCTGGTCTTTGCTGGTCTTTGCTGGTTTTAGTGATTTTAGCAATGGGAACCGGAAGCAGGAATAAGGACAGTCAGAGCCCTTTGAAGAAAAGACCTGGTGCTCACCTAGAGGTGCTGTACCCCAGGCACACGACATCTCCATAAGGAAACCAAACCTGAGCTCCAAGCCCAGCCTGGGATGTGTGGATGAAGCTCACAGCACTTTGTATGTGGGGACAGGGAAGGCAGCCTGGCCATCAGGGCAGATACACATCATGTGTTGACCTCCCAGATCACAAGTCATCATTCCCACCTGCCCCAGAAGCAGGAGTTTGCACTTCCTGTAGCACAGCAGAACAGGGATCTTAGGTCCTCCTCTTAGGTCCCCACCTTCCTATCCCACCCTCCCTCCACAAGCCAAACACCTTTTGACATCAGGAGAAGAGATCTTCTCCCTTCAGAAATGTGAGATAAGAGCTTTTGACTTCCCAAGGTTAAGCATCAGAGGTCTCCAACAGCCTGAGAGTCTTTCAGAATTGCTCCTTGTAATCTGGGCATGCTCCAAGCCAGATGTGAAGACCCAGCCTGCGGCAGAGATGAGAGAGATAATTTAGGCTTTGTGAGGCTCATTTGTATGTGAAAAAGAGGCAGATCTTATGCTGCTTCCTCTTCATTTCTCAAACAGTTCTTCATCCACTGTAAATTCTAAATAACCCAGGGAGATTGCTTCTTCCATATGCCTTTCTGCAGCATCAGTCTCTGAATCGCTGCATGGCCCCGGAACAGCAGAGATGAAGACTGGGGTTTGATCCATTTTGGCACAGTGGCTCTGCAGGCTGCCTCTAAGGGCAAACCAGCTCTTGCAGAGTTGCTTGGGAGTGACGAAGCTGCTTGCAGCATCAGCTGCACTTCAGAAAGAAGAGCCAGGGGAGGGGGTGAACATCTCAAGAAGGGTGGGTCTTTTCCCTCAGAGGGAACAAGATCTGAAGACAAAAATTAGCCTAATGTCAAGATCTGACAGTGTCCCCAGAGTAGAGCTTTTCTTAAGAAAGAACCAGGTTCAAAGAGGGATTTGGCAAGTCAATAAAGGACTACTTGGGTCGCTCCTGAGGGATGTGGATTTTCTGCTGGCTTAGACCTGACTGGAAAGGGACCCCATTGAACAGCTTCTTCCTAGGACTTCTGCCAAATCAGGGTCCCTGGGTGCTCTGCATGGACGATGCCTGGCGGTACTGGCAAGAACAGCTATCAAGTTGTTTGTTAGTATCAGACCAGGCAATTCCCTCATTCAGGGGACCAGGATGATTGTGGGGCAGTGTCCATGGCCTGGCTAGAAGGGCTCAGACCTTATTTCTGCCAGTCATAAAGTGTCTTAGGCTTCTTGAAATCAAATGCTTGTTGTCAGAGAGGAAGCAGAAGCATCCCTGTGTTTCTTTGCTAGAAGACACTTGAGTTAGACAGTACACAGATAATACAAGGGACCATTCAAACACTATCATGAGTCCCCTTCTCTTTAGACCAAAAGCTCTGGACCCAGGAAGACCAGATGAGATTCTGCCCCTCTCTTGCTGGCATGGTCCTCCTGAGGGACAGCAAGCAGGGGTTGAGCGAGGCTGCTGTCTTCCTCCATCACATAATGCCCTCAGCTCCCCATGCCAGCCAGCAACTTTGTGTTCTCCCAACAGATGTGAATTTCAGGATTAAGACCCAGATAAAACTGATGTGGTCAGAGCCAGGCCATGGGACTGACTGAGCATCCCTCTAGAAACCCTCTGAATAGCAGATGTCTGCTTGATGTTTGCTTACCGCCATTTAAGCTTCGCATTGTCAAATCCCGCCTTGCTTTCCAGAAGCTATTAAGATGATTATTATCACTATCCTGTTCCCTGAAACACAGCCAGAAAGAACTGGAAAGCAAGCAAGAGCAGTTTCTCCCTGTCTTTCGCATTCCCCATGCACAGGCAGTGGGGTAGGACCCTCCCTCAAAGAGCTGACTGCTTGTGCCTGGTAGGACCCCAATGCCAACGGGGTCTTTGAAGCACGGTCTCTGCTCGCTTAGGAAAAAGTCCTGCACTTGCTTCAGTAGGGTTCATTCTTACAGGCAAGGAAGGATTAGCTTTCATCCTCCGTTCCAGATCTTTGCTCGACAAGCAGAATTGCACCAGCCTGTCTGATACCCTTCTTTATCAAGCAAGGCTTCAATTTACACTTTAACAGCTTATTTTCTCTCAGGAAGGGAGGAGGGAAGGCCTTCCTAGATAAAAAATACTAATATTGGCAACACGAATTCAGGCAGACTGTTGGTACCCACCAAACAGCCCACGAGCAGCGTGTGTGTGCGTGCATGTGTGTGTGGGTGTGTGTATACACAGTCCTGGCCTTTTGCTGCGTGAATAAAAGAGAGGGCCCCCCCAGAAGCTTTGGGGTATGTTTTGCATGCGCGTATGAGCACATACGTGCGTCTGTGCCATTGCCCTCTGCTGGCTGAGCTCTGCCCGTATCGACCGATGGAGAGCGTCTGTGTGGGAGCTGGCACATCCAAACCCATCACTGCCCTCTGGAAGGAGCCCAGTTGTTTAATCACTAGGATAAGTCCTGTGTTTTGGTGTACAGGGCTGGGACTTTCACTCCTCAGTCCTTACTGCAGCTGCAAAGCAATGCACGGCACTAGGAGCTCTTTCCCAGCCCTTAAAACAAACAAAAAAAAATCTAAATTCTCCTTGAGATGCTCGTGCCCTTTCAGGAGGATTTGAGATTGAGTAGCTCTGCGGGAAGCATTTGGGTTGCTGCTCTTTGAAGAGCGGGCTCAAGCGGTAGTGCCTCGCAGGAGAAGCTGGATGGTGCTGGGGCTCTCCCTCCAGCCTGTAATCCCCCTCAAAAGCAGAGGAAGAGACAGTGTGAGGGGAAACAGGCAGCATAGGCAGGCTCCCAGCTCAGCCCCTGGCCCCCCAGCCCCCTCCGCCTCCCCACGCCGGGCTACTGGCTTCACAGCAGCATCAGTGGCCAGGACACGGAAGAGCTGCTTGGGACCGCTTTCTTTTTTCTGACACACTTTCTTTCTCTCTCCCTCCCTCTGTCCCCCAATGCCTTTGAATCTCTCCTTGAATTACTCCCCCCCTTCATGTTGCCCTCCACCTCTCCCCTTTGCCCCCACCCACGAAACGTGCTCGCGTCCCCTGGCACCGTTTCTGTGCCCCTTTTTCCTCTCTCTCACACCCGCGCTGTTCTTTCTGCCCCTCTCTCCTCCACAGGGGCTGTTAGAGCCTCTAGTATTTTCCCGATCCTGAGTGTGATTCTGCTTTTCATGGGTGGACTCTGCATTGCAGCCAGCGAGTTCTACAAAACCCGACACAACATCATCCTTAGTGCCGGCATCTTCTTCGTGTCCGCAGGTAAAGAGATGCATTGGGCCTGACACCCCGGAGATGGGCTCCGGGGGGATGGGGGAGGGCTGTCCCCCAGCAGCAGGGGCACGTGTGCCTAGGCAGGTGTGCGTGTGTTTCCCAGCCCTGATGAGGCTTATTCGGGGTGAAAGCAGCCTCCCAAGGATGCCTCTCCGCCCTGCCTGCTTGCCTGGCAGAAGCAGGCAGCAGTGCCCTGCAGGCAGGGGCTTTCCTGCTGCTTGGGAGCTGCTGGAGGGAGAGGGTTTCCCTGCATCTGGCATCTCTCAGGGATCAGCTGGGAGTGCAGCCCAGGCACATGAGGAGGGTCTTGCCTGGGTTTCCCAAGGAAAGCTGCCCATCGGGAGGGGATGGGTGGCTGGGGGCTCTCACGTCCCCACCTCACGGGGGGAAGGGCTCAACCCCACGGCCCCCACCACCGCCATGTGTGACTCTCCTGACATCTCCCTCTCTCTCCCCCGCCGGCTGACTGTCAGGTCTGAGTAATATAATTGGCATCATCGTATACATATCAGCCAACGCTGGAGACCCCTCCAAGAGTGACTCCAAGAAGAACAGCTACTCCTACGGCTGGTCCTTCTACTTTGGGGCCCTGTCCTTCATTATAGCTGAGATGGTGGGAGTGCTGGCTGTCCACATGTTCATAGACCGGCACAAACAGCTGCGTGCCAACGCTCGTGCCACGGACTACCTCCAGTCCTCCGCCATCACCCGCATCCCCAGCTACAGGTACCGCTATCAGAGACGCAGCCGCTCCAGCTCCCGCTCCACCGAGCCTTCACACTCCAGGGATGCCTCTCCCGTCGGGATCAAAGGGTTCAACACCCTCCCATCAACAGAGATCTCGATGTACACCCTGACCAGGGACCCGCTGAAGGCAACTACCACCCCCACCGCCACCTACAACTCCGACAGGGATAACAGTTTCCTCCAGGTTCACAACTGTATCCAGAAAGAGAACAAGGACTCTATCCACACCAACACAGCCAACCGCCGGACCACCCCGGTATGAAGCCGTCGCCAGGAGCTGAAAATGGGGCAGGAGCGGGCAGGAGGAGACGGGGTGGGCTGCAGGGTGGGGAGGGTGGAAGGGGGCAGCAGGGAGGGTGGGAAGGAGGAGGTGGAAGCGCCCCTTGGGAGGGTGGGGACCTGCCCAACGCAAAAAAAAAAAATCCACAAAAACAACAAAAAAAAAACAAACAAAAAACCAACAACAAAAAAAAACAAGGAACAAGCAGATAAGCAGACAAACAAGCGAGCGAACAAAAAACAAACAAACAAACAAAAAGGAAATGCGAGGAAAGAGACAACAGTGAAAAAAAATCTTAAAAAAAAAGAAAAAGAAAAAAGGAAAAAAAAGAAAAACTTTAAAACTGAGAGAAAGAGATTTAAAAAATAGAAATAAATTTAAAAGAAAATGCATGATTTCCCATGTACCATTATTTTAACATTTAATAAAAACAGACTTAAAAAAAAAATAAAAGGGAACTAAGAAATAACAAATGACAATAAATCAAATGGGAGGAGGAGAAGGAGGAGCAGGCAGCTCTTTGGATATTGGGGGGTTTTATTCTTTCATTTTACGGTTTCTTTCCCACTTACCTTTAACCCAGCACAGGCTCCTCAAGGGACAGGGGATGGGAGTTCAGCCGGCAGCATCTTCGATGTCCTTGGGCCGGTTATGGAGGATCCCGAGGTGCCAGGGTCAACAAGGTCCCGCTCCATTCCCCTGGGATCCGTGGGGATCCATTCCATTCCCCCAGGATCTGTGGGGATACACTTGTCCCCTGTGGGTCCGCATGGGTTAAGAGTGACTCCTGTCCCTAGGGAGGCAGGAGCTGATGCTGTGTCACCCCTCCGCAGTGTCCCCGGGGGGGTCCCCCGCTTCCCCGACCCTGGGGACCCTGGGGTTAACGGTGACAGTCCAAAAAGCAAACAGACACAGTAAATAGACATACACATAGAGACAAAAAAAAAAAGGACAAAAAAAGGTTTCTTAAAAAAAAAAGTGGCAATTTTTTTAATAAAACAACAGCTATAAATAAATGTAAATATAATAAGTGGATTTACTTGCAAGAAAAACAGATAGTATTTTTTTCTTTTCATTTTTGTTTTCTCCACCTTTAAACTGTGAAAACAAAAAAAAAAAGAACAAAGACAGCAGCGAGCGGGGTGGGAGGCACAGGCAGAGGGCGGGGGGCTGGTGGAGGGGAACCAGGGCTCCCATCCCTTCAGGGTCCTGCTGCTGTGGTGGGGGGGGACACAGGAGGCCAAAGTCAAGGGCAACGTGTCGACGGGGTGGGGGGTGGCACTCACGCACACGCTCTCCTGTGAATGCTCCAGAGGCTCCCCAGGGCGGCTGCGTGCCCCCAAATCTGCCTGGATCCCCCCTTAGGTCCCGTCAGTGAGGCAGCAGCCATGTGGGGCCATGGTGAGGCCCACCCAGTCACCCCCCTGAAATGGGTCCTCTCCCCTCCTGGCCACAGTCAGCCCACACTGACGAAAGCCGGCCGCCAGCTGTTTGGCCTTGACCCCTGCACCCCACCCTAGCCCCCATCCCAGGGAGCCCCCCGGCTCTGGCCTTGAGTCCCAGCGGCCATGCCAGGGAGAGGCGCGAAGCCGTTGGGCGTCTCCGCGCCCGCTGGGTTTTGCCCTTGTCCCCCTCATCGCCGGGGGGTCCCAGCCTGCTGTGGTCTCATCTACAGCAGCAATGCGAGCTGGGCCCTCGCCATTCTGCCCCGGGACCCCTGGCCTGGCCACAGCCCCCTCCGTCCCTGCCATGCTGGGGGAACGGGGCACCAGGGGTGCCAGGATCTGCTTTTAATCCATCTCCCTCCACAATGGCCGCCACGGATACAGGCAGGAGGGGAAGCGGTGGCAGTGGAGTGCAGGGACCCCTCTGTGACCCGGCTGGCCAGCCCGGGGCAAGGACAGGGCTGCTCCCCAAAAGCCACAGTGCCCCGGGCCGGTGCAAGGCCGAGGGTTTGCAGGATGGGGCCTCTGAGCCCTTCGGCAGCTCAGACCCACTTTTCGACTTTTTTTCTGTCCCCGTTCCTGCTGCTCCAGTTTCAGGAGCCGCACAGTCCCTCGCTTTGGGTCCCAGTGGGGTTTCTGCTTGAAAGCAGCCTGATCCTCCCTGCACCGTGCCCCCCCCTCCTCTGCTTTAACCCCTCCTCCCCGCTCCGGGGCAGGGCGAGGGGCAGCAGTAGGAGGGGGTCACCCCCAAAAACAGCATCACAGGGCGAGAGGAGGATGCAAGTGGCTTGGCTGGGTGTCCAGACCCCCCACCGCTGAAATCCCTCCTGTGACCCCCCAACCCTTTAAAAAATTTCACAGGGAGCACCCCCTCGACCTCCCCATGCCCCCCAAGGAATAATTTTAAGCCGGTTTTCCGGACCCTGGCGCAGAGGGAGGGCGGCATTGGGGTTTCCATCCCCACTCGCCCTTGCCCACCCGACGCCGCGCAGAGCTGGGGAGCATTCACGGGGCCAAGCGCGGCCCCGGGGCCAGGCTGGATGGGAAGAGTGTGGGAGGCGAGGGCTGGTGGGGAAGATTTTTTCCAAGGGTGTTGCTCATGCCCAGCTCAAACCAGTACAAGAAACCAACCTCCATTTTCTTTATTTCGTGTTTTTTTTCAGACTGTTAAAAAGAAAAAAAATTTTAAAAAGAGAAAATGACAAAAAAAAAATCCTGGTACATGAAATAAAGATTTTTTTTTATATAATTTGGTCCTCATTTATGTGAATTTATTGGGGGGGGATTTATGGACCCACTGTGCCAGAGGAATACCTGGAAACCTAGCAAGAGAGTCAACTATTGTGGACAGCTTTGTGCTCTTCAGCGGACGGGCTGGAGGAAGGAGGAGGCAAGAGGCGATGAGTTTGCACAACTTTTTTTGAAGTAAGAGCAGGTAAACTCGAGTCATGTGTGCTGGCTTTCCCTGCTGCCCTCCAAAACATACACTCCAGTCCCAGGGGGGTTAATTCAGTGGTGGCAGGGGGGCAGCAGGGTGAAGGTACCCCTGGCTCCAGATGTCCTGGCAGACACTGATGGACCACAGTGTGATCACTGCCATCCTCCTGCCACCTGCTGCACCTTGCACACATCAATACTGGTGCTCAGCATCCAAATTCCCCAGCCAGCACCTGTGGGTCCCCACTTTGGCCCTCCCCAGCTGCCCACTCCAGCTCACTCCTCTCCTTTGGGTCTTGGGTAGCACTTTGCACCCACGCCCCATGTCCCCAGCATGCCTGTCAGCACACACATTTTGTGGGCCAGCAGGTGGGACGCTTCACTGCTGAGGTAATTGGGAGCAGCCGGCGCCCCACTTCTGCTCCTCCTCTGGGGACCCTTCCCAGGAGCAGCCTCGCTGAGAAGGAGGGCATGAGGAGGGGAGAGGCAGCAAAACGGGCCAGGCACCAGCTCTGGGGGACACCGGGGAGCTCCCAGCCCTGCCACGCGCATGTCTAGGACGCAGTTGCATCCCCGCCCTGTCTAGCTCACAGACCCCAAAACCTTCTCGCCCCCTCCTCATCCACTTGCCTGGCTCTGAAGCCACCACCAGTGCTGGGTACCCCTACTGAGGCATGGGTGGGATAAGCTGGAGAAACCACCCCGCATCTTCTCCATCCTCCCTGCGATGTTTCCAACCCTGGCCTGCTGCAGAGCTGGGGGCAAGAGGGTGCTACCTCACCCTCCTCCGTGCCAGTGGGGCACTGGGGAGATGTGGCTCCACTTCCCATGCCCAGAGCAGAGGGGGTGCATGGCTCAGCCCCCCCTACATGACTCCATGAGGTGCTCCTTCCTCACAGGGTGCAGATGTTCTTCCTTTTTCCTCTCTGCTTCTCCCCTTCTCCTTCTGGCTTTTACAGGATGGGGCAACAGAGGAGGAGAGGCAGGGAAACAGCACTGACCTGAAATTAGATGTGGGGAATGCTGCTCAGATGGGGCCAACCTCCCTGTCATCATAATTAATACTAATACTCAGCACTTAGACAGCACTTTTCATGTTCAAAGCACTTTACAAACATTAACTAATTAATCTGTCATATTAAGTGATGTCTTAAAGGGGCGGCATTGAAAGCAAAGGGCTTGTGCGTGGGCGGGAGCCCTCATTTCCCTTCTCTCCCAGGGTGCATTAATGTTTGGGTGGGTGTGAGACCCTAAAATGTTTCCCTGTGCCCTTCTGGGCCTTAGTGCCCCCCATGCCACTTGCTTGTTTCTTCCAGTGCTGGCTGTGTGCTCCTGCATGCCCTGGGTATAGCAGGGGTGAGCAAGGCACCAGGGTCTTCTCCTCCACAGCTCTGAGGCACTGAGGTCCCAGGGATGCCAGAGATTTGTGGCTGAGAGGTCAGTTAAAATCTTTGGGTTGGAACAGTCTCTCTGCCCTAGTCCCGAGCCCCAGCAGCAGGGGAAGAGAGCCAGCAGGCCCTTTGCAGCACAGCAGGAGCAGAGATGTAGCAGGCAAAGTCTGGACTGATGCCTTCAGTCAGGTCCCCTTTGCACCCCAGCCCTGGGGCTTCCCTAGGGGCAACAGCCATTCCCTGATTTCAGGTGCAGGAGGAAGGCAGCACCCAGCTATGCAAGGGGCTGGTTTCTGACAGCACCCCTGCTCCAAATCTGAGGACACGCTCTCAAATGCTGACCAGGGATGGGTGGAAGGCAGGCAGGGCACCTCTCAGGGAGAGTGCTGCCCCACTCAGATGGAGCAATCCCCTAGGGAATCTCTGCCAAAGGATCCGAGCTCAAGAGGGCACGCTCTGCCCAGGGATGCCGGCTGGCACGGGCAGCTGTGCCAGGTCTTCCCTCGCCACAAAGGCAGCATGGCTGAAGAGGGGGCTCCCTTTGGGGAATGGTACGGAGTGAGGGAGCTTCTTGCTGAGTAATGCCCTGCTCCTGGCGCTGGTGGGTCTGCCATTAACATATGCTTGCTGCTCCTCTGCTACTTCTCTCATATGGACCACAGCCAGGGCTGTCTGGGTTTTACTTCTGTGGGAGACACTCTGAGAGCTCCTCATGTGGGGAAACCCAAATACCTGGCTATTAAATTAAGGCCGGGCATTTAACAGTATCACTGAAATGGTTTAAACACCTAGAAGCGGTAATTAGTAATAGTAGTTTGGTGAAGGAGGAAATTAAGACCCAGGTATGGAGCCCAGTACTTTTCTCTGCAGATAATTTTTAGTGCCAAATGACTACAGAGAGAGAGGCCAAGCATCAGACACACACATCTTTGTCCTGGTTTCAGCAGGGATGGAGTTAATTTTCCTCTCAGTAGCCAGTGTGTTTTGGATTTCAGATGTGAAGAATGTTGATAAGCACATTGACGATACAAGTTGCTGCTAATGAGATCAAGGACACTGCCCGGCTTTCCAGGTCTCTCTAATATGCAGATGCAGGAAGCTGGGAGGAATACAACCAAAATAATTGACTCAAACTGGCCAAAGAGAGTATTTCATGCCATAAACGTCATACGCAGGATGTGAGTGGGGGTTGGCTGGGGAGGCATGGCTCCCTCTTGCTCCTTTGCTTGCTGTTGAGTTTCATTTCCATGATCGCTGCTTGGGATGGGCTGTATCGGTCATTGGGACATTAGGTGGTAAGAAATTGTGCATCATTCATTTTGTATATTTTAGTATCCTTATATTCTGTTATTATTGTCATTTTCCTTTGCTATTCTAGTAAACTGTCTTCATCTCAACCCAGGAGTTTTCTTTTCTTCCCAATTCTCTCCCCCATCCTCCTGGGGAGGGTGAGGGTGAGTGAGCAACTGTGTGGTGACCAGAGCTAAACCACAACAGCCTCCTGTCTTGCTTGCATATGAGGACTGACACAGGAGGAAGATAGCCATGTATCTCACCTTTCCAAAGCCAAGCACTGAAACCAATGAAGGAGAGAGGCTCAGGAAGGAGAGCTGATGGAGAAAGGGGGTCTGTGAGGAGGTACAATCAGCCTAACAAAAGCTGCTGGGTGAGCAAGGCTGGCAAAGGGCAGGCCAATTGAACATCCTGGAGATCTGTCCAGGGGTAGAGGTGGCTCCAGATGACTCAGCATCCCCTGTCCAAGTGCATTCCAGCTGCTGGGGGCTTCTCCCCTCCACTCCCTAGGCCCTTCTGGACAGACAGAAAGAAGAGAGAACAGTTTTGCAAGGGAAGAGAGGCAGAGGGAGGGTAAATTTTAAGAATAGCCAAGGAGCTATACAGATTAAGGGGATATGAATTAAATGCCACCAGCCTGAGTTTTCCCTCCAAGAGTGGAGAACAAGTCATCCCTCTTGCTAAGCTGAGGCATGGAGCTGGACCCCATGGGGCCTGCTGCCGACTATGCTGCTCCTCACCCAGGTGGGGCATTTACAAGAAGTCCTGACCAAACCGAGCACACCAGCACCGCATTTTGCTGGTTCTGCAGAGCTCCAAAGCAGCCGTGCAGCCAAAATCCCCCATGGAGAGAAGAAACTCCCCTCCAGCGCTGAAGAGGGAATGGGGACCTGTCCCCAGGACACGGGACAGGTTCTAAGAAGGCCTTTTGTCAGGGATCTGTGCCTACACAGGTACAGCAGACATCTTTGACATCCCAGCACCCAGGCTGGATACCTTGACCCAAAGCCATTGACAACCAGCTGGTAGAGGGGTAATGGAGATCTGCTGGACATAGGGCTGCAGGACCCCACAAGAGAAGCCAAGACCCCCATGGGCTGTGCTGCTTCCCAGGGGAACAGCAGCAGAGCAGCAGCCGGGTGCTCACCCAGCCCTTGTCTTCCAGGGCTGCAAATCCCAGCTTTGACCTGGCTCCGGCAGAGCTGCCGCAGACGTGAACCGTTCTGGCAGAGCGTTGTCATTTGTGCCAGTTTTACACCACAGAGAGGAGTAACGTGTGAATGACGCCAAACCCCGCTGGCCTCATTTCGCTTGCCCTTTATTGAAACCTCCAGGCCTTGCATCCTGGGCACGGAGTGACAATGGTGCAACGGCTCATGTGTGCAATGAGGGTTTGGATGAGGTGGCCTCGGTGTCCTCTGCAGCGGTAAGCTCTTGACATTGCGGAAAGTCCACAGTGAAGGAGCCGGCTGGCCCAGCACCGGCAGCTTCAGCAAAGGGGTCAAGATATACAGGTACGGGCTGAGTCCCAAAAATGGACTCACAAGGGCAAAGCGCTGGGCTTGGGAGAAGGTTTTCACTGCTGCTGCTCCTCCTGCTGCTCCTCATCCCCTCGGGGATGGAGAAAACAAGGGACTTTGCTCTCTAGGGACCTGTCAATCAGAATCTGCCACCGTCGTTTAATTTGCTGAATTTATGCCTGCCAGGAGCGCCAGCCTGCCTGCCCGTTCCTGAGCAGGCAGTGCCATCCCGTGGGACGAGCTCTGCACAGCAGCGGAGTCTCAGAGCCGCACTGTGCAGGGGCTGCAGCAGCCGCACAGCTCCCACAGGAGACGCAGCAGTGGGACCCTTGCCCGCTGCCCCACTCGTGCACAGGGATGGCCGGGGACCATTTCCAGCCTGCCAGGGCTCCTCACTACCTGCTTCCCCTCATTCCCCCTCTCCTTCCAGCAGGAAATCTCCGAGGGGACAAAACGACATAACTCATCTGGACACGGGCGTTGGGCTCACTCCCACCCGGGACAGGCTCCAGCCAGCCCAGGGGCAGGTATGATTTTAGGAGGGGAGGGCAGACAACAAAGATCTTACCCTGAGCTTGGTGTGGCTGTGAGGTTCAAGGCAGCATGTCCCAGCAAGCTGCTTCCCACCAGCAAGCCTCCCCATCCCTCCTCCCCTAAATTTTGCAGCTCCTCTGGTCTCCGGCTGGTGCTGGGCCAGGGATCATCCAGGAATGTTTAGCGGGAAGATACTTCACCTGAGCAGACAAAAGAGCAATCCCACGGAGCAGTTCCGAGGTCACGGAGACCCATGGCTGCCCCACATCTCCTCCCGCCCCTGCTGCTGTCCAGAGGGACAGGCTGCAGACAGGGAAGAGGAGAGAAAGAAAGACCTTGGGCTGCTGCAGTGGGAGCTTTCTGGAGCAAGGCTGAGACTGCACCTCCTTCCCGGCTGCCTCGGGGTGCCTGACGCCCGATGGGGGACATACGCAGCATGGCTTTGCCAGAAGGGACAAAAGCGCCCGGCTGACTCCTCCAAAGACAGAAGAGAGCAGATGGCGCTGAAATCTGCTCAAGAGGAGAGGAAGGAATAGCCCTGAGGCTCCGCACACCCTGTACCCCAAGAGGCACATTTGTCCCCGGCCAAGCGTGTCGGCCAGCCCTGCCTCTGACTTACTGAGGGGCAGGGAAGGGAACAGCAACCGCGGGCTCGCTGGTCTGCTGTATGTCCCTTGCTGCTGTTCTCTTTTGTGGGGACTTTTCTGAGAGTCCGTGGAAGGGGAATAGCACATTATACATGTAGGTAGCATCTGCATTCAACTCCTCACTGCCTTGCAGAAATGAGGTTCAACTCTCCTCCCTACCAGAAATCCCTTGGACTCTCTCTCTGCCTCCTGATGTTCTGCTTACACCTCTTTGCCTGGCTGGCATGAACAGTAAGCTTTCCAGAGGAACGACCAGCCAGGCAGGAGCATTTGCAGAGCATGTTTTGCCCCAGAAGATTCTGATTTTTCACAGAGGTTACCGTAACACTGATGATGTTGAAGGAAATAACTGTGGACGCTTTTGCGCTGGGCAAGGGCCCTTGTAAAGAAAGCCCGTGCTGCCCGCAGTTCTGCTCACACACACACACCAGGATCCTTTTCAGGGCAGCGCTGAATATAACTCGGGCACTGGAGAACCGCAAGGCATGGAGCGGGGCTCCCGCAGCTGAAGAGCAAACAGCTAACTCAGTTGTGAGAAGGCATGGTGTGCCTCGCACCCTCCATCACCCGGGGCCCCATCCTCTTCCCTGCTGTTGGTCCGGCTGGATCTACGCAGCATTTCCCAGATGCAGCAGCTGTGACCTGCTTCTGCCTCTGTCAACACAGTTCCTCATCACCACGATAGCTTGTATCTGGAACGTGTTTCTCCTCTCGTGAGGCAGGGAAACGTTGTCCCTCCCTGCGTGGCACGGAGGTGCCAAGCTCCCACTGGGGAGGCTTACCGGGGTGGCCTGGAGGACAGCTGCAGAGTGGGGATTTGCAACTCAGCCTGCGGACTCCCAAACTCATACCCCAGCCACTGCACCAGCCTCCCTCTCCTTCTGCAGGCTCGGAGCCAGCAGGGACGCTGCTGGCGCCAGCTGCTCTAATCGAGCTTTGTAGAATAAACTTGTGGAATTAGCCTGTTGGCTGCTGGGATAAAATCCAGCGCTGAGTGTAGATCAAAGGAGGCAATCTTGCTGACAGTTTGCAGGGAGATAGCCGGATCTGGGCTCCTTCTACAGCTCTGGAAAGGGCAGTGTTCAGTAGCTGAAGACAAGGACACGGCATGACACATGCTGCCTCTTCAACGATATGCGTGGTCCAGGCCCTGATGGTCAAAGCTACAGAAGCCTTGGGAGAGATCTAGCACTGGTGATGAAAATGGTCAAAGCCAGGCAAGAAATAGCACCAATTCAGAGAAAGATAATTTTTGGGTGTGCCATAAATTTGTGGCTGTTCCTGGAGGCATGGAAGGAGCAGACAATGCAAGGCCAGGATCTGAGCCCAGCCTACAGAAGCAACACCATTTAAGAAGGGGAAGTCTGCCCTTGCCAGGTTTATGTGTCCTTGAGGGCAAATCGGTCTGGCCCAGCAGTTGCAGGGAGAGCTCAGCAGGGCAGGAGGAGGAAGAGGGAGAAAGCCTTGCACTGAAAGCACTATCTGCTACCAAGAATAATAAACTCAGCACATTCCCTACGTGGACCTTACTGTACGGACACGGCTGGTCTGAACGCACGCAGCAAATCTGCCAGGTGCCACCTGCTCCCAGCCCCGCTAGATCGCGCAGACAGCAAATTAAAAATGAGATTCGCAGCACGTGCACAGTAAAGTTTCTTTATGGCTGTTTTTCCAGGGTTCCTGAAAATCCAGTCATGCATTTCCCTGAAAAAGCTGGCGAACAACCTCCCCCCTGAGGAGGGCAGGTTTATAGTTCAGCCTCCGAGGCGCCCGGGAGGGGGATGAAGGAGCTCGAAAGGAAGCCACACGTCGCAGCAAAGCACCTGGCCTGGGAGAACAGCAGACTGAGAAGGCAGATAAAAGTGCACTGGGAAAGATGAGATGTGAAGAGGAAGGCTAGGGAAGGATG
The DNA here is from genome assembly GCF_036417535.1 of Chlamydotis macqueenii. NCBI lineage: Eukaryota > Metazoa > Chordata > Aves > Otidiformes > Otididae > Chlamydotis > Chlamydotis macqueenii. The sequence continues at coordinate 57,629,580 of NC_141556.1, forward strand.
GAGAGCTTCACACCTTGGGAACGCCGGCCCGTGGCAGGAGCCAGTTCATATACAGCCCAGGTTGGTTGCAACGAGAGCCCAGGAGCCAGCAGCAAGTTTTGCTGCTTTAAAGACGATGACGACAACTTCGGAAGAAGAATCTGACCTGAGGAGGCGTGTAAATGTCAGGCTTCTCCGCAGTGGGAAGGTGTTAAGGCTGAAGACTATTTCCCTTGGTTTCTGGGTTTGTCAAGAAGCGTAGGGCAGTGGAAACTAAGCATATGGCACAGGCATACGGCATGTTTGTGTTTAGTGAGGAAGAAAACCCCAACTGGCCATTTTTGATGCATTTGTTATAAGAACGAGAAAAGGAACTACCAGAAAACAGTGTTTTAATGTGAACATTAGTCTTCCAGTTCTCAATGGCCTCTTTGAGTGGAAGTACAGTCACGCAAGCTGGAAAGCAACTCCTGTCTTAAGGCTTTCCAAGGCGTCTTCGGCGAAGGCAGAGGTGATCTGTTTTCTAGGAAAGGCCCCTAATGCGCTGGGCACTCGGACTTGCTCTCCTTCATTTGAACCTGGCAACCTCTGGTAACACCGCCTGAGCTGCACATCGTCCTCGCTCAGCAGGAGGAGGCTGCTGCTCAATGCAGCGCCAGTGGCAGCTCTCCAACAAGCCCCGAACTGTGGCGGAGGCTGGTGGCGGCGAAGGTTTTGGAGTGGAACAGCCATGGTGCTGGAATGAGCCCCTTTTACGGATCTGCTAACACCAGCACAGAGCCCAAAAACAGAGAAGTGCGAGACAGGAACAGAAAACCAGATGGGAGCAATTTATCCTGACTGTTCTCATGAGCATCTTCCAGGGAAGGATGATTAGCCTTATTAACTGATTAAGTGATTAATTAACTGATGAAGTGAAATTGCAGATCAACGATCAAATGACTGCAAGCAAGGGTATTTTGAGTACTTTTCTGGGAAACGACGTTTCTCACACGCCTTTAACAAAAGCTAGAGGCTGGGCAGCGAACCGTTTGTGGCAGCGGTGCGCGGGGTCAACAAGAGAGGACCAGAGGTGCGTGCAGCCGCAGGGCCCTGGCCGCAGCGCAGCGGTACAGGAGGCGGGAGGTGCAGTGCCGGGGGCGAAGCAGAAAGCGAGACAGACTCACTTCCTCCCCTCTCGTAGGAAATTGACCTCAACGTGGCAGCAAATCTCACCCATTTCAAGACTGGATTTTTTTTCTTAGAACCTTTCTTCCCCTTGATAAGAAACTGGAAGGTTATATCCATGCCCACAGGAGCATTTAACTCACACCAGGCACTCCCTACGCACGCTCTCTCCTCCGACCCTGTACCCAGCCCTGTCCCCAGACAAGGTAGTCTGATGGGCTCAGCCCAAACTGCACAAGATCTGTCATCTCTGAGACAGCAGCAGTATTACATTCTCTTTTAAGCACTTCACACAGGCTCAGGAGTGAAGAGGAAGCCATGGAAAGGACAGGATTTTGGTTTATCAGTCTATTTCTCATTGCTTCTCTTCATTCACTCCTTAGTCCTGTTTTCTCTTCAGAACCTCTTGCACTTTTTATCACCATCTCCTAAGCAGCCAGCCCCTCCGAGCCCGTTTAGCCCGCTGCCCCAGCTGGGGAGGGCAAGGAACGGGCACTGCGGGTGTTACCTGGAGCTAAGATCACATCAAGCCACCGCCAGCGACCGGCGAGGCAGTTCCAGCACTAATGATGTTTGTCTCCAAAAAGGCTGTTTAGGTGAGACAGTTACAAATTGTATTTTATAAACTGTATTTCTATAAGTGGATTTTTTCGCTAGCAGGGAAAAGTGCTTTAATAATCCCACTTCTGATTAATGGCAGGGTGTCTTGGCAAAGCAGAGACTGCTGCAGCTTCAGTTCTTTCTCGAGAAGGAATTACAAGTGGTAAATAAAGAAGAAAACGCACACTTCTCTGCCTGGAAAATATTCATCTAGACTCTTCTTAGGTAAAAGATACTCAGTAAAATTCTCTAAATAGTTAGTTTTTAGCCTGTGAGCTGAAAAGATCTGTGAACTGGATCCTGCTCTTGTTAGAGGTAGAGAAAACTTCAATCACTCTGGCATGTGAACATCTGAGATTTAATGACTTATTGCCCTCACTCCCCAGGAAGAAATACTATCCCAATTACTGAGACAGGGATCTGAGTCACATGCTGTGTTAAATGACTGGTTCGTGATCTCCTAGAGAGGTCGTAGGGATGAATCCTAACTTCCAGCCCTAAGTGCCCCCTCCAGCAGGTCAAGGAAAACATTCAGAGACAACGCAAAACTTTGAACACCACCGTGTGAACACACAGCAAGGGCAACTGCAATTCCCATTCTTCACACATCTTTACCTCTCTAGGTAAAGCATTCTGTAACAACGTCTAGAGCACAAAGTTGGTTGACTGATCATACAACTACAACCTGAAAAGTACCTGCTTTTCTATAAAACCATTGCATAGTTTGGAATATATTTTTATTTCAAGAGGCTGTGTGTGTGAGAAAATTAAGAGGCAGGTGTCTGTCCTGACGTGGCTTTATTGATATACTTCTTCTTCAGAGTCCTGTAAGCCAGTTCTTTATAAAAAGTCATAAATCTCTTAACTTCTGTCTCCATTTCAATCTGTGAAAATAGCAATTTACCTACCGAACTTCACAATAATTCCATCTCATGTCTGTAGAACAACCTGGCACAACCAGACGGGCGACTGCATGTCAGTAATTGAAGCCTTCATTTGACTAAGCTGAGGCTCAGTATTCTTCCAACACATTATTTTAGGCTAGATAATTTGAACTCAAGTTCTTTCAAAGGAAAAAAAAAAAATATTATTGAGATTGGGCAGTCCCTTGTGTGGCCATGAAGCCTAAGCTATCTTCATGACATGAAGCAGGAGGAGGAAGTTTGTTAGACAACCTATTCCATCCCATTGCCATCAGGCGAGTCAATTACACCAAAACCATTCCCAACTGTCATTTACCTACTGCAGGCTGAAGTAGTTCTGCCAGGAGAAGTTCCACATTTCTAGAAGCTTAATCATCATAACCACTGGAAAAGATGTTTCAGACACTTCACCACTGCTTGTTTGAGCCGTTGTGCTCTGCTGCGCTTTCAGCAGACACAGAAAATAACGTTTTCTTCCTTTTTGTGACAGCCAGCTACAGATCGAATGGTTTTGCCACGTGTCACCCCCAGCTTTTCTACTTAAAGGCCAAACCCAAGCTTTTTAATTAACTGGGCAAATTTACCACCATTCGCATCTCTCTCTTCCCACTCCTCCTCGCTGTTGTTATGAAGCGGTTGTGAGGAGGGAGCTAAATTTTGGAAAACGGTACCATCATGACAAAAGGCCCAATGAAACAGGACGCAGACCACCTCCACCCGGGCACACCCCACACCGGACACGGAAGAAAACCCCGGCCGCCCCGGACGCTGCGGCCTGAGGAGGGGGCACCGACGACCGTCCACGGCCCGGGCCCGGCGGCTCGGGGGGATGGGGGGGCGCTCGCACCCAGCCGGGGAGCATCATGACTTTTCTAGCCCGGCCCTCCGCCGGCTCCAGGGCCCTGACGGGGCGGGGTCGCGCTTTACGGCAGACACGATGGTTTGGTTTGGTTTTTTTTTTTTTAATTTTACGACGGCGGCGGGGCTGTCGCGCGGCGCTGACGAGGAAAGGGCGGGCCGGGGCTGCGCGCGGCCTCTTTCCTCGCCCGCCGCCGCCGCCGGATCCGCTGCCATCGGAGCCGCCACGGGGCCGCGCAGGTGAGGGGGGCGTCGGGGCCGCCTCGCCGGGGGTGTCGTGGCCCCTACCGGCCCCCTGCCCTACCAGCACCCGCCCCGCGGGCATCGGGACCCCCAGCCCCGCCCCGGCGCTGCCACCGGTTCCGGTGGAGGCCAGGTCCCCGCCCCTCTCCCCCCTTCCCCGCAGTGGCAGCGGCGATCGGGACCCCCCCGCACTCCCTCACCCCACCCCGGCCGCTGCCCTCGGTGCGGGCCCGGCTGGCGGAGGCGGCCTCCCCGCCTCTCGTCTCCCAGTGGGGCCCGTCCTGGGGTGGAGGCCGCGGCGCCCGGCGCCCCACCGCAGCGGGAGTCACGGCGTGCGGCGGGACTCACCGTGCGGCAGCTGAGGGGTTTGAGGATTATTGTTTTTATTTTTTTTTCCCTTGCTTTTTCTGCCCTCTAGAAGTTTGAAAAATGGCGAAGTTTGTGACACCCGTGATCCAGGACAATCCCTCCGGCTGGGGCCCGTGCGCTGTTCCGGAGCAGTTCAGGGACATGCCCTACCAGCCCTTCAGTAAAGGAGACCGCCTGGGAAAGGTACCTCGGTCGTGCCGTGGTGCGCTGGGCTGCTGCTGAACGAGCCCTGAGCGCCTTCTGGCACCCCAACTCCGCACGCTGCTGCTGGGTTTTGCTTCTTACTACCGTGGCTGCTCTTCTGACGCCCTTTGCAGTGCGTGCTAGTGCTTGGCGGTTACGAACAATTAGCAAGGCTGGCAAGCAGAGGTGGGAGTTGAAAGGATTGGTTCTGGAGCATACGGCAGTATTTGCTTTTCCTGCTTGAAGTCCTGCATATGTAAAGTCAGAGATGGGGAGAACTATCAGGTTAATGGTTGCTTATTTCGACTGTCTGTGCTTGTCCCTAGGTGGCTGATTGGACAGGAGCTACATATCAGGATAAAAGATATACAAGTACGTGCTATCTGGTGGCTACTCCAGTGGTTTATTTCCTACAAAGCTTTCTTCAAGCGTCCCTCCTGCTTTCATGTCTCACACCCGCTCTGGTGGTTTCTTGTTTTAAGAAACAGCAAAAGAGGTTTCTTAAATTGGGAAGTGTGCCTCACCCTTGGGAGAACTCTGTGGGGCTCTCCCTGTCCTTAGGGCTTACTCCTTATTTTTGTATTGCCTCATGGCTGGCACTTCTCAGGGAGGCTTGGAGTGGGGAGGAAACATGCTGGCGTAAGGCAGGAGTCCCAGTTTATGCATCAGGCTTAGGTGAAGGCAGTTGAAGGGAATTTGGGGGGAGAAAGGGGCAAAGCGTCAGGTTTTTTTCCTAGAAGCTTGGTGTCAAGAGGCTTTGTTTTATTTCCAGACAAGTACTCGTCACAGTTTGGTGGCGGAAGTCAATATGCGTATTTCCATGAGGAGGATGAGACTAGCTTCCAGCTGGTCGATACAGCGCGAACGCAGAAAACAGCATACCAGAGGAATCGTATGCGATTTGCACAGGTAACCTGTGTTTTCAGGAGTAGGCTAAAAAGAAAGCTTCAGCAGCACAGAATTATTTTGCATCTGATATCCTCTTTTTTTTTTTTTTTTCCTTTTCCTTTCCTTCACTTCTGCAGAGGAACCTTCGGAGAGATAAGGACCGTCGGAACATGCTGCAGTTCAGCATGCAGACGCTGCCAAAGAGCGCCAAGCAGAAGGAGAGGTGAGGCCTCAGATATGAGTGCACTGTGCTTGGGCTGGGGTGTGTGACCATACTGCTGATAAATTTGTGAAGTTTCTGTAACAGAAACCACTAGAGTGAATGGTCAGCAAAGAATTTCAGAGTATTCCAAGTCTGATGTTCTGCTGATGTCACTAGTGGTTATAAGCGTGGGTTTCAACCACCTATCTAAGAATTTAGAAGGATTTTTAAATTACGTTTAGAAAGTAAACATGGCGTTTCAAAGCAGAGCATACCCCTTCTGAAAACTGCATTGCAGTCTTTAGAGATTAAAATATTTAAAGAGCTGCTCAGAGTCAAGAACAGAGGTTTTAATGCCTGGGGTGTCTTGATCAACAGACAGCTCAGCAAATCTTCCAGCGGCTCAGTGGCTGAAAGCATTGCTCCTCTGGTGGTAGTTTGGAAGCGTAGGAATGGCTGTAGCACGTAGGCATCAAGAACTTCTCTTGATGGCTTTTCCCGTATTTTTTGTTCTAGAGATCGCTTGCGCCTACAAAAGAAGTTTCAGAAGCAGTTTGGAGTCAGGCAGAAATGGGATCAAAAATCACAGGTAAACAAGCTTTCTGCCCCCTGTGATAGTTTGGTTCCTCTGGCTATGCTCACAGGACAGCTCCTCTTGCTCAAATCCTGATGTGCTGTGTCTCTGTTTCTCTCTCTCTGTGCCCTACCTCTGGCCGCACAGCAGAAGCCTCGTGACTCCTCTGTTGAAGTTCGCAGCGACTGGGAAGTGAAAGAAGAGATGGATTTCCCTCGGCTGATGAAGATGCGCTACCTGGAGGTGTCGGAGCCGCAGGACATGTAAGTTCCTATAGCAGCTGTGCGCTTGCTTCCTGTACTGACCGCACTTTGGGAAAGCAGGAGGGCAAGAGTCTCCTGGCCTGGTCCCAGGGTTCTTACTGAGGTACCCGAAGCGGGGGGGAGTAATGGAACACCCAGGAGGCCCCTGGGCGGTCCGTGGGTAGTGTTACCTGTAGGGAGGGTATGAAAATGGTCCGCTTACCTCTACAGAGAGTGCTGCGGAGCCCTGGAATACTATGACAAAGCCTTCGACCGCATTACAACAAGGAATGAGAAGCTACTGAGGAGCATTAAGCGCATCTTCCATACCGTCACTACTACTGATGATCCAGTTATCCGAAAGGTATGTTTCCTGGTTTGTAAAATCCAATAGTGTGTTTCTCAGTGTGTGCTGTTGTTAAGAGACCCACTGTCGTGGTCAGACCAAAGTTAACAGGTGGGCAGAAAGATTCCAGATCCCTAGACTTGTCAAGGGAAAAAAAAGCATTAGCTGGTATCATTATTTTTCTTAGGTCCAAGGCAGAGCTAGATTAATGCAAAACTAGGAATACTGGCCAAGGAAAAGCTGTAATTCTGGAAAGGCAGCTAGACCAGTACTTGAGCTGTGTTGGGAAAGAAACTTCCATATCGGATGTGATCCTTGAGGTTTCTGCTTTTGGATATGAAGAAGGCTCAGGGAGATTTCTCTGTCTTACCCCATCAGCAAGAAGGACCCAAGTCTTTTCCCAAAAGAGTTCACTTTTTGTAGTGGGTTTCTTACTTTTTCCTTGTTTGGATGAGGCTGGGCCTAGGTGGCTGGGTAGTACTCACGCTTGGTTTAGCAGTCAGTGATGTACTTAACAGTCCAGCTTCCTCAGCATGAGAGAAGTTGTTCATTATCTGGTTTGCTAACATTTCTCATTGTGCCAGGGGAAAGGAAGTGATGTCTGTTCTTGTTGCTGAAACACAGTTGTCGTCTCCTCCTATATCTGTAGCTGGCCAAGACCCAAGGGAATGTGTTTGCCACAGATGCCATCCTGGCCACACTGATGAGCTGCACTCGCTCCGTCTACTCCTGGGACATCATTGTCCAGAGGGTTGGATCCAAGCTCTTCTTTGACAAGAGGGACAATTCAGATTTTGGTAAGGAAAAGTCCTGAAATAAACTTCTGTTACAGTAGCTAAAGGGTCTGATTTTCTTCATGCTTTTTTTTTTTTGAGTTTCTTTTATGTCTCGGTGTCCAGACTGAGACACCTGGAACAAGCTGATGACTGTGATAGCTGGGGGGGTAACTTCAATATTGATCCGTTCCAGTGCAAGGTGAGAGACTCACTGAAGCTGACACAGTTACTCCCCGAGTATAACCGCTTGTGTCTGGTTTTCTTCCCAGACCTCCTGACAGTGAGCGAAACAGCCAATGAACCACCACAGGAAGAGGGCAACTCCTTTAATTCTCCACGTAACCTTGCCATGGAAGCTACCTACATCAATCATAACTTCTCCCAGCAGTGTCTGAGGATGGTAAGGTCGGGCAGTGCTGGGTAGTAGGGTCTGTGTTTCAGAGAGTCTCAAGAAGATACTTCAGTAACGCTGGTTTAATACAGCACAGAAGTGTTTTAATTCACAGAGGTACCTTTGTTTTTGAGAGGTGGGATTATTTCTGTGAGCAGTGCGACTTTGTAGAAGGATTTTTGCCTCTATTCCACAAAGCAGAAATCCCACTCCCGTTGGTGAAGCAGGCAGGGTTCTGAGTACCTTTAGTGAAGCTGAAGTGCCAATAGAAGTAATGCTTTCAGCTGTCTTAATATTTCAGCATTTTTCTGCATAAGGGAAATGAGCTACTGTTGCTATAAGAGAATATTTATACAGTAGCGGAGAGCTCCCTCGGGTTTTTCTCCTAACGTGCCCTTCTGGTTTTTTTCTGCAGGGAAAGGAGAAATACAAGTTTCCCAACCCAAACCCCTTTGTGGAGGATGACATGGATAAAAATGAAGTAGCCTCTGTTGCATACAGGTACATTGATCTCTCTCTGATGGCCAGTTTTGGCAAGGGGGCAGGATGTCAGCGTGATATGGTGGCAAGACAAATTAGGAGTGTATTGATAGAAGCTTTACTGTGAGAGAGATTCCTGGATGTCCTCACAGTGAAAAACAGATAGAGGGAGGAAGGATTTTGCTGAGTGCTTGCATGGATCTGGAAGAAAACAAGGGCCAGAAGTAACCAGCAGGATTGTTTGTTGGCAGATACCGAAGGTGGAAGCTTGGAGATGATATAGACCTCATAGTCCGCTGTGAACATGATGGCGTGATGACTGGAGCTAATGGAGAAGTTTCTTTCATCAACATCAAAACACTGAACGAGTGGGATTCCAGGGTGAGGAGGAACAAGATCCCAAAGCTAGCTCTAACTGCTTCGCTGCTGCCTGACATGCCAGGTACAGCAGGCAGGATGAGACAAACATCTGGCAGTGTCCCCGGGTGGTCCACTTTGGTGGACCAGCAATGCTGATGGGATTCTCCCCCAGATGGCGAGGTAGCTGGTGTGAACCCTCTTGTCCCCAGGTGTTTGGCACCATAGCCAGTCTGTTCCCATGCTTCCCTCGTGAACTGTTCCCTTGCAAACTGCCCTTCCTAAACACAGCCACGAATGTTGGCCAGTCCCTGCTGTTCGCTTTTCCCCTTTTCTGTTGCAAGGGCTTTCCCTGTAAGTTGCTGTTTGCATTCCCCCATATGGTATTGTAAGGTAGGTGGAAGAAACTTCCCTGAGTTCCCTACATGATGGCTGAAGAGATAACTGCTGCTCCCCTGTTAGGTTGACCCTGGTTTTGATTCTCTTCTCAGTATTGCAATGGAGTAGACTGGCGCCAGAAGCTGGACTCTCAGAGAGGAGCTGTGATTGCCACAGAGCTGAAAAACAACAGCTACAAATTAGCCCGCTGGACGTGTTGTGCGCTGCTGGCTGGATCAGAATATCTTAAACTTGGGTAAGATGGGGTTTTCACACCAAAACTTCCAGGTGCATTTTCCATGATTTAACCCAGTATATGTCAAAGTGAACCATTTGTAGAATGACTAATCGCAAAGTCGCCCCGCGTTTTGAGTGGCCAAGAGGGGAAAGCTTGCGGTGAGTGCTCCAGCCTTGATGTAAGCTTCTTCCCCTCAGCATCCGGCTGATGTGCCTTCCGCTGTGACTGACCCTGTGAGACCTTGCGCACGTGACAGACGGGCAGCCTCCGCCGCTCTCGGCCTCTTTGCCGAGATTGCCAACAAGGGAAATAAATGCGATGACTGTGCTGTCAGGAGTTTGATTGAGATCCTCAGTGCCTTGTCACTGAGCAGCTGGGTGGAGGGGAGGTATCACCATAGGCCTTTTTGAACCGTTGGCTTAAAATCAGTTTAGTCTGTGCTGTGGATAATGAACAAGAAGCATTTGCTAACTTGGTTCTGCAATCCTGGTTTCTGTCCTTGGATATGGGACTGATGCATTCACATCTATTTAAGTCCAAACTCCGTGCTAATCATGCTATTGCTTAATTTTTATCTGTGAAATTAATTCCTCTCTGTCTTTTGTACCACCTCATCTGATTTGGGGTGGTGGAAGGATTCCAGGTACATTACCAATTGAGAGCTTGTAGCCAGGAGATCCTCTTAGCTTTTAGAGTTGGAGTACTGGGATTTTCCCGCTCGGATCACAGTGCTTTTCTTGGTGGTGTTCTTTTGCTGACTGGGCTTAATCTCCTGATACCCCTCTGCTTTCTTCTTGCCCCCTCCTAGGTACGTATCACGTTACCACGTGAAGGACTCTGCCCGCCATGTGATCCTGGGCACGCAGCAGTTCAAGCCGAATGAGTTTGCCAGCCAGATTAACCTGAGCATAGAGAACGCCTGGGGCATCCTGCGATGCGTCATCGACATCTGCATGAAGCTGGATGAGGGGAAGTACCTCATCCTCAAGGACCCCAACAAGCAGGTGATCCGGATCTACAGCTTGCCTGATGGCACCTTCAGCTCTGATGAAGATGAGGAGGATGAGGAGGAGGAAGAGGAAGAGGAAGGTTTGTAGCATGCTTGGTGATTTATGCTTTTAAGGGATCTACTGGTCTGGATGGGAAGAGGTGACCTATGATAAAGAGCAGGTCTGAAGGGTGAGATCTGAGGAGCGCAGTGGCAGGAGAGGAGCGAGGCTGGAGAGTGTGGTGCCGAGGATGGGATGTGGTGGTGGAAAAGGTGTGAGTGACATCGGGAGTACTCACCTGGAAACAGAAGGAGCTGAAGAGTTGGATGTTGTGCCTCTGTCTGGGCTCTGAGTGGGGACTGATTTTAGCAGGGGTGGGTGGGGAAGAGGACCCAGGGCCAGAGCACCAGCAAGATGACACATGTGAAATGTGGGGTGACCTAGCCTGAGTGGGGTAACTGGGGGAAGGCTTTTACAGAGCTGAGCAGTCGCTAGCGAGTGGGGAGGAGCGGTGGTGCTGCCGGGACACCTGCTGTCTTGGCTTCTTCGCTGCCAAAACCCATCTGTGGTCCCCGACACGTCTGCATGTGCTCTGTCAGTGGTGGGAAACCATTTAACCTGAAGCTTTTGCTTCTGGGGTACCAAAAAATATCTGCTGGCTTGGTTTTTTTTTTTTTTTTTTAAGGTTGTAAAGTGAGCCTGGCTGCTCTGGTTTTTATTACAGAAATTTTAGGTCCCTGCGCAGTTGCTTCAGGAATGTGCATGGTGTAAGAATGACGTGTGCGTGGTCAGGGCTGGGAGCAGGCACACAGAGCCAAGCCTGGCTTCTCTTGTTCTGTGCGGCATTTCCATGACAGAGGGGGTTGGTTTGGGGCTTTTGGGGGGCTTGCCGTCCCCGGCTGCGCTCCCCTCACGGCTGTTTCTCTTCTCTTTCAGAGGAGGAGAGCTGAGCCCTGCCTGGGGAGGGACGGACGGGGGCTGCACCTCGGCTCCCGCCTCTTCAGCACAGAAATGACACTGGGGAGGGGAGAAAGCCGAATAAAGTTACTTTTGTCCTGTGCGGCTGCGTGCTGTGTGCGGGGGTTCGCGGCTGGGGCCGGGGGCAGGGAGGGGCTGGAGGCGCCGTGAGGGAAGTCACCGCCTGCCCCTTTAAGCGCCCCTCCTCCACGGGCACGTGGTACGCGCGCGGTGGCGCCATGGTGCCGGCGGCGGGAAGCGGCGCGGCGGTGGCGGCGTCACGTGACGCGGCGGCGCCGGGCGGTGGCTCGGCGCGGGGCGCGCGCCGCCCCCTCGCCCGGCGGCGGCGTTGCCCGCCCACCCCCGGGCGCGTGCGCCGGGCACGGCGCGGGAGGAGCGGAGCGGAGCGGTGCGGCGCGGCGCGAGCTCCGTGGTGCAGGTGCGGCGGTTGGCGAGACGGGTCCGGCCGGCTGGCGGCGGCCCCGCCCCGCACGCCATTGGGCGGGGGCGGGGGTTGCGGGGGGGGGCAGCAGGGGGGGTCCCACCGAGACCGGTCCCTATTGGCAGGGGAGCGAGGGCAGTGCGGGGCACCCCATCTTCCATTGGCTGATGGGCTTGCGCCTACCTTTCCCATTGGCTGTTGGGGCGCAGAGGCACTGCGAGGGCTCGCGGCCGTGAGCCCACAGGTGCTGCCCTGCCTTCACGCCTGCTGGCCTCATGCTGTCTGCTATTGGCTGGGTTAAGGGATCCTGTGTCCCCATTGGCTGGAAGACCTGAGACCCCTTTTGCTATTGGCTGGCAGGGAGTGGGGCCCCACCCCAACACCACTGCCCCAGTTTGGGGCTCTGAGGTGTGATGGCAGCATCATGGCGGCCAGGGCTGGGCAGGGCCTGGCCAGGCCGGGGTCTCTTGTGGGGAGGCCTGGAGCCACCTGCCCCCTGAGTGACGCCTCCCCTGTCCTCTCCCCCGCAGAGGTGGCTGTCCTGGCCCCGCCATGGCCCCGGTGGTCTGCAGGACGCTCCTGGGGCTGGCCTTGTATGCCAGCAGCCTGTGTGCGGCGAGCGGTGCCACCTCCCTCTACCACGACTACTGCATCATTGGGGCCGGCCCCTCGGGCTTGCAGGCGGCCTATTTCCTCCAGCAAGCTGGCCGGGACTACATCGTCTTCGAGCGGAGCCACGCTCCTGGCAGCTTCTTTGCCCTCTACCCTCGCCACCGCAAGCTCATCAGCATCAACAAGCAGTACACCAGCAAATCCAACAGCGAGTTCAACCTCCGCCACGACTGGAACTCGCTCCTTAGCCATGACCACAGGCTGCTTTTCCGACGCTATTCCCGCGACTTCTTCCCCCATGCTGACGCCATGGTGCGGTACCTGGAGGACTTTGCTTCCTTGCTGAAGCTGCACGTTCAGTACAACACAGCCATCATCCATGTGACGATAGAGAGGGATGAGCAGGCCTGGAACGGCCACTACTTCCTCCTGACTGACCAGGACAAGCAGAATTACAAATGCAGGTAATGGGTGAACGCGGGGCTAGCCACGCTGCTCTCCACAGGTGTCTTTGAAGTCACAAAATCATAGAATAAATTAGGTTGGAAAAGACCTATGAAGGTCATTTCATCCAGCAACATCAGGTTGCTCAGAGCCTTACCTAGTTGAGGCAAGGATAGAGGTTTCACAGCCGCTTGGAGAGTTGACCACCATCACCAGGGCTTAACCACCATCATAGAATCATAGAATGGTTAGGGTTGGAAGGGACCTTCAAAGGTCATCTAGTCCAACCCCCCTGCAAGGAGCAGGGACATCCCTGACTAGATCAGGTTGCTCAGAGCCTCATCCAGCCTGGCCTTGAACGTTTCCAGGGATGGGGCCTCCACCACCTTTCTGGGCAACCGGTTCCAGTGTTCTACAACTCGCATTGTAAGAGGAAACACATTTTGCAGGGATCGGTGGGGTGGGTGGAATAACTGCTCTTGGGAAGGCATTGCCTTTCACAAGCAGCGTTACGCCTCGGACAGCTGAGGACCTGGCGGGACAGACACAAACTGGCTGTGATTGCCATTACTGCAGTTTCCATACTTGATATGTAAGTTTGAAATCACTTTTGTTTTATCACTAGATAATTGCTCTCTGTGAAAAAAAAATAACTCAGTTGTACTTGTAGTCACTGCTGCCTTTGTTAGAAACTTGTGTGAGTCAGTGCAGCAACACTTCACCTCCAGTAACCTACAAGTCCTTAGAAGAACCAATGTTTAAAAGTATGTCCCAGCCAGCTGAAGCCCTGGGTTAGTACAGAGCCAGCAGGAGGGAACCAGAGAAAAGTGGGGCTGTTGCACAAGACGGAGCCAACTGTGAGGAATAACCCTCAAGGTTGCTGGTCCCCAAATTCCCCTTCCTCTTCTCATACTCACGCCTGTGTATTCCGTAGCACCACTGAGCTACATTCCTAAAAAATGTCAAGAAATTACTTGTATGAACATACGGAGTGTATTTCTCACCTCTCCTGAGAACCTCAGCTCTATGACAGCAGGTCGCGCTGGCTGTCACTTGGAGGCGCGCTGGCTGGCAAGCTTGGAGGGGACAGAAGGCAATCCCAGGCACCCACGCACCACGAGTGAGTTGCTCTCAGGAGCTGCACGAGCAAGGCTGGGACAGCAGAAAGTGCCTAGTGTTTCCGTCTAAGTGACAAAAATTTCCCTAAGATTAAAGTAAAAGTCCTTACCGAGAGATATAAGAAGATTACTGTACTTACTTTTAGTGTTAATAATTAGTGTTGTTGCTAACATGTTTTTATGACTAGGAGTTACATTTTAAAATATTGAAACCATTTTCTGTCCCTCCTAAAATGACTTTTTTTTCCACTGTATTAAAAGGCAACACAAATTTTAAATCAAAGTAAATTTTTTATGCGGGATTTAATCAACCTGTGAAACACTTCAGTGTTATAATATGTGTCGTCAGTGAGTACATATGAGCAGCACTTGCACACTCACAAAAAAAAAAACTGAGAGAGACTTAGGAAACAAGCAGAGCTTATATGTACAGCACCTGCATTTGCTGTATATAACGACGTTCCTGGTTGTCTTCCTTGGCCTGAGAATGGGGAAGAGAGGAGCAGATGATTAGGTGAAGCTGGGGAGAGGTTTCTCTCAAAACCATGACCTGTGCAGCTGATCCAGCATGGCTGGAGAGGGCACATCGCAGCCGCGTCCCACAGCAGGAGGAGGGAGGAGTGATAAGATGGAGCGATTGCCCCGTACCCATAATTCCTGCATTCCCTAATGCTGTCCTTGGTTTTGCAGCTCTTTGTTGGTTGCCACTGGGATGTGGGTCCCCAGCGTGGTAAACTTCCCTGGCTCCGAATACGTTGAGGGTTACGAGACTGTGTCCATCAACCCGGAGGATTTTGCTGGCCAAACCGTGTTGATCTTGGGCCGAGGGAACTCGGCCTTTGAGACGGCGGAGAATATTCTGGGCGTCACAAATTTCATCCACATGGTGAGCCGGTCCCGTGTGCGACTCTCGTGGGCCACCCACTACGTCGGGGATCTGAGGTAGGAAACCACTCTTCTTCCTCTGTCTAATGCAGCCAGAGTATGAATGGGGAGAACTACTTCTTGCCCAGGCAATGAATTGGGCTGGCACAGGAGGTCCTGGGGGTCACAGAGGAAACATGGGGCGTTCTATCTTTAGTTCCTTGGTTTAAAGCAGTCCAGGTGGCAGTTGCTGAACGCAGGAGCTTGATGAGAGCTCTTCAGGGTCTGTGTGAAATAGGAAAATGTCCCCTTGGAAACTGTATCGTTAAAAAGTGTTGGCTCCCAAGTTGTTCCCTTGCTTGCAGTCATGGAGCAGAGCTGAGAGGTTGAGTACTTCCTGCACGGGTAGCGAGTTTGTGTTACCTGTGCTGTTCCTGTGAGCGCTCAGGCACTGGAGATAACCTTTGCACTGAAGGGGAGCCTGCGATGCCTGGTAAATGTGTTCCACCGAACCGTGGATCCTACCTTGCCTCTCTTCTTTTAGCCCTTCTTACGTTCCTCTTTTTCCGTAGAGCAATTAACAATGGCCTGCTGGACACATACCAGCTGAAATCTCTGGATGGGCTTCTGGAGGGCGACCTGGAAGATCTGGCTATCGTCAAGGACAAGAAAGGGAAGCTGCACATCACGCTCCGGTTCTACCTGGAGAACAGGAACACCAGCGCAGGCATTGACTCCATCACTCTACCGCAGGATGAACTGGATAATTTTGCCACCCGTGCACCTTATGACCGTGTCATCCGCTGCCTGGGCTGGAAGTTTGACTTCTCTATCTACAACAGGTGAGGGAGAACCAGGATCTCCAGAGAAGCAGGAATTTAGAGTGAGAGACTATGAAGGGCCTGACCGGGAAGGGAAGGGCAGGTCCTCTCCTGGCAGCATTTCGTGGACCTCCACGTGCTCTGAGCTACCTGGTGCTGCACAGTCCTTTGTTTGCCCTGCAGTTATGGCTGTGTCCAAGTGGGAATGCGTGTGCCACTGCCCTGACCAACTGGGCTGAGCAAGTCACAGTGTTGGGATCTTGGTGACAGAAAAAGCTTGTGCCTTTGAAATTTAACGTCCTGACCTGCCAGATCACATGGAGAAGGCTAGCAATGTTTTGTGGTTTGGATTTTTTTTTTGGGAACGAGGATCATACAGGTACAAAAAGGTTTTGTCTGCATTTTTTCCCTGAGAATTCAACCTTCACTCTGCCTTGGTTTGTCTCCTACTACATCCTGCAGATGAAAATTATACTGCTAACTTCACTGTCTTCCAAAATTCACTGTCAGTGGCTCAGGCCGGAATTTGATCTTGTCCAGAGCTATGTTGAGATGAGCACCCGTGTCTCCTGGAAGATTCTCATTGACTTTATGCTCTTGGGAAATAAATAAATCCTGCTGAAGGCAGCAGGGACATGAAGCAGTGTCTTATAGTGGCTGCAATATAATGTGTGCCTTTTCAGAAACACTTTATTTTTCCACCTCTGCCCTTGCTGACAGCCTGCTTTTCTCTTTTTCTACATTAGATCCCTTAGAATCATGCCAGGAAAAGAGAATGAGAAGAAGTATCCTCAGATCAAACCTAGTTATGAGTCCAGAGGCACTCGGGGGCTTTTTGTTCTCGGCACTGCTAGCCACTCTGTTGACTTCAGGAAATCTGCTGGAGGCTTTATCCATGGATTTCGGTATACAAGTGAGTACAAGAGTGCAGAGAAAGGGCAGAGGTGGGAATTGTTCCTCCCTTCGAAGGAACAATTCATAGCTTACTGCTGGAAAGAGATCACCTTTAGTCTTGTGCTGGCAGTAAGGATGCCAAGCTGCAGCTGCGTCGTCTGAAGTAGAGGAGAAGTGACTTGGGGTCATATCTGAAGTTTTTGGTTGTCTGTCTTTGTTTTGTCTTGTGTCTCTCTTGCCCATTGTCTCTGATTTATGTAACACAATAGATTTCTGCCTGCCAGATGCTCTGCCTCGTGACAGGCTGTGGGTGAGAGGTCTGTGCTGTTTTAAAAAACAGCGGCTTTGGGCAGTAGAGAGAATTTCCATTTTTATCTGTGTGTGCCCATCCTTATCATTAAAGGACTGCTCAGAAGTAATGAAATACCCCTGAGGACCCCCCGCCCCGTCACCAACCACTTAGTATCACATCAGCTTTCAGAGGGCATCTCCACTGCAGTTACCAGCGATTGGGGTGGGAGATCCTGAGCACGGATGAGCTGCAAAGCTTATTTATCGTGTCCTGCCAGTATCCCTGTGTGCCGCAGCACAGCGATTGGATTTCTTAAACGCGTAAGCTTGGATTTTTAAATAAGCTGTCTTTTGTTTCTCCCCATGCCTTAGCTCGTGCAGTCCACCGCCTATTGGAGAACCGTCACCATGGTGTCCCCTGGCCGTCTGTAGTCTACCCTATTACACAGCTGACCAATTCCATCATCAAGCGGGTGAATGAGGCCTCGGGCCTCTACCAGATGTTCAGTGTTCTGGCTGACATCATACTGCTGAGAGAGTGAGTGAGTAATTATTCCCAGCACTCCACTCCATCATTTCATTCCTTTTTCTTTACCGCTGCTTCCCATGGTGCCACCACAAAAAATAGCTCTGTTGCTGCTTAAGGATGTTACCGTCACATAGGCAGCCACCTCAAAACCTGTATGGTTGCTACGACAGGTGCCACTATGCCCAATTCTGCCAACTGCTGCTCTCTCTTAAGGGGCTGAAATGATCCAGACCTACCCTCTAGGCTCAGAGGTGTAGTACCCTTTTGCTATCCCCAGGGAAAAACTTCCCTTGAGCAGTGCTCATGTAGAGAGGAATCCCATAATCCGGGAAAATAACAGAGTTTTCTATCTGCAGCCTTCATAAGCTCTGCGTCAAGTGCAACCCAGATCTGTAATGACCAAAAATAATTACTATCTGATGGCTCTTTGGTCTCAGCCTTGACCAGCTGATGGGGTGTGGGATCCCACCTGGCTTTTCTCTGGTGGAACAGTCTAACAGTTGTGGTTGCAATTCACAGGAATGCCACAGCATTTGAATACCTGGAAGAATACCCGGTCGGAGTCCTGGCCGAGCTGGAAATGCAGACGGGGAGAAAGGCTCCCAACGGGCTGTTTGTGGTCGTCATGGAGTACGGGAGGAATTTCTCAGGGGCTGACAAGGATGTCTTCTACTACAACCGAGCCGTGGGAGAGGCACAGCACGCCTGGCAGTCCAACTTTTTGCATCCTGTTATTTACTATTACAAACGCCTCCCAACAGGTAAGCCTTCCTGCCTCTCTCTGCTAATTATCTGACAGAAGCAAAATGGAAAAGGGATGAAGATACTTTGGATCCAAAGAGAGGGGCCTGAAGGCATTTGCACACCGTTCTCCTCTGCTTCCTTCATGTCCATCCTCTGGGGCACCTGCGACCACTGTGTGAGCTGAAGAAAAAGCTGTGAGTTAGCAAGAAGTTTCCATCGGTCAAACTGATCTGGGCTGTGGGGTGTAGCAGAGACATCACATTTGAGAACAGAAACAAACAAGCGTGCTGGGAGCTTCCTCATTCCCAAAAAGAGGAACGTTGCTTCCCAGTGGCTTGCACCCTGCATGTATTTTGCAGAGCTCCAGCAGATGAGGCTGGGCTGTTCAGTGTTACTGCCAAAAGAAAGCTGCTCTCTGTGGCCTGCCCGGGTCTGAGAGGTCACGCAGTAATAGAAGCAGCCGAAGGCAAAGGTTTGAAGATGAGTGTTACATCCAGCAAACAAACATGCTCAGAACAGATTCCCTTGGGAAATGAGTGTGCTGAATCTTCATCTCCGGAAACCTAGGGTCAGGGTCCAGCCTGCCTTGCACAGAAAGAAGTGTGATGGCTGAGCTTGAACATAGCTCAGCCAGTCTGGCAGCCCCTGCCCGGGGCAACGGGAGTGAAATGACAGGAAGTACTGTGGGCAGGGACAAAAGGCAGCTGTGCAGTGGCAGGGCTGTTGAGGACAGAGCTAGCAGAGGGGATTGCAAATGAAAGTAAGGTAGGGATTAAAAAGGTCAGGACAAAAGCTGGAACAGCTGTCGTAGCTGCTTTCTGCTCCCCAAGCTCTTTTTAATGCCTTTTTCATTCGAGAGATTCCCTTAATGTTCTGTTGGCAGAGCGTGAGATGAGACTTCGGCCCCCGGACTGGCCTCTCCCCCGCCCAGATGCCATCCATCACATTGTGGAGGACTTTCTGACAGACTGGACGGCCCCGAATGCTCACATCCTGCCACTGAGGCGGTTTTTGGAGAACTGCCTCAGCACAGACCTGCGCAACTTCTTTGCAGGTAATTTGAGCACAGGGTCGAGGTGGCAGGAGGAGGAGGGACAGGAGGGAGTGATAGGAGTGATCACCCCAGATGGTGAAAAGTGCCGGTGCTGTGTCCATGTTCCTAAATAGCCTTTGGTCTTGCTCACCACCAGAAAGAGACTGCCCCAGGCACACATGGATTTAGAATTATAGAATCACAGACTAGTTTGGATGGAATAAAGGTCACCTAGTCCAACCTCCCTGCAAGGAGCAGAGACATCTCCAACCAGATCAGGTTGCTCAGAGCCCCATCCAACCTGGCCTTGAATGTCTCCAGGGACGGGGCATCCACCACCTCTCTGGGCAACCTGTGCCAGTGTTCTACCACCCTGATTGTAAAAAATTTCTTCCTTATGTCTAATCTAAATCTACTTCCTTCTAGTTTAAAACCATTGCCCCTTGTCCTATCACTACAGGCCCCGCTAAAAGGTCTGTCCCCATCTTTCTTGTAGGCCCCCTTTAAGTACTGAAAGGCTGCAATAAGGTTTTCCTCCAGCCTCCTCTTCTCCAGGCTGAACAGCCCCAACTCTCCTCCTGTCCTCATAGGAGAGGTGCTCCAGCCCTCTGATCATCTTCGTGGCCCTTCTCTGGACCCTCTCCAACTGGTCCATCTCCTTCTTATGTTGGGGGCTCCAGAACTGGACACAGTACTCCAGGTGGGATCTCACCAGAGCTGAGCAGAGCGGGAGAATCACCTCCATCAGCCTGCTGGCTGCGCTTCTTTTGATGCAGCCCAGGATACCATTGGCCTTCAGGGCTGCAGGCCCTCATTGCTGACTCATGTTGAGTTTCTCATCAACCAGCACCCCCAAGTCCTTCTCCTCAGAGCTGCTCTTGATCCATTCTCCGCCCAGCGTGTATTTGTGCTTGGGATTGTCCAGGGGAAAGGTTTAGAATGTAGGGAAAAGTATATGAGGTTTGGCTCAATCTCTTTTCTACCTGCAGCTTTCCTTCCTCGTCCATTATCTGAATGTTCCTTTGTGCCATCGGGTGCTAGATCTCTTTTTCATGCCCTGATTATGAGATTGCTTTCCTATGGGAAATGGGGGTGCTGGCAGGTGACAGCTGCTCTCCCTTCCTGGTCTGAGAACCTCCTGTAGGAACACCACACGCCACACAGAGGGAAGCACTTGTGTGGTATGAAGAAGATGCCAGAGGGCTGCAAGCTCAAATACAGCTCCTTTTCCTCTCAGAGTGCAGACTGGAGATCCCACTCTGCATCTCCCAAGCTCTGCAGAATTAAGTTGGTGATTCTTCTGCCATCCATCCAGGGCAGGGTGCTGGGTGGGAAACTCCAGTCATCTTCCCTCATCCTCTCAGCCTTTTGTTCTAGTAAGTCCTCAAGAGTTTATGGGAATTTTTCTCTACAGGGTATCTCCTCTGAGTCTGATTTTTTTTTATCCTTTTGTCCGCAGAGTCCTGTTTCCTGTTTGCCTTCACCCGTCAGAAGCTGCCTCCCTTCTGTTGGCAGGGGTACGTCAGAATGCAAGGGCTGGTGGGGAACGAGAGGCTCCGGCGCCACGCCGTAGAAGCTGGCCTGCTGGAGGATTACACTCTCACAGACTTTTCAGGCGACAGACCCCCTGACATCCGCGAAGGGTCACAGGACCAGCTGCTGAGAGATCACGTGATACCAGTTCGTCCGCTGCAGCATCTTGTTAGTGCCAAGGATGAGCTTTAACCTTTCTCGCTCAACACTGAAACCCACAGGTGCTGTCGTGACAATATTGTAACAGAGATCCACAGCAGGATTCTGCCCTTTCCCGTGCACCTTTTCCCTCCCCATGCCTCCCACTGATCATGAGTTGCCAAAGACCTGCTCAGATCTCGCTGTTACAAAGAGGACCAATGTGCTCTGAAGGATGAGCGAGGGGCCAAAACCCAGTGATGCTGAGCCTCCCCCATTGTCCTCGCAGAGTTCAGAGTTGCCTGAAGATGGTGTTTGTGTTTAGCTCGCAGACCAATATCTGCAGCAACATCCAGGGGTCACGGAGGAGAGTGCAGGAACTTCTGAGTAACTTAAAATGTCACGTCCCTCTTCGGAGGTGACCTGCTGGCACACTGTGGCAGACCGGCGCAGGCTCTCTGCGCCCTGGACGCCGTACGCTGCCTATATTTGAAAATTTGTTCATGCGCCGACTCCCGAAGCGGTACTCCAGGCAAACGTCCCGGTATTTTTCCTGCGTTTGAGTTAGGGCAGTTGTGTAGCTTGAGCAGAGAGGGGTGGTTTTTAGTTACCGTACAGATCATATAATTTGTCATTTCCTGGAGAGCACTACGAGGGACCCTTCCCTCCACAGAGGGTGACTGTGTTGCCTGGAGTGCCTGGGACACAGAGACTTACGCTGAGTTTGGCTCCGCTGTCCTTGTGTTCCTCTTCTCCTGCACCAAGCAGCCTGAAAGGTCAGCCCCTGTCTTTTATAAAGCGTGACCGGTATTTCTCCTATTTGCACTATGTCCCATCAAGAAAGTTCTGGATGGACTTTGATGTTGATAAAATGCTCGTCCTCTGTTTCTTTTATTCCCCCGGTCCCCTTGAGATCTCCCCAGCAGCGGCTGGCTGCACTGCGTTGCTCCGTCTGTCAGCCGCCTGCGTTTGTCACCTCCCCGTGGGCTCCTTCCAGGGACCGGGAGCGGCAAAGCAACGGCGGATTTGAGCTCGACCTTTCGCTGTCCCCGGGATTCCTAGGAAGCAGAGGAGGGGCTTTTCCTCCCCTTGGCATCCAGAACGTACCCCTCTGCGCGGGGGCTTCCCCGTACTCCAGCCTGGGAGCCCTCCATGTACCTCAAAGTCTCCAAATTCAGCTGCTCTCTCTCTCTAAAGCCCCAGTTGCTGCCCGCCCTCCGGTTCACGCCCGGGGGAGGGGTAAGGCTGGGCTGCGCTGGCTCTGCTGCTGCAAGGCCTCACCTGTTGGCACGCAGCGGGAGGCGGGGAAACCGTCCCCACCTCCGTTCGCCTCGGCTGAGCGAGCGTCGCCCTTCCAGCCTCCCTCCTGCCGGGCCCGGTGCCGCCGGAGCGGGCGGAGAATTGGGGAGCGGCGGCCCCGAGCCGTGGGCCGGGTGCGAGGGCTCGGCCCGGGGGCGGGGCGAGGGCGCGACACGCATTGGAGGGCGGCGCCGCCAATCAATACCCAAGGCTCGCCCCGCCCCTCCCCGTGACACACCCCGCCGGCCCATACAAGGCGGTGAGGAGGGACTTGAAGGACGGCCAAGGAGGCCAGTCAGAGATGGGCGCTTGGAGCGGTGGCCAATCGGTTGGGAGGGTGGTGGTTCAGCGCCTCGCAGCCTTCCTGCGGAGGCGGCCAATCAGCGTGCGGGTGGGCGGGGCGGTAAGCGGAAGGTTGGTTGAGCGTGGGTCACCTCCGGACCCGGGAAGGTGCGGGGCGGGGGCTGTGGTTCGGGCTCGGAGGGGGCTCCCCCCAGCCTGTGGGCTGGCGATGGCCGAAATCTTCCCTGTGGCACCGGGGGAGCGGTAACCCCCTGGCTGGGGGATCCTGCCCTGAGGGGCTGGAGGGGGGAGTCGGGGCCCTATGGCGGGGGTGGCGGGGCCCTGCCCTCTGGGGCTGGCGGGCCAGTGGGGCCCCTGTGGCTTGTGCGGGGGTCCTTCCCCACCGGGTTAGGGGGCTGAGGGGAGACCTCCAAGGCTGAGGGACCATGCCTCTGTGGTGGGAGCTGCTGGGACCCCGTGGCTGAAGGAGCCGTTCCCCACGGTAGCAGGGGAACGGGGATGCCGTGGCTGGGGGCCCGCCCTGCGGGGTGGGAAGGAACGAGCTGGGGAGGGACGGCTCTGCTCTGTAGGGTAGGGGGATACGGAGACCCTGTGCCAGAGGCGGGGTGCCCTGCCACACAGAAATGGGGAGGAAGCTGAGATCTATACCTAGGGCCCCATGACAGGTAGGACCCTACGGCTGTGGGGCTGGAGCTGCAGTGGGGCGGCAAGGGCTGGGTGTAGGGTCAGTGTGGTGCCCCATATGTTTCTGCCTAGGGCACCTCCTGGCTTGGGGGCTGCTCTGCAGAGGGGACTCTGAGCAGGGCACTGCTGCAATGAGACTGGCCATGGGGTGCGCCCACCTCACATACCTTCTCCTCCTCTCCCTACAGATGGCTCAGAGGCAGGTGCTCCGGCGGCTGCTGTCCCTCACCCCTAGGACGCCACATGCCCCCCCAGTGCCCCACGGCAGGGCCTTTGGCACCTCACCAGCCTGCAGGAGCACCTTCAACGTCCAGGATGGCAGCGACTTCCAGGACCGGGTTGTGAACAACCCCAAACCTGTTGTGGTGGACTTCCATGCGCAGTAAGTCCCTCCCCAGCAGCTCTTGCGCCCTTCACTGACATCACACGTGCAGGTGTGTCCCTGCAGCTTTCCTGACATTGTGGCACTCTGAGCACCCTGGTTACATGGGTGTGCCCAAGGGCTTTCCATGCTGCAGAGCTGTCAACTGCCCTACCTGGTACCTGGTCTTAAAAGGTGCTTCTGCCCCTATGACATAATCCATAGAGGTTTAATCCATTGGGTTGCCCCACTGTGGGTGTAGCAACACCCTGCAGGAGCATAAAACAGAAGTGTAGCAGCACCTCCCAAGTGCTCGGGGGCCACTTTGGCCCTGGTGTTGCATCATCCTGCAAAAGACACCTCGAGACTGAAAAAAGCTCTAATACCTCCCTTTTTTTAGCTTCATAGATTAAATGTCCTCTTAAAAACAATAAATTATATTAACAGCCGTGGAAGAACACTGTGCTTTGTTTGGCCCTGCACTGTCGTGTCATGTCTTTCCAGTTTTCTTACGCTGCATGCTCTTGGGGCAGGGCTCTTGACAGTGAATACCTTTATGTATTAATAACAGCCACATGATACCAACGGCAGCATTTGTCATCAGTAAAAATGTTGTCATCCTCTTGCCAGTAAAAATATTCCTAGATGTTATCTGCTGGATTAACAACACTGATTATCTTTGTTTTCTCAAGTATTTTCATAGTCCCACAGTGCTGTCATGTGAGCCTGTTGTGGCTGATTCTGGGCAAACAGAGTATGAAACAGCCCGAAAACTTCTGCTCTAAATAAACCAAACTGGCAAACCCAAATGAATGTTAATTGGGATCATCCAGGGAGGAGAGGACAAATAATTGAAAGCCTGAAACCTGATACAGAGGGAGGCTGAGGAGGAATAAAGTTTACCAGAACTTCAGCTTTAAGTGCCCTTTTCTTTTAAAGCTTTAGCTCATGTTTGCCTTGGACTAAGTAAGTTCATGCCATCCTAACTGGAGCAGTTAGAGGATGCAGGGGATGTTTTCTGTGTACAGGGCCTCGCAAACTCTGCTATTGCTGCACTGGAGTTTGGAATAGGTGGTCTCTGTTTGAACAGATACAATGCCTCTACAAGTTTTGCAGCTAAAGGGGAATTTCTGTGAACCCTGCAGTGAGTGCAGAGGGGAAGTCTCCGGTCTGGTGATTGGCATAATCCAATTTGAGTGTGGGCTGCAACCCCTGCACCCAGCAGTGACACTTGTTCCAGGGCAGCTTTGCGGTCAGCGGGGTCACAGCTCTGCGCGTGCCCACCAGCGAGGATGCAAAGCAGGGTAGGGATGAATGACCAAGAAGAGGGGACAGGAGGACCACCAAGGCTGGCAGAGCAGGCTGCAGTGTGATCAAAATGACATCAAAAGCACTGTGAATGCTAAATGGGGACTACTTCTTCCACTCAGCGCCCCACCCCCCAGAAAAACCCTTGACAGCATCCTTGTGAGAGAAACATTCTTCTAAGCCATGGTTCAGGAATGGTGTTTCCAGGCTGGTTCTTGAATGGAACAGAGATGGTGGTAAAGGCACTGGTGTACCACCAAGCCTTCCACAGCCTCTGCTGCGCTTGCTGCCTCTAATGCCCCCTTTCTTATTTCTCCATCAGGTGGTGTGGTCCCTGCAAGATCCTAGGCCCTAGGTTAGAGAAGATGGTGGCCAAACAGGAGGGGAAGGTGCTGATGGCTAAAGTGGACATTGATGATCACACAGACCTCGCTATTGAGTACGAGGTAGGAGGTGGAAGAGCACGGGCTTTCTTTTGCTGGGCGTGTGAAGAAGGTCCCTCCTTGGGGAGAGGTGTGCCTGCACAGCAGCAGTGTTGGTGGGGAAGCCCAGTGCCTACATGTTCCTGATCCCTCAGGTCGCTCATTAGTCGGTGGATTTTGCTGCTGGAAAAGGCCATGCCCTTGGTTTGTGATTTATTTATCTTTTCCCTGTGTCAGTGATTAGGTAGTTTAAGAAACACAAAAATCCCTCCGATGACTGTGCTTGCCCCCATTGTCTCTCTTTGTAAACAACAGCGCGGTCTATGGAGTCAGGGCATCCTGCTGCTGTGTTTAACAGGGAAGAAAGTGCTTAATTTTCACTTGCCTATCATGCAGATGGAACTGCTCCCCCTCTGCAGATGAAGTCCTGCTCCCAGGGCAAAGGCTAGCACAGGAAGCTCCTCAAATTGCCAAGCAAAGTGCGAACCATCTCCTGTGCAAGCTGTCACTTTGTTGAGTCTGGAAGAGATGCTCTGTGCCGTCCCTGCACCCTGCTGAGCCGGAAGGAGAAGGAAGTAGAAACAGCTTGTTCCCTCCCACTCTTTCCCAAGGAGATCTTTCTGCCTGTGCTGTGGTGGCGTGCCCACCCAGCTGACATCCACAAATGTGACTTTCGGCTTCCACAGGCTGAGCGTGAGAGCCTCTGGTGTTCTCCTCTGTGGTGGAGTGCTGGCAGATGCGCCCCAGGCCAAAGAAGATGGCTGCTGGCTGCTGAGCAGGGCTGTGTGTTGCAAGCCCGAAGGCTGCATAGCTCGAGGGTGCTGGTGAAAAGCTGAAGAGGGTGAGATTGTTTCAGTGGTGGTCAGAAAGTGCGTAAATCCTAGTAGATGCAGGCGAAGCTCTGGTAGCAACCGCTCTAAGGAGAAAAGAAGAGAACAGAGATTATTAGCTTAACTCTTGTATTGTTCCAAGCCTTCCAGTAGATGGAATTAGCTGAGATTGCAAGAGGATAACTTCAGGTGTCTGGAAAACGGCAAACAGAGTGTGTGCATGTGAAGAAAGGTCTTTAAAAAGAGGCTGACAGTTGTGCAGGTTTGATGACGTGCTGTGTGTGCTGTCCCACTGGATGGTGAGTGAGCAGCTGCACAGCCTGGCACGTACAGACGTTTGTCTGCAGGGTCTGCCTGCCTTGCAGCCCTGGTGGCCTAGGATTGAGGCTGCAGGCAAGAGCCAGCTCCCAGCAATTCGTTCTGGAGTCTTGTATACAAACATGATGAGATTTTTGTTTTGCAAGAGATCTGGGGATCACAGAGTCATAAAATGGTTTGGGTTAGAAAGGACCTTCAAAGGTCGTCTAGTCCAACCCCCCTGCAAGGAGCAGGGACATCTCCAACCAGATCAGGTTGCTCAGAGTCCCATCCAGCCTGGCCTTGAATGTTTCCAGGGTTGGGGCATCGCTGCAGTCTCCACTCTTGGAGTGATGTGTGTATCTAGTCTTGACCACTATCCCTGTGGCTAAAACCCAATCCCTAAGTCATGTCTGTGAGTAGAATAGCTGCAAATGGGTCGAGGTGAAGGAGAAATTTTTGCTTTGCTCTTCATAGTTTGGGGCATCCTTTTCAAGGCAGAAGTTTTGTTCATGTGCTGAGCACGTGTTTAGTTTTGCTTCGGGAAGCTGTCACTTGAGGAGCTGTCAGAATAAGGGCTGATGGGAAGACACCAAGTTGAGATCAAAGAGGGGCCAAAGGTAGTGTTTGGGAGAGACCAGGAAAACCAAAGGTGGTATTTGCAAGGGATCAGGAAAGATGTATTTGTTGTAAAGCCATTCTGCCAGGGATCAGATGTCTGCAGACTGAGAAGGCTTTTGTTTCTGGAGTTTTCAGCATCCATGCCACCCCCACAACTCCTCCACTAGCTGCCAGGAAGTCTCCTTCCATCCATGTTTATTCCCCTGCCCACGCACGCAGCCCCCAGCTTGCGACCCGATTGCACAACATCCTCTTCAGCAGCCGCCTTGGCGAGGGGGAGAGACCCCGGAAAAGCTGAGGAATGCCGGTGCATTCCTTCACACGCGCTGCCGTCTGCCCTTGGCTCCCAGCCGTCCTGGCTGAGCACGAATCGGGAACGCGTTTCCTGTGACTAGAAACGTCCCCAGTGCCCTTCCCCATCTGGTTATGCCCAGCACAAAAGTTCTTCCTCTGGGGATCCCTCCTTTTATCCAACACCTTTCATCTCTGGTTGTGGCCTTTCTCCACTGCTCCAGCCCGCTCCTGACCTCTCGCCCTGAGAGCAGAAAGGGAGAAGGAATACTTTTGTTTAAACTGCCATCTCTTAAAATTCTTTAGATTCATCTCTTGCCTTGGCCCGTTGCCCGCCTGCGTGGCGACTGGGAAAGGGCAGCCCCTTCTCCAGCCACTGCGGGTGGGCAGCCCAGGAGAGCTGCTGGATACGGGGACAGTCATTCATCAGCGGAGCTCGGTCCTGTGTTACGCCTCATTCCAAAACCTGGGTGAAATCCTTCCTCCTGCTCTGTTGCGTGGCATCCACGCTTGTATAAAACCCCAGTTTCAGATGAGAGAGAATTCTTTTGGTACGGGTGCTGCCAGGAATAGCCTGGCTGGCCACATTTGTTTGTTTATCTGTGTGGTCAGCGCTGATCAAAAGCAGCTTGACTTTTTTCCTAGAAATGCTCTTTAGGGAGGAGGAGGGTTTGTTTAGGTTCAGTGCAGATGGGACCCAGAAAAAGAAGGGGGGGGGGGGGGGAAAGGCCCCAACTTTGCGTTCTAGAAATTCCCATGATGTTTGCTTCTCAAGCAACAAAACAAAGTATGTACTCCATTGACAGGCCGCCCTTGCTGCAGCTAGCAGGAAGCAAGCTGTCAAAAGTGGCATCTTTTCTGGGCAAAGGCAAGTTGCTCAATGCGCCTGGTTCTCACCCAGCTCTGCAGCGCCAGCCCTGGACCTGGTGCCCGTTCTCGGGGTTTGCTCACCAGCACGAAAAGGGGAAGAGACGGAGGGATTGAGGCTGTGTGAAGCTTTTGGGCGTGCTGATCAGCATGCAGAGCTTGTAACTCTGTGTTAGCTGCCTCTCTGTAGAGCTTCGAAGAGTCGCCCGTTCCTCACCCAGGCCATAATGGCCTGATGCTTGCTGGTGCTGGTTGGGTATGCTGGTTTTTTGGATGAAGCTGGGGCAACTGTGCTCGTTATTAACCCACTTTGCAAACCAGAGGGAGGCTCAGTGGAGCTTTGCCCTTCTCGGGGAGGGAGAGACCAGTTGAGTGCAGTGCCGGTACCATCCTTTGCCACCTCTAAAATCACAAGCGAGCACGTTGGCGGCACCATTGCCAGCGCTGGGGCCCGAGCCCTCCGGATCCGCTGCCGCCAGTCACTAGGAGGAGCTGAAGATCATGCGTTGCAGCAGCCCCGGTGCTCCCATCCCTTCAGATCAGACTGCACAAGCCCTTGAGGACAGACAGACTGCGGGGAGCCACGCTGGACTGGCCGGCCAGGATCGGGTGGGAAGGGAAGCACAAAATGTCCCTTTCATCTCAGGCTCCCGATGGGAGAAAAGCCAGCCCTCTGGCGGGTTTCCCGAGGAAGGATTTGCAGATCCTCGCTGGCAGCGCATGCGGGAAAGCTCTGCAGGCTGGTAGGGAGGGAGCAGGCGAGATAAGGATAGGACGCATTTCGGGGATGAGGGGAGGCTTTGCAGAGATAAGAGCACCAAAGCTCTGGGGTCAGAAACATGACCCCTGCTGCAGCTTTCCAAGCTGGAGTTGCTCCTTCTCTCAGTGGTGTCCCCAGGGTCTCTTCTGTCGCCAGTCAGCTGACAAGTCCCTGGGGAACATTGTCATTTCCACTGCTGTTCTCTTGAGTAGTTCCCAGAAAATTCTGGGCTAAAAAAGCAGCATCCAGAGCAGTGCAGCTGCCTGCTGGCTCTGGTCAGAGTGACTTTTTCACTTACCTAATTCTCCGGGATTTGCAGTGGATAGTCACTGGTGCATGACCAGCTAAACCACTGAAAACAGGAGCAGAAAACTAAAGATGGGTGGGAGGAGGTTGTCATTACCAGGGTAGGATGGAGCAGGAAATCTGCTTGTGCAGTGATGGGAGGGGAGGAGATCCTCCTTCAGCTCCAGTCCTGTCTGGAGAAGGACACAGGTCCAGTCTGATACCATGCTGGCCATAAAATGTCCAAAGGTCATCATGTCTGAGAGCTGTCCTGGTAAAAGACTGGGTTTGTTTGCTTATAATAGGAAAAAAGGGAAGGAGAGGAGGAATTTGTACTGGAAAGATAGGAAAAGCTTTATGTGTTTGTTTTTTATATTAGCTTTGGGTTTGTCTTTTAAAATTTTGGGACTTATTTAAACTGGAAAAGCTTCTCAGCCTTGACTTAAGCAGTGCAATGTAAATCAGTGCAGAGATGAGGGAACATGGAGCTTGGCTGGGCTGTTTTGCGAGCGGACGTGCTACCCTTGAGCAGTGTATGCTCAGCTCCCTTGTAGCCACTTCTGTAGAGCTCTATTTGGGGCCCGGGTGCAGCTGGGCTCCCCGCAGCCTCTGCTCACCTGTGTCTCCTTGTTTCTCTTGCCCCCAGGTGTCAGCAGTGCCGACCGTGCTGGCTATGAAGAACGGAGATGTCGTGGATAAGTTTGTGGGGATAAAGGATGAGGATCAGCTGGAGGCATTCCTCAAGAAACTCATCGGAGCCTGAAGTAAAAGGGTGGCTGTACCTCTGCCTCTGGACACTTCCACATTGTGCATTCCTTGCCTGGGAGAGCTGAGGGGCACGTGAACTGCCTGCCTTGTACAACCTGGGGTTTGCTTCTGGTTTGGGGTTTTTAGAAGATGGACAGTGTTGTAACCCTTCCCTCCCACTCCCCCTTCTCTTGAGCAGCAGTAGTTGTAAAGGGCGCTGAGGAGTGGGGCTGCTTATTCTCAAAACGGGGAATGCGGCTGGAATTAGGAGCCTGTGTTTATCAGCAAAGAGCCAACGTGCAGAGCTGCTGCTGCTGAGTTAAGAGGAGGAATGTTTTTCTCTTTGCCTAGCATCTGATAGCCCAGAGCAGAGGACAGCTGCTCCCTGCAAAATGTGGGTACATACCTGCCCTGGGTGGGTTTGTTTAAAGCTGAGAATGCCTCTGCCTTGTCTGTGAAACCTGTCTCTTTATCTCTCTGTCCTTGTGTCACTGGGACAGGTACAATGCCTCCACAAATCCATAGGGTCCTGTTGTAATTTTATAAGGAAAAATAGAGAGAAGTATTTTATGGATCTCCTTTTGTAGGTCTGTAATAAAGAGAACTTTATCGGTCACTGCTGTCTAGCTGGAGAATAAAACCTGATTCTCAGAAATCGCAGAAAAGTCCCTTGTGTGTCCAGGGAGGTAAGAGGGAGTATCGGCAGCACAGTGGCTGGTTTCTAATGGTGGATTGGGAGAGCGCAGGTTACGACTTGATCCCTACTAAACAGTAATGTGCTGAAAAACAAACAAGTAGACTTCTTTCATGGGGCTTTCAGTGCTGCTTCTAGGACCCCCTTGGGGTGCTGCTGGATCTGGGATACCAGAAGAAGGACTCGCCTCCTGTGCACAGAGGAACAGCAGTTCGTTGAGCACCAGGAACCTGAGCTGTGCTGGCTCCTCCCATGCTTCTCTCACCCCTTTCCTGCCTGAGAGCCTCCCTCTCCTTTGCGTGAATGATTAAATCTGCTCATGCAGGTGAGCCCTGCCAGAAGGCAGTCTTTTGACTTTTAATTGCCCTGACCTTTAGACTAAGGGAGGCAGTTGTGTGTTTGTATCGCAAGCAGCCTTTAGCCCTTCCCATCTCTTCCTCCTCCTCCCTGCGTACACCTGTTTCCAGCTAACCTGGCTTCTAAGTGCTCCCAGCTGCCTCCTGCGCTTGTAGGCAGAGTACAGCACCAGGGCTGATGCCTACTGTCATGCTTAATTCCAGTTCGCTTATCTAAGCTGCACAAGAATATTGTAAGTGCTTAATAACCATGTACAAGCTGCTGCTGCTTTTTTTCTTTTTCTTTTTTTTTTTTTTTCTTCCCCCTCAGCTTCTGTTTCCTTCAGTCACTCTTAACTCTGCTTTGGCTCTGCTCCATTTCACCTCCTTGGCATAGGTTGTTACAAGCAGCGAGGGATTTTTTTTTTTTTCCCCTGCACCTTTGCAATAACAATTTATGACCTTTGAAGGAGCAGAGGAGTGGCGATCCAAGTCCTGCTGCAACTGCAGTACTGCAGGAAGTGCTGCTCCCACCTGCTTCCATCACCCCAGGGCCTGGGCAGCAGTATGAGGTGGTGCTGGTCCCTGAGATGGGTACCTCCCTATTTAGGCTGGGCTGATCTCACCCCCGGTGTGCTGCTAGAGGTGATGTCACTTGGATGTAATTTGGTAAAGAACTGTTGGTCAGTTACGATCAGTAAAAAACAGCATTTTATTTTATTTGGGAGACCACAGAAGCTATGCTGCTCATGTTTCAGACCGGGCAATTTGCCCTGCAGTTTCGCTGTTCCTGCTCTGTAAACACTTCTAGTAAAGACTCTCTCCATTTTCCTGCACAAGCAGGAAAAGTAGGGGAACAGCGTCACATACCCGACAATAGTCAAACTTTCATGCTTCACCATCCTACAGAACAGGAAAAAACACAGTGACTTTGCATTGTGTAATTAAGGGGCAGTACAAATTAGCTATTTTATCACTTCCTTCTAAGGAAAAGAGGAGTTAAGGTGCCATTCAGCTATTGAAGCACCAGCATGCTTTAGGGTGTATTATGTGAAACCCACAACTGTCTCTTTGAGATAAATGCTGAAGAGCGATGTATGTGGTGCCATGTGGAAATCCTTCAGAAACAGTGTAACAGGCAGAGAGGAGATGTTTGGGGGCACCTTGCAATTCCCCAAGCGCTTTGCACAGTTTTCACCACAGGACAGGACTCAAAGCACAAGGATCTTTTTCTGTGGCAGGATCTTAATTCAGCTCCCTGTTTGCTGACTGCTGGGGGAGGCTTCAGGGATTCCCACAGCTGCTGTTAATAACAGAGGAGGTGCAAGCGGGAAGCACCACCAGCAGTGTATTTATGTAGCGCTTAAAAGAGGGGTTGCACAGCAATTTTCATGCCACCTGAATGTGATGGTGGTCTTTCCTGAGAGAAGAAAGCTGAAGCAGTAAGTAATTCCTCAGCAGTAGCTGTTTTTTCCATGTCAGCTGGGAAAATGTTTCCTCTCTGGTCCCTCCAGCAAGGATGCAGTTTGTTTTCCCTTTTGGAATTACGCACATTGATGCTCCTCTGATCTGTTAAGCATTGCTCTCTCCTGCTCAAGCCTGCCTATATTACAGCAGTTTTCTCAGCTTCTAGCGTTCCTGGTTGCTGTTTTAAGAGGACATGGCAGTCAGTGTGTTCCCAAGGGGAGCAAAGCTCAGCTAAACCTGCTTCTCCCTCCCCAGGTATGTTCTGAACCCAACACCAAGATCCTCCCTAAAGGTCAGGCACGGTGCCTCTGTCCTCACAGTCTTTTCCAAGGCACCCGATTCCAGGCAAGCGGAGGTTTTCCATTCGTTTCTGTTGGCTTTACACTTGCATCAAGCCCTAACGCAGCTGCTGCTTTCCCCAAGATGTTTGTGCCTGCCTGCTGAACTCCATGTTAACCTTCAACTGCTCTGGGCTACGGCAAATGCCTGCAAGGAGGGAGAGCTGCCTTACCTTCTCTGCTTCAAATGCTGGCTGGCAGAGGATGGAAAATTCAGGTTTCCTGGTTTGCAGCACACAGGGGGCTGTGTATATGTGGTCTCCTACGGCTCTGAAGGGGACAGTTTTGGCCACGTTCGGCTCCAATCAGGTCTGACCTCAGCAGCCCAGACACCCAGCACTGACAGTAAATCCTTTGCTTTATCAACATTATATGATTCCTCCCGTGCAAAGAACAAAACAAAGACCAGCTCCATGTCAACAGGGAAACAGCCACCACTGACGCTGGCCTAGGCAGGGCCTTTCACCAGCCCGGCGGATTTGCCCTAATAGTTGGTTCATCAATTTGAGCTTTCCCCCCTTTCCATTTTTCTCAACTAAGTAATTACAGGTTTCAGACAGAACGGGCAATTAAATTCTCCAACCTGCAAGGCTGTTAGCAGCAACGTTGAGCTCCGCGCTGCTCAAAACTGTTGCTGAATGGCATTAAGCTCTCGCTGTGAGTTTTAGGTTACTGCAAGTTAAAGAATAACAGCTTGCACAGCTGCAATATCCTAAGCAATAAAAAGATTAGATAAAGCTACCATAGGCTTGACTTCCAAACCAAAACGAAACCAGATCAGCTGTTACACAGTCCTGTCCTCAGTACCTGTCCCTGCAACCCACCCAGGCTCAAGTCCATCACCAAACAGGGATGCCTTCCTGCTGTTCTTCTCAAGAACACTGGGTGCACTTGTGAGCTTCATGGTTTCTCTACCTCCACAGCTTTGTAACTTCAGCAACACCTTCCCTCTTAAAACCTTTCTCAGGCCAAAAAACAGAGGCTGTGAGTGAGAGTGGCAGCCACAGGCTGGGTGCAATGCTGGAGGGAGCTGCTGTGCTGAGCCATGCCTGGTTGCTTTTTTCCTCAACGTGCATTCCACCATCCAGGGAAGGATGGAGGCAGGAGCAGCAGGGAAAAACCTCCAGTTTCTTATACCCAAGGGGAGCCAAATGGGTGGAAACCAGAAACCTCCGGGGAGAGCTTGAAAATGTGGCATCCCACATCCCCGCAGGAATGGAGCGAGGAGAAACCCTGAGGCTGCCTTCCTGGTGACAAGGGGTCCCTGCTGGGCAGTGACATGGGGGAACCGGTCTGGTGAGGAGAGGTCAGAGGGGAACGCTGGAGCTGGTCATGCCCTGTGGGCAGAGAAGAGCTGGAAGCTGTGAGCAACAGGGCAGCACCCAACTTCCTGGCTGCCCACATTGACTTTCTAGGCCCTCATAATCCAAGAAGTTGCAATAAAAATGCACTAAAATTGATTGGATTTTCTCCATGGCCTGCAGCTTCTGTGAAATAATGTCCCTGCATGTATAGATACATGTATTTATCCACTCAGATACTCTTGTTCCCTGTTGTGGAGTGTGCCAGGAACTTATGGGGCTCACAGATGTCCCCAGCAGCTGTAGCTGCTGACAGAAGAGGACAGGAGCCAGCCTGCTTGCTCTCCCACTCAAGGGAAGGCTGAGCAACCTGTACCCTTCTCAGCACACGCTAGTCATCCCTCTGCTGCTGAAGGCACCCCGGCTCCATCTCTCCTATGAGCGGGGAAGTTGTCGACCAATACTGAAAACCAGGAAATTTTTGCAGCGAGAGTCCTCAGAAACATCCACTTCAAGTTGTCCAGAGCGTACAAAATGCACCAGAGATTTCGGTGGTTTCCAGAGATCATGGTGACCTCTGGCCACCCATGTGGCTGTAACTCCTCCATGCTAGTCCCAGCCAGCTCTGCACGCATGTAGCTTCAGGCCCTCCAGACAGAGAGGAGCTGCATCCCCTGAGGTGGCTTTCTTGCTCCGTCATGAGGCAGTAACACTTTCCTGTGGGGCGCGTAGCCGTGGGCGCAGGGATTGCACGGCTCCTTCCCTTGCAGGTGGCTTTCACCACAGGGCTGTGCCAGGCTGCAGCGAACAGGTAACGAACGCCCTGGGTCTGGCTAGCACAGCGGCTGTGATGGAGACGGAGCGCCGTACCGCCTGCAAGCTCCGGCACGCCTGCTGATATTTATATAACATCATTTTGCTTTAATCTGGCTTTTTAAGTAAATTGTCAAGCTCTTTCTGTTCACTAGGAACCTTTTTCTTTTCTTCTTTTTTTTTTTTTTTTTTGACTGCAAGTTTCGTCTTTCAAAGCTCGGCTAGTTTTGAGTGATGCTGAAAAAGCCCGTTTGCAGTGGTTTTTTGTTTCATGCCTGTATTGTTCAGGCAGAAGTGGTTGTTTTCCTTTCATCCTGGCATAGCTCAGGAGTGACTGTATGGTCTGAGCTCAAACTTTCTAAAAATACTCACCCGTGAGGAGAGATCCAGCATGGCAGTGTTCAGACCCAGAGATTAACGCCTTGGAAAGGCGCGGTGGTCTGAAAAGAAGCCAGCAGTAGCATCATGCCAACTCCTTGGCCACTGGAAGCCCTGGAGCTGCAATGCGTGGCAGGCAGAGAGGACCTGTGGAGCGCTGCAGGTTTCTCTGAGCTACCTGAACCCGGGTATGGGGGAAGTCCACGTAGCATGGGCAGAAACGGCCCAGGGGAAATATTGTCTGTGGAGAGGCTATCGGGTGACTCAGAAGTCATAAAGAAAATAACTTCTTGCTGCTTGGAGAAGCAAGGCTGAATGATGAGCCTGCTCCTTACCAGAGGCTGGTCTTTGTAACCACATCCTCTTCTCCGAGCATGAGAAGCAGCTCTGGGGGAAGGGAGGATGGCAGGGACTGAGCAGAGCAGAGATCAGGCATATGACAAATTGCAGGAAAGCATGTGGGAGCTCCTTTTTGTCCTTCCACTGGCTGATTGCAGGAAGCTCCCCAGGTGACGGCTTTAGCAGCTGCTGGGACAGGAGACCTTATTGTTCTGCACTCGTGTTTACAGCTGTGCCAGTTTTTGGCAGGAAGCTACAAGACAAAACCCTCACATTCTTCTTTCTCGCTCGCCGGGTTTGCTCTCAAGGGGCTCATCCTCCAGCTTAGCTCTTTCAGTTTAGCTCCCCACCTGGGGAGGTCCAGCTTCCCCTTCCCAGCTGGGCCAGGTCTTAGCCCTAAGATCCTGGCAGGAGCATGGAGATTTTGCACAGAGCTTGGGCAATATTAAAGGTTGCTGCTGCCATGCCTGCCACTGCACTTCTAATGCTAAACTATGCAGTTACCCAGCACATCAACCCCCTTGTACCTCTCTGGGCCCTGCTTAGTTCCTGTTCCCCCTTTCCCTGGCCCTGGACTCAAGTTCTGTTCTCAGTCTTGGTTTTGTTGGTGACACTCAGAGGAAGCATGTCTGGGGTTTTCTTAATCTGTCTGACATTGCACAGGAAGGGAGAAGCTAGCAGCAACCTTGAGATTAAAGTATGTGGGAACATGACGGACCCGTCACTGCTGGTCTCGCTGGAGCCTGCAGCATGGAAACTGGCAGCATGTGGCCATGTCTGCATGCAAACTCCTTAGGTTGCTGTCATCTCCCTGTTCTGTGGCTCCCCATGACGCTGTGCATGCCTGCGACATCATGCCCAGATCATGGCAGCTGGCGGCACGTGGCCAAGCCAAGGGCATGGTTTCCAGCCTCGTCCTCTTCAGCCTGCAGCCAGGAGCACGGCGGCCGAGCTCTGCCAGTGTTAAACCCCCAGCCTTGTTCCCCTGCCTCCTTTTCCTTCCCTCTGTGGGGTTTTGTGCTGAGACTGGGAATGAAGATCACATCCCCTCTGAGGAATCAACAGGCTGTGGCATTTCCCTTGAGCACAGCCATGCGCTGGAGGCTGCCAGCAGCAAATTCCCCTGCCACGGGGCTGACGGGGCAGGCAGTTTGGTGTGTCACCAGCTCTGCTAAGGGGTGTCAGCCGGGGTTTTGCATGAGGCAGATGTGCTCGGTGTTGTAATCTCACCTGGAGAGCACCTGGCTGTGGTTCAGCCCCTGCCACGCTTTCCTGCGTCCATGATCTCATGGGGTTTTGCAAGCATCTGTGATCTCATAGGGTTTTGCTGGCTGGGCACAGCCAGCCCACGGTGGGGGAGATGTAGGGAAGGTGCAAATCCTGGGGTGATTCAGCTGGGGAGCATCTCTCCCAGCTGAGTCAGGCTTTATTCCAGTGTCTCTTGTGCGCTGCTGCGGGGGGCAGGGGGATATGTCTACAAATTGCCAGAGCCCCCACAGACTGGGTCTCCCCGGCACTGCTGCTCCTCTGCCATCCCTAGCCCAGCGTCCCACCCAAAGCTGGCTCCTGCCATGGCTACTTCCTCTTCGCAGTGCCGCTGCGCACAAACAGCTGCATCGTGTCGGCCTGGAGGGCTGCGCCGCTCTGACAAACGACCCAGTTCCCGAGAGTGGGGACGGAGATGCCAATGTGCAGCTCCCTAGACTGAAGGGAGGGCAGCGGATGGCCCAGCCATGCTGGGGAGGACCCCACCCCGCATCTCTTCCGTGTCCCCCCGCCAACATCATGTCTCCTGGTGTCTTCTCTTGCCACACATACAGCAATATGGGTAGCACCCAGGGTGTTTACATCCACAACCTCTGCATTGCAGAAAGGGTGAACGGGGTCTCAGGGGGTGACTGGCAGCACTTTGGAAAGCTGTGGCCAAATGCTTGGAAAAAGGGACCACGGAGGCTGGGGGCCTGCAAATGGTGCCCAAGCAGAGATGAAGGAGGAGCAGCTTCTGGCCGTCACCCATGGGTGCCTCTCAGCAGCCCCTAGGCCCAGGGGCACTAGGAAACAAAATGTCACCTAATGGGGCCGTTCTCCTGCCCCATTTCTGCTGCAGCCTCCGCTGGCTCTGCCCTCTCCCGGGCCAGGACAGGGGGATGGGACAGGAAGGCCCTCGTTATTCAGAGCTTGCTAATTAGACGGGAATGTTATCTCCAGCCCAGATGTCAGCTCTGACCTCCCTCTAACCTTCTTCTGGAAATCAAAACAGACGCAACACTGTTTGTTTTAAAATAATAAAAATAAGCATTTGGGGTGAAGCAGGAAAACCTGGCCCTGGGGGTACAGCTGGGGAGGGAGGAGGGCACGCGACCAGAGCTGGGAGGGTCGGGCCACCCTGGGCAGAGAACAAAGTTCCATGGCTTATGGTGGCTGTGCACGTATTTTGGGCCCTCTAACCTATGCACATCCAGCAGTGGTGGTGGCACAGGCGTGGCTTCCCATCCCATCCCAGCTGGGCCCCATTGGTCCAGAGGTGGAACTGATGAGGAAGGTGAGCTGAGCTTCTATTTTACCTCCCTGCCTTACTTTGGGATTGACCAAAGGGTGTCCGCAGGAGATGCTGATCCCTGGAACAAGCTCTGCATTTTAAACCTGAGCCTTTTGCTCATGCCACCTAAGGCAGTCCTCAAATTGTTTCAGACTAAAGGGAGCTGGGTGACAGAAGCAGCTGGTGATTCTTGTCCTTGGTTTGTAGTAAAACATTGTTTTATTGTATTTCTGTAATAATTTTCTATAGCTGGGGAGCTAACTTTACCCAGCTCTGAACTAGGCCAGGCCTTTGAGTGCCTCACCGTATGTTAACCCAGGTTTACATCTCTGTTACCCACAGCAGACAGCATTGCTTCGCTTCCTTTTCTCTGTAAGCCCACAACTCGGGGCGTGGAGTTGAACACCGAGGTCTTTACCTGGTACCCCTTGTCCTCCTGTGTCAGACATCCAGGCACTTTGGGCTGCCTCTTACAACAGAGGCTCAATGGCAGTTCTTGCTGCAAAATGAGGCATGGATGTTACCGGCTGAGAACCAACACTCTTGGGCTTTCTCATTCTGCTGCAGCCTCTGTAGCTCAGGGCAGCCGCTGGTGTGGCCGGCACTGGACTGCCCCAAGCCCTCTCTCCAGGGACTCCTCCCTGATGGGGCTTTCAGCTGCATAAGATGGACTGGGGGAAGCTGAGCTGCACGCTCAGCTGGCAGTGCAGAGATGCCCTGTCCCTGCCTCCCTCCCTGCCTGCAGATCATGTCCGTGACCTCTCGGTCAGCCTTGTACCTGACATCTCACATCCCTGCGGTGCAATTCGCCCATCCACAGCCTGGAGCTCATCTCAGCTTTCCCCATTTCCCACCTTCTATGAAGGCTTCAGAGAGATTGCTCATCATGCTGCAATCCTGAAATTCAAAAGGCACCGCTGATTTGCAGTTACATGTCATTTTGCCTACCATTATCCCCAGGACAGCAAACAGGCAAAAGTTTTGAGATCTTCCTTCTCGCTTGCCTCCTTGGATATCACCTGCTGGCCCACTGAGTAATGGGTGTTCTTTTTTACGCTCTGAAGGTTGCGCCTCACAGTAATGACATCACGGCAGTGATGCGTTGCCCGAGGGCAACATCACCAGAGCAGAACATGATTTCTGTTGTCTTCCAGTCCTAGCTACCGCCTGGTACACCCTGTCTCCTCGAGCTTCAGGGTTACTGAAGCGGAGTAATAACTGTGAGGTGAGTAATCGAGAAGCTACCTGACCAGATTTAGACCTGACTGTAAACATCTCCGATAACAACGGGAAGGAGGATCTATGCCTGCTAAGGCACAGAGCCACTGAAGGAGGACAGCGCACAGACGTCCCTGGGTACACATACAGACGGACTTGAGTGAATTTGCACCCATTTTTATCACCTACACTTCTGAGCCAATATTTAAATGATGGGCGGATGCACCGACTCCCTGTGCGACACTGTGTACTCGCACTGATACAGGCTGGTACTGTGCATGCACACCCCAACAAACACACTCACAGAGACTTGTCCCTTTATAAGGAGGCAGAGGCACCTGCTTTCCTCCAGGAGCTGAGATGGACAATTGCTCAGGCTGCTTCACGATGCATTTGCAAGAGGGACATGAACAAACTGGAGAGACTAAGGCAGAGGAGCATGAATCTGGCCAGGGAGCTGGAGCATCTGACGCATGAGCAGGGGTTGAGGGAGCTGGACTGGATTGCCAAGAGAGGAGATGGCTTGTGAGGGGGATCTAACCACTGTTTCCTACTACCCAGATGGAGGTTATGCAGAAGGTAAAGTCAGATTGTCAGAGATGCTCAGGGAAAGGACAGGAGGCAAGGACAGAGACTGTGGATTTACCATCCTCAGAGGTTTCCCCTGAACATCCTGATCTAATCTTAACGCTGGTCCTGCTCTGAGCAGGTGGTTGGACTGGAGGCCTCCAAAGTCACCTCCTACACTACATGATGCTATGATTTTGGTAATCCTACATGTTTGGCAGTAGACATCACTGGAAAGGAGGCTTTCTGGCCTCTCCTGGGATGCAATTCCCTGATATTTTCTGACCAGTTAATAGTCCAGTTGACTATGACCGTGCATTTCCCATGGCTCTCTAGCACCCAAGTAGTCAAATGGACCAAGAAAATTATCAAGGTGGAAACATCTCTCTCTCTTTTGATTCAAGTTTGTTTCCAGCTGGATCAGCTGTCTGTGTCATCTGGGATTGGCAATGGGAGTGTGAAGATCAGAGGAAGGAGGGGAACAGGACTTCTTCCTTCGGGGGCTGCTCAGACTTGGGTTGGCTTTGCGTAGTCCTCCCACCCCAACCATGACCTTTGTGAGGCTGAGGAGGAACATGATGTTCCACCCTTGTAGGTTAACCTAAACCACATCACTCATCTCAGGGGAAAGGGTGCACAGCTTCTCTTTCCTGAGCCACAGACAGCCTGCAAGGAGTTAAATGTTGTGGTAAGCTCAGGAGAGGGGGGCATTACCTGAAATCACTCCCACCCTGAACCACTCCCACAGCTCCTGCCCTCTTTGGCTCTTAAAATACTCAGCTTGAGAACTATAAAAACTCAGTATGTGGTGCGGAAGGTCACTGCATCTGGCAGCTCATGTACCTCTGCAAACCTGGGCGTCTGAGAACTGGCAAGCCCATGCAGTAGCATCCAGCCTACTGAACCCCATGTTTCTGCGACTTGAGCATAGCCATGACGATAAGAAGTATATTACAGAGGAAGCTCTCGGTGCCTGCTTCCTGTCTTATAAAACAGACATAACTGCCTCCTGGAGTGCTAAATATGACTGGTTTTGGTAAAGATTGCTGAGGGCTGGCAGTCAGCATGTGCTTTGTCCTCTGAAAGGCCAGCCTTCTGCAGCTCGCAAGCAGCAAGGATAATCCCTGGCTCCCGCCTGCTGCTCCTTCCCAAAACACACCAGAGTTCGGAGAAGGAGGTGGAATGACATCTTTTTTTTTTTTCTTCTTTCCCTCCCCATGAGGAGAAATTGAGTCACACTGTGGTGATGTTCTACGGTCTGGCAGCAGGCCCAAAAACAGTTACAGCTTGAATCCCCACTCACCATACCCCGCCTCCCCATCCCAGCCACCATATGGATGTGGCTTCACTTTTCATGTCCTTGGTTTAATGAACTGTGTGAGGAATTTTATGTGCATAGCAACCTTATCTGATGGCAGTGACATTTTTAGCATGTTTATGTTCAGTTTTATTTGTAACCAGTTTCCAGCATAGTTCAGCTGGATTGGATGGGGTTGATGTGTAAGAACCCAGTGTGCACACTGGTGGCTCAGCCGGAGATACTGGGGGGCCTCCGAAGAACATCCAGAGGCAAAAGGATCTGCAATGGAGTTTGTGCACCAGATTTGCCAGAGGCAGCCTTTCACACACTCACTAATGTCCGAAAAGTAACACTGGGGGGGGATTGAGGGGTGGGTTGTTTGTTTTTCTTTTTTTTTTTTCTTCCGGTTCTCAGTGCTATCACAACCAGATGGGAATACATTTCCCACGTCGGATGCGGGGGACTCTCCAACCCAGTGCTCCCAGATGCCCACAACATTACAAATGCAGACGTTTCTGCTTCACCACAGCTCCAGCTAGTAGGAGGTATGGGGGAGAAGGGGAGGGGAGCCGGGTCATCTTCTAGTTTGAAATTTAAACAGCTGGATTCAGCAAGGGTTCCCAGGGTTTTTCCCGGGAAAGAGGTCAGTGGCTTGTGCAGGCAGATAGCCTGGGAGCAAGCATCAGGAGTGCCCCTTGAGGCTCCACCTCCGCAGCTCTGCCTCGAGTGGAGCGCTCTTGCCCATATAAGGCTGTTGTTGTCGCAACGAAAAAGAGCCATAAATAGTGGTATGATCGTTACCTGCCTCGCTCT
The DNA here is from genome assembly GCF_036417535.1 of Chlamydotis macqueenii. Classification (NCBI taxonomy): domain Eukaryota; kingdom Metazoa; phylum Chordata; class Aves; order Otidiformes; family Otididae; genus Chlamydotis; species Chlamydotis macqueenii. The sequence continues at coordinate 57,671,360 of NC_141556.1, forward strand.
GCGCGAGATTGGGCACCTTCCCAAGTCAGACTCTTCCTGCCTGCTGCCTCCAAGGCTCCCCTCCCCACTCCAGCTCCAGGAAGGCAGCGTTTCCCACGTCTCTGCTCATGGATGTGCGAGACCAGGCTATGAGGTCCAGCTTCTCCGAGTGCTCTGCCCTACACGACTCCTTGCCTTGGACTGTTCAACGTGTAGAAAGCCTTCGGCCTGAGACTATCTGTTTGCTTTACAAAGTGCTGCGGGAGGGGGGCTGCAGTTCATGTGTCTATGTGCCTTTCTTCAGCAGCTTGTGGGCCAAAAACTTCCTTAGTTTAAAGGGTGGCACTTTCATTCTTCAATTGAGAGTGTATGTACAAGGGAAGGTGTAGGAGGAGAAAGAGAAACAGTACAGCAGGGCAAAACAAGGCACCCGCAGAGATGGTAAGCAGCTCTATGCAAGATGTTCCTGCTTGCTTCTTTTCCGGGATGTGAGATCCCGCAGGATCCATGCAGCACCCAGGCAGGGGACTGCATGACAGGGAAGGAGCTGTGTTGACCAGCACGTAGGCAGGGATCGCACCGCCTTGCTGAGCTTGGCCCTAATCCCATAGCATGGCTGGGGCACTTCTCTTGAGGGGTCCTCTGCACACTACACAGCCCCTGGGGACTTGGGGCACAGGGGGTCACAGAGTGGGGGAGACTTAGCTGTGCCATGCAGCCCCTGCTGTGGGTGTTGAGGGAGAAGGCAGTCCCTCAGGGTCTTACGCTTCAAATGGCCACCTTCCCCCAACTTTTCTCCCTAGGAAAATGATCTTCCAAGGGCATATTACCCTTTCTTAGATGAAGTGTGTTCCAGGGGGAAATAACTAAATGCAGAGGAGACCTTGCTGTCTCCTGGAAGGAGAAGCTTATCATGATGAGGAAGACACTGTAGGCTGAGCAGCAGCAAAGTCCTAGATCAGAAGTCAGGAGACCTGATGTATCCAGACAATTATTTGCCTGTTTCCTGATGTGGCTGAGTTTTACTCCTTCCTCCCTTCTCAATTTTTCTCTAAGTAATGAAGCAATTAATTGTCAGTGCATATTTTAAACACTGACTCTCTTGGTTCCTGTCTTAGACCCAGCACACGCTTCCCAAAAGTTTCCTGTGGGCCCCAACTACAGCAGTTTAAACATTTTCCATCATACATGAAGCAGCTATGTGCTGCCGTGGGGTCCTTGGTTCCCTGACTTGCCTTGTCAGTCGGGGTAGTACTCTGTACCCAGCTCCTGCCTGGGAGCTGCCACAGGCATTGGGATCAGTCTCAGCCTTTCTTCACTTCTGATTGCTCTTTCATTGAGTTTGTCTAGTCCATTTGAATTCAAAAGTTCTTTAGGGAAAGCAACAGGAGCGGATCTTGGCTTGAGAATCAGTCTGTGCTACTGCAACACAGTGAGAAAGGAGGACTGTGGTTTGATGTGCAGCAATAAAGCGGGGAATGCCTGTCTTCACTAGACTATCCTCAGTCTCTTCCAGTGAGAACTGCTATGCTTGGGAAGCTGCCACAGAGAATTATGAGTTTTCCCCTAGACAGTCTTTTCCAGGTCTGCTGGCATGCCAGGGGACACAGACCCTGTTGGCACTGTAGCTTGAGCTACCCTTTCCCCAGTCCCACATAAACACTGCTCTCCTGCTTTCTAGGCAACTCCTTGGATGCAAAGGCAACCTGCAGGGAACACAGATGTAGCCCCTCATCTACACTTGAATATCTGAGTGCCTTCTACTTTGTAAAGGTCTTGGGCAAACAGTGCTATCACAGGCAGCAAGAGAAGTCTGACACTGACTAGAGACTGAATCATAACGTGCTTCTCCTGATACTGTGGGTTAAAGTGCCTCACTTGACCTTTCTCCAGAAATTCAACAGGGAACAAGATTAGAGAGCAGCAGTGTGAAAGGTTTCATGCCAATGCAGGGTGTAAAATGTTTAGCATTAAGATGGCAGTTGTGTTTCTTTACAGTACAGTTTTCCATCACTGGAATGGCCTCTTCTAGAAGCAGAAGGACTACCCCAGGCTTGGGGGTTTCTTCTTCCTTCCCTTGGCGGGAGGTGGAGGGGTACCAGTGCCAGGGTGGCTGGCACTCCTCTGCGGGACAGCTCGGTGCCAAGAGGTGAGGTCATTGCCATCAGGATGAAGCCCAGTGTTGGCAGGGAGGAGGGCAGAGGCCTCTCCCTTCCCAGCTGTTGCATGTCTCTGGGTCTGAGCCCATGCTGAGCAGCCAGCCAGGACGCTGGCAGGCAAAAAGATGGCAGGCCAAGCAGAGCCCTCTTTTTAAAACAAACTTTGCTTTGCAAATGGAATGGATGGAGAGGGTCTGGAGGAATTACAGCTTGCAGCCCCTCTCCCTTTCCTCTGTTTCCTCCTCCCGCGGGGGCAGCACCTATTTCAGGGCACAGAAACCCAGACCAGATTCTTTCCAACCCCAGGCATTTACTCCCAGAGTCACTTCCAGGGGACCATAATCTGGATTTTCAGTTTTAAAGGAGACTTTACAGGGATCTGAAAAGATCTTGCGCTCCTGTATCCTGAAGAAGAAGGGAAAGAAAAAAAAAAAAAGGCATCTTTAAGTGCTTCTAATTATACCTTTTTTTTCCCCCTCCTGCTTTACATATTTTCCTGCTTGTTTTTTTTTTTTTTTCTCTCTTTGCTAATTAGAAGGCCAATTTTAGAAATTAGTCTTGTCCACTCTGGAGAACTAATAGAAAATTAGTAAAAATGCGGTAGCATGAAAATGAAAGTAAGCCTGGGGAAAGGTAATTGTTTATAACTGAGGGGTTTTGTTAACTCCTGTGCCTAATTAACACACTACAAAGGGGAGCCTTTGTTGAAACTTCCACACCCTGCTTTCTCAATTAAGGTACAAGAGAGATCATAACAAAAAGAGATTGGAGACAGCTGGTATGTTCCCTAGCAAAGCTAAACCTGATTTAGCATTCCTTAAGTAAAAACAAAAAACAACATACCCATACCTTCTTTCCTTGCATATGATTCTTTTTTCTCCATGTAATGAAAAGCTCTTTCTCGTGGATTCCTAGTGGGAATAAAAAACTTAAATTATGATCCTCATTGCTGATGTGTCCTTAGCCCACAGGAAAAAAGGGGCTAGGATGGTTATTTTCAGGGTTAGAGTGGCTGCTAGAAGAAACTTTGCAGGAAAGCTGAATCATCGGGTGAGCATCTTGTTTTCATCTTTTCGTGTTTTGCTATCCCACATCTAAGGGGCAGCTCATGAAAATTCAAAAGGCTTTTATACATGTACATTCCTCTATAAAGAGTCAAAGAATTATAGGCCTCTGTGCTGTCTCGCAATTAGCCGCAAGCTTACGTACAGGTGTGTGTTTCAAGTTCAGTGTGAGATGCAGCTGTAATCAGGAGAATGGTGGAGCAGCAAGAGATTTAAGGATGCTTTTACTCCATGTGTATACAGAAAAGACAAGGAGGGAATGCACAGGATTTACCACGGGTTGAATGCCTTGACCCAATAGGTAGAAGAGAGCAGAGCTGTACTTTTACTTCATGCTTTAGATTTGTATCACTCTTGGGGCTGTAACTCAAAGTTCAAATATTCTCTTCCACACACACACAAAAAAACCCCAAACTGTTAACCTTTTTTTCTTTTTTTTCTTTTTTTTTTTTTTTTCTTCTCTGAGCCGGTGCAGAAGGCAGCGGTGCCTGCAGGACTCCTTTCATCCCAGGCTAACATGAGCTGCTACCTCACGTAAGGAATTTCACAAGAAGCCCCCCGAGCACCTCTGTCCTGTGGGTTTGGTTCCTCTAACACTTTCTTGTCTCTTGGTAGCTGAGAAATATTGCAAAGCAGGTGTTAGCCTGCAGTTGTGCAGCTCAGTAGCCTGGTAGTCCTCTGTGAGGTATTGACTTTTGACAGGAATTGTGTGTTATGCAAACATGTAGGATGCCCAGTGAGTTGCTTTCTTTGTTCCACAATAATCCCAGGAAACGATGCTCTGACAAATGAGAGAGAAGGTGGCTGTGTTAAATGGAGCTCTCATCTGCACCTCTGCTAAAAGGTGGCTTCCCACAGTGATGACACCTCCTGTATCTCTGTTGGTATTTTCTCACATCCTACAAAGCTAACATCTCAGAACGTCCCAGATAATTTTCTGCCTTCTGTACCAGCGCTGTCTGTTCAATCTTCTGGTTCATCCACCTGCCCCAAACACGGAGCTGACAATAAGGGCAATGCACTTTGTGCCCAGCTTCCTGCACCGGCCCATAGGTTTCCAAAGGCAGAGCAGAGCAGCGAAGTCGTACAGAACAGCCCTGACAGTCGAAGGCCAGAGGAGCTGGGAGAATTGAGGAGGCTCTCAAGAGAGCAGGGAAAAAAAAATCCCAAATGTGGGAGGGAATCTTGGCAGAAATGAACGGGGGGGTTGTTGAGCAAAGCATGCACTGGCTCCAGACACACAGAGCTTGCAATATGTTACGCTGAGAATCTGTGGGTGTGTTTGTAAGACCTGCCGCTGACTTGCAAGCACAAAGGATGTAGCCTCCCCTTATCAGAAAAATGTGGGCTTCGGTCTGGCAGAAAAGGGAGAATGAATGCTTGCGTAACTTCGCACCAAGTCTTCTGTCTGGTTGTAGCCCAAAAGAATCATCCCAAAGTTTGGCTTTGACCAGAATGACTTTGGTTTCTGGAAGACAAAAGTGGTGTCTTTAATTGTGGCAGGCTATAAACGAGTTAGTTCCCCTGCAGTTCCCACAACAAAGCTACAGTGAGAATCTGGTTGACTTTCTACAGCACTGGAAAAATCCCCTGTTCCTAGCATCTCTTGGGCATACTAGAATATTTCAAGCTAGTTTCACTTTGTCCTCAGCCAGCTCCCTGGAATGAGAACCACAGAGCCACTTCATTTGAGCAAATATTTGGTCTTGATTACTATTGCAAGTTGAGCCCAAAAACAAACAGCAAACATGAGGTAAGCTGAGAGGCACCATTAGCGAAGCAAAAGCTCACGCAGTAACCCCAGGAAAGGCAGCAAGCTGAAAGTAGGAGGGCTGTCATGGTTTTTGTAGGGAGGAAAGAAATAAAGGGAGACTAAATTCCTGCTGTAGGAAAACGCCTGGGGAGAGAAAGAAGGAAGCAAACCCAGTTAGATGCCTTTTCTTTAGAGGTCCATTAAAGGTGACTGATGCTGAAAAGCAATTAAAACAATAAAAAAAAAAAAGTGGAGTAGCTAAACACTATCACCTTTATGTACTCTCTGAACTTAGTCCTGTTTTCCAAATAGTGTAGTCACCTTGCCACGGAATTCTTGGTTTTGTGAAAACATGGCCCAGCCTGAGACATAGGGAAGGAAAAGAGAAGCAAAGGTGGCGTAAAGCTCTCCACAGTCCTGCCTTATCAGCATGAATTAAACAGCATTTAGATGGATTTGTCAATCTCTTTAAAGTATTTTTCCTTATCAATATCTGACCAAGCCTGGCAAGTATGTTTGCTACCTGAGCATCATAAGCACGACAGCTGCAAGAGGGGCTGGCTCCTTTCAGCTTATCCTCTGCTAAGAAGAATGCCCCCAAGCCTTTCTACTACTGAATCTACTCAGGAATCTGAAGCATTTCTTAGCCCCTCTGAGCAAGGGAGAAGGAAAAGGAGGCATTTGAGATGTTAATAAAGGATCCTTAGCAATTCTTGAACCAGGGAGCTGTAAGGCCAGGATAGACAAACTTATTAATTACATGTATCGTACTTGCTGAATTATCACTGAAGGAGCTAGGCTGTAACAGATTGTGTGAAAATGCTTGGTTTGTTTTCTGCAGCGAAGAGTTGTCGTGCTTATTTAAGGCAGGTAACAGGATTTGTTCTGCTGGCACTCTGGACAAGTCTGAGTAGGCCCAAGGCAGAAAACTTGGATTCTAAATCTCGGGTTTGGGGCAAAGATACTTTTGCTGGATGGCTCGTATTCGTGTTGGCCCCTTTGTATAGTGGTGTTGAATGTCAGCTTTCTCCAAATTTAAAGCTGAATAGAAAATAAGAGAAGAAGGCCCGAGGAAATAAGGTTAGGAAGGGGATACACTGAACTAAAAAAATGCCTGTTGCTTAGCATTGCGCTTGCATGATGGCAGACATGATTATATTAGAATTCCTTGGAGGTAAAGAGTTCTGGACGATTATTCTTAGTATGTCAGGTCAGGACTGTGGTGTCTCTAACCATGCATAATGGAGTTGTAAACTCATCTCAGGGTTTGGAGGAAATCACAAACTCCAAGAAGAGTTGTCTTCTACCTAAGACAGAAGTTTTCATTTAGGTGTGTTTCTGAGGATACTTCTGTGACTTCAGTCAGAGCACTGCTGTTTGATAACCTGCGTCCCCCAGTAAAGGTCCCTCCTACAAGATGGCGTCTCTCCCATTTTATTGAAAGGAGGGACTCTGGCACAAGATGACTACACTTACTGTGCTATATAACTGATGGGTAGAGATTTATGCCTCTGAATGGTATCCCAAATAAGCAGAGATGCTGTATGTAAACACTGTGTTTGTCAGCTGCAGATCTTGTAATTAATGTGTTAAGAAAGTAAAAACATGTTCCTCTTTTACTAAAGCTGAAGCAAGAACCGCAGTGAGGGAGCAGGAGTTCAGCAGGTTGTTGACACGAGACTGCATGCGTGGAGGGTTGGGGAAAGGTGAAAAGTAGAATAACTGTTTGCTAGAGTGTGCCAGGTACGGCTCCTCCCCAGTCTTGGGGTGCAGGTATAGTTCCCTCTTAAATTTTCTCCATCAGCAAAGTCAATTTGAAAGACTCCTGCCACAGTGCCTCAGTTTAATCCTTCAGTTGTGCTGATGCATCTCTCTGTGGGCCGATAAACTAGATCAGTGAACTGATCTTTTTTCTTAACCTTCTTTTTAAACTCTACTTTAGTGATCCAGTTTACAATATGGCTTTTGAAACATGTGCATCAGCACCACTGGAGCAGTGGTAAACTATCGCACAGGACTAGGAATGAATGGCTAGTGGGAGAGTAGATATCTTACACCAGCTCACTAATGAAGAGGGCATGATGGAATTGCACTCTGAATTATGCAAATGGGCCATTTAAGCTGTACCTTTTCTACAGCTGTGTCAGAACCATGCCAAGGGTAACATCATTCTGTAAGAAAAGGGCTACTCTCCTCCTAACAACTGCTACTGGCTGCTTCTGGCTGAGACAGGTTACCAGGCCACGTTTCCTTTACTGTGGTCCAGTGCAGCTCTTTTGTATGAGCTGCTCTTGGTAGAGGTTGGATGAACAGAGCTAGAACCTGGGCTTAAAAGGTTAGTCACTAAATTTGTAAGCTCTGACCCCCCAGTGGAAACATTACTTGCTTTCACTACTTCCACATCTTAAGTTCCACATCATGGTTTTCCACCTTCTGCACTCTCACAATTTGGATTTGACATTTGTTGAGGTGGTGCCTAAATTGTAGACAAAGTTCAGGTTGTTCAGAGGACCCAAGCGTGAAGTCCACAGACGTGTGCGGCTTTCTTCTACAGACCCACCCCCGAAGAGCCATTTCCTTTTGTTACAGTACATGAAAACCCTTCAAGTTCTCATTTGCATTTATAGCTGCTGCTTTGTATGGGTGTACATATTAAAGCTACTCCAGAGCTGCTTTTTTTTTTCTTTTTGAGAAATTCTAATTATGAATCTGCACTGAAACTACTGATGTTTCAGGCTTTTGCAAAAGCAGAGCTCAGGCTTCTTAGCAATACCAGATTGTGACGTTCTCCAGATCTGTGTATGTGTGGTTTCTGTCTAAAGACACTGTGGTTAGCATTTAGCAATGTGACTTCTCCGATGAAGTAAACACCTTTTGTCTCTGTCACTCTTCTTGTTTCACTCTGTCAAGTTTGTCAGTAAGAAACCAGTTTTGGAAGAGGTATCTTCTGCCTCACAAAGTGTTGGAAATTATTCATCAAAAAGAATTTAGCCACTTTATCTGTTTGTCAGATATAGAAATCAAATGTTCCTGCATTTATTGCTGATCACAGAAGTGGAAGCTTCTCTCAGGGATTGCTGTTTGCCAAAAAACATCAGCGTAGTTGTCTTGGATTAGATCAGCGCAGGGGAAAACACTGTAGCTCAGCAAGGTGGGCATTTGTTTGGTCTGCAGTTAAGGCTGGCAAATTGAAGAGGCATCTCTGGGTGCTCACTGCTTAGTAGATTTTTTTTTCCCCTCTAGAAATACTACAGGACCATTAATTTACTCCCACCAAACAATGTCTGCTGTTGAGATGATGTTTTTTAGAATTAAATAACCACTACACGTTTGTTCTTCCAAATGATGCTGGCTTGCAAACATCAATGGAAAATGTGAGTGAAGTTTGAAGGATCCAAATAAACATCTTTTAAATTTGTAGAAAGTAACAGATGTATAAAATTATTATGATAGCTTTTTTTTTAGTCGCACTTGTTTCTCTCTGAGGTGTGTCTCCTTTCCAGGGTAACTTCCTGCCACCAGATCAACACAAAAATCTGTTGCACTTATTTTCAAAGTAAAATAAGATATGGAAAATAGACATTTCAAATCTGACTCACCTCAACTACCACACATCTGCAAATCTGACTATGAGAGAAATACACAGTTTTCAAGAGAGGTGGGATACTTTTTTTTTTTTTGTTAAGGGAAAGGATGGTGTACACCTGCAGCAATCTGAGCTTTCTGAGCTCAGTTTTGATGCTTTACTGCTGAATTAATGAAGAAAGTTTTGATATTGATTAAACAGAAGTGGGACCAAATTCTCAGATTTAAAAAAAGACAAAAACTGCCAAATCTTAATAAGACAGTCCAAGCTAACCTTAGATTTATATCTTAGCATCAGGAAGAGCAAAGTACATATGAAAGTATGAGAGTCAGAAAATAATAATAAAAAAATAAAATGCCCTCTATCATACACTCTTCAAAAATGACTTTGTGGCAGCCTTTTTACGTCTGCATTTCATGCTTGCAGTCATTATTTCCCGTATTACTGCTGCTGTCAGTTCATTCTGCCTTTTGCATTTGCTTTCCCAGCTAAGATCTGCTATTTTTCTCCTTTAAAAGTGCTGTAATAAATGCAAAGAGGCAGAATTACATCTTTTCACACCTCTACTGTTTTGGCATGCCTATTTTAATCCATTTTGAGCCTCCTTTAGCATTCACATCTGCTGTTCAAGCACCTCAGCAACACCAGGGGCTGCTTATACCGATGCTTCTGCTTGCCTCGGTTCTGTCCTGTTATTGGATGAAACGAAATTCTGACTTGCATCTTCCTGTGGCGGTCATTTTGCACTGTAAGAAGGCAGGGTTGGGTGGGGACTTCTTGACCGGGTGGGGAATCTCCCCATCCCATTTCCGAGGACTTCTGGCATTGCCTCCAGAGGACGGGGCCACCGTCCAGCCTACCGCCCTGCTACCGAATACCTTTCTCCCAGCCCCAGAGGCACGCTGGGGCCGGCAAACCCGAGGCCCTCCCGAGTGCCAGCGAGGCAGCGTTTCCGGACAGCCAGAAACTCCCGGCTGCCGCCGGTGCCCGCCCGACGCAGGGCATTGTGGGGCTGGCCTGGCACGGCCTGGCGCGGGGCGTTGTGGGAGCGGCTTTGGCACCACTCGAACCATAGGGGAAGGGGAACCTAAGGAAAAGGGGAGCTCGGCCTGGCCCCGCGAACAGAGAGGGAGGAGAGGCCGGTGCGCGCCACCCGCCCCTCCCGAGCCCCTCGGCAGCCGCTGCCGCTACCGGCCTCCGCTGTGCCGCACCCCGCCCGAGCGGCCGCGGGGCTGGGCTGGCCCGCCGAGGGGCGGGGCTCCGCGCGCGCCCGGGCGTTGCTAACCGCCCCCTTCAACGGCTCGCCTCTTCCTCAACAGCTCGTCTCCGCCCTGTGGTCGGCTCCTATTGGCGGTGGCGGCTGTCAGCTCTCCGCGGCCGGCTCCGCCACTGGCTGGGGGTGCTGTGAGGGCGGGGGCGTTAGGGGCGGGCCGGCGGCGTTGCTGGGCCCCGGCGGCTCCTCCCGGCCGGACGCCTCGCAGTGCCGGTGAGCGGGAGGCGGTCGCGGTGCTTGCGGGAGGAGCCGGCAGCGTGAGGACGCCACTCTCTCGCCGCGAGGAACGCAGCCGCCGCCGCCGCGGCGTTTCCCTCCCTCCGCCGTAGCCGGGCTCAGGTGAAACGGTTGGGGCGAAGGCGGTGGGCGCGGGTGGCCTCGATTTGTCCCCCCTCCCCACTCCTCTGGCGCCGCGCTTCCCCCCTGGCGGGTTTCGCGCCTCTTTGTCCGGCCGGGCGAGAGGGTACCGCTCTCCCGCTGCCCTCCTCCGCCTTCCCCGCCGAGCCGGGCGGGAGGCAGGTCGGCGCCCAGCCGGGCTGGGGTGCCTGGGGTGCTCCCCGTCCCACCCTCCGCGCCCTCCCCCTCTCCCTCGGGGCCGTGCGTGCCGCACGGTTGCATTCTGCCCGGGGAGTTGCCTCTCTCCTCCCTCCCCGCCCTGCTAACTGGCCGCCTCGGAGGTGGGGTGGCGTTATTCGCGCTCTTTTTCACCGGACCGTCCTCTTCCCTTCCCGTCGGTGCCTCTCCCCCTCCTTTCCCCTCCTCGCCTTTAAGTGCCTGTCCCTTGGAAGTAACGGGTAGGGGAAAATTGGACCGCTTGGCAGCTGTCAGGGCTGCAGCCTGAGTCACAGGCTGACAATCCTCCTGCAGACATTGCAATGGGCTTGGCTTCCGCCCTCTGATCTCGACTTCCTCGTTCGGTTTGGTCTGTACAGTGAAGCCAGGAGAGAGGGAGGAGGGAGTGACAGGGCAAGATGAAGCTTGCAGTAAAAACTCTTGCAGATAGCTTGTGCTTTCAGGCATCACCGCCAACCGAGGAGGAAAAGTTCTCCGGCTTTTAGTGATAGCATTCCCAACCTGTCTGCAGTAGGTGTGGAAAGTAACAAGTTTCATAGCCCCCGAGGGTGGTGTGTACCCAGTGGGTTTAAGAAGGGTTGCTCCTAATTTGCCTAAACGCAGGGTGAAATGAGTTTTAAAGCAACAGCGTGCTTCTGGTAATAAAGCGGAATTTTTCAGAGGTAGACTATATTGGTCTGGAAGCCCTTCGTATAGTGGCTGTTAAATTCCCCATTCCCTTCTTTTTTATTTTTTTTTTTATGGTTCCTTTTCTTCCTCCTTTTTTTCCTCTTGAAACAGCATTTGTGCTGTTAGTCTTCTTTCTTCTGTAGGTTTTTCTTCTGTATCCTATATCATGACCTCCTGAGCTGCACTCCATCAGAGCAGACTAAGAACCTAAGTGTTTTTCTAAGTGAGTAGGTCTGTCCTAAACAGAATAATCTCTCAAGTAATGCATAAGAAATTTGTGCTTCAGACTTGAAGAGATACTGTAGATGGACTTTGGCCTGCAGACTATGATTTCTGTGCCTCTGCCCTACACTATAAAAAAATATAAGTTATTTGCATGGAGGCTGTTGAACCATGTCTTGAAAGATTAAATTACACATCCTTCACTCCAGTATACGTCTCCTGTCCATAAGACTAGATACGGTGAAGTTTTAACTCCAACGTAACAGCACTATAATCAATTACTGCTTGTGTAAAGATGCTTTTGAAATTAGTCACTAGGTAACAATGTGATTAAGTTCACTTATCCGTGGCATTCCAGTAAAAATGGCAAATCATGGTGCAGATATGTATTGACTCATAGATGCACTGTCTGCAACTGTAGCGCTCTCTCCCACAGTTTAAATGAGATAAGCAAATATTTTTGTTAACTAGAAAGTTGTAATAAGGGGGAAGCAATTGATAAATTTAAGTGGAGCTGCCTTTAGCACAAAAGAGTTTTGAAGTTGTTAATCACAATTGCTAAAACTGTATAAACACAAGATTGTGCTGCTAATCCAACCTTGTAAAAATAACCAGAGTGAAATCATGCAACGGTTACGTGCAGCTCCATGTCAGGTGGAACTGTTTAAATTGACGTGTTCTCCTTCTTGATGGCTTTATTAATTGCACTTATTCATAGTGTGTGCACTGCCTTTCTGGAGGTAGACAGGTAAAATTTTCAGTAACTCTAAGGTGGCTGCAAAATTGCTGTTAGTGGATAGAAACAGGGGTCTGAACTCATATTTACCAACCTGGAACCTCAAAGTGAGTATGACCAGCATGAAGCTGGTGAGTTAGGTGGTTCTTTTTGTAATATGGTGTCATCTCTTGGGTGTTTGACTTGTATAGCCAAGATCTGATCGTGGAAGTTCTCTGGAGACGAGACTTCGACCTCAGAGTTTGCTCTACTGGGTAGCATGTGGCTGTTTTTGTATAAACAGGAAGACTAAATAGTTAGGTTCTGTCTGTTCCAGAAGAATGGGTGTAGAAACTGAAAGCCTTTTATTGGATTTTGTTTGCATAGATTGTTAGGATATTCCTACCGTGGTTCTGGGATTATTTTTCTTTTTTTTTCCAGTTATGCTCACAACAAAAAAAAAAATTGCCAGGGTGATAGTTTCATCTGAAGAAAAAAAGAAAGAATAATTTTTTTTTCATTATTTCCTCTAAGTGGATTTTGATCTATTTCAAAATGTTTTAAGAAGACAAATAGCTTGTGAGAGCTACACCATAATCTTTTAAGTGAATCAGTAATGAATGAGTAGAAGTAGTAATAATAATCATAAAATTACTTATCCAGTAAAGTTGTAAGAACGAGATTAGAAGAATTTCTCACTTAGGAGGCTGAAATAATCTGTGTTGTCCAGCACATTATTTTGGTATTACAAAAAACGTTGGAGAGCCTTCAAACTGTGTAGCGAGTGGTAGCTCTAATACTTGTGTTTGAGTTGAAAACTGGTGGAGTCAGATGCCACAGGTGCTTAAATCTCTTTGCAACAGTACTTAGCACTGCAAATATTTCTGTTACAAGTGCCGAGTCTTACATTTACCACTGCAACAAACTATCTTGAAAACTTAAACCATTATTATCTTGGCAGGTCTTTAAAAATAATGTACTAAATACTTACAATAACTAATAATTCACAGGTTAGTCCTCTGTCAGACTATTCCCATGCAGGTACAAGGGAGTGTATGTATATTGGCATGGCTACTAACTACATGAAAATATACTTCAGTTGTACTGGGAGATGAAAGTAGTCTGTCTGTACCCAAAAATTCAGGATTTGTTCTGTAAATCTCCAGGATACTGAACAGATGGGACAGGACACATGTCGTAAGTATTGTGATTTCCAAGCTGATTCTGCTGAATCTTCTATCCCCATCCTTAGGCCCATGTCTTGCTCAGATTTATGTCACCTATTAATTTGTGTGACTATAATAGGATGAGATTATAAGTGGACCCACTGAAGGTAAAGGAACCTTTCTGGTTAATGCAAGGTTTACCAAAAGGGGAAGTCAAAGTTAAGATTGTCTTATCCTCCACCCCTGTGTACTACATCTGCTTTCTTGCCTGGTAACTTCAGGTTATTGGGTAACATGCTGAAGCTAACTGCTGACTAAAGTGTATTTTAGAGGCCCAGAGTTAGTGTGCACGTTTACTAAAAGGGGCCCAAAACTTTAATCCTGAGTGGATGATTTAATAAGTTTTTGTTTGTTTGACTCAATAATGCACTTGGTGCGCTCTAACATCCATTTTTATCTTTGATTTCTCATATAAATATCTTATTAGTCTTTGTTTTCTTAGTTTATAATTGAGGCACAGCTGTTTGCATGTTAAGTAGAGAAATTGTGTGCCTAACATTAAGTCTTCTGTGGGTTGGAACCAAACTATAATAGCATAGGATTGCCTACAGCGGCATTGTTTTTTGCTGGCAATTGCTCTAGGTTAGTGGTGGCTTGGTGACCTTGTACCTTAAATTTCTTTTCCATTTAAGCACACCATGGTTCTAATTGAGTTTCCTAGTGTAGAAAGAGATGGAAACTAGCAACCTGATTTAAATAGAGTATGATGAGACGAAAACCAAATGCAGCTTCTGCCCTGGAAGCTAATGCAAATGGGTGTTGTCCAACTAAATGAAATGCATCAATTTACAAGTTCATCTTAATTATGGTTTATCCGCTTCTCTTTTTTTCTTTAGTGGCTGTGAGAACTTGTTCTGAGTACTTGAAGTAGTAATCTCAACACTAATTCGTCTCACAATCCTAGGCCTCTGTAGTGGCTTAACAACTTCTGACCTCACTCCAACTCAGTCATGTTCAGCAAAATGGACTAGTCCCTGTTTCCAGTTAATGGCCCTTTGGCCTGTTGTGGTTCAGCACAATGTATTGCCTTTCTGAGCATCCTAAAAAGGCTAAAGAAATAGTAGTGTCTACAATTTTCCAGTGATGGAACTGGGATTGATTTTGTTGTTCAATACTTTGGGAGCTGGTACTGCTAAGCCATGTCTTCCACGGCAAAGTGGAAACTGTAAAATTGATCTAGCATACTTGTCTACTGCAAATTATTTCTTATAGAAGTATTACAGATGTATTGCTGCTGGATGCAGAGAGGTATAATGAAATATAACTCTGCATACTGTGGTTTGACTCCGTGACCTCTTAATGAAATTTATGCCTCTCGAGTTTTGTACATAGGGTTTGGATTCTGCTTGTCTTCATTACTAGAAATTTAAATTTCTCCTAATGCATGTATGCTGACTCTACTGAGAGTAGTAAATAAAACCACATGGGTGAGTGATTTCAGTAAACTCAAGCTAATAATTAATATATGTTGAGGGAAACTTAACTTGGAAATCGCAAATCTGTATCATAAAGTCTCCTTAACTGATGAATACTTGTATTCATCAAGAACTATCATTTTAATGAGTCTTGGCAGGAAATCCATTGTGATAGATACATGCCTCAATGCAGAACTGGAGTTCTGATTTGGGTGAAAGCAAAGTAGGCATTCAAACTTGTAAGAGAAGGGGTTTAGAGAAATTTTGCAGTGCAGCTTTGACAGTCCTGTACAGTCGGATTTTTTTTCTTTTGTTGCGCAGCTTCCTGTTTAAAATCTAAGATTTCAAGCATGCTCTTGTAATAGTTTATTTCCCTTTTCATTGTTTGTAGTGATGAGAGTACATTCAGCTGTGTTTTTCTTTTAAGGTTAAGACTTCACCAGCTCACTTGAATTTAGGCTCTTCTAATTAACCTTGGAGGTGCAGTAGGTTTTACTTTGGTTGAGGTCGGTTGTGGCCAGCACTCAATCCAGCTAGTTTTACTGATGTACTTAAAGTTGATTTAAATATCTAACAAAAGAAAATGGAAGCACTGAATTTAACCTACAGCATAACTTCAGTTAAAAAAAAAGTTTTTCAGCTGCTTCTATGTTTTTCTCCAAATCTGACTTAAAACTAGCTAAATTTTCAGTCAGTAAGTTCTTTTTGGCATGACTGTTATGCTGTAGTCTGCTTACCATTTGGTGCAAGAGATTCCATTCTTGCTGTGCTCCTAGTCAACAAAATGAACTACTTTGAGAAAAGTGTGAGTAGAAATTAATTTTCATTTATAGTGTTCCTTCTTCTTAAATTGGTAGTCTATCTCAGGGCTTAGGCATATTTGAACAAATGCTTGTGTAGGATGCTTAAATGTAGGAAGTTGGCAACAACTACTGAATGTAAATCTAAAGTTAAACCAATTAATTGGATGAGAGAGTTCCTGGCTAAGCACTTGGAACTGGTTGGTTGATGAGGTAAACTGACTTTTGACAGGTTTTTTTTCCCAGATGAAGAAAAATACTCTCTGACTTTTCTTTTGGCCATGTCATTGATAGTTTAAAATCTAGGGGAAGGTAATGATACTTTTCTTTGGTCTTTTTTTCTTCCTTGTTTTTGGTGGTTAGAGGGGTGAGTGGTTGTATGTTTCACTATGTTCAATTAGTGGAACAGATCAGAAGGGGTGGATTTGAGATGAAGGTATCCAGAAACATGCAATTTAATTCATAAATTGCTGATTGCAGGTAACTATCTAGAATACAATTTGGGTTACTTTTTGCTTGTAAATGCATCTGAAGTAGTCCAAGAAAAACATTATTTTTTTTTTTGTATTAATGGATTTTTTTTTTTAGCAGAATACCAGTTAATATATTTTATTCTTCATATATAATATTCAGATGTCTGTCTTTCTGTTGTTCAGAGATAGAGATGTTTTTATCTCTCTTTGACATAAAGTAAAATGTATTCAGACTTTACAGAATTGTTTAAATAAACGGATATAGAAATGAGTACAGGTGTATATATATACAGGTAATTGGATACTTGACACTATTGTGTTTCAAATGGACACGTCTGCTTACTGACAAAGGGAATTTTCTTTTGTAGAGGAGCATGAGTACAGAAGAGGATTTCTCCACAGGCACAAAAGCTCTTTAAACTGTGACTTAGGATTTGTGACTTGAACCAGTTCACTTGGCTTTTATTGTCTGTGTTATATTGCAGTATGAATGTTTATAGCACATACTAAAGTCTTTGACCTTTCATTATGCAGTAAATTATTCTGAATTGTTTTAATGGCCCTTCCCAAGTCAAAGTTTTGCATAGATGAACTTGAGCTTGCAGTTTAATGCAGTGTATGATGGGAAATGTAAAATGAGAACACAGAAATGTGATGAAGAAGATGTATTAGTTGTAATTTTTCTTTAAAAAAGGGATTGCCAATTTATTAGACAAACTGGTGTGACTTCTAAAAATTAAGTATCTACATACTGTCTGCATAGCACTGGCATATAGTATGCACAGTCAGTTTATCTTCTTCCTCCACATAGTGGGAGTGAATCTTTTTACATGTCAAATTCTAAGTTTTTTCTTAATGGGCAGAACTATTAGATTTTAGTTCTTTAATGCTCTAAAAACTTCATGTAAATTTAATTGATAAATGCTACCACACTGTATTATACCAATTATATCAGGAAAAAGTACAGCTGCTGTAATGGTTCAGCTCTTGCTTGTGCAGAAAAGGAGAAGATTATAATAGAATGGTTTGGGTTGGAAGGGCCCTTAAAGATCATCCGGTTCCATCCTCTGTGCTCTGGGCAGGGTCACCTTCCACTAGACTAGGTCGCTCAAAGTCCCGTGCAACCTGGCCTGGAACACTTCCAGGGGGAGAGGGCATCCACAACTTCTCTGGGCAACCTGTTCCAGTGTCTCATCACCACGGCACTGTTGTGTATATGGTTGTGGAAAATGTTGGTAATTATGGTGGAAAAACATAAAACAGTTCTGCTACTCTACGGTCAGTATTTCCTCATGTTGTTTTTTACCCTATTATGCCAGAAAGCAAAACTTTGTTGGACGCTTCCAAATTATATTTGCCTTCTCTTATTGGGACTGTGGAATGTCATAGTATGTCAGTCTCCTGTCAGAAGGGGATAATTTTCTTTTTTTTTTTTCCAAAAAAAAGTCTTTTCCTATAATGCCGGAATATAGAAAATTTTATATGCCATATAACCATGATTGTAACAGTTCAGACTAGCTTCCTCTTCAAGTGCCCTTGCTTTTACTCATTTCAGATTGGAATATGAGTCCTTTCTTCTCCTTTAATAAAAAAAAAAATTAGTGCTTCAGGAGATCCAGACAGGAGGGCATGGTTGGGTGAATTCTAAAATAAGAGATGCCTAATGCTATTCCTTTTTAGAGACTGATATATTTGACATCTAAGGAAGAAAGCATAGGCCAGGAAGGGAACAAACTAACCAGAAAATGAGCATGAGGTTGAGGTGTACAGACCAAATGAGTGTTCCTTGTGTGCTCTATTGCACCGGGGACTTTCTCTAGAATATTGGTTATAATGGATAGCTAAATAAGGAGCCACAAAGCTGTGCAAGACCTTGAATGCAATAGGGAAGTGTCACAATGGGAATGTTTCAAAGTTTTTCAGACCATCTTGAACTTGATATTTATGTTCTGCAAGGTTGTTTTCAGCCTCACCTCATACAACCTGGAGCTTAAGGCTATGTGGCTTTTCCTTCAGTGCAGGAATTGCTGTTCTCATGTCCAAAAAGAGTCACTCTCCTCCTGCCCCCCACCTCCATAAACAGAGATAGGTCCTCTTAATGAATCCATATGTATAGCTAGAAGAGTTGAGGATCAAACTTGGACCTTGTAAAGCTGGTAGACTTATCTGTGCCAGGCTTTTTGCCTACCATCCCTGTAGCTGCTGTTAGTTGCGGAGCAGAGCTATTTGAAACAAGAATAAAAATACGAGATCTAGCAGAAGGCTGTTTGTACATGGTTGTAGTTTGGCACAGTAGGTTGAGCTGTAAGTGTCTAGAGAAACTTAATACCCTGCTGTAGTATAAAAATAATCTTTTTAAAAATGGTTTCCCAGATGTATTTGTGCCAATTCTTCATTCTTTCCAACATGAGCTGGAAGAAAATTATTATTAGTGATGCTGATATCAAAGCAAGTTCTCAGTTAATGTAAGCAAGAGTAATTGCTCCTGTAAGATTACTTTTTCCCACATATAGGCTAAATATTTGTCTCTAAAAGAGTGAAGCAGAACTGCATTCTTCTTCTCTGTATTTAGGTGTCATTGTTTTATTCCTTGTTCCTTCTTGTAATGAAATGAAACCTGGAGTTGACAAAGATGATAGGGAGTGCTAATTGGTATAGAACTGTGTATTGGAAGAGCTGCCTTACACTTCAGTGCCCCAGAGAGTTCGTGGCAGATATCTTTTTAGCCTTAAATCAAAATGTTAGGGAAGAGATAAAAAGTGACCCTGAGATAACAAGGACAGGCTGAAACTTTCCAAGCTCTTCCTCCCTCTCTTATACAATGTCCTTAGGGAATTCTGCGTGCCCGATCAGAACTTCAGCAGTCCATTGTGCCTCCTGAAAACAAGTCTTCCAGCAAAACAGCTCGAAGAGCAGGGATGGGCTGCAGTTTTCTGAACTACAGCTGTCTCCTTAAGTGGGATTACTTTGCTGAGTGGTCACGAAGAATGTGTTCTCCCCCTGGAATGTTTTCCTTGTGGGCACACTGTCTCTGGAAGAGGAATTCTCTCCTCTGCTGAGAAGGCATGTACTGTATGCGCACTAATGAGAAACAACAGTTGCAGAAAGTGTATTATGCAGGATTGTAAACTTTGAATATTTATTCAAAGTGAATGGGATTGGGTGGCAGCCAGCCTAGCTTTGTCATGCTAAAGACTGGACTTGAAATCAACGGAAGGCTACCCTCCCCCTCCCTAAACCAGTGTTTGGTGTGTTTAAACAATGTGCACAGGCTTCATAGAACTGATTAACTTTATTGGTGCCATGTACATGGTAGTGTGTCTTTGTGTCTCACTGAACCGAGAAGGTACAATTAAAATAGGGGTAAGCATACCCTCCCTAGCGTTAATTTAGCAGAACTATGCCTGGCCATATTTGCCCATAACCTACACTGGTTGATTTCTTTATGGTATGCAGTGTGGTTGCCAAAGATTGTTTCTGTGCTCGTGTAGCCCGTGATGAAGCCTGCAGTGTCCCATTTTCACTCTTTGGCACACAAAACTAGCCTCTTCAGATTGGCATTAATTTATGTTACAGCTACATGTGCTGTGCTTGTAGCTTCTGTTCTCCCAATCTTGCCATTTGTTTGAACATAATGGAGAGAAAAGGTGGCTACTAAGTGGCATGTAAGGGCAGTGCCTTGTAGGTGGCTTTGTGGCCTTTGCAATTTGCCATGGAAAGTCCCAGCTTTGCACAGCAAAACTCCTGTGTCAGCTGTTACAGTAGAATATGCAAGTGCTGCTTCACACATACCAGAAAGTGGTGCTTGACAGCTGATGAAGAGAGCTGGACACGCAGAAACTGAGCAACGTTTATTCCGTGTTCATTGTTCTGAGGGTACACGCCAGGTACCTTTAGGCCACCTGGAAGACAGAGAATTCCCTTCCACTTTTCTTCTGAATATGTGTAGTCTGGTCAATAGATCACTTGTGTATCATTTACACATGAGATAATTAGATTCCTCCTTCTTGATTCTTGGAGCCCTGTGCTTACAGAGAAGGCACTTTAGTGCTCTGCCTTGAGTTTAACTTACAGTAATAAACATGGTAGCTGGCAAGTCTGGGCAGCACTACAGTCAAACTGAATATGCGACAATAATTGCCAGCAATCTGCATTCCAGTTGTGAAATAAATCTTTCAACAATGTATTGTGTGCGTCAGACTGTGACTAGAGAGGAAAGCAGTGAACTACAGTAAGCCTAATAGCAGTCATTATGAATCCCAAATAAAGCTGAACTAGAAGAAATGAGTCTGTGTGGCAGCACAGCCTTCTGAACAGAAAGGGTAAGCGTAGCTGAATGCCCTCAGCTGAGGGGGCTATCTGTGAGGGAGTATTAGTTGCAAACTCGTGTACTTGCCTGATGCTGTATTCTCTAGTGGGATAACTGAAATTCATGATTCTTGAGTTCAGCCTGAAGCATCAGGCACTGGTATGTCACAATATACTGAACTTGAGAAACAAGCAGATATAACCAGTCCATCCATTCAGCTTCCTGCCTGTTTTTCTGCTTCCCTTCATTTCCCCCTCCCCTCTGCGATTCATTTCTCACCCTTAGTGATTCAGACTTCAGTTTTTATATAGGTGTTATTTACAAATTGGAGCAGTTTGTGCTAACAAGCTTCGCAGTTTTCTTGCCCATAAACATCCTGGCACGTGGAGCTGTGAAGTGTCAGCCTAGTATGTCCTAAACAGATGAGATCTGAAGAGTTTCTTAATGAATATAAAAGAATTATAGGGAGGGTTTTTTGATGAGTTAGGTTTTGGTTCTGCTGTTGTCAGTTCATGGTCACTGTAGACACTCTGGCCACTAAAGTCTACTTGCTGTGCTTTCTATCTGCATTTAATGCAACTGTTTCTGTTGATTTCATGAACTGTATGCAGCTGGCTGGGGAAAATGAAATAGTTGACTTTGCAAAAATAATGCAAGTATTAGCTGTTCAGATTGTACGCTTAACAAGGATTCCTGCCGTATGAGTGTTACTGACCAAACTTATTCTGAATCATTAGCTTCTTCTCAAAGTCAGATTATTTCTTAAATGCTCTGTATTAACAAAGAATCAAGTCTCTTCAGTTACAACTAAATTGTCCTCAGTGAAATGGGACTGTAAGTGACCAGTATTGCTGTGATTTCTATAGCGTGAAGGGCTTGTCTTGCCTGCAGAAATGGTGTACATTCCTTTTGGTCTGTGAAAGGGCTTTTTGTCTTGTATGCCATTCTCTCACAACCTGCTAAAGGTAAACAAGTTTGGAAAATGAAATGAGAACTGTGTTCCTGAAATACTTTTAAAATGCGTATAAACTGTATAAACAAAGGGAATTAACTTGTTTTAGTCTAAATGTGTTTGCTATTTACTGTTCATTCTTTTTATCACCCTGATCTGTAGGGTAGTTCTTCTTGCGCTGCTAGTGTAAAGGCCACTAGACAAACCATATGGGGGGATCATTTCATGTGAAATCGCAGGAAGTTTTTATAACAGTGTCTTACTGGTGGATATGAAGCAGAAGAAAACTTCTGGTAATTACCCACGTATGTCCCTTTTCACGCAGGCTAAGTCTTATAGCAAAGTTCTGAAATGATGACCTGAATCAGCAAGTAACAGTACGTGTATTTGGCTTTTTTATGTTCTCTATAGCCCAGTATTTCACAAACTTCTCATAGTTCATTAAAGCAGGGAAATAGTTTGTAATTAACGCTGTCTATTCCAATGGAGTAGTAATGCATCTTTTGTTGATTATGAGGCTGAAGCCTAAGAAGAACGGTGTGGGGATCCCTACTTTAATGGCAGTTCGAGTAACTCAAACTACAAGTGCTTTCCTTGCCTAGCTTGAGCTCTAATACTTGTTAATAAGTGTGATGCTTTAACTGTTTCCATTAATGCTCTTCTGAATATATTAATTCTATTTCTCCTTCAGCTAGTTACCTTGATAGTTTAGCATAGCCCAAGCTCATCTATTGAGCAGTGGCGCAGTCCCAGAAACAATTCTGTGGCTGCTGACGCAGTAAACATTGAGGGGAGATAATACAAATAGTTCTGGAAAATGAAATTGCAAACAGATAATGTTCTATGCTTTTAGCAATTACAAAACACTATAATCTAAAGGAAAGGACCTTATAGCAGAGACAGCTTTTAGACCTTTCCAAGCCAGAGGAGGTGTTTGTTTCCAGGTTTTTGGGAAGCACTTGATATTTAAGTAGGCAGAGAAGTGTCTCATAATTCAAGCCTTAAGGCTGTGGAGTTGTAGGAGGCTGAGGCAAACTTCTGTCCATATGATTGTATTAAAAAAAAAACTAGTTCAGAGGGAATGCATGGCATCTTAACTTAAAGCCAATGTTTAATTTTTCATCTCAAAAGAATCTGCAGGGAAATTTGTATGTAAAGGGTTCTTGATTTTTTTTTTTTAAGGTTGGACTGCATATTATTAATGTCTTAGTTGCTTCCTATTCATAACTTGTAGAGATTGCTGTGCCTCCATCTGTAACTGTATGGCATCTTTGTGGCAACTATGTAGTTAGTTAAATGGAAAAATAATGTCTTTAGGCACCTGAAATAATGGAAAAGAAGCAACACTTGATGAGCCTGTTTGTTAGACTGCTACAAACCACAATACAGGAGCATACTGAGTTAACAGGGAAGTGACTGTAATATTTCATTTTTGGAAACAATACTAGGAAGGAGGCGTTTGAACTCAAAACAAAAATGGTCTGTCTGCCTTCTGTATTTTTTGGTCGTCTTATCTATAGACTGGTGTTGTATTGAAAAGAATATTGTTAATGGTATTCTCATCTGACGGTTGCACAGTAGCCATGTAAAGATAAATGTCCTTGCCTCATGTAATTATCTACACCCAAAATGCTAACTACTAGGCAAACAAATTGCTTCCTAATTTGTTCCTGTAATGGTAATGACTTGCATTCACTGTGACTTGCAGTAAGGCTGCAAGAGCTTACTGGACTTACTTCCTTGACCACTTTTAAAGGGTTTTCAGAAATGCCCAGTGAAATGCAGCATAAGCTAGGAAGATAAGTTTTGGAGCCCATGAGATGGAACTTGCTGAATCTGATTCCTCTGGTACTGTTCTTGTGGAGAAGGCAAATTAATGGTTGGTTTGTGGTATTGCTAGTTTAGAGGCCCTGTGGGTTCGAAGTCAGCCTCGAGAATAGCACTAATACCATGTTATCTTAGCATGATCCTCCCATTTTTTTTTAGTTCTAGTACCTGAAGATTCTGTTCTGGAGCATATGAAAACTAGCTTGGGATGGTGATAACAAGACTGTTTGCTGCTGCCATGCAGTAGGGCAATTTTCAAGTCTGTTTAAAGTTTGAGGTGCAGACCATCTTTAAATCTCCTCACTATTTGGTAGTACTGACATAAAAAACCTAGTGTTTGGTGAGATTTTAGAATAGCTGCGTTAGGCTATTTCTCTTCCTGCTGTGGAAGTTGTTGTTTTCAGTCCTGGGAATAAAAAGTGATAGATGCTATAGGATTATTCCTTACTGGCTGAAGAACGCAGTCTTGCTGTACGTGAGAGAATTTGGGGTTCTCCTCCTGTGAGTAAATTGATTCATCTCCCTAGCTATCTTCTTTCCTTAGTTCTCTTCAGATCTAGAACTGGCTGCAGATACCCCTTGAAAGATTTCTTGTGATCTTATGTATTTTTTTATCCAAAAAAAAATTAGTCTTTATCCCAGAATAAATCTCCAAGGTGAATGCATGTACTCTTAACAGTAAAGAGGCGAGGAATATGTTTCAGTGTAATGTAGGACACTTCAGAGGGCTGGTTACTTAGGATTCCTCAGGAAATGATGAAACTGAATTTAGCTGAAACATTCTGCTTCTGTGTCCTGCCTGATTATAGCCAAAAAAGGCAACTGGTTAGATTCTGGGAGTTGCATAGGCAGGAAACTGTGTAATGGAGGGTAGAGCACAGCTGTTGCCTTGCCAAACCTGATACAACTCTCAACACAATTGAATATTTATTCCTTTTTTTTCTTTTTTTTTTTTTTTTTTCTTTTTCCCCCTCCTCCTTCCCTTCGCTCCCATTTCTTAACCCTTTGACCACAACCTGCAGATGGTACTCTACAATGTCATGGAGCCTCAATATCTTTTGTTAAATTTTTAATTTTCTCTATTTCCTGCATACTCTGTCAGGCTAGCTGTTGTAGTGTGGTCTTGGAGCTCTTGACAGCTCAGATTTTTCGTGGCAACCTCCTGATTGCTGCATCTTATCTCTGCAACAAATCTCTTCTTTGTGTACCCGTTATAATCTGGATTTTCAATAAAAATACGAGAAGCCAGATAGGAGGAGTTGCTCTGAGAAGCACCGTTGTGGTGCTTGAGGTGGAAGTGTCAGTGACCCTTGGGGAAGGAAAGATGATGTGAAGTGTGGGATAGCTGCTTGGCATATCCTGTAAGGCTGAAGACAAAGATTTTTAAACTCAAGCTAAAGGAAATGATTGTTTATAGAGTAATTTTCTCTTTGTTTGCTGAAGAATTTTTCACTGGGAATATACAGCTATCCATACAGACTCTGGCACAAAGTTGCACACCACCTACAGTGATATATTTGTTGAAAGGAATTTCCCTACATGCTTACAAATGACTGGTGTGGGCATTTGTGCCCATCATTATTAGAGCTGATGTTTTTCTGGCTTCATTCACTGCTTGCTAATGCTGGGACTCAACATCTATTATTGCTCTCATGAAAATTTGGGGAGTTGAACTGCTTCTGTCCTGCTCTCAATACCTTTTTGACTGCTGTACCCATAGTCAGACTTCACCTATTTGATTTGCAGGCTGGTTTGTAAATATGAGTATGTTCTGTAGGAAAAATTATCCTGACAGCCTTCCATTACATTAATATTGATATTTTCATTTCCTGTTCTTTTGGTGATAAACTGCTCTAGTGTCTAAGTTATGAAAAACATATATTGAGGACACTGGTATTTTTGTGAGGAAGCATCCCAGAAGTCATGTTTATGGGACCTTGTAAAGAGGCTACTGTTACATGGTTAATGAGCCTTGACGCATGCAGTCCTTTCTTCTGATTGAAAGGATTTCTGAATGGCACCAATAAAATTGCTGCCTTATAAACTAGAAAATCCCTGACAGTAGTGTTCTGGTTTTGATGAAACACTCAATCTAGGGTGCCATTTTCTGAGCATACTGCCTAAATCTCCCTCTTGCAGGGGTGGTATACTCTCCTCTACCTGACCACAGCTTTGTAGAAGACATCCAAATATAGGATTTATGGCTGTAAAACTTTGTCTGACCACAGGTTTATTCTGTTACTGTCTTGGAGGTATTTTGCTGAGCATTATCTAGGAAGAAGATATAAACTTGTGGGCTGAGATTTGCTGCTAAGTTGGCAATGGAAAGCATCTAATGTTGGTCTTAACTGTTATCAAATTATCGATGATGTCTTTTAGAAGCAAAGTGCATCTCATGTATCGTCTAGATTGGTATATGGTATATTTCTGGGCAGTTTTGGTATTTGATTTGTAGCTTATCAGAACAAGGAGACAGGAAGTAAAAATGTAGATTAAACATTGATTATATTTCGGAGCTAATATCTCTAGCAGTAGAGGAGTCAAGGGCTAATCTTGACCTGAATGTTACTGATATAGTACCTGATGCTATGAGTATTGTCACATCTTAAAAACTGGTACTTTCCACTTTAATGTACTTTCTCTTTTCTGCCAAATAATGGCTTCCAAATGCTTAACGGTCAGTGTTTTGTTGTAGGTTTTGGTTTTTGCTTTTTGTTTGGTGTTTTGTTTTTGTTTTTTTTTTTTTTTTTAAACTGCTTGCTAGTTTGGTTTTTTCATCCTCTTGGCAAGCAAAACCTTGACCTTATTGGAAGTTTGACAACTTACCAGTGCTTACTAACATGAAACTAAAGGAGGGGGAGGCATGCTGTGATGACCAGGGACTCGGAGTACTTAGCATGTGCTTGTCTGCCTCTAAGACTTTGCAAGGCAACTTGAGGCTTTAAAAATATCTAAAAATATATTGATTTTTCTCCCTCCCCTCTTTTTCTTTTTCGCAGGTCCCCAATTCTAAAACACAATGTCGCAAAGAGATGCAGATAAGTACCTTTATGTGGACAAAAACATCATTAATAACCCCTTGACTCAGGCTGACTGGGCAGCTAAGAAGCTGGTATGGGTTCCCTCAGAGAAAAATGGGTTTGAGGCAGCTAGCCTGAAGGAGGAAGTAGGAGATGAGGCCATCGTGGAACTGGCAGAGAATGGGAAGAAAGTGAAAGTAAATAAGGATGACATCCAGAAGATGAACCCCCCCAAATTCTCTAAAGTGGAAGATATGGCAGAGCTGACATGCCTGAATGAGGCTTCTGTGCTTCACAACTTGAAGGAGAGATACTACTCGGGACTGATCTATGTAAGTAAACTTGTCTATTGGGGTAAGAGTTCTTGATTACGTAGTATGTGAACTTACTGTAATAATTTTGCTTCTAAAATGTGTATGTTAACCTTTCATTGCCCCAGTATGCTACTGTCATGTGACTTAGCTTCTTCCCTCTACTTAAAATTTTTTCTCTAAACTATGCCAATCCCCCTCTGGTTAATGTTGAAGCTTTCAAGGAATGCTGTGGTAAATCTGTCCTTAACATTTTAATGTCTTCATTTGCAGGATGTTTTGAATGCCATTTAACTTTCTTTTAGCAAGAAGTGAGAGCAGTTGGAAAGTGGTAAACAGGGAGTCTGATCTGAACTGAACCAAATAATAATAAAAACACAGTCCTAATATGCCTAACATCTGAATTGCTTTTTTTTTCCCCCATGTCTGGAGCTTCAGTGGGAAAGAATGCTAATGACAACTTTTTTGTGTTACAAAAATTATGGATCTTGGAGTGCCTTGGTAGAGAAGGCATATGTGTGTCTGCATGTGCTTACAGATAGGAAATATTTGCTTTTCTTTCCACCACAAAATGGACAAGAGCAGAGATTCTTGCTTCTTACTGCTGTGGAAATGACAGACACACCATTTATGGGAACAATGTCATACCCAATGAAGCGTGCACTAACTGCTTCACCGAATACCAAATGCAATAAATAAGGAAAGGTAGAGAAGGAGAACTTGGAACCTTGACCTGATTCTTCAGTTCCCTTCTGATTTTCCTCTTCATGCGGCCTCTGTTTAACCAGCATATGTTGTTCGTGATAGCCTCTACTTTATTCATACTCTGCAGGCATAGAATGAATTATTGAACTCAGCAATAATGTAAAATTTGGGTGCAGTGACTGGTTAAAACACAAACTAGTGTGTCTTGGTTTATTTTTCTCAGACTACACTCTGCTTTCAGAATTAAAATGGAACTGCCTCAGATGGAATCCCGAGGGATGTGGAAATGCCGGATGTTCGGTATTTTTAGGCACTATGAAATCTTCACAGTAAATTAGAAGATCTATTAAAATAAAAGATATTAAAGAATAAATTTAGTCTGTAAACATGTATATTAATACAGTCCTTGAAGAAAGCCTACCTGGATCTCGCCCCGTCCCTCCACACACAGACACACTTTTTGTGCTGCCAAAACCCAAAAGCTGCCTCTCTTGTCATATGGAGAAGACGACATAGATAAAAATTCTCTGCATTACCTATCTGTATACTTTGTCATTCCCAAAGGGATATAGTATTTTATGTAGTCATCTTATGTGGCAAGCTATAGATGATCTCTTCTGCCCTCACAGGGGCTGGTGGCATCTAAGAAACCACATGGCAGGAATTCTCCCTAGCTATCCCTCTTGGGTAGAAACCTTTGTGAACTGTTGCCTCCTAAGTTAAGGAGCTCTGGCTAGTGCTGTGACCACTGCTCTTCTGGAGTGGAATGAAGGCATATAGGCAACTGTTGCAGAAATTATCAGACAACATCTGAAGGATGTGAAGCTGATATAAATTTAGTCTGACTTTCACCCTCTGATGTCAAAACTTTGAGACCTAATGTGGAGGTTGATGCAGTTAATTTTCCTGTGTAGTCAATAACTCCATTGTCTATTGGTCAAAATCTATTCTCAGAGAGCAGCAGCTTGGTATTGAGATGAAATAGGGTCTGCAAGATCATGTGTAATGATGTGCAATGTTCCTTCTAGAACAGGAAACATTGCTAGGTTATGTAATAAGTTGTTGAAAATAGTTCAACAGCATCTCAAAGTCTGTTGCGCGCTATGTAATGGACTGTTTCATGTATCTTGCAAGATATCCTTTGAAATTTCAGACATAGTCTGTGGCTGTAATAAATTGAGTTCTTCTAATTGGATTGAAAGAAGTATTAAAAAATCCCCACACCCTTCACCCAGGTAAACCTAGCATGGTAATGTTCTGTTATAGAACCTTAGTCTTGCCAAAACCGTGTTTCTGTGCACTTGTGAAACGGACTGATCTCACTTGTCAGCAGTTCTCAGCAAGTCAGGAGATTAATGCGAAGGCTTAAAATACTTTCATTGTAGTGGCTGTTAGTTGATCATTAATCCTTTTGAAGAAAAAGAATACACGCAATGTATCTCTAGCGTAGATGTCTGGAAAGATCGTACGCATAATTTAGTTCTACTCATGTCCTTTCTCTCTTCTTTACCAGCAGGGCTGTGTGTTTTTGTGGTGCTTTTGTTTTCTTTTTTTTTTTTTTTTTTTAACTTTATTTTTCTATCTACCTATCCTATAAAAGGAAGGGGGAAATCTTATGGCTGGAGCCGACAAATTTTGAACAGGGAGCATCAAACACTTGAAGAACCAAGACCTTGAATCTGACACCAGTTTACTGTTTCCATGTGTTGATTGGTTCTGCGCTGAGGTGACTTGCTAATAGAATGGCTTTCATATTAACCCTTGCTCTTCAGAATGCTTTGTCAGAAGATGATTTTTCAACTTCTGTGTTGCTTACCTGAACTGCCTTTTTTGTATTCAGTGTGAAACTCAAAACTCAACCTTACATGTTCCAGTTATTTAACTGAAGTTAACATTTGCTGGAAAATAAATTCTTATGCTGTCAGCTTTGTGTCATGTGCAGGCAGTCCATTCAGCTCTTCAGAGCTAGTTTAGCAGTTAGAAAAATAAAACTAGTTCCAGTTTGGTCCACGTGTCCTTTGAAATAGCAAAAGGTAATGCCAAAATTCCGTTTTGAGATACTAGTGTCTGAAACAAAGTACAGATTTCCAAGCCAGAGATGCTTGTAATAGACTAGCCTTTTAGTTTGAGCCTTGGGTTCAATTCAGAGATTTATGCATGTAAGTCTTTATTTCTACTTTAATAAGATGAAGATGACTTTCGTCTTCTCTGTGGTAGGGGCTGGCAGCTTCTGCTTGATATAATTCAGCTTGCTTCCTATACAAAACTCAGTCAGTGTGCTTGACCAGCTGTCTTGACATGGTGGTCTCGCTCAGTTGCCTATCCCAGCCATTATTAGTTGCCTCTCTTTATTAGACAAAAATATTACCTCACACATCTATCTGAGATCATTATACTGCAAGGAGACTTCTCTTAGGTATTTCTCCTGGCAACCACAATGCTGGAAGAAGATGGTGACTTCTTCCTGCATACCTGCTTCATGGCTTCATCACTCTAATTGAAATTAATGTCTTCCATTTTCTAAACTTATGCTCTCATCTGTAAGACTGCTTCAGTCCACATTCAGACCTTTACACTATTCTTACCTGAAAAGTGACAATTCCAATTTGTCAGGAAACGTGGCTGTAAAATGTCACAAACAAGAAAACTTTACATTCTTTGTGGAATATTACCACAGTATTTGCTACCACTTTTCCTTTCCTCTCATTTCTAATCTCCCAAAAGCAGCAAACAGCCATTTACCTTTCTTAACATCTTCAAAGGAGATGTAGATTTGGTCTGTGACATGAGTTACAGTTTAGTTGAAGGGAGGAACAGGGACTATATAGGGCATCTTCTTTTAATTACTACGTGCGTGTGGCTGCTGACATGGGATTTGAGGCAAGATGGTTGCTAATGCAGACAGCTGCAACTGGCAGCCTAGAGGGTTTTTGTTTACTTGTTTTCCAGAAATCTGATAAAATAAGAGCTTTTCTTCTAACACTTCAGTTGACTCCAATGTCAATTATTTCCATGCCAGTATAAGGAAAAAGTGTATTACATGTACTGTGAACACGCTACTCCTGGGTAGATTCCTTCCTACCTCTTGTTCCTATTCTGTCTTCCACCACTGTGGAAGTCAAAAGTCAGGAAAGCATGACCCAGTCTTTCAGTTGCTATTCTGTGCTGTACAAGTACTGTCTGACATGATGGAGAACTAAGGCTGAGCCAAAAGGAACTAGCATTACCAAGTTGGTTTCTGCAAACTCCTTAAACTGTTCCTTTCAAGCGCCACCTCAAAGCCAACCTGACTACAATGTCTCACTGAAGCTAGCTTCCTGGAACTGTAGAAGTGCTAGACTAAAAGATTTTTAGCCAACTTTCATATCTTTTTCCGAAGTGGGAAACTAATAGTATTTTCTGTAAGCTATTCAAATTTTCCTCAAATATTAAAAAAAAAAAAAAAAAAAATCTGGAAACATTTCCTGGTAGTTTATACTGGAGGATGGAAGAGTAACCTTAAATACCTATAAAAATGTTGCTTTCTCAAAGATATAGGGTGAAAGCTGTGTCTGAATCTGCTGCATGTAAGAGTGGGCGAATTACTTAACCTTAAGCCAGCATGTAGAAAACTTGGATACAAGACTGTAAACTGTGTAGTCGATGCTATTTTCACCCTTCGATCACTGTCATCTAATCCTTACCTTTATCTAGCTAAAGAGACTAAATCTGATTAAGTACTCTTGGCGCTCATTGTGGAAAACTCTTTACCACTCCGAAGCACTCTTCATTGAGCAAACAATCGAAGAGATGGTAGCAATAGCAATAGTGCAAAATAACCTCTCTTCTGGTAGCATGGCAAGTTGCTGTTGAAAGCTACTCCTATCCAGATGTTTGAAACAGCTGCCTCTAAAATTGACAAGGAACTAGAGTAGCTCTAAAACCCAGGAACAAGGCTTGGAATGCTATTCTTAGAATATCTAGGCAATATCTAAGAAGCCTCTGCTTTTTCTGTTCCCTTTGAAAGTAAAATGTTTGTTAGGGTTGTTTTGTGGTGTTGTTTTGTTTTTTGTTTTTTGGTTTTTTTTTGTTAGAGGGATTTTTTTTTAAAATCTAGTTCTAGTTATACTTTTTACATTAGAAATCATGAAAATGCTCAAGCTGGAAGGCCTGAACAGGCCGTCTAATCCAACTTCTTGTTCAGAGCAGGATCAACACTGTATTCAGCCTAGTCCAGTGATCTTGAAAACCTCTAAGGAGTATACTTCTATTTTTGTTAGTAACTATTTTGGTTTATTATGTTGTAGTTGATCCATTACTGGATAAATCCATGTAAACATGAGGCGGAACATAATAAAATGCATGTTTCTATGAGCTGAGTACCTACCTTATATAATTAAATGGACACTTGACTTGAATATAGGAACTTTAATGGAAGAAAAGCCAATCCTAATGGACTGTTAATTAGCTAGGGAGCAGGCCAGTTTGATATCAGTGTGACTAATGAGTCAGTTGATGCTCTGTGCATACTTGGAAAGGTTGAGTACTAATCAAGTTGATATGACTTTAGCTATTGCTCAGATTCTAATATTGCTTAGTGGGAAGCATCCCATGTGGTATCACTGGAAGAAGCACTTAAAAAAGGACTGATTTTTTTTTGTTTGTTTTTCCAATAAATATGTTAAAATGTGCAAGTAGACAAAATTTTTAATTCCTGTCTTTATTTGCTGGGATGTTTTCTTTCCAGACCTAC
Organism: Chlamydotis macqueenii; assembly: GCF_036417535.1. Classification (NCBI taxonomy): domain Eukaryota; kingdom Metazoa; phylum Chordata; class Aves; order Otidiformes; family Otididae; genus Chlamydotis; species Chlamydotis macqueenii. The sequence goes on from NC_141556.1 coordinate 57,703,123, forward strand.
TCAGGCCTGTTCTGTGTGGTAATCAATCCTTACAAGAACCTGCCCATATACTCAGAAGAAATAGTGGAGATGTACAAAGGCAAAAAGAGACATGAGATGCCCCCTCATATCTATGCCATCACAGACACAGCCTACAGGAGTATGATGCAAGGTGAGTGCTGACTGAGATAATGACTCTTGTTGAAATCACAAATCAACGTTGCAGTCAAAACGCTGTAGGAGAAAAACTTGCTGTTATCAAAAGGCATTGTTGCACCCTCTGTCCTTGCTTAAAGACACATGACACCTGCTTGGTACCAGCTCTTATGTTCAAGTGAATAGCTTTCTCCTGCTCTAGTGGATTGAAGAACCTTACAAAGGGTCTGGCAAGAGTTAAGCTTGGCATAAAGAACAGACTGGTGTGAATGCATGGGGTTACAGAAGCAGGCAAGGAGAACTGAGGTAGTGAACTTTCCCTCTCAGTGATGACCCTATAGAACAATAGCTGTAGAAGGCCAGGTATGTATATTGGTTAATGGAGGCTTTTAACAAAAATATTTCAAGTCCAGTCATACAGCCTGGTTAGGTGAAATAAGCTTAGTGTGACCTGCATTTTGAAATGTGATGGTCAGTGGTAGTTTTACTGATCAGGAGTTGTTTGGTTACATTCTTGTTCTGTAAAGGATAAAAGTATCAGGCAATATTAAATACATCTGTTGGCTTTTCATAGAATAAAAGAAAGCAAGTGGATTGACCTATTTTTTTCCCTGTGTATACAAATGTGAAGTAAAGAACCACGTATATTGTCTACTGCTTGTTTGTCACTTGACAACTTTTAAATACGAAGCTCTGATGTCCTGTGCATATCCCCCCTTCTGAGAGGAGGTCTTTCACAGAGTCAGTGCTTGTGTCTGGCATGCTTGGAGAGTGTTCAGGTATGAGGTATTTTGTGCTTTTCTTCCTATTTGTAGCTGGGTTATATGATGAGGCACGCTTTGTAACATTTAAAGGATAAAATGGACAGTTTGCTTTGGCATGGCTTGTATGAATTTGACTAGTCCTTTATTTTCTGTTAACTAGCCATGGTTAAGGTGTTTCTCTCTCCTAGGTCTTGGCAATTAGCCTCGCTGTTTTGAACAAAGGGCAGTTATAATAAAACCATGCTTTAAAATTGTAATTAGACTGAGTTTTAAAGAGTTCTGCTTTTTCCCTGCCCTTACTACCCACTTGCACTTTCAAACACAAGAGGACTATAACAATATGGTTTCTCAGAGTGGAAAGGGAGCAAGAAAAACTTTCACTTGCCTGAGTTAGTGACTTTAAACTAATTTTACGTGTTGGTAAAGTGTAGTGCCATGCAGAGCACATGGGAGAGCTAACATGATGGATCAATTAAGCAATATTGATTAAAGCCTTGAATGGGGAGGGGTGAGCTGTACAGTCACACTGCAGTGGACTGGTGGCAGGGTACTGATGGCAATTCATTGAAGATGTGGCAGCTCTTGAAGTACAGCTATACTACTGACATATTACTCTGGAAGGAATCCAGAGGGAAAAAATATGAACCTGGACCTATATAGAACCTCACTTCCTTCAGACAAAGACTAGATCTGCCATGAATGACAAGGAGAGCTGCACTGCCTATACTATACATGGCAACATGGTTGTCCATAAACCTCTTATCACTGTTTCACTTCCTTTATTACTTCCTTTTCTTCCTTGCCCACTCCTTGTCAGCTGAAATACCAGCATATATTTTCCTTAAACAAGCTACTGACTTAACCATGCTAGAGTTACTGTTCCCTAAAAAGAAATCTCTCCTACATAGCATCAGAAACAGTTTCATTTGGCATTGTTGTAAGGAGACTGAAGAAGTCCTTTTCCCACTATAGACAACAGTTACATTATTTGGAACTGCGCATGCGTGCATCTTGTCCTTCATCCCTGACAGATACATAGTATGTGGCAGTGGATATCCAGACATTTGCGATTCTACAACAAGGGACAGGTGACCTTTCCTGGTCTGGTAACGGTTCAGAGCTAGTGATTAATCTACATGGATATTTCCTTTCCTTTTTGAAGAGAAGGTATCTCTGTTAGACCACTGCTTGAGTGATGTCTAAAACTCAGAAATGGCAGACTTGAATTGCTTTGGTGCAAAGAGCTAAAGAATGGCAGCCCTGCCTCTGTTTTCCTAGCACAGGAAAGTTGTGCTGAGCTCTGCTGGAGCTCTGCTTTCCCAGGACAATTGTAGCTATGCAATATTCTCAGTAGTGTTGACAGTCTAGAAGTTTACCCCAGCTCTTCTTTGCCTGGTTTGAGATACCTTGTTGCTGACTTCTGAAATGCTTGTTGGCCGTGAATATCACTCCCAGTTAGCGTTTTAATTAGCCTACTTTGACCTGTTTAACTAGATTGGGAAAGATTTTTGTGTGTCTGTGTTGCTTCACATGTGTATGTGTGCTAGCAAGAACCTTAGAGATTTGTTTTAGGGTTATTTGCTGCCTTGTTTCCTTATTGCAAAGAGTAACAGTAGCATTCTGATGTCTGCTATTGGGAATGAAGGGGAGTAGGTTGTTGTAGTGTCTCTGGTCTTGGCTAGCCTCTGGGGCAATGGAAAGCAACATTCCTGTTCCACTTTCTCAGTTTTGCTTAGCGGTGGGGGAGGCTTGGTGCCAGTGGTATGGCAGGAATCTGTACAAAGAACAGAAGATGAAAGGGTCCAGTGCTCCACATGAGCCGGAGGCATTTAGGATTAGGCTGCCTTCCCTAGGTTACTTTTAGAGCCCTGAAGACAGGGAATCCTTCATGGTCTGGAGAAGGATAGCAAGCCATTGACTCTGACTTTTGTTAGCGTGGGGTATAGTTATCTCTTAAGCTGAGAGAGTGGAAAAGCCTTGCATGTTAATTGATTTGGACTCCGAATTTTTTTGGTTTTCAGTCAATTTATGGTATTCTAATAAACAGGCCATTCAAAGGGGTGTTTGTCCGGAAAGGAATTGTGAAGGGAGAGGACGATGATAGCTTTATTCTAACCTCTGCTAATCTAGAAACTATTTAAGCCTTTTCAGACATCTATGCTGATGCACTATGAGTGAGCTTGGTCCTCTTTTTGTGTGTACCCTGGTTACTACATTCACAGAAGTGTCGTGGCATTTATGTATTCCAAGAGGTCAAACTGCTTTTTGTTAAATCTCACCTTGAAACAATAACATGATAGAAAATGTGTTAAGTGGGGTTTTTTTGTTGTTTTTTTTTTTTGTTGTTGGTTTTTTTTTTTTCCCCTCCTTTCTCCAACCCAAGACATTAAAACTCAGAAATGAGATGAAAACATTACTTTGCTCATGGTACTTGGAGAGACTTCCTGTGCTTCAAGAGCAGAACTCTGAAGGAAAAAAAAAAAAGTGTGACATTTTTGTTTTGAGAGAAAACAACCATTTATCTTAATGTTTCTGTTCCCTGGGTAACCTGGATGCCAGCAGCCTCAGGTCTGACTGCTTTCAGAAGAATTACTCTTCTGCTGCTGATGATTGAAGCTTAGTGCCTGTAAGTGGAGTGGTGTCTTGAGCAAACAAATCATTATTCTAATTCAGCAGGTGTACACTGAAGGGGTACATTCTTTACCTCAATTCATAGTTTCCAGGGGATCTATTGAGAAAAAGGTATTTTAAAGCTGCTAAACAGCACCTGTTCGTCTATTTGGAATGCATATAGGGAGTTTTCTACATCAAATACTGATAGAAGCTAGAAATTTCATTGGTGTCTGGAGCATGACGGCTATTTTAATGCCAGTATCTGAAACTTTTATAATAGGTTAGATCAGTATGGTTATTCTGGTCTCCAAAGCTCAACCTGCTCAACTAAGAGACAGGTAGGAGAGGGAACAGACAGCACATTGCTAATGAATATACTACACCTCCTTTCTCATCCAGTTTCTCCACGTATTAGCGTAGGTTCACTGAACAAAATTCTTTAAAATCATTGTGCAGTGCTTAAATCCTCCTTGACCTTGGTGGATTATTCTGCAAAGGAGCCTGTGCAGCCAGCACCTTGCTGGTATTCACTTGGGAGTTAGGTAGTCTCTGGGTTCGGACTTCAGAAGAAAAAGTTTTTGAAGCACGGGAACTTCATTATTTTTGTTGGCCTTGTTACATTAAGGAAGGAAATAGTATTAGCTATTGTAAGGCAAAGCACTTGCTGTTGTAGACCTTCACATGTACCTCAGGCTCAGTTGTCATTTTCACAAGAAACAACCCTCTAGATCTGCTTCTATAGGATATGACCTTGAAGTATTTTATTTGTAATTCTTAGATGTTTGTCTTTCTTCAGTTTCTGAGCTAGTAGAACACTTCTATTTTAAATTCCTTGGTCTCAAGTCTTTTCTCAGCTTGTTTCTTAGCATTGGTCTGCTATGCTGCACTGTATATTGCACTGTCCCAAAGTGCATCTCTATATCCTATACAATATTTTGTGTGTGCTTACCAATTTAGGGATGCTTGATTAACAGAACTGTTTAGATTATGTAGCAGCACAGATATCTCTTTCAAGTTGCGTGTAAAGGTCAAGTTCTGTTTCCACTAAAGCCAAAGGAATATAGCCTATGTTTTCTCTAGTTTGTTCCCAAGACTTTCCCAAATTCCTGATGCAAAGGACAATGTTAAGTCTGGCTGCTAATTATGGAGGATGTTCATTTGATTATGTTTGTAAACAAATTGCAAGAAAAGGTGTACGTAGTTTCTGGTTTTTCTTAAGACATGTTTTACATGCTTTGAATTACTTGAGATTTCTAACTGCAGGTCTAGAAATCTGTGTCTTGAAATGCGGTTTTCAGTAGAACAGGGACCTAAAAAAGAGTCCGTTGCCCACTTGTTTTTCAGTAGTTACCACACCCTTTTTGCTTCATTCTTGTAAAGCAGAGCAGGAGATCTCTGGCAGTCACTGGTTCAGCCCTTGCTGTCAGTCTGCCTGCAGTTCACTGGTTTAGTATTATGAGCTGCCTGAGCTTTTGCAGGCTGTATACCAGTTTTTCTTTCCTGTCAGAACTTCATAAACATTTGTGTAACCTAAAATTACAGCCTAACTTATTTTCCTGTTTTGCTATCTCCAGATTCAGTTAAGGAATGCTAGAGAAAGGGATATGGGCTCTAGTTCAAAAATGGCTTGGGGAAATAAATATTTGCATTTGACCTAGTAGGATGAATTTCATTTTTTGAAATGAAACTTAAGTTTTCTCTTTGACTGTCCTCAAACTTCAGATAGTGCAAAGCTGAATCTTGGCACTGCAGTGTTCCTGCCAACTCAAATGATTTTTCTCCTTTTTTACATCTTTAAGTTCTATTGTTGAGAGCTGTCTTGCATATGCTATGTTTGTCCTTCATTTGATTTCTTTCTTTTTCTTTTTTCTTTTTTTTTTTTGTCTACTTGATGATAGGTTGTTAGCCTTTTGAAACTTCTCTATAATGCATTCCTTAAATGATAATGCGAAAGCACGCGCTCAGGCTTCTAGTGTTCCCCTGAAGTGTTTTTGATCCTACTGAAACCAGCATGTAGGTTAAAGCACCACAGTGAACATATTTGATAAGATTTTGTGCCGGAGGGGTTGTTCTGAGTAGCAGAGTGTGTCAAGTGCCTGGGGTTCCTCCTGTGTTAGAGGCCTGAGGGAAGGACATTGCTTGTAAAACTATGCTGAGGCCGGAAGAGAAGTTTGAGGAGGGACTGAGGAGCTGAAACTACTACATGGTTGAAGCACTTACATGCAGTTAAGGCTATATTCTTCCTTTAGGTCACCTCTCTAACTTGGTCAGCCAGCCAGCTGCCTAAGCTGGGCTACAGGCATTCACTGGCTGGGGGATGCTGGGGGAGCAGTGTAGTAACGGAAACCTAGCCGACCAGGCTGCTCAGTTCTGCCAGATGCTCAGTGGTTAGGAGGTGGGCGGTACCATCTAGCTATGGTTAAGCTTTTAGCCTTAATGAGTCAGCTATAGGCAGGGGATTGCAAGCCAAGCCTTTGCCTTTCAGCTACACTTCCTCTTAGCTGGAGGGATGATGTCACCATTGTGTGAATGCTATATTACTTCTCCTTTTATGGAGATGAACAGGCTTGAAACGGAGTCACTCATGAGGAAGTGGGTGATAAAGGCCTGCTAGGATGTTCTGTAGCTGAGATACTGAGCTAAATTGTACATTCTCTTCCAGTCTCCCAACCTTTTTTCTTCTCCCATCCCAAAACATCTGAAAACAAAATTCAGGAGTTTGGGGCTCTATTAATTTATCAATTATGCTAATATATCCGACCACAGCAGTTCAGCATTCATTTAGATTTGTTGTTTTGCAGTGGAATATTTGGGTGAGGACTTTTTATGTACAAGATGTCTCTCTTGTGAAAACAAATTTCGGTTTAATTAAGTTTTTAATGCAGCTGAAGGTCCTGGAAGCAGTCTAAAATTAAGTATTTTATTTTTGGACTGAAGAAAGTCAAGAATGAGTTAGATATTGTGGGGTTTTTAATATAGTAAAATTAATCTACTGATCATCTTATACCATTCTACTGTATAGCTTAAATTTGAAGGACGTTTTACTTCCTGAATCTCTGGATGCTTGAGGCTGCTGCTTCTTATGATCACTTGAATACTACGGTGATCAGAGCTAACGAAGAGCCTAGATAAAAAGCTTTCCTTGCCAGCTGCTCTGAAATACAGAACTGTTGCTATAATTAAGTAATGAGTTGTTATTCTGGATTGTTTTTAATAAGTGACTCTGTTTAGAATTGAAAAGCAGATGCAGATTTCTTGTAATCAGGCATTTCTTGATTGTGTTATTATAAGCAACCGAGTTTATGGTACCCAGCACATTCTCTTTTGCTGAGTTAGGTTGCTTGCACAACTGACAATGGAGCAAGGGCAAGTGCTGACTGAAGTTGTGCAGTACGCCCATGTTGAATGATCATTTAAAAAATAAAAAAGAGGGTGGAGGTGGCCTCTTGTCTGGGCAACCGAATTCTGATTCGTGATGGCACAAGTCGGTATTGTACAGAGAATGAATATTGGCATTTAAAGCAACTCTTAATTGGAAGTGTGTCTAAGAGCTAACGCATACAAAGGCATAACTCTTTGGCCCTTTGCTCGGCTCCAGTTTCCTGTTGCTCAACACATTATTGGAGTTGTCTGTCTGTACACAATTAGAAGAATTCCAGCTATCCCAATGACTGCTGCTTTGCAGTCCTGGGAAAGAATTCCTCTGGATTGCAAACAGGAATGTTGCCTTTTATGGCAGTGTCTGCACGCTGCCGGTGACTTGTCTGCACTCGCAGGTACGTTCCTGCTGGCTTAAAGCAGAGGTGACTAACGCAGCTGCAGCCGGCCACCGGGAAAGTACGTCGGGGGAGGAGAATGTAGTGCCGAGAGGGTTTTGAACACTGTCTGTGACTTTTCCTGCCTGAGCACCTTTCAACACCTTGCTGTGTGTTAAGGCGTGGAAAAATCCAGTGCTTCCCCCTTTGGGACTTTCTCGGGTCACTCCAGGGTGCTGTTGCTACTTTGCCTCATTGCAATGAGGCTTGAAAAGAGCTGCTCAACTAAGTGCAACAAGACTTATCGTCATCAAAAAGTGTTCAGTGCCAAAGAGCTTCTGAGTATTATCTGATTTGGTCATCTTTTTCTGTTGGGCAGTTGGTTTATCTGTCTGCTTACTAATGTGTGTTTTTTGTTTAGGTGTGTTTTTTTGGTGGTGGTTTTTTTGGTGTTTTTTTTTTTTTTTCCTAGAATAAAGATCCTCCCCTAGAGGAGAGGGAAGGGGAAAGCATGCCCTTTCAAGTGCTTAGGGCTCCATTGCCTGTATGAGGAGCTCAAGCCTATAATTTCAACACTGGACTTGGCTACTGGGAGTAAGGAGCACCTTTCTTAGGATTATCCCCCCCCAAATTGGCCTTTTAGAAGAGCCTGTGTAGTAATTGAATGCGAGTATAACCTTTGCTTGGACAAGTGGGCTGCTTGTTTATAGTCAAGCTTTTGAAAGTCAGATGTTATTTGGAGTCACAATCTTTTCCTTTCACATAGCCGCTTTGCGATAAAGATTTGCACCCAGGTGTCGCACTGCCAAAGAATACGTTTCCTTAGGCAATCCATTAGTAAGTCATTAGTTATTCCCCTGATCCACCCTCAAAGTGCCGAGTCAGGCAGAGGACTGGCGTGTACCTGCTGGGCCCTTGACCCAGTGGTAACCTTGAATGGATGGGGCCTTTGGAGCTGGCTAACATCTACTCTTTGCCTGTCCCTCAGCAAAAGGGGTGCGTATCGTAAAGGCAATTAATAAAATTCAGCACTTGAAAAAAAATGAATATGCAATGCTAGTAAAGCTGCAGCATTGTAGCTTTGAATGCTTAAGAGTTGGCTGGGCCAAAACTCTTTGAGTAATGATTTTCTTCTGCTTGCTTTCTTCCAGTCTTAGAGCTGATCAGCTCTTTCTGAGAAAAGTATTAACAGGGATAAAGCAGGTTATTTTCCTCTAATTTTTTTGTGCTGATTTGCATACAGTCAGTTTCTGGTAAAGAACTGTAACAGCAAAAGTTGCCTATCTGTAGCATGTGAACATAATGTTTCTGTTACTGTTTTCAAAATTATTTAAGAAAAGATAGAATCTCAAACTTGGTAGGTTTACTTGTTTTCCTTATGCCATGAAAATGTGTCTAAATGCTAGATATTCTTCTCTCTTTATAAACTGAGTTATAGGAGATTTTCCTTGATGAATATGGCATTCATGACGTTAGGACTGAAATGCTAAATTTACTTGCAGCAGCAGTGTTTAGGGGTATAGAAAGTGGTTTCAGGTGCTTGAACTCTATCTGACTATAAAGCCTTCTCTAATTGCAGCTCAGTCTCTTTATCTTGCACAAATCAACTTGAATGGTGACTCAATTATATTGTCAAAGTACTCTCTGATGGGGAGAATATTGAATGCAATTGGGTTCTCTAAGCTACTAGAGAAAAGAATAGAAAAAACCAGCAGCTATAATATGGAGATAGTCACATTCATAAACGTGCTGATGAAGGTTACCAATTGCTGAAATAACTTATTAGAGCGATACAGTGAATTGTATACTCATGGATGTTTGAGACTTGCTTTCTCTCTCTTTAGACTTCAGTCCAACACAAAATTGGTACTCAGCGTGGAAAAAGGAAAGAATGACAATAACTGCATGAAATGTAACTGCTGTGTTACTGAGGTTCTCAGACTGGATGATGTAATAGTCCTCTGATCTGATCTTAAGCAAAAAAAAAAAAAAAAAAAAACCCAAACCCCTAAAATAAAAAAAAAAAACAAAACCAAAAACCACAGCCAAATGGATAACTTGCAGACTAATGGGGATTTTGAGTTTGGTGATACAGTCTGTTTTGTGAGAGCCCCAGTAGCTCTTGTGAACTGTCTATGAATGATTTGCTGTGCCCAAGTCTGTTCCATGTCTGAACAGGTCTCACTGCCCCTGTGATGACTACAAGCTACTAAGGCTGTTGTGGTATAGGCATGGGCTCTCTCCAATCTGCCCAGTCCTCCCAGCTGGTGGCATGCGGGAGGAATGGGATGCAGGCTGGGAGTGGCAAGGGCACGGGGTGGAGAGGTGGATGAAAGGTGAAAACAAGGCAGAGGCAGGGAAGTGTGTTCACACAGAAGTGGTGAAGGAGCAATGGGATGAAGGCATGGTGGAAGGACTAGTCAGCACTGCGTATGAGGAAGTGGAATCATAGGTGATAGCTAAAAGGAGGTTGAAGATGTGGGAGAAGATAGTGGTGGATAGGCTATGTGAAGTAATTTCTGTAACTGGAAAGATGCTATCATCCACAGCTGGGAATTGAACACAGGAATTAGTACGTCTACTGGTATGTCAGCATGAAGAAGAAAAGGTTTCTACTGTTACCAGCAGTTATGTTAATATAATAGAGGATGGTGCCACAAACAAATAGCTTTATAGGACTCGGGCTACTCCTCAGTGGTGTAGTTTTCAAGTCCATTCTGTACAAAATAAGTAACAAAAAATTTCTTACTGAGCTTCCAGTGTTTGTTTTGGGGGTGAAAGCCTCTGATGTGAGTTTTTGGCACTTTGGGATTTGTAATGGTTCCTGTACCACTTCCGTCCTCCCCCTTCCATTTCCACTGCTCTGCTAATAACTTTTGTAAGTCACTGTGGGCCCAGTGTAATAAGGAGCAGAGGGCTAAAGAAAATAGGTGTACATGAAATTATAGCTCTGTAGTAAAAAAGCGTTCAGTGGTAGACTTCTGTGTTGTTTGTAGAAAAGTTGTAATGCAAGCATTGTTCTTCCAGAAAGAAGAAAATTAAATTATTATGGTGCCGTTATACTTTGTTATATGGTGGGAGGTTGGGCTCTGTCCCCGGAGAAGGGGTTACCTGGCCGTATTTCTGGAGATACTTGTCAGAGTTTACTAGTTTCTGGTTTTGTCTTTGTTGATTTCATTCTGTCACAGAAATTTAATTTTAGAGTCTTAGTCTGACTACATCTTAAAAATTTTATTCTAGATCGAGAGGATCAGTCCATCCTTTGCACGTGAGTATTTGCAGTTGTCAACTTCCCTGGATGTCAAAGTTTGTGGTTTTAAATTTTTGGTTGGAGGACTCTCTTGATTGTAAGTGCTGGGGGTGGGCTTAGTAAATCGAGTAATAATGGAGAGTCAAGGAAGGTTCCACTACAGTTCCTCCAGTAATATGTAGTTAATCCTTTCTGTAGAATAATTTTTGTAAGAAGTGGAGGAAGAAGGGAATTTTTGAAACAGCCATTATGCTCAAACTCCTAGAGAAATACAGCTTTGTCAATGGAAAAGGCTTGGAAAAGTCCTTCAGATTTAATGCAGCTGTCATATTTAAGTACATTCATACTGATGAGGCTGATACAGTTACAGATACTACTGATACAGCAATTTCTCTTCTAGACACAGCAAAATTGGTTAGAAATATGGATATGTCCCCATATGTCTTGTTTGTGAATGAATTGCAGATTTTCTTTACAGAGGTGAATCAGGAGCTGGTAAGACAGAGAACACCAAGAAGGTCATTCAGTATCTGGCTCATGTTGCTTCTTCACACAAGTCTAAAAAAGACCAGGTAAGACCTAGGTTTGATGATGCTTTATTGCTGTCCTGACTTTGGACAACAAATATATATTGGCTGATGTTGGTAAAAGCCATATTGCTCAATAAAAGTCTAGATTCTAACATCTGTCAGGGGACTGGGGAGTTTTCATAGTGAACTATGAAACAATAAAAGTTTGGCAAAAATTGTAAGCCAGGGAGCATTGGTCTAAGTCATAACTCCTTTGAATTCAGTGGACCTGCAGTAGGGATAAACTCATCTTGGATTTGTGGGCAAGTGCATAGATAAGAGACACTATAAATGAAGCATCACCCGTACTGATCTTTTCACATGGATGTATTGCTTATAACCACTCTAGGCAGTTTAAAACTGGTCCTTCTGTGGAGAAGTTGTCTCCTTTCTTCTGTACCTGTATGGATTAGGTCTGACTATTATACGTGCTGTCTCAAAACTGCAGAATACAGTGATAGGCTAGTGGACATCAGCTGAAAACTTTGAAATTGTAGGAAAACATTAAAAGGGTGGAAAACAGCCGAGTGTTAGCAGCACATGAAAGGAGGGTGGTGGTGATGGTGGGAGGACTTTAAAGATGTCTCACTTATATTTTTTTCCCCCTCCCTCTCCCCCGATGGACTATTGCCGAATTCGTCAGTTGTATCCTCGTAGGTGAGCTGCACGTTTACTGCACGTTCTGCACCAGGAATGCGTTTTCTGTCCCATTGTGTGATTTTTTTGAGCAGCTTTTCACTCCACACCAATATCACTTTCTGCAGCTAAAACAAATTCATAGACAATTCACAATGTTAATTTTTTTTTGTGTGTGGTGCACAGTAATCTTTGTGAGGATGTTCAATTGGAGACAGAAATAATATCAAGAATACGTGTGTTCTGTGCTCAATACTAGTTTGCATTTAACTTTTTTCTTGCAGGATTTTCCCACATATACCATTTGAAAAGCATTCCTGCGGGACAATAGGACTGAACCAGACTTTCCTAGAACCATAAGCGTCTCTGGTGTGTGTGGTGTTCTTCAGATAAATGTAGTTAGGTGTTTAGCTTTCTAGTCCCTGCAGTGAGATGTAGCTGCAGGTTGCGAAGAAAAGTTGAGAGGAAGGCTGCGCTGTAGATAGAGTGCTCCAGGACTGTGAGCTCGTTACCAGAGCTGAACATGTTGGAAATGTTCACTGGTGAGCAGTGTAATGAAAGCCAGATGCCAAGTCTGTCCACTGTATCTCTACATAAGAGTTTTCCCACAGTAGCTTAATGTGTAGGCGTGTCTTATGCGTGTAGAATATATTAATAAGAAGGCATCTCCGCATGCAGGCATACTGTGTGTGCGCATGCACAAAGTAATAAGTTAACTTCTGGACTCCAACCAAAAAAGAACTTCCTATGTGCCAAACTTTCAGACATATGAAGGCTTTTTCCATGGTCTGTCAGTAGCTGTATTTAGCAACATTCTCCATTTTTCTTTTTCTTTTTTTAAGTGCGGAAAACAGAATCATGGGGTTGAGTTAAGTATTCTTCCACTGCTTATCCTTGAGCAAAATTTCAACCACTGAAGCAAGACAGGCAGTCTGCTTAGGAGAATAAAACGATCTTAAGTTGGACTGGTTGGTGATTTGCCCAAGTTTGACTTTTTCTTTTTTTTTTTTCTCTTTTTTTTTCCTCTTTTTTTCTTTTCTTTTTTTTTTTTTTTTTTTTTTTTTTTCCCCTTAAGTTTTGATTCTTCTGGAAAGTCCTGCAGCTCACATTTTGGTCCAGTTTTTTTGACTAAAGAGTAGCACTGGCTTTACCAGAGAGGATTTAGAACTGGAGTCTTTGAATGTTAATTGGTAATGAGTGCTCTATGGAAAAACTCTTTACAAACCTTAAACTTGGAACCAGATTATAAACATTTATGAAGATGAATGTGTTAAATTTTTTGAGGATCTCTGGTATACTGGTCACGGCAGATTTTCTTCTTTAAGGCAGAATATGATTGTGTCGAACCTTTGTGCTACAAGACTAGGCATGGAACTTCTCCAATAGTAATATAGAAAGTAGTGGTGCTTTATCTACCAGGAAGACTTCTTGACTGTCACCTACGAGAAGTTTTGGATGTAAACCCCTGTTTTTCCAAGTATGAGAGCAAAGTCAAGTTTTTCAAGCATGTTCTTCAGCTCTAGCTCTCTTGTTTTTGGAGGTACTGGCACCTTCCACTGATCCCAGTGCATTAGTATATTCAGCTGAATAGCTTCTACCTGCATGGTGTGATTACTAAGCACATTAGGGCTGCTTTTGGGGCCTACTGAATCTAATTATATAAACACTTTTTTTCATTTGATGAAACTTTATTTGTGCAAGTTGAGATTGATGTTTTCCCATGTTTAATCTCTGCTTTTTTACTGACATCTTAAATTGTGTAATAGTTTTTTTCAAGATGAGAATGTTCACAGCTAATCAGAAATTAATGAGTAATAGTTTCTAATGCTTAAATATTTGTAGTGCAGGTTAAGTTATTGATGATCTTTTTCCCTTCCACATCCAACGCACTGTTTTTTGGATTCAATTACTTGAGAATCTCACACATGACTGCAGAGAAGAAAACAAAAGCAAATCCCTAAAGTGTAAAAACCAAAACAACAAAAACCCCACCAAAACAAACAAAACCCCAAACACCCTCCCTCATCTTTTAGTTTTTTAAATTGTGTGCTGTTTAAAGCTAGCTGAGATTTCTAGATGCCTTTCTCCTGCTTCCTGAGGTATAAATGGCTGACAAAACTTCTACTTTGCATAGAAATCATTCCAAAAAGTGTATGAGATGCAAAAAATTCAGAGTACAAGATATATGTCAAGGATTTTAGTTGCTTTAAATTGGTGTTGTAACTTCAGAGCAAAAGGAGGAGAGCGTACTGAAGAATGTGCGCTGCCCAACAGCTCCAGTGGCTGTTATTGCTTCCCTTTTTATAAGGAGTATTGTATGTACTTCAAATGCATGCCAAGTATTAAATAAATCTGTTTCAGTTCAGGGAATGGCAATTACAGGTGTCAGAAAATTGGCAGCATCTTAATGATAGGAACCTTAGAATTTCTAGAAAGCTTGTGATGGACAGCTCTGTGTTTTACTGGTTTTGCTTTGCAAAATTGCCCATTGTATAACAATAATGAAGTCTTTTCCTTCAGTGAAAGGTGATCATCAAAATTTAAGGTTAAAAAACTCCAAACAAACAACAAATCCCACCCAAAAACTTCTTTACAATTTTAAAGAGAAAGGAATTTTCCTTTTAAACAAAGACAGTGTGCAGTGCATGCCAGCAAGGAATGGATACATCACAGTAATTGCAGCCAGTTAATCTTATGTGCTGCTACCATGGCATGCTGAGAACTTGCTCTTCCCACTGTATCGTGGTGCTAAGGCAAGTCATGAGAACCGACTTGATCAACTCTTTAACATTTTCCTTTCCCCACAGCTTCATATTGCTGTGTCCCTGAGCTGGCGTTCTCTGTGTATTGCTACCTTGGTGGCTCAGGAGACCTAATTGCTTCTAAACTACAGTTTACCAACACCTCCTTGACACTAATGACACTTTCTTACTAAGGCACTAAATGACAGGAGGTCTATAGTATGGATTTCTGTAAACTTCGGATCTTTGTGTAGCTAAGCATGACCTTAGTTTTATTTTTAGCCAAATAATTAAAACAGATTTGATGTCAAAGCCTGAATTCTGTTTAGAGTTTAAAATGGGCTTTTAAAAGTATCTTCCCTACATGTTCCATAGTTGGGTTGAAATGCTATATTGGTGGTCTCTCTCACTTGCATAGTAACAGATTGCAGTCACAAAGGCCTAGGGCTTCACTGCAGGATGTGGAGGAGGAATGAGATGAGGGAAGAGTGTTCTCTTAAGTGCATGTGCCAGAATAGAAGGGGAAATGTGACTGCCACACAGTTTCAAGGTCTGAACTCTAACTTCAAGATTCTTACAAAGCCGCACGCTGGCTCTGTTGTAAGAGAGCAGATGAGTTGGTTCAGGTTCCCTTCCCAGGCCTAAGCCCCTTGCTATATATACTTGACAGTGAATGGAAGTGTTTGCAGCAGCTGCCCCTTCTGTATATGTACAGTTCTACAGGGATTGAGGGTCTTATTTGACCTTGCACTTTACAAATATGAAGTGAGCTGATTGTGGAAGTAAGAAATAAAGACTTGTAGTTCTTTATACAGTTTCTCGTGTATCTTCCTCTTTTGGTTTTTTTTGTTTGCTTGTTTTTAATGCATGTATTTTTAGAGAGACTGTGTAAGGACTAATCTGTTTTATAATGCACTTTGAGAATGAGTGGGAACAATTTTCCTTTAGAAATACCCTTAAATAATTTGCCCATAAATTCCAGTTCTCATGAATCAAACTTCATTTCCATCCGTTACGCACAGGAAGTCTTGAGTACTTAGTGATAACTGCTAAAAAGAGAAACATTAATCTAAACTGTCATCTTCTGTCTCTAGAAGTTTTTTAGATAATCTTGAAATATATAGAACTCCATGCTTTTAGCACAGAGGACAAGTAATTTTTAAAAACAACCAGAAATATGTCTAGCGCCTGCAGGGAAAGGTGTGTATGCACCAATGGTCTGGTACTTGGCAGGGATAAAGGTTCTGGATTTCCTTTTTCTACAGCTCCAGCATTTTGTGTTCCTTGAGGGGAGGAGTGTACAAATACGGCAACAGAATACAAGCGATCATGCAGTTTGTGGGATACCACTAATTCTCTTTTTTATGTGCCTCCTTACAAAGGAGGTTTTTGCTTGTTTGTGTTTTGGAAGATGTAGTCTCTCAGTGCAAGCTTTTTGTTTTGTTTCTGCATTTTAAAAGCATTAAACCTTTTCAGACTAGCTTCTTAACCTACCACTAGCAGAGTTCAAGGCTGTCTCGCAGTAGCAAGACAGGGTTTTCCTCACTGTTCCAGCCTAGATGGCAAGACACTTTTGGGATGAGAGCCTGATCTTGGATGGTACGGCGTGTTGCTTTGATCCTGAGAAGTCTGTGGGATGTGATAGCCAAGTGGCTTTGAAGGGCTTTTTGTTAACAGAAGACAGCACTGGGATGTCCTTGTGTTGAGGAAGGGAATAAGGCATATTTGTGAATTTTCTGTTTTACCTAGATAACTAATGAGTCTCCTTTGAAGATTTAAGGGATCATTTCCTAAGATTTAACATGGCTTCTCTACAACAGATGCCAAGCTAGTGTGAATTGAAACTTCAGCGCCGATTTGACCCAAAGTAAATGCAGTAGGTTGCTGCCTAGTTTATTAATTTCTGATTTCTCTCTAGGGAGAACTGGAGAGACAGTTGCTCCAGGCTAATCCCATTCTGGAGGCCTTTGGAAATGCCAAGACAGTAAAGAATGACAACTCCTCAAGATTTGTGAGTATTACTATCCAGCATGGTTGCCAGTATTCTGCACTTTCCAGAGGGGAGACTTGATCTGCTTTTGGGTGAATTGTTGTCAGGGACAGAACAGGAATAGGATAACTGTCTGTGAGTCACTTCACTCAAATTAATGTGGGATGTGAATTTAATTCAGTGAATTGTCTAGAATAGACCGGATGGGTCTCTGGAATGAAGGGACCTGACCCTATGCCAGGATCATCTATGCTGATTTTTGTTGCAAGTTTATTACAATCAGTTTTATCTTAGAGAGCAAATATGGATCCTTATTTTACTTGCTCTGGAGAGCAATGGACAGCATCTGAGAGGCAGATGGAGGAGCTAGAGCTGGAATTAAATGAAAATAGTTGAAGCTAATGTTGAAGGAAGCAGAACTGTCCAGACTATATAGCACATGAAAATGAAGGGACCCTGGTTGTGGGAAATTTAGGCTGAAACATAATGAATTTGAATTGTAGACTATCTGAATGTCAGAAATGTCTGAAAGTGTTTGCTGTCATTTTTGTTAAATCGCTGTTGTGATCAGCAGGCATTGCCTATTGGCTGACCTTATGTTTTGCCTGAAACCTGCCTGACCTGTTCTGAATTTCCTTTCCTGGATTAAAAAGAGAAGATTTACCTTTGCTGTTTACTGCTGTTACCAGATAGAGTGAATACTAGTTTTAATGCTTTTGTCTTACTCTTAGGGCAAGTTCATCAGAATCAACTTTGATGTCAACGGCTACATTGTTGGAGCCAATATTGAGACCTGTATCCTTTCTGTAACCATTTAAAAGGAGAAGTGAAAGCTGTAGAGGTGGCGTTAACGGTACCTAGCAATCTTTTCACAACTGACTTTGTTTGTCAGATTGAGAAAATGGTAGGAAGCACTCAAATTTATGCTGGCAAGACTACTGTTGTAGTCTTCTATTTCTTCGTATAGTATTTTGTAACCTTTGTGATCATGGTGGAAAGCTTTTTTGAATTAATTCTAATCTTAGGAGGCTGAAATAGAAGCATAAACTGCAATAAGATGAATGGCTTTGGAATTTCATAAGCCATTCTCACTTCTGTCCAAGGCAAGTGGGGATGAATGGCCACTGTTTTTTCTCAGTTAATTCTCTCTCATCATAGCCATCATTCAGAGGCTGGCAGAACTGGGACCAGAAGCTCAGTGGGTTGTTGACTGATAATGATTGCTAAATTAATACCCCTGTTAACTGGCATGAGGAGAAGTGTTTTTTCTTCTGTGATAGACTAGGAAGTGACTTGTATGTCCTGCCATATGCCTTGACTCTCTGAAGATCTGCTGGAGAAGTCACGTGCAATTCGTCAAGCCAAAGAGGAGAGAACCTTCCACATCTTTTACTACCTGCTATCTGGGGCAGGCGAGCATTTGAAAAGTAAGTGTGACTTTGTTGTAGTTATGAGGTTCCCTTATCACAATGACAGAGGGTCCAAAACGCTTGTAGGCTAGGACCTGTTCCTTCATAATTTCTTTTAGATATGGTCACCTCTCCTCCACTTCTTCTCTATGCTCGTACATCCCTCTGCCCTCCCCTTGCACTTCTCAGTTCCTGAAAGCTTGCTTCTCTGGTTCCTTTCTGCACTTGTCTCCTTGCCAGCAATGACTCTACGCCCTTCCTTATCTAAATCACTGTCCCATGTTTAGTCTGGTCTTGTGTGATGTAAACCCTTCCAGTGCAGGAGCAGTCCTGCTGTGACGCACTCAGTGTTTAACTGAATGGAGCAAAGCTGCTGGTGCCTAAGAAGCTCAAAAGTCTAGGATCCCAGTGCACCTAGCTCCACCTAGTAATCAGGGTCCATGTTGTGCGGGAACTACTGATTGATCTGGAGGTGACAGAAGGAGAGGACTTTTCTCATAGTTGCTACTGTTTCAAGAGCTATATATTAACATTCCCCTCACTTGAAACAGATGAGGTGCCTGAAATTAAAGGCAATTTTGCTTTCAAGTTAATCCCTGCTTCTTATAGACTTAGGGCATAATGATGATTGACACTGCTTTGGTGAAGTAGTCCAGAGGGGGACATAGAAATAAGACAGAAAAAGTCCAATTTTTATCTAAAATACATTAAATTTCAGTCTGCAGTAAAACTGGGCTTAATCCCAGATTCATCCAGCACCTGCTAGCATATGCAAGTCAGAAATGTAATCTCAGTGGTAGCTTGTTGTCTATTTAAAAAGGGAAAAAAAAAAAACAAAACAAAACAACAAAAACCATAGTAACTTCTTTCTCAATTCTTTCCAAAGCTGATCTGCTGCTGGAGCCTTACAACAAATATCGCTTCCTTTCCAATGGACATGTTACGATCCCGGGTCAGCAAGACAAAGATATGTTTCAGGAAACCATGGAGGCCATGAAGATCATGGGCATTCCAGATGAGGAGCAAATGGGTATGAATCCTCTAAAGGGCTTGAAAATGCAAGGAAAGGAAAGAAGGAGCAGATCATACCTCTATAGAGCTTTTTTTTTTTTTTTTTTTTTGTTGGTTTTGTTTTGTCTGGTGTCCACACACAATCCCCAACCCCCTTCCCCTCCTGCCCCGTGCCTCCCGCCCCCCCGGTGAACAGTGTGCAAGTAATAAACATAGTGGCTTTGGAGTAACCCACCTCAGAATCTACCAGCAGAGTTTCGGGTTATACAGTTAAGGTTAGAAGTCAAGCAGCTAATGAAAACATGGCTGCTGTTTTTATTCCCAATCTGGGGGCTCTATATCCAGTTTATGAATAACATATCCAAGATAAAAGAATCCTCTCATTCTCTTGTGCAGTGCATGGCTTGTGTGCTCCCCCAGTCCCTAAGCAGTGGCTTTAAAGTACCTAATCCAACCACTGCTGGATTAGTACTTTGAGAATAGCCTGGTCGTAGTGCCTTTATTTCCAGCTTAACACTGAACCACTGAACTGCTGATCAGAAATTAATATTGTCTGATTCTGGGAGCACAGTACCATGACCATGAAGCTAGAATTACATGCAGCCAGCACAAAGTGCAGTAATACGTATTCACCAGAGCTCTGTGCTGTCTCATTTGTGATCTGCCTCATTGGTTGGGAACCAGTGTTCTGAAAAATATCAATTTCTAGATGTATAAGGTCTTCTAAAACTAGGACTGTTTTTTCTCTGCATTAAAAAAAGGATCTGTGGTGGTTTGAGGTCACCAGCTCCTCTGCTGGAGGCTGCAGCTCTTGTGGCTGTAGGGAATATGTGCCTGTGCCTTAACTATTGCTCTTCACGGTCCAGCCTGCTATATATCCATGCTGTCGTTATCCACAGGTTATTACAATTCTTGATACCCCGAATCGTCTGTGACTGAAACTGCTGTGTGGAGGGGAAGAAAAATTTGCCTAAACCAAATAAAAGAATCGGCAGCCTAATTTATTGTCAGGATGTCCTGCTATGCTCAGTTTTGAGTCCAGTTTTTAATGTATGCTGTATGGCATGTCTTTGCTGTTCCGTAGATGAACTTTTTGTTCCAGCCACTACACCAAAGCTAGCTTTAGTGTTTTGCACTTGCTGGTCAAAGTGTGAAGTGCATTGATGTTCCTTATAGGCTTAGAAGAATAATACATAGAGTAGCTGGCAGGATGGTAGGCTTACTTAGTTTTGGTGTAAAGTCTAAACACTATGTTCATTTATGAGACAACATCAAAACAAGCTGTCTTTCCAAGTGCCAGAACTCCAAATTCAGGTGTCAAACCACTGGATTTCATAACATACCACTAGGAACATATATGTTTCTTTTCTGTTAGTCCTGATGTAGCATATATGGAGCCTTTGTTTGCTCGGCTATCAAAAAGATATTGTTTTAAAACAAATGTTTCTGTAACAGGTAGAGATTAGAGGATGAAAAAGTCTTTGGTGCAAGATCTCCTCTACAAGTAACTGGCAGTTTACTTTGCAGAACAGCTTCTAGTTGCCTTGAGCAATGAGCTTTGATACACGGTGAAAACTGAATTGATGCTATGGCATTGAAAAATGTCTTTCCTGTTCTAGCATCTGATGCTGCTTTCGTGACGTGCACCGTCTGAAGTGTATGAATATATCATTATCAGTGGGTGGGGGTGCTTCAGCATGTAATTAGTAATAGTTATGGTACAGGCACTTTCACCCACATCCTGCTGCCCTTCATGTGTTACAGTGTGTGTCTCTGTGGACTGTAGACCTTGGTCAGGGAGCTGAAAGTGATATGGGGTTAAGGGAGCAAAATCTTCCTTTCTTAATTGGTTTGTACCTTAAGAGCTGTCTCTTTCCTGTGTTTAACAGTAGTCATTCAGGAAAACAGTGAATTTTGGCCCTCTAACAGAGAACAAATGTTTTATCAAAAAATATAGATGATGTAGGATGGCACATTATCCTTAATCCTGTCTCCTGCTTTACTATAACAATGCTGAGAATGGGTAAATTTCCAGACTGTGTAACCTTGCACAGGAGGGACAGGGAAAGTCCTGTGTCCTGAATAGGAGTCATGCAGAGGAGTTACCTGTTGTGTTTTTTTCCAAATTCCAGAAAGTTCTTTGGGATGTTGAAAAGGGCCTTTTAACCATGTCAGGAAAGGTAGCTGGGTCATATCAGGGCTTTTGGTGGTGTCTGACACTAAGGTATTATTATTATTGTTATTATTTAAAAGGTCTGCTGAAGGTTATCTCAGGTGTTCTTCAACTTGGCAACATAGTTTTCAAGAAGGAGCGTAATACAGACCAAGCCTCTATGCCAGACAATACAGGTAACCAATCTCCTCTTCCTACCACAAAGAAAAGTGCAAAAAAAAACCTACAGGAAGTTCTTGCAAGTAGAATAATATATTACAGTGTGTAGAAAGTGCTGGAGTCCTGTTTTTCTAGAAGATGAATTATTTGTCAAAGGAGCTGACATGCTCCTTCATACAAATACAGACTGTTCTGCCAGGCATGAGTTTGCAGCCACCCATGGGCAAGAATGTGGCCCTGTTCTTGTGACAGGACTACACCTGATGACCGTGAGAAAAGGATTACTTTACTGGAATATGTAGCTTGTGTGTGTTTTAACCAACCTAGGAATGATAGCTCCTACAAACCTATGTTACCAGACTTTAAGGAGTGTTCTTTGCTGACTTTGTAGGTGGATTTGTAACTGTAAGAGTAAGGTGAATAGTTTTGTGGTGGGTCTAAAGTATGTGCTCATGTTTTAATAGTACCATGTTTCACATAATAGAAGGGTATCTGTCGAAAAACCTAGCTCTTAAGCCTTCATTATAGATGTACTACAGAAATATAAGAGGTTGCTAATTTATCTTTAAGTGTTTATATTTTTGGCTATTATTATTATTATGGAAAATATGCTCTAAATGGCAGTTTGAGGAGGGGAGTAAACCATTTGCGTTTTGGATCTTAAATCTGAAGTACAGAGTTACCTCAAAGATTAATCAGTAGATGAAGACAGAACAATTACCTTGATTAAGAAATCCATTACTTAATGTGTCTTTAAATTGATTATAGACTATGAACTTTCTAAAGCTTCCAAGTTAGGACTCGGTGGTATAAGAGTATTGCTTCAAATTTACTCTCGTGGCTTCTGGAGAAACTCAATAGCCTGTAGTATGGGTTGTAAGAATTTGGGGGGGGATTTTTGAAGATACCTTTCTTTGTCTCATTAACCTGTTCTTCATTTAATGTTTTTTTAAGGTGTTTCATGACTATTTCAGGAAGGCAGTTGCAGGAATGTTTTTCCTTTTTGTTTTGCTTTCTGTGAGAAAAACAAAAGAACATTAATCTATTTGTTGTTTCCTCTTACCATTTTCAGCTGCTCAGAAAGTGTCTCACCTGTTGGGTATCAATGTGACTGATTTCACTAGAGGTATTCTGACTCCTCGCATCAAAGTTGGGCGAGACTACGTCCAGAAAGCTCAGACAAAGGAGCAGGTATGCATTCTCTAAAAATGAGTGAGTAATTTAGTCTTTAATCTTGCCACCACAAAGCTAACAACTGTGTTAGAGGTTTCTTTAGCATTTAATAACCATCTTTATGGCTGCAATGTATGGAACCATACTTGAATAATGTAGCATACATATTGCTTCTAATATTTGCTCACTTGATCTGTATAAAGATAGAAGTCACCCTACCCCTCTAGCATTTTTTTTCTCATCTGAATAAAAAAAAAAAACAAACTGAAAACAAAACTCCCCTAATTTTGGTGACTGGCTGTCCCAAGGGAGTAAGTTCCTTTAGTGCTGGATGCAAGGATGATATTTTCACATTGCTGTAATATAGAAAGCAGTGGTTTCGAGCAGGTCAGCTACTAGAGTGGAGGAATTTGCTGCTCACCCTTGAAACTGAATGTAAATTTAGTAAGACAAATTCTTCGTTCTTGTTATGGAGTATCGCTGTGCTATCTACTTTTCATTGGGAATAACCTCTGAAATGGGCCTTGTTCAGTGAGTTTGGTGGTGGAGAGAAAAATCTTGGGCTGCAGTTCGCCATTAGATGGTAAAACAATATAATCTGTGACTTCCTTTGTGTTAGAATGTAACTCCTGATCTTTGTCTTTTTTCTGTTTAGGCTGACTTTGCCATTGAAGCGCTGGCTAAAGCCACTTACGAACGTATGTTCCGGTGGCTAGTTATGCGTATCAACAAAGCATTGGATAAGACCAAGCGACAGGGTGCATCCTTCATTGGAATCCTTGACATTGCTGGCTTTGAGATTTTTGAGGTAAGGAGAAGTCAGGTCCTTGCACTCAGCACAGTTTGCCATGGAACAAAGACTGCTAAAGAAAATCACTTTAAAACTGGGAAAGAATAGTATAGCTGTCCTGGCTAGGAAAGGATGTGTTTTCCACGTTTGTTATTTGAGATCCCTGCTGATGTGAACTGTCAGATATGTTGTTTCTTGAAATAAGTGGTTCATTCTTTAGTATTTTAGGTATTCTGCAAATGTTTTATCTCATTGCTATATTCTGGTGCTTGCATCCTTTTTGGTGTATACATCAGAATTATTTTAATTTCACAATTCCAGATGTTCTTGACTCGTTATAGCTCAGCTTAAGAGTTTGCTAACCTGCAAAGAAGTCTTTAAAAATATCGTGTAAAATTACGGATCACCACTGGACTTCAAATTTTATGTCACATTAATCTATCCCAAAATATCTAAAGGATGGACCACTGAAACCTGTTAGCATCACTAAAAATTGTTAGAAGTGGTTTCTTCTTCCTCATCATGAGTTTTGGAAAAGACAAAGACAGAGTACCATAGAATCATAGAATAGTTAGAGTTGGAAGGGACCTGCAACGGTCATCTAGTCCAACCCCCCTGCAAGAAGCAGGGACATCCCTGACTAGATCAGGTTGCTCAGAGCCTCATCCAGCCTGGCCTTGAACGATTCCAGGGATGGGGCATCCACCACCTCTCTGGGCAACCTGTTCCAGTGCTCTACAACTCTCATTGTAAAAAATTTTTTTCTAATATCTAATCTAAACCTACCTCCTTCTAATTTAAACCCATTACCCCTTGTTCTATCACAACAGGCCCTACTGAACAGCTTCTCCCCATCTTTCCTGTAGGCCCCCTTGAGGTATTGGAAGACCGCTATCAGGTCTCCCTGGAGCCTCCTCTTCTGCAGGCTCAACAGCCCCAACTCTCTCAGCCTGTCCTCATAGGAGAGGTGCTCCAGCCCTCTGATCATCTTTGTGGCACTCCTCTGGACCCATTCCAACTGGTCCATGTCCTTCTTGTGTTGGGGACTCCAGAACTGGACGCAGTACTCCAGGTGGGGTCTCACCAGGGCAGAGTAGAGGGGCAGAATCACCTCCCTCGACCTGCTGGCCATGCTCCTCTTGATGCAGCCCAGGATGCGGTTGGCCTTCTGGGCCGCAAGAGCCAACATATGTTCTGTTGGGATCAGAATGTGGTTTCGCATAGAGCTACACTGATTTAACAGCTCCTGGATGCAGACAAGGAATGAACTTGCTCTTTTTCCCCTCTGCTACTCCTGACTGCAACTGTTCACCTCTAGCCCTGCAGAAAATATTTTCTTATGGTGTTTTATAATTGAATTAGTCTGCAAAGGGGGAAGTGGGAGCTCCCTCTATAGGTGACAGTGAAGTGTTAGGCCACAGCATTATGTCTATGAAACAACAATTTTAGAATGTGACTTTGCATTATACTTAGTCTGGAGCGAGCACAGGCTGCCATCAGAAAATAACTATTCTGTCATCCCCATTATCCCAGCCAGGCAGCTCCTATCAACCTGGATCTAGCTCATGTGCAACTGCAGGGTGAATTAGACCAATTTATTAATTAAATAGAAAACTAAGCCACAGAAGAGTTCTTTCCCCCCCCCGCCCCCAACCCACCCCCCCCACCCCCCTCCCCCCAATCAAGTCTACCTTTGGTTTTATGGTTGCTGGACCTCATTAAAATGAAAGGAGTAGAAATACATGATTAGGAATTCATAAAAGATGGAGGAAGTAGAACAGGACCATTCTCTTCAGCAGCTGCATTATATTTAGTGTGGTCTAATGTGAAAATGCACCCCTGGTTATTAACCTTGTCCTTACAGTTTGAAGAAATCTGGAAATGTTGAAGAAATTTCCCTCACTTTCCTTGCTCTGATTTTTATATGTGAGGATTAAAAAGGGACTTTCCAGTCCCCATGCTTAGAGGAATTTCTCTTCAGGCTTCTGTTGCTTCCTCCTCTTATGAAGAGGACCTGCTACCTCTGAGTTTGTGATAAAACCAGAGTCTTTTCTGTTCCCGGGTTAAGTAGTTGCAGTAATTCTGCTGTTTACAGCTGAACATTCTTTTGCAAAGTCTGAGGAACATTGTGTATCAACTTCCCTAGGGATTGCAGCAGTGATGCAGTGGCATGTTACAGGAAAGGCAGTTCATAAGCAGATCAGATTATTGACAAAGGGTGGTCCACCCCACAGGAAACACTAGCTTAAATTCCTGAACTATAGATGTGATCTTTCATGCTAAGATAGTAGTAAGTGTGTTTTCAAAAGCAACTGTTCAAACATCTTTCTACCTCTTTCTTCATTAGCTGAACTCTTTTGAGCAGTTGTGTATTAACTACACAAATGAAAAGTTGCAGCAGCTCTTTAACCACACCATGTTCATTCTGGAGCAAGAGGAATACCAGAGGGAGGGCATAGAGTGGAATTTCATTGACTTTGGCCTGGATCTGCAGCCCTGCATTGACCTCATAGAGAAGCCGGTAAGCTTGTTGTTTTACTGTCAAGCAGCAAGAAATGGCTGCACTAATTTTGTCATTGAGCACATAACCTCCACCTTTTAGACTGAAAACCAGCTCTCTAGCTTTTGTAATCTACTGGCACTGTGGTATGCTTAGAAGCAGAAGTTAAAAGTTTCCTCTTTGTCTGAAAGTATGTCACCAATAAATATGTTACTATCATTTTTGTAGGAAATATTGCATAAAAATAGATCTAGTCAGCCACTTCTTCCTTTCACAAAACTGTCTCCATTTGTGTAGATCTGCATGGTGCTAGATGTATGTGTGGCTTACCGTAAGTAGTGTGAGCTTCCTTACTTAACTGTGTGTGATGTGAAGCTATGAGTCTCTACTTTCATTCTGCTCTAATAAAACTTGGAAATTTATAAGTTTCACAGTAGATCTTCCAATAGTAAGGACCAGCTTGCAGAATGTTCTACTATGGTCTTCTGCATTCAAACACCTGGATATTTGGAGAACAGTGTGATAGTGTTCCTTCTATTTAAAAGATTTTTTTTCCCATGTAAACAACCTAGACAAATGTCATGGAAGAGACCTTCTCATAAACATGTTCAGAATTCAGATGAGGATTTTGAAGAATCATTAACAATTTCTATTAGTGTGGAAATAGTTGAACTGATAAAACACAACAGGTGAATGTGATGAGGATCAGGCTTAGGTATCTTTTTTTTTGCCCCTAACCATCTACAGGTGTTAATTATTGGCATAGTCATGTATTTAATGATATTTTGATGTTTTCTTTCTTTAAGGCTGGGCCTCCTGGTATACTGGCCCTGCTGGATGAAGAGTGCTGGTTCCCAAAAGCAACAGACAAAAGCTTTGTGGAAAAAGTTATGCAGGAGCAAGGCACCCACCCCAAATTTCAGAAGCCAAAACAGCTGAAAGACAAAGCTGACTTCTGTATCATACATTATGCTGGCAAGGTAAAGAATTAGTAGCTAAAATGTGAACATGGGAATGTCTGCTGTATTTTGTGATTCATAACACTGCTTCTTGGAAATGGCCACTTACCAAAATGGCTGCCTATAGGAAACCAGGGGAAGATTTCACTGGTTTCCCACTAATAGTGGCCCTGTAAGGTCCGTTATTGCTGTGGACCTTACAGGACCTAAGGGGATTTGCCTGCAAGTTATAGATGTATAGTTGAAGACATGTGAAGCTGAGACCAATTTAAATTTGTTCTCTGTGACTTGGTGAGATTGAAGGTATTTTTCAGAAACCTTACATCAAGACTTCATCACCAAAAATGATGATGCAGTTAGTTTTTGTGTCACAGTCTGGGTGGTGCAAACTAGCATTGCAAATCCATTCCCTGTACTGACAGAACAGAACAGCTGTTTGCTAGGGTTTAAAATTTGTAGGTATGTTTACTTAGATAGCAAATCCAAGAATGATTAGGTAATATGTTGTTGATTGTGCAAATGTGAGTGCTACTTTTATAGACTTTACGGAATCTTGTTGCATATAGTGCTGCAGAAAATCCCTTCCAAGTTTCTTGACACGTTTATCTTCTCCAGGTGGATTATAAAGCAGATGAATGGCTGATGAAGAACATGGATCCACTGAATGATAACATTGCTACTCTTCTCCACCAGTCATCGGATAAGTTTGTGTCTGAGCTGTGGAAAGATGGTATGTAATTAAACTTAATCTCATCTGTTTTCTCTTGTTTTACGTGAAGAGTTAGTTTGATCATCAAAAGTTTATGATGAGCCATGTTGCTTCTTCCCCTGAAGACTAAGCCACCAAGATGAGCATTATCTGAAACATCCTTTGTTTACATCATGGTATTGCATTAAATGCTCGCTGTAACTCAAGAGAGAGGTTCACTTGCATCAACTTATGTTAAGCTTGCTGCGTATGTATAGCAGTCACTTCTTGAAACCAAAAATTTGAGGATAAAATATGAATGCACTACTATGTCCCAGCAGCTTGCATGCTGCAGCACTCCAACACAAGATCTGAGGTTGAATCTGTTTTCAGTCCTGCAATGCTCTTCCTGCAGTGTTGTTCAGTATCTTACTATCTTCTCTGGGTTTATCTGCTTTTGAGTCTTACTGTTGCTGTCACTTTCTGTGGTGGGTTTTCTTTGACGTCTCTGTCTGTTGCAGAGATGCAGAACGTTCAGAGAGCCTATTTCTATCAACACTTTCCTATTCTTCATCTAGAACCAGGTGACTGAGAAACCCAGCTGTTGTGTCATGTGTGTAATGCATCCTAGAGCTGTGCAAGAATCGCTTCCGTTAACTTCTTTGTCCCTTTGTCATACCTGCTTGTCTTTCTTGTTCATTTCCTCTGCTTTGTGCTAGTAGCTCCTCATGGACTTTTAAAACAAAAGCAAAACTCTCACCTTGCAAGTGGATACAGGAAAGATATGGATATATTCAGGTGCTAAAGTTTACTCTTGCAAGACTCGTGTAGCAACAGCTAAAAGCAAATCCCTGACAACTGTTTGAGCTTAGAGCTAGCAAGGCTGTATTTCTTGCAAGATTTGGAAGGAAGATTTCTGAGATATTTAAACTGAAATCTAGTTTAACATTGATTCTAGTATTGGGATTTGACTTCAGCTGCTGATCATTTAAAAGAAATTTAGTTTGGCAAAGAAACTTTTACTGCATGAAAAACAGCCACCAGCAACTTGTGCCTAACGGGGCCTTTGCTGTGTGAAACTTCTTTTGGACTTCAAATGTCAGCTGAACCACAGCTTATCAGTTCTCATTGACTGTTCTTAGCTGGATCTTCTATTGCAAGTGGCTGTCCTTTTTGCTATCTTGATGTAGATTGCAGGGCTCAAGATTTTTAAGAGGATTGCTCCAGCTGCAATCTGGGACACTGTTCTGTGGATTTCTCTGTGATGTCATCTAGTAACATAACCTTCTTTTCTTTCTGATAAGACAACCTTGACCCTATTTGAACAGCTGCTCTAGAAGTGAGCAGTTCTAAACTAATATTAGCTGTAAATCACAGTATTCTTTCTTGTTTCTTGTTTTGTAGGAGTTTCTCTTAGCAGGTTTGTTTTTGTTTTTTGGTTTTTTTTAATCAGAAGCCAATTAAGCACAAGCTGATGTATTTTGTGAATACTGAGAGCCTTAGTGCATGCATCAGCCAACCACTAAAGATAAAGTGAAGTAGTGGCTTGAAGCCCTTAATAAAAATGTACTGGAGGTGTCGAAATTTATAGTGATACGGTTGATTTTGGTTGGGTGGGTGAATTTTATCTCCATGTAGAAGAGCAATGGGAAAAAGTAATGCTTTAGTTCCTTCTTGTCCCTGCTGCTGTCAGATCTAGCTGACTTCTGTAGAAGAAAAAGGATCTATGGAGTCTGCTGATCAAGGTGATAGCGTCATCAATGCTTGGATGTCACTGTGGCATAGTGGAGAAACTTGGGGCAGAGAGTTCTGACTTTCTCCGAGTGGTATCATTCATGTCTCTGTTATAGAATACTTGTACTCCAAAAATAACTCAAGCAGTGGTATCTTGAGGTTTGGTTTCTGTCATGCCTTTTACCGTGTTTGCTCAGTTTACAAGTAGATACGGCTTTTCTGATCACCGGTCATGGCAGCTCTGCCTGTACTGCAAGAGTGAAGCTGGGCTTTTTCTCTTAGCAGTGGCACCTTCTGGGTCAGAGTTAACTGATAGTTGACTCTGCGGGGCTAGCAGCTAGAACTCTTGGTTTATTGTTTTTTCATTGTAACCTAAGCAAGTAAAAGCATCTGAAACTCACTTCTAGATTGCTCTTCCAGAGCTGCCACCCAGAGCATTAGTAGAATATATTTGGGAGTAAGTTTGATTCCTCACTCAAACTTCCTGTAGTGAGCTGTTGCTTTTTTTTTTCCTTCCTGCTCCTATCCCTGCACAAATTCTGTACAGGAGTGGACATCTGTGTAGAGATGAAGCAAAAAGGATCCTGCAGCTCCTCTCATTTATCCTGTTCTACCCAGATGTTCTTTGTACGTTCCAGTACTTCCTTTGTTTGTGGCAGAATCTTAATGCTCGCTCTTGTGCTCTCTCTAGTTGACCGTATTGTTGGGCTGGATCAGGTAGCTGGTATGTCAGATACAGCATTGCCGGGGGCCTTTAAAACCAGGAAGGGTATGTTCCGAACAGTGGGACAGCTCTATAAGGAACAACTGGCTAAACTAATGGCTACCTTGAGGAACACCAATCCCAACTTCGTCCGTTGTATTATCCCCAACCATGAGAAAAAGGTAAAGACAGTTATAGCAGCAAAGCCCATGCACTCTTACGTGGGCTTCTGGGAACATGTGGCTGGGTTGCTATGTTTTGTCAGATTTTGCAAGAGATCTTAAGAGGTCCTGTTTTCTCAGGATACCTTTTTAAGGTCATCCTTAATAACTGTATACTTACCATAGTTTTGGAAGCTGATCTTTGCAGTTCTTCTTAAGGTGGCATAAAAGCTTTCAATTACTTCTACCTGGGAAAAAGAGAACTGGTTGCTTTATTAAAAAAAAAAAAAAAAAAAAAAGGAGGAGGTGAGGGGGTAAGCTGTTTTTGTGACAGTTTTGTGGTATTTATAAAATATGCTTTTTCCTCACTAGGCTGGAAAACTAGATCCCCACTTGGTCCTCGACCAGCTTCGCTGTAATGGAGTGCTGGAGGGAATCCGTATTTGTCGTCAAGGTTTCCCCAACAGAGTTGTATTCCAGGAATTCAGACAAAGGTAAAGCCTAGAAAAGAATCTGAAGCAGTCTTTACCCTGGCAAAATTAAGATATAAGTGCAAAAATTGAAGTATTTTATTGCAGCTAGATTGCCACTGTTTTCAAAGGTGGCAACACAGAACATCTGTTCTTTGGCATTCCCTGGCACAAAGCCTCTCAAAAGCATCTTTGACTTCTTTTCTAGTAAGTGTGTAGTTAAGGTGAGGCATAGTGGACCCCATCTAACACTGCTGCTTCATACTTCTGCATCTGTCTAGAGATGCGATTTTTTCCTTCTAACAAAACCATAAATTGTTAAACTCATAATGCCATAGAAATGCATTACTGATTTTGTTGTTGTTTTCAAATACACTTGTGTAACTAGTATAATGCTTTCTCCTTTTCAGATATGAAATCTTAACTCCAAATGCAATTCCCAAAGGATTTATGGATGGGAAGCAGGCTTGTGTGCTGATGGTAAGACATTCCAGGAACTCTACTTGAATAAAAACTTTATGGCTGTGGTGTAGAAATTGTTGCATGTTAAATATATTTTGTGCTCACAGACCAAAATTCCAAAGTTGAATGTTTTGTCTGAGAGAAGAGGGTGCAAAAAGCTTTTTCTTGGTTTCACAGATGGAGGCTTTTGACTGGCATGAGGTTAAAAAACCTAGGCAAAGAGGATCTCTCTGTTTCCATGGATGCATACACTTTGAGATGCCAGCAGTATTCCTGGAATCAAAATGCTTAGAAACATTAATGTTATCTTTAGCACATGCTTGAAGTATGAGCTTCAACAAACTTTTTGTAATGGCCTGCTGATGACAAATGCTTTCAGTGAAGGCTCCAATTAATTTCTGCAGAATTGCCTGCTTCAAAGGGAAAGCTTTAGCTCTATAGCTTTAAGACTACGAGAGACTGAATTGAATTGGGCTGTAAAGGATTCCCTTTTTTCTATCTTAAAGGAGTATACCTTATTCCTTTTAAGTAGTATAAGCTTTGACAGCAAATCCTTTGAAGGAATGGGAAAGTTGGTTGAGGTGCCTGTGTCTGACCAAAGATTAGGACTGGAAAAAAAAAATCATAGAATCATAGAATGGTTAGGGTTGGAAGGGACCTTCAAAAGTCATCTAGTCCAACCCCCCTGCAAGGAGCAGGGACATCTTCCACTAGGTCAGGTTGTTCAGAGCCTCATCCAACCTAGGCTTAAATGTTTCCAGGGATGGGGCATCCACCACCTCTCTGGGCAACGTGTGCCAGTGTTCTACAACCCTCAGTGTAAAAAATTTTTTCCTACTATCTAATCTAAATCTGCCTCCCTCTATTTTGAAACCGTTACCCCTAGTCCTGTCACAACAGGCCCTACTGAAGAGTCTCCTCATCTTTCTTGTACTCCTTGAGGTACTGGAAGACTGCTATAAGGTCTCCCTGAAGCTGATTCTTCTCCAGGCTGAACAGCTCCAACTCTCTCAGCCTGTCCTCATAGGAGAGGTGCTCCAGCCCTCTTATCATCTTTGTGGCCTTCCTCTGGACCCTCTCCAACTGGTCCATGTCCTTCTTATGTTGGGGGCTCCAGAACTGGATGCAGTACTCCAGGTGGGGTCTCACCAGGGCAGAGTAGAGGGGGAGAATCACCTCCCTCAACCTGCTGGCCATGCTGCTTTTGATGCAGCCCAGGATGCGGTTGGCCTTCTGGGCCGCAAGGGCGCATTGCCTGCTCACATCGAGCTTCTCATCTACCATCGCTCCCAAGTCCTCCTCAGGGCTGCTCTCGATCCATTCTCTGCCCAGCCTGTATTTGTGCCTGGGATTGCCATGACCCAGCTGCAGGACCTTGCACTTTGCCTGGTTGAACTTCATGAGACTTGTACAGGCCCACCTCTGCAGCCTGTCAAGGTCCCTCTGGATGGCATCACTCGCCTCCAGCGTGTCGATAGCACCACACAGCTTGGTGTCCATAAATACGTATGAATACACCTAAATACACATGTCCATAAATAGGAAGGATCAACAGAGGTGTTTCCTTTGGGAAAGGAAGAGGGCTCTTGGAACTAGGCACGTGTTCTTCACAGCATCCTTGTAGTTCAGGGTACTTGATGCGGTGTTGTGTTAAACAATGCTTTCTATCATATTTTCTGTCTCTTCCTCCATTTCATGCTGTACTTGGCTGAGCTCTAACTCCTTTAATTGAGACAGGAGTCTCTCCCAATTTATTGGGAGATAGCAACTTTGGGTGTCCAGAGTGGCTCATCGTAGGGAAGGGGTATCTTACAGCCATGAGACACAAATATATTTTGTGATGTTTCACATGAAGCAGTCTTTGCAGATGGTTAATTCTTCTCTCTCTCATTTTAGATCAAAGCATTGGAGCTGGATTCCAACCTTTACCGAATTGGACAGAGTAAAGTGTTTTTCAGAGCTGGAGTCCTTGCTCATCTTGAAGAAGAGAGAGACCTGAAGATCACAGATGTCATTATTGGCTTCCAAGCATGCTGTAGAGGCTACCTGGCCAGAAAGTAAGGACTATATTTTTGTGAAGTACATTATATAAATGTGTATTTCTCCCATGCGCATACAAGTTTCTCTTCAAAAAAAGCTGACTAGAAAATTGTTTGATTTTTTTTTTATTTTGGTTTGGGTGTGTTTTTTTGGTTTTTTTTTTTGTTTGTTTGTTTGTTTTTTTTTGTCAGGAAGGCCATGATTTATTTGTTGTATGTAACAGTTGATGGTTGTTTTAGGGTTTTGTGATCTCTGTAATACCGGACTTGTGGCACCTGCAAGAAACTTGGTGTGCTGCTATCCCACATGTTACCAGAGCAGTAAAGTCTATTCCTCTCTATAGGAATACTGTACAGCAGGCAAAGATTTTGACAGAAGAGCTGCAAACTGCAAATGTGAAAATGAAAAGGTCTTAGTACAGTACTGATCTAGAAGGTGTAGGGTTTCTCTTAAGCTATTAGGTACGACTGCAAATGGTACAGTTCTAAAAACAAAAGTAGTATCTGTCAGATTGGCAGGAAAACACACTTCTGTTTCAGATCTCCCATTTTTGAAGTGAAAATAGAGAGGCTTTTCAGATTAGAAGACATTAGGGAA
This sequence comes from Chlamydotis macqueenii, assembly GCF_036417535.1. Classification (NCBI taxonomy): domain Eukaryota; kingdom Metazoa; phylum Chordata; class Aves; order Otidiformes; family Otididae; genus Chlamydotis; species Chlamydotis macqueenii. Next base: position 57,736,605 of record NC_141556.1, read on the forward strand.
AAACTTTATTAAATAGGAAATTGATTAAAGGAAAGGATAACCACTCAGCAGAATAAAACTCTATAAGACAGAGGAAGTTAACTGGAAACGTTTCTGTGTTTTTAGAGGGAACCTTGTAGAGTAAAAATACAGAGGTATCTACGAAAGGGCTTGGTGGTGGAGAGAATTGAGAGCCACTGTGGGTTCCTTTGTCTGATCTCCGCTTACCTTGCAGAGCCTTTGCCAAGCGCCAGCAGCAATTGACAGCCATGAAAGTGCTTCAGAGGAACTGTGCTGCCTATTTGAAACTGCGGAACTGGCAATGGTGGAGGTTGTTCACCAAGGTAATATTTTTCCCTTTGCAGTTTTGATAGTCTGGTTGCAATTTCAGGTTCTCTCATTGAACGGGAGCACAAAACCCACTTCCTCTACAATTGGGCTGGCTTGCAATTACACCCTGATTCACTTAGGCAGAGAATATCATAGTGTATTTTATAGCTATGCAGTATGCCTGCATAAACCAAGTGAAAGGCTTGATTCCACAACCAAGTAATGTCGTGGAAAAGCAGAAGTAATCTTTTAATGCTTTATGCCTAAGAAGAGTAAGAGGATCACTTGCTTTGGTGGTATGGCACTTCAAAGAGTCATTTACTATGTGGCTAGTTGATTTAACTAGACAAAAATTGTTAATACAAGGATGGTTTGCTGTCTCTTTCTCCAGGGTTGTAAGAGCAAAGGAAAATCACCAAGATCTGATCTTGCTGTTAGACTTCTAGATATTTTACCTTTATAAAGACAATGAACACACAAAGAAATGTTCTCTTTTCTAAATATATGGGATTTCTTGCTTTTTAGCCATGAGACTTTGCAGCTTAATGAGAGTTGAGAGCGGAGTTTAAACTTTTGTTCTCTTTCCTATGAAATGACTTCTATGGGTTTTTGGTGGGGGAGCACAGTTGTGGTGGTTTAGCCACAGTTTAGGTGGTTTAGGTGGGGGGTGTTTGGTTTTTGTTTACATTGACTTACCTGTGAGTTTCCTCACTGTATGGCAACTTTTTTATTCTGCTGCTGTTACTACTTAGCCCTTCAGGGCCTGGAATTTACCAAACCCTTTCCTGATGCATCCTCTCCTGGAGGAAAAGTTGAGCAGGCAGAAAGTGTGTTATTGGCAGAGTAAATGATACCTAGTCCTCCATGATCCTCCCAGTGTTCACAACAAAACAGTTGGCCAGTCCTTCAAATATAACGCTTATCTAAAATGTTGTTTTATTCAGTGCTTATCAAGTACAAGAGCATTTCTTCATGTTTTCCTTGTTCCCTATACACATCTCATTCCCTTGGTTTCCCTTTCAGGTGAAACCCCTTCTGCAAGTAAGCAGACAGGAAGAGGAGATGATGGCCAAAGAAGAAGAACTAATAAAGGTCAAGGAGAAGCAGCTAGCTGCAGAAAATAGACTGAGTGAGATGGAGACCTTCCAGGCCCAGGTGACTTTGTAAATCTCATGTGTAAAAGTCATTCTCTCTCCACCAGGCCAACTGCTTGAGAGCTCCTCCTTTGCTTTATTGGTCTAATGGACAAGGTTCAGAATTCCAGCGTGTTGAAATATGTGACGTGGCTGCCATCTTGTTCAAACTAGACAATCTCATTATTTCAAATGGATATGTTCTGAGAAATTTGTTACGGCTAAGATAATATGTGGTTGCAGTGCATAATTTGTGAAGGAGAACAAACGCTTAGAAACTGTATTTTGATGTTTAGCTTTTGATTAGCAGCAGTAAACTGCTGCAGTGATTAAGGCTGTAACTGTGGAACACAGGAGCATGTAACTGCACTTAACACAGATTGCTAAGTGCTTTGGTAAATCGGAGCTTGTATTTCTGGTTTTCTGTCCAATGTAGCTAATGGCAGAGAAGATGCAGCTGCAGGAACAGTTGCAAGCAGAAACTGAACTCTGTGCTGAAGCTGAGGAGATAAGAGCCCGCCTGACAGCCAAGAAACAAGAACTGGAGGAGATATGTCATGACCTGGAGGCAAGGGTGGAGGAGGAGGAAGAACGGTGTCAACATCTGCAGGCTGAAAAGAAGAAAATGCAGCAGAACATCCAGGTAATGCCTTAGGAATGCTGTATCTTGTCAGTAAAGAGGCAAGTAGGGATTACAGTGGTTCTTTTGTCTCAACTTGGAGGGAAACAGAGAGAGAGAGAACCAAAAAAAAACCAGCACATACTAAAATCTAGCTGTGGAAATAGCAATAGAACGTAGAAGTGATTCTGGTGCTGAGCCTGAAGCATTCAGTCAGTCATCCGGAATGAGCTGTTCCATTCTTGAAGATGAAGATGATGGCTGCTTGTCAAATAATTAGACAAGTCTTTGCTGAAGCCAGATGTTTTTGGGATGGTAGCATTCTTTGCAAAACAGTGTTGTTTATTCTCCTAGAAACTTGTTTGTTAGAATGCAATACACTGCATTAAGTTATGACAGAGATGTCACTTCTGGAAAGTACTCATAATACCTTGAAGGAAGGGTAAAGAAACCTTCCAAGTTCTATTGTTGCTACTGTGCCGTTACGTTGTTTCGTGAACGGCACTGACAAATACCTTGCTTTTCTATGGGTGTTGTGAAGGAACTAGAGGAACAGCTTGAAGAAGAGGAAAGCGCAAGGCAGAAGTTGCAGCTAGAAAAAGTGACCACGGAGGCCAAATTAAAGAAACTGGAAGAAGATGTGATAGTCCTGGAAGATCAGAATCTCAAATTGGCTAAGGTAAGACTCCTGCAGCTTCTTACGCAGACTGAAGATGCACAAGTGTTTCTCCTGGAGCAACCCACCAAAGGCTGACCATTTCCTTATGTGGAAACTTTTGAATTGATTCAATCTTGTCTTGGGTGACTTTGGCCTGGATATTTTAGATTAGCTGCTTGCATGTATTCTTTACAAGTCAATATTGTATGATATTTAAATAGCCTTGACTAAATAATGATCCACGAGCAAATGTTTTCCGATACATCATTATGCCAAACAGTATCAAGTTATTTCATAAACAGGCTTCCCTTACAGCTTTGGAAGGGCTGTCAAATACATTTATTTGAATACTATCCGTAATCCTGTAAGGATTTATTTCATTCCAAGCTTCCTTGTAGCCGGAGTAGGCACTCATGCCATTGAGATCTTTAAGAACAGTCAGCTCTGGAAAAATCACCTGTAATTCCGCAACTGCTTTGACACTGCCTTCTCCATTCTGCAGGAAAAGAAACTGTTGGAAGACAGAATGTCTGAATTTACAACAAACCTTACAGAGGAAGAGGAGAAATCTAAGAGTTTAGCCAAACTCAAGAATAAGCATGAGGCCATGATCACAGACCTTGAAGGTGGTTTGGTTTTGTTTTATTTTTCGTAAGGCAGGTCCTGCGAAGTAGTTGCCTGTTTAGTTTTAGGTGGTTTCTTGTTAACATTTGTTGAAATTCAATTTAATTTCTAGAGTTCTACTCCTCTTCAGTGTCTGAGGGGTTAAAAGTAGTCTGTAGTGAGTATGCTATTGATCGGTTTTGGTAGAGCTGTTCAGTGGCTGGCTGAAGGTTATGTGCCTTGTCAGCTGAGCCCTTGATCTAAATAAAAATCCTCTCCAAACCAGCAAACCAATGGAGAAGAGAAGCTGGTTCTCTTTCTTCTCCTGCTGTGGAAGTGTCTCTACTTTTCTACTTCCAGCAGCATCAATCTGTCAGGGTTAGTGCTGTTTCTGATACCTCGTTGGTAGAAGTTCTCCAGAGTTCATGCTAGAGGCACTTCATCTGGAGACTACCTCAGTTAATACAGCAGGAGCCAGCCTATTTAGTTTCAGTAAAGGGAGAGCAGACCTTGTGTTCAGCGTTACTTAATGAGTGCTTATGCCTGTGTGGTGTGGGTTTGGGAGAGACTGGCACTGTGCTGGCATTGTTTATTACAGTGAAAGAGAGGGAGGAGATTTGGCTGTAAGATGAGGGAACAGGAAATTGCCTGGATATGTTTTCAGGGCAAAATATGGGGACAGTTGCATGTATAGATCCTGAGAGAATAATGCACTCCAGCTAGTTTGGACAGTTGTACTATTAGGAGAAAAATTGTTACTTAAATACCTTTATTTTCTCTGCTTGTAGAATGTTCTTTGAGTATATGTTGTCTGTGTAACTTAATGTGTCCCTATCTCCATCAGAACGTCTGCGACGTGAAGAAAAGCAGAGGCAAGAATTGGAAAAGACTCGTCGAAAGCTTGAAGGGGACTCCAGTGATCTGCATGACCAGATTGCTGAGCTGCAGGCTCAGATCGCAGAACTCAAAATGCAGCTGGCCAAGAAGGAAGAGGAGCTGCAAGCAGCCTTAGCTAGGTGAGAACCTGACCTGTGGGATTCAGGGATGTCCAGGGTGTCTTGTGTCAGTTTGGAAAAAGGACTAAATCAAATCCGTGGCTGTTGTATTTCAGTCTGTAGACTGTTAAGATCCATGTCCTTGGCATCAGAGTTCTTTGGCTGCTGCTCACAGCCACATTCTCTGTACAGAGCTAGACTATGAATGTAATGGGCGCTGCATGCATTTCACTGGAACAGTAAGATTTTGGGGGGGGGGAGGTTAAAAAGTAGTGGCAACACACTGTCTCTCTGGTAGTTGCTATATTCATCTATTCAGTAAAGTGTCCAATTTCCAATGTAAAATGGTGCTTTCTCTTCTGCTTTCTTCTGTTGTCAGTCTCTCTCTGTCCCCTTCTTTAAGGTAAGTAGTTGTGCTCTCTCAAGTATTGGGAAATAGAACTTAGAATTTGTAGATATGTCGATCAAAGTTTGCATGTAATATTGTAGAGCTGACCACTACCAGCTTTTTTTCTTTATTATCCTCGGTAGGACAGGTGGTTTGAATTTACATATGGTTTAAATCTGGCACTGACCAGAACTCTATGTTGAACACAGGGTGGAAGAGGAGGCAGCTCAGAAGAACATGGCCCTGAAAAAGATCAGGGAACTCGAATCACAGATCACTGAGCTGCAGGAAGACCTGGAGTCAGAGAGAGCATTCAGGAATAAAGCAGAAAAACAGAAGCGGGATCTGGGAGAAGAGCTGGAAGCATTGAAAACAGAGCTAGAAGACACGCTAGATTCTACAGCTGCTCAACAAGAGCTCAGGTAACTCCGACATGTAGCTATGTTGCTTTATTTGGTTTTGACTTTTTAAATAAATGCTGCTGCATCCAGTTTTCTACCAAAGCAAATCTTTGCCTTTATCAGGGTAGGTTGGTTAGCAGCCTCAATGACTACAGAAGGGGAGGTAGTGTGCAAGCTGTAGTCTGTATTACCTCAGCTGATGTAAGAAAGTTAATTTGCTCCCTAACCATAGTGTTAGTGATACCTCTGAAATATTCATACTTTCAGGCAGTTACTTCTTAGGATAAAAATAATGTGGCCAGTTTGCGCTTAAGGGTGCAATGCTAAGTTCTAACTTTGAAAAGTGTCTTTGTAGCTTGGGAGGCTAAACAGCCCTTCGCACTTTTCTTCATCAGAGATGCTGTTGGTGGATATGCACATCTGTTTGATTCTCTTCTTGGCATCTAAATGGAATTTGTGAATTTTGCAGGTCAAAGAGAGAACAAGAAGTAACGGTTTTGAAGAAGACTCTTGAAGATGAGGCAAAGACTCATGAGGCTCAAATTCAAGAGATGAGGCAGAAACATTCACAAGCTATTGAAGAGCTGGCAGAACAGTTAGAACAAACCAAACGGGTATGTGGAACAGAAAATGCAAGGCCAAAGCAGTCAGCCTTCCTGAAAGGATAGCTGTTCTATGACCATGTCTTAAAGCTGCAGAAGAACATGAAGCGTTCATGATACTAGGCTTGTGATATATGTACTGCTTTTCCCTTGATAGATCATTTTTCACAATGAAGCATATATGAAGTTGTTTTAAGTAGTTGTGCTCATACTTTTTTCCCATCAGGCATGTTATACTGCGTAGCCAAGACATTCTTTTCACTCCTAGCACTTGTTGACTTGTACAACCTTTAATTTGGAAATCTGATGGTGCAAGACTATTTCCTGTATTGTTGGCTTCTCTGATTGTTAGATTGTCTCCTGCTGATCAGTGACAGGCTGTTCAAATTGGTTTTTTTCTGAGTAAGCAGCCTACAACTTAGCTGCTAAACGTGCAACATTAGCTTGCTTATTGGAAAAAAAAAATGTACTCAGTGGAAGGATCCTGCCATGTCTAAAGTCTTTTGTTTGTTTGTTTGTTTTTTTTCCTCTTCAGGTGAAAGCAAATCTTGAAAAGGCAAAACAAGCTCTGGAAAGTGAGAGGGCTGAACTGTCCAATGAGGTGAAGGTTCTTCTGCAGGGCAAAGGAGATGCTGAGCACAAACGGAAAAAAGTAGATGCTCAGCTCCAAGAACTGCAGGTGAAATTTACAGAAGGTGAAAGAGTGAAGACTGAACTGGCTGAGAGGGTTAACAAATTGCAGGTGAGTGGCATGGGTTTTCCATAGCTTCTGATTCAGCACAGAGATAGAGAGAAAAGGTAGAGTGGTACCTCTCCATAGCTACTTCAAAAATCTTGTTCCTCTAGAAGATGAAGTTCCTACACAAAGCAATTCCACAATTTGCTTCCAAAGGCCTAGGCAAGCTCCTCAACTCATTGCCAGGGCAGGATATTTGGATTGATGTTGCTTATCATGAGCAGCACTGAGAAGGTGAAGTAACCAGTTGCCATTTGAGTTTTGTAAGCCTTAAAATATCAGCAAGTCCACTCCCCTTCAGTATGCAGCACTTTGTACAGTACAGTTCTGTAAACATCCAGCTGCTCCTAAACCTAGAGCAGCACAAACCCTTACGATTGTGTAACTCATTTGGAATACAGTGTCTTGAAGCCTTGTAATGTGGTTGATGGTTATGAGGAGTGGCTCAAGAGTAATGTTGAAATTTAGGATTTTCTTCTCCTTTCTCCAGGGAAACAACAAATCCCTTTGATTCACACTGAGCATTGTCTTCTGCCTTCTCCTTTATGGAGTATTGTCATTAAAACTTGAGCATTGCCAGTGTGTGTGCTCTCTTTTGGAGTGTGAAAATGTAATTCTGAGGCTCTAGATACAGTCCCAAAGTAGATGGTATAAAATAGAAGAGAGTTAGTTTAATAGAAGCTTTTAAAATTCTTGCCAGGCTGTCTAAAATTTGGCCTTAAAAAATCAAAACAACCAAAACCAGAAGGCTGTTGCAACAGAGGTGATCCCAAGTAAAAATCTCTTTCAACTTTCATATTTCATCCCTGGGACTTTGGAAATTATACATTTATTTCCCTGAGAGTTTCTATGCATGCCTTACTGTTGAGAGGTGCCTCTGTTTTCACTTTCAGGTGTCATAGCAGCTCATCTGTTCATGGCTTTGTTTTTACTGGTGCTTTTAATAACTGATACTCTCATCTTTTCTTCAGGTCGAGTTGGACAACGTCACAGGTCTTTTGAACCAGTCTGACAGCAAATCAATCAAATTAGCAAAGGACTTCTCTGCTCTGGAGTCACAGCTTCAGGATACACAGGTGAGAGCTTGGAAGCTACGCCATCTATGTGTGATACAGCCAGTGTGCATTACAGATTCTTAAAATGAGAAATCACTCTGAACACCATTAAATACTAGATATACAACGCTTCAAAGATTGGATCTGGCTTTTTTTTTTTTGCTAAGGGATTATATTGCATGGTATTGAAAGCATTTCTACAGAAACAAGCTATTTATCTTCCTTTTGCTTCCACTGTCTGTGGAACATATGTAACTTTCCCTGTCTTAGATTTAGAAGTCCTCTACTATCACCTTTCTGCTTGAGAGCTCTTTAATGCTAGAACTGCACTGGAATGCTAGGTTCTTGTTTGAGGTCTTCATAGTCAAGTATTTGACAGGGTTTTTGTGTGTGTATGACTTCCAGTAAATTTGTAAAGTTAAGCAGAAAATTTAATTTCCTAGGGGATGATGGGGAAGTGATTGATTCAAATAATTTGGTATTTTTTCTGGGAAAAAAATCATTCTTAGTCTTATATTTTGGGATAGAACAACAATTTACAGTTAACAGAATATGACTCTTGGTAAAGCATGGAGTTACCAAGCAGAAGGTTGGAAGGGAAGGGAAGAGTGTGCCAAACCTCAGATACTGAGTAACCTTGAACAGTTATTGATGTTCTATCCACTATTACTTTTAAAAAAAAAAACAAACAAACTCAAAGTGCACAATACAAAAATTATGCACTAGTTTGAAGATTGATCTTAATAGTCTCTGCAGATCCTTCAGCTCAAGCACTAGCAGCGTAAGTCAATAAATGTTGTTGGTGTCCTAAGTTGGTAAATGACCAGTGTCTTACAATTCTGCTAAGACTGTTGTTGGTTTTAACCATGCTAAATCCCTTAAGTCTGTTGTCCATTTCTTTGATACTTGAGTATGAGAAAGTCACGTAGCAGAGTAGAGTCATGCTATTGTTGGGAAAGGTTTTAATGCTTTGTGTGCTACTCGGAGGACTCCAGAAAGGACTGTGTGGTGAAGTAGTATGCTTCAATCAGAGTGTATGAGAGAATAGGACCCTTCTGAGTGTTTTGTTTCTGTACTGACTCACTGGAAGACAATTATTTATATTCTGTCTTTGGTTGTCTTATCTATGAAATACGTTGCATACTTAAACTCAACTTCAAAAGTACTCATTCTGGAGAGAGTGGGCGAGGATTGTGAGCCTTTAAAGCCAAGGAGCACTGCTGAATTCCACTGGGGTGTTTGCTTTATAGGAGCTGCTGCAGGAGGAGACTCGCCTAAAACTGAGCCTCAGCACTAAGCTGAAGCAAATGGAGGATGAGAAGAACAGTTTCAAAGAGCAACTAGAAGAAGAAGAGGAGACAAAGAGAAACCTGGAGAAACAGATCTCTATTCTTCAGCAACAGGTACAGAGTCTGCATCCCATAAACACATGAGTTTCAAGAAGAAGCATAAGTGTCTTGAGGGAAGTAAAATCTACATGCAGAATTGACTTCTAGTAACAGAACCTTTCTTGGGAAAGGGTGATCCTGCTGATTTGAGTGAGAGAGGAAGTGAAAAGGTCTCTGATAATCATATGAACTGCTTGTAGATTCCTTTGGGGAATTCAGTCATGTAGTATTATTTGAGGGGGGAGTACTATATTCAGAAATGAGCAGACTTATTTCCTCAACTTCTGGTGCCAGTAAACTACACACAGCATTATCTGTGATGTGGCTTAATGTGCTATCTTTTCTGTCCTTCAGGCAATAGATGCAAAGAAGAAGATGGATGATGGTCTGGGCTGCCTTGAATCAGCAGAGGAAGCCAGGAAGAAGCTGCAGAAGGACTTGGAGGGCTTGAGCCAGCGTTATGAAGAGAAGACAGCTGCTTATGACAAGCTGGAAAAAACAAAGACCCGCCTGCAGCAAGAGCTGGATGACCTCACTGTGGACCTGGATCATCAGCGGCAGATCGTTTCCAACCTAGAGAAGAAGCAGAAGAAGTTTGATCAGGTATGACTTCAGTCACTGGACTTTCAGTAGGTGTGTCTTATTGACAGGCTTTAAGAATATCTAAGCAATGCTGCTTGGAGAACACATATTTACTTCTGAATTTCTGTTCCATGCATAGGAAGTTTAGTGGTGCTCCTTTTCCCAAAGGGATAATATTTATATCAAGACTAAGATCAAGTTCAAGGCATTGTTTCCAGATCTTTGAGAGAAAGTTGGAAATAATAGGTTGGAGGCCTAGGGAATCAGAAGTTTGTTCATTTGGGGTCAGCACAGTTATTAAAGGTGGGGTGGCATGCTTCATTCTTTGAAGCTGCATTTTATTGGTTCCTTCTATCCATGGCAGGACACTATTAAGAAGGCAATAATGAAAAGATGCATATTTACCTTGTTAGAAAATTGTCAGTAACTTCTCAGACTACTGATGCTGTGCTTTTATAGCTGTTGGCGGAGGAGAAGAACATCTCTGCCAAGTATGCAGAAGAACGGGACCGTGCTGAGGCAGAAGCTCGTGAGAAGGAGACTAAGGCCCTGTCCCTGGCCAGAGCCCTGGAAGAAGCCATAGAGCAGAAGGCTGAGCTGGAACGAATCAATAAGCAGTTCCGTGCAGAGATGGAAGACCTGATGAGTTCAAAGGATGATGTTGGGAAAAGCGTAAGTATGAGGTTAAAATATGTGGGCAGGAAATGTCACAGAGGTCATTGGTTTAATACTGCAAAAAGCTTATGCTAGCATTAACACAGAGGAAGGTAGCAGAGAACACTGGGCACGTGCGTTTATGAATGTTATGTTTGTATTACATTAGTAAGTGGGAAAGATGGGTTGGAAGAGCCTGGAAAAGACCCAGTTGAGGTAGTGGCAAACTGAAAATAGTGGCAGAGAGGAAGGTATGATGTGAGCCTGATACAGGATTAGCTGAGCAATAGAAGACAGTAACGCCAATATTTCAAGACAATAAATGTTTTGATAAGCAGGAAGGAAAAGAAAAAATTCAGAGGCTAAGAAGTATTTTCCTGAGTTCTGTCAGAAGTAGAGGTGTCCAGGTCTGATAAGTCTGCAGTAGGTCAGGACTGAGCTAACAAATGCTTTTCTCTTTCTCCCCACCACCACACATACATGACCAGAACAAATATGTCATTGTGATTCACACTGGCAGCTTGCAGGTATGCAAGCAGCTGGCTTTGAGAGATATCTCTGGCCTAATACAAGGGACAGATGCAGTGTTCTTGTATCATGTCTTATGTGAGTGGCTGTTCTTAGACTTCCTTGCTCTTAGGATAGGTTAAATTTGTCTGCGCTCCTTGAGGAAGCCTCATGTGTGGTACTGTGCTGTAGGTCCATGAGCTGGAGAAGGCTAAGCGAGCCCTGGAGCAGCAGGTGGAGGAGATGAAGACGCAGCTGGAAGAGCTGGAGGATGAACTGCAGGCCACAGAGGATGCCAAACTGCGGCTAGAAGTGAACCAACAGGCCATGAAGGCACAGTTTGACCGGGACCTCCAGGGCCGTGATGAACAGAATGAAGAGAAGAAGAAACAGCTGATTAGACAAGTAAGAATTGCTCTGTAAATCCTGAAAGCGTTCTGTACACAAAGACACTTGTGTCCAAAGATGGTCAGACAGACAGTGCCAATCCACAGATTCTTATTAATGGTAACTCTGCAGGAAGCGCTACAAAGCTGTGAGAGACTTTCCCTCTTGTGTGCACGATTGTTCAAACGGCCTTTGTCTATCAAAGGAACCCATGTGGCTTTATTAGTGAGGAATGTTAGCCCCATCCCCCTGGCAGGAAGAGTGGAAACAAGTCACATGCTTACACTTATGTACACTTTGAAAGGGGGATACGAAAAGTGGTTGTTGGGAAGTCAAGGAGCGGAAATGCTGATGCCTGTATTTCTCCATACAGGTGCGGGAGATGGAGGCGGAATTGGAAGACGAAAGAAAACAGCGTTCCATTGCTGTGGCTGCCAGGAAGAAGCTAGAGATGGACCTGAAGGATTTGGAAAGCCATATAGACACTGCTAACAAGAACCGTGAAGAAGCCATCAAGCAGCTCCGCAAACTGCAGGTGAGAACCTTCAACTATTTTAGCTGTCAGTGTAGAGCATTTACCCAGAGAAATGGGATACAAGATTTCACCTCGTGAGAACAATGCATCAGTGTCACAAGAGAAGCAGAACTGTGTAGCAATTTACCGCAAAAGATTTATTGGCATTTCAAATATCCTTCTAACCCCGATCCGCCTGTTTAACTCCCTGGTAGAGAAACTGTAGGGAAAGTCCAGCCTAGTGCTCACCTCACATCAGTGTTTTTGGAAAGGATTCTGGAACTGCAAAGCTAGAGGGACTTAAATATAATTTAGGCCTTCTCCTGCCCCAAGAAAGCTTTGTTATGCTTTTGTAATTCCAGGTGTTCGTCTAATCTGTTCTTTGGGAAAACTCCAAATCCTCCCTAAGACTGTACATTCCATTGCTTCACTAGAAACCTTCCTGTACAGCCCCTTCCCCGCTCCCTCTATCTGACAACTTTTTTTTCCCCTGCAATTTAAGCAGTCCTATTTGTTTCCATTACCACTTTTCCTTGTTACTTGTGAAATGAGAAAAGGATGATTCCTTTTGTTTTTCCAGCAACCTTTTCGGTAGCTGAAGATTAATGAATCTCTGTTTCCATTTTTCCCTCCATGTTTCCCATAAGACAGACAAACCCAGTTTGTTAATGTGGATGCTCTGAAATTCTTTCTTTTTTTTTTTTTTCTTTTTTTTTTTTTGTTTTTGGTTTTTTGTTCTCCCTTTTCAGGCACAAATGAAGGATTACATGCGGGAACTGGAGGATACACGTACTTCCAGAGAAGAGATCTTGGCACAGGCCAAAGAAAATGAAAAGAAGTTGAAGAGCATGGAGGCAGAGATGATCCAATTGCAGGAGGTAATGGAATATGCATGCAAGTCAAGGGTTTGTTCGTTTTCTTTGGCCATGAACTAAGTGTAGCAGTCTAAGCTCAAGCAGTTATTTCCTTTCTTTTGTACTTTTTGCTCTGTTCAAATATGAGGTCCACTTCAAAATGCAGAATTTGGCCCTTTCTTGACAGTTGTGATAGGAGTGTGCAAAACAAAGGAAGCTGTGGGGTGGGTGGGGAACAGACCGTGTCTTATAATTAAGTCTGGATTTAGCCAGAGACCATACCACCCATTACCAGTAACTGTTTTTTTTCTATGCTGCATTAATTGGTAGCTTCCCATTGAATCACTGACCGTCTCGTTTTCATTCCAGGAACTTGCAGCTGCTGAGCGTGCCAAGCGCCAGGCCCAGCAAGAAAGGGATGAGCTGGCTGATGAGATTGCCAACAACAGTGGTAAAGGGTGAGTCATGTTCCCTGTTTTAAGGGTGGAGGAGCTGGTTTGAGAAAATACTTTGCAGGCTGTTATTTTTTTTATATAGACTGTAGCACATACTGTATCCCTTCTGCTCTTGAAAGACTGATCTTATTTTGTAAAATTAAAAGTGGTGAATTTTCCCCAGGGCATTAATGCCACCAACACTTCTTTAATGATTGTGTCCTATAGAGCACTGGCCATGGAGGAAAAGAGACGCCTGGAGGCCCGGATAGCTCAGCTGGAGGAGGAGTTAGAAGAAGAACAGGGCAACACAGAGATAATCAATGACCGGCTCAAGAAGGCAAATCTTCAGGTACCTGTTCAGGCTGTGTGTGCCAGTACGGGTTCTCTCTAGTCTGTGTAAATTCTCAAACTGCACTCTGAGTAATGCCAGCTGCTGCTTTGTCCAGAGTACAGGCCCTCAGAAATGTATAGATGTGAGCAAGATGAAACACCTGAATACCACAATACAGAAAACAGGGTTGGCAGTCAGAGCTGGTGTTAACTCACTGGTTTTGATCGTTTAAATCATTGGGTAGCTGGAACAACCTCCCAAGTTTATTTAAAAAAATAAAAACAAAACCCAAATCTCCCAGTCTCTATTTTCTGTATTAAGGGATTATGAGAAAGATGATCTGTAGCGTGCTGCTCCAACTTGGCATGCTATCAGTGCCACAATGTGTTTGGAAAATGATTTTACTGCCAGTTCTATGCTTCTTCAAATGGACTAATCATATGGAGTTTGTTAGGCTGCTATAGAAACCGTGATCTTAATCTGCCTATTCTCTGCCATATTTCGGCTGCCCAACTTTGAGAGTTGAGCATGTTGTTTTCTTAGCGCTCCAAAGCCAAGGAGCTAGGCTGATGGTTTTCCAAACGGCTTGTTCGCTCTGGTGGATGAGAGCATAGTCCTCATATTTGGTTGACTGTCAGCCAGAGTCCTGGCTTGGAAGTGGACTGAGTTCTTGCCCTTTCACCTTTGAAAGTCAGTATTTTTAAGCTGCTTCTTTGTGGTGGAAGTAGACAGCAAATAAACAATAAATTAGTAAAGCACACGTATTGGATCCACTTGCCTCAGGATTTTTGTAATTCACTAAGACTGATAATCACTATGGTAAGTGCCAAACCATGGCCTTCGCTCCAGAGAGCATTGTGTGCGATTGGCAAATTTAGCCCTAAGAGGAGGTTGGTAAACCTGTTATTTAAGGAATTACTTTGAAAATCTGGGTAAACTAAGATATTTTGAGAAGTACCCTGCCTACAGAGAGCTCCCTTTGCATCATAGTTATTCCAGGTATTCATCCAGCTTACTCCAAGGATCTTTTTTCTTTGCATGTCAGCATGTGTCTGAGAAATAAATCAACCTATTGGGCTGGAGCACTCGATATGCTGAGTACTTCTTCTCTCTGCAGATTGATCAGATGAATGCCGACCTGAATGCTGAGCGTAGCAACGCGCAGAAGAATGAGAACGCTCGCCAGCAGATGGAGCGCCAGAACAAGGAGCTTAAGCTTAAACTGCAGGAGATGGAGAGTGCAGTAAAGTCCAAGTACAAGGCTACCATCACGGCCTTGGAAGCAAAGATAGCACAGCTGGAAGAGCAGTTGGACATGGAGACAAAGTATGTCCTAGTAGAAACTCTATCTGTTTTACAGGCCTCCACCCACTCTGGCATTTTAAGCTCTTCTGAACAGATTCTGATTGGTCTGAGGGCTTCGTCCTAGGTATACTGCGTAGTACAGAAGTAAGGTTTAGGCAAACCTTCCTTGTTTTTCACTGTAGAGGTTTCTAGCTCTTTCCAGATTTAACCACTCCTAAAACTGCAGCTGTGATACACTTGCTGCCCCTCTGTAGCTTCAGGAATGGTGATACCTGTGTGATACCAGTGTCTTGTGGTCATTTCTGTGAAACACTGCCTCCCATCCCCTTCTTTTCTAAGTTAGGGGGACTTTTGCTATCTTCTTTATTTCTAGCTTGTCCAAGGCAGGTCATCTTGTTGGGGACAATGGGAGATAAGCTCTTACCTGAGTATCACTGTATTTCTGTATAGGGAGCGCCAGGCTGCCAGCAAGCAGGTGCGCCGTGCCGAGAAGAAGCTGAAAGATATCTTGCTGCAGGTGGATGATGAGAGGCGTAATGCTGAGCAATTCAAAGATCAGGTGTGTATAGTTACCTGCAGCATTGGTGAGTCTTCTGGCAGGAGCATTTCTCTTCTATGACTGAAGCATCATCTGCATCTAAGAGGGCTCTAGCATTGAACTTCCTGTATATTTCTCTTCTTTTCCCTCACTGTGGTAATTACAAGATGACACAGATGAAAATGTAATGCTTTCAAGGACAAGTTTGGAGCTGTCAATTCCTAGGCAGCTTTCTTCAGAAAAGGAAGGAGGAGGCTTTGGAAATTCTGCTTTTTGCTGCTCTAACTACTGTGCTGTAACTCTGTGGAAGCACTGATCTTTTTTTTTCTTTTTTTTTTCTTTTTTTTTTTTTCCCCCATACGTGCTCAGGCGGACAAGGCAAACCTGCGCTTGAAGCAGCTGAAACGCCAGCTTGAGGAAGCAGAAGAGGAGGCCCAGCGAGCCAATGCATCCCGTAGGAAGCTCCAGCGTGAGCTGGAGGATGCCACTGAAACAGCTGATGCAATGAATAGAGAAGTCAGCTCCCTGAAGAGCAAACTCAGGTAAGGCAGAGCATTTGGTGCAATACCTCAGCAGCCAGTTCAGTGTAGTCTTGCTGTTACTGCCCACAGTGGCAGCTGCCCACAGCAAACAACGTGGCCAGGTACTTCCTTACCTCTTTCCATCTGGTGAGTTCAGTGAAACCTTGTGTTACTGACGTACTGTCTGTCCTTCCCTAGGCGCGGGGACCTGCCGTTTGTCGTGACACGTCGAATTGTCAGGAAGGGTGCAGGAGAGTGCTCCGATGAGGAAGTGGACGGCAAGGCAGATGCTGGTGATGCCAAAGCTACTGAATAAGTCCTACCATTTGACCCAGGTTACGTGTGATGGAGTGACCCATCCACCCTTCCCTCTTCCATTGGACTTTCAGCAAACCCTGTCCTCCTGAATTGGCTGGGGATTTGCAGAGCGAGCCCAGCTCTGTGTATCTGGAGCCATCGGGCATCTGTGTTCCTAGTTTCCTCCTCTTTCCAGTTTTCCTAATCCTCTTTGTATTTAATGCCAAAGAGTGGGGCTCTGAAATCTGACCAGCAGTTTGGCCAGTACAAAGGCCTGTTGAACTGTCTGTGCCATGTCTGCTGGTGAATCCTTACACAGTTTGGAGGGAGTGGGGTTAGGGAAAGATTATTTTTGCTGTAAATCTCCTTTTATCTTTGATTCTAGCTGCAGGGAAGCTTCTTCCTGTATTATTTCCCCTCCCTCTTTGTTTGCTTTCGGCAATCATGTTCAGTGACCTCAGACTTCTGCCTCTTTTAATCTGCCCACCCACATGGTTTGGGAGCAGTTTCAGGAAAAATGGTGTGCTTTGGCCATGGCAATTTGCCCTTTCTTCTTTCATAGGGGCGAAGAGGGAAGCTCCTCTCGGGACCGGTTACCTGGAGGACTTGCCAAAGTTGTCTTTTTTTCTTTTCCCTCTTCTTATTTTTACTGTCTGGACAGATCTCTGAAGTGCAATGATGTCCTGTTAGTGTCTCTGCCTCTGAGCGGTTTCATCTAAGGTAGTGTGGACCAGTAGTTAATGACAGGCTGGGGAAGCAGAACAATGTCCTTGTGCTTGTCTGAGAATCTGTGGGGGACCAAATATATTTAATGGCAATAGACAGAATCTAGGGGAATTTCATAGGGTAGTGGGCAGAGGGTGGGGGTAAGGGGAGGGAAATCCTTCTTTTATTGACATGTCCAAGCCTCTTGCACCTGCTTTGTAACCAGGGGTTGGGATTAGTTATTGTGCACCATTGACTAAGAGTATATTAAAAACCCTTTAATCTGCACAGATATATGTAAGGCCTTTGTATCTCTCGTAATAAGTAATTAAGAAAAAAAAATAAAGGTCTCTATCACTGCCTTTCTATTGGGACCATGGTTATATATAGATAGTCTTTACTTTTCTACACTGTACACTGGTTGCTGGATTTACCTGTATTCTTAACCATATTGTATATGCTGCATTTAGACCTACTTATGAGCGAAGTAAAAATAATTAAATATGAAGCGCCATACTGTATGCCTGAAGCACTCTAAATGCAGGAGCCTCATGTCCCAATTGCTGTCACAAAAAAAAAAGATTAAAATTTTTTTTATATAATAAAAGTGCCTTAGCATGTGCCTCAGCTGTGTGTCACCACTACAGTCAGTAATGGTTTTACTGGTGCTCCACTGATGTTACCAATAAAGATTATCCATGTGCTGCAGTCTGTCTGCGCGTGTTGCTGTTCCCTCTGTCCCTAAGTGCGGGGAAGACCTTACACGTCGCCTCTGAAGGTGGCAGCTGTGGTGTCCGAGCGTGGGCCTGTCTTGTCTGCAGCACTGCAGACCTTGCCTCACGCTGAGTGGCTTTCCAGAGCTGAAATCGGGTGTTACGGTACCGTCTGCATCAC
This sequence comes from Chlamydotis macqueenii, assembly GCF_036417535.1. Taxonomy (NCBI): domain Eukaryota; kingdom Metazoa; phylum Chordata; class Aves; order Otidiformes; family Otididae; genus Chlamydotis; species Chlamydotis macqueenii. Next base: position 57,754,018 of record NC_141556.1, read on the forward strand.
CGGGGCACCTGGCAGCAGCCAACGTCGGGGATTTGGGAGGAAGATAATGCACCTTGTTTGTGTACATTCAGAGAGTTACCTATTCAAAAAACAGGCTGTAAATCTGAGCCGAGCTGGTTCTGTTCTTGGCATGAAGATGGTATTTCTGAATCTGTAAGTAACAACTATGCAAACAAACTCTCTTCTTTGCTTTTATTTCCAGTCTCTGGAGTCACTGGAAAGCGAGGCTGGTGGAGGAGGTGATAAATAACTCTAAAAGTCCATTTTATCAACGGATTGGCAAAATTGCCTTTCACTCATCTTCCAGCTTGTGCCCAGAAAATCTTGTTATGTTTCTGCTAGAAATGGAATAAGGAATTTGTGGCTGTATTCATGTGCTGGTCCTTCGCCCCTCAAACTAACTGCCCCAGGTGCTCATGTGTTCTGGTTCTACAGCCATGGCATAAAAGGCTGGAGTGTGACACCAGCACCTGCCTGATAATTGTAACCTCATCCCTCTCCTCCTGTGTTGGCAGAGTTTTAAACCTGGATGGGAAAGTCTGAGTTAGAAGTTGTGGCTGGGGCTGGGTTGGACCCTGGGTTGAGAGGGGAAAAAGTCTTCTCATTAAGAAACTTAAGTGTAGGTAGGAGTTAAAAAAAGAAAAGGGAGGGGGATGTGCAGAAGGAGGAGGCATGAAGATTCACTGTGTGCTGCTGCATGAGCAGATGTAGTCACATTAAGGGGCCATTGTGAGCCTGAACAACTTCTGATGTTACCTTACACAAGCTGCAGCTTTTGAAAGCCTGGATGGGGATTAATGTGTGAAGGGATGGAGGTGCATTTTTGGTGTGGGAATACAGGCGCTGCCGCACTGATGTCTAGCATACACACTGTTACAAACAGGACTGGAGTGCCTCTCCTCTGGGAGTTTACTTGGCACAGATACTTCAATCTTTGTTTCCGAAGTGTTTTGCAGAAACATCTAGGGTATCTTTGTGAACAGCATGCCCTTTAAATTACATTAAAATTGCTTTCCCATCATTTTAAACTAATGCCAGCTGGCCTGGCACTGCTGTGGTAGAAAGCAGAACTGCCAGAACACCTGTGTGCTGGTGGGTGCTGACCCTTTAAGCTCAGGTTGCTTTTTGTGTCCCTGGCACTGCTGCGCGCAAGCCAGTGTACTGCTTGGATGCTGCTCTCTCCTGTGCAAGATGGAAAGAAACTTGTGTCTTTTTCCACTACCACAGTACTTTCCTTCAACTTTCCACTTGTTGCATCCCCATGGAAGGGTAAAAATTAGTCTCGCACAACATTTTCCACTTTGAGTGCAATCTTGAGCTAGCAAGTTCCTGTTGCTCCAGGTTAGTTGCTTCTGTGGATCTCCAGAGCTGCTAAATGCCTCTCACAGCTTTTCCTCAGATGTTGGGGATGATCTGAATAGGTGAGTGGTTGCAAATGCTGTAGAAAGCAAGAGGAAAAAAAGAGATTGAACCTGGGGCCTGATCTGTGGGCCCTACAAGAGGGTTGTTCCTGGAAGTTGGTGCTGGAGCTTTGTTTGTTGTCTGCACCATCCAACCTCAGGGCTGATTGGGAAGGGTCTGAACAAGAGGGTACGCATAGGTATAGTTTCAGAAGATGCAAGGGATGATGGTAAAGTTGATTTCAAATGTTCCTGTCCCCGCCCCAGATCGTTGTGCTGGCACAAAGGATCTGTAAACCAGGTCATTAAATATAATAAACCTGGCCTTAAAATAAAATGATGCTGGTTACAGCATGGCCCTCACAGGCTGTTGTAACAGCAGAACCGAGGGGCAGAGCAATCAGCCCTGTCACAGCCTCAGGGAGATAGAGGTAAATCACTGGGCCTGCAGCATCCAGCCCTGCGGCAAAGAGCCTTCCTGTGCCGAGGGCAGCTGAGCACTGGGATTGCTCCTGCTACAGTTTCCCCCAGGGCAGAGTGAAGGCAGGGGCCATTAGAGCCAGTTCCAGCTGGGTTCCCATGGCACAGCACCACTGACCTGCCAGGTTTAGGATTTAGCCCTCTTCTTCCCTATTTCCTCCCCAAATTGTCTCAAGTACCACTTCACGTAAATGGTGAATTACTTTGTGAAAGCCGAGGGTGCAGATTAAATGGCTGCAGGGCTGGGATGCCTCAGTGATGGGCACAGGAGGGAGCTATGGTGGAAAACTGCAGCTTTGCCTTCCCTGGGTGAGGGAGGCCTCAGAGCAGTGGTTTGAATTATCTGAAACTAAAATGCAGGCTGCTGCAGCCCAACTAGAGATCAGCAAGGCCCCAGGAGAATTTAAAGCATTTATTGTTGGCCTGTGCTGTCCAGGAGCATCTGTCCGTGACGATGCACAGCCTGGCTCATAGCACTTGGAGCAGGGAAGAAGCTCTGGAGCTGGTGTGGGTCCCCCATCCTGACTAGCTACGGGGCTCGTCTGGAAGCCCAGCCCAGTCCTGAGCGCTGCTCAGCCTATTCTGGAGATGCCTTGTCCCAACCCTGCTGGCAAGATCCCAGCTGCATTGCCTTCCCTGAAGAGCCTGGATCTGAGCTTTGTCAGGGGCATGTCCTTTTGAACCTTGTCTCCAAGCACAGCTGGAGACGATATTCCTGGTTCCAGGACAGATAGCTAATACTTGTAGATAACTGTTTGTTGCCTGTCTGGACCTATTTCTTTCCTTCCTCTGATGCTTTCCTGAGCGAAAGCAGAAGGAAAAGGAGGAAAAAAAACCCAACTAATCAAAAACCCTCCAATTCTAAATTTGTGACTCTCCCGTCCTTGCTACCATTTTGAGCCAGTGTTGAGTAAAACAAACAGCTGAGCAGCAGTGCAGCAAGAGGAAGAAAAAAAAAGTGAAACATCTCAAGCGATGATGGTCTAGCACGTGAGAGGAGAGGTGCTGGAGTCCCTTCTCAAGCCAGCTCCCTGTGGTGGGGCAGACTCCCTTGCTGGGCTACGGCGCTTTCAATTTGCAAAAGGCAAAGCATGCGGAGAAAGACACTGGAAAGTCCATGAAGCGAAAGTCACACTCGCTCTTTGGATCTGGGCAATCATTTGTTTCTGCATGATGAACGCTCAAGGCCTTCTCTGCTCTCCTACAGCAGCTGAGAACATGTGCAGGCAGCAGAAGTCTGTGGGACGTGGTGCTGCCTGGGTGCACGCGTGCGCCTCATGGGAGAGGTCTGCCCTGGAGGTTTCGCTATTGTTCAGCACCCCAGCCCGAAGGAAGAACGAGGCGGGAAATGGAGAACTGACGGTGATGGAGTGGCTGCCCTTGCAACACTGTTACTCATAATGTGGTTGTGTGCTGCTAATTAATCTGGAATTATACTGTGGACGGCTTAATTCACTACAGCCTTAATTGACTCTTGATGGAAATTGTGCAGAACCTCCTGGAAGAGGGTGTCATGGCAGGGTGTATTGCTCAGGATAAATGGATTGCTTCCTTAGGCTCTTTATTAGGAGAGGAGCCATTGCTCAAATCCATGGTCTCATGTAAGGCTTAGGCTAAAGTGAGGCTCTGTGGCCAGAAAAAGTCTCGCTGGAGACGACATATTAGTGGAGGGGACTGGTGGTGGTCAGCTGAGAGATGTATCTAGAAGCAGTGAGATGCTGAATCATCATCAGGAGCTGTGCTGACCGGCCGGCCCCGTAAGGCAGCCTGTACCAGCCTTGATGGGGAAAAAAGGGAAAAAAAAAAAAAAACAAACCCCACCGAAACACAACCAACCCTTGGAGCTGTGATCAAAGAAATTTGCCTCCTGCTCTTCATTCCTGCTGTATCCAGGGAAACATCTCCATGTGTTGCCTTATAAAGAAACAGCATTGCACCAGCACGGAGCCCACCTTTCACTTTTCCTCCCCCAAACTCCTGGCAATGAGCGCTCCTGGTGCTGCAGCAAGGGAAGCATCCTTCCTCCTAGCCCGGAGGCACTGAGACAGCTTTGGCTGCCTCTTCCCTCCCGGACCCCTCTTCCCCGTCCTGGGCTGTCCCTGGGAATAGAGAGGACCCTGGTGAAACCTCCTGGCCCTGCAGGCTGCTGGATGGATGCAGCCTCCCCAGGCTGCCCCTTGACCAGTGTGTGTGTGTTGAAAGCTTGCTGTTTCATTTCCTTCTCAACACTTCCCTACTGGGGGCTGAGAGGGGCACAGGGGCTGTGTGCACTGTGCCCATGCTGCCAAATTCATCCTGGGTTGGAGCTGGCTCTGTCAGACCCTCTTTCTGCCTCCCAAAGCCTCCCCTGCAGCCAGTGCAGGAGCCAGGAGCTCACCTCTCGGGGAGAGACAAGCTCCAGTCCCAGGCAAGTTCCAGCCCTCTGATCATCTTTGGGCCCCTCCTCTGGACTCTCTCCAACTGGTCCATGTAATTCTTACGTTGGGTGCTCCAGAGCTGGATGCAGTGCTCCAGGTGGGGTCTCATGAGAGCGGAATAGAGGGGGAGAATTACCCTCCTCAACCTGCTGGCCAGGCTTCTTTTGATGCAGCCCAAGAAGCAGTTGGCTTTCTGGGCTGCGAGTGCAGATTGCCAGCTCATGTTGAGCTTCTCATCAACCAAGACCCCCAAGTCCTTCTCCTCAGGGCTGCTCTCAATCCATTCTCCGCCCAGCCTGTATTTGTGCTTGGGATTGCTCTGACCCGTGTGCTTTTGGCCCTGTTGAACTTCATGAGGTTTGCATGGGCCCACCTCTCCAGCTTGTCAAGGTCCCTCTGGATGGCATCCCTTCCCTCCAACGTGTCAACCGCACCACCAGGGAGAAGAAAAGGCAGCACTCAAAAAGTAAGCAGCTAAAGGGAACAAATTATGTCAAAGCAAAATTTTCCTGTCTGTGCAACCTATCGCTGCTACTTGGTTTCCTCTCACCTGGTGACTTAAACATGACGGGTTGGCCCTGCTCTGTGTGCAGATGGGTCCCCAGTTTCAGCCACGCAAGGAGTAATGCAGGGCTGGTGGACCTGGGAACACAGTAGCTGTGATCATCCCCAGTGAAGGTACTTGGGTGGTTGCAATCAAGCCTTTACCCCCAGCCTAAACAACAGCCTAAAAGTACCTCGTTTTTAGTAACAGCAGGGGGATTACCTGCCCGCACAGAGGCAGGGGCCCTCTTGCGAGGGCAGGAGGGTTGCTGGGACCAGCTGGAGAGATGTCAGGGAGTCTCTAACCTCTGCTGGAAGAAACTCAGTGCAGAAGGGAACTGCGGGCTCTTCTGGTTGGTTCTGGGGTGTATGAAAGTCCTACTAGCCCGCTACAGTTCACAGGGAGTGCTCTCTGCCTTGGTAGGATGGGGCTGTTTGAAGCTCAACTTGAGCCCAAAGTGCATGAGCAGGGTGCAAGCACAGCCTGTGGGGCTGTTGGTGCTGGGGAGGGGACCCAGCCAGAGATCCAGCCGTACAGCAGACCTCACCCCCATGCTTCCCCTGCTGCAGGGAATACTGGAATACTGGGAAGCGTGTCTGAGGTCATGTCGCACCCTTTGTGACGTGTATGCCTGACCCTGCAAGAGCAGGGCAGAAGGGTTTCTTGCTTCTGAAATACACCTACCCCAGAGACACCAGCACAGGGCTCAACCCCATGTGCCCTGGCAAGCTGGATGGCGGCAGAGAGGTGCTCCATCGTCTCCCACTCAGGCCCCCATCACCCTCCCACAGCACGGCCATGGCTCTGCTGTGGCTAGGAGAGCACTGGCCTTTCCAGCCCCAGCTCTTCCCGCTGAGGTGCCTGCTGTGGGGCGTTTCCTTCCTCCGCCCCAGCAGTCAGGAAAGGCTTTGTTCAATGGAGGAAACCAGAGTCAGCCGCCTGCAGCAGCGCTCCTGCCCACACATCGCTTGCCGGTGGAGAAGTGGGTCTGGGGAGCCCCCCCACCAGCACTACCCAACCGCCTCCCAGGCAGCTCCCTTGCCTGCAAATACAGATTATCCTTCCTAGGAGATGAAGAAGTCCAGCTCATGCTTTTTGTTTGGTATGAATGTCCCGTGACAGTTTATTTTAATCGTCTTGCAGCTTTTAATAGTTCGTGGCAGTATCATGAGGCAGCTTCTCCTGCTGGGTGGGCCGTAGGTACTGCAGCCCTACGGAGAGCAGGTGTCCCATAGCACTGCTCGTAGAGGTGCTGGGGGGATGCTGAGGGAAGATTTTGAGGGACTGTTCTGTCAGAGCCTGGACAGCAAAGCAGGAAACAGCTGCTCTGTCCAGCCAGGGGACCAAGACCTTGAAATCTGGCTTTGGAGAGAGGCTATTTCCAGATGATCCTGCACAATGATCCTGGATGCAGCTCCGTCCATGCCGTGGGTGCCCCCCTCCTCTCTCAATCACGCACCTCTTTGCTCCTGAGTTATGAGAAAGAAGCTACAGAGAAGCTACTGTCTGGTCTCCCTCCACGATTTTCTCCCTAACCCTGATGCATCTGCTGCCCAAAGCAAACACAAGGCAGGTCCCTTCATGGGGAGGTGGTGCCAGGCTTTGCTCATCCTCTGTGTCCCGCCCAAAGCTATGCCAGGGCCATGCTGCACCCTGCGAACGGAAGACCAGCCCTGCAGGCCACACTGCACATGGCAGCACCGCATCCTTGGCTGCTGGAGCTCCTGTGCTGCTCCCATCCGTGTACGGATGCTTCTGTGGGTGGCAGTGGGGACGCGTGCCCTGCACCAGTCAGCCCTGCAAATTCAGGCACTTGTGCCCAGCCACGCTGGCAGCTTTTCTGTACAAACAGCTCTGGTTTGCTCACCTTCTGCCCCGGGGGAGTGGTGCAGGCAAACAACCTTCAGGCTAAGTGAGGTTTTAATCTTGATGTAGATTTCCTCCTACGCCGTAGAGATGCTGCAGGCTATCCTCTGGTGGAACCAGCCTGCCGGCTGCGCTGGCTGTCTCTCCTCCGAACCAAACCCCATGGCTGCAGCAGAGAGGTGAGGACTTCTCTTAGTAAAGGAGAGGGGATGTGGTGCCAGCTCCCTTCAGCTTGGCAGCAAGGGTGTGAATAAAGGCATGCAGCACAAATGCGGCACAGCTCCCATCATGACAGCACGTTTGGGCTCCCAATTACACCAACCAAGCTGCTCCCGCTGCAGGGTCCCCCTTTCCTCACGTGGAGTCCCACCACAGTTTCTTAACTGCAGATCCTCGCTGAAGTGTAAGTCCTGTTCTTGAAGTCACATCCCAGAAACTTTCCAGGTGAGAGTGAAATAGCGAGCCAGGCTTCAAGCAAAAGCTGATCAAGAGCTTTCTCTGTGCCTTACCCACAAGGATGCATCAGGGCGAGACAGCTGGGTGCCTTATGCTTCCGAAAACGATGAGCCGGCTCGCTGTGAGCTGCGCGGCATGCAATTACATCGACAGCAGAAAGGATCAAAAGCCTGCACAGCAAATTGGGCTGCGTGTTACCTCGTTAAAACCTTTTTTTGGCTGTGCCGATACCTCTGCTTCAAAGCCTGCTGCAGTTTCTAGTGACAGTGTTAGCGCTTCTTGTGCAAGCAGAGCTTCTTGTGCAAGGAGAGGCTGGGAGAGTTGGGGCTGTTCAGCCCAGAGAAGAGAAGGCTCCAGAGAGACTTGATAGCCGCCTTCCAGTGTCTAAAGGGGGCCTATAGGAAAGACAGGGCCTGTTGTGATAGGACAAGGGGCAATGGTTTTAAACTACAAGAGGGCAGATTCAGACTTGATATAAAGAAAACATTTTTTACGATGAGGGTGGTGGAACACTGGCACAGGTTGCCCAGGGAGGTGGTGGATGCTCCATCTCTGGAAACATTCAAGGCCAGGTTGGATGAGGCTCTGAGCAACCTGATCTGGTTGGAGATGTCCCTGCTCCTTGCAGGGGGGTTGGACTAGATGGCCTTTAAAGGTCCCTTCCAACCCAAACTGTTCTGTGGTTCTCTCGTTGCAACTGGCACAGCTCTTCTCGCTAACCCAGGCAGCTACTGTGCCCGGATAGTGACTGCTCTCATGTGATTTTGATGCTGCTGCTTTTGCAATTTTGCTTTTTTTGGTTTTGCTGAGCAGTGAATAGATAAAATACTTACTGTTTTTTCTCTTCTCTTTTAAATTTTTTTTCTTTTTTTCTCTTCTTCTCTCCTCTCTTCTCTGAACTAGTCAGCAAATGCTTTGATGCCAGAGCCAGTCATAGCACATTTCACGGGAAATAAGAAGTGCTCATGGCAATTCTGCTCTGCAATTTGAACTTCTGTCTTTAAAAAAAAAAAAAAAAAAGATGAAGAAAGAGATAAACATTGATGGAAGAAAGACCAGTGGTGAAAATATAAAACCTGCCTTTAGCTAATGCTCACATCCATGTCTGCAGCTGGGCATAGGCTTATGCAGAAGCTGTTGGGTAAAATTTTGGGACGTGTGGATCTGGTAGGATCCTGCTGCTAAATTACAGCCTTAGAGGATGACGTGGAAATTGTGGATGGAGAATACTGGCTGTGACTGATGGACCGAGATGCGTTTAAAAATTAAGTAACTCAGAAAACTAATGAAAAATGGTTTCAGCTGAAGAAATTTCTCGTGGGTAGAAAACTAGAGGAAGGAGATGAATTATCAACGATACAGCAGGTGAAAAGGGGTCACCTTATTTATTTCCAAATCACAGCAAGATATGATGTGTACTTACCTGTGTTGATTATGAGCCCTGCTGAGCTTGATTATAATCCGCTCTCCCGGGCGGGCGTGCTGCGCTCGGCGGCACGGAGGAAGTGCAAGAGGAATTTGTCTGTGCTGGGATGAAATGTGATTACCGGCTGCAGGCTGGAGCAGGGGCTTGTTTCTGAGAGCTGGAGAAGCCAACGCCTCTCAGCTAGCCTATTAGTGCTAAAGCACACAGGAGAAGTTTATTTCAGCTGGTAATATTTTTTTTTTGGCCTGTTTCTGACTGGTTTGGTGCAGTGACACCTAAGCTGGCATTTCGTCACAGCACTGAGCTGATAGCGTGAGGTGATCTCCTTTAAAACCAAGCAAGGGCTTGATGATAGCTTTATATTAAATGGAGAGTGTTGGTATAAACTAATTCTAAAGCAGCCACCCTGCAGAAGTAGAGGAGTTGAAAACCGCTTTAAAAGTGGTTTCAGTTGGAGCTGGAGGAATTGATGAAAGGGATTACCTGGCGCCATGTCTGGGCTCAGTGACACAGGAAGGCCACGGGCAGCCTGAGGAGGGAATTTGGGTATGCTCTGGAGGGATGTTGGGTACGCTGCAGAGACCTCCGTGGGTGCTGGGGAAGAAGAGGGCTGAGCAGAGGCAGGACAGCGAGCCCTCGGCCTGTAGGCTTACGCTCCTGGTAGCTCTGGAGCCCTCAACGAGCTTTTGGCAGTGGAGGGGTGAATTCATGCCTGTTCACAATCTGATCCTCTGACTCTCATTTCTCCTCATCTCCTTTCCCCTACTGATGGATCGCAAGGGAAAGTTACTGCTGCAGAAAAAGAGAGGAAAAGAAAAAAATGCAAAAGTGGAGGCCTGAGGGATGCAGCGGGGGAAGCAACCTCCAAGGGGCTGGGCCGCTGGAGCAGATGCAGGGACATTGGCAAGGAAGTTGCAGTGGGGGTGGACACCGCCCACTCCCCCATGCATCCAGGCCAGTGGGGAACTGCATAGGAGGGTGCAAGTCAAGGATGTGCCCCTAAATCCCCAGTAACCTTCTAACAGCGGGAGCCCAGGGCTTCCCTTGGGACCCAGCGTCCAGTGCTGTGCTTGGTGGTGGGGGCCAGAGCATCCCCTGCTCCAGGCGGAAGGGGCAGCTGGAGGAGATGGAGGCCCTGGGAGAGCCATGTTGAGGGGCGATGTGCACGAAGCAGCCAGCTGAAGGAGTAGAAAAGAGCTGGGCCAGGGCTTTCTGAAACCCTTATGTGTGCATATGTGCATGTAGGTGCTTGTGTGCATGCATACATGTACATATGTGCTTATACGTGGGTGTAAATAGACACACGTATGTAAGTAAGTATGCATGAAGTAGAACGTGGATGTTATCCAGGGTAAAGTCCATCACACGAATGTTTTAATTAACCTCTAAATACATACTGCAAACTGAGGAAACTCACTGCTCAGGTCACATACAAAGTATATTTGGGTAAGAGATGTACAGCTGAGGCACCCAAACAGGCTGAGGGCTGGAGAATGGGAATCAAGGGGTGAAAAAAAAAAGATACTATGTCTTTAAAAATCAGTGTAAGCGAGTCCGGGAGATGAAACTAAAGTGACTCCTCCAGAATGACACGGTTATAGCCTGGTACCGCAATGACGTTTGTTCAGGTGCCCTGCCCGGGCACTCCCACTGCTGAAGAATACGCTCGGGTTGCTTCCAGCTTTCCCCTCTGCCCTAAATTGCCTGAATTTATAGCATGTTTTTGGGAGAATAAGGCAACTTCCCCATTCCATGTTTAACCCGTGTTACCCAAACCACCGTAACTCCATCTGGGTGCAACCTGTGGGAAGAAAAGTGGTATTAATAAAGTCGGACGCAAGCCTCTGGGGGGAGTGGGGCCAGCACGTTGGTGGTAATCCTGAGTCAGGCAGCCAATTTCTGGGTCAGCCGGACCCCATGGCCCGGGGCTGGTGTCCTTGGCCAGCTCCAGCGTCTCTCAGGCAGGGCTTTCCACGACGGTTTTATCATCAGCTTTGCAGGGCTGTGGATTTTGAATTTTGCAAGGGCTGGTAATGTTTTATTCCGGTGCGAATTCGTAGCCCTGCTCACCTTCCAAATGGCTGTTCAGCAGGCAGGAATAGGAGAAGGGGCTGGAAAACATGACTAAATATGGCTGTGTTTCTGACTGCTATGGATGGCGGGATTAGCTGTCCCTTCTTGCCAGCAGCCACAGCTGAAGTTCCCAAGGTTTGGGGAGCACCGAGAAGAGCTGCAGTCCAGCCCTCCCTTCCCTTCCCTTCCCTTTCTTTTTTTTTTTTGTTTTTGTTTTTGTTTTCCACAGTGAAATCTGCAACCTGTTGTGTGGGCTAGCAAACTTGGCACCCTCCAGCCGCCTACAAAATTGCATTAGGCGTTTACATTTCCTGTAGTGGATTATGTGTTGTCTGGGTTTTGGATGATTCCGGGAGAAGAGGGTTAGCCTTTTTTTTTTTTTTTTTTTTTTTTCAGTGTGGGCTACAAATTGCGTTTGAAATAATTTCATTTTCTTGGAGATAAGAGAGCACTGGCAATCGGCAGGGCAGATGGACATGTTCCGAGACAGACGTAGGCAGCTTCCCCTGCCTGCAGCCGGCACGGCCGCTCTGGCCGTGCGTGCAAGGCACGGCCCGGATTCAGCCCGGCACCAGAACGCTTGCCTTGTCCAGAAGCGTGTCAATAACCTCATTGACTGCAATGATATTTCTCACGCTTCAAGTTAAACAAGCGCTTAAATGTCATGCTGGATCACAAGAAAAGGCTTTCTTCATGCTCTCGCGGAGTCAGGTCTCTTGACCTAGCTGGCTCTGGCTTTCTGCACGCACCAAGTTTTTAGGCGAACTTTCAGTATTTATTCAGATGTAGCACGTATGGGGGATTTTCTTTACAAACTAGGGTTTGCCTAACTTTGAAAATATCTTCTTGGCTCGTATATAGAGTATTTCTTGTGCTTTATCACCATTTTCTAATTTGGATCTGAAGCCAAAGAGGCAGTAACTATTTCTAGAGTAGAGAAATCACATTAAAAAAAAAATGTAGTATGGTTTCAAATCTTATTTGAAATGTGTGCTGTATCAGCAACAAATAGCATCGTAACAAAGTAAAATGAGATTGCAAGTGCTTACTGATAGGATGCTATCATAAATTCACATAGCTCTTTTCTCTGCCAAGGAAAACTCGTAATCTTTTGCAGAAAACACACAATGCAAAGGCATGATTTTGTCATCATATTTATATGAGTAAGTCAAACGCGTCTCAGTCCTTCTGATACAAATGCTGGACTACTGAATAGCCAGCAGGTGGAGTCATCTATAATGTATGTGTCGTGATCTGGAAGGCTGAATAAGTAGGACTGGACACGTGGACATTTCAGTTGAAAGCTGAGACCAAGGAAAATATGAGGAATGGAACTGGAAAACTCTGCGAGCGCGAAGGACACAAAGAGCTAAAACTTTAGCAGCAGAAGAGGAGGGGCCTGCAAAATGTTTGGAATAGCAAAAAGCTGGAGCAATCCTGGAAACACTCCTGTGGCTTGGATCCCGAGGTGTAATTCATGCTGTTGTAATTTGCACAGACGGCTGCCGTCTCAAGGGAAGGCTTGAACAGCTGGGAAACATCAGGGTGTGGGCCTGCTTCAGCCACACACCCTTTCTTTATCCTTGCATCAGTCACAGAAGTGAAAGGTGATACGTGGATCGCTGTAAAAAATATCTGCAAGCTATTCTCTGCCTTGGGAGATGGCTGTTCTTGCTAGTTGAGTCGTGTTAAAGCCCAGCTTAGTTTGGCATTTTGTGTGTAACAATGCACTTTCAGATGCTTTTCCATAAACCAATTAGGGAGAAAGAATCAGCCCTGACTCCAGAGATCAGCCATGTAGTAAATTGAGTTGTAGCGAAGGGGCCCTAATAAACAGGGGACTGAAAATGAACAGGAGTTACGTGAGAACACCCCTTCTGTTCGCATGATGCGCCCAGCTACCACAGCGAGTGTTTTGCTTTGTCCTTCGCTCTGTCTGCCTGTTACACCAGGAATGAATCCTGCCTCCGGCGGGGGCATTTGCCCTTCTCGAGCTGTGCAGCCTCCAGCCTATTTGGAAACGAGCAGCTGCAAATAATGATTTGTGCTGTCTGTTTTTCTGTGCGCCCGTCTAGGCTGAATAATAATGTAATGGCCACTCTGCTGCTACAGACTCGTGTCTGAGAGAGGAGAGGGTGGCACAGCCCTGAGGTACTTCAGAGACACAGCCAGGGACAAATTTACGCAGGGACTGTGAGGCTACTGGAGGACTGCATCAACAGCCATCACTGCTGGCCCGTTGACGTAGGCTCCAGCCTCCAACAACCTCTGGTTCACTCATGACAGGCAGCCGAGGGGAATAAATGGCAGGTATTTCCCCGCTTCCTGATCTCTGGCACCCAGAGGGTGGGAACGAGCCAATGTTTGTTATTTTGTTCTGGTCTGCATCCCCATGCACTCGCTGTGGTACCTCCGTGGCTCACGCTATTTATCTTGAGCCAGTCAGCCCCGCTATCTCAACAGGAAAGCAAAAGACTTTTCGTTTCCCAGACATTCTCTTCACACAGTTTCCTATTATTATACATTTTGGGGCTGTAGTGTAAGGCCCTTACATATTAGAAGCGCTGAAGGACCTACTTTATTCTGCATCCTTCCAGGTGTAAGCAGTGCAGGCAGGCAGCATTTTAATGCTAACTGCATATATGCAGATAACTGCATCTGCACTGCAGGTGTCGTACTGCTTTAGCACCTGAAACGGCACAATTTTGGTACACGACGATATCTCACAGAACCACAGACCAAGCAGCAATCAGCAAGGATAAATGCGCTGCAGCAGTGTTTGAAGCCAGCAGGAAAACAAGTCGGGAAAGTTTTGCTCTGAGCTCTCTGGTTGATTCCCAGCTGTTGACACTGCTGCTTTGCGGGAGCGCTGAGGTGCTCGGTGGCGTGCGCTGAAGCCAGGCGTCCTCACTGCAAGAGGTGGCACTGGGAACAGACTGGGTGCATTGTGGATGTTGACCCACTGACTGACAGCTGCCAGCACCCTTGCGTCAGAGTGACATATCGATACTGGCCTCCTGCCACTGCTTGCGGCCTGGCATCCTTCCGGCAGACGGTTTAAGTCAGGTGACAAGGTCTTTGGATTTTGTTGACTTGTGTTATGTGTGCGAGTCGGTGACAAAACAAAAAGGCAGCTTCTGTTAATAAAATTTCATAGCAAAGAGCTGGCCCGAGATAAGCAAGGAGAAACATTTACCCACGCTCGTTGCTACGGAAAGCCCCATCACCGCGTCCTGCGAAACCATGACCAAAGTGCAGGCTGAAACTTTACCTTGGCGGCACTTCATAACCTGTGGGAGTACTCCTGTCAGGAGGAAGAGCGTTTGGCTCCAGGAGCTTGGCTGGCAGGACAGAAACAGCAGGAATGAGCAGGGTTGGGCAAGCCACTAAACCTCCTCTGACCTGCCTAGCAGAGAGACCGAATCCACCGGGAAGGAGAGGGGCAAAGCTGCGGGAGGCTGTGAGGGCAAGAGGGAGCTGCTCAGCAGGATGAGACATCATGTGTAGATGATGGAAGCAGCAAGAAACCATTCTCAGTTCTGGGGGTGGAGAGGGGAAATCTGCTTTGAACTGTCTCCTAATGATTTCTGTGCCTTCAGGTCAAAGACTAATAGCCGAGTTCATGCCTCACTTCGTGCCTGTGCCTTAGAGCCCGCATGAGTCATTGCCTCTGCTCCATCTGAGCAGGTCCTGGGACTCAGCTCTTTGTACTTCCATAGACCTGATGGAAGTACACCTGATCTCCAGCCCAGAGGGAGCACCAGCACATGTTCCTTCAAGGAATCCCTTCAGATGGTATCTTTCCAAGGAAGGGAAAAGCCCCACAACTTTACGCTAAAAAGATATGAACCTGTTCAGAAATAAATATTCTTCACACCAGCTTCTGAGAGCTCTCTGGAAGGATAAAGTTTCTTACAGTTGCCTCTCGTTGATCTCTCAAAGACAAAACACTGTTGAGCGCTCTGCAAACTTGTCCATAAAATCATGGCACGTAGCAGCCTTTGGCAAGAGCGCTGGGCAGCAGTGGAAGGGTTAACAGAGGAGTCAGCTGTCTGTTTAGTATGTCTCAGATGTCACATACAAATACCTAAAAGGCAGCTGGGTTGTGTGAAAGGAAATCAACGGATTAAGATTGTAGTCCCAGCTCAAAAGCTTTTTTGTGACTTCAGGAATGCCTCATATCCCATCTGTTCAATGGAGATAATACCTATCTCACAAGCATACTGTGAAGACTAATTCATTAATCTTTTTTAAGAGGAAATGGAAAGGGCTAGAGAAATAATAACATGAAGTATCGTGGCAGTAATGACAGAAAGCAAACGATAGCGTAGAGCATGGCAGCGGCAACTGCAGGTCAGTCTGGTGGGGTAGGCGCAGTACCCTGCCTCAGCTCTTTTCACCGGCACCATGAGGGTGCTCTGCGGTGGTCCTGGCTGCTCCGCTGGCAGGCTGCAGACCATGGGCAGCCGAAAATGCCTCACCAAGGGACCTGCCTACTGCACCGCCAGCTCTCCCAGGCCCTGCTCTGCGGCACAAGACCATGTGAACGCGGGATGTGAGAGGGAACTGGCAGCAGCTTTGGCACCTGCACGGCAGGAGATGGTGGAATTGGGGTTAGGGGAAGATGAAGAGAAAAATGGAGGCTAGACTCTGTAGAGCAATTCCTTCTTTCGATATCTGTCAAGGAGAGTATCAGACACCTAGACCACGGTGTGAGGAGCACTCCCAAGTGCACACACAGATTTGTCTCCAAACTGCTAACTTCAGGTTGAAGCCTTCTGCAGGGCCTCATGGGGAATATCTTAACCTGTACCCTTCATCTAGAACCCCTCATTAAAATTAGGTGGAATGCTGCTTTTCTCTGAATGAGAAGTCACAAGAATCTCGGCTTCTTTTCAAGCGGAGAGTGGACTGAACTTGTTCCTCCAATGTTGTTTGACAGTCTGGCTTTTTTTATCAAACCCAGTCAAGATGAATGAGACGTGTTTACCCTTGGTGGGTGAGCAGACAAAAGCTGCATGTAATTGTCCTCTGGGTGCCTGCCACTCCACAGGGATTTGTAATCATTTTGAAAAAAAGAGATTTTCCCCGTCACTGGAGGAGACAATCTGGCACCTCAGCACAAAACATACCACTTAAAATAGCTTTTAACGTGGCCTTGAAAACTATTTTTGGATCAGGAAAAATGTGGTGTAAGGGAAGACTGGAGTCATGTATTGTACCTGTCTCTCAAAACCAAAGGCTCTGTCATTTCATGAAGATCAGCAGATGTGTAAAGACATACCAAGATAATCTCACTGGTCCACCAGCTTTGTTACCCATGGTGATATTTGAGAAGTCAAGAAGGGCTTCCTTCTATGTGCGTTGACCCACAATGACCACCTCCATTCCTGGTTTTCTCCTTTTCCTACAAAGTGTTGGCAGGCAGAGGAAGAGTGCCATTCCCATCCCCTAATAAAGCCAACGGCAGATTTGTATTATGATCTGGGGATTAGTTCTCCATCAAGTTGCCATGGCTTCCAGACTACTTTCAGGACAGTACAGGCTGCCTGTACATTCCTCATTCTAGAGCAAACATCTTGGTGCTACCAGACAGCAGCTGCCTAATAAAATCAATGTCAAGTTTCTATTGAGGATCCCAATCTCAAGATCAAAAATGTGGAGAGACAAAAAAAAAAAAAAGGGCTGATGAACAGGCTTCAAGTTTTGGAAGACTGGTGTCTCCATCTGGTTGGAAGTCATCTGCAGCAGAACGAATGAGTTAGTTAGTTATATACAAAAATGCAGGAGAAACTCATGGAAACTATTAGGAATGGGAAAGCAGAACAGCCCATTTCTCAAGAAATCAGATGGAATCTGGGGCTGTGAGATGAGCGCTGGGGTGAGTTGCCCAGAACAGCATGGAGGAATCCTGGAAAAGGCCAGAAAAAGACACATGCCATGAGCGACGGGAGGTTACGCTGAGCAGGGGCAGCATTAGGTACAGAGCTGAGCAGCACATCCCCAGAAGCTGGATGCTCCTGAAGCAGAAGATCAAGTCAGAGCCACAAAAACCTCACCCTGAAAGCCAGCCCTGCACGAGTAGGAACATGGCTGCGCCCGTGGTGGGGGCATAGGGGACATGGCTCTACTGGAGGAGTTGGCACACTACAAATCCCTGTGGCCACTGTGACTGCCCCAGCCCTGCCAGGGAGCATCCCACACCTACTCCCGTCCGTTAAAAACACGCACCGGCCCGAAAGCACCAAGGCTGTGGCCCAGCCCCGTTGCAACAAGCCGTGGTCAGGAGCAGGCAGAGACCAGGCCGCCTTCGCGCCTCGGCCCTGCGGCCGTTCCCTCTGGGAATTCTCGAGCTCTCGGCTCAGCCCAGGCCGTGGGGACCGAGCCAGCCCGGCTCGGGGCTGGGTGGACGCGGCGTGCGGCTGCTCTGCGGGTGCGGCGGGAGGGCCGGGCCGGGCCGGCCAGGCCAGACCAGGCCACACCAGCGGCCATTTCCCGCCGCCCCGCGCGGCCCAATAACGGCGGCGGCGGGCGCCCTGTGCCCCGCGGGCGGCCCCGCCACGCCACGCCCCTTGCCCAGCCCCGCCCCCGCTCCAGCCCCGCCCGCTGCCGCCGCCGCCGCCTCCGAAGGTTGCCGAGCGGGGGTCGCGCAACTCCGGCGGCCCGGCCGGCGTTTCCGGAGATTGCCGAGGGGCTTCGGCCCCTCCCCGGCCGCCGCCGAGCCCGTGACCGAAGCGCTCCGGTGGGTCGGAGCTCGCCGCGCCCGCTGCTCTGGTCGCGGCGCGGGGTTCGCCCTTCACCTCCCTCCTTCTTCTCCGGCAGCGCCGGGCGTCGCGGTGACAGAGCGGGGTGATCGCGGCGGGGGGCGGCCGGGGCTCCGGCAGCGCGGATGGCGGAGGGCGGCCAGCCCCCGCAGCAGCAGCAGCAGCAGCCACCACAGCCGCAGCTTCTGGCCGGCGGCGGCGGCGGAGGGGCCGCCCGCGGCGTGAAGCGGGAGCCGGAGCTGGAGCAGCCCATGCCCGGTGGAGACGGCGCCGAGGGCGGCCACAGCAAGCGGCTGCGGACGGAGGCAGAGGCCGACGGCGGCGGCATGCAGGTAGCGGGCAGGGCCGGGCCCTCGCCGGCTCTCTGGCACCGGGAGGTCGGTGGGAGCGGAGCGGCCGGGCCGGGCCGCCTTTAATTTTAGTTTGCGGGATTCAGCGCGTTGCTTTTCCCCCGCTGGCAGCGGCGGGGGGCGAGTCTCCGTCCTGGGGCTCCCCGGGCCGAGGCGGGCGGCTCCCGGGGCGCAGCCCAGCACGTGGGGCCAGGGCTCCGGGGGAGCCGCGGCTGGGTCCGGTGCTGCGGGCCCCGCCGTTCCTTGCCCGCCGGGGACCATGGCGGGGGGGGGGGGGAGCGGAAGGCGAGGCTGGGCGCGGGGCCCCGGCGGGGCTTGGGTCCCGTAATCCCTCGGGAGAAATCCCGGGTGCCACCTGGGAAAAAGGGGTGGTGGGGGGTCGGGTGGGCGCCTGCCGGCCTGGCTCGGGGGCTGCCCGCGGGTCGTCGCCTCCTGCCAGCACGTCCTGGTCGTCCCCGAAACATTGCTCCTTCCAGGTGCGCTGGCTTTTGTGTTTGTGGGGCGATGCTGCCAAGGTGTTTCTGCTTTCCTTTGTCTGGGTGTTGTGCAGGGTTGTTTTATTATGGCAGTCGCGCCGGCCTTTTTTTTTTCTGCCTCCGTTTTTTTTTTTCGTGAGGAGTATACTGGAGCTCTTTGGAAGCAGTGCGCTTTATTCATCTGAACTTGTTTCTCCTCTCGCCTTTTCCTGGGTTGGTAAGCGCTGCTGATGAGTTTCCAAGGGGAGCATCCAGTTCTCTCCAACCTGCTTCTCATCTAGATGCCAAATGCTGGCCAACAATCTTATTTCCCAGGCTGTCCTCAGTTTTCATGCTCAATACTTTTTTTTTTTTTTTTTTTTAAATAGCTTGCAGCAGGAGGGTTTGGTTTTGTGGTTCTGTTTGATGTTCAGCCTTTCGTGGTGGTCTCTCCACCTCACAAGATCACTTTTTTTCCCCAGTGTGATGATGTGGGCTGAACGTAGACTGGAGCTTCACGCTTGGGTGCTGCCAGTCGTGCTCCCGCGAGGGCCAGCGAAAACCACACCGTGCTCGTTTATTCCTTGAAGTAGTATCTTCTGCCACATGTAGGTGTCAAGTATGACTCAGACAATGTGTATAATTGCAAGGAGAAAGATGCTCAGCATTGAAGGAGTGGTTGTATGTTGTGTCTTGCTAGGAATTATGAATGAGCGCGTGAACGTGGTGACATTAAATTCTTCCAGCTCTTTGGAGTCGAGCTGAGGCACAGGTCTTGCATAGCTACAGGAGATACGTCAGTTTAGTGGGTAAACTTGTTAGCGTTGATGTAAACCAGTGGTAAATCAACTGAAAATTGCCTAGGAAGGGTCTTGAACTGGTTTAACAAAGCAGTCTTAATTTTTGTTTTTTTTTTTTTTTTTTTTCCCTTTCAAACTGGTATACCTAAAAGGCTCCCCTTTGTATTTACATCAAGGAAAGTGTTTTGTTATCTGTTCAATGAACAGTACAAGATACTAAGACTGCAGCGTTCAGCCATGGGGCCGTGACAGTGTAGTGAAGCACAATGGGTAACACCAGGGGTAGTAGTAGTAGGGATTAGTTGTGGATCTGAGTGGAGACTTGTTTTTTTTTTTTTTTTCCATATCAAACACTGGCAAATTGTGGAGAAATTAGGTGGAGGAGTGCAACCAGTAGAGTCCAATGTTAAAGTTATGTGTGTTTATAGTCAGTATAACTATTCTTCAGACTAGGACCCCCATGTTATAGTCACTTGGTACTTCTAGTGTAACTTTAATCTCTCCATCTATATTCCATATAAATTCTATTCAATCTTTTCAATATAAAAGTTAAATACATATGCATGTATGTATACATGTGAACACATACAGATATCATTTTGTCCAGAAGTTTCACTGGACATTTTTTAGAATTGAAGAGAGTGGCTTATTTGTTTGGAGAATCTTCTCATGGTTGTAAGCAAGAAATACCAAATTTGAAGCCAAATTTACAAGTAATATCAAAACTAGGAAAAATGTATTTAGTGTTTGGAAAGTTCAGTATCTTTTTACCTAAAAATCACAACATAAGATTACCTTTCATGAGGATTTCTGTTCAGATAGTATTCTTTTGAGGTACCTTATTTCAGAATAACAGGTTCTTTTTAGTAAATTCTCTATATTTAACCATATGTGATGCTTACAAGAGGAATAAAGAGCCTATTATTTGATCCCCCCACCCCCCCCTTTTTTTTTTTTTTTTTTCTTTCATAAGTAGAAGAGGCTTTCTGGAAACTGGAAATAACACCAGCAACTGTTATACCTTGTTTTTCCTGCAGATCCTGTCAATTTTCTACGTCCCGTTCCAGAACCACAGGCTATTGCTGTGTAAACTTGGTGACCTCTTGTCTCTGGGCTGATAGCAAAGAATCCTGGGGTGCCATGCTTACCACGGTTTCTTCTGTGCAAAACTCCTACCTACTGATGGCTTGGCATATAAGCAGGGCTTTTAATGCTGAAATAAATATTTTAGCTATAGGAATTACTAATGCAACTGTAAAACTAATAGCTTTTTTTTTTTGTCTATTAGAATAAAATATAAAAACTAGCCTGTAGGAAGATAAGATAGCAGCTAGTTACTGAGAACTTGGGGCAGAGTGTGCCTTAAAGCTTAAAGTAGCCCTTAAATTTACTAGGCTTCTTGTTTTCTGCTGTCTTAGACCAGCATGCTCAGACAGCTTATGCAGTTAGGGTTTCATTATCTAATCCATCTCTGATCAGGCTGGATAAATGGTGTTTGGCCAGTGCTGATCTTGTTAGGAGAGTGGTGTAAAGCTGCTTGAGTTGGGATTGGGACAAATCGGATCATGGCTGCTCTCTGCTTCTGGAGCATATTTCAGTTAATCATGGCGTGAGAGGAAAAAATCCGGCACAGACTGCTGCTTTTTAGCTCCCTCTGCTCCATAAGTGGCAAAAATCAAACACCACCGTCCAGGAATGTCTTCTGGAAGTGTTTGGATATGTTTGTAAGCTTTGGAAGTGAAGGGCCCCAGAGGTACTGCTGCTTTTTAACTGTATAGATACTAGCTAGGAACTAGCTTGCTCTCTGTTTGCTGGCTTGGATGGGTTGAATCTTTTGGATCAGCTTGATCATCTGGGTAAAAATAGTCCTTAACAGAGGGGAGGAAAAAAAAAAGTTATACTGGCTTAAGTCACTTGTGAAACTGCACCGAAATGCAATTGTTGATGCAGCTCTATTTGCTGCTTGTCAGAAGAGGTTGACTGTTGTGCAGATGGAAGAGAGAGTACCCTTGCAGTAATCTCGTCTTTCGTCATGCGAGGAAAGGAGGAGGAGAGAAATGTTGTGGCTAGCTGGGAAGTGTCCCTTCTTTCTCTTTGGAGCTGCAGTCGAGGGTGTATTTCCAAGGTGCTGTGTTTGTCTTCCCCATCGAGCTGCTAGAGGTGTACCAGCCAGCTTACACTGCTGAGGAAAGTTATTAAAATATCTTCCGGTTGCTTTGCATGGGGTTGAATGAGTTAATCAACTCCTCATTCGGTCCCCCAGCTGAATCTTGATTTAACTTTTAAATGGGGTCTAGACTGGTTGGTGAATTAAAATTATACCTAGGGGTAATATGCGGTTGGAGTTAGATGCAAGGTGTGAACAAAGCTGATCCTTATTCCTCTTTCATGAATGACTTGAGTGCTCAGTGTCCCTGAGTGTTTGGGGAGGATTACTCTTCTGCGACCGTGAGCATGGCTGACTGGTCGGGGAAGACAGTTAATGCAGCTGTGGTCTATGCCTTATCCAGTCCCTGTAAAATTTTAGTGGCAGTGATGAGTGGTGACTTTGTGTTCTCATTCAGGCACGTCTGCATAGGGTTCATAAAGATGACTAACGGTGTTGAGATCAGTCCCCTGTGACTAAGTAATGATGTAATAGACGATAAGTCTTTGCTCTGCAAGAAAGTCTGCAGTTTCTCTTCCTACCGTGAGCCAGAAGATGGTCTGTAACACCCTCTACCAGCTTGACTCTTTCCAGCACGAAGACTGGAAATCTTGAATGGCAGTGTGCCATGGAAAGGGGAGAGCGGGGACATTGCTGGTGCTTCATGACAACCCGTGTCCTCGTTCAAACTGCACCCCATCTGTGGTGTTCCAGAGGAGGGCACAAAATCAATCTGCTGATAGTTTCTAAAGTCAGGTTTGGGTTGTGCAGGCAAGAGGGTGACTGGGACTGTAATCAAGAAGGGGCCAGCTTTTGTGCTGTGGGGGGACCCCATGGAAATCTGTATTTTTAAATCTTACAGAAGAGAACATCGAGTTCCAGTAAATCATGGAAAAACTGTGTAATCAGGTTAGCTTTTTCTTCCCTCTTATTATTCATGGCATGGCCATCTTCCTAAAGAGATGCGGAGCGATACAGGAGATAAAAGATATTCTAGAGAAGAAACCAAGTTCCAATTTTTAGAAGTTGACCCCTGTCTTGTATCCAGGATGAGGTTTCCTGGGATGCTGTTTGGACAGACTATTGCTGATGTGATGAGGCATAATGAATCACCTTTAAGTTTGTTGTTATTTCTCTGTTTGCTTTTGTCCTTTGGTTTTTTAAATATTTGAGTGTTATGAGTTAGACCTGACACAGTCTGGGAAGACTTAGAAGATCTTCAGTTCAAAGAAAATGTTTGGCAAGCAAACTGAAAGTTGGGATTAGAGACGTTGAGAGTGCTTTAATGTTGGCTCTTTTCTTGGCATATTCAGGAAAATGGAAAGCCCAAGTAAAGTGTTCTGGATGGTTTAGTACCCCTCCAGGCTCTGTCAGTGTTTCTCTTTGGATTTCAGAGGTTTGTGTTTCAAGGTGATGGCCGTGGTTGTGAGGTTGGAAGCTGAACAGAGGTCTGGCTCTACTGGAGATGGTTTCCTTCTCTGTATGTGTACCAGCTGTAGACATATGCTTTTTATTTTTCCTTTTCATAATTCCCATTTAGAAACATGAGCGCTCTGGCATTTTGCAGGAAGCCTGGGCTCTGCTTTGCGTTTTGAAAAGGTTGCCCACCTAGCTGAGTTAGGAGCAGCGTGCCTCTCTTCCAGGCACATACTGTGAAATACTTTCTGTCAGCTTTTCCTCCTGGTTACCTAGCAAGCAGGGCTCCCACCTTGCCCTTTTGCTTTGTAGGTCCATACCTCTCTTTCCAAGACTGTCTCAAAAAAGTGCTGGCCACTGAAGATTTAGCAGCTGTGTTGCTGTGCTAGCTTCGTGCTTTATCATGGCTGCACTGAGGGCTTTCAGCGGCTCTCCTGCGGTGAGGCCAGTGGCAGCAGGAGTACCAGAATGAAGGAGATGCAAAGGAGGCAGCAGTAAAATAAAATAAAATAAAAAAACCGCTTCGTTTGCACTAGTGGTAGGGAAGCCAAACTGAAGTCGAGACGGACCTGAGCTGGATTCTGTGTGTGGTCTGCAGTCCCCTGCAGACTGAAGGACATTACCCCCGTTAGCTTGGAAAATAAAGCCTGTCGCTCGCAGCCTTTGGTTTGCTGTGCAGGAACCTCTGTCCCTTTGGAAAATGTTAGGGGTCACATCGGTTGAAGGTGTTTTAAAATCTACCGCTCTACACTGCTGACTTCTCTCGTGGCGGGGCAAACCTTAGTTTTCATACAAAGCGAAGGAGGAGGGCAGGTGTTTTGGTCAGCTGGAAACTTCTTATTTAATTTGCCCATCTTGGATATTACTTGACCTTCTGTATGTGTGCTTTTGAAATGTGGTGGCTGAGGGATCAGAGGAACATCCAGAAGCAAAGTGAGAGAAGCAATTAGAGGTAACGAGTTCCAGTTCATTGAAGCATTCTGTTGATCTACATTTTACAGTGGTATTGAGTGGCTGGAGTGTAGCTGTCATGAGATAATCCCGATGTTTAGGGATTAGAGCTGCTTGATTGCATTTTGGGCCTTAACTCCCTTTGCTCTCCAGTAAATTTAGTTTTGCCAGCAGTCTTTTCTAAATTCAGGAAAATGTTAGTTTGAAAGATGTGTATTTTCGCCAGCATGCTTCCCCCTCCTTCTGCTTTACTTTCCTGAGTGCACCTCCTTTTTTCCAGGTTGAATTTGAGATATTTGTAGGAGCCAAACCCAGTGATGGCAGGGGCTGTACAAAACAGTCCTCGCCAGGCTTCAACCATGCCACTGTCCTGTCCTTCAGCGCTCCTTTTCAGGGCTCTGCCGAGCTATCCCACCGGGCCATGCCAGGACACTTCTCCTGCACAAAGGTTTTGCTGTCTGCTGGGCTTTGCTGAGAAGAGCCCATGGTAGGTTGAAGTTTCCAACCTGTGTTCACGGTTCTGGAGGATTTCTAAGGTGCTTGGGAAGAGGCTGGTGAATTGTTCCAGTCTCTCTCTCTCATTTGGTTTGTCACACGTACAGATGGCATCTGTTGAAACCACCCCTAGCTGGACTGAAGGAAGTGGGATGCTAACTCCTTAGCAATAATATGATGTATTTAAGTAGCTGCAAAGCAGGCAAGGTTGTGTACAAAAGCCCCCTTGTTTAATGAGAGGCAACAGCTGAACTTGAGCTGGATCCAGCACCTGCTCGGGCAGAGCAGGGAACTTTGGCAGTTTCTGCCAACTCAGTTGGTGCGACATTGGTGTTCAATCAGCTATACCGTTGCCACCTCCTAACCTTTGGAGCGTGGGCAGAGTGTACTTGTGATTCATACCGATCAGAGAAGAGGTCATGAGATCTTTTACTTGCATCTCTTGGGTAGGACGGTGGGATTCGGTCTGGCGTGTTTTTGAAGTGGCTGTGCGTTCCCGGGGCTATTGCTTGTGTTTGCCTTTGTCTAGGCTAGATCATTGTGCGGGAAGATTGGATGCTTGCTTCAAAGAGTGTGGGCTAGAAGCAATTGTTGCCTTTTCTGTACAACCTTCTTGGGTTTTATCTGCTCATAATTACCTCAGCAATAATGCAAGTATTAGCATGGGGAAGAACCTGCACCATTTAAGGGGGAGGGGAAACCCCGATGTGTCAGCACTTCTTACCCTCTGGCTGTATGTAGCTAAATTTCCTTTAGTAGAGAGGCAAAAGAAGCAACCTCGTGTGGCATTTATGTGTGTTGAAAATATAAAAATATTCTCCCCAGAGGCCTTTGAGGCCCTGAGTTCTGGATCCAACTCAGATTTCTTCAAGGGACCGAAGCAGGCTCTTTTAGCTGAGGCTTTCTGCACAGCTTTTCCCCTGCTATTTCTGTAGGAGATTCTTGCAGACGATTGGGGTGGTTGTCACCGTTGGGGGCGATGCCCAGGAAGAAAATCCCACCAAGGCATCACTTAAAAGCCTTGATTTAGTGCTGCGTGGGCTGAGGAGAGGCTGTAGCTGGGATCCTAGGCCTATAATTTGCTCCTTGTGGTTGCTGTTCCCTTACCCGGAGAGGGATGGGAAGGTCGCCTTTCCTCCAGCCTGCTCGCCTCCATTGGGCGGGCGAGGTGGAGGAAGGCTGGGCTCTGCCCTGCTGCAGGGCTGGGCACCTTCTCCCTGGGGCCCCCATTCTGCAGGCGGCGTAGCCAGGTGTGACTCTTGGAGCAGTCGCTGTGGGATGGTGCTTCTGAGCTATCTCTGCCTGGCTTTTTGTTTTATTCTGCTCTGTGGCTTTGCTTCCTTTTTGTGGGAAGAAGAAATGAGGGGAAGTGCATGCATTAGAGGGTTTCTCCATTGCACTTCCTACTCTCCTGTCCTGGAGGGAAGGTCCATCAGAGGCCTCTTTCCTGTCCTTGTTTCGCATCAAAAGCCCTGTGTAGCCTTGGAGCGAAGCTGGACTGGGATGGAGTATGTTTTGTAGCTGCTTCTCCTTTCCTGTAGGCACCAGTTCTCAAAGCTTAGCTTTGAAGTGACCTAGGGTGTTTCCTAGGAATGTACACGAGTGGGAAGCAATTGTTTGTGTGATGTTGACCTCAGGAATGATCTGGATCATGGAGAAAACTCAGGCAATAAAGTGTGCGCATCAGTTCTGCTGGTTTGCCGAGATCTGAATGTCTCTTGGGCAGCTTGCAGGAGAAATCCGTTGAATTCTGAAGTTCCTGCCCATCCTGTTGTTCGCTGTGTCCAGGAGTGGAAGTTAAAGTGTGTGGGAATACAGAATACCCTCAATGCTCCAGTTTTAGGAAGAGATGTGTTGGCGGTGAGATGCTATGGCGGTGTTGTGGGAGCTGATATTTGTCCTGGTTGGTCTGAAGCTACTGGGAACTGTCTCCTCAATGCAAAGGGGAGAGGAGACAGAGAACGTGCCGGAGTGAGAACCAGTGCTGCAGCGGGCTGTGGCTGGGGGAGATTTAACGCATGGTGCATCCAGTATGGGAGGAGCAGGAGCTTGTACCTGACAGGTGCCCAGCAGGAGGATGTGACAAGAAGGCACCACACGAGGTCTTAATTATGTGGTCGTACATCTTACGTTTTTAGAGATGACTTCATCTCAGTAAGTGCATCAAATGGATGAGGCGTACTGAGGCGCTATTAAATCTAGCAGGAGTTTTGTTATCATTTAAAATGAGTGTGAGGTCAGGCTTTGGACTGAGAGCTATTCAATATTTCATTTCTTCCTTTTCATCTCATATGTGACCCCAAACCAAATTTACTGCAGATAATCTAAATCTTGCACTGAATACAGAACTATTAATTTTTAATGATCTCTTCTGCAGTACTCACCACTGTAGTGTGGGTGCTTCACAGACACTAATGATCTTGTTTTTGCAGTTTCCCTGAGAGGTAGAAAAGGTATATTATCTTTTATTGTAGAAATGAGGAATTGAGGTACTGGGAAGAAGACCAGTTTTGCAAAAGCAGCATTGACACTTACAACATGATTTATTTTTTTGTTTGTACATTTTATTGTAGCTGGTGAGGTTTTGGTAATGTTTAAATCCTTGATCTAGAGCTCTCTACAACTTCCACTGTGTATATGAATACCTGCCACTTCCACAGGCTGATCCTTCAGTGTGTCATGTTGGGCAAATGTAAAGTGATGTTGTCTTCATCTTATAAAACAGTGGAAAAGTTTGAATTAAGTAACTTGGTCGTCATCATAGTGAAACTTTACTTGGAAGGTGAGGTTTGAAATCTAACTTTTTAAGTAGAAGGGATATTGCTTGCCTTTAACTACAAACCACATACTTTTCGGTTTCTGCAGCTGTTTTTCCTGCTCAGAACGCAGCACTTCCTAGGCTTGAATGAAGTGGGAGTCAGGAAAAAAATAGCCCGTAAGCTTCATTTGTTGTAACGTGAGGAATTGGAGTGGAAGTTACATCAGTAGCTCTAACTGGTGTTTTTTATTCCACAGCCCTTGACTTTTGCAGTTTAAGACAGAATGTAGCTACCTTGCCTTTTGAGTTAAAACCATGTTTTGGTCTGTTAGCAGGAAGAAAACTGCTATGTGGACAGGAAAGGCAGGAACTGGCTCCCGACCCGCTGCCTGCGCTGGCTGCGTGGGGGACCAGCAACTCTTCCCCCTTCCTGGGGACACAGGTCTCAGTGTGGGCGCTTGTGGGGTTAGTGGGGAGGAGAGGGACGCAAGCTATACAGGGCGTTTTGCTGGGGAGGCTTTGTGACACATTTGGCTGCAAAAAACAATCCTGCTACTTGGCATTCAGGAGACTTGGGTGATCATGGACTTGGTATCTCCCTCCTTTTGTTTGTTGAATAAATAATGTGTCCCTGATGCATCCCGACACTGCCTGCTTTTTATTGCCTCTGCATGGGTGTTCAGCTCTGTTCTCTTCTTAGCTGAGTACAGCACTTAGAAAAGGAGGGATCAGAAATGTGCTGTACGACTGGGACTCTGTCATCTTCAGAGAGCCCTGGAGAACAAGACCAGGATTTTGGACTGAATGCCTCACCTTGTTGCCAGGCCTGTCAGACTAAGACACTGGAAGTAATGTAAAGCTGTAGGGGAGGAAAAAACACCCCATCCCACTGCTTTTTCCCAAGAGAAGATAAAAACCAACCTGGCAATGCTTTCTTTCTGCCTCAGCCTGTGTTCTAGGAACTCTTGTTGCCTTGAAGTGAGGGGGGGAGATGAGGCTGGAGACCTCTCCGGTGCTCACACGAATCCAGTGGAGACCTGGCATCTGCTGATGTCACCAGCTGCATCTAACAGCTTTTTCTCTGTATGACCTTTATACCTAAGCGCTTCTTGGAGACTTCTGACTTCTGGGCTAGTTAGATTTCCCTACGAGTGGTGGTCTGCATGCCAAGTGCGTCATGTTTTGAGAGCTGGGCTGAGAGGTCACAGTCATAAGCAGCAGAGGGAAGGCCTTCATTTGTCAGGATGGGATGAATTCAGCAGAAGATGATGGCATTTGTAAGCAGTGCTGTCTGTGTGACAGATAAATGTCAATGATAGGCCGGAGAAAGTTTCAGAGAAGAGAAGGGGAAGAAAAAGGGAAATGGAACCAACTGTGGATTTTGATTTTCAAATCAAGAGGGTTACAGTGGGACTTAACTCTTTGTAATGTTTCCATCCGTCAGTCACTTCTTCCAGTGCCCACTTCTGACCCGTGAGTTAGTCTTGTTCAAGAACTGGACTGTTCTGGTGGACTTGGATGTGGTGAATGAGACTGAGACTGGCGTTTGAGTATGTGTTGTCTAACCAGTTATCTGATATATGTGTCTCTATACGTGTCTGTGTGTGACTGTGCCAGGAAATTGAAACAATGCTTGCAATTAGGTCTGGTTTTTGTGTATGCCTCTGTCCACTGATTGCATCCTGCCAGAAAAGACTCGCTGTATTTCACCATCTTGCCTGATTTCTTCTGTCTTCTTTCAACAGGAGCATCATGTGGTCAGTGCTAAATACTGCAAATTCAGAAAAATAACTTTTCTCTGTCAATAAATTGCAAATCAGCACCACTAAGAATTCTTGATGCTTCATGTTCTCTCCAGAAACCTCTCTGTGTATAGGGTTGAGAACATACCTGAATGTATCTCTTTCAGCTAGACTGTGACCAATGTGTAGGTTCTCCTGGGGATGCATGTTTCCCACGGGGAAGATGTTGACTAGAATAGATGGAGGTGCCATGGGATTTATTTCTGTGTGTTTTCCTCCTGTTATTCAATGCTTAAAGGAATGAGTAAGGAATTTTCTCTGCTCGTCAATGAGTTGATGTTTACATCTCGAGTGGTATCAGGTATTCGTGACTACTTTGCATGCCAGGAGGAGCATGGGTAGGATTCGCAGCTTGGACCACGACTCCTTTAAGGACTAGGAATTTTTTGATGAGTGATTATACTTAACTCTGGACTGTTAGTTGATGGATGTAGATGGAGCTTGTCCATGTTGCTTGGGAAGGTTTCCTTAAATAGGCATGACCTTTCCAGTGAAAACAGGAAGACAGTTTTTGCATTGGGTTTTTTTTTTTTTTTTTTTTGAGCTTGGCGTTTGTTTCATTTTTGGAGCTCATGATTGCTGTAGGCATTTACCATAGAAGTAGCTTACAGTCTTGGTGACTTCGCGGGGCAGGGTTTGGCAGCTCTGTTAGAGTTTGACAGGGAGATTTGGCTTTCTTTGTAGTGCAGCATCCGAGACAGCATTTATTCGTCCTTTCCGTATTTGTTCCATCCTTTTTGTACCAGCCGCTATTTTGCACCTTTGGTGATCTGATTCTACTTCCTTGTCATGCTGGCATCCGAAAATCTGAGGCATCTCTATGTATAGGGAATACTGGCCAGTCTGTGTATTTTAACATGTAGGTGGGGAGTGGGTAGTGCTTCACTAGATCTGGTTCATCCTATGGTAAAAATGTTCCTGTTTCTGTTGGGTTTTAATATTTGTGGGTGTGGGGGTTTTAGGCAAATTGAGGAGAGTGGTCCTGTCCCCTCAGAATGAGGAACCCTCTGGCTGTGTGAACGTGGTGACAGTGTGCTTGAAGTAGTGCCTCTCCCTGAATGTCCTCAGGAGGTGTAGCAGGAGATGGGTGTGTGGGTGTGTTTGACTCCTGTGTGCATTGAAATTTTCCAAGATGCCCAGTCTCAGCTGTTTTGCCACTGTTGTTGACAAGGCAAGCGCCTCTATGAGCTCTGTAGTCTGTTTGTCTCTAAATAAGCATAAAATCTCTATGCCTGGGCTCCCGTATCTATTGTAAGGTATTATGCAGGGTTACTTCTCTTGCATTTGCTGCTTGATGAAGAGATGATGCAAATACTCTGGAAAAGGTGTACAGTGGTGTACAGTGGACAAACTGACCAGCCTTGAGGGCACAGTAGTATCACGTGTTTTGTTTGGCTTGTGTGGTTTACTTGTTACTCGGGGTTAGTCTGAAATGAAATTTTTATGTCCATTCTCCTGAGCAGTTTCTTATTCTAGGTCACCAATTTCTTGATGCCTGAATTCTTGGGACTTTGCAATTAAGATTCGAAGGTTTGTAGATCTGTCTGGTTGGTTCTGGAATTAGCAATTTTTACTTTGATTTCCAGAGTAGGATTTTAAAGACAATCCCTAAGTCTCTGGGCCCTTTGGGCAGGAGTAAACATGTGGCATTGTTCCCCTTCCATGGGTGAATTCCTACTATTGTAAGGCTTTCTCTGCCTCTGATTTCCTGGGCAGGATTTTGATGATGAATACAATCACACTTAGTAGTGGAGAACTTCTTGATAGGTCACTTCTCAACTATAATTCCTAGGTAAGTATTTTTCTGTCTTGTATGGATTTTCCTGGGGTGTGGAGGGTGGATGGTTAGCTTCACTCTCTGGAGCATCTGCCTATCTACAGGTGGTTACTGCATGGTGTTCTTTATGGAGGCAACTATCTCCATGAAGCTGCTTGGAAAAATTACAATGAATTTTGTATGGGCTGCGTTTAAACGCTGAGGAAATAAGATTGCAGTGGGAAAGGAGGACGTGACGTGGTACCACTCATCTCCTGAAGGCTGCTCTCTTCCAGTGGAACCAGGACAGGTGGTGCTGCCTCCCCCGGGTGACTTGAGGGAGACTTTCACCTCTGGCTACTGATAAATTAGCCCTGGGTTGGAATTGCAGAAAGTACATCTTGTGAAATGCTAATTCACTATGTTATGCATGAAGCTAATTGACAGGGTAGAAAAAAAAAACCCACGTGCCTGTAGGAAACTTTCTTCTTACCTGGAAGAGCTTAAACAGTAAAAATATAAATGCCTGGTAGGAAAATTTATTCTTCCTTGCATGCTTAGCAGTGATAACCAAAAGCAAATTATACAATGCTGTGTTCAGAGCCCTCTGATAGTATTGTCATGGCTGCTGCTTCTGTTTACAGATTTCCCATGTAGCTGAATTAAATTAACAAGACTGGTCAATTCATTGCTGCTGTATTTAACCCCCTGGGCAGCAATGAATCTGGCAAGGATGGTGCATCATTTTCACATGCTGCTTGCAGAGGGAGGATGTACAGCAAAATGAAGTAGTGTTATTGCTTGGGGGAGAGGTTCACAGTCGCAGCTCAGATGTCAGACGAAGGGAATAGAGAAGGTTCCCAGAAGTCCTTTTCCTCAGCCACTTCAAGTGTGGCTCGAGTGAGTTCGGTAGCGTGAGGTTTTTCTGTCGTGCATGGGCTAGCCAGAGCCTAATGTATCCACAGAGTTTGTTTAAGGCAGATAGCATTACAGGAATCAAAACAGATCTCTTGGTTCCTGTTCATAGATTTAATCCTTTGTTTTTAGCAGTTAAATATCCTTGTATTCTTTAGCCTAGCTTTCGTTATAATAGATTTGAGCCCTTCTTAAATCCTAATTCATGTAATTGCATAGCATTCATGTTAGGAAGAAAAGTGTGATGCAAAGTAATGCACAGAGGAATGGAACAACTCCACCAGGTCACCTGTGGAGGAGCAGAAATCCTGGAGCCATCCTCCATACCCTAATTTGAACTAGTTGGCCTTCTCACTTAATTGCTGCCCACTCCAGCTAAGGAGGGTTCTTGGAGGGTGTTGGGAATGCATGGTGAGCTGCACACTACCGTCTTGTCCTGCGTCAGCTGGGTGTGTTAACAGAAGGTACGCTCTGCAGCATTTTAACTGCAGCATCTTTCCCTAGCACCAAAATTCACTTAAATACATCTATGGATCTGCATCCTGTTGTTAGAGATGTTTCATATTTTCTTTAGACTTGTGCAAAATACATGGTGTGGTGGAAAAGGTTATACAGATTTCTCTCTCTTTTTTTTTTTTTTTTTTTAATGCCCTCTCCCATGAGTCTGCATAGCTTTTGAGATGGGGATGATACTGTGTGCTTAGCCTTGCAGCTGATTTGGAAATCTGGACTTCACCATGCCATGCTTGCTTTTCTTGTCTGTTTGCTTCAAGTTTTTTACGTGGAGTTTACAGATATTGGTGCAATTTGCATAGCAGAAAGCGCCCCTTTGCAGCAGCTGATGAGTGGATGACCAAGAGCTGATTAAGCCAAACCTTTAAAAGGCTTTTGGGAAAAAAAAATATAGTGGTATTAAATTTATGCTTTGCAAATGTTGCATCAGTAGTACTGGGTTAAGCAATGTTAGGCCACCTGGTGCATGGTGTTCTGATTGATAATACCTCTTTGGGCCACCAAGGGCTTGTGTCCATGGGGTATTTACAGTGGGCACAGCCCCTGTGTGGTGATTCCCTGTGTTGGGGTACATGGTGTGAAACCTTACCTTGAGGCTAAGCTGATCTGATGACAAACAGCTGCCTGAAGAAGCCATCCTTTCCCTCTGCTCTCCCTTTGGCTCCAAGTTTTTTTTCATGATCTCGTAGAAAATGAGTAATGCCAAAGAGGAGTTTATCACTAGGTCCAGCTGACTCCCCTGTGGTGGATGTTGTGGCTATCTTCCTGCTAGGTCATGTTTAAAAGAAGGGATGGCTTGTGCACCCAGTGTTTGTTTGGGAAAGGGTGTGGGACCATGCCTCTTGGGTCCTTCCAGGTGTTGGACTGGTTTATCTGTAATGCACAACTTCAACCTCAGTGTGCAGCAACTGCATCTTCCATGGTAGTTTAAACTCATCTGCAGATTAGCCTGGGGTACTGCACGCCTGACCTCTGTGCGGTGGTCTTAGGACCAAGGGACACAGGGCACCAGCGCCTGTCTTGGGGAGTCAGGGTGTCCTGGGGGGCTGTGGCATGCAGTGGCATGCACCCTGGGGTGCAGGGGCTGGGAAGGTCCTGGGAAGTTGGGAGGAGGGGAGATGCTTGTAGCTGAGAGCATGACACTAATCCCAGATGTTGAGAGGCTAAGTCAGGATTTTTCTGTCTGTGCGTGCAGCAGTGATGGCAAAACTTTTCTCCTTAATACTGTGGTTTTTTTTTAAATTTTATTTCTTTTTTTTTTTATTTCTTTTATTTATTTATTTTTTTTTTTTAAACAGTAACTGCATGTTGACTTTCTGGAGCCTGGGAGGCTTGGGGACTATTGTAGGAAGAAAAGCTGAGTTGCCTTTGCTGTCCCTGTGAGATGTTGAGTGCTTGCTGTGCCTGCCTCTCTGGTGCCGAGAGCAGCAGTGCATGCGTTGACATGGCGTGCTGTACCCACAGTGCTGCTGCACATCACTTCTGTCCACCTGGGCAGCATCTTTAGCTCTTGCAAGGAGAGCCCTTTGCATGTTCAGTACCGCCACACCGCTGTCAACCTCTCACACCCATAATCTTTTAAGATGGTGAACAGTTGTCCTCTCCTCCTGCAGAGGAGGGGGATAAACGTTTGTTCATCTGCAGTTTCTCTGATTAACCGTGTTTTCAACTCTGCCTTTATGGCTGACGGCAGGCCCTCCTTCCCCTCAGCGCGTGTCCGCAACGCGCTCATGTGCCAGCACGCGCGTGCTGCCCTTGAAAACAGACCAAACTTATTAAAATCATTGCTGGTTGCCATGGCAGCTGTTGTCACTGTGGGCTAATAGGAAAG
The DNA here is from genome assembly GCF_036417535.1 of Chlamydotis macqueenii. Classification (NCBI taxonomy): domain Eukaryota; kingdom Metazoa; phylum Chordata; class Aves; order Otidiformes; family Otididae; genus Chlamydotis; species Chlamydotis macqueenii. The sequence goes on from NC_141556.1 coordinate 57,787,632, forward strand.
GCAATTACTGCTGCTTGCTGGGGAGTGTATGGGGAGGGTGTGAGCACAGGGGGGACAGGCTACTGCGTGCTGATGAGCTGTGTGACTGATAGATCGGCTGTCAGAGCGAGCAAGCAGCAGAGGAGAGAGAGGCCGGAGATGCCCTGTAATGAGGTTTGGCCAAATACGCTGTATTTCCACCTCCTGGGCACGCTCATTGAGAGATTCCCACCCTTCCTTTGATTGTCAAGGGGGGTCTCGGGGTTGAGATTCACGTTTGCAGCTGGGTGCAGCGAACTGCTGCTTAGTGACTCTCAGCTGGCCCAAAAACTGAAACGAGGAGCTGGAAAACTTTATACACGTTGAAGAAACTCATCTGGCTCCTTTCCAGCTGTTTGCACTTTGTAAATATTCCTGCTCGGCACTTACTTTGCTGTTTCCTGTAGGTTGAAGGTCGTGATATAAAATAACTCCCAATTTTCTTGGAGTGAGGAGAATCAGTTATGAAAACTGAGGTCAGTTATGCTTTGGGATGCTTCACTGGTTCTTGTGTGCTGCTCTGCCAGTAGAAGCTCCAAACATTTTGATTATGGACCTGTATGTAGACCCCTGTGTATCTGTAGGTGTTCTGTGGTCATATGGCAGATGCTGGGTTTTCATGCTTTTCATAGTGAATTGAAAGTTAAAGGGAAATTGCATCTGTCATCTTGTTTTCACTGATTTTGGGTAGTGTGTGTGCCCAAGCAATGGCAGCACAGTTCATATCCAATACAAACATGAGAAAAACAGGGAACATATTATAATGAGGAGCTTGTAGGAAATCAATAGATTCCTTGAGGGATTTGAGTTGGGGAAGTAGATGAGAGCTGTAGGTCTGCAGCTTCTGTAAAAACTCAGGAATACCAAAAACTACTTTGGCAGTGTTTGACAGAGCCATGCACCCCCAAATCGCAACCCTCTGTGCCCTGCAATTTGTGCTGCTTTCCCTTTTGCTAGGAAATGGCCTGAGACCTCGCTGCGCTGGAGCTCTGCCAGGAGGCCCTCCCTGGGCAGCAAGAGGCATGTTGCTGAAGTTTCTTCTGGCTTTTGGAGTTCATCATGGTGTCAGTGAAGCTAAAATGATGGTTGTGGTCCCCTTTAATGGGGAGACTGTCCCAGGGGGTGTGGGGGAGGCTTGTGGTCCAGACAAAGTAAGAAGAATAAAACAATCCTCTTGGAGCAGGAAAAATCGAGTCCTTGTCTGAATTTCTCTCCCTGTTTCAGCTGATCTCCCAGCAGCTGTTTCCAACTTCCCTTCAGATCGTGCCCCGTTGGGATAGCAGCGGTGACTCACTCAGCTGGGATGGTTTCCACAGCGTGTGAGAGCCTATCTTCCCAGGGAGCCATTGCACCAGGAAGGGGAAGGTTTCTGGTGCGTTTGATCCCTCAGTAAAGATTATACAGCGTCTGTTTAATTAGACACTGCTGCTTTCTTTGCTGGTGTACTAAATATAAATGGAGGAGCTGGTCTCATATACTTGAAGTTGCAAATGTCAGGAGTCAGTAGCTTTATTTTCCTCTCTCCAAATCTGATTTGTTTTTCAGTACTGCCACTAAATCTAATGATGCAGTAATTCCCCTTTGTTAAAAGGAATGAGATGTTTAGACTGAGAGGGACTTCATACTCTTCTCCCTCCTCTCTCTTGTCCCACCTCTGTTTACAAAGGAAGAGCTGCTGGTTTGCAGGCATTTGTACAGTATGAGCTGAAGTGTTAAAAGCCTTGATCTAAATATGCCATGTGCTAAGTTTGTATTCAGCTAAACTATAGTTGTTAAGGTTTTCTCTCTGCGTAGTTTTTGGTGCAGATTTGTACACTACAAACTCTACCTTTGTGACAGTCAGCAGAGTGCCAAAAGACGTTTAAAAAAACCCCAGAAATGCAGTGAAGATAAAGAAGCTGCTGCTGGAGCCCAGGCTTGCGAGGATTTACTTGGGGCTTCATGTTCGTTTTGGGATTCTTTGTTTGCTGAACTACAGTCTGTAAGTCCTGGCAGGCCCCAGGGAGATCTGTGATGGGACAGACATCTGTGCTTAAGATGCCTTGCTCTGTCCTTCTGCCTGTGCAGGAAAAGGAGTAGATAGCAAATGAGATTTTCCCACCCCCCACGCCCCCCAGGGCTCCTACTGAGCACAGTGGACCCAGTCTACCTCCATCTGCTTACATCCTTGTACAGTGCCATCGCACACGCTGTTTGTTTGAGCGTGTCTGTGAGCCATAGCGCAATGCCTGGGAAGTACAGCTCACTGGGACAGTGCTGAGCAGAAACGATGGGGAGAACTCCGCGTGGTGAAGACCGACTCAGCGCTGTTATCAGCCACCCGGTATGCGGTGAGGCTCTTCGTCTTGCCGTCGGCTGCTGTAACCGCTGTTCGTTCATGCCCTGGCCAATTCAGCGTGCTTTTTTGTTCCGGCTGGTGGGATAATGTGGGGTACCTGGTCTCAGGGCAAACGTGGCTGTTGGGCTGGAGGAGGAGGGAGCACGCTCATTAGGTACTGGAGGCATTTTTGCCGTGTTGCAGCATGTACTGAGGGAGGCATGCCTTAAAAATAGGAGCACCCAGAACATCAGGTTGATCTGCCAGGTCTCTTTGGGCCTTTAGACTTGAGGTCTGGCAGAACAGTTTGACCATTAGATGTGTTTTTGTAGAAAGGGGGAGAAGGAAATCCAGAGATAGTTGCTGCCCTTCTTGAGGTTTTCCCTTTCCTAGCGGAGACAAGAAGAAATTGTTTCTGGAGCGTGTTGAGCTGTAATCAGTGCCCATTCTCAGTCTGGGTGGAGGAGACAGAAACTCTACCCGGTGTTTCTGTATGCTCCTGGTCATCTGTAGACATTACTGACTGACGCAGGATTTTTTCCAAAAGCTGTTTCCTCTGCTGCATGATGCAATGTTGAGTCAGTAACCCTGTCGCTTTGAAGGTTAACATTTTTCATATCCCCAAACACTTCTTTATTGTCTTCCCTTATCCTTCGTTTTTCCCCCCAGCTTTTCCTATTTTTGATAGACCGATCTAACACTCGCCTTTTCCTAGGGCAGAGCGGTGGCCGTGAGAGATTAGCCTCCCTCCTCTCCTGCTTTAAGCTTTGGGAGCCAGGCTGATGAAGAGCACATGACCCTCCCGGTGGCTTTTCCTTCCCGGCGGGACACAGGGAGCTGTGTGCGAGGGGAACAAGCGGTGCTGTGTAGCGCCTCGGCACTTCGCTCCCGCTGGTGGCAAGGGCAGGCAGGGCTTGCCGGCTTCTGCCAGCGTGGCATGGTTCGGCAAGTCGGGGGCTTTCCCGGGCAATGGAGGGCTTGCCCACCCGTGTGCTGCTCACGCAATGGGTTCTCATTTTCACCCTGGACGTAGGCGCTTGGGGTGGCTGAAGGCGACATGAGCTGGCTTTGTCTTTCCTTGACGTGGTGTAAGCGAGCGGAGTGCCTGAATTATTCACTCCTCCTGGGCCTGCTGTTCCTATTGAATTCCCCATGTCGGGGCACCCTGCCAGCACCTGGTCATGAATTCGTTGCTGTGCCTGCCCTGGGGGCACCCTATGTGCCCTGTGCATTTCGGGGGGAGCGGGGCCAGGGGAGGGCTGGTCTCCTGCACAAGGCTCAACTTGGAGTTTTGTAGCTGCGGGTTGGTGAGACTGGGTTGCCCCAAAGTCTTTCCGTCTGCGGTGTAGGTGGGCGCCAGCCCTTCGGCTGCTCGGAGGGTTGTTGGCAGGTTTGTGTGTTTATATCTGTCTTTGCCTTGCAGCCATGCTGAAGTCTGCCTGGGTTCCCAGGTCCTAATCTTTTCCTACCATCTCTACATGCAGCATCTGGTGTCCTATTTGTATTTCATCTTCATAGCGTGGATTTCTCTGCAAACCGCATCCTTATTTTTTTTTTTTACACACAGTTTAAGGTTCTCCTCTTTTCCACATCCCAAGTTTTCAAGGGTGGTTGTACTGAAAAACAATCACGTTTCACATTTTCTGAGAGAAAACATTTCCTTTATTGTCCTAACGGAAACCATTTCGCACTTGCCTATGATGTTAGTCTTACTGATCTGAATAATTTTACCATTAAACTTTTAAAAGATCTCTATTGTTCACATTATCACAACTCATAAAAGCTACCTAAGGCACATTTTATACTTTTGGAGGAGATTATCACTTCTCTTTGCAAGAACTTCTGGGTCTTATGTTTGGTACTGTCTTCATTGTGTTGATCTCTGTATTTTGTTCCTCTGTATTTTCTTTTTTAAGCAATTACAGCAGGTGGCTGGTCCCTGGGGATGCTTCCTTTGACCAGAGTGCTCTCTGGTCCCAGTTGATGGGGTCGGATGGAGTTTCAGGTCCTGCTTCTGGCTGCACAGAGGAGTGGTTTTTCACCTCTTAATTGGATCATGTAAATCAGCCCTTTCTTTGTCTCATCCTCTTTGTCCAGAATCTCCTGGTGATTCTGATGAATAAATCAGCCTTGACATTTGATTGAATTTAGTAGTTATGTTGATATTTAAAAACTAGTGTATCTGATGATCAAAATAGTAATAATCAGAACTGTGACCAATAATTTCCTTCAAAACCTGATTTATGTAGTAGAGGTGGTATGTAAATGAATTGAGTAGAAAGTGGCAGGGGCCAGGTTTTTTGTGTTTTGGTTTTTTTTTTTTTTTTTTTTTTTAATCCTGTGCTGTTACAGCACTCTGGGATTTTAGTGTGTGATAAAGTGCCAAGGGGTCCCTGGGGTCTGACAAATGCTGGAGAAAACAGAGCTCCCTTCCAAAGAGAAACGCAGTTCTTTCACACCAGTGCAAATGCTGGTGGGCTTGTACCTTTTTGCTGGCCAGTGGGAAGCTTTTCCTGATGAATGTCAGCCAAAGGCAAAGTCTTTCAGAGTTGCTGCTCGTCTTGCTCGCCTCAGTTTGCGATGTGTGGCTGTGCTGGGCAACCCGGGGGCAAGGATGTGCTGTCCTCCTTTTCCCCCCTGTTGACTATTATGCTTGGGAGCAGTGGAATATGCTGTTACCTCCGAAGTGATGGCTGCAAAATTGCTGGCTGTGGCTTCTCTGCAGCAAGGGACAGAGGGAATTTGAAGTGATTCAATGGAGAGAGAGAAGCAAAACAAACCCCAGCAAAGTCTAGATCATCGTTTATGTCCATGAGCATTGACTGGTGATCGAATCAAAAAGGCTATAGAAGGAAAGGAACAGAGAGTAATGTTGCCTATTTTGTCCTTTGTACAAGCAGGAACGGAGATGTGTAATACTCTCTGTCAACAGAGGAGAGGGAAATGTCTGAAACATGTTTCTTCCTATTGCTTCTCAAGTTGGATGGGTGGAAGAGAGGCAACAAGTTGCAAAGGTGTGGGGCCTGCAGAGGTGTTCATGCAACAACCAGGAGAAGGTCCGGGACTGCGCTTCCCTGTTAACACACAGGGCTTGCAAATGTGTTTTTACTGTGGGGAAAAGCATTCAGCCCCTCCGAAAGCTGATGGACTAGGACTCATGAATGATAACGTCTATGTGTAGTCAGTTGAGAAGCTGTCTTATTGTAGTACGTGGCTTCTAGGATGCAGCAGAGAGCTGGAATTGCCATCGCCACAATTTGAGGCTGTACACTTTTATATTACTTTTGTGTACTACAGATTTTACGTTTTGGAGCTTCTCATTTATACCCATTTTAACTTTAGTAATGACAGTAGGAGAAAGGGAAAACTTGTTCTTCTTCCTTACCTCCCTTTTCTTCCCCCAGGAGACTTTTGACTGTTTCCAGAAGGGAGCAGATTTCCAACTCCTTCCCTCATCCTCCTAATCTGATTGAAGAGCAGTAGGGGAGAGAAGCAATCTCATTCAATCTGTGATTTGCATGTGTTCAGCCCTTCTGTCCTGAAACTGTACAGTGCGTTTCTGTGTGGCTGATAACAGCTTTCCCATGCAGCAGCAGCATCTGTGTGAAATTCCAGCATCTTTTAATGTTTGTTTTTTTTTTTTCTTTTTTCTGCTGCTGCTTTAAAAGCTGCAAGTAATCCTCCAGGCACCAGTGCTATCTTTCAATAGACTGACTGATGCAATGCTGTCTTCATATGGGATGGGATTTGGGAGGTTTGGTTTTTCACCCGAGAGGATTACAAGCTTCATTTTGACACAAACATTTATACCCTGCAAGTGGTAGTGTTGGTGCCTCAAGACTTGTTTTTTGGCACTAGGAAGATGCACTGCAAATATAACAACTTTCCTAGGCCTTTCTTCCTTTCTGTGACAGTTTTAATGCTGCAAAATCCTCACTGGTGTGGGTTGTTGCCTAGAAAGTTTAAGGGTCTGTTATGTTTCAGTTTTGGTCAGATTCATGTGTAGGTATGTGTAATACATGTGCAGAAATGTGTATACGCACACAACACTGTGTCTTCTGTGGTCATAGTCGTGCCTTCTTGTAATGCATTAAGCAATGCGACTAATGTAATGAGATGATGTTTGTTCTTTCCTATTCTCTTTAGGAAAAACAATAAATGCTCCTTCAAGATCAGTTTTTGAAAATTTCTGTTCACTTTTTCAATAGAGAATAAAGATTTAGCTTTGTTTGGTTTTTTTTTTGTTTTGTTTTTTTTTGTTTGTTTTTTTTTTTTTTTGAGAGGATTTGAACTAAGCATGTGCCTACTGCTCCTGGGAAGTGATGAAGTTTGCGATGCCTCTGGGCTTCAAGAGTAGTGTGCTTTGCTGTATGACCTGTGTAAATGCTCGCCCTGAGATCTGCTTAGCCATTTCTCTGGAGAACTGCAGTGGTTCAAGGCACGGAATTGTCAGCTCCAGTTTCTGTGTGATTTGGAGTTTACTAAAAGCTGAGGTCTTGTGCTGTCACTGTCACCGTGCTGTAGTCCAGCTAAGAGATAATGACAGCATTAATCATTGAAGCCAGGTCATATTCTAAGCTAAGGTAGAGTCTCTCAGCTCTTAGATGTGTGTGGCTCTTGTTATTGAAGGCTGTGGCATCAGGCTGAGAAGCAGGAATATTTCTAAAATATGGATAGCTCTGGTGACAGAGGATGCATACTTTTAGCGTGCTTAATAGTGAAGTCTTCCGTGTGCCTCATCCTACCATCAGCCTCCTCCCCAGAATCGGTGTCAGCCAATACTTCTTCTATTGTTCTTACAAATCCTTGGCATCTCTCTGTGACAGTGGTGCATGAGCCTGTAGTGAAGAGCAGTGCTTTTTGTTTGAAAGTAATGGAGGTCACAAATCCAAAGCACTGAAAACAAAAGGGATCTATATGTGTTTTTGCAAATTCAGTGGGGAAAGAATACTATAATCTGTTTTTTATAGGTCCTTCCGAATTACTGATCTGAAAACTAACTGCCAAATGTGGGTAGTTTTAGTTGACAAAAATGTCTATATTCTCACAACTCTGTAAATAATTAACAGACCAAACATGACAGCTTGGTTTTGGATACTCATGGCTACTATCTATAGAGCATGTATTCGTTCATGAAAACTCAGTTAAGGAGCTCCAGTCTTTGGTGGAGCAGCAGCAGACTTGAGTTGCTCCATGCTTCTGAGGGATTAAGAAAGGAGAAAAGTATGAGCAAACATCACCCATATCTGGTTAGGCCATACATTTGGGACGTTTTGGAAGGGAAGCCGTGAAATGTGATTGGAAATAAGACTTTCTTCTGCTGACTCAGATGACTACTTGATGTTTCTTATGATCAATTCTTCAAGGGAGTACAAATTCTGAATCTTAAAGCAGTGTTAAAGATGCCTGTGTAAGTGTCTCTGAAATGCATGGAGGTGAAGGATTGGTAGTTTCTAAGAAGGAAGCGTGTCAGCAAAGCTCCCGTTGTTGCAGTTTCATCCTTGGTTTAAGCTGATCTAAGACCATGCTTTCATTGAAAGAGGAGCCCTGCCTTCTCCCCAGCTCCAACCTACACCCTCCCATGTACAGGTGTTAGGGATTACGTGGCCTGTAGTGACCACCTTAATCTTCCTCCTTTTTGGGGGATTACTTTCCAGGAGGATCAGCAAACTGATCTGACTTACTGTGTTCTTCTGTGAATCCCTACTGTGCATGCCAGAGATGAAGTAGGGATGCACATTTGGGAGCAGTAGGGGAAAAAACGGGATGATTTCCTTTGGTAGCATGATTTTTGAGGTTAGCTTAATCTGACTGTGCCACGCTCTGAGAAGGTGTTTTGTATCACTGCGTAGCTCAAGAGAGTTGAGTTTTAATCTCTTTATACTTGGGCTGAGTAGTTGTTACCAAGTGTGCAGAAGGAAGGAGCAAGTAGAACTGAATTTATAGGGCTACAACTGTCTAGAGCTTTGAGTAAAAAATGTTGGCTGTATTTACAAAGAGACCTGGAAAAATAAAAGAAAAAAGGCGGTGGTGCTTTGGCATGATTTGAAGCTTTGCCTGGTCCTCTCGTCTGCTGTTTGCTGCAGTGCCTTTGGTCTGCTCCAGGTCAGGACTCTGCTAAACTGCCAGATTCTCTATACCTAATTTAAGATGTTTCTGTGTTCAGTGGGAGAGTGGCTTCCTTTTTTGTTTCCTTCACCTGAATGTGCCGCATAGGAAGATGCACGATGCTGTAATTTCAGGAGCCGAGTGTTTTTTAGATCTCTTCTGTTCTGCCTTTCATCTGTAGGCTCAGGGAGCGAAATGTAACTTCTTAATGTGAAGAAGTCTCCAGGGATTGCACACATAAGAGGTTTTTAGACTAAATTGTGAAGGAAAGAAGTTTTATGTGAGTGTGCTGTGACAATCCCTTCCCACACGTGCACACTTACAAACCAAGCAGTAATTTTGATTGCATTTAAAAGTTGGTAGAATTATAATGCTATTGCCTTCCTAAAAGCTTTGTGAAAAATGGTGATGGGGTGGGTGGGGGTGGAGAGATGCAGTTGAGTGCCCCAGGAAGGGCAAGATGGTCAGGACTGGTGGGTGACACATTCCATACACAGAGCGGGCAGACAGATCGGTCTGGCCGTGCAATAGCATGTGCTCCCTTCTGCCCGGCGGGACCGTGGCAGGGGACGTGTCGAGCAGGGCTGTGGTTATAGCTGCGGGAGGCTGGGACGGGAAGCGGCCAGGGGGCAGAGGGTTCAAATCTGTGAGGAACTAGTTTCGGTTAGTTTCACCGCTGGTAGAGTGACTTGTTTATTACATTGTCTTGCAGGCAAGGAAGGGAGGGGTCTTTGCTTTTGTGTGGTGCTGGCAGGAATGTGCAATCCGAGGGTTTTGAGACCTCCTGGGGAGGTGTATGGGTCTTTTTCCAGTGGCTTCAGACTATCCCTAAAGACAATGGCGTGGAACTTAGTCTCTGTAAGGAAGTTGTCTGATGTTTCTGAGGATTTCCTGGGCTTTAACTAAACCTAGAGCTGATAAAATGAGAGAAATGCATTGCAGGCTTGTGGGATGCTGCAGGGAAGAATGGCATCTATCTCCTGTCTGTTTGGTACAGCAGCCTGCTGTTTTAATGTTGCAGTCACCACGAAGATCTCTGGGTCCTGTTTTGACCTTTCACAGGCCCGGTTTGTTCCTATGACCTCTTGCTGTTTAATTGCAATCTTATTTTTGTAGTTGACGGCCGTATTTAAACATGGGATGTGCAATAGTGTAAGAATATCCTGTGACTGCTGGCAGTCTCTCACTTAATTTTTCCATTAATACATAAAGTTCTTGGCCCTTGTGAGTGGAATACAGGCAGCAGCAGCAGCTTTTACCTTATAAGCAGGGCTAGCACTCCCATCTGGGCCAAACTGAAGAATTCAGACCACTTACAAATACCTCGCTGGATGATTTTGCTCTCCACAGTAACACGATCTTTCTTAGAAACGCCTTCAGAGTGGCTTGCCTTGCTTCTGTGTGCAATGAAATGGAAGCAGTAACTTACTGTAAATGCCTCATTTTGTCCTCGTTTTGGGTGATGTTTTGTTTTGAGTCTTCCTCTGTCTGCAGAGCACTTTCCTGACTTTTTGGATGCAGATCTTTCTTCCTTTCTCTTAAAATTTTGAAACAGAGCAAATACTGAAATGCCTCTCAAAACTATTCCAGAGAGGTATTCCTACTTTGGGAGGGAAGGAGATTCTTTGATTAGTGCTCCCTTCCTCCCTGTTTTAACCCCTTTCTAGCTGTGACCATTGCCTGCATGGGGATGCTTCATTCCTCCAGCGTAAGTCGTTTGGTTAGGTTGGGGGATCAGCTATAGCCTACCATACTGCACAGTTTGTCTAGGGTGGGTATTTCTGGTAGCGTAGGCCACCTCTTTTTTTCTCTCTTTTCATAGACTCAGTGGAGAGATGTGACCACAGCTACCATTCTGGCATCTTGAGGCAATGGTGTTTAGCAATAGTTAGCTTCGCAGGAGCAGTGAGGAGGTTTGTATAACAGAAGCAGGTTCCAAGGAGTCCTTGGCTAATGGCTGAGAAAAACAGTTATTTTAAGATTTTTAAAATTTTTATGAATTGCACTCTGCTTATAGAGGGCCTTGGCACGTGGCCACATCCCATCCAGATTGACTGTGGCCTCTAAAGAGATGGCAGTCATTTACAGGGTGGATGTAAGAAGAAAAGCAAAGGCGTGTTTTCTGTAGTGGAATGGCATTGTGTTGGAGCAGGAATCAGTCATGTTACTTTTCATATGTAATTGCTTAATTGGGATGTTGAAAGGTTACCTTTGATTTTATTTTGAAATGTTTCTACATTTTTGTAGGCAAGTATGTAGCACTTGGATGTCTAATTAGAAGAAAAACTCTGAAACATACTGATGTGTGGGGGAGAGGTGAATAAAGGTAAAGGCAAAGAGGGAAGGATAAAAGCCCTGCGGGTTTTACTTCCTTGTGGAGATAGCAACCCTTGCAAGGGGGGGTACCTCTCTAATAAACTGTTACATGGTGATTTATTCTGGTAAAATTCAACAGTCATGACCTCTCCTTTTCCCTTTTAAAATACAAGCGAATGGCATTTTGGAGACAGACACTCTCTTTGTGTCCAGAACATGTGCTGAGGCTGTCCCAGTCCTTATTGGAAGGAGCCCTTCGGGGGCTGGAAATGGCTGGATCAGTCTGTGTCGCCCTTCTGATTCCTGGTACCTCTGAGGCAGGAGGGGAGCATCACCAGGATGATGCGCTTCTTATTGTGGTTTTTCCATCCTCTTAATAACAGAATTATGTCTCTGGCGTGCATCTGGAATATTGTCTCTGCTAGAGCGGATTCTCTTGCATCTGCGCGCTGATTTTTGGCACAGAAGTGAGAGCTTCCAAGGGGCCAAAATTCAGAATAAGCCCTCAACATGTCCATCTCCCATTTGGGGCTATTCTAGCTGCAGCTGAACTCGCTGCCCTTGTTTTCCCCATGTTGGTCTTACCAGATGCGAACAGTGCCATGAATGCTCTTTCAGCAGCACTGCTTCTGAAGCAGCATGCTGCCCAGGAGGCGGAGGGTTCGATCTTCCTCTGTCCCTTGTGATGCCACTTTGGGTTGCCCCACTTGAGCAGAGAGGCTGCGCAAGCTGCCCTCATAGCACTGGAGGGGGTTTGGTCCCTTTTATAGACGCCGTTTTGTTCCTCGCAGTTGCAGGGAGAGGAGCTTTCCAGGAGGGGGACGAAGAGGCCAGGCTTAATGGTCTTAAGAGTGGATTTATGTGTTGTTTTTTTTTTTTAATTTTTTTTTTTTTTTTTGGCGGGAAGGCCTGGGAGTTGTTTCTCTCTAACTGCTTCCAGATGGTGCTGCTGGAACACAAAGATTTCTAGTGTGTTTGGGATGGCGGCAGCCGAGACCCCCAGCCCCCTCGGCGTTTCCTGTGCTGCTCCACAATCCTGCAGGCTTAATCAGAACCAGCCCTGGCTGCCGAGGCACTCCTGAAGCCTGCCTTTTCTTCACCCTGTGCTTTCTCCCTCCTCTGGGCTTTTTAACCCCTTGCTGTTACAGCTCTGGCCCATCAGCATGCCACCTCGTTTCTCTTCTTTCTCAAGCTGGCTTTGGGCAGTTGCAGTGCCCTGGAGATGAGACTGCATTTGGCTAGACTGCGTGAAGAAATTATGTCTCTGGGGAAGGGGAAGATGGTTTGTAATGCAAACCTGGGAAAATAGTTTCTGTAACTATCTAGGGTGGCTTATGCAATCAGGCCAGCATGTCCAGGTCACAGAAAATTTCTCTTGCACCTATTTGCCTGCAGCACTTGGTATACAGCGTGATTTTGTCTGAATCATGTGCTGCTGTGCTTCTCTCTCTCTTTTCTTTTTTTTTTTTTTCTTTGGTGACAATTTCTCTAAAATCAAGGCAGCTTTAATTTTATATCACAGCCTGTTCACAGCTGACCAACAAATTAGTTTCAGCCTTCTATTCTGCAGGTGATATAACAACTATAATTTTGTCCTGGAAAGTAGGAGTACTCTTCTCCTTTCAGCCTTTGAGCAACAGCCTCTGAATATCTGTAAAATCAGGTGAGAAGCTTGTGATCAACTGACTTCCCTTCTGGACCTGAGATCTGTCGCTTCCCTCATCCTATTCTCTCCCATATTCTCCATCCTGTTTTCTGAGAAAGCAGAAGAAATGAAGTCATCCACTAAGGCAAAACTCCGTAGTCCTCTTCACCTTGTGAAAGCTTGTAGCCATCGTGTTTGAGCAAGCTGGATTTTCATGCCGTGGGGATTTTGCCCTGTAATGAGTGGCTTAGCATGAATTCCGTGTGAAATGCTTCCTCAGCTCCTTATAACAATTATGGCATCCAAAGATGCCTCCAGTGCTGGATTTTAAAGCCTTATTATGAGCCCTGTCCTGTTCCTGTTGAGTGAGAGTGTAAGTGAAGATGAGCTGCCATTTTAAAATGCTTCTGCCTACTAAAAGAGGAGGGAAATCAATATTTTGTGCTATTGACTTCTGTGCATGCAGAGCGTCCTTGTATTTGCTGGATCATAGACGTCACACTGTACACAGTATTCCCAGGGGCTTTAACTTGCACTGGATCTATTATTGCCAACGTAGCTCATGGACCAGCAGAGACAGGCTGTATTTCCTTTACGCTCAGAGCGTTATGAGGATGCTGCCTTATGTAGTCTGAAAAAAAGTGCATGTTTTGCACGTTTAAATTACACTAATGAAATCTCATCTCTTTGAGAAGCTGAAAATGCCCCTTGGCTTCTCTGGGAAATGAAAAACCCAGTTGGTGGAAAGCTGCTTCTGACCTCCACAAAGCTACTTCCATTATTAAAAAAAAAAATAGTGAGGGAAGACTCTGCATTGTTGTAAAGAATCTCTGTAAAATACTTCAATTTTAGCTCATCCATTCTATCTGTGAAAGTGTGTTCTGTTTATTGAAGTCCCCATTCTCTCTGCAAAATTAGATATCTGTATTGTAACTTCATACGGATGCTCTAAGCTTAAAACGTGAGCGTGCATTTGTAAACTTGTTGCACACTAAATTTTTTAACAGACCTGAAAACTTAAATACCATCTTCCTGTGTGGTTTGGTCAGATGTATTTGTATGCATACAGTTCTGCAACTTATGCTATACCAAGTAGTTATTGTTCCTGTGGTATGTAGAGGGTTTCTCAGAACAGAAGTGCCATGAGGTTGGAGTTAAGAAAATAATGTATTTCAAACACAGAAAATTGCACCATTGCGTTTGGACAGTTTCACCTGTTTGACAGGGATGCAGCCTCCCCCAAAGTCACCCTGTTTTGTGTTGCTGGCCACCTCATGGGCTTGCCTAGCTAATTGCTCCAAACTATTCAAACTCTAGTCTGGGCAGGCGGCTATTTTTATTAATCTGACATCACCTTCCTTTCTTCTCTTTACTGTGTCACTGGGCTTCCCGCCCAGGGAGCCTCTGGCAGGCCTGTCCTCCCTCCGGCCGGGCCCCACCAGAGTCTGACCCATTAATGATGGCCGAGAGGAGGGCCTGCAGGCCCCACGGTGGGTCATGGGCTGCAGGGTACCATGTCCCCACTACAAAAGCGGGCGTCTGACTTGGGGGAGCTGTGGGCTGACAACACCTTTGGGCCAGTGCAGGCTCTCACTCCTGGGACCCCCTTGTGTTAGGGCGCCAGGGAGGGTGAGAGGGGAAGGTGGGGAATCCTGTTGGCCGACTCCCCCTGAGGATCTGGGGACCTACAAGGAGGCCCGAGGCCTGGCGTGGCAGCTCTCCTGTACCACACGTCCAATGTTGCGCTGGCTCCTGCTGAAAACATGATATTTTTAGGAGAAGGGGAAACCTGGGCCACGGGGGCCGGGCCGGAGGCTGCCGTCACCGCAGCAACAGGGCCAGTATTCCAGGAAGGAAGAGGGGCCGAATGGGCCTCCATCCCGGGCTCCGCCTGGCCTCCAGGCCCTGGAGTGCAGGGGCCCGTGGGCGATTCCCTGCTCTCGCTGGGGCAGCTGCCGGCATCAGGTCCCCCATGGCCGGAGCATTGCACTGGCGGCGGCAGCTCTGGTTTTCTGTCCCTCAAGAAGTGGCCTCAGTAATTCGGGTGGATGTGGGAAGCTGGGGCCCTGCCAGCCGGAGTGCGTCTTCCCTACTATCAAGGACAGCGGCATGCAGCGTACTTGGTGTGGTGCCTTTTATCAACATCTTGAGCTTTTAGTCCCCAAATACAGGGGAGGAATGAGTAAGGAGTAAAATATAAATCCTGTTACGTGCCTCCCTGTGAGCACAGGTTGTTGATGTCAGGACACTTAACAAGGAAGCAAATAAATGGAAGTCCTTTGCTAGATGACGTCTGTGTGTCTGGAAACTGGCCAAAGCTGAGAAGCAAGTTTTAATTGAAAGTGAAGACAGCTGAAGGAAAGCGTCCTACACTATAGATTCAGTTATTGGAACTGCAGAGTGATTAGCGAGAGCTATATATCAAATCACGGTAGGTATCGAGGGAGAAGGGTGACATTAAGATCCATTTAAAAGCTACTTTAGTTCAGTTTTTCATTAATGATCAGTAATCCAGCCTTAGATGCTGCTTTTCCCATTAATTTTATCCACAAACAATTTGGGGTAGGGAGATGGCACACACAACTGAGAAGGCAGACTGAAGGCATCAGACACACTTGGATAAAGACGTGGATATTTCCTCTTTGCTCATATGCAATAATTTGTGCAAGTAAGAGTTTAGAATCATAAAATCATAGAATGGTTAGAGTTGGAAGGGACCTTCAAAGGTCATCTAGTCCAACCCCCCTGCAAGGAGCAGGGACATCCCTGACTAGATGAGGTTGCTCAGAGCCCCATCCAACCTGGCTTTGAAGGTTTCCAGGGATGGGGCTTCCACCACCTCTCTGGGCAACCTTTAGTGAAGAATTACCTGTTTTCTTGGTAGCTGATAAATAAGGTCAAGGCATTTACAGTTTTAATACTGCTCTGCCACAGTTAAAGTACTAAAAAGTCTTTGTCAAGACACCCTTCCCTCCCAGCACAGGGTTTCTGTCTTTCCTGCTATGCAAGAAGTAAGGCAAAAAAGATGGTGAAACCACTGGGCTGCAGTGAACAGTGCTGGGATTTCTGTCTGGCCTGCGAGCTTTACTTTTTTGCAACTGTCACTTTCAGATTAATAGCTTTGTTGCCAGTGTTTCCAGCCTTTTTTTGGGTAAGCATCTAACTCTCTATGTTCTAGAAAAGTGGCTTCTGTTCATCTACGGCAAGTCTCTGATAAATGTGTAGCTTGTGCTATCTCACCGCTTCAAAATCCCGTTTTGCTTTTAGGAGGAACGAGTAATTTCTTGTTGCCTTTATTTTGTTGCTCTGTGTAGTCCAGGGGTTTCTGGCTTTCCGGAGCTGGGGCTCTCCTTTGCCACTTTTGTCCAAGCCACCAGGCTGCTGTGCCACCAGTAACTCTGGGGCAACCGGAGCAGAGGCAGATGAGCTGTTCCCATGTCAGTTTTGCTGCTCTTCCTCAGAACCTGAGAGGCAGTTGTGAAACTCAAAAGTATTGCATTGACTTCACTCTGCTTTTTCCACCACCGTCAGGAAAGCAGGCAGGCCACAGATCCAGGGAAGAGATTGCTTGTTTGTGTTTCTGAGGTTATCTTTGCAACTGAAAGGACTTGACATTTCAAGCTGAAGCTTGAATTCAGTAGGAATTGATTGTTTGACCGGAAAAATATGGATGGACTCACTAAATTAGCAGTTTCTATCAGCGGAGTTTTACAGGCTTTAGGTTTAGTTCAGCTGTCAAGAAACAATTCTTAATCAGGCCTTGCTGATTGTTGTGTCTGGCAAAATGGCGAGTCTGTGAGGTAAAATTACTTTGTTCTGGGGTCAAGTTAGGTCAAAGAGAATTATTGCCCCTTTAAGCTAAAGTTTAGTTTTATTTTTAAGAAAAGGGTGAGAAGAATTTCAGACCTTCCATTATGTGCTACAGCTGTGACATTTTCTCCAGAGAACTGACTATACTCCAGTCCTCTGTGGCCTTTCATAAGTTAGTAGCGCTTGCAGAGACAATCACTTCTTAATGGTGTCCTGGTTTATTGACAGTTCCTCATGTTTTCAAGATGTGTCTAATTCAGCAACTTTTAAAATTTATCAAGTTGGGAGGTGTCAAAAAGCCAGTGACCCCAACTGGCTGTTCTACTAGTACAGGAGCATCTCCTTTGCTCTTCAGTCATCTGCAAATGGCTGTACGGTGTTCACCTTGCGACCTGAGACGGCACCCATGGCTTGCAGTTTGTGGCAGATTTTACTATTGTAAATGCTGATGGAAAAGAACTTGTGTTAGCAAGGCTGGGAAAATAAAGAAGGGGGAAAATTTGAGGTAAAGAGGAGGGGTTAAAGGCTTAGTGGATTTGACTGAGTTGTGACTTCCATACGGTTAAATCCAGTTGGCTGGCACAGTGACTGTTTCTGGGGTACAACCACAATGCTCACATATCCTACAGAAGTGTTGAAGCCCGTGCGTGAGATTGTTGATACGGTTTGAATAAAATCACAATATGTGTTGCAGAAAGCTGATGCACTGTATTAACTTCTAGTTTTTTTTGTCCTCACTCTAAAGCAAATAGCAAGTACCTGAGAAATGCCTTTCAGTGGTAAACAAAGTAATGAAACATTCTAGTGGCAGTTTGATTTGATTTTGCAGGCTAGCGCTGCCTAACTCAATTTCTTTACGAATGTCTGGTTGCATGTTGGTATCGAAAAAGAAATGTAATCGGCAGGAGGGAGCTGAGAGAGAGATGGAGTTATCTGGGGATTCCCTCTCCCACCAAGCTACTGCCAGAAGGCAGGGTCCCTCCGTGTTTGTGGGAAGGGTATTTATCTGTGACAAACTTTCCCTCTCTCTCTCTCTTTTCACTTCCATTTTGTGAAATTAATTTTGTGCGTGTGCAGAGGGAGGAGGAGATTGAGCAGTGTCCTCCGCCTCTGCTGCCTTAGACCGCCCGCTAACTATAACAGGGGGTTTCTGTCTGGAGGTTGCCGGACTGTCCTGTTCCAGTTGCACGAGTTTAATGCTTGCACTTCTTGCTCTGTTTAGTTTTCAACAAAAGCAAACTCTGTATGGAATAATCATGCAGCAGGCCCCAGATTCACCATTAGTGACCTGTAAAATTGGCAGCGCTGGAGATTATTGGCAGGAGATGGTTTCCCTAGGCGCTTCCTGCCTTCTCTTGGAGAGTTAAGTTCAATTAGAGCAATGATATGCACAGCGGGGATTTTGCAGAGAGTTCAGTACTTGGTGATAGCATTGCCGTATGAAAGGCAGAGATATTTTTGACCTTTTTGTGACCTTAATGCTCTGGCTGCTGCCCTCTTTCTAACCTCTGCTTTCTCCAAACTCTCGCTTTCCTAATGTAACCTTCTTTCACTCCATTTACCTTCTGATGCAACCACATCCCTCAAAGATTTTTAGTCTGCAGTTGGTGGGGTTTGTCTTCCAAAAAACAAAGTGGAGATTGCTGGCTTTTTTTTTCTCCCTCCATTTGTTTTTCTTCTTTCTTTCTGACCTCTTTTGTACTGTGGACTGCCCTCAGATCTTTGTAATCGTTTTTCTCTTCCTTTTCACACTCTCGTGATTTGTTTTTACTTATGAAACCATTCTGTTTCTAGAAGTGGTTTCTAGGCATCCAGGTCCTTTGACTTCACAAATCCCACAAAGTTTGGTTTTGTCTCTTTTCTGCCACAGCATCATGGTGACAGTGGTGACTTTTGTTAGCCCCTGATGTGAAAAACGACATCCTCAAAATAACAATTTATTTTTCCTTTCTTCATGATAACTTTCTGCTTGTGTTCACTACCTGTATCTCTAGAATCTGCAGTGGTAACTTCTCTGTTCATTCCTCATTCTCTGTGTGGAAATCTTCCTAGTTTCCAAGGTGTTGAGAGAGAGGCACACCAGCATGTTTAAGGTACTGACCTCGTGGATGTGTGTACAAGTACTGTTAAAAGCATACCTGGAGTGGTCTTTCAGAGGAAGACCGTATCTCCTGATACAAGGTGAATGTTTGTGGCACTTATCTAAGTTGGTAAACTGTAATGTGTGGGAGAAACAGCAATCACAGTACTTTCTTATAATATCTACCTAAGCTGGGGGAGAAGAGTACTAGCTGTGCATTTTCATTGTGATGTTGCTTGGGTTTTGATTAAATTCACAGCTAAAACCCAAAAGCTAGGTGAGTACTGTAGCTATCAGTCTCCACTTGCTCCTTCCAACTTCTGTGCCTTTCCTTCTGTTTTCTTTATTATTTGTGGAGTTCTGTGCTTTACCTGCTTGCTGGCTATTAGTTTTTGAAAAGAATGCACTCACAGGGTGGTCAACCTAATTAATTACTGTTAATCCCCAAAACTGGCTGCCAGAAGTTTTGTTGTCCTTGAAGCTCTCATACTGTGCGTGTTCTTGTAGCTTTAGTGTAAGAGCCTAAGCAGAGGCTGGATGTTTCCTGGCAAGTTTCCATGGAGAATCCCCTGGGCAGGTTTGAGGTAAAGAAGAAGAGAGGGAGGATGAATACGAACTTAAAATAGCATTGCTAGTCCCTGTATTGAATTCTTAGCACCTTGCTTTTTAGCAGAAGTTGTGTTAAAGTGTTCTTGAGTAAACGGTGAAATTGTGCCAGTGGCCACACGCCTGTGTAGGGCAGAAGACCTCTCTGTTAGGAGCTGGGCTGTTTAACCCAAATATCCAGCACAAAACCCAAAACATCTCAACAAAAACTATTTTTAAGGCCTGAAGATGGCTGAGACATATGATCGCTGTTAGCTGCGGGCCCAGAATATCTTGGCTTTTGACGATTTGGGATTATTTTGCTGTATTTTGTCAGGGTCTTCCCTTCCCTTCCTTCCCCAAGAGCTGCTGGAGAAAGTGCAGGGCTGGCTTAGGAGTTCCTCCTTGTAAGCCGTAACAAGAGTCAGGAACGGACTTTAAAACTGATTGCGAAGGGCAGCTCCCTCCTTTCTTCCTCCTAGCATTCCGCTGGAAGCCGCTTCTGGATGCGCAGGGGCACCAGGGTGGGATTGAAATAGGCTTTGTCTAGTTTAGTTTATATTCCACTGGGGGAGGAAGGTGCATGCGCAGGGCACGTGTGAATGCCCTCTCCCCGTTGTGAGTAGCAGATGTTTGGAGGGAGAGTAACAGAAAATAAATTTAAAACCAGAAATAAACATTTAGGAAGTACTGTGAAGTATGTTATCTTAATCTCCTCTGCACTGCTAAAATAGAGACAAGTCTGGGAATTTAATGGAGAAATTCCAGAAGTGTTGGAGATTCACATATTCCTGCGGAGCAGGGTGACAGGGCTGCCAATAACACAAGATGTGTAGGTTCAGAGTCCCTTCTCAGGTGAAGGAAGAAGGTGTAGAGGATGGATTTCCCATTGGGAGTGTGTGAGGTATTGTTCAGGTTTACTGGGGTGTTTAAAGTTTCACTGACTGGTTTTTAAGTTCATGTTAAACTATTAGTATGGTTTTGAAAGGGAGAAAATTGACACTTTTGTGGCTAATGTTTAGGGAAGCATTTATTCAAGACTGTGCAAGGTGGGCAGCAGCTTCTGTAATTTTATGTTCTGTTGTTCAGTTTTCATGATAGTAAATAAAATTTACATATAAAATTCTTTGGAAAATTACAAAAATTATACACAACTGAAATTACAAGGGGTAAGGTAGGATTGATTTATGCTTATTTTATAGTTTTGATTTCCTTTTTTCTTTTCCTTCTGCACAATTTAGCATATGTAGTTGAAAATGAATCTTAGGTGTATTGGCTTACATGGAAAATAGGAAGTTAGCAGAATACTTTAATCTTAGCTCATTCTTCCCTCATTTCATGCAGGTTCTTGTTTTCAACTGAGTTAAGGCAGACATATAATTCCTTAGTTTCTATTCCTTGTAACCACTACATTCACTCTTTGTTTCCTTGTCTTTCAGAACGAGCCTCTGACTTCAGGTTATCATGGATACCCAGCAAGAGACAATCAAGTAAGAGTCTGATTGCAGTAAATGTGTGTGCGTGCGTCTCTGTACACTTATGGATATTTTGTCCGACAGCTTCCTAACTGTCTTGTTATGGAGTGGAAATTGTTTTGTTCTATTGTGGAATGCTTGTGGAGATATATGTGGTAAATTGAATGTTTTTTCTGGCCTCCAGCAGTATGTGGCAACGTGCCTGGTAAGGGGTTAAACATGATCCACATTACCAACGGCTCAGGAAATTCTTTATTCTTAAAAACATTGTAACTTAAAATCCATGTCCTAAGCTCTCACTGTATTTCCTCAGCGTTAATGAATGTAGATGTTCAGTGCCAGTGTATGCTTGGCCCTGTTTTATACTTATTGCTGTAATTCTATCGTCTGGGGAGCAAAACAACACTGAGTTTTTGTGAGAGTTTGCTTTGCTGGTAGAGTAGGGAATGAGACGTCCCTTTGGGTTGTTTCTAGTATCTGTGAACTTGTCTTGCCTTCCTTTCAAGTCCTGCAGGGCCCCTGCCCCTTGCTCTGATTCAGGATGTTCTCCTTCTACAGCAGTAAAAGTTGTACTGTTCAGTGCATTGCATCTGTAAGCATTCTCTTGCTTCCTAGCAGAAGACAGAGAAATCCCAGTTGATGAATTTGTGCGATGGAAGGAGGAGATGCTTTGGAACAAATGAAATTTAATGGGTTGTAAGATACAACCGTCACACATTAAATCTCCATTCTTAGAGTGGTGTTTTTTTTGTGTTCTGCAGTGCTGCTGCAGAGCAGAATATGAACCAGTGTAACAGGAAATTAATATGCACGGAAAATCAATAATGCAGCACGTTTCAGTAATGAGCAAATAACAAAACAAAAAAAAAATTCTATAGTACTCTCAGGTACTGCTATATAAAGAAAGTAATTTTCATCATATCTTGATGAGGCCTGGGTATGTGTAGCAACAGCTTAATAGCAGATGTTTTTATGAAGGAAGTGCAGCATAGTGCAGCCTCAGCAATTGTAGAGCTTGAATCTTTGGTGGTTGTAACATGTGAATGAATTTCCATATAGGAGGAAATTATTCAGAATGTCTACTGGGATATATTAAACTGTTAACCAGCACAAATAAATATTATGTGCTAGGATGCTGTGGGAGTTGTGTTCTTACACTAGCCAGGCTAAGTAAGGTATACTAGCTTGAGAGGCAGAGCCCTCCAGATCCTTAAAGCAGTTCATATCTGCTTTCCACTTTTCCTTTCTGGTGGCACCCTCTGCACCGCATTTTGCACTTCGCTGTACCCATTTAGGGGTGTTCTCACATCTTCTTGGTGTTTCATTTTGGTGACTACCAGTATGTCCTGCTTCACAGGTTTCCTCTTTCTCATCCCTTAATAACTCTTCTGATTTGAAAGTCCAGAGCTGTTATTGCTGGCAGGTTACCAGACAGCAGAGGTGGGGCACAGGTGTGAAATGAGAATTACAGCCTGCGCAGCCCTGGAGGGGTCTGGGTGAGCACAGCAACAGCTGTATATTAGGCAGTGTGCATAGGTATTTTGGATGGCAAATAGCTTTCATAGAGATTCCTTCCTGGACGAACAGCTTCGTTTTAACTCGAGTGTTTTCATTTTAACAAAAACTTGTGAAAATCCTTTTTGACTGGTGTGGTTGTTTTTTTCTTCTGCTCTCAGTAACATCTTGGTCTGTGGTAAGTGTTTGTCCTTCTGTCTTGCTTTTGGCCCTGAAGCAGCTTAAATTGAGGCCTGGTTTTCACTAATGAGGTTTCAAGGCTTTTAGTTAATCCGATTGGGAGCCTCTGACGTGATAGCAGCAGAGAAAGAAGTCCTCTGTTGCTACAGGCTGGAGCTGGTGTGGGAGAGATGGCAATGGCTGATCCATCACCTGCCTTTTTGCGCTGGGAAAGGAGGAAGGAAGTGGTGTGGGAACATGTGTAGTGATCCTGACCCTGTAACAAAGTAATTATGAGATTCAGGAGCAATTGTGTCAAATTTCCTCAGATTAGGAGCTGGATTTGAGCTGGTAAATCTCTGTATCTTGCTCTTTTCTATTCCAGTTCTTTATTGTAAATACTTGTACTGTGCTTTTTACCGTGATGTTTTCCTTACAGAAGTAGCAAAGCAAGCTTTATTTTTAGGGCATCTTGTTGTGTGCCCACAGTAGTCCTACTAGAAACTCTGTGGATGTAACTTGCCCGTTCTTTCACCTTATGTAGCATCCTACTCCTACGTCTGTTTGTATGTCCTTTTTGCTCCTTCAGGCTCTAAATGCCATTAATTGCTGGCTGCAAACCTTTCACTGTGCTGTTTTTACACCCTCTAGTGGTTAAATCATAGCCAGATGTTCCAGATTATTGTAGTTTTTCCTCCTTCCAGTTGAAGTATATGATTGATTTGAGTCCTCACTTTGGCCATTTGGAAATGCTTAGATCTACAGTACCAAGTTTATTTCTGTATCCTTTCCCAAATATTTAAGCGTTCAGTCATCCTCACATATAGGCAGCAGTGCTGAGGCAAATGAGATGGGTTCATGTTGAGGCTGTGTTTCTCTTAATTCTGGTGTTGTGTGATTGCTTTCTGATAACCCAGAGTTTTGGATTTTTGTGCATCCCCCCTGTTCCTCACCTCTCCTGCCAGAGCATTGGCTTACTGGACTTTTTGTGGTCATAGGGCCCAAGGAGCATGTGTGCTAAATCATTATGGTGTAAGCTTTCTGTTCCTGAAGTGTCACACTACGAGCGCTACATTACTGCCGTAAGCTGGAGAGCTCTCTGGGACTGTTCTCAAGAATTGAAGGTTTCCTCTGTGGATATTTAATGCACATAGAGGAGTAGCAGAATGCCCCTCCTTTTCCCCAGAGCCAGGCTGATGGCAGGAGTGAAGCCCTCAAGAAAGGGAAAATATGGGAAGTGTTAGTGTAACATTGTTAACAAGAAGAGAACCAAGTATTTTGCTGAGGAGAGCTTATTCCCTGGGGACTATTTAGTTCTTTATCCCTCTGTTGGGCCTGCCAACAAAATGGTGTTTCTTTTTTTGTAATACAAGTGCCTGCCTAAAATGCAGTGAACCAAGACTTCCTTGCTTCATTTCCCAAGCTGTGACAAACAACTCTGAGGTACTATGAGTTGGTCTCAACATGGAAAATGACTGGTACGGCTATACTGATATAACTTTTACATATAGACAAACTCATCAAGAATAAATAGTCTGCTTCCAGAAGGCTATTCCATGCTAACTGTGCCATTTTATATATAGCCAAGGCCTATGTCATATTGCTCTAGTGCTTTTTATGTCCAAGTGTATTAGACATGCTATCTGAAATTTGTTCAGAGTAGTGAATACTGGCACTTCTGTGGCAGAATTTGGCAGCTGAACAGAATAATTTTGTTCCCCAACAGGAAGCAAAATGAGCAAGTACACCTTGTTTAGCTGCCATTGAAGGGAAGAGGGAGTTTATGGAAGCAGGAGGTAATTGCGCACACCAGAACTGGGTCAGGATGTTAGAGCTATTACACCTCTTCTGTTAGGGAAAGTGATCCTCAGCTATCACAATGGGTTAGGATGTTGGTTTGAAGCCTCTTTTAAAAGCTTGTCCTTCAAGGACTACAATTCTTAAATCAAACTAGGCCATTGGCTCGGTGCTAATGTGGTGGAAACCTTGCTGCCTATCACAAGTGACACTTCCTTCAACAGCTTAATGTCAGTGGCTGGTTTTCCATATCTGAGCGCTCACCAGGCCTGACCTGTTGTTCTCATGTATGTAGATGAGACTGCAGCCCAACATAGCGTGGGTGCCCGTAGCAACTGCTAGGAACAGCTTTATCACTATCGCTTCGGTTTGAGTTCAAGCTTAAGGTGAAATGCTGTTAAATCCTCTCCAATTGTCAGCCTGTTCCCCTGGGTCTTTACTCACTTGCTGCTTTGGAGTATCTGTTGGGGCATTGTAGGCAGCAGCAGGCTGTGTGCTCTCCCCTCCTTGAGGCTGTGAGCTGGTCTGGGTGAATGGGAGCAGTGGCAGTCTGTGAGAACAGGAAGCCTCTCCTGTTGCTTTTTTCCCCTGTTTGTTTTCTTTGCCCAGTCCCCTTGATGTGGGGAGTTCAGCAAGGAAGCCCTTCATCCTAAGATGTGAAGGGTGTGCGTGAGCTCCCATGGGGAGGCAGGACAGCAGGTCACTGGGCTTCCCATAGGAGCTGGCTGCACAGAGGCATCGCTGCTCCTGTCGGTGGTCTCTCTGCAGTGAGCAGCGGGGCTCTCGGCAGAAAGTTCAGAGGTGGAAACATCTGTCGTCTTGTCTGTGTGGTCTGAGGCTCCTTCACCTATCTTCCTGATCTCCATCATGGGGATGAAGCGTGAATTTGGGGATATTGCCACAACTTGATTATCAGCGGAGTGGTTCAGTATGGATTAGAATATCCACAGAAATATTCTGGTTTAGTATTGACAGACTTAAATGCTCTTGTCATAAAACAAATTAAAAAAAATGACCTTCTGGAGGAAAATGGTTTGGCCATTTGTTTGTTTTTGTTTGGACCATGATAGCACCAGCCACAGTCTCTCTCTCCAGTGCACTACTTAGTCTTGGAACAAAGACTCCCTGTCTCAAATGTTTAAATCTCTAAGTAGTGTTCCTGAAAAGCATTTTGATTTTTAATTTGTTTTCCTGCTTGTAACTGATCATGAAAATAAACTCTCTAGCGTGTATGCTAACTGGCTCGGTGACTGGTGAGATTGGGGCAGTGGAAGTGTTAAGTTATTCAGGAGCTAGAAAGGAGGTTTGTTTGTGGGTTTTTGGTTTATTTATTGCTTACACTTTTGGGTTGAATAGAGCATATTTTAATACAAATGCTTAAACTGAGAGGCAGGGAGAGGGAGGAGGGCCTCAAATAGAGTTTTAATACCTTACTCCTTGAGGGAATAGCCAGGACAGGAAGCGTCTGAGGTCCTCTGTATAAAATGGAGACCAGGCTTGGTGTTCCTGATTCTTCTGATGAGTCCCTCTTTGCTTCAAAGCAAACAACCCAGAATTTGAGATGGGACCAAGCTAATGAGGGGAAGCTGTTCTAAACATCTTCCTTATGTTTAAAATGAGGTGAAGTAGGGCTAAGACTGCCAAATCTACTGCTTCCTGGCTTTCACAGCCTCTCTTCAGGCAAGCAGTGAAATATTTCCTCTCTGTACTAGACAAGACCAAAGGGATGTTCTGTTACTGACATAACTGCAATGTTCTGTAGGAAATAACAAGCTTCACTTCAGAGAATGTGGTCTCGGCGAAAATGTCTGACATATTCAGGAGGCGGGAAGCATCTGAGAGGCAGTTACAAACAAACAAAACGCAGAGGGGTTCAAGGGTGTGTAGTGGGATAGCTGCTGGGGGGGTTACCATTTAGCACCGAAGCTGTGAAGGATGTGGGACAATTAAAATGTGTTATGGAAAGGCATTTGACACTGCAGAAGGGGAGGAGTTTGAGAAATCCTTTACTGGATTGCATCTGACACTAACTCTCTGCACATTCAGAAGGTAAAAAGGTGTTGACAGAGCGGAGAGAGTTAAGTTAAAAGCAATGTAAATCATGATATCTGAGAAGGAACATACAGAGCAGTGTTTAGCTAAAAATTGAAGGAGGACTTGGCTACAGACAATCTGGGATGAGTTAGAAGAGGAAAGATAAGATGCATCGAGACTAATCTACTAATACTTCTCCCCTGAATCCAGAACTGTCTTGGGAAGACACTTGGTTGATCACTTGAAGCCCAAAGGAGCGGTTCCTTGTTTTCTCAAGCCCAAACTACATCCCTAAGAAGCTGCAGGAAAGATTCAGGAATTGGCACTGGAAAAATTTGTAACACATACATCAGTAAATATTGAGCCTGCTATAAACCTGCTTTCTGAAATTTCACTCTGAACCAAGTTGCTGTGCTTATATTGGCCACATTCCCCCAAATCTCTCCTGTCTTTTCTGTTTAGCTAGTTTCCTACCATCAAACCCCTTAAATAATACAGGAAGCACAATGTCTTGCAGTTGACACAAGGCTTGCAAAGAGATCACTCTGGCCGTGTATTTATTTCTCTTTTCCCTCACATCTGTTGCCTTTCTTGCCTCTCTGAATACAAGGCGGGGAATCCTTTCCTTACAGGACCTTGAAGACCTTTCATAAACACCTTTGGCAAGCTCCATACCAATGTGTGCCTTGCTGTTACTCAATAACAAGAGACAAAAAATGACCATGTGGAGAAAAGTTGTATGAGGAAAAAGTAGTTAAGGAGTGCATCTCATTCAGATACGTGGGAAGACTTCCTGACGATAAGCTCCTTCAGTCCTCTAGAGACCTTCTCAAGGGAAGTAACGATTACCTTGCTGATGAATAGTCAGGCCAAAGCTCTGGGATTGTAAGGCGTTGGCAGGAAATGGGCTGGGTGATGTAATACAAATTCCTTTCATGTTTGAGTGCTCTGATTAGAGCAATTTTTCATCTCTGCTTGGGGTTAAAGAGAGGAGATGTGAGTCATCCTTCTTGGGAGAGGACCAGGGGACTACTTTTTCTCCTGCAACGTACTTTTTGACCGTTGAAGCGTTACCCGATGTCAGCAAGAGTCTTGGAGACTCCCAAGCCCCTCCAGTTATTTTGGCAAGAGGGACAGCATCTTGTTTAGATTTCCCCTCCTGAAATTATAGGAGTTCTAGAGAGTGTGGCATGTCTGTAAAATGATCGGTTGGAGGACCAAAACCAAATGGTGTAGAGAAAACAGCCTGTTGATGGATATTATATCCCATCAAGGACATGAAAGCGGCTCGTCTGGGTCAGACAGAAGGTCTCTGCCTTCCAGTGTTCTGGCTTTGACAGTCTCTAATGGCAAGTACTTAAAGCACAGGGAGCAGTGCCAAGATTCGGTGATATTTCCCCTCTTCCGCAATCCCCTGGCTTTGGGATTTCCTGGTGATAGATTTATTTATTTTTTTTTTTTTTTTCCTTCAAAGTCACCTGTGATAGATTCTCTTTATTGAATTTGTCGAAATGGTTTTTGAGCTCGTCTGAATCTGGCATCCGCTACATCCTGTGGCAACGAGTCCCCTGCTTTAGGTATGTTTTATGGGGAAAAAAAAAATTCTTCTGTGCACAGCTAACTTGAAACTGAAGCGGTTTTAAAGGTCTCAGGTGAAGGGGGGCTTGGGGTCCTCACCATTGGTGCATGAGCGAGGGTTGTAATCTTAACTGGAAAAAAAAGCAAGAAAACCAAACTAACCCAAAAAAAGCCCCCAAAACTAGAAGAAAATTTAAGTAGTTTGTGTGCATTTAGTGTCTTTTTTTTTTTTCCTGAAGGATTGTAATAACTTTGCAAAGGTTATTTCTAGACAGGGGTAAGTGCACGCGTGTGTTGCTGAGGGGCACGCCGGGCTTTTGAAAGGCGCTGCTGCAGCGTGGTGGGGAGTTCAGCCCCTCGGTTTTGGCCTTCGCGTCCTGCCCTGGCGCACCCGGGAGAGCTCGGAAAGGAGGAGGAGGAGGAGGAGGAGGGTGCGGGGTAAGTTGTTCTGTCGGGGGGCCGTCCGGGGGCCGAGGCAGGGCCGGCCCTGGCGGCGGGCTGCCAGGAGGGGGCAGCCGGCTCACGGCCAGCGCTCGCCGCCCCGCCCGCCCGCCCGCCCGCCCGGTGCTGGGGCCCGGCCCGGGGCAGCCTCTTCTCTTTCCTGTCCTGTTGTCCCCCGGCAGGAGCTTCTGGTCGTCGCCGGAGGAAGAGAAGGGCTAAAGCCGTAGGGAGAGAGGAGGATGAAGGTTCGGCCTCTTGCGCCCCATTTTGGGGATGACTTCTCCTAAATTTGGGGGACAGCTGTCCTCGACAAGGGACAGTTTTGTGTAGAGAAGGTGTCACTGCCCAAACCCAATGTGAGGAGGGCGAGACAGGCCCTGTCACCCTTCCATGGGACCTACCAAGGGATTTGGTTCTCCCAAGAGGCACAGAGGAGGTTTTTGTAATGAGAGTCTATGCTCTTGTTCCAAAATGTCTCAGGGATGAGCAGAGGAGAAATGCAGGAGGGATGTTTGATGGGGCAGTGCTGGCAATAGAGTTGCTTTTAGAGGAGACCCTGAGCAGGCAATCTCTAACACTTTCCCGACTTAAGCAGGCTCCTGGCCCCAGCTCCTTTTATCAAAATGTACTGCACAGCATTGCTTCTGCTTAGAGGGGAGGGCAAGATGGACGCAT
Source organism: Chlamydotis macqueenii (assembly GCF_036417535.1). Taxonomy (NCBI): domain Eukaryota; kingdom Metazoa; phylum Chordata; class Aves; order Otidiformes; family Otididae; genus Chlamydotis; species Chlamydotis macqueenii. The sequence goes on from NC_141556.1 coordinate 57,816,185, forward strand.
GCTTACGGTGAGGGTTCAGGGATGTCCTCCTTCAGGCCCACAGAGGCTGTGCTGGAGTGATCTGCAGCGTGTGCTCTGCATATCATGAAATCGCACGGCTTTCAAGTGAATGAAGGAAGTGTGTGTGTGAATAAATATTATTCTTCCTTTTTTTTTTTTTTTTTTTTTTTTTTTTTAAAAGGAATGCTAGAGATCCCAAGAAATACAACCGGTCAGTGTTAGTTGCAGAACCTGGAAAGATGCTGAAAGAGGTCAGGTGTTTACAGTCAGATGCTTTACTAAAGGAAATTAAGGCAACAACAGACATACATTGCTAATTGTTAAGGACCAATCATGTCAGATCAATTTAATTTTCTCCTTTGGCACAGCAGCAGGCCTGGCAGATGGAGAAGGCTACTGGCTTTGGACCTAGTCCTGCATGACCTTTCCATAAACTAGGCAAATGAAAGGTGAAATTAAGAAAGGGCTGAGCACCTCATTGGAAAACTGTATTTAAAGTAATGATGTAATGATTTTTCTCTGTGTGTAACATGATCTGCCCTGGCTGCTCTGCTATTCTGTACTGTTCATCAAACATCAGGGTAATGAAATAGTGACTGAATATATGTATGTGGAAGGGCTGGCAGCTTTTGGAAGATAGGATTAGACATCAGAAAGATCACAGTAAATTGCAGAAATGGCCTGAAATCCAGCAATGTGAAATTAAACAAAACCGAGCTGTATTAACAAAAGGAACTGTATATGCAATGTAAAATGGAGACTAGCTGGCTAAGGAGTAGTACCGAAGAAGAGGTCGGGGGTAATGGGAGATAACAAGCTGAGTATGTGGTGCTTTTTTTTGTGATCTTGAAAACCTGGAATGTATTTCCAAGTGTGTCAAGTAATTGCAGAAGGTAGTTATTCTTTGGAGCTCAGCACAGTGAGTGGAGCACTGTACCTAGTTTTAGGCACTTCAGGAAAGATATAGACAGAATCTGGAAAAGGGCCAGGGAACAATAAGAAAAGGAGACTTGAAAAGCCTGACATAGTAGGAAGATATTGAGCTTGTTCCTTCTGTAAAAAAAGAAACAGAAAAATATGCAGGATGAGGATTGATTATTTACTATGTCCACTGAAGGCAGCTTAATTTGCATCAAGGGAGGCTTAAATTGCATGTTATGGGGTAAACCAGCATTTTCTGATTCAGTGTAGTGAAGCACTGGAACAGTAATTTAGGGGATCAGAGTTTCTGTTTCTGGGAGTCTGTAATAAGAAGTTAGGCAATTCCTGATGGATGTTTGTCTAAACATGCTCTGTGCTGCCTCTGAGTATGAAGGACTTCTTGTTTCCCATGCCCTGTACTTGTGTTATTCTGTGACAGTCAAAAGCCAGTTATTACCATCTACATAATTCTACAGCCATATGACTGCTATTGTCTTGGGCCTTTTTCTCTTTTTTTTTGGTGTGTCTAAATGGTAAGATAGGATACTCCCCTGCTCCTGTATGATCTTAAAAGTGCCACAGATCCTTTCTTTGTGACAGCTGCCTCATAGCTCTCTTTCTTCCTGAGCTTGCTTATTACTCAAAGGGTGCAGAGTGTTCAGCATCTCTGAGTCAATCCTTCCCTCTGTCTCACAGTAATAATGTGTATCATGTATGAACCTTGGACCTGTTTGATATCTTGATTTTCCTTTAAGCTCTCTGGCCAGATCTCCATTTCAATTGTGTTTACAGGAAATATTTATTTATTTATTAAAATTAACATAAAAACCACCTCCTTGCTATCCTACCCGCAACTCCTCTTGCATGAAGAGAATTCAGCAGGAGCATTTCCTCACTGAGCAGAGAGCGTGCTTCTGCCTGCTTGCTGTTGTGATCTGCTGTGGGAGGGCAGCCTGCGTGCGTTACACCAAGGACAGTAACTGCTTCACCGCCCCGCTCGTGCTGTGCTGACCGCTTCAGCAGGACCCCGAGTAAATGAATGGGATCGCTTTCTGTTCTGCTGACTTCTCCTGCATGGTGAGTGAACAGCTCTGCATTGGCTGGGGAAGGATACTGCGTGCAAGCAGACTTCCTCTGCAAGCTACGCAGATGCTCCCGAGAATAGCTGGTAGGTAGAAGATGGTTTCATTCTTCTCAATATTAAGGGAGAGGTATTTCCAGTGGTAGCATAATGTTGCTTGGAGCAGGCATTTGCCAGATGGTTTCAGCTCCCCTGAGGCTTTGGGATGTGAAAGGGAAAAGGCCAGGAACACACTTTTGATTCATTCCATTAGTAGATTAATCGGCACTGTCCTGGCTTAATAAGTCTCTTAGATTTCCCAGTGGAAATGGGACATGTAATTCTGCCCAGGTCATGCTCTGCACACCTGTGTTGAAGCTTTCACAGCAAGAAGCTATGCTGCTGCCGGCAACATCTGCAAAACAAGACTTTGGGCTGGGGGCAGGTTTTTTTGGTGAGGGGAGACGTGAGAAAATCTTTTTAGTAAGTCCTGTTAAATAATGCTAGTGGGAGCAAGATGACTTGTGAGAACATGCTTAACTTCTTCTGTCATTTTGGTGAGGGAGGTATTTAAAAATCTTGCAGTGGTAACTTGATGTTATGAAGCTTTTTTTTTTTTCCCTCCATTCTGTATTAATTGCTGGCTAGATTGTGTTTTCCAGGAAGTCTGTGATGAGAGGACAAGGGTGCTTTTCCTGACAAAGGTCAGAGGCTGCTGTATCAAGAGGCTGGTGATAAAATGAAGAGAACTGTGTCACTGATCTTAGCTGAAAACCTGAGCAGATGCTGTGCTGCTATTTACTTGGGGGGAGGAGGGGGGAGTGTCTTCCCATGACCTGCCTCTTCCTGCCTCTCTTTCCACAGGCCTACCAATTGTTGGTGAGTGGATTTAGTTGCTCCTGCCACCCACACAGGAGAAGGTTTGTAGCTCTTGGCAGTTCTAGCAGAAATCTGCGTTTTTAACTCTTTTGGTGCCTGTGGATTGTGATGAGCTGTGCTCTGATGTCATGAAGCGCTTAGCTGTGCTTGCTGCTAGGCCTAGTAAAGGTTTACTGGGAGGCTTGTATCTGATGAAACCTGCTGAAATTCCTTCACAGTTGGATTTTAATGACACCGGATTTCAGGTACTGCCAGCAAACACATCTTCCTCGCCTTTTCTGGTCCATTGTTCCCTGATACACCTGGAGAGCATGGTCTTCTCCTTCTTACATGTCAAGAGAACAGCAGTGGCTAATGTTGGCAACAGTTTGATCATCATCTTGAATTCTGGGGCACCTGTCACCCTGGCTACTTGCCATGGTCTCCCTAAGCTAAAACAGCACTCCTCAATTCCAAGTGCTTGGAGAACATCTTGTTTTCCAGCCATTTATGGCAGCTAGCTCCAATCCTTTGCAGGGTCTGGAGTAAGACTGACAGGGGCCAAAGGAGTAAATGTCATGAGACTCCAGAGCTTTCCATTGAAAGCTGAGAGAGAGATATTTTACATCCCGTGGTATATGTAGCCAGATTTAGGCTCTTTGGTATTTCCAGTAGAATGGCATTTCAGAACTGGGAGCTGAACTCTTGACAGCAGTGTTGTCCCCAGTTGCTGCCAACTTCACCCCAGACAGAGAACTGCTGTATTTCTTGAGCAGCTGCTGCTGTGGAGCAGAGCATGGGAGGAGTGCTAGTCTCTGAAATAATTTTAAATATACTGGCACAATAGACAGATAGAGCCAGCCCTCTGAATTTCACTTAAGAATTAATCTAATCACTGCCTAATACATTCTTACTGGTCTATCCTACCTAAAGGGCAAAGTTAACTATGTTAAGCACAATTTGGAGCATTTCATTTCCTTCAGACATAGAATTAGGATACAGCTGGCTATCCATGTACATATTTCGAGGTTTCTGGGCGTCTCTAATCCAGTTTGTAGTGACATTAGCATTAGATAACCATAGCGAGGCCTTTATCTGAAAGGAAACATGCGTTCTTCAGGTCACACAGGGATGAAAAAAGATTGTTCTGGTCACTGTTGCTTTCTGGGAATTTGGGAATGGCGAGGAATATCATATATTGAGTTGCTTTGTTATCAAACTGAGTAGCTTCTCTAGCAGGGACAGTAGTTGTCAGACAGTATGGTTACACTTCAAAGCTTAAATTTGGATTAAGATAATATATTGCATAGAACCTCAGGCACAATAACTGCACATGTTTACTGGCCATAGTTACTTCATATTCTTCTCATCTAAACTGCATGTGAGAGAGCTGCTACTCATTCAATTTGTCTGTCTTAGGGATTGGAACAGTAAGGAAGTTGCAATCAATCTGTGACGGAAGAGTCTAATTTTGCCAGGATTTGATCAGAAAAGGCATCAGAATGGAATTTACAGTAATGTAAATTTTGGTTGTTTTTTTTTTTTTTTAGTATCATGACAGGGTGTGGGGGAAAGAAGGGAAGGTGGAACAACCTTAATACAAGCTCAGCTGAAGGTGTTTGAGGGTCACAGTATGTTTGTGCCCCACAGACTGCAGTAGTGGTGAAGACCAGATCTGTAGCTGGTCTGCTGCTATGAGAGCTGAAATCCTCCTGATTCGAGTATGTCAGCTGACACAAGTGCCAAGAAATACATCTGAATTTGTTGGAACATCCGATGTTAAAAACTCTGGGTGTTTCCACTACTCACTGCATGTGAGATCTGCAGAATGGCAAAATGCCCTGTTACAAGATGTAAGTAGGTATCTCTCCGCATGCCTTCTTGGAAGGCATATTAAATATATACACTAAAAAGACTTTGAAGAGTAGACTATCTTTTGCTTAAAAAGCAGGAAACAAGTGGCATGTTTAGTCTTTTCATACACAAAATTTCTAAATTGTCTTATGTTCCTAATTCCCTGAGGGAGTTGTTCGCTGCAGCCGTGAGAATAAACTAGCTAGATGGTGGTGCTGCAGGTATGGTTAAGGACCGCTTTGCTCAGAATGAGATCAGAAGCAGCATTGCTTTTCTGACAACTGATCATTGTGAATTGAAGTTGAGGATTTTGTATTTTATAACTATATTTTTTTCAGTAGTGTTTCTGTCCTCTGGAAATCTTCCTTTATATTTTATATCTATTTATGTCTCTTGTCTTATGCTTTATTAATGCCTTTTACCTTTGATCAGTCTGCCGTTCCTTTATGTGGTTTGACAACTGCCAATACTCCTGTTGAAATATTTTGCTTTTAGTTCTGTTAATGGCAATTTTGCCTGGATTTTCTTACTCCTGTTACGTAATGGAAGTATCTGCAATCCCCTGACACGTTTGGTCTCTTTCCACCCACCCTTACTTATCACAGATTGATGCTATGTTCCACCAAAGTCTTTTAGCAATTCAGTTTTGTTTTTTTCAGTGTTTATCAGTGTTACCTCTTCATTAGCTGGAGTTGTTCCTTTCTTCTTTGCTAGTTTGTGCTGTTTCTCAAAATGAAGCTTTATTTCAGGCATTCAGCTAACAAAAACATCACAAATTTAAGATGTTTTGTCTTCATTAGGTACATAAGGCTTCTAGGTAATGTTACAGATTATTTTTCTTCTCAGAGGGTCAAATGAAAGAATGTTATTTGAATAAAAAAAGAAATAAAGCAGCTGTGACATTAATGATTAAAAAAGGTGGACAAGGTAGTATTTGTTAAGCTGATTTCTTCCCTCTCGTAGGTGTACTTGCAGTCTACTTCTGGGATTTATTAGTCTTTGAGTCTAAATTGGAGAGAATGCATTTTATACCCTTAAGAAGGGATGTTAAAACCCAGTCTTCAAACCAAGCGATACAGTATAGAATTTTATTCCTGTCTCTAGCAACTTTACTATCCCAGGATTTGTAAACTGCTTTCTACACCGTAGTAAATTAGATCCCAGCAGTACAGGACCTATGTAGATAAATATAGTAGCCATTATACCTTGATATACTTGTATTGCCTAGGAAATTACTACTGTTACAGAAAAGGAATTTGCTCAGGGCAAGAGGGTATCCATTACTTCCTGAATAACTCGCTAACATTGTTAACCTTCCTCTGCACAAACAAGCCAGAAGGAGTCCCTTTCTGCAGGATGGTGGTGTTCTCCGTCTGTATTCCCCTTTATCAGCAGCAGGCCTAAGCCAAACTTTCAGCAAACCCCTGTGTGGTCCGGGAAGAGAGCTACGCCCCATCTTCTCCTTTCCCCACTGTTGCAATACTGTAATCTTCATATCCTTTCCTAATCTGCTGGGTTTGTTGCTGTGCTGGTGAATTGCTGATGAGCAATTCATGAGCCGCTTGACATGGGAAGTATGGAGACAAAAAAAAAATGGTGTGATGATGCTGTAGCTCTATTGATGAGGCATTTGAAGCAGTTTCTCTCTTGCCATCTGAAGTTCTGCACCTTGAATAGGGTAACACTTGGACGCCATCACTTCGTCCTTTGCTAGAGCCTCCCCTGTGGACTATAAAGAAATGAGTTGTTGAGGCAGGAGCTGCATTGCATTTTTAAATTTATGGAGGCTTCTTCAAAGTCCACAACCAAATAAATATCCTCTTTAGCCCTGACAAGTAAGTCTAGAGTATCTTTCTGCCCTTTATCTGTTCGGTTGGATATTATATTCCTGATTTGACACTAAAAATAGACTTTTTCTGGAGTTTGATACTGTGTAATACTTTCTGCTACTTGATAGAAAAATGGAGGGGGGATCAAACTTGGTCCTCTGGACATTATTATTAAAGATATTAAGTCAGCTATTAGTTAACTAAACTTTAAAAAAATAAAGATGTAAATACAAGAATTCTTTACACCTAAATGTTTGCATACTTTTGAATGTTTAACTTTGAATTCTCTGGCTTCACAACTTAGTTTTGTTGCTGTGGGTGTTCTTGGTTTTAATTTAAAAGTGTATTTTTGTCTGGGAACACATTTTCAGCGATGTACCTTTTCTAGTTACTGATCTTACTGTGTTTCTCTTGAAGGATTGACAGTGCCTTCCAGAAAAGTGCTCTTGAGTGTACTTATGAGGAGAGGAAAAGCCCAAATAAAGTCTAAAAAGCTTTTCTTGGTACCAGTTTCTTTTTTCTTTTTTTTCTTTTTTTCTTTTTTTTTTTTCCCTACATACTTGAGTGATAAGGCTGTGAACTGAGACCTTCTGAAGCTTATTTAAAGACTTAATTACTATGTGAAGTCAGTAGCAGGACAGTCCCTGAAAATTGTTGGTTTTGTTTGGATGTCAAGGTGTTTTATTGTTTCAGGCTTTCTGCTTTTTGTGGAAGATAAACTAGCCCTTGATAGTTTGCTTTTAAATAAGTAATCTCTTTTCAGAAGCCTCTTGCTGTGTAGCTAAACCATACCTGCAGGAGAGAGAATAGGGAATACAGTTTTCCAGTAATGAAATGGGTTGCTCTATAACAAAATGGCTTTTTTTTCCTTGTAATATGCCAATGTTTGGCTTATTTGCTTGGCAAAACATCTAAAAGGGATTGTGGTATTTTTCTGGGTGATTTATTGCATGCACTTTGTATTCTTGCATCCTTTCACAAACAGGATAATGCAGAAGGAGGCTTCCTGGTGTCCTTTTGGATGCTGAGAGGAAATCTACCTCGTGGTTTAGAAATTCTGATAATCAGAGATAATGCCAGGATCCTGAGTGGAGCCAGTCTTCGCAAATGAGCAGTGCTTTGCCACTAGGGCAGTTTCCAGCAGCACCCAAAGGAGTAAACCAACCTGAAAGAAGATCCTCTTATCTCCATAGGAACTGCATGTGTGCCCGGGGCTGCCTTCTGTGCCTCTCCCCAGACAGCTCCCAGCCCCATCTCTAATCTTCTTTAAAAAAAAAAAAACCAAAACAACAAAACAAACCAAAACCCAACCAACCAAACCAAATAAAAACCCAAGACACAAGGCATACCCAAACCCCACAACTAGCGGGAGTCTGATTCTCCTATTCTCTGACCAGGATGTTCTGCTGGAGTCAGATAAGCCATGGAAAGCAGCCACTGAGTCAGAGAAATTTCCCTCTGAGCACCGCAGAGCGTCTCCCTTCGCATCTCCAGCCAGACCTTTTGTAGATGGTCCTTGAAGTGTTTATCATGGTGGGACAATAATGGAGTCTTCATCCTCAGTCAGAATCCAGCTTCTGTGTAAAATGTGAATGCTTGGTCTGGCTCTTGGCTGTGAGAGCAACTGTTTTGATTTGAAATGAAATTTCCCTCTTCAGCCTGCCCCAGTCTCAGAGTATGTCCCCTCCCACTGTTCAGCCAAGGAAAACGGCAGAGTGAAGAGGAACACATAGATTCAATAGCACTTATTAACCGTAAGGTAATTTCATCTTATTTTAGAGTTCAGGCAGTTTTTAGAAAACTATTTTATGGTTTTGTTTTACAGGAGAGGTTGCCAGGAAGCATTATTAAACATCAGGAGTAGATATTTTTATGATCAGTATTTTATATTAACGCATCCGAACACTCTCCCAGATGTGTTCAGGTGCACAATTTAATTTGTACTCTCCTACCCGAGGCCTTCCACCTGCGTTTTTGTTCTGCAAACCTCCTGTTATCAGACCCCACTTCATTTTTTTGCTTTGCTCGGCATTGAGATGTTATTTTAGCTCTCATTGGTGGAAGGGTTCCAACCTGGATGCTTCTAGGAAAATTCAGATGCTGCGAGAATTTGTACTGGTGGCTTCACTGGTAGCACTGCTTTCCTGATGCAATCTTCTGGTGTTGACAGAGGTATAACCTTTTGGCCGAGCTTAGCTAACAGCAGCAGGGCTTTAATAATATGGACTCCAACAAACATTTGGGGATGTCGTTGCATCACAGTATTACTTTTGGCCTTACTGCAGGGTATTAGAGTAGGCTTATTAGAGCTGCGAGTGCAGGTCATGCTGTTCGGTGCGGGCTGCGGGCCTTTCCGAGCGTCCACACTTGAATATGTTCACAGCTGTAGTTTGGTTAAAACCCACTTGTTATGTGGTTACATCCCGTCTGTTTGTAAGCTCCAGCTAGATAAGAGGAGGACAGTGCTGTTTGTTGGGTAGCTGTTGGAACATCTTCCTTAGTTACTGCTGGAATGGAAAGCATTCTGTTATCAGAGACTGCGACAGCTGACTTTTCTCCAAATATAGAACACAAATACGTATTGAATGCTTTGGCTCTTTCTCCCCTATTGGTGAGATTTCTACCTTTTCCCCATAGTAGCAGGCCAGTGCAATTGCTAGGGATGCTATTCTTGAGCAGCTTTGAAAAACTCATTATTGTCTTCCAGCTCTGGCTGTGGGTTTCACCTCCTGTTGTTAGGACTCCCTTGTAATTTTTTTTTTTCCCCTCCCCTTCCTAATTTCCTTTCTATTTTCTCCTCTCAGCTTTTATGTTTCACTTGGCAGAATATATACAAATGTTCAAGTGTGGGGATGTGACAGGGAAGCCCAATAAGCAATCTGTCTGTACAGGAAAAATATGCCACTATACCCCTGGTCCCACTCAAGTGCTGAGCATGTACGCAGGTACACTCGTTTGGAGTCTGTTCTCCTTCCATGTATCCAAATGTGATTGTCACAGTCATTTTTACCTAAGCTACTGCTAATTTCTATTTTTACGATTGATTGCTCTTTTCTGTCAAGATGGAATCTAATATGGAATTGCTCATTTTCAATGTAACACTTCTTGAACTAAGAAATTGTTTTGTGTAATTTAGAAATTTTGAGGGTGTTCTTTGGCATTAGCCGCCTGATGCTTCCTGTGAGCGTTGCTCTGTTTGAAATTCCTGGTCATCAGATGTTTTTTTTTTTTACCTCCCTTATGAAGAGGTGCTTAGCTAGCCACTCATCCTGCATGCTATCTAATGTGATTTCAGTAGTGTGTAGTAGACGCACCAGCTCGTAACTCTGTCTTGAGCTTTATCTGCTAGAATGTTAATCCATGAGCATTTGAAATCATATGCCTCTGAGACACAATCAGCTAGAAACAGATAACGTCAGTTTGAAACTCTGCCGTACCTGCTCCTCGTTTGCCCACTCAGATCTTTCCTAAATAGGTTAGAACTCTTTGTAAATTATTTTTTAAGCATTTCCTTACTTGAAACTCATATACCAGCAGTATTTTTGGGTTGAATTTATGTATATAACTGAGCAGCCACAATTCTTTTTATATGTAATTAAGGCTTTTGATACTGGTACAGAAGCAGGTAGATTTTCTTTTCCTGTTTTACCAGTGCTTCTTAATTTTGTGAAATACCTTGATATAATATTAAATAGTTAGTTATTTGCTCCTTTTTTTCTCATTCCCCTTTTGTTACTTGCTAATACCTTCCTTACCTCTCTAACAAGCATTTATGTCTTTGCAGACTGCTTTCTTCCCCTTTCATTTTTATTTACACAGCAGCCTCCCATCAGAGAAGAGCGACCAGTGTTTCACTAAGGTACAGCGCTCTGAATATTTTTTCTCTTAGCCTGGTATATATTAATTTTAAAATCTTTTTCTTTCTGCTTTTAATCCTTTTAGAGACAGGAAAGATCCCTAAGAGATCATGTGTATTTCCACACACAGCAGCCTTCCAAGTTCCCCGACATATATCCTGTAACACGCTCTTGTTAGGATTAAGACAAAGCATTTGCAGGGAATCCTAGCTACCTGTTTCAGAAGCCTTCTTAGTCATGTCTGTCTTTTTGTTTTTCTGGAATTAGACTCCTTAACATACTGTTGGCTTCGTGCTAGTAACAGAATATTTTGTGTTTTCTTAGGATAAATTTTCCAGAAAAAATAAGATTTTCTATTGATACCTTTTGCATACCAGCTAATGTAGTTCAAAGTCTATATAATCTGAATAAAAGCTTAAAGAAGGCCTAGTAGCTCATCTGTTTCTTTTTCTTCCCACATAATTATATAAGCCAAGTAAATATTTTTCTTGTTTACAATCTGAGGCTAACATGGTCACCCCACTACCACCAGTACTCTCTGCAACTGTGGATGGTCTTGGGTGTACACTTCATATTCTTAGCGTTGATTCGAACCCCTGGACAGCAGCAGCTTTATTGAATCAGAGCGGTGGTGCCTCTAGAGGCATCCCGCAGCATCGTTTCCTGAGCGGTGAGGCACTCCTCTCGCTGCTTGAGAATATTGAGCGTTGAGAAACCCGCTCTTGCGGTTAATCAAAAAGTGCTCTAGGACGAGGGTATTTTGTCACCAGAAGTCGGCCGCTCTCGGCAGTCTTCCCATATACCTTCCACAGAGAGGTGGTGGCCTAGTAGCAGCAGTGGCAGATGAATTTCAAGCCAGTATTTGCATGATTCAAGGAGGCTTCATAGGTCTTGTTTTGCTTTGGAGATTGAATGCGACCTGTCCAGCTGTGGAGTTGCTAGGATGATTTGTAACGAGTTCCAGTTGTTGAAATTAAAGAACAGCCTTATTCTAAAATTTTTTATTTTCTCTCCCATGGAAGAGTAGCCTAAAGGATTGAGAGAGCCTGAGGAAGAAGGGGGAGAGTTTTTTTCTTTTTTTTTGTAAATTATTACTTGGAGCTTGTCGGTCACTCTTCAGCTTAGTTTTAAGCACTTAAAAAGATAAGTCTTTTATGGAAATACATGTGACATAGGATATATTTGGCTTTGCTGACCTCGTCCACGTGGCTTCTCACTTTCTTCTCTGCATAGAAGGAATCTCAGCTTTCATTGAAATGATAGTAAGATCGATTTTGGACTGAGATTCTGGATCAGAAGAAAACCTTGAAAATGCCATCAAGGTTATTTGGTGCTGAAGTGTCTGCCTTAATCTGCAGGCTGGCTGAACTAGTATCTACCATGGGTGCGACTCGGCTGCTGAAATGTTAACTGAAGTGTCTAACTGTGATGCAAATGTCAGCATTGCTGCTGTTTTGCTCCTCTTGGGGCATTTGAGAACAGGTTTACGGATCATGTGCTTCGGTCTTTGGAGACTGTGGTGCGTAGGCTTTGGTGCAGTAAGTGATTTTTAGGAACAGTGCTTTTCACCCTCTCAACCTGACCCATAGTGCCAAAAGGTGAGAGCAGATGGGAGTCCTGAGAGATGCTGCAGTTGAACAATCCTATGACATCTGAGCTTCCTGAATTGGGGCTCCTGCTGCTTCCCTGAGTGGCAGGGCTTGGGTTTTCCTGGCTGGAAAGCCAAGCGGCTTCCTGCCCGTCTCTAATAAGCATGTACCCGTGGCTGCTATATCCTGGTCATGATGATAAGCCTTTTCTCTAGGTTTTTATGTGGGACTGCAAACAACCGTCATGCATTTCCTTACAGCCTGTCGGCATCCCACGTGTTTGCGCTTGTACCTGGGACATGCCTGGCCCGGGGTGCTTTTGCGGCCTGCTGACGGCAAGGGGAGCCTGGAGAGTGGGGACCACGCCTGGGATGTCTGCGCTCGCTGCGACGGGAGGCACATTGGTTTGTTACCCCACATAGGTAGGGCTTGACTTGTGGGCGGAGCAGGACAGACGGCATGGCTGCTTGCTTTGCTCCAAGCCGACTGGATTGCATTAAGTAATCTAGAAGTGAAGGGAGTAGAGGTGATATGTGAAAGAGCACCATTTCTGTATCTTTGGCTGAGATAAAAATATTTCTGCAAAACTCATTTCCAAGGAGACCAGTGCCTCAATGAAAACATGATTTTTTTTATTTTTATTTTTATTTTATTTTTCCTGTTTGAGGAGAGGCCAATTTTAACTTAGCATTTGGAGCCCGGTGAGGAAAGTTGATTCTTCATTTTGAGGTGGGAAGGGGGCGAGAAACCCGTTTTCCTAGTTTGAAAGAGCGGTTTAACTGATTAACGAGATGAGAGGTGACACTTGTCCTGTGGCATCGGGCGCGGGGGGATGGGACGGGGATTTGCCGGTGCAGGGAAGGGCTTGCTGGAGCTTGTCGAGGTAGCTGGGGCGAGACTTGTCTTGTGCTCAGCGCGCCTTTGCCGGGGCTGCCAGCCCACTGGCAGAGCTTTGCAGACCCACGGTTGGAAAGTGGGCTGCCAGACGGTGCTCGCCCCAGTCAAACTTGGGGGGAAGCTGCCAGCGGATGGGAACCCGATACACTGGGAGGAACTGGAGGCAGCTGCCACTTTCCCTTTGGCGATGTGCAAGTCTGTAAAATGCTCGCACAGAGCCACCTGTGAAAGCAGATTAACCCCTGTATCTGAGAGTTGCTTTTCTTCCCCGGCTCACGCCGACAGCGGTTGTTTCTCCAGCAGGAGCTCCCGGGTGGCTGGGACAGCAGATTTTCCTCCTGAGCTTCAGGATCCCCGTAGTTGCGCTCCTCGGTGCCTGTCAGTGGTTAATGATTAAATACAGCTACCGAATTGTGACTTAATTTTGGGTGTTGACTAATGGGGTGGATGAAGACGTGCAGAACCTGCCTATGGCACCGTGCACGGCTTCTGCATCTGCAGATGGTTTCTGGGGAAGCCACGAGTGGGTTGGGGGGGGAATGGGTCCTCACCCCCAGTGACCTTGGAGGACAACGCTCTGCCTCATTCATATCTAAAGATCCCTCTTCTAAAGTAAGCATGCTCCAGCACTGGGAGCCGGGCTGCATTTATTACTAACCCCACCCATCCCTGCCTCTTGCAAGAATCTTGTGAGGCCGAGATTGTGTTTTTAGAAGCAGAATGACAGAGAGAAATTCCCTGGAGGCAAATGCAGAGTGTGTGCTGTGCACGCCAGTACAGACACACGGGGCTGGGAACTCCCAGGGAGAGATTAAGTGCGAGAGAAGAGCGCAGAGCAGCCAGAGCTGGAGGAGGGGGGTGGAGGAGGCGAGACGCTTTCTAAGCCTCAAACTGAGCCGGTCGGATTTTTTTTTCCTCTCTTTTTTTTTTTTTTAAAAAAAAAACCAAAAAAAACAAAAACCAACCAACCCAAACCCTCATCCAACCGCGTTCTCAACAATCTTACTGAAGTGGCTCTTGCGTTGCCGGATCATCTCACTGCTGGGTTTGAAGGACCCAGGCTAACATGATGTACCTCTGGGTGAGTAGAGAAGCATGTGTGAGGGCTTGCACACTTTGCACATATAAGGAATGGAAAGCTGAAGGACTCTGCACTAACATGAGCGGCCTTCGCTGTTTGGCTTAGCTCTCTGCAGCCTCTACGCACACTGGGCTGTAGTTTTCCCTTGTAAAAAATAATATTTAGAGTGAGTACTGTTAACTGGGTATCGAGCAGGCTTTTCCTGCGGTTATAAGTTCCTCTGGAGAGAACAGTTTTGGGCAGGTGCCTTGGATACAGAATTTTTGGTATAATGCTGCTCACTGTCTGCCATCTGTGAGACCTGTATTTTTTTTTTTATTTATTTTTTTATTTTTCGTGCATAGAACTGTTCCCATGTGCCTCTGCTTTATGGGATTTTGGTGTTACTGAGAGATATCCTAGGTAGTGGAGGAGTGCTGCTGAAAAGGGGTCTGTAGCCACTGAAGGCTGAGAGAGGAGCAGAAAGCAAATAGAACAGTTTTGGAATTTGGGTCTTTGAGGGAGAGGCTGTTTGAACAAAAGTTGGATGCAAGGTTGCTTTTCCAGAAGTGGCACAGTTACTCGAGTTTCTGGTAGAGTATGGAAAAAAATGTCAGGAAAAACATGTGTAAAGTGTTATACAGGTCCAGCAAGCAAAGTAAAAGCATATATAAAAGCATATATATTTTCAGCCTTTGAGCAAGGACTGGAATTTCCTCTGGAGCAGTCATCTGTTAGGCTGCTCAGTCATCTACGTGTAGTTTTGTCTGCTCCTGGGCACCCTTGAGATCAGCGGTTTGCCCTTGGGTTCCTTACCTAGATATGCGAGGTGAAGAGTAATCAGTTCCCAAGTTTTTTTTGTTTAGGGTTTTTTTTTTGTTTTGCTTTTTTTTTGTTTTGTTGTGGTTTTTTTGTTGTTGTTGTTTGGTGTTTTGTTTTTTTTTTTTTTAAATCTGTTTAACTCTGAAGGTGGGGGCTCTAACTGCTGCTGCTTTTAGAGTCCAGCTCCCCATCACTCCCAGGAACAAACACTGGTTTATTTTAGCAACAAAGCGAGCCTTGGAACACAGGCAGAAGGACTGGACTTCCCTCCTTTGCACATACACACACTATCTTTGTTGCAGGGTAACTTGATTCAGCGCTGGGGTATGCACACTTGCCTGGTTTCGTCCAGCAGGACCCGCTGGCAGGCACGTCCACCTTCTTCGCTCTTTCCTTGTCGTAGCCTGGCCTGCGGGACCCGGAATTGGGGTGCCAGTTTTTAAGGAAAAAGGCTGGGCAGGCCCCGTGGCTCAGCTGATTTGTGCTTCATTTGCTGGGTGCGGTAAAAGGAGAAGTAATTCAGCCGTGCTGTTGCTGATTTTAGATAAGCAGTAAACAACGGAGATGTTCCTTACCCGGCTGAAACACAGAGGATGCCAGCGAGTGTGGGAGCTGAGGAGAGTTGTCCAGCTGTCTCGCCTCCTCCCGCTGATGAGGGGTGCGCGAGCACTGTAGTAAAAAACAGAGGTGTTACTCTGCGTAAAGACCAGCTTTGACCCAAAAGGTGAAGCACTGCCCTAGATTCTTAAGAGAGGGTTGAGTTTTGGGATGCTTGCTGATGGATGAAGGCCGGTACCTCTCCGTGGGCTGCTGCACCCTAAGCTTTGGGCAGCACTGTTGCTGCGCTTGTGTTACAGTTAAACTTCAGAAGAGTGGGGGAAATAAGTGTTAAATGCTTGAATAGCTGAAGGGGTTTAAGGGCATCATCTGGGCATCATGCCATGATAATTAAAAAAATAGTGAATTTGTGCTATCTGGGTATGATCTTTCCCTTCTCAGTACGAGTTACCCTGTTACTTTCAGGGAATCTTCCCCTCCTTGGTCCTTTCAGGAACCTTTTCCTCCATGCCCTCCGTGTTCCTGCTTTAAGCTCTTTTTATCCTCATGGGCTACATAAGCTTTAGTTGTGAAAACAGGGAGCCCTGAGCAGCAGATCTAGTTTGGTGTGGGGTTTGCTCTGCCTTGGCCATGCAGGTTTCTTGCTTCCCTGCTCACAGGTTGCCCCCACGCCCGTTTCCTCCTTCTTCCCCGTGCTGTGTTTTTTCTATTCTGTGCCTCTTGTACTTGGAACGTCAGGACTTCAGTAGATGCATGGAGATTTGTACTGAGTCATTCCTTAATTCAATGCATGAAGCTACATTAGTGCAGTGTTAAATTTGAAGTTTTAAATATGCAAGTCCTGAAATCCAGAATTAAGGTTTCCACAGCAACCATAATGTTTCTCCCCCCACCCTGGGGGTGCATATTACAGAATTATCTTCCTTGAAGAGACTGTGCAGTATTGAATGCTGTCATATTTGACAAATAATAAAATAAGAAGGAGAACACGCCTTCCTCTGTAGCTGTAGTATGGTGTGGGTGCTGAACACAAAGTACAGGTTGCTGATTATAATGCTGTCTCTGAAACGAGGTTGTGGTGTAGCCTAGGTTCAGACTGACATTCCTGCTTGCTGAACTGTATTCCCTTGGGTGAAACTTGTTGCAGGATGCTCTTAAATGAGGGCCTTGTAGACTGCAGGGGATTGTGGGCTGTGGAGAGCTGGAGAGTGGGAAACTTAAAATATCTGTCGTGGTGACCTAATGCTTGGCATTGTGAGGGAAGTGAAGGCGGCAGACTAGCTGTGCCATTAAATATCAAGAGAGACTATTTATTTTAACACTTGCATTGTGTAGGATGCAGTTGTATAAAGTCTTTCTGAAGCAGAGATGGTATGATAGTCTTTCTGATGTTGCAGACTGTTTGAGTGCCTACGTCTGATTGTCAGTGTTGAAACTCAAGGTGGATACTTTCCATTAGGTATAGGAGATGCATAAAGGAGTTCTCTTTTTGCAGACGAGTATTTTGTTCGTAGGGAACCATCTAACTCTACCTTTGTCTCTTCCCTCACTCTGTCCCAATTTGCCTGCAGCTGTCTGGGCTCCTGAATTGCTGAAGAGGGCTCCTTTTCATCAGTTCTCTAGATGGGACATGGGGTGATTTGGGTGAGAGGGTCTGCACAAGGGAGGTGTGTACTGACAACACGAGGGCAGGCGTTCTGCTGGCCAGGAGCAGAGTGGTTTGACTGGGTAAAGTGTTCAACCCTTTTCTGGATAAGAAAGCCCTATTTTTTTTTCATTTATGAGCAGATGAATCTTTGTGTACTGTGAGTCATAAGATGCAATCTAGAGTCATTTCATTCCAAGTATTTCCTAAAGAGGATGATGTGTTCTGAGAGTTGCATGTATGAACGTTGCCTTGTTGGAGGTCTGTCGTTACGAGAAAGGTTGAAAGGAAGGGGCAGCAGCCTTAGCAAGCAATTTATCAACCATCCTTCTCTCCTGTGCTCAGACAGCTGAAACTATCAAAGGCAGGAGGGACCAAGATAGGGGAGGTCCATGCTGTTGCTAGGCTTCTGGTAGGAAAGCACTGGATTCATTGCTCTGATCTCAGATTATAGTGGGTATAGATAATTTCCTCATTTCTCACAGCCATGTACAGAGTACATGCTGAGTGTTTGTGAGAGGGCTGGCTGCCTATTGCAACTAGAAATGATTTCTTTCTCTAGAGCCCTGTGAAAGTGAAGATCTTACCTACACCTACTAATTATCTACCATACAAGCAAGAATAGCGCTAGTAAGCTTGCCAAGCTCATTTTGAAATATTTTTTGTTGGTTTTCTTCCTGACCTGCCTTTTACTTGCCTTTTTGTCACTTAAAAGCCTCTCTTTGCATTCACTGGAATAATTTTTCCCTCTAGGCTTCGAGCTCATCAACTTTACCACCAAGGGATTGGAAACCCAACTCTGCTGCCAAACGTGGGTCTTAGCAACGTGCTCTTCCTCACGCCGTATCTTTCTATTATTTGTTTAGTGTTGTTGTTTTTCTTTTTCTTTTTTTTTTTTTTTTTTCTTTTTATGAGGTAGCTACTGCCAGTGAAAAGTATGGTCATTACAGCGTGGTTTTCAAAGCATGTGTTTGATAGCAGCAAAGCAAGTGGCTATCCAGGGAAAATGGCCTCCCTGCTCTGTTCTGGTGCCAAGCCTGGGGCAGCTATTGCTGGGGACATCTGGCTGTGCCTGTAGGTCTTTGGCTGGAACCTGTTTGGTAGGAATGGCGAATAAACCCGTCGGCCATCAGCTGGAGCTCGGATGGGATGGACAGCATGCAGTTGTTGTGTGCGAAAGGTGCGTGCACAGTGTGGTCAGTGCTAAGAGAGGCTGAGATGTGGTAGCCTGTGGGAGGCTGTGAGGGTGCAGAAAGGTTTTCCAGAATGCGTGTTAGAGGTCAGATCTGGGTGAATTTCTGTGAATATGGTAAAAGGCACTTTGTGTTAATATATCTGAATTCTTGCTCCGGAGCAGGAAAGCCCTGGAGAATCATAAAATGGAACTCATGCAGAAATCCCGGAGCTGGTAGTCTGTAAGCTGATTCCCCAGCCTGCAAGTCCCCGCGGTGCCGTCCTGTGGCATGCATATGTAGCAGCTTGAATCCAGAAGGAACATAGTTATATTTGTCCAGAACTGCAACTGCGATAATGAGTTCTGCTGCTCGATAAGGTTTGTTAGCTTTGGTGCAGCACCTTGTGAACATGGTTATACTGTTTCCACACCCCGAGCTCCTCTGTGCACGGCTGGTTTGGGAATGTCTGCATTGCGTTCCCCTGAGGGTTAGTGTGACAAAGCAACTTGCATCTGTTTGCATCTAGGGTTTTATGCAGGCCTTGGAGATTTAGGAAATGGAGAAAGGAGAGTGTGTGAAAGAGATTATATAATGTGACTGCCTGTGTTCTTAGAGGGCTAGAGTTGATAATCCAGGTGATCTTTTCCAGTTCTGTGTTCCTACAAGCCTGTAATCCTCAAAGATGCCAAGGTCACTACTGGGACAAGAAAGCCCAGTGCAGTTCAAAAAGAGAAGGCATTTCAGATTAAGGTGCTGGCTTAAGAGAAGGGAGATCTGGGATCAGTATGATCTATTCTGTAGGCTACGTTTGATTAATATAAAACTGGGTGAAATCGGTGCCCAGCACATTCAGGAGTTTCCTTCCCTGATGGGTCTAAACAAAAGAATTGGAGGGGTGTAGGCTACCTGAGCTGGTGTGAATTTCTCCAGCGGCTCTTCTGTCTGACTGCTCTATTCCCACCTGTCCAAACAGCGATGAGCGCAGGGGACTCTATTTGCAGTAAGCCTGTCCAAGTCTTGGGAGACTGACAGGGACCGGGTCCTGTTTAAGTTAGTTTTTCACAAAACAGCCTGTTTATCTTGGAAGGAAGAGAATAAACCATAAGAGAATAAGACGAGAATAAACCTCAGCCTTCCTGGTTTCCAGCTGAAAACTCGAGGAAGAGCGCAGATAATAGCGACTTGAGGCTGAACATCTGTGTTTCCTGCACTTCCCGTGGTGCTTATTTGCAAATCTTAATTCCAGCAGTGCCAGAACTTTACCCTTGTCCTGACCCCCAAGGTTATGATGGTCGTATGGGAAAGGTCTTTGAGTGAATCTGAATTTGGATTGCGCTTTTACCAGAACTCTAAGCAGTCACTAGGATATCAACTGTGTTTTTGTGCATCCTTAACCAAAAGTATGATTGGATGGCTTGTGCGATAGCTGGGAGAGATCCCTTTGTCCTTCAGTGAGGGCTACTGGGTACAGCAGGAGTTTGAGTAAGGTTGTGGGGTCGAACAAAATGTTTTCTTTAGGGAGTTGTCAGTTTGGAGGATGATCTGCAGTCTGTATGCGCAGTACTGCGGCTCTGGATGGTCCATATCGAGGGTGATAGGACGCATCCTCTGGCCTGCATTGGAGAGGCAGGCTGTGCTGATGGACCAGTGCAGATTGTTCCACGTTGGAAGTGAAAACAGGCTTGTAGAAAATTAAGAAATCAATTGAGGATGTGCTTTGTGTCCTCTAGCATTAAATTCTTTTGCTGAAAGTGTTAAAGATTCTTCAAAGCTGTGAAGAAGCTTAAACAAGTAATTAAGTTTCCCTTGTCTGTCCCTTGAATTTAGGTTTCATTGTTTTCAGAGTCCTACGTCTCATGACTAATATACTGCCTGCACAATGCTCTGGTTGATTTTATACCAGATGGTTCTTGGGTCTGTAGCCAAATCCAGGGCAAAGGCAGTTGGTTTTTCTCCTGCCTTAAATGAAACATGCTGTCCCCCACACAATGCTCTACTTGCATCTTGGACTTCAAGGCGATTAAGTGAAATTTTTTTGACCAGATGACAATTTTTTTAAGGTATTCTTAGGGATTATTATTCAATGTGGTTTAAGGAGCTGGCATAGGATGATACTGGAACACACTTCTGTACTTTTAAAATAATTTATAAATCATCTAGTGTTGAAACATAGTTTAAATGCAGAAAAATGATGAAATTCAAATATGTACACGTGGCTAGCAAATAGAAAATGTGCAGTGTGATCTGCCTGTTGCTATTTTTTAACTTTTCATTTCTGTTGTAACGGCTTCCTTTTTCATCCCACCCTCAGTCACTACGGTGATGTGTGCCTGCATCCATGATGTACCTTTTGGATGGAGAACCCTTCTGAGTAAAGACGAAGCCTCCCTAGGGAAGGTGGCAAAGCCTATTTGGCAGCGTAAGTGGCGTACATAGCTCTGTCAGGACCGTCTCCGTAGCACAGCAGAGCAGCTTGCAGCTTTGCTCACGGGCCTCTTGGATCCAGCGGTAGTTTCAGTTACTTCCCCCCTACCCCGATTTATTACACTGAGATTCTGGCTGCTGCTTGAGTGAGGAGGAGCAGTGAATGCTGATTACTTATTTTGGTCCAACCAGCTGAAAAGGAGAAGCATGTTCAGCATAGGTGAGGCTATTGATTGTGGCATCTTCTAAGAAACTGGCAGGATCTACGTTTTAAAATTTTTGTGTTGGGGTGGTTTTTCTTCTGCAGCAAAAACTTTGCTGGAGTGCATATAGTGTATGTGTAACTGCTGTTTTTAAACACCTTTAGGCTTCAGACGTGCTGTAGAAATACGAGATTCTGTAATGCTTTTTCCTTGCGTGGGGAGTGTTGCTCTCCAATGCAGCTGTTTAGCCGTTGGGAACAGGTGTGTGATAAACACCCCTTCCCTCTTCAGCTGAGCAGGGTGGTGGTGGATACCCTCTTATTTAAACATGCATGTTCTTCTCTCCTAGAAGAATGAAAATTTTAAAAATAGTATACATATTTAGAAAGAACTGAGTGCCTTGTCCTGTTTCCCTCTTTCCCTCCCCTCTGCTACCAACTCAAATTACCAGCAAGCTTTGGAAACTTTGGGGCAGGGGAACAGAGGTGCAGCTGGCCTGCATGTGTTGCACCAGCTGTAATGCAAATGATACATGCTGAAAGAGGCTTTTCTCACTTTTGTAGTTCTTGGATATTGTTGTGCAATGGGGACATGCGACAATTTGTCTTAAATGTGTTTGCTGATATGTTCTGTGGAGTATACTGCGTCCTTTGTTCCTCGCCGGCGAGAGACAATATCAAAATCCAATTGCCTGTCGGCAGCATGTCTGAATGCAGCTGGGACTGTCCTCCTGGCTTTCCCATCCGTCAGTCCTGGGGTGATCCCATCACACTTGATACCAGTTAATTTAGAGCTGGCTGGAACACTGACTTGGGTAAATCCTGAGTTTTCTTGTCTGTTTAGACAATTTGATATATTTTTGTCCTTTGTTTCTGAAAATAGGACTGTATAAAGCAGTAGGACTATATAGGGCTATATGAAGTCCTATAAAAAGGACTTTTTTTTGTCCTTTGTTTCTGAAAGTAGCAGTACCTATTGCTCTTCTGCCGTGAGAGAGCTGAAGGGGGAAGAGCCTGCATATACCGGTTGTCCGTAGGTACCAGTCAACTTTTCCACCGCTTATCTGACGTGGTAAAAGCACGGGTGCTGGGGATTCAGTTGTGTAAAAACAAAAGCTGATGTTGATTTAATCCCATTACATTGCGTTGATCTCTCAACCACTGGACTCTTAGTAGGATTCCAGCTTTAATCCTGTAAGGATCAATCTGGCCCGTTGCTTTTCTGTCCTGATCCTAAATCCCCCTTTAATCTTGTTAATTATACCAGGCCTTTTTTGGTTTTGTTTTTTTCCCTTGTGGACCAGCAAAACCGCATTCAATCTCCATGTTGCTCTGTCTGACCTGGTGTTTTTACCCTTTGTTCCTCCCATTGAGGAGCAAGGTGCTCCTGAAGGCTAGTTTCGCCATTACAGCGGTGCCACATTCGCCTTTGGTGGTCCAGTGTCTGCTGCTTCAGACTCCCTTGGAGTCAGCTAGTCACACTACTGTGCCGAATCCCATCTGGTTCTGTTCAGGATTTTCTTTTTTTTTTTTCATGCGTTGTTTGATACTGTGCTGTCTGAAGGGAGTGGGGAATCATGGAACATGAGAGCCACTTTCAAATTGCTTTCTTAATTTAAAAAAAAAGGTTTTTTGGAATAGAATCTCATTGACTCTGGCATTGAGGGATTTGGAGGGGAAGACAATGTCAGGGAATATGGAGCACTTCTAGGATGGTGAGGCAAATGATCTGAAAAGGGGGAGTCTGGGGACAAGGCTTGGGTAGTCCCATGGTCCACAGATACATTCTGATGGTCCTGGAGAAATTCAGCTGCTTAAATCAGCTTTTTTATGTTTACGTGTGTTCAGTGGCTTAATAATGCGCAATCAGACTTGAGGCTCTTTATCTTCCCATTGCACTGTCTGCAGGCCTCCAAACCCAGCGCTGCCTTTTCGTGTAATGCACAAGGCCAATTTCTCACTGTGACAATCTGCTCCTGGCACTTGCAATAATAGAAACTAGCTGTGCTTAATGTAGTCATCTCTGGTATTTCCCATACTGTAAAAGAAGAAAACCAACCCAAAATTGCACCTACATTTGCTGTAACTTGATCAAGAACTGACAGATCATTTCTGGAACATGTCTCTGCCATGATCCTGATGGCTCTGCCAAATTTTATGCCTTTATCTTGCAGTGCTGCTCCTTCCCTCTTTCCTGTCCTTGCCGCTCTGCCTCAGCCAGCAGAAGCTTCTGCTTTTCCAGCCTTTCAGCCGGATCCTGACTTCCTACCATCTTGCCAGAGCACTGCGGTCTGACTTCCCTCCTTGCCAGAATGCAGGCTGTAGGGATGGGTCTGACGTAGAAGTAGCCAAGCTGATTCCCTTTTGAACCAGATAGACGGGAAACTGATTTCGGATCAGGGAGGATGAGCTCTCTGGATGCGTTTATTCTAATTAAAGCAGCTCTGGTGCCTAGCTCTTGGAAAACACTTAGAGCTTTGACAAGAGGTGGCAATTGCTTTTAAGCAAACGTAAGCATTTTCCCAGCAGTTCTAGGGTTAAGGAAATTGCAGAGGGGTGACATGGTGACTGTGTTCCCTATTTTTGTGTGTTGCCAGTAGCGAGAAGGGGGAAACTTTGATTTCTAATCCGCTTTGGAGGAGGCTCCGTATCAGGGCTGCACAGAAACATCCAGTCAAGCAGCTCCTTTATCATAAAGGGGATTTTAATTAAAACTGTTCTCGCATCATGAGCAGAATGAGCGTCAGTGCCAGCCAGCCCTGTACTGGGCATTTATCTCCTTCAAACCACATTACCAGTAATTGCTGCATTAAATCAAAGTCGAGGGAGATTACAGGTCTGAATTGGGCAGGCAGCCGGTGCCAGCATGGGGAGCTCCGTGCTGCCGAGTGGCTGATATGGGAACCCCCTCCACCCCTCAGTTCAGGGTGAAGAGTCGGAGGGCTGCTGAATCCCAAGAAGCCCTTCTCATTACGGGGCGGGAGTTTTTGTCATAACCTAGGAGGAGTGGCAGGCTGTATGCCTGGGGCATTTTAAGCTGCTGGTGTTTTTCTATTAACTTCCTTTTAAAACAAACAAACCCAATAACAAAATATGTCCTGTGGCATTGCCATCCTGCCCCTGTCTCCTGTTCAGATCCACCACAGACATTTGCTTTTCTTCATGCTCTGCTGCTGATTCCAGCCCTGAAACTCCAGAATAAATCGCCTCATCTCGATAGGTCCCTTTGTCTCTACCCGCCTTGTCACAGCTCCACTATGGAGCTGCTAACTTGGTTCCTCTCTGCCCCGACGTGGGAGAGCTTCTCCCCTTCTTCACCTCTCCCTCCACTGAGGAATTGTATCTTCCTTGACCTGTGGTTCCTTTGCCAACTATGGCTCATTAGTTCATTTAATTATTTTTCTAGGTTCTTAAGCATTCTGTTGTTTCTAGCTCTAAAGCAGCTGTTTCCCTTTTTCTTGTCCCTGTACTTTGACCTTGGTGGCTCCAAAAAACATCTAATCATCCTAGCATTGCTCTTGTTTCCACTCTCCAGACCTCTGGCGGGGTGAGGCTGAGGAATGGCTGTGCCCACGTGAGGTTTTAGGCATGTGGACTGGCCGAAGTAATTAGATCTCTGTGGGCAATCAGTGAACTATCAAAATGTGACAACTGGATTTCTAGGGGCTGTTATTACATCTGTCCCATAATTGCAAAGAAGGTAGGTTAGCAACAGAAAGCTTGGTGGGTTTTTTTTATGCGGCTGTCATTTTCTTTGTTTTCATCTTGATGGCGGTTACGTATTTTTCTGTCTGTTGCAGACAATCTGGGGCAGTTGGGTGGCAGTGACTGTTTTTCTTCATTTTGCCCAGAGATGCCTTTGGCAATTTGCCATTCTGAAGTTTGTTTCCTGCAGGGTTTGCACATCTACCACGTTTCTCTGCTGCAGAAAAGGCTCTCATTCCCAGGACTGTACTGAGGAGCTGGTAATGTATGTGAAAGAGGATGCTGCAGCTTGACCTGCCTGCTAAAGCAGTTCAGTCGCAGGCTATTGAGCCATATCAGATTTTTAAGATTCATACAAGTTTCTCAGAAGCTATCTAATTCAGAGCAGTTGCAGGAGATAGGCCTGCTGTGCCCCTTCAGAGCTTGAAGTTGCAGCTTTTGCTTCATTACAATGCAAGCTTTAGATGCGTCTTAAGTATTGCCCTACTTTAACTCTGGCCTATGCATGAGTCTCTAGCCTGAGATAAGTGGTTCTTTTTAAATTCATGCTAAGAGACCTGTAAAGCCATAGAGGCTGAAGTTCAAGTGCTGCTGATATCCAAACCGATGGTGCGGAGGGGTTGCAGTTGAAGTGAGAGTAGCCCCACTGCAGAGTAACTGGAGAGGTGTGCAGAGAACATGAGCCAAGTCTTTGGTGCAGATTTCTTGATAGTGACAGAAAACAGAGATGAGGGTTTTCATGGAAGCCAGGAAACCATCTTTATGGCTTCCTGATTTTGGGACAGAGAATGCAGATAGTGGCAAATTGGGGAGAATGAACATGTGTGAATTTTTTTTTTGTTGAGGTCACACAAAGCTGATGAAAAGAGCAGGTATCTCAACTGTGCAGATGGTGCAACTGGAAAAAGCCCTTGGTGGTTGTTGTCCAGGGATTTCGGCTGCTGTGGCTTGTTTTAGAACTTGCTGGGAGTTGAAGCTAGCCCGCAGGAAAGGCTTTTGGGCTGAGCTGTGTCAGGCTCTTGGGGAGAAGTGTGGGAAATGGTTAGCTTACGTGCCCATAGCAGACCTCTGTGCCCATGTCTGGGCACTTTGTGAATGGAAAAAGATTTCAAAAATTCTGATCACTCCTGTTTTCTCAGAAATATAACAGGTTTTAAAAAAACTCAACCAAATAAAATTTAGGTGTTTGCTGGCTTTTTTTAAATCTTAGTCTGAGGCACAAAGCAATGTAAAGACTACTACTGAGAGCTGGCGTAGCTTCAACATACCTCTTCTGTTCTCCACCATAACCTTCTACTTCTCTGCAAAAGCTGCCGGAGGAGGGACACAGCAATAACTAGCGCCTCTGCCCCAACAAGAGTAGTCTCTGTGGTTACTCCCTACATTAAAGCATGACTTGCTCCTGTCACCATTCATTTAGTGTGTCTGACTTTCCTCTTTCAGGGTAAACTGCATCGTTCTTGCCAAACCTCAGCTTGGTGTGCTATTTCTGGATCCTTTCTGTGCACTCAGCAAATGTACCAAAATTTTAGCTACAGCACTTCTGGTATTTTGCTCTTAAATCTCTTTTGAGCTTCCTAAGTTTGGGATTTTTCTATTTCAAATGGGAATGGGGAAAAAGCAGGATTCATTGTCTGAAGCTTAGTCGAGCAAGATTTTGAACTGAGGCCTACAAAAATTAATGGACAGATATAATTCTTCTATCATGGAAACTGTCTTTGCAGATTTACGCTGAAGGTGTCATATTCTGTATACCTCCATGCTGGAACTGTTTCCAAATTATTTCCTGAGATTTATTCAGTGACATGCTGTTGTGGCAGCTAAAGGTCCTGCCTGCATGTTCTCCAATTCTTCAGTTCCTGTCAGTAATGCAGTCTCAGACCCAGCTGTCTCATGTAGACTGTGCTGCCTGTATATTTTTCTTACTTCCATTCAATTAACAGTTTAATTTAATATTTTTGACATGTTTTGTCTCTTGCTTGCACAGTTACAGTGTGTGGGCAGCTGCTCTGCTGTTCTGGTTGAACTAAGTTGGGCAGGGAATGCCTTTGCTCCCGTGTCAGAAGAACAAAAAGTTGCCCAAGAAAACCTTTCCCCCAAATTCTGCTTTTGTAGAAGCAGAAGAATTCTGCTTTCTGTA
The DNA here is from genome assembly GCF_036417535.1 of Chlamydotis macqueenii. Classification (NCBI taxonomy): domain Eukaryota; kingdom Metazoa; phylum Chordata; class Aves; order Otidiformes; family Otididae; genus Chlamydotis; species Chlamydotis macqueenii. The sequence goes on from NC_141556.1 coordinate 57,842,781, forward strand.
GCTGGGAAGCCATACCGCTCTAAGGTAGGGACAAATGTGTGTCAATACTAGCGTAATTTATTGTGTGGACACTCTTTGACTTGGAACAAGTAGCTTTTTCTATTTTCGTTTATCACGTGGAAGCAATTTGATAAGCCGGGAGGCGAGGTGGGGAGGAAAATCCGTACCAAAGCTGTCTCTGTTAGGGAACAAGCACTCGGTTAGATGAGTGAGACACGGCCACGTACTGAAATGTTGGTTATGTGCTCCCTTCACCTTGGGCAAAGGCGAGGTAAAACGTGTCAGTTCAAACCCTCGGCGAAAGCGGTTTATCCCATGAGTGTTTGCAAGGGACTGGGAGTGCGCGTGGCGTCACCAACGGCCCCGCGGCTGCCACGCGGCGACTCACTGGTGGGGCTGAGATAACGGCGTAACTATACTTACGCTACGGGAGAAATAGCCTGTGCGATCCAGCCCTAGTTCATGATTCATTCAATTAAAAATACTTGGTGAGAGTGCCTATGATACTACCATCTGGTGACTTGTAATAATATTTATTCTTAGGAAGACAGTTCTTTAATTAAGGAATTAACCTTAATTTTTGTAGGCTTAGCATAGATCTAGAGAAATGCTCAGGCTTAAGCTGCTGTATTTCGTAGAGGAGTCAAGTCTTTCTTTTTAGGATCTCACCATTGTCCCCTTAAGGATCAGCTAATTGAGCTGCTGCTGCTTGTAAAATGAAAAACCAAGTGGGAGTATGAGAGACAAAATGGGCAAAGCTTTCCTCTGACTGAGGTTCTGGAGCTAGCTGATAGATCTAGCAGCCTCTGTAGCGAAGGAAAACTGCCTCCACTCTATTATTTTTGTTTCCCCTATCTCCACCACCCCCAAAGGAATATGGAAAGGCAGTGTGGCTGTCATGTAATGTCTAACTACCAAGAGAAAATTCCTTCTTTTCTTTGATGTTGAAATTGTGCATCTGGACACCTTCTTGTTTTTCATGTAACAGGCAAAACGCATTTTGATGGACATCTAGCATTACCAAGATCAGTGCATATACAAGTGGTCCCAAAAGAAAGCTGTGCTACGATCACCTTCTTTGCCAAATGGCTTAGCCCAGAAGTACACTTATTTTATTCCTGAAGCAGTGCCAAGCACTTAGAGTTCTCCTTGAAAGGAGGCCCAGGCCCAACACACAGCTTTTTTTTTTTTTTATTCTTTTTTTTTTTTTTTTTTTTTTTTTTCTGGGAAGTCTGTGTATGCTTTCTGTTCCCCCTTCATACTGTGCCTCTGGTAATAACTAAGGCGATGGAGCCTGTGTGGTTTTAGAAGCTCCTTTTGGACTTGTCGTGTGTTACACTCAGGTGTGCTGGAGTTTTCTCAAGATAGTATAATTAAAACCTGTTTTGTAATGCGTGTAAAGCGATGGGTTGAGGCAGAAATTGAAAGCTTGAAGTCGTGTCTTCTATATGCTGGTAGTATATCCAGACTGCTGCCAGCTTTATTTTGCAACTTTATAACTAATATATTTTTGTGAATTATTGTTCTGTTACAGCTGCCTTCCTGGGAGCCAGCTTGTTAGCTAGCGTTGTGCATAAAACCTTGGTTCTGGGAGCACAGTCTTTTGACAGAGGATTTTTCAAACTTCACATGAGTTTTCATCGCTGCCTTACATTTTTTTCCTTTGTAATAATTTCAGAGACCGACTTTGAGCAATCTGCGTTTTGCCTGAATTGACTCTGGGTCCTTATCCTCCAGCAGCTGAAGTTGTGTGGGCAGGATTGGTACTTCCAACTTCAGGAAGACTCTGCCTACACAGATCTAACTTCAGGATCAAGAGTCTTTACTCTCCTGCAGTTTCACCAAGAGCTTTGTCTCTCTTGACAGCCATGACTACATAGATCGGGTGCTCAGAGAGCTTGGTTTCTGTTTGAGGAAGACCCAGGCTTGTGATTTCACAAGTCCTGTAGGTTTCTGGAGTTTGGTAATGCTACTATTCTACTGGATGGCTGTAAGAAAGCTCAACAAAATAATAAAAAAAAAAAAAAAGCCAATTGTCCAGCAAACAAAGGTCTTGCATTATAATATGCTGCTTTAGCAGACCGACATGGTATCCTTGCTCTGCCTTCATTTTCCATGTCCTTCCCTAAAGCACAGTTTGTTGAAGCTTTGAAAATAGGTGGCACTTAAGAAATAATTATTTTTAATTCTGACTTGTCCTGTTATGCTGTGTATTTGTAATTGTGTTTTAAAACTGTGCTAGTTTTCCAGTCTAGACAAACCATTAATATTTAATAACTACGCGTAGATGATGCAGTGGAGAGCTGAGGGCAGTAACAGGATGCAGGTATCTTATGTCCATGGTTTAGAGCATGAGCAGCACCTAGCTGTTGAGCCACTTTAGATCAGTTTCAGGACTACAGAGCTTGGTTGAGGAATGTTGGAGTGGTAGAGGCAGATGCAAACGAACTCCATCACTTGTGAGTAAATTGCCTTGCAAGTGGAGAATGTGTCGCGGAAGAAGATTGAAAAGGGAGATCTCCAGCACTTTGAGGGGAAAGGACATGACCAGGAGTTATTTCAAAGCTTCCATTTTATTAAATATTGTCTTTGGTATTTTTCTCTCATAAATTTTCTTGAAATCGTTAATTTTATTCATGAAAACTGGAATGTGTGATGGCTGAGGTTTCATTATCTGCCTGAGGTATTGGCAGGAGCAGTGGGTGTGATGGGGCTATCTTCTCTGCTACACGTAACCCAGTGTTTGCTATTTTCTCTAGCTTTGGGCTTCTTAGGCCTCTTGCCAGAGGGATTTTAGTTTTCTTGGATTCAAAGTGTATTTTTGGTAATTTCATTGGTGCTAATGTGTTTTAGGAACATTAATCCTAATTAACAGGAAGAATCAGTAGCACTAACTAATCAGACTGGGTTCAGGCAAGTAGGGGCTCCTATGCCTTTACCAGTGCATTCAAATTCTTTCCTCTGATGCCTTATTACGCTAATCCAAGATGCTCTCATTTGCTTCTGCTGCTACTCCACATCCCCCAGAATTGCTGGTTCCATTTGTGCTCGTTCCTGATCTTCAGCATTTGCATGTTTAACATGTTTCACTTGCAAAGAACGCACTGGCTTGGTGCTGAGTTATTTGCTCTCTTGCATAGCTGACCCACCACCAGATCTTCTTGCTCTTGAGATCAGGACACCTAGGTAAAACTGCCAGGTTTCCGAGATGTGAGGAAAAACAATTTATGCAGTCACGTATTTGTCATCATCTTTGTTTCTGCTTGCCGTTTCGGAATATTGAGCTTTCCTGTGCCTGCTCTGCCTACATTTATGTCCACCCGACTTGAATCTCTGATGATTTCAGGGTCAAAATAACAACTAGACCACATGTAATTTTTGCAGTCGTTGGTTATATTAAAACTGGGAAGATAAAAAATCATGTGGCTTTTTGAAAAATATTAAAATTATTCAAACCAAACAAGCAATACAGCCTAGAAAATGTAGCCACATGAAGGAATAATGACTTTCCAGTATAAATTCTCACCTGGAGTTGAGCGAAAGCCACTGTCATGCTCAGGATATGGGACTTGCTTTTGTGCAAAATGAGAATATCTTGCAGCTCTAAAGCTGTAATCTTGGTACTGTGTGCTGTTTGTCTAACACCGGTACGAGCTGGCTGAGCCGCTTGATCTATTTAGCTGCTATAGAAATCAGTACATACCCAGCCAGAAAATGCATCCTCTCTTGCTGGCACGTTTCCTACATTTACATCACTCTTTAAAAAGCAGAGACATATTGTAAGCTGCTCATCAGATCTCTGATGACCCAGTTTAGCAGATGTAGTGATTGGCTAATTGTTAAAGATGCCATTTTTGGTGGGTGAGAGGAAGAGCATCAGCCAGGCTTCTAGCGATGAAGAGTTAGAATCAGCGGAGGTAAGAGCTCTTTAGTGGGAGTAACTAGATAAGGCTTGGATTAATTTGTCTGGAGAACAGAGAATTATACTAAGATTTTATAAATTCAGTTTATAAAATGAAACTGTTGGTGTAATTTCCTTAGTAAAGATCAATGTGTTGTAGTGACTGTGCAGCATGGAAGTGTCTCGGACTCCATAGTATGGCTGTGCCCCCACAGTACCACAGTTTTTAGAATTTTTTTTTTTTAAATGTGCATGGAAAATGTCTGAAACTACTATGGATGCACTTCAAGCATAGGGAGACTATGTCTAGCTTATGTGCTTGTAGCCGTACTTGTAATTGTGACTTAGCATGCTCGCTATAAGCAGTCTGAAGAAAGCAGGCAAAGCAAAGCCCAGGGCTGTGGTCTTGCATTTTCCAAAAATGCTCCTTAATCTGCAGACATCAAAGAGAGCAGTGCATGTGAAGCAAAATACTGGGTTTTGAAAACGTTGGGAAAAACTAGTGTAACCTCCATGTGCAGTACAGAGAAAGAGGAAAAATAGGTAAATGCTGCTACAGTAGCATGTAAAACAGTATCTCTAGGCAAAGCTATGGGTAGGTAGGAGGTGGAAAACAATTAAATACAATGTTATAAAAAGAATAATAAAATTCAGCAGTAACTAGATGGGTGATACTCTTAGCTGAGGGAGCTGTGAGCTGCGTGATCAGTAAATGCACAAACATATCAGGGTTTTTTCAGGCTCCTGGCGTTAGAAATAACTAGTAGAGGAACCAGAGCTACTGGTGCAGAACATGGAACTGGATATTATTGGGATAATATCAATCTGCAAGAATAGTAATCCTGGTTTTAACATGCATTCAAGATTATGTGTGGTTCAGATAGGGTAGATGCAAAAGGTGATAGGCTGTATTGTATGCAGTAGACTGTAAAGAAGAATACTGATAACGCAAGATCTGTTTCTGGTCAAAATTGCTGTGGGGAAGAACGGTAAAGGAGGTCCCAGAGGGAGTACTGTGAGTCTGCTGTAATCCCTCATAGGATTGGATTCTGATACAAACTTGAGGCTCTGAAATGATACTATTCCCAGTACCATTAGAGAAATAAATATTGGTATGAGAAACTTTATTTTCTCAGACATAGCTTGGAGAACAAATGCTGCTGATAGGGTCAAAAAATTTTGCCACTGCAGCATCATCACTTGTTGTTCAAACAGTGAGTAAATTACTGGTGCTATGACTATTACGGGAAAACAAGCTGCTTAGAAGCCCCCGTGTCCCCACCTTTGGATGGGGTGATCGTGATACAAGCTTTCATACTTGAAGCAAAATATTTAATGAAGTCAGTGAACTGGATTGAAAACTCAGACTTGAATGCAGAGGTGTGTGGTTTGAGTTTGGCTTTTGTCGTTAGAGGTACTTTCGATGCAAATTCTTGATGATACAAGTAGAGGGCATAAACTTTGTAAGAAGAAACTTCAACTTAACTGGAGGCGTAATCACTTGTAGAGGCTGTTAGGTGCAAAAAGAGAGTTTATAAGGCGTGGAAAAAGGACTTACCAGCAGAGACTGCTGTGCCTTTAAACCCAGGAACTGTAGGCACAAAGTGAGAACTGCCAACTTTGCCAATGTTACCAAGAAAATGGGTGACAGTTTCTCAAAATACAATTAGAGAGAAGAAGGGGAGATGTGGGGCCACTTAGTGTTGAGGATAGCATAGTTAATGAGGATACTCTTGTTGTGATCACAAATTGAACAAACCTTTTGTTGTTGTTGCAGGTAGAGTTGATCATGGGAGCAAAGGCAGGGTGGATAATGGGCATGAACCTACTGTAGAAGCCACCACACTGGACATTTCAAAGATTGCCCCTCATTTCAAAGACTCCCCCTCCCTATGCAGGCTGGGCTGGGGAGAGGGCTTGCCTCGGGAACAGTGATACCTGATTCTGACAAGGAAAGAACTGGTTCATGAAGTTGCAGATCTGATACAAGTTTTAATCTGTCAAATCAGGAGTGCTATCAGATATTTGGAGAACAGGAAGTGTAATAGCCCTGTTGAAGCTGGGGGATGATCTGAGTAAATATAAACCTGTTGGTCCAACCTCAGCTGTATGCAAAATCTGAGACAAAAATAGTAATTAAAGGCTTGGGCACAAATGAAAAATGAGATGAAAGGCAACACAAATCCCTCAGAAGAGGATTGTGCCATATCAGCCGATCTGTCTTCAGATGGCAAATTTTCTTACCTTGATAGGCATTTTTCTTAACAGGATGCCATGTCTTACTGTAGATGGGTCCTGCAGCATCTGATGTGGTGCTACAGAGGAAAGGACTGATGAGGCTGGAGAAGGTGCAGTTAAGTGCTGGAATTGTGAAATAGTTTAGGAGCTAACCATGTTGCTCTGGGTAATGTCTTTTTAAACAACAACAACAAAAAAGCACAGGCTAGATCAGATGCAAGAAAGGGGCTCTGGACACTGGGGAATAGCAGGCCTGTCATGTGAGAAAAGACTGGAGCAGCTGTTTGTTTAGATGGGTAGAGAGCAGATACAGCAGGGAGGTTAATTGTAAGGGAGAGAGAAAATACAGTTAAGCCAGAGGATGGTACTGGCACATGAACAAAGAACAAACAGAAATTGCTCAGGAGTAGCGTTAAGTTGGAGACGAACGCAGATCCTAGCTGCTGGGGAGCGGTGCTCTAGAGCAGCCCTTTGGGCCACAGTAGCGTAGCTGCAAAACCCCAGTTCTACGATGTAGCTTGATAAATTTTATGAAAATATTAGAAGATGTTGTATGGTAGCAATTCTGTGTGTCAGGAGATCTCTTCCAGTCTTAATATTTCTGTAATTTTAAAGTTATTCATATATGTCAGCATTTGCAGGAACAAGACTATGATTTTATAACAGTTACCTAACTTGTGTTACTGGAAATGCCTGTGCATAGCAGGCTATATGGTAATGCCTAACTAGGCCTTTATCTCGAAATAAAATTACGGAGTGCAGCGCCATCTTACATTTGACTAATATTGGTTGCAAGTCAATGTGCAAGTAGTAAACCAGCCATTATGGCCAGCCCTGCAGAAAATTCCGTGGTTTATTACCAGTCAGTAAAGTCTGTTTAGCTCTGCTGTATCCGTTTTGGCACATACAAGTTTAAAACTAATTTTTGTCATTTAATCCTCTGTGCGACACAGGAGGAGCGATGCTTTGTTACCAAAGTGTCACCCAAATATCTTAACACTGGTTAAGGCAGAGTAGTTCAATCTGCATCAGAAACTTTAAAGGATGGCAGTTCTGTCTGGATCTGTGGTTAAAACAACAGAGGAGCTTAGGTGATGCACCCTGCACCCTCTTGTTGGTTTGTTTTGCCCATTTGATGGTTATTTATAGATAGTAAGATGTCTGCACTAAGATTTGGAAACGTTTTATTCCCCTGAGGCCCAGTTGGGAATGACAAGAGTCAGATTGTGAAATAAATATAAGGTTTTAAACTTAGTTAGGGGTTTGGTTTTAAAACCTGGGGCAGTAATATGGAATAGCAAAAACAGGCTGTGGAAAAGACTTAGCGTTTTTATAAATTAATGCCTTTTCATAAGAAGATGTTATTGGAGATACTAAATTGCCTGAGTGCATGCTAACGAGCTATGCAAAAGAATGAAGGGCAGGCACCTATTGAACGTGTAGTTACAGAAAGGAGAAGGGCGGGGGGGGGGGCAAGTCTTGGCTGTTCAGAGGAAACCAGATACAAGCAGTGCCCCGAAGCGGGGCTTGCAGGGGGAGCGCTGAGAGGCGGCCCAACAGCCCTCTGAAGGTGAGGAGGCAGCATGTGAGCTCCAGAAAGCTGGGTTGGGGCTGGGGCAAAACGAACTGGTCAAAGGCAGAGCAAGATGAAAGCTCACTGTGAGAGCCTCATCCTTTTTCCCTAGTGAAGAGATCTAGAAGCAGAGCTGCTTTCCCATTTATGGACAATTAATTTCTCTCTCTGTGTGCAAATCTTCACACAGAAACAATGGCTATAGAAAGTTTTAATTTTATTTTTATTTTTTATTTTTTTTCAGAAGTAGAAAATGTGCTTTATACTCCCTAATTTTCTTCCTTTTGTGAGGAAGAAGCGGCCCGGTGGCCCTAGGAAAGATGATGAGAGTGGGCGGCAGCTGCCGTAACCCTTTGCCCAGCTCCGAGCTGTCCTTTTCCGAGGCATCTCAGCAGGGGACCAGCCAAGAGCTGTCCTGCCAGGCTGGGTGGGTCAGAGAGCTGCGGATTAGGCACCCCTTACTTCAATTACAAAGTGCCACACGTGCAAATCGGGATAGATAATGATCCGTTCCTTTAACCTCTTCGGGGGAAAAAAAAAAAATCTGAAGTTTAACTCTTTCTGAGGGGGAGGAAGTTGTCAGTAAGAATGGCAAGGCAGCCAGCCTGGAGCTGGGCTGAGGTGGTGGCTGTTTGGAGGTGCACAGTGGCACTGCAGAAAAAAAGATCAGAAATGAAAAGGAAAAGAAAAAAAAAAAACCAACCCAAAAAACCCAGAAAAACACCAGACCCCACTGTACGTATTTTTACATGGGAGGAGGAGGAATTTGGACAGCCCATCTTGGGTTCGATCACTGTAACATCCTCATTTTTGAGACCTGGGAGGGAGGGGTTTTGTCACTTTTGGGGGACGGTGGGAATCATCGGTGGATTTGGGCCGTTAACCCTTTGGGAGCCCGGGTTTGGGCCGGCGTCAACCTGATGCGGTTTGGCGTGGTGATGGGTGAAACCTTGGGCGATTTGATGTGGAGGTCGACACACACCCCCCATCCCCCCGGTGCCCCTCGGCCACGGTGTGTCTTCTAAGAATCGGCAGTGGCCTCTCGGGTGTCCGGTAACGGGGCCAGCGGGCAGCTCCCCATCTGTCCCCGTCGGTCAGGGAGCAGATTCCTCCCTAGGAACGGGGAGGACTGGCTTCCTAAAACGGGCACAGCAACCGGCCCTTGCCCCCTTCTCCCCACTGCTCCCCGTCCCCTGTGGCAGAGTTAATCCTCCCACCCCCCCAACCCTTCAGTTTGACTGGAACAGCTGAGGGGTGCAAGCCGCCGGCCCGAGGCCGGGGTGGTGGGGGCCATCCCTGGGCCTGGCTCCCCCCCACTCCGCCAGCCCCGGTTCCGGCAGCTGTCCCTGAGCGGGGACGGAGGGAGGGAGGGAGAGGTGATAAACGATACGGGCGCATACTCCCTGGTGAAAGAGATCCCTTCAGCCAGAGGTATCAGCGTGGCTTCTCCCCTCTCCCTCCCTCCCCGACACCAAAGGGTTTTACTATGCTAATCCCAGCACCTGTCCCTGCCGAGGACAGCAAGAAGGGTATGGGGGGGGGGGGGGGGGGGGGGGGAGGTGGGGGAGGAGCAGTCCCATATGTCTTTCCCTGTCCTGGATTGGGAGTGTTCCCTCTGACGCACCTAGAGCCCAGAACATATGCTCTTTTCAGATCCTAAATGCTGTTTGCTTCCTCCTATCCCCAGCGGTGGTGGCTGCGAAGATCCCGTGTCCCCATCTTCCCAGCAGTCGCTCTGTTTGCTGCCTGGGAGTTGCAGGACACTCCTCAGTTGAGGCTTGCAGGGCTGTTTTCAGTAGGGGATTTCTAATTTTAGGAGCCTCTGCCGCCTATGGTTGAGCGCTGCCTTGCTGGATCCCAGAAGAGAGGGGCTGAGCCGAGCCAAGCCAGGCAGTTCCTTTTTATTTTCAGCTGAGCTAGTGTCAACCTGAGTGGCCCCAGAGGCCTGAGCCAAGCACTGCGCAGGGCTGCCAGAGTCCTTCCCACAAGGCTGAAAGACGGAGACTCCGATTTGAAGCTTCCAGTCCTGTGTCCATTTGGCCTTTAGCTGGAGGATCTTTGGCTATGTATGGTGTGTATTGTATGGATTACCAATACCCAGTCGTCCAGGTAAGCAAAAGGACAGTGGCGACTTAGAGTCTTGGTGTTTGGCTCTATATGTTCTTTGGGCAAAGGTGGAGCTTATATGCTGGTTTTGTAGAAGGACACTGCTTCCATGCTGGGCTCCTTGGCTTGGTGCGTCCCAGGCCTTGGCAGCCCGGAGGCTCTGCAGAAGGCTTTGAGGCTCCTGCACGCAAGTGGTACTGTTTGACACTTTAAACTCCAAGGACTGTGGTGTTTGAGGCTTGTGTGTTTTGGTTTGCATTTTTGGCTTTTTGCTTAATTTTTTTTTTTTTTTTTTTTTTTTTTTTTGTAGAGGGGTTGAGCTGACAGCAGTGCCGTGCTCTGCGAACTAGTCTGTTGTTGTGCGCCTTACTGCATTGTCTGGGCGCATGTGACTTGTACGTGTGACTGCAGTTGGTCCCGCAGGGATGGCGAGCCATGAGGAGTGGCTCCTCGCCTATTTTCCTCCTCCCTCCTCTGAAACCACCCACAAAACCTCTAACAAAGTCTCGTTTCTCATCTTTTCGCTTTTGGAGGTCCAGCAAGAATGTGGAGGGTGATAGGAATGGGTGGGTTTGAGAGCAGCGCTCGGGGCAGGGCGAAGCCTGTATTGCAGCCTCTGCTGGGGGAGGGGGCTATATTTGGAGCACATGTGAGATTTGCTGGCCTGGCGTGTGGAGTCTTGGAGAAGCCAGAGGCCGTGGGTCAGGCTCAAATACTTTCGGAGCCAAGTGAAAGATGATGTTCTCTGCACAGTCCTTGGCTATTCAATGTCAGCATTCCTTGTCCTCACAGGCACCAAATTTATCCAGAAAACGTGAAATGTAGACTGGCGGTTGAAGATTATCTACCCCAAGATATGTCAGATAGCCACTAAAGAGTATTTTGTTAGGTTACCTTGTACCAGGGTTTTTATTACGCACATGAATAGAATCCACCAGCAGAAGTGTGTCTTTTGGTTGTTAAGATTTGTTCCTGATAAATTGGTTCTTTGCACTTGAAACTTTTTTTTCCTCCCTCTGGCCTTCATCCAGCTGGCAGGTTTGCTCCATCTAAACTTGAGCCAGCACAGAAATGCAGGTAATGGGATGTTAAAATCGAAGGCTGTGCTTGCTTTTCACCCTACCAGCAAAAGGGAATTACAGGCATAGCAAAAGAAAAATGAAAACAAATCCTGAAACTCTCAGAAAGCGGAGTACTCGTGGCTTTCTCTTCTCTTCTCTCTCCATTTCCATGAGTCTTACAAGTGTTAACTAACCCAAGCATTTGAAAGCGTACATGTAGACCACTTAGCCAAAGTAGTAGTTCATCTGTGCTCTCACCAGTGTGATTTCAGTGGCTGTGTCCAGTGGCCTGCTGCTTAAACATCCTTCTCCTTATTTTTCCATTAGGGTTTGAATGATAGGAGCTAACCAGAAGTCATCACATATATCTGGGTGAACACAGAAGAGAATGGACAAGTGGCACAAGTGTGCTCATGTGGGAGCAATGGGCTTTGCCTGGCGTGGTAAGGGTGATAAGCCGTGCCCTGGCACTTCAGAGGCTGACTAGTTAAATTTGCCCATAGTTACTTCAGAGTGCAGCATCGTAACGAAGTTTCAATACATACGTAACTGTGATGCACAAGAAATCATGAGAACTCTTAAGTATTGGCATCTAGAGCTGTTCTGAATAGGTTGCTTTCTGAATAAATGCAGTAAGTAGGAAGGGATGATCTCATGGCTCTGAGCTGTATGTTCTTCAGGCTTCCAGCCTTCAGCTTCGCTCGTGCTTCTCTTGTTTTTAGCAGCACGTTCTGCAGTTTGAGTCTTTGGTTTTCCTCAGTAGAGGGTGGCAAACGATGACGGTAAATTGGGCCGTGCTTCTGTGATTTGCCCACCAAACTTACTTCACTTGACCATCAACTGAAGTGCCAGCCTTCAGTGGGGAAAGGTGAGTTGCACAAATTCACCAATTAATTTTATCAGTCTTGTTCATTATCAGGTGTTGCTTTGTGGGCTTCAGTAGAGCCGAAGACAACAAAGACCTCAAGTGTTATCAAGTCTGATCATGTTTTCTACGGTAGTCTCGGCTTTTGAAACTCAGATGTTCAGATGTTCATTTCAGGTGTTTTTGCGGCAATCAGAGCTCCTGCAGACCTGTGTTTCTTGTTGCCTGAGCGCATCCGTTGGAAATTGGAGATTTTCTTTTGCTAAACGGGGGCAAATGTGGATATATTCCAAGCACGGGGGAGGAGATGCTTTCTGGCCTACAATGGAGATAAAAGAGGGAGACCAGCAGTAGATCACACTGAAGGGAATTCCCACTCTGCTGGCAAAGGAGCAAAGCAGTTGTACCGGCTGGGTGGTGGGAGGCAGTGCAAGTTGAGGGATCAGTGTGCGGTTGGCCACCTCTTTTTCCTTGGAGGATTGTTTTTGAGGGCAAATATTTCTAGATGTTCCTAAGGTGAAGACCAAAACAGATTAGAAATAATACTATCCTGGTTAACGGCGGTGGGATGGTGGTAGCATGTTGTTTCTCTGTCCTGATGGTCTGTGCTACAGCCCTAGATCTGGGACTAGAAGTTGCCACCCCGTGGCACAGAGGAGACTGAGTGAGTACAAGAAGTAGATTTAAGTGGAGAGAATAAGGAGATTATCCTGAGCGATTTGCAGAGGTCTAGTGAATGAGATGCGCCTTGCTGAAACCTGGTGCTTTGTCGTGGCAAAGGTTTAAGGAGGTCACTGTGTTTTTTGCTGCTTTGAAATGGAATTTACACTTGACCCAGAATTGTGCTCCAGAATCTCAGGTTTGTAATAGGGGAGGGGAAAAAAACATCCAATACTTTCCCTGGTTTTGTAATATTGCCTGTAACCCTGTAGTATCGTAAGATGCAAGTTAACAGACAGGATAACTTGGGAAAACGTGGACTCTGACTCAGAGCCCTGCGGGCTGCAGCCATGGAGGCTGGCTCCTTCCCAGCAGACCCCACACCATGCTTTACTGTTTGGTCACACGAGGCGGCTGGCGCGTGGCTCTCTGCCTCTGTGCTCTGGTGGGACGTAAGGGCTTGCTGGTGTCTTGGTCTCGGGCTTTCACGGCGGAGGAACGAACCACGCTGGGATGCACGCTGCTGCCGGCCTTCTACTGAATCAGTGGAGAAAGGGGAAGGGAGGGAGGGAGCCAGGGGTCAGTTTGCAGTGAGTGGTGAAATTGGGAAACTGAAAAGTGATGTGGGTCGGCATGGGCTGCCTGGAGAGCAGCGCAGTAGCAGAAGCCCGTGAAGAAAAACTGCTAAGGTTTTGGTTTTGTGGGTGATTGTGGGTTTAGTTTGGGCTGGTTTTTTTTTTGTTTTGTTTTTTTTCCAGTGTAACTAGACATATTCATGCAAAGGTGAATACACAGGGATGTTACTGCACTGTAATTTGGCTTTTCTGCTGCAAAACCCGGGGAGTCTCTTGAGTACCAGGTGTCAAGGAGAGACATCAGAGGGGCAACTTGCCTGAGCTGGTTTTATCTCCATGTCACGAGCGCTGGAGCATCGGCGCAGTCCCCTTGTCTAACCGAGGGACTGGCAGACCTGCGCTCAGCCCTGTCCGTGGGTTTCTGTAGATGCAACGTTGGGAAAAATCAATCAGCATCTCGAATCCCGTCTGCCAAATGGGGTAGCAGTATATCGGTCTGTTTTACAGGGTCGCTGGGAGAACAAATCCTGCCAACCGTGGCGTGCTCAGGTGTTAAGGGCCAGATGCTTACTGAAGATAAATGAGAGAGGAAAAAAAAGCAAGCTGGGAAGGAATCCAGCGATCTCTAGTTTTTGTGAGGAAAGAAATGCAGATCCTGGCACGGCTACTGCTTCCGGTTCATCCAACGCACCGTGTCACCCACGCGTTCCCCCCCTTTGTGGCAGGAGGGAGGTCTGTACAAATCTGACAGCCGTCTCCCGAGCATCCTCCTCCTGGGAGATGCTCTCTCCTGACTCGTGAGGTCCAGGCCGGGGGAAAGCCCGGCCGCCAGACCCCCGGGCCCGTCGTGGGGATGGTAGGTGCGGAGCAGCCCGGGCAGGCCCTGGGCTCCTGCCGGGCCGGGGAGCAGCTCTACCCCGGGGGCCACCCTCGCTTTTTGTGTTCCAGCTCGCCTTTGGGCCTCCGCCGAGCCCCTTGGTTCCCGGAGAAGGGAAGGCGGGGGGGGTCCCGAGGGGGAGCAGAGGGAGCGCCTCGCCGGGGCGGGGGGTGGCGGGGCGCGGCGGGGGCGGTCCCGCCTGGCATTAATTACCTTCGGCATGCGGGGCGGTGCTTCCCGCAGCCATCTGGCTGAGGCGGGGGGGCGGCGGGGGGAGCGGCGGCCGGGGAGGGAGGGAGGGGAGGGGTAAGAAAGGGAGGAACACGGGAGAAGAAAGGGAGGAAAAAGGGCTCGGGGGGCACCGCGCCGGCGAGGCAGCGCAGCGCAGGCACCCGCCGCCGCCCGCCTCCACGGGGCTGCTGGTTTTTTTTAATTTTTTTTTCCTCTTTATTTATTTTATTTTTTTCTCTTTTTTTTTTTTTTTTTTTAAATTCCTTCCCCCACCCCCTGCGGCCGGGCTCCCCCATTTTGGTTTATGGAGAAAAAGAAAATGGTAACTCAGGTAAGGCTGGCGGGCGGGGGCCGGGCTGCCGGTACCGCGCCGCCGCGGCTGCTGCTGCCCGCCCGGCTTTGTCTGGGCGGGGAGCGGGGGAGCCCGGCCCGGCGGGGAGCGACCGGTAGCGGGGCTGCCCCGCCGTCTCCTCCCCGGGGGCGGCCGCGGCTCCGCGCAGCCCCCGCCCGGTGCTGGGGGCGGGAGGGAGCCCCGGGGAGCCGGGTTGGGCGCTCTGGGGGAAGGGGTGCCTGCAGTCCCCCCTGGCAAGAGCGGCCTCGCAGTGCCCTCTAGAGAGAAGAGGTGCGTGAGGGGCACGGGTGCCCCCGCTCCCGAGTTAGGCTAAAGCCGCCTTTGAACGACCCATCCCGGCCGCGCACGAAGGTAAAGGTTTTCCTGGCCGTTTCTCCGGTCACCGGGAGGGCTGGGAAGCCCTTGTTAGGGAGCTGTAGGCGTGGGGCTGCCCGTGTCTTCCCGGGGGGAAAGCGGCTGCTGACATTTCCCGGGAAGCGCACTCGGCTGCCCGGTCCATCGCCTTTCCCCTGCCTCGCCGAGGGGATTTTGTCGGACAGTGCTCGCCTTGTAAGGCTGCTGTATGTTCCTGTGTATTTTATTTTATTTTATTTTGGTTTTGGCATGGCATCTGCAAGTAGCCACCGGAGGGAGGGGGCAAAGGGAGGAGAAGGAGGAGGAAAAGCGGCATCGGGAGCTGGAATCCTTTGGAGTTAGGCATTATATAATGCCCCGCAGTGCCTTGCAGTGCTGGAAACCTTTGGGGGGGATATTCCCAACGGGGGTGGAGGGAAGGACTCTCAGAGGGAACTTTTCTTCAAATCTGGGTTTCACAAGTGCTAGGGGTTTTGTTTGTTTGTTTGTTTGTTTTTGGTGGAGCTTTGTAGGTTTTTGGATTAGATGTATACTGTTTTCTTGGCTTTCCTTAGCCCTGGCTGCACCCCCCGTTCGTTAGCTGCTCCCGAGATCCTGCATGTCCTGTAGCAAGGGGCAGCGCTTTCGGGAGTACCTGGCTCAGGATGAATCTGCTGCAAGCAGTGACACCTGCTTTGACCCTTCCGATCTCTCATCTTGTGTTGGTTGTCAGTGGCTGAAAAATAGGTCTCTGTCCACTCTTTAGGTATCTTCCCGGGCTCCCAAGCCTCACTTTCTGCTATTTAGTCCCTTTTGTTACCAGTTCCTTTTTATCTGGACCAAGGCTTTCTGTTCTGAGGCAGAAGAGCTCTGCAGAAATCTCCCGAGGCTTTCTGTACCTATATTTAGTTTAGTGAATAATGCTGAAAAGCTGTGTCTCTGCAGTCGGGGTTCATTTGTGTATTGCTGTGTGCTCAGAGCGTGCCCAGTTAGATGGAGATGCATGCCCCTAAGCTGCACATTTCGGAGAGTTGTTCTGCACAGCCTTGTATTGCAATGTGTGCTCAACCGTGAACATGCATAGGTTGTGTCTGTGCGGTGCAGAAAGGTGCCTGGGTCACCAGTATATGAGAGTGTGTGTAGTTTGTGCCGAGAACCCTGAAGCACGAGCAGGTTGGTTTGGAGGTGTGGGGAGCTGGGAAGGATGGGATTCTGCTGGAGCACTGGCTGAAACAAGGAAGGGGATAAACTCCTTTAAAGATTTGGGATATCCTGATAGACTTTAGGGAAATCTGGATATCCTAATAGACTTCAGAGAAATCCATTTTCCACAGCAAATGATAATTTACTATCGTGGGAGAGGAGGCATCAAGTATTGGGTGACCTTGAATTATGACTGTCTTAAGAGTATGCACTATGTAGGATAGGTTTTCAGGATTTGCGCTGCATATTTGCATGCTGATGCTGAAGAAGATGCGTGTTAAAATAACCAGTAGAGGAGAAGAGCTCGGACTGTTTCTCAGTTGGGGTCTCTGAATGAACGATGGATAGCCCTTTTATGCAGAGTTGAGGAAGACAGCGAAGGTAAGTTCAGCTGGAGTATGGTGCTGCTTCTTGCAGGGGGAGCGTTTGGGTTGCTAGGCTGGTCCTTAGTGGTACTTTGCTGCAGGTTTGGCTGACTCTGGGGCTAAAGGAGTGTGGCATATCCAGGACAATATCCTCAGTCACATTATTTGCATTCTGTAGTGCCGTTTGAAGCAGTGGAGTGGCCTTTCTCACAGCCTGTGAACGTGTTTCATTAAGGCTCTGTCTCATGAAAAGTAAAATGTTGTTGGTATATTCAGCTGGTAATTGTCGCTGAATGAATTCAGCATTGCTACAGTCTCTTGCTCTGTTTGGTTCCATCTCCAGACAACATTGCATGCCTGGTCTGTGTTCTGTTGTGTTTTAAGGAGGTCGCTCGCCCATCTTCCTTGGAAATCTGGGAAAATGGCTTCTGTATAGGTATGAGGGGCTGGTAAAACAAAATAAATGGGAGTGTGTGAGGTGGGAAGACTAGAAACAGTGATAGGAAGAAATGGGAGATGCTGGAAGGTAGAAACATGCTTGAAAAAGAGGAAACCAAAATTGCTAATGAGAGCAAGAGCTCGGATTCATTAACAGAAAGTACCGTGGTCTTATCCCCCTTAATCCTAAATCAGTGGAAAATGAGTGTTAAATGAGACCCAGTACATCATGTGCTAATTGCAGATAAAAGAGAGAGTCTTGGGTGGATGGGAATGATACGCTAAAAGGCTTTTTCTCTGTGCGGTGCATGGTGAGGTTGCTGGCTTGCATGGAGCACAAAGCCCTCCCTTTCTTGGACAGCCCAGTGCCTTGCTGGCGTTTTCCTCCGAATCTGTTTCCCATCAGGGCTGGGAGAGAGGGGGAAGGTGTTGAGCATCTCGGAGAGTGGGAAGGGAGCTGCTGCCTCCTTAAGGAGTCCCGCCAGCCCATGTGGCAGCCGGCAGTGCTGGAGCGAGCGTGTGTATGTGCGTGTATGTATGTATGCCTTTGTAATGAATCACCCCGCCATTGTCTGCTCCCCTCCCTGCTGCTGGAGATGGAGCCTTTCACCTGGGTTGCTGCCTGCTGGCGGGCCTTCTTCCAAGATGGGAAGAGGAGGAGAAGGAAGGATTGCTCACGGTAATTGAAGCCAGACCAGGGAAAGCTGATATTTTCCAACTGCAGCACCCCATTTTCCCTCTTTCTGTCTTCGGTTCCTGTCTTTTGATGAGAGTGTAGGCAGGAACATCTGAGGGGTCCCCCTTTTGTGCAGCTGTAGGATCACCGGTCTCCATTTTGTGGCACCATTTGAAGCGTCTTTGCTGCCCTGCCTGCCAGCATGCCTCCTCTTGTCCCCCCCAGCACCCCTCGGAGGCTCCAGCCAGCGCCGTTTATCTTGGCACGTGTTTGACTTGCTACGCTCTGCCCAGGGCTCGGGGAGGTGATGGCGTTTGTGGCTTTGAGACTAATTTATGTCCTTGTTAAAGTGAACCAACAAGCAGCCTCATTTTTTCCAGAGGTTTTCTTCCCTTTCCCTTCCCCCTTCCATAACCCTTTCCCTCCCAGACCCCATCTGCAGCCAAAAGTTGCTTGCTCAGTCAGTGATTGTTTTTGTTTTTTTTTTTAATTAAAAAAACCCCACAAATGCAGAGCTCCTTAAATGGAGATCTTATTTAAATCAGAGCAGCGGCTGACTCATTAAAGGCCTCTCTGTCTCCTTTTCGTTCCTCTGCCTCATTCCCTTTCCCTATCTCTCCCTACCTCCCGTTACAGTAATGGTGTGGTGAAACGGATCTTTGTCTGTGCTTCATGTTGGGATCTTGCAGGGAGTGCATATTTGGGACGGGGAGAGGGGAAGACAGGAGACAGGGAGCCCTGTCACCACAGCCACCTTGTGCTAGCTAAAAATGTACAATGCATCCCATTATAGGAGAGCATCCTCCTTTGTTTGAACTGTCTGCAAGAGAGACCGAGTCCCAGAACAGCCTCTCCCCTCTCGTCCTCTTACATCCGCTTTAGGATCTGGTCCCCTCCAGGCAAGCTGGATGCTGCGGGATTCCCCTTCCCTGCTAAAAGAAGTAATTTAAAAAAAAAAAAAAGCTTTTTCTGTGCGTAGTGGAAGGCTTGTGTTCTTGCTTTTTGCGCATCGATTTGGGGTTACTTTTGCAAACTTGCATGAACTGTCTGAAGGAGATCTCTCTATTCTCTGTCCACGGCCTTGTACTCTTCCCATTTCTTCGCCGTTGGAAAGCGGTGCTTGTTTACGTGGTACCTGACTGTGCATATGCCTGTCCCCTCATTTTTGCTTCCCTTCTACTGTTTGTCGTGGGACTTTGTTTTAGCACTGCAAACACCGTGTAAGCAGCAGAGGTTTGTGTGGGAGGAATCCTAGCCAGTCACTTTTCCAGGAGAATCTCCCCTGGGAATTGAAAGGTGGTTCTGCAGCTCGCTTTCCCTGATGTAAGGACATGGTTGCTTGAGGTGTGCTGATGGGTTGTGTCTATAACTGTTGTGATACTTAGATATTTAACTGCTGGTTGAGAAGGGCTTATTCTTAAGGGCTTAAAAATCAGTGGGGCCTGTCAGAACCTGGTGAGTGGTTTCTAAAGTCCTTTTCTCTTTACCACCTTTGCTGAGCACTTTCAGATGCTTTGGAGTAGAAGAGAACCACTGTGGGTGCTTGCAGAGCAGCCTTGGGATGGCAGAAGCTGCATTCAATGTTGCCTAGGCTGGACGGCGATGTAAAAGGGAACTTGATATAGCAGTGCCATTTCCTTAAGTCCCCGTCCTAGAAATAACCTCGCTGCTCCCTACTGCGTTTCTTCTGCAGGTGACTAGGTAACTATCCCCAGGTACCTGGGAACTGAGAAATGAGGATGCCTGAGTTTGCCACAGTACGCGCCGTGACACTCGGGTGACACGGCTGTGTAAATTTAACATACCGTTTCACTGTTATTTTAAGAACTATTAATTTGTGAAGTATCTGGATTAGTGAAAAGGTTGTAGAGAGGTAACGAACAGTACTAAAAGTTGAAGGTTGAGAAGGAGGGAAGCCCCTAAAACCGGCAGCGTCTTTCCCTGCAGGTTATTAATTCATGATGGCTCCATTGCACTTAATTAGTATTGACCGGCCTTGACTATAAAGTTCTAACACCAGTGCGAAAGGGGGCTGCAGCTCTGGGGGAGGGGGCTGCTATTTTGTAGAGCTGGATTCTGGGCTTATTAATGGCTTCAGGTAAAATGCTCGATATTCCCATTTGAGATACATTTTCAGCAGATGATGTGTGCAGTTAGCTGCCCTTTTGCAATGAATTCCTTAACCTATTTGTTTCCCAGCTGCAAAATCACAGAATTCACTAAGCATCCCTTGGAGGTCTACGTACCAGGAAGGAGTTCGTTAATTTGCCTTATCCTGCTCTCAAATATTGTTTAAAAGGATGTAGTTAGGTATTCTGCATATCTGACATGTTTGGTGGAATCAGAGTAGAGAAATGTTAACTTGCCTACCAAAAGTATTTTGATTTGCTCCTGTAGAGTTATTTATGATCCTGTGTTGTGCAGGATGGTATTTTGCTGGGCTGCTGGAGGTTGTGCTATGATCAGTGAGGGCTGGAGATGCATAGGCTGGTTTTGTAGGGTTCGCAGAAGCTAGAGCAATTAATGCTCAACCGAAAGCTTTTTGAAAAAATAGAGTGCGCTTTGCCTATATAAAAGAAAATAGGACAAGTGCTGGGCCTGTTCAAGAGTGTGCTTTGTTTAAAATATCGGTTTGGGTTTTGTTTTTTTTTTTTTTTTCTTTTCAAAACTGTCCATTGAGCAACATTATTCACAAACTGAATTGAGAGTTATCAAGATGGTAATGGGAAGGCACTTCAATTCCAGGGCATTTCCATATTTTAAGTTGGGAAAGAAACCTTCATTTGTTCTCTTTATTTCTGTGTCTATTTATGATAGTCTTTAATCACATGATTGCATGCTATTTTTTTTTTTTTCCACTAAAAAGGAAAGAAAAAAACCAGACAACCCTCCACCCATCCCCATCAGCTCCAGTATATGTGGCACCATGATGACCTCTGCAAGCATCAGTAGCAGGGTTGATGCATCCCACAGACCTCTGCCACTTACGCTCAGTGTGTAATTAGCTGTTATTTTCTGTGCAGGCCAGCTTGATCTTTGTTTGCCAGTTGGTTTTGTGTATTTGCTGACAGCAGAAGAATGGTGACTTTTTGCAATGTTAGGCTCTGGTTTAGGGTTTACGAGTGTACGCTAGTAGGCACATTTCCCCCTCTCTTCCATCCCTGCGTGACCTCTCCTGTCTCACCTCTGCCATCCATCATGGATGGATGATTGGGTCGTCCTCCTCTCACTTTCTCCTCATGATCTCTGGTCAGTAGCTTGTCCCTTGCAAGTCCATGTCCGTGCTGTACCTGTCTCCACTCCTCTCCAGTTATGTGTCATCCTGTTTGAGCTGCTTTACCTTGATCATTTCAGTTCTCATCTGATTTTTAGGCCTACTTATTCTTTTTCTGCTGCTGCTTCTCCTCCCTGTCCTCACTACAAGCCTCGTCATACGCTTTTTTAACTTCTCCACCCACTCCTGACGTTCCTCATTTAGTTTGCCGTTTCTGCTCCTATTGCAGTCAAATTTGTCTTATCTATCCCTTTTCTTCCCGTCACTGTCTGTCCTGTTGGTGCTCAGGCTTGTTGTCCCAATTTACTTTCCTTCTGCTACACTTCCAGATCTGTTTCTTGGGTTTTTTTTTGCATTTGGGGTAGATAACTGCTACTCCGTGTTTCTTGATCCGTACAAAGGGGATGGAGAAAGGTACAGGAGATGGTTCATCTCCCTGCTGTCATTGATCTCCAGACCTGGATGTGACATGGCTAGTATCTCCTGTGAAGCTGTGGATGAGTCCTGAACAAGAGCATGAAATCACAGAAAATGAGGTGCAAGTGACGCTGCCAGCCACCATCAAGAAAGTCTCTATTTCCTGTTAGAATAAACTATGTCTAGACCATTCCTGATCATGAGTAGCCTGCCTTAAAAACATTTGCAATGCCACTGCCAGCCTTGACAATCCAAGTCCTTTCCTTTCTGAGCATTGCCGAGTCTTTCCTAATACTTAACGTAAAGCTTGTTGCCACCATTTATTCTTTCTATGCTAAGTATGAAGAATGGATTGGTTCTTTTCTTTTCAGGAAGTTTTGCGTACTGGATTTTTCTTTTTCTTGTTTTTAGCCTTTTTGGACCATCATATATGATTTTACTAGCAGATTTAGTTGATAAAATGTAAGACAAGCACTGTAGTTTTTGCCATAGTTTTATTATAATGTTGGTCTGATTTTTGTGGCTTTTTAATATGCCTGCTAAATATAGATCCCTGAAATGCAAATCTTTCTGTTAAATATGAAGTCCTCATAGGCTTTTCAGAGTGTGTGGGGTGGGGTTTTCCCCCCTCCAAACCCTTAATCCTAAACAAGACAAAATATTCTCCCTACTTCTTTCTCGGGTTGGACTGATACAGCTGAAGTAATAAAAAAAAATTTACCAACCCTGAAATCAAATGCAGATAGCATGAAAAAATTTTCAGTTCAGATGGTTTCTCAGAATTATAAAAAGTTGAGAAGAGGATCTTACAATGGGGAGATATCAGTCGGCAAGGCTCTACCAGCCCTGCCTGTAATGGAGACTTTTGCCCTGAGTAGTCTCTAAATACCTAGCTGGAATTGCGCTCCAAGAAGCCTGTAATCTGAGGGTGCATGGAGACACCAAAAATGTCAGAGTAATTGCCAGGGTAATCTTCTAGCCGCTTCTGAAGACTGCCCTCAGGCTGGGAGTCTTGAGTACGGCTAAAACCCTCTGAACTGACCTCCTGGTTATCCTGCTTAAAATTCATCGTCTCTGCAGTTGTGGTCCTGTGGAGTTTAGGATTTCTGTGTGCTTTATAAGCCCTGGTCTCTCTGAGCTATCTGACTTGGAGGGCATATTTGACTTTCAGATAATTACTTTTGATTAACCAAGATTTAGATAATCAGAGTTTGACCTGTGCAGCATATAGACCATCATTCACCTGTTGGGTCTCGCTGGGGTTCCTTATCTGAAGCCTGCGCTCTCCCTCCAGTCCTAATGGCAAAACCTTCTTTAAATTACTTAAGACGACCAATTTAAAAATGCCTTGGAGAGGAGTTCAGATTTCTTGGATAGTACTAGTCCTCCTTTGTCTCACGTACTCTTCATGAAAAGTGAAACCCTTGATTTGATTTGTTGTTCTTCGTAGCTTTTCTTATTTTTGCTGTTACAGCATCCGAAAGTAGGTTATAAAAACTGAACAATTATGCAAAGTACTTAGAAATATTAGAGAGTAGGAGTAAGAAAGGCTTTTGTTTTCCAATATCTGTCCCTTCCTGCTTTGTAAAACGTGGTTGCGGTAAATATGGCAGCAAAGGAAAGGATTGCAGAGTTTCAACAGGCAGAGTTTCAGATCTGTGTTATCTTACAAAAGATCGTTCCAACCTTCATCAGGAGGTAAAGGAGGAAGAACATGGTAATTTCATGAAATTAGCGAATTAGTAAATTGGTTGACTGTTGGTTCGAGTATAAGGTATTGTGGTATGTTAGCTTTGCTCAGCGTTCAAATATTTAATGCACATTAGTTTGCTTTAACTTTTTCCGTTGTTTTTCTTTATGTGCATGATGAAGCTCTTCAGTGTTGTTACATTTGCTTTGCAAAACCATTCTCTGGTGTGCCTCCACCCTGTTTCAGAATGAAGCTCTCTTCTGTCTCAAAGCAATGGGAAGGGGAGAAAAAGTACTTCTAGGAGTCCCTCTTATATAAGTTCGGTTTGGGAGGAGGGGTGGTTGGTGTTTTTTTGGGGTCACTTTAGACTGTGATGGAGCCAATCTGTGGTAAGGAATGTGGCGTGGTGAGAAACAGAAATTAGGAAAGTGCTGACTGGAGGCTGTGTTGAGAACTTGGGACACCAATCTGTGGACACCAGGTGTCCTTCACAGGGACATGGGTGACAGACTGTGAATGAGCATACGCTAAGTGTGACTGATGAAGAGGTGTAGTCAAGGAGGGACTGACCCTCTTGGTGGCAGAAAGAATTTAGGTCGTCCAAAGCCAGTTTCAGACCTTCATCCTAAGATAAATTTTCTGAGGGACTCTAGATCTCCAGAGCTCCTTTTGGTCAAAATGCTGCAAGGGGTGTGAGAATGAATTTGTCTGTTAACATGGACTTCTGAAAGGTAGAAAAAAAATGCTGCTGAGATCTCGATGCTCCATCAGAAAGCAAGACTTCTAAATGCCTTGTTTTACTCAGTGAGATGAATCTAAATCAGCTTAAATCATATTAAAGATCCCTGAGCCATGTTTTCCATCAAGTCTGAAACTGTAACTTTGGGCAGCCCGATGGCAGCTTTGACTGTAGACAAGATGAAGGTCCTCCTGAAACAAGCCCTGCTGTGAGGAGGTAAGAAAGGTGGTGATGTTATTGTCCTTTTCAGATCAAATGTGATTTCTCAGGACTTCTTTAGTTGTTAGGTTTCCTCTTAATTGGTTTTGACAATGAGCTGCAGGAGTTACTGCAAGCGTGGCACGGATGTCAGGAGGACGCTGCGGACTTGAACTTCTCTGTTGAGATCCGTGCCTGCCCTATCTCCAGCCTGCCAGCTCCAAGCCTCCCTGCCTGATGGGTGGCCAGGGTCCTGCCTGGCAGCTCAGCCCTGTGGACAGGAACACATCTTCCAGCCAGACCTCTGCTTAAAGCAGAAGTATCCAGAAAGCCGAAGTGGCTTTTTTTTAGTGGGTGGGTAGGAAACTCTGAGCTGTGTGATGTGTAACACAGAGTAGAAGAATAGCTAGGGCTGAGTAATAGGAATTTCTTAATGTTTTGGAGGAGCATAAAGGAAGGTAAATTTCATACTTCTAGGGGGTTTACAGAGAGTGTATTGGCTTTCAAAAGTGTAGGAGGCCTCTAGGTTAACTGTGAGGCTCTGTGCGTCGCCATACAATTATTCTGGGATGCTGTCTGGCCTAAATCTAGGCAAAAAGAAGCTGGTGGCAAGACAGAACCATGTTTGATTGACACAATTGAAATGCAGAGCTGTTTTGAGTCTCCTGGCTGCTATTCTGGTGATCCTAGCAGAAGAGTGTTTCTGTGAGGCTGGGCCTCCTGTAGCCAATTCAGCTGTGAAGTGGTTGGGGAATTGCCCTCAGTTGTGTCCGTCCCACCTTTCTGCTGGGGTTTACTTTGCCTGCCTGAGCTGCTCCTCTCCACCCCTGTAAGGCCAGGTGTGTTAGTCCTGCTGTTGCTGAAGGGCATGGCGATGAGTCTGTTCGTGACGTGTGATGTTGGTAGTACCCAGCAGAAGCAGAGCACAAAGCTGGAGGCGGTTGCTCAAACCATTCACTCCGTGATGAACAAAGATCGACGGCAGCTGTAAAATGCAAGTGGTCCTTGTACCCTGTGGTGCAGAATTCTGGGATTCTGAAAAGGCTTAATGTCCTGGATGCGCTAGGGAGAGCTCTAAGAGCAATAGATTCAGCTGTCATAATCTTAATTTTAAATTATTTAAAGGAAGTTATAGTGGTCTTCCAGTACCTCAGGGGAGCCTAAAGGAAACATGGGGAGAGACTCTTCAGTAGGGCCTGTTGTGACAGGACTAGGGGTAATGGTTTCAAAATAGAGGGAGCTAGATTTAGATTAGATATTAGGAAAAAATTTTCACAATGAGGGTGGCAGAACACTGGAACAGGTTGCCCAGAAAGGTGGTGGATGCTGCATCCCTGGAAACGTTCAGGGCCAGGTTGGCCGGAGCTCTGAGCAACCTGGTGTAGCCAGGGATGTCCCTGCTCCTTGCAGGGGGGTTGGACTAGATGACCTTTGAAGGTCCCTTCCAACCCTAACCATTCTATGATTCTATGTATCAGTCTTCCTGGGAATCTTCTAGTGCATTTTGAAGGCCTAAGAAAGCAAAGGGATTTCAGGTAACAGTAAATACGTTGGCTGCTGTGGGCTACTACTACTCCTGTCATTGGCCTCTTTTGAACATTAATAACTCTTCCTAAAAGTTTAACAGAACACAAATAATGCTTAGTTTGTGATGAGCTTTACCAGTCTGGATGTGTGAAGTTGGAAAGGATCACCCAGAGCAGAAAAACAGGTTGCAGACCACTCACTGGTTTGTTCTTGCATTCGGCACCTGGCTGGTCCTGTAAGTTCTCAGTGTTCCCAATCCTTTGCTTCCAGCAGATCAGGGCAGCTCAGATCCCTTCAAATGAGATAAAGGTGAAGCCAAGCACTGAGGGATTGTGCTGAAGAACATTTGTCAGGTTTGACAGTGATGAAGTATGCCTGTGGGCTATGCTGTCCCATCTGCGGGATGATTGCGTGGAGCCCATCCAGCAAGCTGGATCTCCAGCTTCCCGAGCTGAGAGTGTGTTGGGTCGCAGGGACATCTGTTTTGAAGGAACATGTTTGTAGGACGGAGCAACTGTCTGCTGCACGCAGCAGCTTCAGTCTGATGAGAAACGATTCCAGTTCCTTATGTCCTCATTACTTCAGATCAAAACTTTTACATCTTCAAAGGAGCAATTCACTTCTACTTTCTTGTTTACAGTTAACGGTGCTCCTTCTAAAGCAGTGAGAATGTTATAATCTTGGCAGCTTACACGTTCGTGCTGCAGGATCTCTTTCCTCCCTGTCCCTGTTACGCATTTCGCACATCTCTCTTATAGGAGGTAGTTGCACCTTTGAAAATTAGAAGAACTGGCAGAGTCTGCTGAAATCTTGAGGTGTTTTAGGTCAGCTGTCAGTGACAGTAACCTGATCTATGGCAAATCTTTCCCTCCCTCTCCCCAGGGTGCCTGCTCTGCCCTTTGCATGCCAGTGGGGCTGATATGATCCAAATTAACTTTTTCATCTGTTTGCATTTATTTTCTGAGTCATGAGAGGTCCTCAGGAGCCACACGATTAAATGTTGTTTTTCCTCCTAACACTTTCTGGATTGTAGCAAACATTATCTTTTCATTCTTGCCTGGGATCAGATGCCGTTTTTTTTCCATGTTAGTGTGCTGCTGCGTATGCAGCCCATCATGGGAATAACACGGAGCTGCACAGTCAGCAGAGGAGCACTCATTGTTTTGATGTCTGCCGCAAAATGGTGACTCCTGCTCTAAATTACTTGGTGAGGTAATTGCTCATCTTCCAGGATATTTTACTTCCTCTGTGTTGGAGGTCTGATAATAGGATAGGAAAGGACAAGGTGCTTTTTGGGCCAGGCTGGGTCTGACGTCTGGCTTGATCCTTTTGTTTTAGTGATATATGAAGGACAATAATTGGGGTGGTGGTTAGGAGCAGGGATGTAAGATCCCAGGACTCGCTGCTGGCAAAGGAGCAGGATTGTGGTCACTCTCTGAACTGCACTGCTGTGATTGCTATTTTATATTTTTAGTATAAACAGCATCTTTTTAGTGTCGCGGCTGATGGCCAGTCTTGAAAGAGGCCTGCTGCTCCTGCTTTTCCAGAAGCCTTTGGTCAGAAGGGACAGAGGACTTGAAATGCTATTTGGAGAGAGGTTTTGCTGTTCGAATCCAGTTCGTGCCATACAGCAAGGAGATGAGAGAGAATTTCATTAATAGGAAAGTGGCCATCCTGAGCCAGCTCTGTAGTGCTCGGATGCTGCCTTGGTCTCTTCCCTTGACCGTGAGGACCATGGAAATAGCAGGAGCTCTGGCTTGCAGTAGGAAGGTCACTCTTGATGTGCTGCAGGACCCTTTCTGCACACAGCAGAGGCCCGACTGTTCCCCTTCAAAAGTCTAAAAGCAGCTGAAATGAGACTGCAGGGGAATTCAGTGGTTTAATCCAAGACTGTGCATCTGCAGACCTTGCCGAATTGTCACGTGCCCTGCTGTGCCCAAGTCATAATGGATGAACCATTTGGTGCCCAGTTTGTACCTTAAGCTGGGCCAGGATCCAGGTAAGAGGAGCGCTTGTCCTTGCGCCGTCTGAGAGGCGTCTTTGAGAGCATGTGACACTTGGAGATTGTGATTTAGTTACCGTCATCTTTTAAAACGTGGGCATCAGGAAAGGCAGAGATGCCACTCTTTTTGTGTACCGTTAATTACACCCTTTACTTGGAAAGGAGAAGCCCTGGTGCAGCTCAGTGAGGGCAGGCTAGCTTATGCCTCTCACTTAGGATAACACTTCGGTTGCTGGCTGCCCTTTCTGAGAGGGTGTCTTTTTGACTTACCTTCACTCAAAATAGACTTAGGTGTTTTCTAAAGGCTTCTCCGTGTGTTGTGTGGCCAGCAGATACCTTATGTGTTTTGAATCTAGTGAGATACACAGTGAAAGTCCATTTTTGAGCATGGCCATGGGTTTTATGGCCCTATAAATTTGATCCTGAATAAGTGTCTTGTATGTGATTTTGATTTCCTTCAAAATTTACTGCAAGATTTTAGTTACACTCTGAAATTGTCTTTAAAAAAACCCAACTTTCTTTATAAGTAAAAGCATAGCTGAGGTCCTAGTTAGAAACCCAAGCTTTCAGCATTATGGAAGTCAAAATAGCCCTCAGTACATGAACGACATGCAGATGACAGCTGACTAAATGAATGCATTTTCTGTTGTGTTCTAAACCTGTTTTCTAGCCAATTTTATTTGTGCCAGTGATGGCCAAGTTTCGTACATCTGTTAGCATCCCACACAGAGCCCAATGGAGCTGCTAGCAACCAAGAAATGCCCGGGTAAATGCACCGCTAAAATTAAGGAAGGGAGTTGTGGGGAGAAGAGAGAGGCTTCCATGCTTTCTCTTCAAGCTTTTGTGTTTGGTGGTCTTGGTTTTCTGCTCTTCCAAGGTGTGATATTGAAAGGTTTAAGACCCTGTGGGGTCTTAAAGGAAATTATTTTCTCCCTGAGTGTCAGCGCCGCATCCCAAGGCCAGAAGCCCCAGAAGAGGTGAAAGCAAAGCATGCGATAGCTGTGTTCTGTACCTTTCTGGAAGGCAGAGCACCTTTTTACTTTTTCACAGTGTTTTTTTGCTTGTTTGGAAAGTAACCGGAGCTGTACTCATGAATTTTTGAGGCTCTCAGGTGCCTCTTGAGGGCTGGAGGGAAGGAGGGCCAAGGGAGGGCAGGCGGTGTGGGAGCCGGAGGGGCAGAACAGGGAGCGGCCCCGGCCCTGCGCAGTTGTCTCGTCTCTCTTATTCTAGTAGACTTCTCATCAGGATGAATGTGCTCTGAAATATTTATTGCCCTGTTTAAATATTCATCGCTGCAAAGGCAGCGCAGCCTGATGGCAGCAGCAGAGCCTCAAGGGACAGGGGCTGCAGCAGTCCCTGGCATTTCCTTTCAGTAATATGATAAAAATATATTTAAAAAAAAAATTCGGGCATTCCCCCACTGCAAGATTGACAGGAGCAGTCAGGCGTACGTCTCAGTGTTTCCTCTTCGTGCCAGAGACTTGTGTTTGCTCTCAGGCTCGTATGCCGGGGTGCTGCTCTTGGTTGCCAGATGCTAATGGTTTTTTTCCAGGCCTGTATCCTGGAGCGAGCGGCTTTGTTTAGCCTGACACTGTATGCGTGAAAGGGGATGTACAGAAGGGGAGACCGACTGGCTGAAAGGGTTTAAGTTGTGTGTAGCCTGTTCTCTTGTCTTTCTTTAGGTGTGAGCAGACAAACGGGGCGGGGGGGGGGGGGGTGCAGGGGGCGGGAGGGGGGAAGGACAGGACCTTCAATGCACTTTGCTGTGGAAGGTGGAGTTCTGCTGGGAATTAGAGAGAGATAAATTTCACGGGAACTCAGGCAGTAACTTATTAATGGAGGTGCAGATGCTGACAGGCATGCCACCAAAATGAGATGCTCTTATATCAATTTAGCTTTTAAGGTTTATCGATTTAGTTTCAATAAAATAGAGCAATTTAAAAGGGGGGCTACCAGCAATACACAATAGTTTAATATGAATATTTGGTATATCGCCATTGTTAAAGCCACACATGTTTTATGTGACCAAGACACTGATGCGGTGGTGACAAGGGAGAGCAGCATGCATCCAAAGACAATGCTGAGCATGGGGGCAACGGGAGCTGAGCTGACGACACCCAGCCCAGGAGGAGCCATCTGAAAGGTGGTCAGATATGCTACTGACCTCGAGCTTCACCTTTGAGCCGTGCAGGTGGCCTGTGTAGGGGAAAAGTCTATGCTGGTTCGTGGTTACAGCAGGAATTTGGTAAACATATATTAGGTGGAAGGCCTGGGGGAAGAGGCTTTAAAAGGATTTTATAACAAAGGGGAAATCTTTCCTGAGATATTTGACAAATTCACTGTGTATAAACCACCTTTATACTCTCTACATACCTTACTCTAAAAGGTAAGCGTAAGTGAAGCAGGTAGTAGCAATACATGCTGAACATCCACGTAACCTCTTGTCCTGGGATGAAGCAGCTTTTAGGTGCATTTTCCAATTGCGCTTAACGTAGCGTAACTGTGGGCTGCTGTGAGAAGAATAGTCCCCTTCGTCTCCATGCCCTGGCCATATGTTCAGCCTCCTCACTGCTTTGGGCATCGTGCTTAGGCAGATATAAAGCGAGACAGTTCAGTTTATGACCAAACAGAGCACTATTGTTTGGATTAATTTTCTGGCTATGGCTGTGGCATGACTAGATCTCACAACAGCTGGGGAGGGAAGCAGAGCCACTGCTTCTGAGGCCGTTTGGTAGTTTATCATTTTAGGTGGTACACGAAACTGCACCTGTACTTCTCAATAGCTTGTTCCTTTTTGTAAGGTGAAGTCATTTTACTTATAAATGTGTCTGCTGTTTAATCTGCTTTAATTTGTGTGCCTCGACTTCCACCAGCTCTTAACTGTCCAGAATATTGTTCTATGGATCTAGCTTTAGATCATCTCTTCTGGCCGTATGTGCATTGTAGGCCATTGTGTCTCACTCAAGTACCTCTGTTTTAAGTGGTGTAATGTTTCCCGCACGAAGGCATGAAGAGATGGAAAGGACTCGGTCCTTCTCACCA
This sequence comes from Chlamydotis macqueenii, assembly GCF_036417535.1. Taxonomy (NCBI): domain Eukaryota; kingdom Metazoa; phylum Chordata; class Aves; order Otidiformes; family Otididae; genus Chlamydotis; species Chlamydotis macqueenii. The sequence goes on from NC_141556.1 coordinate 57,873,124, forward strand.
GCGGACTTAATGACTGTCATTTAGAAATCAGTAAACAAAATAAAATGGTGTCTTTTACCAGAGCAGAATTTATCTGACTTAGCTTCTGGCTATTGGTTTTCTTGATGCCTTTGTTCATTAGATTAAATATTATTAGTGCCTCCTCCCCCCATTAATATACTTTCACAAAGTAATCAGTTGCCACTTACTTTATTATTTTTTTTAATTATAAGAAAAATGGGTTGGGCTTTTCAAGTTTTTCACTGTATAGCCATGTGGCTTTTTCTAATGTTGTGGTTATTTTTGCGGCTCTTTCGTATTCCCTCATGAGTTTTTTTTATTTGCTTTTTAAAATTAGTATGTGGAAGCACGTGTCTTACTTTTCATCTGGCTGAGGCCACATACCAAAGCAGCAATTCTTCCCACATCCTACTTGTTGGTAATATATCCAGACAACTGTAGTCACTCTTTGTACCAGGCTGCTGCACTAGTGAGTTGCTTCCCCATCACCCTCTGCTCCTTTCCAGAAACTCAGCTTTCCAGGACACACAGTGGAGGCTTCCTTGAAAATGGAAAACTCCTTTTGGAACAAATGAGTGTCAGGAGATAGGAGAATGCATTGCTGGAATGGAAAGTAACTGTGGGAAGACATCTGCGTTTTTAAACCATCAAATTTCTGTTCTCAAGTGTGTGCCAAGTCAGTCACAGATTTCCTCCTCCTTGCACCCTGAGAGCCTCTTGATGGAATATCGTTGCTGTGTTACTGAGTCCTGACACTTGAGTCACGGATGAGTCCCGTTTACCTCGGCTGGGGCTGCGTGCATCTCGTCCCTTATCTTCTGTACTGAATTCTGACCCTACCCACGATAGGCTAGCGGCAGCAAAAATGTCCCTAAGCAGTTTAGCTGCTTGCATTTAAAAAAAAAAAAGAGCCTCAGGAGGAGCTCTGGTTTTGTGTTTAAGTATGCTGTATATGTCTCGTCCCCCACCTTTGCTCCACAGTCACGTCTGAACGCGTGGCTCCTCGTTACGGTTTCTGCCAGCTCTGCAGTTCTTTCTGAGGCATTCAGCGTTCTGCAATTGATTCCAGATGTGCTCTCCCCTTACCAGCGCTTTCTCCCTTCTTCCTCCTGCACTGGCAGGGGATGCAGGGCTGCTTTTTCCCTGAGAGGTTCTGGAATTAGTGGAGGCAGGGAGGAGGACTTTCCTGCTGGCCACTGTAATCAGGAGAATTGAAGGGGCCCATGTAAGTGCTGTATAAATGAAGCTGCCTGTTGAGGCTTTGAGGTTTGTTTGTCTTCCAGGAGCCAAGTCAGCTCCAAGCAGCACCTCTGCACAACTCTGTACCATCTCTTGCTTATTCCCCTCACAGGAGAGGAGGAGACAGGGAAGCCTAATGCCAAAAGCATTCTTCAAAATCCGTCCTAGAAGAGTGCTGGATATAGAGAGAGATCTGGAAGAGTCTGTTACAGATAGCTGTGTCACATAGCGAGGGCTTTGAAAAATTCCTCTGACTAAAGTAGATACAGATCTTTCTAAGGGGCTGAATGAGCTTCATGAGGATTTAAACATTCAGGAAAGCAGTTTGAATTCTTGAGGTTGCAGGAATAACTCTCCACACTCGCTGAGATTTGGTGATGTGCTTGCAGATACAGGGCGATAGTCCATTCGCAGAGCAGGGCTGCAGGATGAAAAATCGCTTATCAGTCTGGCTCAGGTACCTGATTGGGGTTGGAGAAGCAGATACTGGTTTTTAGAATATGATGTCACCTGGAGAGCTACAGTTTTTCTTGAAACAAAGCCATCTGAAGTAAGCAATCTGATTGCAGAATTAGCTGAGGTGACAGTAGCTGTGGCACTACCCTGACAGCCTGGTCAAGAGTTGCCATGGGACCAGGTGGCATTTTCTTCCCTGTTGTATTTCCATATTCTGCAGCCCTTTTTTACTGAGCAGCACCGGGAACCGTGGTATAGCGGTCAGGAGTAAGGCAGAAAAACAATACAGGCAGGTCCTCTGTGCCATTTTTAGTTGTGTATGTGAGTGCCCAGGTACCCTGATGTAAGTGTGGACCACTCCTGAAAGAGCAGTTACTGCTCCTTCCCCACCACTGGCCTCTGGTTCCTGCTGCCTCCCTGCATGAGGATCCACAATCATGCAACTGTGAGTGTGATTGGTTTGCTAATCCGCTGAAAAACTAATCGCGGTTAGCTTGGATTAAACATTCGTGACACATCTGCAGCACACTCTTAGCTATGATTCATCATAAGATGAAACTTAACCCTCTTTAACCAACAGTAAAGTAACCTCAGTAGTGTGGGAGATGCTTCTGCTGCTCTGGGTGCCCACTGGACTAACGTATGACTAGATTAATATTTTGAGGCTGTATTTTCATACTGATTTGTTGAAAGCTAGTCGTCTTATGGAATTTTTTTTTCCCCAAGAATGTTTGACTATGAATGTAAGTGGAAAATATCCACTTGGAATGTTACAGAGGTGGGAAGAACATAGCCAGGGTAGGTGCTAAAGGACCCATCTGGAACAAAAAAAATGGAGCCTGAGCCTTTCTCTTACTCACTGGCTTTGCTGCTGAGGACATATCTGTCCTGGTGACTTTTTCCTTTGTTCTACACCCCCACTCCCTTCTCCCCAATAATTATCAGAGGTAGTTTCATTCCTAATATGGAATGGAAACAGATGTTGAGACCTTGATGTCGTCTCTTGAAGCACAATTCTCTCTAATCAGCCCCAGAGAGCGTGAATTGATTGAAAGCATTTGTTGGGACGCGTTTGTGCCAGTAACATTTAACTTTTTTTTTTTTTTTTTTTTTGAACGAGGAGTCATGTAGATTTCAGGAGCAGAAAATCAGTGCTTTTCTAAAAAATCTGGAAGGTATGTGTCAGGCTGGTAAGTAGACGTGGCTCTGGGCCTTATTAATGTTGTGTAACTCTAAGGCTTTGCCTATATTCAACAGGAAGCTTCTTCACAGGTTACCCAGGAGCTTCTTAATTAAGCGTGTACGTATTCAGCACCAAAAGCCTCTATCCCTGTGCACTGGGATAGAGCAAAAGTTGACCATTACTGGAAATGACAGCATGGGGATGAGTGAGTGCTTCCTGTGTATAACAGTAAGATAAGACTATAGTTTTCTTTCATCCTTTCCTACGAAAGAGGAGCTTGAATTTCTTCTCTGTAAAGTTCTTAAATGCATTTTAAAAAGACAAAAAGAAAGGCCAGCTGTTTTATTTTACAGGACAGTTTTTGGTGGCCTGGAATGATAGAGTGCGTATTGGAAGATAACATGTTCTTTCCTTGCTTTACATATCTAGGAGAAGGAAGGGCAAGATTAGATAATCTAGTGCAAGCTTGCACCAGGAAGTTGAAGAAAACGTGCCTTTAAAAGGTTAGCTAGGTGTGAGCTTGAATGCAGGCTTTTTTTTTTTCTTTTTTTTTTCCCCTTTTTTCTTTCTTGCTTTCTTTCTTTCTCTGTTCTGGTGGAAGATTAGCTTAATTAAGCTTATTTAACCCAATATAAAAAACATTTCCTAAAATGACTGCATCCAATCTAAATTGAAAGAATGCTTACATATAAACTTCTCTACATTTCAACAAAACTAACATAAAACTCCACCAAATGTTTGCAAAACTACCTATAGGTAGAGTGCTGCTTTTTGGAGGATTCAGGAGGAATTGCCCTTGTGCCCATGGCAGTAGAATCAAGATCCAGCATCCTTTTCTGTTACCTCAGTATATCATACATCAAATGAAGATCAAGCTGCAGATGTGCACATGAAATACAAACCCCCTTATTATTGTGATCCTCTTCAAGGTGTTTTATGATCAACCCACATCAAGAAAAAGTGGGTTGATTTTATCAGTCTGGGTCGCCAGACAGACAGACCCGCCAGTCTCCCTCTCTGGAGTAACAGAAATGCCTTTGTAGTACGGACCGTGGGTGTCAGGTTAGGGTCACGCACCCCTCTGAATGCTGGAAAAGATTTGTACAGAGATGGAGAAGGAGAAGATGACTATATCCTTTGTATATGCTTTTCATATCCAAACTTCCTTTCAATAGGCTTTTTACCACCTCTTCCCGTTCAGAAACTAATTAGTAATGAAATGACCATGATGTAGTAAGTGTTAGTACTGCATTTTGGGGTAAAGAGCTTGTATGATGTTGGTGGGCACGTGCAGGGTTCGCATGGTCAAGTCACTATTTTGGCATGACTGGGGAGTTGGAGAGCCATCACTTCACCATCCTGTACATCACTTTGGCTTGTGTTTGAGAGTGTGACCCTAAAGAGCAAAAGCACAATTTTGGAAATCGAGGTTTAGTTTCCATGTGCCCCGAGAGCTACCAGTGCAGGTTGGGGTTTCTCTCTGGTGTAACGCCCCAGCCTGTGGTTTTCTGGAAGGGATAATGCTGGAGTTACTGGCAGGTCTTGCAGCGTCCCTCACGCTGCTTTGTATCCACTCCCATTTGCGAAGAAATTGCTTGCTGGTACGTTTGTTATCCTCAGGGGGTGAATTCTGGGACTGCCTGGGGAGAGGGTTAATGCATGCCGGAGACTGTGGCTCCCCGGCAGCCTGAGCTCATCGAAGTGCTGGTGCCCATGGCTCTTCCGTCCCCGGCTTCTTCACTCCCTCTCCTTTCTGGCTCCGATTCTCCTCCAACTCATTGCCAAGCCATTTCAGCACTCTCAACTGGGAACAAAACTAACCTGACAATAAAAAACGAGTCGTATTTTTTTCCTGGGATATGTGCTGAAACGACTCAGCAGAGGGCAGACAGAGCGCCGCGGCTGACAGGGGAGCGAGGACAGGAGCACAGAGCTGGAGGTGGGACGGCAGCAGCTCCGGCCGGAGCCCTGCTGGAGCTGCAACCGGAGCGAAGCAACCGGGGCTTCTGGGAGGGGAGGCTGTGTTGGGAAGGGACTGGGAAGATAGAGTCTGCTCCAGCAACCCTGACTTCTTGTGCTCAGCCATGAGAAGGGAGAAAAAAACCCAGCCCATGTTCTTTGTTATTATTGTTTTGCTCCTGTGGCAGCAGGGCTGTGTGGTAGGCCCTTCCTCTCTCGTCTGCATACAACCGAGGAGCAATCCTTGGAGCCACGTGTCATGTTTGCCTCCCGGACAGGAGGCTGTGACCTGCGTTGGAGGAGGGACGGTGCAGTCCCCGCGTCCCCCTTGCTCACAAGGATCCCTTTCATGTGGAGAGCTGAGGGCGGGCAGCAGCTCCAGGTTGAATGGTTGCGCCAGGCTCTTCAGAATCGAGCTACAAACGTTTTTGCTGTTTACGAAAGGGATTAGGTTAGTGCAGAGAGCAAACAGTCGTAGCCCGGAACAGGCTGGTCTTCACAGACAGGTTAATTGCCGTCCGTTAGCTGCAAGTCAGTGGCTTCAAGGTTTCACAGAATGAGTTCAGCAAAGGCATGCCTATTAGAAACCCCATGCCGCTAACAGGCATGTACTCACATCTATCCCAACGATTTGGGGGTTACCAGAGTTGAAAGGCGTATTTAAGAGATTATTTGATGTTTATATGCTGTAGTGTTTCTCTGCACCTTTCTCTGGTCCTTATGACTCGCGGTAGGGTTTTGGACAGCACAGACTTTTTACCTTGTGGCGGTTTGTGTGGAAATGTCTATACAGAAATTGTACCTGTTTAGCTTTAGTAGGATTATAATTTTTATTTGGTTGGTTATGCTTTAATATCTATGCATATTATGGCATACCAATACAGAAGGGATCTGGAGCTGCATTGCTGTAAGGCCCCTTTCATATCCCTATAATTACACCCGTTTCTCTAACGAGCAAAACAAAACCAGCCCTTCACAAAATAGACTGACAGTTTTATGGAAGTAGGAGGCCTTTGTGTGCGTTTCTGGTGTTCGCTTTTGGCATTCCAGTGCCGTGATCTTGGATCACCACCTGCTGTCTGCTGAAAGAATTCATCCAATGTCGCATTTGCTTGAACCGTGTTGCTCCTTGTTGAAATGTCGTCCCCAGCTCCCACCCTACTGCAAGGTACGGCTACGTGCGATTACTTAATCTTCCTCCGCTTAGCTTGGAGCTACAAAGTTTGTTAATTAAGTTAAAGCGGTGTAAACTCTTAGAAATTTGTCCCCATTAGGGATTTAAATGGTTTTAAAATAGAGGGGGGTAGATTTAGATTAGAAATTAGGAAAAAATTTTTTACGATGCGAGTTATAGAACACTGGAACAGGTTGCCCAGAAAGGTGGTGGAGGCCCCATCTCTGGAAACGTTCAAGGCCAGGCTGGATGAGGCTCTGAGCAACCTGACCTAGTCAGGGATGTCCCTGCTCCTTGCAGGGGGGTTGGACTAGATGACCTTTGAAGGTCCCTTCCAACCCTAACCATTCTATGATTCTATGATTTTTTCACTGGCTTAGTTCATTTGGTTTTTAAACAAAATGTGGGATGAGTTTGGACTGAGCTGCGTGGGCAAAACCCTGACCTAAGGAAGGAAGTTGGCACCTGCGAGGACGTGGCTGGACCTTTGTAGGGCTGAGAACAGGGGCCTGAAAGGGGAGCCCAGGTGGGTATCCCTCTTGTGCCCTGAGAGCTTCAGTGCTGATGAATAAGATGTCAATATTTTGCAAGAGGGGAGCTGCTTTGAATTCCTGCCTGATGCGGATGAGTGATTTTTGTGGGAGCAGGGCAACAGAATGAGTAGAAAACATAGGAATTGCTGATTTTATTTGAACTATAGGTTACTATATATTGTACTGAAGTGTCTTCCTTGTCTTCCTTTTTTTAAGGACCGTATGTTGATTATACTGAGCTCCATTTGCACTGAACAGCCTTTTCCAGTTTGGTGAGCATGGGGTGGCAGCTAGCCTGGTGGGTGCATGGCAGCACAAACTCATGGAGGGAATCAGTTAACCTGGAACTGCTGAAATTATTCCTGCAGACAAGTGTCCTTCAAACTCCCCTCCTGGAGACTGCTAGCCACCCTGCATTGTGGCTGAGAGAGATGTCTGCTCTGAGCATTAGTTAGATTTGTTTCATGCCATCACACAAGTTGAAGATGGCAAGAGTTTTTGTGGGGAGCTGCAGCTGGGCTTTCCTAGTCCTGTGACAGCACCCTTGCATCTCTTCGGGGATGGTGTCTGCCCTTCAGTGTATCCATCTCAGTCTGTCCTTGCGTTTGAGTCAAAATTTAAGGGAATTCCATGAGCTAAAACAGGCAAGACTGGCAATACAGTGAGGTATGTTGTCAAGATTGGGTAGGCAAAATACTTCCAGTTGAGCCTCTCCTCCTACGTAAGTGCCTTCACCAGGAAGTCTGGGGGTTTCTCCATGTGCTTTGTACCTCCTGAGAAGTGGGAAAAGCAATGTCTCTGACTGCAGGATTTTCCTGGTGAGTTACAAGTAGGGAAAGGAGTTCAGGCTTTATCTTTGAAGATAAATGGGATTTTTTTTTTTTTTTAGTGTGTGTTAGTTCTTGACAATATGAAGTGTTGTGTAAATGTTGAAATTTGGTAGAATAACAGAAGAGGTAGAATCTCCTTTGTGCTTGGAGAATATCAGTATGCCGTGAAACCTGCAGAGATCTCATCAGGAGTCCTTTTCTATAGACACTAGTGGAAATAGAAGAAGAGTAATTCTAAAGATTCAAAGGAAATTAAAATTACAAACAAAAAATCAGACGGGAAATGTGTACATAATCATATCAAGGGAAAAATAATTTGAGATACAGATACTCTGTGGGATGATGAAACCTGGACAAGCATAATGGTGATAGATCTGCAGATAACCTGCGACTTTCAGGATACATTTGTAATGAAAGAGAATTTTTGCATCTTAGTGTGATTAGGGGTAGAGGGGGAGAGAAAGTGACAATGATGTTAAAAACATTTCATTCTGCACCAGAAATCCCTTATTTGAAAAATCTTTGGAAGGTCAGAGAGAAGTAATAAATAAAGTTACCAGGATATTTTAGCTTGCGAAGTGTGATTAAGCTCAAAATAAATATGTATTATCAAAACATCACACGCAATAGAGGAGAGAGCAAGCATTTTTCATCCTTCAAACATCTGTAGATAATTGAAGAAAGGAGAGAAAATATTTTAAAGGTTGAAATGCATTTCAACTAGAAGGAACGGTATTAACTGAGGAGTAAAAATGTTGAAAATAAGATTATGTAAGGTTTATGGGCTGGCATTCTAAGTAGTCTAAGAGTGAGTCTGTGGAGTATGTCCTTTGGGGAGCAGCCCTGTGCTGTTGAGAAGACAGAAGATGGCAGAATAGGTTTTGTTTGTGACTAATTAGCATTCTCTTCCTCCTATCTGGGGTACTACCGGCTCGTAAATCTAGTTTGTTCTAAGAAAATTGGAAATAGTTGCTGCTACTGCATCTTTCCTGGAGTTACCCTACCAATTTTTGAAATCTTAAAAGAAGAAGAAGAAATCAGTTTCATACTTAGCTCCTATTTTAAACACAAGAAATGGGCAGACAACATGGGCTGTATGGAAGCGCACGGATAATTTGCTATAATGAAATCTTGTAAGCAAAAGAGCTTGAAAAGGAGATGGCAGTCTGTGGATGGAGTGGAGCTGTCATGACAAGTACTCTGAGTGGGTGAGCGACGGGGTTGCTGACGCCTGGTCTGCAGTGGGATACCCGTCCTTCAGCCTCTCCTCCCTCGCGTTTGTCCAGCTCGCCCTGCAGATCTCGGTGGTGGTTCGGATTGAGTCAGAAGCTCCTCGCTTTGAAGCTGAGAACTGCAAAGGAGTGAGTAAAAGTGGAAGGCTGATGGAGCTGCCCTCCTTTTGGGAGGGGAAGAAAGCCACCCTGTCCTGCTTTCAGAAAATGTGCTTGGTGTGTGAAAAACCTCCGCAGAGCTGCTAGCACGCGACACAGGGCTGCAACTGCTCGAGGGAGTGTGCAAGGAACTGAGCGCTGGTCGTGGCTTCAACGCTTGCCTGAATAATTTTTTTTTTTTTTTTTCTTTCCTCTCAGATAAGGCTGCGGAGTTTTGTGTTTCTGCAGGCAGCAAGGCTTTGCGGCGGCTGGGCTTTGGTTAATGAAACCGTGCGTTGTTCGGCACGGGCCAAGGCTGCGGCTCAGCTCCGCTAAGTGGTATTGAATGCCCTTCCCTCTCCTTCTCCCCGGCTGCGGGAGTGCCTGGCCACGTGGCCCTCAGGGGAGGGAGAGCAGATAGACTAATGTCAGAGCAAATTTGGGATTCAGCCAGTGTCTGAATGACCCGGTGCCGGCTGGAGGTGTGCTGCATTTATCATTGTTTCCTCCGCCCGGAAGGGAAAGCTGCAGGTAGGCTGATAAAGGGACTGAAAGGTTTGTCCGGCTTCACTGGAGGTCTGTCAGGCCCTGCACGCTCTCTGCTGAAAGGCTGCTTGGTAATTCCCACTCTGCCTTTCCTACCCGCAGGATAAGGTCTGCTTCGCTCTTACTCCGTTGATTTAAGCGTGCCGGTGTCAGAATAGGCTCGAGCACCTCCGGGCTTTGTGGGGGAGGACCCAGGGCTGGAACAGCAGCCAAAATTTAAAATCAGGATTAGTCTGTTGACACACACATAAATCAAACAACCCTCCTATCATAAATCTTTTCTGTGGATTTTTTTTTTTTTTTTTTTTTCCCCCTGCTGCGGCGGTGAAAGCAGTAGGAGCGGTGCAGCAGCCTGGGCTTCCCAGGGTTGGGCTTCAATGTCAAGGCTGTTCTCCTTCGCCCCAGGAGACTGACTGCAGCTCCCTGCTCCCCCCTCGGTGAGATCCCTGCAGTGGCTGCAGGGCTGCACGCTTTCATGTTTGCTTTGGGTGATTTTTCAGACATGGTGGGGTAGGATTTTTATTGTCTCTTGGGAGTTTCTTTTGCATGATCAGTTGTCTTTTCTGAGTCATCTCGTTGGTGTCAACTACATCTAAGGCAGTGCTAAAAGCTGCTAAAAAGTCCTAGCATAGACGTCTCTGTGGGATACCCTAAGCTGAGAGAAGAGTGGGTCATTAATGCCTTGTGTGATGATAGTAATGCTCGGGACTGGGTAAGGGTGAGTGTGCTCTTGGCTTGTGGTCTCAACTCAGTTCCCCACAGCTCTTTGGTGTCTTCTGCACAGCCAGCACGAAGCAAATGGGATGTTCCAGCAACTGATACCTGAGCGCCCATGATCTGTACTCAGTGCTGCCAGAGCAAAGGAGGGGGCTGCTGCACAGATGGATTTTCAAAACTGTACTTTTCTATTACTGTAGCACAGCAGAGAAGTGTTCTCTGAACAACATGATGTGCTTGCTTGTGAGCAAAGCCACGAGAGTCAGGCTGGAGGAGATATGGACCCAGATATGGTAATTTAAGTAAAAGAACCCTGTTCTATCAGTGTTTTCTTCTCTGTTCCAATATTTCAGTGCCTCTTCCTCTTTCCAAAATAATGCCTTACTGTGTGTAGAGCCTTGTGTGAGATTACAGGGGTATGCAAGTTGCAAGCCCTGTAGTTTTTTTTCCATGTGCTACCTGGTAGTGAGAAAGTTGTTCAAAAAATGAAGAAAACTGTCGTGGCTCAGAGGAGCGAGACATGTTCTTTTTGACAGAGAAGGTAATAGAAGACTGCAGTATTATGGTGGCAGTGGGTGGGATATTCACATGAACGTATGTGTGTGTGTGATTCTCAGGCTGATGTTTTGATCCATCTTCTGGAGTATAAAGCTGTTTTCTCATTTTCCCTTTCTTCAGGGTAACCAGGAGCCAGCAGCAACTCCTGATGCAATGGTGCAGCCATTCACCACAATCCCATTTCCGCCACCCCCACAGAACGGAATTCCCACAGAGTATGGGGTGCCACACACTCAGGACTATGCAGGCCAGACCAGCGAGCACAATCTGACGCTCTACGGAAGCACGCAGCCGCATGGAGAGCAGAGCACGAACACGGCCAGCACGCAGAACGGATCTCTTGCAGTAAGTGCAGAGGGTACAGGGCCAAGAGAGCAGCACAGTGCTTTGGGAAAAAGCAGCCATTGATTAGATTGCCGACTGTTTCTTGAGTGTGCAGCAAATCAGCGGTAGACTTGAAAAGGAGAGAACTGTAAACAAAACCTAGCTTCTGACCGTCCATTACTAGGTTCCTGTCTTTCCCCTTATGCATGTTCCCTTCGTAAATAAGTGTCTGCAAAGAGCAGTAGTACTTGGGATCATGGTGTTTTTACCATGGTGGCATTGTCCGAAGACAGTGCTTTACAAAAGCATTAATTACCTTGAGTTAATTGGCGAACGGTTCAAATGAATCTGATGGAGGCAAATTCTGGAATGCTGATGGTACAAAGGATTAGGGTGAGCACATGCATTGTAGGTGTAATCCCAATGTTTTTTCTGTTTTCAGGAAGCTAGTAGGGTAGAAAAATACTTTACTTTGACTTTCTGAAGATGGCAGGGAGCTTCAAGGGACAAGGATAGGAGAGGACCTCTCAGCTACTGGGCATCCATTTGCCAAACAAAGATTTTCACCTTCTTATATTTTTTTGCTTTCTTCTTCCCATGGCCTGGAACTGGCACTGGACAACATGCTGGCAGATTATCCCAGGAAAAGCTTTATCCACCCTTAAGCCACTTGTTAAGACTTAACTTCCTAATAAAGAGCCTTATGGCAAGAGCCTTTGGTGCTCAGGGGTGGATTTAATCTGTTAATGCTTTCAGTTTTACTTGTAGTTGGGTGTTTGGCTCCTAAAGATTATTTCCCCCCCACGTAAGTACTGAGTAAATTCAGTGCCGACGATTGGAAGGACCGATAGTGCCAGCTCAAGTGTGCATGGTTCCTGGTGTGCGCTTCTGCTCCTCTGCAGTGAGCAATGGCTGCATGGTTGACACTGCTGGTTATGACTTTGCTAAGATTATCTTTGAGTTCATCCTAGGAACACCACAGCTTCAGCACAGAATCATAGAATAGTTTGGATTGGAAGGGATCTTTAAAGGTCATCTAGTCCTCTGCAAGGAGCAGGGCAATTCAGAGACAGAGCTTAAAGATAGCGTCTTAAAGAAGAAACAGTACAAACCCTGTAAAGCACATTGATAGTGTGCAAAAGGAACTTCAGGTGTCTTTCCCAGCAAATGCAAATGTGGATGAGAAGAGATCAGGCTGATAAATAAAAGTTAGAGCTGGTGAATGTGCAGAAATGCAAGTCATCATTTTAGTAGCAGATGGTCTGACACCCTTCCAACCCGTAAGATCTGGGCTGCCTATCTCCAGCAAACAGCTATCTTGAGCCCTACCAGTTGGATGGGAGAGTTGGAAATGGGGAATAAAACAGGGCAGTGGCTTTTCCCGTGTATTTTTGCTGTTCCCATGCTTGCCCAGAGCTTAAGAGCGTTTCTTTTTAATGGAAATGATGTGAGCCTTGACCTTGGATGTAAGCTCTTGCCAGCCCTCCTGCTCCTCTTCCATATTAGGAGCCATCTCCACGGCGCTGCAGGGCTGAGCTCTGTGTTTCATCAACGAATGCTGGCTCCGAGGAGCCCACAGTGCGCGGGGTGGTGCGGCACGGGGAGGCTGGCTAGCCTGTGAGGAGGGACTGGGAGCCCATCTGTGCGGGAGGGAGCGTTGCTGGGAGACTGCCGGGAGGCAGTGGTGTTGCCAGGAGGCTGCAGAGGGAGCGTGACGGGTAGGGGTTATCTGAGAAACAGGCTGAATAACATGGAATGCTTGTCCTGGCTGTTGGAAACAGGTGGGCACGTCTGGTCTGACCACTTGACGTGGTTAAAGATGTGTGAGCCGAGCACGCGGAGTCGGGCTCGCACACCGTAGCTAGACAGGAAAGGATGAGGGCACAGATGAGTGTATTGCTGCTGCTGCTATGGCTGGGACTGATCAAACCCAGAGGATCCCAGATGGTGGCACATGAAGAAATCGGGGAGGAGGGGGAGGAAGATGCCTTGGCCAAGGGCCTTTCACATGGCAGGCTTTCATATCCACAGTGTCCTGGATCTTCAGACTCCCTTTATCTTTCTGTCTAGGACTCCTTCTGTGTGAAGTTATTCTAATCCTGTGGGCTGCCTTGGGATGTAATTGCTTGTAACTTTTCTCCTTCTCAGCACATTGATTAATGATGTAGGAACCAGGGGAAGGAAGAAGGCTCAGTAGTTACTCAGGCTAAAGCATGCTGTTAAAGCCCAGCAGAAGAGGCTGGTTATTTCACCTTGAACATCTACAGCTAACGTCAAGCATCTTGTCCATCGCATACACATGTTTGACATACATGTTCAATCCATGTGAAGCAGACTGCCTTGCTTTGAGGCATCTTTTCCTTTCACCATTTTGTTGTCTTGCTCAAACAACAGCACCAACATTAATGGAGCAAAAAGTCGTCGTGGATGATACATGATCCTTCCCTCCCCACTATTGCGACTGACAAGCACAGCTGCTGTCATGTGTGAAGGCGATACCCCAGACTGAACAGCCGGTGGATTTTTTAGCTGCTGACTTGAAGCCTGTGCTCCCATGGGGTAATTCAGAAATTCCTTCAGCCAGACAGATAAGGTCTCTCCTTGCAAGGCCTGTGCTTGGTCCAGTTGGCAGGACAGAGTGAGATAGTGAAAGATGTGCTCAGTCGGTGGGGCTTTCCTGCTTTTCAGGTTGGTAGCCTTTAGGATAATGGCAAAAGTAATTGCACAGAATGTGGAGTGGCTTAAAGGTCTGTCACATAAAGAGGAGTTTCATCTGGTCTGTAAGATGTTGTGCAGCAATGTAATGGGATCCCTAAGACACTAGGGAGGAGCACTTTTCATAGAAACTTGGCAGATTCTGGTGGGCAAGACATTGAGTGATTTGAGATTAGCAGTGGTGATTGAATTAATAGGCAGTCATATGGAAGCCAGAGGTCAAACATCAGCAGTGAACTTAAGTGAAATAGATTTTGAGGGGCAAAGTCCATGCCTTCCTACACAGTGTGAAAGCCCAAGCAAAGGGCAGTGACTAGTTGGTGTCATCAGCTAAGGATGAGCTTGGTTCTGGAGGTCTGAGTGTGGTGGAAAGCATTCAAAGCTCTCTGAGCAGGGGCATGGAAGAGAAATTGGCACAATAGGTGTAATACAAACAGCCTAGTGTTTTGGAATCTTTTTTTATTTTAGGATCAAGCCTCATCTGTGGGGCTTTGTTTTTTGCCTGGCATGTGGGTCTTCATCTCCAAGCATCTGTCCTTTCTCTTGATACTGTCCCAAAGCACAGCTGAAAGACCTGGATTAAAAATAGGCTGAGGTGCCGGACCATATTTGGCCTACTCGGTCTGCCTGTTGCAGCCTGTCTCTTAAACTGTTGATGCTCTGCATTTCACTTCTTATGGTGCTGGGTCGCCTGGTTTCTTCCCCCTTCCCTCTTCTTGGTTTACATTAGTGCACTTATCCCTAATGGAGCCACGCAGCACAGACAGCTGCGAGTGGAGATGCTAATTAGGCTGCAGTACCTCTGGCAGCTGAGCTGATCTAAAGATTCATTGCTGTCAGACAGGAGAGATCTGGCTCCAAGCGCAAACTCCCCCTCCTATTTACTGGCTCTGGCATCCCTTACGTGAGCCACTTTAATTCACTGACCTGGCAGAAAGCTGTCCAATTCTTTTGCTGGGTTAATGAATTAGAGCAGCTCTTGGAGGGATCCAGCAAATGCCGTTGTTGCAAGGTAAGCGTATGGAGTGCGTGGCCAGAAGCCGAGAGCAATTGTCAGCTCGCTGCATCTCCCGGTACTCTACCCGCAGAGGGAAGATTAATCATCCGCTGAACTAAAAAAGCTTGCTTGATAGTAAATGCGATGCACTTAATACTGTGAGCTGATTATTCAACTCATTTCTCTTGTTAATGTCAGAGGGAAGAATTTGTGTGTCTGTATAAATTATGGAATGCAGCTGGAGGTATAGAAGTAGAGGAATAAGTTTATGTAAATTACTTTCATGAAAATGGCAGGTGCCGTCTCCTTGGTGTTACGTTGTCATGAACCAATATAAAACATTATTTAATTACAGAGCATCTTGTCTCTTGGCTTCTTGATGTGCCATACTGAAACATATTTAACTTATCTGCTATACCATAAAGGGATATTGACTTTCTGTTTTCTTAAAGGAGGCACATCTGTGGTGGGGGACCCCTATGTGTGGTGTTCAGAAGCGAGACAGGGGAGCTGCTCTGTCATCTGTCTGTGCCCCATACATCTAGTAAGGGTTTGGAAGGAAGGGAGCCAACAGCACCAAGGGTTCCTCAACTGACTTTGTAACACATGGATGATGTTATAATGATGACTTTCCCTTGGGTATTTCTTGCCTAGTCTGAGATTGCAGAATTTTCCTCTGTAATTATTTTTCATCACTTTAGTAATTAAAGTAATTGCTCATGTGAGGTATTTCAGGTGAAGAGTATGTTTAATGAATATCCTCACTTACCTTTTGATACTGCTGAGCAGGTAGACACGAGGAAGAACTAGCTTCAAATAAGTAGCTAGCTGCTGATTGTTTGGCCACCTCAGCTTGAAAATTGCTGTCTTGAGGTAGCTAACTCTGACATTTAGCATCGGGAATTTGCTTTGAGTATGAGGCAGATTATTTTATTATTTTGAGTGTGAGGCAGATTGTTGTCAGCATTTGTAGAGTTGTGTCTAGTGAGGCAGATTTAAAAATGATTTTGAAAAAGAAATAGGAAATAAATCGGTAAATATCATTATGTTAGAGTATACAGCTGTGGTACTTCTGCGTTATTTCAGAGGTTATAGCAGACCTAGAAGTAGTACAGGGAAGGATAATAGTGATGATGAAAGGGATGTAGCAGGTTCTTTATAAGAAGAAATGAAATCTTCGCTTATGAAAAGAGCTGACAGGAATGAAGGCATATGACGAGTACATAGAATTTTGACTGGTATAGGAAATAAAATAGGGAACTCTCCCATTTTCACTTGCTGGGATGCATGCAGGAAATAATCAGGTGTGACATATTGAAAAAAACAAGCTTTTGTTTCTTGTTTTTTTCCATATAACAAAGAATTTAGCTGTGGAACTCTTGTCCATAAGATTATTTGGAAGTTGTGGGTATAAACAGGCTCAAAAAACTCATTACACTGTTTCATGGGTGATAGATTCATGGTCAGTGACCAGCTACAAGGATGGGAACTGGCTCAGTTTGCTGGAGGCTGGGACACTCTGCTAGAGAAACATTACCAAACATTTGTGCTGTTGTTATGTTCTTCCACAGATGCTCTGTTTGTCTGTTGTCAGAAAGAGGACAGTGGCTGGGACGGATGTTATTCTGTCACTGTGTGGCTGTTCTTTTGCCACTGTCAATGGAGCAGTCCAGGGAGGACCACTAGCTCAGGAAGTCTTGCTGCCTCCTTTACCTTGTCGGGGCATCCCCGTTTTGTGAGGAGTGGGCTGGAACTGCTTCCAGAGGATTTGGCATTGTGACCAGCAGAGCAAGCCTTTCAGGTGGCTTCATTTTACCATTTCACTGAAAGAAAAATTAAAAGAAACATGAAGAAAAAAATCAGCAAAGAGTCCTAGGGGGGGAAAAAAAATATCGCCTAGAGAAACAAAGTAATTTTAAACATTATTACATGGAAAATGTTACCTGACACATCAGAGATGTCTTTGTTGTGCAGGATACGTAACAAAGCTTCCTATGTGCTTTCCTCTGTCAGGTTTGTGCTCTAACTTAAGGTAGAGTGTGTCTTTATTTAATGAGGAAAGTGAACAAATTGACTTAAGCTTGAGTGTGTCTGAAAACAGGTAGCTAACAATCAGAAAAAATATGCCTTGAATTAATCTATATATAGAAAATAGTTAAAAGCCTAGAAGAAGTGTTTGGTTTTTTGGTTTTTTTTTCTTTGATTTTTGGCATACAAAGTGCTTGGGCACATTGTTAATTGTGCCTGTAGTGTAGCCCAGTGATTTTTTTTTTTTTAATATAATACTGCTAGCGTCTCTGAAAAATCAAGGACATGGTTATAATTCTAAAATTACATTTACTGCTGGTGAAAGCTAATTGTTAGCCCTGCAGTCTTCTGTCTGCTAAACGAGTGTAGTCTAAGCAACAGAAGTTCCCATGCCCTTTGCTCTTGGATGTGTAGGACCTACTCCAGTAGAGTGTGGTGGAGCAGGAGAGGGGGTTTATGTCTAGACTCTAATTCTTCACTCCTTTTTTCCACCAAACCTGCTCAGTGGGTATCTATTCATTGGTGGGTGACCGGTTGTTTTGACATGAGTTCTTCACTAGAAGTTGCAGAGATTCTCCCACGTTGTCTACACTCTCCTATGTGGTGGGAAGATTGCCTTCTGCCAGTCATAGCTTTCAGTCCTTGTCTCCACATAGTTCCTTGAGCTCTTGATCCAAACAAGGTTCGGTGTTGTTTTCTTGGTTGGTTGGGGTTTTTGGGGGGGTTTGTTTTTTGGGGTTTTGGTGGTTTTTTTTGTTGTTGTTTTTTTTTTTTTTTTATCCAAGACTGGTCTAGAAGCAGCGGAGCGAGCACAGTCTATCTCTCAGATTTTGTAAGCCACCCAAGACCCCTTTTAAATATAGTTATTAGTTACAGTTTGTATTTTGTAAATATTTTAGTCGCAGTGATTTATGGTTCTTAACCTTATTATGATTCACAACATTTTGGACTGCCTGCTTCCTGGGGGAGAGGAGGGGGGGTTGTTTTTTGCTTTTCTGTAACTTGGACCTGAAGCGGTTCCAGTTCTAGAAGCAAGTGGGAGATGGAAACAGAATGTGCTGGGTATTTATTAATAGTCTCTGTGTTGGCCTGTCGCATTGGTGTTTTGTTTCATCGGGGAGGTAGCCCTCTGTCTGGCCACGCAGATGGAGATCTTCTCAGAGTCTTCTCAGAGCTCAGGTGGCACTGGGAGCATCTGCCTCCCTTCCACCAAGGAGAAATCCGTAGCAATTGCTTGTTCACCAGCTGATTTAGGACAAAAGAGTCTAATCGAGAGGTGGGAAGACAGTTGTAGAGCTGCTCCCAAACCTTTCGGAACACCCTTCTGTTGCTAGGTGTCCTTCTCCCTTTTTACGTGTATACGTGCACATGTATACATCCGTGCTTCTCTTTGCAGCAGCTTCTTCTTAGGGTTTCCTTACTGCTGACGGGTGCGAGGGAGGAGCTGGCTTGGGGGCACAGGCAGCAAGCAGTTAACAGTGAAGCGCATATTGCATGTGTCCTGAACTCTGATGTATTTCTCAGTGACCTTGAGCAGAGCTCAAAGCTTTCGTGTGCAGGCATGAATGACATTATCACCTGCATAAGTACATGTCACGCAGACCGTGCTGTGGAGGTAAGGTGGGTCCGGTGCTGTTTTCAAACGCGGGATCTTTGCCGCAACATGCCTCTGTGCTGCCTGATGACAGGCATTGAGACCTAGGGCATGTGTATTAGCTCCCTTCCGAGCCGAATTGCTGTCCGTAGTGAAGGGAGAGGGCTGGTTCTTGGCTGTGAAGTGTTGACGTGAGATGAGAAGGAAGGAGCTGAAACTCAGTGTGGGGAAGGGGTCAGAATGGGGCGTGGGCGCTGGGTGAAATGTGGGCTTTTATCATCCGGCTTGGTCGGGGTAGTGCTGCTGCCAGTCTCCATTATGTGCTGCCTGAGAACAGGCTCCAGGCCCTTCCTTTCATCTCCTTCCTAATGAATTAAGACAAGGAATAACTATAAAAGGAAGAAAAAAAAAAAAGCAAGATCTGAGGAGACTCTTTCTTTCATTTATGTTGTAGCTGAAAGTGTGGCAGTAGACAAATGTATTGAACTAATGTTATAGTGCCTGAAAGTTCAAATCTTACCTTCGGGCCATGGACAATAGAAACGAGGGAGCCACAGCATCCAGAGAGAGAAGATATTTAATGTTAAGCTACTGCTGAAAAAATCAGGCTATGTGAAAGCCTGAAAAGCATTTGAGGACTCTTAGCGTAGTTAAAAAGTTAAGAGTGGACCAAGATCCCCTGTTCCTTCTATTGTTTCTCCTCTTTGAAGCCTTTGTCTTATTGTACATATCACGTGTGCTGCAAAGTGACTCCTGTGTGGCAGCAGCACTCTGCCATATGCAGGAACAGCTGTGAGTGTTTTTGAGCCGGCCACGCTGTACATGATACACTGCACCCTTGGTAAGAAATGAGTTCTGCCCTCTGCCTGCGAACAAATGGATGGGAGAGGAGTGCAAACGACCTCCCGACTTCCTCGCCTGTGGAAGTGGCAGATCCAGTCCTGTGCAACCTATATTTTGATTTAAAGACTGAAACATTTTTATCATCACTGTTCAGAATATATGCCTTTCCTCATTCATACTGTGGAAGATGCACTGGTGTGTGTGTTGGAGGAGGCACCTGTGCGTGCCTAGGGGTTTGCCCACTTGCAAGTTCCACACAGAGCCATAGAAAACGTGGGATTTGTCAAATTGCATTAGCAGGGCTCCAAAATGAATTGCAGAGATCCCTTTTAGTAGGAGTGTTGATGATTTTGGAGCACTCACTTGCAGGCATTGTGTGTGGTGGTGATGGATGGGCTACCCCTGTGTTTTGTTCTTCTTAGATTTATCCTGCGAAATAAAGGACTCTGATGGAGTCATAAAAATAAAACTACCAAATAGCTTAGTGTGATTTAATTGTAAGCCAGCTGCATTGATTCTTCCCCTAGGGTGCACTCTCTGTGTATTTGGATTTTGTCATACGGGTGAGGATAGAGGAAGAGGAGGAACTTGGGGAGGGGGAGACATCTTTTTTAGATATGATCAACTGGAAGTTTCGGAGGTTGTTCTAGAAAATTTGATGTTTAGGAGGTGGATGAGTCTTAGCCAAATAAAAATGCTTCATCCTGCTAGACTTCTCCTGAGACTTGCATGGCTCTGGGGAGTAGAGATATTTGTAGGTCAGTATCTGCATTCTTCCTATTGCAGCTTAATTTGTATTAACCAGATCAAACGTGTTTTGTGCTGCCTGTGCAACCCTACTAAAATAAAATGGAAAGCTGCCACTGCTTTGCTCAGCATGACAAGACCCCAGTGCTTACTGTTTGCTTGCTCTTGTTAGTGCTGTATAACCAATATACAAGTTCAAGGTCATGTCAGTAAGGGACATTGCTGGCCAGAAGTAGTTCTCTTAATGTTGCCAGTTTAGTTCATCTGTGGAGAGATGTTTCTTTCCAAATGTTAATGAAGTGTTGTATGTTGAATAACGTGCAGAGCAGTAACAAGTCCAGTCAGTGGTTGAGGAGTCAGTGTGGGTAACTCCCCTGAGATCTCTTTCCTCTTTGGTACATAAATTGTGTATTTCAAACAGGGAGAAAAAAAGACTCCAAAACAATAAACCCCTCCCCCTGCCCCCCAGCTCTTAAATCTAGATGTAGGCCCTGTGTGTATTCTTGAAGGTGCCTGAAAAAGACTAACTCTCGCAATTACATGGTCCTTGCTTTCTCGTAGAACTTCTTTTCACTTGATGGATTAAGGAAGAAGTCAGACTGGCATCTAAAGAAATGAAATGACACTTAAAAGTGCATCACACAGGTGGTCAAAGTATGACTGCTAGGAGGCTTAGGCAGGCAGGCAGGACATGGAGTGAGTGGATGGGTGCTTTTTGAATACCTTAGTCTGTCAGTGCTTGCCTTGGAAAGAGAGCAATAAAACAAATCAAGCTGTAGTCTACTTTGTTCTGTAGGTCTGAGTTTTTGAGCTCATTTTTCTGACTAAAATTTTCTATTAAGCCATTTTGCAAAGGGGCCCTGCCTTTATATATGAGTGCTGTGCTCAGATTTTACCACCTCTTAGTCCAAGCCTAACACAAGTGGCTGAGGTTCTCTTCCTTTCCTTTCCCCTGCCCATCATCTCTGTGGGGGTATTAGGTCTCTCCTCTCGCACACTGATTCCTCTGACTTCTTGCTGTGCCTTCTCTGTGCACAAGTACCCCAGCCCACCTCTTGACTTGGCTTTGCTGTACCAGTCAGTGCTTGGGAACGCTGGAACAAATTCCCTTGTTTTAGCTGTGGAATTGCTAACCGAAAGTAGGACTTGGAGTTTCTGTAAGTCTTGCAGTGGAGATGACTGTTTCCTGTCCCTGGGGTGACTTTTAAATGTACGACAAAAGTTAATCAAAGACATCCGTAAGCTTGTTCATATATGGATTTTACAATTTAATTATAGGTTTTCTTTTGGGGTAACGTTTCTCTGAAGGGAGCTTGACAGACCAGATGCCGTTTTGCCTGGGGATGTATTTCTGGTATTGGCCTGGTGAAGAGCTGCCACTTCAGCTGTGGGATTTGATGATTGCATGAACATCCTGCCACATGAGATTAGAGTGGCGGCACTACCTCTCAGCTTCAGGATATGAGAGATCCGCCTCTTCATTAGAGCTTTCATATGGTGGCAGCTGAAGTGAGGAAGAACAGGAGAAAAGAGAGAAGCAATTTAAGAAAACCAAAGGCAAATCTGCTAAGTTAAAAGGCGATCTGAGGGGAGGATGTCTGAGATCTCATTGCTGTTTACTCATGGAAAGGGAGGAGAACAACAATTCAATTGTTAAGCGTTACTGACTTTATCAAAATAATTGTCAAGTGCTAGATACCGCAATTGCAAGTGTAGTACTAATACCTAAAAAGAGGTAGACAAAGCACGTGACAGGAATTTGTGTGGTTTCTATTCATGCACATGCTTTTGTCTTTCTGATTTCAGCAGACAGAAGGAGGGGCACAGACAGATGGACAGCAATCACAGACACAAAGCAGTGAGAATACTGAGAGCAAATCCACTCCAAAACGACTTCATGTGTCTAACATTCCCTTCCGCTTTCGAGATCCTGACCTTCGGCAGATGTTTGGGGTAAGTTACCAACACCTTTTAAGGCATGTCAGATTCTCCTTCCCCACAAGTGAGGCATGTGGTCCTGATGCGTTCATGTGAATGAAAAGCCCTTCCCTCTCAGTTTAGTCAGCACACTATAAAATATTTGCAGGACTAGGACAATTGGTAGCATTTACCTCAGTTGGTAAATACAAGTGAAAACTGTAACTGTGTTGTTCACATCAAGATGTTGAGTATAACCTAACAATTGGTTTGGAAAAAAAAAAAAACAAACAACAATGAAACTTCACCTTACTTCCCAGTAACGACTAGGATTAAACATTGACTTAATATATCCCTTGCAAAGCACTGTTTTTCAGTTGCCTAGAAACTTGTTGAAATATTTGTCTTTCCTCATGATCCACTTATGTGATGAAAAATTGCTGCAAGGAATTGGCCAACTAGTAACTGCCTGTGGAAAAGCTAGTGCAAGTCAGATGGTATTTTACATTGTGTATGATATACGTTCTGTTTCTTTTGACCAAATAGTTTGTCTTCCCTAGTCTTTGTGTGCTATTCATCATTCTCAATTTATAAGCTCTTTGAAGAAGAGTTTGTTCACGCAAGTAGATGGTGACTCATTCCACGTGAATACAGAGATAAATGAGCTAGGTTCTTCGTGGTCTAACCTTTAGGTGAAGTTATCCATGTATCATCATCATGAGGAATATTTGACTTGTTGATATGATGGTAGCATCCTTGGTTGATGGTGTGTTTTAAAGTCTTCAAAAATATTTCTTATTATTTACAAAGTTAACAGTTGCTGCTTGTTTAAGATGCAGTGCAGAGGATTTGAATCAGGAAAGAGCAAAACTGAGGCTCCTCTTGCCACCTTAGGCTTTGAGTGTGTATCTTGGTCCTAACTGCTGTTACGTCTCTTGAGCCATCTGTGTGGGTGTGTACACATACATACGCACACGCACTTTCTCACATGGAGAGTTAGTGTTACAGTATTGTAAATGTATCAGGTTCATGGACTTCAAGCTTAGGCTGCTATAAATGAGGAAATAATTTGACTTATCTGTTCATGGCTTGGACAATACAAAGTGAACAAAATATGCAGAAATGTTAGAAATTTCACCGATAGTCTTCAGCAGGAGTCCCAATTGCTATATATTATAAGAAATCTTTTCTCCTTGTTCTTGAAGCTTTTTGTGTCCATAAGAAGCCATTTTGTGGCTGAGACCAAATGGAGAGGAGTGGTCAAAATCTAGGAGAGCAAGGCTGCTATTCAGAGGGACTTGGCCAGACTGGAGAAATGGGCTGACAGGAATCTTAAGAAAGATACTCAACAAGAGTGATTTTTCAAGCCCTGCATCTAGGAGGGAATAACCCCTGCAGCAGTACAGGCTGGGGGCCAGTTGTCTAGGAAGATGCTCTGCAGTAGAAGATTGGGAGATCCAAATGGACAACAAATCAAACAGAAGCAGCCGTATGCCCTTGCGGCAGAGGTGGCCAACCGCACCCTGGGCTGTGTTAGTGAATAGCCAGCAGGCCCAGGAAAGTGATCCTTTCCGTGTCTTCAGCAGTTGTCGGACGGCATCTGGAGTAGTGTGTCCCGTTTGGGCTCCCCAGTGTAAGAAGTGCACTTCGTCAGAGTGAAATACTGGAGCAAGCCCAGTGGGCACCGCTAAAATGGTCGGGGGGCTGGAGAACATGGCATGTGAGCAGAGTCTGAGACCCGGGCCTGTTCAGCTTTGAGAAGAGAAGGCAGAAGGGGGGGGATATTTTTGTTGTGTGCAGCTACCTGATCAGAGGATACAATAAAGATGTAGCCAGATTATTTTTGGTTGTGTGTAATGATGAGATCAGAGCCAACAAACACAAGTTGGAACATGGGAAATTTCAGTTCAATATTAGGATTATTTTAATTTTTTTTTTAACTGTGAGGGGTGGTTAAATAGTAGAACATGTTGCCCAGAGGGGTTGTGGAACCTCTATCCTTGAAGGAATTTGACTTGTCTGGACACAGTGTGGCCAACCACATCTCGTTAGGCTTGCTTTGAGCAGGAGTTGCACTAAATGACCTGTAGAGGTAGGTCCCAGCCAAAATTACGATTCTGTGATTCTGTTGCAAGAAGCCTGGGGTTTGCTTCCGTATGGTTCTTATATTAGATTGTCACACTCTTGACATCTGTGGGAATGTTTTCAGGGTGAAACTCATCTCCTGACAATCTGTGATTTCTGAGTCTTCAGTCGCCTGTTCTGCTTTTGTGTTTTTTAGCTTGCTTTTTGCTGTTGCAGGGCTGTGCGGTAGGCAGTTCCGTCCGGTTTGGATAAGCCGATTGCTGAAATCACAGCCAGTTCTTGGACCACCTGCTACAATCTGTATTTAGCACGTCCTGCTCTGTGCTACTGCTGCTCCCCTCTCCTGGGAGCTGTATCGCTTACATAAATTGTTCCACGTTGTTGCTGTCCCTTCCCTTGGGACCAGTGCTTGGCTGCTTGATGGCTGGCCCCTTTCACGCTCTTTCACCTTGATGCTGTTCCTCCTTGTGCTCATGGTGTGGAGGACATGGATAAGATGGAAATGACAACAACATCCCTATCCTGGTGACTCTTACATCTGCTTTGCAGATTGAGAGGCTCAGGCAATTTGAATCAGCTGCTGTCCTGAGAAGTGATTTGTAGAAAATGTAGCCTAACTGCTTGCATTATGGTTTCTTGTCCTTTTTTGGGCCCACATGGTGCCGCTTGTTGTACAGAGAAGGGATGGGGAAATATGCTACATGAGTTGGTTTCTGGTGTTCTTCAAGTTATTTGTTGTTTGTTTATTTTTTCTCTAAACATCATCTCAAGTTACAGCACAGTGATGTCGTTTTAACTGGGGTAAACGGTATATTGCCTGTAAAACCTTTTTCTAGTTCACCTGGCCCTGTGCTTGCTGAAAGGTATGCCTACCAGAAGAGCATTCATCTTTTAGGGCACAAAAAAACCCGTGTGTTATTTTCCTGTAATAGAGAAGTTTGCTACTTTGCCAAGGAAATAATCAATGGTTCTTGCACATCTCCCTTTTTCTCTCAGTGCTGCTTTTCTCAGCATGCTTAGAGCCTCAAGCAGGAGAGCATTTCTCTCTGAATCCTCCTTGCTCCTATTTCTTTTTCAGGATCAGGATGCTTTCCCTTGGGCGACTCACTGAAACCTACCGTTTCTCCTACAGGGGAGTCATGGTTGTCTGAGTCTTCAGCTGTGGCTAGCCTGTAACTCCCATCTTTTCCTGCTTCTTTCTGTGTGTCAGGTCACATCTCCTCAACGTCATATCTGAGAGACTCAAAATCCTTGCCTGGAGTGATTTTCCCAAGCTACTGTACAAAGAGAGGAATTGGGTAGACAGCAAAGCCGTGGAGGAAGAAATAAATGTGATGGTAGAGAGGGAGTAAAGAAGTCCCCTGAGGATGGAACAGCATGCGAGAGGTCAGCCCAGTCCTGGGGCGCAGAACGTATTAGCTAATGCTTTCATCCAGACTTAAGTAGAGATGGGCTTCAGATGTGTTGTCCCATGTGTGATTAAATGGATATTACGTAACGTTTTCTAAACCTTCATCATTTGTGAGAGCTGCAGACATAAGGATTTCCTGACAAATTCAAGTTACTTGGGTTTCAAACCATCTCTCACCTATTATGTGTTCTAACAGGTCCCTGAGATATCCTCAGGAATGGAACAAACATTTCCTTATGTATATGCTTCTTATAGGGAGGCAAATAAAATAGGCTGCTTAAAACAGGTAATATTTACTTGACATTTCATGATGCCAATAAAAGGACTTCCAGAAAGCTTCTAGAAGGAATAGGTCATTTTTTAATGCACACAGTTCTGCACCCACTGTGGAATAAATCAATAGTTGACCTTGTTCTAGCAGATAAAGAAGAGTTAATAGCTGACCTGAAATCACATGGTTGCCTAGGTATCAGTGATTGTTATTTGCCTGTATTTACTTTGTGCAAACAGAATATGGCATCAGGCAGTAATGTAAGGAGCTTTAGAAGAGTCTGTTTCTTTGAGTTTAAACAATTGGCAGGATAAACTGCCTGGGAAGGTACCTTTAAAAGGGAAGTGTTAATGGAAGCTTTAAGGTATTCAACAAAATCATACTGATGGCCAAAAAGGCATGATCCACAGTCACTGAAACTGTGTTAATAAAACACAAAGCATTCTGCACATTAGCCAGGGAGGATGAAGAGGAGGAAGTAAATGGCAGTGAATGGAATTGCAAACTTCAACAAAGAAGCAGGTGAGAAAGGAAATATGCTAATCATGGAGATACTGGTGATGTAAGTTCAGAGAAGGGATCAATTTTTTTACATGCAGAAAGAAAAGATCTAGGTCTACTATAAAATTAGGAAATAGTTGTGCATTTTTGTGAAAGTGGGGGGGGGGGGGGGGTGGAGAAAAAACCCAAACGGAAAACAAAAAAAAATCCCCACCTTGCTGTGTTTATGATGTAGTGGAAGGTATTTGTACCATATCTGGTTTTGTATATAACTTACAACAAAGGAGGATGAGACAGTGCTTGCTAATATTGAAAAACTAGCAGAGCTAGATAAGGTATGTCCAAAGATAATAGCCAAAGCAAGGAGCTTTTTTATTCATTAATGTTAATTTTTAGCCAATTCTTGAAAGCTAGGGGAGTTGCTGAAGGCTGGGACAACGCCCACCAGGATTCACAATTGAAAAAATTTAAAGGAGTGGCCCAAAGTGCTACAAACTAGTTATCCTTATGTTGATATAAGATAAAAATAATTTTGGAATGTTTTAAAAAAACATTAGCATCTGAAGAAATGGTTTAATATCTATTCAGTGTGACTTTGTATAAGGTAATATACATGTTTGCTGACAAATATTATTTTGTCTATTTTGAGAAGATTGTACAAAGCAATTCTGATATAGTTTAACATTGTTCAACCAATTGAATTTGTCCAAAGGAGAAATTTTGATTTTTAAGAAAAAGAATACGTATCTCAAATAAACACAACACGCATTAGAGGGATTAAAAGCCTCTTTAACAATAGATAACTAAAAATAGTAGTTATTGGGGAAATATCAGTGATCAAGACTGTTTATTGTGTCATTTTCCCCAGGGATCTGTTTCAGTCACAGTCCTGTTGAGTGTCTGTATCAACCCATGGAGACAGTACTATAAAACCTTGCTTGTAAGGTTTGCAGTTAAAAAACTATTTGAGGAGGAGGAAAGAGAAAGGTTACTGTTAGAGAATGACTTGAAATGCCTGGTTAACTGACAATAAATCCGACAAAAACATGTTTGATGCAACTCAGTGTAGAGTACTGAGTATTTGGGAACCAGGCTGTGCTTGTAGGATGGAAAGCTTTCTTTGCAAAGCACTGATTTGGGAAAGTACTACTGATTGTTGAAGATAGTTGCTTCAACAATGCAAAGGCAGGTATCAAGTTGAAGGAGGGATGGCATCTTGCTCACATTCGAAGTTGAAAAGAGTGTGACTGCATAATTTTGTTCGGTTCTGAAATGAGTTTAGGCCCAAAAAAATAATCTAGGGCTTGGAAGACAAGTGACTTTTTAACTGTGTAAGGTGTTGGGTACATGATTTACTCAGCTTATTACAGAGAGGCTGATAGATGACAAGTCTGTTCTGTACAGGTGCTTATGCATGGATGATACCTACTAATAGGGAGTTTAGGTCTTGTTTACAGTCATAATAAGATTTTCCAGTTGGAAGCTGAGATATAACACGATTAACCTTGAAATAAGAGAAAAAAAAACCTCAGTCATTTAGGCTGATTTAAGCAATGGAACAACTTACCAGGAAGTAGAAGAGTTGCCATCAGTGTTAAAAACAAGTTAGCAGCTCTTTGCAAAAAAAATCTTATTATCCAGTTTCTGAGGGACATTCTTTGGCTAGTGTGCGTAAGGACTCTGACGTGGTGGTGGTAGTCTTCTCCTTAACTGCTGGTAGGCTGTCCCCTTCCTTGCTGGACTGTATAGGCAGAAGAAAAGCTTGTGTTTCTCTCAACATGTTTCCAATCCTTTCAGCTTTGTGCTGTGGTAGTGTTTGTGTTTGTACCTCATGGCTGGTAGCTTCAGTCCTTCTCTCTTAGGCTTCAAGAATCAGATTTCCTCCCAGTATAAAATTGACTGGGATACTCTGGTCAGTTCTGGACTTCAGAGTCAGATGGACTTCAGAGTCTCTTGGGAAGATGGAGACTGAGTTGGACTGCCTGCAGGAGGAAAATCCATCTCTTTTCAAACTGAACCATTAATTACCTCCACAAAAATAAGCAAAGTGGATTGTTTTGGTAGCTCATATGAGTCTCTGTTCACTAAATCCTTCTTATCTGTTGCGAGAGCAACAGTATGAGGAGTCAGAATTGACATTTCTCAGAATGTTAATGTAGTGAAACGCTCTTTGCTTAAGAATCTTCAACTAAAAAATGACATAGTGTAAGATAAAAATAAGGACTATGTTGATGACGATTGCAGATGAAGGTGGGATAGCACAGTACAGGGTGTGAATTCTCTCAGGCTCTGGCTTCAGATTGAGACATTGCCTTTTCTAAAACATGCTCACTCCGTGGCTGCTACTTGTAGACTGTTAACTGCTTCTGGTGGGGAGCATCGTCAGCCCAGTTGATAAAGGGGTTATGTGTGTTATCAGCTACAGCAGTAACAGTGCGTAGCTGTTTTACATAAAGGTGACCATTCTGTCACATTTAATAACTTTCAGTTAATGAAGTTACTAATAACTTCATTTATTAAAGGTGACAGAATGGTGGCTACTTTTTTTTTTAAACATTGGATTTTAAGGCAGGTAGTGTTGTTATCCTTTTCCTTCTCTAAGCATAATTCATATCTCTACTGTGAGGTTCTTTCTGGTGTATGTTTGTGGTAGACCACTGCTCTTTGACCCAAGCGACACAGCTCTGGGAGGTCAGATATTTTTGGAAGCTCTTGTAGCCTTCAAAACTCAGCCTCTGGGGAAACACTTTGGCACTTTCCACTTCAAATATCTCAGTGGATATAATTTCTCATCCAGCTTCATTCTGGTGTCAGGAGTGCAAAACACCTCTATGAGCCTATAGTTTGAGGCTAAAGCAATAACAAGCTAGACTACCGTTCTTTCTCACCAAGAATTTGATAGAATTTTAAATCTGGATTTGCCAGTAAATAAATTTAAATACGTAAGTAATTCATTATACACAAGTACTGGCTATGGCAGAAAACGACTCATTAGGTGTTAAGATAAATAAGTAGATAATACAATAGACCAAGAAGTTCTGACCTGCAGATGTTGATGCAGTGGGGCCTGAAGTACAGCAATAGGAAAGAGGCACTGCTGTTTATACTGATGTTTCACCAGGATAATTTCTGGAATCCATTTTTGCAAAGGACTTGTGTGCTCAGTGCTGCTTGAGCATCCTGCTTTGTCTGCACGGCTACGCTGGGGACCATGGTACTTCTGTGCAGGGGTGCTTGTGCCGCTGTAGCAGTCAGCTGCTATTGTACTGTCTGTCTTGCTCTGCGAAAGCTATGTGCTGATGCCAAAGGACGTAGAAACTTCTGTAGTGACTGTCTGGTGGAAGGCAGCGGTGACTGGATCATACATTTATCTAAGATTTGTTTGGGTTTTCATATGGGTTACTAGAAGAGTATGCAGTGAGACTGGACTCAGTGTCATTTAGGAAACAGTGCTGTACTGTAACTGGATTTACTTGCCTAAAAGGCCTGGGTAGAATTATATGGAGTTGTCTTTTACAGCCCAGTTTTATATGGATTCCGCCTACACATCTTGAGTCCTCTCAAATTGAGTTTTCAATGTATGCCACTTTTGTGGGCATGGGTCCAAGTGCCTCTACTGTGGCAGCAGTACCAGGTTACAGCTCAGTCACACCTCTGGGGATGGCACAAGGCAGGAACAAGGAGCTGGAAGAGTAGACCTGGAAGCTAGCCTGGTGCTAAAATCTCTGGAACGGCACCCTGTAGTACTGTTCACCCTCATCTGACTGTTTTGTGTGAAAATGTTTTATTTGTGAGTCAGAGGATAACAAAGGACTGAGAAACTATGTTCCTTGTCACTCTGTTTGCTGTAAATTCTGTTAGAAATCTGTACTCTTTGTGTGGCTTTCTTTTAAAGTCTGGTTTCTTAGAAAACGTGTGTTTTGCTGGGCAACAGGTCAACCCTAATAAGGGCTGCTTGGTGCTTGTTTACTGTCTGTTCAGTTGGTAAACGATGGTAGTGCTTTGGTTTATAAATCCTTGATGCTTCCATCTTCCTGTCAGCAATGCATACTGGTGTCACTTGGCTGGACAGGGTTGGCTGTAGCAGAGTTGGCCCAGCTCTTTTGAAGAGATGTGACCCAGCTTTAGGTGAGGAGGTTCATGTACTGATATCAGCGTAGCTCTGGCAGACCCCGTGCTGCCATAACTAAGCACTAATACACGCTACAGTGGAGCCAGCTGTTGTCGGCTGAAAGCGCATCCCATGGAGCCGGGAGCTAGGGCAAGAACACTGTGGCATGGACCTATCCTGCATGTGAAATGTTCTTGCTCATGCACCAAAAGCCTGAGGACCTGAAATGATTTCCTGCACAGAAGGCTGTTTTCCTGGTTATTTTGAATTTCTACCATATTTGAGAATAGACTGTTTGGCACCTTCTAGGTTTAGCTAGTTCACTGCACTCATCTGCAAGTGAATTTTGTAGGGCCGGTGCAAAGCTGCTGGGCACACAGAGTTCTCTTGCAGGGATGTGAAGTTGTGAATGGTGGCTCACGTTACCTTTTGTTGTTCCATGTTTTCTCGAGATTTTGCCCTGTACTAGCTATTGTTTGCATCTTTAGGGTTAAGTTATTTGTCTGGCACGTTTTGGAGCTGATTTTGAAAGCTCTAGACAGGGAGAGGAGACAGGGCCAGCTGGAACAGAGCGTACAGGAGGGGCCGTACCAAACTGTCAGTGCCTTGGAAGGCAAAAGCTCACTGGTGCCAGATTTCTCAAATTTATGATACATAATGTAGTTATGGCCTCTGCTGGAAAAATCAGCTGCCTTCATGTCATCTGGGTGGAAAGAAATACACAGCAGGCATATACCCTTCCTTGCACAATGCCCTTGCATCTATGATGAGCTACATCATGTTCAAGCAAGAAAATTGGGTTCTGGTCATAGCTTATGCCTCTTAATATTTTTATGCCTCTTAAAACTGTTATTTTCAGCAGCCCCTGCTACCATTGTAGAGGAGATAATGCGCATTTACCTGCTTTACAGAAAAATAACTAAAAGCTGGTACAAAGTCACTGCAGGGAATGGAGGACTAAGATAGAACAAGATGCTATAGCTCCTATACCACGGCATGTGTGGAAGCGTGTGTGTGTGTATCTATCCATCGTACGGCATGTGCATGAGCAGTTCATGGAGGAGGCTTCTTGCACAATTTGACACATGATGGGGGATACTGGCTTCCTGGTCACATAGGAAGCTGTTTAAGTCACGGTGGGGAGCATTTGGGGTGAGTAGTCCTGCAGTGACTTCTTCAGAGACTGTGAACTCTGCTGAGGATTTCTTTTTCTTCTGCTGCTGTGCAGAGTTGTAAGTAGAAGTTCTTATTAATCACTAAGTGAACAAATCAGGTCTACGAGAACAGTGATTCATGTCTTCAGGGTTAGAGATTAGCGGGTTAGTCCTCATGGATGACCTAAGCATTGGTATTGTTTTATTTGGCCAGACCCTCTGTCTGCTGGAAAATACAAACATGCCTGTATACATGATTTTTAAAAATTACTATAGGGGCATGTGGTGTTGACCCTTGTATTTAGACGGCCTAGCATTTTCCATACAAAAATTATGATCTTTTGCTAAGGAGCTCTTAAAACTTCCATTGTTTGCAGTAGGTTGTTGACATTTGGTAGGGGAAGCACCATCAGAGAACAAAGTGCCTTTTTATGTTCTACTAAATGAGATTCAGCTTTGAAGGAGATATAAACTGTTAAAATGAACTAGTTCTTTTTTCCTGCTTTCACTCTCAGGAAAATTCTGGCACGCTACCAAAAAAAAAAGTGCCTCGAGTGCTGGACCTGCTGTAACCATTGCAGCAGTGAGGACAAGAGCCGTGGTGTTAGGAGTTCAGAGCAGCTGTGGCAACGACAGCAGCAGTCTTGAAGAGCCCAGCGCACATCCTCTTGCCTTGCAGCCATGCTGCTTTCTTCCAGGGAATTCCATGGAACAGGAAACTTCTTCCTAGCAAACCTCAGTTCAGCAGTTAGCCCCTGTTGTCTCTGCTCCTTCTCTCCCAAGCAGGTCCTTCCCTCCTACCTCTTCAGACACCCACAACTCCTAGGTAGAAAAGAGACTGGGACAGTTTGCATGGGTGGATGTAGCCCATTGCAGTAGACTTCAAGCTTGTGCTCACTGCAACCACAGGATTTGATGATCTTAATTCTGTCATCTCCATCACCTGCAGGGCAGAGAGGCAGCAAGGCTCTCATGGAGCTAGGTCAGAGCACTTGTATTCAGTGTTAACCGCCAGCTTTTTGTCAGCAAGAAGAAATTAAACACACAAGATAGGATTTCTTGTCGGTGTGGAAACCCGGTGCGGTGAGCTGAGCCGAACGGGGCTGGCAGGCAGCGCTGGCACTGATACTGGAGGATCCAGGCCCAGCTGGGTGTGGAGAAAGGGGAAGATGACATGGTGTGGTTGTACACCAGAAGCCGCACAGTTTGTTCTCTGTCAAGATGATTTTAATGAGGTAGAAAATGGTGATTTTTGATAGCTTTGAAGAAATAATTCTGAAAATAATTTTGGCATTTGCATTTATCGGAAGCCCGGCTTTTTCAGCGTGTGTGGCAAGGCTAGGCAGCTGAGCTGATCTGGCAGGGACAGACCCTGCTCTCAGGCAGGGTGTGCTGCTTTCCACTCCCTTTTGTTCCTCAGAGCCCTCATGCTCTCCTGACCCTTTCAGCCACTTCAGATCAGTAAATCGTAAAAAACTTTACATTTATTCCTGTTGTTGAGCTAGTTTTTCACAGGATTGATGAGCTCTATCAGTTTATCTACAGGTGAGAATAAAAACTGGGACTAGCTTTAGGAAGCTGATGAGACTAGACAAGGATGGACAAAGGAGCAGGGACAGCCCTTCAGCAGCCATGAGCTGTTAAATTGGTTTAGCCCGTGCCGTGTAACGACACTGAAATAAGTCTACCAAGAAAGCAGTCATGACTGATTTCTTTCATGACAGTGCCCAAGCCATATGCAACAAAGACAACAAAAAGTAATCAAGGGCTAATCTCCTTCATAGACAAGCCTACACCAAGCGTGGGATAGAAATAGAAAATGTATTTTAGCTGTGACTGGCACAGCAGTGGTCAAAAGAGGATCCAGCACAGATCAGGCCTAAGCTGTTGAGATGTTGGCGTTTCAAGGAAGATGCATGTTTACATTAGCATTATTCAGACTTTGTGTAGCTGGGATATTGTGAATTCAATTGTTCTTAGGATGAATAGAACATCAAGTATTGTCCTTAAACAATAGAACAGTAAAAACAACATCTGTGAACCAACATTTGTAAAAGAATACAACGATCTCCTTTTTACGAATGGAGAATGGAAGCAGACAGAAGCTATAGCTAAAATTATTGGAAGCGTTTTGTTTGCTTAAGGATAGTTGTGGAATACTTGTTCAAGGGACTTAATAGCTTTTTATTGCTTTACATATTCAGAGCTTCTCTGCAGTCATCGTGGCCCACTGTTGTAAATGTTCCATGTTTGCAAATCTGGCCACAAGTCTTTCAAGCAGGGCACCCACAAAATGAGTACTATACCCATTTGACTCTAAATGGAAATGTTAATTCTAAAAAGTGGCAAATATTATATTGAGAACACCATGGAGAATGTCCCGGTGCTCGGAGGGCTGTGTTCATCCTATTTCCTAACTGTGAAACCGTCCTTTCTCTTCTTGTTGACCCTTCCTTCATTTGCTACCACGTTTAAATCTTCTGCAAGAAGTGAGATCAAAACCACGTTGATGGAAACCTGGCCCCAAATAACAGGGTAGGAAAAATGCTCAGAGCATTTGTCTGAGCTATGCCTCTCTAGAATATACCTCTCTGGAATGAAGGCAGCTCTGTATATATGCTCCAGCAAATGAGATCTTAGACCTGCTCTTTCTGAAGAGCAGACCTCCAGTTTGGAAATACAACGCTGATGGTTCTAGAGTACAGAGAATTGCCTGACTGTGTTGAAGTGGTGATGCTTTTACCTATAGGTTACTGGTTTGAATCTGGCCAGTTCAATAAAAATATCTTAATATGTTCCGATATGAAGGATGTGATCCATGTATGGTTCTACAGAGTGTGGTAAATGTCCTTTCTAGCTTGTAGCGCTCATTTTCCATTTTTGCCCTGTGCTAAATAGGGAGCTCTTTGGAACCAGTTGTTGGAACAGTGCAGGGTAGTGGGGCCCTGCTGCCCTGACAGTCTCCGGGCTGAGGCAGAGGTCGGAGTTGTATCATGGGTGATGAACTTGCATGGGTTATCAACAGCTTCCTGTATGTCACAGGTTGAAGTTGAGTGGTATTTTTCTGAAAAACAAACTGTTGGAGGTTGGCCATTTTCATGGTTTCTGAATCTGCGATCAATTCTTTTGAAAGCTTGGAATTTTGGAAAGTAAGAACAATGGGAGGAAAGGAGATTTAGGGTTTAGAATCCTTGAGGTTGGGAATCTTATGTGACTTATCTCATCCAGAGAAACAGCATCACTGTTTAGTTTTTCTTTGTGATAGCCATTTCAGGAGGAAGATGAAATGCTGAATTACATTTGAGAAATGTTGTTAGATTTCTGAGATGAAATCATATAACCATGTCTTAGATGAAATAGCAGAAAGAGGGAAGAAATAATTGTTTAGATTAAAAAGGTGAAAAGAAAAGCCACCTCAAATCCCTAAAATTATTCTGAAGATTGTTCTTCCTCCTTTAGACTTCCGTGAGAAAACCTGGGGTCTGTGACCAAGACGATTTGCATGTCCTAACCCAAAAGAACTGGGTCACATCACTGGGATGTTATGCCTTTGCTGATATGCTAGAAATGGAAATATTCTCACTTTCCTTCTTCCACTAAGCCAGCCCTCAAAATGTAGGAAAAATGGATTGCCAAAAATGAATCTTTTTTTTTTTTTTTTCTTTCTCCTTGTCTCTCTGCAGCAATTCGGCAAAATCCTTGATGTAGAGATAATATTTAACGAGCGTGGCTCCAAGGTAAGTCTGTTTCTGTACCCGCTACTCGTTTTGATTGCAGAGTAAAAGGCAGTTCATTGCCTAGAGAATATATTCTGTAGAGATCAGCAGGAATTAGTATGATGGGGGAAGGGCAAAGCTATTTTGGGGGCTGTCTCCTGTTCCCTCTGACTCCAGACTCTGAGCATGGTCATTTCTGGGCAGCATGTACAAATGCGCCTAGACACCCCTGTCTGTAATGTGGGATCAGGTTCCCCAGCCTTTTGAACAAACAGGGAGTCAGTCGCTTGAGCCTTCATACCAACCCACAACTACTGCGCTAGCAGTGGGTGCCCTGTGGGGAAGGCAGAATAAGGCAAAACAGCTTTGTGTGATGGGAAGCTGTAAGAATAAAGCCTAACCCACCCATCCCCCCAGCCACATTTTCATTGCATTAAAATACTTCTATAGAAAGAACTGTCATATCTCATATATGAAAGGATTTTATTTACTCTGCTGTGCAGACTTACTCGGCACTTCTGAGATACTGACCTTTCATGTTTGAGATATTTGATGCTTAATATAAGCATCCTCATTCCACTTGCCCTGCTCCATGTGGACCTCTCCCCACTGAATTTGCATTCACACACCTATTTTGATCTTACAGATATATTAAGAGGGAGGTTTTGTTGAGGGTTAATGGTAATTTATTTCTCTGGAGATGAGATTTCAAATGTTGTTCAGGTCAGCTGCAGAGAGATTCAGTGATCTTTGTCCTAATTGGCAATTGGTTCTCATCACATAACCAGTATCACCACAATGACAAATTGATGTGATTCTCTCTCTGCCCAGGAGGTTCAGCACTGGAATAGCAGGGAGTTTTGCAGGTCAGGAGCAAGGTGCATTGCCAAAGCTCTATGGGGGAAGCTTGCACAGTGCATGTCTATACTCTGCTTGACTTAATCAATGCTAAGATTCCCATTTTCAATTAAAACAAAATTTCCCTCCTCCCCCTACACACGTGTGTGCACGTGTGCTTGCACACAAGAGGTCTTGAAGTTGCAATTCAGCTAAGCAGTTTTGGTTTAGAGTCTATGCCTTTCGCTTGGATTTGAGGTTCACAGTCTTAAAGTGGCCTCTTTGCTTCAACATATATTCTGGGGTATGTTCATGTTCAGAGCCCTCTGCAAATTTCCACCCATGTTGCCCAAGATGCATTCTGAAATTCTTCAGTGTCTTAGCTGGAAACCAGAAAGCAGTTGATCTGTATACAAAAGAAATGAGTGTTAGCCCTTTCCCTTTTTTTTTTTTTTTTTTTTTTTTTTTTTGTGCTTAATACTATGGTTTTGGTTTTGTTTTTGTTTTGTTTTTTTTAATAAGATAGTCTGAACAGGTAAATGTCTATATGGCTTAGTTTGAGAGTTTTACTGCCCTGTGTGGATAAAAATCTATACGCTTTACCAAAACAATCAGCTATGCTGAGTTTGTAAATATTTATTCTGCTCTCTGCTGTTCTTCTGATATTTATAGGCCAGAGCTATCTGTGAATTAGTCTTGATTTTAGTCATTTCTGTTTGGCTTTGGGAATAGCCTCTGGCCTCTATCTAATCCCTACTTGTTTGGATGTAATTGCGAAAGAAAGAACAAAAATAACTGGCCTGGCAAAGTGGTGAGCTCTGTCCTTCATCCCCCACTGCCTCTGCTTTCCAGAGCAGTGTTTTCTTCTCCACACGTGAACTTGACTCTCTCTTTGCTATCCATACAGCCCTGTATTAAACGCCCACGGCTGCCCTTTCCCTTCTAGGCAACGCTAATGTTGGAGACTTTCTGTGAAGACGTGATTTATGACTATGAAAAGTACCTCCTTGTGCAGTTAAAGCCCCAAAGCTTCTGGTTTTCAGTTAAAACAAAAATTATTGCTGAATAGTTACTTGACGAATTTTATCCTAAACCCTTAATAAATATATGAAAAAAAGAAAGTGATCCAAAGAGATGTTCTTCCAGTCCTTGACCATGCAGTTTTCTACTGCTTTTTTGTCATCTTACAGCAAAAAAGTAGTTGCAAAACGAACAGCCTGTATAAGGGATGGGGCAGAATCTGAACAGAATGAGAAAACACCCAAAGAGTAATTTTGTGGTATCTTTGCATCCTTCTCTACCCAAAATAATTCCTGTTTTAAAAAGAATGCAAGATGATTCCTGCTTAGCATGAAAATGGGAGGCCCCAGTGTTTGAGTGGGGTGTAGCTGCACGAAGCACCTGGTATTCACATAATAATGGAAAAGCAAGTTTGGTGATCTGATGGTGAAGCAAAGGAAATGGATCTTTCTGGAGGCCACTCACTCACTCTTGGGTTCTTCCTCCACCTTAGGAGAAAAAAAAAAAAAATCTGAATGCATTTTCCTGCCCTGTGGTTTCCATTCTAATCTAATGATATGAAACCTCTCTCTCTTCTTCTCCTCCTCCTCTCTCTTGGGAATCCGAAAGCAGATGCTCCTGCTGCCTGCCTTGTGCTGTGTTCTCAATGCTCCCTTCCCTTCCCCGGGTTCCTAAGGGTTGTAGAGTTTTGTGTATATGTTTTGTAAATATTTAAAAGGTACAGTGGTAAATCCCAAACTGCCCTGGGTTCACCCCCGCCCGGTGTACAATGGGGTTGAGCAGCGCTTTGTCCCTGCCCAGCCATGGCAGGAGATTTCTGCTGGGATCGCTCCAGTGCTGCTTGGTAGGAGGGACTGGAGGAAGCATGTGGGTTGCATTCTTCCTTTTGAATCCACCTGAGATGACCAGGCAGTTTTCTTTAACAGCCTGGAGGGGCTCTATCAAACTAGCTGTATCTTCAGGATCTCTGTGTATTTAGGAAGTTTGGTGACTAAACTGAGAGCAGCATGTGTCCATCACAGCCACCTCAGGTTCTTGCATTTGGCTTAGGAAGTGCAATTTGTTGACTTTCTGTATTACAGCAGAGTAGGAGGCAGTTAATAATTAGTTTTGCTGATTCTCCTCTCAAAGCAATGTGAATTCTTGTTTCCTAACTCGTTTTCTGCCCAGATTCAATCTGTTTAGTAGGATTATATGGGCCCTGGTAGACTTCACACTGATATTGCTTTGCTACATATGAGAAACAAGATAGAAACTTTAAACATCCCTTGAATTTCATTTTGTTTTATTCTTGTTTAATAGAACAACATCAGTCTTCCCTTGATGTATCTGTGTTTTTTTGCTTGCTTCCAGGAAGCTAGCTGTTTGTTTCATTTATCCTGTTTACCATTACATTTCTAGTTCTGACCTGTCTAAGTGCCTTTAAATAGCCTTCTGCTCATGGTTGCAGTTTACCATGCACTTCACTGAACCGTGAATAAAACACTTCTAGAGGAAGTAGAGAGAGAGGATTCCTGCTCCTTTTGTTAGTGGAGATGCATCCTCTAAATGCATATTTTGGCACTGCTGTGCTGAACCAAACAAGTGGACATATTTGCAGAATTAATGCAGTCTGCCTGCGCAACGAGTACCCTGTGGCATTTGTAAAGCTGCAGGGGAAGGGAATCCAAGCTCTTTGCTCATCAGCTGCACACCGTGTGGTGTTCCAAGGTGTGCCCTCAGTGACATTCAGAGACCAAGAATGCGTAAGCACACAGCAAAATCTTGGCTGAAGAGGGAGCATTTTTAAAAGATTTTTAAATGGTAAGAGTTCATATTAGTGCAGATTGCAAGTTCGTGGTTTCAGGATAGCGTAAGTTTATGTCCTTCACTGCCATTCACTTGGGAGACCCAGACCTCCGAGTTCTTGTATATGACTGAAGTGTCTGGAAGCTCTTCATATTTAATTAAAAAATTGGTTGTATAGTAGCTTACATCTTGTTTTCACAAAGAAATCACATTTATTGGTGAGTGGAGTTTTGTAAGTAAACCTGTGCTAACTAAAACCTTGTGCAGAAAGCTATGTGTGAAGACTTAGGAGGTTTTTTTTATATTTGCAATTAACTGTTGGTTAAGATAAGAATATGCATTTAGGTCTTGATAACTGTGCCTAAAAGACTGTACGTTTGCACATGTGTTTATTTCTTCTTTGAATGGATTAGGTGCTTTGAGTTGAGCCACTCTTTTTCTTGTTTCCACTCAGTGAAATCGATAGAGCCCCTTGTTACATAAAATAAATTAGAGGTCTGTTTTCATTTTAGTTCTATTTTCTATTTTTTCTTTTTTAATCAGATGTCATCAGTTGAGATAGACATACAACTAGTGTTGTTAACACACATAAAAACAAATTAAGTACCAGTGACCAGCGTCACTTTCTCAGGTCACCAGATCCCTTTGTAATGCCAATGGCGTGAAGGAGAGGTGACCTGTGTTCCTTTATCCTGGTTCAGTGAAGTACAGTTCCATGCCTTCAACTCTGTGATACGAAACTAATGAGTTAAATCAGTCCATACACTGAACTGGTTTGTTTAAACTTTTTAAGGCTGAACTATTCAACTATTAAGGCTGAATTTGATGGTTTGATAGTATAAGCTGATTTACTGCTCCTGTGGGAGCACCTTCCCAGTAGTGTTTGTTTCACTGTGTAGGGAGTTGAATCCAGGGTGCTAAATTAGCAAAAAAAACCATATGCAGCAGGGAGAGGGAGAGAGGAGAAAAAAAAAGGGCTTCTCTTCTGCCAGTTTAGCTAGTTGAACTCGCAGACCACACAGTAAGATCAACCATCGATCGAGGGGAGGAGGAGGAGCATGCAACCAGGGACAGTGTGGGGCTGTGAAGCCCCTGACCCGAGATGGCTGGAGCTGCTCTGAAGCCCCAGGCTCTCGCTCCGCAGCAGCGCTGGCCGGGCTCTCACTGTTCGTTCCTGGCCTCTGCCCCCTCCGCGGTTTTGCAGGTGGGATTGGCAGTGGAGCACCACAACAAGCTGGACTGGGGAAGTGATCCAGCTTAAAAATAGCCCTGCAGGTTTTCCTGAAGGTATGTTTATGGTTTTTTAGACTGATTAATTCCTGCATCTGATTCACCAGATTGCGCAGGTATGGAGACAGGCACTTTACGCGTGTAGAATTATAGAATCACAGAATAGTTTGGGTTGGAAGGGGCCTGTAAAGGCCATCTAGTCCAGCCCCCCTGCAAGGAGCAGGGACATCTCCAACCAGATCAGGTTGCTCAGAGCCCCAT
The DNA here is from genome assembly GCF_036417535.1 of Chlamydotis macqueenii. Lineage (NCBI taxonomy): Eukaryota > Metazoa > Chordata > Aves > Otidiformes > Otididae > Chlamydotis > Chlamydotis macqueenii. The sequence goes on from NC_141556.1 coordinate 57,913,239, forward strand.
CGAACCTAGCCTTGAATGTGTCCAGGGATGGGGCATCCACCACCTCTCTGGGCAACGTATACCAGTGTTCCACCACCCTCATTGTACAAAAACTTTTTCCTGATGTCTAATGTGAATCTACCTCCTTCTATTTTAAAGCCATTACCCTTCGTCCTTTCGCTCTTATTGCAGTCAAAGCACAGCACAGGGGCAGGGAGAAGCTGGAAGAGCTGCTGACATGGTGGCAGCTTGGTTTACGCCGATTCCCTCACCAATTTAAAGTGTGCGTTTGTGTGTATAACTTCAGTAATGTGCTTCTGAATTTCATGCTGTGTTTCTGTCAGCGCATTCAGTCCTGCTCATCTCAGGTGGATTGTAGCTGAAACCCTCCTACTCTCTCCAGGTGGCCTTGGAAACAGGTAGCCTAAACTGCTGTCTCCTTGGCCTTTTTTTCCAGGCTCCTAAAAGTTTGTTTATTATGAAAATAAGGAGGAAAAAAAAAAAAAAGAAAAAACTTGGTTAAAAACATGCACAGCAGCAGATGATGGCAAGGCTGGTTGCTGGCTGTGCGTCTCGTGGTACAAGGCAAAGACGCTGCTGCTGAGGTGACTGGTCTGAACTCCATGACAAATGAAGGGTTAACAATGCATGGATTTCAAGGGGCTCTGTTTAGTTTCCTTTGGTTTTATTTTCTTTCTTTTTTTTTTTTTATTTTACTTTATTTTTTTGTTGTTGTTTTTTCTTTAATTTCTGTGTTCTGGCCACACCCAGGAGAACCGTCTGCTTTTGATTTCTCCCTTTACGGTTACATGGTAAATTTTCTTTCTCATTCTTCAGAGATGGAAACGTTCAAATACTATATATATATATATATATACACATTTATTTTTTTTTTTTTCACTGCTCATCATGTTGCTTGTTATTTATTGCAGAGTCTGAGGCCAGACTAAAAGGGTGGCAGTTACTCGGTCTCTTCAGGCCGTTTGAATAAACCTTTGGGTTAAAAGGGGTTCGTCTGGCACTGCAAATTACTCACCAGTCCTAAAAATGTTTCCTGGGGTTATTTAGTGTTCGCTGGGTACACAGAGGCTTAAACTTGTTTTCTGCCTGGGAGAAGTTCCTGGCAGTTGCTAATGGAGTGGAATTGTTGAAAATTTCAACCTTGTTATCATAACAGCATTATTAAACACAGGCTATTTGTATAATCTAAATTTTAGAAACCTTAAGTGTTTTTTTTTACCCAGGATTCTATCTTCCCTTCCTCTGGCTCCATACCTGCTACTATGGAGCAAACCAGTACCTGCTATAAAGCTAAGGTAGCAAATATTGGACATCTGCCACATCTCCCCCCTCCCCCCAGCCCCCCCAAGGGCAAAACAACCTTGGGAGGGAAAACTGAGACTTGTTTGTTGTGTATGTGTTTAGGTACAAATTAATCCCTATTCTTTACAGGTCATCTGTGAGAAGGAATTAAAATTTTACGTATGGTTTTTTCTCTCCCATATCAAAAATATGTTTGTATAATTTCTAGTTTTTAAACTTCGAAATAAGAAAAATATCAAGCATGGCTCACGTATTTTTCCTGATGAAAATTTGAATGTGTAAGAGATGCATTAAGACAACAAACCAAGGGAGCACAAATACTGACATTGCCGTAGTCAACTATGTAAAGTGTTAATTCAGCATTGGCGTAAAATGGTTCTCAGCAAAGAGAGTTGCATGAGCTAAGGACTGATCTGTCAATAAAACAAAAATTGTGGTTAATTAGTGATGTTGTTCAGAATCAGATTAATTCTGTTTTAATTCACATTGTTAATTATTTTCATATAGTCTGCATGTGGATTGTACTCTACCTTGAGTTAACTCATTAAAAATATTGAAAATTCCTAATCAGTTTAAAGATATTTAATGATAATGTGGTTTTTAAAATCCCACACAGACTTCACTAATTGCAAACAGATGTGAATTAAAATAGTCTTAGTTTGGTTCTAGCCTGCACAGATTAATGACTAAAAAATTACCTTCCCTCTGCTCTCCAGCTTTCAGTTCACATCATCACCGAAGACATAAATTTCATTCAATTTCCACAGGCTTGTCTAGAACAAACAGAAATTTTAATGTAAAAAGAGAAGAGGGAAATAGAGATTCCTGCTGCAGTCTTTACCTCCCCCAACCTTTTAAAGATGCTTTTTATCCCCATTATATAGAACCAGAGGGAAAGGTGTTGCTCTGTTTCTCAGGCTTGCCTTTCTCTGTAGGGGTTCTTTGAAGCAGACGTGATACCCTGTCCCTTCATAATCAGCTTTGCTATTACACCCCCCACCCCCCCCCCCCCCGGCTCCCTGCAACATATTTGAGTTACATGTGGTTGCACTCCCTTATTAGCCCCAGTCTCTTGTAGCTCCAGTTTTAATTCATTTAAACAGAAAAGTTCTATGCTATTCTGAAAAAGGCATCAGTTTGTTATTTATATAGCTTTTTATTTATAGCTGGAGAAATGAAATTATCTGAAGCTTTAGATTATTGGGTTGGATCCCAAAGGAGCGCTCTCGTTGATCTCAACATTGCAGTACTTGGCTAAGTTATTTTATTATTGCTGTTCAGGGGAAAAAATTAAAAAAAAAAAAAAAAAAACAAAAAGAAGCTACATTTTACAAATGTATAACAATTTTGTGTTGGAAACCTGGCTGTGGATGGTAAAGGCCAGCATGTGCAAATGGCTTGTGCTTTTTAAGATCAGTATTGTAAAAACATTTCAAGGGCACTTGAAGAATGCTGGCTTGCTTGCTTGTGTCTTGTTGCTGACAGTGCTTAGAAATCAAGATGCTGGGGTTTTGGTTTGTTTTGGTTTGTTTTGTTTTGTTTTTTTTTTCCTTTTTTTTGTGGTCCAGTCCGTACATACTGACCTCGGCCTGCATGGAGGGGACTGCGAGGCTAGCATGCCGTTTCCCTGACAAGCCGTAGCTGTAGGTCACCCACATCGCCTCACTCTCCAGTTCTGATCAGGAGTTTCCATTGCATCAAATGCAAGCTTTGTTCTTCCTGCTCCTGAGGGTATTTGAGCCAGCAGAGACACTGGTACATTAAACTTGTACTTGCTTTATACCAGCCACAGGAGCCAGTTACTCCTGTTCTTAAGAGACCCTAAAAGCAGTATGCAACAAAGTTTTTTGTTTGGCCCTGCTCTCTGTAACAGCATGAAGAATATCTCATGGCAGTTGTCTGTAGTAAGATACCATTTGTTACTGAAGTCCTAATTCACTTAGTCATGTTGGCTCCATTTTAATGTCAGTGCACTCATCTCCATGGAAAGCAGCATGATCTTTCACCCTGCCCTGTTACGCGACTGCATGACTTGGCAGCAGCATGAGCATGTAGGACAGGCACATTGCATGTGCCTTCATGGATGTGGTAAACCTAAATTTTCCTGACTAAAGGGACATTTTAGCAGTCCTCAAGCCTTTGTGGTTGCTCCAGTCAGGTTTGCTCAAACTTCATGGTCTAACTCGGCAGAGATTTGTTGCTATCCGTGGCACAGAGGTTGCTGTCTCAGAACAAAGCCAAGTGAGATGGGTCGCAGGGTGGGAGGGAGATACCAGTAGGTCAGCGGTGTCAGACAAAACCTGCCTTTGCTGATTAATTGGTATTTAGACACTTAGATTTACACTCAAGTCCAACACAGTACTCATAGATAGGAAAGTTTTGAAACTAGAATATATGATACTCTGAATCTTCTCATTAAGTGATGTTTATTTGATGGTGCCACCTAGAAGCCCTGCTTACCTTCAAGGCCCCATGCGTTATTAGGGAAGTTACAGGCATAGGATTAGACAGGAGCTGTGCCCCGAAGAGCTTACAAGGGATGCTTTGCAAACAGCCCTTCCTCTCAACAGTTTTCTAAGGTAGGTAATTGTTATTGTCTCCATTTTACAGGTGGGAAAAGCAAGGTTCAGTGTTTGATTTGCCCAAAGCTTCGCAGGATTCCTCGTGCCAGGCGTGAACTCAGATTGCTGCTCGCTCTCGTAGCAGTTTCTCAAGAGAACGAAGTGCTGCTCAGTGTCCATTGTCCTGTACTGTGTCTGGGGCGGGTGAGGGGGTGGTCCTGCAAAGCATGTGTGTTCATGAGCAGAGGGGAGAGAAGCCCCTCTTGGGCTTGACCAGCTTGCCTATGTCTGAGCAGAGTTCAGTGTTTTTGAACAAACAAGCAAAACAAAACAAACTTGTCTCGAGTAACTTTGTACTTCTTTTTTGGTCTGGCCTCAATTGCTTTTATGTTTTCTTTTTTTTTTAATTACTTTTATTATTCTTATTATGATTACAGTTCCTTTATTTTATCGAATTTAATTTCTTTCATTTATGAAACATGCATGAACCAACAATGTGACTCTAGGAGGTTATTGCTGAGTTGTGCTGATGTCGATTTCATACTGTGATATTTTTTCTCTATTTACCTAGAGATCAGTATTTCAATATATAACGATGTGCATGTTTTCCCCCCTTCTCCCGCTGCATGCAGGGATTCGGGTTCGTAACTTTCGAGAATAGTGCTGATGCAGACAGGGCCAGGGAGAAATTACACGGCACCGTGGTAGAGGGCCGTAAAATCGAGGTGCATGTCTTCAGTAATTCAATTTCTTCTTTATATTTATTCTTTTGATTTCTTTTTGTGTCTTGCCTCACTTATTTCACATTTGGATCCCAGTCTTGTGTGTGCGTGTGTGTTTGTGTCTGTGTCCTTCACCTCCCTGCACTGAAATGTATAAAAGTTTACACCCCTTACGGAATATTTTTATTGTTGTTTTGGGTATTTTTTTCTTTTCTTTCTTCTTTCATTAAGTTTTTTTCCCCACTCACTCCAAATTTTTGCCCTTCTGCTGTCTTGATTTTTTCCTTTGCTTCAGTTTGCGAGGCTCCGATTTCCTGTTACCAGGCCTGAACAAAACTAACTGAAAGAGTACTGTCCGACTTCTAAGTGTGTCCAAAAAAAGAAAGCAGGGGGCCAGCCAGTATCCTCTCTTTCCTCCGAGGCCAGTTCTCCTCCACGCAAATGTGAGATGATGCCTGTGGTGGGAGGGGAGGGGAGACGCGGGGCAGAAGCCCCACGTGGACTGTGCTGTACACACAGCTGGTTTCTTGACCTGCCCACGGTCAGGAGTTGGCTTGGTGAAAGCTAATCCTTAAAGTTTCTAGCTCTCACCACCAGGGAGTGAAGGGTTAATGTTGGCTGGCCAACGTGGCCATATATTGGGCATGCCTAGTGTTGACCAGTTTGGTGATCCACTGTGGTGAAGGCTAACTGGCATCTTCCCTCTCTCCCTCTTTCTTTAAAAAAAAAAAAAAAGTACAAATATGAAAACAAAAAAGCCACCGTTTTTGAGTAAGATGTCTGCATATTTTGCTTTTTTTTTTGTTGTTTTGTTTTTTTTTTATTTCCCTTTCCGATGGTTTAGCGTTTAGGGCCCTTCACTTGACTCACTCTTTCCATGGTAACTATACACAATGCTGGCGATGGTACGAGTTGGCGGTAAGTGAAACAAAAAGCGCTAGAGAAGAAGCTTTTTTTTTTTTAATTTTTCTTAAAATTGCAAAAAACCAAAATTAAATAAGAAAGAAAAAATCCATCTGCCATCTCACATTAACACTACGAAATGTGATTTGACTTGTTGTCCCCACCCACCTCCTTCCCTCTTCTCCCCCTTTTATTTTCAATGCTGTTGAGTAATGCCGCCTGGACTTTGGATGTACATATCGTTTTGTAGCAGTCTGAGCTGTTTGATTACTGACTTCATGGTGATTTCCCCTTGCACATCTTACTCAGAGTTACTGAACTCCAGTTTGGCTGGTTTTTATTAATGCACCCATTTTCTCCTCTCTCTCTCCTGCCCCTTCTTTCTGCTGCTCTCTCTTTCTGAGACCTGTTTGTAGCTGTTACTGTTTGTTTTCTTTCTTTTTCTTTTTCTCTTTCTCCCCTCCTCGATTTATTTCTTTACTCGGTTAAATGCAGCTGTTGATCTCTTTGCTGACTGGTGATTTCTGATCGGTTCTGGCAATTTTTCCTTTAAGTGCTTGTGTTGCACTTTGCTGTAGCAGCTGATTTCAGGCACTCGCTCCATCTTAGTGATTGTCTGTGAGACCCTATCTCCTCCCTCCTCCCCTCCCCACCCTCTGAATCAATTGTGATTTTTTTTTTTTCTTTTATCTGTGTGTGTTTTAACTGCATGCTCTCAGTCTCATCATTGTTGTTTCCCATTCTTTCTTTTTAAATGTGTAATGTTTCTATTGTTTTGGGGCTGAAACGAGAGTAAATGTAGCTCCTGACTCCCCACCCCGCACACACTCACCATCGGTAAGTCTCAAGGGCTCAGAGCAGCTTTTATTTTTATAGCTTTTTTTTTTTTCTTCTTCTTCACCCTGGCCTCAATTCCTGTTTGGCTTGGGTTTTGATAAATTATTGATGTTGTATAAAGACTTCACCCTCCTTGCAAGAACTTTGAGGCTGTCTGACACGGGGCTGCAGTTACTTGGCTTCCAAACTAGTCCATCTTTTCTTTATCAGCACCATCTCTGTGGTAACACCCCACTTGCTTGAGCAATCAAACCGCTTGGAACTACGCAGAGCTCTGTAAAGAGGGTGGAGGGCACAATAAAGCAAACAAACAAACAAAAAGACCCAGGTCTACTGCTATGTATTTTTTATTTTTATTTTATGAGATTTGTGACAAAGAAAAAATAATCTGGAAAAAGATTTGAAAATTATGAGGAGGAAATCAGTGGACACAGACCGTCCAAATGCTTGGTGCTTCCAGAAATCTCCTCAAGCCTTGTGAGTTCAAATCTAAACCTAATGGACTCTATTTCAGCTTTTTTTTTTAATCTAAAAAATATGCCTGCCGGTGACCTGCTGGGCCCCAGTCCCAACGGTGAGCTTGAGAAACAAGTCAGCTTGTGCATCACCTGGTACGGTTCCCCTGCCCTGGGCTGCAGAAATCATTGCTGCCTCTAAACAGAACCTGGACAAAACCTCTGAAGTTTTACCCTTTCGGTTGACAAGCTGAAGATAAGCACGTGTCAAAGGGTGGCAGGGTGTCAGAGAATCTGCACTTTACTCTCGTTGGCCTTTTGTTTAATGCATAATTTTTAAGTGCCATGTTTAGCTGTAACTTTTATAATTAAATGATAACTGTTAAAAGTAATTTAAAGATTGCATTCTTGTAAAAATTAGTTGTTTAAATTTTTTTTGCTCAGAGAAATATGTGTGTGTGTGTGTGAGTGGTATCTGAGAGTTTTCCATGGTTTTCCCTAATGTCCTATGCTTCCTTCCCTCTCCTCCCCCTCCCCTTTCTTACTTTCAGGTTAACAACGCCACAGCACGAGTGATGACCAATAAGAAGATGGTCACACCTTACGCAAATGGTAAGAGAGACTGTACTAAACGATGAGCTGAAAGGTTTGAAGGAAGACAAAAATCTTCCTGGTGAGGGAGAAGTCATAGTTTCTCCTCAAGACCAAAAAAAAAAAAAAACCAAAACTCCAAAAGAAACCCCACAAACTCTAGTTTGTAACATTGTTCTTCAGTATAATTCCTAAGTGGAGGAATAGTGTGTTATGGATGGAGAAGTGGGGACAGAGGAGTAGTGACATGTCCAGTGTGGCCAAGCTAGGAAAAGAAGCCAAGGTCCGATGGGTTTCCTGCCGCTTCTGCAAACTGATGCTGTACAGTGGGATGTGCAGTACTCCTGAGTCTCATTGCCATCACATAGATATCTAAATACGAATGCAGAAGCATAACTTTGGATACACAATTGGATATATTCAGTTTAGGTTCTAACTGTAAAAGTACAGCTGTCCCCAAGCAGCCGGGAAAACAGAGTCATTGCGCCGCTTGTTTGCTCACTTTTTGTTACAGACTGCGCCTGTCTTCAGTCATTTTTCAGTGAACCTGAATAGAGAAAGACCAAGTTGTTTGGGTAATGAAGAATCCTGTTTCATCGGGATATCTTGGTCTTTCTGTCTGTGCAGTAATTTTATTGCATAGGCATATACAGCATAAAAAGTCGTTCTTCTGCTGGCAGAACTGAATGCTGCTTTGATACAGGTTTTGAATCTTTGTCCTGTAACAAGCAGAAAAATTATTTTTTTGGCCTGAAAATGTTCCCAAACAGCTTCCACAAGGCAGGAATCTGCATATAGGTAGTTGCTAAAGTGAGAATCCATTTTGATTACAACATTAAGACTCAAAAGTCAGAAGATAAAAATTTTATCTGTGGCTCTGCTACTGACTTGTGCGGCTCTTGGCAAATCCTTTTTTCGTTACAGAACTGGGGAGACAGAGGCAGGCAGAAAGGCTGGGATTCTCAGTCTCTGTTTGAAAGGAACCAGGAGATTTTGCAGTAAAAGGCAACACGGCCATGTTATGTTATCCTGAAAAGAAGGGCAGAAAATGTGTATGACTATTTGGTAACAAAACTTGGCTTACCTGTGCAACCCTGATAATGGGCAGGAATACTTTGCTTTTGCAGCCAGCAATTTAAAGCCAACTGTAAAGCTGCGCAAAGGTATTTAGTATTAGGCCAGGCTTAAGGCGTGCTGACGAGTGGTCGTACGACTGTTATTAAATTTGAGGGTTGATCCCAGTTCTCTCATTGCCACCATCACTTGAGTATTTTGCCAAGGTGGGCAGCGCAGCGGCAGAGTGCCCAGTCTTGCGGAGGGAGCGTGCATTGCGCGTCTCGTTGATACGCTGCCACCAGATGAAGGGGTGATGTTCATGGGCTGCAGTTCACATAGTTGTTCGTGTGGTTTCTAGGGTGGTTAGAGGTGTTAAAGCGTAGCAACTGCATCAGGAATCCAAGACAGAGGAAGGGTATGGATTTATTTAAATAAACGTACCTATGTGATTGCTAGCTGAGCAGCTGAAATCTTTCCTGAAAGGAGGGCTTTGTGGAAGCCAGCCCAGACTGTGATGTTAGCTTTATACCCCTTGCTTCTCTCCCCAGATAGAAAGGTGGGGGAGGGATGACAGATGTATTTCTAGATCTGACTGGGAAACGTGTTCCTGCTTATATCCCAGTGATGACTTCTTTAAGCACTTTTCTTTTGTAGGTTTTATGTTGATGATTTGCAGTTCTGGCCAATTATCCAGATTATACTAAAATCAATTCTCTGGGAAGGCTTTCACCTGAAAAGCAGCATAAAGAAGACAGGAAGTGCTAGAATAACACAGAGAGGAGAAAATGTGAGCCGAGTAGACTGAATTGCTTTTCTGCACCATAGTCGTGTAATTGAGTTAGTGAGGAAATTCAGACACTGTTGCTTTTTAGCAGAGCTCTAGCAAGTAAGACAGAAGAGTGTTTTGAGAATTTAAGGCTGTAAATTGACTTCCCCGGAATGACAGTCTGGGCTAGTGGCTTGTGAGAGGCTTTGGATCCGCAGTGTTCCTGGTGAAAGCAGGGAGGGGCTGGAGGAGCCAGCAGCAAAGTTCATGCAGGGAACATAGGGTCAAACGGTGCTGGTGGCAAATATGTATATAAGGTAGTTGACATTCACTCAGCGGCGGCTCTGCTGTGCTGCGGATCAGCTGATGTTTTGCTGTTCCCTCCGATACAGCGACCTGTACCTAGAACTTGACATTAGAACAAGGCAGTTGGCCTCCATCTACACCAAGGGGGACTGAGGCGAAGCAGAAATTGGAAAGAGCCGTGCATGTGAAACTGAGGCGCACGCAAGAGACCGTTCCCCCTACCCACGCTGCCCACTCCTTCTCTTGGTGTAGATTTTGGCATTCACTGCAGTCTTTGTTGTTTCAGGTTGGAAGTTGAGTCCTGTGGTTGGAGCGGTGTACGGCCCTGAGTTATATGCAGGTAGAGCTTAAGTAGACACTTCCACTTCTGCCGTTTAACTGCAGTGGTGTTTATGTTCTCAATTTGCTGTTTCTTTATAACCTTTTTACGTTTGTTTTTTTTTTTTTTGTTTTGTTTTTTATTCTTTTTAAAATTAAATTAGCGTCCAGCTTTCAAGCAGATGTCTCGCTGGGCAATGACGCCGCAGTGCCCCTGTCAGGAAGGGGGGGTATTAACACTTACATTCCTTTAATCAGTAAGTAGCCCCCGTTGGCCCCTGTATTGTTACTGTGCTTGAGTTAATGATGACCTGTTACCCTTCTTCTCTCCAGTCTGTATAATATATACTTGCAAGGATGGGTCTCGCTGGGAATGAGTTTACCTTAAGCCAAAGTCTACCGTGCAGTGGCTGTAACTTGTTTATCTGCAGTGTGTTTAGACTGGTGAATGGGTCTTTCTGAGCGATGAGGAGGCTGCAGAATGAGGGGAGGGTGTGTGTGAGGAATAGGCCATTCCCTTGCCCCTCTCCCCCTTTTGAAATCAAAGAAATCAAACAGACAAATCCCTAAAGTACATATTATACAAGCTGCTAAGCTGCGAGTCTGCAGGGCCCCTAGTGGCATGCACCTGGACGCACGTTGGGTTGGGTTTGCGCCCTGGGACTCCTTCCCTCTCGGTATCTGTTTATTACATGTTTGCAGATGCCTCTGAGGTTTTACATCATTTCACGATGAGCCAGTTTACGCCAGTGTAAAGCGTAATAAGCCAGGCCGCGCTACGCATGGAGCTAGTTATTGGTCACACTTGTTAAGTGAAGGTGGGCTCTCAGTAAACTGGCACTTTATGGGAAATTTCTGCTGCTGTTATATGGGCTATCTTGTCTTTCAGGCTTTAAAATGAACATGCAGAGGATTGGGTGGCAAAGAGTGGGAGGGGAAAAGAGGGAAGAGACTGATGTAAGTTGGTTGACTTTAAGGGCCTCTTGACAAATTATTTTAAAGAGCCTCTGCAGTTTTGGAAGAGCCGCCTGCTATATTGATAGTAACTCTCTGCGCTTCTCGGACTCTAACCAGACTGCATGGCGGTGTCAAAAGGCGGGGGGATTTGTACCCTGTTTGTGGTGGGTGAGGCATGCCAAAGCATTAACCTCTTGCATGCCAAACCTCTCTGCAACCCCTCTTCCCCCAAAGGCCATGGTGTAGTAGGAAGTATGTATCGGATGCTTGCTGGGTTATAAAGCATGCCCCTCTGCAGGATTGATGCGAAATGTCCCACTGCTGTGGAGCTATTGTGTCACTTCATACGAAGCAGACAGTTGTTCTCTGGGCAGGAGCTCGGATCCTTTTCACCCTCCACCTTGTCTGTTTTTACAGTTCCAGGCTTCCCCTACCCAACTGCAGCCACCACAGCAGCCGCATTTCGGGGAGCCCATCTGAGGGGCCGAGGAAGGACAGTGTATGGGGCAGTCCGGGCGGTACCTCCCACAGCCATCCCTGCCTACCCAGGGTAAGCACTGGTCATGAGAGCGGAGTGCTCTGCACAACTGTGTCAAATACCTGATTGGTTAACCGAAAAATAACTTACAATTGTCTGGATGGTGAGAGTCAGGGTATTGCTAGTGCCAGAGCATTCTGCACACTATGGCATCCAGTGGGGGAAAAAATCTAAATTTTTCTGTGTTAAGTTCTTGACTGAAACAATTTTCAGTACTTGCAACAGCTTGAAGCGCTGATGGATTCCTTCTTACAATTTCTCAATTTTTCTATGTGGTACTTGTCATCCATTGATCCGATATGTTATAGCGCTGCTGAGAAGGACGCAAAGAGAGGTCTAAAATTTCTGAAAAGGTTCTGCTCTTTGCACTCCATTTATGTTTTCATATCCAGGAATGAGGAATATTATCCATTACCTTCATGCCTCACCATCTGGCAGTAGGACACAGAAGAGCCAGTTACCCACAATGGATTTGCTTTCTTTGTTGGAGACAGTTTAAAAAGGTTTAAAACGAAGATTAATCAAGTCCATTAATTTAAAGTTGGGAGTGTTTGGGATATAGGGAGAACGAAAGTGCAGCGTTCTTCTAACTGTTGTATGAAGCAGTGGTGTATACATGGCCTTAGCATTCTTTGCCCTCTGAGTTTTCACTAGTAATGCAGTGGAATAGGTGCTGTTACAAAAGAGTATTTTGCTGTTTAAACATACAGGGAACTAGGTTTACGTGTGCGTTTTGGTTTGGGTTTTTGTTTAAGTGTGATGGATAAATCAGCAAATCCCTTCCAAACTGGGTTTTTTTTTTGTTTCTGTTTTTGGTTTTTTGTTTTTTTTTTTCCCCCTGATTTTGAGGATGCTTTATGTGTATTGCCAGTCTTTGGAATTTTACTTGCCGTATTTTCCGGGCAACGTTCTCAGAAAGAATAGGAGTAGGAATGAATCCTCCAACACAGAGAAGTGGCCTGTGACCCTTTTTTTCCTTTAGACTAGCCCCAAAGGGCAGGAAAATAAATTGTAAATCTTTTATTAAAAAGAGAAGTGGAAGCCACACACGTCCTTGCAAGAAGCTGGCCTAATATATGCTGGTTAAGTTTGCAGTACCTTCTGTAGCAGATTAAGTAGTGAGAGCTGCTGTGGCCCTTTCTTTTTAGAGTCTAGTCTGATATTTAAAGTGGAGCTTAAGGAAGCAAGCTGCAGTGGTCATGTATCTGTCTAGCTTTGCTCTCCAGCAAATCTGACAATGTTTGTATTTAATTCACTGGTAGACTTTAGATGAAACCTCTTGTCTGATCATGTTGACCTTCTGAACAGTGTTTCTTCTGGGTTTGCAGATCCGCCTCTTTTTTTGCCACCCCTCCTAGTTTATATTCTGTATCCTCTCACCGTAGCCTCTGACCTGCAACTTGTCTGTCTGTTGCTCTAAAAATGACCCAGTCCGGTTCTGTTAGGAAATGCTCCACAGAGAAGCAAAGCTGAACTAAGTGCTGCCGTCTAGCAGAATACAGAATACTTGCACCAAGGAGGGAGGATGTGCTCTTCATCCCTGGAAGTAATGGCTGGAGCATTCCTAGCAAGAGGCTGTCACATGTGGCGCACTGGGAGGGACTCTAGGCTTGTATGTGGTATAAATCCAGCCTGAGTCCTGTGTCAAGGGTTTATTTCCATTTGGAATATGGGCCAGACTCCAGTTGATTATCCTTTCTAAATACTGTCATATGACTGTGTTTACTTAAGTTATGTTGAGATTTTCTGACCCTGCTGACTGATCTCATGTCTTCATGGGCAGTGTACTATCCAGCAAACATTTGCAGGGCTGCAGTAAACAAGGCAGGTTCACAAATGGCCCAGAGCTGTCCCTAGTCCCAAGCACTGGGATGTAATTAACTAATTCTGGTGCTTATTGTCATCATAATCTGAATCTCAGCAAGGTATTTTGTAAAGGGAATGTGATTCCTCATGGAATAATGCAAAATGTGCTATTCAGTTCCATGTTGCAGTAACCCATAGCACAACCACCACTCCGTGGTGGCACTGTTGATCTTCATGGAGTCAGGGGCAGGCACGCATTCCTGACTCCTTACCCTATGTCTGTTACTTTCTTCTTGGCCAGTAGAAAGATGACACCGTAAGATCGATCAGCAACGCATTGAGTGATCAAGACATAGTGAGTAATGTTGAAGACAACAGTGTAGTAAGCTGCAGGTTAGCTCAAACCTGGTAGAAGGAGTTGGTTTTCACAAACCTCAGTGGTGTTTAGGCTTTAAGTTACAAAACTTAATGATATCACTGCATTTGAGAGCTTAGCAGAATTCAAAACATACAGAATGTAGATTAGTAAAAGCTCGTTGGAATTGCCATACTGGATCAGACCTGAGGGCTGTTCAGGTTAGAAAAAGTTTTGACAGTGTCTAGTGCTAGATGCTCCAGAGGAAGGTGCAAGAAATCATACTGCTCTTAATAGCTTTAACATTTATTTCAAGAACTCAAAGTATGATTTTCTAATGCATATATGGAATGTACATACTTAGGTATGGACATGGACGTTTATCCAAGGAAGGCCATTCGTACCTTAGAAAGCAATTGCTCAGACCATTGGAGAGGATGTTAGATAGTCACCTGAGCCTGACCTCAGAATGGAAATGCAACCTTCAATTTATAACCGAGATGGCATTCAATAGAAGTAAGGAGACATCATAACCTCTATTATATAGCATGAGTAAAACCTGTACTGAAATACTGCCCTGATTTGTGGTGGACATGCTTTCTAAACAAGAATGCTGACAAATCACACTTCAGACCAAAAGCTGTAAGAATTAAGTCAGTCTGGGAAAAAAACCAAACAAACAACAAGAAACAAACCCACTTACCTCTTGTAAAACTCTCAAAACTAAATAAGCTTGATCAATTTTATCTCTCAAGCTGTAGGTTAGGCATTGACTTGTTCATGGTCATTAAGTGCCTATATGAAAAGTAGACTTGCCATAGTAAAGAATGATTTAGTCTAGGAGTATAAATTATATATAGGATTCACTGACTCAAAGCCAAAAGCAGATAAAAGTCAGACTAGATATAAAGCAATAGGGAGCATTAGGTGTTTGGAGTTGGTTTTTTTGTTCCTTTTACAGCAAAGTCAGCTGTTGGTACACCTAAATGATATGATGGCTGCTTTACAAAACCAGCATACTTCTTTTTCTCATGGGTGTGTTCTAGCTCAGCTAGTGGGCTTTTTGCAGATGCCACTGAGATTTGATGGGCTGCTGGGCTGCTTTATGCTTCTGGTCCATCTACATAACCAGAATGGTCTCTCTGGTTCTCAAATTAAGGAATTCTCTCAGTTTTTGTTGCATGAAGGATCACAAATATGGATATTCTAGCATATAAGTAAACCTTGCTAGATTTCAGCCCTGGCAGTTGGTGTCAGTCAAGTCCTAACTGAAGGAGAGACGGAGAATGCACGTGTGCCTGGTTGGTTGGACTCAGGAAGTCTTACTCTTACCTGCTATTAGTGTTCCTTGCAGTTTGCTCTGGAGAGCTGATGCTACTAGCATCTCTTGCTAACAGGATTCTAAGTTACAGGAATAGTGGCCTGATCCAATGTGGTAATGCTTATATTCATCCAACGGATTGTGTTTGGAATAACTGTTAAAACTGCTAACCTGTTCATAAACCTACAGTCACTTCCTATGTCATGCGTTTGCCTTTCCTGCAGGAGCAGGTGGAGTATCACTGCTAAACACTCCTGGTCCTAGATAGAGAACCCAGCAATGTAAGTCACTGCCCCAGGAGCCAAATTCTTTGTTATGTGATTGTAAAAACTCAGCTTCAACAAACATGATCTTATGGCCTGCTTCTCCCTGCTGAAGTGGCTCCCCTCTTCCTCTAACAAGGTCTCTATCTTCATATCTGCTCCCAGCGCTCTTGGAGACCGTAGTAACTCTGTCCATTGGGAATGGAGTATAACTTTTCCTGGGAAAGACAGCAAGACTAAATTATTCAAGCAGTAGCTAACACTGCAACAGATTTTTTTTTTTTAATTTTATTTTATTTTTTAGTAATAGCATGCAGAATTTTGGCAAGATCTGCTGGGCTTTATTTTGTGTGTGCGTGCCTTACAATAGGTGGGTGTCTGAGGGTTGTCAGGTTCTTGGCAGCATTTCACGTTTCATCTGATGAGTAAAAAATGATAATCAGAAGAAAAGCTAGTGTTCCATACCTTCTTTTTCCTTAATGCTACTAGTAAGTCATGCACATCAGATCCATGAACATCACAGATGGTGGGGATAATGCTTTTTTTAAAGCCTTGAGCAAGTTTGTGCGGTGCTATTCAGAGGACCAAACATGAGGAAATTCCTCGTTATGAAGCACATGCTGAGCTCAAACGGGTGGGGGGCATCACCTCTCTTCCTTCCTCATCCTTCCCTGACCCCTGTCCCCAAAGCGAGCTGCGTAGTCTTACGCTAAGCAAATGCTCTGGTAAGAGTGGCTTTTTGGGAACCCCAGGCTCTGGTTTAACAGTTTTCCTGCTTGAAGTTCTGAGAGAAAGCAAGCTATGGCTTAAAGCAGAAAAAGCACTATCCCATGGAAACCCTTCCAGCTGCTCCTCTCTGCTACAGAATAGGTTGTTACTACCAGGGACTTCCACTGCACCTCAATTCTCGGACCTTGGACCAGTCACCTAACCTTTTTAGCTCATTATCTCTGCTTGTGAAAGCAATGCATTGTGGGTATTTTTGGTTTTTTCTTTTTAATTACATTTCTCTGTGTTTACTTTGATCAGAATTGATTGACTTGTTTTCCTGAGGTGTTGCATCAGTTCTTTAAGATGCTGAACAATAATACTTTGCATGCTTGTGTGATCAGCCAAATCTTATCGCATGTCTAATGTGCAGGGTAAAAGCAGGTGATGTATGGATGTCAGAAACAAAGTCATGCAGCCCTGTGAAGTTCGAAATACATAATCGAAATACACAACTCTGAAACGTGCTCCTAACGTAGGTGACTCCAGCCCCTGTGGGATGCCTTCTGAGGGGCTCCTTGATTTCACAAGCCCACTTCATGAAGCCAATGTTTCCATGTGTTTAGGGGATAACTTAAAGTCGTTCCAGGAGAATACCCAGAGTGGAGGTTTCTAAACCCTTGTTTCTCTTCTTCAGGACATCAGATCTTTTTGAGTCTATTTTTACTGTACAAAATGGTGGTTCCCCTCCCTCTCTCCTTTGCATACTGTCTCCCCTCTGCCCGCCCCTTCCCCCTTTGCATGCCATGGAAGATGACTTGGAGCCGTCTAGCGTGCGTGCGCACACACATTCTCTCGCTGATTTGCTCCTGCCAAAAGCCCAGGTTGTGGATTCATACATCACCTGCCTGTGTAAAACG
Source organism: Chlamydotis macqueenii (assembly GCF_036417535.1). Classification (NCBI taxonomy): domain Eukaryota; kingdom Metazoa; phylum Chordata; class Aves; order Otidiformes; family Otididae; genus Chlamydotis; species Chlamydotis macqueenii. The sequence goes on from NC_141556.1 coordinate 57,929,924, forward strand.
CATGTGCATGCTGCCGTCCTCAATAACCGGAATGTGTTTTCTGTTCTTTTGTTTTTTGTTTTTTGTTTTTTTTTTGTTTTTTGTGTGGATTTTCTGCAGTGTGGTTTACCAGGACGGATTTTACGGTGCTGACCTCTATGTAAGTACACACACCGGAGCCTTCTTGTCCCCAACCCCTGACAAGCCAGCCTTTTTTTTTTTTTTTCCTTTTCTTTTCTTTTCTTTTGGTTTGTTTGTTTGGTTGGTTTGGTTTGGTTTTTTTAAATATCATTTACTTTAATTTTCTTCTTCCTTGTGGATATATATATTTATATATTTAGGAATGCAAGCATGCTTCTCTGTCACTGCGCTTGCCCCTGGGTGCAAGACCTAAGCCTTTGGGTTTCCTGATCATTGCCAGGGTCAGTTTACTGGGTGTCCTGTCCCCCACATGCACACTGCTACTAATCAACCTGAGAGATAATTAGCAAATTAAAATTTCTCTCAACACTTCTCTTGTTTACATAATTTGGATATAAAAATAACAGGACTGGTTTAGCCTCAGACCTTCCCTTTCCTTCTCCCCTTCCACCCTCCCCTTTCTCTCTCCTCTTGGGGCCCTTTCAGGTTTGATTTGTGCAGCCCACACTAAACTGAGCAAGCTGTATGTTTAAAACTGTTCGTGTGCCACTGGGATGTGGAGATTATCCCTTTGGGGAAGACACTGTGACTGATTAAAAATGGAGACTGAGATGCTAGAGTGAAAACTGACATCTCATTTTGCTGGTAGAAGCGGTACCTAAATAGGCTAGATTCTCTCGCCTCTTTGGGGAATTGTAAAGTACAAATATGTGGAGATGTTCGGTTAAAAGAGTCAGCAGCCTCCTTCTGTCTGGTACCACAGGAGACTTTGTCCTGTCATTGTCTCTGTCCTACTCAGACAATCTGTATTGCAGATCTCCAGGGCATCTGTGTATGTAGGTGGGTTGTCGATGGAGGGATTCTGACTGGCCAGTGAGAAAGGCACTTTCCTCTCCGATGGAGAGCTGTTGCAGAGCAGCTATAGTAGGAATATGCCTTTAAAAGCCAAAATGTTCAGGTCCACTACTGCCATCGCAACTTGTGGCCTGCCTAGCCCTAGCAGAGTTCCTTTTTGTGGTGTTGTAGGTAATAGCTCTTTAGAGCTGGGGAAGTTTTTGTACTTGAATAGTGGCTCAATTGTTGGCATAGATTTCACATCCCTGCTCCTTTGAAGGTGCTGCTCCTGACATTTATAAAGAGAACGCTGGGGTTAGACTCAAGATAATGGATAGAATTGGCTTTTGGATTCTATTGGCTTATATGGAGGGTCAAGTCTTGTAAAGGCATTTTTCCCAGTTACAGCAGTTGGAAGACATGCTCTCTGAGCACAGAAATATTGGGTGCGTTTCTTCATTCTTAAATATACTGTTGTGTATGCAGTCCTTTAAAAATTGATCTGCCTAGTCAAGTGTTCCTTTATAAAACTGTGTCAAGGACTACACAGGGTTCTGGGTTTTCCTGCCTCACTCTTAAAACACCAGCTTTACAGACCACTGACTTTGTTACAGCAAGTAAGCAAGCAAATGTGCTTAGTGCCTCTTCCCTCAGAGTATGGTATGTAAGAGGCTGTCATGTTGAAAGGGAAGACTGGCCAGGGTTACTCCCTATTTCTTTTGAGAAAGCTCCTTCCGAGCTTCCATTGCAGGTGGAAAGGAGAGGCTTATTTAACATGTTTTAAGGACAGAGATTTTGGTAATGAAGAATCCCTGTAACCAGTTGGTGCTGCAGTGCAGTAGCATCATGTAACGCAAAGCAAAGCCTGAAGGCAGGTTAGAACTCTTGGGTGGACTTGTGATGACTTTGCTGTTGATGGCTCCGGTGTCACAGACAGAAAGCTGGAGGATAGAAGTGGGGACTCATCAGGCTGGATGGTGGTGCTTTTTCCTGTTACTGCTCTCCAGAGCCATCTGATGGAGCTCAAGAAAAAGTTGTCCTAATCCAAACATGAAGTTACCCCTTCCAGACAACTTGCTTGGCACAAGTGGAGGGGATTACAGTGTCCCTGTGCCCCACTAACTTGTTGTGCTTTTCACTGCAGTGCTTAGATCCTTCTGCTTGCTGTGAAAGGCTTGTCCAGATTGTGGAAGGGATGGCAGAGGGTACTTCAGTTAGGACTGGGAAACAGGTTCCCTTAGACCTTCTGAGTCCGTAGGGTTGTGTCAAGGAAGGATGGAATGGAGCTGAGCTGGCAGGGAGAGATAGTGACAGGGAGGATGAAGGGGAAGTGTTTCAAGTTTGGGCTGCTTTTTCCGCATACGTGTTATGCACCGATTTTTCTTATTTTCCTCCTCCTCCTCTTCCTCACTCCTTTTTTTTCTTTCCTGGGGCAACCATCCTGCTAGCCATTTCTTCTGTGAAGAAGGCATTCCATCTTTTGTTGGATGACTCCTACTCTGGCAAGACACCTGAATTAATAAAACAACCTGCCCCAGGATGCAGAGGGCTTCATTTTGGATCATAAGAAAGGTTATCTTTCTTCTACAATGGGGTCAATCTGGGTGGTGGGGGGGAAACCCAAACAAACCTACCCATGCGAAGACCGCTCCTGCCTGTGAAAAGCGTGCTTGCATCCACTGGAAAGAAAAGGCTGGTGAGCCCCGCTGTGGGCTGTTTGTATGATTGTTTCTTTCCACAGCTGTGTTTTTTTGAACTGCTCTTCCTGTGTTCTGTTATAGAATAGTCTTACAGGAACCAATCATTAGCGCTAAAATACCTCAGGTAGGAGTGCCAGTGTGACCTGCCAACCAATCAGATTGTGGATTGCAGTGGAAAAAACTGAATTATACTAACCATTCCAGCACCACATTAGAGATGGGAACAGAGGCTTTTTTAGGGCAGCGCAGACTCACGCGTGATCCGAGCCCCCGCTGTAGCAGGGCGGCGTGTGTCCAGATTTCACACCGAGTGGCATTTCATTAAAAAAAAAAAAAAAATTCAGTGGAAGGGTTAACAAGGTCATGCTTGTCCCATTACCATGTAGAAGCACCTGCTGCTGCAATGGACACCGTTGTCCTGTCACCTCTTAATTCATTCATGCTCATTCCTGGTGCACATATGCCACCCTTCTAATACAGAAATACTGGAAACTGTTCTAGCCCTTTCTGCTTCTTAACTTCTGCTACAGGGCAGTTTAGGAGTGAAGAAGGTGCATTTGAGACACAGCAAATAAAAAAAAAAAAATCCTAAAATTGGGCTCACTGCCTAAACCTGGCAGGTGGTCAGACGTATCTAGCTGGTACTGTGGGTTACACATTTCTCCAGGGGCACGGGAAGGCTTGTGTCTTAGTGGCATAAAGGCTCTTTGGAGTAAAGAGCACCAGCAACACACTTTGTGCACCCGTCTAAGGCAGCAGGGGATAAAGAGGGAGGCTTATACCATACGATACACTGGCATAGTAAGCTGCAGTTTTGGATTTCCTCATGTTCTCGTTGGATTGGTCACCTAATATGGACCTGAAGAGTGGAAGAGAAGATGGACTTACTTTGAGCTGAACTGTGTAATCTTAAAGTGCTCATTTATCTACATCAACATGCTCAGTAATTGGAATGCTGCTTTAGTTGGGATTGCAGCTTCCTGTGTATGTTGTTTTGGCATGTTTATGTTATTTCAGAGAATATATGACAATATTGAAAAAGTGTCATCTAATGTTAAAGAAGGAATTTTTTAAAAATACTTCATTGCTTCATTGATAAGCCAAGGATGGTAACATCACAGAAGAGTCATTTTACATTTGGGTTTTGGTGAATACCTGAGAAAATACAGTTGTTTGACATTTGACATCTATAGGCTCAGGTGCTACACATTCACATGGGGAAAGGGGTTTAGCACAGCCCCAGCAACACTGGCAGGATATCCAGAGAAAGAGAACTTAAGATAAGAAACATTTAGGGTTGTGTTCATCTCTCTGACATGTTCCCCAGACAATCCAGAAGACCGTACTGGAAAGGTCCAGTCTTTATTTAGACAGTCCTCTTGGTTGTTACTGGCCAGTAAATATGCATAAGCCTTTTCCTTAGTCCTCCTATTTGCTTGTCAAGGCAGTGTTTAAACTGTCCCTGTGATAGAAATGTCTCTGACTTAACATCCTCACAAGAAGCTCAGCCGCACTCATTTCTTTGAGATGAGGCTAAAGATTTTTAAAACTGAACCGAAATGCGTAAACCTGTCCCTGTGGAATCCCTTCACTTAAATAGATGGAATGGGAATTTGCATGGCTGTCCTGGGTTTCAGGGGCTATGCCACTTCTGTTGCAGTTTGGCTGTGGCACTGGAGGAGTGTGGTGCAGCTAGCAAGGGCCTTTTTAAAAAATTATTATTATTTCTTTTACTGGGAAACATGACTGTTCATGTTTGTCGAAGATGCTCTACACTGTTATAGTTCGTATTTACTAGAGTACCAGAAGTGAGTGGCATCAGGAATCAGCAGGGGTGGTTGGACCGTGTAGCTAAGGTTACGGATGAGCTCTGCATACCAGTTAAAAGTTGTGTGTGAACAGGAATAGCAGGAGAAAATAACTGGTGCATTGGACAGGCTGAGCAGGGCTTTAGACGCATTGGTGGAATTATAGGTGGGTCCTGGGTTATGGAGAAGAGGAGCATCAGCTGGGCAAGGCAACCTGCCCAGTGTCTGCTTTGCTCTGTACTGGTCCCAGAGCTTGGTGAAAGCATTTACAAAATAACGAGTAATAGCTGCAACTTTCCTCCTCTTTCCTTCACCCTGTTTTGGTGTATTTGGACGTGCTGGTCATGCTAAATACATCCCGGTGTCAGAAATCCCCCAGCTGTCCACACTCATTGCTCCTATGACAGGAATGTACCATGGCCATTATAATCCCCATTTTTGGTTTTATTTGAAGTACACACAAGTAGAATTTGCAGACCGCTCTGAAGTTGAGCAGGTCTGCCCGTGTGTGTGTACCTCTATCCTGTGACTTTTTTTTTTTCCCCTTTAAATTAACAGTAGCTTCAATTTTGCATCAGTGCATGGTTAAAAAGCAATACACATGTCAGCTATTTCTTAACTTCATTTCTCCAATGAATTATTTCTCCTGGTTTTTTTTGTTTGTTGTGCAGTTGACTGAAGAAATGTTAACATCCCGCTCTAAATCTCTCAGTGGAGTCTCTGTTCCCTTCTCTGATATAACAGATGGGTTATTGCTTGTTATAATTATTAACATTGTGGTGTGGGACAGGGCTAGGGTGGGAGCCATTTCGGGGGGCGAGGGCGGGAGGCTGCGGGGAGTCGTCAAGGTTGGAATGTTAACTCCAGTGGTGACTGACTGTTTCCGTAATAGCAGGTTGTTGTGGCTGCACGCTCTAGTACTTGAGGCTGTGTACTTCACTGAGCTTGTGGTAGAGCCTAGGGCGAACTGCTGTCCCAAGAGAATGCTGGGATGGATAGAACTAGCCAATATGAGTCTGAACGTGGTGACTTTGCTGGTTGTTCTAGCTCCAGATGTCAGCATGCTTAGTTTTTAATTTTGATTAATAAATGTTACGCCATTCCCCCCTCCCACACCTGATTCCAACCCTTCTTTTCTTCTTTTCTTCCTTTTTTTGTTTTGTTTTGGTTTTGTTTCGTTTTTCTTTACGAGAGACATGAATTAAGAGAATTACATGATAACCCTTTTTGGTTTCAAACTGCATCTCGCTGTCATGTTCAGACTGTGTGCCAGGCACATTTGAAATGGCTTCTGATCTGAAATGTGGCTGGCAGGTGTGGGGCAGAGTGGGAACCTGGGTGTGTGCTGAAGGTGGCTGCCCTGCAGAGGGTGCTGCCAAGCGAAAGTCCCTTGTACGCCGTGCCCAGCTGACAGACCCATCAGGAGGTTAGGAAGCTCATAAACTTAAGGGAATACCACAAGTATGAAGTTTTGTCTTAATTTGGTAAGGTTGATGAAGGTTTGATTTGGATTAAGACTGCACCTCATTCCTCTCATTTCCATCGTGTTTTGGAGATGGGAGTAATGGAGGTGCCATGATAGCGTGTTAACAAGCTAAACCTCCCCAAACTATCAATGCAAAATGCAGGGAGCGAAACAGCCAGATGAGATTAAATGGGCAAAACAGGAACATGACATCTCTTTCAGGCAATGTGGTGATGTTTCAGAGGTGTGGATTTCTGTTACTCTTTCTTCTGTTAACAAGATTGAAGAGACTGGAAGTCCCTTTCCTCTGGAGTAGAAAAGGAGGGTCCCCAGGATGTTTTGGATAGAATATTAGCCTTCGCGGGGCTAATGCAGGCCCCACAAAGCAACCAAAATTAATTTAAAATCATTACTTCTAATTCAAAAGCTGTGTAGCCCAAAACTGAGCACTGCTGAGCAAACACACAGAGCTGATCTTGTGCTCTTAGTTACATATAGGCAAAAGATCTATAGGGCAGAAGTGGTAGAGGTATGCTGGACTGATTCTGGAGGTGAAGAGCATAAGTCTGCCTTCTGGTCCTTCAAACTCTGAAATGTCATTTGCGGTGGAGGGGAGCCAGAAGCAATCTGGAGTTTTCTGATGTTATTTATGGCTCATTGTGTTTCTAGCAAATCAAAGCCACGGTTCATTTACCATTGCCTCCCCCCTCCAAGTTAACAAAAATGTGTTCAGAAGTGTACAATAAAGAAAGATCTAATCTGGGCTTCAGAGCCCTCTCTGCTGCCTGCCGTGCAGCCTTTGCCCCTGGTCTTGAAAGGTGGCTGCCCTCCATCCTTCATTACTGCAGGGTGCGCAGAGCTGCCTGTCCGAGCCAGGTCTTCCTCTGCCCCAAGAGCTTCTTGTGGGAGTGCCAGGAGGAGACTCGCAGGTCTTTCTGCAAGTTAGGATTCACATTTTGCTAAAGTCAGTTTTTAGTAGCTACCTCTTACCAGTGTAAGCATTTTAAAGATCTTTACTGCTGGTACGTATCATGGGCAGAAACGCAGCAGCAATACAGACTCTTCTGGCATAATTCTTCCCAACCTCTTTCCTTCTTATGTGCGGGAAGGAAGAAGGGTCTGGTTGGTATCAATGTCAGTTTGCTTGTTGCAGCCCTGAGACCACCAGGGACCATATTCTCTTTCTAAAACACACGCTTCACAGAAAGTGCCCAGCTCTGATTTCCCCAGCCTAAAGGGAAGGGGACATAAAAATTTGCATGCAAGATTCAGTGCTCTTCTAGTTTTCAGTTCCTTCATGCCAAATTTAATTTCCTGCAGGGATATAACCATGCTCAGGCTTGCTTTAGTTTATTCCTTCTACTAAATGGACTAATGGAAGAGTCTCCCTTGTCCTTCTGAGGAGAGGAATACACATGGCTTAATGGGTGATGCTTGCAATAGACATGACATGGGAGCTGATGCAGTTTGAAACACTTCCTCTCCTTGTGATGTGTGTGACCTTTTTTTTAAATTTTATTTTTTATGCTCTGCGTTGGGTGGACAGGTATCTGTAAAATCAGTTCTCTTCTCTCCTGCAGGGTGGATACGCAGCCTACAGATATGCACAGCCTGCTACTGCAACAGCAGCCACAGCCGCTGCAGCCGCTGCAGCAGCTTACAGCGATGGGTATGTAAGGGGGAGGTGTCCATGAGGGCTAGCTTGCTGTGCTCAGGGCTTCAAGGAGCACTGATCCATTACAGTACTTCTACTTCTTTCCCTGTTTCTTTGTCTTACTTGCACTCGCGCGCGCACACATGCATGCATGACCCAACATGAAAGACTTGAATGCACTGTTTGTCTCTCTGCTCCCCAGCAGTATTGCCCTCCGGTGTCTGTGAGCTGGCACAAATCCTGGACTCTTTCCTATCCTTGTGATTCTCTGCACAAAGGAGGCAGTGTGGTTGCAGCCTCGGAGTCAAAAGACCTGGCTTGCCTTGCCAGCTCCTTGCTCTGTGACTCTGGGCAGGTCGTTTAATCACTGGGTGCATTTCTCTCCCCATCCATAAAGTAAAAATTGTTCAGCTCATACAATACTCCAGGATGCTTTAACGTGCAGCTCTCTATAGACACAAAAGATTGTCATCATGAGAGTGCTTGCCTTAAGATTCTTCATCTTGTGTGCAGTGAGGCAGTGTTTTAATCCTAGCGCATGCAAGACCATTACAGTTTATATTACCTTCTCATTGTGGAGAATCCCTCGCTGCTCTCCATTTAGCAGCTATTACCGTGCCGGTAGTGCTAGCGCCAGCAGTCATTCTCCTCCCAAATTGCATCACGTGAGGTAAGGGATGCACTAGCTGTCATTTCGAAGGTGCTGACCTCTTTCCTACAGGTCGAACTCATGGCTTCTGCCACATTCCTCCTTGCAGGCCGTTCTCTCACCCATCTCATACGATGCATGGCAGCATGCCCATAGGATCTCTTCGAAGAGGGGCTGCCCACATGCATGTGTGTGCATGTATGCATACATGTGTGTCGAAGGGCATGCTGCTTTTTCCATTGCCTATGGGCAGATAGCTGTTTCTCTGCCCTTCCGAAATGACTTTTTTTTTTTTTTTCTTCTCTCTCTTCTTTTTTTGTATCTTTTCTCCTGCTCTTCAGTTATGGCAGGGTGTACACAGCAGATCCTTACCATGCCCTTGCCCCTGCCGCTAGCTACGGAGTTGGCGCTGTGGTAAGTGTGATTTTTCATTCTTGTGCTGTTTCTCATTTCCAGCGTGGGGAACAGCTGTTCACTGTGTATTAGGTAATGAAACTTCACCCAGAAAACCTTTTTTGTTGAGGGAGGAGGTCCTTAGCTGCAGTACTGGGTTCCCAGTTGTTCTGCATTTGTATATTTGTGTGTGTACACTAGGAAAGGAGCCAGGTTGTAGGAGACCTGTTATTACTTGGTCTTGCACATGCCCTAGTACAAAGGAGATGGTAGAAGAATGACTAGGAGTGTCAGGAGCCAGAACATTGTTGGTGAATCAGTAGAACTGTATCAAGGTGATATATGGAGCAAAATTTAGCAATAGTTAAGATATGTGAGACACCCTTTCTTGCAATTTTCATTAACTTTAAATGCTCATGTTGCGTGTTGAGGAATCAGTTCTAGGAAGCAAGGGAATAAGCGGTTCTCCTGACATCTTGCAGCAAAACTGCTTCACTTGGTTCCCTTTTCCACTAGTGGAAGGATGCGGTGTATTGCCTGCCAGCAGTAGTTACGTAAGGGCAGGAATGAGGTATGCTGCCATTGGAGGGGAGTGGAGCGGCTTGCTGAAAACACATGCTTGCCCATCTGCTTCTAGCCAGCGCAGTATCTGTCTTGTTGCAAAGACTGGAATACAAATGTGTTCAGAGAGAAAGACACCTAAATATAGATATCTGCAGTGTAGCACCTCCGTTTGAGCTTCAGCTCATCATGTGGATTCTCTTTAGGGTCAATGAAGGAAAAGCAGGTACTTCTAGGATACCAGGTCACCTTGTCTATTTTAGACCTTTACCTTAAGGTGAGGTGAAGAGCATCCTAGAAGTTCTAGTCTCTGCTATCTATAAAGACAGCTTTGAGAACTGGCTCAGAGATTAGAACTCATGACGCCCCTTGCTCCCTTCAACCGAGACTTGCCAAACATCACCTCCAGCTGGCTGGCCATGGGCATGTCCTCCTGAGCCGTGTCTTTGGTTTGGCAGGAAAGGTTCTCCTCTCCTCCTGTTGCTTCTTAGAGGTGCTGATGGTGGTGGGTCAGTGCCAGGACATGTCTGTTAGTCCTTCTGAGAGGGTTCAGGTATGTCCTGAGTATTTCTTCACAGTTCCTAACACCCTCCTCTTCTCTCATTTAATTTCTACAGGCGAGTTTATACCGAGGTGGCTACAGCCGATTTGCCCCCTACTGAAGTGACGTGAGCCCCCTGCAAGTGGGACAGCCCCCCCAGTTCATGAGGCCTGGCTATTGCAATATTTACTAGTAGAGGAACTCTATAGCAAGACGAGGAGGAAAAACAAAAAACAAAAGAGAAAATACTTTTTTATACCTCACTATGTTCTTTGAATATGTATTTTTTTTTTTCCTTTAAATTTCTGCCTTTAATTCTTTTGTTCCAAAGATTGTGCTTTTTTTTTTTTCGGTTTTTTTTTTTTGTTTTCGTTTTTGGGGTTTTTTTAACTGTGGTAACAATAATGCATTTCCGTGTCTGTATGTTGGTGCATAGCTTATCCTACCAATCACGGAAAAGGCGATTAGCGATAAGGAAAGCTGTTAGAAACCGATATCATGCAATTAATCAGGAACGCGCAGAGTTACTTCCACGAGTCTGGTGCTTGGTGCCTGTGAGACAGGAGGACGTGAGGGAGAAGTCTCCACCTGCCGTGTTTCTGGTCTGCAGAAGGAAGCATTCTTTGGCTGTGGCTGGGACCTTAATGCTGGTGGGAAATAGTCATTTACATTTGAAAATGGGGGAAATGCAGAAGCTTTCCTTGTTTTTATCACCATCTGATGCGCACAGGTTTGGGACAGTTTCAGCAGTGTCAGGATTTTAGACTTAACAAGAGAAGATTTCCTCAGCCTGCCCAAAGACTTTGGCTGTTGTCTGCTGTATAGGAGACAAGACTTTGAAAGGAGTTTTTGATGAGGATGATCTTTCCCCACCGCACACGACTTATTCTAGCTGATCATTGTCCATAGCTGGTGGCTGTAATTATCTTAGTTTTCTTTCCTCCTTTTCAAGATCTTTCTCCCTTGCTGTCCCTTTCCTCCCCTTTCTTTTCTCGAGGAGTGGCAGATGCAATGCGGCATCACACAGAGTACCTCTGTTCCGGACGGCAAGTGGTTAAACTTGTGGAGGTAAAGCAAATGCAGCCCTGCAGAGGAGGAAAGCTAGCAGAAGAACTGTCCATCTGTGCTGTGCTTGGGCGCTCCAAGGTCCAGCGTGCAAGGTCTCTCCCCCTGTTCATCGTGAGCTGCTTAGGCACTTCTGCAAGTAATCTGTTTCAAATAACATGAGTGAGGAAAAACAAGTCATGTATAAGCTGCTTGAGGCGAGGGGCAAGCACGTGAGTTTGTGTGGGGGAAGAGGGCCTTTTGTATCTAAATGTGATCCTGAAGTAGTCTTGTTTCAATCAGGAGTTTAAGGGGAGGCAGAAGCAGTGTCTGCAAGCTCCGAATTCATAGGAACTTCCCACCACAAGCTATTTCAGGCCCTTACATAGTTGTGTTGGAGCCCCTGGGTCTGTTTTGCCCAGCCTCTCATAGAAAGTTGTGTACCTGGTCTGCTGGGTCCATATAGACACTACATATTAGAAGATTTGGAAGCGGAGAGACTATTTAGGGGAGGGCTCCACAACTCCCAAGACCTATCTCCCTTCTGCTCTTACATACAGTGATTTTGCTCTGTTTCAAAGTCGATGTTTTTAGACGACTGTGTGAGCTGTACTGTGATGGGGAACAGCTGCTCTCCAGAAATCCCTAGTCAGCTGTTGGCTCCTAGAGTGCTCCCAGTAACCCCAGTGATCAGAGGCGAGGTCTCTAACCACATATTAGAGACATGCAGAAGCACGGTTTATTTAGACAACCTCGACTCCCTTGATTGATACTGGGGTGAAAGGCTCCTTGGAGCATGGGTTTGTTGGTGGAGCCTCTCGAAATCCTGCAGTACACTTGCTTCTCCATCCACCACTGATACCAGAATAGGAAACCTCCTGCATTTAACACTAAGCGATGTCAGCAAGCAGAGCTCCTGGGGAGGTGTCCTGGCCCAGCCACACACAACCACGCTTTTTTTTTCTCTCTTCCCCAGCGATGCAGGTAGCCTCTCTGTGAGCAGCAGAGAGGAGGCACCTCAGATGGCAAGGATGGGGACGCCTTGCTAGTTAAGCTAGAGACCCTGAAGCTATTGATTCTCTGGAGGAATAGCTAGATAAAGGGGACACCAAACTGCCAGCCTGTTGGCCGCCTTTTTGGGTTTTTTGTTTTGTTTTGGTTTTTTTTTTCCTGGATTTATTGTTGTTTTTTAACTTTTTTTTTTCCAAGCCAAAGTTTGGTTTGTTGCTGTTATGACAATTTTTTTGTTGTTGTTTGTATATAAATATTTTAGTTAGCTTGAAAATGGGGAGGGGGGAACAGGGTGTTGGGGCTTTCACAAAATCTAGGAAATAAGGGGGACTCGGAGCATTTGGGGGCTTTTACTGTCTGAGTTGGGGTAGGGGAGGGAGGACCTGTGGTAGAAATAGTCATATTCAAGGGGAGGCATTTCCACCGCAGGGCAGCCAGCTGACTTCTGGAGCTGAGATGCAGCAAAAGCCTCTCCTGTAGTTGTTCTACCCACCTGTGGGGCGGAGGGGCCGAGTGAGGCCGTCCCTTGCCCCCAGGCAGTTCCCCATGCAGCAGGTCTGCAAGCTGCCAGGGAGAGGATCGCAACTTGCAGAGTCCAGCTGGGGCAGCTGCTCGCCCCCCTGCACCTTTCCTACATTTCAGTTCAGCTGGTTCTGACTGCAGCTCCTGAAAAGCCAGGTTCTCTCTCTCCAGTTGCCCTCCCCTGCCCTGGCAGTGCCGCATGCAATCCCCCCCTGCCGCTTGGCCTCTCTGGGAGTAGGGAGGCCAGCCCCATTTCTGCCTCCGAGCAGAGTCTATGCATGGCAGCTTCAGCCCGCCCGAGTATCTTAGGAGCGTGAGGAGTTTAGTGCAGAAGCGCCCAACCTTTGCAGGGCCGTGGTCCCCTGCTTTATGATCTCCCAGTAATACCTGCTGCAGGCCATCCAGCCTGATTCCTCCTATATCTGAGCCTGGCCTGCTCTGGAGGCTTCCTGCTGGGCTCCTCCGGTGCGTTGACCGCCCGGTGTCTCCTCAGTTCCGTAATTAACGCTGCAAGATCCTCGCTGATCGCCTGGCTTCCTGCTCTCAGCAGTGAGCTGCAGAGGGGATGGTGGGATGCTTGCACGGCTGAAGGTCGGAGGTAGTTCATGGTTCCAAGTCTCCGGAGCACCAGACCTCCCAAAAAACTTGCACGTCAGCTGGAATTTTGCAGCCAGGTTTCTCAAGTGAGTGTTGTGCTGTGGCGGGAAAGCTCTTCAGCCTTCCTACCCTCTTGGCAAACAACAGCTCTGGTTTTGCTCAGATGTGTTGTGAACTGGCTTGAGATGCATTCAGAGTAGCCAAGCCGTGGCTATATTCATCTTTTGAAGAAGTGAGGACAAAGCCTATATCTCCCTATGCAAAATGAATTATACTTAATTAATTAAACTGGGCCCTGGCTTATTTGACCGATGGCAGCTAGTGCTTGTCCCTGAGATGGGTCTGCAGTCACAGGTCCCTTGCGATGCAGAGCTTGACTTTGCTGAGGGAAACCACACAGGCAGCCTGGCAAATAGCTTGCTCTTTGTCACCTTCTGGTCTGGTGGCATCCGGGATTCCTCCTGGTGTAGAGGAAAATGTGTTTCTTTTAAGTGTTGCTGTTTGTACTGTCTTGCAATAGGTCTGGCCAGCACGTGATATTATACCGATACAATTTTGGATTTGAAGAGTTGATTTATTTAATGTGCTGGTCTGTCTTTCCTTGTGGGTACAGTTGTGCTGGTACAAAGATGACTCCTACTGGTATAGCATATTCTGTACTGGGAATTAAGTTATATCGATGCCCAGCCTGTTCACAAACTGTTGTCACTGTCCCCGCGCTAGGGAGGCTGCACTGTTGTAAGTGCGTTAGCTTTTCTGAGAAAAGCCATGACGGGACCTGGAGACAACGGGGAGGTCGGTGTGAGCCTGCTATCCAGCTTTTCCCAGGCTAAGCAGTGACGTGAATCCTGTGTCGTGAGTTTAGATAGACAAAGCCATGTTTTAAATTCGCTGTGGCTTGGCTGTTTCGGTGCCCGAGAGAAAGCAGACTTGCCCAGCGAGAAGGAGCGCTAGCTCAGGAGTTGGACACCTGTGTTCTGGTCAGGGCTCTGTCAGCAGTCCTCAAAGGATTGTGTTGCTGCTCTAGACTTCGCTTCCCCGTCCCTAAAGTGACGGTAGTGGTTCATCCCCTGTTCTCACCCACTCTGAGGTCTGTGGATGTGAAGTGCACAGCAAGAGCTGAGGAGGGTTGTCTGAACAGCTGGCTGGAGCGGCTGGTTGTGAAACGGCTCCTGAAACCCATTGCCTTGCCCAAAAAGAAAAGGGATGCTAGCTGCTGGGGTTTCAGTTCCAGCACCCAGAGCTTTGGCAGCAGGGAATACAAAGCAGAGCCTCCCAGTTGCTACCTACATTTTCCCCGGACCCCTCCCTATCTGTATCTTCCCATCCCGGCCCCAGAGAAGGAGGCAAGTGGAGGTTTGGGGAGCACTTAGGAATTTCAATAAAGGGAAAACCAAACAACAGCTCTGGGGAGCGCTTTTGCTGAGTCCAGCTCCAAAGGGAAAGCACACAGGCTGCCTGTGACCCTCCAGCCTGGCAGGGTCGGGGGAATGCTGTCCTTGGTGCAGAGGGGTGATTTTTAAAGTGTGTTACCTGTTTGCACTGTTTTAAAATAGGAGGGAGGGGGGGAAAGAAAAACCCCAACCTAGTGAACAAGATGAACATCCAATGTAAACTTCTTTGTGTTTTTCTTTTGTCATGCTCTTGGAAAATGTCAAACATTTTGTAGTATACACCAGTGAGACTTGATTCTTTGTTGCATAAAACACTATTTTTGGTGATGTTAATGTCTGAAAAGCCCCTTCCCTCCACCCTCACCTTACTGATTCCCCTCTCTGCCCTCCAGTCTCGGTAAACTTCTCTTCTACAATGAAAACTCCAGTCAACAAGGCAAGCAGGAGTCTGATAGCCGGAGCATGAAATGGGGCCCTTCTCAAGTAGGCTCTGGGGTTTCGCCCTGGTACGCTTTGCTCTAGCCAGGAGTTGGCAGGATGGGTCTCGTCCCTCTGCAGCGCGTGCATAAAGGCAGCCTAAAGGAGACTTGGGATGTTCAAAGTCCCGTGTCCATTGCCACTGCTGACCTCGGAAGGCAACTTCTTGCCGGCGGTTGAAAGCGCCGCCAGCAGTTGTCCTCCCTGGGTAGCAGGCTGCAGCTGGTCCAGGCTTGTGTGGGAGACGAGCTTCCCACGCTGCCTCTCCACTCCTAGTAGAGCAAGAATGCATCAGCCAAAAATCTTGGCTGATTTTGCCAGGAGATTGCTGGTGTCTAAAGCCGTCCACCCAAATAGTCACTTGGCTGGCAGTCAGTAAAATGCTGGTTAATCCTAAGAATTTTTTTTTTCTTTTTAATTTTTTTTTTCTCTTCTCTGAAGTGGGTCACTAAATCTCTTGCCAGATTCCCAGTTCTCTGCTGATGGGGGGGCTTGTTGCTTCCCTGAGGAGTGAATTCCTTACAGAAATCAGGCCTCCCACATAAGTAGTCTCAGTTTTGGTCAATTTTTTCTATTTTTTTCTGTTCACAGTATTTTGTGTGTGTGAGCGTGTGTTGTAGTTTTGGCAGCTGGATTTGGCTGCATTATCAAGTGACGAAATAATCCTCTTTTACCCCAGGGGATATGATTTGGTTTGGGGTTTTTTGTTTTTTTTTTTGTTTTGTTGGTTTTTTTTTTTCCTGTTTTTTTGTTTGTTTGTTTGTTTTTTGGGGGTTTTTTGTTTTTATTTTGTTTTGGTTTTGGTTTTTTTTAATGATAAACCCTGCTTGTAAATAGCTGGAGCTAAAACCTGGGGCTGATAGCAAATGAGAACCAGGGCTGTAGAGTGATACGGAGCTGGTGGAGTATTTTACTGACCTCACAGGCTGATCTTCTTGAGACTTGGAGATTTTCAGTGCAAGGCTGAGATGCTGCAGCACCTCCAAAGGCAGCGACAGACTTGCCCCTTCACGCGGTCTCCCCAGCACCTCCTATTGCCAGGTACCGTCGGGGAACTGGATGTGTCCTGAGTGGGACACGTTCCCTTCCCCTGGATCATTTCCTAGGATGCTCAAGCCGCTTGCCCAGGGTCCCATTTCCCTGCTGACTCTGGAGAAGCAGTATCTGCATCCCAGGGCTTGTGACAGCCTCTAACTTCCTGCCCTCCCTCGTTAAGTATCATATTGTATAGTAGCTTTCAGACCATACAGTATTCATTGGGTTATTCCTATTATTATCAAGTAGCTGGAATTGTGAAGGTCGAAATAGTTAGATCTTTAGCTTTTATTCCTTTTTTTTGTATTACTATCCATGTGTATAAATTATTGATCATGTTGCTGGCTTTTATAAACTCTAAGCAAGGGGGGGAAACCCTTCCTAACCCTTTGCAAATGGTAATGAAGCACTGTTTTTAAATAAAAGAGAGAAACACCAGTCTGCTGGCTCCCGTGTGTTCTGTTCTTCAGTGCAGCAGGATGAATTTTGTGGGTGCATCTCCCTGGCAGGTAAAAGGCAAAGAAGGGAAGCTGGCTGGAAGAATGAGCTGGGAGATGGGATTTTCTTTGCAGTGGTAAAGGGTGAAGCCTTGGCAAATCACAGTGGCAAAATCCCAGCCTGGTCTGTTCGTACACAGAGCTCTCCGTAACCCCACACCTTTCCCTGCCATCCTTTCCTGTTGCCACTTATTAGCAGAAAAGGGTGATTTGTTTGGCATTTGGTAAGGAGCTTTTCCACCCCCCTCTTCCCCCAGCCTAATCTGTGTTTGAAGCTGTTAGTGTGGAAGGAGAGAGAATCATTTCAAATTACGGTATCAGCATTTTCTTTAATGCCTGTGTAGCCAGGCTCCTGCTGTCTGTGTTAGCACAGGTTTAATAGTTAACACACACAACTGGAAGCTGGTGTTGCTGCGCTCGGCGTGAATTTCCTCTGGGAGTTTGGACGTGTCTTCTAATCACTGCTTCTGTTGTCCTGCCTGTAAAAGGAGTATCACTGCAGACAGGCAGAAATTCATTCATATTCGACGAAGTGCTTAGAGATCCTCAAGTGAAAGATGTCATGCAAATATATATTCATATAATCAGATGCCTTTTCTGCTGAAACGATCCTAAAAATAACAAATAATGAATCCCGGTGGCCAATTTGCAAGTAATTATGGAAACTGATAACTGAGCAAAAGGATGCAGTGAAATATGCCTAGTGCAGTTGAGGCCAGCACAGAATTTTCATATTGCTTTTGGAAATGCAAAGTATCGGGAAGAGAAGGGATGGGATAAGGTGCGTCCCCGGATGGCAGGATTGTCAATAACGCTGCAGGAAGAAGTGCGAGCTCCTTAAGCATTCCTCCCCGGTATTTACCAAGGAGCTGCCACATGTTCCTGTCAGATGATCCTCATTTCATTCTAACAATAACTTTGGGATGATGTTCAACAGTAACTGCTAAAATTAGATGCCTGGAAATCAGGGCTGGATAATTGTGGAAGAGCTGGTTGGAGGACTCTGGATGGGTGAGACTGGGAGAGGTCTCGAAACGAAGCTCCGCTGTGTTGGGAGAAGGGTAGTGCAGAGGCGTGCTTCAAAAGTGAAGCAGAGATGCCCTTGGTCTGCCAGCCTGCCTTCATTTCAAGGCAAAGCCATAAAATGGCTGGTCCTGTAGTTCCCTAATAAGTCATTAAAAGCGTTGTAATACTATTTCATTGCTCAACAGAGGTTTATCAAAAGCTCGTCCAAGGAAGCTGGTATGGGTTCTTTCAACAGACTGCAAGTTGGCTAAGGAAACAAATGCTGCTGATTTAATACGTTCCCCTTCTATAAGCTGTAAATAATTATAATAAATAATAGACAAATCATGTGAGTCAGTCACAGCTGAGAGCAAGCCACTGCACATTTCAGCGTGTGTAGGTAGCATCCACTGAGAGTGGGGGTACCGCTGTCACGGTGGGAAGTGCCTCGGAAAAGGGTTTGGTACCAACCTAGACGTGGGCTCCAGGCCGTGGGGCTTGGTGCCAGCCTGAGGTCTGCTAATGTGGCAGCTGAGCGCGCATCCCTGTGCCACGTGGCTGCGTTCGGCAGCTGCGTGGTGGGGATTTAGTCAATAAATTACAACGTTTTCTGGAAAGCGTTTGGATTGTTTTGAAATGATTTATGAATTCAAATTGAATTTGCAGAAAAGCTCAAGGGTGAGGCTGTGGTGTGACTGCTAAGGCTGCGTCTTAGTCTGGCACTGACAAGCTGCATCAGGAGATGTGAGCCCAAAAGCCTGTTTCCTTTCTGTCTTTATACAGAAAATTACAAAGTCTTGGAATAATTTGGGTTGGAAGAGGCCTGTGGAGGTCATCTAGACAAACACCTTGCTCAAAGATCAATCAGGTTCATGTAACTGTAGCATCTTCAGCACGAGCTTGGAGGCGGAATGCTTTCTGGTGTGCCAACAACTTGATTGTGTCCCGGGAGGTGAGGTGACCCGTGGCCTCCTGTGCTTGCCTGCAGCCCTGTTCCCTTCTCTGCACAGGCCGGGGTTGGTTGTCACTTGCGGGTCTTTCACTGGCATGTGCAGAAGAAAAACTGCAATGCATTTAACTTTGATTGAGACAGGATGTCTTTTCTGTGGTTGTTCTCAGTTTACCTGGAGCGTGACCATTTCTGGCATAGCATGTCCAGCGCTGGCTCCTGCGGCTCCAGGTGAGCTGGGAGCAGTTCAGGGAAGAGCTTCCAGTGTGGTTCAAGGGCAGGAACCAGGGAAACGACTGCAAGAGCTCATATATTCATCAAGAAGGACAATTAATTGTTTTCTAGAAGCACCTTGCAAGGAACAAAGATCTGACTTTTCTAGGGCTTTCCTACCTGGCAGTGTTGTAACGCACCCCAGGGCCTGGCAGGTGAAGGTAGACAAGTCCAGCCTTACCCGTGGGTTAAGGGACTTGCTGCTATCTGTTGTTTCTGAAGCATTTCAAAATGTCAAATCCTAACCCAAGAGCATCCAGAGACTCGCGCTGGCCAGCCCTACTGCTGACCTCACTGGGGATGAGCCATCTGCTCTCCTGTGTGCTCTCTGTTCACCCCGGGCTTGTGCTTGACCCATCAGCAGCAGCCCAAACCTGTGATCCTCAGGTGCTGCTCCTCTTTGCTGGCTGATGGAGACAGCCCCACAAACCAAGTCCCCACCCGTGGGGCTAGCCCACGGGTGCTGTGACCAGCGTGCCCTCATCTCTTCTGCAGCAGAGGTGAAGGCTCCTGGCTTGTGCAAGCCCTGTGACCGGGGAAGGAGACAGGGTGCTGGAGTCAAAATGGAGGATTTTTACTGTTTCTCTGAAGACGCAGGCGGAGCAGGGACTGTTTGGCTCCTGAGGTGCTGTGGCCACCAGCTCCTGACCAGACTCTAGGAGTCAGCCTTCTCGCTTGGAGAAGCCTCGCTGCCTCTGGCTTCCTTCCCTCTGCAGCGCGCCGATGCCAGCAGCCCCTGCGCGCACCGGGGAGGGGATGCGTGGAGCCGGCACCGGCAGCAGCTGTCCCAGTTTGCGGAAACTTTCTTGCCTTTTTAAGGACATGCTGAGTGCTGTGCTCTAACTTTAGCACAAAGGTATGGTTGACTTGGCTTCTTTTATTAATGGATGGGTGTAAATATATCTGCTTTCGGTGCCTGTCTTGTTCTTCCATGTGTAAACACTGAGCTCTGTCCCAGCTCCTTTTGATGATAAATTCCTCATCTTTTGAATCACAAATCGCCTTTTTGTGTGTCAGGAGGAAGCGGCAAAGCCCAAAGTCACTTTGCTTTTTATAGCACCAGCAGTCTCCAGCTGAACTCTGCTCAGAAACCACCGATTTCGCGGAGCTCTGCAACAGCAGTGGGTCTGGCGTGTTTACAGTTCTGTTGAAGTCGCCTTCGCGCTCATCTGGAGCCCTCCTGCTGTAGAGAACTGCAATCCTCTCTTATTTTTGCAAGGATGTCACCCGTCCTCCCCGGCGGGAGGCTGGGAAACCTCGCTTTGCATTCGAACACCAGGGCTTTTCTTTTTCGGTCAGTGCACTCTGGTTCTGCAGCTGCTGCTCTGAGAGAAGCTGCTCTCCAGAAATAGCTCCGGCTTTTGGCCGAGCGCAGCTCACGTGGGTGAGATGCCGCTGGCTGTCCCCGCACTTTTGCTGAGGACGGCGGCGGATCTCCCCACAGCAAAGGGTAGTCACGGACACCGGTGCCCTGAGTGCGGGAGGCTGGGGAGGGCTTTCTGCTCACCCTGGTGTGAAGGTTGGCAGGTGCCGGGCAGAGATGACCGCTCCGCTGTCCTGCTCAACTGTGAGGCTTGGGAGTGAGAAAGGATAAAGGGAAAACCAGCACCATCCTGTGCAAAAATTTGTGCAGGTTGTAGGATACTCCATGGCTGCATCGTGGGCTGAATGAAAAATTCAGGAGGAAATTAAAAATTCAGTGTTGAGGAAAAGCTGGTGGCAACTGAGCTTGCATGTTTGCCTTGTGGGGTGAGGGCTGAGCTGGCTTCAGGGATGTGACCCAAGGTTAACACTCTCATTTCTCCTCCACGGACCAGCAGTGGGGTTCCAACCCACCCTCGCTTGCCACTAACCCTGTGGCACGACCGGCACTGAGCCGAGAGCTGGTGCAGCCAGAGGTCTGGAGAGATGAGTCTAACACGCTCCTCAGGGTCAAACTGGGTGAGACTCAGCCCTGAAGCAACGGAGATGACAGCCAGTGGTGAAGCCGCCTCATCCCTGGTTAAGATCCAGGTCCTGCTGTGGTTGAGAGGGTTGTCAGCTCTGGGAGGGAGGCCCAGCAGAGATCGACTCAACAATTCGGGTCACTGGGTGGCTGTGCAAAAAATTTCTTCAGCCCAGGGCTCTCAAATAGCTTTGACTTGAAAGGAGCAAATACCTCGACTAATCACAGGGTTGAATGAAGCATGTCATTCCCACAGGCTCATTACTGACATTAAATATCTCTTGCATTACCGAGCTGGGACCTCTCAGCATCAGCACAAAAAAGTACTGGGGTCTTTCAGCTGAGTGACATGAGTGCCAGCAAGTCGCTGGCCCCTGCCATTATCGGCGAGCTGTGGGGCATGGTGAAACAATTCCTCGCTGTCAGCCAGTGTCCTCATGCCAAAACTGGACAAAACCCTGCACATCAAGCTAAGGGAGCTTGCTCCGGTCATCCTTGTGGGGAGCAAAGTGTGGGAGGCAGCTGTAAGGCAGCCATAGCACCAAGGGGGATCTTAAATAACCCCAGGGATGGGATGCCAGGCCTCCTGGTTTTGCTCCAGCTGAGCCTGGAGCCTTCAAGCTCTCTCATTGCATTTCACTGAGGAACAGTGCCCTCAAAACAAAAAACAAGAGGAGACTGAGGCCAAATTTCCCTCAAGGGGCCTTTGTGCCTGGCTGGAGCTGCTCAGATCCTGGGAGCAGTGACCACCTGATGGCTCCAGCAATGCCCTGGGGTGCCCAAGGCCATGCCAACCTGCTCAGGAGATGCCTCAGGTGGGACGTCCTGGCACCTGCAGAAAACACGTAGCAACTTGCAGGCCAGCACCATGGCAGGGAACTGGGGAGGTTTTCTCTTGGTGGTGGTGAAGTGCTGCTCAGCAAGCTGGGAGCTTTTTTCACCATTTTTCATTCTTTGCCTATGCACTTAAATGTTTCTCATTCTGAGGGGAGAAAAAGCATTTTGAGGGTTTGAGTTGTGGCTGGGGGGAGCAGCAAGCCTCCCCTGGTTTCTTCTATTGGAAAAAGACAACCAACCCCCTTCCGTACCAGCTGGGCGTTAAACCCCTTGCAGGAAAATAAATGCATGCTCTGAAGCCTTGCCTGTCCCTGACATGCCCACGTCCTGCTTGCAAGTCCCTGGCAGCTGTTTTTCCCCAAGCTTCTTCACCAGAAATGAAACATCTTGACAAAAATGATGCAGGTCTGCGAGAAACACCTTGGCTGAGCATCCCTCTCCCTGCCAGTGACTGATGGCAGGGAGACTGGAGGCAAGTTGTACACGGCCGTGGTGCAGAGCCAAGAGCCTGGTTGTCCCTGCAGGGCAGCAGAACCCAGCCCTACATGGAGGTGAGCAGATGCACGGTGGGTTTATACTTGGGTCTTCTTGGGAAGATGCGAGATGATTCCTGAGTGCCCTTGTGTGTCTTCATATCCCCTTACTGGGGACCCTCACAGCTGAGGTCATGTAGGCACAGAGGAGCATCCTTACAGGCACTGCAAGGCTGAGGTCCCGGCGAGCCTAGGCGTGCAGAAGGCGCCTTGAAAAACAGCCGGGTGCTGGTACAGCACTGCCCCGAGGCGAACCCCAGAGATTTTGCTCACCGTGTGTGTCCACTCCATTCTCTCCCCGCCACTGCAGTTATGTAGGTCACCTGGGGTCACGTGTTTCTGGATCGGTTACCAACACTGAGTCAAAGCATCTGTGCCCAAAATACAGTGAGGGTTGCCAGGGGGAGAGAAGAGACAATGGGTGAATCTCCTCTCTTTTGCACTGCAAATGATCAAGTCCCGAGCTTTGACCTCTGCTACACTGCCCCGACTCTTTGGCTCTTTGGTGGGTGGCTGCTGGAGAAGTGGTGCAGAGCAGGAGTTATCCTTTCCAAACCCTTTGCTTCTGCCCTCTGGCAGCCAGATAATTCCCCAAGGGACAAAGTCCTAATGTACCCAGTGCCAAGATTCATGCCTAGCAATGTTTCTGGCCCCGATTTCACTCAAGGCTTTGGGGAAAACAGGAGTGCTTTTAAAGCGTGCCATTTAATCGGCTAAGTCAGAGAAACCACGCGCCATGAGTCATGAGGGTCATGAGGAATGACCCATGGGAATGATAGGGCTTGAGCAGACAGGATGATCCAAGGCAACAACAGCAGAAAGGGAGGAGATTTTGGTGGTATTTTAATAACCTGCTCATGTGGATAAAATTAAAAGGAGAACCCAGGACCAATAAAGCCGGGTCTAGCTTGCCTCCCAAGACGCAGACCATCCCCTCTTGGCTTGCTCTGTATGGGGGTTGCCTGGACGTGGCTGCAGGACTCAGCAGCATCCTGAACATCTGGAATTGTGTCTTAACCACCTGGACAGTCAGGGCCTTGATGTTTCTGGGATTGCTCTACCCAGAACAGTTATAATTCCCCTTCATTTTGCAATTAATTCCTTTAACACCTCTTTTCCTTCGCTAGTGTTTCTGCAAACAGTCTGGAGAGGCCCCAGAGCTTGGAGTTATCAGCCCTCACCTCCTCAAACCATGGCAAGATTCCCAGGTCTGTGATATCCTAAAGATCTCCTGGCTCTCCATGTGCAGGAAGACCATTTTTAGAGCCAGAGCTGTGCTCCATCACTGAGGATCAGCAGTCACACTGGGAATGGGACTGGCTTCTCCTCTTCTCTGGCCTTGCAAGAGTCACTGACCAGTGAAGAGCAGCAAGCCCAGGACCTGGGCTTAGACCTGGCCCACTGGTGATCTGATTACAGCTGCTTCATGCAAAGAGAACAAGCCCTTGGGTGAGAAATATGGAGGACCAAAGGACTACTAGCATGGTCCTAATACTAAAAATTAGGTCAAAGGGGTGACCAAAGGATGAAGGGACCACATAGCCTGGTGAGTGTGGCAGGGTAGCCTTGGGGAGGCATCCTGGCACTGGGGCCTCCAGGAGGGATCAGGAGGAAGGGGCTCTGTGAAATTTCATCCCAAACCTGAGGCACAGGAGAGCAGGGACGGTCCTGTTTGCTTTGGTGACAGCTGAGAGGAGGAGGCTGGAGGCTGGTATTGAAGGACTGATGGAGTGCAGGCTGTGTCCTCTGGCTGAAGGCACCACCTCCTCCTGCCCACATGACCACTTAGTGCCTCCTGCTCATCATTTCTGTTTGAAAAATGGGGCTAGTACCTCACGCTTGAAGTTGGCTTCATTAATATTTGCACTCTAGAGAACATTTTTGCAAGGAGCCATCGATGTCCATGTTTTCATTGCCATTGCTGCAATTTTACACATTTCTGATATCAAAATGTGTGGGTCGTTAGACGTCAGAATGACCTCATGGAAAAACTGCATGGCTTAGTTAATGTCTTTCCTGGGATGCAGACACAGAAAATCAGTGGTACTGTGTGATCAGCTCACTTACGTTTTCAAGTCCCAGAGTTATTTCTTTTAGGGTTTTCCTTCTGTATCGAGGTGCATAAACGCCCTGCTGGCTTCCCACATGTGGAATGTGGGATAGCAAGGTGGGCCTGCAAAGGTCTCTCACACCTCTCATCTCTAGGCTGCACCAGGTTGTGCCTGTAGCTGTGTTCTCCACGTAGAGCCATATGCACGTCTGGTCATACCCCATCGCTCCCACAGGGACCCAGCACAGGTCCCTCTGGCTGGTCAGAGGTGGTTTTCGCCTGCATGGGTGGTGTGTGGCCCTAGAACTCCTGTTTCCCAACCCCTCTCACCAGTGTTGCGGTTGAGCCTCCATCCCCTTCTGCTGCAAGCTCAGGGCTGCTTCAGGAGCACCAGGGTTTGAGCCAAAGCTTTTGGGGTGGGTCGATTGCCAGGCATGCTGTGTGGGCTTGGAGCGGGAGCTGCTAAGGGGATGCTGCTGCTCCTGCGTCTCCCTGCTCTTCAGCATCTCCGAGGTGTGAACGCTTGGACGTGAGCTCCTCAGAGTTCAAGAGTGAAAAGGTTATTTTTCCTAGACTACGTGGCTCTCACCCGTCATTTGGATGTCACAATAATTTAGATGTGGCAAAGGTAGCAAGAGTCATTTTGGGTCTCTCTCAGCATGACAAAAGTTGGAGGTTAGGTCACATGCACAAGGGGACAGGAATTCCAAGTTTTCACGAAAGACTGGGACCCAGTTTAAGGGGGTTCCAAAACTGGAGCAGCTGGGCAAGCTCTGCCACGGGAACGTGCGTGTGTTGCTGCAATGGTGTTCGCATGGATTTATCACGGCAGCGCCCACAGAGGTGGGCGACGCTATTCCCCTGCTGCTGAGTTCAGCTGCCATGCAAATCACCGATGGCATTTTACAGGAGATGTTTGCCTGCGTGGTGATGTTTGTGCTTAGGGTCATGTCTATTTTTGCTACTACGCCATGTATTTTTAAATTGGGTTTGAATGGCATACAATGCCCGGAGCGCAGCTCCTTTCAGATCATCTGTCATGTCAGAAAATGGTTTTGAATGTCTGTCTGCTCAATTCAAGCTAAATATTTGTTCTGTAATTAGATTGTTTTGTTTCAAATGATTTTTTTTTTTTAAAGTATGAAAGAGAAGTCAGTATTGGGCTGCCTAAGCACAATGGGAATATGCAACTAGAGAGCAAAATGCTTCTGCAAAGCTGGTGTGGGTGTTTAGCCTTCACAAAATATCCCTCCCATTCTTTTTTCCCCCTGGGTTCATCACTGTGAAAATTTGCTGTATTAGTTTCTAAGCCAGAATGTGCTGGGAATATTGCAGCTGTGTGCGTGCAGGTGAGGAAAAGGTCTTCAGCCCAACCCCTCCCCACCTGGCCGGGCTCCTCAGCGCTGTCTCCCCAGCTGGGCTCTCATCCCTGCGGAGCCATCGATGTCCTGGCCCAGGGATGCTGCCTGGGTCCACCCAGTGTGGGTGTGACGCAGCCCCTGTGTGCTGTGGCAGTGCTGGAGGCATCTCTGTGACACAGCGCTCCGGTCCGTGCCCGCACGTGGTGCCCGGGCATGAAAAATGACGGAGATTTGGGGCAAATATGGTTTAATGTTTTCCTGCTGCAAGAGTACTGAAAGCTAGCGAAAGAGGGGAGGCTGATCATGAATGCACATGTGGGCAAAGACAAAAGAAGAAGCAAGTTTCATACTTCACTGAGGCACTTGAAAAGCATTTGCTGCTCTTGTACTTTCCCTCCCGAGGTGGCTAAAACCATGGTTTCTGGTTCACCTGTGAGTTCATAGGGGGAAAGAAAAGAAAGAAAGCGTTGGTGTCAACCTCACTCAGGCTGAAAATATTTCTTTCAGGTTCCTGGCAAGCCAAAAGCCTCCTGACATCCTGGCAGTGTGTTGCATCAAGGGTCTACACGGTTTGATTTTGCTTTCAGTTGAAAACATTTCACAGGAATCCTTGTTCCCAGCTCTGGTCCCAAGGGAGGCCTCCTTCTAACCCTGAATAGACTCCTGAACTCCAGCCTTCAGATCCTGCACCAGGGCCAGGAGCGAGCCCCTAGCCAGCATCACGGCTGCCTCCCCACCACCTGACGCTGCGCAATTGGGGCTCCCTCGCCCGGCCCGGGCAGGAGCATGGGAACCTGCCCCACTGAACCTGGCCTCGGTGATGCACACGGGGAGCTGCCGCGGGGTTTCAAACGGTGCCCAGTGAAGAACAGTGTAACGCAGATACATCGCATGTTAACAAGGGCACGGAATTGTGAAGTTCATGGCTGTGTGGATAATAAACTAGAGAGAAATTAAAGGTAAGAAAGGAGGAGAAAGATTTAAATTTAAACCTAAAATATTACTTCAAAGGACACAACAGATAGCTAAGCTGCTAGGGAAATGATCTGAAGTTTGGGGATTTGATTTTGAGAGTGTCTACAAGTGAGAACATCTCTGCGGACCTGATTTCAGTGCCAGGGGAACTCTGCCTCAGAGCACAACCTTTCTTTTAATTACTTCTATCTTAATGTGTATGAAGTAACTGTATATTATTAAATGATCCCACTCAACATAAGATAACTTTGTATTAGCAGCAGAGGCTTTTATTTTTCTTATCCTATATAAATAAGACATATCTCTACTGGCTGTTTTGTAAATAACCTTGCTGTCTCACCCCTGCCAAGGGGTGGCCCTTCTCTTTCTTCTTCACCTCCTCACCTGTGATGGCTTTTGGCTTATGTTATTTCCTCTCAGCGTGCCTAAAGCCAAGTTAAAATACGCTGCCTACAGTAGTTAGTCATATTTGCTAAGCTGTTGCTTACACTGTTGTCTTCTTATTGTATCTGCTCAGGTTACCCTACACGAGCAGGTAACGCCAAATGAGACACTCTGACCAACTGCAAGAGCTGGAGTTAGGTGCTGGTTCTTCCCGCTGTGCGTTTCTGCACCCGCCGGATGGTGATAAGCTGCTCTAAAAGTCTAAGCTGGGCGCATGAGCCCCGTCCTAGAGTTATAATTTGGAGAAAAGCGATTAAGGCTTTGGCTTACAATAAAGCTGGCATCTCTCTCTCCTCCCTCAGTGTTTTCCATAGATTTGCATTTCCCCTCCTCCCTCTCAATGTGCAGCGTCTTTCACAACAGTGTGGATGTCCTGCAAGGCAGGTCCTGCAGGCGTGCTGATAAATCATCTTTTTTTGGACATGGTAGGGCTCTCCTTGCCCTGCCTGCGCAGTACCCCCAGCTGGGTTATGGACTGTGCTCACCGCTGCGGTGAGCTGTTTGGCTGGTGGTCAGACTGAGGAGCTCATATGCTTGCATGTCGATGATTCTTTCCAGGGCAGCTTTGCACGCAGTACCTGAAATGTTAATAGCAGCAGGCACAATGTTTTTCAGAGGAAGCCTTCATAGCTTTGTTCCTCAGGCTGGAAATCCCTCTCCCCAGGGGCAGCCAGCAGCCCCATTTGGCATCACCTCTCTGCCAGCAGCTCCCCTGCTTTGTTCCTTACCCCTGGAGAGCCGATTTTCTCCTACGTGCTTGCAGGAACACCACTGGCGGCTGCTGCCAGCACACCGCAGCCAGCTGGGCACAAGCAAGGCTTGCTCTGGCATTTGGAGGCTAACGGTGGCCGGAGGGTGGCCAAGGTGCTGGGAGCCACTCTTGGGGTTTTGGTGGTGATCCTGGTGATGTGGTTCATATGGATCTCCTCTGGATATGTTTCTCTAAGCTCTCAGGTTAGGAAACTGCCCCAGGAGTGCTATGAGCTTCGTTACAGTTTCTGCTAAATCACTAGCCAAAAATCATCAAAACGTATCTTGAAAGTTTTTGGTCTTAGGGATGCTGTTTGTGAAGCTGGTGGGATGATACCACAGGGAAAATCCTGCTGGTGCTCATGCTGTGCCAGCACCAAGGAGCACCTCCAACCACAGAGGCTGCAGAGTGGAGAATGTCTCACCACAACCCCAGTGGGGAAGAGCAGGGAAGAAAAGGGAAGAGCGAGATCAACTGAGGCTAGCATGGAGCCCTGGCTGGTGGAGGAAAAGACTGCACAGTGCAGGCTGTATAGACTGTGGCAAGGGAGAGGCACATGGACCTGTGGCTGGCAGGCGCTCACCCTTGTTGCTCATGGTTGACCACTGGTCCATGCCTCCTCCCTACATGGATGTGAGGACAGCTGGAATGAGGCAGGGAAGAGAGCTGCTGCTGCCAGAGCAGCTTATGGTGCCCCCAGGCCCCAGTGACTTGTGGAATCTAAGCAGGGGCTGGACATCTCTCTGGGGTGGCATGGGCTAGAGGAAGGTAACTGGTTGAGGGGCTGGTGTTTCACCTTGTTCTCTGATTCCAAATTACTCAGAGCTCCAGACATTACCAGAGAGATCGAGAGAAAAGATCAAAAGGGCACGGCAGGGAAAACAGAGAAAAACAAGTGTAAAGGAACTACGAAAGTAGATAGGAAATTACCTATCCTAGTAATTCTGCAAGAACTAAGACCAAAAAAATGTTCAAAAAACATGGATATTGGACAAGGATAGCATTTGGAAAAAATTCTCATGGAGAGAAGGTTGCAGGAAATACTGCTCCAGCTGGGGAGAGACAGCTCTGGACAGGAACACTTGCTGCTCTTCTTGCTTTGGAGATAGCTGATGCTGCTCTCTCAATTGTTTATGGAGCACACTTGAACCCAATAAAAAAGTTCCACCAACGCTGCATCATACAGGTAGCTTCCAGAACACCTGATTTCCCACATCAGCTTACTGATGAAATTTTTTCTTTTTTTTTTCTGGAAAATCATCTGTGGTGTAAGAAACTTCACATTAGTCCTCTAGGGGCTTGGTCTCACCCTCTGCGGATATGGCTGCATACACAGGCTTTGACCCATGACAAAAAATCAGTGCATATGAAGGAACTTCTTTTGGCCAATGGGTCTCCTGGCTTTACCTCTCCTGGTTGATCCATCCTGTGTCATTTCCATATCACCAGTGTCTTCTGGTGCTTCCTCACAGTAAGCTTTGTCTTGCAGAAACTCAGAGACCTCTAAGCTCTCCTTGCTGGTCAACTATTTTCAGAAAATGTATTGAAAATCTCAGGTCCCAAGTGAGTCTGGTTTAGGCCTGGGGTGTCAAGGCTGAGCACAGAGCCCAGCAGGAACAGCCAGTATTTCGTATGTGTGCCCATGGAGGCTAACGGGGCTCCTCAGAAGAGCCGATGTGGGGTGTGACCTCTGACTGATGGGTTGGGCAAGAGGAGGGGATGCCTATGCTGGGGTTGGCAGGGTGTGCCCTTCCAGCACGACACAACAAAAATTGGAGGAAAGAGGAGTAGAGCAGGGTTGAGAGCAGAGAAACCGTCTTAATCACAGTGGTGTTCTGATGGCAGCATGTCTAGTGCCCATACAGTATGGCCTTTTGGCATACCCCAGGCAAAGAAGATGAAATATTGGTTATTTGGAGAAAGAGGAGGAGGGAAAATACCGTCGAAAGGGAAATCTCCAGGAGAAGGAAACATTTCTGCTTGGGGAATTGAAGCAAGGGGAACGGCTCTCTTGCAATCTCCAGGCAGCAAAGTGCCGTTTGCACAAAATCACGGTAGAGACTGGCACCAACTCTCCCTCTTGTGGACATTCCCCTATATTTTGTGTAGTGTCTGGTAGCTGCCGGTGCTGCTAGCAGCCTTGAACCTCTGATTGGTTTTACTGTAAGCTGTAATGAGATGGCTGGATGTGATGGTTCATAACAACTCCTGTATTAAATATCCCTTTGAATTAGGCCAAGAGACCAGGCTGATCTGCAGAGCCAGCACCTGGAGCATCCTGACATCGAGCTCATCATTCAGCAGACGAGAGGCACATCTCTGTCCGTAAAGCGAAACACCTCAAAGCAGGATCCAGAGTCCTGAAAAGGAAGCAGATATCAAATAAATGACTACCCATGCTCACTCCTTGAACGTCAGAGTGGCCAGGACTTCACTTTCCTGCTCTCCTCTCACATTGCTTAAGTCAGTGTCAGTTTTAAAAAAAAAAAAAATCAAGAAAAACCTTGCCCATGTTCCCACCTGAGTTTCCCCCAGTTCCAAAGATTCCTTCTTAGCCCAGGTTTGCTCAGTGGGTGAGACATTTGTAATACCCATTTTTTTTTACCCACAAAAGGTCACCTGCTTTTTCTGGTCTATCTACGGTCCCATTTCTTCTCCTGGCTTTTTGATCTGTAGTTCCAGTGTTGTCCCTTGCCTGTTTGGTTTTTTTTTGTTGGGTTGGTTTTTTTTTTTTGTGACTTGGACCCTCTCTGCCCCAATAAATGGATGAGGCCAGGTCTGTCTTGCTGCAGGGGCCATCACATCTCCCTCCGCTCCATGAGCTGCAGATCTGCAAGAGGAGCAGATAAACATTGACCTTTTGCGCAGGATGACAATAAATCCCATGTATTTTGGCCCTTGCTGTTAACTCATACATAGGCAGAAAATCCATGCCAAAACCTGGAGAAGGAGCATGGATTCATTTAGAGCACAGAGCCATCACGTGCGGCGAGATCTCTGCTGCAGCTGATGGGGAAGGAAATAAAAGGACCGCAGGCTAAGATAAGCAATTTCCAGGCAGATGCTGCCACAGACCAGCTGGATCCGACCAGCTGAGCCACCAGCACTGGAGAGTTTACCGGAAGGAGGGAGATCAAAAAATAAAAACACGTTGTCTGGGGAATTCGCAATTAAAAAGGCGCTAAAGGTGGGAGCCCTGCATAGTAGAGAGATCTTCGAGGGTAATGGAGCTTCATTTTTATTGTCCTTTTTTTTTTGAATGAGCATGACTTGAAGCCCTTTGTGAACGGTTAGAAAGTGATCAGCAGATTTTTGTCTTTGCGTATTGGTTAATCTGTTGCAGAATCACCAAGTCAGCAGGTTGTTTTTAACAGTTTGACCCAGTAAGGCTACAGCCATCTCTGAAATATGCTTTGGGGAACATGTATAAGAGGATTAAAAAATTATAAACTTATGCAGAATTCTGCCGAAGGCTGTTAAACACAGGCATGCAAATGTAACCTTGAGAAGTCCTTTAGCCTCAAGTTGCTCTGATGGAGTGGGACTGTTCCTGCTTCTTACACTTTTCCTGGGCATCTGCCTCTAGTGCTGTTAGGGGACGAGGCTAGATGAGCTTCTAGCTGTCCATGGATCCTGTGTATGTCAGATGCTTACAGGTGAGCTTTCCCAAGGTGCCGAGCCTGGGACATCCATATATGCAACCCTAGACCCCAACCAGCCGAGAGAGTTAGCCAGGCTGAGCATTTGGCAGGGATGTGATGTTATACTTGTACCACTACCAACACAACCACAGGATCAGGATTCTCAGCATAGGTAAGATTTTCCAGTATTTTGCAGCCAGTATCAAGCCCCACCATGTGGTTGTCTTGCCAACAGGACCCTAAAGTGGACAAGTCAAAAGATCTGATCGCAAGCACAGCAATGAAAATGAGATGAAATGGCAAGAAATTCAATAACAAGGAAGAGATGCGGAACAGAGATCCCATCCCAAATTCAGTGGTAAATGCTCTACTCAGGCAGCCAGGCCACCAGCGTTGTGTTTAGGGTGCTCACTGCCACCCTGTGTTGATCTGCTTGAAGAAAACCTTTATTTTTTGCCAAGTATTTTTTGCAAATGGATTAGTTTCCCTGGAGGCAATCCCCATAAGACCGGCAGAGCACAGAAAGCACTACTGGATTAGGGACAGCTTCAACTGGCGTTGCTTCTCAGAAGAGAAAAAGACCTGATTGTCCCTTTTCTCCCTAAGGGAGCGCTTGGTGTTGGAATGATAACGTACAACGAGACTGAGAACTTTGAAAAGGGCCAACTGCAGCTGGAAGCAAGAACCTGTTGGATCTCATTAAAAGGCAAGTGTAAACATCAGTACAAACAAGGGGTAGATCTTGGCTTCCTCATGGGCTCTTATCTTGCAGAAGCTTTGTGCTTTGCGGATGAGAAGCCGTTTTGCAGGCAAAAAGGTGGCTCAGCTTCATCACCTCTGCTGCTGCTCTCACTCTGATCTTGGTCATGCTGTAATTGCTGCTGCCTTTGTAGGTGCTTGAACCCTTCTCCAACAGCACTCAGCCATGCCCAAAGCACACCCTGCGCTCTTGCAGGGCAAAGCACCTTGCAAGGTGCCCCTTGCACCCATAGTCCCAAGGCACTAGGAGGAGGAGGATGAGGACCCTCTCTAGCATAAGGCATGGTGTGGGAAAAGCCAATGCCTCCAGCTGCCTGGATTTCAGTCAAACCTGATCACGAAATCCCAGCCTTGGTCATGCTGCAACAATCTCTTTTACAGCTTCCCACGCGTAGCTCTGAGCTACAGAGTGCAGGGTGTCAGGCAGACACACAATACTGCGTGCATGCTGATGGCTTGACTTTTGTTGCCCATGTGTGTTTTTGTGGCCCTTGCCTTTTCCAGTTGTCCCTTGACAGGCTCTAGCTACAGTATTTTGTTGGTGGTAAGGGATGAGGGAGGCATTCCCCTCTTGCTTTATTATTTCAGTAGAAGTACACAAATCCCTGTGCGCCGTTACAGTGTTATGAAGTTTAATCCACCTGAAGGGACTGCTGCATGCCACAGTTACTTCATGTCTTCCCACTGACTCCTAAAGATCTCCAGGGTCTCACTGATATAATCCGTGTTCTTACCTTCAAAAAATAATTTCCTCCTTTTGCTCCTGGGATGGACAAGGCTTTAAAATCTGCCTGTTGTTTTCTAATCATACTCCTCCTTCCTTTAACTGCACTCACAGTTTCCCACAGAAATCCTCAGTCCTCTAGTGCTCTAGTTTCCTAGCCCTTCAGAAGAGGTTTGCATCCCCGGAGACAGCTCTTGCAGCCTTGGAGAGAGCCTCAGCTTCTATATTGGAGCCTAAATATTCTGGTCCTGGACTGCCCTGCTGCTTTCCTGCTTGTTCTCCCACTGAATCCAAGTAATGGCTTCCAATAAGTGTCCTGCTTAGCCCAGATAAATGTTTTGTCCAGGTGCTGGGCAGTGTCACATACAGTGTGAGATGCCTAGATGATTGCACGGGAGCTGTGGGTCATGCTTGTGTTACCCTGTGCACCTTCTGGAAAAAGAAAATTACTGAGTTACACAGTTGTCTGTCTGATAGTCACCAAAGGCTGGATCCTGTGAGCACTGAAGCAAAAGTAAAGCCACCTCTGACTTCATGGCACAGGGCATGATTCCTGAAAGAATCCATGCCGAGATGCTGATAAGTACTTAACACAGCTCTGCAAACTCACAGCCCAAATCTTGTCCTGGTGCTGAAATCTCCTCCTCCTAATCCTTCCTCTTCCTTTTAAGCAAGCTGCGGTCACCTCTCAGCTGCTAAAATCCATCAGTGTGTGGGAACCCTGCCTGGAGGCACTGCTAAGCATAATGTTTAAAAGCGAGGGGAAGAGAGAAGTGAGCCTGGAAGGGATTTGGCCACTGCCACCCCCAGTTAGACTCCATCTTGTTTCCTACAAGTGGTGGAGGCTATGCAATGCGTGCAGCTTCGAATGGTGCTCTTATCTGACAGTCTTCTGATCCTCTGAATACTGAAGTCAATGTCACAGCTGCAGAAAATCCAACGCTCTTGCCTTGCTGTGGCTGAAAGATGCAGTTGCTATTGCCCTTACCTTTCCAGCTGACGCTGCTGGGAGCACGGAGTCTCACCTGTCCATCTGCACGGGCTGAGCTGCAGACTCCTAAAACAAAGTGCAAATGGATCTCTTAGGAGCAGCAGTGTATCAGCAAAACACCATAGAAACGGCAGCTGTGTTACGGAGGGCCTTTTCCCCAGCATTATGCAATAGGTAATTATGTAAGTTGGAGTTATATAATATTCCTGGTTTTTTTTTTTTTTTTTTCCGGAGTGCTCACCTCCCCCCGACCACTCCCCCGGCAGAGCAGCGTGTACCACGCTTACATTACGCCACGCTTTATACAACTCAGGGTCACAGCAGAGCTGGGGCCGCCGCCACTCCCAGCTGCAGGACCCTCAGCTGCTTTCAGGGTTTTTTTAAAAAAAATTGTATTGTAGGGGAAAAGGCTCATTGAAAAGAAAAAAGTATTCAGTAAAAAAAAAAAATCTGTCTGCTGTGTAAGCACACAAGATGGTTTGGGTTGTTTTTTGAGGAAAATGGACTTGGGTTTAGGAGCATCCCTCTCTCCTCCTTGCTGCAAAGTCTATTCACAAACTTACTTCAAATGAAAATAATGTCTATGATTTCTGCTAGTGCCTCTCTTTTGGGTACATATTTCTGTACTTGCAGCAGGTCTGGCTGCAGAGCAGACGGGGCTAGAACTCATTGGGGATTTGTTGTATTGACTGCCAAGGCAATGTGGGGGACTGCTGGGCTCTCTGATGTTCATTTTACAGGCCAGGGGTGAACTTCTTCCCAACAGCGATACTCTAAGAAAAAAAATTGGATGTGGCCAAGCAGACTTGGAGCTGTTTCCTCCCTATGGCTGGTGTGCAATTCCAATTGTGCCTCCCATCTCTGCCTGGACGGCTGCTCCCCGTATCGATAACCGCCAAACAGCTGGCCTTTCCACAACCGTGCCCGAAAGCTGGTCCTTACTCTTTCACTGGTGCGGTC
This sequence comes from Chlamydotis macqueenii, assembly GCF_036417535.1. Taxonomy (NCBI): domain Eukaryota; kingdom Metazoa; phylum Chordata; class Aves; order Otidiformes; family Otididae; genus Chlamydotis; species Chlamydotis macqueenii. Next base: position 57,964,424 of record NC_141556.1, read on the forward strand.
TGTGGGCTCGAGTAAGTCATAGAACTGTTTTGTTCCCTCATAAATGGGGAAAATAAGCGGCTTTTCCACTCGTGGGATGGCAGCGTGGTCTGAATTTGTTGATGCCTGTAGAAAGGTTTGCCATCCGTTGCGGGAGGAGCCATACAGAGGTGAGATTGCATCCACTGTTTTGGCAGAAACTGCTCTTCCTCTGCCTGCTGTGCCCATTAGATTGGGGGGGGGGGGGGTGGGGGGGGTGCACCTTTCCTAAGCACCTTCTGGTGCCATTTTTTTTTGTAGAAACAGCCCCACGCAGCCCCTAGGACAGCTTTCCTCCTCAGCAGTGCCCTGAGGCTTGGCTGTGGCCTTGCCCCTGTCCCATGGGAACCTCCTCTGGCCCAGTCCCACCACCCTGCCCCTCTCCAGTGCTCAGGGCTGGAGGGGACAAGGAGCAGCACCCTCCCCGTGCCAGCGACCTGCCACAAGGCTGGGGACAAAGCCACCTGGCCATGCCAGGGCCCCGATGCCCTGACACAGGCCCGTTCCAAGGAAAACTGACTGTCTCTACACCCCGCACCGAAAACAAGCCACTCATAGAAGTTCTGCATCTGCCACCTGACTGCAGCGAGATTCCCGTGGGAGGGGGTGTCCTGCGTGTCCTGGGGGGTCATTCCCTGGCCTCCGAGATTTGGGGGCTACCCACGTGTTGGCCACCTCCCCGAGGCTGCAAACCCCAGGGAGAAGCTTGAGCGTGGCTTCCAGTCCCCGTGGCTTTGTCGCCCGTGGCCACTAGATGGTAGCAAGCCCTGGCCGACGGAGCCGGGCTGCTGCGGCACCTCCTGCCCGGGCAGGTCCACCCGGGACGGGTGCGGGTGGTGATGCTGGGGTCTTTGCAACAGCACTCGCATCACGCCAGCGACGCACCCCAAAATGCGGCCAAAAATCTTAACCATGCACCTCAGGTTCAGCGAGTGCGCCTCACGTGTGGATGCAGGTGTGATGCCACGCCTGTCAAAGTGGCAATGGTGTGGCCAGCGTGGTTTGAAATGGGCTATTCAATCACCCAGTGCTTTTTAAAGGGGGGAGCAGACAATATGCTGGCTCTCTGTTGTTTGCGTTTATCCAGATGATAATGCAAGTGACAGATTCTGCCCCAAAGGAGAGAGGAGGTCCTGAAATGTTACGTCCTGTTCGTGGCTGCAGGGTTGAGGCATGTTCTGGTGTGCTGTAAAGCTTTTGGCATATCTATAGACTATTCATTTAAGCTCTAGGAAGAGCTTGTGATTTAATTTCATTACCACTTCACTTGTAAAAAAAAGGCAATATGGAATCTCCTACTCTTTTTAAGCCTTATGACCACTTAACATGAATGTCCGTAGTGAGACTGTTGGCTTCGCAGCCCTAGGGAAAGCTACAGAGAGCAGAAAGTCGACCAACTTCAAATTAAGATATTACGGTAACTGAGTAGTTTCAGCTTGGGGAGTATGACAGAGCTCAGTACATAAGCAGCAGCCTCTCGTGTACCAGGAGCACATTTCTGTCGTGTCTGAAACGTGTGTAAAACAGTAAGGTCAGTATTCAGGATCCCACCCAAGGCCGAGCCTGGGATGGTGCAAATGCTTGTTTACTGCTCTAAGTATCTGGGGAGTGAGACTGCAGGTATGTGATCTTTCCTGTCTCAGCCCTGCACTGTGGAGAACACCACAAGGAACAATTTAGAGGGCTCCCAAGCTCTTTTCCATCAGTTTGGCTTAGTTTGGGTAATTGGTAATGCCCTGGTGTTTGTGCACGTAAATCAGGATGAAATCTTGGCCTTGAAGTGTTTAGGATGTGCATTTTTGGATGTGAAGTGAACTGGTGCATAGAGGAGAGGATTGCTGAATCACAGGTTGACTTGGCTGACAGGTGCTTGCAACACCTACTGGCCGAAATTCCCTTACCTCTAGGCTTGGACACCAGCTAAGACTGTCATTTGGCTTTTGCCACCCCTCTTACTCCAACTATTCCCCTTAAACCTGGGTGTTTCTGAGGGATGTGAGGCTCTGTGCCTCAGTCTTCCTCACTGCCTGACTACCCTTCAGGGTAGTGGGCTCTTCTCTCCCCTTGCAAGGCTGGAGCAGGGAGACTGTTCCTGCGTTGCAGAGAGTGGATGGGTGCAGAGGCAGTGATGCACTTCAGGTCCTGCAGCACTGCGGTAGGGACTGCAGGGTTGCATGCTCTTCTCCTGAGTCCAAGGCAGGTGTCTTCAGCCCTCAGTTGACATTTCTCACCCGCCAAGGCCTGCCATGTGTGCCCCTTTGGAAATGCCCAGAGGTAGGTGCGTGCTTCTGGACAGCAGTGCTAGCTGGGCTTTGTTATCGGGCTGTGCTCTGACTGCAGTCACCTCCTGGAAGAGACTAATCACCCCACTGGTGTGCTACGCCGTTATCAGTCCTGATGGGACTGGAGGAGAAAGGCTGGGAGGTGTCCCAAAGCGACTTGACAGAGATAGCCAGAGATGTTAACCCCTGGCTGAGTACGTGTTGAGTGAAGCCCTGCTGTGTCCTTGTGCCTGGCCTGCTGCAAATTACCCTCCTGGCTCAGTTGTACATCTATTGGCTCTGATATCCACGCTCAGCCAGCAGCTAATCCTGAGCATTCTGCGGAGATGCAGGCTGAAGGACTCCAGGGGCAGGTGTGGGGTAACTGGCTCCCATAAAGCTTTTATCCCCTTTCTCCCTCCTGCAGAGGCTGGGGAGATACCTGGGCCACTTTGGGTACAGTTATCTCTTAAGGACGTCTCTTCTAACCTGTGCTCTTCTTTATTACTAAATGGTGTGCATTAGCCCAGGAGGAAAGAGTGAGCTCGGCTTGGGAAAGGAAAGGGCTTTTGAGCGGTGGAGCCGATGCTGCCAGCAATCTCTGCCTCTTCTCCTGCCTGTCCTTGGCAGACCAGGGGTGAAGGAGGCAGGGCAGCCTTGCAGATGACAGCGCTCTTCAGGAATCTCCTGCCATACAGCTCGACACTGTCTCTGGGACCTTGGGAACCCAGGACAGGCTCCTGGTACTGTGTTTCGGCAGTGCCCTTTCTGCCTAGAGTGGGCCATATGCCAGTCCAATACGAAAAGCAGAAATGATGCCATCAGTGGCACCCACAACAGCACCTGACCCAAAATAGCTTCCTAGAAAAAAATAGGGAGGCTGATTATGTTAGACAAGCCTGAAACAGAGCAAGACGTCCAGCTGACGATTGACAGGTGTAGGTCTAAGAGCAGGGGCTATAAATCCTGCAGGTCAGCTCTCCAGCCACCCTTTGGGGAAAGGCAAACGACTGCGAGGAGCACTCGGAATCTGCCTTCAGTGAAACCATGGGGCTCAGTGATCAGGAATGGCAGCAGGTCCTGACCATCTGGGGAAAGGTGGAGTCCGACCTCGCTGGCCACGGGCATGCAATTTTAATCAGGTAGGCAAGAAGCTTCCATCCTAAGAGTAAAGCTGAGAGCTTTTGATAAGAAATTGAGGAAGGTGTATATTTAGTATGGGGGCTTGCACTGGCAGTGTTTATGTTATGTTAGGCTGTTTTCTTTGACGTAGCATAGTGGTTTTTTCATTGCTATGGTTTCTGGGTTAAAAATTACTCACCGTGTAAAATGGCTGTGCTTTCATCTCTCCATCTGTCTATGGGTGCAGGAGCAGGCCAGTGCTGCTTTCAAAAGATGGTGGGACTTTGTCACTCCCTCTGCTTCTGCTGACAAAGCTCTGCTTTGGGTCCTCATTACACAGTGAGAAATACTGGAGTGAATTATGTGTCCTGGGCCTTCAGATGCTCTGAAGCAAGGATTTGGGGAGGCAGGGAAAGAAAGGAGAGCAAAATTACCTCTGTGACAATTTTCTCAGAATCTACTTCAGTAAAATTAACTGTGAAGTACCTGAGTGTTTCCCTCTCCTCATCTTAGTCTCACCTGGCAGAGCCCTGCCCATCTGCTTTTTGGATAGAAACCTGAGGGGTAACACTTGTCCACTTCCTGATGATGAACTTGAGGTCTGAGTGTCAAAGGAGGCACATCCTTCCCCCTGCTTCCCTCCTCCATGATTCTGCTGTCAGAGTGGGAGTGCTCAAGAGATCTCCATCTGAGAGGAACCTCACCCCCGTGCTGTTCTTGTGATCCAGGGCCCCCAAATGCGGAACACAAGCAACTCATAGAAATGCATCTGGAAGGGATCTCAGGGCTGCAGAGTGGGAAAAAACACAAGGTGGGAATTGGATCCTAGCCTGTCCTTAAAGACCAGCAGGCATGGAGACTTGGATTGGACTATCTCTAGATCTCCCTCTCAGCTTGTGCTCAGTACGATGTGCTGGAAGGGTATGGATGCTGAGGAGAGCAGTGGGGATGTGACACTTGCTCCAGAGGGGCTTCCTATCTTAAGCATGGCTAAAGGAAGGAGCCCACACCACTGGACAGATCCACTGTCCATTCAAAGCTTTTTCAAAGATGAGCCAAAGCAGGAAGCTATTTTATTTACCTTTTTTTATCATGGCCCAATTCAGCTGCTATTTGAAGGGGAGAGACAGATGAGGGCAGCCGGGTGACAATGCAGTAGCTTTCCCCTCATGCACTCCACAGAAGGCATGCTGGAGGGGTAGCAGGAACCCGAGCCCTCCCCACCAATCCATCTGTGTGAGATGGCTACTTTGGCTCTGGAAGTGCCACAAGACACTAAAACTATTTCCAGCTGAAAAGGTAATACAATTTTTCTTGCAGGTATAGCAGGGCAGGGCATAGTGTTAAATAAATAGATGACACCACTCTCCCCTGTGACTTTGTGCTCCCCAGCCAACCCAGGTCATTTCTTATTCCTTCAGGGGGTTTCTAAGAGAGGCAGGGGAATGCCAGCAGCTCTCAGTTTAGAAATGTGTCTGTGTGTGCATTGTTAAAGACTTCTTAGGTAGATGTCATATCCTGGGAATATGTTTAGAAAATACTGATTCAACTGGATGTTTTCCAAAGGAAACAAAAAATACTCTTGGAAGAATTTTTAAGAGTCTCGGGAGTACATCATGTTTGGCAGACACAATTCAGCCATAGCCAGGCATGATGGAGGGAGATTTCTAGAAATAACTCCATCCCACTTCAAGGTGCGTGGTGTTTTCTTCTCTCTGGATGGGACACAACCTGTGTAGTGGAAAGATACAGGAAAAACAGAAAGGCCAGTGTGTTCAGCACCTGGTAGAGTGCAGAAATCTTTGAAGAGACCTTTGAAATGAAATACCAGCAAAGACTGGTCACTCATTAACTGATTTTTTTTTTTTTTGCTGCAGAACAGCTTGTATTTTCCATGTGCTTCAGGTATTTGTTAGTGTAGTTTAACGTACACTTATATCATACAGCGGAGAGTCTGGCCCTCATGGCAACATACTTAGGAGGAATGTCCAGTTTTAGATGGGATGCAAGCCCCAGTAGTGCCAGCACCAGCACCCTTCTGAGGTCAGAGCAAGTGTGCAACCACTGTAACATGAGAGGGAGATTGGTTTTGCGGCTGAGGTCCTGGGCTGGAGTGCCAGACACTGCTGCAGGTAACTGGGATGAGCCACTTCATGGATATGGGTTGCAGGGCCTTGGCTGTAAAGACAGACATTTATTTTGCTGGTGCTTCAACTATTTGGATTATGCCCATCAGAGGGTATAATACCTGAAAATAAACGTGTGTTGGGGGCAATGAATATCAGAAGCCCTGGGACTGAAAAATAAGGGACTTTCTAAGAGAAGCAAAATTGAGGACACCTGGTGGTGGGAAGACAATAAGGAACAACTGGTGGTGGTTAGAGGAACTATGGGTATAAAAGCATGGAAACAGTAAGAATAGGAGGCTCTCTGCCTAGCTTGCAGTAGAGTCTGAGACCATGACTGAGACTTTGCTCTATCAACTGGACTATGCTCTATCAACTGGAATACACTCTAAACAACTATGCACTGACAAACATGTGCAAGGGAGCTGATATCTCTCAACACCTAATTATTAGACTACACCTAATAATCAGGACAGGCAGTGTCCCCTTTTCACCCTGACTCTAGAACTCTGCCATGGAAAAGAGTGAAATTTCCTACTGGTTTGGTTGCCAGTTGTATCTGTATTCTGTCTCCTAGGAAATGCAGTGGGGAGGAAGCAGGGGGGACAACGCTAGCCTGGCTTTTAGCCACCCTTCCACCTTCTTGATTTCATTTCCATTTCAGGATCAGAGTGCCTATGTATAGCACTGCATGGCACGGCACCAGTATGCCTGAAGGCCCTGCGCTCTTGTTACCCATTTGCTCCCAAGGACTCTCAGAGGTACTGCAGTTCCCAATGGAGCAAGCACAGGGCTGGCAACTGGGCTGAACTGGAGAACAACCTACCAGACGAAGGATGAAAAACACTTAAACCAGATTCAGAGTAGGGTTGGATACTTCCCTGGCTTATATACATGCTAAAAGGAGTGATTGTGAATGGTGGCAATTTGGAAAAGATGTAAAGTGTCAGAGTTCCCAGGTTAAAGTAGCCTCTACTAGCAGGGAGTAGCTAAGAGATTTATTTGGGGCAGGAAGTGGGTTATCACACCTTTGCCTCTCCAAATACTCTGTAATACCTGAGGTAGCTGGACCTCAGCTCTGGTCTGGATGACAGCTCTCTCAAGTCTCACAAGTCCCTGTACTTTTTCCACAGGCTCTTTCAGGATCACCCTGAGACCTTGGATCGCTTTGAAAAGTTCAAAGGCCTGAAGACCCCTGACCAGATGAAGGCCTCTGAAGATCTGAAGAAACATGGAGTTACTGTCCTTACCCAGCTGGGCAAAATCCTGAATCAGAAGGGTAATCATGAGTCAGAGTTAAAGCCCCTAGCTCAAACCCATGCCACCAAGCACAAAATCCCTGTCAAATATCTGGAGGTAAGGAAAAGGGAAAGGAATCTTGGTGCCTGGTGTGTAGTGAATGTGTGCAATAGCTATGTGTAGATAACTACTGAGAGCTGTTATTTTATTTACTGATGGCTAGTTAGACTTCAGTGAGCTCTCCCTCAAGTCTGAGGTCTCTGTGTACAGGCAGCAGGAGGCACAGAAAGGGCTCATGGTATGTGAATGGTATGTGAATGTCCAAGTTTAGATTTCCCATTCCAAACACCACATGCAGTCTGAGCAACCCTTGGCAATAATAAACCAGCCCATGCAGTCTCTGCACGCCTGGGAAACTATATTACATAAGAATTGTCAGTGGCTGGACACAAGGGATATATAATTTTAGAGTAAGTCCTGGAGGATCCATTGGAGACCAAGGCCCAGAAAACTAAGTGCTGTACAAACACAGGGCACAAATTTTCAGCCTTAATGGATGAGGCAGACAAAGAGTGGGAAGGGCCATGGTCTACTACTCAAGGTCATGAAGGAGATCAACGTCAGAGCTAGGAATAGAGCCCAGTTCTGCTGCCCAGCTGAGGCTCCTTGCAAGCTAGACCTCACTGTCCCTCCAGGGACTGTGGGAAGGGCTACTGAATTAGCTCAGAGATATTTCCAGGCTCTGCAACCTATTTCTTAGTGTGGCTTTTCTGAAAATAAATCTTGACTGTCCCTTCTGTTTTTCTCTCTCTCTTCCCTTCCTCACAGTTTATTTCTGAAGTCATTATCAAGGTCATTGCTGAAAAACACCCGGCAGACTTTGGGGCTGATTCCCAGGCTGCAATGAAGAAAGCCCTGGAGCTGTTCCGAAATGATATGGCCAGCAAGTACAAGGAGTTCGGTTTCCAGGGTTAGGACATACGCACAGAGGGACACCACAATGGAGGCCTGGCCATGCATCTTAGAGTAGCTTCCCCAGCACAGTTTTAGACACCTCACAATTGGCCATCCAAGATGTGTGGGAAAGCTTTGACGAGAGGCCAAGAGTCACTCCAGGCAGCGTAGAGGCACTCAGAGGGGTTTCCATGATAAACCATTGTTTCCTGGCTTCGTGTATACAAGATAAATAATCTGCTTTTTTTAGGAAAAGTAATGTAAAGGATTATCCGTGAGCTTCTGCCTATCCCTGTCCTCTTTTTCTTTCCCTCTCCCCAAACCTCAGCCTCATCCAAGGGGAGAATGGCATGGCCAGAGATGAAGGGATGTGGAGGAACAAGGAGAGCGTTGAGGAGTGTGGTGAATGAGAGGGTGAAGGGATCACTCGAATGGTATGAAAGGGATGTCAGGATGGGAAGCAGAGGCACAGCGTCCCATTCCTCCCACAGGTGAGACTGTTAGCAGGTTACTGTACACAGCTTCCAGCACAGTATTACCTTGCTTTGTCGGGGTGAATGCAGCCAGTCAGTCTCCAGGGTCTGCCAGTTTGGAAATGTGCATTAGTTGCTAAAGTCATGTTAGCAAAACTATAAAGAGCAGTAGTCCCTGCAATCTGTAGGTTTCTGTGAGCTGCCACTATGCTTTCAAAGTTCTATCGCACTGAGAAGTAAAGCATGTGTTGCTCAGAAAATAAAAATTCCTGCACCAGTGTCATGTGTTCCTTCTTGGCTTTACAGGCACTCCAGTGAGAAGTGGGACAGATGGAGAAACTGGAAAGGTGTTTTGCACACGTATCTGACTGCACTGCAACCTGTTGTGCCAGTCCATGACTTGAGCAGCACATGGCAACTGTCTGAGCTGGGGGACTCGGGGCACTCAGATGTCACCGCGGGGTCATGACCTGGTTACTGGACTTCACAACACAAACCGGCAGCCTAGACTCAGCTGGAGCTGAGAGAAATGCTCTTTAACTAAAGGCCATGGCCACTGCTGTGCAGGGGACACAGACATGGTGAGGGAAGGCCCTTTGCTTATTTACAGGGAGGTAGCATGTGCAAGTGGCCTTGGGTCCCAGCAGCAGCACAGTGTGTTGCTCCCTGCGGGCAACGGAATGCAGGGCTACTTAGCCCAGGAGGAAGGCTGCAAAGGCAGCATATGCTGTTAAGACCCAAGCTTTGGTTTCTGTCCCATTTTGCAGTTTTATTGGGGTGTCTCTGTGGTGCATGCTGCACTGTGTATACAAACATAAATGGATGTCCCATGGGGGAGCTGAAGAGACAGAGAGCCGCAAGGCGCCTACTTCTGCCCGTTGCCCTCTCCCCATCCCGGTACCACAGTGAGGTACAAGTGACCTGATTTTACTGAGATGGGGGGGAGAGGCTGAGGGCCACATTGTGCCTGAGGCTGCCCAAGAGTTAGTCAGAAATGACCGGAGCCTGAAAAGGGTTTCTGAGTGCAAAGCTTTGACCTGACACCTAGGTTCACAGTGGACTAGCTGACTCTGGGAATGGTGCAGTTTCTCCAGCTGGACCTAGTCACGGGCCAGTTACATCCCACAGTGAGCACTGGGGTTCTCATTCCCTCCCCTTCCTCCATCCTCATCATCCGGCTCAGAGCCTCAGCAGTAGGGTGCTGCAGTCTCTTCTGGTGTGTGCACTCGAACTGTCTCCGTGCAGAAAGCAAGGTGGATAAGCAGCTTGCTGTCTTTCTGTGTATTCGCACAGGGTCAAGAGCATTCATGGCAGGGTCACATCTTGGCACAGCAGCGGGGTGCTACACAGGCGAGCAGCTGGATCGTGGCTAGGTGAAATGCATGAAGTCAACATGGCTGCTCTTTTCTGGTGTGGAGAAAGTACTGCACCTTATCTCACAGAGGTAGTATGAGGGCAAGCATGAGAAAGAAAAATAAGGTGCTCAGTATCAGGAGCTACTAGCAAAGTCTGATTCAAAGCACTCCCTGCTACACTGTATGCAATGGAGACAAGAGGAGAAGCCACCAGCTCCCTTAAAAATCAATCCTGAACCAGCATCATCTGCTGTGTCTTTGGTCACGGCAAAGGCCATAGAATTTCAGTCTCTGAAAGGAGAAGGAATGAATTCCTTCCCAGAACAGAGCATCTCTGATTTCTTGCTATTTACAAATCCTCACTTTACCTCTATGAGCTTGCTTGGAGTTTCAACCTTTCAGAGAGGGTCACAAAAGCATATGCTGTCACCTAGATGAAGTTACAGCCAGGTGGTCCCTGGCTTAAGCAACTTGCTTCGTCTGACTCCAGTCTAGTCTATCTGGCTTTGCAGGGAGGGAAACCTATTTAATTAAGGTCTAGGATTGCCTGTCCAACACAATAAGATTTCCTGCCAGTGACAACAGGCTCCAGTTAGGATTAAAAGCTCTGCTATGGCAGCTGCCTCTGTCAGTCTGAGCGGGGCTGGAGTCATCTCTAGATATTTTTATGTAGGGCAAAGTGGTGAAGGAGCGAGGGTTTGCGTATATGTTGTGCCTAGCTACCAGTTATTAGGTATCTGGAATAAATGTTGGTCTATTGGGAGCACTGACCCTTTGCTCTGCCTGCCTTACCCCCCGTGTCAGTGCACTAGGGACTATCCTTAAACCTGTGCTGGTCAGATGTGGGGCCGGATGTAGGTTTTCTGGTTGTGCCTACGGCCCAGTGAAGGTGTGCAAGCTGAGATGAACTATCAAGTTCAGATACCGGTAACAGCGGAGCTACCTCCAGCAGGCTCAGTGGGCTGGGATGCTTGTAGTGAAATCTGCATGTCTGCACCTTCACTACTCTGGGTACTGAGTATGCCCTTGGCTGCAGTTCTGACATAGTGTAGCGATATACGTTAATTCCCACACAGCAAGTCTACAAAGCTCCTGCAACAGCCCCTGCTTTAGGGACTGGGGAAGTTTCCTAGAGGAAAGGGTATGGTGGGGAAAAGATTTTTCAACCCAATGGTATATTGATTCAGGATCTGTGTTAGAGTCACCCTTTCCACTGTGCTACTAGCACATGTAGCTTTTCTGGCTCATGTGTGGGACAAAGTCCTTTAGTGGAGATAAACTATGTAAGTGTAAGCCCAGAAATTTTCCTGCCTCCTTTCCAGGAATAGCTTTACATAAGGAGGATGGGTCCCAGGGGCTTGTGCCCAGCTCCTCTCCCCGTTAGCACCACTTGGTGTCACATACACGTTCCTGGTCACAGGGGATGTGGATTGTGTGGCTGCCAGCCTCCTTGCTTGAGGGCGTACACACTGACTATAGCCAGGTCAGGCTTACGGCTGTCCTATGCTTTCCACGCACTCCTGCAATTTCTTTTACACTAATAATGCTGTTTCTGGCAGCAAATAGATTATGCACTTGCATCCATCCTTAGGCTGAAAAACATCCTTGCTGCTTTGCACTTGACATACTATTCTCCTCCCACTGCCGTGGTTTCCCATTGCATAGCAGATCTCCCCATGGAAATGAGCCAGTGAACAGTCTGCATTCTCTCGGGCTTTGGTGTCAGACACCAGCGACTCATCAGGATCTCAGACACGGGGAGCAGGACCTTGCTTCCCAGACACCGTGCAAATGAGCCAGTCAGCCCGAGCCAGGGTGCAACCATACTGCAGGCTGCACTGCCTCTCCCCCTTGTCTTTACTTCTGCCCGCTGATCCTGCCTGGCTCCAATACACCTGCCAACGTCAAGAGGTATCAAGGAGCAAGTGCTGGGGACCATACTAATTACTCCTGTGATCTGTCTCTTGGTCACCTCAGTGGGAGAAAGGGATGTGGCTCCTGTGACTAATTATGTTAAATATTTAGCACATTAGCATGAAGGTTGTGGCATTCTTCATGTTCGCATCTCCCTGCAGGGCTAATGTGAGGAAAGGGCAGGGAAGTTTCCAGTCCACATCATAGTCACTGAACAGATATGTCCAGGTATTGAAGCACAGACAGTGCCTGAAGGATGTAAAGTATATACAACACCGTAGTTTAATAAGGAAACTCAAATGTTCATCTGTACCACATGTTTTCAGATAAGTATTATTTTTGTCATGATTCCTATGTTTTCTGCCAATTGGCCAAAACCTGTCCTGTATGTTATGCCACTGAGGAAAAGAAACTAGTGGTGGAGCTAGGTGTTTCTTTGATGTAGACTTGTTTGCCCACAACGTTTTTTTTTCCAGAAGGTGCATGGCATCAGAGCATGTCCTCCTTCTTCCTAGACTCATTCCTCTCAGGTTTGGCTCAAGGCTGCATCCTTGCTTGTTCAGGCTGCACAGGGCTTAATAGTCAGAGTCTGTGCTGCTTCTCAGACTGAGCACACAGACACGTATGGATATCTCTACACAAACACCAGGTTCACAAAACACATCATTAGCAAAGCCCCTTGGTCCAAATCCTTCAGATTCCAGTGTGCTTGTGTGCTGGTTCTTCATTTGAGAGGATGATACATATAAGTTCTCACATTGTGCTTAAATGAATTATGGCCATGAAACCAAGTTTTGCTAATGTGTAACCAAGTGAGAAAACAGACTGTGCAAGGACATGGCACTTGCAGAGTACTGGTAAGTAGGGGGATGTTAAATTTCATTGAAGAAGTGTGCTAGCAGAGTCAAGGAAGCCACCTGGAACTACAGTAAGTGAGAAGACAAATCCCAATCAGCCTCTTTTATCCAACAGGCTAATAAGTGAGCATTTAAGAACATGAAAGAGTGACAACAGTGCAGCCTCCCTCCCTCCTCTGTGACTGTAGGCACAACAAGCCAATCTCCCAGTCCTGTGACTTCTATAAAATCCTTATCCAAATGTCAGTAAAGGTGACCTTGTGACTTTTTAAAGCAGTACTTTATAGTCACTTGGCTGCACTGTACCAAAGTCCTTTCCCAGTTTGGCTTTCACCCCCTGTAAATATACAAACAGAACAGGCTGCCTCCAATTTACCCTGCAGTCCTGTAAGGACCACCTGTGGTAAGCTATGTCAGACAGAGGCGGGTCTGGGGCTCTGTTGGGTAAGGTAAGCCCTGGCACAGGACATACCAGCATAACTGGTAGCTGGGTGAACAAGGCAATGTGTATTTGGGATGGGGAGGGTACTGGAGTCTCTATCCCTCCCCACCATGTCCCAAGAAAAGCATCTCATGCTGAGACAAACAGCAGTTCAGTGGCCCTGAGCTGGCTGAATGGTCACTTGGGTTATGCCCATGCAAGTGCAAATGCAAGTGCTGCGAGGTCAGCGGGGACAGCCTGGACGTGAGGCTATTCCACTTCATTTAAGGCACTGGCTCAGATATGTGTCATGGGGCTGGTTTACTGGATTTGCCCAGAGCTGGCGAGAGGAGGCTGTTGCTGATATGGCTACCCTGCAATCCAGCACTAGAGATGGCCCCAAAATAGTTTTCCAGCTAATTACCTCACATATTAAAAACAAATACAACACAGATACCCTTGCCTAGGAATTTGTTAATTTACCCAGCATACAGGGCTGAGAAGGGGGCTGTAGCTGTGCTGTTATTGGTATCCAAGAAGGCTGCTTTAAAGCTAATACTGGCAGGTATATTTTAGCTGCAGCCTTATGTCTGGAGTAGAGCTTAAAAAAAATTATGCCTGTTTCCCCTCTTCAAGGAAAGCTTGGTATGAATGCAGCCGCTGAGTGCCTGATCTTATTTTAGATCATCCTTAAAGCAGGTTCAAATGTTCCGGTAATAGAATAGCTTTGGGTTGAAGATCTGGATTATTAGCAAATAATTCGCTATGTCTCTATGCTCAAGTTCTGGACCTCTTGTTGCTTCCCTGTGTGTTTAAGTAATAGTCCTTTTATTCATTGAAGTTTTTCTATCTTCTGTCCTCCCCTGTCCTCCCCCAAAATGCCTATCTATTTCCTTTGTCAAGCTATATTCCAGCATCCAAACTCTCACCAAAGGAGTGGAAAATTCCTGGAGCTGATACTCTCACTAAGATGTAGGATCACTCTGCCCAGGGCTTGCATGATGGCAGGCTTGGCCTCTTGGCGAGCTTTTTGGTTATCTGGAGAGTTAGCTGATACGATGTCAAAGCGGGTCTGTATTTTTTCACTCACCTCTCAACTGGATGAATAATCTGGTGCCCTTTGAAGGATGTAGTATGTCATGGATTAACTGTGAGTTGGTTGGGCAGAAAGGAGAAAAAAAAACGAACAGAACTTTGCCTAAACCAGACATACTGTGTCTCTGCAGAGTCTGTGGGAGAGCCAGCGCTGCACAAAGGGTTCATACCAGACATGCTCTGAAAAGCTGTACAGAGATGGAGGAAAAGCAAGCGGGGCATGCTATGTGCCACACTTGCAGTTACCCTCTTCTGAGGGCAGATGGATCTGTGGGGTCAGTAAGGAAGAATAAAAAATGAAATGCGAGTTGGAAATGGAGGAACAACTGCTTTCCCCCAAAGGCTGTTTGCTGCTAGCAGTGCCTTCTGAAGAGCAATAGCATCATTCTGACAATCGCTCTGCTGTAAGGCGATGTAGGGCGTTTCCTAACATAAACCAGTAATCTGTGTGCTTTTGTATGGAAAGAAATATGGACTTGGAGTTTTCTCAGGGTGCTAGTGCTATGGATGTGATGCTTTCACAAAGCTGGCCCATAAATCACGAGAAAGAAACTTTTAATGCATTTCGGTTTTGCTTTGATAATAGCACGTATTGCTAACCCAGCTAATCCCCCAGCTAATTTCAGCATGTCACTTTTAAGCTGCTGTCCCTATGTCTTTTGCCATGTTCCCTCTACAGCTGAAATGATCCCTTTAGTGCATAAGCTTATCAATTTTTTTTTCCCAGTTAAAATCCTCTGTCCCAAAACAGAGTGCTTTGTAACAGTCATAAATTGCTAGTTCATAACAACAAGAATTACTAGAAAATAATCTTTAACATATTTCCTACTATGGTTTTTCTAGTTCAGCTGTGCTGTAGCTTCCTTGTCTGTTTTAGATCAGAAACTTGTTGACTGTGTCATCTGGGACAAGGTCTGTTCTGATGTTTAATGGTAATTAAGAACTCTGTTTCACCCATTTTAAAACTCTGGCACCTCTAAAATGCACTATACAAAACAGCACCCTTCTTATAATATGCCTGAGTTATTTGCTACACTGTTTTTACCATAGACATTAGCTAGAGACCTATCTGTGCTTTCCATCTGTGCACTGTGCAATTAGCCCCATTTTACAGAGGGGAAACTGAGGCAGAGCCAGGCACCAGCACATCCATTGTTTCACGCGTCAATCATTCAGCTGTCCACTAGGCCAGAGCGCTGACTGCATGACAGAGGACGTTTGTGAGCGCCTTGCGTAGGAAGCCATGTGAAGTCGTGCCATCTGCCAGTAAGCAGTTCTTGCTTTGATGTGGTTGCATTTCGGCAGTTGTCAAAGGACATCCTGTATGTAGACATTCAGTTGAAACAGTTGTGTGGTGTAAACACTCAGATAGATTACAGATGGTGCATACAAAGCAAAGCAGTGTAAAGGCCTTTGGGCTGAACTTGGAATGAAGTGCTCTGGAGAGTAATGAACTATGGTATCACTTGGGACACTGCTAATCTTCTCACGTCCAAAGAAAAAGGCCCTGGACTGAGATAATAAAGAATGTAAACATCTAAAACAGGTTACTGGCAGAAGTGAGGTCCCTAAATCCAAGTGTATGAACCTCAAATCCTCCCACGTAATACTTTGCATGCCGATATTTTCATTTGTAACCCCCTCCTCGATTTCTCACGTTCTGCCTCTGCTATGCCCTGATCTTCCGCCAGCTTTGCTGGGTCTAAGACAACCAGTGTTCATCTGCCTAAATTCATGTGTAATCCTCAGCAGCAACCTTCCTCTGCCTAATCTGGCAGAAGCCACTCATACTTTGCCAACATCTGACCTCCAAAAAATGCAATTCTAGCCACTTCCATCCAACACTGTGGTTAGTGAACAAGTTTCAGGTGTATGCCTATTATCACGTAGATCACTCAGCTCATACTCCTCTGGTCTTTTAAAAATGAGCTGTGCCTTACAGTCCATCTTGGAAAGGGTTTGCCTTCAGGAGACAGGTGATGAATCCCTGCCTCACTTGAGTGCCTAGGCTCTAAAGGAGTAGTCATTAAAAAAAGGAAAAAAAAAACGAAACAGAGCTGTATTTCATACTGGCTGTACTTAGATAGCCCTCCCACTCAACACATGGCGGTTTGAATCCTTTTTTAACCACTAAACTCTCTAGTGTGTGCTGGAGTCCTAGGTAAGTAGCTCAGCTTTCATATTCTACTCCAGCAACCATGGCTGTCTAAAAGCTTTCATACACATTTTAGGCTGTTACTATCTTGACGGAAACACTCCCAAAGGGAATCTCTTTGAAAAGTAAAACGGAGAGAGGAGGAAGAAAAGATTTCAGTGCCTAGCATTAACTGACATACTGCAAGGCATGAAAACTCTCTTTGGGAACAACAGGCTATGTCAGAGCCTGCTATATGGTATTAAGAGAGTTTGGTTGTTGGTTTTTTTTCCTGTGAGCGATGCTTCTGACTTTCCCTCTGACCTCATTGACAGTAACATCTGGGTCTACCCACACTCACAATTCTCTACGGAAGAGAGCTGGTGGAACAGGAGAAAGAGAGTTTTCTTTCCTCATTGCCCTGTTTTGAGGATAGCTTGCAGCTGTGCCTGACCGGAAGGAACTGACAGATCTCAGGTATGATAGTCAAGAAACATTTCCTCTCCTAAGTTCATCATGTCTGTATTCATACACATAGTGGCTCGTAACTGAGAACTCTTCAGTACGTTGTATCTTCTGGCAACATTCAGTGGGGAAAAATAGATGGAAATGGAAGCAATGCTTTTTCTTTTCCACCTACGTCATGTTGAAGATGGACAAATCTCCTATCTCTCAACAATGCATCTACCTCAGCAGTAAGAGGGTTAATTATATCTGTGAGGAGAAGTCTGTTAGAGCCTCTCAACGTTAGAAATAGACCAAAGCAGAATAAGTAAGTGCTGCAGAGTA
The DNA here is from genome assembly GCF_036417535.1 of Chlamydotis macqueenii. Taxonomy (NCBI): domain Eukaryota; kingdom Metazoa; phylum Chordata; class Aves; order Otidiformes; family Otididae; genus Chlamydotis; species Chlamydotis macqueenii. Next base: position 57,981,182 of record NC_141556.1, read on the forward strand.
CATCACCCTTTCAAGTACTGGTGTTGATGAGATAATACATATTTGAGAGTATATATTGAGAAACAGAGAGAGAGAATATATATCACTTGTATCTTGAGGGCAGAGCATCTTAGAAATAAATTTAAGAAATAACCTTTCTTCAGGCATTTAATTTCACTCCTATTGGGAGTGCTTAGCTTACAATTAAGTCTATGGTGAGAGACAGTGTGTATGAGTGCGCATACGTATGTACAGCACAAAGCCTATAGTTAGTACACAGAACTAAATGTTTTGTTCTGGACTTCCAAAGGTACACAGTCTCTCAACACTCATTAATTTCAGTGGGTGTGAGGCTTTTCAAAGACTTGGATTCATACAGCAATTTTTTTTTTTCCCCCACAGGCTTGGAACCACTTGTTTCATTCTGCTCATGATGCAGTAGAAACTTGTAAACCAGCTCTGCATCTATTCATCAGCTGCAGTTTGAGCCCCTTTTCCTAGTGCCTTTTGTGGCAATAGCTGTGATCTATTTGAAATGCTAAGCCTTCAAACAGCAATTCCCTGCAGCAGATGTAGTAGAAGCAGATATCCATGGACACGAGTCAAAAGGAACTCATCGTGTTGCTGCTCAAAGGCCAGGCTCCATCCCAGTGACAGTGACAGTTAACAATTCTTGCCACATGAAGACAGACTTTGGTTCCTTCTTTGGTGATTTAGGGCTTGGAGGGAGGCTAGGTTTCCCGGGGAACTCGTGCTGCATTTTATATTCCCTGCTTCATATTCACTCTCCTTCATTTCTCCCCCTTAAAGGGCATTCAAGAAGAAGGAGACACTTGTTCTCATGGCCTAGCTCTGCATCCTCAAAGACATCATGGCTAAATACATGTGGCATGGCTGCCAGCCTCAGTCCTAAGTTAACAGCAGCAAACTCATTCTCAACTCAGCAGGTCATCCTTAAACATGAACTTCAAAGCTGCATGACTGGGTAAATGTTGCAGGGAACCAGAGAGGCTCAGCCAGATCCTTTCACAGGAGAAACTTTTGAGATTTTTTTTTCTTTACTAACCATTTTATTTAACTCTCATCCTCTGCACTAGACTGACTGGTGTCAGGGCTGACCAAGTGCTGGGTTTCTCTGCTTGGACATAGCCTGATGGGATACCATGGAGGGCCACTAAGAATTCTGGATAGTAAAGGTTTGTCTAGAAATTCCTATGTAAACTAAAGCTCATGTTCATCAGAGTTGTTCCCTGTTAGGCTGTTCTCATTGGGGTGAGACTGGAGCAAACGGACAAAATAGCAAAAGTGGCACTAGGGATGCACTCTGTGGAGGCAGAGTGCTGTCATTGTGATGTGTCCTGGCCGTGTAATGAGTGGTGTCCCTCAAGGGTCCATACTGGGACAAATACTATTTAATATTAATACTCTTTAATATTAATGGCATATAGATAGTGGGATTGAGTCCATCCTCAGCAAGTTTGTGGATGACACCAAGCTGAGTGGTGCAGCTGATAAGCTAGTGGGAAAGGATGGCATCTAGAGGGACCTTGACAGGCTTGAGAAGTGGGCCCATGTGTTTTGCTCCACTCTTGAGTTGTAGACTGTTGTCTCCTAAGAAAATTCCTTTCAATGGAGTAATTAATACAAGCCCCCAGTACAGCCTAAACTAGTTGTCATGATATCACTTGTTTGTATGGCTTTTTCCCTGAAACATGTCTGAATAATTGGTATTTGGCCAGTGACAGAGACAGGAATGGGAAACATATTTTCCTGCCTAGGCTGCAGAGGAAGATTATGAATGATGTAGCAAATATCAGTCAAGCAGCAGTTTGAGTCACACCTGGTACCACAGCACAGCCGACTCAAGAAGCAGTTCTCTGGGGAAATGAGCAAGTAAAAAATGGAAAAAAAAAAAAAGAGCAAGCTTTAACTAGCAGTGACTAGTTCTAATTCTTATTTCTTCTCTTTATTTCCTCGTAATGTTGTCACCTGCATTATTGGGAGATATTGTTTTGCCCAAATACAACAGACTTCTTCCTCCCAACTCCCCCACGTAAATCCTAAAGTTCTTGTCAAACTAAGACAGCTATTAAGCTGGGACTCCTGGTTCAGAGTCTTTCTCCCACTCAGATAACTGTTACTGCCCAAAGTCCCAAATGTGAGACAGCTGCTCACACAGCAATATCGACCCAGATGTTGGACATCTGGTTAGAGACTGGAATGAGAACTGGGGTGGGGGGAAAGACATTTGTATCTTCAGGTTCAAACTGCTTCTTGACCACAGAAATAGCAATGGGCTACATTAGTTCCACATTCAGATAACTGGCTTCATAATTTCATTATACAGTGTCTTTCCTAGCCTTCCTCAAGGCACTGTTTGTCTAAAAAGGACAGAACAGACATCTTTTTTTCAATTAAGAGCTTTCGATCTGTTTGAGGTATTACCTTTATTATAATTGGTGGAAGGCTGACAATTTGTTAGGACAAAGCACAAGACACAAAAGATGAATAGTCCCTGCTCCACAGAGACCTAGACAATCTTGTTGAACTGGCTTGTTCTTGCCAGTGAGGGTTGCACCATGACCATTTCCCAATAAGCTGAAAGTAATGTACTTCACTCCAGATGAGTGAAAAAATGAGATGTGCATGAATATCATTCCTTAAGCTGTCTGCCTGTTTTCTGCTGGAGGTTCACTTTTGCATCAACATAACTATTACAGAAGACCACATGCAGTTTTGTAGGGCAATGCGTAATGTTTCTCAAGAAAAGCTGGGTGTAAGCATAGCTTGCCTGAAATGCAATTGTTGACTCCTGCTGTTTCTCTTCTAGGTGCAACTTGCTCCAGAAAAGGCACTTCAACGAAAGATGGACTTTGGCTCATTGGCTTCCAAACGCTATGTCCTGTTGAACAAAGTAATGTGACATTATTTCATTACACGACCTCATACACTCAACACAGCTTTACACCGTACAGACACAACACCAGTTAGACACAAAACACACTCAAATAGATCTACTTGTTCTCCACACAACTCCTTTAAGTGGTTCTGAAAGACAACACGCTGTATCTGTAGGAATAGGCACCATGACACAAAGGACTTCAAAGAATGATTCAAGCACATAGAAGGTGTCAGGGCAAGAGGCAGCTTGGCTTGATTACAGAGCAGCCAGGGAAAGAAGATGAAGCTTGCGACAAAACTGAATTCAGTTGCAGATAATAAAAAGGTATGACACACTGAACATGAGCTTAATTATGAGCTCAACTCAAAGTTTATGGAGGGATATTCTTTAGTCTGTGCTGTACTGAAGGACAGGCTAAATGACCTCAGATGTTACAGATCTCTATGACTTTCTAAAGGAAATGAGCAAATCTATTTTTCTAGTTTAAGATCAGAAAGGCCACAATAGCACTTCCGGTGATTGTAATTAGATTTAACCTGGAGAAGACAGAGCACTGGATGCAGACAAAGCAGGAGATGTAGAACAGCTCCTTAAATTTTCCAAACATGTGCATGACTATGGGGTGTGATAATTTCAAGGTACAGAGAAAGAAACAAAGATATGTGATTTTCAAAGACATGAGGTTCATATCTAGCTCTACCAATTTGTATACATATGTCTGTGTATCACGATGCAGCACACAGAGCACAAGAGATCCTATAAAGGCTCTCACCAGGACTTGTCCAGGGCACATTTGCACTGATGTCATAAAGAACAGAAATAGAAAGTTCAAAGGCTTCTTTTGTGGGGAATTTTGGAGTAAATGTTCCAATTTCCTTCATTCTCTCAGATTTTAAGGAAAGATTTTTATGTGAATTTGTAATGGGGAAGAAGAGGCAACAGAAGGACAAATACTTTCTCTAGAGGGTACCACACCTGATGCCATGCCATACGGCAGCCCATATTAAAACACAGGGCTACGAGAACTGTAACCTCTCAGAGGAGCTCAAACCCAGACTTGGATTCTAGTTCGACAGGAGGCTGCTCTCTGATATAAAGTAGCCTTTTCTTTCTGCAGAAACAGCAGCACCACCTGGGAAACCTATAGGAAGGAGGGAGTTTGCCTTCCCTAAAGAATTTGAAACAAACTTCTAAGGAGATCAGATGAAAGAAAAATGCACGCAAGAGTGTATTTTCCATAGGTCTTTACCTCTCTAATGTTTATTTCAGAGGACACAAGCAATTCCTTTGCCAAATCTGACTTAACTACATTGTTATCTTTGAAGAAAAGAAGCAGAAAAAAAATCCAAATAAGATAACTGCACTTGTAGGGTACACCAGAGGGTCTGGGGCAATCATGAATGTCGTGTGAGGGGTGCTGAGTTACACATATAATGTTGTGATTGATTCTGTCACAATAGACTTCTTTCCATTTAGTAGATACGATGGATTGGATTGACAAATTTGCAGCCAAGCCAAACAGCATCAAGCCATGCTCTGGGAAGAGAAACTTTCAAATGCAGGTGCTCTTACTGTCTCAGCCTTAACTCATTGCATTGAGTCCAGTGAATAAGAAAGTCAAGAACAATTCATTCAGAAACGAAGGTACCAGACCTTTCTTTCAGTTCTGCTGCTGCACTTCAGGACTATGCTCAGAATAAAGCTTGAGGACTCATTTTCACCATCTTCTCTTCCCAAGCTTTGGGATCCTCATTGTTTCTCTGAATGTCAGCTGAGCACTCTGAGGTGAGCACAGAGGACAATATTTGCTTCATGGCTGCTTGCAGGGATGTTTGTTTTGCCTTCCTTCTTGCTTTGACCAGAATTTCCATTCTGGGCCATGGAAATCTTCCTGTTACACTGCCAAGGCAAGCTGCCCATAGACAAAGACCTTGCCACTATCTCATTTCCCAGTTGAGCATTTGTCTACCTGGCATATGCAGCAAAGGAGTGGTTACTTAGGCTTTTAATTACCAGCGCACCACCAGCCTTCACAGCGGTTAAAGCAGTTTTCCTTGAAAAGCATGAGGTTTACCAAACTGACATTTGCTAATTTGGACCATTTTTGGTCAGAAAATTCCTCCATGGTCCACTGCGAAAGCTGAGCCACTGGGAGTCGTGCACCGCGCCAGATCTTGAGGGAGAAACGCAGTCCTGGTGAGCTGAGCCAGCGGAGGGGCTATCCCAGGAGCCACCATGTTTGCACAGCTGCATTCCCCTGGCTCGGGGTGCACGAAGGATGGGAGGAAGACACCTATGCACCCTGAGTTATGTGCTTTACTTTGGGGTATCACTTTCAACCCAGCTGCATTAGGGTCAAACAACATTTTTTGCTGTTGCTAAAAAGATGAAAAGTCCTTCCCTAGTGTTTCAACTCCCTCCACAAACAATTCTGTCTGACAGTGCAGAAACTTCCATTTCGGCCGGGGAGGGCAGACGAGGTGCACAGGGCCTGCCAGGGGACAGGAGGGAGGCCGCGGGGCGGAGGCCGGTCCCCTGCCTCGGTGGCCTGTCACTGGTGGGGAGGCGCCACAAGATGGCGTCCTGGCGCCTCGCGCCCCCGACCACAGCCGCCCCGGCAAGAAGCCATGGCCGTCGCGGGTGGGTACTGGGCTCAGCTAGGCCCTCACCTTGCAGCCCATACCACCTAGATGATTCCCCTAGTTGTCAGCTTGTCACTGTAGCTGTTTGTGGGGGTTTTTTCCCTCTTTTTTTTTTTTTTTTTAGCCTCTTTTTTTTTCCCCCCAGTCTCTCCTAGCGACATTCTGGGGAGCTATGCAGCAGTCTCTCTGGGCAAGGGAGAGGGGGCTGCGCAGTGCAGAGGTGCGTAGCAGAGGTGTGTGAGAGACCCAATTTAGGCAGCCCTGCAGCAGGGGTAACAAGCTGCGCTATCCCTCTGCTGCCTACACATCCCCACCAGCCGCAGGACGCAGCTGAAGCTCCTCTCCCACACGCCAAACCCTGCAGAGTGGCTCTAGCAAAACAGAAACCCAGCGAGGATTTTAGAAGGCTGGTTGACTCTGGGATAATGGTTTTCCACTGTTTTGCAGACTCCTAAGTGTTTCTGAGGTTACTGGAAGTGTGCTTTTCCCTTGCCTTTCTCATGGTAATCTCGAGGTGCCCCCCCGGACAGGCGAGGGAGAGCACCCACAGTGAGGGTCAGTAGGCCGTCGATTGCATGCTGATATCCAGAATGACTCAAATCCATATTAAGCATCATGAAAGTGAGCTGAATCTCCTCTCTCCTCCTTCCCATCTGCTGGTCCTTGCAGGCACCTCCACTCACACCACTGGCCTCTCCTGTGTTCATGATTGCCTATACCAAAGCCTCATGGTCCCTGTGTTCAGGGACCACAGAACAAAGAAACATGAGAGACTTGAAATCCTGGTGCAAGCTGGTGCCAAAACAGCTGGACAACACAAGACTGGCACTCCTGCAAAGTGTGTTTCTCTGGGAGGCTTTTCAGTTCCTGCTGGAAGGCTGGGAAGGACAGGGACTCCCACCTCCATCCAACCCCAGCACTTGCTGAAGAATAGTAAACCTGAGCCACCAAAGATGGACAAGCCTAGAAGAAAGATGTGGCACCCAAACACCCCAAGCAACAAGGTCTGCCTAGCACACACCCATTCCAAGCAGCTTCACCTTCCTCTGTCCACGTGTCCTGCTGCCTTCACCACCTCCAAGGAATGATTATGTGTTGGGGATGCAGGGATCTCAGCTGGGAAGGAGGATCTGCTTTGTGAACTCTCAGCCTTTTTTCTTCATTAGAGGTCATTTATTTGATGTTGGATAGACTTTCTCAGGGGTGTAAGCTACATCATTGCACTGGTCTCTTCTTGTCTTAAAACCTGTTGCTTCTCTTTAGCATCCTTTACAGCCCTGGGAAGCTCGCAGGGCCTGTTTTTGACATCTTCTAAGCCTCTGCAGCTTCTCTTAAAAACATATCTTGGATCCATTGAATGGCAATGATACAAAAGGCTTTGGGGCAAAAGATGGAGTGGAAAATGTGATAGCTGTTCTCCTATTAAAAACCAGAAACAAATAGCAAAGACTGTTCTTTCTACATAAGAGGTTTGGTATATAGGAGTTTACTAACTCAGTTAAAAATAAACCAATCCCAAATTGACTGACATGAAAAGTCAGTTAAAAAAAAAAAAAAGAAAGCTTATAAACTGTAGAAAACAAAATGATTTGTGGAAACATATTTTCCCTTAATTGGACATCTATTTCTGGATGGAGTAATTTGTGTATGGAATCCACCCGTATGGCTTTGGTTTGACAGTGAAGTGATCAGTTTCTCTAAGTGTGAACATCACGTGGAGAACCCCATCAACTGCTTTAAAAAGGACTCCTGCACTAGCAGGGCTTTGTCAGCAGTTTCAGAGGATGCAGAATCAAGCTGTGTTATAATCCCTAATTGTATGTAATCAGATAATAGCCTTTTAATGGTAGCAATGGTTTTGTGGGTTGTAGTCAGGGCCTCAAGGAAGGGGTGGATTCCCACGTGCTAGGTGCTGCAAAGGGCTGGTATAGTACGGCATCTGCTGCCTGTAAGTCAAGGTGGATCTGGGTGTAGGCAGGACAGGCAGCTGCCTTGAGCAACAGTCTGCTGCACGGATATAAGGCAGCCCTGCTCCTGCAGTTGACCTCATCTCTGTCAGGAGCCTTGAGGCTGTCTGGGGCTCCTGACAAGCTTGGGTGTGGGAGGTGATGAGTAATGCTGGGAAGAGCAGCTACTGCCCACAGTACTTTGGTCCCCACCCCTCAAAGACTACAAGAACATCTACCCCAACCCTTAAGAGCTCTCTCTCTCAGCCCTCCATCTCCTTTTTCATCCTCTCTTCTTAACTATTCCCTTCCCACAGCAAAATCGACCTGTTCAGGCTCCTCATCCTGCAGATGTCAAAGCTTATGAGACTAATGATATGGCTCTTCTAAAAGGCCCCAAGATCGCAAGCCTTCTCCATCCCCTTCTCCACCCCAATCTCACTGGCATCACTGAAAGTGAAGAGTGCTCAGCAGCAGGCATACCAACTATTGTTTGACTTCCAGCTATCTCTTGGAATGGGTATTTGAGCTTCCCTGTACCCTTTTGCAAGAATTCCTAAGCCTCTATCTCAGCAATATTATATGGCTTAGTTTTGCAGAAGGTGGAACTGATACTATACAGTTGAATCTCTGTCCTATTGCAGAGAGGACTTTCTCTCCTCTTGCTCCAAAATTCCTGACTTTAGGTGCACTGAATAACCGCTAAGCAACACAGGTGTTTCTGTCACATCCCAGTCCGAGGCATAAATTCCTGTTCTTCATCTTCAATTAGGTTTAATTTGGGACCCTCTCAACCCCCCTGCCAACTCCGTAACATCCAAATTAACACTTTCAAGGATGGTGACCACAGCTCCAATTCCCAGGCATGCTCAAGTTTTGTAGAAATTCCAGTCAGATTTTTGCAGCTCAGCACCGTTTCTAGCTACCACCTGTCACCTGTCCATAGACCAAACTTAAGCAAAAGCCTTCTGCCTCAGGCTCCCAAGATATTGGCTGTCAACATGCAGACATAAAAACCAACCTCCCACCTACCTCCCTCTTCCTTCCCCACCTCTATATCATACTGCAGAGTCTCTTGGGCTCCTGCCACTTGGAGCTAATCCCATAAGGACAATCTAGCTATCTCTGGCAGATGGATATTGATCAGCTGCCTTCACAGGGAACCTCCACAAGTAGCATAATTTCACAGTATTCCCACATCCCCTGACCCTGAACCATTTCATTGCCAAGACATCCCACAGTGCTCCTAAAATCAACCTGCCTTCTCTTTCCCTTTAGTAAACTAGACCATTTCTTTTTTTACAAGAAATAAAAGCAGCCATGAGTCCTTCAAGAGAAAGATGTTTTCCTCGCCTCACTTCTCCACCTACATGGCATGAATCTTAGGCTGTATTTCACAGGTTTGATTTGGAGTAAGTTTCTTGCTGCCTGCAGAATCTGCCTCCGCGCCCTCTCTGCTCATTTGGTGAGTGACATTAATCAGTGGTGTGGGAGGCAGGGACAATACCAAGCACTGAGGTGATTGACAAGCCTCACTCAGAATGTACATGTACCCCAATAGGTATGTGAGGGTGAAACAGGGTGGATCTAGCAATCATTACCCATCACTGGCTGCAGTTCTTCATTGAAATTAATGGTTCACTGAGTGGAAAGGAATAAACAAGGCACATTTTCCCCCAGAAGCCCTATTTGGTAAGGATTTTAGGGTTTGGGTTTTTTTTTCCCCTGTTAAATGAGCAAATGCCTCCATATTAATCACAATATGTAATCGACATGAAAAATCAGGCCCTGCTGGGCAGGGAAAGATACTTTGAATTATCTCAGCAGGAGAGCTGGCACTAATTTACTGCTATTGTGCTCCGAGTACTTCTGATGCAAAAGATGAATGGAGCTGAAGGTTTGTAACCTGAGTTGCAACTACTTTTAGGCTTTTTGTGTAGCAGCAGCAGGGCAATGTAAATGAATGTGAGACCCTCGAAGCATGGTTAGAGTCAGCAACCCGGTCCTGCATGACCTGCCATCACTCCTTATTTTCTTTTCTTTATGAGCAGTCTTCCTTCTCTCCTCGTCACCACAGTTTTTTTGCCACTCCAAAGACCTAGATGTAGAAATGTACTGCTGTTTCTCTGCAGTCCACTCCAAAAGGGTGAGTTTCATGCCTGGTTTTGTTTATTTCCATGAATTTGCCAGTGGGCCATTTTGTAAGCAGAGATAGAGCTGAAGGCAGCAGCCACAGCTCTGTTTATGGAAGAGATGTGAAGGATTATGTTGTTTCACACTATGAGCAGGTTACATCAGAGATACTTCCAAACCCTGTGACCTTTTATATCCTGCTGCCTGAATGGTACTGTAGATTACAGTTGTACTAGAAAATTAAATGAAGGATCTTTCTCTGGCACTGAAACCAACTGGAATGGAAAGGTCTTCATGTACTCCATTAAACCTCATTGCCCTCCAGAAATGGATGGCTGCCTGCAAACTCCTTGTGAATAATTGTTCCTAGCCTGGGCTAAATCACAGACTATTTGAGGGAATTGTCTGGGATAATCTCCCTTGGTCTGGGCCAAAACTATGACAAGGAATGTACAAACAAATTAACAGAATGGATGATTGAGTTCTGGAGTCCAGGAACACACCCTGACACCACTTAATTTATTAATACAGTCATGACCAAGATGACTCTTGCCTTTGAGCATTTGATTTTGTAAACCCTCTAACACAGCTGCTACCTCAAAGCCCTTTCTTCTGTATTGGGGTGAGAGAGACATGACAGTGAATCGGAGAAGAAGGGAAGATGGAGGCAGCATAAGCCCTGCTGGAGTGGAGCAAAAAACAGCAGCAGGCAGGAATCTCCCATACAGTATCTTCCTCTCTCGGGGGCAGAGGCTCGTGTCGCTCCACCTCCTAGAAGGAGAACACTGGAGACTGTAATTGCCTGGGTGGGAAAGTCTCCCAGCTTTCTTCGTGGCTTCTGTTTCTTAGTCGCCCCCTGCCTGAATGTGCATTTGCTGTTCCTGTGAGGAGGAACAGCTGGGAAACTGTGCTCCCCAGGCTGGGGAAAGAAGTCAAGACTTCTAGCCAAGGATGAGACCTGTACTTCCAACAGATAAGTTGCCACTTCAACCAAGCTTCTCAGGTTTTCTAGTCAGATATAAAAGATCCAGTCTTTGGGGTATTAGTTTACAGTGTCTTTTGTCAACACTCAGTATCAACACCTTCAGCTTTTTGGGCTTGCATCAGAGTATACGCTAGTATGGGCTCACCCTGGCAACACGTTCTCACAGCTATTTCAAAGGCACAGCATGGGATGGTGCCTTCTCGTCAACACAGCAAGTCATATGCCATTGGTGCCCAACTATTACTGCTGGCCTGATGTCAAACGCCAGACCCCAGGAATAGCACTACTGGTCAGTTAGTTAAAGGGGACATCTGACATACTCATTTCCTTAGACATTTTTTTATTCATCTGAGTTTGCTTCCAAAAGACTCCTGTTTTCCTCAGAATTACTTCTTCTTGAGTTGAAACTAAAGGCTTTATTTCCTTTTCTTTTCCTGTCTCCTCCTGAGAAAGAGAGTGAAGCCTGTAGATGGCCAGAGCCTGAGCGCAGGAGCGCTGGAATGCCTCTCCTGGGTCAGGGTGTCCATTTCTTGACTGCAACAGCCTATCCTGTCACACAAGATCCTTCATAGTGCGTCAAACTTATCTTTAAAAATAGTCAGGCTTCTTGTCTCTGGCCTCTGAGCAAAGGCCAGAAAATGAAACTTTTTAAAACTATCCCAAAGCAACATTTCCTGTCCACAGGACAGATTTCACCCGATGACAGCTCTCTCTGCTTCATTTTTCTCAGTTCCTGCACATTTTTTTGTGCATTCTCTTCTCTGCCCCTTCCAGGTTCCAGAAAGTAAATTGACTGTAGCTGTCTTGGGGAAACCTGAAGATTGACTTCTGCCACCTCTCAGCCTGACCTTTTTTGATATACTCAGCTACTTCCTCTCTGTCCCTTCTGGCAAACAGGCAAGCAGTACATCCTACCACAGAACAGGAACAGTTTCTGGCTAGATGCCCATATTCAGCTGGAGTCATGTCAAATCATGGGCCACTTTGACGTTTCCGGTCACAGAGGACAACTGTTGGACCAGTTATGATGCATCAGGTCCTTGTGAGGTTGCGACCTTGCTGGCATGGTGTCAAAGACCAGTGTGTCCCTGAAGTTACTCTGCTAGCTTGTTAGTGTGGTGCCAACATGCTCTGGTCCCTCTGAGGCTACTGACCCCAAGCTCTGAACTCAGCTGTGCTTTTCTGTAAGCACCTCAGGATCAAGCTGTTTGAATGTGGCATTTTATTCAGTGAGGCTTGCATAACTGGTCCTGTGTAGCTGTGCAAATCTTCCACAAGGATCTCTTTTTGGCTTCTCATTTCTGAAGTTAAAGTAATTTTGGCTGGTTGTACACCTATTTCTGGGATGGTCTGTGGCTATGTCCCACAATGGACTTGTTGGAGCGTGCCATGCACCTGTTGGAGCATACCACAAGTCCCTTTTAGGGTATTCACCCAGGTTTCCTTTCTCTGCAGATCAAAACAGTGTGGGTGACTAGCACATGCCTGATATGGAAAGCAGATGGGATAAGCACTGCAGCATGTAAATTCAGAAAGAATCCTGTAATCTAGGCTTACACTTCACAGTTCAGTTTCTAATGCTTTGTCTGGCACCAATACTTGCTTGGGTGAAGAAGGATAAACCAGGGGAAGACCGTCAGTTCTAGCCCTAACCCCGGCCCCTAGCCCTAACCCCGGCCAAAAACCCCGGCCCCTAGCCCTAACCCCGGCCCGTAGCCCTAACCCCGGCCCAAAACCCCGGCCCCTAGCCCTAACCCCGGCCCAAAACCCCGGCCCCTAGCCCTAACCCCAGCCCAAAACCCCGGCCCCTAGCCCTAACACGGACCCAAAACCCCGGCCCCTAGCCCTAACCCCGGCCCAAAACCCCGGCCCCTAGCCCTAACCCCGGCCCAAAACCCCGAACCCTAGACCTAACCCTGGCCCAAAACCCCGAACCCTAGTTCTAAACTCGGCCCCTAGCCCTAACCCCGGCCCTAAACCTGGCCCCTAGCCCTAACCCCGACCCAAAACCCCGGCCCCTAGCCCTAACCCCTGCCCCTAGCCCTAACCCTGGCCTAAAACCACGGCCCCTAGGCCTAACCGCGGCCCAAAACCCCGGCCCCTAGCCCTAACCCCGGCCCAAAACCCCGACCCCTTGCCCTAACTCCGGCCAAAAACTCCGGCCCTTACCCCTAACCCTGGCCTAAAAGCCCGGCCCCTAGCCCTAACCCCGGCCCCTAGCCCTATCGCCGGCCCAAAATCCCGGCCCCTAGCCCTAACCCAGGCCCAAAACCCCAGCCACTAGCCCTAACACCGGCCCCTAGCCCTAAATCTGGCCCAAAACCCCGGCCCCTAGCCCTAACCCCGGCCCGTAGCCCTAACCCCGGCCCAAAACCCCGGCCCCTAGCCCTAACCCCGGCCCGTAGCCCTAACCCCGGCCCAAAACCACGGCCCCTAGCCCTATCCCAGGCACAAAATCCCGGCCCCTAGCCCTAACCCCGGCCCAAAACCCCAACCCCTAGGCCTAAACCCGGCCCCTAGCCCTAACCCCGGCCCAAAACCCCGGCCCCTATCCGTAACCCCGGCCCAAAACCCCGGCCCCTAGCCCCCAAGCCCCGGCCCCTAGCCTCCAAGCCCCGGCCCCTAGCCTCCAAGCCCCGGCCCCTAGCCCCAAAACCCCAGCCCCTAGCCTCCAAGCCCCGGCCCCTAGCCCCCAAGCGCCGGCCCCTAGCCCCGAAGCCCCGGCCCCTAGCCCCGAAGCCCCGGCCACTAGCCTCCAAGCCCCGGCCCCTAGCCTCCAAGCCCCGGCCCCTAGCCCCGAAACCCCGGCCCCTAGCCCCGAAACCCCGGCCCCTAGCCCCAAAGCCCCGGCCCCTAGCCCCCAAGCCCCGGCCCCTAGCCCCCAAGCCCCAGCCGCTAGCCCCGAAACCCCGGCCACTGGCCCCCAAGCCCCAGCCCCTAGCCCTGAAACCCCGGCCCCTAGCCTCCAAGCCCCGGCCCCTAGCCTCCAAGCCCCGGCCCCTAGCCCCCAAGCCCCGGCCCCTAGCCCCCAAGCCCCGGCCCCTAGCCCCCTAGCCCCCTAGCCCCGGCCCCTAGCCTCCAAGCCCCGGCCCCTAGCCTCCAAGCCCCGGCCCCTAGCCCCGAAACCCCGGCCCCTAGCCTCCAAGCCCCGGCCCCTAGCCCCCAAGCCCCGGCCCCTAGCCCCCAAGCCCCGGCCCCTAGCCCCGAAACCCCGGCCCCTAGCCCCGAAACCCCGGCCCCTAGCCCCGAAGCCCCGGCCCATAGCCCCCAAGACCCGGCCCCTAGCCCCCAAGCCCCGGCCCCTAGCCTCCAAGCCCCGGCCCCTAGCCTCCAAGCCCCGGCCCCTAGCCCCGAAACCCCGGCCCCTAGCCTCCAAGCCCCGGCCCCTAGCCCCCAAGCCCCGGCCCCTAGCCCCGAAGCCCCGGCCCCTAGCCCTGAAGCCCCAGCCCCTAGCCCCCAAGCCCCGGCCCCTAGCCCCCAAGCCCCGGCCCCTAGCCCCGAAACCCCGGCCCCTAGCCCCGAAACCCCGGCCCCTAGCCCCGAAGCCCCGGCCCATAGCCCCCAAGACCCGGCCCCTAGCCTCCAAGCCCCGGCCCCTAGCCTCCAAGCCCCGGCCCCTAGCCCCGAAACCCCGGCCCCTAGCCTCCAAGCCCCGGCCACTAGCCCCGAAACCCCGGCCCCTAGCCCCCAAGCCCCGGCCCCTAGCCCCCAAGCCCCGGTTCCTAGCCTCCAAGCCCCGGCACCTAGCCCCCAAGCCCCGGTTCCTAGCCTCCAAGCCCCGGCACCTAGCCCCCAAGCCCCGGCACCTAGCCCCGAAACCCCGGCCCCTAGCCCCGAAACCCCGGCCACTGTCCCCCAAGCCCCGGCCCCCAGCCCCGAAACCCCGGCCCCCAGCCCCGAAACCCCGGCCCCTAGCCTCCAAGCCCCGGCCCCTAGCCCCGAAACCCCGGCCCCTAGCCCCGAAACCCCGGCCCCTAGCCCCAAAGCGCGGGCCCTAGCCCCCAAGCCCCGGCCCCTAGCCCCCAAGCCCCGGCCCCTAGCCTCCAAGCCCCGGCCCCTAGCCCCCAAGCCCCGGCCCCTAGCCCCGAAACCCCAGCCGCTAGCCCCGAAACCCCGGCCACTGGCCCCCAAGCCCCAGCCCCTAGCCCCGAAACCCCGGCCCCTAGCCTCCAAGCCCCGGCCCCTAGCCCCCAAGCCCCGGCCCCTAGCCTCCAAGCCCCGGCCCCTAGCCCCCTAGCCCCCAAGCCCCGGCCCCTAGCCTCCAAGCCCCGGCCCCTAGCCTCCAAGCCCCGGCCCCTAGCCCCGAAACCCCAGCCCCTAGCCTCCAAGCCCCGGCCCCTAGCCCCCAAGCCCCGGCCCCTAGCCCCGAAACCCCGGCCCCTAGCCCCGAAGCCCCGGCCCCTAGCCCCGAAGCTCCGGCCCCTAGCCCCGAAGCCCCGGCCCCTAGCCCCGAAACCCCGGCCCCTAGCCCCGAAACCCCGGCCCCTAGCCTCCAAGCCCCGGCCCCTAGCCTCCAAGCCCCGGCCCCTAGCCTCCAAGCCCCGGCCCCTAGCCCCGAAGCCCCGGCCCCTAGCCCCGAAGCCCCGGCCCCTAGCCCCCAAGCCCCGGCCCCTAGCCCCCAAGCCCCGGCCCCTAGCCTCCAAGCCCCGGCCCCTAGCCTCCAAGCCCCGGCCCCTAGCCCCGAAACCCCGGCCCCTAGCCCCCAAGCCCCGGCCCCTAGCCCCCAAGCCCCGGCCCCTAGCCCCGAAGCCCCGGCCCCTAGCCTCAAAGCCCCGGCCCCTAGCCTCCAAGTTCCGGCCCCTATCCACCAAGCCCCGGCCCCTAGCCCCGAAACCCCGACCCCTAGCCTCCAAGCCCCGGCACCAAGCCTCCAAGCCCTGGCCCCTAGCCCCCAAGCCCCGGCCCCTAGCCCCCAAGCCCCGGCCCCTAGCCCCGAAACCCCGGCCCCTAGCCTCCAAGCCCCGGCCCCTAGCCCCGAAGCCCCGGCCCCTAGCCTCCAAGCCCCGGCCCCTAGCCTCCCAGCCCCGGCCCCTAGCCTCCAAGCCCCGGCCCCTAGCCCCGAAGCCCCGGCCCCTAGCCTCCAAGCCCCGGCCCCTAGCCTCCAAGCCCCGTCCCCTAGCCCCCAAGCCCCGGCCCCTAGCCCCCAAGCCCCGGCCCCTAGCCCCCAAGCCCCGGCCCCTAGCCTCCAAGGTCCGACCCCTATCCACCAAGCCCCGGCCCCTAGCCCCGAAACCCCGGCCCCTAGCCCCGAAACCCCGGCCCCTAGCCTCCAAGCCCCGGCACCAAGCCTCCAAGCCCCGGCCCCTAGCCTCCAAGCCCCGGCCCCTAGCCTCCAAGCCCCGGCCCCTAGCCTCCAAGCCCCGGCCCCTAGCCCCGAAGCCCCGGCCCCTAGCCTCCAAGCCCCGGCCCCTAGCCCCCAAGCCCCGGCCCCTAGCCCCCAAGCCCCGGCCCCTAGCCCCCAAGCCCCGGCCCCTAGCCTCCAAGCCCCGGCCCCTAGCCCCCAAGCCCCGGCCCCTAGCCCCCAAGCCCCGGCCCCTAGCCCCCAAGCCCCGGCCCCTAGCCTCCAAGTTCCGACCCCTATCCACCAAGCCCCGGCCCCTAGCCCCGAAACCCCGGCCCCTAGCCTCCAAGCCCCGGCACCAAGCCTCCAAGCCCCGGCCCCTAGCCCTGAAGCCCAGGCCCCTAGCCTCCAAGCCCCGGCCCCTAGCCCCGAAGCCCCGGCCCCTAGCCTCCAAGCCCCGGCCCCTAGCCTCCAAGCCCCGGCCCCTAGCCCCGAAGCCCCCAAGCCCCGGCCCCTAGCCTCCAAGCCCCCAAGCCCCGGCCCCTAGCCCCGAAACCCCGGCCCCTAGCCTCCAAGCCCCGGCCCCTAGCCTCCAAGCCCCGGCCCCTAGCCCCCAAGCGCCGGCCCCTAGCCCTGAAGCCCCGGCCCCTAGCCTCCAAGCCCCGGCCCCTAGCCCCGAAACCCCGGCCCCTAGCCTCCAAGCGCCGGCCCCTAGCCCCGAAACCCCGGCACCTAGCCCCAAAGCCCCGGCCCCTAGCCCCAAAGCCCTGGCCCCTAGACCCCAAGCCCCGGCACCTAGCCCCGAAGCCCCGGTTCCTAGCCTCCAAGCCCCGGCCCCTAGCCCCCAAGCCCCAGCCCCTAGCCCCGAAACCCCGGCCACTGGCCCCCAAAAGCCCGGCCCCTAGCCCTAACCCCGGCCTCTAGCCCTAACTCCGGCCCAAAACCCCGGCCCCTAGCCCTAAACCCGGCCCCAAAACCCCGGCCCCTAGCCCTAACCCCGGCCCAAAACCCCGAACCCTAGACCTAACTCCGGCCCAAAACCCCGAACCCTAGTTCTAAACTCGGCTCCTAGCCCTAACCCCGGCCCTAAACCTGGCCCCTAGCCCTAACCCCGACCCAAAACCCCGGCCCCTAGCCCTAACCCCGGCCCCTAGCCCTAACCCTGTCCTAAAACCACGGCCCCTAGGCCTAACCCCGGCCCAAAACCCCGGCCCCTAGCCCTAACCCCGGCCCAAAACCCCGGCCCCTTGCCCTAACTCCGGCCCAAAACTCCGGCCCTTACCCCTAACCCTGGCCTAAAAGCCCGGCCCCTAGCCCTAACCCCGGCCCCTAGCCCTATCGCCGGCCCAAAATCCCGGCCCCTAGCCCTAACCCAGGCCCAAAACCCCAACCCCTAGCCCTAACCCCGGCCCGTAGCCCTAACCCCGGCCCAAAACCACGGCCCCTAGCCCTATCCCAGGCCCAAAATCCCGGCCCCTAGCCCTAACCCCGGCCCATAACCCCAACCCCTAGGCCTAAACCCGGCCCCTAGCCCTAACCCCGGCCCAAAACCCCGGCCCCTATCCGTAACCCCGGCCCAAAACCCCGGCCCCTAGCCCCAACCCCGGCCCAAAACCCTGGCCCCTAGCCCTAACCCTGGCCCAAAACCCCGGCCCCTAGCCCTAACCCCGGTCCAAAACCCCGGCCCCTAGACCTAACCCGGACCCAAAACCCCGGCCCGTAGCCCTAACCCCGGCCCAAAACCCCGGCCCCTAGCCCTAACCCCGGCCCATAGCTTTAACCCCGGCCCAAAAACCCAGTCCCTAGCCCTAACCCCTGCCCAAAACCCCGGCCCCTAGCCACAACCCCGGCCCAAAACCCCAGCCCATAGGCCTAACCCCGGCCCAAAACCACGGCCCCTAGCCCTAACCCCGGCCCAAAACCCCGGCCCCTAGCCCTAACAGCGGCCCCTAGCCCTAACACCGGCCCCTGCCCTAACCCCGGCCCCTAGCCCGAACCCCGGCCCAAAACCCCGGCGCCTAGTCCTAACCCCGGCCCAAAATCCCGGCTCCTAGCCCTTACCCCAGCACAAAATCCCGGCTCCTAGCCCTAACCCCGGCCCAAAACCCCGGACCCTAGCCCTAACCCCAGCCCAAAACCCCAGCCCCTAGCCCTAAACCCGGCCCCTAGCCAAAACCCCGGCCCTAAATCCGGCCCCTAGCCCTAACCACGGCCCAAAACCCCAACCCCTAGCCCTAACCCCGGCTCAAAACCCCGGCCCCTAGCCCTAACCCCGGCCCAAAACCCCGACCCCTTGCCCTAACTCCGGCCCAAAACTCCGGCCCTTACCCCTAACCCTGGCCTAAAACCCCGGCCCCTAGCCCTAACCCCGGCCCCTAGCCCTATCGCCAGCCCAAAATCCCGGCCCCTAGCCCTAACCCAGGCCCAAAACCCCAGCCCCTAGCCCTAACCCCAGCCCCTAGCCCTAAATCTGGCCCAAAACCCCGGCCCCTAGCCCTAACCCCGGCCCGTAGCCCTAACCCCGGCCCAAAACCCCGGCCCCTAGCCCTAACCCCGGCCCGTAGCCCTAACCCCGGCCCAAAACCACGGCCCCTAGCCCTATCCCAGGCCCAAAATCCCGGCTCCTAGGCCTAAACCCGGGCCCTAGCCCTAACCCCGGCCCAAAACCCGGGCCCTAGCCCTAACCCCGGCCCAAAACCCGGGCCCTAGCCCTAACCCCGGCCCAAAACCCCGGCCCCTATCCGTAACCCCGGCCCAAAACCCCGGCCCCTAGCCCCAACCCCGGCCCAAAACCCTGGCCCCTAGCCCCAACCCTGGCCCAAAACCCCGGCCCCTAGCCCTAAGCTCTGCCCAAAACCCCGGCCCCTAGCCCTAACCCCGGCCCGAAGCTTTAACCCCGGCCCAAAAACCCAGTCCCTAGCCCGAAGCCCGGCCCCTAGCCCTGAGCTCTGCCAAAAACCCCGGCCCCTAGCCACAACCCCGGCCCAAAACCCCAGCCCATAATCCTAACCCCGGCCCAAAACCACGGCCCCTAGCCCTAACCCCGGCCCAAAACCCCGGCCCCTAGCCCTAACAGCGGCTCCTAGCCCTAACAGCGGCTCCTAGCCCTAACACCGGCCCCTGCCCTAACCCCGGCCCAAAACCCCGGCCCCTAGCCCGAACCCTGGCCCAAAACCCCGACGCCTAGTCGTAACCCCGGCCCAAAACCCCGGCCCCTAGCCCTAAGCTCTGCCCAAAACCCCGGCCCCTAGCCACAACCCCGGCCCAAAACCCCAGACCATAGGCCTAACCCCGGCCCAAAACCACGGCCCCTAGCCCGAACCCCGGCCCAAAACTCCGGCCCCTAGCCCGAACCCCGGCCCAAAACCCCGGCGCCTAGTCCTAACCCCGGCCCAAAACCCCGGCACCTAGCCCTAAACCCGGCCCAAAATCCCGGCCCCTACCACTAATCCCGGCCCCTACCACTAACCCCGGCCCAAAATCCCGGCTCCTAGCCCTAACCCCGGCCCAAAACCCCGGACCCTAGCCGTAACCCCAGCCCAAAACCCCAGCCCCTAGCCCTAACCCTGGCCCAAAACCGTGCCCCCTAGCCCTAACCCCGGCCCCTAGCCCTAACTCCGGCCAAAAACCCCGGCCCCTAGCCCTAAAGCCTGCCCAAAATCCCGGCCCCTAGCCCTAACCCCGGCCCAAAACCCCGGCCCCTAGCCGTAACCCCGGCCCCAAACCCCGGCCCATAGCCCTAACCACGGCCCAAAACCCCGGCCCCTAGCCCTATCCCGGTCCCAAAACCCCGGCCCCTAGCCCCATCCCAGGCCCAAAACCCCGGCCCCTAGCCCTAACCCCGGCCCAAAACCCCGGCCCCTAGCCCTAAACCCGGCCCCAAAACCCCGGCCCCTAGCCCTAAAACCGGCCCAAAACCCCGAACCCTAGACCTAACCCTGGCCCAAAACCCCGAACCCTGGCCCAAAACACCGAACCCTAGCCCTAAACCCTGCCGCCAGCCCTAACCCCGGCCCTAAACCTGGCCCCTAGCCCTAACTCCGGCCCTAACCCCGGCCCCTAGCCCTAACCCTGGCCTAAAACCACGGCCCCTAGGCCAAACCCCGGCCCAAAATCCCGGCCCCTAGCCCTAACCCCGGCCCAAAACCCCGACCCCTTGCCCTAAATCCGGCCCAAAACCCCGGCCCATAGCCCTAACCACGGCCCAAAACCCCGGCCCCTAGCCCTATCCCGGGCTCAAAACCCCGGCCCCTAGCCCCATCCCAGGTCCAAAACCCCGGCCCCTAGCCCTAACCCCGGCCCAAAACCCCGGCCCCTAGCCCTAACCCCGGCCCAAAACCCCGGCCCAAAACCCCGGCCCCTAGCCCTAACCCCGGCCTCTAGCCCTAACTCCGGCCCAAAACTCCGGCCCCTAGCCCTAAACCCGGCCCCAAAACCCCGGCCCCTAGCCCTAACCCCGGCCCAAAACCCCGAACCCTAGACCTAACCCTGGCCCAAAACCCCGAACCCTGGCCCAAAACCCCGAACCCTAGCCCTAAATCCTGCCCCTAGCCCTAACCCCGGCCCTAAACCTGGCCCCTAGCCCTAACCCCGGCCAAAAACCCCGGCCCCTAGCCCTAACCCCGGCCCCTAGCCATAACCCTGGCCTAAAACCACGGCCCCTAGCCCTATCGCCGGCCCAAAATCCCGGCCCCTATCCCTAACACAGGCCCAAAACCCCAGCCCCTAGCCCTAACCCCGGCCCCTAGGCCTAACCCCGGCCCAAAACCCCGACCCCTAGGCCTAACCCCGGCCCAAAACCACGGCCCCTAGCCCTAAACCTGGCCGAAAACCCCGGCCCCTAGCCCTAAACCCGGACCCTACCACTAACCCCGGCCCAAAACCCCGGCCCCTAGCCAAAACCCCGCCCCAAAACCCCGGCCACTAGCCCTAACCCCGGCCAAAAACCTCGTCCCATAGCCCTAACCCCGGCCCCTAGCCCTAACCCCGGCCCAAAAGCCCGGCCCCTATCCCTAACCCCCCCCTAAAACCCCGGCCCCTCGCCCTAACCCCGGCCCAAAACCCCGGACCCTAGCCCTACGCCCAGCCCAAAACCCAGGTAACTAGCCCTGACCCCGGCCCAAAACCCAGGTAACTAGCCCTGACCCCGGCCCAAAACCCTGGCCCCTAGCCCTATCCCCGGCCCCTAGCCCTAACCCGGGACCAAAACCCCGGCCCCTAGCCGTGACCCCGGCCCCTAGCCCTAACCCTGGCACAAAACCCCGGCCCCTAGCCCTAAACTTGGCCCCTACCCCTATCCCTGGCCAAAACCCCGGCCCCGAGCCCTAACCCCAGCCCCTAGCCCTAACCCCAGGCCAAAAACACCGGCCCCTCGCCCTAAACCTCGCCCAAAACCACGGCCCCTAGCCCTAACACCGGACCCTAGCCCTAACACCGGACCCTAGCCCTAACCCTGGCCCAAAACCCCGGCCCCTAGCCCTAACCCCGGACCAAGAACCCAGCCCCTAGCCCCCAAGCCCCGGCCCCTAGCCCCGAAACCCCGGCCCCTAGCCCCGAAACCCCGGCCCCTAGCCCCGAAGCGCCGGCCCCTAGCCCCGAAACCCCGGCCCCTAGCCTCCAAGCCCCGAAACCCCGGCCCCTAGCCTCCAAGCCCCGGCCCCTAGCCTCCAAGCCCCGGCCCCTAGCCCCCAAGCCCCGGCCCCTAGCCCCCAAGCCCCGGCCCCTAGCCCCCAAGCCCCGGTTCCTAGCCCCCAAGCCCCGGTTCCTAGCCTCCAAGCCCCGGCCCTAGCCCCGAAACCCCGGCCCCTAGCCCCAAAGCCCCGGCCCCTAGCCCCCAAGCCCCGGCCCCTAGCCCCCAAGCCCCGGCCCCTAGCCCCCAAGCCCCGGCCCCTAGCCCCGAAACCCCGGCCCCTAGCCTCCAAGCCCCGGCCCCTAGCCCCCAAGCCCCGGCCCCTAGCCCCGAAGCCCCGGCCCCTAGCCTCCAAGCCCCGGCCCCTAGCCCCGAAGCCCCGGCCCCTAGCCCCGAAGCCCCGGCCCCTAGCCTCGAAACCCCGGCCCCTAGCCCCGAAACCCCGGCCCCTAGCCCCGAAACACCGGCCCCTAGCCTCCAAGCCCCGGCCCCTAGCCCCGAAGCCCCGGCCCCTAGCCCCCAAGCCCCGGCCCCTAGCCCGCAAGCCCCGGCCCCTAGCCCCCAAGCCCCGGCCCCTAGCCCCCAAGCCCCGGCCCCTAGCCCCCAAGCCCCGGCCCCTAGCCTCCAAGCCCCGGCCCCTAGCCCCGAAGCCCCGGCCCCTAGCCCCGAAGCCCCGGCCCCTAGCCTCGAAGCCCCGGCCCCTAGCCCCGAAACCCCGGCCCCTAGCCCCGAAACCCCGGCCCCTAGCCTCCAAGCCCCGGCCCCTAGCCCCGAAGCCCCGGCCCCTAGCCCCCAAGCCCCGGCCCCTAGCCCCCAAGCCCCGGCCCCTAGCCTCGAAGCCCCGGCCCCTAGCCCCGAAACCCCGGCCCCTAGCGCCGAAACACCGGCCCCTAGCCTCCAAGCCCCGGCCCCTAGCCCCCAAGCCCCGGCCCCTAGCCTCCAAGCCCCGGCCCCTAGCCCCCAAGCCCCGGCCCCTAGCCCCGAAGCCCCGGCCCCTAGCCCCCAAGCCCCGGCCCCTAGCCCCCAAGCCCCGGCCCCTAGCCCCGAAGCCCCGGCCCCTAGCCCCGAAGCCCCGGCCCCTAGCCCCGAAGCCCCGGCCCCTAGCCCCGAAACCCCGGCCCCTAGCCCCCAAGCCCCAGCCCCTAGCCCCCAAGCCCCGGCCCCTAGCCTCCAAGCCCCGGCCCCTAGCCCCGAAACCCCGGCCACTGGCCCCCAAGCCCCGGCCCCTAGCCCCGAAGCCCCGGCCCCTAGCCCCGAAGCCCCGGCCCCTAGCCTCGAAGCCCCGGCCCCTAGCCCCGAAACCCTAGCCCCGAAACCCCGGCCCCTAGCCCCGAAACCCCGGCCCCTAGCCCCGAAACCCCGGCCCCTAGCCTCCAAGCCCCGGCCCCTAGCCCCGAAGCCCCGGCCCCTAGCCCCCAAGCCCCGGCCCCTAGCCCCCAAGCCCCGGCCCCTAGCCTCGAAGCCCCGGCCCCTAGCCCCGAAACCCCGGCCCCTAGCCCCGAAACCCCGGCCCCTAGCCTCCAAGCCCCGGCCCCTAGCCCCCAAGCCCCGGCCCCTAGCCCCGAAACCCCGGCCCCTAGCCCCCAAGCCCCGGCCCCTAGCCCCCAAGCCCCGGCCCCTAGCCCCCAAGCGCCGGCCCCTAGCCTCCAAGCCCGGGCCCCTAGCCCCGAAGCCCCGGCCCCGAGCCCCGAAGCCCCGGCCCCTAGCCTCCAAGCGCCGGCCCCTAGCCCCGAAACCCCGGCCCCTAGCCCCCAAGCCCCGGCCCCTAGCCCCCAAGCCCCGGCCCCTAGCCCTAACCCGGGACCAAAACCCCGGCCCCTAGCCCTAACCCGGGACCAAAACCCCGGCCCCTAGCCGTGACCCCGGCCCCTAGCCCTAACCCTGGCACAAAACCCCGGCCCCTAGCCCTAAACTTGGCCCCTACCCCTATCCCTGGCCAAAACCCCGGCCCCGAGCCCTAACCCCAGCCCCTAGCCCTAACCCCAGGCCAAAAACACCGGCCCCTCGCCCTAAACCTCGCCCAAAACCACGGCCCCTAGCCCTAACACCGGACCCTAGCACTAACACCGGACCCTAGCCCTAACCCTGGCCCAAAACCCCGGCCCCTAGCCCTAACCCCGGACCAAGAACCCAGCCCCTAGCCCCCAAGCCCCGGCCCCTAGCCCCGAAACCCCGGCCCCTAGCCCCGAAACCCCGGCCCCTAGCCCCGAAGCGCCGGCCCCTAGCCCCGAAACCCCGGCCCAAAACCCCAGCCCATAGGCCTAACCCCGGCCCAAAACCACGGCCCCTAGCCCTAACCCCGGCCCAAAACCCCGGCCCCTAGCCCTAACAGCGGCCCCTAGCCCTAACACCGGCCCCTGCCCTAACCCCGGCCCCTAGCCCGAACCCCGGCCCAAAACCCCGGCGCCTAGTCCTAACCCCGGCCCAAAATCCCGGCTCCTAGCCCTTACCCCAGCACAAAATCCCGGCTCCTAGCCCTAACCCCGGCCCAAAACCCCGGACCCTAGCCCTAACCCCAGCCCAAAACCCCAGCCCCTAGCCCTAAACCCGGCCCCTAGCCAAAACCCCGGCCCTAAATCCGGCGCCTAGCCCTAACCACGGCCCAAAACCCCAACCCCTAGCCCTAACCCCGGCCCAAAACCCCGGCCCCTAGCCCTAACCCCGGCCCAAAACCCCGACCCCTTGCCCTAACTCCGGCCCAAAACTCCGGCCCTTACCCCTAACCCTGGCCTAAAACCCCGGACCCTAGCCCTAACCCCGGCCCCTAGCCCTATCGCCAGCCCAAAATCCCGGCCCCTAGCCCTAACCCAGGCCCAAAACCCCAGCCCCTAGCCCTAACCCCAGCCCCTAGCCCTAAATCTGGCCCAAAACCCCGGCCCCTAGCCCTAACCCCGGCCCGTAGCCCTAACCCCGGCCCAAAACCCCGGCCCCTAGCCCTAACCCCGGCCCGTAGCCCTAACCCCGGCCCAAAACCACGGCCCCTAGCCCTATCCCAGGCCCAAAATCCCGGCTCCTAGGCCTAAACCCGGGCCCTAGCCCTAACCCCGGCCCAAAACCCGGGCCCTAGCCCTAACCCCGGCCCAAAACCCCGGCCCCTATCCGTAACCCCGGCCCAAAACCCCGGCCCCTAGCCCCAACCCCGGCCCAAAACCCCGGCCCCTAGCCCGAACCCTGGCCCAAAACCCCGACGCCTAGTCGTAACCCCGGCCCAAAACCCCGGCCCCTAGCCCTAAGCTCTGCCCAAAACCCCGGCCCCTAGCCACAACCCCGGCCCAAAACCCCAGACCATAGGCCTAACCCCGGCCCAAAACCACGGCCCCTAGCCCTAACCCCGGCCCAAAACCCCGGCCCCTAGCCCTAACAGCGGCCCCTAGCCCTAACACCGGCCCCTGCCCTAACCCCGGCCCAAAACTCCGGCCCCTAGCCCGAACCCCGGCCCAAAACTCCGGCCCCTAGCCCGAACCCCGGCCCAAAACCCCGGCGCCTAGTCCTAACCCCGGCCCAAAACCCCGGCACCTAGCCCTAAACCCGGCCCAAAATCCCGGCCCCTACCACTAATCCCGGCCCCTACCACTAACCCCGGCCCAAAATCCCGGCTCCTAGCCCTAACCCCGGCCCAAAACCCCGGACCCTAGCCGTAACCCCAGCCCAAAACCCCAGCCCCTAGCCCTAACCCTGGCCCAAAACCGTGCCCCCTAGCCCTAACCCCGGCCCCTAGCCCTAACTCCGGCCAAAAACCCCGGCCCCTAGCCCTAAAGCCTGCCCAAAATCCCGGCCCCTAGCCCTAACCCCGGCCCAAAACCCCGGCCCCTAGCCGTAACCCCGGCCCCAAACCCCGGCCCATAGCCCTAACCACGGCCCAAAACCCCGGCCCCTAGCCCTATCCCGGTCCCAAAACCCCGGCCCCTAGCCCCATCCCAGGCCCAAAACCCCGGCCCCTAGCCCTAACCCCGGCCCAAAACCCCGGCCCCTAGCCCTAACCACGGCCCAAAACCCCGGCCCCTAGCCCTATCCCGGTCCCAAAACCCCGGCCCCTAGCCCCATCCCAGGCCCAAAACCCCGGCCCCTAGCCCTAACCCCGGCCCAAAACCCCGGCCCCTAGCCCTAAACCCGGCCCCAAAACCCCGGCCCCTAGCCCTAAAACCGGCCCAAAACCCCGAACCCTAGACCTAACCCTGGCCCAAAACCCCGAACCCTGGCCCAAAACCCCGAACCCTAGCCCTAAACCCTGCCGCCAGCCCTAACCCCGGCCCTAAACCTGGCCCCTAGCCCTAACTCCGGCCCTAAACCTGGCCCCTAGCCCTAATCCCGGCCCAAAACCCCGGCCCCTACCCCTAACCCCGGCCCCTAGCCCTAACCCTGGCCTAAAACCACGGCCCCTAGGCCAAACCCCGGCCCAAAATCCCGGCCCCTAGCCCTAACCCCGGCCCAAAACCCCGACCCCTTGCCCTAAATCCGGCCCAAAACCCCGGCCCATAGCCCTAACCACGGCCCAAAACCCCGGCCCCTAGCCCTATCCCGGGCTCAAAACCCCGGCCCCTAGCCCCATCCCAGGTCCAAAACCCCGGCCCCTAGCCCTAACCCCGGCCCAAAACCCCGGCCCCTAGCCCTAACCCCGGCCCAAAACCCCGGCCCAAAACCCCGACCCCTTGCCCTAAATCCGGCCCAAAACCCCGGCCCATAGCCCTAACCACGGCCCAAAACCCCGGCCCCTAGCCCTATCCCGGGCTCAAAACCCCGGCCCCTAGCCCCATCCCAGGTCCAAAACCCCGGCCCCTAGCCCTAACCCCGGCCCAAAACCCCGGCCCCTAGCCCTAACCCCGGCCCAAAACCCCGGCCCAAAACCCCGGCCCCTAGCCTCCAAGCCCCGGCCCCTAGCCCCGAAGCCCCGGCCCCTAGCCCCGAAGCCCCGGCCCCTAGCCTCGAAGCCCCGGCCCCTAGCCCCGAAACCCCGGCCCCTAGCCCCGAAACCCCGGCCCTAACCCCGGCCCAAAACCCCGGCCCAAAACCCCGGCCCCTAGCCTCCAAGCCCCGGCCCCTAGCCCCGAAGCCCCGGCCCCTAGCCCCGAAGCCCCGGCCCCTAGCCCCCAAGCCCCGGCCCCTAGCCCCCAAGCCCCGGCCCCTAGCCCCCAAGCCCCGGCCCCTAGCCTCGAAGCCCCGGCCCCTAGCCCCGAAACCCCGGCCCCTAGCCCCGAAACACCGGCCCCTAGCCTCCAAGCCCCGGCCCCTAGCCCCCAAGCCCCGGCCCCTAGCCTCCCAGCCCCGGCCCCTAGCCCCCAAGCCCCGGCCCCTAGCCCCGAAGCCCCGGCCCCTAGCCCCCAAGCCCCGGCCCCTAGCCCCCAAGCCCCGGCCCCTAGCCCCCAAGCGCCGGCCCCTAGCCTCCAAGCACCGGCCCCTAGCCTCCAAGCCCCGGCCCCTAGCCCCGAAGCCCCGGCCCCTAGCCCCGAAGCCCCGGCCCCTAGCCCCGAAACCCCGGCCCCTAGCCCCCAAGCCCCAGCCCCTAGCCCCCAAGCCCCGGCCCCTAGCCTCCAAGCCCCGGCCCCTAGCCCCGAAACCCCGGCCACTGGCCCCCAAGCCCCGGCCCCTAGCCCCGAAGCCCCGGCCCCTAGCCCCGAAGCCCCGGCCCCTAGCCTCGAAGCCCCGGCCCCTAGCCTCGAAGCCCCGGCCCCTAGCCCCGAAACCCTAGCCCCGAAACCCCGGCCCCTAGCCCCGAAACCCCGGCCCCTAGCCCCGAAACCCCGGCCCCTAGCCTCCAAGCCCCGGCCCCTAGCCTCCAAGCCCCGGCCCCTAGCCCCGAAGCCCCGGCCCCTAGCCCCCAAGCCCCGGCCCCTAGCCCCCAAGCCCCGGCCCCTAGCCCCCAAGCCCCGGCCCCTAGCCTCGAAGCCCCGGCCCCTAGCCCCGAAACCCCGGCCCCTAGCCCCGAAACACCGGCCCCTAGCCTCCAAGCCCCGGCCCCTAGCCCCCAAGCCCCGGCCCCTAGCCCCGAAACCCCGGCCCCTAGCCCCCAAGCCCCGGCCCCTAGCCCCCAAGCCCCGGCCCCTAGCCCCCAAGCCCCGGCCCCTAGCCCCCAAGCGCCGGCCCCTAGCCTCGAAGCCCCGGCCCCGAGCCCCGAAGCCCCGGCCCCGAGCCCCGAAGCCCCGGCCCCTAGCCTCCAAGCGCCGGCCCCTAGCCCCGAAACCCCGGCCCCTAGCCCCCAAGCCCCGGCCCCTAGCCCCCAAGCCCCGGCCCCTAGCCCTAACCCGGGACCAAAACCCCGGCCCCTAGCCGTGACCCCGGCCCCTAGCCCTAACCCTGGCACAAAACCCCGGCCCCTAGCCCTAAACTTGGCCCCTACCCCTATCCCTGGCCAAAACCCCGGCCCCGAGCCCTAACCCCAGCCCCTAGCCCTAACCCCAGGCCAAAAACACCGGCCCCTCGCCCTAAACCTCGCCCAAAACCACGGCCCCGAGCCCTAACCCCAGCCCCTAGCCCTAACCCCAGGCCAAAAACACCGGCCCCTCGCCCTAAACCTCGCCCAAAACCACGGCCCCTAGCCCTAACACCGGACCCTAGCACTAACACCGGACCCTAGCCCTAACCCTGGCCCAAAACCCCGGCCCCTAGCCCTAACCCCGGACCAAGAACCCAGCCCCTAGCCCCCAAGCCCCGGCCCCTAGCCCCGAAACCCCGGCCCCTAGCCCCGAAACCCCGGCCCCTAGCCCCGAAGCGCCGGCCCCTAGCCCCGAAACCCCGGCCCCTAGCCTCCAAGCCCCGGCCCCTAGCCCCCAAGCCCCGGCCCCTAGCCCCCAAGCCCCGGCCCCTAGCCCCCAAGCCCCGGCCCCTAGCCCCCAAGCCCCGGCCCCTAGCCCCCAAGCCCCGGCCCCTAGCCTCCAAGCCCCGGCCCCTAGCCCCCAAGCCCCGGCCCCTAGCCCCGAAGCCCCGGCCCCTAGCCTCCAAGCCCCGGCCCCTAGCCTCCAAGCCCCGGCCCCTAGCCCCGAAGCCCCGGCCCCTAGCCTCGAAGCCCCGGCCCCTAGCCCCGAAACCCCGGCCCCTAGCCCCGAAACACCGGCCCCTAGCCTCCAAGCCCCGGCCCCTAGCCCCCAAGCCCCGGCCCCTAGCCCCCAAGCCCCGGCCCCTAGCCCGCAAGCCCCGGCCCCTAGCCCCCAAGCCCCGGCCCCTAGCCCCCAAGCGCCGGCCCCTAGCCTCCAAGCCCCGGCCCCTAGCCCCGAAGCCCCGGCCCCTAGCCCCGAAGCCCCGGCCCCTAGCCCCGAAACCCCGGCCCCTAGCCCCGAAACACCGGCCCCTAGCCTCCAAGCCCCGGCCCCTAGCCCCGAAACCCCGGCCCCTAGCCTCCAAGCCCCGGCCCCTAGCCCCCAAGCCCCGGCCCCTAGCCCCCAAGCGCCGGCCCCTAGCCCCCAAGCGCCGGCCCCTAGCCTCCAAGCCCCGGCCCCTAGCCTCCAAGCCCCGGCCCCTAGCCCCGAAGCCCCGGCCCCTAGCCCCGAAGCCCCGGCCCCTAGCCTCCAAGCGCCGGCCCCTAGCCCCGAAACCCCGGCCCCTAGCCCCGAAACCCCGGCCCCTAGCCCCGAAACCCCGGCCCCTAGCCCCGAAACACCGGCCCCTAGCCCCCAAGCCCCGGCCCCTAGCCCCCAAGCCCCGGCCCCTAGCCCCCAAGCCCCGGCCCCTAGCCCCCAAGCGCCGGCCCCTAGCCCCCAAGCGCCGGCCCCTAGCCCCCAAGCGCCGGCCCCTAGCCTCCAAGCCCCGGCCCCTAGCCCCGAAGCCCCGGCCCCTAGCCCCGAAGCCCCGGCCCCTAGCCTCGAAGCCCCGGCCCCTAGCCCCGAAACCCCGGCCCCTAGCCCCGAAACCCCGGCCCCTAGCCTCCAAGCCCCGGCCCCTAGCCCCCAAGCCCCGGCCCCTAGCCCCCAAGCCCCGGCCCCTAGCCTCGAAGCCCCGGCCCCTAGCCCCGAAACCCCGGCCCCTAGCCCCGAAACACCGGCCCCTAGCCTCCAAGCCCCGGCCCCTAGCCCCCAAGCCCCGGCCCCTAGCCCCGAAACCCCGGCCCCTAGCCTCCAAGCCCCGGCCCCTAGCCCCCAAGCCCCGGCCCCTAGCCCCGAAGCCCCGGCCCCTAGCCCCCAAGCCCCGGCCCCTAGCCCCCAAGCCCCGGCCCCTAGCCCCCAAGCCCCGGCCCCTAGCCCCCAAGCGCCGGCCCCTAGCCTCCAAGCCCCGGCCCCTAGCCTCCAAGCCCCGGCCCCTAGCCCCGAAGCCCCGGCCCCTAGCCCCGAAGCCCCGGCCCCTAGCCCCGAAGCCCCGGCCCCTAGCCTCCAAGCGCCGGCCCCTAGCCCCGAAACCCCGGCCCCTAGCCCCCAAGCCCCGGCCCCTAGCCCCCAAGCCCCGGCCCCTAGCCTCCAAGCCCCGGCCCCTAGCCTCCAAGCCCCGGCCCCTAGCCCCGAAACCCCGGCCACTGGCCCCCAAGCCCCGGCCCCTAGCCTCGAAGCCCCGGCCCCTAGCCCCGAAACCCTAGCCCCGAAACCCCGGCCCCTAGCCCCGAAACCCCGGCCCCTAGCCCCGAAACCCCGGCCCCTAGCCTCCAAGCCCCGGCTCCTAGCCCCGAAGCCCCGGCCCCTAGCCCCGAAGCCCCGGCCCCTAGCCCCCAAGCCCCGGCCCCTAGCCCCCAAGCCCCGGCCCCTAGCCCCCAAGCCCCGGCCCCTAGCCCCGAAACCCCGGCCCCTAGCCCCGAAACCCCGGCCCCTAGCCTCCAAGCCCCGGCCCCTAGCCCCCAAGCCCCGGCCCCTAGCCCCGAAACCCCGGCCCCTAGCCTCCAAGAACCGGCCCCTAGCCCCCAAGCCCCGGCCCCTAGCCCCGAAGCCCCGGCCCCTAGCCCCCAAGCCCCGGCCCCTAGCCCCCAAGCCCCGGCCCCTAGCCTCCAAGCCCCGGCCCCTAGCCCCCAAGCCCCGGTCCCTAGCCCCCAAGCCCCGGACCCTAGCCCCCAAGCCCCGGCCCCTAGCCTCCAAGCCCCGGCCCCTAGCCCCGAAGCCCCGGCCCCTAGCCCCGAAGCCCCGGCCCCTAGCCTCCAAGCGCCGGCCCCTAGCCCCGAAACCCCGGCCCCTAGCCCCCAAGCCCCGGCCCCTAGCCCCCAAGCCCCGGCCCCTAGCCCCGAAACCCCGGCCACTGGCCCCCAAGCCCCGGCCCCTAGCCCCGAAACCCCGGCCCCTAGCCTCCAAGCCCCGGCCCCTAGCCGCCAAGCCCCGGCCCCTGGCCCCCAAGCCCCGGCCCCTGGCCCCCAAGCCCCGGCCCCTGGCCCCCAAGCCCCAGCCCCTGGCCCCCAAGCCCCGGCCCCTAGCCTCCAAGCCCCGGCCCCTAGCCCCGAAGCCCCGGCCCCTAGCCCCGAAGCCCCGGCCCCTAGCCTCCAAGCCCCGGCCCCTAGCCCCGAAAACCCGGCCCCTAGCCTCCAAGCCCCGGCCCCTAGCCTCCAAGCGCCGGCCCCTAGCCCCGAAGCCCTGGCCCCTAGCCTCCAAGCCCCGGCCCCTAGCCCCGAAGCCCCGGCCCCTAGCCCCGAAGCCCCGGCCCCTAGCCTCCAAGCCCCGGCCCCTAGCCCCGAAACCCCGGCCCCTAGCCTCCAAGCCCCGGCCCCTGGCCCCCAAGCCCCGGCCCCTGGCCCCCAAGCCCCGGCCCCTGGCCCCCAAGCCCCGGCCCCTAGCCCCGAAACCCCGGCCACTGGCCCCCAAGCCCCGGCCCCTAGCCCCGAAACCCCGGCCCCTAGCCGCCAAGCCCCGGCCCCTAGCCTCCAAGCCCCGGCCCCTGGCCCCCAAGCCCCGGCCCCTGGCCCCCAAGCCCCGGCCCCTAGCCCCGAAACCCTAGCCCCGAAACCCCGGCCCCTAGCCCCGAAACCCCGGCCCCTAGCCCCGAAACCCCGGCCCCTAGCCTCCAAGCCCCGGCCCCTAGCCCCGAAGCCCCGGCCCCTAGCCCCCAAGCCCCGGCCCCTAGCCCCCAAGCCCCGGCACCTAGCCCCCAAGCCCCGGCCCCTAGCCCCGAAACCCCGGCCCCTAGCCCCGAAACCCCGGCCCCTAGCCTCCAAGCCCCGGCCCCTAGCCCCCAAGCCCCGGCCCCTAGCCCCGAAGCCCCGGGCCCTAGCCCCGAAGCCCCGGCCCCTAGCCCCCAAGCCCCGGCCCCTAGCCCCCAAGCCCCGGCCCCTAGCCCCCAAGCCCCGGCCCCTAGCCCCCAAGCCCCGGCCCCTAGCCCCCAAGCCCCGGCCCCTAGCCCCCAAGCCCCGGCCCCTAGCCCCCAAGCCCCGGCCCCTAGCCCCGAAACCCCGGCCACTGGCCCCCAAGCCCCGGCCCCTAGCCCCGAAACCCCGGCCCCTAGCCTCCAAGCCCCGGCCCCTAGCCGCCAAGCCCCGGCCCCTGGCCCCCAAGCCCCGGCCCCTGGCCCCCAAGCCCCGGCCCCTAGCCCCCAAGCCCCGGCCCCTAGCCCCGAAACCCCGGCCACTGGCCCCCAAGCCCCGGCCCCTAGCCCCGAAACCCCGGCCCCTAGCCTCCAAGCCCCGGCCCCTAGCCGCCAAGCCCCGGCCCCTGGCCCCCAAGCCCCGGCCCCTGGCCCCCAAGCCCCGGCCCCTGGCCCCCAAGCCCCGGCCCCTGGCCCCCAAGCCCCGGCCCCTGGCCCCCAAGCCCCGGCCCCTAGCCTCCAAGCCCCGGCCCCTAGCCCCGAAGCCCCGGCCCCTAGCCCCGAAGCCCCGGCCCCTAGCCCCGAAGCCCCGGCCCCTAGCCTCCAAGCCCCGGCCCCTAGCCCCGAAACCCCGGCCCCTAGCCTCCAAGCCCCGGCCCCTAGCCTCCAAGCGCCGGCCCCTAGCCCCGAAGCCCTGGCCCCTAGCCTCCAAGCCCCGGCCCCTAGCCCCGAAGCCCCGGCCCCTAGCCTCCAAGCCCCGGCCCCTAGCCTCCAAGCCCCGGCCCCTAGCCCCGAAACCCCGGCCCCTAGCCTCCAAGCCCCGGCCCCTAGCCTCCAAGCCCCGGCACCTAGCCTCCAAGCCCCGGCCCCTAGCCCCGAAGCCCCGGCCCCTAGCCCCGAAGCCCCGGCCCCTAGCCCCGAAGCCCCGGCCCCTAGCCCCGAAGCCCCGGCCCCTAGCCCCGAAGCCCCGGCCCCTAGCCTCCAAGCCCCGGCCCCTAGCCTCCAAGCGCCGGCCCCTAGCCTCCAAGCCCCGGCCCCTAGCCTCCAAGCCCCGGCCCCTAGCCCCGAAGCCCCGGCCCCTAGCCCCGAAGCCCCGGCCCCTAGCCCCGAAGCCCCGGCCCCTAGCCTCCAAGCCCCGGCCCCTAGCCCCGAAACCCCGGCCCCTAGCCTCCAAGCCCCGGCCCCTGGCCCCCAAGCCCCGGCCCCTAGCCCCGAAGCCCCGGCCCCTAGCCCCGAAACCCTAGCCCCGAAACCCCGGCCCCTAGCCCCGAAACCCCGGCCCCTAGCCCCGAAACCCCGGCCCCTAGCCCCGAAACCCCGGCCCCTAGCCCCCAAGCCCCGGCCCCTAGCCCCCAAGCCCCGGCCCCTAGCCCCCAAGCCCCGGCCCCTAGCCCCGAAACCCCGGCCCCTAGCCCCCAAGCCCCGGCCCCTAGCCCCCAAGCCCCGGCCCCTAGCCCCCAAGCCCCGGCCCCTAGCCCCGAAACCCCGGCCCCTAGCCTCCAAGCCCCGGCCCCTAGCCTCCAAGCCCCGGCCCCTAGCCTCCAAGCCCCGGCCCCTAGCCCCGAAGCCCCGGCCCCTAGCCCCGAAGCCCCGGCCCCTAGCCCCGAAGCCCCGGCCCCTAGCCCCGAAGCCCCGGCCCCTAGCCCCGAAGCCCCGGCCCCTAGCCCCGAAACCCCGGCCCCTAGCCCCGAAACCCCGGCCCCTAGCCTCCAAGCCCCGGCCCCTAGCCCCCAAGCGCCGGCCCCTAGCCCCGAAGCCCCGGCCCCTAGCCCCGAAACCCCGGCCCCTAGCCCCCAAGCCCCGGCCCCTAGCCCCCAAGCCCCGGCCCCTAGCCTCGAAGCCCCGGCCCCTAGCCCCGAAACCCCGGCCCCTAGCCCCGAAACACCGGCCCCTAGCCTCCAAGCCCCGGCCCCTAGCCCCCAAGCCCCGGCCCCTAGCCCCGAAACCCCGGCCCCTAGCCCCCAAGCCCCGGCCCCTAGCCCCCAAGCCCCGGCCCCTAGCCCCCAAGCCCCGGCCCCTAGCCCCCAAGCCCCGGCCCCTAGCCCCCAAGCCCCGGCCCCTAGCCTCCAAGCCCCGGCCCCTAGCCCCGAAGCCCCGGCCCCGAGCCCCGAAGCCCCGGCCCCTAGCCTCCAAGCGCCGGCCCCTAGCCCCGAAACCCCGGCCCCTAGCCCCCAAGCCCCGGCCCCTAGCCCCCAAGCCCCGGCCCCTAGCCCCCAAGCCCCGGCCCCTAGCCCCGAAACCCCGGCCCCTAGCCTCCAAGCCCCGGCCCCTAGCCCCGAAACCCCGGCCCCTAGCCCCGAAACACCGGCCCCTAGCCTCCAAGCGCCGGCCCCTAGCCCCGAAACCCCGGCCCCTAGCCCCAAAGCCCCGGCCCCTAGCCCCCAAGCCCCGGCCCCTAGCCCCGAAACCCCGGCCCCTAGCCCCGAAACCCCGGCCCCTAGCCCCGAAACCCCGGCCCCTAGCCTCCAAGCCCCGGCCCCTAGCCTCCAAGCCCCGGCCCCTAGCTTCCAAGTCCCGGCCCCTAGCCCCCAAGCCCCGGCCCCTAGCCCCCAAGCCCCGGCCCCTAGCCCCCAAGCCCCGGCCCTTAGCCTCCAAGCCCCGGCCCCTAGCCTCCAAGCCCCGGCCCCTAGCCCCAAAACCCCGGCCCCTAGCCCCCAAGCCCCGGCCCCTAGCCCCCAAGCCCCGGTTCCTAGCCCCCAAGCCCCGGCCCCTAGCCCCCAAGCCCCGGATCCTTGCCCCGAAACCCCGGCCACTGGCCCCCAAGCCCCGGCCCCTAGCCCCGAAACCCCGACCCCTAGCCCCCAAGCCCCGGCCCCTAGCCCCCAAGCCCCGGCCCCTAGCCCCGAAACCCCGGCCCCTAGCCCCGAAACCCCGGCCCCTAGCCCCGAAGCCCCGGCCCCTAGCCCCGAAGCCCCGGCCCCTAGCCCCGAAGCCCCGGCCCCTAGCCCCGAAGCCCCGGCCCCTAGCCCCGAAGCCCCGGCCCCTAGCCCCGAAGCCCCGGCCCCTAGCCCCGAAACCCCGGCCCCTAGCCCCCAAGCCCCGGCCCCTAGCCTCCAAGCCCCGGCCCCTAGCCCCGAAGCCCCGGCCCCTAGCCCCGAAGCCCCG
Organism: Chlamydotis macqueenii; assembly: GCF_036417535.1. Taxonomy (NCBI): domain Eukaryota; kingdom Metazoa; phylum Chordata; class Aves; order Otidiformes; family Otididae; genus Chlamydotis; species Chlamydotis macqueenii. The sequence continues at coordinate 58,015,921 of NC_141556.1, forward strand.
GCCCCTAGCCCCGAAGCCCCGGCCCCTAGCCCCCAAGCCCCGGCCCCTAGCCCCCAAGCCCCGGCCCCTAGCCCCCAAGCCCCGGCCCCTAGCCCCCAAGCCCCGGCCCCTAGCCCCCAAGCCCCGGCCCCTAGCCCCCAAGCCCCGGCCCCTAGCCCCCAAGCCCCGGCCCCTAGCCCCCAAGCCCCGGCCCCTAGCCCCGAAACCCCGGCCCCTAGCCCCGAAACCCCGGCCCCTAGCCCCGAAACCCCGGCCCCTAGCCCCGAAACACCGGCCCCTAGCCTCCAAGCGCCGGCCCCTAGCCCCGAAACCCCGGCCCCTAGCCCCAAAGCCCCGGCCCCTAGCCCCCAAGCCCCGGCCCCTAGCCCCGAAACCCCGGCCCCTAGCCTCCAAGCCCCGGCCCCTAGCCTCCAAGCCCCGGCCCCTAGCTTCCAAGTCCCGGCCCCTAGCCCCCAAGCCCCGGCCCCTAGCCCCCAAGCCCCGGCCCCTAGCCCCCAAGCCCCGGCCCTTAGCCTCCAAGCCCCGGCCCCTAGCCTCCAAGCCCCGGCCCCTAGCCCCAAAACCCCGGCCCCTAGCCCCCAAGCCCCGGCCCCTAGCCCCCAAGCCCCGGTTCCTAGCCCCCAAGCCCCGGCCCCTAGCCCCCAAGCCCCGGATCCTTGCCCCGAAACCCCGGCCACTGGCCCCCAAGCCCCGGCCCCTAGCCCCGAAACCCCGACCCCTAGCCCCCAAGCCCCGGCCCCTAGCCCCCAAGCCCCGGCCCCTAGCCCCGAAACCCCGGCCCCTAGCCCCGAAACCCCGGCCCCTAGCCCCGAAGCCCCGGCCCCTAGCCCCGAAGCCCCGGCCCCTAGCCCCGAAGCCCCGGCCCCTAGCCCCGAAGCCCCGGCCCCTAGCCCCGAAGCCCCGGCCCCTAGCCCCGAAGCCCCGGCCCCTAGCCCCGAAGCCCCGGCCCCTAGCCCCGAAACCCCGGCCCCTAGCCTCCAAGCCCCGGCCCCTAGCCTCCAAGCCCCGGCCCCTAGCCCCGAAGCCCCGGCCCCTAGCCCCGAAGCCCCGGCCCCTAGCCCCGAAGCCCCGGCCCCTAGCCCCCAAGCCCCGGCCCCTAGCCCCCAAGCCCCGGCCCCTAGCCCCCAAGCCCCGGCCCCTAGCCCCCAAGCCCCGGCCCCTAGCCCCCAAGCCCCGGCCCCTAGCCCCCAAGCCCCGGCCCCTAGCCCCCAAGCCCCGGCCCCTAGCCCCCAAGCCCCGGCCCCTAGCCCCCAAGCCCCGGCCCCTAGCCCCGAAACCCCGGCCCCTAGCCCCGAAACCCCGGCCCCTAGCCCCGAAACCCCGGCCCCTAGCCCCGAAACACCGGCCCCTAGCCTCCAAGCGCCGGCCCCTAGCCCCGAAACCCCGGCCCCTAGCCCCAAAGCCCCGGCCCCTAGCCCCCAAGCCCCGGCCCCTAGCCCCGAAACCCCGGCCCCTAGCCTCCAAGCCCCGGCCCCTAGCCTCCAAGCCCCGGCCCCTAGCTTCCAAGTCCCGGCCCCTAGCCCCCAAGCCCCGGCCCCTAGCCCCCAAGCCCCGGCCCCTAGCCCCCAAGCCCCGGCCCTTAGCCTCCAAGCCCCGGCCCCTAGCCTCCAAGCCCCGGCCCCTAGCCCCAAAACCCCGGCCCCTAGCCCCCAAGCCCCGGCCCCTAGCCCCCAAGCCCCGGTTCCTAGCCCCCAAGCCCCGGCCCCTAGCCCCCAAGCCCCGGCCCCTAGCCCCCAAGCCCCGGATCCTAGCCCCGAAACCCCGGCCACTGGCCCCCAAGCCCCGGCCCCTAGCCCCGAAACCCCGACCCCTAGCCCCCAAGCCCCGGCCCCTAGCCCCGAAACCCCGGCCGCTAGCCTCCAAGCCCCGGCCCCTAGCCTCCAAGCCCCGGCCCCTAGCCCCGAAGCCCCGGCCCCTAGCCCCCAAGCCCCGGCCCCTAGCCCCGAAGCCCCGGCCCCTAGCCCCCAAGCCCCGGCCCCTAGCCCCCAAGCCCCGGCCCCTAGCCCCCAAGCCCCGGATCCTAGCCCCGAAACCCCGGCCACTGGCCCCCAAGCCCCGGCCCCTAGCCCCGAAACCCCGACCCCTAGCCCCCAAGCCCCGGCCCCTAGCCCCGAAACCCCGGCCCCTAGCCTCCAAGCCCCGGCCCCTAGCCTCCAAGCCCCGGCCCCTAGCCTCCAAGCCCCGGCCCCTAGCCCCGAAGCCCCGGCCCCTAGCCCCCAAGCCCCGGCCCCTAGCCCCGAAGCCCCGGCCCCTAGCCCCCAAGCCCCGGCCCCTAGCCCCCAAGCCCCGGCCCCTAGCCCCCAAGCCCCGGCCCCTAGCCCCGAAGCCCCGGCCCCTAGCCCCCAAGCCCCGGCCCCTAGCCCCCAAGCCCCGGCCCCTAGCCCCCAAGCCCCGGCCCCTAGCCCCCAAGCCCCGGCCCCTAGCCCCCAAGCCCCGGCCCCTAGCCCCCAAGCCCCGGCCCCTAGCCCCGAAACCCCGGCCCCTAGCCTCCAAGCCCCGGCCCCTAGCCCCGAAACCCCGGCCCCTAGCCCCGAAACACCGGCCCCTAGCCTCCAAGCGCCGGCCCCTAGCCCCGAAACCCCGGCCCCTAGCCCCAAAGCCCCGGCCCCTAGCCCCCAAGCCCCGGCCCCTAGCCCCGAAACCCCGGCCCCTAGCCTCCAAGCCCCGGCCCCTAGCCTCCAAGCCCCGGCCCCTAGCTTCCAAGTCCCGGCCCCTAGCCCCCAAGCCCCGGCCCCTAGCCCCCAAGCCCCGGCCCCTAGCCCCCAAGCCCCGGCCCTTAGCCTCCAAGCCCCGGCCCCTAGCCTCCAAGCCCCGGCCCCTAGCCCCAAAACCCCGGCCCCTAGCCCCCAAGCCCCGGCCCCTAGCCCCCAAGCCCCGGTTCCTAGCCCCCAAGCCCCGGCCCCTAGCCCCCAAGCCCCGGCCCCTAGCCCCCAAGCCCCGGATCCTAGCCCCGAAACCCCGGCCACTGGCCCCCAAGCCCCGGCCCCTAGCCCCGAAACCCCGACCCCTAGCCCCCAAGCCCCGGCCCCTAGCCCCGAAACCCCGGCCGCTAGCCTCCAAGCCCCGGCCCCTAGCCTCCAAGCCCCAGCCCCTAGCCCCGAAGCCCCGGCCCCTAGCCCCGAAGCCCCGGCCCCTAGCCCCGAAACCCCGGCCCCTAGCCCCGAAACCCCGGCCCCTAGCCCCGAAACCCCGGCCCCTAGCCCCAAAGCCCCGGCCACTGGCCCCGAAACCCCGGCCCCTAGCCTCCAAGCCCCGGCCCCTAGCCCCCAAGCCCCGGCCCCTAGCCCCCAAGCCCCGGTTCCTAGCCCCCAAGCCCCGGTTCCTAGCCTCCAAGCCCCGGCCCCTAGCCCCCAAGCCCCGGCCCCTAGCCCCGAAACCCCGGCCACTGGCCCGGAAACCCCGGCCCCTAGCCTCCAAGCCCCGGCCCCTAGCCCCCAAGCCCCGGCCCCTAGCCCCCAAGCCCCGGCCCCTAGCCCCGAAACCCCGGCCCCTAGCCCCCAAGCCCCGGCCCCTAGCCCCCAAGCCCCGGCCCCTAGCCTCCAAGCCCCGGCCCCTAGCCCCGAACCCCCGGGCCCTAGCCCCGAAACCCGGGCCCCTAGCCCCGAAACCCCGGCCCCTAGCCCCGAAACCCCGGCCCCTAGCCCCCAAGCCCCGGCCCCTAGCCCCGAAACCCCGGCCCCTAGCCTCCAAGCCCCGGCCCCTAGCCTCCAAGCCCCCAAGCCCCGGTCCCTAGCCCGCAAGCCCTGGCCCCTAGCCCCCAAGCCTCGGCCCGTAGCTACCAAGCCCCGGCCCCTAGCCCCCAAGCCCCGGCCCCTAGCCCCGAAACCCCGGCCCCTAGCCTCCAAACCCCGGCCCCTAGCCCCCAAACCCCGGCCCCTAGCCCCCAAGCCCCGGCCCCTAGCCCCCAAGCCCCCAAGCCCCGGCCCCTAGCCCCCAAGCCCCGGCCCCTAGCCCCCAAGCCCCGGTTCCTAGCCCCCAAGCCCCGGTTCCTAGCCTCCAAGCCCCGGCCCCTAGCCCCCAAGCCCCGGCCCCTAGCCCCGAAACCCCGGCCACTGGCCCCGAAACCCCGGCCCCTAGCCCCCAAGCCCCGGCCCCTAGCCCCCAAGCCCCGGCCCCTAGCCCCCAAGCCCCGGCCCCTAGCCCCGAAACCCCGGCCCCTAGCCCCGAAACCCCGGCCCCTAGCCCCCAAGCCCCGGCCCCTAGCCCCCAAGCCCCGGCCCCTAGCCCCGAACCCCCGGGCCCTAGCCCCGAAACCCGGGCCCCTAGCCCCGAAACCCGGGCCCCTAGCCCCGAAACCCCGGCCCCTAGCCTCCAAGCCCCGGCCCCTAGCCTCCAAGCCCCCAAGCCCCGGTCCCTAGCCCGCAAGCCCTGGCCCCTAGCCCCCAAGCCTCGGCCCGTAGCTACCAAGCCCCGGCCCCTAGCCCCCAAGCCTCGGCCCCTAGCTACCAAGCCCCGGCCCCTAGCCCCGAAACCCCGGCCCCTAGCCTCCAAACCCCGGCCCCTAGCCCCCAAGCCCCGGCCCCTAGCCCCCAAGCCCCGGCCCCTAGCCTCCAAGCCCCCAAGCCCCGGCCCCTAGCCCCCAAGCCCCGGCCCCTAGCCCCCAAGCCTCGGCCCCTAGCCCCCAAGCCCCGGCCCCTAGCCCCCAAGCCCCGGCCCCTAGCCCCCAAGCCCCGGCCCCTAGCCCCGAAACCCCGGCCCCTAGCCCCCAAGCCCCGGCCCCTAGCCCCCAAGCCCCGGCCCCTAGCCTCCAAGCCCCGGCCCCTAGCCCCGAAACCCCGGCCCCTAGCCCCGAAACCCCGGCCCCTAGCCCCCAAGCCCCGGCCCCTAGCCCCCAAGCCCCGGCCTTTAGCCCCGAAACCCCGGCCCCTAGCCTCCAAGCCCCGGCCCCTAGCCCCGAAACCCCGGCCCCTAGCCTCCAAGCCCCCAAGCCCCGGCCCCTAGCCCGCAAGCCCCGGCCCCTAGCCCCCAAGCCTCGGCCCCTAGCCCCCAAGCCCCGGCCCCTAGCCCCCAAGCCCCGGCCAATAGCCCCGAAACCCCGGCCCCTAGCCCCCAAGCCCCGGCCCCTAGCCCCGAAACCCCGGCCCCTAGCCCCGAAACCCCGGCCCCTAGCCTCCAAGCCCCGGCCCCTAGCCCCGAAACCCCGGCCCCTAGCCTCCAAGCCCCGGCCCCTAGCCCCGAAACCCCGTCCCCTAGCCCCCAAGCCCCGGCCCCTAGCCCCCAAGCCCCGGCCCAATACCCCGGCCCCTCGCCCCAACGGACCCTACCCCTAACGGTCACTAACCCTAGCGGTCACTAACCCAACACCGATTCTAACACAACAGCACTGGTACGCAGCCTCACGTGGATCGACACAAACGTTTCCCACAAGATGCCCCACCTCCGACGACACAGTTTGATCTGCTCACCCGGTCGGTGCTGATGCCAGAGTCAAACACCGCAGCTGTCCTTCGCTGTGGCACCTAAGGTAGCAGGAGACAAAATTTCCATTAGACTCCTGATAAATAACCAACCCCACCCACCTCCAGGCCGTCACCTGGCTCGCCTCAGACGCTCACGTGGCTCTGCACGGGGCCCGCGCAGAACCTGCGACACAAAGTAAAAACGCTCTGCTGAGTCACTACGTAAAACATGGTCGGTAAACAACAACCTGGCTCCTGACCTCCTCACCTTCGGAATCCGCTCCTCAGGGTGGACCGCCCTCCCTCAAAGCCTGCAAAGGAGACCTATGAGAAACCCAAACACAAAGACACACGCTGACGTATTGCCCAAACGCTCGGTCAGCTGCGACTACGCCCGCCTCCGTCCCCTTTACCTGGGCGTCCCGCCCGCCTAAGGTCCATCCGTTCCGGTTCCAACATTCAAGCTAGTACAGCATCTGCAAACCAAAACCAGATATTGCTAAATATTTCAACGCCTAAAACACACCTGAAAAAAATAACTTCTACTTGAACACACTGATCGCCTCTTACCTTGCCCGAGTCCGCTCTGGCGCCCTTCTCTCAGTGCTCATCTCTACCACCCTTGCAATTAAAAGGAAAAAACAAAATACTTCATTTTAGTCCTATAACCACTCATCACTCACTGCATCTAATACCACACACTCACCCACCATCTTAACTGCTCACCTCTCCTCCGCCACCCCTCGGCACACGGCTCGGCCCGCTGCATCTGTAGAAACATGAACGGGAAACTAGTCGACCGCATGCAGAGCGATACCGTAGCAGATTCAAAAAAGTCTTTTTTCAAATTAAACAGTAGCCCACCCAGAACCCAACTGCAGGCTGCCATTACGAGGCCTACAGCAACCTAATATTAGACTCTATCCCTACAAACCTTCACACCTTCGAGATCCCGTCTGCTCCACTCCGACTGAGGCCACCCCTCCCAGGCAGCTCCGGTCATCCCATCGCCGCCCACAGAAGGCTACAAAAGTGGCTCTCCCCACCCCTGCTCATCGCCACAGAGCTATACCACCTTTGCTTCCACCACCTGGGCATATCACCATGTTCATCGCAGACCATTATTGCTACTCCACCTTACCCTCGCTCTACGGGTCTGAGTGCGGGAGCTCTGAGCCAAACACACATGCAGACGCTAGCCAGAATGCTGAGCTATACGCCTCAAATAACAAGAAACGCTCTCGGCCCAAAGGATGACACCGAGACGGAAGATGACTAAGACCTGAGAGTACAAGACAGCAATGACATGAGGTACTCTGTCAGCACCACAGAAGGAACGAAGCGTCATGGCCCGGCGCAAGACCTTACTCTCCGATCAGAGAAGATGTACGCGCAAGAAAGCCCAGCTTCAACATCTAGAGAACCTCGGGATGCGGGGAAGAAGTCCCGGTCCGTGAAAATGGACAGCGAGAGAGCGGAGCTGCTCACGCAGCCGAGAACGACGCCAGATAAGAAGACTGTCCCTAAACTTTCAAGGGGCACAATGGGTCGATGATTTGGACTCGTAACGCCATAAAAGAGCCCGATCGGGACCGTGCCGATGACTACTGCCGTTTGAGAGGGCGGTGAGGGCGACGGAGGCGCCTGCCGTGCTCCTTGACCTTAAGGATGACGCCGAGACCCAAGGAAGGTCTAACAGACAGAAGACGGACCGCGCAAACGACACAAGAGGCTGGAGCTGCCCTGCCCGGTACGCCCCAGCATCGTACTGAAGATTAACCCATCCGTCTTGTACCTGCTAGAAGGGGACTGCTCCTGGAAAAGTCTTGCGCTCTACCCTACCTTTACAACCGCTTCCTGAAAGAGCCAACCTCATCCTCTCCTCGCCCCGATCCCTCGCCAGCACCCGTGCTTCAACTTATCTTTCGGAGCTCGGGGACGCCGATTCGGTCCTCGACGGGAAAACCGCAGTCGCTACGCGGGTTCGTGCCATCGCTCGCCAGGTCCCGCTTTGTCATCTGCAAAAAAGAAAAGCGGATACCGCTACTGACGCAACAGCACCATTACGCAGCCTCACGTGGATCGACACAGACATTTCCCATGGCACGCCCCACCTCCGACGAAACAGTTTGATCTGCTCACCCGGTCGGTGCCGATGCCAGAGTCAAACACCGCAGCTATCCTTCGCTGTGGCACCTAAGGTAGCGAGAGACAAAATTACTATTAGACTCGTGATAAATAACCGACCCCACCCACCTCCAGGCCGTCACCCGGCTCGCCTCAGATGCTCGTGTGGCTCTGCACAGGGCCCGCGCAGAACCTGCGACACAAAGTAAAAACGCTATGCTGAGTCACCACGTAAAACATGGTTGGTAAACAACAACCTGGCTCCCAACCGCCTCACCTTCTGAATCCGCTCGTCAGTGTGGTCCGCTGTCCCTCAAAGCCTGGAAAGGGCACCTACGATAAAACTTTAACGCAGAGACGCATGCGGAGATATCGCCCAAACGCTCGGTCGGCTGCGACTATGCCCGCCTCTGTCCCCTTTACCCGAGGGACCTGCCCACCTAAGATCCGTCTGTTCCGGTTTCAATGTTCGAGCTGGTACGGCATCTGCAAACCAAAACTGAAGATTAGTAAATATTTCAATCCCTACACAACACCTGAAAATAATAACCTCTGCTTCGACGCACCGGTCGCCTCTCACCTCGCCTGAGTCTGCTCTACCGCCCTTGCAATTAAAAGGAAAAAAAAGCAATACCTCAGTTCAGTCCTATACCCACTCATCGCTCGTCGCATCTAATACCGCAGGCTCACCTGGCATCTTAAACGCTCGCCTCTCCTCCACCGCCCCTCGGTGCGCGGCTCAGCCCACTGCATCTGTAGAAACGTGAACCTAGTCGACCGCGTGCAGAGCGATACCTTAGCAGATTCAAAAAAGTCTTTTTTCAAATTTAACAATATCCCCGCCCTACGACCCAACCGCAGGCTGCCATTACAAGGCCTACAGAAATCAAATATTAGAGTCTGTCCCTACAAACCTTCACACCTTCGAGATCCCGTCTGCTCCACTCCGACTGAGGCTGCCCCTCCCAGGCGGCTCCGGTCATCCCATCGCCACCTGCAAAAGGCTACAAAAGCGGCTCTTCCCACGCCTGCTCATCGCCACAGAACTATACCACCTTTGCTTCCGCCACCCGGGTGTATAGCCGTGTTCATCGCAGACCATTATCGCTACTCCACCTCACCCTCGCTCTATGGGTCCAAGCGCGGCAGCTCCGAGCCAAACACGCACAAACACACATGCAGACGCTAGCCAGAACGTCGAACTATACGCCTCAAATAACAAGAAACGCTCTCAGCCCAAAGGATGACACCGAGACGGAAGATGACTAAGACCTGAGGGTACAAGACAGCAATGACGCGAGGTACTCTGTCAGAGAAAGAACAAAGCGTCGTGGCCCGGGACAAGACTTTACTCCCCGATCTGAGGAGACATATGTGCGAGAAGCCTGGCTTCGACATCTAGAGAACCTCAGGATGCAGGGAAGAAGTCCCAGTCCCTGAAAAAGAACTGCTGGAGAGCAGAGCCGCTCACACAGCCAAGAACAACGCCAGAAGAGAGGATCATCTGCCGACTTCTGACAGGTGAGAACAATCCGCACCCAAACATCGTTACGCCATAAAAAAAGGGCCCTATCGGGACCGTGCCGACGAGAACCCGCATTTGGGACCCAAAGGCTGGTGCCCGAGGCGTCCGCCTCGAGTGAAAGGAGAATGCCGAGATCCGAGGAATGTCTAGAATGCGAAAGACGGACCACGCAAACAGAACGACGACCGACGGTGGCTGGAACTGCCCTGCTCTGCACACTATCATCTTGCAGAATGGTAACCCACCCCCTTTACCTGCTGAAAGGGACCGTTCCTGGACAGGCCTTCCGCTCCACGCTACTATTAAAATCCCTTCCTGAAATCGCTAGCCTGGACCCCTCCCTTCTCCTGCCCCTTTCGAGCGCCCGTGCCCAAACTTAACTTTCAGAGGGCCGGGAGTCTGAATCCATCAACGATGAAAAAAAACCGCGGTTGTTCCGCTGTATTACGCCTGCGGTGGCTGGGACGCTCTTAGTCATCTGCAAAAAGACAAGCAGACACCGATCCTCACAAAACAGCGCTGCATCCATAGACACCAGTGTTTCTTACAAGGAGCCCCACCACAGACAAAGCGATGTATACCGCTCACGCGCTCCACGGCCAATTCCACAGTCAAACGCTGCGGCTGTCCTTCAACTGAGGCATCTGAGATAGTGAGAGACACGAGATTATCGTTGCTATTAGGAGAAATCACTGGCCCCACCCTCCTCCTCTCCACCACGGGGCAGCTCACCTCAAACGCTCACGCTGCTCCGCAGGTGGCCCGCACACAACCTGCGACACCGAGGAGAAACATCACGCTGAGTCACTGTGTTAAAACAGACTCTTACGTCTTGGCCCGCAACCTCCTCACCTTCTCACGCTGCTCTTCGGTACAGGGCACTGTCGCTCTGAGTGGTACCTACAAAAGAAAAAAAAAAAAAAAAAACCACACAAAAAAAACCCAGAAACCAAAACAAAAACAAACCACGAGCAGAAAGACACACGCTGAGACACTGCCCGAGATCGCAGTCTGCCAGCACCCAGGCCCGTCTCCTGCTCCTTTACCTCAACACCTCACCCGCCTAGGATCCATCACTCGCTATGGTCACCTCGAGGCAGGCGCAGCACCTGCAAACTCCAAACAACGTGGTCTGATTAAAATACCACCAGCCGCTTGACACCTTAAAAATAACCGCTACCTTGGCCCAAGGGTCGCCGCTCCCCTCGCCCGAGTCCGGTCCAGTGCCCGTCGCTCATAGTACTCGTCTCCACAGACCCGCAGATTAAAAATAAAAATAGCGATGCCTCAGTTTAGGCCTGTAGTCACTCATCGCCCGTTCCCTCCGATACCGGCAACCGCTCCCCTTCTTACCGCTCCGTGCTCCTCCGTCTCCCTTCGGTGCGTGGCTCTGCCCTCTGCACCTGTAGAAACAACATCAGATGATTCAACTGCACACACGGCAATACCTTAACAAATGTTAAGACATCTTATTGTAAATTTAGAATTACCATCTAGAACCCAACTGCAGGCTGCCATTAAAAGACCTTAAGAAACCACACATCGAGCCCTGCGCATAAAAGCCCTCACAACTTCAAGGTTCCATCTTCACCACTAGTGCTCCAGCTGCCCCTCTCGCACGCCACCGGTCATCCCCTGGCACCCGCAAGTTATTATTGGACTCGCTGTCCTCGCCTGCTGCAAACAACCGCTGAACTTCACGTTACCGCACAACCTTTGCCTCAATCCTCAAGGCGTATCGCTATGTTCATTGGAGACCTTACTCTCCGCTCTACAGCTCCAGGCACGGCAGATCCGAGCCAAACACCCACATCCTCAGACTGACAACACACAGCACGCTGTAAACTACAAGGCTGAATCAAGAGAAGTATCACAGCTGGAAAGATGACGCCCAGATGGAAAAACGACGTCTGGATGGAAAAATTCCTCGGAGAGGAAGATGACCGGTGAGACCGAGATGGCTACGAGAGGACGCTCTCCAGCCCCGTCAGGGCCAGGGACCGGACCTTACTCTACAAGCAGAGAATACAGTTGTGCAACAAGCCTGGATTCTAGACCTAAAAACATCAGGAAGCAAGGAAGCAATCCCGCTCTGAAGAACCGACGGCTAGAGAGCAGAGCCGCTGCCGAGAATGACGCCGTCAAAGAGGACCATCCCTAATCTTCCGAGACGCGAGAATGACCAGTGCCCGAAGCTTGCGACACCGTAAAAGAAGGGCCCGATCGGGACCGTGCCGGCGAGTACCGGTGTCAAAGACCCTCGGGATGGCTCCCGCTATGCTCCTTAAGCAAAAATAAAAATGCATTGACGCCCAAGGAAGGTCAAATACACAAAAGACAAACCACACGAGGGACAAAACAACAGACACAGGCTGGAACTGCCCTGCCCAGGCAAGTATTATCCTGAGGAATAAGTAGCCTCATTTACCTCCCCAATGCAGTCTCTCCTCAAACACCCCCTCTACCCAACTATATTCTCCAAAACCCCTTTCTGTCATTGCTAACCTCTTCTCCTCCCACCCTGCACCCCTCTCCGACACCTGTTCCTCCGCTTAGCTTTCACAGGGCCGGGGGTCCGACTGCATCCTCAACAAGAAAACCCTGCGGTGGCTCCGATGAATTATTCCTTCGGTTGCTGGGTCCCTCTTCGTCACCTGCGTAAGATAAAGCCAGCATGAACCTTCAGAAACAGGTGTGAGTCCGCGTCACCTTGGAGAACATAGACGTTACTGACGACATGTCCCAGCTCAGACAAACCGCCATCTGCCGCTCACCTGCGCGGTGAGCAATTCCAGACTCGGACCTTGTGGCCATCCTTCCTCATCGCACCTAAGATTACAGACACAAAGTTAACATGGCACTTGCGAGAAAGCTCCTATCCCACCCTCCGCCTGTCCGCCACCCGGCTCGCTTCCAGCGTGGGTGCGGCTCTGCAGGCCGCCCGCACGGAATCTGCGACGTGAAGGAGAAACACTATGCCGGGTAGCCGTGTAAAACTTGTCTCTCGAATGTCGGCCCTCGACCGCCTGACCTTGTCAGATAGCTCAACAACAGGCATAGCCACCCCTCAGAGCGTGCGGGCGGCACCTACAAAAACCCTAAATGAACAGACACGTGCTGAGATAATGCCCGAAACCTCAGTCTACGGGCATCTAGGTCCATCTCCTCATCCTTTACCCGGACGGCTCAACCACCTAGCATCCCTTGGTTCCACTTGCCTCGTTGAGGCTGGCACACCGTCTGCAAAGCCCGAACAAAGATTGCTTAAAACCACATTGGCAGTGCGACAGTTGAAAAATAACCTCTGCTTCAGCCCTCCAACTGCAACTCGCCTTCACCGAGATTGCTCCGGAGCCCATCTCACACAGTGCTCATCAAAACAGACATTAAAATGTGAAAAAAAAAAGTAATATCTCAGTTTAATGCTACAGCCACACTGCACTCGTTTGCTCTATTACTGCACACCAACTCACCTTCTTATCGTTCACCTCTCCTCCGTTGTGCTTTAGTGCTCGGCTTGACCCTCTGCATCTGTAGAGACATTAACGGCAAGTAAGTCACCTGCCTGCAGAGCGATAGCTTAGTGATCCCACAGAGAGGACTAGAAAAGGTGATAAGCTGTCCTACACGCTGAAAAACATTAAGCCTTACACCCCTCTTCCTTTTTGAAATTCCACATATGGGTGCATACAAGATGCTCGCCTTGACCCCTGGCAGGTAATCTCACTTTCAATCCTACTAAGGTGTGATATCAAGTACTCACACAGACTGCAGCAAAACTGGTGAAAGATACTACAGTCTCATCTTCAATGAAGTAGGAAGCTCCAGCAAGACACACGGCATCTAGAGTTAAAAATAAAACAAAAATCATTAAGCCATTTAGCTATCATTTAACACTTAATACAAACACATCAATACATTTTTTTTTAAATCATCCAGCTGCATACAGGTGCCCTTTTCACTACACATGCAGCTAAAACTTGACTGATTGTAGAAGTCCTACCTGAAACACACATCTCTACCACTCCAAATGTCAAAACACAGCTGCTTAAACAGCTTTGCAAGCTCAAAAGCTGCAAGTCATTGAAGAAAAAGCAGACCACTCACCCCACAGAAAGCCAGGAACACCATGACCCCCCTCAGCCAGGGCTGGGCCTCGTATAGCCCAGGCCCCGCCCATCTCCATTCCCACAATCCCCTGGGAAAGAGGCGGGACCAGCTGGCAAAAGGGATAAAAGCAGCCAGAGGAGTGACAGGGAGTCTTCTGGTCTGCCTTAAGTTTATATCTCAGGAGGCAATGAATGGAGGAAATAACCCTTAAGGAAAGGACAGTGCTGGCTCGTTTGCTGTAGCTCCATCTATTAAATTGGGAACCTGACCAGGTATGGAAAAAAAACTACACTACTACTATGTGTAGTTAGAAAGTCAACAGCTGTTGTACTGAGATACCGAAGACAAGAGATGTTGTACTTTAGTACTGCTCAAGACCTGACTATGCAGTCTCTCTCTCACTATCCCCACTCTCTGTCTAAATAGGGAGAAATAATATAATAAAAAAGGCTTAGCACTTGTGATGAGAACAGGGAGACATCCTTAAAAAAACCATTGTGGACCAGGCTGAACTTGCAGACAACTATTTGGTTGTTATTAAAACCAAAGCAGGATGATATGAAAGAGAAGAAGATAACTTGCCCCATCCCTTCCTCTTCTTGGGCTTAACTTAATTTCAATTATGTCTATCTCCTCTCCTCCTCACCGCCCCCCCCCCCTCCGCCCACCAAAAGGCATAAAAACAGGGAAGGGGGGTTAGGGACACTGCTTCACATGAAGTGTTAAGTAACTCCTTTCTCCCCACAAGAAACAACAGCTCGCATTCCTCCCCTGTTCCAGTCTGGGGTCGCCTCTACTGCCACAGTCCATTCTGACCTGCTCTGGCGTAGGTCCTTTTTCCATGGGATGCATTCCATCCATAACACCTGCCCCAACACAGGCCTTGCAAACACCACAACCTCAGCTGAGCATATGTCTGCCCTAGCATGGGATCCTCCACGGGCTATAGGTGGATCTCTGCCCTTCTGTGGGCCTCAGTGGCAACAGAGACAGAGCTGGCTTTGCAATGGTCTTCACCATGGCTTGCAGGGAAACCTTGGCCAGCAGCAACAGTACTCGAACAGCTGCTCATAGAATGATTGAATCAAAGGATAGCAGGGGTGGGAAATGACAATGTAAAGGCAAAATAATCCAAAATCGCTGCAAAGAACAGGAATGTATTAAATGAGAAAGGATTACTCACTGGCCATTGGCAGTGCATCTACAGCACCACAGACATCGGGGCTCCGGGCTTTCCCTGACGAACAGGGCTTCGACATATACCACCAGCTGCACCTGGGCGCCCACTGAAAAAAAGCCCCCGAAAAATCACGAACGTCAGACGATTGCTCCCACACTGAAAGTGCCAGACAGAAAAGCGCCTGCTGCTCCTCAGCGGCCATTGGCAGTGCATCTACAGCACCACACACATCGAGGCTCCGGGCTTTCCCTGACCAACAGGGCTTCGACGTTTACCACCAGCTGTACCTGGGCTCCCACTGAAAAAAAACCCCGAAAAATCACTAATATCAGACGATTGCTCCCACACCGAAAGTGCCAGCCACTCAAGCTCTTGCTGCTTCTCATGGGCCATTGGCAGCGCATCTACAGCACCACAGACATTGGGGCTCCAGGCTTTCCCTGACAAACACCGCTTTGACTTTTACCATCAACTGCACATGGGCGCCCACAGTAAGTTAACCCTAAAACTCAGTAACGTCGGACGATTGCTCCCACACTGAAAGTGCCAGCCACTCAAGCTCTGGCAGCTCCTCAGCGGCCATTCACGGTGCATCTACAGCACCACAGACATCGGGGCTCCAGGCTTTCCCTGACGAACACCACTTCGACGTTTACCACCAGCTGCACCTGGGCGCCCACTGAAAAATAACCCCGAAAAATCACGAACGTCGGACGATTGCTCCCACACCAAAAGTGCCAGCAACTAAAGCTCGTGCTGCTCCTCACCGGCCGTTCATGCTGCAACTACAGCACCACAGACATCGGGGCTCCGGGCTTTCCCGGATGAACAGCGCTTCGGAGTTTAACATAAACTGCACAGGGGCAGCCAGTAAAAAATTTGCCCTGAAATGTGCGAACGTCGGACGATTGATCCCACACCAAAAAATCTCGGAGCCCCAATGTCTCTGGTGCTGTAGATGTGCTGTGAATGGCCGGAGATGAACAGCAAGAGCTTGAGTTGCTGGCACTTTTGGTGTGGGAGCAATCGTCTGACGTTCGTCATTTTTAGGGTTTTTTTTTTTCTGTGGGCACCCATGTGCAGTTGATGGTAAAAGTCGAAGCGGTGTTTGTCAGGGAAAGCCTGGAGCCCCAATGTCTGTGGTGCTGTAGATGCGCTGCCAATGGCTGGGGAGGAGCAGCAAGAGCTTGAGTTGCTGGCACTTTCGGTGTGGGAGCAATCGTCTGATGTTCGTGTTTTTTATGGGGTTTTTTTTTGGGCTCCCATGTGCAGTTAATGGATATCGTCGAAGCGCTGTTTTTCAGGGAAACCCCAGAGCCCCAATGTCTGTGGTGCTGTAGATGGGCTGTGAATGGCCTGTGAGGAGCGGCAAGAGCCTGAGTTGCTGGCACTTTCGGTGTGGGAGCAATCGTCCAACGTTCATGATTTTTAGGTGATTTTTTTTCTGTGGGCGCTGCTGTGCAGTTGATGGTAGATGTCGAAGCGCTGTTCATCAAGGAAATCCCAGAGCCACAAACCATGACTCGTAGACCATGAGGGCTCCGACATTTGCCACCATCTGAGCTTGGCAGCCCTTTGAGAATAAATCTTAAAAATTACGCACGTCAGACGATTGCTCCAACACCAGAAGTGCTGAAAGCACTTGCTACTCCTCACCAGCTCTTGCAACCACATCTTCAGGCCTAGAAACATTGGGGCTTGGGGCTTTCCTTGACCACTAGGATTCTGACATTTACCACCACCTACAGCTGGCCGCCCAGTCATCAAAAATCTTGAGAGTGAGATGTGAGACAACTGCTCCTACACTAAAGTGTCAGTTCTGAAAGCTCTTGCTGCTCCTAACTGGCTCTTTCCGCCACAATCTACATCGCCACAAACAATGGGGTAGTAGGCTTTTATGCACCACCAGGACTCCGGCATTTACAATGGAAACCATGCTAAGGCACATGGAGAGCAAGGAGGTGGTTGGTGACTGCCAACATGGCTTCACCAAGGGCAGATCGTGCCTGACCAATTTGGTGGCCTTCTATGACGGGGTGACGGCATCGGTGGACAAGGGACGAGCAACTGACATCATCTATCTGGACTCGTGCAAAGCTTTTGACACTGTCCCGCACGACATCCTTCTCTCTAAACTAGCGAGACATGGGTTTGATGGACGGACCACTCGGTGGATAAGGAGTTGGCTGGATGGCCGCACTCAGAGAGTGGTGGTCAACGGCTCAATGTCCATGTGGAGACCGGTCACGAGTGGCGTCCCTCAGGGGTCCGTGTTGGGCTCGGCCCTGTTCAACATCTTTGTCGGTGACATGGACAGTGGGATAGAGTGCACCCTCAGCAAGTTCGCCGACGACACCAAGTTGTGTGGTGCCGTCGACACGCTGGAAGGGAGGGATGCCATCCAGAGGGACCTTGACAGGCTGGAGAGGTGGGCCTGTGCCAACCTCATGAAGTTCAAGCAGGCCAAGTGCAAGGTCCTGCACCTGGGTCAGGGCAATCCCAGGCACAAATAGAGGCTGGGCGGGGAATGGATTGAGAACAGCCCTAAGGAGAAGGACTTGGGAGTGCTGGTGGATGAGAAGCTTAACATGAGTGGGCAATGCGCCCTTGTGGCCCAGAAGGCCAACCGCATCCTGGGCTGCATCAAGAGGAGCGTGGCCAGCAGGTCGAGGGAGGTGATTCTGCCCCTCTACTCTGCCCTGGTGAGACCCCACCTGGAGTACCGTGTCCAGTTCTGGAGCCCCCAACACAAGAAGGACATGGACCAGTTGGAGAAGGTCCAGAGGAGGGCCACAAAGATGATAAAAGGGCTGGAGCACCTCTCTTATGAGGACAGGCTGAGAGAGTTGGGGCTGTTCAGCCTGGGGAAAAGAAGGCTCTGGGGAGACCTGATAGTGGTCTTCCAATACCTCAAGGGGGCCTACAAGAAAGATGGGGAGATGCTGTTTAGTAGGGCCTGTTGCAATAGGACGAGAGGTAATGGTTTTAAAATAGTGGGGGGTAGATTTAGATTAGAAATTAGGAAAAATTTTTTTACGATGCGAGTTATAGAACACTGGAACAGGTTGCCCAGAAAGGCGGTGGAGGCCCCATTCGTGGAAACGTTCAAGGCCAGGCTGGATGAGGCTCTGAGCAACCTGATCCAGTCAGGGATGTCCCTGCTCCTTGCAGAGGGGTTGGACTAGATGACCTTCCAACCCTAACCATTCTATGATTCTAAATAATGACCTCCTATATGGTGGCACTAAACAAACAATTAAAAAGAATTGAAAAACATGCAATGGGAACACGTAGTAGGGGTCTGGATGGGCCTGTTCACGATATACAACCAGGGGACTATGTATATGTTAAGTCTATTACAGAAAAAACTCTGGAACCACAGTGGGCCGGACCTTTTCAAGTCCTCCTCACCACCTACACGGCAATTAAGGTAAAGGGACAGAACTCCTGGATACACCATACTCGGATCAAGAGAGCCTCTGCAACCTTGTGGAAAGTAACTCCAGACAACAACGAAGACTTGAGACTTAAACTCGTTCGAAGGGATAAGGGCGGGAACAGTGCAGTAGTGAACCGGAGGGACACCACAGCAAACGATACCGGACAAAGAAACCGGGACCGGCCAGTAACTAATCTCGCCCAAATCTGTCATCGGTGCAGTTTATATCTTATTTGTCATTTTATTATAGGAAATATAAAACCCATTTTAGCAGGTCACCGAAGGCAGTACATTATCTACAGAAGTAGCTGTACTAATCCACTAGACCAACTAAATCCTAAAATGACCAATTGTTTAATTGGAATTGTGATTGGGCTTACAACATTTTCCTGCATCTTACCACTAACTTGTAATCAAAAGGACACGAAATGGCCGTGGTCTCACGCCTCCCTTGAGTTTACAGGAAGCATGGGACCACCTTTTAAATGGTCGGGCTTAAACTTGGCCACTGTGGTTATGCACAAAATGGAAATGTACTCAGGGCATGAGTGGGGCTGGGGCAGAGGCAACAGGGATCCTTAATACTATGGTGCGCCCCGTTGTGATCTTATTGATTAGCTTAGGAATTTTATTAACTATTGTGCTGCACCTATGGGTTTGGAGTATGTTTAAGAAAGTAACACTGTCATAGTTCAGCCCCAATCAGGACCAGATTACGCAGTCTCTCTCTCACTCCTCCCACCCTCCGAGAGAACAGGGGGAGATAATGTAAGGAAAAACGGCTCGAGGTTTGAGATAAGGATGGGGAGAAATCCTTAAAGTTACCATCACGGGCAAAACAGACTCCTCTTGGGGAAAACTATTCATTTATTACTACAAACAGCAGGATAATGAGACAGAGAACAAGATAACCTCCCTCCACCCCTACCTCTTCCCAAGCTTAACATTATCTCTACTACCTTCCCCCCCCCGAGTGGCACAGGAGGGGGAAGAGGGAATGGGGACTGCGGTCAGTTCATCACACGTTGTTTTACACCGCTGTTTCATGGTTGGGGGAAGAACTCCTCACATTCCTCCCCTGCTCTATTGTGGGGTCCCACCCGTACGCCACAGTCCTTCCTGAAACTGCTCCGGCATGGGTCATCTCTTCCACGGGGTGCAGTCTCTCCAGAACGGCTGTCCCAGCGGGCCCTCCATGGGCCACAGCTGCCTTCAGGCATCCACCTCCCCCAGTACGGGATCCTTCATGGGCTCCAAGTGGATCTCTGCCCCTCCGTGGACCTCCATGGGCTGCAGGGGGACAACCTGCTCCACCATGGTCATCACCACAGGCTGCAGGGGAATCTTGGCCAGGAGCCGCATTACTCCTCCCACTCCTTCTGAACTGACCTTGGCGTCTGCAGCCGTTCCTCACAACAGGCTGGCAGATGTCTCTCAGGATCCTTTTTACATCTTATTCACTTCTCCTCTCCTCTCCACTTCCTGCAGCCGGGCCAGACCAATTCGGGCCCAGTCAGCCGCTTGGCGAGAGCCCAGAGGGTGAGGCCTGCAAGGCCCATAAGGCCTGCGCTTCCCCCTCTGTGCCTCTGCCCCCCGCTCAGCTGCTTCACATCTCTCCCTTTTTTTTTTCCTGTTTTCCCCTATTTAAATACGTTATCACAGAGGCGTTATCACGGGACATTCTGCTACCAATTGGCTCGGCCTTGGCCAGCAGCGGGTCCGCTCTAGGCCCGGCCGAGTCCACTGAACAAAGGGGAGCAACTTCTAGCAGTTTCCTACAGAAGCTACCACCTTAGGCCCCCCCCCCGTCACTAAACAAAACCATGTATGATGCTTCATATCATTCAGGGAAACTGTTTAAGTAAAAGAATTTACTTAGTGTGATAAAAAGGGGGGATTGATATAGGGGACAATAAGTTAATCACAACTATATATGTATGCACTTAAAGAATTGTTGTAGTTCAGCCCCGATCGGGACCAGACTACACAGTCTCTCTCTCACTCCCCCCCCACCCTCCAAGAGAACAGGGGGAGATTTGGTAAACAAAAGAAAACCAGGAAAAAAACCAAACACGTGGGTTGAGATTGAACAAAAAGTAAATTTAATAGTAATGACAGAAGAAAACAAAACAGTGATGGAATACAAATATACTATAATGGCTTACAACAAATCTCTACACCTAGGTTCTTCCAAGTAGCAGGAGGCTCCTTCACCACCCTCCTCACTTATATACTGAGCCCCAGCAGTTAGCTAATTAGTTAACTATCCCAGCCATAGGGGCTACCAGCTTCAGTACTCCACCCAGCTCAGGTAAATATTAACTCTATCCTAGCCAGAACCAGGACAAGAATACAGTTATAAAACATAGTCACGTACCCATATAGCTTAGAGAAACAATTAATGGAAGAGGAAGTCTGTTTTTTTTTTCTTTTCCTGACGAAGGACTCATTTGTAAGGAGTGAGAAACATTCCTTCTGTTCAGTGGGAAAAAATCTTAAAAATCCTGAACCTTTTGTTACATGGTGACCAGCTCTGAATACCCTTGCTGCTCCTCACCGGCTCTTGCTACCACACATACAGGCTCCAAACTCTGGGGCTCTGGGCTTTCCTAGACCACCAGGACAGGGTGGTAAAGATCTACAGGCGTAAAAAAAATCTACA
Source organism: Chlamydotis macqueenii (assembly GCF_036417535.1). Lineage (NCBI taxonomy): Eukaryota > Metazoa > Chordata > Aves > Otidiformes > Otididae > Chlamydotis > Chlamydotis macqueenii. Next base: position 58,036,363 of record NC_141556.1, read on the forward strand.
GGCCAGGAAACATTGGGGCTCCGGGATTTCCTAGACCACCAGGACTCCGACGTTTAACACCAGCTCGAGCTGTCCGCCTAGTGTTAAACCACAGCTTAAAAATGATGAATGTTGGACAGCTGCTGCCACACCAGAAGTGTCAGCTCTGGAAGGTCTTGCTGCTTCTCACCAGCTCTAGGCACCACATCTACAGGCTCACAAACATTGGGGATCCAGCATTTCCTGGGACACCAGGACTCCGACGTCTACCATCACCTCAACTCAGCAGTCCCTTTTGAAAAAAAATCTTAAAAATCACAAACGTCAGAAGACTGCTCCCACACCAGAAGTGACATTTCTGAAAGCTCTTGCTTCTCCTGCCCGGCTCTTGCCACCGCATCTACAGGCTCACAAATATTGGGACTGCGAGATTTCCTAGAACACCAGCACTCCAATGTTTACCACCGTGCACTTATGGCCGCCCAGTGAAAGCACTCTTATATATCATGAACGTTGGACGATAGATCCCACACCAGAAGTGCCAGCTCTGAAAACCCCTCAGTGGCTCTTGCCACCGCATCTACAAGCCCAGCAACATTGGGGCTCCGTTCTTTCCTAGACAATCAGGACTCTGACTTTTGCCACCATGTAAACCAGTAAACTTTCAGAGGTGGCACTTTTGGTGTTGGAGCAATCGTCTGACGTTCGTGATTTTTAAGATTTATTTCTCACTGTGCAGCAGCTCTAGGTGATGGTAAGTGTCAGAGTCCTGGTGGTGGAGGAAAGCCCACAGACTCAATGTTTCTGAGTCTGTAGATGTGGTGGGAAGAGTCGGTGAGGAGCAGCAAGAACTTTTAGAGCAGGCACTTCCGGTGTTGGAGTAATTGTCTGACTTCCTTCTGCGCGGCTGGTTCCAAGTTGACGGTAACTGCCAGTGTGCCAGCTGTGTAGGACAGTGAAGAGGCTGACGTGTGTGTGTCCGTAGAGCTGCTAGAAAGCGTACGTGAAGAGCAGGAAGGGCTTTCAGAGCAGCCGGTTCTCGTCTTGGACAGTCGCCACACATCCGCACTTTTAGTGCCTCAGCGCCCCGGACAGCTTGCAAAACACGGCTGTAGCTGTCCCAGCGCAAGCTGTTCAGGAAAGCACAGAGACGCGATGTTCGCGTGCCTTTAGCGCTGCTCGCAAGAAGCCTCCGGAGCAGGCACTTCTCGTGCGGCAACAACCGTGCCTGCTACGATCTTTCCTAGCCTCTTTTCCTCCGGGCAGCCGGCTTTAGCTGATGTGAAGTGTTGGTGGGCAAATCATCCAGAGAAGTGTCGCAATGCTTCTGGGCTTTTACCAAGAGCGAGTGAAGAGCAGCAAGAGCTTTCCTTGCTGACCCTTTTCACGTTGGAGATTAGCTGGACATTTGCCGCTTTAGTGCCTTGTTTCTTCTGCGCAGCTTGCACAAAGCTCATTGCGGCTTTCGCGGTTCGAGTTGTGCATCGCCGGAGCTCTGCGGGAAAGAGCGAGAGAAGAGCCGCGAAAGCTCCGAGTGCGGCCAGCTCGCGTGTGGCCGCGATGATGCGCTGTTCGCCGGTTGGAGGGCGACTGCCTTCTGCGCGGCTGCTTCCAAGTTGACGGTAACTGCCAGCATGCTAGCTGCGTAGGACAGTGAAGAGACTCGACGTGTGTGTCGTGTGTCTCTTTGTTAGTGAGAAATCGAGACTTTCTTTATGAGTTCGTGGCACAGCACGGTGCCCGGCCGTCCACACCTGGGCAAGATTGGGCTCGGGATAATTGGACAAATTTGCAGAGCGTAGTAGATCGAATGACTTCCTTGAAGAAGGAGGCGAGGGTAATATCTGGCAGAGGCAAAGCCATAGTTTGTGCTGTTCTGGGTGCCAGTCTGGCAGCAGCAGCAGAGGGCCGCCTTAAGCAGCGAGAGCAGGAGACGATTATTGAGTTGCTCCAGCGTTTGGTGGAGGCCCTCAGGGGACAGTATCCTACCTCGAAAAACAGCTGGGGGGAGAAAAGGAGCAAAACCTTTTGCTAAAATCTATCTTGAGGGAGGAATATCCAAAGAATTCAGAATTGGACAGTGAGACAGATCTGAAGCTTGAGGAGAGAGGTATTCAACAGATAAGTCCAATATACCCTCAGAAGAAATTGGAGAAAATGAGGGATCACTCTGGCGACCACCCTCGGGTAAGACCTTTGGTTAAAACAGAGTTCTTTTATTTGAATGATGAGGATAGCAACCCACAGATAACAACTAAGGAGTCGCCGTATACCGCTACTGAGCTTGCCAAACTGAAGCGGGAGTACGGGCATCTTGCCAAAGAATCTGAGACGGAGTATGTGTGGCGTGTATCTCTAACCGGGGGAGATCAAATCCAGCCGAGTGAAAAGGAGGCTGAGGGATATTGGGGTCCTGGAGTCTTTTTGACCACAGGAGATAATCGTGCCCCATGGTCCTTAACTCAGCGAGCCGCTTATTGGGCTGGGGGGTTAAACCCTTTGGAGAGAGGGGATCCTCTTCCAATCACTGGCACAGTTGATCAGCTGGTGGAAAGCGTCCAAAAAGCTGCTTGTTTGCAAATGATGAAAGAAAGAAAGTTAACTCCTAGATGTGAATCTCCAATGATGTTGCCGGTGGACCCTGAGAGCATGACTCCCTTGATAAGGGGACTTCCAGAGTCACTTAAACCTTTGGGGATTCAACTTCGAAAGACCATTGAGACACTCGGTCCCTTAGAAAGATTGGAGGGCTTTATGAGAGGCCATGGAAATGCAACCAATAGCCCTATGAATGTGTCTCCCTCCGATCTCAGCCCATCTCGACCCTCATCAGGTGATAAAGCAAAGGTGTGGACTTGGGGGGAGGTAGCACAGGAGCTGATAAATTATGGGAGAAAATATGGTCCAGTAAAACTCCCAGAGGACAGACCAAAAGGAATCCGTCAGATAGACATCAGGGACTCACCCCCCCACATCAGTCAACCTAGCCCTCGTTTTAAAACAGCGGGGGGAGCACAGCCCATGACCCGACAACAGTGGTGGCTTTTGGGAATTAAAAAGGGTGTTCCAAGAGATGTAATGGATGGTTTACCCATTGGAAAGCTGAGCAAGGTGGTATCAAAATGGTGTAACCCAAAACAATACCCACCCAAAGGGAAAGAAATCTCACCCATCACACCCACAGCCCCACCTTTGGAAGACACAGGCAACAGAAACAGTGAGGTTTTTCCCCAGATGCAGGAAAACTAGAACCTCCATTCCCCATTGGTGAGCGAGGGAATGGAGGATGGATTTATATCCGACAGCTCACCAAGACTAGCAGGGGAGATTGGCTAATTACGGCTACTGTGGGTCCAAAACGTGGACTGGTGACCTTTTTGGTTGATACCGGTGCCCAAGTCTCCGCTTTGACTAAAGAAGATGCACAAAGGTGTGGTGTCTCTCCCTCGAGAAGACGTTTTTGTGTCCTGAATGCTTTAGGGTCAACAGAAGCCATGAGTGTTGCTCAGGTAAAGCTAACGTTGCCGGGAGAGGAAAACACGGTCACTGTTACAATGGTGATCGGGAATATTCCTACTAATTTATTAGGAATGGATGTCCTTAAAGGGAAAGGTTGGAAAGACCCAGAAGGCTTGTGGTGGACTTTTGGGACCCCGCAATTAAATATTAGGTTACTCCAAACTGCACCCTCTCTGCCGTTTAGCAAAGCAACTAATGTCAAACAATATCCCCTTCCCCTGGGAGCAAAAGAAGGTATCAGACCTGTTATGCAGGAACTTTGGGAGCAAGGGGTTGTGATAAATACACATTCTCCTTTTAACTCTCCGGTGTGGCCACTGCGAAAACCAAATGGAAAGTGGCGACTCACAGTGGATTTTAGGAGACTGAACGCCAACACCGAACCTTTGACTGCCGCAGTGCCCAATTTGGCGGAATTGGTAACAATAATTCAGGAGAAAGCTCACCCAATTATGGCAACTATAGATGTTAAAGACATGTTTTTTATGGTACCTTTGCAACCAGAGGACAGAGACCGTTTTGCCTTTACGTGGGAAGGGCAACAATATACTTTCACCCGGCTACCCCAGGGGTATAAGCACTCTCCTACATTGGCTCATCATGCTTTAGCCCAAGAATTGGAAAAAATACCAAAACCTGAAGCTGTAGATGTTTACCAATATATTTATGACATCCGGGGGGGGGGGGGGGGGGGGGGGGGGGGAGAAATAAAGGAGGTGGAAACAACCCACCAGAATCTGGGTTTGCAAATTCCCCCCGAAAAGGTCCAAAAGCCATCACAAGAAGTAAAGTTTTTGGGAATTTGGTGGAAAGGGGGAATGATGTGTATCCCACCGGACACCCTCACTTCTTTAGGTCAGATTAAAATGCCTGAGTCAAAAAAGGATTTACAACATACTTTAGGACTATTGGTGTTCTGGAGAAAACATATTCCGGACTTCTCCATTATTGCTAGACCTCTTTATGATTTGCTGAGGAAAGGGGTCAAATGGGAATGGACCCCATCTCAGGAAGAAGCTGTGCAATTGTTAATTTTTGAAGCAACGGCTCACCAGGCTCTCGGTCCTATCCACCCTACAGACCCTTTTCAGGTGGAATGGGGATTTGCCATATCAGGATTATCAGTACATATATGGCAACGGGGCCCTGAGGGTCCAACTTGGCCTGTGGGATTTTATTCTCGCAGCTTTAAAGATGCCGAGAGGAGATACACTGCTTGGGAGAAAGGGTTGTTTGTGGTTAGCCTGGCTCTCATAGAAGTAGAGAAAATTGCACGCCAACAACCAATTGTACTGAGAGGCCCATTTAAAGTGATAAAGGCAGTTACCAGTGGGACCCCTCCCCCTGACGGGGTGGCTCAGAAAGCCTCAGTATGAAAATGGTATGCCCAGATTGAACACTACTGTAACATTTTCTCAGTGACTGAAGGAGCTTTAAAACACCTGGCTATACAAGAAACAGAAAGCTCGGATGGCAGCCAAGATAAACCTGCCTCTGTCATCCAAGCGGCTCCTCCTTTCTCTCCCGACCAAGCAGTGAGTGCCTGGTTTACCGATGCTTCTGCAAAAAGAGAAGGGAAAGTATGGAAATATCGAGCAGTAGCACTCCATACCTCCTCTGATGAACAAATTAGTACAGAGGGAGTGGGCAGCGCCCAAGTAGGAGAGTTAATTGCAGTGTGGAGTGTTTTCCAGCGTGAAGCTCAAGCCACTTCTCCCATCCACATCTATACTGATTCCTACGCTGTGTTTAAGGGTTGTACTGAATGGCTGCCTTTTTGGGAGCAAAATGAATGGGAGGTTAACAGAATCCCAGTGTGGCAAAAGGAAAAATGGCAAGATATCTTAAACATTGCTAAACAGGGGAACTTTGCCGTGGGATGGGTAGCTTCTCATCAGGCAGATGGGGGCTCAGCGGGTAAATGGAATAACAGAGCGGATGAGTTAGCAAGGCTAGCCCCTGTACAAAAGGACCAAGTCACAGAAGATTGGGACCGCCTGCTAGAATGGTTGCATGTAAAGCGTAAACACACAGGAGCTAAGGACCTGTGTCGTGAAGCCCTTGCTCGAGGCTGGCCTGTCACCAGAGCAACATGCGAAACTTGCATATCTGCCTGTGAGCAATGTCGTAGGCGACTGGAAAGACACCCTTTAGAAGATGATCCCCTGCATCTAAGAGAGGGTAAAGGTTTGTGGGATGCGTGGCAGGTGGATTATATTGGACCCTTTAAGAAATCAGGAGGGAAACATTTTGTGTTGGTGGGAGTGGAAATAATATCAGGACCAGTCCAAGCAGAAGCCTTTAACAGGGCTACGGGAGAAAGCACTGTGAGAGCATTGCGACAATGGTTTGGAACTTTTCCAAAACCACAAGAAATACAGTCTGATAACGGTTCCCACTTCACTGCCAGAATAGTACAGGATTGGGCACGAAGTGAAGGGATTAAATGGATTTTTCACACTCCTTATTACCCACAATGGTATTGTAGAAAGAACCAATGGTTTGCTGAAACGACTTTTGAAACCACAGGAAGGCAATTGGGATGCTCGCCTGTGGGAAGCTGTCAAAGGTGTAAATGACAGATGGGGGTAAATGGATGCCCTAAAATCACTGCCTTCTGTCCAAAAGTCCCTACTTTAATCCCTTCTTTAAAAGGACCGAATGACTCTAAAAATCCAGCTCACCTCCCAGGACAACCTGTTTTAGTGGAGCTTCCCACTGCGGGAACAGTACCATTGGTCCTAAAAACCCCTCTAAATGCATATGCGTGGGTAGCCTCTGATGCCCTGGGAAAGGAACATCGGATAAATACCCCTTGGATAGTTCCGTCATTTTAGCTGTGCCTCAAGGAGGCAAGCTCTGTTATTTTATCTTGCAGAAGAACTCCGAGGGACAACAGTGAGTGGGAAAAGCTGCACATGGATGATAATTTGGAAGCATAAATTCTAAAAATGACCAATTTTTTAATTGGACCTGTGATTGGGCTTACAATATTTTTCTGCATCTTACCACTAACCTGTAATCAAAAGAACACCAAATGGCCGTGGTCTCACGCCTCCCTTGGGTTTACAGGAAGCATGGGACCACCTTTTAAACGGTCGGGCTTAAACTTGGCCACTGTGGTTATGCACAAAATGGAAATGTACTCAGGGCATGAGTGGGGCTGGGACAGAGACAGCAGGGCTCCCCTCTTGATGGGAACAATTGGAGAAAAAAATTCAAATAGGTTGCCGAATGGTCAATGGATCTATCCATGAAAAAGCAACCCAAATTATTGTAAGAAGAACTAATGAATCTGTACTCACAAAGAGTCTTTGTGTCCTTGAAAAGGAAAAATTGGAATGCTGGAGTAATTTTACACTAACCCAACCTGTCTTTGTAATCTGTCTCTGGAATAACCAGAAAGGTGACGTGGCACTGACATTCAAATTTAAAATGGCCATTATTGAGCCAACAACTACTACTCCCAGCCCCAACATGACAAGATACACAGCACCTCTTACCACTGAACCAGTTATTGTACTGAACCCGAAAATTTTTGAGATTGGACCATATGTAATTAGAAATATGGGCCAGCAACAGATGTTATTCAATCCATCATGGTCCCTGAAACAAGTTGAATTGTCAATGCAAAATAATGCTTCAGAAATTCAGCCAGCTTGCTCACCTTTCCTAAAAACCTCTTACGAGGGATGGACAACCTGGCTGCAAAAACGGACCCCTTCCGAGAAACGAATAAAGAGAGACCTAACTGGTGTTCTGGGAACAGGATTGGGAGTTCTAAATAGTATTGATTCAGATGAACAAATTGGCTACCACAACTAGTGACCTGACTAAATTGCAACGTCCTTTACGATCTTCCCTATTGGCTTTGGGAACTAATCAATGGATGTTATCAAATATATTACCAAAATGGGAGAAGGTGAATGAAAAAGACCATGAATTGGTTATAGATGCACTCGGTGTGGTCCAAAACAACCTCTCCCTGGCTCTCAGTTGTATCCAAGCTCAACTGTGGATGCAATCAGTAGCCGCATCAATTATAAGAGAAGGTGAAGAAGGCACTTTCCCCACTGAAATTCGGAAAATAGTTTGGGACAGTGCCACTGACTTTGAAAGGAAATTCCAGTCCTGGTGGTATCTGGTTAATTTTACCTATAACCCCATCGACAACGTGGCCACAGCTTTTGTGTTAACCATACACAATGCTTCGGTAGATACAATATACCCAATCATTGCGCTAGGACTGAACCACAACAGAACTGTACTCTATCCTCTGGAGCATAGAGTTATCGGCCCGGAAAAAAGGAGCTAAATGGCAAAGTATTGATGTTGATGCATGTATTGTGCGGGAACAACAAGGATTCATTTGTGAAAGCAATACCATCAGAGCCCAAGACATTTGTCTTGACGCTGAACAAAACATTTGCCATTTCGAGATTCGTCCTGACGAAAACCCTGAGACAATACTCGTATATATTGGCAAAGGTTGTGCATGCTTACGGACTGTTTGCGATTCCATAGCTGTAAGTGATGTAGTTGTAGATACTAGGAACCACTCAAATTTTTGTGTTTGTAATTTTACTAAAATCACTGGATGTGACTTTTCTTACTTAGCACCGGTGACCTCTCACAAACTCTTGCAATCTAATTACACACTGATTCATGAGCTGCTACCTGCACCAATTGGAACGAATCTCACTTTGGTAAAAAAATTATTACACTACCAGGATTTGATCAAGATCCTGGGAAAGATCAGGGAAAACGGACAAAAAACCTTAGTAACAGTTCATCATGATGTGGATGAAATCCACCGTGTTTTGGAAAGGGTAGAAAAAGATTCAGAACATAGATGGTGGGACACAGTTTTTGGGTGGTCACCTACTGCGACAGGCATGTTGAACAAATTGTGTCACCCCATTATTGTTCTCTTAATACTGGTCTTAATAAGTTTTGTTTTATCAGCAATACTGTATGTCAGAATTTGGAAAATGATGAATCAGTTGACACATTTGACTTCTGTACTTAATGCACACAGTCTGCTAAATGTTCCAACCTACATAGATATTCCAAAATCTGCTAGTGCAAGGCAGATTGCCTAGAGAAAAACATGATATAGAATTAGAAGATTTTTAGTGTATGTTAGAGAAACAGCTTAACTTTTTGCAAATTGTATGGTAATTATGCTGCTGTTACTTTTCTCTTTCTCTTTCTCTCTTCTTTCCTGTCTCCCTTTGAGGGTTATGCTACCACCATGCGGTCCTGACGACAATGTTGAGCCACGGGGTGGTGTAAGGGTCGGTCAGAAAATCAGTATTGTCTCAACCTTGTCATCGAGGACTTCCAGGTGGACTATGGACTTGATCTGGCCTAAAAGTTAGGCTCACAACTTGACATGAGTTGCTGTGAGCAGCCTGCCTGAGATGCAGTTGTGTTTTTTTTTTCCTCCCGGGAACAGAACGGAACTGTTATGGACAAGGCCGACTCTGGCCTAAGAACAAAATATACAACATCCTTGAAACGGCGGACAGAGGGGCGCAGAGGTGCCACGGCTCATCCCTGTTGTCAAAACTGGCAGAGATAACTGTGCAGCTGCTATCGAGGAGGATGAATCACAACTGCTGTCTCAAAAACAACGGTGAGAAAGTGCCCTTTAACGGAACTTTGCTAATTATAATGTACAAAAACCACACTTCTATCCTAAGGGCCGAGAGCAGGCGGAGACCCCCGAAGTAAGGAGGAGCAAGGTTTGCCACTTGGCATAAAAGATTGACCCCTAACAACGAGACCTCCGAAGAGCTCTCCCCACCAAGGCTCGACATCGATCGTGAGGACCGGCAGGACTCTGCCTGGACCTGGGACCGTAGGGACGCCTTGGACCCGTGGTGGTAGCTATTATCTTCTTTTTTTCCTTCCCTATCTTTACTTTTCCTTTTCACTCCCTTTCACCTATTGCATGCCGCTTTACGGGCAAAATAATAAAGTTTGTGCTGTTTGATTGAAACCAACCCCTTTGGCGTGTTCGCCGTAATTTTGCACTTCGAGATCGCATTAAAAGAACCATCACGAGTCCCCAGTGGGCCGTGACACCCCCACTCCTCAACAGTGTAGGTGCCCACAGAGAGAGCAAACCCTGCTCTCACCAGATCCAGAGGGAAGAAGGCCTGGGCTGCACAGCGTTGGCAGGAGGCCGTGAGGCATTATGGTCAGTGGGGATCTGACAAATAAAGATGGTTGAGAAGGGAAAGAGAGAATCCCAGCTCTCTGTGTGCAAAATAACTCCAGTGGGGCAGATGGACACCTCTACAGGTCTCCTTGCATGTCCTGAGTAGGAAGAGATTTCGTTATCCTAAACGTGGGCGTCTGCTGTCATTTCCGTTTGCCAAAGGAATTTCCCAACAGCCTCCAAGGTGAAGCCCCAGACACTACCCTGTCCCTAACTGCTCCACCTGAGCCTGCAGTCTCCTGCACAAAGCTTGGGCCACCTCGGGCACCTCAGCTGTCACCAGGGCTTTGCATCTAAAGAACTCCCTGCTGCCCTCCATCTCCAGTAAGGAGGAGGGGAGCTGAGAGAAAGAGCTCACAGGCAAATGCCCTTTTGTGCTCAGCTGAACAGGGGCAAGAGGAATCCCAGCTCCTGTGGGTTTGTGGTGTGCATGGAAGGGAGCGGAGTCCTCTTCTAGCACCAGCACTACAGACCCAGGGTGAGATGCCTGCACTGACTGCGCTGAATCCCTTCCCTCAGCAGGGGTAGAGGACATCCCTCACTTCGGGTATTCTGCCTGCTGACCGGACAAGAACAGGTGATATTTAGAGCTGACTCTGTCTGTGAGCAGGAAAATGGCAGTGCTTGAAAAGACGTGACTCTTCTCTCCCAGCTGAGGAGCAAAACCCCAGTGGTGGCTGCAGGCTGTTTGGCAGCAGGTTCCCCTGCAGCCCCAGGGACACCTGGAGGGAGCCCCAAGGGGACAGAGAAAGTGCCGCCTTGGGCTGGGCCTCTGCTGCTGAGCTGGGCTGGGCTCCTGGCATGGAGGGAGCTGATGGCAAGCGGGCAGCGCTGCAGAGAGACAGCTCTGCCCAGGAGCAGCTCCTCTGCCAAGCGCAGCAGGGCTGAGGGCTCTGCCTGCAGGCAGCGAGGGGAGAGGGCTGGTGCAGAGAGAGGGGAAAGGCAGCCTGGGCTGGGACGGTGCTGAGAGCTCACTGGGGAGGAATCTTCACAGCTCTGGACAAGATAAGTCTCTGCGTGCAGGGCAGTGAAGTTGAGGTTCCTGGAGCGAACTCTGAAAGCTCGTGCATCCCACAGCCGGTAGGATCTTTCTGAAGGACTCTCACGGTTTCCATTTTGTAGAGGACAGGCTCCAGAGCAGGGCTTGTCTGCTGCACTCTCAGAAGGACAGAGCATGACAGTTGTCTTTGCTCAAGTACGGCTGCAGGGCTGTGCAGGCGGGTGTGCAGGCAGGGGTGCCCAGGGCTGTCCTTCAGAGCAGGGTCCCTGCAGCCCAGGGTGCTGTGTGCTGGGGCAGGGACTCTGCCACCTGCCAGGCTCAGCACTCAGCCTGCCCGGGGAGCTCCCAGCGCTGCTGTGGGGAGAAGCCGTGGGGGGAAGGAGCGACCCCCAGGATGGTAGGGTCCTTCTGCTTATGAGAGGGTGCTGTGAGGGTCAAGGCTGCTCAGAGCTTCAGCTCACTCTAAGGTTATTTGCAATAGGAGGTTTGAAGGAGAAGACAAAGATAAGGATTGCTACAAAGATAAGAAACTTACCAGAGCCTGTGTTTTCCATTGCCTACTCTTTGGAAATGGGAGGGGATTAATAATAACAGCCATAAATGTTGACAAGTCACTCAGACCCCTGAACTCCAGCTGAGTGATCAGGACGTCTTCGAGGATCTCCTAATGCACTTCCAGCCTCTCCTCTGCCTGTGGACAGTACCAGCATCATCTCTGCTGGAACCATCACACTTAGTCTGACCTCTGCTTTTTTTCTAACTGCAAACAGGCAGATGTGCCAGGCTACACCCCGTGGCAGGTTGCTACAGGGCAAAGTTCAATGTGCAGAGGTTGGGATGGAGTTTGTGAGTGCTGACTGGGAAAAGTCACGGGACACTGAAACATCTCTCAGGACAAGAATCTCCAGGTGAGAGGGATATTATCAGAGAATTAGAGGAAACTAAAATTAGAAATGTGGTAGGGAGAATCCAGAAAACTCTGTATATGATCCCCTGCAATGCAGTCCCCTTCCTCGAGCAAGCCCCCTGGCCTCCTCTCCCACCCACCAGAGCCTCTGCCCCCAGGGCTGGGGGGTCCCAGACATGAACCCCCTCCTGTGAGGCCGGGGCTCCAGCAGAGCCGTGGTGCAGCTCTCCAGCCACGTGTCCATGTCCCTCTGCAGAGCACAGGGGCTGAGAGCAGCTGCCCGGCGATGGTGGTGTCGGGGAGGGGGCACGCACAGCTGGGGGAGGGGGACGCTGTCCTGAGTGCCCGCCTGCCTCTGCCCTGCCTGCTGGCAGCCAGACCCTCGCTCTGTGTTTGCTTCTCTCTCCACTTGTCTCTGTTATTGCTGCTGTTATTTTGTTCTTGCTGCCAGGCTCGCTGGGGAGGTGCAGTTTCAGCTGCAGGGTCCCACCCGGATCTTGTGGGTCCTTCCATGCAGCCGTGTCCATGGGAACAAGTGTCCCAGCTTTCCTCTCAGCTGTGGGGCTCTGGGCAGTGCAGTGTGTGGGGCTGGAGAGGCAGCTGGTTTCCCCTGAATCAGATGATATACTTCAGACATTTGGCCATGTCCTTGAGGTGTCCTCCCAAGCTATGACACGCCCTCCAGAATGTGAAGCTGTCCCCTTGCACAATTTGTTATCTGGAAGCCCCATGGAGAAGCGCTGTGGGGTTGGTGAAATGAGCCCTGTGTGTCCTTGGCTGGAAGTGGGGTGCTGAGACCTTGAGAAGGGGTGAGACGTTCAGTGGTCAGCACAGCATCCTTCTGCTCTCAGCAGTGTCTGGTTGTTTTTCAGGGTAACGCATGAGTGTGATCACCCTCCACCTCATGAAGAACAAGCCCAGGGCAGCTAGGAACAAGTCGGAGGCACAGACCAGCTCCCCTCCCTCTGCACTAAGCCACCGGCAATCCTCTGGCCTCACAGGACTGGCTCTGTTCTCCCTGAGGGCAGCAGAAATGCTGTCTGACATCCACGGACACTCTCCAGGTGAGATGGGGGAGCTTTAAGAACCCCAGACCTCTCAAACTGCCTTCTGCCATCTCAATTTCTTTAACTCTGGGAGTGCAGATGGTGAAAAGCTCTTCTGAGCTAGGAGCAGTTTGTTCTGAACACCAGGACCGGACTTTGTCCCCCACCATTTCCATGAACCCACTGCTGCAGAGCAGGGCTGACTCCTCAGCAGCCAGTGTGCAGAGGCCTTCTCCTCAGGGCACACTCAGGAGCACCAACCAGAGCTCCAGGCACAGTGGTGAAGGAAGGTCGGCTGGAAAAGGAACGGGTGCAAGGGCATGGGGGGTTGTGTGTAGCAGGGTGAGGGTCAAAGAGAAAGACTGACTTTTGTCAGAGAAGTCTCCCCTAACTCTTTATTGATTCTTCCTCTCATGACAGGACGCCGTGCACAGAGGCAACAACTGTCCAACACCAGCGGCCTGACCGAGTTCCTGCTCCTGGCATTCGCAGACACACGGGAGCTGCAGCTCTTGCACTTCTGGCTCTTCCTGGGCATCTACCTGGCTGCCCTCCTGGGAAACGGCCTCATCGTCACTGCCATAGCCTGCGACCACCGCCTCCACACCCCCATGTACTTCTTCCTCCTCAACCTCTCCATCATTGACTTTGGTTGCATCTCAACCACTCTACCCAAAGCCATGGCCAATTCCCTCTGGGACACCAGAGCCATCTCTTTTTCTGGATGTGCTGCTCAAGTCTTCTGGTTTCTCTTTTTCGTTGTAGCAGAGTACTATCTTCTCACCTTCATGGCCTACGACCGCTATGTTGCCATCTGCAAACCCCTGCACTGCGGGACCCTCCTGGGCAGCAGAGCTTGTGTCCACATGGCAGCAGCTGCCTGGGGTGGTGTGTTTCTTACTGCTGTCCTGCACACGGCCGGTACATTTGGCATACCACTCTGCCAGGGCAATGCTGTGGACCAGTTCTTCTGTGAAGTTCCCCAGATCCTCAAGCTCTCCTGCTCACACTACTACCTCAGGGAAGCTGGGCTTCTTGGTGTTAGTTTTTCTGTAGCTGTTGGGTGTTTTGTGTTCATTGTCGTGTCCTATGGGCAGATCTTCAGGGCCGTGCTGAGGATCCCCTCTGAGCAGGGACGGCACAAAGCCTTTTCCACGTGCCTCCCTCACCTGATTGTGGTCTCCCTGTTCATCAGCATTGCCATGTTTGCTTATCTGAAGCCTCCCTCCATTTCCTCCCCATCCTTGGATCTGGTGGTGGCTCTTTTTTATTCGGTGGTGCCTCCAGCAGTGAACCCCCTCATCTACAGCATGAGGAACCAGGAGCTCAAGGATGCCCTGAAGAAGCTCATTCAATCAGTAATTTTTCAGCAGGTATAAGCTGCCCACATCTTCTTACAAGTGATTTCCAATGTATCTGGGGAACCTCCTCTGTGTTGGGCTCTTTATCTGTGACACTTCTGTTTCTGCAGGAATTTCTGCATCCACTCCACTTCTCCAGAGACATGAACCCACTCTATGAGACCCAGAGGTCTTTGCACATGTGTCTGGCACAGCGGTATAGATGGCCTCCCAGGTCACATCTCAGTAACAAAAAGGGATTTTCTCAGTGCCGGTGTCTGAAGGTTCTGGTTTTTCTCCAAAGCTGTGGTCAGGAAAAGGCTGTAGAAATTGCCGCCACAAAGCCGTGCTGCTGTGCTGGGGTTCTCCATGGGCCGAGGGGAGAAGGGCATGGGGCAATGAACTAGGGAAGGAAACTTGGGCTGAGCTTTCACTTGTGGGTGCCCAGTGGACCCGGAGATGGTGAGTGATGAGCAGGGATCTGCCAGGGACTCTCTCCCTGTGGCTCCCACGCACCACAGCCTGCTCGCTCTGCAGAGCAGCACCACCACCTTGGGTCCCCACAGGGACCACGGGAAGAGGGCAGAAGCACCTGATCAGGCCAGGACAGACACAGGCCCTTGGGGAAAGACTCTCTAGAGGCACGCACATCCCTGGAGAAGAGCAAAGGAACAGCTCTCTAGTTCCCAGGGGAAATTAACGACACCTGGACACCCAGGGGATGCTCTCCCAAAACAACTGTCCCAGACTGGTCCCACACACCAGCCATTTCCATCTCTGGCCGTACATTCCAGTCCTGAGGAGCGGCCTTTGCTGCATGGCCACCTCTGGCCTCCTCTGGGGCTCAGTGATGCCCAACTCCATGCTGTTATTCACAAAAAGGAAACGAGTTTCACACGGACACTCATCACGCACCACGTCCCACTGCTTTTGGCACAGCTGGGCTGTCAGCCAAGCCCATTCTCAGACAACTCCAGCCAGATGAAGTACTCATGGCTCTGTTTCAACAAATTTTTAAAATCTCCATTGATTGAGATCCCACATACAGTCCTGGGTCCGTACTCAGACCTCTGGCTCTCAAGATTTATCAAACACCCAGCATGTGCAGCTTCTCTTTGTGGGCAAAGAAGAGGTGACTTGGGGAAGATCAATTTAATTTATTGCCAATTAAAATAGATTTAGATGGTGAGAAACTCTGACAAAATATTAAAGACCATTCCCCAACCTCCACTCCCCTTTTTCCCAGGCTCAAATTGCTCCATTCCTTGTTCTTCTATCCATCCAGACCCAGAGAGGAGCAGGGGGGATTGCGAATGGGGGCTCATGGTAATTTCTGCCACTCTACCCTCCCTACATTTTCCCTCTGTTCCAGTATGGGTTCTCTCCACAGGATCCCACTGTATTTCCAATCAAGGTAACATGTCGGTCATTTCTTTCCGCCTCACTTTTATTCTTTACAAACACAGAATCACAGAACAGTTGAGAATGACAGTCTGATGCCCACCTGCACCACCTGATACTCCAGGAAGAGGAAGAGCTCACCAGGGATGTGCAGAACAGTGCCAGCCTTGGCTGTAGCGACCATGCAATTGTGGTCTCTCAGATGGCCAGGGTCAAGGAGAGGGAGACTGTCAGTGACACGCGGATCAAACTCTACAACTCGGAAAGAGTTATAAAGCAGGCATGTTTATTCAGCGCCAGGTGCGTGGGGGATCGCTCCTCCAAAAGCACGCACACCGACAGCACATTTTGCCAAAAATTTATACGGTGCAGGTACACATATCCATAGGATTGCACAATGCAGACTTACATGTGCATGAGTGAGGTGGGGTGTCGTAATTCAGCCCCGATCGGGACCGGACTACGCAGTCTCACTCTCGCTCCCCCACCCTCCGAGAGAATAGGAGGAGATGATATAAGGAAAACGGCTCGAGGTTTGAGATAAGGACGGGGAGAGATTCTTAAAGTTACCATTACGGGCAAAACAGACTCGACTTGGGGAAAAACACTCATTTATTTCTAAAACTAGCAGGAGAATGAGACAGGGAACAAGATAGTTTCTTGGGCAGCAAGGAAACTACATGGCAAGCTCTCTGCCCTAGACTTCAGGAAGGCGGACTTCGGCCTCTTCAGGGACCTGATGGGCCAAGTGCCATGGGAGGCGGCCCTGGAGGGAAGAGGGGCCCAGGAAAGTTGGTCCATATTCAAGGAGCACCTCCTCCAAGCTCAGCAGAGGTGCATCCCGATGAAAAACAAGTTGGGCAAAAAGGCCAGGAGGCCGGCGTGGATGAGCAAGGAGCTCCTGGACCAACTGAAAGTGAAAAAGGAAGCCTATAGAGGGTGGAAGTGGGGACAGGTAGCCTGGGAGGACTACAAAGAGGCTGCGCGAGTGGCCAGGGGTAAGGTAAGGAAGGCCAAAGCCCTGGCAGAACTGAATCTGGCCAGGGATATAAAATGTAACAGGAAGAGCTTTTATAGGTACGTAGGGGACAAAAGAAAGTCCAGGGTAAATGTAGGCCCCCCTCCAGAAGGGAACTGGTGTCCTGGTTACCCAGGACATGGAGAAGGCTGAGCTACTCAATGACTTTTTTGCCTCAGTCTTCACCGACAAGAGTTCCTGTCCCACCGCCCAAGCTGTAGAAGGTGCAAGCAGGGACTGCAAGAATGAAGAACCGCCCATTGTACTCGAAGAGCAGGTTTGGGATCATCTGAGAAACCTGAAGGTGCACAAGTCCATGGGACCTGATGAGATCCATCCGCGGGTCCTGAGGGAACTGGCGGATGAAGTTGCCAAGCCACTGGCTATCGTATTTGAGAAGCTGTGGTGGTCTGGTGAGGTCCCTGATGACTGGAAGAGAGGGAACATAACCCCAATTTTTAGAAAGGAGAATAAGGAAGACCCAGGTAACTCCAGGCCGGTCAGCCTCACCTCTGTGCCTGGCAAGGTCATGGAGCAGATTCTCCTGGAAACCATGCTAAGGCACATGGAGAGCAAGGAGGTGGTTGGTGACAGCCAACATGGCTTCACCAAGGGCAGATCGTGCCTGACCAATTTGGTGGCCTTCTATGACGGGGTGACGGCATCCGTGGACAAGGGACGAGCAACTGACATCATCTACCTGGACTTGTGCAAAGCTTTTGACACTGTCCCGCACGACATCCTTCTCTCTAAACTGGAGAGACATGGGTTTGATGGACGGACCACTCGGTGGATAAGGAGTTGGCTGGATGGCCGCACTCAGAGAGTGGTGGTCAACGGCTCAATGTCCATGTGGAGACCGGTCATGAGTGGTGTCCCTCAGGGGTCCGTGCTGGGCCCGGCCCTGTTCAACATCTTTGTCGGCGACATGGACAGTGGGATAGAGTGCACCCTCAGCAAGTTTGCCAATGACACCAAGCTGTGTGGTGCCGTCGACTCGCTGGAAGGGAGGGACGCCATCCAGAGGGACCTGGACAGGCTGGAGAGGTGGGCCCGTGCCAACCTCATGAAGTTCAAGCAGGCCAAGTGCAAGGTCCTGCACCTGGGTCAGGGCAATCCCAGGCACAAATAGAGGCTGGGCGGGGAATGGATTGAGAGCAGCCCTGAGGAGAAGGACTTGGGAGTGCTGGTGGAGGAGAAGCTTAACATGAGCAGGCAATGCGCCCTTGCGGCCCAGAAGGCCAACCGCATCCTGGGCTGCATCAGGAGAAGCGTGGCCAGCAGGTCGAGGGAGGTGATTCTGCCCCTCTGCTCTGCCCTGGTGAGACCCCACCTGGAGTACTGCGTCCAGTTCTGGAGCCCCCAACACAAGAAGGACATGGACCAGTTGGAGAAGGTCCAGAGGAGGGCCACGAAGATGATAAAAGGGCTGGAGCACCTCTCCTATGAGGACAGGCTGAGAGAGTTGGGGCTGTTCAGCCTGGAGAAGAGGAGGCTCCGCAGAGACCTGATAGCAGTCTTCCAGTACCTCAAGGGGGCCTACAGGAAAGATGGGGAAAGGCTGTTTAGTAGGGCCTGTTGCGATGGGACGAGAGGTAATGGTTTTAAAATAGTGGGGGGTAGATTTAGATTAGAAATTAGGAAAAAATGTTTTACGATGCGAGTTTTGGAACACTGGAACAGGTTGCCCAGAGAGGTGGTGGAGGCCCCATTCGTGGAAACGTTCAAGGCCAGGCTGGATGAGGCTCTGAGCAACCTGATCTAGTCAGGGATGTCCCTGCTCCTTGCAGGGGGGTTGGACTAGATGACCTTTGAAGGTCCCTTCCAACCTTAACCATTCTATGATTCTATAACCTACCCCCACCCCTCCCTCTTCCCGGGCTTAACATTATCTCTACTACCTCCCCTCCCGAGCGGCACAGGGGTGGTGGAAAAAGGGAATGGAGGTTGCGGTCAGTTCATCACGCGTTGTTTTACGCCTCTGTGTCATCGTTGGGGGAAGGACGCCTCGCATTCCTCCTCTGCTCCTTAGTGTGGTCCCTCCCACGGGCCACAGTCCTCCGTGAAACTGCTCCGGCGTGGGTCATCTCTTCCACGGGTGCTGTCCCAGCGGGCCCTCCATGGGCCACAGACTCCTTCAGGCCTCACCTGCTCCGGCGTGGGGTCCTCCACGGGCTGCAGGGGGATCTCTGCCCCTCCGTGGACCTCCATGGGCTGCAGGGGGACAACCCGCTCCACCATGGTCGTCACCACGAGTTGCAGAGGAATCTTGGCCAGGAGCCGCGTTACTCCTCCCCCTCCTTCTTCACTGACCTTGGCGTCTGCAGCCGTTCCTCACAACAGGCTGGCAGACGCCTCTCAGGATCCTTTTTACATCTTATTCACTTCAACTGCTCATCTCCTCTCCACTTCTTGCAGCCAGGCCAGGCTGAGTTGGGCCCAGTCGGCTGCCCGGTGGGAGGCCAGAGGGTGAGGCCTGCAAGGCCCAGAAGGCTCGTGCCTCCCCCTCTCTGCCCCCCGCTCAGCTGCTTCACATATTCTCTCCCTCTTTTCCTGTTTTTCCCCTACTTAAATACGTTATCGCAGAGGCGTTATCACGGGACATTCTGCTACCAATTGGCTCGGCCTTGGCCAGCAGCAGGTCCGCCCTAGGCCTGGCCCAGTCCACGAAACAAAGGGGAGCGACTTCTAGCAGTTTCCTACAGAAGCTACCACCTTAGGCCCCCCCTCACTAACAAAACCAGAACATGGGGTTATTAAAAAATCACTTGCGTTAGCATTTCAGATCTGTCTCTGGTGGGCGTTTACTTCTTCAGGGGTCTGATCTTCCTCTAGATGAACTTTAGTCATTCACCCATGCTCTCCTTTCCCTTGGCGATTTCAGCAGTTTCCCGACTTCTGACTGAATTTGTGGTGGAACTAACATTCCATCCTTTGCTAGACATGTTAGTCCTCGACACATACCAGCCCCTGATAAGCTTAAGTGAGTTTCAAGGCAAACAGGATTGTTGGGCATTCTCTAGCAGACAGTCAGTCTCCTAAATCAAGCGATATTTAGCAGACCGTTAATTCCCTGTATCAGCAGAGCACAGAGCCTGGATCTCAGGGAATGAACCCGGCCTTTTGAGGGCACTGGCAGGAGGGGTCCCACGGAGGCAGTGCCAGGGCCCTGAGAGCATCCATACAATTCATGGCCCTGACCTGCCTCAGCTGGGGCCTTCTCCCACACCTCTGTCTGTGGGCCCACCCACTGGACAAGGGGAAACATAACCCCCATTTTTAAGAAGGGGAACAAGAAAGACCCAGGGAACTACAGGCTAGTTAGTCTCATCTCTGTGTCTGGCATGGTTGTGGAGCAGATTGTCCTGGAAACTCTGCTAAGGCACATGGAAAAGAAGGACATGGAAAAGAAATATGTGGAAAAGAAGACAACATGTCCAAGTGGAGACTGGTGACAAGTGGTATTCCTAAGGGGTCAATATTGAGACTGACGCTGTACAGTATCTTTGTTGATGACAGGGACAGTGGGACAGAGTGCACCCTCAGCAAGTTCATCAACAACACGAAGCTCTGTGGTGCGTCAGCACACTGAAGGGTAGGGATGCCATCCAGAGGGACCTTGAAAGGTTTTAAACACACGCCTCAGTAAACATTGGTCCAGACAGAGCACGTCCACTCCACTGCCGGGGGATTCCCCTGTATCTCTCAGGATCCTGCAGCCTGCAAATCTCACACCCTCGAAGGGTCCCACGTGCTGGTCCAACCCAAAGCATTCATGCAGTTGGTTTTGTGAAATCTGGAGTCATTGCCTGCAGCCTACAAAGGCCAATGCTGCCACCGCTGAGGGAGTCATGACCCCAGGCAGTTGCCAGTGGCTACACCAAAGCAAGAGGTGGCTATTTCAGAGGGAGGACGGAAAATGGCAAGCCCGTGGCCTGCCCCAGCTTGCTCCCAGTATCGTGCTTTAGCAATGGTAGCTAAACTCCAGCAAACCCCCCCAACTTCAGCAGAGGTATTTTTGTTGGCTTAGCGCAGATCAGGACACCAACGTCTCGCCGGGGAAAAATGTTCTGCCTTTCCTCTGGCAGAAGGCAGAAGGAACTCCAGCCCCACCACCAGTTTGAAAGGACAACAGGACCCAGTCGCCGAGGCACTGAGAGAAGCTGGAGGCAAGCCTGTCACGAGCACGCACTCTCTTCACATGGCACGTCAAACAGCAAGGAAAGGGCAGGAAAAGGCTACCTTTTGATGGGAGGTTTCGCTCATGTCTGGAAGCTCGATAGTGCGGAGCCGCCTCATCTCCCGAGTGCTGGCCAGCCTCTGCTTGCTGCTGAGAGACATCTCCTTCAGGAAGGCAGCGGGAGTCAGCTGAAACGCAAAACACCAGCAAGAGCTACAGAAACGCCTTGGCTCAGAAAGGCTTTTCTTGTTCAAGGGCCACCAATCTACAATTTGTGGTCACGGCCTCTCAGATAGTCCTGGACGTCCCCTCAGCTACCTGCTGAAGTACTTAACACCAGTCAATTAATGACACAGCCTGGAATACACATGCTCCAAGCAAGCGGCTCTGTCCCATTAGCTGCTCCTTCATGATGTGATGGGACCTGTGTGGGGATTTCTGCGCTTCGGGCAGCGGTTTCCTCTTTAGCTTTGCTGGATGGAGCCAGTGACCCTTGAAGGGAGCGGGCAGGAGTTCTGAGAAATCCCCTAACTCCATCCCTGCGCAACGCTCACAACCAGCGGGCGTGTGGAGATGTCACCGCTGGGCGAGTCAGAGGAAGGCAGAACAGCAGCGTTGTGCCAAGGCTGACGGGGAAAGGAATGGCTCCAAGGTTTAGTCATCTCTTTGTAATGAGCACCAGCAGCACGGCAGCAGAGATGGGGAGGCGGCGTCTGGCTTCCCAGTGCTGCTGGACAACAGGAGGGGAAGGCAGAGGAGGGATGCAGGGGGAGTTTCCAGCCTCAACGGCTCCTGCCTGGCCGCAGCAGGTACTTACAGGGACAGGCTCCTCTGCCTCTCGCTCCGGCTTCGCAGTGCGAGGTGCTACCTCCGTGCTCCGGGATCCATCAGCCGCCAGTGGAGGGAGCTTGCCAGTGGCCATGTCTCCGATCACCTGGAAGGGGCAACAGTGGGACTTTTCAAATCCAAATTCCCGTTCACAGCAGACCCAAAGGACACACCTGTCTGTCCAGGCTGTGGCACGCTTCATACGTGGAGAGCACAAGCACCGCCTGCCATTTCGTTACTAGATCAGAGTTAAGCGGCAGAGTTAAGGCCCAGAGAAGTAAAACCCCAGAACAAACATTCCCTGAGCCGACACAGAGCCAAACCAGCCTTTTGCTGCGGGTGCAGTTCCATGTGCCACAAACGCGCACCAGGGCCTGCTCAGCCGCAATCACCTTGTCGACAGCATCTCAAGGAAGCCAGGCCAGGAGCAGAATTCCCAGGACCAGCCTCTTGCCCCTCCAGCCCACTGCTGAGTGGCTGAGTGCTTTCTAAACCAGGCCTTGGTGCCCAGGAAGCCCCACCCGGCACCTTTTATTCCAGTCCCGCTGTCCTCCATCACTTTGGTACTGTCATCCTGCAGTTTAATGCAAACCTCCACCATAGCCGAGATAATTGATAGGAGCCTGGCGTCATACTTCTCTGTTATTTCTTGGAATAAACTTCGGCTCTCAGCTGACAGTGAGGCGGACCAAGCTCCCTTCCAGGAGTCCGCTGGAGATCGCACAGCTCCACACGCTCTCATTTACCACCGTGGCTCCCGCCTGAAGCATTTGCAGGACTGTTTTCCCTTTTCCCAACTGCCTCTCCCAGCATTTGACCTCTGCTCTCCTGCCTTTGCCGCTTCTGATATTTCACAGTTGTAACATTGGAAGATGTGGAGAAGGCTCTGTCCTGGTGTTTTGACTCAACTTTTTTCAGCTGTCTAGTACAGCGAGCGGTCCCCAAGCTCAACGTTAACGAATAAAACACATCTCAAAAAACATTAGTAGGTTCCAGTTCTGAGGGTTTTATCCAGCTCTCCCGTGGAGAAGAATGTGCATTAAATGCCTGACTATCCGTTGGTTGCAGACCACAGGAAATCACCAGAGCTGGCTACAGAATTCTGTATGAGAGAACGGGCTGTGGACAAGCTCAATGCTTTCAAGATCTCACGCTGTAATCACCTGCACAGTTCCGCACTCTCCTCACACTCATCTTTCCACATGTAAAGAGGATTTAACAATAGGTAAAAAGGGAAAAAAGCTTTCTGCCTTTTTTCCTTTATACGAGAAGAGTCCTTTCCTAGTCACAGTGTACTTCAGTGTGAAACAGAACTGATCTCCAAGGACATCCGTTATCTCCTGTATCTGCTTTCAGAAGGTCAGATGTGATCTTTTGAATCAACAAACATGGGAGTAACACTCACATTCATCACAGTAACTGCTTCCACAGCAGGGAATCACAGCTGCGTCAGTCATGATCTCTTTGCACATGGGACACAACAGCTCCTCTGGAACGGGATCTGAGGAGGAGGAGGGTGGCTGCTCTGACAGAAAAGGAGACTTCTCCTTCTTTCCTCTAGCGTAAGCTTCCCTGGAGGGGGTTGGGGAAGGAAAAAGGAAAAAGGTAAAGATGGGTAAAGGAAAACATTTCCAAGCTTTGGATTTTACCACAGCAAGATCATGGAGTCATAGAATCTTTAAGGCTGGAAAGATCTCCAAGATCATAAAGGCCAACTGTCAACCTAACACCACCACGCCTACTAAACCATGTCCTGAATAACAGATGCAATTCTTCTCCCTGCACATTCCCCTTCCAAAACACAGGCTTAGTTGTTCAAAATACTTTTCTACAGCGACAGCACTACAAGAGGGAGGGAGGAACAATTTTCCTTCTGCAGAATTCTCCCATTCATTGGATCAACTAAGAGATTAGCTCAGACTAGGAAAATAACTTTTGGACAGCTAGGAATCAGGTGAAACACACCCCCTCTCCTTTGCCAGAGGGGAAATGTGAACTGCAGGCTCAGGATAAAGTTATCTCTGTGCAACTGCATTTTATAAATGACAGAAGTCTATGTCACAGCTTCCACTAAAGGAGATCCGTGACAGAGGAACGGAAGTGCTGCCACGTGCATTGTCAAACAGTCACTCTTGTCAGCACACAGCAGGATTTTCTTAGTTTAGAGCCACAGGAAAACCTCAGTCTGCTTCACACATGAGATCTGATCAAAGTCAGAGCGGGAGGAAATCTCCATCCAACAGCAACTGGTTACATTTTGCAAGAAGCCTTTGACACTTCAACCAGAAGCAAAACGAGCTCCCAATAAGAACGACTCGCCTGGAAACGCTACTGAAATGTTCTGCAGAAAAACAGATCCTTAGCACACCCGCAGTTTAACCAACTCCCAGGGGCACGAGCAGTGGCACCACCCTATTTCCATATGGGAAAGGATCCCGGATTTGAAGGTATAGACACAACCACAGTGTTTCCTCCCTCGAAATGACACAGCCTGGCCAGCTGGCTTGCACTGCCACTCGGACATCTACGCATGCTTTCCCTCGTTGGCTTCATGGTCAGTCCAGTTAATTCCATACTTACGCATTAACAAATGGTATGACGTATTTTCCACTGGTGGTTATCATCGCGCCCTTTGCGCTGGGATCTTTTGCCTCCATCATGAAACTCCTTGGAATTCCTGTGCTCGTTCTCAGTCTGGGAACAGACCCCAGCTTTTTGTCCTGTTAAGAAAAGAAACGCAGACGTCTCTCATCTTAACACCCACACGCAAAATGACATTTCGATGATGATTTTAGGCGGCAAAGCCTTTACTCCTCTCCTTTCACCTGTCGTAGGGGCTGCTCGGCTGAAATACTTATTTCCTAAATGACTATAGCCAGGGTGACCCAAAGCCTTGAGCAGTGCTTTGAACTCAGTCGACGTTCTTTGGCTTAACTTCAGGTTCCTAAGGGTGAGATATCCCTTGGCTCCTTCCACTCAGAGAGGAGACACAAACCCGCTCCTCCTGCAAAGCGCAGTTCAGAGGGAGAGCTCAGTTCAGTGCTCTGAACCAGTCACTGGGGAAACTGACATTCACCGTCTCTGTAGGAAGGCTGGATTCACACCTCATGCATATCCATTCAGTGCCCAACGCTAAATGGCAGGAATGCTCAACCAGAGGCTTGTGCAATTCACATCAGCAAATATTCTACAGATGGAGTCAACAGAAACATCTTGTGTTTACACAAAATACTAAAAACTGTGAACTGTCTTTGAAAAAGAGCTAAAACCAGAATATTGAAATATACAAAAATATGCCTGAAAGTTCACAGAGAAAGTTCTGTGGACGTATTTAATGTCCATGACGTAGAAAATCCAAAAAAGTTACACTGATAATTCCAGGTTTCCCTTCCAGTTTGAAGGCCTTTGCAGCATTGCCGTATAAGCTCTGTATTTCACCCCAGGAGAAACAACTCTTAACGTGAGCATTCACGGATTTGTTGCGTAAGTGCCACGGCACAAAAATTAAAAGCTCAGTAACACAAGTCCCCCACAGTCTTACCCCATGTGCTGGGCAGTTCTTTATGTAGTGGCCAGGTTTCCCACAACGGAAGCAAGTATATGATGGTGGAGGGGCAGCCAAGGGATTCTTCACGTAACTAGAAGTTTCTGGAGAAAAAAAGAAAAAGGTATGCATGTGTCTCTCTTGTTAGAACAAACACCTCTACAATTTGTCCACAGGCTCCAAAGAACACATTTGACATTATCAACACCTACTTGACTGGATCATATTCACGGCAAGACTGCGTCATCGTAGCTTTTATCTTCTCTTCTTCGGTGGCACTGGCTTCAGCCAGGTTGGCAGTCTGTGTAACGGGGAATTATTTGACACACATTAGAAACACCCTTCAGCCCACACAGCCAACGACACCAGCACTCACCCACTGCTGTAAAGAGCAGCACGGCGCTGCCTGTGCTTGCGCAGAAACAGCTGCTCATACAAAACACAGGTGTCCTGACGGCCTTTGCAGCATGGCGGTATAACCAGAACGTGGTGGCACGCCTTTCTTCTAAACAGGTATGTATAAGCAGCAAAATTAAAATTAGTTACAACTTTTTTTAAAATCATGCAGAAAAGCGTATACTTTGTCCATAAATGTCTGTATTAGGTGACCCTAACATGTTATCCATGATCAGATCCAATGATCCAGGGTTAGAGGAACACCTCTCACCATTCCAGTGAAGAAAAAGGAGTTTTCCTTAAAAGAAAGGTGAAAAATACAAACCACCACCTAGTAACTTTTCTGCTATCAGGACTATTTTAAAATGCATACTTACCCATACTATTTGACCCGAGTGACAAATCAAGATCTTGGCCATCACCAGTCAAGTATCTCCTTCTGTTACTTATTTATATTTCCGCAGCCGAATGGCAGTGCTGTCAACTCTGAAGAAAAATGCTGTCCCTTCTCCACAGGTAAATTCCAAGTGGCGGTACACTAAAGAAAGGCTTCACCTTTGGGAAATTAAAGCAGCATCAACCCTGAAGTCACCCAGATCCAAAAATGTACTGCAGGCAGAAGTTCAGGAAAGCGACGGGGATTTTACCCCCAGGTGCACCAGGCTCTAACCCCGCAGCAAGATCTCCACACTGGGTTTTAGATATTTTCATTTGCAGACAAACTGCTAAACTGAACTGCTTCATCAGAGAAAGTGGAAAGATCAAATGCAGAGCTGTAGAAGACCACTTTGTGTCGCAGCGAGAGTTAAATCCACCACAATCTATTAAAGACGTTTAAGCCCTCACAGGGGCCCAACCAACATCACTTCAATTATCCAGTTCTAGGAATAAAGACCCAAGTATTGAAGGTCGTGAAAAGGAATCAGTTAGCCTCACAGAACTGTTCTCAACATGGATGGGATGTGTTGGGTTTGGTATTTGTTGGAACCCTCAAGTCCCATGTAAGGAACAGCACCAACTTTAACAAGAGTGGTTTCTCAGTGGTTTTTGATAACGTGTGTAAACTGCATTAAGCAAAAAAAGAAGTATTTAAAACAAAAGCTAAGTGACACAAAGTGAAAATGGCAAAAATGACAGGTGTGTGTGTGTTTTATATAAAGTGCACAAGTATGTGTGTATGTGGGTATGGAATCAAGTGCGGTGTGTAGGAACAAGTGTGAGAGTGTGTTTTTACATACTGCTTTTGGTGTTCCGCTCACTGGCTCAGCTGGACTTCTACAAAAAGAAAGAAAGAAAGGTGATCAGAACTTGAAATAAAGCACTTGTACCCCACAGAAAGCAGTGAAAACAGATTATAAAGCCTCAACATCAGCACCTTATGTACTGATAGCCCAGCCAATGTGGGAATTTATTCATATACATAAACTGTTCTCTCCTGGAACATCCAGTGCCACTAAAAACAACCACAAACATCCCAATTCTACTCTGTCACAAATTATTCCAAGACTTCCAGGGACAGAACACAACAGGGCAAGAGGAAGTCCTCAGGTATTTTGCCTCTGCTCTCTAAGTATCAAAACCAGGAAATCTGTGCTACAGTGTCCTGTTCTTAAATAACCAGCCATCAAACCAGGAAGGTAACTGTAGCCAAGCTGTAGATCCCTGGTGTTACAAACAGGCACCAGATACAGAACTGAGTTTCTAAGAAAGAACAGTGATGGCCTAGACACTGCGAAGGGCAAGTGTACTTAGCGCAAAAAGATCAGTCACCTGACCATATTTAGCCATGGCAGCGCCAAAAATACCAAATGTGTTACATCTGCTGTATGGACTGAAAACAGGAGTAGAAATGTCACCTGACAGCAGTTCCTAGGATCTGGTGTGATTTAGGAGTCCTGTGACAAACGTACTGTCCCAGCAGACTTAAAAATGTCCGTCTGCTTTGGGACATCAAACCTACCCCATCACAACAAAAATTAACAGCAGCTTTAAGAGGAAAGAGAAATCTGAATGCCTCTGTACGCCAATATCCAGGAAAAAGTGAACAGACTGCACCCGCTACCAAAGAATACAATGCTTTAGGGACACTCACGGGACAGAGGTTTTGCTGGGAGCTTTAACTCCTCCAGCAGGGATTCGTCTCACAATTACCGAGCAGTTCTTCGGAATCAAGGCATCATCATCTGTGTATTCTGAAAGCAATACAGAAATAAAAAATCAGTCCATTTGTAAGAATGTACATTAATAGGCAATTCCATAGCATTCAGAGGATCCCTGTACAGATTGAAAAGCCAAATGTTATATGTAAGATCCCGCTTTTATCGTCTCAACACACTAACAGGACATCTCAAGAAATCTGCAGGTTTGAGAATCAAACACAAGCAGCGATTTCTGTTTGATTCTTTCGAAAGAGTTTGAATGCCAACAGCAACATGGTCTGAAAGGTCACTAAAGGAGAGTCTGCCAGTGCATGAGGTTCTTTCCTGATCTAGCTGAAGTTGCTTTTGCCCATTTGCCTTTGTCCATTTTGCCTTCCTAGCGTCTTAACAAGAGTCCATCATACCATTCTTCCCACTGGCTCTTAAAACCCCGCTTGCTTTGAGCTTACCTTAGCATTGCTTCTGTCACTAGGTTGCCATTATGGAAAGCAACAGTGACTGAGCTGGAAAGGGTTCGAGTTCTCTGAACAAGCAGGCCATCTTCACTCAAGTGTCACTTTGCTCTTTCCGAGATCGTTTCCACATTTAGTCAGGACTCCTGCACAGACAAAGTGACACAAAAACCATACTTGATGTCCACATGTAAGAGCTCCAAACATCCCATTTAGGCAGAAGATCCTGGTCTAGATTTTCCCTTCCTCTTCTGAAGGTGAGTTTAGGCATCTGCAGCTGATTAAGAAAACCTGAAAGTCACCGTTATGCACACAGACCAACAGTTTGGCACACAGACCTGTTACACTGAAATGTATTCCCTAGCTTGGCCCTGAAAATCACTGGGGGATTTTTGTGTTTTCCCATGAAAACACCCTTACGAAAGCTTCCGGAAGCATCTGTGTCACTAACAGACCAACTTTAACATTTGACACTCATGCAACACACCCTGCCTAGAGGAGGATCTTGCCGCTGTTAAACAGCAGGGATGCTCTGTAAAGTACGAAGCAGATTCCTCCTTCAACTTCACCCTTAGGCAGCACCACACTTAACAGAACCCAGTGAAGCAGAGACTTTTTCTTCTCTGCAGGCTGATTACGTACAGAAACAATGCAACACACCTTGGACAATTGGTGCGATGTCTGTTGGAGGAACACTTGATGGGGTAACTACTGATGAGCATCAACTTTTCTCCTAAAACTTGACCTTCTGTTCCTCACCTGCTATAACAGAGTCTACCTCTTTGCCCCATTTCAAAACATTTCTTCTTTTGGAGCGAATCATTGGGCTCCGTCGTGGGCTATGAGCATCCAACATTCTGGTTTTAAGGCTCCGTTTGAGACAGACCCAGCTGTTACAAGAGTGGTGTCAGCCAGCTGGCCATTCAGCCTGCTTGCGTTTGTGAAGCTGAAAGTACCTTAGCAAATAAAGACAAAATACAAAAACAAAGACAAAATTCCTGGCAGTTGTGTGATACTGTTACGTTGTACAAAAATACAAAGATTTATTAATTGGCCCTCTGACAGTGAATGATGGAGCAGACAGCATGTGCTTACTCTTCCCAGGGCTTGGATACCACCAAACGGCTCTCTACTCTGGGAGGACAGTTCAAGCAATCCCTGGAAAAACTAATGAAAATCCTTGAGCAACGCCAGCCATGCTTCATCCGCTGCATCAAGCCAAATGACTACAAGAACCCACTGGTAATGTTTTAACAAAATGAGGTCTTGTCTTCAGTAAACTTTTTAATTATGAAAAGCTGCTAGGGCAGAAAAGCCCTTAAAGCAAAACAGACATTTTTCAAAAGCTCTTGACAGTTTTATTCAACACCACAGGAAAACCAAAGCCTTCTGAAATGTGTCCCCACCTACATATGTCATGGCATCCAATGGCCTCCTGAGACCCCTAACACTGTGCTGTTGAGTCTCCTCACAAACATTCTCCTGAAAATGGTTTCACTGCCTGTCGATCAACAGCGAGCTTTATGTCCAACCACTGTAAAGGCTGGGGCTGGACTTACACTTCCCGCAGCAAACATACGATTCTGTTTAAGTTTAAACACAAAAATCAGGAAGAGGAAAAAAACAGTAGAACACATTCTAAAGAAAAGACTGTTGTAAGGGTGCCAGGGAACTAAAGGAAAAAAATAATGTTTAAAAAGTGAAAACAATTTACAAGTCTCTTTATTTCTGAAAAGTCCCATCCCAAAGTCTCCAATCACATTTAACCTCCTCAAGATGGCAGATCACCAAACAGAAACATCATACTAAGTAATACAAACCCATTATCCTGTTGTGATAGAACAAGGGGTAATGGGTTTAAATTAGAAGGAGGTAGGTTTAGATTAGATATGAGAAAAAAATTTTTTACAATGACAGTTGTAGAGCACTGGAACAGGTTGCCCAGAGAGGTGGTGGATGCCCCATCCCTGGAATCGTTCAAGGCCAGGCTGGATGAGGCTCTGAGCAACCTGATCTAGTCAGGGATGTCCCTGCTTCTTGCAGGGGGGTTGGACTAGATGACCGTTGAAGGTCCCTTCCAACTCTAACTATTCTATGATTATCAGCTCCAAGAATTGAGCAGATTTAAATGAATTTATGACTTCTCTAAGAATCCTTCTTGCTTCTATTCACCATAAATGTTCTGCCGCAAAACTTCAGTACCGGCCTGACACCGTTAACGTGCACTATCAGGGAAAAAAACCACCCACGGTTAGAAATGAATGATGAACTGATGCTCCATAGCATCTGCGTGGCAGTGTCCCTGGTGTACAGCAGCAGTTCTATTAACAAGAAATGCCAAACTGTCCTTCAGAGGCAGCCAACACTCTGTTACATGACATAAACGTTGAAAATTAAATATCAATATGAGGTGATTCTTGCTAACTGTAGAACTGTAGTCACATAGGTTAAAATTTATATGAAATCTATTTGTCCTTAGAGGGAATGGGAATCTTAGAGCTATTACAATATCTCGTTTGTTAGAAGTTAGTCTAGCACGTCTGGGGTAGTTAGGAGGAGTGGTAGAACAATGGTAGGTCCCAAAGACCACCTGTAAAAATAGGCGCTGAGCCATCATTTTGGAGCCAGAAATCTCAAGGACAACGCGACCTTGTGCTCAAGACCAGAGATGGGGATTTCAAGGAGGAGTTTGACCAGAGAATTTGAGGAGGGGGCGCTCTGATGACCCCCAAGACCACCAGAAGACCCTCGACTCAAAAGACTGAGCATGCGCAAGTGGGTGGGGAAATATTATAATGATGTCTCGGAAAGTTAATGTTTATGTACAATATTTCTCGGAAATCTAGTGAATATGTATAACAAGTGTGTATTTAACCTGCGCTGTTAATCAAACAGTTGTGCATGCTAGGTGGAGCGATCCCCCGTGCGCCCAGCGCTGCAATAAAGGAGTGCCCGCTTCCTCACTTCTCATTGCTGTTAAGGAGTTTTATTCCGGATTTCGGTAACAGCTTTGGCGACCCGGATGGGACCTTGCGAGTGAGACTTGATGAGATCGAGTGTTGATCAAACTCCGGCCGGCACCGAGGGATTCTTGGGGAGACCCATCACTCTCGACTCACAAAGCTCCTCGCAACGTTCCCTGGAGAAAAGGGTAAGGCACTTCTTCTTTGAAATCTGTCTGCTCTGGATAGCCTGCCCGTAAGGCGCGGCGAAAGCTTCGCAGAGCTGGCGCTCAGAGGGTACCCGTCTGTTCTGGAAGCCTGGGCGTCTGCCCGTAAGTCATAAGCGAAAGCTATTGCTGGGTTGGACATTTGCGTATTTGGGACTGTGGGGTAACGTTAGAAGGGATGCACGTACGCTGGAGGGGCGGTCCGTGGCGACTCACGCACTGGACGCGGATGAATCCATCAGTGCAGGGGTTAGGTGTGTCCCTGTACGTGGTGGGCACGGATAAGTCCAGGAGTGCAGGGGGCAGGTGCGTCCACGTACGCGGTAGGCACGGATAAGTCCAGGAGTGTAGGGGTAGGTGCGTGGCGGGCATGGATGGGTCTATGGGTGCAGGGGGGCGGGTGCGTTCGCGTGCGTAGCGGGTGTACGGGTATTTAACCCTGTGTTGCGCAGCATTAAATTGAAGGCTTGGCTTGACGGTATCCGTGTGATGCCCTGCTTTCCCCGGAGCGGGGCTCCGGTGCGTGCGGGGTAGGTTAGCTGGCAAGAGAGCCGGCAAGTGGTGACCCCGACGTGTGACAGGTCCGGACGGTTTTGAGCTGGGGCCGCGCGGCGGTCGTGCCTGCCTGCTGTTAAGATGACATCCATCTCTGATACAGTGAAGGTATTAAAGGCGTTGGGTAAAGATGTGAATTGTCCGGTACATACGGCACCGTTGACGGAGTTCATCCTATGGATGCAGAAAAGGGGCTTGATTAACAAGCCGGGAGAGGTGATGGAAGTGGCGTGGTTACAGGCGGCGGGGAAGGAGTTACAGACAGAAGCGGGGGTCGGAACGAAGGGTGTGGCGACGCGGCTGGAGACCTTAGGTTCGGTGAAAAGACTGCTGGCTAAGGCTCCAGAGGCGCGCGAAGTGTGGGTTGCGGCTTTAATTGCAATCGAAGAAGGGTGGCCCTCAGAAGGGGAGGGGGACGAACGGGGTCGAGACGGCGCGGAGGGGACGGGGGGTGGCGCTCCGGTGGTCTGCCTCGTTTGGCCGGGAGCCTCTGATGGTGGTAGAGGGGCGATGGAATTTGGGTGTACCCCCCCCGTGTATCATGCCTTCCTTGCCGGAGGAGCCTGACCCGAAAGAACAACCCCCCCAAATACGAGGACACAGAAATGCCCTCTGTCTCTCTTTCTGCCCCATCGGCTCCACCGCTTGTAAATTCGCAGAGGGGTGATAGTGAGGCGGGAGCCAGTTTCGAGGTGGCGCCCGAGGAGTCGCGGGGCGCGGAGCGGGGTCCTAGTGCTTTCCCGGTGGGGAAAAGAGCCGCGGTCCCCGAGATCAAGGATAAAGCGGTGGGTGATAGAGCCGCGGTCCTCCAGATCAGAACGATGAGAAGCACTGCTTCAAAGGAACATAAATCAGTTTTAACAAGTCTAACAAAAATGTTAGAAGAACAGAACTGTGCTATTAATAACACTGACCTGAAGAGCTTGTTGACTTGGGTGTCCGCTCACGTATCAAACGCAAACCTCTGTAATATCTATACAGTGGGCTCCTGGAACACCATAGGTATTAGACTGTGGGACTGTGTAACGCGGGGTGACCCTGCTGTTCAAAAGTTATTACCGGTGTGGCGTGTAATGTTTGAAGCCTTGAAGAATCACGCACAGAAAGGAGATTCAACAGCACCTGTTACCCCGTCCGCTCCTTCATCCATGGAAACAAAGACTAACAGCAAGCCAGAAAAATCCCTTTGATCCAGGTCCCATAGATCCAGAAAAGGAGCCTTCGGTCTTTGGAGCTTCCTTGTTATAGAGGTGGCGTGTTTGTGTGTGTGTGTGTATAAGCATGAAGTAAATGGTGTGAAATAAGGGATGAATACTGTCTTGGTTTTAGCAGGAATGAAGTTAATTTTCCTCTTAGAAGCTTTGGATTTTCTATGTGAAGAATGTTGATAAAAATGCTCTGATGATAAGGGTTGTTGTTAATGAGACCAAGGACACTGTCTGGCTTTCCAAGTCTCATTAATGAGCAGGTGCAGGAAGCTGAGCCAAAAAAAAAAAAAAAAAAAAAAAAAAAAGTGAAAGTAAGAATCTGGAAACAGGTAATTGAGAAGGACCATTCCCTCTTATGACGTGGGGGAAAGGATACGCTTGTGTCTCTACAGGAGCAGTGAACAAGTGGATCCCTGCACAGTGGGTACGACCAGCGCTCCAAGCTGCCTTGCGTTTGTCGGATTGTTAACAACCCGTGTGGCAGCTCCATGGACATCAGTTACGGAAAGAACAAATGTGTGGGTAATTATGGTTAATGCCACAGGACAGGACATCATTTGTTTGTCTATATCATCTTCAAATAAGCCTTTCAGAACATGCTTGGTCAATCTGCCAGATCAGATAGCTGTAGGACGACAATTCTGTGTAAAACAACAGCAGCCGCGAGTGCTGAGTGCTAAATAACAGAAGATGGAACTTTTGGGATCCCTAAAGATGGACTTCTGCCTATTTTCTTTAACTATTCAGGAGCTAATGTTACTAGAGGGGTAATGATTGTAAATGCTTTAAGACCTATACATTGCAATGGCACAGCATGGTGTAATCATGCGACCGCATATCAAAATCCTGACAGCATAAAAACCTAAACGAAGTACACATAGCTTTAAATCTGATTGCCAAGATAATATAGAGTTTTGGAAACCAGGTGAAATTATTGCTGCTTCAATCTTTGCACTTGATGTGGCAAGTGTCTAGGCATTAGCTACGCTAAATAAATTGGGCTTTTGGCTTGCTAAGTAAACACATGCAATTATATTAGTACTATTAACACTGTTAATTGATATAGGTTCTATACGCTATACTATTTTACAAAACAGAACCGCTGTTAGCCTGCAGAGCACATATTTGACAGACCTTGTTGCATGTGCTGGCCACACATGCAGCAACGTCTGGTCAGGCCTTGTTGTATGCGTTGGCCACGCGTGCAGCAACGTCTAGTGGCTACTCTTTCACTGAATCTGCTGAGGATAAAACGGGGGTGACTCCGGGTGGGGAGGGGGAGAGGACCCAGAGCACACTTTATTAACAACAGGGGAGCCCTGAAGGTGCTGCGCCTGCCTCCTTTCTCTGCCCTGACCCTGCTGATAAGCACCCTCCTGCTCGGCGGTGTCTCCGGCGCAGTCGGGGTGGTAACAGAACAGAGCAGCAATAGAATTTTTATTATGAGCACAAAATCACGGTTGCCAGGATTTTGATGGGCTTTGCTGCGTGAATCTGTATGATCATTCGGAATCCATTCACAAAAGTATTCAAAACTTGCAAAAAGGAGTACAGAAACTGCAACAAAGGGATGGCTTTGATGTATTCAGAAATCTTTTTGGTGGGTTGACAAAAGCTTACTACAAATAGCTGTAGGATGCTCATTCATTCCTTTTAGATGTGCATTTTGATCTGCATTCCGTGCGTGTGGAAATGTGTGCAGACTTTAATAGATAAAGCCTTGGAACAAGCCTCTTCTCAGAAACAAAGCAGGGGAGATGTGGGTATTTCTCCAGCCAGTACGGTGCCAGTGAAAGCGCACCGACCTTGGGGGAGGGATACAATCCTGCTCGCAGGAAGAAGCCATGGCAGGAGAAGGGAAGCTTTAGGATACAAGACATTGTCAGCAGAACTTACGGCTTGTTTCAACAGAGGCTTGCAAAAAACTAGTCACTGGCCTTGTAGGTAAGGAGGTTGCTGCAGTTGTTATGTCTGTAACAGCAGAAGAATGCTGTAGTAGAAAACTACTAGAAAGC
Organism: Chlamydotis macqueenii; assembly: GCF_036417535.1. Lineage (NCBI taxonomy): Eukaryota > Metazoa > Chordata > Aves > Otidiformes > Otididae > Chlamydotis > Chlamydotis macqueenii. The sequence continues at coordinate 58,071,305 of NC_141556.1, forward strand.
AGTGAAACTCAGTTTTGCTCAGCAAACATGAATATTTGTGATCAGTAATTTTATTGGCTAAGCTTGTGTGTGGCATAACTGTTGACTGGACAAGAATGAAGTAAGGATGGGTTATGTTACTCTGGAAAGGAGCCATTATGGTAATTACAGCATTGTTGACCATGGCACGTGCTCTCCCTTGTATTTTACGATGTCTACAAGAAGCCCTCACAAGAGCTTTCGATAGAAGCGCATACACTGTGCTGTTAAAACAAGAAGGGGGAATTACTGGGGACGACGAGTATCAGAAGCCACGGGAATGAGAAACAAAGGACTTTGCGAGAGAAGGAAAACAAGAGAAAGGACATCTGGGGGTGGATGGGCGATCGGAGGGTAGATAAGCACATAAGCTGTAACAATAAATGATTTCACTTAGCGTGCAGCGGGGGTCCGTCACTACGTTCCCACTGCCTTCCCTCGGCCATGACACTTTCTGAGGCCAAGAAAAGCTCACAACGCTCACCTGGCTGTCCTGTCCGGGCCAGGCCACGGCACTCACGCTGATCTGCTCCACAGCCTTCCCCGGCACTGAGGCCAGGCTGACAGGCCTGCGCTTCCCTGCATCCTCCTGTGGCTCTTCCTGTGGACGGGCGTCACGCGTGCTGCCCTCCCGTCAGCCGGGGCCTCCTCGCTCGGCCAGGGCTGCTGGGCAGTGGTGGAAAGTGGCCTGCTGAGCGCTTCGGTCAGCACCCTCAGCCCCAACGGGCGGGTCCCGCCCGGCCCCGCAGATCTGTGTGTGTCGCAGTGCGGTCGCAGGGCGCTGACCATTTCCCCGGGGGGTGGGGGCTGCATCGTGCTCCCCGTGCCGGTCTCTGGCTCGGGGGCTGGGCACCCTGAGCACAGCTCGCCGGCACAGATGAGGCGCAGGAGGCGTTCAGCACCGCAGCCTTTTCCTCGGCCTCTGTCCCCGCGCTGCCCCTGCCCCGCCAGGGACGGGGATTCTCCTCAGCCCTGCTGCTGCTGCTCCTGTCCGTGCAGACACAGCTTTCACGCTTTCTCACGGCAGCGGCAGATTCAGCTCTCGCTGGGCGCTGGCACTGCCAGTTCTACGCCCGCACACCCTCACGGCGTCCTTGGCGTCCTGCGGAGCTGCTGCCCAGGCCCGGCCGCGCGGGGGCGGTGCCCGGCCTGCGCCCGAGGGGATGCCGCCTGGGATTGGTCACTGGGCTGTCACTCTGCCCCGGTTTGGGCCTGCCCTGAAAGGGTGCTGGCTCTGATTGGTCCTCTGGGCTGTCACTCTGCCCTGGTCTGGGCTGCCGTGAGGGGATGCTGGCTCTGATTGTCCCAGGGTGGTGAGGCTGCTGGGCTGCAGTGCCCGCCCTCCACCTGGGGCAATGCTTCCTCTGATTGGCTGCCTGAGATTTCCCCCTTGCTCCTCCCATCTAATGACGGGTCAGACAGCTTATCAATCATCACGTGCTGCTCTCCCGCACGGCGTGATTGGTGGAGCCAGCGTGCCCCGCCCCTGCAGGGTGCCCAGCTTTTTCCACTCTTGCCGCCTTTCCTGCAGGCCGAAACTGAGAGTGCAGACTCTCTCGGTGCATCTTTGGACCTATAAAAAGTGGGGTTTGCCCTAAAAAGAGAGTTTAGACGCTTAAAATGAAGCTTTAGGCCTGAATAATATTGTGATTCCTAAAATGAAGGCTTTGAGCTGTAGAAGTGGGGTTAGGGCCCTGTGAATGAGAATTTGGACTCCAGAAATGAAGCTTGGAGCCCTGTAACGGATGGTTTGGAAACGGAAATGAGGCTTTGGACACTGAAATGAGCTTCAGTGTCTTAAAGCAATGTTTGGGCTCTGAAAAGGAGACTTTGCAAACTAAACCCGAGGCTTTGACCCTGAAAATTAGGTGTCAGGCCACATTTTAGACATTGGGCCTAAAGTGAAGGTTTGGACCATAAAAACGGGGCTTTGAAATCTGTAGGAGAGAGTTCAGGCCCTCAAAATTGAGGTTTGGAATGTGAAAATGAGGCTTTGGACCTTAAAAATGAGACTTTGGCCATGAGAAGTCGATGCCGCAAGCCTGTCAGTGTTTAAGAGGCACTTGGGCAGTGTCGGTATTAACGAGCTTTAACGTGGTCAGCCCTGAACTGGTCAGGCAGTTTGACCAGATGATCGTTGTAGGTCCTTCCACCTTAAATACTCTATTCTATCGTATTGTAAAAAAAAAAAAAAAAAAAAGAGGCTTTAACCCCTAAAAATTGCAGACTGGATCCTACAAATTGGTCTATGGGAGCTTTGGGAGCTAAAGAGAGTGTTTGGACCTGGAAAGGAGGCCTTGGACCCTAACAGTGAGCCTTTCAACCCTCAAAATCAGAGCTGAGGCATTAAAAATGACACTTTGGGCCCTTAAAATGAGTCTTTGAACCTTTGGAGTAGGGTTTGATCTTCTAAATGAGGGTTTGTATCCTAAAAATGAGATTTTAGATCATGAAAATGACTCTTTGGACAACCAAAATGAGAGTTTGGGCCCTAAAAATGAGACTTGAAGTTTGAACTTTAAAAACATGTGACTGCACCTTAAAACTGGGTCTTTGGACACTGAAACGAGCCCTTGGACCCGGAAAATGATTGTCGTAGTTCAGCCGCGATCGGGACCAAACTACGCGGTCTCCGTTCCTCTCACAAGGAAAATTCTTCACAACAGGCTGGCAGACGCCTCTCAGGACCTTTTTACATCTCATTCACATCTCCTCTCCTCTCCACTTCTCTCAGCCGGGCTGGGCCCAGTCGGGCCCAGTCACCGCCCGTCGGGAGGCCAGAGGGTGAGGTCTGCAAGGCCCACGAGGCTCGTGCCTCCCCCCTCTGTCCCCGCTCAGCTCCTTCACATCTTCTCTACTTCCTTTTTTTCTGTTTTCCCCTTCTTAAATACGTTACCGCAGAGGCGTTATCATGGAACGTGCTGACACCAATCAGCTCAGCCTTGGCCAGCAGCGGGTCCGCCCTAGGCCCAGCCGAGTCCACTGAACAAAGAGGAGCAACTTCTAGCAGTTTCTGACAGAAGCTGCCACCTTAGGCCCCCCTCACTAAACAAAACCAGAACAATGATGATTTAGTCTCTACATTGAGGATTTAGGGCCCTTTAAATAGGATTGTGTGGCTTTACGATGCAGCTTTGGACTAAGAAATGAGGCTTTGTGCCCTAAACATGAAGGCTGGCAATGAAAAATGATGATTCGGGCCTCCAAAAGGAGGACATATCTAAATCTAATTAACACTTTCTCTTATCTTATATCTAATTAACAACGTCTTATCTGAGTAAATTATGTTAACATCTCTAAATCTAATTAACAACGTTTTATCTTACCAAACTAAAAATGTGTCCCAGGCCAAGTTTGAGGCCTGTGGCTCTGGGGGATCAGAAGAGGAGGGTGATTGTTCACGAGGACAATCACAAGGAGAACACACGAAAACCAACACAAGCATAGCAGTGCCCAACATCAAAAGTGCCCCAAAATAAAGCGCCATCAAAGCGTTAATCATTTTGCTCATTTTTGCAACCTTTTTTTCCTTTGTGATGGTTTAGCCCGAATTACCACACAGTTTCTCTCTCGCACTCCCCCTCCCCAGTGGGGAAGGAAGGAGAACTCCTGGGTTGAGAAAAAGACAATTTACTAAAATAACAAGGGAAAACGACAATAATAACAGAATATACGGATATTAAAATATACAAAGTGAACAATATGTGTTTTCTCACCACCCGATGTCCCAATGACCGACACAGCCCGTCCCGAGCAGCGATCATGGAAACAAACCTGAACAAAGGAGCAAAAGGGAGCCAGCAAGGGAAAGGGAACGATGCCAGCAAACGAGGGAGGAAGATGGATGCCAGGAAGGCAGACACCCACCCTGGCCAGCCCCCACTTCTCTGCTACGCATGGCGTTCAGGCATGGAACGCTCTCTTTGGCCAGTTTGGGTCAGTTATTCTGTCTGTCTTTCTCCCAGCTTCCCGCATCTGCAAATTAGCGAGACTTGGAGAGCAGGACGGTGTCCTTGGTCTCATTCACAGCAACTCATATCATCAGGGTGTTTATCAACATTCTTCACACACGACATCCAAAACACACCGGCTACTGAGAGGAAAAATTAACTCCATCCCTGCCAAAACCAGGACAGTGTCCACCCCTTATTCCATACCATCTACGTCATGCGTATACATATATACGCGTGTGTGTATACACAGAGATGTAACTCCTTCAGTCTGTTGAGCTCATTTAGTCCATGACTTTGGGCTCCATCTATCCTGACAGTCTTTCAGGACAAGCGAGATGGTATGTAGTGTGGGGTTGTTGCCTGCTGCACCTGGAACTCGCAGTTGGTACATCTGGCGTGGCTGGTGTATCATGTCCATGGTCTGCGAGTGGAAGATGTTGATCTCGAGGAAGTTGTTGGGGGCCAGTTCCTGTTCCATCACCATTGCATCTCTCTCGGTTTTATTGAAGCTCATTCTTCACTGATCAGAGTGTTCCTTGCTGCAATACCTTTGACGTGACATGTAAGAACTATAGAAATGATTATATACAGGTCAAATTATTGGCTGTTCTCACCTAAAAGCAGATCTCCTTCAGCTACACTGGGACTTCCCCATCCTCCCGCATTACCCACCAAGTACATCCAGGCCCTTGAGCAAAAGCAATCCCACGGGTGGGTTTGCTTTTGCAAGGGGAAGAATAACCCAGACCGTCTTTCCTAACATATTCCTTAGATGCACCACAGGGACTTTATCACCCTCTGCAATATGTAACAGTTCTGGCTGGGCAGGGCCAGCTCGATTGGTGGATCCCCGAGTGTTGGCTAACCAGGTGGCTTTTGCTAAATGTTCATCCCAATTTTTGAGGGTCCCACCACCCATTGCTTTCAGTGTAGCTTTCAGCAGTCCATTGTGCCGTTCAATCTTTCCAGAGGCTGGTGCGTGATAGGGGATGTGGTATACCCACTCGATGCCGTGCTCTTTGGCCCAGGGGTCTGTGAGGTTGTTTCGGAAATGAGTCCCGTTGTCTGACTCAGTTCTTTCTGCAGTGCCATGCCGCCAGAGAACTTGCTTCTCAAGGCCCAAGATGGTGTTTCGGGCAGCGGCATGGGGTACGGGATAGGTCTCCATGCGGGAATTTGGGGCAAAAATGGGGGATTTTGGGGGCAAAACGTGGGATTTTGGTGTAAAATGTGGGATTTGGGGGGCAAAATGGGGGATTTTGGTGTAAAATGCGGGATTTTGGGGGCAAAATGTGGGATTTTGGTGCGAAATGGGGGAATTTGCGGGGCAAAATGTGGGAATTTGGGGCAAAAATGCGGGAATTTGGGGCAAAAATGCGGGAATTGGGGGACAAAATGTGGGAATTTGGGGGAAATCGCGGGATTTTGGGGGCAAAATGTGGGATTTTGGTGTAAAATGGGGGAATTTGGGGCATAATGTGGGAATTTTGGTGCGAAATGGGGGAATTTGGGGGCAAAATGTGGGATTTGTGGGCAAAATGGGGGAATTTGGGGGGAAATCACGGGATTTTGGGGGCAAAATGTGGGATTTTGGTGTAAAATGCAGGAATTTGGGGCAAAAATGCGGGAATTTGGGGGGCAAAATGGGGGAGTTTGGGGGGAAATTGCAGGATTTTGGGGCAACAATGTGTTATTTTGGTGTGAAATGGGGGAATTTGGGGCCAAAATGCGGGATTTGGGGGGCGAAATGGGGGATTTTGGTGTGAAATGGGGGAATTTGGGGCAAAATGTGGGAATTTTGGTGCGAAATGGGAGAATTTGGGGCAAAAATGGGGGAATTTGGGGCAAAAATGGGGGAATTTGGGGCAAAAATGCGGGATTTGGGGGGCAAAATGGGGGAATTTTGGGAAATCACAGGATTTTGGGAGCAAAATGGGGGATTTTGGTGCGAAATGCGGGAATTAGGGGCAAAACCGCGGGATTTGGGGGGCAAAATGTGGGATTTTGGTGTAAAATGGAGGAATTTGGGGCAAAAATGGGGGAATTTGGGGCAGAAATGGGGGATTTAAGGGGCAAAATGGGGGAATTTGGGGGAAATTGTGGGATTTGGGGGGCAAAATGTGGGATTTTCGTGCGAAATGGGGGAATTTGGGGAAATCACAGGATTTTGGGAGCAAAATGTCAGATTTTGGTGCGAAATGTGGGAATTTGGGGCAGAAATGGGGGATTTTGGGGGCAAAATGTGGGATTTGGTGTAAAATGGGGGAATTTGGGGCAAAAATGTGGGAATTTTGGGGCAAAATTGAGGAATTTGGGGGGAAATTGCGGGATTTTGGGGGCAAAATGTGGGATTTGGGGGGCAAAATGGGGGAATTTGGGGCAAAAATGTGGGATTTGGGGGGCAAAATGGAGGAATTTAGGGGAAAATCCCGGGATTTTGGGGCAAAATGCGGGATTTTGGTGCGAAATGGGGGAATTTGGGGCAAAAATGGGAGATTTTGGGGACAAAATGTGGGAATTTGGGGGGAATCGCGGAATTTTGGTGCAACAATGTGGGATTTTGGGGGCATAATGGGGGAATTTGGGGCAAAAATGCGGGATTTGGGGCAAAAATGGGGGAATTTGGAGTAAAAATGCGGGCATTTAAGGCAAAAACGCGGGACTTGAAGGGCATAATGTGGGAATTTGGGGAAATCACAGGATTTTGGGAGCAAAATGTCGGATTTTGGTGCGAAATGCGGGAATTTGGGCAAAAATGGTGGATTTTGGCGGCAAAATGTGGGATTTTGGTGTAAAATGGGGGAATTTGGGGCAAAATGTGGGAATTTTGGTGCAAAATGGGGGAATTTGGGGCAAAAATGCGAGATTTGGGGCAAAAATGCGGGATTTGGGGGCAAAATGGGAGAATTTGGGGGGAAGTCGTGGGAGTTTGGGGCAAAATGTCATATTTTGGTGCGAAATGCGGGAATTTGGGGCAAAAATGCGGGATTTGGGGGGCAAAAATGTGGGATTTTGGTGCGAAATGGGGGAATTTGGGGGCAAAATGCAGGATTTGGGGGGCAAAATGGGGGAATTTGGGGGAAATTGCGGGATTTTGGGGGCAAAATGTGGGATTTTGGTGTGAAATGTGGGAATTTGGGGCAAAAATGCGGGATTTGGTGCGAAATGTGGGAATTTGGGGCAAAAATGCGGGGTTTGGGGGGCAATACGTGGGAATTTGGGGGAAATCCCGGTATTTTGGGGCAGAATGTGGGATTTTGGTGCGAAATGCGGGTATTTGGGGCAAAAATGCAGGATTTGGGGGGCGAAATGTGGGAATTTGGGGGGAAATTCCGGGATTTTGGGGCAGAATGTGGGATTTTGGTGCGAAATGCGGGTATTTGGGGCAAAAATGCAGGATTTGGGGGGCAAAATGTGGGAATTTGGGGGGAAATTCCGGGATTTTGGGGCAACAATGTGGGATTTTGGTGCGAAATGGGGGATTTTGGGGCAAAAATGCGGGATTTGGGGGGCAAAATGGGGGAATTTGCTGGAAATGTGGGATTTTGGGGGCAAAATGTGGGATTTTTGTATGAAATGGTGGAATTTGGGGCAAAATGTGGGAATTTTGGTGCGAAATGTGGGAATTTGGGGCAAAAATGCGGGATTTGGGGGGGAAATGGGGGAAATTGTGGGATTTTGGGGGCAAAATGTGGGAATTTTGGTGCAAAATGTGGGAATTTGGGGCAAAATGTGGGAATTTTGGTGCGAAATGGGGGAATTTGGGGAAATCACAGGATTTTGGGAGCAAAATGTCAGATTTTGGTGCGAAATGCGGGAATTTGGGGCAGAAATGGTGGATTTTGGGGGCAAAATGTGGGATTTTGGTGTAAAATGCGGGAATTTGTTGTAAAAATGTGGGATTTGGGGGCCAATATGTGGGAATTTGGGGGGAAATTGCGGAGATTTTGGGGGTAAAATGGGCCATTTTGGTGTGAAATGAGAGAATTTGGGGCAAAATGTGGGAATTTTGGTGCGAAATGTGGGAATTTGGGGCAAAAATGCGGGAATTTGGGGCAAAATGCGGGATTTTGGTGTGAAATGCGGGAATTTGGGGCAAAAATGCGAGATTTGGAGCAAAAATGCGGGCATTTAAGGCAAAAATGCGGGATTTGGGGGGCAAAATGGGGGAATTTGGGGAAATCACAGGATTTTGGGAGCAAAATGTCGGATTTTGGTGCGAAATGCGGGAATTTGGGTCAGCTTTCCTTGCTGACCCTTTTCACGTGGGAGATTAGCTGGACATTTGCCGCTTTAGTGCCTTGTTTCTTCTGCGCAGCTTGCACAAAGCTCATTGCGGCTTTCGCGGTTCGAGTTGTGCATCACCGGAGCTCTGCGGGAAAGAGCGAGAGAAGAGCCGCGAAAGCTCCGAGTGCGGCCAGCTCGCGTGTAGCCGCGATGATGCGTTGTTCCTTGGTTGGAGGGCGACTGCCTTCTGCGCGGCTGCTTCCAAGTTGATGGTAACTGCCAGCGTGCTAGCTGTGTAGGACAGTGAAGAGGCAAAAATGGGGGGATTTGGGGGGCAAAATGGGGGAATTTGGGGGGAAATTGTGGGATTTGGGGCAAAAATGTGGGATTTTGGTGCGAAATGGGGGAATTTGGGGCAAAAAATGCGGCATTTGGGGGGCAAAATGGGGGAATTTGGGGGGAAATTGCGGGGATTTTGGGGGTAAAATGGGGCATTTTGGTGTGAAATGGGAGAATTTGGGGCAAAATGTGGGAATTTTGGTGCAAAATGGGGGAATTTGGGGCAAAAATGCGAGATTTGGAGCAAAAATGCGGGCATTTAAGGCAAAAATGCGGGATTTGGGGGGCAAAATGGGGGAATTTGGGGAATCACAGGAATTTGGGAGTAAAATGTCGGATTTTGGTGCGAAATGCAGGAATTTGGGGCAGAAATGGGGGATTTTGGGGGCAAAATGTGGGATTTTCGTGTAAAATGGGGGAATTTGGGGTAAAAATGCGGGATTTGGGGGGCAAAATGGGAGAATGTGGGGGGAAATCGTGGGATTTTGGGGCAAAATGTCGGATTTTGGTTCGAAATGTGGGAATTTGTGGCAAAAATGGGGGATTTTGGGGCAAAAAAGTGGTATTTGAGGGGCAAAATGGGGGAATTTGGGGGGAAATCCCGGGATTTTGGGGCAAAATGTGTTATTTTGGTGTGAAATGTGGGAATTTGGGGCAAAAATGCGGCATTTGGGGGGCGAAACGGGGGAATTTGGGGGGAAATCGCGGGATTTTGAGGGCAACAATGTGGGATTTTGGTGCGAAATGCGGGAATTTGGGTCAAAAATGCGAGATTTGGAGCAAAAATGCGGGTATTTAAGGCAAAAATGCGGGACTTGGGGGGCATAATGGGGGAATTGGGGGAAATCATAGGATTTTGGGAGCAAAATGTCGGATTTTGGTGCGAAATGCGGGAATTTGGGCAAAAATGGGGGATTTTGGGGGCAAAATGTGGGATTTTGGTGTAAAATGGGGGAATTTGGGGCAACAATGTGGGATTTTGGTGTGAAATGGGGGAATTTGGGGCAACAATGTGGGATTTTGGTGCAAAATGGGGGAATTTGGGGCAAAAATGCGGGATTTGGGGCAAAAATGCGGGATTTGGGGCAAAAATGCGGGATTTGGGGGGCAAAATGGGAGAATTTGGGGGGAAATCGTGGGATTTTGTGGCAAAATGTCGTATTTTGGTGCGAAATGGGGGAATTTGGGGCAAAAATGGGAGATTTTGGGGGCAAATGTGAGATTTTGGTGTAAAATGCGGGATTTGGGGGGCAAAAATGTGGGATTTTGGTGCGAAATGGGGGAATTTGGGGCATAAATGCGGGATTTGGGGGGCAAAATGGGGGAATTTGGGGGAAATTGTGGGATTTTGGGGGCAAAATGTGGGAATTTTGGTGCAAAATGTGGGAATTTGGGGCAAAATGTGGGAATTTTGGTGCGAAATGGGGGAATTTGGGGAAATTACAGGATTTTGGGGGCAAAATGTCAGATTTTGGTGCGAAATGCGGGAATTTGGGGCAGAAATGGGGGATTTTGGGGGCAAAATGTGGGATTTGGTGTAAAATGGGGGAATTTGGGGCAAAAATGCGGGATTTGGGGGCAAAATTGAGGAATTTGGGGGGAAATTGCGGGATTTTGGGGGCAAAATGTGGGATTTGGTGTGCAAAATGTGGGAATTTGGGGCAAAAATGTGGGATTTGGGGGGCAAAATGGGGGAATTTAGGGGAAAATCCCGGGATTTTGGGGCAAAATGCGGGATTTTGGTGCGAAATGGGGGAATTTGGGGCAAAAATGGGAGATTTTGGGGACAAAATGTGGGAATTTGGGGGGAATCGCGGAATTTTGGTGCAACAATGTGGGATTTTGGGGGCATAATGGGGGAATTTGGGGCAAAAATGCGGGATTTGGGGCAAAAATGGGGGAATTTGGAGTAAAAATGCGGGCATTTAAGGCAAAAACGCGGGACTTGAAGGGCATAATGTGGGAATTTGGGGAAATCACAGGATTTTGGGAGCAAAATGTCGGATTTTGGTGCGAAATGCGGGAATTTGGGCAAAAATGGTGGATTTTGGCGGCAAAATGTGGGATTTTGGTGTAAAATGGGGGAATTTGGGGCAAAATGTGGGAATTTTGGTGCAAAATGGGGGAATTTGGGGCAAAAATGCGAGATTTGGGGCAAAAATGCGGGATTTGGGGGCAAAATGGGAGAATTTGGGGGGAAGTCGTGGGAGTTTGGGGCAAAATGTCATATTTTGGTGCGAAATGCGGGAATTTGGGGCAAAAATGCGGGATTTGGGGGGCAAAAATGTGGGATTTTGGTGCGAAATGGGGGAATTTGGGGGCAAAATGCAGGATTTTTGGTGCAAAATGGGGGAATTTGGGGGAAATTGCGGGATTTTGGGGGCAAAATGTGGGATTTTGGTGTGAAATGTGGGAATTTGGGGCAAAAATGCGGGATTTGGTGCGAAATGTGGGAATTTGGGGCAAAAATGCGGGGTTTGGGGGGCAATACGTGGGAATTTGGGGGAAATCCCGGTATTTTGGGGCAGAATGTGGGATTTTGGTGCGAAATGCGGGTATTTGGGGCAAAAATGCAGGATTTGGGGGGCGAAATGTGGGAATTTGGGGGGAAATTCCGGGATTTTGGGGCAACAATGTGGGATTTTGGTGCGAAATGTGGGATTTTGGGGCCAAAATGCGGGATTTGGGGGGCAAAATGGGGGAATTTGCTGTGAAATGTGGGATTTTGGGGGCAAAATGTGGGATTTTTGTATGAAATGGTGGAATTTGGGGCAAAATGTGGGAATTTTGGTGCGAAATGTGGGAATTTGGGGCAAAAATGCGGGATTTGGGGGGGAAATGGGGAAAATTGTGGGATTTTGGGGGCAAAATGTGGGAATTTGGGGCAAAATGTGGGAATTTGGGGCAAAATGTGGGAATTTTGGTGCGAAATGGGGGAATTTGGGGAAATCACAGGATTTTGGGAGCAAAATGTCAGATTTTGGTGCGAAATGCGGGAATTTGGGGCAGAAATGGGGGATTTTGGGGGCAAAATGTGGGATTTTGGTGTAAAATGCGGGAATTTGTTGTAAAAATGTGGGATTTGGGGGCCAATATGTGGGAATTTGGGGGGAAATTGCGGAGATTTTGGGGGTAAAATGGGCCATTTTGGTGTGAAATGAGAGAATTTGGGGCAAAATGTGGGAATTTTGGTGCGAAATGTGGGAATTTGGGGCAAAAATGCGGGAATTTGGGGCAAAATGCGGGATTTTGGTGTGAAATGCGGGAATTTGGGGCAAAAATGCGAGATTTGGAGCAAAAATGCGGGCATTTAAGGCAAAAATGCGGGATTTGGGGGGCAAAATGGGGGAATTTGGGGAAATCACAGGATTTTGGGAGCAAAATGTCGGATTTTGGTGCGAAATGCGGGAATTTGGGTCAGCTTTCCTTGCTGACCCTTTTCACGTGGGAGATTAGCTGGACATTTGCCGCTTTAGTGCCTTGTTTCTTCTGCGCAGCTTGCACAAAGCTCATTGCACTTTCGCGGTTCGAGTTGTGCATCGCCGGAGCTCTGCGGGAAAGAGCGAGAGAAGAGCCGCGAAAGCTCCGAGTGCGGCCAGCTCGCGTGTGGCCGCGATGATGCGTTGTTCGTCGGTTGGAGGGCGACTGCCTTCTGCGCGGCTGCTTCCAAGTTGACCGTAACTGCCAGCGTGCTAGCTGCGTAGGACAGTGAAGAGACTCGACGTGTGTGTCGTGTGTCTCTTTGTTAGTGAGAAATCGAGACTTTCTTTATGAGTTCGTGGCACAGCACGGTGCCCGGCCGTCCACACCTGGGCAAGATTGGGCTCGGGATAATTGGACAAATTTGCAGAGCGTAGTAGATCGAATGACTTCCTTGTAGAAGGAGGCGAGGGTAATATCTGGCAGAGGCAAAGCCATAGTTTGTGCTGTTCTGGGTGCCAGTCTGGCAGCAGCAGCAGAGGGCCGCCTTAAGCAGCGAGAGCAGGAGACGATTATTGAGTTGCTCCAGCGTTTGGTGGAGGCCCTCAGGGGACAGTATCCTACCTCGAAAAACAGCTGGGGGGAGAAAAGGAGCAAAACCTTTTGCTAAAATCTATCTTGAGGGAGGAATATCCAAAGAATTCAGAATTGGACAGTGAGACAGATCTGAAGCTTGAGGAGAGAGGTATTCAACAGATAAGTCCAATATACCCTCAGAAGAAATTGGAGAAAATGAGGGATCACTCTGGCGACCACCCTCGGGTAAGACCTTTGGTTAAAACAGAATTCTTTTATTTGAATGATGAGGATAGCAACCCACAGATAACAACTAAGGAGTCGCCGTATACCGCTACTGAGCTTGCCAAACTGAAGCGGGAGTACGGGCATCTTGCCAAAGAATCTGAGACGGAGTATGTGTGGCGTGTATCTCTAACCGGGGGAGATCAAATCCAGCCGAGTGAAAAGGAGGCTGAGGGATATTGGGGTCCTGGAGTCTTTTTGACCACAGGAGATAATCGTGCCCCATGGTCCTTAACTCAGCGAGCCGCTTATTGGGCTGGGGGGTTAAACCCTTTGGAGAGAGGGGATCCTCTTCCAATCACTGGCACAGTTGATCAGCTGGTGGAAAGCGTCCAAAAAGCTGCTTGTTTGCAAATGATGAAAGAAAGAAAGTTAACTCCTAGATGTGAATCTCCAATGATGTTGCCGGTGGACCCTGAGAGCATGACTCCCTTGATAAGGGGACTTCCAGAGTCACTTAAACCTTTGGGGATTCAACTTCGAAAGACCATTGAGACACTCGGTCCCTTAGAAAGATTGGAGGGCTTTATGAGAGGCCATGGAAATGCAACCAATAGCCCTATGAATGTGTCTCCCTCCGATCTCAGCCCATCTCGACCCTCATCAGGTGATAAAGCAAAGGTGTGGACTTGGGGGGAGGTAGCACAGGAGCTGATAAATTATGGGAGAAAATATGGTCCAGTAAAGCTCCCAGAGGACAGACCAAAAGGAATCCGTCAGATAGACATCAGGGACTCACCCCCCCACATCAGTCAACCTAGCCCTCGTTTTAAAACAGCGGGGGGAGCACAGCCCATGACCCGACAACAGTGGTGGCTTTTGGGAATTAAAAAGGGTGTTCCAAGAGATGTAATGGATGGTTTACCCATTGGAAAGCTGAGCAAGGTGGTATCAAAATGGTGTAACCCAAAACAATACCCACCCAAAGGGAAAGAAATCTCACCCATCACACCCACAGCCCCACCTTTGGAAGACACAGGCAACAGAAACAGTGAGGTTTTTCCCCAGATGCAGGAAAACTAGAACCTCCATTCCCCATTGGTGAGCGAGGGAATGGAGGATGGATTTATATCCGACAGCTCACCAAGACTAGCAGGGGAGATTGGCTAATTACGGCTATTGTGGGTCCAAAACGTGGACTGGTGACCTTTTTGGTTGATACCGGTGCCCAAGTCTCCGCTTTGACTAAAGAAGATGCACAAAGGTGTGGTGTCTCTCCCTCGAGAAGACGTTTTTGTGTCCTGAATGCTTTAGGGTCAACAGAAGCCATGAGTGTTGCTCAGGTAAAGCTAACGTTGCCGGGAGAGGAAAACACGGTCACTGTTACAATGGTGATCGGGAATATTCCTACTAATTTATTAGGAATGGATGTCCTTAAAGGGAAAGGTTGGAAAGACCCAGAAGGCTTGTGGTGGACTTTTGGGACCCCGCAATTAAATATTAGGTTACTCCAAACTGCACCCTCTCTGCCGTTTAGCAAAGCAACTAATGTCAAACAATATCCCCTTCCCCTGGGAGCAAAAGAAGGTATCAGACCTGTTATGCAGGAACTTTGGGAGCAAGGGGTTGTGATAAATACACATTCTCCTTTTAACTCTCCGGTGTGGCCACTGCGAAAACCAAATGGAAAGTGGCGACTCACAGTGGATTTTAGGAGACTGAACGCCAACACCGAACCTTTGACTGCCGCAGTGCCCAATTTGGCGGAATTGGTAACAATAATTCAGGAGAAAGCTCACCCAATTATGGCAACTATAGATGTTAAAGACATGTTTTTTATGGTACCTTTGCAACCAGAGGACAGAGACCGTTTTGCCTTTACGTGGGAAGGGCAACAATATACTTTCACCCGGCTACCCCAGGGGTATAAGCACTCTCCTACATTGGCTCATCATGCTTTAGCCCAAGAATTGGAAAAAATACCAAAACCTGAAGCTGTAGATGTTTACCAATATATTTATGACATCCGGGGGGGGGGGGGGGGGGGGGAAGAAATAAAGGAGGTGGAAACAACCCACCAGAATCTGGGTTTGCAAATTCCCCCCGAAAAGGTCCAAAAGCCATCACAAGAAGTAAAGTTTTTGGGAATTTGGTGGAAAGGGGGAATGATGTGTATCCCACCGGACACCCTCACTTCTTTAGGTCAGATTAAAATGCCTGAGTCAAAAAAGGATTTACAACATACTTTAGGACTATTGGTGTTCTGGAGAAAACATATTCCGGACTTCTCCATTATTGCTAGACCTCTTTATGATTTGCTGAGGAAAGGGGTCAAATGGGAATGGACCCCATCTCAGGAAGAAGCTGTGCAATTGTTAATTTTTGAAGCAACGGCTCACCAGGCTCTCGGTCCTATCCACCCTACAGACCCTTTTCAGGTGGAATGGGGATTTGCCATATCAGGATTATCAGTACATATATGGCAACGGGGCCCTGAGGGTCCAACTTGGCCTGTGGGATTTTATTCTCGCAGCTTTAAAGATGCCGAGAGGAGATACACTGCTTGGGAGAAAGGGTTGTTTGTGGTTAGCCTGGCTCTCATAGAAGTAGAGAAAATTGCACGCCAACAACCAATTGTACTGAGAGGCCCATTTAAAGTGATAAAGGCAGTTACCAGTGGGACCCCTCCCCCTGACGGGGTGGCTCAGAAAGCCTCAGTATGAAAATGGTATGCCCAGATTGAACACTACTGTAACATTTTCTCAGTGACTGAAGGAGCTTTAAAACACCTGGCTATACAAGAAACAGAAAGCTCGGATGGCAGCCAAGATAAACCTGCCTCTGTCATCCAAGCGGCTCCTCCTTTCTCTCCCGACCAAGCAGTGAGTGCCTGGTTTACCGATGCTTCTGCAAAAAGAGAAGGGAAAGTATGGAACTATCGAGCAGTAGCACTCCATACCTCCTCTGATGAACAAATTAGTACAGAGGGAGTGGGCAGCGCCCAAGTAGGAGAGTTAATTGCAGTGTGGAGTGTTTTCCAGCGTGAAGCTCAAGCCACTTCTCCCATCCACATCTATACTGATTCCTACGCTGTGTTTAAGGGTTGTACTGAATGGCTGCCTTTTTGGGAGCAAAATGAATGGGAGGTTAACAGAATGCCAGTGTGGCAAAAGGAAAAATGGCAAGATATCTTAAACATTGCTAAACAGGGGAACTTTGCCGTGGGATGGGTAGCTTCTCATCAGGCAGATGGGGGCTCAGCGGGTAAATGGAATAACAGAGCGGATGAGTTAGCAAGGCTAGCCCCTGTACAAAAGGACCAAGTCACAGAAGATTGGGACCGCCTGCTAGAATGGTTGCATGTAAAGCGTAAACACACAGGAGCTAAGGACCTGTGTCGTGAAGCCCTTGCTCGAGGCTGGCCTGTCACCAGAGCAACATGCGAAACTTGCATATCTGCCTGTGAGCAATGTCGTAGGCGACTGGAAAGACACCCTTTAGAAGATGATCCCCTGCATCTAAGAGAGGGTAAAGGTTTGTGGGATGCGTGGCAGGTGGATTATATTGGACCCTTTAAGAAATCAGGAGGGAAACATTTTGTGTTGGTGGGAGTGGAAATAATATCAGGACCAGTCCAAGCAGAAGCCTTTAACAGGGCTACGGGAGAAAGCACTGTGAGAGCATTGCGACAATGGTTTGGAACTTTTCCAAAACCACAAGAAATACAGTCTGATAACGGTTCCCACTTCACTGCCAGAATAGTACAGGATTGGGCACGAAGTGAAGGGATTAAATGGATTTTTCACACTCCTTATTACCCACAATGGTATTGTAGAAAGAACCAATGGTTTGCTGAAACGACTTTTGAAACCACAGGAAGGCAATTGGGATGCTCGCCTGTGGGAAGCTGTCAAAGGTGTAAATGACAGATGGGGGTAAATGGATGCCCTAAAATCACTGCCTTCTGTCCAAAAGTCCCTACTTTAATCCCTTCTTTAAAAGGACCGAATGACTCTAAAAATCCAGCTCACCTCCCAGGACAACCTGTTTTAGTGGAGCTTCCCACTGCGGGAACAGTACCATTGGTCCTAAAAACCCCTCTAAATGCATATGCGTGGGTAGCCTCTGATGCCCTGGGAAAGGAACATCGGATAAATACCCGTTGGATAGTTCCGTCATTTTAACTGTGCCTCAAGGAGGCAAGCTCTGTTATTTCATCTTGCAGAAGAACTCCGAGGGACAGTGAAGAACAGAGAACAGTGAGTGGGAAAAGCTGCACATGGATGATAATTTGGAAGCATAAATTCTAAAAATGACCAATTTTTTAATTGGACCTGTGATTGGGCTTACAATATTTTTCTGCATCTTACCACTAACCTGTAATCAAAAGAACACCAAATGGCCGTGGTCTCACGCCTCCCTTGGGTTTACAGGAAGCATGGGACCACCTTTTAAACGGTCGGGCTTAAACTTGGCCACTGTGGTTATGCACAAAATGGAAATGTACTCAGGGCATGAGTGGGGCTGGGACAGAGACAGCAGGGCTCCCCTCTTGATGGGAACAATTGGAGAAAAAAATTCAAATAGGTTGCCGAATGGTCAATGGATCTATCCATGAAAAAGCAACCCAAATTATTGTAAGAAGAACTAATGAATCTGTACTCACAAAGAGTCTTTGTGTCCTTGAAAAGGAAAAATTGGAATGCTGGAGTAATTTTACACTAACCCAACCTGTCTTTGTAATCTGTCTCTGGAATAACCAGAAAGGTGACGTGGCACTGACATTCAAATTTAAAATGGCCATTATTGAGCCAACAACTACTACTCCCAGCCCCAACATGACAAGATACACAGCACCTCTTACCACTGAACCAGTTATTGTACTGAACCCGAAAATTTTTGAGATTGGACCATATGTAATTAGAAATATGGGCCAGCAACAGATGTTATTCAATCCATCATGGTCCCTGAAACAAGTTGAATTGTCAATGCAAAATAATGCTTCAGAAATTCAGCCAGCTTGCTCACCTTTCCTAAAAACCTCTTACGAGGGATGGACAACCTGGCTGCAAAAACGGACCCCTTCCGAGAAACGAATAAAGAGAGACCTAACTGGTGTTCTGGGAACAGGATTGGGAGTTCTAAATAGTATTGATTCAGATGAACAAATTGGCTACCACAACTAGGGACCTGACTAAATTGCAACGTCCTTTACGATCTTCCCTATTGGCTTTGGGAACTAATCAATGGATGTTATCAAATATATTACCAAAATGGGAGAAGGTGAATGAAAAAGACCATGAATTGGTTATAGATGCACTCGGTGTGGTCCAAAACAACCTCTCCCTGGCTCTCAGTTGTATCCAAGCTCAACTGTGGATGCAATCAGTAGCCGCATCAATTATAAGAGAAGGTGAAGAAGGCACTTTCCCCACTGAAATTCGGAAAATAGTTTGGGACAGTGCCACTGACTTTGAAAGGAAAGTCACCACACATCTGCACTTTTAGTGCCTCAGAACCCCGGACAGCTTGCAAAACACGGCTGTAGCTGTCCCAGCGCAAGCTGTTCAGGAAAGCACAGAGACGCGATGTTCGCGTGCCTTTAGCGCTGCTCGCAAGAAGCCTCCGGAGCAGGCACTTCTCGTGCGGCAACAACCGTGCCTGCTACGATCCTTCCTAGCCTCTTTTCCTCCGGGCAGCCGGCTTTGGCTGATGTGAAGTGTTGGTGGGCAAATCATCCAGAGAAGAGTCGCAATGCTTCTGGGCTGTTAGCAAGAGCGAGTGAAGAGCAGCAAGAGCTTTCCTTGCTGACCCTTTTCACGTGGGAGATTAGCTGGACATTTGCCGCTTTAGTGCCTTGTTTCTTCTGCGCAGCTTGCACAAAGCTCATTGCGGCTTTCGCGGTTCGAGTTGTGCATCGCCGGAGCTCTGCGGGATAGAGCGAGAGAAGAGCCGCAAAAGCTCCGAGTGCGGCCATCTTGCGTGTGGCCGCGATGATGCGTTGTTCCTTGGTTGGCGGGCGACTGCCTTCTGCGCGGCTGCTTCCAAGTTGACGGTAACTGCCAGCGTGCTAGCTGTGTGGGACAATGAAGAGGCTGACGTGTGTGTGTCCGTAGAGCTGCTAGAAAGCGTACGTGAAGAGCAGGAAGGGCTTTCAGAGCAGCCGGTTCTCGTCTTGGACAGTCGCCACACATCTGCACTTTTAGTGCCTCAGAACCCCGGACAGCTTGCAAAACACGCCTGTAGCTGTCCCAGCGCAAGCTGTTCAGGAAAGCACAGAGACGCGATGTTCGCGTGCCTTTAGCGCTGCTCGCAAGAAGCCTCCGGAGCAGGCACTTCTCGTGCGGCAACAACCGTGCCTGCTACGATCCTTCCTAGCCTCTTTTCCTCCGGGCAGCCGGCTTTAGCTGATGTGAAGTGTTGGTGGGCAAATCATCCAGAGAAGTGTCGCAATGCTTCTGGGCTTTTACCAAGAGCGAGTGAAGAGCAGCAAGAGCTTTCCTTGCTGACCCTTTTCACGTGGGAGATTAGCTGGACATTTGCCGCTTTAGTGCCTTGTTTCTTCTGCGCAGCTTGCACAAAGCTCATTGCACTTTCGCGGTTCGAGTTGCGCATCGCCGGAGCTCTGCGGGAAAGAGCGAGAGAAGAGCCGCGAAAGCTCCGAGTGCGGCCAGCTCGCGTGTGGCCGCGATGATGCGTTGTTCGTCGGTTGGAGGGCGACTGCCTTCTGCGCGGCTGCTTCCAAGTTGACCGTAACTGCCAGCGTGCTAGCTGCGTAGGACAGTGAAGAGACTCGACGTGTGTGTCGTGTGTCTCTTTGTTAGTGAGAAATCGAGACTTTCTTTATGAGTTCGTGGCACAGCACGGTGCCCGGCCGTCCACACCTGGGCAAGATTGGGCTCGGGATAATTGGACAAATTTGCAGAGCGTAGTAGATCGAATGACTTCCTTGTAGAAGGAGGCGAGGGTAATATCTGGCAGAGGCAAAGCCATAGTTTGTGCTGTTCTGGGTGCCAGTCTGGCAGCAGCAGCAGAGGGCCGCCTTAAGCAGCGAGAGCAGGAGACGATTATTGAGTTGCTCCAGCGTTTGGTGGAGGCCCTCAGGGGACAGTATCCTACCTCGAAAAACAGCTGGGGGGAGAAAAGGAGCAAAACCTTTTGCTAAAATCTATCTTGAGGGAGGAATATCCAAAGAATTCAGAATTGGACAGTGAGACAGATCTGAAGCTTGAGGAGAGAGGTATTCAACAGATAAGTCCAATATACCCTCAGAAGAAATTGGAGAAAATGAGGGATCACTCTGGCGACCACCCTCGGGTAAGACCTTTGGTTAAAACAGAATTCTTTTATTTGAATGATGAGGATAGCAACCCACAGATAACAACTAAGGAGTCGCCGTATACCGCTACTGAGCTTGCCAAACTGAAGCGGGAGTACGGGCATCTTGCCAAAGAATCTGAGACGGAGTATGTGTGGCGTGTATCTCTAACCGGGGGAGATCAAATCCAGCCGAGTGAAAAGGAGGCTGAGGGATATTGGGGTCCTGGAGTCTTTTTGACCACAGGAGATAATCGTGCCCCATGGTCCTTAACTCAGCGAGCCGCTTATTGGGCTGGGGGGTTAAACCCTTTGGAGAGAGGGGATCCTCTTCCAATCACTGGCACAGTTGATCAGCTGGTGGAAAGCGTCCAAAAAGCTGCTTGTTTGCAAATGATGAAAGAAAGAAAGTTAACTCCTAGATGTGAATCTCCAATGATGTTGCCGGTGGACCCTGAGAGCATGACTCCCTTGATAAGGGGACTTCCAGAGTCACTTAAACCTTTGGGGATTCAACTTCGAAAGACCATTGAGACACTCGGTCCCTTAGAAAGATTGGAGGGCTTTATGAGAGGCCATGGAAATGCAACCAATAGCCCTATGAATGTGTCTCCCTCCGATCTCAGCCCATCTCGACCCTCATCAGGTGATAAAGCAAAGGTGTGGACTTGGGGGGAGGTAGCACAGGAGCTGATAAATTATGGGAGAAAATATGGTCCAGTAAAACTCCCAGAGGACAGACCAAAAGGAATCCGTCAGATAGACATCAGGGACTCACCCCCCCACATCAGTCAACCTAGCCCTCGTTTTAAAACAGCGGGGGGAGCACAGCCCATGACCCGACAACAGTGGTGGCTTTTGGGAATTAAAAAGGGTGTTCCAAGAGATGTAATGGATGGTTTACCCATTGGAAAGCTGAGCAAGGTGGTATCAAAATGGTGTAACCCAAAACAATACCCACCCAAAGGGAAAGAAATCTCACCCATCACACCCACAGCCCCACCTTTGGAAGACACAGGCAACAGAAACAGTGAGGTTTTTCCCCAGATGCAGGAAAACTAGAACCTCCATTCCCCATTGGTGAGCGAGGGAATGGAGGATGGATTTATATCCGACAGCTCACCAAGACTAGCAGGGGAGATTGGCTAATTACGGCTACTGTGGGTCCAAAACGTGGACTGGTGACCTTTTTGGTTGATACCGGTGCCCAAGTCTCCGCTTTGACTAAAGAAGATGCACAAAGGTGTGGTGTCTCTCCCTCGAGAAGACGTTTTTGTGTCCTGAATGCTTTAGGGTCAACAGAAGCCATGAGTGTTGCTCAGGTAAAGCTAACGTTGCCGGGAGAGGAAAACACGGTCACTGTTACAATGGTGATCGGGAATATTCCTACTAATTTATTAGGAATGGATGTCCTTAAAGGGAAAGGTTGGAAAGACCCAGAAGGCTTGTGGTGGACTTTTGGGACCCCGCAATTAAATATTAGGTTACTCCAAACTGCACCCTCTCTGCCGTTTAGCAAAGCAACTAATGTCAAACAATATCCCCTTCCCCTGGGAGCAAAAGAAGGTATCAGACCTGTTACGCAGGAACTTTGGGAGCAAGGGGTTGTGATAAATACACATTCTCCTTTTAACTCTCCGGTGTGGCCACTGCGAAAACCAAATGGAAAGTGGCGACTCACAGTGGATTTTAGGAGACTGAACGCCAACACCGAACCTTTGACTGCCGCAGTGCCCAATTTGGCGGAATTGGTAACAATAATTCAGGAGAAAGCTCACCCAATTATGGCAACTATAGATGTTAAAGACATGTTTTTTATGGTACCTTTGCAACCAGAGGACAGAGACCGTTTTGCCTTTACGTGGGAAGGGCAACAATATACTTTCACCCGGCTACCCCAGGGGTATAAGCACTCTCCTACATTGGCTCATCATGCTTTAGCCCAAGAATTGGAAAAAATACCAAAACCTGAAGCTGTAGATGTTTACCAATATATTTATGACATCCGGGGGGGGGGGGGGGGGGGGAAGAAATAAAGGAGGTGGAAACAACCCACCAGAATCTGGGTTTGCAAATTCCCCCCGAAAAGGTCCAAAAGCCATCACAAGAAGTAAAGTTTTTGGGAATTTGGTGGAAAGGGGGAATGATGTGTATCCCACCGGACACCCTCACTTCTTTAGGTCAGATTAAAATGCCTGAGTCAAAAAAGGATTTACAACATACTTTAGGACTATTGGTGTTCTGGAGAAAACATATTCCGGACTTCTCCATTATTGCTAGACCTCTTTATGATTTGCTGAGGAAAGGGGTCAAATGGGAATGGACCCCATCTCAGGAAGAAGCTGTGCAATTGTTAATTTTTGAAGCAACGGCTCACCAGGCTCTCGGTCCTATCCACCCTACAGACCCTTTTCAGGTGGAATGGGGATTTGCCATATCAGGATTATCAGTACATATATGGCAACGGGGCCCTGAGGGTCCAACTTGGCCTGTGGGATTTTATTCTCGCAGCTTTAAAGATGCCGAGAGGAGATACACTGCTTGGGAGAAAGGGTTGTTTGTGGTTAGCCTGGCTCTCATAGAAGTAGAGAAAATTGCACGCCAACAACCAATTGTACTGAGAGGCCCATTTAAAGTGATAAAGGCAGTTACCAGTGGGACCCCTCCCCCTGACGGGGTGGCTCAGAAAGCCTCAGTATGAAAATGGTATGCCCAGATTGAACACTACTGTAACATTTTCTCAGTGACTGAAGGAGCTTTAAAACACCTGGCTATACAAGAAACAGAAAGCTCGGATGGCAGCCAAGATAAACCTGCCTCTGTCATCCAAGCGGCTCCTCCTTTCTCTCCCGACCAAGCAGTGAGTGCCTGGTTTACCGATGCTTCTGCAAAAAGAGAAGGGAAAGTATGGAAATATCGAGCAGTAGCACTCCATACCTCCTCTGATGAACAAATTATTACAGAGGGAGTGGGCAGCGCCCAAGTAGGAGAGTTAATTGCAGTGTGGAGTGTTTTCCAGCGTGAAGCTCAAGCCACTTCTCCCATCCACATCTATACTGATTCCTACGCTGTGTTTAAGGGTTGTACTGAATGGCTGCCTTTTTGGGAGCAAAATGAATGGGAGGTTAACAGAATCCCAGTGTGGCAAAAGGAAAAATGGCAAGATATCTTAAACATTGCTAAACAGGGGAACTTTGCCGTGGGATGGGTAGCTTCTCATCAGGCAGATGGGGGCTCAGCGGGTAAATGGAATAACAGAGCGGATGAGTTAGCAAGGCTAGCCCCTGTACAAAAGGACCAAGTCACAGAAGATTGGGACCGCCTGCTAGAATGGTTGCATGTAAAGCGTAAACACACAGGAGCTAAGGACCTGTGTCGTGAAGCCCTTGCTCGAGGCTGGCCTGTCACCAGAGCAACATGCGAAACTTGCATATCTGCCTGTGAGCAATGTCGTAGGCGACTGGAAAGACACTCTTTAGAAGATGATCCCCTGCATCTAAGAGAGGGTAAAGGTTTGTGGGATGCGTGGCAGGTGGATTATATTGGACCCTTTAAGAAATCAGGAGGGAAACATTTTGTGTTGGTGGGAGTGGAAATAATATCAGGACCAGTCCAAGCAGAAGCCTTTAACAGGGCTACGGGAGAAAGCACTGTGAGAGCATTGCGACAATGGTTTGGAACTTTTCCAAAACCACAAGAAATACAGTCTGATAACGGTTCCCACTTCACTGCCAGAATAGTACAGGATTGGGCACGAAGTGAAGGGATTAAATGGATTTTTCACACTCCTTATTACCCACAATGGTATTGTAGAAAGAACCAATGGTTTGCTGAAACGACTTTTGAAACCACAGGAAGGCAATTGGGATGCTCGCCTGTGGGAAGCTGTCAAAGGTGTAAATGACAGATGGGGGTAAATGGATGCCCTAAAATCACTGCCTTCTGTCCAAAAGTCCCTACTTTAATCCCTTCTTTAAAAGGACCGAATGACTCTAAAAATCCAGCTCACCTCCCAGGACAACCTGTTTTAGTGGAGCTTCCCACTGCGGGAACAGTACCATTGGTCCTAAAAACCCCTCTAAATGCATATGCGTGGGTAGCCTCTGATGCCCTGGGAAAGGAACATCGGATAAATACCCGTTGGATAGTTCCGTCATTTTAACTGTGCCTCAAGGAGGCAAGCTCTGTTATTTCATCTTGCAGAAGAACTCCGAGGGACAACAGTGAGTGGGAAAAGCTGCACATGGATGATAATTTGGAAGCATAAATTCTAAAAATGACCAATTTTTTAATTGGACCTGTGATTGGGCTTACAATATTTTTCTGCATCTTACCACTAACCTGTAATCAAAAGAACACCAAATGGCCGTGGTCTCACGCCTCCCTTGGGTTTACAGGAAGCATGGGACCACCTTTTAAACGGTCGGGCTTAAACTTGGCCACTGTGGTTATGCACAAAATGGAAATGTACTCAGGGCATGAGTGGGGCTGGGACAGAGACAGCAGGGCTCCCCTCTTGATGGGAACAATTGGAGAAAAAAATTCAAATAGGTTGCCGAATGGTCAATGGATCTATCCATGAAAAAGCAACCCAAATTATTGTAAGAAGAACTAATGAATCTGTACTCACAAAGAGTCTTTGTGTCCTTGAAAAGGAAAAATTGGAATGCTGGAGTAATTTTACACTAACCCAACCTGTCTTTGTAATCTGTCTCTGGAATAACCAGAAAGGTGACGTGGCACTGACATTCAAATTTAAAATGGCCATTATTGAGCCAACAACTACTACTCCCAGCCCCAACATGACAAGATACACAGCACCTCTTACCACTGAACCAGTTATTGTACTGAACCCGAAAATTTTTGAGATTGGACCATATGTAATTAGAAATATGGGCCAGCAACAGATGTTATTCAATCCATCATGGTCCCTGAAACAAGTTGAATTGTCAATGCAAAATAATGCTTCAGAAATTCAGCCAGCTTGCTCACCTTTCCTAAAAACCTCTTACGAGGGATGGACAACCTGGCTGCAAAAACGGACCCCTTCCGAGAAACGAATAAAGAGAGACCTAACTGGTGTTCTGGGAACAGGATTGGGAGTTCTAAATAGTATTGATTCAGATGAACAAATTGGCTACCACAACTAGTGACCTGACTAAATTGCAACGTCCTTTACGATCTTCCCTATTGGCTTTGGGAACTAATCAATGGATGTTATCAAATATATTACCAAAATGGGAGAAGGTGAATGAAAAAGACCATGAATTGGTTATAGATGCACTCGGTGTGGTCCAAAACAACCTCTCCCTGGCTCTCAGTTGTATCCAAGCTCAACTGTGGATGCAATCAGTAGCCGCATCAATTATAAGAGAAGGTGAAGAAGGCACTTTCCCCACTGAAATTCGGAAAATAGTTTGGGACAGTGCCACTGACTTTGAAAGGAAAGTCACCACACATCTGCACTTTTAGTGCCTCAGAACCCCGGACAGCTTGCAAAACACGGCTGTAGCTGTCCCAGCGCAAGCTGTTCAGGAAAGCACAGAGACGCGATGTTCGCGTGCCTTTAGCGCTGCTCGCAAGAAGCCTCCGGAGCAGGCACTTCTCGTGCGGCAACAACCGTGCCTGCTACGATCCTTCCTAGCGTCTTTTCCTCCGGGCAGCCGGCTTTAGCTGATGTGAAGTGTTGGTGGGCAAATCATCCAGAGAAGTGTCGCAATGCTTCTGGGCTTTTACCAAGAGCGAGTGAAGAGCAGCAAGAGCTTTCCTTGCTGACCCTTTTCACGGGGGAGATTAGCTGGACATTTGCCGCTTTAGTGCCTTGTTTCTTCTGCGCAGCTTGCACAAAGCTCATTGCGGCTTTCGCGGTTCGAGTTGTGCATCGCCGGAGCTCTGCGGGAAAGAGCGAGAGAAGAGCCGCGAAAGCTCCGAGTGCGGCCAGCTCGCGTGTGGCCGCGATGATGCGTTGTTCGCCGGTTGGAGGGCGACTGCCTTCTGCGCGGCTGCTTCCAAGTTGACCGTAACTGCCAGCGTGCTAGCTGTGTAGGATAGTGAAGAGGCTGACGTGTGTGTGTCCGTAGAGCTGCTAGAAAGCGTACGTGAAGAGCAGGAAGGGCTTTCAGAGCAGCCGGTTCTCGTCTTGGACAGTGGCCACACATCCGCACTTTTAGTGCCTCAGAACCCCGGGCAGCTTGCAAAACACGGCTGTAGCTGTCCCAGCGCAAGCTGTTCAGGAAAGCACAGAAATGCGATGTTCGCGTGCTTTTAGCGCTGCTCGCAAGAAGCCTCCGGAGCAGGCACTTCTCGTGCGGCAACAACCGTGCCTGCTACGATCCTTCCTAGCCTCTTTTCCTCCGGGCAGCCGGCTTTAGCTGATGTGAAGTGTTGGTGGGCAAATCATCCAGAGAAGTGTCGCAATGCTTCTGGGCTGTTAGCAAGAGCGAGTGAAGAGCAGCAAGAGCTTTCCTTGCTGACCCTTTTCACGTGGGAGATTAGCTGGACATTTGCCGCTTTAGTGCCTTGTTTCTTCTGCGCAGCTTGCACAAAGCTCATTGCACTTTCGCGGTTCGAGTTGTGCATCGCCGGAGCTCTGCGGGAAAGAGCGAGAGAAGAGCCGCGAAAGCTCCGAGTGCGGCCAGCTCGCGTGTGGCCGCGATGATGCGTTGTTCGTCGGTTGGAGGGCGACTGCCTTCTGCGCGGCTGCTTCCAAGTTGACCGTAACTGCCAGCGTGCTAGCTGCGTAGGACAGTGAAGAGACTCGACGTGTGTGTCGTGTGTCTCTTTGTTAGTGAGAAATCGAGACTTTCTTTATGAGTTCGTGGCACAGCACGGTGCCCGGCCGTCCACACCTGGGCAAGATTGGGCTCGGGATAATTGGACAAATTTGCAGAGCGTAGTAGATCGAATGACTTCCTTGAAGAAGGAGGCGAGGGTAATATCTGGCAGAGGCAAAGCCATAGTTTGTGCTGTTCTGGGTGCCAGTCTGGCAGCAGCAGCAGAGGGCCGCCTTAAGCAGCGAGAGCAGGAGACGATTATTGAGTTGCTCCAGCGTTTGGTGGAGGCCCTCAGGGGACAGTATCCTACCTCGAAAAACAGCTGGGGGGAGAAAAGGAGCAAAACCTTTTGCTAAAATCTATCTTGAGGGAGGAATATCCAAAGAATTCAGAATTGGACAGTGAGACAGATCTGAAGCTTGAGGAGAGAGGTATTCAACAGATAAGTCCAATATACCCTCAGAAGAAATTGGAGAAAATGAGGGATCACTCTGGCGACCACCCTCGGGTAAGACCTTTGGTTAAAACAGAATTCTTTTATTTGAATGATGAGGATAGCAACCCACAGATAACAACTAAGGAGTCGCCGTATACCGCTACTGAGCTTGCCAAACTGAAGCGGGAGTACGGGCATCTTGCCAAAGAATCTGAGACGGAGTATGTGTGGCGTGTATCTCTAACCGGGGGAGATCAAATCCAGCCGAGTGAAAAGGAGGCTGAGGGATATTGGGGTCCTGGAGTCTTTTTGACCACAGGAGATAATCGTGCCCCATGGTCCTTAACTCAGCGAGCCGCTTATTGGGCTGGGGGGTTAAACCCTTTGGAGAGAGGGGATCCTCTTCCAATCACTGGCACAGTTGATCAGCTGGTGGAAAGCGTCCAAAAAGCTGCTTGTTTGCAAATGATGAAAGAAAGAAAGTTAACTCCTAGATGTGAATCTCCAATGATGTTGCCGGTGGACCCTGAGAGCATGACTCCCTTGATAAGGGGACTTCCAGAGTCACTTAAACCTTTGGGGATTCAACTTCGAAAGACCATTGAGACACTCGGTCCCTTAGAAAGATTGGAGGGCTTTATGAGAGGCCATGGAAATGCAACCAATAGCCCTATGAATGTGTCTCCCTCCGATCTCAGCCCATCTCGACCCTCATCAGGTGATAAAGCAAAGGTGTGGACTTGGGGGGAGGTAGCACAGGAGCTGATAAATTATGGGAGAAAATATGGTCCAGTAAAACTCCCAGAGGACAGACCAAAAGGAATCCGTCAGATAGACATCAGGGACTCACCCCCCCACATCAGTCAACCTAGCCCTCGTTTTAAAACAGCGGGGGGAGCACAGCCCATGACCCGACAACAGTGGTGGCTTTTGGGAATTAAAAAGGGTGTTCCAAGAGATGTAATGGATGGTTTACCCATTGGAAAGCTGAGCAAGGTGGTATCAAAATGGTGTAACCCAAAACAATACCCACCCAAAGGGAAAGAAATCTCACCCATCACACCCACAGCCCCACCTTTGGAAGACACAGGCAACAGAAACAGTGAGGTTTTTCCCCAGATGCAGGAAAACTAGAACCTCCATTCCCCATTGGTGAGCGAGGGAATGGAGGATGGATTTATATCCGACAGCTCACCAAGACTAGCAGGGGAGATTGGCTAATTACGGCTATTGTGGGTCCAAAACGTGGACTGGTGACCTTTTTGGTTGATACCGGTGCCCAAGTCTCCGCTTTGACTAAAGAAGATGCACAAAGGTGTGGTGTCTCTCCCTCGAGAAGACGTTTTTGTGTCCTGAATGCTTTAGGGTCAACAGAAGCCATGAGTGTTGCTCAGGTAAAGCTAACGTTGCCGGGAGAGGAAAACACGGTCACTGTTACAATGGTGATCGGGAATATTCCTACTAATTTATTAGGAATGGATGTCCTTAAAGGGAAAGGTTGGAAAGACCCAGAAGGCTTGTGGTGGACTTTTGGGACCCCGCAATTAAATATTAGGTTACTCCAAACTGCACCCTCTCTGCCGTTTAGCAAAGCAACTAATGTCAAACAATATCCCCTTCCCCTGGGAGCAAAAGAAGGTATCAGACCTGTTATGCAGGAACTTTGGGAGCAAGGGGTTGTGATAAATACACATTCTCCTTTTAACTCTCCGGTGTGGCCACTGCGAAAACCAAATGGAAAGTGGCGACTCACAGTGGATTTTAGGAGACTGAACGCCAACACCGAACCTTTGACTGCCGCAGTGCCCAATTTGGCGGAATTGGTAACAATAATTCAGGAGAAAGCTCACCCAATTATGGCAACTATAGATGTTAAAGACATGTTTTTTATGGTACCTTTGCAACCAGAGGACAGAGACCGTTTTGCCTTTACGTGGGAAGGGCAACAATATACTTTCACCCGGCTACCCCAGGGGTATAAGCACTCTCCTACATTGGCTCATCATGCTTTAGCCCAAGAATTGGAAAAAATACCAAAACCTGAAGCTGTAGATGTTTACCAATATATTTATGACATCCGGGGGGGGGGGGGGGGGGGGGGGGGGAAGAAATAAAGGAGGTGGAAACAACCCACCAGAATCTGGGTTTGCAAATTCCCCCCGAAAAGGTCCAAAAGCCATCACAAGAAGTAAAGTTTTTGGGAATTTGGTGGAAAGGGGGAATGATGTGTATCCCACCGGACACCCTCACTTCTTTAGGTCAGATTAAAATGCCTGAGTCAAAAAAGGATTTACAACATACTTTAGGACTATTGGTGTTCTGGAGAAAACATATTCCGGACTTCTCCATTATTGCTAGACCTCTTTATGATTTGCTGAGGAAAGGGGTCAAATGGGAATGGACCCCATCTCAGGAAGAAGCTGTGCAATTGTTAATTTTTGAAGCAACGGCTCACCAGGCTCTCGGTCCTATCCACCCTACAGACCCTTTTCAGGTGGAATGGGGATTTGCCATATCAGGATTATCAGTACATATATGGCAACGGGGCCCTGAGGGTCCAACTTGGCCTGTGGGATTTTATTCTCGCAGCTTTAAAGATGCCGAGAGGAGATACACTGCTTGGGAGAAAGGGTTGTTTGTGGTTAGCCTGGCTCTCATAGAAGTAGAGAAAATTGCACGCCAACAACCAATTGTACTGAGAGGCCCATTTAAAGTGATAAAGGCAGTTACCAGTGGGACCCCTCCCCCTGACGGGGTGGCTCAGAAAGCCTCAGTATGAAAATGGTATGCCCAGATTGAACACTACTGTAACATTTTCTCAGTGACTGAAGGAGCTTTAAAACACCTGGCTATACAAGAAACAGAAAGCTCGGATGGCAGCCAAGATAAACCTGCCTCTGTCATCCAAGCGGCTCCTCCTTTCTCTCCCGACCAAGCAGTGAGTGCCTGGTTTACCGATGCTTCTGCAAAAAGAGAAGGGAAAGTATGGAAATATCGAGCAGTAGCACTCCATACCTCCTCTGATGAACAAATTATTACAGAGGGAGTGGGCAGCGCCCAAGTAGGAGAGTTAATTGCAGTGTGGAGTGTTTTCCAGCGTGAAGCTCAAGCCACTTCTCCCATCCACATCTATACTGATTCCTACGCTGTGTTTAAGGGTTGTACTGAATGGCTGCCTTTTTGGGAGCAAAATGAATGGGAGGTTAACAGAATCCCAGTGTGGCAAAAGGAAAAATGGCAAGATATCTTAAACATTGCTAAACAGGGGAACTTTGCCGTGGGATGGGTAGCTTCTCATCAGGCAGATGGGGGCTCAGCGGGTAAATGGAATAACAGAGCGGATGAGTTAGCAAGGCTAGCCCCTGTACAAAAGGACCAAGTCACAGAAGATTGGGACCGCCTGCTAGAATGGTTGCATGTAAAGCGTAAACACACAGGAGCTAAGGACCTGTGTCGTGAAGCCCTTGCTCGAGGCTGGCCTGTCACCAGAGCAACATGCGAAACTTGCATATCTGCCTGTGAGCAATGTCGTAGGCGACTGGAAAGACACCCTTTAGAAGATGATCCCCTGCATCTAAGAGAGGGTAAAGGTTTGTGGGATGCGTGGCAGGTGGATTATATTGGACCCTTTAAGAAATCAGGAGGGAAACATTTTGTGTTGGTGGGAGTGGAAATAATATCAGGACCAGTCCAAGCAGAAGCCTTTAACAGGGCTACGGGAGAAAGCACTGTGAGAGCATTGCGACAATGGTTTGGAACTTTTCCAAAACCACAAGAAATACAGTCTGATAACGGTTCCCACTTCACTGCCAGAATAGTACAGGATTGGGCACGAAGTGAAGGGATTAAATGGATTTTTCACACTCCTTATTACCCACAATGGTATTGTAGAAAGAACCAATGGTTTGCTGAAACGACTTTTGAAACCACAGGAAGGCAATTGGGATGCTCGCCTGTGGGAAGCTGTCAAAGGTGTAAATGACAGATGGGGGTAAATGGATGCCCTAAAATCACTGCCTTCTGTCCAAAAGTCCCTACTTTAATCCCTTCTTTAAAAGGACCGAATGACTCTAAAAATCCAGCTCACCTCCCAGGACAACCTGTTTTAGTGGAGCTTCCCACCGCGGGAACAGTACCATTGGTCCTAAAAACCCCTCTAAATGCATATGCGTGGGTAGCCTCTGATGCCCTGGGAAAGGAACATCGGATAAATACCCGTTGGATAGTTCCGTCATTTTAGCTGTGCCTCAAGGAGGCAAGCTCTGTTATTTCATCTTGCAGAAGAACTCCGAGGGACAACAGTGAGTGGGAAAAGCTGCACATGGATGATAATTTGGAAGCATAAATTCTAAAAATGACCAATTTTTTAATTGGACCTGTGATTGGGCTTACAATATTTTTCTGCATCTTACCACTAACCTGTAATCAAAAGAACACCAAATGGCCGTGGTCTCACGCCTCCCTTGGGTTTACAGGAAGCATGGGACCACCTTTTAAACGGTCGGGCTTAAACTTGGCCACTGTGGTTATGCACAAAATGGAAATGTACTCAGGGCATGAGTGGGGCTGGGACAGAGACAGCAGGGCTCCCCTCTTGATGGGAACAATTGGAGAAAAAAATTCAAATAGGTTGCCGAATGGTCAATGGATCTATCCATGAAAAAGCAACCCAAATTATTGTAAGAAGAACTAATGAATCTGTACTCACAAAGAGTCTTTGTGTCCTTGAAAAGGAAAAATTGGAATGCTGGAGTAATTTTACACTAACCCAACCTGTCTTTGTAATCTGTCTCTGGAATAACCAGAAAGGTGACGTGGCACTGACATTCAAATTTAAAATGGCCATTATTGAGCCAACAACTACTACTCCCAGCCCCAACATGACAAGATACACAGCACCTCTTACCACTGAACCAGTTATTGTACTGAACCCGAAAATTTTTGAGATTGGACCATATGTAATTAGAAATATGGGCCAGCAACAGATGTTATTCAATCCATCATGGTCCCTGAAACAAGTTGAATTGTCAATGCAAAATAATGCTTCAGAAATTCAGCCAGCTTGCTCACCTTTCCTAAAAACCTCTTACGAGGGATGGACAACCTGGCTGCAAAAACGGACCCCTTCCGAGAAATCGTTTCTCGGAAGGGGTCCCGTTTTTCTGGGAACAGGATTGGGAGTTCTAAATAGTATTGATTCAGATGAACAAATTGGCTACCACAACTAGGGACCTGACTAAATTGCAACGTCCTTTACGATCTTCCCTAGTGGCTTTGGGAACTAATCAATGGATGTTATCAAATATATTACCAAAATGGGAGAAGGTGAATGAAAAAGACCATGAATTGGTTATAGATGCACTCGGTGTGGTCCAAAACAACCTCTCCCTGGCTCTCAGTTGTATCCAAGCTCAACTGTGGATGCAATCAGTAGCCGCATCAATTATAAGAGAAGGTGAAGAAGGCACTTTCCCCACTGAAATTCGGAAAATAGTTTGGGACAGTGCCACTGACTTTGAAAGGAAAGTCACCACACATCTGCACTTTTAGTGCCTCAGAACCCCGGACAGCTTGCAAAACACGGCTGTAGCTGTCCCAGCGCAAGCTGTTCAGGAAAGCACAGAGACGCGATGTTCGCGTGCCTTTAGCGCTGCTCGCAAGAAGCCTCCGGAGCAGGCACTTCTCGTGCGGCAACAACCGTGCCTGCTACGATCCTTCCTAGCGTCTTTTCCTCCGGGCAGCCGGCTTTAGCTGATGTGAAGTGTTGGTGGGCAAATCATCCAGAGAAGTGTCGCAATGCTTCTGGGCTTTTACCAAGAGCGAGTGAAGAGCAGCAAGAGCTTTCCTTGCTGACCCTTTTCACGTGGGAGATTAGCTAGACATTTGCCGCTTTAGTGCCTTGTTTCTTCTGCGCAGCTTGCACAAAGCTCATTGCGGCTTTCGCGGTTTGAGTTGTGCATCGCCGGAGCTCTGCGGGAAAGAGCGAGAGAAGAGCCGCGAAAGCTCCGAGTGCGGCCAGCTCGCGTGTGGCCGCGATGATGCGTTGTTCGCCGGTTGGAGGGCGACTGCCTTCTGCGCGGCTGCTTCCAAGTTGACCGTAACTGCCAGCGTGCTAGCTGTGTAGGATAGTGAAGAGGCTGACGTGTGTGTGTCCGTAGAGCTGCTAGAAAGCGTACGTGAAGAGCAGGAAGGGCTTTCAGAGCAGCCGGTTCTCGTCTTGGACAGTGGCCACACATCCGCACTTTTAGTGCCTCAGAACCCCGGGCAGCTTGCAAAACACGGCTGTAACTGTCCCAGCGCAAGCTGTTCAGGAAAGCACAGAAATGCGATGTTCGCGTGCTTTAAGCGCTGCTCGCAAGAAGCCTCCGGAGCAGGCACGTCTCGTGCGGCAACAACCGTGCCTGCTACGATCTTTCCTAGCATCTTTTCCTCCGGGCAGCCGGCTTTAGCTGATGTGAAGTGTTGGTGGGCAAATCATCCAGAGAAGAGTCGCAATGCTTCTGGGCTGTTAGCAAGAGCGAGTGAAGAGCAGCAAGAGCTTTCCTTGCTGACCCTTTTCACGTTGGAGATTAGCTGGACATTTGCCGCTTTAGTGCCTTGTTTCTTCTGCGCAGCTTGCACAAAGCTCATTGCACTTTCGCGGTTCGAGTTGTGCATCGCCGGAGCTCTGCGGGAAAGAGCGAGAGAAGAGCCGCGAAAGCTCCGAGTGCGGCCAGCTCGCGTGTGGCCGCGATGATGCGTTGTTCGTCGGTTGGAGGGCGACTGCCTTCTGCGCGGCTGCTTCCAAGTTGACCGTAACTGCCAGCGTGCTAGCTGTGTAGGATAGTGAAGAGGCTGACGTGTGTGTGTCCGTAGAGCTGCTAGAAAGCGTACGTGAAGAGCAGGAAGGGCTTTCAGAGCAGCCGGTTCTCGTCTTGGACACTGGCCACACATCTGCACTTTTAGTGCCTCAGAACCCCGGACAGCTTGCAAAACACGGCTGTAGCTGTCCCAGCGCAAGCTGTTCAGGAAAGCACAGAAATGCGATGTTCGCGTGCTTTTAGCGCTGCTCGCAAGAAGCCTCCGGAGCAGGCACTTCTCGTGCGGCAACAACCGTGCCTGCTACGATCCTTCCTAGCGTCTTTTCCTCCGGGCAGCCGGCTTTAGCTGATGTGAAGTGTTGGTGGGCAAATCATCCAGAGAAGTGTCGCAATGCTTCTGGGCTTTTACCAAGAGCGAGTGAAGAGCAGCAAGAGCTTTCCTTGCTGACCCTTTTCACGTGGGAGATTAGCTGGACATTTGCCGCTTTAGTGCCTTGTTTCTTCTGCGCAGCTTGCACAAAGCTCATTGCACTTTCGCGGTTCGAGTTGTGCATCGCCGGAGCTCTGCGGGAAAGAGCGAGAGAAGAGCCGCGAAAGCTCCGAGTGCGGCCAGCTCGCGTGTGGCCGCGATGATCCGCTGTTCGCCGGTTGGAGGGCGACTGCCTTCTGCGCGGCTGCTTCCAAGTTGACGGTAACTGCCAGCGTGCTAGCTGTGTAGGACAGTGAAGAGGCTGACGTGTGTGTGTCCGTAGAGCTGCTAGAAAGCGTACGTGAAGAGCAGGAAGGGCTTCCAGAGCAGCCGGTTCTCGTCTTGGACAGTCGCCACACATCTGCACTTTTAGTGCCTCAGAACCCCGGACAGCTTGCAAAACACGGCTGTAGCTGTCCCAGCGCAAGCTGTTCAGGAAAGCACAGAGACGCGATGTTCGCGTGCCTTTAGCGCTGCTCGCAAGAAGCCTCCGGAGCAGGCACTTCTCGTGCGGCAACAACCGTGCCTGCTACGATCCTTCCTAGCGTCTTTTCCTCCGGGCAGCCGGCTTTAGCTGATGTGAAGTGTTGGTGGGCAAATCATCCAGAGAAGTGTCGCAATGCTTCTGGGCTTTTACCAAGAGCGAGTGAAGAGCAGCAAGAGCTTTCCTTGCTGACCCTTTTCACGTGGGAGATTAGCTGGACATTTGCCGCTTTAGTGCCTTGTTTCTTCTGCGCAGCTTGCACAAAGCTCATTGCGGCTTTCGCGGTTTGAGTTGTGCATCGCCGGAGCTCTGCGGGAAAGAGCGAGAGAAGAGCCGCGAAAGCTCCGAGTGCGGCCAGCTCGCGTGTGGCCGCGATGATGCGTTGTTCGCCGGTTGGAGGGCGACTGCCTTCTGCGCGGCTGCTTCCAAGTTGACCGTAACTGCCAGCGTGCTAGCTGTGTAGGATAGTGAAGAGGCTGACGTGTGTGTGTCCGTAGAGCTGCTAGAAAGCGTACGTGAAGAGCAGGAAGGGCTTTCAGAGCAGCCGGTTCTCGTCTTGGACAGTGGCCACACATCCGCACTTTTAGTGCCTCAGAACCCCGGGCAGCTTGCAAAACACGGCTGTAACTGTCCCAGCGCAAGCTGTTCAGGAAAGCACAGAAATGCGATGTTCGCGTGCTTTAAGCGCTGCTCGCAAGAAGCCTCCGGAGCAGGCACGTCTCGTGCGGCAACAACCGTGCCTGCTACGATCTTTCCTAGCATCTTTTCCTCCGGGCAGCCGG
The DNA here is from genome assembly GCF_036417535.1 of Chlamydotis macqueenii. Classification (NCBI taxonomy): domain Eukaryota; kingdom Metazoa; phylum Chordata; class Aves; order Otidiformes; family Otididae; genus Chlamydotis; species Chlamydotis macqueenii. Next base: position 58,107,124 of record NC_141556.1, read on the forward strand.
CTTTAGCTGATGTGAAGTGTTGGTGGGCAAATCATCCAGAGAAGAGTCGCAATGCTTCTGGGCTGTTAGCAAGAGCGAGTGAAGAGCAGCAAGAGCTTTCCTTGCTGACCCTTTTCACGTGGGAGATTAGCTGGACATTTGCCGCTTTAGTGCCTTGTTTCTTCTGCGCAGCTTGCACAAAGCTCATTGCACTTTCGCGGTTCGAGTTGTGCATCGCCGGAGCTCTGCGGGAAAGAGCGAGAGAAGAGCCGCGAAAGCTCCGAGTGCGGCCAGCTCGCGTGTGGCCGCGATGATGCGTTGTTCGTCGGTTGGAGGGCGACTGCCTTCTGCGCGGCTGCTTCCAAGTTGACCGTAACTGCCAGCGTGCTAGCTGTGTAGGATAGTGAAGAGGCTGACGTGTGTGTGTCCGTAGAGCTGCTAGAAAGCGTACGTGAAGAGCAGGAAGGGCTTTCAGAGCAGCCGGTTCTCGTCTTGGACACTGGCCACACATCTGCACTTTTAGTGCCTCAGAACCCCGGACAGCTTGCAAAACACGGCTGTAGCTGTCCCAGCGCAAGCTGTTCAGGAAAGCACAGAAATGCGATGTTCGCGTGCTTTTAGCGCTGCTCGCAAGAAGCCTCCGGAGCAGGCACTTCTCGTGCGGCAACAACCGTGCCTGCTACGATCCTTCCTAGCGTCTTTTCCTCCGGGCAGCCGGCTTTAGCTGATGTGAAGTGTTGGTGGGCAAATCATCCAGAGAAGTGTCGCAATGCTTCTGGGCTTTTACCAAGAGCGAGTGAAGAGCAGCAAGAGCTTTCCTTGCTGACCCTTTTCACGTGGGAGATTAGCTGGACATTTGCCGCTTTAGTGCCTTGTTTCTTCTGCGCAGCTTGCACAAAGCTCATTGCACTTTCGCGGTTCGAGTTGTGCATCGCCGGAGCTCTGCGGGAAAGAGCGAGAGAAGAGCCGCGAAAGCTCCGAGTGCGGCCAGCTCGCGTGTGGCCGCGATGATCCGCTGTTCGCCGGTTGGAGGGCGACTGCCTTCTGCGCGGCTGCTTCCAAGTTGACGGTAACTGCCAGCGTGCTAGCTGTGTAGGACAGTGAAGAGGCTGACGTGTGTGTGTCCGTAGAGCTGCTAGAAAGCGTACGTGAAGAGCAGGAAGGGCTTCCAGAGCAGCCGGTTCTCGTCTTGGACAGTCGCCACACATCTGCACTTTTAGTGCCTCAGAACCCCGGACAGCTTGCAAAACACGGCTGTAGCTGTCCCAGCGCAAGCTGTTCAGGAAAGCACAGAAATGCGATGTTCGCGTGCTTTTAGCGCTGCTCGCAAGAAGCCTCCGGAGCAGGCACTTCTCGTGCGGCAACAACCGTGCCTGCTACGATCCTTCCTAGCGTCTTTTCCTCCGGGCAGCCGGCTTTAGCTGATGTGAAGTGTTGGTGGGCAAATCATCCAGAGAAGTGTCGCAATGCTTCTGGGCTTTTACCAAGAGCGAGTGAAGAGCAGCAAGAGCTTTCCTTGCTGACCCTTTTCACGGGGGAGATTAGCTGGACATTTGCCGCTTTAGTGCCTTGTTTCTTCTGCGCAGCTTGCACAAAGCTCATTGCACTTTCGCGGTTCGAGTTGTGCATCGCCGGAGCTCTGCGGGAAAGAGCGAGAGAAGAGCCGCGAAAGCTCCGAGTGCGGCCAGCTCGCGTGTGGCCGCGATGATGCGTTGTTCGTCGGTTGGAGGGCGACTGCCTTCTGCGCGGCTGCTTCCAAGTTGACCGTAACTGCCAGCGTGCTAGCTGCGTAGGACAGTGAAGAGACTCGACGTGTGTGTCGTGTGTCTCTTTGTTAGTGAGAAATCGAGACTTTCTTTATGAGTTCGTGGCACAGCACGGTGCCCGGCCGTCCACACCTGGGCAAGATTGGGCTCGGGATAATTGGACAAATTTGCAGAGCGTAGTAGATCGAATGACTTCCTTGTAGAAGGAGGCGAGGGTAATATCTGGCAGAGGCAAAGCCATAGTTTGTGCTGTTCTGGGTGCCAGTCTGGCAGCAGCAGCAGAGGGCCGCCTTAAGCAGCGAGAGCAGGAGACGATTATTGAGTTGCTCCAGCGTTTGGTGGAGGCCCTCAGGGGACAGTATCCTACCTCGAAAAACAGCTGGGGGGAGAAAAGGAGCAAAACCTTTTGCTAAAATCTATCTTGAGGGAGGAATATCCAAAGAATTCAGAATTGGACAGTGAGACAGATCTGAAGCTTGAGGAGAGAGGTATTCAACAGATAAGTCCAATATACCCTCAGAAGAAATTGGAGAAAATGAGGGATCACTCTGGCGACCACCCTCGGGTAAGACCTTTGGTTAAAACAGAATTCTTTTATTTGAATGATGAGGATAGCAACCCACAGATAACAACTAAGGAGTCGCCGTATACCGCTACTGAGCTTGCCAAACTGAAGCGGGAGTACGGGCATCTTGCCAAAGAATCTGAGACGGAGTATGTGTGGCGTGTATCTCTAACCGGGGGAGATCAAATCCAGCCGAGTGAAAAGGAGGCTGAGGGATATTGGGGTCCTGGAGTCTTTTTGACCACAGGAGATAATCGTGCCCCATGGTCCTTAACTCAGCGAGCCGCTTATTGGGCTGGGGGGTTAAACCCTTTGGAGAGAGGGGATCCTCTTCCAATCACTGGCACAGTTGATCAGCTGGTGGAAAGCGTCCAAAAAGCTGCTTGTTTGCAAATGATGAAAGAAAGAAAGTTAACTCCTAGATGTGAATCTCCAATGATGTTGCCGGTGGACCCTGAGAGCATGACTCCCTTGATAAGGGGACTTCCAGAGTCACTTAAACCTTTGGGGATTCAACTTCGAAAGACCATTGAGACACTCGGTCCCTTAGAAAGATTGGAGGGCTTTATGAGAGGCCATGGAAATGCAACCAATAGCCCTATGAATGTGTCTCCCTCCGATCTCAGCCCATCTCGACCCTCATCAGGTGATAAAGCAAAGGTGTGGACTTGGGGGGAGGTAGCACAGGAGCTGATAAATTATGGGAGAAAATATGGTCCAGTAAAACTCCCAGAGGACAGACCAAAAGGAATCCGTCAGATAGACATCAGGGACTCACCCCCCCACATCAGTCAACCTAGCCCTCGTTTTAAAACAGCGGGGGGAGCACAGCCCATGACCCGACAACAGTGGTGGCTTTTGGGAATTAAAAAGGGTGTTCCAAGAGATGTAATGGATGGTTTACCCATTGGAAAGCTGAGCAAGGTGGTATCAAAATGGTGTAACCCAAAACAATACCCACCCAAAGGGAAAGAAATCTCACCCATCACACCCACAGCCCCACCTTTGGAAGACACAGGCAACAGAAACAGTGAGGTTTTTCCCCAGATGCAGGAAAACTAGAACCTCCATTCCCCATTGGTGAGCGAGGGAATGGAGGATGGATTTATATCCGACAGCTCACCAAGACTAGCAGGGGAGATTGGCTAATTACGGCTATTGTGGGTCCAAAACGTGGACTGGTGACCTTTTTGGTTGATACCGGTGCCCAAGTCTCCGCTTTGACTAAAGAAGATGCACAAAGGTGTGGTGTCTCTCCCTCGAGAAGACGTTTTTGTGTCCTGAATGCTTTAGGGTCAACAGAAGCCATGAGTGTTGCTCAGGTAAAGCTAACGTTGCCGGGAGAGGAAAACACGGTCACTGTTACAATGGTGATCGGGAATATTCCTACTAATTTATTAGGAATGGATGTCCTTAAAGGGAAAGGTTGGAAAGACCCAGAAGGCTTGTGGTGGACTTTTGGGACCCCGCAATTAAATATTAGGTTACTCCAAACTGCACCCTCTCTGCCGTTTAGCAAAGCAACTAATGTCAAACAATATCCCCTTCCCCTGGGAGCAAAAGAAGGTATCAGACCTGTTATGCAGGAACTTTGGGAGCAAGGGGTTGTGATAAATACACATTCTCCTTTTAACTCTCCGGTGTGGCCACTGCGAAAACCAAATGGAAAGTGGCGACTCACAGTGGATTTTAGGAGACTGAACGCCAACACCGAACCTTTGACTGCCGCAGTGCCCAATTTGGCGGAATTGGTAACAATAATTCAGGAGAAAGCTCACCCAATTATGGCAACTATAGATGTTAAAGACATGTTTTTTATGGTACCTTTGCAACCAGAGGACAGAGACCGTTTTGCCTTTACGTGGGAAGGGCAACAATATACTTTCACCCGGCTACCCCAGGGGTATAAGCACTCTCCTACATTGGCTCATCATGCTTTAGCCCAAGAATTGGAAAAAATACCAAAACCTGAAGCTGTAGATGTTTACCAATATATTTATGACATCCGGGGGGGGGGGGGGGGGGGGGGGGGGGAAGAAATAAAGGAGGTGGAAACAACCCACCAGAATCTGGGTTTGCAAATTCCCCCCGAAAAGGTCCAAAAGCCATCACAAGAAGTAAAGTTTTTGGGAATTTGGTGGAAAGGGGGAATGATGTGTATCCCACCGGACACCCTCACTTCTTTAGGTCAGATTAAAATGCCTGAGTCAAAAAAGGATTTACAACATACTTTAGGACTATTGGTGTTCTGGAGAAAACATATTCCGGACTTCTCCATTATTGCTAGACCTCTTTATGATTTGCTGAGGAAAGGGGTCAAATGGGAATGGACCCCATCTCAGGAAGAAGCTGTGCAATTGTTAATTTTTGAAGCAACGGCTCACCAGGCTCTCGGTCCTATCCACCCTACAGACCCTTTTCAGGTGGAATGGGGATTTGCCATATCAGGATTATCAGTACATATATGGCAACGGGGCCCTGAGGGTCCAACTTGGCCTGTGGGATTTTATTCTCGCAGCTTTAAAGATGCCGAGAGGAGATACACTGCTTGGGAGAAAGGGTTGTTTGTGGTTAGCCTGGCTCTCATAGAAGTAGAGAAAATTGCACGCCAACAACCAATTGTACTGAGAGGCCCATTTAAAGTGATAAAGGCAGTTACCAGTGGGACCCCTCCCCCTGACGGGGTGGCTCAGAAAGCCTCAGTATGAAAATGGTATGCCCAGATTGAACACTACTGTAACATTTTCTCAGTGACTGAAGGAGCTTTAAAACACCTGGCTATACAAGAAACAGAAAGCTCGGATGGCAGCCAAGATAAACCTGCCTCTGTCATCCAAGCGGCTCCTCCTTTCTCTCCCGACCAAGCAGTGAGTGCCTGGTTTACCGATGCTTCTGCAAAAAGAGAAGGGAAAGTATGGAACTATCGAGCAGTAGCACTCCATACCTCCTCTGATGAACAAATTATTACAGAGGGAGTGGGCAGCGCCCAAGTAGGAGAGTTAATTGCAGTGTGGAGTGTTTTCCAGCGTGAAGCTCAAGCCACTTCTCCCATCCACATCTATACTGATTCCTACGCTGTGTTTAAGGGTTGTACTGAATGGCTGCCTTTTTGGGAGCAAAATGAATGGGAGGTTAACAGAATGCCAGTGTGGCAAAAGGAAAAATGGCAAGATATCTTAAACATTGCTAAACAGGGGAACTTTGCCGTGGGATGGGTAGCTTCTCATCAGGCAGATGGGGGCTCAGCGGGTAAATGGAATAACAGAGCGGATGAGTTAGCAAGGCTAGCCCCTGTACAAAAGGACCAAGTCACAGAAGATTGGGACCGCCTGCTAGAATGGTTGCATGTAAAGCGTAAACACACAGGAGCTAAGGACCTGTGTCGTGAAGCCCTTGCTCGAGGCTGGCCTGTCACCAGAGCAACATGCGAAACTTGCATATCTGCCTGTGAGCAATGTCGTAGGCGACTGGAAAGACACCCTTTAGAAGATGATCCCCTGCATCTAAGAGAGGGTAAAGGTTTGTGGGATGCGTGGCAGGTGGATTATATTGGACCCTTTAAGAAATCAGGAGGGAAACATTTTGTGTTGGTGGGAGTGGAAATAATATCAGGACCAGTCCAAGCAGAAGCCTTTAACAGGGCTACGGGAGAAAGCACTGTGAGAGCATTGCGACAATGGTTTGGAACTTTTCCAAAACCACAAGAAATACAGTCTGATAACGGTTCCCACTTCACTGCCAGAATAGTACAGGATTGGGCACGAAGTGAAGGGATTAAATGGATTTTTCACACTCCTTATTACCCACAATGGTATTGTAGAAAGAACCAATGGTTTGCTGAAACGACTTTTGAAACCACAGGAAGGCAATTGGGATGCTCGCCTGTGGGAAGCTGTCAAAGGTGTAAATGACAGATGGGGGTAAATGGATGCCCTAAAATCACTGCCTTCTGTCCAAAAGTCCCTACTTTAATCCCTTCTTTAAAAGGACCGAATGACTCTAAAAATCCAGCTCACCTCCCAGGACAACCTGTTTTAGTGGAGCTTCCCACTGCGGGAACAGTACCATTGGTCCTAAAAACCCCTCTAAATGCATATGCGTGGGTAGCCTCTGATGCCCTGGGAAAGGAACATCGGATAAATACCCGTTGGATAGTTCCGTCATTTTAACTGTGCCTCAAGGAGGCAAGCTCTGTTATTTCATCTTGCAGAAGAACTCCGAGGGACAACAGTGAGTGGGAAAAGCTGCACATGGATGATAATTTGGAAGCATAAATTCTAAAAATGACCAATTTTTTAATTGGACCTGTGATTGGGCTTACAATATTTTTCTGCATCTTACCACTAACCTGTAATCAAAAGAACACCAAATGGCCGTGGTCTCACGCCTCCCTTGGGTTTACAGGAAGCATGGGACCACCTTTTAAACGGTCGGGCTTAAACTTGGCCACTGTGGTTATGCACAAAATGGAAATGTACTCAGGGCATGAGTGGGGCTGGGACAGAGACAGCAGGGCTCCCCTCTTGATGGGAACAATTGGAGAAAAAAATTCAAATAGGTTGCCGAATGGTCAATGGATCTATCCATGAAAAAGCAACCCAAATTATTGTAAGAAGAACTAATGAATCTGTACTCACAAAGAGTCTTTGTGTCCTTGAAAAGGAAAAATTGGAATGCTGGAGTAATTTTACACTAACCCAACCTGTCTTTGTAATCTGTCTCTGGAATAACCAGAAAGGTGACGTGGCACTGACATTCAAATTTAAAATGGCCATTATTGAGCCAACAACTACTACTCCCAGCCCCAACATGACAAGATACACAGCACCTCTTACCACTGAACCAGTTATTGTACTGAACCCGAAAATTTTTGAGATTGGACCATATGTAATTAGAAATATGGGCCAGCAACAGATGTTATTCAATCCATCATGGTCCCTGAAACAAGTTGAATTGTCAATGCAAAATAATGCTTCAGAAATTCAGCCAGCTTGCTCACCTTTCCTAAAAACCTCTTACGAGGGATGGACAACCTGGCTGCAAAAACGGACCCCTTCCGAGAAACGAATAAAGAGAGACCTAACTGGTGTTCTGGGAACAGGATTGGGAGTTCTAAATAGTATTGATTCAGATGAACAAATTGGCTACCACAACTAGGGACCTGACTAAATTGCAACGTCCTTTACGATCTTCCCTAGTGGCTTTGGGAACTAATCAATGGATGTTATCAAATATATTACCAAAATGGGAGAAGGTGAATGAAAAAGACCATGAATTGGTTATAGATGCACTCGGTGTGGTCCAAAACAACCTCTCCCTGGCTCTCAGTTGTATCCAAGCTCAACTGTGGATGCAATCAGTAGCCGCATCAATTATAAGAGAAGGTGAAGAAGGCACTTTCCCCACTGAAATTCGGAAAATAGTTTGGGACAGTGCCACTGACTTTGAAAGGAAAGTCACCACACATCTGCACTTTTAGTGCCTCAGAACCCCGGACAGCTTGCAAAACACGGCTGTAGCTGTCCCAGCGCAAGCTGTTCAGGAAAGCACAGAGACGCGATGTTCGCGTGCCTTTAGCGCTGCTCGCAAGAAGCCTCCGGAGCAGGCACTTCTCGTGCGGCAACAACCGTGCCTGCTACGATCCTTCCTAGCGTCTTTTCCTCCGGGCAGCCGGCTTTAGCTGATGTGAAGTGTTGGTGGGCAAATCATCCAGAGAAGAGTCGCAATGCTTCTGGGCTGTTAGCAAGAGCGAGTGAAGAGCAGCAAGAGCTTTCCTTGCTGACCCTTTTCACGTGGGAGATTAGCTGGACATTTGCCGCTTTAGTGCCTTGTTTCTTCTGCGCAGCTTGCACAAAGTTCATTGCGGCTTTCGCGGTTTGAGTTGTGCATCGCCGGAGCTCTGCGGGAAAGAGCGAGAGAAGAGCCGCGAAAGCTCCGAGTGCGGCCAGCTCGCGTGTGGCCGCGATGATGCGTTGTTCGCCGGTTGGAGGGCGACTGCCTTCTGCGCGGCTGCTTCCAAGTTGACCGTAACTGCCAGCGTGCTAGCTGTGTGGGACAGTGAAGAGGCTGACGCGTGTGTGTCCGTAGAGCTGCTAGAAAGCGTACGTGAAGAGCAGGAAGGGCTTTCAGAGCAGCCGGTTCTCGTCTTGGACAGTCGCCACACATCCGCACTTTTAGTGCCTCAGAACCCCGGGCAGCTTGCAAAACACGGCTGTAGCTGTCCCAGCGCAAGCTGTTCAGGAAAGCACAGAAATGCGATGTTCGCGTGCTTTAAGCGCTGCTCGCAAGAAGCCTCCGGAGCAGGCACGTCTCGTGCGGCAACAACCGTGCCTGCTACGATCTTTCCTAGCATCTTTTCCTCCGGGCAGCCGGCTTTAGCTGATGTGAAGTGTTGGTGGGCAAATCATCCAGAGAAGAGTCGCAATGCTTCTGGGCTGTTAGCAAGAGCGAGTGAAGAGCAGCAAGAGCTTTCCTTGCTGACCCTTTTCACGTGGGAGATTAGCTGGACATTTGCCGCTTTAGTGCCTTGTTTCTTCTGCGCAGCTTGCACAAAGCTCATTGCGGCTTTCGCGGTTCGAGTTGTGCATCGCCGGAGCTCTGCGGGAAAGAGCGAGAGAAGAGCCGCGAAAGCTCCGAGTGCGGCCAGCTCGCGTGTGGCCGCGATGATCCGCTGTTCGTCGGTTGGAGGGCGACTGCCTTCTGCGCGGCTGCTTCCAAGTTGACGGTAACTGCCAGCGTGCTAGCTGTGTAGGACAGTGAAGAGACTCGACGTGTGTGTCGTGTGTCTCTTTGTTAGTGAGAAATCGAGACTTGCTTTATGAGTTCGTGGCACAGCACGGTGCCCGGCCGTCCACACCTGGGCAAGATTGGGCTCGGGATAATTGGACAAATTTGCAGAGCGTAGTAGATCGAATGACTTCCTTGTAGAAGGAGGCGAGGGTAATATCTGGCAGAGGCAAAGCCATAGTTTGTGCTGTTCTGGGTGCCAGTCTGGCAGCAGCAGCAGAGGGCCGCCTTAAGCAGCGAGAGCAGGAGACGATTATTGAGTTGCTCCAGCGTTTGGTGGAGGCCCTCAGGGGACAGTATCCTACCTCGAAAAACAGCTGGGGGGAGAAAAGGAGCAAAACCTTTTGCTAAAATCTATCTTGAGGGAGGAATATCCAAAGAATTCAGAATTGGACAGTGAGACAGATCTGAAGCTTGAGGAGAGAGGTATTCAACAGATAAGTCCAATATACCCTCAGAAGAAATTGGAGAAAATGAGGGATCACTCTGGCGACCACCCTCGGGTAAGACCTTTGGTTAAAACAGAATTCTTTTATTTGAATGATGAGGATAGCAACCCACAGATAACAACTAAGGAGTCGCCGTATACCGCTACTGAGCTTGCCAAACTGAAGCGGGAGTACGGGCATCTTGCCAAAGAATCTGAGACGGAGTATGTGTGGCGTGTATCTCTAACCGGGGGAGATCAAATCCAGCCGAGTGAAAAGGAGGCTGAGGGATATTGGGGTCCTGGAGTCTTTTTGACCACAGGAGATAATCGTGCCCCATGGTCCTTAACTCAGCGAGCCGCTTATTGGGCTGGGGGGTTAAACCCTTTGGAGAGAGGGGATCCTCTTCCAATCACTGGCACAGTTGATCAGCTGGTGGAAAGCGTCCAAAAAGCTGCTTGTTTGCAAATGATGAAAGAAAGAAAGTTAACTCCTAGATGTGAATCTCCAATGATGTTGCCGGTGGACCCTGAGAGCATGACTCCCTTGATAAGGGGACTTCCAGAGTCACTTAAACCTTTGGGGATTCAACTTCGAAAGACCATTGAGACACTCGGTCCCTTAGAAAGATTGGAGGGCTTTATGAGAGGCCATGGAAATGCAACCTATGAATGTGTCTCCCTCCGATCTCAGCCCATCTCGACCCTCATCAGGTGATAAAGCAAAGGTGTGGACTTGGGGGGAGGTAGCACAGGAGCTGATAAATTATGGGAGAAAATATGGTCCAGTAAAACTCCCAGAGGACAGACCAAAAGGAATCCGTCAGATAGACATCAGGGACTCACCCCCCCCCACATCAGTCAACCTAGCCCTCGTTTTAAAACAGCGGGGGGAGCACAGCCCATGACCCGACAACAGTGGTGGCTTTTGGGAATTAAAAAGGGTGTTCCAAGAGATGTAATGGATGGTTTACCCATTGGAAAGCTGAGCAAGGTGGTATCAAAATGGTGTAACCCAAAACAATACCCACCCAAAGGGAAAGAAATCTCACCCATCACACCCACAGCCCCACCTTTGGAAGACACAGGCAACAGAAACAGTGAGGTTTTTCCCCAGATGCAGGAAAACTAGAACCTCCATTCCCCATTGGTGAGCGAGGGAATGGAGGATGGATTTATATCCGACAGCTCACCAAGACTAGCAGGGGAGATTGGCTAATTACGGCTACTGTGGGTCCAAAACGTGGACTGGTGACCTTTTTGGTTGATACCGGTGCCCAAGTCTCCGCTTTGACTAAAGAAGATGCACAAAGGTGTGGTGTCTCTCCCTCGAGAAGACGTTTTTGTGTCCTGAATGCTTTAGGGTCAACAGAAGCCATGAGTGTTGCTCAGGTAAAGCTAACGTTGCCGGGAGAGGAAAACACGGTCACTGTTACAATGGTGATCGGGAATATTCCTACTAATTTATTAGGAATGGATGTCCTTAAAGGGAAAGGTTGGAAAGACCCAGAAGGCTTGTGGTGGACTTTTGGGACCCCGCAATTAAATATTAGGTTACTCCAAACTGCACCCTCTCTGCCGTTTAGCAAAGCAACTAATGTCAAACAATATCCCCTTCCCCTGGGAGCAAAAGAAGGTATCAGACCTGTTATGCAGGAACTTTGGGAGCAAGGGGTTGTGATAAATACACATTCTCCTTTTAACTCTCCGGTGTGGCCACTGCGAAAACCAAATGGAAAGTGGCGACTCACAGTGGATTTTAGGAGACTGAACGCCAACACCGAACCTTTGACTGCCGCAGTGCCCAATTTGGCGGAATTGGTAACAATAATTCAGGAGAAAGCTCACCCAATTATGGCAACTATAGATGTTAAAGACATGTTTTTTATGGTACCTTTGCAACCAGAGGACAGAGACCGTTTTGCCTTTACGTGGGAAGGGCAACAATATACTTTCACCCGGCTACCCCAGGGGTATAAGCACTCTCCTACATTGGCTCATCATGCTTTAGCCCAAGAATTGGAAAAAATACCAAAACCTGAAGCTGTAGATGTTTACCAATATATTTATGACATCGGGGGGGGGGGGGGGAAGAAATAAAGGAGGTGGAAACAACCCACCAGAATCTGGGTTTGCAAATTCCCCCCGAAAAGGTCCAAAAGCCATCACAAGAAGTAAAGTTTTTGGGAATTTGGTGGAAAGGGGGAATGATGTGTATCCCACCGGACACCCTCACTTCTTTAGGTCAGATTAAAATGCCTGAGTCAAAAAAGGATTTACAACATACTTTAGGACTATTGGTGTTCTGGAGAAAACATATTCCGGACTTCTCCATTATTGCTAGACCTCTTTATGATTTGCTGAGGAAAGGGGTCAAATGGGAATGGACCCCATCTCAGGAAGAAGCTGTGCAATTGTTAATTTTTGAAGCAACGGCTCACCAGGCTCTCGGTCCTATCCACCCTACAGACCCTTTTCAGGTGGAATGGGGATTTGCCATATCAGGATTATCAGTACATATATGGCAACGGGGCCCTGAGGGTCCAACTTGGCCTGTGGGATTTTATTCTCGCAGCTTTAAAGATGCCGAGAGGAGATACACTGCTTGGGAGAAAGGGTTGTTTGTGGTTAGCCTGGCTCTCATAGAAGTAGAGAAAATTGCACGCCAACAACCAATTGTACTGAGAGGCCCATTTAAAGTGATAAAGGCAGTTACCAGTGGGACCCCTCCCCCTGACGGGGTGGCTCAGAAAGCCTCAGTATGAAAATGGTATGCCCAGATTGAACACTACTGTAACATTTTCTCAGTGACTGAAGGAGCTTTAAAACACCTGGCTATACAAGAAACAGAAAGCTCGGATGGCAGCCAAGATAAACCTGCCTCTGTCATCCAAGCGGCTCCTCCTTTCTCTCCCGACCAAGCAGTGAGTGCCTGGTTTACCGATGCTTCTGCAAAAAGAGAAGGGAAAGTATGGAACTATCGAGCAGTAGCACTCCATACCTCCTCTGATGAACAAATTATTACAGAGGGAGTGGGCAGCGCCCAAGTAGGAGAGTTAATTGCAGTGTGGAGTGTTTTCCAGCGTGAAGCTCAAGCCACTTCTCCCATCCACATCTATACTGATTCCTACGCTGTGTTTAAGGGTTGTACTGAATGGCTGCCTTTTTGGGAGCAAAATGAATGGGAGGTTAACAGAATGCCAGTGTGGCAAAAGGAAAAATGGCAAGATATCTTAAACATTGCTAAACAGGGGAACTTTGCCGTGGGATGGGTAGCTTCTCATCAGGCAGATGGGGGCTCAGCGGGTAAATGGAATAACAGAGCGGATGAGTTAGCAAGGCTAGCCCCTGTACAAAAGGACCAAGTCACAGAAGATTGGGACCGCCTGCTAGAATGGTTGCATGTAAAGCGTAAACACACAGGAGCTAAGGACCTGTGTCGTGAAGCCCTTGCTCGAGGCTGGCCTGTCACCAGAGCAACATGCGAAACTTGCATATCTGCCTGTGAGCAATGTCGTAGGCGACTGGAAAGACACCCTTTAGAAGATGATCCCCTGCATCTAAGAGAGGGTAAAGGTTTGTGGGATGCGTGGCAGGTGGATTATATTGGACCCTTTAAGAAATCAGGAGGGAAACATTTTGTGTTGGTGGGAGTGGAAATAATATCAGGACCAGTCCAAGCAGAAGCCTTTAACAGGGCTACGGGAGAAAGCACTGTGAGAGCATTGCGACAATGGTTTGGAACTTTTCCAAAACCACAAGAAATACAGTCTGATAACGGTTCCCACTTCACTGCCAGAATAGTACAGGATTGGGCACGAAGTGAAGGGATTAAATGGATTTTTCACACTCCTTATTACCCACAATGGTATTGTAGAAAGAACCAATGGTTTGCTGAAACGACTTTTGAAACCACAGGAAGGCAATTGGGATGCTCGCCTGTGGGAAGCTGTCAAAGGTGTAAATGACAGATGGGGGTAAATGGATGCCCTAAAATCACTGCCTTCTGTCCAAAAGTCCCTACTTTAATCCCTTCTTTAAAAGGACCGAATGACTCTAAAAATCCAGCTCACCTCCCAGGACAACCTGTTTTAGTGGAGCTTCCCACCGCGGGAACAGTACCATTGGTCCTAAAAACCCCTCTAAATGCATATGCGTGGGTAGCCTCTGATGCCCTGGGAAAGGAACATCGGATAAATACCCGTTGGATAGTTCCGTCATTTTAACTGTGCCTCAAGGAGGCAAGCTCTGTTATTTCATCTTGCAGAAGAACTCCGAGGGACAACAGTGAGTGGGAAAAGCTGCACATGGATGATAATTTGGAAGCATAAATTCTAAAAATGACCAATTTTTTAATTGGACCTGTGATTGGGCTTACAATATTTTTCTGCATCTTACCACTAACCTGTAATCAAAAGAACACCAAATGGCCGTGGTCTCACGCCTCCCTTGGGTTTACAGGAAGCATGGGACCACCTTTTAAACGGTCGGGCTTAAACTTGGCCACTGTGGTTATGCACAAAATGGAAATGTACTCAGGGCATGAGTGGGGCTGGGACAGAGACAGCAGGGCTCCCCTCTTGATGGGAACAATTGGAGAAAAAAATTCAAATAGGTTGCCGAATGGTCAATGGATCTATCCATGAAAAAGCAACCCAAATTATTGTAAGAAGAACTAATGAATCTGTACTCACAAAGAGTCTTTGTGTCCTTGAAAAGGAAAAATTGGAATGCTGGAGTAATTTTACACTAACCCAACCTGTCTTTGTAATCTGTCTCTGGAATAACCAGAAAGGTGACGTGGCACTGACATTCAAATTTAAAATGGCCATTATTGAGCCAACAACTACTACTCCCAGCCCCAACATGACAAGATACACAGCACCTCTTACCACTGAACCAGTTATTGTACTGAACCCGAAAATTTTTGAGATTGGACCATATGTAATTAGAAATATGGGCCAGCAACAGATGTTATTCAATCCATCATGGTCCCTGAAACAAGTTGAATTGTCAATGCAAAATAATGCTTCAGAAATTCAGCCAGCTTGCTCACCTCTCCTAAAAACCTCTTACGAGGGATGGACAACCTGGCTGCAAAAACGGACCCCTTCCGAGAAACGAATAAAGAGAGACCTAACTGGTGTTCTGGGAACAGGATTGGGAGTTCTAAATAGTATTGATTCAGATGAACAAATTGGCTACCACAACTAGGGACCTGACTAAATTGCAACGTCCTTTACGATCTTCCCTAGTGGCTTTGGGAACTAATCAATGGATGTTATCAAATATATTACCAAAATGGGAGAAGGTGAATGAAAAAGACCATGAATTGGTTATAGATGCACTCGGTGTGGTCCAAAACAACCTCTCCCTGGCTCTCAGTTGTATCCAAGCTCAACTGTGGATGCAATCAGTAGCCGCATCAATTATAAGAGAAGGTGAAGAAGGCACTTTCCCCACTGAAATTCGGAAAATAGTTTGGGACAGTGCCACTGACTTTGAAAGGAAAGTCACCACACATCTGCACTTTTAGTGCCTCAGAACCCCGGACAGCTTGCAAAACACGGCTGTAGCTGTCCCAGCGCAAGCTGTTCAGGAAAGCACAGAGACGCGATGTTCGCGTGCCTTTAGCGCTGCTCGCAAGAAGCCTCCGGAGCAGGCACTTCTCGTGCGGCAACAACCGTGCCTGCTACGATCCTTCCTAGCCTCTTTTCCTCCGGGCAGCCGGCTTTGGCTGATGTGAAGTGTTGGTGGGCAAATCATCCAGAGAAGAGTCGCAATGCTTCTGGGCTGTTAGCAAGAGCGAGTGAAGAGCAGCAAGAGCTTTCCTTGCTGACCCTTTTCACGTGGGAGATTAGCTGGACATTTGCCGCTTTAGTGCCTTGTTTCTTCTGCGCAGCTTGCACAAAGCTCATTGCGGCTTTCGCGGTTCGAGTTGTGCATCGCCGGAGCTCTGCGGGAAAGAGCGAGAGAAGAGCCGCGAAAGCTCCGAGTGCGGCCAGCTCGCGTGTGGCCGCGATGATCCGCTGTTCGTCGGTTGGAGGGCGACTGCCTTCTGCGCGGCTGCTTCCAAGTTGACGGTAACTGCCAGCGTGCTAGCTGTGTAGGACAGTGAAGAGACTCGACGTGTGTGTCGTGTGTCTCTTTGTTAGTGAGAAATCGAGACTTGCTTTATGAGTTCGTGGCACAGCACGGTGCCCGGCCGTCCACACCTGGGCAAGATTGGGCTCGGGATAATTGGACAAATTTGCAGAGCGTAGTAGATCGAATGACTTCCTTGTAGAAGGAGGCGAGGGTAATATCTGGCAGAGGCAAAGCCATAGTTTGTGCTGTTCTGGGTGCCAGTCTGGCAGCAGCAGCAGAGGGCCGCCTTAAGCAGCGAGAGCAGGAGACGATTATTGAGTTGCTCCAGCGTTTGGTGGAGGCCCTCAGGGGACAGTATCCTACCTCGAAAAACAGCTGGGGGGAGAAAAGGAGCAAAACCTTTTGCTAAAATCTATCTTGAGGGAGGAATATCCAAAGAATTCAGAATTGGACAGTGAGACAGATCTGAAGCTTGAGGAGAGAGGTATTCAACAGATAAGTCCAATATACCCTCAGAAGAAATTGGAGAAAATGAGGGATCACTCTGGCGACCACCCTCGGGTAAGACCTTTGGTTAAAACAGAATTCTTTTATTTGAATGATGAGGATAGCAACCCACAGATAACAACTAAGGAGTCGCCGTATACCGCTACTGAGCTTGCCAAACTGAAGCGGGAGTACGGGCATCTTGCCAAAGAATCTGAGACGGAGTATGTGTGGCGTGTATCTCTAACCGGGGGAGATCAAATCCAGCCGAGTGAAAAGGAGGCTGAGGGATATTGGGGTCCTGGAGTCTTTTTGACCACAGGAGATAATCGTGCCCCATGGTCCTTAACTCAGCGAGCCGCTTATTGGGCTGGGGGGTTAAACCCTTTGGAGAGAGGGGATCCTCTTCCAATCACTGGCACAGTTGATCAGCTGGTGGAAAGCGTCCAAAAAGCTGCTTGTTTGCAAATGATGAAAGAAAGAAAGTTAACTCCTAGATGTGAATCTCCAATGATATTGCCGGTGGACCCTGAGAGCATGACTCCCTTGATAAGGGGACTTCCAGAGTCACTTAAACCTTTGGGGATTCAACTTCGAAAGACCATTGAGACACTCGGTCCCTTAGAAAGATTGGAGGGCTTTATGAGAGGCCATGGAAATGCAACCTATGAATGTGTCTCCCTCCGATCTCAGCCCATCTCGACCCTCATCAGGTGATAAAGCAAAGGTGTGGACTTGGGGGGAGGTAGCACAGGAGCTGATAAATTATGGGAGAAAATATGGTCCAGTAAAACTCCCAGAGGACAGACCAAAAGGAATCCGTCAGATAGACATCAGGGACTCACCCCCCCCCACATCAGTCAACCTAGCCCTCGTTTTAAAACAGCGGGGGGAGCACAGCCCATGACCCGACAACAGTGGTGGCTTTTGGGAATTAAAAAGGGTGTTCCAAGAGATGTAATGGATGGTTTACCCATTGGAAAGCTGAGCAAGGTGGTATCAAAATGGTGTAACCCAAAACAATACCCACCCAAAGGGAAAGAAATCTCACCCATCACACCCACAGCCCCACCTTTGGAAGACACAGGCAACAGAAACAGTGAGGTTTTTCCCCAGATGCAGGAAAACTAGAACCTCCATTCCCCATTGGTGAGCGAGGGAATGGAGGATGGATTTATATCCGACAGCTCACCAAGACTAGCAGGGGAGATTGGCTAATTACGGCTACTGTGGGTCCAAAACGTGGACTGGTGACCTTTTTGGTTGATACCGGTGCCCAAGTCTCCGCTTTGACTAAAGAAGATGCACAAAGGTGTGGTGTCTCTCCCTCGAGAAGACGTTTTTGTGTCCTGAATGCTTTAGGGTCAACAGAAGCCATGAGTGTTGCTCAGGTAAAGCTAACGTTGCCGGGAGAGGAAAACACGGTCACTGTTACAATGGTGATCGGGAATATTCCTACTAATTTATTAGGAATGGATGTCCTTAAAGGGAAAGGTTGGAAAGACCCAGAAGGCTTGTGGTGGACTTTTGGGACCCCGCAATTAAATATTAGGTTACTCCAAACTGCACCCTCTCTGCCGTTTAGCAAAGCAACTAATGTCAAACAATATCCCCTTCCCCTGGGAGCAAAAGAAGGTATCAGACCTGTTATGCAGGAACTTTGGGAGCAAGGGGTTGTGATAAATACACATTCTCCTTTTAACTCTCCGGTGTGGCCACTGCGAAAACCAAATGGAAAGTGGCGACTCACAGTGGATTTTAGGAGACTGAACGCCAACACCGAACCTTTGACTGCCGCAGTGCCCAATTTGGCGGAATTGGTAACAATAATTCAGGAGAAAGCTCACCCAATTATGGCAACTATAGATGTTAAAGACATGTTTTTTATGGTACCTTTGCAACCAGAGGACAGAGACCGTTTTGCCTTTACGTGGGAAGGGCAACAATATACTTTCACCCGGCTACCCCAGGGGTATAAGCACTCTCCTACATTGGCTCATCATGCTTTAGCCCAAGAATTGGAAAAAATACCAAAACCTGAAGCTGTAGATGTTTACCAATATATTTATGACATCGGGGGGGGGGGGGGGAAGAAATAAAGGAGGTGGAAACAACCCACCAGAATCTGGGTTTGCAAATTCCCCCCGAAAAGGTCCAAAAGCCATCACAAGAAGTAAAGTTTTTGGGAATTTGGTGGAAAGGGGGAATGATGTGTATCCCACCGGACACCCTCACTTCTTTAGGTCAGATTAAAATGCCTGAGTCAAAAAAGGATTTACAACATACTTTAGGACTATTGGTGTTCTGGAGAAAACATATTCCGGACTTCTCCATTATTGCTAGACCTCTTTATGATTTGCTGAGGAAAGGGGTCAAATGGGAATGGACCCCATCTCAGGAAGAAGCTGTGCAATTGTTAATTTTTGAAGCAACGGCTCACCAGGCTCTCGGTCCTATCCACCCTACAGACCCTTTTCAGGTGGAATGGGGATTTGCCATATCAGGATTATCAGTACATATATGGCAACGGGGCCCTGAGGGTCCAACTTGGCCTGTGGGATTTTATTCTCGCAGCTTTAAAGATGCCGAGAGGAGATACACTGCTTGGGAGAAAGGGTTGTTTGTGGTTAGCCTGGCTCTCATAGAAGTAGAGAAAATTGCACGCCAACAACCAATTGTACTGAGAGGCCCATTTAAAGTGATAAAGGCAGTTACCAGTGGGACCCCTCCCCCTGACGGGGTGGCTCAGAAAGCCTCAGTATGAAAATGGTATGCCCAGATTGAACACTACTGTAACATTTTCTCAGTGACTGAAGGAGCTTTAAAACACCTGGCTATACAAGAAACAGAAAGCTCGGATGGCAGCCAAGATAAACCTGCCTCTGTCATCCAAGCGGCTCCTCCTTTCTCTCCCGACCAAGCAGTGAGTGCCTGGTTTACCGATGCTTCTGCAAAAAGAGAAGGGAAAGTATGGAACTATCGAGCAGTAGCACTCCATACCTCCTCTGATGAACAAATTAGTACAGAGGGAGTGGGCAGCGCCCAAGTAGGAGAGTTAATTGCAGTGTGGAGTGTTTTCCAGCGTGAAGCTCAAGCCACTTCTCCCATCCACATCTATACTGATTCCTACGCTGTGTTTAAGGGTTGTACTGAATGGCTGCCTTTTTGGGAGCAAAATGAATGGGAGGTTAACAGAATGCCAGTGTGGCAAAAGGAAAAATGGCAAGATATCTTAAACATTGCTAAACAGGGGAACTTTGCCGTGGGATGGGTAGCTTCTCATCAGGCAGATGGGGGCTCAGCGGGTAAATGGAATAACAGAGCGGATGAGTTAGCAAGGCTAGCCCCTGTACAAAAGGACCAAGTCACAGAAGATTGGGACCGCCTGCTAGAATGGTTGCATGTAAAGCGTAAACACACAGGAGCTAAGGACCTGTGTCGTGAAGCCCTTGCTCGAGGCTGGCCTGTCACCAGAGCAACATGCGAAACTTGCATATCTGCCTGTGAGCAATGTCGTAGGCGACTGGAAAGACACCCTTTAGAAGATGATCCCCTGCATCTAAGAGAGGGTAAAGGTTTGTGGGATGCGTGGCAGGTGGATTATATTGGACCCTTTAAGAAATCAGGAGGGAAACATTTTGTGTTGGTGGGAGTGGAAATAATATCAGGACCAGTCCAAGCAGAAGCCTTTAACAGGGCTACGGGAGAAAGCACTGTGAGAGCATTGCGACAATGGTTTGGAACTTTTCCAAAACCACAAGAAATACAGTCTGATAACGGTTCCCACTTCACTGCCAGAATAGTACAGGATTGGGCACGAAGTGAAGGGATTAAATGGATTTTTCACACTCCTTATTACCCACAATGGTATTGTAGAAAGAACCAATGGTTTGCTGAAACGACTTTTGAAACCACAGGAAGGCAATTGGGATGCTCGCCTGTGGGAAGCTGTCAAAGGTGTAAATGACAGATGGGGGTAAATGGATGCCCTAAAATCACTGCCTTCTGTCCAAAAGTCCCTACTTTAATCCCTTCTTTAAAAGGACCGAATGACTCTAAAAATCCAGCTCACCTCCCAGGACAACCTGTTTTAGTGGAGCTTCCCACCGCGGGAACAGTACCATTGGTCCTAAAAACCCCTCTAAATGCATATGCGTGGGTAGCCTCTGATGCCCTGGGAAAGGAACATCGGATAAATACCCGTTGGATAGTTCCGTCATTTTAACTGTGCCTCAAGGAGGCAAGCTCTGTTATTTCATCTTGCAGAAGAACTCCGAGGGACAACAGTGAGTGGGAAAAGCTGCACATGGATGATAATTTGGAAGCATAAATTCTAAAAATGACCAATTTTTTAATTGGACCTGTGATTGGGCTTACAATATTTTTCTGCATCTTACCACTAACCTGTAATCAAAAGAACACCAAATGGCCGTGGTCTCACGCCTCCCTTGGGTTTACAGGAAGCATGGGACCACCTTTTAAACGGTCGGGCTTAAACTTGGCCACTGTGGTTATGCACAAAATGGAAATGTACTCAGGGCATGAGTGGGGCTGGGACAGAGACAGCAGGGCTCCCCTCTTGATGGGAACAATTGGAGAAAAAAATTCAAATAGGTTGCCGAATGGTCAATGGATCTATCCATGAAAAAGCAACCCAAATTATTGTAAGAAGAACTAATGAATCTGTACTCACAAAGAGTCTTTGTGTCCTTGAAAAGGAAAAATTGGAATGCTGGAGTAATTTTACACTAACCCAACCTGTCTTTGTAATCTGTCTCTGGAATAACCAGAAAGGTGACGTGGCACTGACATTCAAATTTAAAATGGCCATTATTGAGCCAACAACTACTACTCCCAGCCCCAACATGACAAGATACACAGCACCTCTTACCACTGAACCAGTTATTGTACTGAACCCGAAAATTTTTGAGATTGGACCATATGTAATTAGAAATATGGGCCAGCAACAGATGTTATTCAATCCATCATGGTCCCTGAAACAAGTTGAATTGTCAATGCAAAATAATGCTTCAGAAATTCAGCCAGCTTGCTCACCTCTCCTAAAAACCTCTTACGAGGGATGGACAACCTGGCTGCAAAAACGGACCCCTTCCGAGAAACGAATAAAGAGAGACCTAACTGGTGTTCTGGGAACAGGATTGGGAGTTCTAAATAGTATTGATTCAGATGAACAAATTGGCTACCACAACTAGGGACCTGACTAAATTGCAACGTCCTTTACGATCTTCCCTAGTGGCTTTGGGAACTAATCAATGGATGTTATCAAATATATTACCAAAATGGGAGAAGGTGAATGAAAAAGACCATGAATTGGTTATAGATGCACTCGGTGTGGTCCAAAACAACCTCTCCCTGGCTCTCAGTTGTATCCAAGCTCAACTGTGGATGCAATCAGTAGCCGCATCAATTATAAGAGAAGGTGAAGAAGGCACTTTCCCCACTGAAATTCGGAAAATAGTTTGGGACAGTGCCACTGACTTTGAAAGGAAAGTCACCACACATCTGCACTTTTAGTGCCTCAGAACCCCGGACAGCTTGCAAAACACGGCTGTAGCTGTCCCAGCGCAAGCTGTTCAGGAAAGCACAGAGACGCGATGTTCGCGTGCCTTTAGCGCTGCTCGCAAGAAGCCTCCGGAGCAGGCACTTCTCGTGCGGCAACAACCGTGCCTGCTACGATCCTTCCTAGCGTCTTTTCCTCCGGGCAGCCGGCTTTAGCTGATGTGAAGTGTTGGTGGGCAAATCATCCAGAGAAGAGTCGCAATGCTTCTGGGCTGTTAGCAAGAGCGAGTGAAGAGCAGCAAGAGCTTTCCTTGCTGACCCTTTTCACGTGGGAGATTAGCTGGACATTTGCCGCTTTAGTGCCTTGTTTCTTCTGCGCAGCTTGCACAAAGTTCATTGCGGCTTTCGCGGTTTGAGTTGTGCATCGCCGGAGCTCTGCGGGAAAGAGCGAGAGAAGAGCCGCGAAAGCTCCGAGTGCGGCCAGCTCGCGTGTGGCCGCGATGATGCGTTGTTCGCCGGTTGGAGGGCGACTGCCTTCTGCGCGGCTGCTTCCAAGTTGACCGTAACTGCCAGCGTGCTAGCTGTGTGGGACAGTGAAGAGGCTGACGCGTGTGTGTCCGTAGAGCTGCTAGAAAGCGTACGTGAAGAGCAGGAAGGGCTTTCAGAGCAGCCGGTTCTCGTCTTGGACAGTCGCCACACATCCGCACTTTTAGTGCCTCAGAACCCCGGGCAGCTTGCAAAACACGGCTGTAGCTGTCCCAGCGCAAGCTGTTCAGGAAAGCACAGAAATGCGATGTTCGCGTGCTTTAAGCGCTGCTCGCAAGAAGCCTCCGGAGCAGGCACGTCTCGTGCGGCAACAACCGTGCCTGCTACGATCTTTCCTAGCATCTTTTCCTCCGGGCAGCCGGCTTTAGCTGATGTGAAGTGTTGGTGGGCAAATCATCCAGAGAAGAGTCGCAATGCTTCTGGGCTGTTAGCAAGAGCGAGTGAAGAGCAGCAAGAGCTTTCCTTGCTGACCCTTTTCACGTGGGAGATTAGCTGGACATTTGCCGCTTTAGTGCCTTGTTTCTTCTGCGCAGCTTGCACAAAGCTCATTGCGGCTTTCGCGGTTCGAGTTGTGCATCGCCGGAGCTCTGCGGGAAAGAGCGAGAGAAGAGCCGCGAAAGCTCCGAGTGCGGCCAGCTCGCGTGTGGCCGCGATGATCCGCTGTTCGTCGGTTGGAGGGCGACTGCCTTCTGCGCGGCTGCTTCCAAGTTGACGGTAACTGCCAGCGTGCTAGCTGTGTAGGACAGTGAAGAGACTCGACGTGTGTGTCGTGTGTCTCTTTGTTAGTGAGAAATCGAGACTTGCTTTATGAGTTCGTGGCACAGCACGGTGCCCGGCCGTCCACACCTGGGCAAGATTGGGCTCGGGATAATTGGACAAATTTGCAGAGCGTAGTAGATCGAATGACTTCCTTGTAGAAGGAGGCGAGGGTAATATCTGGCAGAGGCAAAGCCATAGTTTGTGCTGTTCTGGGTGCCAGTCTGGCAGCAGCAGCAGAGGGCCGCCTTAAGCAGCGAGAGCAGGAGACGATTATTGAGTTGCTCCAGCGTTTGGTGGAGGCCCTCAGGGGACAGTATCCTACCTCGAAAAACAGCTGGGGGGAGAAAAGGAGCAAAACCTTTTGCTAAAATCTATCTTGAGGGAGGAATATCCAAAGAATTCAGAATTGGACAGTGAGACAGATCTGAAGCTTGAGGAGAGAGGTATTCAACAGATAAGTCCAATATACCCTCAGAAGAAATTGGAGAAAATGAGGGATCACTCTGGCGACCACCCTCGGGTAAGACCTTTGGTTAAAACAGAATTCTTTTATTTGAATGATGAGGATAGCAACCCACAGATAACAACTAAGGAGTCGCCGTATACCGCTACTGAGCTTGCCAAACTGAAGCGGGAGTACGGGCATCTTGCCAAAGAATCTGAGACGGAGTATGTGTGGCGTGTATCTCTAACCGGGGGAGATCAAATCCAGCCGAGTGAAAAGGAGGCTGAGGGATATTGGGGTCCTGGAGTCTTTTTGACCACAGGAGATAATCGTGCCCCATGGTCCTTAACTCAGCGAGCCGCTTATTGGGCTGGGGGGTTAAACCCTTTGGAGAGAGGGGATCCTCTTCCAATCACTGGCACAGTTGATCAGCTGGTGGAAAGCGTCCAAAAAGCTGCTTGTTTGCAAATGATGAAAGAAAGAAAGTTAACTCCTAGATGTGAATCTCCAATGATATTGCCGGTGGACCCTGAGAGCATGACTCCCTTGATAAGGGGACTTCCAGAGTCACTTAAACCTTTGGGGATTCAACTTCGAAAGACCATTGAGACACTCGGTCCCTTAGAAAGATTGGAGGGCTTTATGAGAGGCCATGGAAATGCAACCTATGAATGTGTCTCCCTCCGATCTCAGCCCATCTCGACCCTCATCAGGTGATAAAGCAAAGGTGTGGACTTGGGGGGAGGTAGCACAGGAGCTGATAAATTATGGGAGAAAATATGGTCCAGTAAAACTCCCAGAGGACAGACCAAAAGGAATCCGTCAGATAGACATCAGGGACTCACCCCCCCCCACATCAGTCAACCTAGCCCTCGTTTTAAAACAGCGGGGGGAGCACAGCCCATGACCCGACAACAGTGGTGGCTTTTGGGAATTAAAAAGGGTGTTCCAAGAGATGTAATGGATGGTTTACCCATTGGAAAGCTGAGCAAGGTGGTATCAAAATGGTGTAACCCAAAACAATACCCACCCAAAGGGAAAGAAATCTCACCCATCACACCCACAGCCCCACCTTTGGAAGACACAGGCAACAGAAACAGTGAGGTTTTTCCCCAGATGCAGGAAAACTAGAACCTCCATTCCCCATTGGTGAGCGAGGGAATGGAGGATGGATTTATATCCGACAGCTCACCAAGACTAGCAGGGGAGATTGGCTAATTACGGCTACTGTGGGTCCAAAACGTGGACTGGTGACCTTTTTGGTTGATACCGGTGCCCAAGTCTCCGCTTTGACTAAAGAAGATGCACAAAGGTGTGGTGTCTCTCCCTCGAGAAGACGTTTTTGTGTCCTGAATGCTTTAGGGTCAACAGAAGCCATGAGTGTTGCTCAGGTAAAGCTAACGTTGCCGGGAGAGGAAAACACGGTCACTGTTACAATGGTGATCGGGAATATTCCTACTAATTTATTAGGAATGGATGTCCTTAAAGGGAAAGGTTGGAAAGACCCAGAAGGCTTGTGGTGGACTTTTGGGACCCCGCAATTAAATATTAGGTTACTCCAAACTGCACCCTCTCTGCCGTTTAGCAAAGCAACTAATGTCAAACAATATCCCCTTCCCCTGGGAGCAAAAGAAGGTATCAGACCTGTTATGCAGGAACTTTGGGAGCAAGGGGTTGTGATAAATACACATTCTCCTTTTAACTCTCCGGTGTGGCCACTGCGAAAACCAAATGGAAAGTGGCGACTCACAGTGGATTTTAGGAGACTGAACGCCAACACCGAACCTTTGACTGCCGCAGTGCCCAATTTGGCGGAATTGGTAACAATAATTCAGGAGAAAGCTCACCCAATTATGGCAACTATAGATGTTAAAGACATGTTTTTTATGGTACCTTTGCAACCAGAGGACAGAGACCGTTTTGCCTTTACGTGGGAAGGGCAACAATATACTTTCACCCGGCTACCCCAGGGGTATAAGCACTCTCCTACATTGGCTCATCATGCTTTAGCCCAAGAATTGGAAAAAATACCAAAACCTGAAGCTGTAGATGTTTACCAATATATTTATGACATCGGGGGGGGGGGGGGGAAGAAATAAAGGAGGTGGAAACAACCCACCAGAATCTGGGTTTGCAAATTCCCCCCGAAAAGGTCCAAAAGCCATCACAAGAAGTAAAGTTTTTGGGAATTTGGTGGAAAGGGGGAATGATGTGTATCCCACCGGACACCCTCACTTCTTTAGGTCAGATTAAAATGCCTGAGTCAAAAAAGGATTTACAACATACTTTAGGACTATTGGTGTTCTGGAGAAAACATATTCCGGACTTCTCCATTATTGCTAGACCTCTTTATGATTTGCTGAGGAAAGGGGTCAAATGGGAATGGACCCCATCTCAGGAAGAAGCTGTGCAATTGTTAATTTTTGAAGCAACGGCTCACCAGGCTCTCGGTCCTATCCACCCTACAGACCCTTTTCAGGTGGAATGGGGATTTGCCATATCAGGATTATCAGTACATATATGGCAACGGGGCCCTGAGGGTCCAACTTGGCCTGTGGGATTTTATTCTCGCAGCTTTAAAGATGCCGAGAGGAGATACACTGCTTGGGAGAAAGGGTTGTTTGTGGTTAGCCTGGCTCTCATAGAAGTAGAGAAAATTGCACGCCAACAACCAATTGTACTGAGAGGCCCATTTAAAGTGATAAAGGCAGTTACCAGTGGGACCCCTCCCCCTGACGGGGTGGCTCAGAAAGCCTCAGTATGAAAATGGTATGCCCAGATTGAACACTACTGTAACATTTTCTCAGTGACTGAAGGAGCTTTAAAACACCTGGCTATACAAGAAACAGAAAGCTCGGATGGCAGCCAAGATAAACCTGCCTCTGTCATCCAAGCGGCTCCTCCTTTCTCTCCCGACCAAGCAGTGAGTGCCTGGTTTACCGATGCTTCTGCAAAAAGAGAAGGGAAAGTATGGAACTATCGAGCAGTAGCACTCCATACCTCCTCTGATGAACAAATTAGTACAGAGGGAGTGGGCAGCGCCCAAGTAGGAGAGTTAATTGCAGTGTGGAGTGTTTTCCAGCGTGAAGCTCAAGCCACTTCTCCCATCCACATCTATACTGATTCCTACGCTGTGTTTAAGGGTTGTACTGAATGGCTGCCTTTTTGGGAGCAAAATGAATGGGAGGTTAACAGAATGCCAGTGTGGCAAAAGGAAAAATGGCAAGATATCTTAAACATTGCTAAACAGGGGAACTTTGCCGTGGGATGGGTAGCTTCTCATCAGGCAGATGGGGGCTCAGCGGGTAAATGGAATAACAGAGCGGATGAGTTAGCAAGGCTAGCCCCTGTACAAAAGGACCAAGTCACAGAAGATTGGGACCGCCTGCTAGAATGGTTGCATGTAAAGCGTAAACACACAGGAGCTAAGGACCTGTGTCGTGAAGCCCTTGCTCGAGGCTGGCCTGTCACCAGAGCAACATGCGAAACTTGCATATCTGCCTGTGAGCAATGTCGTAGGCGACTGGAAAGACACCCTTTAGAAGATGATCCCCTGCATCTAAGAGAGGGTAAAGGTTTGTGGGATGCGTGGCAGGTGGATTATATTGGACCCTTTAAGAAATCAGGAGGGAAACATTTTGTGTTGGTGGGAGTGGAAATAATATCAGGACCAGTCCAAGCAGAAGCCTTTAACAGGGCTACGGGAGAAAGCACTGTGAGAGCATTGCGACAATGGTTTGGAACTTTTCCAAAACCACAAGAAATACAGTCTGATAACGGTTCCCACTTCACTGCCAGAATAGTACAGGATTGGGCACGAAGTGAAGGGATTAAATGGATTTTTCACACTCCTTATTACCCACAATGGTATTGTAGAAAGAACCAATGGTTTGCTGAAACGACTTTTGAAACCACAGGAAGGCAATTGGGATGCTCGCCTGTGGGAAGCTGTCAAAGGTGTAAATGACAGATGGGGGTAAATGGATGCCCTAAAATCACTGCCTTCTGTCCAAAAGTCCCTACTTTAATCCCTTCTTTAAAAGGACCGAATGACTCTAAAAATCCAGCTCACCTCCCAGGACAACCTGTTTTAGTGGAGCTTCCCACCGCGGGAACAGTACCATTGGTCCTAAAAACCCCTCTAAATGCATATGCGTGGGTAGCCTCTGATGCCCTGGGAAAGGAACATCGGATAAATACCCGTTGGATAGTTCCGTCATTTTAACTGTGCCTCAAGGAGGCAAGCTCTGTTATTTCATCTTGCAGAAGAACTCCGAGGGACAACAGTGAGTGGGAAAAGCTGCACATGGATGATAATTTGGAAGCATAAATTCTAAAAATGACCAATTTTTTAATTGGACCTGTGATTGGGCTTACAATATTTTTCTGCATCTTACCACTAACCTGTAATCAAAAGAACACCAAATGGCCGTGGTCTCACGCCTCCCTTGGGTTTACAGGAAGCATGGGACCACCTTTTAAACGGTCGGGCTTAAACTTGGCCACTGTGGTTATGCACAAAATGGAAATGTACTCAGGGCATGAGTGGGGCTGGGACAGAGACAGCAGGGCTCCCCTCTTGATGGGAACAATTGGAGAAAAAAATTCAAATAGGTTGCCGAATGGTCAATGGATCTATCCATGAAAAAGCAACCCAAATTATTGTAAGAAGAACTAATGAATCTGTACTCACAAAGAGTCTTTGTGTCCTTGAAAAGGAAAAATTGGAATGCTGGAGTAATTTTACACTAACCCAACCTGTCTTTGTAATCTGTCTCTGGAATAACCAGAAAGGTGACGTGGCACTGACATTCAAATTTAAAATGGCCATTATTGAGCCAACAACTACTACTCCCAGCCCCAACATGACAAGATACACAGCACCTCTTACCACTGAACCAGTTATTGTACTGAACCCGAAAATTTTTGAGATTGGACCATATGTAATTAGAAATATGGGCCAGCAACAGATGTTATTCAATCCATCATGGTCCCTGAAACAAGTTGAATTGTCAATGCAAAATAATGCTTCAGAAATTCAGCCAGCTTGCTCACCTCTCCTAAAAACCTCTTACGAGGGATGGACAACCTGGCTGCAAAAACGGACCCCTTCCGAGAAACGAATAAAGAGAGACCTAACTGGTGTTCTGGGAACAGGATTGGGAGTTCTAAATAGTATTGATTCAGATGAACAAATTGGCTACCACAACTAGGGACCTGACTAAATTGCAACGTCCTTTACGATCTTCCCTAGTGGCTTTGGGAACTAATCAATGGATGTTATCAAATATATTACCAAAATGGGAGAAGGTGAATGAAAAAGACCATGAATTGGTTATAGATGCACTCGGTGTGGTCCAAAACAACCTCTCCCTGGCTCTCAGTTGTATCCAAGCTCAACTGTGGATGCAATCAGTAGCCGCATCAATTATAAGAGAAGGTGAAGAAGGCACTTTCCCCACTGAAATTCGGAAAATAGTTTGGGACAGTGCCACTGACTTTGAAAGGAAAGTCACCACACATCTGCACTTTTAGTGCCTCAGAACCCCGGACAGCTTGCAAAACACGGCTGTAGCTGTCCCAGCGCAAGCTGTTCAGGAAAGCACAGAGACGCGATGTTCGCGTGCCTTTAGCGCTGCTCGCAAGAAGCCTCCGGAGCAGGCACTTCTCGTGCGGCAACAACCGTGCCTGCTACGATCCTTCCTAGCGTCTTTTCCTCCGGGCAGCCGGCTTTAGCTGATGTGAAGTGTTGGTGGGCAAATCATCCAGAGAAGAGTCGCAATGCTTCTGGGCTGTTAGCAAGAGCGAGTGAAGAGCAGCAAGAGCTTTCCTTGCTGACCCTTTTCACGTGGGAGATTAGCTGGACATTTGCCGCTTTAGTGCCTTGTTTCTTCTGCGCAGCTTGCACAAAGTTCATTGCGGCTTTCGCGGTTTGAGTTGTGCATCGCCGGAGCTCTGCGGGAAAGAGCGAGAGAAGAGCCGCGAAAGCTCCGAGTGCGGCCAGCTCGCGTGTGGCCGCGATGATGCGTTGTTCGCCGGTTGGAGGGCGACTGCCTTCTGCGCGGCTGCTTCCAAGTTGACCGTAACTGCCAGCGTGCTAGCTGTGTGGGACAGTGAAGAGGCTGACGCGTGTGTGTCCGTAGAGCTGCTAGAAAGCGTACGTGAAGAGCAGGAAGGGCTTTCAGAGCAGCCGGTTCTCGTCTTGGACAGTCGCCACACATCCGCACTTTTAGTGCCTCAGAACCCCGGGCAGCTTGCAAAACACGGCTGTAGCTGTCCCAGCGCAAGCTGTTCAGGAAAGCACAGAAATGCGATGTTCGCGTGCTTTAAGCGCTGCTCGCAAGAAGCCTCCGGAGCAGGCACGTCTCGTGCGGCAACAACCGTGCCTGCTACGATCTTTCCTAGCATCTTTTCCTCCGGGCAGCCGGCTTTAGCTGATGTGAAGTGTTGGTGGGCAAATCATCCAGAGAAGAGTCGCAATGCTTCTGGGCTGTTAGCAAGAGCGAGTGAAGAGCAGCAAGAGCTTTCCTTGCTGACCCTTTTCACGTGGGAGATTAGCTGGACATTTGCCGCTTTAGTGCCTTGTTTCTTCTGCGCAGCTTGCACAAAGCTCATTGCGGCTTTCGCGGTTCGAGTTGTGCATCGCCGGAGCTCTGCGGGAAAGAGCGAGAGAAGAGCCGCGAAAGCTCCGAGTGCGGCCAGCTCGCGTGTGGCCGCGATGATCCGCTGTTCGTCGGTTGGAGGGCGACTGCCTTCTGCGCGGCTGCTTCCAAGTTGACGGTAACTGCCAGCGTGCTAGCTGTGTAGGACAGTGAAGAGACTCGACGTGTGTGTCGTGTGTCTCTTTGTTAGTGAGAAATCGAGACTTGCTTTATGAGTTCGTGGCACAGCACGGTGCCCGGCCGTCCACACCTGGGCAAGATTGGGCTCGGGATAATTGGACAAATTTGCAGAGCGTAGTAGATCGAATGACTTCCTTGTAGAAGGAGGCGAGGGTAATATCTGGCAGAGGCAAAGCCATAGTTTGTGCTGTTCTGGGTGCCAGTCTGGCAGCAGCAGCAGAGGGCCGCCTTAAGCAGCGAGAGCAGGAGACGATTATTGAGTTGCTCCAGCGTTTGGTGGAGGCCCTCAGGGGACAGTATCCTACCTCGAAAAACAGCTGGGGGGAGAAAAGGAGCAAAACCTTTTGCTAAAATCTATCTTGAGGGAGGAATATCCAAAGAATTCAGAATTGGACAGTGAGACAGATCTGAAGCTTGAGGAGAGAGGTATTCAACAGATAAGTCCAATATACCCTCAGAAGAAATTGGAGAAAATGAGGGATCACTCTGGCGACCACCCTCGGGTAAGACCTTTGGTTAAAACAGAATTCTTTTATTTGAATGATGAGGATAGCAACCCACAGATAACAACTAAGGAGTCGCCGTATACCGCTACTGAGCTTGCCAAACTGAAGCGGGAGTACGGGCATCTTGCCAAAGAATCTGAGACGGAGTATGTGTGGCGTGTATCTCTAACCGGGGGAGATCAAATCCAGCCGAGTGAAAAGGAGGCTGAGGGATATTGGGGTCCTGGAGTCTTTTTGACCACAGGAGATAATCGTGCCCCATGGTCCTTAACTCAGCGAGCCGCTTATTGGGCTGGGGGGTTAAACCCTTTGGAGAGAGGGGATCCTCTTCCAATCACTGGCACAGTTGATCAGCTGGTGGAAAGCGTCCAAAAAGCTGCTTGTTTGCAAATGATGAAAGAAAGAAAGTTAACTCCTAGATGTGAATCTCCAATGATATTGCCGGTGGACCCTGAGAGCATGACTCCCTTGATAAGGGGACTTCCAGAGTCACTTAAACCTTTGGGGATTCAACTTCGAAAGACCATTGAGACACTCGGTCCCTTAGAAAGATTGGAGGGCTTTATGAGAGGCCATGGAAATGCAACCTATGAATGTGTCTCCCTCCGATCTCAGCCCATCTCGACCCTCATCAGGTGATAAAGCAAAGGTGTGGACTTGGGGGGAGGTAGCACAGGAGCTGATAAATTATGGGAGAAAATATGGTCCAGTAAAACTCCCAGAGGACAGACCAAAAGGAATCCGTCAGATAGACATCAGGGACTCACCCCCCCCCACATCAGTCAACCTAGCCCTCGTTTTAAAACAGCGGGGGGAGCACAGCCCATGACCCGACAACAGTGGTGGCTTTTGGGAATTAAAAAGGGTGTTCCAAGAGATGTAATGGATGGTTTACCCATTGGAAAGCTGAGCAAGGTGGTATCAAAATGGTGTAACCCAAAACAATACCCACCCAAAGGGAAAGAAATCTCACCCATCACACCCACAGCCCCACCTTTGGAAGACACAGGCAACAGAAACAGTGAGGTTTTTCCCCAGATGCAGGAAAACTAGAACCTCCATTCCCCATTGGTGAGCGAGGGAATGGAGGATGGATTTATATCCGACAGCTCACCAAGACTAGCAGGGGAGATTGGCTAATTACGGCTACTGTGGGTCCAAAACGTGGACTGGTGACCTTTTTGGTTGATACCGGTGCCCAAGTCTCCGCTTTGACTAAAGAAGATGCACAAAGGTGTGGTGTCTCTCCCTCGAGAAGACGTTTTTGTGTCCTGAATGCTTTAGGGTCAACAGAAGCCATGAGTGTTGCTCAGGTAAAGCTAACGTTGCCGGGAGAGGAAAACACGGTCACTGTTACAATGGTGATCGGGAATATTCCTACTAATTTATTAGGAATGGATGTCCTTAAAGGGAAAGGTTGGAAAGACCCAGAAGGCTTGTGGTGGACTTTTGGGACCCCGCAATTAAATATTAGGTTACTCCAAACTGCACCCTCTCTGCCGTTTAGCAAAGCAACTAATGTCAAACAATATCCCCTTCCCCTGGGAGCAAAAGAAGGTATCAGACCTGTTATGCAGGAACTTTGGGAGCAAGGGGTTGTGATAAATACACATTCTCCTTTTAACTCTCCGGTGTGGCCACTGCGAAAACCAAATGGAAAGTGGCGACTCACAGTGGATTTTAGGAGACTGAACGCCAACACCGAACCTTTGACTGCCGCAGTGCCCAATTTGGCGGAATTGGTAACAATAATTCAGGAGAAAGCTCACCCAATTATGGCAACTATAGATGTTAAAGACATGTTTTTTATGGTACCTTTGCAACCAGAGGACAGAGACCGTTTTGCCTTTACGTGGGAAGGGCAACAATATACTTTCACCCGGCTACCCCAGGGGTATAAGCACTCTCCTACATTGGCTCATCATGCTTTAGCCCAAGAATTGGAAAAAATACCAAAACCTGAAGCTGTAGATGTTTACCAATATATTTATGACATCGGGGGGGGGGGGGGGAAGAAATAAAGGAGGTGGAAACAACCCACCAGAATCTGGGTTTGCAAATTCCCCCCGAAAAGGTCCAAAAGCCATCACAAGAAGTAAAGTTTTTGGGAATTTGGTGGAAAGGGGGAATGATGTGTATCCCACCGGACACCCTCACTTCTTTAGGTCAGATTAAAATGCCTGAGTCAAAAAAGGATTTACAACATACTTTAGGACTATTGGTGTTCTGGAGAAAACATATTCCGGACTTCTCCATTATTGCTAGACCTCTTTATGATTTGCTGAGGAAAGGGGTCAAATGGGAATGGACCCCATCTCAGGAAGAAGCTGTGCAATTGTTAATTTTTGAAGCAACGGCTCACCAGGCTCTCGGTCCTATCCACCCTACAGACCCTTTTCAGGTGGAATGGGGATTTGCCATATCAGGATTATCAGTACATATATGGCAACGGGGCCCTGAGGGTCCAACTTGGCCTGTGGGATTTTATTCTCGCAGCTTTAAAGATGCCGAGAGGAGATACACTGCTTGGGAGAAAGGGTTGTTTGTGGTTAGCCTGGCTCTCATAGAAGTAGAGAAAATTGCACGCCAACAACCAATTGTACTGAGAGGCCCATTTAAAGTGATAAAGGCAGTTACCAGTGGGACCCCTCCCCCTGACGGGGTGGCTCAGAAAGCCTCAGTATGAAAATGGTATGCCCAGATTGAACACTACTGTAACATTTTCTCAGTGACTGAAGGAGCTTTAAAACACCTGGCTATACAAGAAACAGAAAGCTCGGATGGCAGCCAAGATAAACCTGCCTCTGTCATCCAAGCGGCTCCTCCTTTCTCTCCCGACCAAGCAGTGAGTGCCTGGTTTACCGATGCTTCTGCAAAAAGAGAAGGGAAAGTATGGAACTATCGAGCAGTAGCACTCCATACCTCCTCTGATGAACAAATTAGTACAGAGGGAGTGGGCAGCGCCCAAGTAGGAGAGTTAATTGCAGTGTGGAGTGTTTTCCAGCGTGAAGCTCAAGCCACTTCTCCCATCCACATCTATACTGATTCCTACGCTGTGTTTAAGGGTTGTACTGAATGGCTGCCTTTTTGGGAGCAAAATGAATGGGAGGTTAACAGAATGCCAGTGTGGCAAAAGGAAAAATGGCAAGATATCTTAAACATTGCTAAACAGGGGAACTTTGCCGTGGGATGGGTAGCTTCTCATCAGGCAGATGGGGGCTCAGCGGGTAAATGGAATAACAGAGCGGATGAGTTAGCAAGGCTAGCCCCTGTACAAAAGGACCAAGTCACAGAAGATTGGGACCGCCTGCTAGAATGGTTGCATGTAAAGCGTAAACACACAGGAGCTAAGGACCTGTGTCGTGAAGCCCTTGCTCGAGGCTGGCCTGTCACCAGAGCAACATGCGAAACTTGCATATCTGCCTGTGAGCAATGTCGTAGGCGACTGGAAAGACACCCTTTAGAAGATGATCCCCTGCATCTAAGAGAGGGTAAAGGTTTGTGGGATGCGTGGCAGGTGGATTATATTGGACCCTTTAAGAAATCAGGAGGGAAACATTTTGTGTTGGTGGGAGTGGAAATAATATCAGGACCAGTCCAAGCAGAAGCCTTTAACAGGGCTACGGGAGAAAGCACTGTGAGAGCATTGCGACAATGGTTTGGAACTTTTCCAAAACCACAAGAAATACAGTCTGATAACGGTTCCCACTTCACTGCCAGAATAGTACAGGATTGGGCACGAAGTGAAGGGATTAAATGGATTTTTCACACTCCTTATTACCCACAATGGTATTGTAGAAAGAACCAATGGTTTGCTGAAACGACTTTTGAAACCACAGGAAGGCAATTGGGATGCTCGCCTGTGGGAAGCT
Organism: Chlamydotis macqueenii; assembly: GCF_036417535.1. Lineage (NCBI taxonomy): Eukaryota > Metazoa > Chordata > Aves > Otidiformes > Otididae > Chlamydotis > Chlamydotis macqueenii. Next base: position 58,141,710 of record NC_141556.1, read on the forward strand.
GTCAAAGGTGTAAATGACAGATGGGGGTAAATGGATGCCCTAAAATCACTGCCTTCTGTCCAAAAGTCCCTACTTTAATCCCTTCTTTAAAAGGACCGAATGACTCTAAAAATCCAGCTCACCTCCCAGGACAACCTGTTTTAGTGGAGCTTCCCACCGCGGGAACAGTACCATTGGTCCTAAAAACCCCTCTAAATGCATATGCGTGGGTAGCCTCTGATGCCCTGGGAAAGGAACATCGGATAAATACCCGTTGGATAGTTCCGTCATTTTAACTGTGCCTCAAGGAGGCAAGCTCTGTTATTTCATCTTGCAGAAGAACTCCGAGGGACAACAGTGAGTGGGAAAAGCTGCACATGGATGATAATTTGGAAGCATAAATTCTAAAAATGACCAATTTTTTAATTGGACCTGTGATTGGGCTTACAATATTTTTCTGCATCTTACCACTAACCTGTAATCAAAAGAACACCAAATGGCCGTGGTCTCACGCCTCCCTTGGGTTTACAGGAAGCATGGGACCACCTTTTAAACGGTCGGGCTTAAACTTGGCCACTGTGGTTATGCACAAAATGGAAATGTACTCAGGGCATGAGTGGGGCTGGGACAGAGACAGCAGGGCTCCCCTCTTGATGGGAACAATTGGAGAAAAAAATTCAAATAGGTTGCCGAATGGTCAATGGATCTATCCATGAAAAAGCAACCCAAATTATTGTAAGAAGAACTAATGAATCTGTACTCACAAAGAGTCTTTGTGTCCTTGAAAAGGAAAAATTGGAATGCTGGAGTAATTTTACACTAACCCAACCTGTCTTTGTAATCTGTCTCTGGAATAACCAGAAAGGTGACGTGGCACTGACATTCAAATTTAAAATGGCCATTATTGAGCCAACAACTACTACTCCCAGCCCCAACATGACAAGATACACAGCACCTCTTACCACTGAACCAGTTATTGTACTGAACCCGAAAATTTTTGAGATTGGACCATATGTAATTAGAAATATGGGCCAGCAACAGATGTTATTCAATCCATCATGGTCCCTGAAACAAGTTGAATTGTCAATGCAAAATAATGCTTCAGAAATTCAGCCAGCTTGCTCACCTCTCCTAAAAACCTCTTACGAGGGATGGACAACCTGGCTGCAAAAACGGACCCCTTCCGAGAAACGAATAAAGAGAGACCTAACTGGTGTTCTGGGAACAGGATTGGGAGTTCTAAATAGTATTGATTCAGATGAACAAATTGGCTACCACAACTAGGGACCTGACTAAATTGCAACGTCCTTTACGATCTTCCCTATTGGCTTTGGGAACTAATCAATGGATGTTATCAAATATATTACCAAAATGGGAGAAGGTGAATGAAAAAGACCATGAATTGGTTATAGATGCACTCGGTGTGGTCCAAAACAACCTCTCCCTGGCTCTCAGTTGTATCCAAGCTCAACTGTGGATGCAATCAGTAGCCGCATCAATTATAAGAGAAGGTGAAGAAGGCACTTTCCCCACTGAAATTCGGAAAATAGTTTGGGACAGTGCCACTGACTTTGAAAGGAAAGTCACCACACATCTGCACTTTTAGTGCCTCAGAACCCCGGACAGCTTGCAAAACACGGCTGTAGCTGTCCCAGCGCAAGCTGTTCAGGAAAGCACAGAGACGCGATGTTCGCGTGCCTTTAGCGCTGCTCGCAAGAAGCCTCCGGAGCAGGCACTTCTCGTGCGGCAACAACCGTGCCTGCTACGATCCTTCCTAGCGTCTTTTCCTCCGGGCAGCCGGCTTTAGCTGATGTGAAGTGTTGGTGGGCAAATCATCCAGAGAAGTGTCGCAATGCTTCTGGGCTTTTACCAAGAGCGAGTGAAGAGCAGCAAGAGCTTTCCTTGCTGACCCTTTTCACGGGGGAGATTAGCTGGACATTTGCCGCTTTAGTGCCTTGTTTCTTCTGCGCAGCTTGCACAAAGCTCATTGCGGCTTTCGCGGTTCGAGTTGTGCATCGCCGGAGCTCTGCGGGAAAGAGCGAGAGAAGAGCCGCGAAAGCTCCGAGTGCGGCCAGCTCGCGTGTGGCCGCGATGATGCGTTGTTCGCCGGTTGGAGGGCGACTGCCTTCTGCGCGGCTGCTTCCAAGTTGACCGTAACTGCCAGCGTGCTAGCTGTGTAGGATAGTGAAGAGGCTGACGTGTGTGTGTCCGTAGAGCTGCTAGAAAGCGTACGTGAAGAGCAGGAAGGGCTTTCAGAGCAGCCGGTTCTCGTCTTGGACAGTGGCCACACATCCGCACTTTTAGTGCCTCAGAACCCCGGGCAGCTTGCAAAACACGGCTGTAGCTGTCCCAGCGCAAGCTGTTCAGGAAAGCACAGAAATGCGATGTTCGCGTGCTTTTAGCGCTGCTCGCAAGAAGCCTCCGGAGCAGGCACTTCTCGTGCGGCAACAACCGTGCCTGCTACGATCCTTCCTAGCCTCTTTTCCTCCGGGCAGCCGGCTTTAGCTGATGTGAAGTGTTGGTGGGCAAATCATCCAGAGAAGTGTCGCAATGCTTCTGGGCTGTTAGCAAGAGCGAGTGAAGAGCAGCAAGAGCTTTCCTTGCTGACCCTTTTCACGTGGGAGATTAGCTGGACATTTGCCGCTTTAGTGCCTTGTTTCTTCTGCGCAGCTTGCACAAAGCTCATTGCACTTTCGCGGTTCGAGTTGTGCATCGCCGGAGCTCTGCGGGAAAGAGCGAGAGAAGAGCCGCGAAAGCTCCGAGTGCGGCCAGCTCGCGTGTGGCCGCGATGATGCGTTGTTCGTCGGTTGGAGGGCGACTGCCTTCTGCGCGGCTGCTTCCAAGTTGACCGTAACTGCCAGCGTGCTAGCTGCGTAGGACAGTGAAGAGACTCGACGTGTGTGTCGTGTGTCTCTTTGTTAGTGAGAAATCGAGACTTTCTTTATGAGTTCGTGGCACAGCACGGTGCCCGGCCGTCCACACCTGGGCAAGATTGGGCTCGGGATAATTGGACAAATTTGCAGAGCGTAGTAGATCGAATGACTTCCTTGTAGAAGGAGGCGAGGGTAATATCTGGCAGAGGCAAAGCCATAGTTTGTGCTGTTCTGGGTGCCAGTCTGGCAGCAGCAGCAGAGGGCCGCCTTAAGCAGCGAGAGCAGGAGACGATTATTGAGTTGCTCCAGCGTTTGGTGGAGGCCCTCAGGGGACAGTATCCTACCTCGAAAAACAGCTGGGGGGAGAAAAGGAGCAAAACCTTTTGCTAAAATCTATCTTGAGGGAGGAATATCCAAAGAATTCAGAATTGGACAGTGAGACAGATCTGAAGCTTGAGGAGAGAGGTATTCAACAGATAAGTCCAATATACCCTCAGAAGAAATTGGAGAAAATGAGGGATCACTCTGGCGACCACCCTCGGGTAAGACCTTTGGTTAAAACAGAATTCTTTTATTTGAATGATGAGGATAGCAACCCACAGATAACAACTAAGGAGTCGCCGTATACCGCTACTGAGCTTGCCAAACTGAAGCGGGAGTACGGGCATCTTGCCAAAGAATCTGAGACGGAGTATGTGTGGCGTGTATCTCTAACCGGGGGAGATCAAATCCAGCCGAGTGAAAAGGAGGCTGAGGGATATTGGGGTCCTGGAGTCTTTTTGACCACAGGAGATAATCGTGCCCCATGGTCCTTAACTCAGCGAGCCGCTTATTGGGCTGGGGGGGTTAAACCCTTTGGAGAGAGGGGATCCTCTTCCAATCACTGGCACAGTTGATCAGCTGGTGGAAAGCGTCCAAAAAGCTGCTTGTTTGCAAATGATGAAAGAAAGAAAGTTAACTCCTAGATGTGAATCTCCAATGATGTTGCCGGTGGACCCTGAGAGCATGACTCCCTTGATAAGGGGACTTCCAGAGTCACTTAAACCTTTGGGGATTCAACTTCGAAAGACCATTGAGACACTCGGTCCCTTAGAAAGATTGGAGGGCTTTATGAGAGGCCATGGAAATGCAACCAATAGCCCTATGAATGTGTCTCCCTCCGATCTCAGCCCATCTCGACCCTCATCAGGTGATAAAGCAAAGGTGTGGACTTGGGGGGAGGTAGCACAGGAGCTGATAAATTATGGGAGAAAATATGGTCCAGTAAAACTCCCAGAGGACAGACCAAAAGGAATCCGTCAGATAGACATCAGGGACTCACCCCCCCACATCAGTCAACCTAGCCCTCGTTTTAAAACAGCGGGGGGAGCACAGCCCATGACCCGACAACAGTGGTGGCTTTTGGGAATTAAAAAGGGTGTTCCAAGAGATGTAATGGATGGTTTACCCATTGGAAAGCTGAGCAAGGTGGTATCAAAATGGTGTAACCCAAAACAATACCCACCCAAAGGGAAAGAAATCTCACCCATCACACCCACAGCCCCACCTTTGGAAGACACAGGCAACAGAAACAGTGAGGTTTTTCCCCAGATGCAGGAAAACTAGAACCTCCATTCCCCATTGGTGAGCGAGGGAATGGAGGATGGATTTATATCCGACAGCTCACCAAGACTAGCAGGGGAGATTGGCTAATTACGGCTATTGTGGGTCCAAAACGTGGACTGGTGACCTTTTTGGTTGATACCGGTGCCCAAGTCTCCGCTTTGACTAAAGAAGATGCACAAAGGTGTGGTGTCTCTCCCTCGAGAAGACGTTTTTGTGTCCTGAATGCTTTAGGGTCAACAGAAGCCATGAGTGTTGCTCAGGTAAAGCTAACGTTGCCGGGAGAGGAAAACACGGTCACTGTTACAATGGTGATCGGGAATATTCCTACTAATTTATTAGGAATGGATGTCCTTAAAGGGAAAGGTTGGAAAGACCCAGAAGGCTTGTGGTGGACTTTTGGGACCCCGCAATTAAATATTAGGTTACTCCAAACTGCACCCTCTCTGCCGTTTAGCAAAGCAACTAATGTCAAACAATATCCCCTTCCCCTGGGAGCAAAAGAAGGTATCAGACCTGTTATGCAGGAACTTTGGGAGCAAGGGGTTGTGATAAATACACATTCTCCTTTTAACTCTCCGGTGTGGCCACTGCGAAAACCAAATGGAAAGTGGCGACTCACAGTGGATTTTAGGAGACTGAACGCCAACACCGAACCTTTGACTGCCGCAGTGCCCAATTTGGCGGAATTGGTAACAATAATTCAGGAGAAAGCTCACCCAATTATGGCAACTATAGACGTTAAAGACATGTTTTTTATGGTACCTTTGCAACCAGAGGACAGAGACCGTTTTGCCTTTACGTGGGAAGGGCAACAATATACTTTCACCCGGCTACCCCAGGGGTATAAGCACTCTCCTACATTGGCTCATCATGCTTTAGCCCAAGAATTGGAAAAAATACCAAAACCTGAAGCTGTAGATGTTTACCAATATATTTATGACATCCGGGGGGGGGGGGGGGGGGGGGGGGGGAAGAAATAAAGGAGGTGGAAACAACCCACCAGAATCTGGGTTTGCAAATTCCCCCCGAAAAGGTCCAAAAGCCATCACAAGAAGTAAAGTTTTTGGGAATTTGGTGGAAAGGGGGAATGATGTGTATCCCACCGGACACCCTCACTTCTTTAGGTCAGATTAAAATGCCTGAGTCAAAAAAGGATTTACAACATACTTTAGGACTATTGGTGTTCTGGAGAAAACATATTCCGGACTTCTCCATTATTGCTAGACCTCTTTATGATTTGCTGAGGAAAGGGGTCAAATGGGAATGGACCCCATCTCAGGAAGAAGCTGTGCAATTGTTAATTTTTGAAGCAACGGCTCACCAGGCTCTCGGTCCTATCCACCCTACAGACCCTTTTCAGGTGGAATGGGGATTTGCCATATCAGGATTATCAGTACATATATGGCAACGGGGCCCTGAGGGTCCAACTTGGCCTGTGGGATTTTATTCTCGCAGCTTTAAAGATGCCGAGAGGAGATACACTGCTTGGGAGAAAGGGTTGTTTGTGGTTAGCCTGGCTCTCATAGAAGTAGAGAAAATTGCACGCCAACAACCAATTGTACTGAGAGGCCCATTTAAAGTGATAAAGGCAGTTACCAGTGGGACCCCTCCCCCTGACGGGGTGGCTCAGAAAGCCTCAGTATGAAAATGGTATGCCCAGATTGAACACTACTGTAACATTTTCTCAGTGACTGAAGGAGCTTTAAAACACCTGGCTATACAAGAAACAGAAAGCTCGGATGGCAGCCAAGATAAACCTGCCTCTGTCATCCAAGCGGCTCCTCCTTTCTCTCCCGACCAAGCAGTGAGTGCCTGGTTTACCGATGCTTCTGCAAAAAGAGAAGGGAAAGTATGGAAATATCGAGCAGTAGCACTCCATACCTCCTCTGATGAACAAATTATTACAGAGGGAGTGGGCAGCGCCCAAGTAGGAGAGTTAATTGCAGTGTGGAGTGTTTTCCAGCGTGAAGCTCAAGCCACTTCTCCCATCCACATCTATACTGATTCCTACGCTGTGTTTAAGGGTTGTACTGAATGGCTGCCTTTTTGGGAGCAAAATGAATGGGAGGTTAACAGAATCCCAGTGTGGCAAAAGGAAAAATGGCAAGATATCTTAAACATTGCTAAACAGGGGAACTTTGCCGTGGGATGGGTAGCTTCTCATCAGGCAGATGGGGGCTCAGCGGGTAAATGGAATAACAGAGCGGATGAGTTAGCAAGGCTAGCCCCTGTACAAAAGGACCAAGTCACAGAAGATTGGGACCGCCTGCTAGAATGGTTGCATGTAAAGCGTAAACACACAGGAGCTAAGGACCTGTGTCGTGAAGCCCTTGCTCGAGGCTGGCCTGTCACCAGAGCAACATGCGAAACTTGCATATCTGCCTGTGAGCAATGTCGTAGGCGACTGGAAAGACACCCTTTAGAAGATGATCCCCTGCATCTAAGAGAGGGTAAAGGTTTGTGGGATGCGTGGCAGGTGGATTATATTGGACCCTTTAAGAAATCAGGAGGGAAACATTTTGTGTTGGTGGGAGTGGAAATAATATCAGGACCAGTCCAAGCAGAAGCCTTTAACAGGGCTACGGGAGAAAGCACTGTGAGAGCATTGCGACAATGGTTTGGAACTTTTCCAAAACCACAAGAAATACAGTCTGATAACGGTTCCCACTTCACTGCCAGAATAGTACAGGATTGGGCACGAAGTGAAGGGATTAAATGGATTTTTCACACTCCTTATTACCCACAATGGTATTGTAGAAAGAACCAATGGTTTGCTGAAACGACTTTTGAAACCACAGGAAGGCAATTGGGATGCTCGCCTGTGGGAAGCTGTCAAAGGTGTAAATGACAGATGGGGGTAAATGGATGCCCTAAAATCACTGCCTTCTGTCCAAAAGTCCCTACTTTAATCCCTTCTTTAAAAGGACCGAATGACTCTAAAAATCCAGCTCACCTCCCAGGACAACCTGTTTTAGTGGAGCTTCCCACCGCGGGAACAGTACCATTGGTCCTAAAAACCCCTCTAAATGCATATGCGTGGGTAGCCTCTGATGCCCTGGGAAAGGAACATCGGATAAATACCCGTTGGATAGTTCCGTCATTTTAGCTGTGCCTCAAGGAGGCAAGCTCTGTTATTTCATCTTGCAGAAGAACTCCGAGGGACAACAGTGAGTGGGAAAAGCTGCACATGGATGATAATTTGGAAGCATAAATTCTAAAAATGACCAATTTTTTAATTGGACCTGTGATTGGGCTTACAATATTTTTCTGCATCTTACCACTAACCTGTAATCAAAAGAACACCAAATGGCCGTGGTCTCACGCCTCCCTTGGGTTTACAGGAAGCATGGGACCACCTTTTAAACGGTCGGGCTTAAACTTGGCCACTGTGGTTATGCACAAAATGGAAATGTACTCAGGGCATGAGTGGGGCTGGGACAGAGACAGCAGGGCTCCCCTCTTGATGGGAACAATTGGAGAAAAAAATTCAAATAGGTTGCCGAATGGTCAATGGATCTATCCATGAAAAAGCAACCCAAATTATTGTAAGAAGAACTAATGAATCTGTACTCACAAAGAGTCTTTGTGTCCTTGAAAAGGAAAAATTGGAATGCTGGAGTAATTTTACACTAACCCAACCTGTCTTTGTAATCTGTCTCTGGAATAACCAGAAAGGTGACGTGGCACTGACATTCAAATTTAAAATGGCCATTATTGAGCCAACAACTACTACTCCCAGCCCCAACATGACAAGATACACAGCACCTCTTACCACTGAACCAGTTATTGTACTGAACCCGAAAATTTTTGAGATTGGACCATATGTAATTAGAAATATGGGCCAGCAACAGATGTTATTCAATCCATCATGGTCCCTGAAACAAGTTGAATTGTCAATGCAAAATAATGCTTCAGAAATTCAGCCAGCTTGCTCACCTTTCCTAAAAACCTCTTACGAGGGATGGACAACCTGGCTGCAAAAACGGACCCCTTCCGAGAAACGAATAAAGAGAGACCTAACTGGTGTTCTGGGAACAGGATTGGGAGTTCTAAATAGTATTGATTCAGATGAACAAATTGGCTACCACAACTAGGGACCTGACTAAATTGCAACGTCCTTTACGATCTTCCCTAGTGGCTTTGGGAACTAATCAATGGATGTTATCAAATATATTACCAAAATGGGAGAAGGTGAATGAAAAAGACCATGAATTGGTTATAGATGCACTCGGTGTGGTCCAAAACAACCTCTCCCTGGCTCTCAGTTGTATCCAAGCTCAACTGTGGATGCAATCAGTAGCCGCATCAATTATAAGAGAAGGTGAAGAAGGCACTTTCCCCACTGAAATTCGGAAAATAGTTTGGGACAGTGCCACTGACTTTGAAAGGAAAGTCACCACACATCTGCACTTTTAGTGCCTCAGAACCCCGGACAGCTTGCAAAACACGGCTGTAGCTGTCCCAGCGCAAGCTGTTCAGGAAAGCACAGAGACGCGATGTTCGCGTGCCTTTAGCGCTGCTCGCAAGAAGCCTCCGGAGCAGGCACTTCTCGTGCGGCAACAACCGTGCCTGCTACGATCCTTCCTAGCGTCTTTTCCTCCGGGCAGCCGGCTTTAGCTGATGTGAAGTGTTGGTGGGCAAATCATCCAGAGAAGTGTCGCAATGCTTCTGGGCTTTTACCAAGAGCGAGTGAAGAGCAGCAAGAGCTTTCCTTGCTGACCCTTTTCACGTGGGAGATTAGCTGGACATTTGCCGCTTTAGTGCCTTGTTTCTTCTGCGCAGCTTGCACAAAGCTCATTGCGGCTTTCGCGGTTTGAGTTGTGCATCGCCGGAGCTCTGCGGGAAAGAGCGAGAGAAGAGCCGCGAAAGCTCCGAGTGCGGCCAGCTCGCGTGTGGCCGCGATGATGCGTTGTTCGCCGGTTGGAGGGCGACTGCCTTCTGCGCGGCTGCTTCCAAGTTGACCGTAACTGCCAGCGTGCTAGCTGTGTAGGATAGTGAAGAGGCTGACGTGTGTGTGTCCGTAGAGCTGCTAGAAAGCGTACGTGAAGAGCAGGAAGGGCTTTCAGAGCAGCCGGTTCTCGTCTTGGACAGTGGCCACACATCCGCACTTTTAGTGCCTCAGAACCCCGGGCAGCTTGCAAAACACGGCTGTAGCTGTCCCAGCGCAAGCTGTTCAGGAAAGCACAGAAATGCGATGTTCGCGTGCTTTAAGCGCTGCTCGCAAGAAGCCTCCGGAGCAGGCACGTCTCGTGCGGCAACAACCGTGCCTGCTACGATCTTTCCTAGCATCTTTTCCTCCGGGCAGCCGGCTTTAGCTGATGTGAAGTGTTGGTGGGCAAATCATCCAGAGAAGAGTCGCAATGCTTCTGGGCTGTTAGCAAGAGCGAGTGAAGAGCAGCAAGAGCTTTCCTTGCTGACCCTTTTCACGTTGGAGATTAGCTGGACATTTGCCGCTTTAGTGCCTTGTTTCTTCTGCGCAGCTTGCACAAAGCTCATTGCACTTTCGCGGTTCGAGTTGTGCATCGCCGGAGCTCTGCGGGAAAGAGCGAGAGAAGAGCCGCGAAAGCTCCGAGTGCGGCCAGCTCGCGTGTGGCCGCGATGATGCGTTGTTCGTCGGTTGGAGGGCGACTGCCTTCTGCGCGGCTGCTTCCAAGTTGACCGTAACTGCCAGCGTGCTAGCTGTGTAGGATAGTGAAGAGGCTGACGTGTGTGTGTCCGTAGAGCTGCTAGAAAGCGTACGTGAAGAGCAGGAAGGGCTTTCAGAGCAGCCGGTTCTCGTCTTGGACACTGGCCACACATCTGCACTTTTAGTGCCTCAGAACCCCGGACAGCTTGCAAAACACGGCTGTAGCTGTCCCAGCGCAAGCTGTTCAGGAAAGCACAGAAATGCGATGTTCGCGTGCTTTTAGCGCTGCTCGCAAGAAGCCTCCGGAGCAGGCACTTCTCGTGCGGCAACAACCGTGCCTGCTACGATCCTTCCTAGCGTCTTTTCCTCCGGGCAGCCGGCTTTAGCTGATGTGAAGTGTTGGTGGGCAAATCATCCAGAGAAGTGTCGCAATGCTTCTGGGCTTTTACCAAGAGCGAGTGAAGAGCAGCAAGAGCTTTCCTTGCTGACCCTTTTCACGTGGGAGATTAGCTGGACATTTGCCGCTTTAGTGCCTTGTTTCTTCTGCGCAGCTTGCACAAAGCTCATTGCACTTTCGCGGTTCGAGTTGTGCATCGCCGGAGCTCTGCGGGAAAGAGCGAGAGAAGAGCCGCGAAAGCTCCGAGTGCGGCCAGCTCGCGTGTGGCCGCGATGATCCGCTGTTCGCCGGTTGGAGGGCGACTGCCTTCTGCGCGGCTGCTTCCAAGTTGACGGTAACTGCCAGCGTGCTAGCTGTGTAGGACAGTGAAGAGGCTGACGTGTGTGTGTCCGTAGAGCTGCTAGAAAGCGTACGTGAAGAGCAGGAAGGGCTTCCAGAGCAGCCGGTTCTCGTCTTGGACAGTCGCCACACATCTGCACTTTTAGTGCCTCAGAACCCCGGACAGCTTGCAAAACACGGCTGTAGCTGTCCCAGCGCAAGCTGTTCAGGAAAGCACAGAGACGCGATGTTCGCGTGCCTTTAGCGCTGCTCGCAAGAAGCCTCCGGAGCAGGCACTTCTCGTGCGGCAACAACCGTGCCTGCTACGATCCTTCCTAGCGTCTTTTCCTCCGGGCAGCCGGCTTTAGCTGATGTGAAGTGTTGGTGGGCAAATCATCCAGAGAAGTGTCGCAATGCTTCTGGGCTTTTACCAAGAGCGAGTGAAGAGCAGCAAGAGCTTTCCTTGCTGACCCTTTTCACGTGGGAGATTAGCTGGACATTTGCCGCTTTAGTGCCTTGTTTCTTCTGCGCAGCTTGCACAAAGCTCATTGCGGCTTTCGCGGTTTGAGTTGTGCATCGCCGGAGCTCTGCGGGAAAGAGCGAGAGAAGAGCCGCGAAAGCTCCGAGTGCGGCCAGCTCGCGTGTGGCCGCGATGATGCGTTGTTCGCCGGTTGGAGGGCGACTGCCTTCTGCGCGGCTGCTTCCAAGTTGACCGTAACTGCCAGCGTGCTAGCTGTGTAGGATAGTGAAGAGGCTGACGTGTGTGTGTCCGTAGAGCTGCTAGAAAGCGTACGTGAAGAGCAGGAAGGGCTTTCAGAGCAGCCGGTTCTCGTCTTGGACAGTGGCCACACATCCGCACTTTTAGTGCCTCAGAACCCCGGGCAGCTTGCAAAACACGGCTGTAGCTGTCCCAGCGCAAGCTGTTCAGGAAAGCACAGAAATGCGATGTTCGCGTGCTTTTAGCGCTGCTCGCAAGAAGCCTCCGGAGCAGGCACTTCTCGTGCGGCAACAACCGTGCCTGCTACGATCCTTCCTAGCCTCTTTTCCTCCGGGCAGCCGGCTTTAGCTGATGTGAAGTGTTGGTGGGCAAATCATCCAGAGAAGTGTCGCAATGCTTCTGGGCTGTTAGCAAGAGCGAGTGAAGAGCAGCAAGAGCTTTCCTTGCTGACCCTTTTCACGTGGGAGATTAGCTGGACATTTGCCGCTTTAGTGCCTTGTTTCTTCTGCGCAGCTTGCACAAAGCTCATTGCACTTTCGCGGTTCGAGTTGTGCATCGCCGGAGCTCTGCGGGAAAGAGCGAGAGAAGAGCCGCGAAAGCTCCGAGTGCGGCCAGCTCGCGTGTGGCCGCGATGATGCGTTGTTCGTCGGTTGGAGGGCGACTGCCTTCTGCGCGGCTGCTTCCAAGTTGACCGTAACTGCCAGCGTGCTAGCTGCGTAGGACAGTGAAGAGACTCGACGTGTGTGTCGTGTGTCTCTTTGTTAGTGAGAAATCGAGACTTTCTTTATGAGTTCGTGGCACAGCACGGTGCCCGGCCGTCCACACCTGGGCAAGATTGGGCTCGGGATAATTGGACAAATTTGCAGAGCGTAGTAGATCGAATGACTTCCTTGTAGAAGGAGGCGAGGGTAATATCTGGCAGAGGCAAAGCCATAGTTTGTGCTGTTCTGGGTGCCAGTCTGGCAGCAGCAGCAGAGGGCCGCCTTAAGCAGCGAGAGCAGGAGACGATTATTGAGTTGCTCCAGCGTTTGGTGGAGGCCCTCAGGGGACAGTATCCTACCTCGAAAAACAGCTGGGGGGAGAAAAGGAGCAAAACCTTTTGCTAAAATCTATCTTGAGGGAGGAATATCCAAAGAATTCAGAATTGGACAGTGAGACAGATCTGAAGCTTGAGGAGAGAGGTATTCAACAGATAAGTCCAATATACCCTCAGAAGAAATTGGAGAAAATGAGGGATCACTCTGGCGACCACCCTCGGGTAAGACCTTTGGTTAAAACAGAATTCTTTTATTTGAATGATGAGGATAGCAACCCACAGATAACAACTAAGGAGTCGCCGTATACCGCTACTGAGCTTGCCAAACTGAAGCGGGAGTACGGGCATCTTGCCAAAGAATCTGAGACGGAGTATGTGTGGCGTGTATCTCTAACCGGGGGAGATCAAATCCAGCCGAGTGAAAAGGAGGCTGAGGGATATTGGGGTCCTGGAGTCTTTTTGACCACAGGAGATAATCGTGCCCCATGGTCCTTAACTCAGCGAGCCGCTTATTGGGCTGGGGGGGTTAAACCCTTTGGAGAGAGGGGATCCTCTTCCAATCACTGGCACAGTTGATCAGCTGGTGGAAAGCGTCCAAAAAGCTGCTTGTTTGCAAATGATGAAAGAAAGAAAGTTAACTCCTAGATGTGAATCTCCAATGATGTTGCCGGTGGACCCTGAGAGCATGACTCCCTTGATAAGGGGACTTCCAGAGTCACTTAAACCTTTGGGGATTCAACTTCGAAAGACCATTGAGACACTCGGTCCCTTAGAAAGATTGGAGGGCTTTATGAGAGGCCATGGAAATGCAACCAATAGCCCTATGAATGTGTCTCCCTCCGATCTCAGCCCATCTCGACCCTCATCAGGTGATAAAGCAAAGGTGTGGACTTGGGGGGAGGTAGCACAGGAGCTGATAAATTATGGGAGAAAATATGGTCCAGTAAAACTCCCAGAGGACAGACCAAAAGGAATCCGTCAGATAGACATCAGGGACTCACCCCCCCACATCAGTCAACCTAGCCCTCGTTTTAAAACAGCGGGGGGAGCACAGCCCATGACCCGACAACAGTGGTGGCTTTTGGGAATTAAAAAGGGTGTTCCAAGAGATGTAATGGATGGTTTACCCATTGGAAAGCTGAGCAAGGTGGTATCAAAATGGTGTAACCCAAAACAATACCCACCCAAAGGGAAAGAAATCTCACCCATCACACCCACAGCCCCACCTTTGGAAGACACAGGCAACAGAAACAGTGAGGTTTTTCCCCAGATGCAGGAAAACTAGAACCTCCATTCCCCATTGGTGAGCGAGGGAATGGAGGATGGATTTATATCCGACAGCTCACCAAGACTAGCAGGGGAGATTGGCTAATTACGGCTATTGTGGGTCCAAAACGTGGACTGGTGACCTTTTTGGTTGATACCGGTGCCCAAGTCTCCGCTTTGACTAAAGAAGATGCACAAAGGTGTGGTGTCTCTCCCTCGAGAAGACGTTTTTGTGTCCTGAATGCTTTAGGGTCAACAGAAGCCATGAGTGTTGCTCAGGTAAAGCTAACGTTGCCGGGAGAGGAAAACACGGTCACTGTTACAATGGTGATCGGGAATATTCCTACTAATTTATTAGGAATGGATGTCCTTAAAGGGAAAGGTTGGAAAGACCCAGAAGGCTTGTGGTGGACTTTTGGGACCCCGCAATTAAATATTAGGTTACTCCAAACTGCACCCTCTCTGCCGTTTAGCAAAGCAACTAATGTCAAACAATATCCCCTTCCCCTGGGAGCAAAAGAAGGTATCAGACCTGTTATGCAGGAACTTTGGGAGCAAGGGGTTGTGATAAATACACATTCTCCTTTTAACTCTCCGGTGTGGCCACTGCGAAAACCAAATGGAAAGTGGCGACTCACAGTGGATTTTAGGAGACTGAACGCCAACACCGAACCTTTGACTGCCGCAGTGCCCAATTTGGCGGAATTGGTAACAATAATTCAGGAGAAAGCTCACCCAATTATGGCAACTATAGACGTTAAAGACATGTTTTTTATGGTACCTTTGCAACCAGAGGACAGAGACCGTTTTGCCTTTACGTGGGAAGGGCAACAATATACTTTCACCCGGCTACCCCAGGGGTATAAGCACTCTCCTACATTGGCTCATCATGCTTTAGCCCAAGAATTGGAAAAAATACCAAAACCTGAAGCTGTAGATGTTTACCAATATATTTATGACATCCGGGGGGGGGGGGGGGGGGGGGGGGGGAAGAAATAAAGGAGGTGGAAACAACCCACCAGAATCTGGGTTTGCAAATTCCCCCCGAAAAGGTCCAAAAGCCATCACAAGAAGTAAAGTTTTTGGGAATTTGGTGGAAAGGGGGAATGATGTGTATCCCACCGGACACCCTCACTTCTTTAGGTCAGATTAAAATGCCTGAGTCAAAAAAGGATTTACAACATACTTTAGGACTATTGGTGTTCTGGAGAAAACATATTCCGGACTTCTCCATTATTGCTAGACCTCTTTATGATTTGCTGAGGAAAGGGGTCAAATGGGAATGGACCCCATCTCAGGAAGAAGCTGTGCAATTGTTAATTTTTGAAGCAACGGCTCACCAGGCTCTCGGTCCTATCCACCCTACAGACCCTTTTCAGGTGGAATGGGGATTTGCCATATCAGGATTATCAGTACATATATGGCAACGGGGCCCTGAGGGTCCAACTTGGCCTGTGGGATTTTATTCTCGCAGCTTTAAAGATGCCGAGAGGAGATACACTGCTTGGGAGAAAGGGTTGTTTGTGGTTAGCCTGGCTCTCATAGAAGTAGAGAAAATTGCACGCCAACAACCAATTGTACTGAGAGGCCCATTTAAAGTGATAAAGGCAGTTACCAGTGGGACCCCTCCCCCTGACGGGGTGGCTCAGAAAGCCTCAGTATGAAAATGGTATGCCCAGATTGAACACTACTGTAACATTTTCTCAGTGACTGAAGGAGCTTTAAAACACCTGGCTATACAAGAAACAGAAAGCTCGGATGGCAGCCAAGATAAACCTGCCTCTGTCATCCAAGCGGCTCCTCCTTTCTCTCCCGACCAAGCAGTGAGTGCCTGGTTTACCGATGCTTCTGCAAAAAGAGAAGGGAAAGTATGGAAATATCGAGCAGTAGCACTCCATACCTCCTCTGATGAACAAATTATTACAGAGGGAGTGGGCAGCGCCCAAGTAGGAGAGTTAATTGCAGTGTGGAGTGTTTTCCAGCGTGAAGCTCAAGCCACTTCTCCCATCCACATCTATACTGATTCCTACGCTGTGTTTAAGGGTTGTACTGAATGGCTGCCTTTTTGGGAGCAAAATGAATGGGAGGTTAACAGAATGCCAGTGTGGCAAAAGGAAAAATGGCAAGATATCTTAAACATTGCTAAACAGGGGAACTTTGCCGTGGGATGGGTAGCTTCTCATCAGGCAGATGGGGGCTCAGCGGGTAAATGGAATAACAGAGCGGATGAGTTAGCAAGGCTAGCCCCTGTACAAAAGGACCAAGTCACAGAAGATTGGGACCGCCTGCTAGAATGGTTGCATGTAAAGCGTAAACACACAGGAGCTAAGGACCTGTGTCGTGAAGCCCTTGCTCGAGGCTGGCCTGTCACCAGAGCAACATGCGAAACTTGCATATCTGCCTGTGAGCAATGTCGTAGGCGACTGGAAAGACACCCTTTAGAAGATGATCCCCTGCATCTAAGAGAGGGTAAAGGTTTGTGGGATGCGTGGCAGGTGGATTATATTGGACCCTTTAAGAAATCAGGAGGGAAACATTTTGTGTTGGTGGGAGTGGAAATAATATCAGGACCAGTCCAAGCAGAAGCCTTTAACAGGGCTACGGGAGAAAGCACTGTGAGAGCATTGCGACAATGGTTTGGAACTTTTCCAAAACCACAAGAAATACAGTCTGATAACGGTTCCCACTTCACTGCCAGAATAGTACAGGATTGGGCACGAAGTGAAGGGATTAAATGGATTTTTCACACTCCTTATTACCCACAATGGTATTGTAGAAAGAACCAATGGTTTGCTGAAACGACTTTTGAAACCACAGGAAGGCAATTGGGATGCTCGCCTGTGGGAAGCTGTCAAAGGTGTAAATGACAGATGGGGGTAAATGGATGCCCTAAAATCACTGCCTTCTGTCCAAAAGTCCCTACTTTAATCCCTTCTTTAAAAGGACCGAATGACTCTAAAAATCCAGCTCACCTCCCAGGACAACCTGTTTTAGTGGAGCTTCCCACCGCGGGAACAGTACCATTGGTCCTAAAAACCCCTCTAAATGCATATGCGTGGGTAGCCTCTGATGCCCTGGGAAAGGAACATCGGATAAATACCCGTTGGATAGTTCCGTCATTTTAGCTGTGCCTCAAGGAGGCAAGCTCTGTTATTTCATCTTGCAGAAGAACTCCGAGGGACAACAGTGAGTGGGAAAAGCTGCACATGGATGATAATTTGGAAGCATAAATTCTAAAAATGACCAATTTTTTAATTGGACCTGTGATTGGGCTTACAATATTTTTCTGCATCTTACCACTAACCTGTAATCAAAAGAACACCAAATGGCCGTGGTCTCACGCCTCCCTTGGGTTTACAGGAAGCAT
Source organism: Chlamydotis macqueenii (assembly GCF_036417535.1). Taxonomy (NCBI): domain Eukaryota; kingdom Metazoa; phylum Chordata; class Aves; order Otidiformes; family Otididae; genus Chlamydotis; species Chlamydotis macqueenii. The sequence continues at coordinate 58,158,895 of NC_141556.1, forward strand.
GGGACCACCTTTTAAACGGTCGGGCTTAAACTTGGCCACTGTGGTTATGCACAAAATGGAAATGTACTCAGGGCATGAGTGGGGCTGGGACAGAGACAGCAGGGCTCCCCTCTTGATGGGAACAATTGGAGAAAAAAATTCAAATAGGTTGCCGAATGGTCAATGGATCTATCCATGAAAAAGCAACCCAAATTATTGTAAGAAGAACTAATGAATCTGTACTCACAAAGAGTCTTTGTGTCCTTGAAAAGGAAAAATTGGAATGCTGGAGTAATTTTACACTAACCCAACCTGTCTTTGTAATCTGTCTCTGGAATAACCAGAAAGGTGACGTGGCACTGACATTCAAATTTAAAATGGCCATTATTGAGCCAACAACTACTACTCCCAGCCCCAACATGACAAGATACACAGCACCTCTTACCACTGAACCAGTTATTGTACTGAACCCGAAAATTTTTGAGATTGGACCATATGTAATTAGAAATATGGGCCAGCAACAGATGTTATTCAATCCATCATGGTCCCTGAAACAAGTTGAATTGTCAATGCAAAATAATGCTTCAGAAATTCAGCCAGCTTGCTCACCTTTCCTAAAAACCTCTTACGAGGGATGGACAACCTGGCTGCAAAAACGGACCCCTTCCGAGAAACGAATAAAGAGAGACCTAACTGGTGTTCTGGGAACAGGATTGGGAGTTCTAAATAGTATTGATTCAGATGAACAAATTGGCTACCACAACTAGGGACCTGACTAAATTGCAACGTCCTTTACGATCTTCCCTAGTGGCTTTGGGAACTAATCAATGGATGTTATCAAATATATTACCAAAATGGGAGAAGGTGAATGAAAAAGACCATGAATTGGTTATAGATGCACTCGGTGTGGTCCAAAACAACCTCTCCCTGGCTCTCAGTTGTATCCAAGCTCAACTGTGGATGCAATCAGTAGCCGCATCAATTATAAGAGAAGGTGAAGAAGGCACTTTCCCCACTGAAATTCGGAAAATAGTTTGGGACAGTGCCACTGACTTTGAAAGGAAAGTCACCACACATCTGCACTTTTAGTGCCTCAGAACCCCGGACAGCTTGCAAAACACGGCTGTAGCTGTCCCAGCGCAAGCTGTTCAGGAAAGCACAGAGACGCGATGTTCGCGTGCCTTTAGCGCTGCTCGCAAGAAGCCTCCGGAGCAGGCACTTCTCGTGCGGCAACAACCGTGCCTGCTACGATCCTTCCTAGCGTCTTTTCCTCCGGGCAGCCGGCTTTAGCTGATGTGAAGTGTTGGTGGGCAAATCATCCAGAGAAGTGTCGCAATGCTTCTGGGCTTTTACCAAGAGCGAGTGAAGAGCAGCAAGAGCTTTCCTTGCTGACCCTTTTCACGTGGGAGATTAGCTGGACATTTGCCGCTTTAGTGCCTTGTTTCTTCTGCGCAGCTTGCACAAAGCTCATTGCGGCTTTCGCGGTTTGAGTTGTGCATCGCCGGAGCTCTGCGGGAAAGAGCGAGAGAAGAGCCGCGAAAGCTCCGAGTGCGGCCAGCTCGCGTGTGGCCGCGATGATGCGTTGTTCGCCGGTTGGAGGGCGACTGCCTTCTGCGCGGCTGCTTCCAAGTTGACCGTAACTGCCAGCGTGCTAGCTGTGTAGGATAGTGAAGAGGCTGACGTGTGTGTGTCCGTAGAGCTGCTAGAAAGCGTACGTGAAGAGCAGGAAGGGCTTTCAGAGCAGCCGGTTCTCGTCTTGGACAGTGGCCACACATCCGCACTTTTAGTGCCTCAGAACCCCGGGCAGCTTGCAAAACACGGCTGTAGCTGTCCCAGCGCAAGCTGTTCAGGAAAGCACAGAAATGCGATGTTCGCGTGCTTTAAGCGCTGCTCGCAAGAAGCCTCCGGAGCAGGCACGTCTCGTGCGGCAACAACCGTGCCTGCTACGATCTTTCCTAGCATCTTTTCCTCCGGGCAGCCGGCTTTAGCTGATGTGAAGTGTTGGTGGGCAAATCATCCAGAGAAGAGTCGCAATGCTTCTGGGCTGTTAGCAAGAGCGAGTGAAGAGCAGCAAGAGCTTTCCTTGCTGACCCTTTTCACGTTGGAGATTAGCTGGACATTTGCCGCTTTAGTGCCTTGTTTCTTCTGCGCAGCTTGCACAAAGCTCATTGCACTTTCGCGGTTCGAGTTGTGCATCGCCGGAGCTCTGCGGGAAAGAGCGAGAGAAGAGCCGCGAAAGCTCCGAGTGCGGCCAGCTCGCGTGTGGCCGCGATGATGCGTTGTTCGTCGGTTGGAGGGCGACTGCCTTCTGCGCGGCTGCTTCCAAGTTGACCGTAACTGCCAGCGTGCTAGCTGTGTAGGATAGTGAAGAGGCTGACGTGTGTGTGTCCGTAGAGCTGCTAGAAAGCGTACGTGAAGAGCAGGAAGGGCTTTCAGAGCAGCCGGTTCTCGTCTTGGACACTGGCCACACATCTGCACTTTTAGTGCCTCAGAACCCCGGACAGCTTGCAAAACACGGCTGTAGCTGTCCCAGCGCAAGCTGTTCAGGAAAGCACAGAAATGCGATGTTCGCGTGCTTTTAGCGCTGCTCGCAAGAAGCCTCCGGAGCAGGCACTTCTCGTGCGGCAACAACCGTGCCTGCTACGATCCTTCCTAGCGTCTTTTCCTCCGGGCAGCCGGCTTTAGCTGATGTGAAGTGTTGGTGGGCAAATCATCCAGAGAAGTGTCGCAATGCTTCTGGGCTTTTACCAAGAGCGAGTGAAGAGCAGCAAGAGCTTTCCTTGCTGACCCTTTTCACGTGGGAGATTAGCTGGACATTTGCCGCTTTAGTGCCTTGTTTCTTCTGCGCAGCTTGCACAAAGCTCATTGCACTTTCGCGGTTCGAGTTGTGCATCGCCGGAGCTCTGCGGGAAAGAGCGAGAGAAGAGCCGCGAAAGCTCCGAGTGCGGCCAGCTCGCGTGTGGCCGCGATGATCCGCTGTTCGCCGGTTGGAGGGCGACTGCCTTCTGCGCGGCTGCTTCCAAGTTGACGGTAACTGCCAGCGTGCTAGCTGTGTAGGACAGTGAAGAGGCTGACGTGTGTGTGTCCGTAGAGCTGCTAGAAAGCGTACGTGAAGAGCAGGAAGGGCTTCCAGAGCAGCCGGTTCTCGTCTTGGACAGTCGCCACACATCTGCACTTTTAGTGCCTCAGAACCCCGGACAGCTTGCAAAACACGGCTGTAGCTGTCCCAGCGCAAGCTGTTCAGGAAAGCACAGAGACGCGATGTTCGCGTGCCTTTAGCGCTGCTCGCAAGAAGCCTCCGGAGCAGGCACTTCTCGTGCGGCAACAACCGTGCCTGCTACGATCCTTCCTAGCGTCTTTTCCTCCGGGCAGCCGGCTTTAGCTGATGTGAAGTGTTGGTGGGCAAATCATCCAGAGAAGTGTCGCAATGCTTCTGGGCTTTTACCAAGAGCGAGTGAAGAGCAGCAAGAGCTTTCCTTGCTGACCCTTTTCACGTGGGAGATTAGCTGGACATTTGCCGCTTTAGTGCCTTGTTTCTTCTGCGCAGCTTGCACAAAGCTCATTGCGGCTTTCGCGGTTTGAGTTGTGCATCGCCGGAGCTCTGCGGGAAAGAGCGAGAGAAGAGCCGCGAAAGCTCCGAGTGCGGCCAGCTCGCGTGTGGCCGCGATGATGCGTTGTTCGCCGGTTGGAGGGCGACTGCCTTCTGCGCGGCTGCTTCCAAGTTGACCGTAACTGCCAGCGTGCTAGCTGTGTAGGATAGTGAAGAGGCTGACGTGTGTGTGTCCGTAGAGCTGCTAGAAAGCGTACGTGAAGAGCAGGAAGGGCTTTCAGAGCAGCCGGTTCTCGTCTTGGACAGTGGCCACACATCCGCACTTTTAGTGCCTCAGAACCCCGGGCAGCTTGCAAAACACGGCTGTAACTGTCCCAGCGCAAGCTGTTCAGGAAAGCACAGAAATGCGATGTTCGCGTGCTTTAAGCGCTGCTCGCAAGAAGCCTCCGGAGCAGGCACGTCTCGTGCGGCAACAACCGTGCCTGCTACGATCTTTCCTAGCATCTTTTCCTCCGGGCAGCCGGCTTTAGCTGATGTGAAGTGTTGGTGGGCAAATCATCCAGAGAAGAGTCGCAATGCTTCTGGGCTGTTAGCAAGAGCGAGTGAAGAGCAGCAAGAGCTTTCCTTGCTGACCCTTTTCACGTTGGAGATTAGCTGGACATTTGCCGCTTTAGTGCCTTGTTTCTTCTGCGCAGCTTGCACAAAGCTCATTGCACTTTCGCGGTTCGAGTTGTGCATCGCCGGAGCTCTGCGGGAAAGAGCGAGAGAAGAGCCGCGAAAGCTCCGAGTGCGGCCAGCTCGCGTGTGGCCGCGATGATGCGTTGTTCGTCGGTTGGAGGGCGACTGCCTTCTGCGCGGCTGCTTCCAAGTTGACCGTAACTGCCAGCGTGCTAGCTGTGTAGGATAGTGAAGAGGCTGACGTGTGTGTGTCCGTAGAGCTGCTAGAAAGCGTACGTGAAGAGCAGGAAGGGCTTTCAGAGCAGCCGGTTCTCGTCTTGGACACTGGCCACACATCTGCACTTTTAGTGCCTCAGAACCCCGGACAGCTTGCAAAACACGGCTGTAGCTGTCCCAGCGCAAGCTGTTCAGGAAAGCACAGAAATGCGATGTTCGCGTGCTTTTAGCGCTGCTCGCAAGAAGCCTCCGGAGCAGGCACTTCTCGTGCGGCAACAACCGTGCCTGCTACGATCCTTCCTAGCGTCTTTTCCTCCGGGCAGCCGGCTTTAGCTGATGTGAAGTGTTGGTGGGCAAATCATCCAGAGAAGTGTCGCAATGCTTCTGGGCTTTTACCAAGAGCGAGTGAAGAGCAGCAAGAGCTTTCCTTGCTGACCCTTTTCACGTGGGAGATTAGCTGGACATTTGCCGCTTTAGTGCCTTGTTTCTTCTGCGCAGCTTGCACAAAGCTCATTGCACTTTCGCGGTTCGAGTTGTGCATCGCCGGAGCTCTGCGGGAAAGAGCGAGAGAAGAGCCGCGAAAGCTCCGAGTGCGGCCAGCTCGCGTGTGGCCGCGATGATCCGCTGTTCGCCGGTTGGAGGGCGACTGCCTTCTGCGCGGCTGCTTCCAAGTTGACGGTAACTGCCAGCGTGCTAGCTGTGTAGGACAGTGAAGAGGCTGACGTGTGTGTGTCCGTAGAGCTGCTAGAAAGCGTACGTGAAGAGCAGGAAGGGCTTCCAGAGCAGCCGGTTCTCGTCTTGGACAGTCGCCACACATCTGCACTTTTAGTGCCTCAGAACCCCGGACAGCTTGCAAAACACGGCTGTAGCTGTCCCAGCGCAAGCTGTTCAGGAAAGCACAGAAATGCGATGTTCGCGTGCTTTTAGCGCTGCTCGCAAGAAGCCTCCGGAGCAGGCACTTCTCGTGCGGCAACAACCGTGCCTGCTACGATCCTTCCTAGCGTCTTTTCCTCCGGGCAGCCGGCTTTAGCTGATGTGAAGTGTTGGTGGGCAAATCATCCAGAGAAGTGTCGCAATGCTTCTGGGCTTTTACCAAGAGCGAGTGAAGAGCAGCAAGAGCTTTCCTTGCTGACCCTTTTCACGGGGGAGATTAGCTGGACATTTGCCGCTTTAGTGCCTTGTTTCTTCTGCGCAGCTTGCACAAAGCTCATTGCACTTTCGCGGTTCGAGTTGTGCATCGCCGGAGCTCTGCGGGAAAGAGCGAGAGAAGAGCCGCGAAAGCTCCGAGTGCGGCCAGCTCGCGTGTGGCCGCGATGATGCGTTGTTCGTCGGTTGGAGGGCGACTGCCTTCTGCGCGGCTGCTTCCAAGTTGACCGTAACTGCCAGCGTGCTAGCTGCGTAGGACAGTGAAGAGACTCGACGTGTGTGTCGTGTGTCTCTTTGTTAGTGAGAAATCGAGACTTTCTTTATGAGTTCGTGGCACAGCACGGTGCCCGGCCGTCCACACCTGGGCAAGATTGGGCTCGGGATAATTGGACAAATTTGCAGAGCGTAGTAGATCGAATGACTTCCTTGTAGAAGGAGGCGAGGGTAATATCTGGCAGAGGCAAAGCCATAGTTTGTGCTGTTCTGGGTGCCAGTCTGGCAGCAGCAGCAGAGGGCCGCCTTAAGCAGCGAGAGCAGGAGACGATTATTGAGTTGCTCCAGCGTTTGGTGGAGGCCCTCAGGGGACAGTATCCTACCTCGAAAAACAGCTGGGGGGAGAAAAGGAGCAAAACCTTTTGCTAAAATCTATCTTGAGGGAGGAATATCCAAAGAATTCAGAATTGGACAGTGAGACAGATCTGAAGCTTGAGGAGAGAGGTATTCAACAGATAAGTCCAATATACCCTCAGAAGAAATTGGAGAAAATGAGGGATCACTCTGGCGACCACCCTCGGGTAAGACCTTTGGTTAAAACAGAATTCTTTTATTTGAATGATGAGGATAGCAACCCACAGATAACAACTAAGGAGTCGCCGTATACCGCTACTGAGCTTGCCAAACTGAAGCGGGAGTACGGGCATCTTGCCAAAGAATCTGAGACGGAGTATGTGTGGCGTGTATCTCTAACCGGGGGAGATCAAATCCAGCCGAGTGAAAAGGAGGCTGAGGGATATTGGGGTCCTGGAGTCTTTTTGACCACAGGAGATAATCGTGCCCCATGGTCCTTAACTCAGCGAGCCGCTTATTGGGCTGGGGGGTTAAACCCTTTGGAGAGAGGGGATCCTCTTCCAATCACTGGCACAGTTGATCAGCTGGTGGAAAGCGTCCAAAAAGCTGCTTGTTTGCAAATGATGAAAGAAAGAAAGTTAACTCCTAGATGTGAATCTCCAATGATGTTGCCGGTGGACCCTGAGAGCATGACTCCCTTGATAAGGGGACTTCCAGAGTCACTTAAACCTTTGGGGATTCAACTTCGAAAGACCATTGAGACACTCGGTCCCTTAGAAAGATTGGAGGGCTTTATGAGAGGCCATGGAAATGCAACCAATAGCCCTATGAATGTGTCTCCCTCCGATCTCAGCCCATCTCGACCCTCATCAGGTGATAAAGCAAAGGTGTGGACTTGGGGGGAGGTAGCACAGGAGCTGATAAATTATGGGAGAAAATATGGTCCAGTAAAACTCCCAGAGGACAGACCAAAAGGAATCCGTCAGATAGACATCAGGGACTCACCCCCCCACATCAGTCAACCTAGCCCTCGTTTTAAAACAGCGGGGGGAGCACAGCCCATGACCCGACAACAGTGGTGGCTTTTGGGAATTAAAAAGGGTGTTCCAAGAGATGTAATGGATGGTTTACCCATTGGAAAGCTGAGCAAGGTGGTATCAAAATGGTGTAACCCAAAACAATACCCACCCAAAGGGAAAGAAATCTCACCCATCACACCCACAGCCCCACCTTTGGAAGACACAGGCAACAGAAACAGTGAGGTTTTTCCCCAGATGCAGGAAAACTAGAACCTCCATTCCCCATTGGTGAGCGAGGGAATGGAGGATGGATTTATATCCGACAGCTCACCAAGACTAGCAGGGGAGATTGGCTAATTACGGCTATTGTGGGTCCAAAACGTGGACTGGTGACCTTTTTGGTTGATACCGGTGCCCAAGTCTCCGCTTTGACTAAAGAAGATGCACAAAGGTGTGGTGTCTCTCCCTCGAGAAGACGTTTTTGTGTCCTGAATGCTTTAGGGTCAACAGAAGCCATGAGTGTTGCTCAGGTAAAGCTAACGTTGCCGGGAGAGGAAAACACGGTCACTGTTACAATGGTGATCGGGAATATTCCTACTAATTTATTAGGAATGGATGTCCTTAAAGGGAAAGGTTGGAAAGACCCAGAAGGCTTGTGGTGGACTTTTGGGACCCCGCAATTAAATATTAGGTTACTCCAAACTGCACCCTCTCTGCCGTTTAGCAAAGCAACTAATGTCAAACAATATCCCCTTCCCCTGGGAGCAAAAGAAGGTATCAGACCTGTTATGCAGGAACTTTGGGAGCAAGGGGTTGTGATAAATACACATTCTCCTTTTAACTCTCCGGTGTGGCCACTGCGAAAACCAAATGGAAAGTGGCGACTCACAGTGGATTTTAGGAGACTGAACGCCAACACCGAACCTTTGACTGCCGCAGTGCCCAATTTGGCGGAATTGGTAACAATAATTCAGGAGAAAGCTCACCCAATTATGGCAACTATAGACGTTAAAGACATGTTTTTTATGGTACCTTTGCAACCAGAGGACAGAGACCGTTTTGCCTTTACGTGGGAAGGGCAACAATATACTTTCACCCGGCTACCCCAGGGGTATAAGCACTCTCCTACATTGGCTCATCATGCTTTAGCCCAAGAATTGGAAAAAATACCAAAACCTGAAGCTGTAGATGTTTACCAATATATTTATGACATCCGGGGGGGGGGGGGGGGGGGGGGGGGGGAAGAAATAAAGGAGGTGGAAACAACCCACCAGAATCTGGGTTTGCAAATTCCCCCCGAAAAGGTCCAAAAGCCATCACAAGAAGTAAAGTTTTTGGGAATTTGGTGGAAAGGGGGAATGATGTGTATCCCACCGGACACCCTCACTTCTTTAGGTCAGATTAAAATGCCTGAGTCAAAAAAGGATTTACAACATACTTTAGGACTATTGGTGTTCTGGAGAAAACATATTCCGGACTTCTCCATTATTGCTAGACCTCTTTATGATTTGCTGAGGAAAGGGGTCAAATGGGAATGGACCCCATCTCAGGAAGAAGCTGTGCAATTGTTAATTTTTGAAGCAACGGCTCACCAGGCTCTCGGTCCTATCCACCCTACAGACCCTTTTCAGGTGGAATGGGGATTTGCCATATCAGGATTATCAGTACATATATGGCAACGGGGCCCTGAGGGTCCAACTTGGCCTGTGGGATTTTATTCTCGCAGCTTTAAAGATGCCGAGAGGAGATACACTGCTTGGGAGAAAGGGTTGTTTGTGGTTAGCCTGGCTCTCATAGAAGTAGAGAAAATTGCACGCCAACAACCAATTGTACTGAGAGGCCCATTTAAAGTGATAAAGGCAGTTACCAGTGGGACCCCTCCCCCTGACGGGGTGGCTCAGAAAGCCTCAGTATGAAAATGGTATGCCCAGATTGAACACTACTGTAACATTTTCTCAGTGACTGAAGGAGCTTTAAAACACCTGGCTATACAAGAAACAGAAAGCTCGGATGGCAGCCAAGATAAACCTGCCTCTGTCATCCAAGCGGCTCCTCCTTTCTCTCCCGACCAAGCAGTGAGTGCCTGGTTTACCGATGCTTCTGCAAAAAGAGAAGGGAAAGTATGGAAATATCGAGCAGTAGCACTCCATACCTCCTCTGATGAACAAATTAGTACAGAGGGAGTGGGCAGCGCCCAAGTAGGAGAGTTAATTGCAGTGTGGAGTGTTTTCCAGCGTGAAGCTCAAGCCACTTCTCCCATCCACATCTATACTGATTCCTACGCTGTGTTTAAGGGTTGTACTGAATGGCTGCCTTTTTGGGAGCAAAATGAATGGGAGGTTAACAGAATGCCAGTGTGGCAAAAGGAAAAATGGCAAGATATCTTAAACATTGCTAAACAGGGGAACTTTGCCGTGGGATGGGTAGCTTCTCATCAGGCAGATGGGGGCTCAGCGGGTAAATGGAATAACAGAGCGGATGAGTTAGCAAGGCTAGCCCCTGTACAAAAGGACCAAGTCACAGAAGATTGGGACCGCCTGCTAGAATGGTTGCATGTAAAGCGTAAACACACAGGAGCTAAGGACCTGTGTCGTGAAGCCCTTGCTCGAGGCTGGCCTGTCACCAGAGCAACATGCGAAACTTGCATATCTGCCTGTGAGCAATGTCGTAGGCGACTGGAAAGACACTCTTTAGAAGATGATCCCCTGCATCTAAGAGAGGGTAAAGGTTTGTGGGATGCGTGGCAGGTGGATTATATTGGACCCTTTAAGAAATCAGGAGGGAAACATTTTGTGTTGGTGGGAGTGGAAATAATATCAGGACCAGTCCAAGCAGAAGCCTTTAACAGGGCTACGGGAGAAAGCACTGTGAGAGCATTGCGACAATGGTTTGGAACTTTTCCAAAACCACAAGAAATACAGTCTGATAACGGTTCCCACTTCACTGCCAGAATAGTACAGGATTGGGCACGAAGTGAAGGGATTAAATGGATTTTTCACACTCCTTATTACCCACAATGGTATTGTAGAAAGAACCAATGGTTTGCTGAAACGACTTTTGAAACCACAGGAAGGCAATTGGGATGCTCGCCTGTGGGAAGCTGTCAAAGGTGTAAATGACAGATGGGGGTAAATGGATGCCCTAAAATCACTGCCTTCTGTCCAAAAGTCCCTACTTTAATCCCTTCTTTAAAAGGACCGAATGACTCTAAAAATCCAGCTCACCTCCCAGGACAACCTGTTTTAGTGGAGCTTCCCACTGCGGGAACAGTACCATTGGTCCTAAAAACCCCTCTAAATGCATATGCGTGGGTAGCCTCTGATGCCCTGGGAAAGGAACATCGGATAAATACCCGTTGGATAGTTCCGTCATTTTAACTGTGCCTCAAGGAGGCAAGCTCTGTTATTTCATCTTGCAGAAGAACTCCGAGGGACAACAGTGAGTGGGAAAAGCTGCACATGGATGATAATTTGGAAGCATAAATTCTAAAAATGACCAATTTTTTAATTGGACCTGTGATTGGGCTTACAATATTTTTCTGCATCTTACCACTAACCTGTAATCAAAAGAACACCAAATGGCCGTGGTCTCACGCCTCCCTTGGGTTTACAGGAAGCATGGGACCACCTTTTAAACGGTCGGGCTTAAACTTGGCCACTGTGGTTATGCACAAAATGGAAATGTACTCAGGGCATGAGTGGGGCTGGGACAGAGACAGCAGGGCTCCCCTCTTGATGGGAACAATTGGAGAAAAAAATTCAAATAGGTTGCCGAATGGTCAATGGATCTATCCATGAAAAAGCAACCCAAATTATTGTAAGAAGAACTAATGAATCTGTACTCACAAAGAGTCTTTGTGTCCTTGAAAAGGAAAAATTGGAATGCTGGAGTAATTTTACACTAACCCAACCTGTCTTTGTAATCTGTCTCTGGAATAACCAGAAAGGTGACGTGGCACTGACATTCAAATTTAAAATGGCCATTATTGAGCCAACAACTACTACTCCCAGCCCCAACATGACAAGATACACAGCACCTCTTACCACTGAACCAGTTATTGTACTGAACCCGAAAATTTTTGAGATTGGACCATATGTAATTAGAAATATGGGCCAGCAACAGATGTTATTCAATCCATCATGGTCCCTGAAACAAGTTGAATTGTCAATGCAAAATAATGCTTCAGAAATTCAGCCAGCTTGCTCACCTTTCCTAAAAACCTCTTACGAGGGATGGACAACCTGGCTGCAAAAACGGACCCCTTCCGAGAAACGAATAAAGAGAGACCTAACTGGTGTTCTGGGAACAGGATTGGGAGTTCTAAATAGTATTGATTCAGATGAACAAATTGGCTACCACAACTAGGGACCTGACTAAATTGCAACGTCCTTTACGATCTTCCCTAGTGGCTTTGGGAACTAATCAATGGATGTTATCAAATATATTACCAAAATGGGAGAAGGTGAATGAAAAAGACCATGAATTGGTTATAGATGCACTCGGTGTGGTCCAAAACAACCTCTCCCTGGCTCTCAGTTGTATCCAAGCTCAACTGTGGATGCAATCAGTAGCCGCATCAATTATAAGAGAAGGTGAAGAAGGCACTTTCCCCACTGAAATTCGGAAAATAGTTTGGGACAGTGCCACTGACTTTGAAAGGAAAGTCACCACACATCTGCACTTTTAGTGCCTCAGAACCCCGGACAGCTTGCAAAACACGGCTGTAGCTGTCCCAGCGCAAGCTGTTCAGGAAAGCACAGAGACGCGATGTTCGCGTGCCTTTAGCGCTGCTCGCAAGAAGCCTCCGGAGCAGGCACTTCTCGTGCGGCAACAACCGTGCCTGCTACGATCCTTCCTAGCGTCTTTTCCTCCGGGCAGCCGGCTTTAGCTGATGTGAAGTGTTGGTGGGCAAATCATCCAGAGAAGAGTCGCAATGCTTCTGGGCTGTTAGCAAGAGCGAGTGAAGAGCAGCAAGAGCTTTCCTTGCTGACCCTTTTCACGTGGGAGATTAGCTGGACATTTGCCGCTTTAGTGCCTTGTTTCTTCTGCGCAGCTTGCACAAAGTTCATTGCGGCTTTCGCGGTTTGAGTTGTGCATCGCCGGAGCTCTGCGGGAAAGAGCGAGAGAAGAGCCGCGAAAGCTCCGAGTGCGGCCAGCTCGCGTGTGGCCGCGATGATGCGTTGTTCGCCGGTTGGAGGGCGACTGCCTTCTGCGCGGCTGCTTCCAAGTTGACCGTAACTGCCAGCGTGCTAGCTGTGTGGGACAGTGAAGAGGCTGACGCGTGTGTGTCCGTAGAGCTGCTAGAAAGCGTACGTGAAGAGCAGGAAGGGCTTTCAGAGCAGCCGGTTCTCGTCTTGGACAGTCGCCACACATCCGCACTTTTAGTGCCTCAGAACCCCGGGCAGCTTGCAAAACACGGCTGTAGCTGTCCCAGCGCAAGCTGTTCAGGAAAGCACAGAAATGCGATGTTCGCGTGCTTTAAGCGCTGCTCGCAAGAAGCCTCCGGAGCAGGCACGTCTCGTGCGGCAACAACCGTGCCTGCTACGATCTTTCCTAGCATCTTTTCCTCCGGGCAGCCGGCTTTAGCTGATGTGAAGTGTTGGTGGGCAAATCATCCAGAGAAGAGTCGCAATGCTTCTGGGCTGTTAGCAAGAGCGAGTGAAGAGCAGCAAGAGCTTTCCTTGCTGACCCTTTTCACGTGGGAGATTAGCTGGACATTTGCCGCTTTAGTGCCTTGTTTCTTCTGCGCAGCTTGCACAAAGCTCATTGCGGCTTTCGCGGTTCGAGTTGTGCATCGCCGGAGCTCTGCGGGAAAGAGCGAGAGAAGAGCCGCGAAAGCTCCGAGTGCGGCCAGCTCGCGTGTGGCCGCGATGATCCGCTGTTCGTCGGTTGGAGGGCGACTGCCTTCTGCGCGGCTGCTTCCAAGTTGACGGTAACTGCCAGCGTGCTAGCTGTGTAGGACAGTGAAGAGACTCGACGTGTGTGTCGTGTGTCTCTTTGTTAGTGAGAAATCGAGACTTGCTTTATGAGTTCGTGGCACAGCACGGTGCCCGGCCGTCCACACCTGGGCAAGATTGGGCTCGGGATAATTGGACAAATTTGCAGAGCGTAGTAGATCGAATGACTTCCTTGTAGAAGGAGGCGAGGGTAATATCTGGCAGAGGCAAAGCCATAGTTTGTGCTGTTCTGGGTGCCAGTCTGGCAGCAGCAGCAGAGGGCCGCCTTAAGCAGCGAGAGCAGGAGACGATTATTGAGTTGCTCCAGCGTTTGGTGGAGGCCCTCAGGGGACAGTATCCTACCTCGAAAAACAGCTGGGGGGAGAAAAGGAGCAAAACCTTTTGCTAAAATCTATCTTGAGGGAGGAATATCCAAAGAATTCAGAATTGGACAGTGAGACAGATCTGAAGCTTGAGGAGAGAGGTATTCAACAGATAAGTCCAATATACCCTCAGAAGAAATTGGAGAAAATGAGGGATCACTCTGGCGACCACCCTCGGGTAAGACCTTTGGTTAAAACAGAATTCTTTTATTTGAATGATGAGGATAGCAACCCACAGATAACAACTAAGGAGTCGCCGTATACCGCTACTGAGCTTGCCAAACTGAAGCGGGAGTACGGGCATCTTGCCAAAGAATCTGAGACGGAGTATGTGTGGCGTGTATCTCTAACCGGGGGAGATCAAATCCAGCCGAGTGAAAAGGAGGCTGAGGGATATTGGGGTCCTGGAGTCTTTTTGACCACAGGAGATAATCGTGCCCCATGGTCCTTAACTCAGCGAGCCGCTTATTGGGCTGGGGGGTTAAACCCTTTGGAGAGAGGGGATCCTCTTCCAATCACTGGCACAGTTGATCAGCTGGTGGAAAGCGTCCAAAAAGCTGCTTGTTTGCAAATGATGAAAGAAAGAAAGTTAACTCCTAGATGTGAATCTCCAATGATATTGCCGGTGGACCCTGAGAGCATGACTCCCTTGATAAGGGGACTTCCAGAGTCACTTAAACCTTTGGGGATTCAACTTCGAAAGACCATTGAGACACTCGGTCCCTTAGAAAGATTGGAGGGCTTTATGAGAGGCCATGGAAATGCAACCTATGAATGTGTCTCCCTCCGATCTCAGCCCATCTCGACCCTCATCAGGTGATAAAGCAAAGGTGTGGACTTGGGGGGAGGTAGCACAGGAGCTGATAAATTATGGGAGAAAATATGGTCCAGTAAAACTCCCAGAGGACAGACCAAAAGGAATCCGTCAGATAGACATCAGGGACTCACCCCCCCCCACATCAGTCAACCTAGCCCTCGTTTTAAAACAGCGGGGGGAGCACAGCCCATGACCCGACAACAGTGGTGGCTTTTGGGAATTAAAAAGGGTGTTCCAAGAGATGTAATGGATGGTTTACCCATTGGAAAGCTGAGCAAGGTGGTATCAAAATGGTGTAACCCAAAACAATACCCACCCAAAGGGAAAGAAATCTCACCCATCACACCCACAGCCCCACCTTTGGAAGACACAGGCAACAGAAACAGTGAGGTTTTTCCCCAGATGCAGGAAAACTAGAACCTCCATTCCCCATTGGTGAGCGAGGGAATGGAGGATGGATTTATATCCGACAGCTCACCAAGACTAGCAGGGGAGATTGGCTAATTACGGCTACTGTGGGTCCAAAACGTGGACTGGTGACCTTTTTGGTTGATACCGGTGCCCAAGTCTCCGCTTTGACTAAAGAAGATGCACAAAGGTGTGGTGTCTCTCCCTCGAGAAGACGTTTTTGTGTCCTGAATGCTTTAGGGTCAACAGAAGCCATGAGTGTTGCTCAGGTAAAGCTAACGTTGCCGGGAGAGGAAAACACGGTCACTGTTACAATGGTGATCGGGAATATTCCTACTAATTTATTAGGAATGGATGTCCTTAAAGGGAAAGGTTGGAAAGACCCAGAAGGCTTGTGGTGGACTTTTGGGACCCCGCAATTAAATATTAGGTTACTCCAAACTGCACCCTCTCTGCCGTTTAGCAAAGCAACTAATGTCAAACAATATCCCCTTCCCCTGGGAGCAAAAGAAGGTATCAGACCTGTTATGCAGGAACTTTGGGAGCAAGGGGTTGTGATAAATACACATTCTCCTTTTAACTCTCCGGTGTGGCCACTGCGAAAACCAAATGGAAAGTGGCGACTCACAGTGGATTTTAGGAGACTGAACGCCAACACCGAACCTTTGACTGCCGCAGTGCCCAATTTGGCGGAATTGGTAACAATAATTCAGGAGAAAGCTCACCCAATTATGGCAACTATAGATGTTAAAGACATGTTTTTTATGGTACCTTTGCAACCAGAGGACAGAGACCGTTTTGCCTTTACGTGGGAAGGGCAACAATATACTTTCACCCGGCTACCCCAGGGGTATAAGCACTCTCCTACATTGGCTCATCATGCTTTAGCCCAAGAACTGGAAAAAATACCAAAACCTGAAGCTGTAGATGTTTACCAATATATTTATGACATCCGGGGGGGGGGGGGGGGGGGGGGGGGGAAGAAATAAAGGAGGTGGAAACAACCCACCAGAATCTGGGTTTGCAAATTCCCCCCGAAAAGGTCCAAAAGCCATCACAAGAAGTAAAGTTTTTGGGAATTTGGTGGAAAGGGGGAATGATGTGTATCCCACCGGACACCCTCACTTCTTTAGGTCAGATTAAAATGCCTGAGTCAAAAAAGGATTTACAACATACTTTAGGACTATTGGTGTTCTGGAGAAAACATATTCCGGACTTCTCCATTATTGCTAGACCTCTTTATGATTTGCTGAGGAAAGGGGTCAAATGGGAATGGACCCCATCTCAGGAAGAAGCTGTGCAATTGTTAATTTTTGAAGCAACGGCTCACCAGGCTCTCGGTCCTATCCACCCTACAGACCCTTTTCAGGTGGAATGGGGATTTGCCATATCAGGATTATCAGTACATATATGGCAACGGGGCCCTGAGGGTCCAACTTGGCCTGTGGGATTTTATTCTCGCAGCTTTAAAGATGCCGAGAGGAGATACACTGCTTGGGAGAAAGGGTTGTTTGTGGTTAGCCTGGCTCTCATAGAAGTAGAGAAAATTGCACGCCAACAACCAATTGTACTGAGAGGCCCATTTAAAGTGATAAAGGCAGTTACCAGTGGGACCCCTCCCCCTGACGGGGTGGCTCAGAAAGCCTCAGTATGAAAATGGTATGCCCAGATTGAACACTACTGTAACATTTTCTCAGTGACTGAAGGAGCTTTAAAACACCTGGCTATACAAGAAACAGAAAGCTCGGATGGCAGCCAAGATAAACCTGCCTCTGTCATCCAAGCGGCTCCTCCTTTCTCTCCCGACCAAGCAGTGAGTGCCTGGTTTACCGATGCTTCTGCAAAAAGAGAAGGGAAAGTATGGAACTATCGAGCAGTAGCACTCCATACCTCCTCTGATGAACAAATTAGTACAGAGGGAGTGGGCAGCGCCCAAGTAGGAGAGTTAATTGCAGTGTGGAGTGTTTTCCAGCGTGAAGCTCAAGCCACTTCTCCCATCCACATCTATACTGATTCCTACGCTGTGTTTAAGGGTTGTACTGAATGGCTGCCTTTTTGGGAGCAAAATGAATGGGAGGTTAACAGAATGCCAGTGTGGCAAAAGGAAAAATGGCAAGATATCTTAAACATTGCTAAACAGGGGAACTTTGCCGTGGGATGGGTAGCTTCTCATCAGGCAGATGGGGGCTCAGCGGGTAAATGGAATAACAGAGCGGATGAGTTAGCAAGGCTAGCCCCTGTACAAAAGGACCAAGTCACAGAAGATTGGGACCGCCTGCTAGAATGGTTGCATGTAAAGCGTAAACACACAGGAGCTAAGGACCTGTGTCGTGAAGCCCTTGCTCGAGGCTGGCCTGTCACCAGAGCAACATGCGAAACTTGCATATCTGCCTGTGAGCAATGTCGTAGGCGACTGGAAAGACACTCTTTAGAAGATGATCCCCTGCATCTAAGAGAGGGTAAAGGTTTGTGGGATGCGTGGCAGGTGGATTATATTGGACCCTTTAAGAAATCAGGAGGGAAACATTTTGTGTTGGTGGGAGTGGAAATAATATCAGGACCAGTCCAAGCAGAAGCCTTTAACAGGGCTACGGGAGAAAGCACTGTGAGAGCATTGCGACAATGGTTTGGAACTTTTCCAAAACCACAAGAAATACAGTCTGATAACGGTTCCCACTTCACTGCCAGAATAGTACAGGATTGGGCACGAAGTGAAGGGATTAAATGGATTTTTCACACTCCTTATTACCCACAATGGTATTGTAGAAAGAACCAATGGTTTGCTGAAACGACTTTTGAAACCACAGGAAGGCAATTGGGATGCTCGCCTGTGGGAAGCTGTCAAAGGTGTAAATGACAGATGGGGGTAAATGGATGCCCTAAAATCACTGCCTTCTGTCCAAAAGTCCCTACTTTAATCCCTTCTTTAAAAGGACCGAATGACTCTAAAAATCCAGCTCACCTCCCAGGACAACCTGTTTTAGTGGAGCTTCCCACTGCGGGAACAGTACCATTGGTCCTAAAAACCCCTCTAAATGCATATGCGTGGGTAGCCTCTGATGCCCTGGGAAAGGAACATCGGATAAATACCCGTTGGATAGTTCCGTCATTTTAACTGTGCCTCAAGGAGGCAAGCTCTGTTATTTCATCTTGCAGAAGAACTCCGAGGGACAACAGTGAGTGGGAAAAGCTGCACATGGATGATAATTTGGAAGCATAAATTCTAAAAATGACCAATTTTTTAATTGGACCTGTGATTGGGCTTACAATATTTTTCTGCATCTTACCACTAACCTGTAATCAAAAGAACACCAAATGGCCGTGGTCTCACGCCTCCCTTGGGTTTACAGGAAGCATGGGACCACCTTTTAAACGGTCGGGCTTAAACTTGGCCACTGTGGTTATGCACAAAATGGAAATGTACTCAGGGCATGAGTGGGGCTGGGACAGAGACAGCAGGGCTCCCCTCTTGATGGGAACAATTGGAGAAAAAAATTCAAATAGGTTGCCGAATGGTCAATGGATCTATCCATGAAAAAGCAACCCAAATTATTGTAAGAAGAACTAATGAATCTGTACTCACAAAGAGTCTTTGTGTCCTTGAAAAGGAAAAATTGGAATGCTGGAGTAATTTTACACTAACCCAACCTGTCTTTGTAATCTGTCTCTGGAATAACCAGAAAGGTGACGTGGCACTGACATTCAAATTTAAAATGGCCATTATTGAGCCAACAACTACTACTCCCAGCCCCAACATGACAAGATACACAGCACCTCTTACCACTGAACCAGTTATTGTACTGAACCCGAAAATTTTTGAGATTGGACCATATGTAATTAGAAATATGGGCCAGCAACAGATGTTATTCAATCCATCATGGTCCCTGAAACAAGTTGAATTGTCAATGCAAAATAATGCTTCAGAAATTCAGCCAGCTTGCTCACCTTTCCTAAAAACCTCTTACGAGGGATGGACAACCTGGCTGCAAAAACGGACCCCTTCCGAGAAACGAATAAAGAGAGACCTAACTGGTGTTCTGGGAACAGGATTGGGAGTTCTAAATAGTATTGATTCAGATGAACAAATTGGCTACCACAACTAGGGACCTGACTAAATTGCAACGTCCTTTACGATCTTCCCTAGTGGCTTTGGGAACTAATCAATGGATGTTATCAAATATATTACCAAAATGGGAGAAGGTGAATGAAAAAGACCATGAATTGGTTATAGATGCACTCGGTGTGGTCCAAAACAACCTCTCCCTGGCTCTCAGTTGTATCCAAGCTCAACTGTGGATGCAATCAGTAGCCGCATCAATTATAAGAGAAGGTGAAGAAGGCACTTTCCCCACTGAAATTCGGAAAATAGTTTGGGACAGTGCCACTGACTTTGAAAGGAAAGTCACCACACATCTGCACTTTTAGTGCCTCAGAACCCCGGACAGCTTGCAAAACACGGCTGTAGCTGTCCCAGCGCAAGCTGTTCAGGAAAGCACAGAGACGCGATGTTCGCGTGCCTTTAGCGCTGCTCGCAAGAAGCCTCCGGAGCAGGCACTTCTCGTGCGGCAACAACCGTGCCTGCTACGATCCTTCCTAGCGTCTTTTCCTCCGGGCAGCCGGCTTTAGCTGATGTGAAGTGTTGGTGGGCAAATCATCCAGAGAAGAGTCGCAATGCTTCTGGGCTGTTAGCAAGAGCGAGTGAAGAGCAGCAAGAGCTTTCCTTGCTGACCCTTTTCACGTGGGAGATTAGCTGGACATTTGCCGCTTTAGTGCCTTGTTTCTTCTGCGCAGCTTGCACAAAGTTCATTGCGGCTTTCGCGGTTTGAGTTGTGCATCGCCGGAGCTCTGCGGGAAAGAGCGAGAGAAGAGCCGCGAAAGCTCCGAGTGCGGCCAGCTCGCGTGTGGCCGCGATGATGCGTTGTTCGCCGGTTGGAGGGCGACTGCCTTCTGCGCGGCTGCTTCCAAGTTGACCGTAACTGCCAGCGTGCTAGCTGTGTGGGACAGTGAAGAGGCTGACGCGTGTGTGTCCGTAGAGCTGCTAGAAAGCGTACGTGAAGAGCAGGAAGGGCTTTCAGAGCAGCCGGTTCTCGTCTTGGACAGTCGCCACACATCCGCACTTTTAGTGCCTCAGAACCCCGGGCAGCTTGCAAAACACGGC
The DNA here is from genome assembly GCF_036417535.1 of Chlamydotis macqueenii. Lineage (NCBI taxonomy): Eukaryota > Metazoa > Chordata > Aves > Otidiformes > Otididae > Chlamydotis > Chlamydotis macqueenii. Next base: position 58,178,752 of record NC_141556.1, read on the forward strand.
TGTAGCTGTCCCAGCGCAAGCTGTTCAGGAAAGCACAGAAATGCGATGTTCGCGTGCTTTAAGCGCTGCTCGCAAGAAGCCTCCGGAGCAGGCACGTCTCGTGCGGCAACAACCGTGCCTGCTACGATCTTTCCTAGCATCTTTTCCTCCGGGCAGCCGGCTTTAGCTGATGTGAAGTGTTGGTGGGCAAATCATCCAGAGAAGAGTCGCAATGCTTCTGGGCTGTTAGCAAGAGCGAGTGAAGAGCAGCAAGAGCTTTCCTTGCTGACCCTTTTCACGTGGGAGATTAGCTGGACATTTGCCGCTTTAGTGCCTTGTTTCTTCTGCGCAGCTTGCACAAAGCTCATTGCGGCTTTCGCGGTTCGAGTTGTGCATCGCCGGAGCTCTGCGGGAAAGAGCGAGAGAAGAGCCGCGAAAGCTCCGAGTGCGGCCAGCTCGCGTGTGGCCGCGATGATCCGCTGTTCGTCGGTTGGAGGGCGACTGCCTTCTGCGCGGCTGCTTCCAAGTTGACGGTAACTGCCAGCGTGCTAGCTGTGTAGGACAGTGAAGAGACTCGACGTGTGTGTCGTGTGTCTCTTTGTTAGTGAGAAATCGAGACTTGCTTTATGAGTTCGTGGCACAGCACGGTGCCCGGCCGTCCACACCTGGGCAAGATTGGGCTCGGGATAATTGGACAAATTTGCAGAGCGTAGTAGATCGAATGACTTCCTTGTAGAAGGAGGCGAGGGTAATATCTGGCAGAGGCAAAGCCATAGTTTGTGCTGTTCTGGGTGCCAGTCTGGCAGCAGCAGCAGAGGGCCGCCTTAAGCAGCGAGAGCAGGAGACGATTATTGAGTTGCTCCAGCGTTTGGTGGAGGCCCTCAGGGGACAGTATCCTACCTCGAAAAACAGCTGGGGGGAGAAAAGGAGCAAAACCTTTTGCTAAAATCTATCTTGAGGGAGGAATATCCAAAGAATTCAGAATTGGACAGTGAGACAGATCTGAAGCTTGAGGAGAGAGGTATTCAACAGATAAGTCCAATATACCCTCAGAAGAAATTGGAGAAAATGAGGGATCACTCTGGCGACCACCCTCGGGTAAGACCTTTGGTTAAAACAGAATTCTTTTATTTGAATGATGAGGATAGCAACCCACAGATAACAACTAAGGAGTCGCCGTATACCGCTACTGAGCTTGCCAAACTGAAGCGGGAGTACGGGCATCTTGCCAAAGAATCTGAGACGGAGTATGTGTGGCGTGTATCTCTAACCGGGGGAGATCAAATCCAGCCGAGTGAAAAGGAGGCTGAGGGATATTGGGGTCCTGGAGTCTTTTTGACCACAGGAGATAATCGTGCCCCATGGTCCTTAACTCAGCGAGCCGCTTATTGGGCTGGGGGGTTAAACCCTTTGGAGAGAGGGGATCCTCTTCCAATCACTGGCACAGTTGATCAGCTGGTGGAAAGCGTCCAAAAAGCTGCTTGTTTGCAAATGATGAAAGAAAGAAAGTTAACTCCTAGATGTGAATCTCCAATGATATTGCCGGTGGACCCTGAGAGCATGACTCCCTTGATAAGGGGACTTCCAGAGTCACTTAAACCTTTGGGGATTCAACTTCGAAAGACCATTGAGACACTCGGTCCCTTAGAAAGATTGGAGGGCTTTATGAGAGGCCATGGAAATGCAACCTATGAATGTGTCTCCCTCCGATCTCAGCCCATCTCGACCCTCATCAGGTGATAAAGCAAAGGTGTGGACTTGGGGGGAGGTAGCACAGGAGCTGATAAATTATGGGAGAAAATATGGTCCAGTAAAACTCCCAGAGGACAGACCAAAAGGAATCCGTCAGATAGACATCAGGGACTCACCCCCCCCCACATCAGTCAACCTAGCCCTCGTTTTAAAACAGCGGGGGGAGCACAGCCCATGACCCGACAACAGTGGTGGCTTTTGGGAATTAAAAAGGGTGTTCCAAGAGATGTAATGGATGGTTTACCCATTGGAAAGCTGAGCAAGGTGGTATCAAAATGGTGTAACCCAAAACAATACCCACCCAAAGGGAAAGAAATCTCACCCATCACACCCACAGCCCCACCTTTGGAAGACACAGGCAACAGAAACAGTGAGGTTTTTCCCCAGATGCAGGAAAACTAGAACCTCCATTCCCCATTGGTGAGCGAGGGAATGGAGGATGGATTTATATCCGACAGCTCACCAAGACTAGCAGGGGAGATTGGCTAATTACGGCTACTGTGGGTCCAAAACGTGGACTGGTGACCTTTTTGGTTGATACCGGTGCCCAAGTCTCCGCTTTGACTAAAGAAGATGCACAAAGGTGTGGTGTCTCTCCCTCGAGAAGACGTTTTTGTGTCCTGAATGCTTTAGGGTCAACAGAAGCCATGAGTGTTGCTCAGGTAAAGCTAACGTTGCCGGGAGAGGAAAACACGGTCACTGTTACAATGGTGATCGGGAATATTCCTACTAATTTATTAGGAATGGATGTCCTTAAAGGGAAAGGTTGGAAAGACCCAGAAGGCTTGTGGTGGACTTTTGGGACCCCGCAATTAAATATTAGGTTACTCCAAACTGCACCCTCTCTGCCGTTTAGCAAAGCAACTAATGTCAAACAATATCCCCTTCCCCTGGGAGCAAAAGAAGGTATCAGACCTGTTATGCAGGAACTTTGGGAGCAAGGGGTTGTGATAAATACACATTCTCCTTTTAACTCTCCGGTGTGGCCACTGCGAAAACCAAATGGAAAGTGGCGACTCACAGTGGATTTTAGGAGACTGAACGCCAACACCGAACCTTTGACTGCCGCAGTGCCCAATTTGGCGGAATTGGTAACAATAATTCAGGAGAAAGCTCACCCAATTATGGCAACTATAGATGTTAAAGACATGTTTTTTATGGTACCTTTGCAACCAGAGGACAGAGACCGTTTTGCCTTTACGTGGGAAGGGCAACAATATACTTTCACCCGGCTACCCCAGGGGTATAAGCACTCTCCTACATTGGCTCATCATGCTTTAGCCCAAGAATTGGAAAAAATACCAAAACCTGAAGCTGTAGATGTTTACCAATATATTTATGACATCGGGGGGGGGGGGGGGGAAGAAATAAAGGAGGTGGAAACAACCCACCAGAATCTGGGTTTGCAAATTCCCCCCGAAAAGGTCCAAAAGCCATCACAAGAAGTAAAGTTTTTGGGAATTTGGTGGAAAGGGGGAATGATGTGTATCCCACCGGACACCCTCACTTCTTTAGGTCAGATTAAAATGCCTGAGTCAAAAAAGGATTTACAACATACTTTAGGACTATTGGTGTTCTGGAGAAAACATATTCCGGACTTCTCCATTATTGCTAGACCTCTTTATGATTTGCTGAGGAAAGGGGTCAAATGGGAATGGACCCCATCTCAGGAAGAAGCTGTGCAATTGTTAATTTTTGAAGCAACGGCTCACCAGGCTCTCGGTCCTATCCACCCTACAGACCCTTTTCAGGTGGAATGGGGATTTGCCATATCAGGATTATCAGTACATATATGGCAACGGGGCCCTGAGGGTCCAACTTGGCCTGTGGGATTTTATTCTCGCAGCTTTAAAGATGCCGAGAGGAGATACACTGCTTGGGAGAAAGGGTTGTTTGTGGTTAGCCTGGCTCTCATAGAAGTAGAGAAAATTGCACGCCAACAACCAATTGTACTGAGAGGCCCATTTAAAGTGATAAAGGCAGTTACCAGTGGGACCCCTCCCCCTGACGGGGTGGCTCAGAAAGCCTCAGTATGAAAATGGTATGCCCAGATTGAACACTACTGTAACATTTTCTCAGTGACTGAAGGAGCTTTAAAACACCTGGCTATACAAGAAACAGAAAGCTCGGATGGCAGCCAAGATAAACCTGCCTCTGTCATCCAAGCGGCTCCTCCTTTCTCTCCCGACCAAGCAGTGAGTGCCTGGTTTACCGATGCTTCTGCAAAAAGAGAAGGGAAAGTATGGAACTATCGAGCAGTAGCACTCCATACCTCCTCTGATGAACAAATTATTACAGAGGGAGTGGGCAGCGCCCAAGTAGGAGAGTTAATTGCAGTGTGGAGTGTTTTCCAGCGTGAAGCTCAAGCCACTTCTCCCATCCACATCTATACTGATTCCTACGCTGTGTTTAAGGGTTGTACTGAATGGCTGCCTTTTTGGGAGCAAAATGAATGGGAGGTTAACAGAATCCCAGTGTGGCAAAAGGAAAAATGGCAAGATATCTTAAACATTGCTAAACAGGGGAACTTTGCCGTGGGATGGGTAGCTTCTCATCAGGCAGATGGGGGCTCAGCGGGTAAATGGAATAACAGAGCGGATGAGTTAGCAAGGCTAGCCCCTGTACAAAAGGACCAAGTCACAGAAGATTGGGACCGCCTGCTAGAATGGTTGCATGTAAAGCGTAAACACACAGGAGCTAAGGACCTGTGTCGTGAAGCCCTTGCTCGAGGCTGGCCTGTCACCAGAGCAACATGCGAAACTTGCATATCTGCCTGTGAGCAATGTCGTAGGCGACTGGAAAGACACCCTTTAGAAGATGATCCCCTGCATCTAAGAGAGGGTAAAGGTTTGTGGGATGCGTGGCAGGTGGATTATATTGGACCCTTTAAGAAATCAGGAGGGAAACATTTTGTGTTGGTGGGAGTGGAAATAATATCAGGACCAGTCCAAGCAGAAGCCTTTAACAGGGCTACGGGAGAAAGCACTGTGAGAGCATTGCGACAATGGTTTGGAACTTTTCCAAAACCACAAGAAATACAGTCTGATAACGGTTCCCACTTCACTGCCAGAATAGTACAGGATTGGGCACGAAGTGAAGGGATTAAATGGATTTTTCACACTCCTTATTACCCACAATGGTATTGTAGAAAGAACCAATGGTTTGCTGAAACGACTTTTGAAACCACAGGAAGGCAATTGGGATGCTCGCCTGTGGGAAGCTGTCAAAGGTGTAAATGACAGATGGGGGTAAATGGATGCCCTAAAATCACTGCCTTCTGTCCAAAAGTCCCTACTTTAATCCCTTCTTTAAAAGGACCGAATGACTCTAAAAATCCAGCTCACCTCCCAGGACAACCTGTTTTAGTGGAGCTTCCCACCGCGGGAACAGTACCATTGGTCCTAAAAACCCCTCTAAATGCATATGCGTGGGTAGCCTCTGATGCCCTGGGAAAGGAACATCGGATAAATACCCGTTGGATAGTTCCGTCATTTTAGCTGTGCCTCAAGGAGGCAAGCTCTGTTATTTCATCTTGCAGAAGAACTCCGAGGGACAACAGTGAGTGGGAAAAGCTGCACATGGATGATAATTTGGAAGCATAAATTCTAAAAATGACCAATTTTTTAATTGGACCTGTGATTGGGCTTACAATATTTTTCTGCATCTTACCACTAACCTGTAATCAAAAGAACACCAAATGGCCGTGGTCTCACGCCTCCCTTGGGTTTACAGGAAGCATGGGACCACCTTTTAAACGGTCGGGCTTAAACTTGGCCACTGTGGTTATGCACAAAATGGAAATGTACTCAGGGCATGAGTGGGGCTGGGACAGAGACAGCAGGGCTCCCCTCTTGATGGGAACAATTGGAGAAAAAAATTCAAATAGGTTGCCGAATGGTCAATGGATCTATCCATGAAAAAGCAACCCAAATTATTGTAAGAAGAACTAATGAATCTGTACTCACAAAGAGTCTTTGTGTCCTTGAAAAGGAAAAATTGGAATGCTGGAGTAATTTTACACTAACCCAACCTGTCTTTGTAATCTGTCTCTGGAATAACCAGAAAGGTGACGTGGCACTGACATTCAAATTTAAAATGGCCATTATTGAGCCAACAACTACTACTCCCAGCCCCAACATGACAAGATACACAGCACCTCTTACCACTGAACCAGTTATTGTACTGAACCCGAAAATTTTTGAGATTGGACCATATGTAATTAGAAATATGGGCCAGCAACAGATGTTATTCAATCCATCATGGTCCCTGAAACAAGTTGAATTGTCAATGCAAAATAATGCTTCAGAAATTCAGCCAGCTTGCTCACCTCTCCTAAAAACCTCTTACGAGGGATGGACAACCTGGCTGCAAAAACGGACCCCTTCCGAGAAACGAATAAAGAGAGACCTAACTGGTGTTCTGGGAACAGGATTGGGAGTTCTAAATAGTATTGATTCAGATGAACAAATTGGCTACCACAACTAGGGACCTGACTAAATTGCAACGTCCTTTACGATCTTCCCTAGTGGCTTTGGGAACTAATCAATGGATGTTATCAAATATATTACCAAAATGGGAGAAGGTGAATGAAAAAGACCATGAATTGGTTATAGATGCACTCGGTGTGGTCCAAAACAACCTCTCCCTGGCTCTCAGTTGTATCCAAGCTCAACTGTGGATGCAATCAGTAGCCGCATCAATTATAAGAGAAGGTGAAGAAGGCACTTTCCCCACTGAAATTCGGAAAATAGTTTGGGACAGTGCCACTGACTTTGAAAGGAAAGTCACCACACATCTGCACTTTTAGTGCCTCAGAACCCCGGACAGCTTGCAAAACACGGCTGTAGCTGTCCCAGCGCAAGCTGTTCAGGAAAGCACAGAGACGCGATGTTCGCGTGCCTTTAGCGCTGCTCGCAAGAAGCCTCCGGAGCAGGCACTTCTCGTGCGGCAACAACCGTGCCTGCTACGATCCTTCCTAGCGTCTTTTCCTCCGGGCAGCCGGCTTTAGCTGATGTGAAGTGTTGGTGGGCAAATCATCCAGAGAAGAGTCGCAATGCTTCTGGGCTGTTAGCAAGAGCGAGTGAAGAGCAGCAAGAGCTTTCCTTGCTGACCCTTTTCACGTGGGAGATTAGCTGGACATTTGCCGCTTTAGTGCCTTGTTTCTTCTGCGCAGCTTGCACAAAGTTCATTGCGGCTTTCGCGGTTTGAGTTGTGCATCGCCGGAGCTCTGCGGGAAAGAGCGAGAGAAGAGCCGCGAAAGCTCCGAGTGCGGCCAGCTCGCGTGTGGCCGCGATGATGCGTTGTTCGCCGGTTGGAGGGCGACTGCCTTCTGCGCGGCTGCTTCCAAGTTGACCGTAACTGCCAGCGTGCTAGCTGTGTGGGACAGTGAAGAGGCTGACGCGTGTGTGTCCGTAGAGCTGCTAGAAAGCGTACGTGAAGAGCAGGAAGGGCTTTCAGAGCAGCCGGTTCTCGTCTTGGACAGTCGCCACACATCCGCACTTTTAGTGCCTCAGAACCCCGGGCAGCTTGCAAAACACGGCTGTAGCTGTCCCAGCGCAAGCTGTTCAGGAAAGCACAGAAATGCGATGTTCGCGTGCTTTAAGCGCTGCTCGCAAGAAGCCTCCGGAGCAGGCACGTCTCGTGCGGCAACAACCGTGCCTGCTACGATCTTTCCTAGCATCTTTTCCTCCGGGCAGCCGGCTTTAGCTGATGTGAAGTGTTGGTGGGCAAATCATCCAGAGAAGAGTCGCAATGCTTCTGGGCTGTTAGCAAGAGCGAGTGAAGAGCAGCAAGAGCTTTCCTTGCTGACCCTTTTCACGTGGGAGATTAGCTGGACATTTGCCGCTTTAGTGCCTTGTTTCTTCTGCGCAGCTTGCACAAAGCTCATTGCGGCTTTCGCGGTTCGAGTTGTGCATCGCCGGAGCTCTGCGGGAAAGAGCGAGAGAAGAGCCGCGAAAGCTCCGAGTGCGGCCAGCTCGCGTGTGGCCGCGATGATCCGCTGTTCGTCGGTTGGAGGGCGACTGCCTTCTGCGCGGCTGCTTCCAAGTTGACGGTAACTGCCAGCGTGCTAGCTGTGTAGGACAGTGAAGAGACTCGACGTGTGTGTCGTGTGTCTCTTTGTTAGTGAGAAATCGAGACTTGCTTTATGAGTTCGTGGCACAGCACGGTGCCCGGCCGTCCACACCTGGGCAAGATTGGGCTCGGGATAATTGGACAAATTTGCAGAGCGTAGTAGATCGAATGACTTCCTTGTAGAAGGAGGCGAGGGTAATATCTGGCAGAGGCAAAGCCATAGTTTGTGCTGTTCTGGGTGCCAGTCTGGCAGCAGCAGCAGAGGGCCGCCTTAAGCAGCGAGAGCAGGAGACGATTATTGAGTTGCTCCAGCGTTTGGTGGAGGCCCTCAGGGGACAGTATCCTACCTCGAAAAACAGCTGGGGGGAGAAAAGGAGCAAAACCTTTTGCTAAAATCTATCTTGAGGGAGGAATATCCAAAGAATTCAGAATTGGACAGTGAGACAGATCTGAAGCTTGAGGAGAGAGGTATTCAACAGATAAGTCCAATATACCCTCAGAAGAAATTGGAGAAAATGAGGGATCACTCTGGCGACCACCCTCGGGTAAGACCTTTGGTTAAAACAGAATTCTTTTATTTGAATGATGAGGATAGCAACCCACAGATAACAACTAAGGAGTCGCCGTATACCGCTACTGAGCTTGCCAAACTGAAGCGGGAGTACGGGCATCTTGCCAAAGAATCTGAGACGGAGTATGTGTGGCGTGTATCTCTAACCGGGGGAGATCAAATCCAGCCGAGTGAAAAGGAGGCTGAGGGATATTGGGGTCCTGGAGTCTTTTTGACCACAGGAGATAATCGTGCCCCATGGTCCTTAACTCAGCGAGCCGCTTATTGGGCTGGGGGGTTAAACCCTTTGGAGAGAGGGGATCCTCTTCCAATCACTGGCACAGTTGATCAGCTGGTGGAAAGCGTCCAAAAAGCTGCTTGTTTGCAAATGATGAAAGAAAGAAAGTTAACTCCTAGATGTGAATCTCCAATGATGTTGCCGGTGGACCCTGAGAGCATGACTCCCTTGATAAGGGGACTTCCAGAGTCACTTAAACCTTTGGGGATTCAACTTCGAAAGACCATTGAGACACTCGGTCCCTTAGAAAGATTGGAGGGCTTTATGAGAGGCCATGGAAATGCAACCAATAGCCCTATGAATGTGTCTCCCTCCGATCTCAGCCCATCTCGACCCTCATCAGGTGATAAAGCAAAGGTGTGGACTTGGGGGGAGGTAGCACAGGAGCTGATAAATTATGGGAGAAAATATGGTCCAGTAAAACTCCCAGAGGACAGACCAAAAGGAATCCGTCAGATAGACATCAGGGACTCACCCCCCCCCACATCAGTCAACCTAGCCCTCGTTTTAAAACAGCGGGGGGAGCACAGCCCATGACCCGACAACAGTGGTGGCTTTTGGGAATTAAAAAGGGTGTTCCAAGAGATGTAATGGATGGTTTACCCATTGGAAAGCTGAGCAAGGTGGTATCAAAATGGTGTAACCCAAAACAATACCCACCCAAAGGGAAAGAAATCTCACCCATCACACCCACAGCCCCACCTTTGGAAGACACAGGCAACAGAAACAGTGAGGTTTTTCCCCAGATGCAGGAAAACTAGAACCTCCATTCCCCATTGGTGAGCGAGGGAATGGAGGATGGATTTATATCCGACAGCTCACCAAGACTAGCAGGGGAGATTGGCTAATTACGGCTACTGTGGGTCCAAAACGTGGACTGGTGACCTTTTTGGTTGATACCGGTGCCCAAGTCTCCGCTTTGACTAAAGAAGATGCACAAAGGTGTGGTGTCTCTCCCTCGAGAAGACGTTTTTGTGTCCTGAATGCTTTAGGGTCAACAGAAGCCATGAGTGTTGCTCAGGTAAAGCTAACGTTGCCGGGAGAGGAAAACACGGTCACTGTTACAATGGTGATCGGGAATATTCCTACTAATTTATTAGGAATGGATGTCCTTAAAGGGAAAGGTTGGAAAGACCCAGAAGGCTTGTGGTGGACTTTTGGGACCCCGCAATTAAATATTAGGTTACTCCAAACTGCACCCTCTCTGCCGTTTAGCAAAGCAACTAATGTCAAACAATATCCCCTTCCCCTGGGAGCAAAAGAAGGTATCAGACCTGTTATGCAGGAACTTTGGGAGCAAGGGGTTGTGATAAATACACATTCTCCTTTTAACTCTCCGGTGTGGCCACTGCGAAAACCAAATGGAAAGTGGCGACTCACAGTGGATTTTAGGAGACTGAACGCCAACACCGAACCTTTGACTGCCGCAGTGCCCAATTTGGCGGAATTGGTAACAATAATTCAGGAGAAAGCTCACCCAATTATGGCAACTATAGATGTTAAAGACATGTTTTTTATGGTACCTTTGCAACCAGAGGACAGAGACCGTTTTGCCTTTACGTGGGAAGGGCAACAATATACTTTCACCCGGCTACCCCAGGGGTATAAGCACTCTCCTACATTGGCTCATCATGCTTTAGCCCAAGAATTGGAAAAAATACCAAAACCTGAAGCTGTAGATGTTTACCAATATATTTATGACATCCGGGGGGGGGGGGGGAAGAAATAAAGGAGGTGGAAACAACCCACCAGAATCTGGGTTTGCAAATTCCCCCCGAAAAGGTCCAAAAGCCATCACAAGAAGTAAAGTTTTTGGGAATTTGGTGGAAAGGGGGAATGATGTGTATCCCACCGGACACCCTCACTTCTTTAGGTCAGATTAAAATGCCTGAGTCAAAAAAGGATTTACAACATACTTTAGGACTATTGGTGTTCTGGAGAAAACATATTCCGGACTTCTCCATTATTGCTAGACCTCTTTATGATTTGCTGAGGAAAGGGGTCAAATGGGAATGGACCCCATCTCAGGAAGAAGCTGTGCAATTGTTAATTTTTGAAGCAACGGCTCACCAGGCTCTCGGTCCTATCCACCCTACAGACCCTTTTCAGGTGGAATGGGGATTTGCCATATCAGGATTATCAGTACATATATGGCAACGGGGCCCTGAGGGTCCAACTTGGCCTGTGGGATTTTATTCTCGCAGCTTTAAAGATGCCGAGAGGAGATACACTGCTTGGGAGAAAGGGTTGTTTGTGGTTAGCCTGGCTCTCATAGAAGTAGAGAAAATTGCACGCCAACAACCAATTGTACTGAGAGGCCCATTTAAAGTGATAAAGGCAGTTACCAGTGGGACCCCTCCCCCTGACGGGGTGGCTCAGAAAGCCTCAGTATGAAAATGGTATGCCCAGATTGAACACTACTGTAACATTTTCTCAGTGACTGAAGGAGCTTTAAAACACCTGGCTATACAAGAAACAGAAAGCTCGGATGGCAGCCAAGATAAACCTGCCTCTGTCATCCAAGCGGCTCCTCCTTTCTCTCCCGACCAAGCAGTGAGTGCCTGGTTTACCGATGCTTCTGCAAAAAGAGAAGGGAAAGTATGGAACTATCGAGCAGTAGCACTCCATACCTCCTCTGATGAACAAATTAGTACAGAGGGAGTGGGCAGCGCCCAAGTAGGAGAGTTAATTGCAGTGTGGAGTGTTTTCCAGCGTGAAGCTCAAGCCACTTCTCCCATCCACATCTATACTGATTCCTACGCTGTGTTTAAGGGTTGTACTGAATGGCTGCCTTTTTGGGAGCAAAATGAATGGGAGGTTAACAGAATGCCAGTGTGGCAAAAGGAAAAATGGCAAGATATCTTAAACATTGCTAAACAGGGGAACTTTGCCGTGGGATGGGTAGCTTCTCATCAGGCAGATGGGGGCTCAGCGGGTAAATGGAATAACAGAGCGGATGAGTTAGCAAGGCTAGCCCCTGTACAAAAGGACCAAGTCACAGAAGATTGGGACCGCCTGCTAGAATGGTTGCATGTAAAGCGTAAACACACAGGAGCTAAGGACCTGTGTCGTGAAGCCCTTGCTCGAGGCTGGCCTGTCACCAGAGCAACATGCGAAACTTGCATATCTGCCTGTGAGCAATGTCGTAGGCGACTGGAAAGACACCCTTTAGAAGATGATCCCCTGCATCTAAGAGAGGGTAAAGGTTTGTGGGATGCGTGGCAGGTGGATTATATTGGACCCTTTAAGAAATCAGGAGGGAAACATTTTGTGTTGGTGGGAGTGGAAATAATATCAGGACCAGTCCAAGCAGAAGCCTTTAACAGGGCTACGGGAGAAAGCACTGTGAGAGCATTGCGACAATGGTTTGGAACTTTTCCAAAACCACAAGAAATACAGTCTGATAACGGTTCCCACTTCACTGCCAGAATAGTACAGGATTGGGCACGAAGTGAAGGGATTAAATGGATTTTTCACACTCCTTATTACCCACAATGGTATTGTAGAAAGAACCAATGGTTTGCTGAAACGACTTTTGAAACCACAGGAAGGCAATTGGGATGCTCGCCTGTGGGAAGCTGTCAAAGGTGTAAATGACAGATGGGGGTAAATGGATGCCCTAAAATCACTGCCTTCTGTCCAAAAGTCCCTACTTTAATCCCTTCTTTAAAAGGACCGAATGACTCTAAAAATCCAGCTCACCTCCCAGGACAACCTGTTTTAGTGGAGCTTCCCACCGCGGGAACAGTACCATTGGTCCTAAAAACCCCTCTAAATGCATATGCGTGGGTAGCCTCTGATGCCCTGGGAAAGGAACATCGGATAAATACCCGTTGGATAGTTCCGTCATTTTAGCTGTGCCTCAAGGAGGCAAGCTCTGTTATTTCATCTTGCAGAAGAACTCCGAGGGACAACAGTGAGTGGGAAAAGCTGCACATGGATGATAATTTGGAAGCATAAATTCTAAAAATGACCAATTTTTTAATTGGACCTGTGATTGGGCTTACAATATTTTTCTGCATCTTACCACTAACCTGTAATCAAAAGAACACCAAATGGCCGTGGTCTCACGCCTCCCTTGGGTTTACAGGAAGCATGGGACCACCTTTTAAACGGTCGGGCTTAAACTTGGCCACTGTGGTTATGCACAAAATGGAAATGTACTCAGGGCATGAGTGGGGCTGGGACAGAGACAGCAGGGCTCCCCTCTTGATGGGAACAATTGGAGAAAAAAATTCAAATAGGTTGCCGAATGGTCAATGGATCTATCCATGAAAAAGCAACCCAAATTATTGTAAGAAGAACTAATGAATCTGTACTCACAAAGAGTCTTTGTGTCCTTGAAAAGGAAAAATTGGAATGCTGGAGTAATTTTACACTAACCCAACCTGTCTTTGTAATCTGTCTCTGGAATAACCAGAAAGGTGACGTGGCACTGACATTCAAATTTAAAATGGCCATTATTGAGCCAACAACTACTACTCCCAGCCCCAACATGACAAGATACACAGCACCTCTTACCACTGAACCAGTTATTGTACTGAACCCGAAAATTTTTGAGATTGGACCATATGTAATTAGAAATATGGGCCAGCAACAGATGTTATTCAATCCATCATGGTCCCTGAAACAAGTTGAATTGTCAATGCAAAATAATGCTTCAGAAATTCAGCCAGCTTGCTCACCTCTCCTAAAAACCTCTTACGAGGGATGGACAACCTGGCTGCAAAAACGGACCCCTTCCGAGAAACGAATAAAGAGAGACCTAACTGGTGTTCTGGGAACAGGATTGGGAGTTCTAAATAGTATTGATTCAGATGAACAAATTGGCTACCACAACTAGGGACCTGACTAAATTGCAACGTCCTTTACGATCTTCCCTAGTGGCTTTGGGAACTAATCAATGGATGTTATCAAATATATTACCAAAATGGGAGAAGGTGAATGAAAAAGACCATGAATTGGTTATAGATGCACTCGGTGTGGTCCAAAACAACCTCTCCCTGGCTCTCAGTTGTATCCAAGCTCAACTGTGGATGCAATCAGTAGCCGCATCAATTATAAGAGAAGGTGAAGAAGGCACTTTCCCCACTGAAATTCGGAAAATAGTTTGGGACAGTGCCACTGACTTTGAAAGGAAAGTCACCACACATCTGCACTTTTAGTGCCTCAGAACCCCGGGCAGCTTGCAAAACACGGCTGTAGCTGTCCCAGCGCAAGCTGTTCAGGAAAGCACAGAGACGCGATGTTCGCGTGCCTTTAGCGCTGCTCGCAAGAAGCCTCCGGAGCAGGCACTTCTCGTGCGGCAACAACCGTGCCTGCTACGATCCTTCCTAGCCTCTTTTCCTCCGGGCAGCCGGCTTTGGCTGATGTGAAGTGTTGGTGGGCAAATCATCCAGAGAAGAGTCGCAATGCTTCTGGGCTGTTAGCAAGAGCGAGTGAAGAGCAGCAAGAGCTTTCCTTGCTGACCCTTTTCACGTGGGAGATTAGCTGGACATTTGCCGCTTTAGTGCCTTGTTTCTTCTGCGCAGCTTGCACAAAGCTCATTGCGGCTTTCGCGGTTTGAGTTGTGCATCGCCGGAGCTCTGCGGGAAAGAGCGAGAGAAGAGCCGCGAAAGCTCCGAGTGCGGCCAGCTCGCGTGTGGCCGCGATGATGCGTTGTTCGCCGGTTGGAGGGCGACTGCCTTCTGCGCGGCTGCTTCCAAGTTGACCGTAACTGCCAGCGTGCTAGCTGTGTAGGATAGTGAAGAGGCTGACGTGTGTGTGTCCGTAGAGCTGCTAGAAAGCGTACGTGAAGAGCAGGAAGGGCTTTCAGAGCAGCCGGTTCTCGTCTTGGACAGTGGCCACACATCCGCACTTTTAGTGCCTCAGAACCCCGGGCAGCTTGCAAAACACGGCTGTAGCTGTCCCAGCGCAAGCTGTTCAGGAAAGCACAGAAATGCGATGTTCGCGTGCTTTAAGCGCTGCTCGCAAGAAGCCTCCGGAGCAGGCACTTCTCGTGCGGCAACAACCGTGCCTGCTACGATCTTTCCTAGCATCTTTTCCTCCGGGCAGCCGGCTTTAGCTGATGTGAAGTGTTGGTGGGCAAATCATCCAGAGAAGAGTCGCAATGCTTCTGGGCTGTTAGCAAGAGCGAGTGAAGAGCAGCAAGAGCTTTCCTTGCTGACCCTTTTCACGTGGGAGATTAGCTGGACATTTGCCGCTTTAGTGCCTTGTTTCTTCTGCGCAGCTTGCACAAAGCTCATTGCACTTTCGCGGTTCGAGTTGTGCATCGCCGGAGCTCTGCGGGAAAGAGCGAGAGAAGAGCCGCGAAAGCTCCGAGTGCGGCCAGCTCGCGTGTGGCCGCGATGATGCGTTGTTCGTCGGTTGGCGGGCGACTGCCTTCTGCGCGGCTGCTTCCAAGTTGACCGTAACTGCCAGCGTGCTAGCTGTGTGGGACAGTGAAGAGGCTGACGTGTGTGTCCGTAGAGCTGCTAGAAAGCGTACGTGAAGAGCAGGAAGGGCTTTCAGAGCAGCCGGTTCTCGTCTTGGACAGTCGCCACACATCCGCACTTTTAGTGCCTCAGAACCCCGGGCAGCTTGCAAAACACGGCTGTAGCTGTCCCAGCGCAAGCTGTTCAGGAAAGCACAGAAATGCGATGTTCGCGTGCTTTAAGCGCTGCTCGCAAGAAGCCTCCGGAGCAGGCACTTCTCGTGCGGCAACAACCGTGCCTGCTACGATCTTTCCTAGCCTCTTTTCCTCCGGGCAGCCGGCTTTAGCTGATGTGAAGTGTTGGTGGGCAAATCATCCAGAGAAGAGTCGCAATGCTTCTGGGCTGTTAGCAAGAGCGAGTGAAGAGCAGCAAGAGCTTTCCTTGCTGACCCTTTTCACGTGGGAGATTAGCTGGACATTTGCCGCTTTAGTGCCTTGTTTCTTCTGCGCAGCTTGCACAAAGCTCATTGCGGCTTTCGCGGTTCGAGTTGCGCATCGCCGGAGCTCTGCGGGAAAGAGCGAGAGAAGAGCCGCGAAAGCTCCGAGTGCGGCCAGCTCGCGTGTGGCCGCGATGATCCGCTGTTCGCCGGTTGGAGGGCGACTGCCTTCTGCGCGGCTGCT
The DNA here is from genome assembly GCF_036417535.1 of Chlamydotis macqueenii. NCBI lineage: Eukaryota > Metazoa > Chordata > Aves > Otidiformes > Otididae > Chlamydotis > Chlamydotis macqueenii. The sequence goes on from NC_141556.1 coordinate 58,194,496, forward strand.
TCCAAGTTGACGGTAACTGCCAGCGTGCTAGCTGTGTAGGACAGTGAAGAGACTCGACGTGTGTGTCGTGTGTCTCTTTGTTAGTGAGAAATCGAGACTTGCTTTATGAGTTCGTGGCACAGCACGGTGCCCGGCCGTCCACACCTGGGCAAGATTGGGCTCGGGATAATTGGACAAATTTGCAGAGCGTAGTAGATCGAATGACTTCCTTGTAGAAGGAGGCGAGGGTAATATCTGGCAGAGGCAAAGCCATAGTTTGTGCTGTTCTGGGTGCCAGTCTGGCAGCAGCAGCAGAGGGCCGCCTTAAGCAGCGAGAGCAGGAGACGATTATTGAGTTGCTCCAGCGTTTGGTGGAGGCCCTCAGGGGACAGTATCCTACCTCGAAAAACAGCTGGGGGGAGAAAAGGAGCAAAACCTTTTGCTAAAATCTATCTTGAGGGAGGAATATCCAAAGAATTCAGAATTGGACAGTGAGACAGATCTGAAGCTTGAGGAGAGAGGTATTCAACAGATAAGTCCAATATACCCTCAGAAGAAATTGGAGAAAATGAGGGATCACTCTGGCGACCACCCTCGGGTAAGACCTTTGGTTAAAACAGAATTCTTTTATTTGAATGATGAGGATAGCAACCCACAGATAACAACTAAGGAGTCGCCGTATACCGCTACTGAGCTTGCCAAACTGAAGCGGGAGTACGGGCATCTTGCCAAAGAATCTGAGACGGAGTATGTGTGGCGTGTATCTCTAACCGGGGGAGATCAAATCCAGCCGAGTGAAAAGGAGGCTGAGGGATATTGGGGTCCTGGAGTCTTTTTGACCACAGGAGATAATCGTGCCCCATGGTCCTTAACTCAGCGAGCCGCTTATTGGGCTGGGGGGTTAAACCCTTTGGAGAGAGGGGATCCTCTTCCAATCACTGGCACAGTTGATCAGCTGGTGGAAAGCGTCCAAAAAGCTGCTTGTTTGCAAATGATGAAAGAAAGAAAGTTAACTCCTAGATGTGAATCTCCAATGATGTTGCCGGTGGACCCTGAGAGCATGACTCCCTTGATAAGGGGACTTCCAGAGTCACTTAAACCTTTGGGGATTCAACTTCGAAAGACCATTGAGACACTCGGTCCCTTAGAAAGATTGGAGGGCTTTATGAGAGGCCATGGAAATGCAACCAATAGCCCTATGAATGTGTCTCCCTCCGATCTCAGCCCATCTCGACCCTCATCAGGTGATAAAGCAAAGGTGTGGACTTGGGGGGAGGTAGCACAGGAGCTGATAAATTATGGGAGAAAATATGGTCCAGTAAAACTCCCAGAGGACAGACCAAAAGGAATCCGTCAGATAGACATCAGGGACTCACCCCCCCCCACATCAGTCAACCTAGCCCTCGTTTTAAAACAGCGGGGGGAGCACAGCCCATGACCCGACAACAGTGGTGGCTTTTGGGAATTAAAAAGGGTGTTCCAAGAGATGTAATGGATGGTTTACCCATTGGAAAGCTGAGCAAGGTGGTATCAAAATGGTGTAACCCAAAACAATACCCACCCAAAGGGAAAGAAATCTCACCCATCACACCCACAGCCCCACCTTTGGAAGACACAGGCAACAGAAACAGTGAGGTTTTTCCCCAGATGCAGGAAAACTAGAACCTCCATTCCCCATTGGTGAGCGAGGGAATGGAGGATGGATTTATATCCGACAGCTCACCAAGACTAGCAGGGGAGATTGGCTAATTACGGCTACTGTGGGTCCAAAACGTGGACTGGTGACCTTTTTGGTTGATACCGGTGCCCAAGTCTCCGCTTTGACTAAAGAAGATGCACAAAGGTGTGGTGTCTCTCCCTCGAGAAGACGTTTTTGTGTCCTGAATGCTTTAGGGTCAACAGAAGCCATGAGTGTTGCTCAGGTAAAGCTAACGTTGCCGGGAGAGGAAAACACGGTCACTGTTACAATGGTGATCGGGAATATTCCTACTAATTTATTAGGAATGGATGTCCTTAAAGGGAAAGGTTGGAAAGACCCAGAAGGCTTGTGGTGGACTTTTGGGACCCCGCAATTAAATATTAGGTTACTCCAAACTGCACCCTCTCTGCCGTTTAGCAAAGCAACTAATGTCAAACAATATCCCCTTCCCCTGGGAGCAAAAGAAGGTATCAGACCTGTTATGCAGGAACTTTGGGAGCAAGGGGTTGTGATAAATACACATTCTCCTTTTAACTCTCCGGTGTGGCCACTGCGAAAACCAAATGGAAAGTGGCGACTCACAGTGGATTTTAGGAGACTGAACGCCAACACCGAACCTTTGACTGCCGCAGTGCCCAATTTGGCGGAATTGGTAACAATAATTCAGGAGAAAGCTCACCCAATTATGGCAACTATAGATGTTAAAGACATGTTTTTTATGGTACCTTTGCAACCAGAGGACAGAGACCGTTTTGCCTTTACGTGGGAAGGGCAACAATATACTTTCACCCGGCTACCCCAGGGGTATAAGCACTCTCCTACATTGGCTCATCATGCTTTAGCCCAAGAATTGGAAAAAATACCAAAACCTGAAGCTGTAGATGTTTACCAATATATTTATGACATCCGGGGGGGGGGGGGGAAGAAATAAAGGAGGTGGAAACAACCCACCAGAATCTGGGTTTGCAAATTCCCCCCGAAAAGGTCCAAAAGCCATCACAAGAAGTAAAGTTTTTGGGAATTTGGTGGAAAGGGGGAATGATGTGTATCCCACCGGACACCCTCACTTCTTTAGGTCAGATTAAAATGCCTGAGTCAAAAAAGGATTTACAACATACTTTAGGACTATTGGTGTTCTGGAGAAAACATATTCCGGACTTCTCCATTATTGCTAGACCTCTTTATGATTTGCTGAGGAAAGGGGTCAAATGGGAATGGACCCCATCTCAGGAAGAAGCTGTGCAATTGTTAATTTTTGAAGCAACGGCTCACCAGGCTCTCGGTCCTATCCACCCTACAGACCCTTTTCAGGTGGAATGGGGATTTGCCATATCAGGATTATCAGTACATATATGGCAACGGGGCCCTGAGGGTCCAACTTGGCCTGTGGGATTTTATTCTCGCAGCTTTAAAGATGCCGAGAGGAGATACACTGCTTGGGAGAAAGGGTTGTTTGTGGTTAGCCTGGCTCTCATAGAAGTAGAGAAAATTGCACGCCAACAACCAATTGTACTGAGAGGCCCATTTAAAGTGATAAAGGCAGTTACCAGTGGGACCCCTCCCCCTGACGGGGTGGCTCAGAAAGCCTCAGTATGAAAATGGTATGCCCAGATTGAACACTACTGTAACATTTTCTCAGTGACTGAAGGAGCTTTAAAACACCTGGCTATACAAGAAACAGAAAGCTCGGATGGCAGCCAAGATAAACCTGCCTCTGTCATCCAAGCGGCTCCTCCTTTCTCTCCCGACCAAGCAGTGAGTGCCTGGTTTACCGATGCTTCTGCAAAAAGAGAAGGGAAAGTATGGAACTATCGAGCAGTAGCACTCCATACCTCCTCTGATGAACAAATTAGTACAGAGGGAGTGGGCAGCGCCCAAGTAGGAGAGTTAATTGCAGTGTGGAGTGTTTTCCAGCGTGAAGCTCAAGCCACTTCTCCCATCCACATCTATACTGATTCCTACGCTGTGTTTAAGGGTTGTACTGAATGGCTGCCTTTTTGGGAGCAAAATGAATGGGAGGTTAACAGAATGCCAGTGTGGCAAAAGGAAAAATGGCAAGATATCTTAAACATTGCTAAACAGGGGAACTTTGCCGTGGGATGGGTAGCTTCTCATCAGGCAGATGGGGGCTCAGCGGGTAAATGGAATAACAGAGCGGATGAGTTAGCAAGGCTAGCCCCTGTACAAAAGGACCAAGTCACAGAAGATTGGGACCGCCTGCTAGAATGGTTGCATGTAAAGCGTAAACACACAGGAGCTAAGGACCTGTGTCGTGAAGCCCTTGCTCGAGGCTGGCCTGTCACCAGAGCAACATGCGAAACTTGCATATCTGCCTGTGAGCAATGTCGTAGGCGACTGGAAAGACACCCTTTAGAAGATGATCCCCTGCATCTAAGAGAGGGTAAAGGTTTGTGGGATGCGTGGCAGGTGGATTATATTGGACCCTTTAAGAAATCAGGAGGGAAACATTTTGTGTTGGTGGGAGTGGAAATAATATCAGGACCAGTCCAAGCAGAAGCCTTTAACAGGGCTACGGGAGAAAGCACTGTGAGAGCATTGCGACAATGGTTTGGAACTTTTCCAAAACCACAAGAAATACAGTCTGATAACGGTTCCCACTTCACTGCCAGAATAGTACAGGATTGGGCACGAAGTGAAGGGATTAAATGGATTTTTCACACTCCTTATTACCCACAATGGTATTGTAGAAAGAACCAATGGTTTGCTGAAACGACTTTTGAAACCACAGGAAGGCAATTGGGATGCTCGCCTGTGGGAAGCTGTCAAAGGTGTAAATGACAGATGGGGGTAAATGGATGCCCTAAAATCACTGCCTTCTGTCCAAAAGTCCCTACTTTAATCCCTTCTTTAAAAGGACCGAATGACTCTAAAAATCCAGCTCACCTCCCAGGACAACCTGTTTTAGTGGAGCTTCCCACCGCGGGAACAGTACCATTGGTCCTAAAAACCCCTCTAAATGCATATGCGTGGGTAGCCTCTGATGCCCTGGGAAAGGAACATCGGATAAATACCCGTTGGATAGTTCCGTCATTTTAGCTGTGCCTCAAGGAGGCAAGCTCTGTTATTTCATCTTGCAGAAGAACTCCGAGGGACAACAGTGAGTGGGAAAAGCTGCACATGGATGATAATTTGGAAGCATAAATTCTAAAAATGACCAATTTTTTAATTGGACCTGTGATTGGGCTTACAATATTTTTCTGCATCTTACCACTAACCTGTAATCAAAAGAACACCAAATGGCCGTGGTCTCACGCCTCCCTTGGGTTTACAGGAAGCATGGGACCACCTTTTAAACGGTCGGGCTTAAACTTGGCCACTGTGGTTATGCACAAAATGGAAATGTACTCAGGGCATGAGTGGGGCTGGGACAGAGACAGCAGGGCTCCCCTCTTGATGGGAACAATTGGAGAAAAAAATTCAAATAGGTTGCCGAATGGTCAATGGATCTATCCATGAAAAAGCAACCCAAATTATTGTAAGAAGAACTAATGAATCTGTACTCACAAAGAGTCTTTGTGTCCTTGAAAAGGAAAAATTGGAATGCTGGAGTAATTTTACACTAACCCAACCTGTCTTTGTAATCTGTCTCTGGAATAACCAGAAAGGTGACGTGGCACTGACATTCAAATTTAAAATGGCCATTATTGAGCCAACAACTACTACTCCCAGCCCCAACATGACAAGATACACAGCACCTCTTACCACTGAACCAGTTATTGTACTGAACCCGAAAATTTTTGAGATTGGACCATATGTAATTAGAAATATGGGCCAGCAACAGATGTTATTCAATCCATCATGGTCCCTGAAACAAGTTGAATTGTCAATGCAAAATAATGCTTCAGAAATTCAGCCAGCTTGCTCACCTCTCCTAAAAACCTCTTACGAGGGATGGACAACCTGGCTGCAAAAACGGACCCCTTCCGAGAAACGAATAAAGAGAGACCTAACTGGTGTTCTGGGAACAGGATTGGGAGTTCTAAATAGTATTGATTCAGATGAACAAATTGGCTACCACAACTAGGGACCTGACTAAATTGCAACGTCCTTTACGATCTTCCCTAGTGGCTTTGGGAACTAATCAATGGATGTTATCAAATATATTACCAAAATGGGAGAAGGTGAATGAAAAAGACCATGAATTGGTTATAGATGCACTCGGTGTGGTCCAAAACAACCTCTCCCTGGCTCTCAGTTGTATCCAAGCTCAACTGTGGATGCAATCAGTAGCCGCATCAATTATAAGAGAAGGTGAAGAAGGCACTTTCCCCACTGAAATTCGGAAAATAGTTTGGGACAGTGCCACTGACTTTGAAAGGAAAGTCACCACACATCTGCACTTTTAGTGCCTCAGAACCCCGGGCAGCTTGCAAAACACGGCTGTAGCTGTCCCAGCGCAAGCTGTTCAGGAAAGCACAGAGACGCGATGTTCGCGTGCCTTTAGCGCTGCTCGCAAGAAGCCTCCGGAGCAGGCACTTCTCGTGCGGCAACAACCGTGCCTGCTACGATCCTTCCTAGCCTCTTTTCCTCCGGGCAGCCGGCTTTGGCTGATGTGAAGTGTTGGTGGGCAAATCATCCAGAGAAGAGTCGCAATGCTTCTGGGCTGTTAGCAAGAGCGAGTGAAGAGCAGCAAGAGCTTTCCTTGCTGACCCTTTTCACGTGGGAGATTAGCTGGACATTTGCCGCTTTAGTGCCTTGTTTCTTCTGCGCAGCTTGCACAAAGCTCATTGCACTTTCGCGGTTCGAGTTGTGCATCGCCGGAGCTCTGCGGGAAAGAGCGAGAGAAGAGCCGCGAAAGCTCCGAGTGCGGCCAGCTCGCGTGTGGCCGCGATGATGCGTTGTTCGCCGGTTGGAGGGCGACTGCCTTCTGCGCGGCTGCTTCCAAGTTGACCGTAACTGCCAGCGTGCTAGCTGTGTAGGATAGTGAAGAGGCTGACGTGTGTGTGTCCGTAGAGCTGCTAGAAAGCGTACGTGAAGAGCAGGAAGGGCTTTCAGAGCAGCCGGTTCTCGTCTTGGACAGTGGCCACACATCCGCACTTTTAGTGCCTCAGAACCCCGGGCAGCTTGCAAAACACGGCTGTAGCTGTCCCAGCGCAAGCTGTTCAGGAAAGCACAGAAATGCGATGTTCGCGTGCTTTAAGCGCTGCTCGCAAGAAGCCTCCGGAGCAGGCACTTCTCGTGCGGCAACAACCGTGCCTGCTACGATCTTTCCTAGCATCTTTTCCTCCGGGCAGCCGGCTTTAGCTGATGTGAAGTGTTGGTGGGCAAATCATCCAGAGAAGAGTCGCAATGCTTCTGGGCTGTTAGCAAGAGCGAGTGAAGAGCAGCAAGAGCTTTCCTTGCTGACCCTTTTCACGTGGGAGATTAGCTGGACATTTGCCGCTTTAGTGCCTTGTTTCTTCTGCGCAGCTTGCACAAAGCTCATTGCACTTTCGCGGTTCGAGTTGTGCATCGCCGGAGCTCTGCGGGAAAGAGCGAGAGAAGAGCCGCGAAAGCTCCGAGTGCGGCCAGCTCGCGTGTGGCCGCGATGATGCGTTGTTCGTCGGTTGGCGGGCGACTGCCTTCTGCGCGGCTGCTTCCAAGTTGACCGTAACTGCCAGCGTGCTAGCTGTGTGGGACAGTGAAGAGGCTGACGTGTGTGTCCGTAGAGCTGCTAGAAAGCGTACGTGAAGAGCAGGAAGGGCTTTCAGAGCAGCCGGTTCTCGTCTTGGACAGTCGCCACACATCCGCACTTTTAGTGCCTCAGAACCCCGGGCAGCTTGCAAAACACGGCTGTAGCTGTCCCAGCGCAAGCTGTTCAGGAAAGCACAGAAATGCGATGTTCGCGTGCTTTAAGCGCTGCTCGCAAGAAGCCTCCGGAGCAGGCACTTCTCGTGCGGCAACAACCGTGCCTGCTACGATCTTTCCTAGCCTCTTTTCCTCCGGGCAGCCGGCTTTAGCTGATGTGAAGTGTTGGTGGGCAAATCATCCAGAGAAGAGTCGCAATGCTTCTGGGCTGTTAGCAAGAGCGAGTGAAGAGCAGCAAGAGCTTTCCTTGCTGACCCTTTTCACGTGGGAGATTAGCTGGACATTTGCCGCTTTAGTGCCTTGTTTCTTCTGCGCAGCTTGCACAAAGCTCATTGCGGCTTTCGCGGTTCGAGTTGCGCATCGCCGGAGCTCTGCGGGAAAGAGCGAGAGAAGAGCCGCGAAAGCTCCGAGTGCGGCCAGCTCGCGTGTGGCCGCGATGATCCGCTGTTCGCCGGTTGGAGGGCGACTGCCTTCTGCGCGGCTGCTTCCAAGTTGACGGTAACTGCCAGCGTGCTAGCTGTGTAGGACAGTGAAGAGACTCGACGTGTGTGTCGTGTGTCTCTTTGTTAGTGAGAAATCGAGACTTGCTTTATGAGTTCGTGGCACAGCACGGTGCCCGGCCGTCCACACCTGGGCAAGATTGGGCTCGGGATAATTGGACAAATTTGCAGAGCGTAGTAGATCGAATGACTTCCTTGTAGAAGGAGGCGAGGGTAATATCTGGCAGAGGCAAAGCCATAGTTTGTGCTGTTCTGGGTGCCAGTCTGGCAGCAGCAGCAGAGGGCCGCCTTAAGCAGCGAGAGCAGGAGACGATTATTGAGTTGCTCCAGCGTTTGGTGGAGGCCCTCAGGGGACAGTATCCTACCTCGAAAAACAGCTGGGGGGAGAAAAGGAGCAAAACCTTTTGCTAAAATCTATCTTGAGGGAGGAATATCCAAAGAATTCAGAATTGGACAGTGAGACAGATCTGAAGCTTGAGGAGAGAGGTATTCAACAGATAAGTCCAATATACCCTCAGAAGAAATTGGAGAAAATGAGGGATCACTCTGGCGACCACCCTCGGGTAAGACCTTTGGTTAAAACAGAATTCTTTTATTTGAATGATGAGGATAGCAACCCACAGATAACAACTAAGGAGTCGCCGTATACCGCTACTGAGCTTGCCAAACTGAAGCGGGAGTACGGGCATCTTGCCAAAGAATCTGAGACGGAGTATGTGTGGCGTGTATCTCTAACCGGGGGAGATCAAATCCAGCCGAGTGAAAAGGAGGCTGAGGGATATTGGGGTCCTGGAGTCTTTTTGACCACAGGAGATAATCGTGCCCCATGGTCCTTAACTCAGCGAGCCGCTTATTGGGCTGGGGGGTTAAACCCTTTGGAGAGAGGGGATCCTCTTCCAATCACTGGCACAGTTGATCAGCTGGTGGAAAGCGTCCAAAAAGCTGCTTGTTTGCAAATGATGAAAGAAAGAAAGTTAACTCCTAGATGTGAATCTCCAATGATGTTGCCGGTGGACCCTGAGAGCATGACTCCCTTGATAAGGGGACTTCCAGAGTCACTTAAACCTTTGGGGATTCAACTTCGAAAGACCATTGAGACACTCGGTCCCTTAGAAAGATTGGAGGGCTTTATGAGAGGCCATGGAAATGCAACCAATAGCCCTATGAATGTGTCTCCCTCCGATCTCAGCCCATCTCGACCCTCATCAGGTGATAAAGCAAAGGTGTGGACTTGGGGGGAGGTAGCACAGGAGCTGATAAATTATGGGAGAAAATATGGTCCAGTAAAACTCCCAGAGGACAGACCAAAAGGAATCCGTCAGATAGACATCAGGGACTCACCCCCCCCCACATCAGTCAACCTAGCCCTCGTTTTAAAACAGCGGGGGGAGCACAGCCCATGACCCGACAACAGTGGTGGCTTTTGGGAATTAAAAAGGGTGTTCCAAGAGATGTAATGGATGGTTTACCCATTGGAAAGCTGAGCAAGGTGGTATCAAAATGGTGTAACCCAAAACAATACCCACCCAAAGGGAAAGAAATCTCACCCATCACACCCACAGCCCCACCTTTGGAAGACACAGGCAACAGAAACAGTGAGGTTTTTCCCCAGATGCAGGAAAACTAGAACCTCCATTCCCCATTGGTGAGCGAGGGAATGGAGGATGGATTTATATCCGACAGCTCACCAAGACTAGCAGGGGAGATTGGCTAATTACGGCTACTGTGGGTCCAAAACGTGGACTGGTGACCTTTTTGGTTGATACCGGTGCCCAAGTCTCCGCTTTGACTAAAGAAGATGCACAAAGGTGTGGTGTCTCTCCCTCGAGAAGACGTTTTTGTGTCCTGAATGCTTTAGGGTCAACAGAAGCCATGAGTGTTGCTCAGGTAAAGCTAACGTTGCCGGGAGAGGAAAACACGGTCACTGTTACAATGGTGATCGGGAATATTCCTACTAATTTATTAGGAATGGATGTCCTTAAAGGGAAAGGTTGGAAAGACCCAGAAGGCTTGTGGTGGACTTTTGGGACCCCGCAATTAAATATTAGGTTACTCCAAACTGCACCCTCTCTGCCGTTTAGCAAAGCAACTAATGTCAAACAATATCCCCTTCCCCTGGGAGCAAAAGAAGGTATCAGACCTGTTATGCAGGAACTTTGGGAGCAAGGGGTTGTGATAAATACACATTCTCCTTTTAACTCTCCGGTGTGGCCACTGCGAAAACCAAATGGAAAGTGGCGACTCACAGTGGATTTTAGGAGACTGAACGCCAACACCGAACCTTTGACTGCCGCAGTGCCCAATTTGGCGGAATTGGTAACAATAATTCAGGAGAAAGCTCACCCAATTATGGCAACTATAGATGTTAAAGACATGTTTTTTATGGTACCTTTGCAACCAGAGGACAGAGACCGTTTTGCCTTTACGTGGGAAGGGCAACAATATACTTTCACCCGGCTACCCCAGGGGTATAAGCACTCTCCTACATTGGCTCATCATGCTTTAGCCCAAGAATTGGAAAAAATACCAAAACCTGAAGCTGTAGATGTTTACCAATATATTTATGACATCCGGGGGGGGGGGGGGAAGAAATAAAGGAGGTGGAAACAACCCACCAGAATCTGGGTTTGCAAATTCCCCCCGAAAAGGTCCAAAAGCCATCACAAGAAGTAAAGTTTTTGGGAATTTGGTGGAAAGGGGGAATGATGTGTATCCCACCGGACACCCTCACTTCTTTAGGTCAGATTAAAATGCCTGAGTCAAAAAAGGATTTACAACATACTTTAGGACTATTGGTGTTCTGGAGAAAACATATTCCGGACTTCTCCATTATTGCTAGACCTCTTTATGATTTGCTGAGGAAAGGGGTCAAATGGGAATGGACCCCATCTCAGGAAGAAGCTGTGCAATTGTTAATTTTTGAAGCAACGGCTCACCAGGCTCTCGGTCCTATCCACCCTACAGACCCTTTTCAGGTGGAATGGGGATTTGCCATATCAGGATTATCAGTACATATATGGCAACGGGGCCCTGAGGGTCCAACTTGGCCTGTGGGATTTTATTCTCGCAGCTTTAAAGATGCCGAGAGGAGATACACTGCTTGGGAGAAAGGGTTGTTTGTGGTTAGCCTGGCTCTCATAGAAGTAGAGAAAATTGCACGCCAACAACCAATTGTACTGAGAGGCCCATTTAAAGTGATAAAGGCAGTTACCAGTGGGACCCCTCCCCCTGACGGGGTGGCTCAGAAAGCCTCAGTATGAAAATGGTATGCCCAGATTGAACACTACTGTAACATTTTCTCAGTGACTGAAGGAGCTTTAAAACACCTGGCTATACAAGAAACAGAAAGCTCGGATGGCAGCCAAGATAAACCTGCCTCTGTCATCCAAGCGGCTCCTCCTTTCTCTCCCGACCAAGCAGTGAGTGCCTGGTTTACCGATGCTTCTGCAAAAAGAGAAGGGAAAGTATGGAACTATCGAGCAGTAGCACTCCATACCTCCTCTGATGAACAAATTAGTACAGAGGGAGTGGGCAGCGCCCAAGTAGGAGAGTTAATTGCAGTGTGGAGTGTTTTCCAGCGTGAAGCTCAAGCCACTTCTCCCATCCACATCTATACTGATTCCTACGCTGTGTTTAAGGGTTGTACTGAATGGCTGCCTTTTTGGGAGCAAAATGAATGGGAGGTTAACAGAATGCCAGTGTGGCAAAAGGAAAAATGGCAAGATATCTTAAACATTGCTAAACAGGGGAACTTTGCCGTGGGATGGGTAGCTTCTCATCAGGCAGATGGGGGCTCAGCGGGTAAATGGAATAACAGAGCGGATGAGTTAGCAAGGCTAGCCCCTGTACAAAAGGACCAAGTCACAGAAGATTGGGACCGCCTGCTAGAATGGTTGCATGTAAAGCGTAAACACACAGGAGCTAAGGACCTGTGTCGTGAAGCCCTTGCTCGAGGCTGGCCTGTCACCAGAGCAACATGCGAAACTTGCATATCTGCCTGTGAGCAATGTCGTAGGCGACTGGAAAGACACCCTTTAGAAGATGATCCCCTGCATCTAAGAGAGGGTAAAGGTTTGTGGGATGCGTGGCAGGTGGATTATATTGGACCCTTTAAGAAATCAGGAGGGAAACATTTTGTGTTGGTGGGAGTGGAAATAATATCAGGACCAGTCCAAGCAGAAGCCTTTAACAGGGCTACGGGAGAAAGCACTGTGAGAGCATTGCGACAATGGTTTGGAACTTTTCCAAAACCACAAGAAATACAGTCTGATAACGGTTCCCACTTCACTGCCAGAATAGTACAGGATTGGGCACGAAGTGAAGGGATTAAATGGATTTTTCACACTCCTTATTACCCACAATGGTATTGTAGAAAGAACCAATGGTTTGCTGAAACGACTTTTGAAACCACAGGAAGGCAATTGGGATGCTCGCCTGTGGGAAGCTGTCAAAGGTGTAAATGACAGATGGGGGTAAATGGATGCCCTAAAATCACTGCCTTCTGTCCAAAAGTCCCTACTTTAATCCCTTCTTTAAAAGGACCGAATGACTCTAAAAATCCAGCTCACCTCCCAGGACAACCTGTTTTAGTGGAGCTTCCCACCGCGGGAACAGTACCATTGGTCCTAAAAACCCCTCTAAATGCATATGCGTGGGTAGCCTCTGATGCCCTGGGAAAGGAACATCGGATAAATACCCGTTGGATAGTTCCGTCATTTTAGCTGTGCCTCAAGGAGGCAAGCTCTGTTATTTCATCTTGCAGAAGAACTCCGAGGGACAACAGTGAGTGGGAAAAGCTGCACATGGATGATAATTTGGAAGCATAAATTCTAAAAATGACCAATTTTTTAATTGGACCTGTGATTGGGCTTACAATATTTTTCTGCATCTTACCACTAACCTGTAATCAAAAGAACACCAAATGGCCGTGGTCTCACGCCTCCCTTGGGTTTACAGGAAGCATGGGACCACCTTTTAAACGGTCGGGCTTAAACTTGGCCACTGTGGTTATGCACAAAATGGAAATGTACTCAGGGCATGAGTGGGGCTGGGACAGAGACAGCAGGGCTCCCCTCTTGATGGGAACAATTGGAGAAAAAAATTCAAATAGGTTGCCGAATGGTCAATGGATCTATCCATGAAAAAGCAACCCAAATTATTGTAAGAAGAACTAATGAATCTGTACTCACAAAGAGTCTTTGTGTCCTTGAAAAGGAAAAATTGGAATGCTGGAGTAATTTTACACTAACCCAACCTGTCTTTGTAATCTGTCTCTGGAATAACCAGAAAGGTGACGTGGCACTGACATTCAAATTTAAAATGGCCATTATTGAGCCAACAACTACTACTCCCAGCCCCAACATGACAAGATACACAGCACCTCTTACCACTGAACCAGTTATTGTACTGAACCCGAAAATTTTTGAGATTGGACCATATGTAATTAGAAATATGGGCCAGCAACAGATGTTATTCAATCCATCATGGTCCCTGAAACAAGTTGAATTGTCAATGCAAAATAATGCTTCAGAAATTCAGCCAGCTTGCTCACCTCTCCTAAAAACCTCTTACGAGGGATGGACAACCTGGCTGCAAAAACGGACCCCTTCCGAGAAACGAATAAAGAGAGACCTAACTGGTGTTCTGGGAACAGGATTGGGAGTTCTAAATAGTATTGATTCAGATGAACAAATTGGCTACCACAACTAGGGACCTGACTAAATTGCAACGTCCTTTACGATCTTCCCTAGTGGCTTTGGGAACTAATCAATGGATGTTATCAAATATATTACCAAAATGGGAGAAGGTGAATGAAAAAGACCATGAATTGGTTATAGATGCACTCGGTGTGGTCCAAAACAACCTCTCCCTGGCTCTCAGTTGTATCCAAGCTCAACTGTGGATGCAATCAGTAGCCGCATCAATTATAAGAGAAGGTGAAGAAGGCACTTTCCCCACTGAAATTCGGAAAATAGTTTGGGACAGTGCCACTGACTTTGAAAGGAAAGTCACCACACATCTGCACTTTTAGTGCCTCAGAACCCCGGGCAGCTTGCAAAACACGGCTGTAGCTGTCCCAGCGCAAGCTGTTCAGGAAAGCACAGAGACGCGATGTTCGCGTGCCTTTAGCGCTGCTCGCAAGAAGCCTCCGGAGCAGGCACTTCTCGTGCGGCAACAACCGTGCCTGCTACGATCCTTCCTAGCCTCTTTTCCTCCGGGCAGCCGGCTTTGGCTGATGTGAAGTGTTGGTGGGCAAATCATCCAGAGAAGAGTCGCAATGCTTCTGGGCTGTTAGCAAGAGCGAGTGAAGAGCAGCAAGAGCTTTCCTTGCTGACCCTTTTCACGTGGGAGATTAGCTGGACATTTGCCGCTTTAGTGCCTTGTTTCTTCTGCGCAGCTTGCACAAAGCTCATTGCGGCTTTCGCGGTTTGAGTTGTGCATCGCCGGAGCTCTGCGGGAAAGAGCGAGAGAAGAGCCGCGAAAGCTCCGAGTGCGGCCAGCTCGCGTGTGGCCGCGATGATGCGTTGTTCGCCGGTTGGAGGGCGACTGCCTTCTGCGCGGCTGCTTCCAAGTTGACCGTAACTGCCAGCGTGCTAGCTGTGTAGGATAGTGAAGAGGCTGACGTGTGTGTGTCCGTAGAGCTGCTAGAAAGCGTACGTGAAGAGCAGGAAGGGCTTTCAGAGCAGCCGGTTCTCGTCTTGGACAGTCGCCACACATCCGCACTTTTAGTGCCTCAGAACCCCGGGCAGCTTGCAAAACACGGCTGTAGCTGTCCCAGCGCAAGCTGTTCAGGAAAGCACAGAAATGCGATGTTCGCGTGCTTTAAGCGCTGCTCGCAAGAAGCCTCCGGAGCAGGCACTTCTCGTGCGGCAACAACCGTGCCTGCTACGATCTTTCCTAGCATCTTTTCCTCCGGGCAGCCGGCTTTAGCTGATGTGAAGTGTTGGTGGGCAAATCATCCAGAGAAGAGTCGCAATGCTTCTGGGCTGTTAGCAAGAGCGAGTGAAGAGCAGCAAGAGCTTTCCTTGCTGACCCTTTTCACGTGGGAGATTAGCTGGACATTTGCCGCTTTAGTGCCTTGTTTCTTCTGCGCAGCTTGCACAAAGCTCATTGCACTTTCGCGGTTCGAGTTGTGCATCGCCGGAGCTCTGCGGGAAAGAGCGAGAGAAGAGCCGCGAAAGCTCCGAGTGCGGCCAGCTCGCGTGTGGCCGCGATGATCCGCTGTTCGTCGGTTGGCGGGCGACTGCCTTCTGCGCGGCTGCTTCCAAGTTGACCGTAACTGCCAGCGTGCTAGCTGTGTGGGACAGTGAAGAGGCTGACGTGTGTGTCCGTAGAGCTGCTAGAAAGCGTACGTGAAGAGCAGGAAGGGCTTTCAGAGCAGCCGGTTCTCGTCTTGGACAGTCGCCACACATCCGCACTTTTAGTGCCTCAGAACCCCGGGCAGCTTGCAAAACACGGCTGTAGCTGTCCCAGCGCAAGCTGTTCAGGAAAGCACAGAAATGCGATGTTCGCGTGCTTTAAGCGCTGCTCGCAAGAAGCCTCCGGAGCAGGCACTTCTCGTGCGGCAACAACCGTGCCTGCTACGATCTTTCCTAGCCTCTTTTCCTCCGGGCAGCCGGCTTTAGCTGATGTGAAGTGTTGGTGGGCAAATCATCCAGAGAAGAGTCGCAATGCTTCTGGGCTGTTAGCAAGAGCGAGTGAAGAGCAGCAAGAGCTTTCCTTGCTGACCCTTTTCACGTGGGAGATTAGCTGGACATTTGCCGCTTTAGTGCCTTGTTTCTTCTGCGCAGCTTGCACAAAGCTCATTGCGGCTTTCGCGGTTCGAGTTGCGCATCGCCGGAGCTCTGCGGGAAAGAGCGAGAGAAGAGCCGCGAAAGCTCCGAGTGCGGCCAGCTCGCGTGTGGCCGCGATGATCCGCTGTTCGCCGGTTGGAGGGCGACTGCCTTCTGCGCGGCTGCTTCCAAGTTGACGGTAACTGCCAGCGTGCTAGCTGTGTAGGACAGTGAAGAGACTCGACGTGTGTGTCGTGTGTCTCTTTGTTAGTGAGAAATCGAGACTTGCTTTATGAGTTCGTGGCACAGCACGGTGCCCGGCCGTCCACACCTGGGCAAGATTGGGCTCGGGATAATTGGACAAATTTGCAGAGCGTAGTAGATCGAATGACTTCCTTGTAGAAGGAGGCGAGGGTAATATCTGGCAGAGGCAAAGCCATAGTTTGTGCTGTTCTGGGTGCCAGTCTGGCAGCAGCAGCAGAGGGCCGCCTTAAGCAGCGAGAGCAGGAGACGATTATTGAGTTGCTCCAGCGTTTGGTGGAGGCCCTCAGGGGACAGTATCCTACCTCGAAAAACAGCTGGGGGGAGAAAAGGAGCAAAACCTTTTGCTAAAATCTATCTTGAGGGAGGAATATCCAAAGAATTCAGAATTGGACAGTGAGACAGATCTGAAGCTTGAGGAGAGAGGTATTCAACAGATAAGTCCAATATACCCTCAGAAGAAATTGGAGAAAATGAGGGATCACTCTGGCGACCACCCTCGGGTAAGACCTTTGGTTAAAACAGAATTCTTTTATTTGAATGATGAGGATAGCAACCCACAGATAACAACTAAGGAGTCGCCGTATACCGCTACTGAGCTTGCCAAACTGAAGCGGGAGTACGGGCATCTTGCCAAAGAATCTGAGACGGAGTATGTGTGGCGTGTATCTCTAACCGGGGGAGATCAAATCCAGCCGAGTGAAAAGGAGGCTGAGGGATATTGGGGTCCTGGAGTCTTTTTGACCACAGGAGATAATCGTGCCCCATGGTCCTTAACTCAGCGAGCCGCTTATTGGGCTGGGGGGTTAAACCCTTTGGAGAGAGGGGATCCTCTTCCAATCACTGGCACAGTTGATCAGCTGGTGGAAAGCGTCCAAAAAGCTGCTTGTTTGCAAATGATGAAAGAAAGAAAGTTAACTCCTAGATGTGAATCTCCAATGATGTTGCCGGTGGACCCTGAGAGCATGACTCCCTTGATAAGGGGACTTCCAGAGTCACTTAAACCTTTGGGGATTCAACTTCGAAAGACCATTGAGACACTCGGTCCCTTAGAAAGATTGGAGGGCTTTATGAGAGGCCATGGAAATGCAACCAATAGCCCTATGAATGTGTCTCCCTCCGATCTCAGCCCATCTCGACCCTCATCAGGTGATAAAGCAAAGGTGTGGACTTGGGGGGAGGTAGCACAGGAGCTGATAAATTATGGGAGAAAATATGGTCCAGTAAAACTCCCAGAGGACAGACCAAAAGGAATCCGTCAGATAGACATCAGGGACTCACCCCCCCCCACATCAGTCAACCTAGCCCTCGTTTTAAAACAGCGGGGGGAGCACAGCCCATGACCCGACAACAGTGGTGGCTTTTGGGAATTAAAAAGGGTGTTCCAAGAGATGTAATGGATGGTTTACCCATTGGAAAGCTGAGCAAGGTGGTATCAAAATGGTGTAACCCAAAACAATACCCACCCAAAGGGAAAGAAATCTCACCCATCACACCCACAGCCCCACCTTTGGAAGACACAGGCAACAGAAACAGTGAGGTTTTTCCCCAGATGCAGGAAAACTAGAACCTCCATTCCCCATTGGTGAGCGAGGGAATGGAGGATGGATTTATATCCGACAGCTCACCAAGACTAGCAGGGGAGATTGGCTAATTACGGCTACTGTGGGTCCAAAACGTGGACTGGTGACCTTTTTGGTTGATACCGGTGCCCAAGTCTCCGCTTTGACTAAAGAAGATGCACAAAGGTGTGGTGTCTCTCCCTCGAGAAGACGTTTTTGTGTCCTGAATGCTTTAGGGTCAACAGAAGCCATGAGTGTTGCTCAGGTAAAGCTAACGTTGCCGGGAGAGGAAAACACGGTCACTGTTACAATGGTGATCGGGAATATTCCTACTAATTTATTAGGAATGGATGTCCTTAAAGGGAAAGGTTGGAAAGACCCAGAAGGCTTGTGGTGGACTTTTGGGACCCCGCAATTAAATATTAGGTTACTCCAAACTGCACCCTCTCTGCCGTTTAGCAAAGCAACTAATGTCAAACAATATCCCCTTCCCCTGGGAGCAAAAGAAGGTATCAGACCTGTTATGCAGGAACTTTGGGAGCAAGGGGTTGTGATAAATACACATTCTCCTTTTAACTCTCCGGTGTGGCCACTGCGAAAACCAAATGGAAAGTGGCGACTCACAGTGGATTTTAGGAGACTGAACGCCAACACCGAACCTTTGACTGCCGCAGTGCCCAATTTGGCGGAATTGGTAACAATAATTCAGGAGAAAGCTCACCCAATTATGGCAACTATAGATGTTAAAGACATGTTTTTTATGGTACCTTTGCAACCAGAGGACAGAGACCGTTTTGCCTTTACGTGGGAAGGGCAACAATATACTTTCACCCGGCTACCCCAGGGGTATAAGCACTCTCCTACATTGGCTCATCATGCTTTAGCCCAAGAATTGGAAAAAATACCAAAACCTGAAGCTGTAGATGTTTACCAATATATTTATGACATCCGGGGGGGGGGGGGGAAGAAATAAAGGAGGTGGAAACAACCCACCAGAATCTGGGTTTGCAAATTCCCCCCGAAAAGGTCCAAAAGCCATCACAAGAAGTAAAGTTTTTGGGAATTTGGTGGAAAGGGGGAATGATGTGTATCCCACCGGACACCCTCACTTCTTTAGGTCAGATTAAAATGCCTGAGTCAAAAAAGGATTTACAACATACTTTAGGACTATTGGTGTTCTGGAGAAAACATATTCCGGACTTCTCCATTATTGCTAGACCTCTTTATGATTTGCTGAGGAAAGGGGTCAAATGGGAATGGACCCCATCTCAGGAAGAAGCTGTGCAATTGTTAATTTTTGAAGCAACGGCTCACCAGGCTCTCGGTCCTATCCACCCTACAGACCCTTTTCAGGTGGAATGGGGATTTGCCATATCAGGATTATCAGTACATATATGGCAACGGGGCCCTGAGGGTCCAACTTGGCCTGTGGGATTTTATTCTCGCAGCTTTAAAGATGCCGAGAGGAGATACACTGCTTGGGAGAAAGGGTTGTTTGTGGTTAGCCTGGCTCTCATAGAAGTAGAGAAAATTGCACGCCAACAACCAATTGTACTGAGAGGCCCATTTAAAGTGATAAAGGCAGTTACCAGTGGGACCCCTCCCCCTGACGGGGTGGCTCAGAAAGCCTCAGTATGAAAATGGTATGCCCAGATTGAACACTACTGTAACATTTTCTCAGTGACTGAAGGAGCTTTAAAACACCTGGCTATACAAGAAACAGAAAGCTCGGATGGCAGCCAAGATAAACCTGCCTCTGTCATCCAAGCGGCTCCTCCTTTCTCTCCCGACCAAGCAGTGAGTGCCTGGTTTACCGATGCTTCTGCAAAAAGAGAAGGGAAAGTATGGAACTATCGAGCAGTAGCACTCCATACCTCCTCTGATGAACAAATTAGTACAGAGGGAGTGGGCAGCGCCCAAGTAGGAGAGTTAATTGCAGTGTGGAGTGTTTTCCAGCGTGAAGCTCAAGCCACTTCTCCCATCCACATCTATACTGATTCCTACGCTGTGTTTAAGGGTTGTACTGAATGGCTGCCTTTTTGGGAGCAAAATGAATGGGAGGTTAACAGAATGCCAGTGTGGCAAAAGGAAAAATGGCAAGATATCTTAAACATTGCTAAACAGGGGAACTTTGCCGTGGGATGGGTAGCTTCTCATCAGGCAGATGGGGGCTCAGCGGGTAAATGGAATAACAGAGCGGATGAGTTAGCAAGGCTAGCCCCTGTACAAAAGGACCAAGTCACAGAAGATTGGGACCGCCTGCTAGAATGGTTGCATGTAAAGCGTAAACACACAGGAGCTAAGGACCTGTGTCGTGAAGCCCTTGCTCGAGGCTGGCCTGTCACCAGAGCAACATGCGAAACTTGCATATCTGCCTGTGAGCAATGTCGTAGGCGACTGGAAAGACACCCTTTAGAAGATGATCCCCTGCATCTAAGAGAGGGTAAAGGTTTGTGGGATGCGTGGCAGGTGGATTATATTGGACCCTTTAAGAAATCAGGAGGGAAACATTTTGTGTTGGTGGGAGTGGAAATAATATCAGGACCAGTCCAAGCAGAAGCCTTTAACAGGGCTACGGGAGAAAGCACTGTGAGAGCATTGCGACAATGGTTTGGAACTTTTCCAAAACCACAAGAAATACAGTCTGATAACGGTTCCCACTTCACTGCCAGAATAGTACAGGATTGGGCACGAAGTGAAGGGATTAAATGGATTTTTCACACTCCTTATTACCCACAATGGTATTGTAGAAAGAACCAATGGTTTGCTGAAACGACTTTTGAAACCACAGGAAGGCAATTGGGATGCTCGCCTGTGGGAAGCTGTCAAAGGTGTAAATGACAGATGGGGGTAAATGGATGCCCTAAAATCACTGCCTTCTGTCCAAAAGTCCCTACTTTAATCCCTTCTTTAAAAGGACCGAATGACTCTAAAAATCCAGCTCACCTCCCAGGACAACCTGTTTTAGTGGAGCTTCCCACCGCGGGAACAGTACCATTGGTCCTAAAAACCCCTCTAAATGCATATGCGTGGGTAGCCTCTGATGCCCTGGGAAAGGAACATCGGATAAATACCCGTTGGATAGTTCCGTCATTTTAGCTGTGCCTCAAGGAGGCAAGCTCTGTTATTTCATCTTGCAGAAGAACTCCGAGGGACAACAGTGAGTGGGAAAAGCTGCACATGGATGATAATTTGGAAGCATAAATTCTAAAAATGACCAATTTTTTAATTGGACCTGTGATTGGGCTTACAATATTTTTCTGCATCTTACCACTAACCTGTAATCAAAAGAACACCAAATGGCCGTGGTCTCACGCCTCCCTTGGGTTTACAGGAAGCATGGGACCACCTTTTAAACGGTCGGGCTTAAACTTGGCCACTGTGGTTATGCACAAAATGGAAATGTACTCAGGGCATGAGTGGGGCTGGGACAGAGACAGCAGGGCTCCCCTCTTGATGGGAACAATTGGAGAAAAAAATTCAAATAGGTTGCCGAATGGTCAATGGATCTATCCATGAAAAAGCAACCCAAATTATTGTAAGAAGAACTAATGAATCTGTACTCACAAAGAGTCTTTGTGTCCTTGAAAAGGAAAAATTGGAATGCTGGAGTAATTTTACACTAACCCAACCTGTCTTTGTAATCTGTCTCTGGAATAACCAGAAAGGTGACGTGGCACTGACATTCAAATTTAAAATGGCCATTATTGAGCCAACAACTACTACTCCCAGCCCCAACATGACAAGATACACAGCACCTCTTACCACTGAACCAGTTATTGTACTGAACCCGAAAATTTTTGAGATTGGACCATATGTAATTAGAAATATGGGCCAGCAACAGATGTTATTCAATCCATCATGGTCCCTGAAACAAGTTGAATTGTCAATGCAAAATAATGCTTCAGAAATTCAGCCAGCTTGCTCACCTCTCCTAAAAACCTCTTACGAGGGATGGACAACCTGGCTGCAAAAACGGACCCCTTCCGAGAAACGAATAAAGAGAGACCTAACTGGTGTTCTGGGAACAGGATTGGGAGTTCTAAATAGTATTGATTCAGATGAACAAATTGGCTACCACAACTAGGGACCTGACTAAATTGCAACGTCCTTTACGATCTTCCCTAGTGGCTTTGGGAACTAATCAATGGATGTTATCAAATATATTACCAAAATGGGAGAAGGTGAATGAAAAAGACCATGAATTGGTTATAGATGCACTCGGTGTGGTCCAAAACAACCTCTCCCTGGCTCTCAGTTGTATCCAAGCTCAACTGTGGATGCAATCAGTAGCCGCATCAATTATAAGAGAAGGTGAAGAAGGCACTTTCCCCACTGAAATTCGGAAAATAGTTTGGGACAGTGCCACTGACTTTGAAAGGAAAGTCACCACACATCTGCACTTTTAGTGCCTCAGAACCCCGGGCAGCTTGCAAAACACGGCTGTAGCTGTCCCAGCGCAAGCTGTTCAGGAAAGCACAGAGACGCGATGTTCGCGTGCCTTTAGCGCTGCTCGCAAGAAGCCTCCGGAGCAGGCACTTCTCGTGCGGCAACAACCGTGCCTGCTACGATCCTTCCTAGCCTCTTTTCCTCCGGGCAGCCGGCTTTGGCTGATGTGAAGTGTTGGTGGGCAAATCATCCAGAGAAGAGTCGCAATGCTTCTGGGCTGTTAGCAAGAGCGAGTGAAGAGCAGCAAGAGCTTTCCTTGCTGACCCTTTTCACGTGGGAGATTAGCTGGACATTTGCCGCTTTAGTGCCTTGTTTCTTCTGCGCAGCTTGCACAAAGCTCATTGCACTTTCGCGGTTCGAGTTGTGCATCGCCGGAGCTCTGCGGGAAAGAGCGAGAGAAGAGCCGCGAAAGCTCCGAGTGCGGCCAGCTCGCGTGTGGCCGCGATGATCCGCTGTTCGTCGGTTGGAGGGCGACTGCCTTCTGCGCGGCTGCTTCCAAGTTGACCGTAACTGCCAGCGTGCTAGCTGTGTGGGACAGTGAAGAGGCTGACGTGTGTGTCCGTAGAGCTGCTAGAAAGCGTACGTGAAGAGCAGGAAGGGCTTTCAGAGCAGCCGGTTCTCGTCTTGGACAGTCGCCACACATCCGCACTTTTAGTGCCTCAGAACCCCGGGCAGCTTGCAAAACACGGCTGTAGCTGTCCCAGCGCAAGCTGTTCAGGAAAGCACAGAAATGCGATGTTCGCGTGCTTTAAGCGCTGCTCGCAAGAAGCCTCCGGAGCAGGCACGTCTCGTGCGGCAACAACCGTGCCTGCTACGATCTTTCCTAGCATCTTTTCCTCCGGGCAGCCGGCTTTAGCTGATGTGAAGTGTTGGTGGGCAAATCATCCAGAGAAGAGTCGCAATGCTTCTGGGCTGTTAGCAAGAGCGAGTGAAGAGCAGCAAGAGCTTTCCTTGCTGACCCTTTTCACGTGGGAGATTAGCTGGACATTTGCCGCTTTAGTGCCTTGTTTCTTCTGCGCAGCTTGCACAAAGCTCATTGCACTTTCGCGGTTCGAGTTGTGCATCGCCGGAGCTCTGCGGGAAAGAGCGAGAGAAGAGCCGCGAAAGCTCCGAGTGCGGCCAGCTCGCGTGTGGCCGCGATGATCCGCTGTTCGTCGGTTGGCGGGCGACTGCCTTCTGCGCGGCTGCTTCCAAGTTGACCGTAACTGCCAGCGTGCTAGCTGTGTGGGACAGTGAAGAGGCTGACGTGTGTGTCGTGTGTCTCTTTGTTAGTGAGAAATCGAGACTTTCTTTATGAGTTCGTGGCACAGCACGGTGCCCGGCCGTCCACACCTGGGCAAGATTGGGCTCGGGATAATTGGACAAATTTGCAGAGCGTAGTAGATCGAATGACTTCCTTGTAGAAGGAGGCGAGGGTAATATCTGGCAGAGGCAAAGCCATAGTTTGTGCTGTTCTGGGTGCCAGTCTGGCAGCAGCAGCAGAGGGCCGCCTTAAGCAGCGAGAGCAGGAGACGATTATTGAGTTGCTCCAGCGTTTGGTGGAGGCCCTCAGGGGACAGTATCCTACCTCGAAAAACAGCTGGGGGGAGAAAAGGAGCAAAACCTTTTGCTAAAATCTATCTTGAGGGAGGAATATCCAAAGAATTCAGAATTGGACAGTGAGACAGATCTGAAGCTTGAGGAGAGAGGTATTCAACAGATAAGTCCAATATACCCTCAGAAGAAATTGGAGAAAATGAGGGATCACTCTGGCGACCACCCTCGGGTAAGACCTTTGGTTAAAACAGAATTCTTTTATTTGAATGATGAGGATAGCAACCCACAGATAACAACTAAGGAGTCGCCGTATACCGCTACTGAGCTTGCCAAACTGAAGCGGGAGTACGGGCATCTTGCCAAAGAATCTGAGACGGAGTATGTGTGGCGTGTATCTCTAACCGGGGGAGATCAAATCCAGCCGAGTGAAAAGGAGGCTGAGGGATATTGGGGTCCTGGAGTCTTTTTGACCACAGGAGATAATCGTGCCCCATGGTCCTTAACTCAGCGAGCCGCTTATTGGGCTGGGGGGTTAAACCCTTTGGAGAGAGGGGATCCTCTTCCAATCACTGGCACAGTTGATCAGCTGGTGGAAAGCGTCCAAAAAGCTGCTTGTTTGCAAATGATGAAAGAAAGAAAGTTAACTCCTAGATGTGAATCTCCAATGATGTTGCCGGTGGACCCTGAGAGCATGACTCCCTTGATAAGGGGACTTCCAGAGTCACTTAAACCTTTGGGGATTCAACTTCGAAAGACCATTGAGACACTCGGTCCCTTAGAAAGATTGGAGGGCTTTATGAGAGGCCATGGAAATGCAACCTATGAATGTGTCTCCCTCCGATCTCAGCCCATCTCGACCCTCATCAGGTGATAAAGCAAAGGTGTGGACTTGGGGGGAGGTAGCACAGGAGCTGATAAATTATGGGAGAAAATATGGTCCAGTAAAACTCCCAGAGGACAGACCAAAAGGAATCCGTCAGATAGACATCAGGGACTCACCCCCCCCCACATCAGTCAACCTAGCCCTCGTTTTAAAACAGCGGGGGGAGCACAGCCCATGACCCGACAACAGTGGTGGCTTTTGGGAATTAAAAAGGGTGTTCCAAGAGATGTAATGGATGGTTTACCCATTGGAAAGCTGAGCAAGGTGGTATCAAAATGGTGTAACCCAAAACAATACCCACCCAAAGGGAAAGAAATCTCACCCATCACACCCACAGCCCCACCTTTGGAAGACACAGGCAACAGAAACAGTGAGGTTTTTCCCCAGATGCAGGAAAACTAGAACCTCCATTCCCCATTGGTGAGCGAGGGAATGGAGGATGGATTTATATCCGACAGCTCACCAAGACTAGCAGGGGAGATTGGCTAATTACGGCTACTGTGGGTCCAAAACGTGGACTGGTGACCTTTTTGGTTGATACCGGTGCCCAAGTCTCCGCTTTGACTAAAGAAGATGCACAAAGGTGTGGTGTCTCTCCCTCGAGAAGACGTTTTTGTGTCCTGAATGCTTTAGGGTCAACAGAAGCCATGAGTGTTGCTCAGGTAAAGCTAACGTTGCCGGGAGAGGAAAACACGGTCACTGTTACAATGGTGATCGGGAATATTCCTACTAATTTATTAGGAATGGATGTCCTTAAAGGGAAAGGTTGGAAAGACCCAGAAGGCTTGTGGTGGACTTTTGGGACCCCGCAATTAAATATTAGGTTACTCCAAACTGCACCCTCTCTGCCGTTTAGCAAAGCAACTAATGTCAAACAATATCCCCTTCCCCTGGGAGCAAAAGAAGGTATCAGACCTGTTATGCAGGAACTTTGGGAGCAAGGGGTTGTGATAAATACACATTCTCCTTTTAACTCTCCGGTGTGGCCACTGCGAAAACCAAATGGAAAGTGGCGACTCACAGTGGATTTTAGGAGACTGAACGCCAACACCGAACCTTTGACTGCCGCAGTGCCCAATTTGGCGGAATTGGTAACAATAATTCAGGAGAAAGCTCACCCAATTATGGCAACTATAGATGTTAAAGACATGTTTTTTATGGTACCTTTGCAACCAGAGGACAGAGACCGTTTTGCCTTTACGTGGGAAGGGCAACAATATACTTTCACCCGGCTACCCCAGGGGTATAAGCACTCTCCTACATTGGCTCATCATGCTTTAGCCCAAGAATTGGAAAAAATACCAAAACCTGAAGCTGTAGATGTTTACCAATATATTTATGACATCCGGGGGGGGGGGGGGGGGGGAAGAAATAAAGGAGGTGGAAACAACCCACCAGAATCTGGGTTTGCAAATTCCCCCCGAAAAGGTCCAAAAGCCATCACAAGAAGTAAAGTTTTTGGGAATTTGGTGGAAAGGGGGAATGATGTGTATCCCACCGGACACCCTCACTTCTTTAGGTCAGATTAAAATGCCTGAGTCAAAAAAGGATTTACAACATACTTTAGGACTATTGGTGTTCTGGAGAAAACATATTCCGGACTTCTCCATTATTGCTAGACCTCTTTATGATTTGCTGAGGAAAGGGGTCAAATGGGAATGGACCCCATCTCAGGAAGAAGCTGTGCAATTGTTAATTTTTGAAGCAACGGCTCACCAGGCTCTCGGTCCTATCCACCCTACAGACCCTTTTCAGGTGGAATGGGGATTTGCCATATCAGGATTATCAGTACATATATGGCAACGGGGCCCTGAGGGTCCAACTTGGCCTGTGGGATTTTATTCTCGCAGCTTTAAAGATGCCGAGAGGAGATACACTGCTTGGGAGAAAGGGTTGTTTGTGGTTAGCCTGGCTCTCATAGAAGTAGAGAAAATTGCACGCCAACAACCAATTGTACTGAGAGGCCCATTTAAAGTGATAAAGGCAGTTACCAGTGGGACCCCTCCCCCTGACGGGGTGGCTCAGAAAGCCTCAGTATGAAAATGGTATGCCCAGATTGAACACTACTGTAACATTTTCTCAGTGACTGAAGGAGCTTTAAAACACCTGGCTATACAAGAAACAGAAAGCTCGGATGGCAGCCAAGATAAACCTGCCTCTGTCATCCAAGCGGCTCCTCCTTTCTCTCCCGACCAAGCAGTGAGTGCCTGGTTTACCGATGCTTCTGCAAAAAGAGAAGGGAAAGTATGGAAATATCGAGCAGTAGCACTCCATACCTCCTCTGATGAACAAATTATTACAGAGGGAGTGGGCAGCGCCCAAGTAGGAGAGTTAATTGCAGTGTGGAGTGTTTTCCAGCGTGAAGCTCAAGCCACTTCTCCCATCCACATCTATACTGATTCCTACGCTGTGTTTAAGGGTTGTACTGAATGGCTGCCTTTTTGGGAGCAAAATGAATGGGAGGTTAACAGAATCCCAGTGTGGCAAAAGGAAAAATGGCAAGATATCTTAAACATTGCTAAACAGGGGAACTTTGCCGTGGGATGGGTAGCTTCTCATCAGGCAGATGGGGGCTCAGCGGGTAAATGGAATAACAGAGCGGATGAGTTAGCAAGGCTAGCCCCTGTACAAAAGGACCAAGTCACAGAAGATTGGGACCGCCTGCTAGAATGGTTGCATGTAAAGCGTAAACACACAGGAGCTAAGGACCTGTGTCGTGAAGCCCTTGCTCGAGGCTGGCCTGTCACCAGAGCAACATGCGAAACTTGCATATCTGCCTGTGAGCAATGTCGTAGGCGACTGGAAAGACACCCTTTAGAAGATGATCCCCTGCATCTAAGAGAGGGTAAAGGTTTGTGGGATGCGTGGCAGGTGGATTATATTGGACCCTTTAAGAAATCAGGAGGGAAACATTTTGTGTTGGTGGGAGTGGAAATAATATCAGGACCAGTCCAAGCAGAAGCCTTTAACAGGGCTACGGGAGAAAGCACTGTGAGAGCATTGCGACAATGGTTTGGAACTTTTCCAAAACCACAAGAAATACAGTCTGATAACGGTTCCCACTTCACTGCCAGAATAGTACAGGATTGGGCACGAAGTGAAGGGATTAAATGGATTTTTCACACTCCTTATTACCCACAATGGTATTGTAGAAAGAACCAATGGTTTGCTGAAACGACTTTTGAAACCACAGGAAGGCAATTGGGATGCTCGCCTGTGGGAAGCTGTCAAAGGTGTAAATGACAGATGGGGGTAAATGGATGCCCTAAAATCACTGCCTTCTGTCCAAAAGTCCCTACTTTAATCCCTTCTTTAAAAGGACCGAATGACTCTAAAAATCCAGCTCACCTCCCAGGACAACCTGTTTTAGTGGAGCTTCCCACCGCGGGAACAGTACCATTGGTCCTAAAAACCCCTCTAAATGCATATGCGTGGGTAGCCTCTGATGCCCTGGGAAAGGAACATCGGATAAATACCCGTTGGATAGTTCCGTCATTTTAGCTGTGCCTCAAGGAGGCAAGCTCTGTTATTTCATCTTGCAGAAGAACTCCGAGGGACAACAGTGAGTGGGAAAAGCTGCACATGGATGATAATTTGGAAGCATAAATTCTAAAAATGACCAATTTTTTAATTGGACCTGTGATTGGGCTTACAATATTTTTCTGCATCTTACCACTAACCTGTAATCAAAAGAACACCAAATGGCCGTGGTCTCACGCCTCCCTTGGGTTTACAGGAAGCATGGGACCACCTTTTAAACGGTCGGGCTTAAACTTGGCCACTGTGGTTATGCACAAAATGGAAATGTACTCAGGGCATGAGTGGGGCTGGGACAGAGACAGCAGGGCTCCCCTCTTGATGGGAACAATTGGAGAAAAAAATTCAAATAGGTTGCCGAATGGTCAATGGATCTATCCATGAAAAAGCAACCCAAATTATTGTAAGAAGAACTAATGAATCTGTACTCACAAAGAGTCTTTGTGTCCTTGAAAAGGAAAAATTGGAATGCTGGAGTAATTTTACACTAACCCAACCTGTCTTTGTAATCTGTCTCTGGAATAACCAGAAAGGTGACGTGGCACTGACATTCAAATTTAAAATGGCCATTATTGAGCCAACAACTACTACTCCCAGCCCCAACATGACAAGATACACAGCACCTCTTACCACTGAACCAGTTATTGTACTGAACCCGAAAATTTTTGAGATTGGACCATATGTAATTAGAAATATGGGCCAGCAACAGATGTTATTCAATCCATCATGGTCCCTGAAACAAGTTGAATTGTCAATGCAAAATAATGCTTCAGAAATTCAGCCAGCTTGCTCACCTCTCCTAAAAACCTCTTACGAGGGATGGACAACCTGGCTGCAAAAACGGACCCCTTCCGAGAAACGAATAAAGAGAGACCTAACTGGTGTTCTGGGAACAGGATTGGGAGTTCTAAATAGTATTGATTCAGATGAACAAATTGGCTACCACAACTAGGGACCTGACTAAATTGCAACGTCCTTTACGATCTTCCCTAGTGGCTTTGGGAACTAATCAATGGATGTTATCAAATATATTACCAAAATGGGAGAAGGTGAATGAAAAAGACCATGAATTGGTTATAGATGCACTCGGTGTGGTCCAAAACAACCTCTCCCTGGCTCTCAGTTGTATCCAAGCTCAACTGTGGATGCAATCAGTAGCCGCATCAATTATAAGAGAAGGTGAAGAAGGCACTTTCCCCACTGAAATTCGGAAAATAGTTTGGGACAGTGCCACTGACTTTGAAAGGAAAGTCACCACACATCTGCACTTTTAGTGCCTCAGAACCCCGGACAGCTTGCAAAACACGGCTGTAGCTGTCCCAGCGCAAGCTGTTCAGGAAAGCACAGAGACGCGATGTTCGCGTGCCTTTAGCGCTGCTCGCAAGAAGCCTCCGGAGCAGGCACTTCTCGTGCGGCAACAACCGTGCCTGCTACGATCCTTCCTAGCGTCTTTTCCTCCGGGCAGCCGGCTTTAGCTGATGTGAAGTGTTGGTGGGCAAATCATCCAGAGAAGAGTCGCAATGCTTCTGGGCTGTTAGCAAGAGCGAGTGAAGAGCAGCAAGAGCTTTCCTTGCTGACCCTTTTCACGTGGGAGATTAGCTGGACATTTGCCGCTTTAGTGCCTTGTTTCTTCTGCGCAGCTTGCACAAAGCTCATTGCGGCTTTCGCGGTTTGAGTTGTGCATCGCCGGAGCTCTGCGGGAAAGAGCGAGAGAAGAGCCGCGAAAGCTCCGAGTGCGGCCAGCTCGCGTGTGGCCGCGATGATGCGTTGTTCGCCGGTTGGAGGGCGACTGCCTTCTGCGCGGCTGCTTCCAAGTTGACCGTAACTGCCAGCGTGCTAGCTGTGTGGGACAGTGAAGAGGCTGACGCGTGTGTGTCCGTAGAGCTGCTAGAAAGCGTACGTGAAGAGCAGGAAGGGCTTTCAGAGCAGCCGGTTCTCGTCTTGGACAGTCGCCACACATCCGCACTTTTAGTGCCTCAGAACCCCGGGCAGCTTGCAAAACACGGCTGTAGCTGTCCCAGCGCAAGCTGTTCAGGAAAGCACAGAAATGCGATGTTCGCGTGCTTTAAGCGCTGCTCGCAAGAAGCCTCCGGAGCAGGCACGTCTCGTGCGGCAACAACCGTGCCTGCTACGATCTTTCCTAGCATCTTTTCCTCCGGGCAGCCGGCTTTAGCTGATGTGAAGTGTTGGTGGGCAAATCATCCAGAGAAGAGTCGCAATGCTTCTGGGCTGTTAGCAAGAGCGAGTGAAGAGCAGCAAGAGCTTTCCTTGCTGACCCTTTTCACGTGGGAGATTAGCTGGACATTTGCCGCTTTAGTGCCTTGTTTCTTCTGCGCAGCTTGCACAAAGCTCATTGCGGCTTTCGCGGTTCGAGTTGTGCATCGCCGGAGCTCTGCGGGAAAGAGCGAGAGAAGAGCCGCGAAAGCTCCGAGTGCGGCCAGCTCGCGTGTGGCCGCGATGATCCGCTGTTCGTCGGTTGGAGGGCGACTGCCTTCTGCGCGGCTGCTTCCAAGTTGACGGTAACTGCCAGCGTGCTAGCTGTGTAGGACAGTGAAGAGACTCGACGTGTGTGTCGTGTGTCTCTTTGTTAGTGAGAAATCGAGACTTGCTTTATGAGTTCGTGGCACAGCACGGTGCCCGGCCGTCCACACCTGGGCAAGATTGGGCTCGGGATAATTGGACAAATTTGCAGAGCGTAGTAGATCGAATGACTTCCTTGTAGAAGGAGGCGAGGGTAATATCTGGCAGAGGCAAAGCCATAGTTTGTGCTGTTCTGGGTGCCAGTCTGGCAGCAGCAGCAGAGGGCCGCCTTAAGCAGCGAGAGCAGGAGACGATTATTGAGTTGCTCCAGCGTTTGGTGGAGGCCCTCAGGGGACAGTATCCTACCTCGAAAAACAGCTGGGGGGAGAAAAGGAGCAAAACCTTTTGCTAAAATCTATCTTGAGGGAGGAATATCCAAAGAATTCAGAATTGGACAGTGAGACAGATCTGAAGCTTGAGGAGAGAGGTATTCAACAGATAAGTCCAATATACCCTCAGAAGAAATTGGAGAAAATGAGGGATCACTCTGGCGACCACCCTCGGGTAAGACCTTTGGTTAAAACAGAATTCTTTTATTTGAATGATGAGGATAGCAACCCACAGATAACAACTAAGGAGTCGCCGTATACCGCTACTGAGCTTGCCAAACTGAAGCGGGAGTACGGGCATCTTGCCAAAGAATCTGAGACGGAGTATGTGTGGCGTGTATCTCTAACCGGGGGAGATCAAATCCAGCCGAGTGAAAAGGAGGCTGAGGGATATTGGGGTCCTGGAGTCTTTTTGACCACAGGAGATAATCGTGCCCCATGGTCCTTAACTCAGCGAGCCGCTTATTGGGCTGGGGGGTTAAACCCTTTGGAGAGAGGGGATCCTCTTCCAATCACTGGCACAGTTGATCAGCTGGTGGAAAGCGTCCAAAAAGCTGCTTGTTTGCAAATGATGAAAGAAAGAAAGTTAACTCCTAGATGTGAATCTCCAATGATGTTGCCGGTGGACCCTGAGAGCATGACTCCCTTGATAAGGGGACTTCCAGAGTCACTTAAACCTTTGGGGATTCAACTTCGAAAGACCATTGAGACACTCGGTCCCTTAGAAAGATTGGAGGGCTTTATGAGAGGCCATGGAAATGCAACCTATGAATGTGTCTCCCTCCGATCTCAGCCCATCTCGACCCTCATCAGGTGATAAAGCAAAGGTGTGGACTTGGGGGGAGGTAGCACAGGAGCTGATAAATTATGGGAGAAAATATGGTCCAGTAAAACTCCCAGAGGACAGACCAAAAGGAATCCGTCAGATAGACATCAGGGACTCACCCCCCCCCACATCAGTCAACCTAGCCCTCGTTTTAAAACAGCGGGGGGAGCACAGCCCATGACCCGACAACAGTGGTGGCTTTTGGGAATTAAAAAGGGTGTTCCAAGAGATGTAATGGATGGTTTACCCATTGGAAAGCTGAGCAAGGTGGTATCAAAATGGTGTAACCCAAAACAATACCCACCCAAAGGGAAAGAAATCTCACCCATCACACCCACAGCCCCACCTTTGGAAGACACAGGCAACAGAAACAGTGAGGTTTTTCCCCAGATGCAGGAAAACTAGAACCTCCATTCCCCATTGGTGAGCGAGGGAATGGAGGATGGATTTATATCCGACAGCTCACCAAGACTAGCAGGGGAGATTGGCTAATTACGGCTACTGTGGGTCCAAAACGTGGACTGGTGACCTTTTTGGTTGATACCGGTGCCCAAGTCTCCGCTTTGACTAAAGAAGATGCACAAAGGTGTGGTGTCTCTCCCTCGAGAAGACGTTTTTGTGTCCTGAATGCTTTAGGGTCAACAGAAGCCATGAGTGTTGCTCAGGTAAAGCTAACGTTGCCGGGAGAGGAAAACACGGTCACTGTTACAATGGTGATCGGGAATATTCCTACTAATTTATTAGGAATGGATGTCCTTAAAGGGAAAGGTTGGAAAGACCCAGAAGGCTTGTGGTGGACTTTTGGGACCCCGCAATTAAATATTAGGTTACTCCAAACTGCACCCTCTCTGCCGTTTAGCAAAGCAACTAATGTCAAACAATATCCCCTTCCCCTGGGAGCAAAAGAAGGTATCAGACCTGTTATGCAGGAACTTTGGGAGCAAGGGGTTGTGATAAATACACATTCTCCTTTTAACTCTCCGGTGTGGCCACTGCGAAAACCAAATGGAAAGTGGCGACTCACAGTGGATTTTAGGAGACTGAACGCCAACACCGAACCTTTGACTGCCGCAGTGCCCAATTTGGCGGAATTGGTAACAATAATTCAGGAGAAAGCTCACCCAATTATGGCAACTATAGATGTTAAAGACATGTTTTTTATGGTACCTTTGCAACCAGAGGACAGAGACCGTTTTGCCTTTACGTGGGAAGGGCAACAATATACTTTCACCCGGCTACCCCAGGGGTATAAGCACTCTCCTACATTGGCTCATCATGCTTTAGCCCAAGAATTGGAAAAAATACCAAAACCTGAAGCTGTAGATGTTTACCAATATATTTATGACATCGGGGGGGGGGGGGGGGAAGAAATAAAGGAGGTGGAAACAACCCACCAGAATCTGGGTTTGCAAATTCCCCCCGAAAAGGTCCAAAAGCCATCACAAGAAGTAAAGTTTTTGGGAATTTGGTGGAAAGGGGGAATGATGTGTATCCCACCGGACACCCTCACTTCTTTAGGTCAGATTAAAATGCCTGAGTCAAAAAAGGATTTACAACATACTTTAGGACTATTGGTGTTCTGGAGAAAACATATTCCGGACTTCTCCATTATTGCTAGACCTCTTTATGATTTGCTGAGGAAAGGGGTCAAATGGGAATGGACCCCATCTCAGGAAGAAGCTGTGCAATTGTTAATTTTTGAAGCAACGGCTCACCAGGCTCTCGGTCCTATCCACCCTACAGACCCTTTTCAGGTGGAATGGGGATTTGCCATATCAGGATTATCAGTACATATATGGCAACGGGGCCCTGAGGGTCCAACTTGGCCTGTGGGATTTTATTCTCGCAGCTTTAAAGATGCCGAGAGGAGATACACTGCTTGGGAGAAAGGGTTGTTTGTGGTTAGCCTGGCTCTCATAGAAGTAGAGAAAATTGCACGCCAACAACCAATTGTACTGAGAGGCCCATTTAAAGTGATAAAGGCAGTTACCAGTGGGACCCCTCCCCCTGACGGGGTGGCTCAGAAAGCCTCAGTATGAAAATGGTATGCCCAGATTGAACACTACTGTAACATTTTCTCAGTGACTGAAGGAGCTTTAAAACACCTGGCTATACAAGAAACAGAAAGCTCGGATGGCAGCCAAGATAAACCTGCCTCTGTCATCCAAGCGGCTCCTCCTTTCTCTCCCGACCAAGCAGTGAGTGCCTGGTTTACCGATGCTTCTGCAAAAAGAGAAGGGAAAGTATGGAACTATCGAGCAGTAGCACTCCATACCTCCTCTGATGAACAAATTATTACAGAGGGAGTGGGCAGCGCCCAAGTAGGAGAGTTAATTGCAGTGTGGAGTGTTTTCCAGCGTGAAGCTCAAGCCACTTCTCCCATCCACATCTATACTGATTCCTACGCTGTGTTTAAGGGTTGTACTGAATGGCTGCCTTTTTGGGAGCAAAATGAATGGGAGGTTAACAGAATCCCAGTGTGGCAAAAGGAAAAATGGCAAGATATCTTAAACATTGCTAAACAGGGGAACTTTGCCGTGGGATGGGTAGCTTCTCATCAGGCAGATGGGGGCTCAGCGGGTAAATGGAATAACAGAGCGGATGAGTTAGCAAGGCTAGCCCCTGTACAAAAGGACCAAGTCACAGAAGATTGGGACCGCCTGCTAGAATGGTTGCATGTAAAGCGTAAACACACAGGAGCTAAGGACCTGTGTCGTGAAGCCCTTGCTCGAGGCTGGCCTGTCACCAGAGCAACATGCGAAACTTGCATATCTGCCTGTGAGCAATGTCGTAGGCGACTGGAAAGACACCCTTTAGAAGATGATCCCCTGCATCTAAGAGAGGGTAAAGGTTTGTGGGATGCGTGGCAGGTGGATTATATTGGACCCTTTAAGAAATCAGGAGGGAAACATTTTGTGTTGGTGGGAGTGGAAATAATATCAGGACCAGTCCAAGCAGAAGCCTTTAACAGGGCTACGGGAGAAAGCACTGTGAGAGCATTGCGACAATGGTTTGGAACTTTTCCAAAACCACAAGAAATACAGTCTGATAACGGTTCCCACTTCACTGCCAGAATAGTACAGGATTGGGCACGAAGTGAAGGGATTAAATGGATTTTTCACACTCCTTATTACCCACAATGGTATTGTAGAAAGAACCAATGGTTTGCTGAAACGACTTTTGAAACCACAGGAAGGCAATTGGGATGCTCGCCTGTGGGAAGCTGTCAAAGGTGTAAATGACAGATGGGGGTAAATGGATGCCCTAAAATCACTGCCTTCTGTCCAAAAGTCCCTACTTTAATCCCTTCTTTAAAAGGACCGAATGACTCTAAAAATCCAGCTCACCTCCCAGGACAACCTGTTTTAGTGGAGCTTCCCACCGCGGGAACAGTACCATTGGTCCTAAAAACCCCTCTAAATGCATATGCGTGGGTAGCCTCTGATGCCCTGGGAAAGGAACATCGGATAAATACCCGTTGGATAGTTCCGTCATTTTAGCTGTGCCTCAAGGAGGCAAGCTCTGTTATTTCATCTTGCAGAAGAACTCCGAGGGACAACAGTGAGTGGGAAAAGCTGCACATGGATGATAATTTGGAAGCATAAATTCTAAAAATGACCAATTTTTTAATTGGACCTGTGATTGGGCTTACAATATTTTTCTGCATCTTACCACTAACCTGTAATCAAAAGAACACCAAATGGCCGTGGTCTCACGCCTCCCTTGGGTTTACAGGAAGCATGGGACCACCTTTTAAACGGTCGGGCTTAAACTTGGCCACTGTGGTTATGCACAAAATGGAAATGTACTCAGGGCATGAGTGGGGCTGGGACAGAGACAGCAGGGCTCCCCTCTTGATGGGAACAATTGGAGAAAAAAATTCAAATAGGTTGCCGAATGGTCAATGGATCTATCCATGAAAAAGCAACCCAAATTATTGTAAGAAGAACTAATGAATCTGTACTCACAAAGAGTCTTTGTGTCCTTGAAAAGGAAAAATTGGAATGCTGGAGTAATTTTACACTAACCCAACCTGTCTTTGTAATCTGTCTCTGGAATAACCAGAAAGGTGACGTGGCACTGACATTCAAATTTAAAATGGCCATTATTGAGCCAACAACTACTACTCCCAGCCCCAACATGACAAGATACACAGCACCTCTTACCACTGAACCAGTTATTGTACTGAACCCGAAAATTTTTGAGATTGGACCATATGTAATTAGAAATATGGGCCAGCAACAGATGTTATTCAATCCATCATGGTCCCTGAAACAAGTTGAATTGTCAATGCAAAATAATGCTTCAGAAATTCAGCCAGCTTGCTCACCTCTCCTAAAAACCTCTTACGAGGGATGGACAACCTGGCTGCAAAAACGGACCCCTTCCGAGAAACGAATAAAGAGAGACCTAACTGGTGTTCTGGGAACAGGATTGGGAGTTCTAAATAGTATTGATTCAGATGAACAAATTGGCTACCACAACTAGTGACCTGACTAAATTGCAACGTCCTTTACGATCTTCCCTAGTGGCTTTGGGAACTAATCAATGGATGTTATCAAATATATTACCAAAATGGGAGAAGGTGAATGAAAAAGACCATGAATTGGTTATAGATGCACTCGGTGTGGTCCAAAACAACCTCTCCCTGGCTCTCAGTTGTATCCAAGCTCAACTGTGGATGCAATCAGTAGCCGCATCAATTATAAGAGAAGGTGAAGAAGGCACTTTCCCCACTGAAATTCGGAAAATAGTTTGGGACAGTGCCACTGACTTTGAAAGGAAAGTCACCACACATCTGCACTTTTAGTGCCTCAGAACCCCGGACAGCTTGCAAAACACGGCTGTAGCTGTCCCAGCGCAAGCTGTTCAGGAAAGCACAGAGACGCGATGTTCGCGTGCCTTTAGCGCTGCTCGCAAGAAGCCTCCGGAGCAGGCACTTCTCGTGCGGCAACAACCGTGCCTGCTACGATCCTTCCTAGCGTCTTTTCCTCCGGGCAGCCGGCTTTAGCTGATGTGAAGTGTTGGTGGGCAAATCATCCAGAGAAGAGTCGCAATGCTTCTGGGCTGTTAGCAAGAGCGAGTGAAGAGCAGCAAGAGCTTTCCTTGCTGACCCTTTTCACGTGGGAGATTAGCTGGACATTTGCCGCTTTAGTGCCTTGTTTCTTCTGCGCAGCTTGCACAAAGCTCATTGCGGCTTTCGCGGTTTGAGTTGTGCATCGCCGGAGCTCTGCGGGAAAGAGCGAGAGAAGAGCCGCGAAAGCTCCGAGTGCGGCCAGCTCGCGTGTGGCCGCGATGATGCGTTGTTCGCCGGTTGGAGGGCGACTGCCTTCTGCGCGGCTGCTTCCAAGTTGACCGTAACTGCCAGCGTGCTAGCTGTGTGGGACAGTGAAGAGGCTGACGCGTGTGTGTCCGTAGAGCTGCTAGAAAGCGTACGTGAAGAGCAGGAAGGGCTTTCAGAGCAGCCGGTTCTCGTCTTGGACAGTCGCCACACATCCGCACTTTTAGTGCCTCAGAACCCCGGGCAGCTTGCAAAACACGGCTGTAGCTGTCCCAGCGCAAGCTGTTCAGGAAAGCACAGAAATGCGATGTTCGCGTGCCTTTAGCGCTGCTCGCAAGAAGCCTCCGGAGCAGGCACGTCTCGTGCGGCAACAACCGTGCCTGCTACGATCTTTCCTAGCATCTTTTCCTCCGGGCAGCCGGCTTTAGCTGATGTGAAGTGTTGGTGGGCAAATCATCCAGAGAAGAGTCGCAATGCTTCTGGGCTGTTAGCAAGAGCGAGTGAAGAGCAGCAAGAGCTTTCCTTGCTGACCCTTTTCACGGGGGAGATTAGCTGGACATTTGCCGCTTTAGTGCCTTGTTTCTTCTGCGCAGCTTGCACAAAGCTCATTGCGGCTTTCGCGGTTCGAGTTGTGCATCGCCGGAGCTCTGCGGGAAAGAGCGAGAGAAGAGCCGCGAAAGCTCCGAGTGCGGCCAGCTCGCGTGTGGCCGCGATGATCCGCTGTTCGTCGGTTGGAGGGCGACTGCCTTCTGCGCGGCTGCTTCCAAGTTGACGGTAACTGCCAGCGTGCTAGCTGTGTAGGACAGTGAAGAGACTCGACGTGTGTGTCGTGTGTCTCTTTGTTAGTGAGAAATCGAGACTTGCTTTATGAGTTCGTGGCACAGCACGGTGCCCGGCCGTCCACACCTGGGCAAGATTGGGCTCGGGATAATTGGACAAATTTGCAGAGCGTAGTAGATCGAATGACTTCCTTGTAGAAGGAGGCGAGGGTAATATCTGGCAGAGGCAAAGCCATAGTTTGTGCTGTTCTGGGTGCCAGTCTGGCAGCAGCAGCAGAGGGCCGCCTTAAGCAGCGAGAGCAGGAGACGATTATTGAGTTGCTCCAGCGTTTGGTGGAGGCCCTCAGGGGACAGTATCCTACCTCGAAAAACAGCTGGGGGGAGAAAAGGAGCAAAACCTTTTGCTAAAATCTATCTTGAGGGAGGAATATCCAAAGAATTCAGAATTGGACAGTGAGACAGATCTGAAGCTTGAGGAGAGAGGTATTCAACAGATAAGTCCAATATACCCTCAGAAGAAATTGGAGAAAATGAGGGATCACTCTGGCGACCACCCTCGGGTAAGACCTTTGGTTAAAACAGAATTCTTTTATTTGAATGATGAGGATAGCAACCCACAGATAACAACTAAGGAGTCGCCGTATACCGCTACTGAGCTTGCCAAACTGAAGCGGGAGTACGGGCATCTTGCCAAAGAATCTGAGACGGAGTATGTGTGGCGTGTATCTCTAACCGGGGGAGATCAAATCCAGCCGAGTGAAAAGGAGGCTGAGGGATATTGGGGTCCTGGAGTCTTTTTGACCACAGGAGATAATCGTGCCCCATGGTCCTTAACTCAGCGAGCCGCTTATTGGGCTGGGGGGTTAAACCCTTTGGAGAGAGGGGATCCTCTTCCAATCACTGGCACAGTTGATCAGCTGGTGGAAAGCGTCCAAAAAGCTGCTTGTTTGCAAATGATGAAAGAAAGAAAGTTAACTCCTAGATGTGAATCTCCAATGATATTGCCGGTGGACCCTGAGAGCATGACTCCCTTGATAAGGGGACTTCCAGAGTCACTTAAACCTTTGGGGATTCAACTTCGAAAGACCATTGAGACACTCGGTCCCTTAGAAAGATTGGAGGGCTTTATGAGAGGCCATGGAAATGCAACCTATGAATGTGTCTCCCTCCGATCTCAGCCCATCTCGACCCTCATCAGGTGATAAAGCAAAGGTGTGGACTTGGGGGGAGGTAGCACAGGAGCTGATAAATTATGGGAGAAAATATGGTCCAGTAAAACTCCCAGAGGACAGACCAAAAGGAATCCGTCAGATAGACATCAGGGACTCACCCCCCCCCACATCAGTCAACCTAGCCCTCGTTTTAAAACAGCGGGGGGAGCACAGCCCATGACCCGACAACAGTGGTGGCTTTTGGGAATTAAAAAGGGTGTTCCAAGAGATGTAATGGATGGTTTACCCATTGGAAAGCTGAGCAAGGTGGTATCAAAATGGTGTAACCCAAAACAATACCCACCCAAAGGGAAAGAAATCTCACCCATCACACCCACAGCCCCACCTTTGGAAGACACAGGCAACAGAAACAGTGAGGTTTTTCCCCAGATGCAGGAAAACTAGAACCTCCATTCCCCATTGGTGAGCGAGGGAATGGAGGATGGATTTATATCCGACAGCTCACCAAGACTAGCAGGGGAGATTGGCTAATTACGGCTACTGTGGGTCCAAAACGTGGACTGGTGACCTTTTTGGTTGATACCGGTGCCCAAGTCTCCGCTTTGACTAAAGAAGATGCACAAAGGTGTGGTGTCTCTCCCTCGAGAAGACGTTTTTGTGTCCTGAATGCTTTAGGGTCAACAGAAGCCATGAGTGTTGCTCAGGTAAAGCTAACGTTGCCGGGAGAGGAAAACACGGTCACTGTTACAATGGTGATCGGGAATATTCCTACTAATTTATTAGGAATGGATGTCCTTAAAGGGAAAGGTTGGAAAGACCCAGAAGGCTTGTGGTGGACTTTTGGGACCCCGCAATTAAATATTAGGTTACTCCAAACTGCACCCTCTCTGCCGTTTAGCAAAGCAACTAATGTCAAACAATATCCCCTTCCCCTGGGAGCAAAAGAAGGTATCAGACCTGTTATGCAGGAACTTTGGGAGCAAGGGGTTGTGATAAATACACATTCTCCTTTTAACTCTCCGGTGTGGCCACTGCGAA
The DNA here is from genome assembly GCF_036417535.1 of Chlamydotis macqueenii. Classification (NCBI taxonomy): domain Eukaryota; kingdom Metazoa; phylum Chordata; class Aves; order Otidiformes; family Otididae; genus Chlamydotis; species Chlamydotis macqueenii. The sequence goes on from NC_141556.1 coordinate 58,234,487, forward strand.
AACCAAATGGAAAGTGGCGACTCACAGTGGATTTTAGGAGACTGAACGCCAACACCGAACCTTTGACTGCCGCAGTGCCCAATTTGGCGGAATTGGTAACAATAATTCAGGAGAAAGCTCACCCAATTATGGCAACTATAGATGTTAAAGACATGTTTTTTATGGTACCTTTGCAACCAGAGGACAGAGACCGTTTTGCCTTTACGTGGGAAGGGCAACAATATACTTTCACCCGGCTACCCCAGGGGTATAAGCACTCTCCTACATTGGCTCATCATGCTTTAGCCCAAGAATTGGAAAAAATACCAAAACCTGAAGCTGTAGATGTTTACCAATATATTTATGACATCGGGGGGGGGGGGGGGGGAAGAAATAAAGGAGGTGGAAACAACCCACCAGAATCTGGGTTTGCAAATTCCCCCCGAAAAGGTCCAAAAGCCATCACAAGAAGTAAAGTTTTTGGGAATTTGGTGGAAAGGGGGAATGATGTGTATCCCACCGGACACCCTCACTTCTTTAGGTCAGATTAAAATGCCTGAGTCAAAAAAGGATTTACAACATACTTTAGGACTATTGGTGTTCTGGAGAAAACATATTCCGGACTTCTCCATTATTGCTAGACCTCTTTATGATTTGCTGAGGAAAGGGGTCAAATGGGAATGGACCCCATCTCAGGAAGAAGCTGTGCAATTGTTAATTTTTGAAGCAACGGCTCACCAGGCTCTCGGTCCTATCCACCCTACAGACCCTTTTCAGGTGGAATGGGGATTTGCCATATCAGGATTATCAGTACATATATGGCAACGGGGCCCTGAGGGTCCAACTTGGCCTGTGGGATTTTATTCTCGCAGCTTTAAAGATGCCGAGAGGAGATACACTGCTTGGGAGAAAGGGTTGTTTGTGGTTAGCCTGGCTCTCATAGAAGTAGAGAAAATTGCACGCCAACAACCAATTGTACTGAGAGGCCCATTTAAAGTGATAAAGGCAGTTACCAGTGGGACCCCTCCCCCTGACGGGGTGGCTCAGAAAGCCTCAGTATGAAAATGGTATGCCCAGATTGAACACTACTGTAACATTTTCTCAGTGACTGAAGGAGCTTTAAAACACCTGGCTATACAAGAAACAGAAAGCTCGGATGGCAGCCAAGATAAACCTGCCTCTGTCATCCAAGCGGCTCCTCCTTTCTCTCCCGACCAAGCAGTGAGTGCCTGGTTTACCGATGCTTCTGCAAAAAGAGAAGGGAAAGTATGGAACTATCGAGCAGTAGCACTCCATACCTCCTCTGATGAACAAATTAGTACAGAGGGAGTGGGCAGCGCCCAAGTAGGAGAGTTAATTGCAGTGTGGAGTGTTTTCCAGCGTGAAGCTCAAGCCACTTCTCCCATCCACATCTATACTGATTCCTACGCTGTGTTTAAGGGTTGTACTGAATGGCTGCCTTTTTGGGAGCAAAATGAATGGGAGGTTAACAGAATCCCAGTGTGGCAAAAGGAAAAATGGCAAGATATCTTAAACATTGCTAAACAGGGGAACTTTGCCGTGGGATGGGTAGCTTCTCATCAGGCAGATGGGGGCTCAGCGGGTAAATGGAATAACAGAGCGGATGAGTTAGCAAGGCTAGCCCCTGTACAAAAGGACCAAGTCACAGAAGATTGGGACCGCCTGCTAGAATGGTTGCATGTAAAGCGTAAACACACAGGAGCTAAGGACCTGTGTCGTGAAGCCCTTGCTCGAGGCTGGCCTGTCACCAGAGCAACATGCGAAACTTGCATATCTGCCTGTGAGCAATGTCGTAGGCGACTGGAAAGACACCCTTTAGAAGATGATCCCCTGCATCTAAGAGAGGGTAAAGGTTTGTGGGATGCGTGGCAGGTGGATTATATTGGACCCTTTAAGAAATCAGGAGGGAAACATTTTGTGTTGGTGGGAGTGGAAATAATATCAGGACCAGTCCAAGCAGAAGCCTTTAACAGGGCTACGGGAGAAAGCACTGTGAGAGCATTGCGACAATGGTTTGGAACTTTTCCAAAACCACAAGAAATACAGTCTGATAACGGTTCCCACTTCACTGCCAGAATAGTACAGGATTGGGCACGAAGTGAAGGGATTAAATGGATTTTTCACACTCCTTATTACCCACAATGGTATTGTAGAAAGAACCAATGGTTTGCTGAAACGACTTTTGAAACCACAGGAAGGCAATTGGGATGCTCGCCTGTGGGAAGCTGTCAAAGGTGTAAATGACAGATGGGGGTAAATGGATGCCCTAAAATCACTGCCTTCTGTCCAAAAGTCCCTACTTTAATCCCTTCTTTAAAAGGACCGAATGACTCTAAAAATCCAGCTCACCTCCCAGGACAACCTGTTTTAGTGGAGCTTCCCACCGCGGGAACAGTACCATTGGTCCTAAAAACCCCTCTAAATGCATATGCGTGGGTAGCCTCTGATGCCCTGGGAAAGGAACATCGGATAAATACCCGTTGGATAGTTCCGTCATTTTAACTGTGCCTCAAGGAGGCAAGCTCTGTTATTTCATCTTGCAGAAGAACTCCGAGGGACAACAGTGAGTGGGAAAAGCTGCACATGGATGATAATTTGGAAGCATAAATTCTAAAAATGACCAATTTTTTAATTGGACCTGTGATTGGGCTTACAATATTTTTCTGCATCTTACCACTAACCTGTAATCAAAAGAACACCAAATGGCCGTGGTCTCACGCCTCCCTTGGGTTTACAGGAAGCATGGGACCACCTTTTAAACGGTCGGGCTTAAACTTGGCCACTGTGGTTATGCACAAAATGGAAATGTACTCAGGGCATGAGTGGGGCTGGGACAGAGACAGCAGGGCTCCCCTCTTGATGGGAACAATTGGAGAAAAAAATTCAAATAGGTTGCCGAATGGTCAATGGATCTATCCATGAAAAAGCAACCCAAATTATTGTAAGAAGAACTAATGAATCTGTACTCACAAAGAGTCTTTGTGTCCTTGAAAAGGAAAAATTGGAATGCTGGAGTAATTTTACACTAACCCAACCTGTCTTTGTAATCTGTCTCTGGAATAACCAGAAAGGTGACGTGGCACTGACATTCAAATTTAAAATGGCCATTATTGAGCCAACAACTACTACTCCCAGCCCCAACATGACAAGATACACAGCACCTCTTACCACTGAACCAGTTATTGTACTGAACCCGAAAATTTTTGAGATTGGACCATATGTAATTAGAAATATGGGCCAGCAACAGATGTTATTCAATCCATCATGGTCCCTGAAACAAGTTGAATTGTCAATGCAAAATAATGCTTCAGAAATTCAGCCAGCTTGCTCACCTCTCCTAAAAACCTCTTACGAGGGATGGACAACCTGGCTGCAAAAACGGACCCCTTCCGAGAAACGAATAAAGAGAGACCTAACTGGTGTTCTGGGAACAGGATTGGGAGTTCTAAATAGTATTGATTCAGATGAACAAATTGGCTACCACAACTAGGGACCTGACTAAATTGCAACGTCCTTTACGATCTTCCCTAGTGGCTTTGGGAACTAATCAATGGATGTTATCAAATATATTACCAAAATGGGAGAAGGTGAATGAAAAAGACCATGAATTGGTTATAGATGCACTCGGTGTGGTCCAAAACAACCTCTCCCTGGCTCTCAGTTGTATCCAAGCTCAACTGTGGATGCAATCAGTAGCCGCATCAATTATAAGAGAAGGTGAAGAAGGCACTTTCCCCACTGAAATTCGGAAAATAGTTTGGGACAGTGCCACTGACTTTGAAAGGAAAGTCACCACACATCTGCACTTTTAGTGCCTCAGAACCCCGGGCAGCTTGCAAAACACGGCTGTAGCTGTCCCAGCGCAAGCTGTTCAGGAAAGCACAGAGACGCGATGTTCGCGTGCCTTTAGCGCTGCTCGCAAGAAGCCTCCGGAGCAGGCACTTCTCGTGCGGCAACAACCGTGCCTGCTACGATCCTTCCTAGCCTCTTTTCCTCCGGGCAGCCGGCTTTGGCTGATGTGAAGTGTTGGTGGGCAAATCATCCAGAGAAGAGTCGCAATGCTTCTGGGCTGTTAGCAAGAGCGAGTGAAGAGCAGCAAGAGCTTTCCTTGCTGACCCTTTTCACGTGGGAGATTAGCTGGACATTTGCCGCTTTAGTGCCTTGTTTCTTCTGCGCAGCTTGCACAAAGCTCATTGCGGCTTTCGCGGTTTGAGTTGTGCATCGCCGGAGCTCTGCGGGAAAGAGCGAGAGAAGAGCCGCGAAAGCTCCGAGTGCGGCCAGCTCGCGTGTGGCCGCGATGATGCGTTGTTCGCCGGTTGGAGGGCGACTGCCTTCTGCGCGGCTGCTTCCAAGTTGACCGTAACTGCCAGCGTGCTAGCTGTGTAGGATAGTGAAGAGGCTGACGTGTGTGTGTCCGTAGAGCTGCTAGAAAGCGTACGTGAAGAGCAGGAAGGGCTTTCAGAGCAGCCGGTTCTCGTCTTGGACAGTGGCCACACATCCGCACTTTTAGTGCCTCAGAACCCCGGGCAGCTTGCAAAACACGGCTGTAGCTGTCCCAGCGCAAGCTGTTCAGGAAAGCACAGAAATGCGATGTTCGCGTGCTTTAAGCGCTGCTCGCAAGAAGCCTCCGGAGCAGGCACTTCTCGTGCGGCAACAACCGTGCCTGCTACGATCTTTCCTAGCATCTTTTCCTCCGGGCAGCCGGCTTTAGCTGATGTGAAGTGTTGGTGGGCAAATCATCCAGAGAAGAGTCGCAATGCTTCTGGGCTGTTAGCAAGAGCGAGTGAAGAGCAGCAAGAGCTTTCCTTGCTGACCCTTTTCACGTGGGAGATTAGCTGGACATTTGCCGCTTTAGTGCCTTGTTTCTTCTGCGCAGCTTGCACAAAGCTCATTGCACTTTCGCGGTTCGAGTTGTGCATCGCCGGAGCTCTGCGGGAAAGAGCGAGAGAAGAGCCGCGAAAGCTCCGAGTGCGGCCAGCTCGCGTGTGGCCGCGATGATGCGTTGTTCGTCGGTTGGCGGGCGACTGCCTTCTGCGCGGCTGCTTCCAAGTTGACCGTAACTGCCAGCGTGCTAGCTGTGTGGGACAGTGAAGAGGCTGACGTGTGTGTCCGTAGAGCTGCTAGAAAGCGTACGTGAAGAGCAGGAAGGGCTTTCAGAGCAGCCGGTTCTCGTCTTGGACAGTCGCCACACATCCGCACTTTTAGTGCCTCAGAACCCCGGGCAGCTTGCAAAACACGGCTGTAGCTGTCCCAGCGCAAGCTGTTCAGGAAAGCACAGAAATGCGATGTTCGCGTGCTTTAAGCGCTGCTCGCAAGAAGCCTCCGGAGCAGGCACTTCTCGTGCGGCAACAACCGTGCCTGCTACGATCTTTCCTAGCCTCTTTTCCTCCGGGCAGCCGGCTTTAGCTGATGTGAAGTGTTGGTGGGCAAATCATCCAGAGAAGAGTCGCAATGCTTCTGGGCTGTTAGCAAGAGCGAGTGAAGAGCAGCAAGAGCTTTCCTTGCTGACCCTTTTCACGGGGGAGATTAGCTGGACATTTGCCGCTTTAGTGCCTTGTTTCTTCTGCGCAGCTTGCACAAAGCTCATTGCGGCTTTCGCGGTTCGAGTTGCGCATCGCCGGAGCTCTGCGGGAAAGAGCGAGAGAAGAGCCGCGAAAGCTCCGAGTGCGGCCAGCTCGCGTGTGGCCGCGATGATCCGCTGTTCGCCGGTTGGAGGGCGACTGCCTTCTGCGCGGCTGCTTCCAAGTTGACGGTAACTGCCAGCGTGCTAGCTGTGTAGGACAGTGAAGAGACTCGACGTGTGTGTCGTGTGTCTCTTTGTTAGTGAGAAATCGAGACTTGCTTTATGAGTTCGTGGCACAGCACGGTGCCCGGCCGTCCACACCTGGGCAAGATTGGGCTCGGGATAATTGGACAAATTTGCAGAGCGTAGTAGATCGAATGACTTCCTTGTAGAAGGAGGCGAGGGTAATATCTGGCAGAGGCAAAGCCATAGTTTGTGCTGTTCTGGGTGCCAGTCTGGCAGCAGCAGCAGAGGGCCGCCTTAAGCAGCGAGAGCAGGAGACGATTATTGAGTTGCTCCAGCGTTTGGTGGAGGCCCTCAGGGGACAGTATCCTACCTCGAAAAACAGCTGGGGGGAGAAAAGGAGCAAAACCTTTTGCTAAAATCTATCTTGAGGGAGGAATATCCAAAGAATTCAGAATTGGACAGTGAGACAGATCTGAAGCTTGAGGAGAGAGGTATTCAACAGATAAGTCCAATATACCCTCAGAAGAAATTGGAGAAAATGAGGGATCACTCTGGCGACCACCCTCGGGTAAGACCTTTGGTTAAAACAGAATTCTTTTATTTGAATGATGAGGATAGCAACCCACAGATAACAACTAAGGAGTCGCCGTATACCGCTACTGAGCTTGCCAAACTGAAGCGGGAGTACGGGCATCTTGCCAAAGAATCTGAGACGGAGTATGTGTGGCGTGTATCTCTAACCGGGGGAGATCAAATCCAGCCGAGTGAAAAGGAGGCTGAGGGATATTGGGGTCCTGGAGTCTTTTTGACCACAGGAGATAATCGTGCCCCATGGTCCTTAACTCAGCGAGCCGCTTATTGGGCTGGGGGGTTAAACCCTTTGGAGAGAGGGGATCCTCTTCCAATCACTGGCACAGTTGATCAGCTGGTGGAAAGCGTCCAAAAAGCTGCTTGTTTGCAAATGATGAAAGAAAGAAAGTTAACTCCTAGATGTGAATCTCCAATGATGTTGCCGGTGGACCCTGAGAGCATGACTCCCTTGATAAGGGGACTTCCAGAGTCACTTAAACCTTTGGGGATTCAACTTCGAAAGACCATTGAGACACTCGGTCCCTTAGAAAGATTGGAGGGCTTTATGAGAGGCCATGGAAATGCAACCAATAGCCCTATGAATGTGTCTCCCTCCGATCTCAGCCCATCTCGACCCTCATCAGGTGATAAAGCAAAGGTGTGGACTTGGGGGGAGGTAGCACAGGAGCTGATAAATTATGGGAGAAAATATGGTCCAGTAAAACTCCCAGAGGACAGACCAAAAGGAATCCGTCAGATAGACATCAGGGACTCACCCCCCCCCACATCAGTCAACCTAGCCCTCGTTTTAAAACAGCGGGGGGAGCACAGCCCATGACCCGACAACAGTGGTGGCTTTTGGGAATTAAAAAGGGTGTTCCAAGAGATGTAATGGATGGTTTACCCATTGGAAAGCTGAGCAAGGTGGTATCAAAATGGTGTAACCCAAAACAATACCCACCCAAAGGGAAAGAAATCTCACCCATCACACCCACAGCCCCACCTTTGGAAGACACAGGCAACAGAAACAGTGAGGTTTTTCCCCAGATGCAGGAAAACTAGAACCTCCATTCCCCATTGGTGAGCGAGGGAATGGAGGATGGATTTATATCCGACAGCTCACCAAGACTAGCAGGGGAGATTGGCTAATTACGGCTACTGTGGGTCCAAAACGTGGACTGGTGACCTTTTTGGTTGATACCGGTGCCCAAGTCTCCGCTTTGACTAAAGAAGATGCACAAAGGTGTGGTGTCTCTCCCTCGAGAAGACGTTTTTGTGTCCTGAATGCTTTAGGGTCAACAGAAGCCATGAGTGTTGCTCAGGTAAAGCTAACGTTGCCGGGAGAGGAAAACACGGTCACTGTTACAATGGTGATCGGGAATATTCCTACTAATTTATTAGGAATGGATGTCCTTAAAGGGAAAGGTTGGAAAGACCCAGAAGGCTTGTGGTGGACTTTTGGGACCCCGCAATTAAATATTAGGTTACTCCAAACTGCACCCTCTCTGCCGTTTAGCAAAGCAACTAATGTCAAACAATATCCCCTTCCCCTGGGAGCAAAAGAAGGTATCAGACCTGTTATGCAGGAACTTTGGGAGCAAGGGGTTGTGATAAATACACATTCTCCTTTTAACTCTCCGGTGTGGCCACTGCGAAAACCAAATGGAAAGTGGCGACTCACAGTGGATTTTAGGAGACTGAACGCCAACACCGAACCTTTGACTGCCGCAGTGCCCAATTTGGCGGAATTGGTAACAATAATTCAGGAGAAAGCTCACCCAATTATGGCAACTATAGATGTTAAAGACATGTTTTTTATGGTACCTTTGCAACCAGAGGACAGAGACCGTTTTGCCTTTACGTGGGAAGGGCAACAATATACTTTCACCCGGCTACCCCAGGGGTATAAGCACTCTCCTACATTGGCTCATCATGCTTTAGCCCAAGAATTGGAAAAAATACCAAAACCTGAAGCTGTAGATGTTTACCAATATATTTATGACATCCGGGGGGGGGGGGGGGGGAAGAAATAAAGGAGGTGGAAACAACCCACCAGAATCTGGGTTTGCAAATTCCCCCCGAAAAGGTCCAAAAGCCATCACAAGAAGTAAAGTTTTTGGGAATTTGGTGGAAAGGGGGAATGATGTGTATCCCACCGGACACCCTCACTTCTTTAGGTCAGATTAAAATGCCTGAGTCAAAAAAGGATTTACAACATACTTTAGGACTATTGGTGTTCTGGAGAAAACATATTCCGGACTTCTCCATTATTGCTAGACCTCTTTATGATTTGCTGAGGAAAGGGGTCAAATGGGAATGGACCCCATCTCAGGAAGAAGCTGTGCAATTGTTAATTTTTGAAGCAACGGCTCACCAGGCTCTCGGTCCTATCCACCCTACAGACCCTTTTCAGGTGGAATGGGGATTTGCCATATCAGGATTATCAGTACATATATGGCAACGGGGCCCTGAGGGTCCAACTTGGCCTGTGGGATTTTATTCTCGCAGCTTTAAAGATGCCGAGAGGAGATACACTGCTTGGGAGAAAGGGTTGTTTGTGGTTAGCCTGGCTCTCATAGAAGTAGAGAAAATTGCACGCCAACAACCAATTGTACTGAGAGGCCCATTTAAAGTGATAAAGGCAGTTACCAGTGGGACCCCTCCCCCTGACGGGGTGGCTCAGAAAGCCTCAGTATGAAAATGGTATGCCCAGATTGAACACTACTGTAACATTTTCTCAGTGACTGAAGGAGCTTTAAAACACCTGGCTATACAAGAAACAGAAAGCTCGGATGGCAGCCAAGATAAACCTGCCTCTGTCATCCAAGCGGCTCCTCCTTTCTCTCCCGACCAAGCAGTGAGTGCCTGGTTTACCGATGCTTCTGCAAAAAGAGAAGGGAAAGTATGGAACTATCGAGCAGTAGCACTCCATACCTCCTCTGATGAACAAATTATTACAGAGGGAGTGGGCAGCGCCCAAGTAGGAGAGTTAATTGCAGTGTGGAGTGTTTTCCAGCGTGAAGCTCAAGCCACTTCTCCCATCCACATCTATACTGATTCCTACGCTGTGTTTAAGGGTTGTACTGAATGGCTGCCTTTTTGGGAGCAAAATGAATGGGAGGTTAACAGAATCCCAGTGTGGCAAAAGGAAAAATGGCAAGATATCTTAAACATTGCTAAACAGGGGAACTTTGCCGTGGGATGGGTAGCTTCTCATCAGGCAGATGGGGGCTCAGCGGGTAAATGGAATAACAGAGCGGATGAGTTAGCAAGGCTAGCCCCTGTACAAAAGGACCAAGTCACAGAAGATTGGGACCGCCTGCTAGAATGGTTGCATGTAAAGCGTAAACACACAGGAGCTAAGGACCTGTGTCGTGAAGCCCTTGCTCGAGGCTGGCCTGTCACCAGAGCAACATGCGAAACTTGCATATCTGCCTGTGAGCAATGTCGTAGGCGACTGGAAAGACACCCTTTAGAAGATGATCCCCTGCATCTAAGAGAGGGTAAAGGTTTGTGGGATGCGTGGCAGGTGGATTATATTGGACCCTTTAAGAAATCAGGAGGGAAACATTTTGTGTTGGTGGGAGTGGAAATAATATCAGGACCAGTCCAAGCAGAAGCCTTTAACAGGGCTACGGGAGAAAGCACTGTGAGAGCATTGCGACAATGGTTTGGAACTTTTCCAAAACCACAAGAAATACAGTCTGATAACGGTTCCCACTTCACTGCCAGAATAGTACAGGATTGGGCACGAAGTGAAGGGATTAAATGGATTTTTCACACTCCTTATTACCCACAATGGTATTGTAGAAAGAACCAATGGTTTGCTGAAACGACTTTTGAAACCACAGGAAGGCAATTGGGATGCTCGCCTGTGGGAAGCTGTCAAAGGTGTAAATGACAGATGGGGGTAAATGGATGCCCTAAAATCACTGCCTTCTGTCCAAAAGTCCCTACTTTAATCCCTTCTTTAAAAGGACCGAATGACTCTAAAAATCCAGCTCACCTCCCAGGACAACCTGTTTTAGTGGAGCTTCCCACCGCGGGAACAGTACCATTGGTCCTAAAAACCCCTCTAAATGCATATGCGTGGGTAGCCTCTGATGCCCTGGGAAAGGAACATCGGATAAATACCCGTTGGATAGTTCCGTCATTTTAACTGTGCCTCAAGGAGGCAAGCTCTGTTATTTCATCTTGCAGAAGAACTCCGAGGGACAACAGTGAGTGGGAAAAGCTGCACATGGATGATAATTTGGAAGCATAAATTCTAAAAATGACCAATTTTTTAATTGGACCTGTGATTGGGCTTACAATATTTTTCTGCATCTTACCACTAACCTGTAATCAAAAGAACACCAAATGGCCGTGGTCTCACGCCTCCCTTGGGTTTACAGGAAGCATGGGACCACCTTTTAAACGGTCGGGCTTAAACTTGGCCACTGTGGTTATGCACAAAATGGAAATGTACTCAGGGCATGAGTGGGGCTGGGACAGAGACAGCAGGGCTCCCCTCTTGATGGGAACAATTGGAGAAAAAAATTCAAATAGGTTGCCGAATGGTCAATGGATCTATCCATGAAAAAGCAACCCAAATTATTGTAAGAAGAACTAATGAATCTGTACTCACAAAGAGTCTTTGTGTCCTTGAAAAGGAAAAATTGGAATGCTGGAGTAATTTTACACTAACCCAACCTGTCTTTGTAATCTGTCTCTGGAATAACCAGAAAGGTGACGTGGCACTGACATTCAAATTTAAAATGGCCATTATTGAGCCAACAACTACTACTCCCAGCCCCAACATGACAAGATACACAGCACCTCTTACCACTGAACCAGTTATTGTACTGAACCCGAAAATTTTTGAGATTGGACCATATGTAATTAGAAATATGGGCCAGCAACAGATGTTATTCAATCCATCATGGTCCCTGAAACAAGTTGAATTGTCAATGCAAAATAATGCTTCAGAAATTCAGCCAGCTTGCTCACCTCTCCTAAAAACCTCTTACGAGGGATGGACAACCTGGCTGCAAAAACGGACCCCTTCCGAGAAACGAATAAAGAGAGACCTAACTGGTGTTCTGGGAACAGGATTGGGAGTTCTAAATAGTATTGATTCAGATGAACAAATTGGCTACCACAACTAGGGACCTGACTAAATTGCAACGTCCTTTACGATCTTCCCTAGTGGCTTTGGGAACTAATCAATGGATGTTATCAAATATATTACCAAAATGGGAGAAGGTGAATGAAAAAGACCATGAATTGGTTATAGATGCACTCGGTGTGGTCCAAAACAACCTCTCCCTGGCTCTCAGTTGTATCCAAGCTCAACTGTGGATGCAATCAGTAGCCGCATCAATTATAAGAGAAGGTGAAGAAGGCACTTTCCCCACTGAAATTCGGAAAATAGTTTGGGACAGTGCCACTGACTTTGAAAGGAAAGTCACCACACATCTGCACTTTTAGTGCCTCAGAACCCCGGGCAGCTTGCAAAACACGGCTGTAGCTGTCCCAGCGCAAGCTGTTCAGGAAAGCACAGAGACGCGATGTTCGCGTGCCTTTAGCGCTGCTCGCAAGAAGCCTCCGGAGCAGGCACTTCTCGTGCGGCAACAACCGTGCCTGCTACGATCCTTCCTAGCCTCTTTTCCTCCGGGCAGCCGGCTTTGGCTGATGTGAAGTGTTGGTGGGCAAATCATCCAGAGAAGAGTCGCAATGCTTCTGGGCTGTTAGCAAGAGCGAGTGAAGAGCAGCAAGAGCTTTCCTTGCTGACCCTTTTCACGTGGGAGATTAGCTGGACATTTGCCGCTTTAGTGCCTTGTTTCTTCTGCGCAGCTTGCACAAAGCTCATTGCGGCTTTCGCGGTTTGAGTTGTGCATCGCCGGAGCTCTGCGGGAAAGAGCGAGAGAAGAGCCGCGAAAGCTCCGAGTGCGGCCAGCTCGCGTGTGGCCGCGATGATGCGTTGTTCGCCGGTTGGAGGGCGACTGCCTTCTGCGCGGCTGCTTCCAAGTTGACCGTAACTGCCAGCGTGCTAGCTGTGTAGGATAGTGAAGAGGCTGACGTGTGTGTGTCCGTAGAGCTGCTAGAAAGCGTACGTGAAGAGCAGGAAGGGCTTTCAGAGCAGCCGGTTCTCGTCTTGGACAGTGGCCACACATCCGCACTTTTAGTGCCTCAGAACCCCGGGCAGCTTGCAAAACACGGCTGTAGCTGTCCCAGCGCAAGCTGTTCAGGAAAGCACAGAAATGCGATGTTCGCGTGCTTTAAGCGCTGCTCGCAAGAAGCCTCCGGAGCAGGCACTTCTCGAGCGGCAACAACCGTGCCTGCTACGATCTTTCCTAGCATCTTTTCCTCCGGGCAGCCGGCTTTAGCTGATGTGAAGTGTTGGTGGGCAAATCATCCAGAGAAGAGTCGCAATGCTTCTGGGCTGTTAGCAAGAGCGAGTGAAGAGCAGCAAGAGCTTTCCTTGCTGACCCTTTTCACGTGGGAGATTAGCTGGACATTTGCCGCTTTAGTGCCTTGTTTCTTCTGCGCAGCTTGCACAAAGCTCATTGCACTTTCGCGGTTCGAGTTGTGCATCGCCGGAGCTCTGCGGGAAAGAGCGAGAGAAGAGCCGCGAAAGCTCCGAGTGCGGCCAGCTCGCGTGTGGCCGCGATGATGCGTTGTTCGTCGGTTGGCGGGCGACTGCCTTCTGCGCGGCTGCTTCCAAGTTGACCGTAACTGCCAGCGTGCTAGCTGTGTGGGACAGTGAAGAGGCTGACGTGTGTGTCCGTAGAGCTGCTAGAAAGCGTACGTGAAGAGCAGGAAGGGCTTTCAGAGCAGCCGGTTCTCGTCTTGGACAGTCGCCACACATCCGCACTTTTAGTGCCTCAGAACCCCGGGCAGCTTGCAAAACACGGCTGTAGCTGTCCCAGCGCAAGCTGTTCAGGAAAGCACAGAAATGCGATGTTCGCGTGCTTTAAGCGCTGCTCGCAAGAAGCCTCCGGAGCAGGCACTTCTCGTGCGGCAACAACCGTGCCTGCTACGATCTTTCCTAGCCTCTTTTCCTCCGGGCAGCCGGCTTTAGCTGATGTGAAGTGTTGGTGGGCAAATCATCCAGAGAAGAGTCGCAATGCTTCTGGGCTGTTAGCAAGAGCGAGTGAAGAGCAGCAAGAGCTTTCCTTGCTGACCCTTTTCACGTGGGAGATTAGCTGGACATTTGCCGCTTTAGTGCCTTGTTTCTTCTGCGCAGCTTGCACAAAGCTCATTGCGGCTTTCGCGGTTCGAGTTGCGCATCGCCGGAGCTCTGCGGGAAAGAGCGAGAGAAGAGCCGCGAAAGCTCCGAGTGCGGCCAGCTCGCGTGTGGCCGCGATGATCCGCTGTTCGCCGGTTGGAGGGCGACTGCCTTCTGCGCGGCTGCTTCCAAGTTGACGGTAACTGCCAGCGTGCTAGCTGTGTAGGACAGTGAAGAGACTCGACGTGTGTGTCGTGTGTCTCTTTGTTAGTGAGAAATCGAGACTTTCTTTATGAGTTCGTGGCACAGCACGGTGCCCGGCCGTCCACACCTGGGCAAGATTGGGCTCGGGATAATTGGACAAATTTGCAGAGCGTAGTAGATCGAATGACTTCCTTGTAGAAGGAGGCGAGGGTAATATCTGGCAGAGGCAAAGCCATAGTTTGTGCTGTTCTGGGTGCCAGTCTGGCAGCAGCAGCAGAGGGCCGCCTTAAGCAGCGAGAGCAGGAGACGATTATTGAGTTGCTCCAGCGTTTGGTGGAGGCCCTCAGGGGACAGTATCCTACCTCGAAAAACAGCTGGGGGGAGAAAAGGAGCAAAACCTTTTGCTAAAATCTATCTTGAGGGAGGAATATCCAAAGAATTCAGAATTGGACAGTGAGACAGATCTGAAGCTTGAGGAGAGAGGTATTCAACAGATAAGTCCAATATACCCTCAGAAGAAATTGGAGAAAATGAGGGATCACTCTGGCGACCACCCTCGGGTAAGACCTTTGGTTAAAACAGAATTCTTTTATTTGAATGATGAGGATAGCAACCCACAGATAACAACTAAGGAGTCGCCGTATACCGCTACTGAGCTTGCCAAACTGAAGCGGGAGTACGGGCATCTTGCCAAAGAATCTGAGACGGAGTATGTGTGGCGTGTATCTCTAACCGGGGGAGATCAAATCCAGCCGAGTGAAAAGGAGGCTGAGGGATATTGGGGTCCTGGAGTCTTTTTGACCACAGGAGATAATCGTGCCCCATGGTCCTTAACTCAGCGAGCCGCTTATTGGGCTGGGGGGTTAAACCCTTTGGAGAGAGGGGATCCTCTTCCAATCACTGGCACAGTTGATCAGCTGGTGGAAAGCGTCCAAAAAGCTGCTTGTTTGCAAATGATGAAAGAAAGAAAGTTAACTCCTAGATGTGAATCTCCAATGATGTTGCCGGTGGACCCTGAGAGCATGACTCCCTTGATAAGGGGACTTCCAGAGTCACTTAAACCTTTGGGGATTCAACTTCGAAAGACCATTGAGACACTCGGTCCCTTAGAAAGATTGGAGGGCTTTATGAGAGGCCATGGAAATGCAACCTATGAATGTGTCTCCCTCCGATCTCAGCCCATCTCGACCCTCATCAGGTGATAAAGCAAAGGTGTGGACTTGGGGGGAGGTAGCACAGGAGCTGATAAATTATGGGAGAAAATATGGTCCAGTAAAACTCCCAGAGGACAGACCAAAAGGAATCCGTCAGATAGACATCAGGGACTCACCCCCCCCCACATCAGTCAACCTAGCCCTCGTTTTAAAACAGCGGGGGGAGCACAGCCCATGACCCGACAACAGTGGTGGCTTTTGGGAATTAAAAAGGGTGTTCCAAGAGATGTAATGGATGGTTTACCCATTGGAAAGCTGAGCAAGGTGGTATCAAAATGGTGTAACCCAAAACAATACCCACCCAAAGGGAAAGAAATCTCACCCATCACACCCACAGCCCCACCTTTGGAAGACACAGGCAACAGAAACAGTGAGGTTTTTCCCCAGATGCAGGAAAACTAGAACCTCCATTCCCCATTGGTGAGCGAGGGAATGGAGGATGGATTTATATCCGACAGCTCACCAAGACTAGCAGGGGAGATTGGCTAATTACGGCTACTGTGGGTCCAAAACGTGGACTGGTGACCTTTTTGGTTGATACCGGTGCCCAAGTCTCCGCTTTGACTAAAGAAGATGCACAAAGGTGTGGTGTCTCTCCCTCGAGAAGACGTTTTTGTGTCCTGAATGCTTTAGGGTCAACAGAAGCCATGAGTGTTGCTCAGGTAAAGCTAACGTTGCCGGGAGAGGAAAACACGGTCACTGTTACAATGGTGATCGGGAATATTCCTACTAATTTATTAGGAATGGATGTCCTTAAAGGGAAAGGTTGGAAAGACCCAGAAGGCTTGTGGTGGACTTTTGGGACCCCGCAATTAAATATTAGGTTACTCCAAACTGCACCCTCTCTGCCGTTTAGCAAAGCAACTAATGTCAAACAATATCCCCTTCCCCTGGGAGCAAAAGAAGGTATCAGACCTGTTATGCAGGAACTTTGGGAGCAAGGGGTTGTGATAAATACACATTCTCCTTTTAACTCTCCGGTGTGGCCACTGCGAAAACCAAATGGAAAGTGGCGACTCACAGTGGATTTTAGGAGACTGAACGCCAACACCGAACCTTTGACTGCCGCAGTGCCCAATTTGGCGGAATTGGTAACAATAATTCAGGAGAAAGCTCACCCAATTATGGCAACTATAGATGTTAAAGACATGTTTTTTATGGTACCTTTGCAACCAGAGGACAGAGACCGTTTTGCCTTTACGTGGGAAGGGCAACAATATACTTTCACCCGGCTACCCCAGGGGTATAAGCACTCTCCTACATTGGCTCATCATGCTTTAGCCCAAGAATTGGAAAAAATACCAAAACCTGAAGCTGTAGATGTTTACCAATATATTTATGACATCCGGGGGGGGGGGGGGGAAGAAATAAAGGAGGTGGAAACAACCCACCAGAATCTGGGTTTGCAAATTCCCCCCGAAAAGGTCCAAAAGCCATCACAAGAAGTAAAGTTTTTGGGAATTTGGTGGAAAGGGGGAATGATGTGTATCCCACCGGACACCCTCACTTCTTTAGGTCAGATTAAAATGCCTGAGTCAAAAAAGGATTTACAACATACTTTAGGACTATTGGTGTTCTGGAGAAAACATATTCCGGACTTCTCCATTATTGCTAGACCTCTTTATGATTTGCTGAGGAAAGGGGTCAAATGGGAATGGACCCCATCTCAGGAAGAAGCTGTGCAATTGTTAATTTTTGAAGCAACGGCTCACCAGGCTCTCGGTCCTATCCACCCTACAGACCCTTTTCAGGTGGAATGGGGATTTGCCATATCAGGATTATCAGTACATATATGGCAACGGGGCCCTGAGGGTCCAACTTGGCCTGTGGGATTTTATTCTCGCAGCTTTAAAGATGCCGAGAGGAGATACACTGCTTGGGAGAAAGGGTTGTTTGTGGTTAGCCTGGCTCTCATAGAAGTAGAGAAAATTGCACGCCAACAACCAATTGTACTGAGAGGCCCATTTAAAGTGATAAAGGCAGTTACCAGTGGGACCCCTCCCCCTGACGGGGTGGCTCAGAAAGCCTCAGTATGAAAATGGTATGCCCAGATTGAACACTACTGTAACATTTTCTCAGTGACTGAAGGAGCTTTAAAACACCTGGCTATACAAGAAACAGAAAGCTCGGATGGCAGCCAAGATAAACCTGCCTCTGTCATCCAAGCGGCTCCTCCTTTCTCTCCCGACCAAGCAGTGAGTGCCTGGTTTACCGATGCTTCTGCAAAAAGAGAAGGGAAAGTATGGAACTATCGAGCAGTAGCACTCCATACCTCCTCTGATGAACAAATTATTACAGAGGGAGTGGGCAGCGCCCAAGTAGGAGAGTTAATTGCAGTGTGGAGTGTTTTCCAGCGTGAAGCTCAAGCCACTTCTCCCATCCACATCTATACTGATTCCTACGCTGTGTTTAAGGGTTGTACTGAATGGCTGCCTTTTTGGGAGCAAAATGAATGGGAGGTTAACAGAATCCCAGTGTGGCAAAAGGAAAAATGGCAAGATATCTTAAACATTGCTAAACAGGGGAACTTTGCCGTGGGATGGGTAGCTTCTCATCAGGCAGATGGGGGCTCAGCGGGTAAATGGAATAACAGAGCGGATGAGTTAGCAAGGCTAGCCCCTGTACAAAAGGACCAAGTCACAGAAGATTGGGACCGCCTGCTAGAATGGTTGCATGTAAAGCGTAAACACACAGGAGCTAAGGACCTGTGTCGTGAAGCCCTTGCTCGAGGCTGGCCTGTCACCAGAGCAACATGCGAAACTTGCATATCTGCCTGTGAGCAATGTCGTAGGCGACTGGAAAGACACCCTTTAGAAGATGATCCCCTGCATCTAAGAGAGGGTAAAGGTTTGTGGGATGCGTGGCAGGTGGATTATATTGGACCCTTTAAGAAATCAGGAGGGAAACATTTTGTGTTGGTGGGAGTGGAAATAATATCAGGACCAGTCCAAGCAGAAGCCTTTAACAGGGCTACGGGAGAAAGCACTGTGAGAGCATTGCGACAATGGTTTGGAACTTTTCCAAAACCACAAGAAATACAGTCTGATAACGGTTCCCACTTCACTGCCAGAATAGTACAGGATTGGGCACGAAGTGAAGGGATTAAATGGATTTTTCACACTCCTTATTACCCACAATGGTATTGTAGAAAGAACCAATGGTTTGCTGAAACGACTTTTGAAACCACAGGAAGGCAATTGGGATGCTCGCCTGTGGGAAGCTGTCAAAGGTGTAAATGACAGATGGGGGTAAATGGATGCCCTAAAATCACTGCCTTCTGTCCAAAAGTCCCTACTTTAATCCCTTCTTTAAAAGGACCGAATGACTCTAAAAATCCAGCTCACCTCCCAGGACAACCTGTTTTAGTGGAGCTTCCCACCGCGGGAACAGTACCATTGGTCCTAAAAACCCCTCTAAATGCATATGCGTGGGTAGCCTCTGATGCCCTGGGAAAGGAACATCGGATAAATACCCGTTGGATAGTTCCGTCATTTTAGCTGTGCCTCAAGGAGGCAAGCTCTGTTATTTCATCTTGCAGAAGAACTCCGAGGGACAACAGTGAGTGGGAAAAGCTGCACATGGATGATAATTTGGAAGCATAAATTCTAAAAATGACCAATTTTTTAATTGGACCTGTGATTGGGCTTACAATATTTTTCTGCATCTTACCACTAACCTGTAATCAAAAGAACACCAAATGGCCGTGGTCTCACGCCTCCCTTGGGTTTACAGGAAGCATGGGACCACCTTTTAAACGGTCGGGCTTAAACTTGGCCACTGTGGTTATGCACAAAATGGAAATGTACTCAGGGCATGAGTGGGGCTGGGACAGAGACAGCAGGGCTCCCCTCTTGATGGGAACAATTGGAGAAAAAAATTCAAATAGGTTGCCGAATGGTCAATGGATCTATCCATGAAAAAGCAACCCAAATTATTGTAAGAAGAACTAATGAATCTGTACTCACAAAGAGTCTTTGTGTCCTTGAAAAGGAAAAATTGGAATGCTGGAGTAATTTTACACTAACCCAACCTGTCTTTGTAATCTGTCTCTGGAATAACCAGAAAGGTGACGTGGCACTGACATTCAAATTTAAAATGGCCATTATTGAGCCAACAACTACTACTCCCAGCCCCAACATGACAAGATACACAGCACCTCTTACCACTGAACCAGTTATTGTACTGAACCCGAAAATTTTTGAGATTGGACCATATGTAATTAGAAATATGGGCCAGCAACAGATGTTATTCAATCCATCATGGTCCCTGAAACAAGTTGAATTGTCAATGCAAAATAATGCTTCAGAAATTCAGCCAGCTTGCTCACCTCTCCTAAAAACCTCTTACGAGGGATGGACAACCTGGCTGCAAAAACGGACCCCTTCCGAGAAACGAATAAAGAGAGACCTAACTGGTGTTCTGGGAACAGGATTGGGAGTTCTAAATAGTATTGATTCAGATGAACAAATTGGCTACCACAACTAGGGACCTGACTAAATTGCAACGTCCTTTACGATCTTCCCTAGTGGCTTTGGGAACTAATCAATGGATGTTATCAAATATATTACCAAAATGGGAGAAGGTGAATGAAAAAGACCATGAATTGGTTATAGATGCACTCGGTGTGGTCCAAAACAACCTCTCCCTGGCTCTCAGTTGTATCCAAGCTCAACTGTGGATGCAATCAGTAGCCGCATCAATTATAAGAGAAGGTGAAGAAGGCACTTTCCCCACTGAAATTCGGAAAATAGTTTGGGACAGTGCCACTGACTTTGAAAGGAAAGTCACCACACATCTGCACTTTTAGTGCCTCAGAACCCCGGGCAGCTTGCAAAACACGGCTGTAGCTGTCCCAGCGCAAGCTGTTCAGGAAAGCACAGAAATGCGATGTTCGCGTGCTTTAAGCGCTGCTCGCAAGAAGCCTCCGGAGCAGGCACTTCTCGTGCGGCAACAACCGTGCCTGCTACGATCTTTCCTAGCATCTTTTCCTCCGGGCAGCCGGCTTTAGCTGATGTGAAGTGTTGGTGGGCAAATCATCCAGAGAAGAGTCGCAATGCTTCTGGGCTGTTAGCAAGAGCGAGTGAAGAGCAGCAAGAGCTTTCCTTGCTGACCCTTTTCACGTGGGAGATTAGCTGGACATTTGCCGCTTTAGTGCCTTGTTTCTTCTGCGCAGCTTGCACAAAGCTCATTGCACTTTCGCGGTTCGAGTTGTGCATCGCCGGAGCTCTGCGGGAAAGAGCGAGAGAAGAGCCGCGAAAGCTCCGAGTGCGGCCAGCTCGCGTGTGGCCGCGATGATGCGTTGTTCGTCGGTTGGCGGGCGACTGCCTTCTGCGCGGCTGCTTCCAAGTTGACCGTAACTGCCAGCGTGCTAGCTGTGTGGGACAGTGAAGAGGCTGACGTGTGTGTCCGTAGAGCTGCTAGAAAGCGTACGTGAAGAGCAGGAAGGGCTTTCAGAGCAGCCGGTTCTCGTCTTGGACAGTGGCCACACATCCGCACTTTTAGTGCCTCAGAACCCCGGGCAGCTTGCAAAACACGGCTGTAGCTGTCCCAGCGCAAGCTGTTCAGGAAAGCACAGAAATGCGATGTTCGCGTGCTTTAAGCGCTGCTCGCAAGAAGCCTCCGGAGCAGGCACTTCTCGTGCGGCAACAACCGTGCCTGCTACGATCTTTCCTAGCCTCTTTTCCTCCGGGCAGCCGGCTTTAGCTGATGTGAAGTGTTGGTGGGCAAATCATCCAGAGAAGAGTCGCAATGCTTCTGGGCTGTTAGCAAGAGCGAGTGAAGAGCAGCAAGAGCTTTCCTTGCTGACCCTTTTCACGTGGGAGATTAGCTGGACATTTGCCGCTTTAGTGCCTTGTTTCTTCTGCGCAGCTTGCACAAAGCTCATTGCGGCTTTCGCGGTTCGAGTTGCGCATCGCCGGAGCTCTGCGGGAAAGAGCGAGAGAAGAGCCGCGAAAGCTCCGAGTGCGGCCAGCTCGCGTGTGGCCGCGATGATCCGCTGTTCGCCGGTTGGAGGGCGACTGCCTTCTGCGCGGCTGCTTCCAAGTTGACGGTAACTGCCAGCGTGCTAGCTGTGTAGGACAGTGAAGAGACTCGACGTGTGTGTCGTGTGTCTCTTTGTTAGTGAGAAATCGAGACTTGCTTTATGAGTTCGTGGCACAGCACGGTGCCCGGCCGTCCACACCTGGGCAAGATTGGGCTCGGGATAATTGGACAAATTTGCAGAGCGTAGTAGATCGAATGACTTCCTTGTAGAAGGAGGCGAGGGTAATATCTGGCAGAGGCAAAGCCATAGTTTGTGCTGTTCTGGGTGCCAGTCTGGCAGCAGCAGCAGAGGGCCGCCTTAAGCAGCGAGAGCAGGAGACGATTATTGAGTTGCTCCAGCGTTTGGTGGAGGCCCTCAGGGGACAGTATCCTACCTCGAAAAACAGCTGGGGGGAGAAAAGGAGCAAAACCTTTTGCTAAAATCTATCTTGAGGGAGGAATATCCAAAGAATTCAGAATTGGACAGTGAGACAGATCTGAAGCTTGAGGAGAGAGGTATTCAACAGATAAGTCCAATATACCCTCAGAAGAAATTGGAGAAAATGAGGGATCACTCTGGCGACCACCCTCGGGTAAGACCTTTGGTTAAAACAGAATTCTTTTATTTGAATGATGAGGATAGCAACCCACAGATAACAACTAAGGAGTCGCCGTATACCGCTACTGAGCTTGCCAAACTGAAGCGGGAGTACGGGCATCTTGCCAAAGAATCTGAGACGGAGTATGTGTGGCGTGTATCTCTAACCGGGGGAGATCAAATCCAGCCGAGTGAAAAGGAGGCTGAGGGATATTGGGGTCCTGGAGTCTTTTTGACCACAGGAGATAATCGTGCCCCATGGTCCTTAACTCAGCGAGCCGCTTATTGGGCTGGGGGGTTAAACCCTTTGGAGAGAGGGGATCCTCTTCCAATCACTGGCACAGTTGATCAGCTGGTGGAAAGCGTCCAAAAAGCTGCTTGTTTGCAAATGATGAAAGAAAGAAAGTTAACTCCTAGATGTGAATCTCCAATGATGTTGCCGGTGGACCCTGAGAGCATGACTCCCTTGATAAGGGGACTTCCAGAGTCACTTAAACCTTTGGGGATTCAACTTCGAAAGACCATTGAGACACTCGGTCCCTTAGAAAGATTGGAGGGCTTTATGAGAGGCCATGGAAATGCAACCTATGAATGTGTCTCCCTCCGATCTCAGCCCATCTCGACCCTCATCAGGTGATAAAGCAAAGGTGTGGACTTGGGGGGAGGTAGCACAGGAGCTGATAAATTATGGGAGAAAATATGGTCCAGTAAAACTCCCAGAGGACAGACCAAAAGGAATCCGTCAGATAGACATCAGGGACTCACCCCCCCCCACATCAGTCAACCTAGCCCTCGTTTTAAAACAGCGGGGGGAGCACAGCCCATGACCCGACAACAGTGGTGGCTTTTGGGAATTAAAAAGGGTGTTCCAAGAGATGTAATGGATGGTTTACCCATTGGAAAGCTGAGCAAGGTGGTATCAAAATGGTGTAACCCAAAACAATACCCACCCAAAGGGAAAGAAATCTCACCCATCACACCCACAGCCCCACCTTTGGAAGACACAGGCAACAGAAACAGTGAGGTTTTTCCCCAGATGCAGGAAAACTAGAACCTCCATTCCCCATTGGTGAGCGAGGGAATGGAGGATGGATTTATATCCGACAGCTCACCAAGACTAGCAGGGGAGATTGGCTAATTACGGCTACTGTGGGTCCAAAACGTGGACTGGTGACCTTTTTGGTTGATACCGGTGCCCAAGTCTCCGCTTTGACTAAAGAAGATGCACAAAGGTGTGGTGTCTCTCCCTCGAGAAGACGTTTTTGTGTCCTGAATGCTTTAGGGTCAACAGAAGCCATGAGTGTTGCTCAGGTAAAGCTAACGTTGCCGGGAGAGGAAAACACGGTCACTGTTACAATGGTGATCGGGAATATTCCTACTAATTTATTAGGAATGGATGTCCTTAAAGGGAAAGGTTGGAAAGACCCAGAAGGCTTGTGGTGGACTTTTGGGACCCCGCAATTAAATATTAGGTTACTCCAAACTGCACCCTCTCTGCCGTTTAGCAAAGCAACTAATGTCAAACAATATCCCCTTCCCCTGGGAGCAAAAGAAGGTATCAGACCTGTTATGCAGGAACTTTGGGAGCAAGGGGTTGTGATAAATACACATTCTCCTTTTAACTCTCCGGTGTGGCCACTGCGAAAACCAAATGGAAAGTGGCGACTCACAGTGGATTTTAGGAGACTGAACGCCAACACCGAACCTTTGACTGCCGCAGTGCCCAATTTGGCGGAATTGGTAACAATAATTCAGGAGAAAGCTCACCCAATTATGGCAACTATAGATGTTAAAGACATGTTTTTTATGGTACCTTTGCAACCAGAGGACAGAGACCGTTTTGCCTTTACGTGGGAAGGGCAACAATATACTTTCACCCGGCTACCCCAGGGGTATAAGCACTCTCCTACATTGGCTCATCATGCTTTAGCCCAAGAATTGGAAAAAATACCAAAACCTGAAGCTGTAGATGTTTACCAATATATTTATGACATCGGGGGGGGGGGGGGGGGAAGAAATAAAGGAGGTGGAAACAACCCACCAGAATCTGGGTTTGCAAATTCCCCCCGAAAAGGTCCAAAAGCCATCACAAGAAGTAAAGTTTTTGGGAATTTGGTGGAAAGGGGGAATGATGTGTATCCCACCGGACACCCTCACTTCTTTAGGTCAGATTAAAATGCCTGAGTCAAAAAAGGATTTACAACATACTTTAGGACTATTGGTGTTCTGGAGAAAACATATTCCGGACTTCTCCATTATTGCTAGACCTCTTTATGATTTGCTGAGGAAAGGGGTCAAATGGGAATGGACCCCATCTCAGGAAGAAGCTGTGCAATTGTTAATTTTTGAAGCAACGGCTCACCAGGCTCTCGGTCCTATCCACCCTACAGACCCTTTTCAGGTGGAATGGGGATTTGCCATATCAGGATTATCAGTACATATATGGCAACGGGGCCCTGAGGGTCCAACTTGGCCTGTGGGATTTTATTCTCGCAGCTTTAAAGATGCCGAGAGGAGATACACTGCTTGGGAGAAAGGGTTGTTTGTGGTTAGCCTGGCTCTCATAGAAGTAGAGAAAATTGCACGCCAACAACCAATTGTACTGAGAGGCCCATTTAAAGTGATAAAGGCAGTTACCAGTGGGACCCCTCCCCCTGACGGGGTGGCTCAGAAAGCCTCAGTATGAAAATGGTATGCCCAGATTGAACACTACTGTAACATTTTCTCAGTGACTGAAGGAGCTTTAAAACACCTGGCTATACAAGAAACAGAAAGCTCGGATGGCAGCCAAGATAAACCTGCCTCTGTCATCCAAGCGGCTCCTCCTTTCTCTCCCGACCAAGCAGTGAGTGCCTGGTTTACCGATGCTTCTGCAAAAAGAGAAGGGAAAGTATGGAACTATCGAGCAGTAGCACTCCATACCTCCTCTGATGAACAAATTATTACAGAGGGAGTGGGCAGCGCCCAAGTAGGAGAGTTAATTGCAGTGTGGAGTGTTTTCCAGCGTGAAGCTCAAGCCACTTCTCCCATCCACATCTATACTGATTCCTACGCTGTGTTTAAGGGTTGTACTGAATGGCTGCCTTTTTGGGAGCAAAATGAATGGGAGGTTAACAGAATCCCAGTGTGGCAAAAGGAAAAATGGCAAGATATCTTAAACATTGCTAAACAGGGGAACTTTGCCGTGGGATGGGTAGCTTCTCATCAGGCAGATGGGGGCTCAGCGGGTAAATGGAATAACAGAGCGGATGAGTTAGCAAGGCTAGCCCCTGTACAAAAGGACCAAGTCACAGAAGATTGGGACCGCCTGCTAGAATGGTTGCATGTAAAGCGTAAACACACAGGAGCTAAGGACCTGTGTCGTGAAGCCCTTGCTCGAGGCTGGCCTGTCACCAGAGCAACATGCGAAACTTGCATATCTGCCTGTGAGCAATGTCGTAGGCGACTGGAAAGACACCCTTTAGAAGATGATCCCCTGCATCTAAGAGAGGGTAAAGGTTTGTGGGATGCGTGGCAGGTGGATTATATTGGACCCTTTAAGAAATCAGGAGGGAAACATTTTGTGTTGGTGGGAGTGGAAATAATATCAGGACCAGTCCAAGCAGAAGCCTTTAACAGGGCTACGGGAGAAAGCACTGTGAGAGCATTGCGACAATGGTTTGGAACTTTTCCAAAACCACAAGAAATACAGTCTGATAACGGTTCCCACTTCACTGCCAGAATAGTACAGGATTGGGCACGAAGTGAAGGGATTAAATGGATTTTTCACACTCCTTATTACCCACAATGGTATTGTAGAAAGAACCAATGGTTTGCTGAAACGACTTTTGAAACCACAGGAAGGCAATTGGGATGCTCGCCTGTGGGAAGCTGTCAAAGGTGTAAATGACAGATGGGGGTAAATGGATGCCCTAAAATCACTGCCTTCTGTCCAAAAGTCCCTACTTTAATCCCTTCTTTAAAAGGACCGAATGACTCTAAAAATCCAGCTCACCTCCCAGGACAACCTGTTTTAGTGGAGCTTCCCACCGCGGGAACAGTACCATTGGTCCTAAAAACCCCTCTAAATGCATATGCGTGGGTAGCCTCTGATGCCCTGGGAAAGGAACATCGGATAAATACCCGTTGGATAGTTCCGTCATTTTAGCTGTGCCTCAAGGAGGCAAGCTCTGTTATTTCATCTTGCAGAAGAACTCCGAGGGACAACAGTGAGTGGGAAAAGCTGCACATGGATGATAATTTGGAAGCATAAATTCTAAAAATGACCAATTTTTTAATTGGACCTGTGATTGGGCTTACAATATTTTTCTGCATCTTACCACTAACCTGTAATCAAAAGAACACCAAATGGCCGTGGTCTCACGCCTCCCTTGGGTTTACAGGAAGCATGGGACCACCTTTTAAACGGTCGGGCTTAAACTTGGCCACTGTGGTTATGCACAAAATGGAAATGTACTCAGGGCATGAGTGGGGCTGGGACAGAGACAGCAGGGCTCCCCTCTTGATGGGAACAATTGGAGAAAAAAATTCAAATAGGTTGCCGAATGGTCAATGGATCTATCCATGAAAAAGCAACCCAAATTATTGTAAGAAGAACTAATGAATCTGTACTCACAAAGAGTCTTTGTGTCCTTGAAAAGGAAAAATTGGAATGCTGGAGTAATTTTACACTAACCCAACCTGTCTTTGTAATCTGTCTCTGGAATAACCAGAAAGGTGACGTGGCACTGACATTCAAATTTAAAATGGCCATTATTGAGCCAACAACTACTACTCCCAGCCCCAACATGACAAGATACACAGCACCTCTTACCACTGAACCAGTTATTGTACTGAACCCGAAAATTTTTGAGATTGGACCATATGTAATTAGAAATATGGGCCAGCAACAGATGTTATTCAATCCATCATGGTCCCTGAAACAAGTTGAATTGTCAATGCAAAATAATGCTTCAGAAATTCAGCCAGCTTGCTCACCTCTCCTAAAAACCTCTTACGAGGGATGGACAACCTGGCTGCAAAAACGGACCCCTTCCGAGAAACGAATAAAGAGAGACCTAACTGGTGTTCTGGGAACAGGATTGGGAGTTCTAAATAGTATTGATTCAGATGAACAAATTGGCTACCACAACTAGGGACCTGACTAAATTGCAACGTCCTTTACGATCTTCCCTAGTGGCTTTGGGAACTAATCAATGGATGTTATCAAATATATTACCAAAATGGGAGAAGGTGAATGAAAAAGACCATGAATTGGTTATAGATGCACTCGGTGTGGTCCAAAACAACCTCTCCCTGGCTCTCAGTTGTATCCAAGCTCAACTGTGGATGCAATCAGTAGCCGCATCAATTATAAGAGAAGGTGAAGAAGGCACTTTCCCCACTGAAATTCGGAAAATAGTTTGGGACAGTGCCACTGACTTTGAAAGGAAAGTCACCACACATCTGCACTTTTAGTGCCTCAGAACCCCGGGCAGCTTGCAAAACACGGCTGTAGCTGTCCCAGCGCAAGCTGTTCAGGAAAGCACAGAAATGCGATGTTCGCGTGCTTTAAGCGCTGCTCGCAAGAAGCCTCCGGAGCAGGCACTTCTCGTGCGGCAACAACCGTGCCTGCTACGATCTTTCCTAGCATCTTTTCCTCCGGGCAGCCGGCTTTAGCTGATGTGAAGTGTTGGTGGGCAAATCATCCAGAGAAGAGTCGCAATGCTTCTGGGCTGTTAGCAAGAGCGAGTGAAGAGCAGCAAGAGCTTTCCTTGCTGACCCTTTTCACGTGGGAGATTAGCTGGACATTTGCCGCTTTAGTGCCTTGTTTCTTCTGCGCAGCTTGCACAAAGCTCATTGCACTTTCGCGGTTCGAGTTGTGCATCGCCGGAGCTCTGCGGGAAAGAGCGAGAGAAGAGCCGCGAAAGCTCCGAGTGCGGCCAGCTCGCGTGTGGCCGCGATGATGCGTTGTTCGTCGGTTGGCGGGCGACTGCCTTCTGCGCGGCTGCTTCCAAGTTGACCGTAACTGCCAGCGTGCTAGCTGTGTGGGACAGTGAAGAGGCTGACGTGTGTGTCCGTAGAGCTGCTAGAAAGCGTACGTGAAGAGCAGGAAGGGCTTTCAGAGCAGCCGGTTCTCGTCTTGGACAGTGGCCACACATCCGCACTTTTAGTGCCTCAGAACCCCGGGCAGCTTGCAAAACACGGCTGTAGCTGTCCCAGCGCAAGCTGTTCAGGAAAGCACAGAAATGCGATGTTCGCGTGCTTTAAGCGCTGCTCGCAAGAAGCCTCCGGAGCAGGCACTTCTCGTGCGGCAACAACCGTGCCTGCTACGATCTTTCCTAGCCTCTTTTCCTCCGGGCAGCCGGCTTTAGCTGATGTGAAGTGTTGGTGGGCAAATCATCCAGAGAAGAGTCGCAATGCTTCTGGGCTGTTAGCAAGAGCGAGTGAAGAGCAGCAAGAGCTTTCCTTGCTGACCCTTTTCACGTGGGAGATTAGCTGGACATTTGCCGCTTTAGTGCCTTGTTTCTTCTGCGCAGCTTGCACAAAGCTCATTGCGGCTTTCGCGGTTCGAGTTGCGCATCGCCGGAGCTCTGCGGGAAAGAGCGAGAGAAGAGCCGCGAAAGCTCCGAGTGCGGCCAGCTCGCGTGTGGCCGCGATGATCCGCTGTTCGCCGGTTGGAGGGCGACTGCCTTCTGCGCGGCTGCTTCCAAGTTGACGGTAACTGCCAGCGTGCTAGCTGTGTAGGACAGTGAAGAGACTCGACGTGTGTGTCGTGTGTCTCTTTGTTAGTGAGAAATCGAGACTTGCTTTATGAGTTCGTGGCACAGCACGGTGCCCGGCCGTCCACACCTGGGCAAGATTGGGCTCGGGATAATTGGACAAATTTGCAGAGCGTAGTAGATCGAATGACTTCCTTGTAGAAGGAGGCGAGGGTAATATCTGGCAGAGGCAAAGCCATAGTTTGTGCTGTTCTGGGTGCCAGTCTGGCAGCAGCAGCAGAGGGCCGCCTTAAGCAGCGAGAGCAGGAGACGATTATTGAGTTGCTCCAGCGTTTGGTGGAGGCCCTCAGGGGACAGTATCCTACCTCGAAAAACAGCTGGGGGGAGAAAAGGAGCAAAACCTTTTGCTAAAATCTATCTTGAGGGAGGAATATCCAAAGAATTCAGAATTGGACAGTGAGACAGATCTGAAGCTTGAGGAGAGAGGTATTCAACAGATAAGTCCAATATACCCTCAGAAGAAATTGGAGAAAATGAGGGATCACTCTGGCGACCACCCTCGGGTAAGACCTTTGGTTAAAACAGAATTCTTTTATTTGAATGATGAGGATAGCAACCCACAGATAACAACTAAGGAGTCGCCGTATACCGCTACTGAGCTTGCCAAACTGAAGCGGGAGTACGGGCATCTTGCCAAAGAATCTGAGACGGAGTATGTGTGGCGTGTATCTCTAACCGGGGGAGATCAAATCCAGCCGAGTGAAAAGGAGGCTGAGGGATATTGGGGTCCTGGAGTCTTTTTGACCACAGGAGATAATCGTGCCCCATGGTCCTTAACTCAGCGAGCCGCTTATTGGGCTGGGGGGTTAAACCCTTTGGAGAGAGGGGATCCTCTTCCAATCACTGGCACAGTTGATCAGCTGGTGGAAAGCGTCCAAAAAGCTGCTTGTTTGCAAATGATGAAAGAAAGAAAGTTAACTCCTAGATGTGAATCTCCAATGATGTTGCCGGTGGACCCTGAGAGCATGACTCCCTTGATAAGGGGACTTCCAGAGTCACTTAAACCTTTGGGGATTCAACTTCGAAAGACCATTGAGACACTCGGTCCCTTAGAAAGATTGGAGGGCTTTATGAGAGGCCATGGAAATGCAACCAATAGCCCTATGAATGTGTCTCCCTCCGATCTCAGCCCATCTCGACCCTCATCAGGTGATAAAGCAAAGGTGTGGACTTGGGGGGAGGTAGCACAGGAGCTGATAAATTATGGGAGAAAATATGGTCCAGTAAAACTCCCAGAGGACAGACCAAAAGGAATCCGTCAGATAGACATCAGGGACTCACCCCCCCCCACATCAGTCAACCTAGCCCTCGTTTTAAAACAGCGGGGGGAGCACAGCCCATGACCCGACAACAGTGGTGGCTTTTGGGAATTAAAAAGGGTGTTCCAAGAGATGTAATGGATGGTTTACCCATTGGAAAGCTGAGCAAGGTGGTATCAAAATGGTGTAACCCAAAACAATACCCACCCAAAGGGAAAGAAATCTCACCCATCACACCCACAGCCCCACCTTTGGAAGACACAGGCAACAGAAACAGTGAGGTTTTTCCCCAGATGCAGGAAAACTAGAACCTCCATTCCCCATTGGTGAGCGAGGGAATGGAGGATGGATTTATATCCGACAGCTCACCAAGACTAGCAGGGGAGATTGGCTAATTACGGCTACTGTGGGTCCAAAACGTGGACTGGTGACCTTTTTGGTTGATACCGGTGCCCAAGTCTCCGCTTTGACTAAAGAAGATGCACAAAGGTGTGGTGTCTCTCCCTCGAGAAGACGTTTTTGTGTCCTGAATGCTTTAGGGTCAACAGAAGCCATGAGTGTTGCTCAGGTAAAGCTAACGTTGCCGGGAGAGGAAAACACGGTCACTGTTACAATGGTGATCGGGAATATTCCTACTAATTTATTAGGAATGGATGTCCTTAAAGGGAAAGGTTGGAAAGACCCAGAAGGCTTGTGGTGGACTTTTGGGACCCCGCAATTAAATATTAGGTTACTCCAAACTGCACCCTCTCTGCCGTTTAGCAAAGCAACTAATGTCAAACAATATCCCCTTCCCCTGGGAGCAAAAGAAGGTATCAGACCTGTTATGCAGGAACTTTGGGAGCAAGGGGTTGTGATAAATACACATTCTCCTTTTAACTCTCCGGTGTGGCCACTGCGAAAACCAAATGGAAAGTGGCGACTCACAGTGGATTTTAGGAGACTGAACGCCAACACCGAACCTTTGACTGCCGCAGTGCCCAATTTGGCGGAATTGGTAACAATAATTCAGGAGAAAGCTCACCCAATTATGGCAACTATAGATGTTAAAGACATGTTTTTTATGGTACCTTTGCAACCAGAGGACAGAGACCGTTTTGCCTTTACGTGGGAAGGGCAACAATATACTTTCACCCGGCTACCCCAGGGGTATAAGCACTCTCCTACATTGGCTCATCATGCTTTAGCCCAAGAATTGGAAAAAATACCAAAACCTGAAGCTGTAGATGTTTACCAATATATTTATGACATCCGGGGGGGGGGGGGGGGGAAGAAATAAAGGAGGTGGAAACAACCCACCAGAATCTGGGTTTGCAAATTCCCCCCGAAAAGGTCCAAAAGCCATCACAAGAAGTAAAGTTTTTGGGAATTTGGTGGAAAGGGGGAATGATGTGTATCCCACCGGACACCCTCACTTCTTTAGGTCAGATTAAAATGCCTGAGTCAAAAAAGGATTTACAACATACTTTAGGACTATTGGTGTTCTGGAGAAAACATATTCCGGACTTCTCCATTATTGCTAGACCTCTTTATGATTTGCTGAGGAAAGGGGTCAAATGGGAATGGACCCCATCTCAGGAAGAAGCTGTGCAATTGTTAATTTTTGAAGCAACGGCTCACCAGGCTCTCGGTCCTATCCACCCTACAGACCCTTTTCAGGTGGAATGGGGATTTGCCATATCAGGATTATCAGTACATATATGGCAACGGGGCCCTGAGGGTCCAACTTGGCCTGTGGGATTTTATTCTCGCAGCTTTAAAGATGCCGAGAGGAGATACACTGCTTGGGAGAAAGGGTTGTTTGTGGTTAGCCTGGCTCTCATAGAAGTAGAGAAAATTGCACGCCAACAACCAATTGTACTGAGAGGCCCATTTAAAGTGATAAAGGCAGTTACCAGTGGGACCCCTCCCCCTGACGGGGTGGCTCAGAAAGCCTCAGTATGAAAATGGTATGCCCAGATTGAACACTACTGTAACATTTTCTCAGTGACTGAAGGAGCTTTAAAACACCTGGCTATACAAGAAACAGAAAGCTCGGATGGCAGCCAAGATAAACCTGCCTCTGTCATCCAAGCGGCTCCTCCTTTCTCTCCCGACCAAGCAGTGAGTGCCTGGTTTACCGATGCTTCTGCAAAAAGAGAAGGGAAAGTATGGAACTATCGAGCAGTAGCACTCCATACCTCCTCTGATGAACAAATTATTACAGAGGGAGTGGGCAGCGCCCAAGTAGGAGAGTTAATTGCAGTGTGGAGTGTTTTCCAGCGTGAAGCTCAAGCCACTTCTCCCATCCACATCTATACTGATTCCTACGCTGTGTTTAAGGGTTGTACTGAATGGCTGCCTTTTTGGGAGCAAAATGAATGGGAGGTTAACAGAATGCCAGTGTGGCAAAAGGAAAAATGGCAAGATATCTTAAACATTGCTAAACAGGGGAACTTTGCCGTGGGATGGGTAGCTTCTCATCAGGCAGATGGGGGCTCAGCGGGTAAATGGAATAACAGAGCGGATGAGTTAGCAAGGCTAGCCCCTGTACAAAAGGACCAAGTCACAGAAGATTGGGACCGCCTGCTAGAATGGTTGCATGTAAAGCGTAAACACACAGGAGCTAAGGACCTGTGTCGTGAAGCCCTTGCTCGAGGCTGGCCTGTCACCAGAGCAACATGCGAAACTTGCATATCTGCCTGTGAGCAATGTCGTAGGCGACTGGAAAGACACCCTTTAGAAGATGATCCCCTGCATCTAAGAGAGGGTAAAGGTTTGTGGGATGCGTGGCAGGTGGATTATATTGGACCCTTTAAGAAATCAGGAGGGAAACATTTTGTGTTGGTGGGAGTGGAAATAATATCAGGACCAGTCCAAGCAGAAGCCTTTAACAGGGCTACGGGAGAAAGCACTGTGAGAGCATTGCGACAATGGTTTGGAACTTTTCCAAAACCACAAGAAATACAGTCTGATAACGGTTCCCACTTCACTGCCAGAATAGTACAGGATTGGGCACGAAGTGAAGGGATTAAATGGATTTTTCACACTCCTTATTACCCACAATGGTATTGTAGAAAGAACCAATGGTTTGCTGAAACGACTTTTGAAACCACAGGAAGGCAATTGGGATGCTCGCCTGTGGGAAGCTGTCAAAGGTGTAAATGACAGATGGGGGTAAATGGATGCCCTAAAATCACTGCCTTCTGTCCAAAAGTCCCTACTTTAATCCCTTCTTTAAAAGGACCGAATGACTCTAAAAATCCAGCTCACCTCCCAGGACAACCTGTTTTAGTGGAGCTTCCCACCGCGGGAACAGTACCATTGGTCCTAAAAACCCCTCTAAATGCATATGCGTGGGTAGCCTCTGATGCCCTGGGAAAGGAACATCGGATAAATACCCGTTGGATAGTTCCGTCATTTTAGCTGTGCCTCAAGGAGGCAAGCTCTGTTATTTCATCTTGCAGAAGAACTCCGAGGGACAACAGTGAGTGGGAAAAGCTGCACATGGATGATAATTTGGAAGCATAAATTCTAAAAATGACCAATTTTTTAATTGGACCTGTGATTGGGCTTACAATATTTTTCTGCATCTTACCACTAACCTGTAATCAAAAGAACACCAAATGGCCGTGGTCTCACGCCTCCCTTGGGTTTACAGGAAGCATGGGACCACCTTTTAAACGGTCGGGCTTAAACTTGGCCACTGTGGTTATGCACAAAATGGAAATGTACTCAGGGCATGAGTGGGGCTGGGACAGAGACAGCAGGGCTCCCCTCTTGATGGGAACAATTGGAGAAAAAAATTCAAATAGGTTGCCGAATGGTCAATGGATCTATCCATGAAAAAGCAACCCAAATTATTGTAAGAAGAACTAATGAATCTGTACTCACAAAGAGTCTTTGTGTCCTTGAAAAGGAAAAATTGGAATGCTGGAGTAATTTTACACTAACCCAACCTGTCTTTGTAATCTGTCTCTGGAATAACCAGAAAGGTGACGTGGCACTGACATTCAAATTTAAAATGGCCATTATTGAGCCAACAACTACTACTCCCAGCCCCAACATGACAAGATACACAGCACCTCTTACCACTGAACCAGTTATTGTACTGAACCCGAAAATTTTTGAGATTGGACCATATGTAATTAGAAATATGGGCCAGCAACAGATGTTATTCAATCCATCATGGTCCCTGAAACAAGTTGAATTGTCAATGCAAAATAATGCTTCAGAAATTCAGCCAGCTTGCTCACCTCTCCTAAAAACCTCTTACGAGGGATGGACAACCTGGCTGCAAAAACGGACCCCTTCCGAGAAACGAATAAAGAGAGACCTAACTGGTGTTCTGGGAACAGGATTGGGAGTTCTAAATAGTATTGATTCAGATGAACAAATTGGCTACCACAACTAGGGACCTGACTAAATTGCAACGTCCTTTACGATCTTCCCTAGTGGCTTTGGGAACTAATCAATGGATGTTATCAAATATATTACCAAAATGGGAGAAGGTGAATGAAAAAGACCATGAATTGGTTATAGATGCACTCGGTGTGGTCCAAAACAACCTCTCCCTGGCTCTCAGTTGTATCCAAGCTCAACTGTGGATGCAATCAGTAGCCGCATCAATTATAAGAGAAGGTGAAGAAGGCACTTTCCCCACTGAAATTCGGAAAATAGTTTGGGACAGTGCCACTGACTTTGAAAGGAAAGTCACCACACATCTGCACTTTTAGTGCCTCAGAACCCCGGACAGCTTGCAAAACACGGCTGTAGCTGTCCCAGCGCAAGCTGTTCAGGAAAGCACAGAGACGCGATGTTCGCGTGCCTTTAGCGCTGCTCGCAAGAAGCCTCCGGAGCAGGCACTTCTCGTGCGGCAACAACCGTGCCTGCTACGATCCTTCCTAGCGTCTTTTCCTCCGGGCAGCCGGCTTTAGCTGATGTGAAGTGTTGGTGGGCAAATCATCCAGAGAAGAGTCGCAATGCTTCTGGGCTGTTAGCAAGAGCGAGTGAAGAGCAGCAAGAGCTTTCCTTGCTGACCCTTTTCACGTGGGAGATTAGCTGGACATTTGCCGCTTTAGTGCCTTGTTTCTTCTGCGCAGCTTGCACAAAGTTCATTGCGGCTTTCGCGGTTTGAGTTGTGCATCGCCGGAGCTCTGCGGGAAAGAGCGAGAGAAGAGCCGCGAAAGCTCCGAGTGCGGCCAGCTCGCGTGTGGCCGCGATGATGCGTTGTTCGCCGGTTGGAGGGCGACTGCCTTCTGCGCGGCTGCTTCCAAGTTGACCGTAACTGCCAGCGTGCTAGCTGTGTGGGACAGTGAAGAGGCTGACGCGTGTGTGTCCGTAGAGCTGCTAGAAAGCGTACGTGAAGAGCAGGAAGGGCTTTCAGAGCAGCCGGTTCTCGTCTTGGACAGTCGCCACACATCTGCACTTTTAGTGCCTCAGAACCCCGGACAGCTTGCAAAACACGCCTGTAGCTGTCCCAGCGCAAGCTGTTCAGGAAAGCACAGAGACGCGATGTTCGCGTGCCTTTAGCGCTGCTCGCAAGAAGCCTCCGGAGCAGGCACTTCTCGTGCGGCAACAACCGTGCCTGCTACGATCCTTCCTAGCCTCTTTTCCTCCGGGCAGCCGGCTTTAGCTGATGTGAAGTGTTGGTGGGCAAATCATCCAGAGAAGTGTCGCAATGCTTCTGGGCTGTTAGCAAGAGCGAGTGAAGAGCAGCAAGAGCTTTCCTTGCTGACCCTTTTCACGGGGGAGATTAGCTGGACATTTGCCGCTTTAGTGCCTTGTTTCTTCTGCGCAGCTTGCACAAAGCTCATTGCGGCTTTCGCGGTTCGAGTTGCGCATCGCCGGAGCTCTGCGGGAAAGAGCGAGAGAAGAGCCGCGAAAGCTCCGAGTGCGGCCAGCTCGCGTGTGGCCGCGATGATCCGCTGTTCGTCGGTTGGAGGGCGACTGCCTTCTGCGCGGCTGCTTCCAAGTTGACCGTAACTGCCAGCGTGCTAGCTGTGTGGGACAGTGAAGAGGCTGACGCGTGTGTGTCCGTAGAGCTGCTAGAAAGCGTACGTGAAGAGCAGGAAGGGCTTTCAGAGCAGCCGGTTCTCGTCTTGGACAGTCGCCACACATCCGCACTTTTAGTGCCTCAGAACCCCGGGCAGCTTGCAAAACACGGCTGTAGCTGTCCCAGCGCAAGCTGTTCAGGAAAGCACAGAAATGCGATGTTCGCGTGCTTTAAGCGCTGCTCGCAAGAAGCCTCCGGAGCAGGCACTTCTCGTGCGGCAACAACCGTGCCTGCTACGATCTTTCCTAGCCTCTTTTCCTCCGGGCAGCCGGCTTTAGCTGATGTGAAGTGTTGGTGGGCAAATCATCCAGAGAAGAGTCGCAATGCTTCTGGGCTGTTAGCAAGAGCGAGTGAAGAGCAGCAAGAGCTTTCCTTGCTGACCCTTTTCACGTGGGAGATTAGCTGGACATTTGCCGCTTTAGTGCCTTGTTTCTTCTGCGCAGCTTGCACAAAGCTCATTGCGGCTTTCGCGGTTCGAGTTGTGCATCGCCGGAGCTCTGCGGGAAAGAGCGAGAGAAGAGCCGCGAAAGCTCCGAGTGCGGCCAGCTCGCGTGTGGCCGCGATGATCCGCTGTTCGTCGGTTGGAGGGCGACTGCCTTCTGCGCGGCTGCTTCCAAGTTGACGGTAACTGCCAGCGTGCTAGCTGTGTAGGACAGTGAAGAGACTCGACGTGTGTGTCGTGTGTCTCTTTGTTAGTGAGAAATCGAGACTTGCTTTATGAGTTCGTGGCACAGCACGGTGCCCGGCCGTCCACACCTGGGCAAGATTGGGCTCGGGATAATTGGACAAATTTGCAGAGCGTAGTAGATCGAATGACTTCCTTGTAGAAGGAGGCGAGGGTAATATCTGGCAGAGGCAAAGCCATAGTTTGTGCTGTTCTGGGTGCCAGTCTGGCAGCAGCAGCAGAGGGCCGCCTTAAGCAGCGAGAGCAGGAGACGATTATTGAGTTGCTCCAGCGTTTGGTGGAGGCCCTCAGGGGACAGTATCCTACCTCGAAAAACAGCTGGGGGGAGAAAAGGAGCAAAACCTTTTGCTAAAATCTATCTTGAGGGAGGAATATCCAAAGAATTCAGAATTGGACAGTGAGACAGATCTGAAGCTTGAGGAGAGAGGTATTCAACAGATAAGTCCAATATACCCTCAGAAGAAATTGGAGAAAATGAGGGATCACTCTGGCGACCACCCTCGGGTAAGACCTTTGGTTAAAACAGAATTCTTTTATTTGAATGATGAGGATAGCAACCCACAGATAACAACTAAGGAGTCGCCGTATACCGCTACTGAGCTTGCCAAACTGAAGCGGGAGTACGGGCATCTTGCCAAAGAATCTGAGACGGAGTATGTGTGGCGTGTATCTCTAACCGGGGGAGATCAAATCCAGCCGAGTGAAAAGGAGGCTGAGGGATATTGGGGTCCTGGAGTCTTTTTGACCACAGGAGATAATCGTGCCCCATGGTCCTTAACTCAGCGAGCCGCTTATTGGGCTGGGGGGTTAAACCCTTTGGAGAGAGGGGATCCTCTTCCAATCACTGGCACAGTTGATCAGCTGGTGGAAAGCGTCCAAAAAGCTGCTTGTTTGCAAATGATGAAAGAAAGAAAGTTAACTCCTAGATGTGAATCTCCAATGATGTTGCCGGTGGACCCTGAGAGCATGACTCCCTTGATAAGGGGACTTCCAGAGTCACTTAAACCTTTGGGGATTCAACTTCGAAAGACCATTGAGACACTCGGTCCCTTAGAAAGATTGGAGGGCTTTATGAGAGGCCATGGAAATGCAACCTATGAATGTGTCTCCCTCCGATCTCAGCCCATCTCGACCCTCATCAGGTGATAAAGCAAAGGTGTGGACTTGGGGGGAGGTAGCACAGGAGCTGATAAATTATGGGAGAAAATATGGTCCAGTAAAACTCCCAGAGGACAGACCAAAAGGAATCCGTCAGATAGACATCAGGGACTCACCCCCCCCCACATCAGTCAACCTAGCCCTCGTTTTAAAACAGCGGGGGGAGCACAGCCCATGACCCGACAACAGTGGTGGCTTTTGGGAATTAAAAAGGGTGTTCCAAGAGATGTAATGGATGGTTTACCCATTGGAAAGCTGAGCAAGGTGGTATCAAAATGGTGTAACCCAAAACAATACCCACCCAAAGGGAAAGAAATCTCACCCATCACACCCACAGCCCCACCTTTGGAAGACACAGGCAACAGAAACAGTGAGGTTTTTCCCCAGATGCAGGAAAACTAGAACCTCCATTCCCCATTGGTGAGCGAGGGAATGGAGGATGGATTTATATCCGACAGCTCACCAAGACTAGCAGGGGAGATTGGCTAATTACGGCTACTGTGGGTCCAAAACGTGGACTGGTGACCTTTTTGGTTGATACCGGTGCCCAAGTCTCCGCTTTGACTAAAGAAGATGCACAAAGGTGTGGTGTCTCTCCCTCGAGAAGACGTTTTTGTGTCCTGAATGCTTTAGGGTCAACAGAAGCCATGAGTGTTGCTCAGGTAAAGCTAACGTTGCCGGGAGAGGAAAACACGGTCACTGTTACAATGGTGATCGGGAATATTCCTACTAATTTATTAGGAATGGATGTCCTTAAAGGGAAAGGTTGGAAAGACCCAGAAGGCTTGTGGTGGACTTTTGGGACCCCGCAATTAAATATTAGGTTACTCCAAACTGCACCCTCTCTGCCGTTTAGCAAAGCAACTAATGTCAAACAATATCCCCTTCCCCTGGGAGCAAAAGAAGGTATCAGACCTGTTATGCAGGAACTTTGGGAGCAAGGGGTTGTGATAAATACACATTCTCCTTTTAACTCTCCGGTGTGGCCACTGCGAAAACCAAATGGAAAGTGGCGACTCACAGTGGATTTTAGGAGACTGAACGCCAACACCGAACCTTTGACTGCCGCAGTGCCCAATTTGGCGGAATTGGTAACAATAATTCAGGAGAAAGCTCACCCAATTATGGCAACTATAGATGTTAAAGACATGTTTTTTATGGTACCTTTGCAACCAGAGGACAGAGACCGTTTTGCCTTTACGTGGGAAGGGCAACAATATACTTTCACCCGGCTACCCCAGGGGTATAAGCACTCTCCTACATTGGCTCATCATGCTTTAGCCCAAGAATTGGAAAAAATACCAAAACCTGAAGCTGTAGATGTTTACCAATATATTTATGACATCCGGGGGGGGGGGGGGGGGGGGGGGGGGGAAGAAATAAAGGAGGTGGAAACAACCCACCAGAATCTGGGTTTGCAAATTCCCCCCGAAAAGGTCCAAAAGCCATCACAAGAAGTAAAGTTTTTGGGAATTTGGTGGAAAGGGGGAATGATGTGTATCCCACCGGACACCCTCACTTCTTTAGGTCAGATTAAAATGCCTGAGTCAAAAAAGGATTTACAACATACTTTAGGACTATTGGTGTTCTGGAGAAAACATATTCCGGACTTCTCCATTATTGCTAGACCTCTTTATGATTTGCTGAGGAAAGGGGTCAAATGGGAATGGACCCCATCTCAGGAAGAAGCTGTGCAATTGTTAATTTTTGAAGCAACGGCTCACCAGGCTCTCGGTCCTATCCACCCTACAGACCCTTTTCAGGTGGAATGGGGATTTGCCATATCAGGATTATCAGTACATATATGGCAACGGGGCCCTGAGGGTCCAACTTGGCCTGTGGGATTTTATTCTCGCAGCTTTAAAGATGCCGAGAGGAGATACACTGCTTGGGAGAAAGGGTTGTTTGTGGTTAGCCTGGCTCTCATAGAAGTAGAGAAAATTGCACGCCAACAACCAATTGTACTGAGAGGCCCATTTAAAGTGATAAAGGCAGTTACCAGTGGGACCCCTCCCCCTGACGGGGTGGCTCAGAAAGCCTCAGTATGAAAATGGTATGCCCAGATTGAACACTACTGTAACATTTTCTCAGTGACTGAAGGAGCTTTAAAACACCTGGCTATACAAGAAACAGAAAGCTCGGATGGCAGCCAAGATAAACCTGCCTCTGTCATCCAAGCGGCTCCTCCTTTCTCTCCCGACCAAGCAGTGAGTGCCTGGTTTACCGATGCTTCTGCAAAAAGAGAAGGGAAAGTATGGAAATATCGAGCAGTAGCACTCCATACCTCCTCTGATGAACAAATTATTACAGAGGGAGTGGGCAGCGCCCAAGTAGGAGAGTTAATTGCAGTGTGGAGTGTTTTCCAGCGTGAAGCTCAAGCCACTTCTCCCATCCACATCTATACTGATTCCTACGCTGTGTTTAAGGGTTGTACTGAATGGCTGCCTTTTTGGGAGCAAAATGAATGGGAGGTTAACAGAATCCCAGTGTGGCAAAAGGAAAAATGGCAAGATATCTTAAACATTGCTAAACAGGGGAACTTTGCCGTGGGATGGGTAGCTTCTCATCAGGCAGATGGGGGCTCAGCGGGTAAATGGAATAACAGAGCGGATGAGTTAGCAAGGCTAGCCCCTGTACAAAAGGACCAAGTCACAGAAGATTGGGACCGCCTGCTAGAATGGTTGCATGTAAAGCGTAAACACACAGGAGCTAAGGACCTGTGTCGTGAAGCCCTTGCTCGAGGCTGGCCTGTCACCAGAGCAACATGCGAAACTTGCATATCTGCCTGTGAGCAATGTCGTAGGCGACTGGAAAGACACCCTTTAGAAGATGATCCCCTGCATCTAAGAGAGGGTAAAGGTTTGTGGGATGCGTGGCAGGTGGATTATATTGGACCCTTTAAGAAATCAGGAGGGAAACATTTTGTGTTGGTGGGAGTGGAAATAATATCAGGACCAGTCCAAGCAGAAGCCTTTAACAGGGCTACGGGAGAAAGCACTGTGAGAGCATTGCGACAATGGTTTGGAACTTTTCCAAAACCACAAGAAATACAGTCTGATAACGGTTCCCACTTCACTGCCAGAATAGTACAGGATTGGGCACGAAGTGAAGGGATTAAATGGATTTTTCACACTCCTTATTACCCACAATGGTATTGTAGAAAGAACCAATGGTTTGCTGAAACGACTTTTGAAACCACAGGAAGGCAATTGGGATGCTCGCCTGTGGGAAGCTGTCAAAGGTGTAAATGACAGATGGGGGTAAATGGATGCCCTAAAATCACTGCCTTCTGTCCAAAAGTCCCTACTTTAATC
This sequence comes from Chlamydotis macqueenii, assembly GCF_036417535.1. Taxonomy (NCBI): domain Eukaryota; kingdom Metazoa; phylum Chordata; class Aves; order Otidiformes; family Otididae; genus Chlamydotis; species Chlamydotis macqueenii. The sequence continues at coordinate 58,275,264 of NC_141556.1, forward strand.
CCTTCTTTAAAAGGACCGAATGACTCTAAAAATCCAGCTCACCTCCCAGGACAACCTGTTTTAGTGGAGCTTCCCACTGCGGGAACAGTACCATTGGTCCTAAAAACCCCTCTAAATGCATATGCGTGGGTAGCCTCTGATGCCCTGGGAAAGGAACATCGGATAAATACCCGTTGGATAGTTCCGTCATTTTAACTGTGCCTCAAGGAGGCAAGCTCTGTTATTTCATCTTGCAGAAGAACTCCGAGGGACAGTGAAGAACAGAGAACAGTGAGTGGGAAAAGCTGCACATGGATGATAATTTGGAAGCATAAATTCTAAAAATGACCAATTTTTTAATTGGACCTGTGATTGGGCTTACAATATTTTTCTGCATCTTACCACTAACCTGTAATCAAAAGAACACCAAATGGCCGTGGTCTCACGCCTCCCTTGGGTTTACAGGAAGCATGGGACCACCTTTTAAACGGTCGGGCTTAAACTTGGCCACTGTGGTTATGCACAAAATGGAAATGTACTCAGGGCATGAGTGGGGCTGGGACAGAGACAGCAGGGCTCCCCTCTTGATGGGAACAATTGGAGAAAAAAATTCAAATAGGTTGCCGAATGGTCAATGGATCTATCCATGAAAAAGCAACCCAAATTATTGTAAGAAGAACTAATGAATCTGTACTCACAAAGAGTCTTTGTGTCCTTGAAAAGGAAAAATTGGAATGCTGGAGTAATTTTACACTAACCCAACCTGTCTTTGTAATCTGTCTCTGGAATAACCAGAAAGGTGACGTGGCACTGACATTCAAATTTAAAATGGCCATTATTGAGCCAACAACTACTACTCCCAGCCCCAACATGACAAGATACACAGCACCTCTTACCACTGAACCAGTTATTGTACTGAACCCGAAAATTTTTGAGATTGGACCATATGTAATTAGAAATATGGGCCAGCAACAGATGTTATTCAATCCATCATGGTCCCTGAAACAAGTTGAATTGTCAATGCAAAATAATGCTTCAGAAATTCAGCCAGCTTGCTCACCTTTCCTAAAAACCTCTTACGAGGGATGGACAACCTGGCTGCAAAAACGGACCCCTTCCGAGAAACGAATAAAGAGAGACCTAACTGGTGTTCTGGGAACAGGATTGGGAGTTCTAAATAGTATTGATTCAGATGAACAAATTGGCTACCACAACTAGGGACCTGACTAAATTGCAACGTCCTTTACGATCTTCCCTATTGGCTTTGGGAACTAATCAATGGATGTTATCAAATATATTACCAAAATGGGAGAAGGTGAATGAAAAAGACCATGAATTGGTTATAGATGCACTCGGTGTGGTCCAAAACAACCTCTCCCTGGCTCTCAGTTGTATCCAAGCTCAACTGTGGATGCAATCAGTAGCCGCATCAATTATAAGAGAAGGTGAAGAAGGCACTTTCCCCACTGAAATTCGGAAAATAGTTTGGGACAGTGCCACTGACTTTGAAAGGAAAGTCACCACACATCTGCACTTTTAGTGCCTCAGAACCCCGGACAGCTTGCAAAACACGGCTGTAGCTGTCCCAGCGCAAGCTGTTCAGGAAAGCACAGAGACGCGATGTTCGCGTGCCTTTAGCGCTGCTCGCAAGAAGCCTCCGGAGCAGGCACTTCTCGTGCGGCAACAACCGTGCCTGCTACGATCCTTCCTAGCCTCTTTTCCTCCGGGCAGCCGGCTTTGGCTGATGTGAAGTGTTGGTGGGCAAATCATCCAGAGAAGAGTCGCAATGCTTCTGGGCTGTTAGCAAGAGCGAGTGAAGAGCAGCAAGAGCTTTCCTTGCTGACCCTTTTCACGTGGGAGATTAGCTGGACATTTGCCGCTTTAGTGCCTTGTTTCTTCTGCGCAGCTTGCAGAAAGCTCATTGCGGCTTTCGCGGTTCGAGTTGTGCATCGCCGGAGCTCTGCGGGATAGAGCGAGAGAAGAGCCGCAAAAGCTCCGAGTGCGGCCATCTTGCGTGTGGCCGCGATGATGCGTTGTTCCTTGGTTGGCGGGCGACTGCCTTCTGCGCGGCTGCTTCCAAGTTGACGGTAACTGCCAGCGTGCTAGCTGTGTGGGACAATGAAGAGGCTGACGTGTGTGTGTCCGTAGAGCTGCTAGAAAGCGTACGTGAAGAGCAGGAAGGGCTTTCAGAGCAGCCGGTTCTCGTCTTGGACAGTCGCCACACATCTGCACTTTTAGTGCCTCAGAACCCCGGACAGCTTGCAAAACACGCCTGTAGCTGTCCCAGCGCAAGCTGTTCAGGAAAGCACAGAGACGCGATGTTCGCGTGCCTTTAGCGCTGCTCGCAAGAAGCCTCCGGAGCAGGCACTTCTCGTGCGGCAACAACCGTGCCTGCTACGATCCTTCCTAGCCTCTTTTCCTCCGGGCAGCCGGCTTTAGCTGATGTGAAGTGTTGGTGGGCAAATCATCCAGAGAAGTGTCGCAATGCTTCTGGGCTGTTAGCAAGAGCGAGTGAAGAGCAGCAAGAGCTTTCCTTGCTGACCCTTTTCACGGGGGAGATTAGCTGGACATTTGCCGCTTTAGTGCCTTGTTTCTTCTGCGCAGCTTGCACAAAGCTCATTGCGGCTTTCGCGGTTCGAGTTGCGCATCGCCGGAGCTCTGCGGGAAAGAGCGAGAGAAGAGCCGCGAAAGCTCCGAGTGCGGCCAGCTCGCGTGTGGCCGCGATGATCCGCTGTTCGTCGGTTGGAGGGCGACTGCCTTCTGCGCGGCTGCTTCCAAGTTGACCGTAACTGCCAGCGTGCTAGCTGTGTGGGACAGTGAAGAGGCTGACGCGTGTGTGTCCGTAGAGCTGCTAGAAAGCGTACGTGAAGAGCAGGAAGGGCTTTCAGAGCAGCCGGTTCTCGTCTTGGACAGTCGCCACACATCCGCACTTTTAGTGCCTCAGAACCCCGGGCAGCTTGCAAAACACGGCTGTAGCTGTCCCAGCGCAAGCTGTTCAGGAAAGCACAGAAATGCGATGTTCGCGTGCTTTAAGCGCTGCTCGCAAGAAGCCTCCGGAGCAGGCACTTCTCGTGCGGCAACAACCGTGCCTGCTACGATCTTTCCTAGCCTCTTTTCCTCCGGGCAGCCGGCTTTAGCTGATGTGAAGTGTTGGTGGGCAAATCATCCAGAGAAGAGTCGCAATGCTTCTGGGCTGTTAGCAAGAGCGAGTGAAGAGCAGCAAGAGCTTTCCTTGCTGACCCTTTTCACGTGGGAGATTAGCTGGACATTTGCCGCTTTAGTGCCTTGTTTCTTCTGCGCAGCTTGCACAAAGCTCATTGCGGCTTTCGCGGTTCGAGTTGTGCATCGCCGGAGCTCTGCGGGAAAGAGCGAGAGAAGAGCCGCGAAAGCTCCGAGTGCGGCCAGCTCGCGTGTGGCCGCGATGATCCGCTGTTCGTCGGTTGGAGGGCGACTGCCTTCTGCGCGGCTGCTTCCAAGTTGACGGTAACTGCCAGCGTGCTAGCTGTGTAGGACAGTGAAGAGACTCGACGTGTGTGTCGTGTGTCTCTTTGTTAGTGAGAAATCGAGACTTGCTTTATGAGTTCGTGGCACAGCACGGTGCCCGGCCGTCCACACCTGGGCAAGATTGGGCTCGGGATAATTGGACAAATTTGCAGAGCGTAGTAGATCGAATGACTTCCTTGTAGAAGGAGGCGAGGGTAATATCTGGCAGAGGCAAAGCCATAGTTTGTGCTGTTCTGGGTGCCAGTCTGGCAGCAGCAGCAGAGGGCCGCCTTAAGCAGCGAGAGCAGGAGACGATTATTGAGTTGCTCCAGCGTTTGGTGGAGGCCCTCAGGGGACAGTATCCTACCTCGAAAAACAGCTGGGGGGAGAAAAGGAGCAAAACCTTTTGCTAAAATCTATCTTGAGGGAGGAATATCCAAAGAATTCAGAATTGGACAGTGAGACAGATCTGAAGCTTGAGGAGAGAGGTATTCAACAGATAAGTCCAATATACCCTCAGAAGAAATTGGAGAAAATGAGGGATCACTCTGGCGACCACCCTCGGGTAAGACCTTTGGTTAAAACAGAATTCTTTTATTTGAATGATGAGGATAGCAACCCACAGATAACAACTAAGGAGTCGCCGTATACCGCTACTGAGCTTGCCAAACTGAAGCGGGAGTACGGGCATCTTGCCAAAGAATCTGAGACGGAGTATGTGTGGCGTGTATCTCTAACCGGGGGAGATCAAATCCAGCCGAGTGAAAAGGAGGCTGAGGGATATTGGGGTCCTGGAGTCTTTTTGACCACAGGAGATAATCGTGCCCCATGGTCCTTAACTCAGCGAGCCGCTTATTGGGCTGGGGGGTTAAACCCTTTGGAGAGAGGGGATCCTCTTCCAATCACTGGCACAGTTGATCAGCTGGTGGAAAGCGTCCAAAAAGCTGCTTGTTTGCAAATGATGAAAGAAAGAAAGTTAACTCCTAGATGTGAATCTCCAATGATGTTGCCGGTGGACCCTGAGAGCATGACTCCCTTGATAAGGGGACTTCCAGAGTCACTTAAACCTTTGGGGATTCAACTTCGAAAGACCATTGAGACACTCGGTCCCTTAGAAAGATTGGAGGGCTTTATGAGAGGCCATGGAAATGCAACCTATGAATGTGTCTCCCTCCGATCTCAGCCCATCTCGACCCTCATCAGGTGATAAAGCAAAGGTGTGGACTTGGGGGGAGGTAGCACAGGAGCTGATAAATTATGGGAGAAAATATGGTCCAGTAAAACTCCCAGAGGACAGACCAAAAGGAATCCGTCAGATAGACATCAGGGACTCACCCCCCCCCACATCAGTCAACCTAGCCCTCGTTTTAAAACAGCGGGGGGAGCACAGCCCATGACCCGACAACAGTGGTGGCTTTTGGGAATTAAAAAGGGTGTTCCAAGAGATGTAATGGATGGTTTACCCATTGGAAAGCTGAGCAAGGTGGTATCAAAATGGTGTAACCCAAAACAATACCCACCCAAAGGGAAAGAAATCTCACCCATCACACCCACAGCCCCACCTTTGGAAGACACAGGCAACAGAAACAGTGAGGTTTTTCCCCAGATGCAGGAAAACTAGAACCTCCATTCCCCATTGGTGAGCGAGGGAATGGAGGATGGATTTATATCCGACAGCTCACCAAGACTAGCAGGGGAGATTGGCTAATTACGGCTACTGTGGGTCCAAAACGTGGACTGGTGACCTTTTTGGTTGATACCGGTGCCCAAGTCTCCGCTTTGACTAAAGAAGATGCACAAAGGTGTGGTGTCTCTCCCTCGAGAAGACGTTTTTGTGTCCTGAATGCTTTAGGGTCAACAGAAGCCATGAGTGTTGCTCAGGTAAAGCTAACGTTGCCGGGAGAGGAAAACACGGTCACTGTTACAATGGTGATCGGGAATATTCCTACTAATTTATTAGGAATGGATGTCCTTAAAGGGAAAGGTTGGAAAGACCCAGAAGGCTTGTGGTGGACTTTTGGGACCCCGCAATTAAATATTAGGTTACTCCAAACTGCACCCTCTCTGCCGTTTAGCAAAGCAACTAATGTCAAACAATATCCCCTTCCCCTGGGAGCAAAAGAAGGTATCAGACCTGTTATGCAGGAACTTTGGGAGCAAGGGGTTGTGATAAATACACATTCTCCTTTTAACTCTCCGGTGTGGCCACTGCGAAAACCAAATGGAAAGTGGCGACTCACAGTGGATTTTAGGAGACTGAACGCCAACACCGAACCTTTGACTGCCGCAGTGCCCAATTTGGCGGAATTGGTAACAATAATTCAGGAGAAAGCTCACCCAATTATGGCAACTATAGATGTTAAAGACATGTTTTTTATGGTACCTTTGCAACCAGAGGACAGAGACCGTTTTGCCTTTACGTGGGAAGGGCAACAATATACTTTCACCCGGCTACCCCAGGGGTATAAGCACTCTCCTACATTGGCTCATCATGCTTTAGCCCAAGAATTGGAAAAAATACCAAAACCTGAAGCTGTAGATGTTTACCAATATATTTATGACATCCGGGGGGGGGGGGGGGGGGAAGAAATAAAGGAGGTGGAAACAACCCACCAGAATCTGGGTTTGCAAATTCCCCCCGAAAAGGTCCAAAAGCCATCACAAGAAGTAAAGTTTTTGGGAATTTGGTGGAAAGGGGGAATGATGTGTATCCCACCGGACACCCTCACTTCTTTAGGTCAGATTAAAATGCCTGAGTCAAAAAAGGATTTACAACATACTTTAGGACTATTGGTGTTCTGGAGAAAACATATTCCGGACTTCTCCATTATTGCTAGACCTCTTTATGATTTGCTGAGGAAAGGGGTCAAATGGGAATGGACCCCATCTCAGGAAGAAGCTGTGCAATTGTTAATTTTTGAAGCAACGGCTCACCAGGCTCTCGGTCCTATCCACCCTACAGACCCTTTTCAGGTGGAATGGGGATTTGCCATATCAGGATTATCAGTACATATATGGCAACGGGGCCCTGAGGGTCCAACTTGGCCTGTGGGATTTTATTCTCGCAGCTTTAAAGATGCCGAGAGGAGATACACTGCTTGGGAGAAAGGGTTGTTTGTGGTTAGCCTGGCTCTCATAGAAGTAGAGAAAATTGCACGCCAACAACCAATTGTACTGAGAGGCCCATTTAAAGTGATAAAGGCAGTTACCAGTGGGACCCCTCCCCCTGACGGGGTGGCTCAGAAAGCCTCAGTATGAAAATGGTATGCCCAGATTGAACACTACTGTAACATTTTCTCAGTGACTGAAGGAGCTTTAAAACACCTGGCTATACAAGAAACAGAAAGCTCGGATGGCAGCCAAGATAAACCTGCCTCTGTCATCCAAGCGGCTCCTCCTTTCTCTCCCGACCAAGCAGTGAGTGCCTGGTTTACCGATGCTTCTGCAAAAAGAGAAGGGAAAGTATGGAACTATCGAGCAGTAGCACTCCATACCTCCTCTGATGAACAAATTATTACAGAGGGAGTGGGCAGCGCCCAAGTAGGAGAGTTAATTGCAGTGTGGAGTGTTTTCCAGCGTGAAGCTCAAGCCACTTCTCCCATCCACATCTATACTGATTCCTACGCTGTGTTTAAGGGTTGTACTGAATGGCTGCCTTTTTGGGAGCAAAATGAATGGGAGGTTAACAGAATCCCAGTGTGGCAAAAGGAAAAATGGCAAGATATCTTAAACATTGCTAAACAGGGGAACTTTGCCGTGGGATGGGTAGCTTCTCATCAGGCAGATGGGGGCTCAGCGGGTAAATGGAATAACAGAGCGGATGAGTTAGCAAGGCTAGCCCCTGTACAAAAGGACCAAGTCACAGAAGATTGGGACCGCCTGCTAGAATGGTTGCATGTAAAGCGTAAACACACAGGAGCTAAGGACCTGTGTCGTGAAGCCCTTGCTCGAGGCTGGCCTGTCACCAGAGCAACATGCGAAACTTGCATATCTGCCTGTGAGCAATGTCGTAGGCGACTGGAAAGACACCCTTTAGAAGATGATCCCCTGCATCTAAGAGAGGGTAAAGGTTTGTGGGATGCGTGGCAGGTGGATTATATTGGACCCTTTAAGAAATCAGGAGGGAAACATTTTGTGTTGGTGGGAGTGGAAATAATATCAGGACCAGTCCAAGCAGAAGCCTTTAACAGGGCTACGGGAGAAAGCACTGTGAGAGCATTGCGACAATGGTTTGGAACTTTTCCAAAACCACAAGAAATACAGTCTGATAACGGTTCCCACTTCACTGCCAGAATAGTACAGGATTGGGCACGAAGTGAAGGGATTAAATGGATTTTTCACACTCCTTATTACCCACAATGGTATTGTAGAAAGAACCAATGGTTTGCTGAAACGACTTTTGAAACCACAGGAAGGCAATTGGGATGCTCGCCTGTGGGAAGCTGTCAAAGGTGTAAATGACAGATGGGGGTAAATGGATGCCCTAAAATCACTGCCTTCTGTCCAAAAGTCCCTACTTTAATCCCTTCTTTAAAAGGACCGAATGACTCTAAAAATCCAGCTCACCTCCCAGGACAACCTGTTTTAGTGGAGCTTCCCACTGCGGGAACAGTACCATTGGTCCTAAAAACCCCTCTAAATGCATATGCGTGGGTAGCCTCTGATGCCCTGGGAAAGGAACATCGGATAAATACCCGTTGGATAGTTCCGTCATTTTAACTGTGCCTCAAGGAGGCAAGCTCTGTTATTTCATCTTGCAGAAGAACTCCGAGGGACAGTGAAGAACAGAGAACAGTGAGTGGGAAAAGCTGCACATGGATGATAATTTGGAAGCATAAATTCTAAAAATGACCAATTTTTTAATTGGACCTGTGATTGGGCTTACAATATTTTTCTGCATCTTACCACTAACCTGTAATCAAAAGAACACCAAATGGCCGTGGTCTCACGCCTCCCTTGGGTTTACAGGAAGCATGGGACCACCTTTTAAACGGTCGGGCTTAAACTTGGCCACTGTGGTTATGCACAAAATGGAAATGTACTCAGGGCATGAGTGGGGCTGGGACAGAGACAGCAGGGCTCCCCTCTTGATGGGAACAATTGGAGAAAAAAATTCAAATAGGTTGCCGAATGGTCAATGGATCTATCCATGAAAAAGCAACCCAAATTATTGTAAGAAGAACTAATGAATCTGTACTCACAAAGAGTCTTTGTGTCCTTGAAAAGGAAAAATTGGAATGCTGGAGTAATTTTACACTAACCCAACCTGTCTTTGTAATCTGTCTCTGGAATAACCAGAAAGGTGACGTGGCACTGACATTCAAATTTAAAATGGCCATTATTGAGCCAACAACTACTACTCCCAGCCCCAACATGACAAGATACACAGCACCTCTTACCACTGAACCAGTTATTGTACTGAACCCGAAAATTTTTGAGATTGGACCATATGTAATTAGAAATATGGGCCAGCAACAGATGTTATTCAATCCATCATGGTCCCTGAAACAAGTTGAATTGTCAATGCAAAATAATGCTTCAGAAATTCAGCCAGCTTGCTCACCTTTCCTAAAAACCTCTTACGAGGGATGGACAACCTGGCTGCAAAAACGGACCCCTTCCGAGAAACGAATAAAGAGAGACCTAACTGGTGTTCTGGGAACAGGATTGGGAGTTCTAAATAGTATTGATTCAGATGAACAAATTGGCTACCACAACTAGTGACCTGACTAAATTGCAACGTCCTTTACGATCTTCCCTATTGGCTTTGGGAACTAATCAATGGATGTTATCAAATATATTACCAAAATGGGAGAAGGTGAATGAAAAAGACCATGAATTGGTTATAGATGCACTCGGTGTGGTCCAAAACAACCTCTCCCTGGCTCTCAGTTGTATCCAAGCTCAACTGTGGATGCAATCAGTAGCCGCATCAATTATAAGAGAAGGTGAAGAAGGCACTTTCCCCACTGAAATTCGGAAAATAGTTTGGGACAGTGCCACTGACTTTGAAAGGAAAGTCACCACACATCTGCACTTTTAGTGCCTCAGAACCCCGGACAGCTTGCAAAACACGGCTGTAGCTGTCCCAGCGCAAGCTGTTCAGGAAAGCACAGAGACGCGATGTTCGCGTGCCTTTAGCGCTGCTCGCAAGAAGCCTCCGGAGCAGGCACTTCTCGTGCGGCAACAACCGTGCCTGCTACGATCCTTCCTAGCCTCTTTTCCTCCGGGCAGCCGGCTTTGGCTGATGTGAAGTGTTGGTGGGCAAATCATCCAGAGAAGAGTCGCAATGCTTCTGGGCTGTTAGCAAGAGCGAGTGAAGAGCAGCAAGAGCTTTCCTTGCTGACCCTTTTCACGTGGGAGATTAGCTGGACATTTGCCGCTTTAGTGCCTTGTTTCTTCTGCGCAGCTTGCAGAAAGCTCATTGCGGCTTTCGCGGTTCGAGTTGTGCATCGCCGGAGCTCTGCGGGATAGAGCGAGAGAAGAGCCGCAAAAGCTCCGAGTGCGGCCATCTTGCGTGTGGCCGCGATGATGCGTTGTTCCTTGGTTGGCGGGCGACTGCCTTCTGCGCGGCTGCTTCCAAGTTGACGGTAACTGCCAGCGTGCTAGCTGTGTGGGACAATGAAGAGGCTGACGTGTGTGTGTCCGTAGAGCTGCTAGAAAGCGTACGTGAAGAGCAGGAAGGGCTTTCAGAGCAGCCGGTTCTCGTCTTGGACAGTCGCCACACATCTGCACTTTTAGTGCCTCAGAACCCCGGACAGCTTGCAAAACACGCCTGTAGCTGTCCCAGCGCAAGCTGTTCAGGAAAGCACAGAGACGCGATGTTCGCGTGCCTTTAGCGCTGCTCGCAAGAAGCCTCCGGAGCAGGCACTTCTCGTGCGGCAACAACCGTGCCTGCTACGATCCTTCCTAGCCTCTTTTCCTCCGGGCAGCCGGCTTTAGCTGATGTGAAGTGTTGGTGGGCAAATCATCCAGAGAAGTGTCGCAATGCTTCTGGGCTGTTAGCAAGAGCGAGTGAAGAGCAGCAAGAGCTTTCCTTGCTGACCCTTTTCACGGGGGAGATTAGCTGGACATTTGCCGCTTTAGTGCCTTGTTTCTTCTGCGCAGCTTGCACAAAGCTCATTGCGGCTTTCGCGGTTCGAGTTGCGCATCGCCGGAGCTCTGCGGGAAAGAGCGAGAGAAGAGCCGCGAAAGCTCCGAGTGCGGCCAGCTCGCGTGTGGCCGCGATGATCCGCTGTTCGTCGGTTGGAGGGCGACTGCCTTCTGCGCGGCTGCTTCCAAGTTGACCGTAACTGCCAGCGTGCTAGCTGTGTGGGACAGTGAAGAGGCTGACGCGTGTGTGTCCGTAGAGCTGCTAGAAAGCGTACGTGAAGAGCAGGAAGGGCTTTCAGAGCAGCCGGTTCTCGTCTTGGACAGTCGCCACACATCCGCACTTTTAGTGCCTCAGAACCCCGGGCAGCTTGCAAAACACGGCTGTAGCTGTCCCAGCGCAAGCTGTTCAGGAAAGCACAGAAATGCGATGTTCGCGTGCTTTAAGCGCTGCTCGCAAGAAGCCTCCGGAGCAGGCACTTCTCGTGCGGCAACAACCGTGCCTGCTACGATCTTTCCTAGCCTCTTTTCCTCCGGGCAGCCGGCTTTAGCTGATGTGAAGTGTTGGTGGGCAAATCATCCAGAGAAGAGTCGCAATGCTTCTGGGCTGTTAGCAAGAGCGAGTGAAGAGCAGCAAGAGCTTTCCTTGCTGACCCTTTTCACGTGGGAGATTAGCTGGACATTTGCCGCTTTAGTGCCTTGTTTCTTCTGCGCAGCTTGCACAAAGCTCATTGCGGCTTTCGCGGTTCGAGTTGTGCATCGCCGGAGCTCTGCGGGAAAGAGCGAGAGAAGAGCCGCGAAAGCTCCGAGTGCGGCCAGCTCGCGTGTGGCCGCGATGATCCGCTGTTCGTCGGTTGGAGGGCGACTGCCTTCTGCGCGGCTGCTTCCAAGTTGACGGTAACTGCCAGCGTGCTAGCTGTGTAGGACAGTGAAGAGACTCGACGTGTGTGTCGTGTGTCTCTTTGTTAGTGAGAAATCGAGACTTGCTTTATGAGTTCGTGGCACAGCACGGTGCCCGGCCGTCCACACCTGGGCAAGATTGGGCTCGGGATAATTGGACAAATTTGCAGAGCGTAGTAGATCGAATGACTTCCTTGTAGAAGGAGGCGAGGGTAATATCTGGCAGAGGCAAAGCCATAGTTTGTGCTGTTCTGGGTGCCAGTCTGGCAGCAGCAGCAGAGGGCCGCCTTAAGCAGCGAGAGCAGGAGACGATTATTGAGTTGCTCCAGCGTTTGGTGGAGGCCCTCAGGGGACAGTATCCTACCTCGAAAAACAGCTGGGGGGAGAAAAGGAGCAAAACCTTTTGCTAAAATCTATCTTGAGGGAGGAATATCCAAAGAATTCAGAATTGGACAGTGAGACAGATCTGAAGCTTGAGGAGAGAGGTATTCAACAGATAAGTCCAATATACCCTCAGAAGAAATTGGAGAAAATGAGGGATCACTCTGGCGACCACCCTCGGGTAAGACCTTTGGTTAAAACAGAATTCTTTTATTTGAATGATGAGGATAGCAACCCACAGATAACAACTAAGGAGTCGCCGTATACCGCTACTGAGCTTGCCAAACTGAAGCGGGAGTACGGGCATCTTGCCAAAGAATCTGAGACGGAGTATGTGTGGCGTGTATCTCTAACCGGGGGAGATCAAATCCAGCCGAGTGAAAAGGAGGCTGAGGGATATTGGGGTCCTGGAGTCTTTTTGACCACAGGAGATAATCGTGCCCCATGGTCCTTAACTCAGCGAGCCGCTTATTGGGCTGGGGGGTTAAACCCTTTGGAGAGAGGGGATCCTCTTCCAATCACTGGCACAGTTGATCAGCTGGTGGAAAGCGTCCAAAAAGCTGCTTGTTTGCAAATGATGAAAGAAAGAAAGTTAACTCCTAGATGTGAATCTCCAATGATGTTGCCGGTGGACCCTGAGAGCATGACTCCCTTGATAAGGGGACTTCCAGAGTCACTTAAACCTTTGGGGATTCAACTTCGAAAGACCATTGAGACACTCGGTCCCTTAGAAAGATTGGAGGGCTTTATGAGAGGCCATGGAAATGCAACCTATGAATGTGTCTCCCTCCGATCTCAGCCCATCTCGACCCTCATCAGGTGATAAAGCAAAGGTGTGGACTTGGGGGGAGGTAGCACAGGAGCTGATAAATTATGGGAGAAAATATGGTCCAGTAAAACTCCCAGAGGACAGACCAAAAGGAATCCGTCAGATAGACATCAGGGACTCACCCCCCCCCACATCAGTCAACCTAGCCCTCGTTTTAAAACAGCGGGGGGAGCACAGCCCATGACCCGACAACAGTGGTGGCTTTTGGGAATTAAAAAGGGTGTTCCAAGAGATGTAATGGATGGTTTACCCATTGGAAAGCTGAGCAAGGTGGTATCAAAATGGTGTAACCCAAAACAATACCCACCCAAAGGGAAAGAAATCTCACCCATCACACCCACAGCCCCACCTTTGGAAGACACAGGCAACAGAAACAGTGAGGTTTTTCCCCAGATGCAGGAAAACTAGAACCTCCATTCCCCATTGGTGAGCGAGGGAATGGAGGATGGATTTATATCCGACAGCTCACCAAGACTAGCAGGGGAGATTGGCTAATTACGGCTACTGTGGGTCCAAAACGTGGACTGGTGACCTTTTTGGTTGATACCGGTGCCCAAGTCTCCGCTTTGACTAAAGAAGATGCACAAAGGTGTGGTGTCTCTCCCTCGAGAAGACGTTTTTGTGTCCTGAATGCTTTAGGGTCAACAGAAGCCATGAGTGTTGCTCAGGTAAAGCTAACGTTGCCGGGAGAGGAAAACACGGTCACTGTTACAATGGTGATCGGGAATATTCCTACTAATTTATTAGGAATGGATGTCCTTAAAGGGAAAGGTTGGAAAGACCCAGAAGGCTTGTGGTGGACTTTTGGGACCCCGCAATTAAATATTAGGTTACTCCAAACTGCACCCTCTCTGCCGTTTAGCAAAGCAACTAATGTCAAACAATATCCCCTTCCCCTGGGAGCAAAAGAAGGTATCAGACCTGTTATGCAGGAACTTTGGGAGCAAGGGGTTGTGATAAATACACATTCTCCTTTTAACTCTCCGGTGTGGCCACTGCGAAAACCAAATGGAAAGTGGCGACTCACAGTGGATTTTAGGAGACTGAACGCCAACACCGAACCTTTGACTGCCGCAGTGCCCAATTTGGCGGAATTGGTAACAATAATTCAGGAGAAAGCTCACCCAATTATGGCAACTATAGATGTTAAAGACATGTTTTTTATGGTACCTTTGCAACCAGAGGACAGAGACCGTTTTGCCTTTACGTGGGAAGGGCAACAATATACTTTCACCCGGCTACCCCAGGGGTATAAGCACTCTCCTACATTGGCTCATCATGCTTTAGCCCAAGAATTGGAAAAAATACCAAAACCTGAAGCTGTAGATGTTTACCAATATATTTATGACATCCGGGGGGGGGGGGGGGGGGGGGGGGGGGAAGAAATAAAGGAGGTGGAAACAACCCACCAGAATCTGGGTTTGCAAATTCCCCCCGAAAAGGTCCAAAAGCCATCACAAGAAGTAAAGTTTTTGGGAATTTGGTGGAAAGGGGGAATGATGTGTATCCCACCGGACACCCTCACTTCTTTAGGTCAGATTAAAATGCCTGAGTCAAAAAAGGATTTACAACATACTTTAGGACTATTGGTGTTCTGGAGAAAACATATTCCGGACTTCTCCATTATTGCTAGACCTCTTTATGATTTGCTGAGGAAAGGGGTCAAATGGGAATGGACCCCATCTCAGGAAGAAGCTGTGCAATTGTTAATTTTTGAAGCAACGGCTCACCAGGCTCTCGGTCCTATCCACCCTACAGACCCTTTTCAGGTGGAATGGGGATTTGCCATATCAGGATTATCAGTACATATATGGCAACGGGGCCCTGAGGGTCCAACTTGGCCTGTGGGATTTTATTCTCGCAGCTTTAAAGATGCCGAGAGGAGATACACTGCTTGGGAGAAAGGGTTGTTTGTGGTTAGCCTGGCTCTCATAGAAGTAGAGAAAATTGCACGCCAACAACCAATTGTACTGAGAGGCCCATTTAAAGTGATAAAGGCAGTTACCAGTGGGACCCCTCCCCCTGACGGGGTGGCTCAGAAAGCCTCAGTATGAAAATGGTATGCCCAGATTGAACACTACTGTAACATTTTCTCAGTGACTGAAGGAGCTTTAAAACACCTGGCTATACAAGAAACAGAAAGCTCGGATGGCAGCCAAGATAAACCTGCCTCTGTCATCCAAGCGGCTCCTCCTTTCTCTCCCGACCAAGCAGTGAGTGCCTGGTTTACCGATGCTTCTGCAAAAAGAGAAGGGAAAGTATGGAAATATCGAGCAGTAGCACTCCATACCTCCTCTGATGAACAAATTATTACAGAGGGAGTGGGCAGCGCCCAAGTAGGAGAGTTAATTGCAGTGTGGAGTGTTTTCCAGCGTGAAGCTCAAGCCACTTCTCCCATCCACATCTATACTGATTCCTACGCTGTGTTTAAGGGTTGTACTGAATGGCTGCCTTTTTGGGAGCAAAATGAATGGGAGGTTAACAGAATCCCAGTGTGGCAAAAGGAAAAATGGCAAGATATCTTAAACATTGCTAAACAGGGGAACTTTGCCGTGGGATGGGTAGCTTCTCATCAGGCAGATGGGGGCTCAGCGGGTAAATGGAATAACAGAGCGGATGAGTTAGCAAGGCTAGCCCCTGTACAAAAGGACCAAGTCACAGAAGATTGGGACCGCCTGCTAGAATGGTTGCATGTAAAGCGTAAACACACAGGAGCTAAGGACCTGTGTCGTGAAGCCCTTGCTCGAGGCTGGCCTGTCACCAGAGCAACATGCGAAACTTGCATATCTGCCTGTGAGCAATGTCGTAGGCGACTGGAAAGACACCCTTTAGAAGATGATCCCCTGCATCTAAGAGAGGGTAAAGGTTTGTGGGATGCGTGGCAGGTGGATTATATTGGACCCTTTAAGAAATCAGGAGGGAAACATTTTGTGTTGGTGGGAGTGGAAATAATATCAGGACCAGTCCAAGCAGAAGCCTTTAACAGGGCTACGGGAGAAAGCACTGTGAGAGCATTGCGACAATGGTTTGGAACTTTTCCAAAACCACAAGAAATACAGTCTGATAACGGTTCCCACTTCACTGCCAGAATAGTACAGGATTGGGCACGAAGTGAAGGGATTAAATGGATTTTTCACACTCCTTATTACCCACAATGGTATTGTAGAAAGAACCAATGGTTTGCTGAAACGACTTTTGAAACCACAGGAAGGCAATTGGGATGCTCGCCTGTGGGAAGCTGTCAAAGGTGTAAATGACAGATGGGGGTAAATGGATGCCCTAAAATCACTGCCTTCTGTCCAAAAGTCCCTACTTTAATCCCTTCTTTAAAAGGACCGAATGACTCTAAAAATCCAGCTCACCTCCCAGGACAACCTGTTTTAGTGGAGCTTCCCACTGCGGGAACAGTACCATTGGTCCTAAAAACCCCTCTAAATGCATATGCGTGGGTAGCCTCTGATGCCCTGGGAAAGGAACATCGGATAAATACCCGTTGGATAGTTCCGTCATTTTAACTGTGCCTCAAGGAGGCAAGCTCTGTTATTTCATCTTGCAGAAGAACTCCGAGGGACAGTGAAGAACAGAGAACAGTGAGTGGGAAAAGCTGCACATGGATGATAATTTGGAAGCATAAATTCTAAAAATGACCAATTTTTTAATTGGACCTGTGATTGGGCTTACAATATTTTTCTGCATCTTACCACTAACCTGTAATCAAAAGAACACCAAATGGCCGTGGTCTCACGCCTCCCTTGGGTTTACAGGAAGCATGGGACCACCTTTTAAACGGTCGGGCTTAAACTTGGCCACTGTGGTTATGCACAAAATGGAAATGTACTCAGGGCATGAGTGGGGCTGGGACAGAGACAGCAGGGCTCCCCTCTTGATGGGAACAATTGGAGAAAAAAATTCAAATAGGTTGCCGAATGGTCAATGGATCTATCCATGAAAAAGCAACCCAAATTATTGTAAGAAGAACTAATGAATCTGTACTCACAAAGAGTCTTTGTGTCCTTGAAAAGGAAAAATTGGAATGCTGGAGTAATTTTACACTAACCCAACCTGTCTTTGTAATCTGTCTCTGGAATAACCAGAAAGGTGACGTGGCACTGACATTCAAATTTAAAATGGCCATTATTGAGCCAACAACTACTACTCCCAGCCCCAACATGACAAGATACACAGCACCTCTTACCACTGAACCAGTTATTGTACTGAACCCGAAAATTTTTGAGATTGGACCATATGTAATTAGAAATATGGGCCAGCAACAGATGTTATTCAATCCATCATGGTCCCTGAAACAAGTTGAATTGTCAATGCAAAATAATGCTTCAGAAATTCAGCCAGCTTGCTCACCTTTCCTAAAAACCTCTTACGAGGGATGGACAACCTGGCTGCAAAAACGGACCCCTTCCGAGAAACGAATAAAGAGAGACCTAACTGGTGTTCTGGGAACAGGATTGGGAGTTCTAAATAGTATTGATTCAGATGAACAAATTGGCTACCACAACTAGGGACCTGACTAAATTGCAACGTCCTTTACGATCTTCCCTATTGGCTTTGGGAACTAATCAATGGATGTTATCAAATATATTACCAAAATGGGAGAAGGTGAATGAAAAAGACCATGAATTGGTTATAGATGCACTCGGTGTGGTCCAAAACAACCTCTCCCTGGCTCTCAGTTGTATCCAAGCTCAACTGTGGATGCAATCAGTAGCCGCATCAATTATAAGAGAAGGTGAAGAAGGCACTTTCCCCACTGAAATTCGGAAAATAGTTTGGGACAGTGCCACTGACTTTGAAAGGAAAGTCACCACACATCTGCACTTTTAGTGCCTCAGAACCCCGGACAGCTTGCAAAACACGGCTGTAGCTGTCCCAGCGCAAGCTGTTCAGGAAAGCACAGAGACGCGATGTTCGCGTGCCTTTAGCGCTGCTCGCAAGAAGCCTCCGGAGCAGGCACTTCTCGTGCGGCAACAACCGTGCCTGCTACGATCCTTCCTAGCCTCTTTTCCTCCGGGCAGCCGGCTTTGGCTGATGTGAAGTGTTGGTGGGCAAATCATCCAGAGAAGAGTCGCAATGCTTCTGGGCTGTTAGCAAGAGCGAGTGAAGAGCAGCAAGAGCTTTCCTTGCTGACCCTTTTCACGTGGGAGATTAGCTGGACATTTGCCGCTTTAGTGCCTTGTTTCTTCTGCGCAGCTTGCAGAAAGCTCATTGCGGCTTTCGCGGTTCGAGTTGTGCATCGCCGGAGCTCTGCGGGATAGAGCGAGAGAAGAGCCGCAAAAGCTCCGAGTGCGGCCATCTTGCGTGTGGCCGCGATGATGCGTTGTTCCTTGGTTGGCGGGCGACTGCCTTCTGCGCGGCTGCTTCCAAGTTGACGGTAACTGCCAGCGTGCTAGCTGTGTGGGACAATGAAGAGGCTGACGTGTGTGTGTCCGTAGAGCTGCTAGAAAGCGTACGTGAAGAGCAGGAAGGGCTTTCAGAGCAGCCGGTTCTCGTCTTGGACAGTCGCCACACATCTGCACTTTTAGTGCCTCAGAACCCCGGACAGCTTGCAAAACACGCCTGTAGCTGTCCCAGCGCAAGCTGTTCAGGAAAGCACAGAGACGCGATGTTCGCGTGCCTTTAGCGCTGCTCGCAAGAAGCCTCCGGAGCAGGCACTTCTCGTGCGGCAACAACCGTGCCTGCTACGATCCTTCCTAGCCTCTTTTCCTCCGGGCAGCCGGCTTTAGCTGATGTGAAGTGTTGGTGGGCAAATCATCCAGAGAAGTGTCGCAATGCTTCTGGGCTGTTAGCAAGAGCGAGTGAAGAGCAGCAAGAGCTTTCCTTGCTGACCCTTTTCACGGGGGAGATTAGCTGGACATTTGCCGCTTTAGTGCCTTGTTTCTTCTGCGCAGCTTGCACAAAGCTCATTGCGGCTTTCGCGGTTCGAGTTGCGCATCGCCGGAGCTCTGCGGGAAAGAGCGAGAGAAGAGCCGCGAAAGCTCCGAGTGCGGCCAGCTCGCGTGTGGCCGCGATGATCCGCTGTTCGTCGGTTGGAGGGCGACTGCCTTCTGCGCGGCTGCTTCCAAGTTGACCGTAACTGCCAGCGTGCTAGCTGTGTGGGACAGTGAAGAGGCTGACGCGTGTGTGTCCGTAGAGCTGCTAGAAAGCGTACGTGAAGAGCAGGAAGGGCTTTCAGAGCAGCCGGTTCTCGTCTTGGACAGTCGCCACACATCCGCACTTTTAGTGCCTCAGAACCCCGGGCAGCTTGCAAAACACGGCTGTAGCTGTCCCAGCGCAAGCTGTTCAGGAAAGCACAGAAATGCGATGTTCGCGTGCTTTAAGCGCTGCTCGCAAGAAGCCTCCGGAGCAGGCACTTCTCGTGCGGCAACAACCGTGCCTGCTACGATCTTTCCTAGCCTCTTTTCCTCCGGGCAGCCGGCTTTAGCTGATGTGAAGTGTTGGTGGGCAAATCATCCAGAGAAGAGTCGCAATGCTTCTGGGCTGTTAGCAAGAGCGAGTGAAGAGCAGCAAGAGCTTTCCTTGCTGACCCTTTTCACGTGGGAGATTAGCTGGACATTTGCCGCTTTAGTGCCTTGTTTCTTCTGCGCAGCTTGCACAAAGCTCATTGCGGCTTTCGCGGTTCGAGTTGTGCATCGCCGGAGCTCTGCGGGAAAGAGCGAGAGAAGAGCCGCGAAAGCTCCGAGTGCGGCCAGCTCGCGTGTGGCCGCGATGATCCGCTGTTCGTCGGTTGGAGGGCGACTGCCTTCTGCGCGGCTGCTTCCAAGTTGACGGTAACTGCCAGCGTGCTAGCTGTGTAGGACAGTGAAGAGACTCGACGTGTGTGTCGTGTGTCTCTTTGTTAGTGAGAAATCGAGACTTGCTTTATGAGTTCGTGGCACAGCACGGTGCCCGGCCGTCCACACCTGGGCAAGATTGGGCTCGGGATAATTGGACAAATTTGCAGAGCGTAGTAGATCGAATGACTTCCTTGTAGAAGGAGGCGAGGGTAATATCTGGCAGAGGCAAAGCCATAGTTTGTGCTGTTCTGGGTGCCAGTCTGGCAGCAGCAGCAGAGGGCCGCCTTAAGCAGCGAGAGCAGGAGACGATTATTGAGTTGCTCCAGCGTTTGGTGGAGGCCCTCAGGGGACAGTATCCTACCTCGAAAAACAGCTGGGGGGAGAAAAGGAGCAAAACCTTTTGCTAAAATCTATCTTGAGGGAGGAATATCCAAAGAATTCAGAATTGGACAGTGAGACAGATCTGAAGCTTGAGGAGAGAGGTATTCAACAGATAAGTCCAATATACCCTCAGAAGAAATTGGAGAAAATGAGGGATCACTCTGGCGACCACCCTCGGGTAAGACCTTTGGTTAAAACAGAATTCTTTTATTTGAATGATGAGGATAGCAACCCACAGATAACAACTAAGGAGTCGCCGTATACCGCTACTGAGCTTGCCAAACTGAAGCGGGAGTACGGGCATCTTGCCAAAGAATCTGAGACGGAGTATGTGTGGCGTGTATCTCTAACCGGGGGAGATCAAATCCAGCCGAGTGAAAAGGAGGCTGAGGGATATTGGGGTCCTGGAGTCTTTTTGACCACAGGAGATAATCGTGCCCCATGGTCCTTAACTCAGCGAGCCGCTTATTGGGCTGGGGGGTTAAACCCTTTGGAGAGAGGGGATCCTCTTCCAATCACTGGCACAGTTGATCAGCTGGTGGAAAGCGTCCAAAAAGCTGCTTGTTTGCAAATGATGAAAGAAAGAAAGTTAACTCCTAGATGTGAATCTCCAATGATGTTGCCGGTGGACCCTGAGAGCATGACTCCCTTGATAAGGGGACTTCCAGAGTCACTTAAACCTTTGGGGATTCAACTTCGAAAGACCATTGAGACACTCGGTCCCTTAGAAAGATTGTAGGGCTTTATGAGAGGCCATGGAAATGCAACCTATGAATGTGTCTCCCTCCGATCTCAGCCCATCTCGACCCTCATCAGGTGATAAAGCAAAGGTGTGGACTTGGGGGGAGGTAGCACAGGAGCTGATAAATTATGGGAGAAAATATGGTCCAGTAAAACTCCCAGAGGACAGACCAAAAGGAATCCGTCAGATAGACATCAGGGACTCACCCCCCCCCACATCAGTCAACCTAGCCCTCGTTTTAAAACAGCGGGGGGAGCACAGCCCATGACCCGACAACAGTGGTGGCTTTTGGGAATTAAAAAGGGTGTTCCAAGAGATGTAATGGATGGTTTACCCATTGGAAAGCTGAGCAAGGTGGTATCAAAATGGTGTAACCCAAAACAATACCCACCCAAAGGGAAAGAAATCTCACCCATCACACCCACAGCCCCACCTTTGGAAGACACAGGCAACAGAAACAGTGAGGTTTTTCCCCAGATGCAGGAAAACTAGAACCTCCATTCCCCATTGGTGAGCGAGGGAATGGAGGATGGATTTATATCCGACAGCTCACCAAGACTAGCAGGGGAGATTGGCTAATTACGGCTACTGTGGGTCCAAAACGTGGACTGGTGACCTTTTTGGTTGATACCGGTGCCCAAGTCTCCGCTTTGACTAAAGAAGATGCACAAAGGTGTGGTGTCTCTCCCTCGAGAAGACGTTTTTGTGTCCTGAATGCTTTAGGGTCAACAGAAGCCATGAGTGTTGCTCAGGTAAAGCTAACGTTGCCGGGAGAGGAAAACACGGTCACTGTTACAATGGTGATCGGGAATATTCCTACTAATTTATTAGGAATGGATGTCCTTAAAGGGAAAGGTTGGAAAGACCCAGAAGGCTTGTGGTGGACTTTTGGGACCCCGCAATTAAATATTAGGTTACTCCAAACTGCACCCTCTCTGCCGTTTAGCAAAGCAACTAATGTCAAACAATATCCCCTTCCCCTGGGAGCAAAAGAAGGTATCAGACCTGTTATGCAGGAACTTTGGGAGCAAGGGGTTGTGATAAATACACATTCTCCTTTTAACTCTCCGGTGTGGCCACTGCGAAAACCAAATGGAAAGTGGCGACTCACAGTGGATTTTAGGAGACTGAACGCCAACACCGAACCTTTGACTGCCGCAGTGCCCAATTTGGCGGAATTGGTAACAATAATTCAGGAGAAAGCTCACCCAATTATGGCAACTATAGATGTTAAAGACATGTTTTTTATGGTACCTTTGCAACCAGAGGACAGAGACCGTTTTGCCTTTACGTGGGAAGGGCAACAATATACTTTCACCCGGCTACCCCAGGGGTATAAGCACTCTCCTACATTGGCTCATCATGCTTTAGCCCAAGAATTGGAAAAAATACCAAAACCTGAAGCTGTAGATGTTTACCAATATATTTATGACATCCGGGGGGGGGGGGGGGGGGGGGGGGGGGAAGAAATAAAGGAGGTGGAAACAACCCACCAGAATCTGGGTTTGCAAATTCCCCCCGAAAAGGTCCAAAAGCCATCACAAGAAGTAAAGTTTTTGGGAATTTGGTGGAAAGGGGGAATGATGTGTATCCCACCGGACACCCTCACTTCTTTAGGTCAGATTAAAATGCCTGAGTCAAAAAAGGATTTACAACATACTTTAGGACTATTGGTGTTCTGGAGAAAACATATTCCGGACTTCTCCATTATTGCTAGACCTCTTTATGATTTGCTGAGGAAAGGGGTCAAATGGGAATGGACCCCATCTCAGGAAGAAGCTGTGCAATTGTTAATTTTTGAAGCAACGGCTCACCAGGCTCTCGGTCCTATCCACCCTACAGACCCTTTTCAGGTGGAATGGGGATTTGCCATATCAGGATTATCAGTACATATATGGCAACGGGGCCCTGAGGGTCCAACTTGGCCTGTGGGATTTTATTCTCGCAGCTTTAAAGATGCCGAGAGGAGATACACTGCTTGGGAGAAAGGGTTGTTTGTGGTTAGCCTGGCTCTCATAGAAGTAGAGAAAATTGCACGCCAACAACCAATTGTACTGAGAGGCCCATTTAAAGTGATAAAGGCAGTTACCAGTGGGACCCCTCCCCCTGACGGGGTGGCTCAGAAAGCCTCAGTATGAAAATGGTATGCCCAGATTGAACACTACTGTAACATTTTCTCAGTGACTGAAGGAGCTTTAAAACACCTGGCTATACAAGAAACAGAAAGCTCGGATGGCAGCCAAGATAAACCTGCCTCTGTCATCCAAGCGGCTCCTCCTTTCTCTCCCGACCAAGCAGTGAGTGCCTGGTTTACCGATGCTTCTGCAAAAAGAGAAGGGAAAGTATGGAAATATCGAGCAGTAGCACTCCATACCTCCTCTGATGAACAAATTATTACAGAGGGAGTGGGCAGCGCCCAAGTAGGAGAGTTAATTGCAGTGTGGAGTGTTTTCCAGCGTGAAGCTCAAGCCACTTCTCCCATCCACATCTATACTGATTCCTACGCTGTGTTTAAGGGTTGTACTGAATGGCTGCCTTTTTGGGAGCAAAATGAATGGGAGGTTAACAGAATGCCAGTGTGGCAAAAGGAAAAATGGCAAGATATCTTAAACATTGCTAAACAGGGGAACTTTGCCGTGGGATGGGTAGCTTCTCATCAGGCAGATGGGGGCTCAGCGGGTAAATGGAATAACAGAGCGGATGAGTTAGCAAGGCTAGCCCCTGTACAAAAGGACCAAGTCACAGAAGA
The DNA here is from genome assembly GCF_036417535.1 of Chlamydotis macqueenii. Lineage (NCBI taxonomy): Eukaryota > Metazoa > Chordata > Aves > Otidiformes > Otididae > Chlamydotis > Chlamydotis macqueenii. The sequence continues at coordinate 58,298,585 of NC_141556.1, forward strand.
TTGGGACCGCCTGCTAGAATGGTTGCATGTAAAGCGTAAACACACAGGAGCTAAGGACCTGTGTCGTGAAGCCCTTGCTCGAGGCTGGCCTGTCACCAGAGCAACATGCGAAACTTGCATATCTGCCTGTGAGCAATGTCGTAGGCGACTGGAAAGACACCCTTTAGAAGATGATCCCCTGCATCTAAGAGAGGGTAAAGGTTTGTGGGATGCGTGGCAGGTGGATTATATTGGACCCTTTAAGAAATCAGGAGGGAAACATTTTGTGTTGGTGGGAGTGGAAATAATATCAGGACCAGTCCAAGCAGAAGCCTTTAACAGGGCTACGGGAGAAAGCACTGTGAGAGCATTGCGACAATGGTTTGGAACTTTTCCAAAACCACAAGAAATACAGTCTGATAACGGTTCCCACTTCACTGCCAGAATAGTGCAGGATTGGGCACGAAGTGAAGGGATTAAATGGATTTTTCACACTCCTTATTACCCACAATGGTATTGTAGAAAGAACCAATGGTTTGCTGAAACGACTTTTGAAACCACAGGAAGGCAATTGGGATGCTCGCCTGTGGGAAGCTGTCAAAGGTGTAAATGACAGATGGGGGTAAATGGATGCCCTAAAATCACTGCCTTCTGTCCAAAAGTCCCTACTTTAATCCCTTCTTTAAAAGGACCGAATGACTCTAAAAATCCAGCTCACCTCCCAGGACAACCTGTTTTAGTGGAGCTTCCCACTGCGGGAACAGTACCATTGGTCCTAAAAACCCCTCTAAATGCATATGCGTGGGTAGCCTCTGATGCCCTGGGAAAGGAACATCGGATAAATACCCCTTGGATAGTTCCGTCATTTTAGCTGTGCCTCAAGGAGGCAAGCTCTGTTATTTCATCTTGCAGAAGAACTCCGAGGGACAGTGAAGAACAGAGAACAGTGAGTGGGAAAAGCTGCACATGGATGATAATTTGGAAGCATAAATTCTAAAAATGACCAATTTTTTAATTGGACCTGTGATTGGGCTTACAATATTTTTCTGCATCTTACCACTAACCTGTAATCAAAAGAACACCAAATGGCCGTGGTCTCACGCCTCCCTTGGGTTTACAGGAAGCATGGGACCACCTTTTAAACGGTCGGGCTTAAACTTGGCCACTGTGGTTATGCACAAAATGGAAATGTACTCAGGGCATGAGTGGGGCTGGGACAGAGACAGCAGGGCTCCCCTCTTGATGGGAACAATTGGAGAAAAAAATTCAAATAGGTTGCCGAATGGTCAATGGATCTATCCATGAAAAAGCAACCCAAATTATTGTAAGAAGAACTAATGAATCTGTACTCACAAAGAGTCTTTGTGTCCTTGAAAAGGAAAAATTGGAATGCTGGAGTAATTTTACACTAACCCAACCTGTCTTTGTAATCTGTCTCTGGAATAACCAGAAAGGTGACGTGGCACTGACATTCAAATTTAAAATGGCCATTATTGAGCCAACAACTACTACTCCCAGCCCCAACATGACAAGATACACAGCACCTCTTACCACTGAACCAGTTATTGTACTGAACCCGAAAATTTTTGAGATTGGACCATATGTAATTAGAAATATGGGCCAGCAACAGATGTTATTCAATCCATCATGGTCCCTGAAACAAGTTGAATTGTCAATGCAAAATAATGCTTCAGAAATTCAGCCAGCTTGCTCACCTCTCCTAAAAACCTCTTACGAGGGATGGACAACCTGGCTGCAAAAACGGACCCCTTCCGAGAAACGAATAAAGAGAGACCTAACTGGTGTTCTGGGAACAGGATTGGGAGTTCTAAATAGTATTGATTCAGATGAACAAATTGGCTACCACAACTAGGGACCTGACTAAATTGCAACGTCCTTTACGATCTTCCCTAGTGGCTTTGGGAACTAATCAATGGATGTTATCAAATATATTACCAAAATGGGAGAAGGTGAATGAAAAAGACCATGAATTGGTTATAGATGCACTCGGTGTGGTCCAAAACAACCTCTCCCTGGCTCTCAGTTGTATCCAAGCTCAACTGTGGATGCAATCAGTAGCCGCATCAATTATAAGAGAAGGTGAAGAAGGCACTTTCCCCACTGAAATTCGGAAAATAGTTTGGGACAGTGCCACTGACTTTGAAAGGAAAGTCACCACACATCTGCACTTTTAGTGCCTCAGAACCCCGGGCAGCTTGCAAAACACGGCTGTAGCTGTCCCAGCGCAAGCTGTTCAGGAAAGCACAGAGACGCGATGTTCGCGTGCCTTTAGCGCTGCTCGCAAGAAGCCTCCGGAGCAGGCACTTCTCGTGCGGCAACAACCGTGCCTGCTACGATCCTTCCTAGCCTCTTTTCCTCCGGGCAGCCGGCTTTAGCTGATGTGAAGTGTTGGTGGGCAAATCATCCAGAGAAGTGTCGCAATGCTTCTGGGCTTTTACCAAGAGCGAGTGAAGAGCAGCAAGAGCTTTCCTTGCTGACCCTTTTCACGTTGGAGATTAGCTGGACATTTGCCGCTTTAGTGCCTTGTTTCTTCTGCGCAGCTTGCACAAAGCTCATTGCGGCTTTCGCGGTTCGAGTTGCGCATCGCCGGAGCTCTGCGGGAAAGAGCGAGAGAAGAGCCGCGAAAGCTCCGAGTGCGGCCAGCTCGCGTGTGGCCGCGATGATCCGCTGTTCGTCGGTTGGAGGGCGACTGCCTTCTGCGCGGCTGCTTCCAAGTTGACCGTAACTGCCAGCGTGCTAGCTGTGTGGGACAGTGAAGAGGCTGACGCGTGTGTGTCCGTAGAGCTGCTAGAAAGCGTACGTGAAGAGCAGGAAGGGCTTTCAGAGCAGCCGGTTCTCGTCTTGGACAGTCGCCACACATCCGCACTTTTAGTGCCTCAGAACCCCGGGCAGCTTGCAAAACACGGCTGTAGCTGTCCCAGCGCAAGCTGTTCAGGAAAGCACAGAAATGCGATGTTCGCGTGCCTTTAGCGCTGCTCGCAAGAAGCCTCCGGAGCAGGCACGTCTCGTGCGGCAACAACCGTGCCTGCTACGATCTTTCCTAGCATCTTTTCCTCCGGGCAGCCGGCTTTAGCTGATGTGAAGTGTTGGTGGGCAAATCATCCAGAGAAGAGTCGCAATGCTTCTGGGCTGTTAGCAAGAGCGAGTGAAGAGCAGCAAGAGCTTTCCTTGCTGACCCTTTTCACGTGGGAGATTAGCTGGACATTTGCCGCTTTAGTGCCTTGTTTCTTCTGCGCAGCTTGCACAAAGCTCATTGCGGCTTTCGCGGTTCGAGTTGTGCATCGCCGGAGCTCTGCGGGAAAGAGCGAGAGAAGAGCCGCGAAAGCTCCGAGTGCGGCCAGCTCGCGTGTGGCCGCGATGATCCGCTGTTCGTCGGTTGGAGGGCGACTGCCTTCTGCGCGGCTGCTTCCAAGTTGACGGTAACTGCCAGCGTGCTAGCTGTGTAGGACAGTGAAGAGACTCGACGTGTGTGTCGTGTGTCTCTTTGTTAGTGAGAAATCGAGACTTGCTTTATGAGTTCGTGGCACAGCACGGTGCCCGGCCGTCCACACCTGGGCAAGATTGGGCTCGGGATAATTGGACAAATTTGCAGAGCGTAGTAGATCGAATGACTTCCTTGTAGAAGGAGGCGAGGGTAATATCTGGCAGAGGCAAAGCCATAGTTTGTGCTGTTCTGGGTGCCAGTCTGGCAGCAGCAGCAGAGGGCCGCCTTAAGCAGCGAGAGCAGGAGACGATTATTGAGTTGCTCCAGCGTTTGGTGGAGGCCCTCAGGGGACAGTATCCTACCTCGAAAAACAGCTGGGGGGAGAAAAGGAGCAAAACCTTTTGCTAAAATCTATCTTGAGGGAGGAATATCCAAAGAATTCAGAATTGGACAGTGAGACAGATCTGAAGCTTGAGGAGAGAGGTATTCAACAGATAAGTCCAATATACCCTCAGAAGAAATTGGAGAAAATGAGGGATCACTCTGGCGACCACCCTCGGGTAAGACCTTTGGTTAAAACAGAATTCTTTTATTTGAATGATGAGGATAGCAACCCACAGATAACAACTAAGGAGTCGCCGTATACCGCTACTGAGCTTGCCAAACTGAAGCGGGAGTACGGGCATCTTGCCAAAGAATCTGAGACGGAGTATGTGTGGCGTGTATCTCTAACCGGGGGAGATCAAATCCAGCCGAGTGAAAAGGAGGCTGAGGGATATTGGGGTCCTGGAGTCTTTTTGACCACAGGAGATAATCGTGCCCCATGGTCCTTAACTCAGCGAGCCGCTTATTGGGCTGGGGGGTTAAACCCTTTGGAGAGAGGGGATCCTCTTCCAATCACTGGCACAGTTGATCAGCTGGTGGAAAGCGTCCAAAAAGCTGCTTGTTTGCAAATGATGAAAGAAAGAAAGTTAACTCCTAGATGTGAATCTCCAATGATGTTGCCGGTGGACCCTGAGAGCATGACTCCCTTGATAAGGGGACTTCCAGAGTCACTTAAACCTTTGGGGATTCAACTTCGAAAGACCATTGAGACACTCGGTCCCTTAGAAAGATTGGAGGGCTTTATGAGAGGCCATGGAAATGCAACCTATGAATGTGTCTCCCTCCGATCTCAGCCCATCTCGACCCTCATCAGGTGATAAAGCAAAGGTGTGGACTTGGGGGGAGGTAGCACAGGAGCTGATAAATTATGGGAGAAAATATGGTCCAGTAAAACTCCCAGAGGACAGACCAAAAGGAATCCGTCAGATAGACATCAGGGACTCACCCCCCCCACATCAGTCAACCTAGCCCTCGTTTTAAAACAGCGGGGGGAGCACAGCCCATGACCCGACAACAGTGGTGGCTTTTGGGAATTAAAAAGGGTGTTCCAAGAGATGTAATGGATGGTTTACCCATTGGAAAGCTGAGCAAGGTGGTATCAAAATGGTGTAACCCAAAACAATACCCACCCAAAGGGAAAGAAATCTCACCCATCACACCCACAGCCCCACCTTTGGAAGACACAGGCAACAGAAACAGTGAGGTTTTTCCCCAGATGCAGGAAAACTAGAACCTCCATTCCCCATTGGTGAGCGAGGGAATGGAGGATGGATTTATATCCGACAGCTCACCAAGACTAGCAGGGGAGATTGGCTAATTACGGCTACTGTGGGTCCAAAACGTGGACTGGTGACCTTTTTGGTTGATACCGGTGCCCAAGTCTCCGCTTTGACTAAAGAAGATGCACAAAGGTGTGGTGTCTCTCCCTCGAGAAGACGTTTTTGTGTCCTGAATGCTTTAGGGTCAACAGAAGCCATGAGTGTTGCTCAGGTAAAGCTAACGTTGCCGGGAGAGGAAAACACGGTCACTGTTACAATGGTGATCGGGAATATTCCTACTAATTTATTAGGAATGGATGTCCTTAAAGGGAAAGGTTGGAAAGACCCAGAAGGCTTGTGGTGGACTTTTGGGACCCCGCAATTAAATATTAGGTTACTCCAAACTGCACCCTCTCTGCCGTTTAGCAAAGCAACTAATGTCAAACAATATCCCCTTCCCCTGGGAGCAAAAGAAGGTATCAGACCTGTTATGCAGGAACTTTGGGAGCAAGGGGTTGTGATAAATACACATTCTCCTTTTAACTCTCCGGTGTGGCCACTGCGAAAACCAAATGGAAAGTGGCGACTCACAGTGGATTTTAGGAGACTGAACGCCAACACCGAACCTTTGACTGCCGCAGTGCCCAATTTGGCGGAATTGGTAACAATAATTCAGGAGAAAGCTCACCCAATTATGGCAACTATAGATGTTAAAGACATGTTTTTTATGGTACCTTTGCAACCAGAGGACAGAGACCGTTTTGCCTTTACGTGGGAAGGGCAACAATATACTTTCACCCGGCTACCCCAGGGGTATAAGCACTCTCCTACATTGGCTCATCATGCTTTAGCCCAAGAATTGGAAAAAATACCAAAACCTGAAGCTGTAGATGTTTACCAATATATTTATGACATCCGGGGGGGGGGGGGGGGGGGGGGGGGGGAAGAAATAAAGGAGGTGGAAACAACCCACCAGAATCTGGGTTTGCAAATTCCCCCCGAAAAGGTCCAAAAGCCATCACAAGAAGTAAAGTTTTTGGGAATTTGGTGGAAAGGGGGAATGATGTGTATCCCACCGGACACCCTCACTTCTTTAGGTCAGATTAAAATGCCTGAGTCAAAAAAGGATTTACAACATACTTTAGGACTATTGGTGTTCTGGAGAAAACATATTCCGGACTTCTCCATTATTGCTAGACCTCTTTATGATTTGCTGAGGAAAGGGGTCAAATGGGAATGGACCCCATCTCAGGAAGAAGCTGTGCAATTGTTAATTTTTGAAGCAACGGCTCACCAGGCTCTCGGTCCTATCCACCCTACAGACCCTTTTCAGGTGGAATGGGGATTTGCCATATCAGGATTATCAGTACATATATGGCAACGGGGCCCTGAGGGTCCAACTTGGCCTGTGGGATTTTATTCTCGCAGCTTTAAAGATGCCGAGAGGAGATACACTGCTTGGGAGAAAGGGTTGTTTGTGGTTAGCCTGGCTCTCATAGAAGTAGAGAAAATTGCACGCCAACAACCAATTGTACTGAGAGGCCCATTTAAAGTGATAAAGGCAGTTACCAGTGGGACCCCTCCCCCTGACGGGGTGGCTCAGAAAGCCTCAGTATGAAAATGGTATGCCCAGATTGAACACTACTGTAACATTTTCTCAGTGACTGAAGGAGCTTTAAAACACCTGGCTATACAAGAAACAGAAAGCTCGGATGGCAGCCAAGATAAACCTGCCTCTGTCATCCAAGCGGCTCCTCCTTTCTCTCCCGACCAAGCAGTGAGTGCCTGGTTTACCGATGCTTCTGCAAAAAGAGAAGGGAAAGTATGGAAATATCGAGCAGTAGCACTCCATACCTCCTCTGATGAACAAATTATTACAGAGGGAGTGGGCAGCGCCCAAGTAGGAGAGTTAATTGCAGTGTGGAGTGTTTTCCAGCGTGAAGCTCAAGCCACTTCTCCCATCCACATCTATACTGATTCCTACGCTGTGTTTAAGGGTTGTACTGAATGGCTGCCTTTTTGGGAGCAAAATGAATGGGAGGTTAACAGAATCCCAGTGTGGCAAAAGGAAAAATGGCAAGATATCTTAAACATTGCTAAACAGGGGAACTTTGCCGTGGGATGGGTAGCTTCTCATCAGGCAGATGGGGGCTCAGCGGGTAAATGGAATAACAGAGCGGATGAGTTAGCAAGGCTAGCCCCTGTACAAAAGGACCAAGTCACAGAAGATTGGGACCGCCTGCTAGAATGGTTGCATGTAAAGCGTAAACACACAGGAGCTAAGGACCTGTGTCGTGAAGCCCTTGCTCGAGGCTGGCCTGTCACCAGAGCAACATGCGAAACTTGCATATCTGCCTGTGAGCAATGTCGTAGGCGACTGGAAAGACACCCTTTAGAAGATGATCCCCTGCATCTAAGAGAGGGTAAAGGTTTGTGGGATGCGTGGCAGGTGGATTATATTGGACCCTTTAAGAAATCAGGAGGGAAACATTTTGTGTTGGTGGGAGTGGAAATAATATCAGGACCAGTCCAAGCAGAAGCCTTTAACAGGGCTACGGGAGAAAGCACTGTGAGAGCATTGCGACAATGGTTTGGAACTTTTCCAAAACCACAAGAAATACAGTCTGATAACGGTTCCCACTTCACTGCCAGAATAGTACAGGATTGGGCACGAAGTGAAGGGATTAAATGGATTTTTCACACTCCTTATTACCCACAATGGTATTGTAGAAAGAACCAATGGTTTGCTGAAACGACTTTTGAAACCACAGGAAGGCAATTGGGATGCTCGCCTGTGGGAAGCTGTCAAAGGTGTAAATGACAGATGGGGGTAAATGGATGCCCTAAAATCACTGCCTTCTGTCCAAAAGTCCCTACTTTAATCCCTTCTTTAAAAGGACCGAATGACTCTAAAAATCCAGCTCACCTCCCAGGACAACCTGTTTTAGTGGAGCTTCCCACTGCGGGAACAGTACCATTGGTCCTAAAAACCCCTCTAAATGCATATGCGTGGGTAGCCTCTGATGCCCTGGGAAAGGAACATCGGATAAATACCCGTTGGATAGTTCCGTCATTTTAACTGTGCCTCAAGGAGGCAAGCTCTGTTATTTCATCTTGCAGAAGAACTCCGAGGGACAGTGAAGAACAGAGAACAGTGAGTGGGAAAAGCTGCACATGGATGATAATTTGGAAGCATAAATTCTAAAAATGACCAATTTTTTAATTGGACCTGTGATTGGGCTTACAATATTTTTCTGCATCTTACCACTAACCTGTAATCAAAAGAACACCAAATGGCCGTGGTCTCACGCCTCCCTTGGGTTTACAGGAAGCATGGGACCACCTTTTAAACGGTCGGGCTTAAACTTGGCCACTGTGGTTATGCACAAAATGGAAATGTACTCAGGGCATGAGTGGGGCTGGGACAGAGACAGCAGGGCTCCCCTCTTGATGGGAACAATTGGAGAAAAAAATTCAAATAGGTTGCCGAATGGTCAATGGATCTATCCATGAAAAAGCAACCCAAATTATTGTAAGAAGAACTAATGAATCTGTACTCACAAAGAGTCTTTGTGTCCTTGAAAAGGAAAAATTGGAATGCTGGAGTAATTTTACACTAACCCAACCTGTCTTTGTAATCTGTCTCTGGAATAACCAGAAAGGTGACGTGGCACTGACATTCAAATTTAAAATGGCCATTATTGAGCCAACAACTACTACTCCCAGCCCCAACATGACAAGATACACAACACCTCTTACCACTGAACCAGTTATTGTACTGAACCCGAAAATTTTTGAGATTGGACCATATGTAATTAGAAATATGGGCCAGCAACAGATGTTATTCAATCCATCATGGTCCCTGAAACAAGTTGAATTGTCAATGCAAAATAATGCTTCAGAAATTCAGCCAGCTTGCTCACCTCTCCTAAAAACCTCTTACGAGGGATGGACAACCTGGCTGCAAAAACGGACCCCTTCCGAGAAACGAATAAAGAGAGACCTAACTGGTGTTCTGGGAACAGGATTGGGAGTTCTAAATAGTATTGATTCAGATGAACAAATTGGCTACCACAACTAGGGACCTGACTAAATTGCAACGTCCTTTACGATCTTCCCTAGTGGCTTTGGGAACTAATCAATGGATGTTATCAAATATATTACCAAAATGGGAGAAGGTGAATGAAAAAGACCATGAATTGGTTATAGATGCACTCGGTGTGGTCCAAAACAACCTCTCCCTGGCTCTCAGTTGTATCCAAGCTCAACTGTGGATGCAATCAGTAGCCGCATCAATTATAAGAGAAGGTGAAGAAGGCACTTTCCCCACTGAAATTCGGAAAATAGTTTGGGACAGTGCCACTGACTTTGAAAGGAAAGTCACCACACATCTGCACTTTTAGTGCCTCAGAACCCCGGGCAGCTTGCAAAACACGGCTGTAGCTGTCCCAGCGCAAGCTGTTCAGGAAAGCACAGAGACGCGATGTTCGCGTGCCTTTAGCGCTGCTCGCAAGAAGCCTCCGGAGCAGGCACTTCTCGTGCGGCAACAACCGTGCCTGCTACGATCCTTCCTAGCGTCTTTTCCTCCGGGCAGCCGGCTTTAGCTGATGTGAAGTGTTGGTGGGCAAATCATCCAGAGAAGTGTCGCAATGCTTCTGGGCTTTTACCAAGAGCGAGTGAAGAGCAGCAAGAGCTTTCCTTGCTGACCCTTTTCACGTTGGAGATTAGCTGGACATTTGCCGCTTTAGTGCCTTGTTTCTTCTGCGCAGCTTGCACAAAGCTCATTGCGGCTTTCGCGGTTCGAGTTGCGCATCGCCGGAGCTCTGCGGGAAAGAGCGAGAGAAGAGCCGCGAAAGCTCCGAGTGCGGCCAGCTCGCGTGTGGCCGCGATGATCCGCTGTTCGTCGGTTGGAGGGCGACTGCCTTCTGCGCGGCTGCTTCCAAGTTGACCGTAACTGCCAGCGTGCTAGCTGTGTGGGACAGTGAAGAGGCTGACGCGTGTGTGTCCGTAGAGCTGCTAGAAAGCGTACGTGAAGAGCAGGAAGGGCTTTCAGAGCAGCCGGTTCTCGTCTTGGACAGTCGCCACACATCCGCACTTTTAGTGCCTCAGAACCCCGGGCAGCTTGCAAAACACGGCTGTAGCTGTCCCAGCGCAAGCTGTTCAGGAAAGCACAGAAATGCGATGTTCGCGTGCCTTTAGCGCTGCTCGCAAGAAGCCTCCGGAGCAGGCACGTCTCGTGCGGCAACAACCGTGCCTGCTACGATCTTTCCTAGCATCTTTTCCTCCGGGCAGCCGGCTTTAGCTGATGTGAAGTGTTGGTGGGCAAATCATCCAGAGAAGAGTCGCAATGCTTCTGGGCTGTTAGCAAGAGCGAGTGAAGAGCAGCAAGAGCTTTCCTTGCTGACCCTTTTCACGTGGGAGATTAGCTGGACATTTGCCGCTTTAGTGCCTTGTTTCTTCTGCGCAGCTTGCACAAAGCTCATTGCGGCTTTCGCGGTTCGAGTTGTGCATCGCCGGAGCTCTGCGGGAAAGAGCGAGAGAAGAGCCGCGAAAGCTCCGAGTGCGGCCAGCTCGCGTGTGGCCGCGATGATCCGCTGTTCGTCGGTTGGAGGGCGACTGCCTTCTGCGCGGCTGCTTCCAAGTTGACGGTAACTGCCAGCGTGCTAGCTGTGTAGGACAGTGAAGAGACTCGACGTGTGTGTCGTGTGTCTCTTTGTTAGTGAGAAATCGAGACTTGCTTTATGAGTTCGTGGCACAGCACGGTGCCCGGCCGTCCACACCTGGGCAAGATTGGGCTCGGGATAATTGGACAAATTTGCAGAGCGTAGTAGATCGAATGACTTCCTTGTAGAAGGAGGCGAGGGTAATATCTGGCAGAGGCAAAGCCATAGTTTGTGCTGTTCTGGGTGCCAGTCTGGCAGCAGCAGCAGAGGGCCGCCTTAAGCAGCGAGAGCAGGAGACGATTATTGAGTTGCTCCAGCGTTTGGTGGAGGCCCTCAGGGGACAGTATCCTACCTCGAAAAACAGCTGGGGGGAGAAAAGGAGCAAAACCTTTTGCTAAAATCTATCTTGAGGGAGGAATATCCAAAGAATTCAGAATTGGACAGTGAGACAGATCTGAAGCTTGAGGAGAGAGGTATTCAACAGATAAGTCCAATATACCCTCAGAAGAAATTGGAGAAAATGAGGGATCACTCTGGCGACCACCCTCGGGTAAGACCTTTGGTTAAAACAGAATTCTTTTATTTGAATGATGAGGATAGCAACCCACAGATAACAACTAAGGAGTCGCCGTATACCGCTACTGAGCTTGCCAAACTGAAGCGGGAGTACGGGCATCTTGCCAAAGAATCTGAGACGGAGTATGTGTGGCGTGTATCTCTAACCGGGGGAGATCAAATCCAGCCGAGTGAAAAGGAGGCTGAGGGATATTGGGGTCCTGGAGTCTTTTTGACCACAGGAGATAATCGTGCCCCATGGTCCTTAACTCAGCGAGCCGCTTATTGGGCTGGGCAACAGTGGTGGCTTTTGGGAATTAAAAAGGGTGTTCCAAGAGATGTAATGGATGGTTTACCCATTGGAAAGCTGAGCAAGGTGGTATCAAAATGGTGTAACCCAAAACAATACCCACCCAAAGGGAAAGAAATCTCACCCATCACACCCACAGCCCCACCTTTGGAAGACACAGGCAACAGAAACAGTGAGGTTTTTCCCCAGATGCAGGAAAACTAGAACCTCCATTCCCCATTGGTGAGCGAGGGAATGGAGGATGGATTTATATCCGACAGCTCACCAAGACTAGCAGGGGAGATTGGCTAATTACGGCTACTGTGGGTCCAAAACGTGGACTGGTGACCTTTTTGGTTGATACCGGTGCCCAAGTCTCCGCTTTGACTAAAGAAGATGCACAAAGGTGTGGTGTCTCTCCCTCGAGAAGACGTTTTTGTGTCCTGAATGCTTTAGGGTCAACAGAAGCCATGAGTGTTGCTCAGGTAAAGCTAACGTTGCCGGGAGAGGAAAACACGGTCACTGTTACAATGGTGATCGGGAATATTCCTACTAATTTATTAGGAATGGATGTCCTTAAAGGGAAAGGTTGGAAAGACCCAGAAGGCTTGTGGTGGACTTTTGGGACCCCGCAATTAAATATTAGGTTACTCCAAACTGCACCCTCTCTGCCGTTTAGCAAAGCAACTAATGTCAAACAATATCCCCTTCCCCTGGGAGCAAAAGAAGGTATCAGACCTGTTATGCAGGAACTTTGGGAGCAAGGGGTTGTGATAAATACACATTCTCCTTTTAACTCTCCGGTGTGGCCACTGCGAAAACCAAATGGAAAGTGGCGACTCACAGTGGATTTTAGGAGACTGAACGCCAACACCGAACCTTTGACTGCCGCAGTGCCCAATTTGGCGGAATTGGTAACAATAATTCAGGAGAAAGCTCACCCAATTATGGCAACTATAGATGTTAAAGACATGTTTTTTATGGTACCTTTGCAACCAGAGGACAGAGACCGTTTTGCCTTTACGTGGGAAGGGCAACAATATACTTTCACCCGGCTACCCCAGGGGTATAAGCACTCTCCTACATTGGCTCATCATGCTTTAGCCCAAGAATTGGAAAAAATACCAAAACCTGAAGCTGTAGATGTTTACCAATATATTTATGACATCCGGGGGGGGGGGGGGGGGGGGAAGAAATAAAGGAGGTGGAAACAACCCACCAGAATCTGGGTTTGCAAATTCCCCCCGAAAAGGTCCAAAAGCCATCACAAGAAGTAAAGTTTTTGGGAATTTGGTGGAAAGGGGGAATGATGTGTATCCCACCGGACACCCTCACTTCTTTAGGTCAGATTAAAATGCCTGAGTCAAAAAAGGATTTACAACATACTTTAGGACTATTGGTGTTCTGGAGAAAACATATTCCGGACTTCTCCATTATTGCTAGACCTCTTTATGATTTGCTGAGGAAAGGGGTCAAATGGGAATGGACCCCATCTCAGGAAGAAGCTGTGCAATTGTTAATTTTTGAAGCAACGGCTCACCAGGCTCTCGGTCCTATCCACCCTACAGACCCTTTTCAGGTGGAATGGGGATTTGCCATATCAGGATTATCAGTACATATATGGCAACGGGGCCCTGAGGGTCCAACTTGGCCTGTGGGATTTTATTCTCGCAGCTTTAAAGATGCCGAGAGGAGATACACTGCTTGGGAGAAAGGGTTGTTTGTGGTTAGCCTGGCTCTCATAGAAGTAGAGAAAATTGCACGCCAACAACCAATTGTACTGAGAGGCCCATTTAAAGTGATAAAGGCAGTTACCAGTGGGACCCCTCCCCCTGACGGGGTGGCTCAGAAAGCCTCAGTATGAAAATGGTATGCCCAGATTGAACACTACTGTAACATTTTCTCAGTGACTGAAGGAGCTTTAAAACACCTGGCTATACAAGAAACAGAAAGCTCGGATGGCAGCCAAGATAAACCTGCCTCTGTCATCCAAGCGGCTCCTCCTTTCTCTCCCGACCAAGCAGTGAGTGCCTGGTTTACCGATGCTTCTGCAAAAAGAGAAGGGAAAGTATGGAAATATCGAGCAGTAGCACTCCATACCTCCTCTGATGAACAAATTATTACAGAGGGAGTGGGCAGCGCCCAAGTAGGAGAGTTAATTGCAGTGTGGAGTGTTTTCCAGCGTGAAGCTCAAGCCACTTCTCCCATCCACATCTATACTGATTCCTACGCTGTGTTTAAGGGTTGTACTGAATGGCTGCCTTTTTGGGAGCAAAATGAATGGGAGGTTAACAGAATGCCAGTGTGGCAAAAGGAAAAATGGCAAGATATCTTAAACATTGCTAAACAGGGGAACTTTGCCGTGGGATGGGTAGCTTCTCATCAGGCAGATGGGGGCTCAGCGGGTAAATGGAATAACAGAGCGGATGAGTTAGCAAGGCTAGCCCCTGTACAAAAGGACCAAGTCACAGAAGATTGGGACCGCCTGCTAGAATGGTTGCATGTAAAGCGTAAACACACAGGAGCTAAGGACCTGTGTCGTGAAGCCCTTGCTCGAGGCTGGCCTGTCACCAGAGCAACATGCGAAACTTGCATATCTGCCTGTGAGCAATGTCGTAGGCGACTGGAAAGACACCCTTTAGAAGATGATCCCCTGCATCTAAGAGAGGGTAAAGGTTTGTGGGATGCGTGGCAGGTGGATTATATTGGACCCTTTAAGAAATCAGGAGGGAAACATTTTGTGTTGGTGGGAGTGGAAATAATATCAGGACCAGTCCAAGCAGAAGCCTTTAACAGGGCTACGGGAGAAAGCACTGTGAGAGCATTGCGACAATGGTTTGGAACTTTTCCAAAACCACAAGAAATACAGTCTGATAACGGTTCCCACTTCACTGCCAGAATAGTACAGGATTGGGCACGAAGTGAAGGGATTAAATGGATTTTTCACACTCCTTATTACCCACAATGGTATTGTAGAAAGAACCAATGGTTTGCTGAAACGACTTTTGAAACCACAGGAAGGCAATTGGGATGCTCGCCTGTGGGAAGCTGTCAAAGGTGTAAATGACAGATGGGGGTAAATGGATGCCCTAAAATCACTGCCTTCTGTCCAAAAGTCCCTACTTTAATCCCTTCTTTAAAAGGACCGAATGACTCTAAAAATCCAGCTCACCTCCCAGGACAACCTGTTTTAGTGGAGCTTCCCACTGCGGGAACAGTACCATTGGTCCTAAAAACCCCTCTAAATGCATATGCGTGGGTAGCCTCTGATGCCCTGGGAAAGGAACATCGGATAAATACCCGTTGGATAGTTCCGTCATTTTAACTGTGCCTCAAGGAGGCAAGCTCTGTTATTTCATCTTGCAGAAGAACTCCGAGGGACAGTGAAGAACAGAGAACAGTGAGTGGGAAAAGCTGCACATGGATGATAATTTGGAAGCATAAATTCTAAAAATGACCAATTTTTTAATTGGACCTGTGATTGGGCTTACAATATTTTTCTGCATCTTACCACTAACCTGTAATCAAAAGAACACCAAATGGCCGTGGTCTCACGCCTCCCTTGGGTTTACAGGAAGCATGGGACCACCTTTTAAACGGTCGGGCTTAAACTTGGCCACTGTGGTTATGCACAAAATGGAAATGTACTCAGGGCATGAGTGGGGCTGGGACAGAGACAGCAGGGCTCCCCTCTTGATGGGAACAATTGGAGAAAAAAATTCAAATAGGTTGCCGAATGGTCAATGGATCTATCCATGAAAAAGCAACCCAAATTATTGTAAGAAGAACTAATGAATCTGTACTCACAAAGAGTCTTTGTGTCCTTGAAAAGGAAAAATTGGAATGCTGGAGTAATTTTACACTAACCCAACCTGTCTTTGTAATCTGTCTCTGGAATAACCAGAAAGGTGACGTGGCACTGACATTCAAATTTAAAATGGCCATTATTGAGCCAACAACTACTACTCCCAGCCCCAACATGACAAGATACACAGCACCTCTTACCACTGAACCAGTTATTGTACTGAACCCGAAAATTTTTGAGATTGGACCATATGTAATTAGAAATATGGGCCAGCAACAGATGTTATTCAATCCATCATGGTCCCTGAAACAAGTTGAATTGTCAATGCAAAATAATGCTTCAGAAATTCAGCCAGCTTGCTCACCTTTCCTAAAAACCTCTTACGAGGGATGGACAACCTGGCTGCAAAAACGGACCCCTTCCGAGAAACGAATAAAGAGAGACCTAACTGGTGTTCTGGGAACAGGATTGGGAGTTCTAAATAGTATTGATTCAGATGAACAAATTGGCTACCACAACTAGGGACCTGACTAAATTGCAACGTCCTTTACGATCTTCCCTATTGGCTTTGGGAACTAATCAATGGATGTTATCAAATATATTACCAAAATGGGAGAAGGTGAATGAAAAAGACCATGAATTGGTTATAGATGCACTCGGTGTGGTCCAAAACAACCTCTCCCTGGCTCTCAGTTGTATCCAAGCTCAACTGTGGATGCAATCAGTAGCCGCATCAATTATAAGAGAAGGTGAAGAAGGCACTTTCCCCACTGAAATTCGGAAAATAGTTTGGGACAGTGCCACTGACTTTGAAAGGAAAGTCACCACACATCTGCACTTTTAGTGCCTCAGAACCCCGGACAGCTTGCAAAACACGGCTGTAGCTGTCCCAGCGCAAGCTGTTCAGGAAAGCACAGAGACGCGATGTTCGCGTGCCTTTAGCGCTGCTCGCAAGAAGCCTCCGGAGCAGGCACTTCTCGTGCGGCAACAACCGTGCCTGCTACGATCCTTCCTAGCCTCTTTTCCTCCGGGCAGCCGGCTTTGGCTGATGTGAAGTGTTGGTGGGCAAATCATCCAGAGAAGAGTCGCAATGCTTCTGGGCTGTTAGCAAGAGCGAGTGAAGAGCAGCAAGAGCTTTCCTTGCTGACCCTTTTCACGTGGGAGATTAGCTGGACATTTGCCGCTTTAGTGCCTTGTTTCTTCTGCGCAGCTTGCACAAAGCTCATTGCGGCTTTCGCGGTTCGAGTTGTGCATCGCCGGAGCTCTGCGGGATAGAGCGAGAGAAGAGCCGCAAAAGCTCCGAGTGCGGCCATCTTGCGTGTGGCCGCGATGATGCGTTGTTCCTTGGTTGGCGGGCGACTGCCTTCTGCGCGGCTGCTTCCAAGTTGACGGTAACTGCCAGCGTGCTAGCTGTGTGGGACAATGAAGAGGCTGACGTGTGTGTGTCCGTAGAGCTGCTAGAAAGCGTACGTGAAGAGCAGGAAGGGCTTTCAGAGCAGCCGGTTCTCGTCTTGGACAGTCGCCACACATCTGCACTTTTAGTGCCTCAGAACCCCGGACAGCTTGCAAAACACGCCTGTAGCTGTCCCAGCGCAAGCTGTTCAGGAAAGCACAGAGACGCGATGTTCGCGTGCCTTTAGCGCTGCTCGCAAGAAGCCTCCGGAGCAGGCACTTCTCGTGCGGCAACAACCGTGCCTGCTACGATCCTTCCTAGCCTCTTTTCCTCCGGGCAGCCGGCTTTAGCTGATGTGAAGTGTTGGTGGGCAAATCATCCAGAGAAGTGTCGCAATGCTTCTGGGCTTTTACCAAGAGCGAGTGAAGAGCAGCAAGAGCTTTCCTTGCTGACCCTTTTCACGGGGGAGATTAGCTGGACATTTGCCGCTTTAGTGCCTTGTTTCTTCTGCGCAGCTTGCACAAAGCTCATTGCGGCTTTCGCGGTTCGAGTTGCGCATCGCCGGAGCTCTGCGGGAAAGAGCGAGAGAAGAGCCGCGAAAGCTCCGAGTGCGGCCAGCTCGCGTGTGGCCGCGATGATCCGCTGTTCGTCGGTTGGAGGGCGACTGCCTTCTGCGCGGCTGCTTCCAAGTTGACCGTAACTGCCAGCGTGCTAGCTGTGTGGGACAGTGAAGAGGCTGACGCGTGTGTGTCCGTAGAGCTGCTAGAAAGCGTACGTGAAGAGCAGGAAGGGCTTTCAGAGCAGCCGGTTCTCGTCTTGGACAGTCGCCACACATCCGCACTTTTAGTGCCTCAGAACCCCGGGCAGCTTGCAAAACACGCCTGTAGCTGTCCCAGCGCAAGCTGTTCAGGAAAGCACAGAAATGCGATGTTCGCGTGCTTTAAGCGCTGCTCGCAAGAAGCCTCCGGAGCAGGCACTTCTCGTGCGGCAACAACCGTGCCTGCTACGATCTTTCCTAGCCTCTTTTCCTCCGGGCAGCCGGCTTTAGCTGATGTGAAGTGTTGGTGGGCAAATCATCCAGAGAAGAGTCGCAATGCTTCTGGGCTGTTAGCAAGAGCGAGTGAAGAGCAGCAAGAGCTTTCCTTGCTGACCCTTTTCACGTGGGAGATTAGCTGGACATTTGCCGCTTTAGTGCCTTGTTTCTTCTGCGCAGCTTGCACAAAGCTCATTGCGGCTTTCGCGGTTCGAGTTGTGCATCGCCGGAGCTCTGCGGGAAAGAGCGAGAGAAGAGCCGCGAAAGCTCCGAGTGCGGCCAGCTCGCGTGTGGCCGCGATGATCCGCTGTTCGTCGGTTGGAGGGCGACTGCCTTCTGCGCGGCTGCTTCCAAGTTGACGGTAACTGCCAGCGTGCTAGCTGTGTAGGACAGTGAAGAGACTCGACGTGTGTGTCGTGTGTCTCTTTGTTAGTGAGAAATCGAGACTTGCTTTATGAGTTCGTGGCACAGCACGGTGCCCGGCCGTCCACACCTGGGCAAGATTGGGCTCGGGATAATTGGACAAATTTGCAGAGCGTAGTAGATCGAATGACTTCCTTGTAGAAGGAGGCGAGGGTAATATCTGGCAGAGGCAAAGCCATAGTTTGTGCTGTTCTGGGTGCCAGTCTGGCAGCAGCAGCAGAGGGCCGCCTTAAGCAGCGAGAGCAGGAGACGATTATTGAGTTGCTCCAGCGTTTGGTGGAGGCCCTCAGGGGACAGTATCCTACCTCGAAAAACAGCTGGGGGGAGAAAAGGAGCAAAACCTTTTGCTAAAATCTATCTTGAGGGAGGAATATCCAAAGAATTCAGAATTGGACAGTGAGACAGATCTGAAGCTTGAGGAGAGAGGTATTCAACAGATAAGTCCAATATACCCTCAGAAGAAATTGGAGAAAATGAGGGATCACTCTGGCGACCACCCTCGGGTAAGACCTTTGGTTAAAACAGAATTCTTTTATTTGAATGATGAGGATAGCAACCCACAGATAACAACTAAGGAGTCGCCGTATACCGCTACTGAGCTTGCCAAACTGAAGCGGGAGTACGGGCATCTTGCCAAAGAATCTGAGACGGAGTATGTGTGGCGTGTATCTCTAACCGGGGGAGATCAAATCCAGCCGAGTGAAAAGGAGGCTGAGGGATATTGGGGTCCTGGAGTCTTTTTGACCACAGGAGATAATCGTGCCCCATGGTCCTTAACTCAGCGAGCCGCTTATTGGGCTGGGGGGTTAAACCCTTTGGAGAGAGGGGATCCTCTTCCAATCACTGGCACAGTTGATCAGCTGGTGGAAAGCGTCCAAAAAGCTGCTTGTTTGCAAATGATGAAAGAAAGAAAGTTAACTCCTAGATGTGAATCTCCAATGATGTTGCCGGTGGACCCTGAGAGCATGACTCCCTTGATAAGGGGACTTCCAGAGTCACTTAAACCTTTGGGGATTCAACTTCGAAAGACCATTGAGACACTCGGTCCCTTAGAAAGATTGGAGGGCTTTATGAGAGGCCATGGAAATGCAACCAATAGCCCTATGAATGTGTCTCCCTCCGATCTCAGCCCATCTCGACCCTCATCAGGTGATAAAGCAAAGGTGTGGACTTGGGGGGAGGTAGCACAGGAGCTGATAAATTATGGGAGAAAATATGGTCCAGTAAAACTCCCAGAGGACAGACCAAAAGGAATCCGTCAGATAGACATCAGGGACTCACCCCCCCCACATCAGTCAACCTAGCCCTCGTTTTAAAACAGCGGGGGGAGCACAGCCCATGACCCGACAACAGTGGTGGCTTTTGGGAATTAAAAAGGGTGTTCCAAGAGATGTAATGGATGGTTTACCCATTGGAAAGCTGAGCAAGGTGGTATCAAAATGGTGTAACCCAAAACAATACCCACCCAAAGGGAAAGAAATCTCACCCATCACACCCACAGCCCCACCTTTGGAAGACACAGGCAACAGAAACAGTGAGGTTTTTCCCCAGATGCAGGAAAACTAGAACCTCCATTCCCCATTGGTGAGCGAGGGAATGGAGGATGGATTTATATCCGACAGCTCACCAAGACTAGCAGGGGAGATTGGCTAATTACGGCTACTGTGGGTCCAAAACGTGGACTGGTGACCTTTTTGGTTGATACCGGTGCCCAAGTCTCCGCTTTGACTAAAGAAGATGCACAAAGGTGTGGTGTCTCTCCCTCGAGAAGACGTTTTTGTGTCCTGAATGCTTTAGGGTCAACAGAAGCCATGAGTGTTGCTCAGGTAAAGCTAACGTTGCCGGGAGAGGAAAACACGGTCACTGTTACAATGGTGATCGGGAATATTCCTACTAATTTATTAGGAATGGATGTCCTTAAAGGGAAAGGTTGGAAAGACCCAGAAGGCTTGTGGTGGACTTTTGGGACCCCGCAATTAAATATTAGGTTACTCCAAACTGCACCCTCTCTGCCGTTTAGCAAAGCAACTAATGTCAAACAATATCCCCTTCCCCTGGGAGCAAAAGAAGGTATCAGACCTGTTATGCAGGAACTTTGGGAGCAAGGGGTTGTGATAAATACACATTCTCCTTTTAACTCTCCGGTGTGGCCACTGCGAAAACCAAATGGAAAGTGGCGACTCACAGTGGATTTTAGGAGACTGAACGCCAACACCGAACCTTTGACTGCCGCAGTGCCCAATTTGGCGGAATTGGTAACAATAATTCAGGAGAAAGCTCACCCAATTATGGCAACTATAGATGTTAAAGACATGTTTTTTATGGTACCTTTGCAACCAGAGGACAGAGACCGTTTTGCCTTTACGTGGGAAGGGCAACAATATACTTTCACCCGGCTACCCCAGGGGTATAAGCACTCTCCTACATTGGCTCATCATGCTTTAGCCCAAGAATTGGAAAAAATACCAAAACCTGAAGCTGTAGATGTTTACCAATATATTTATGACATCCGGGGGGGGGGGGGGGGGGGGGGGGGGGGGGAAGAAATAAAGGAGGTGGAAACAACCCACCAGAATCTGGGTTTGCAAATTCCCCCCGAAAAGGTCCAAAAGCCATCACAAGAAGTAAAGTTTTTGGGAATTTGGTGGAAAGGGGGAATGATGTGTATCCCACCGGACACCCTCACTTCTTTAGGTCAGATTAAAATGCCTGAGTCAAAAAAGGATTTACAACATACTTTAGGACTATTGGTGTTCTGGAGAAAACATATTCCGGACTTCTCCATTATTGCTAGACCTCTTTATGATTTGCTGAGGAAAGGGGTCAAATGGGAATGGACCCCATCTCAGGAAGAAGCTGTGCAATTGTTAATTTTTGAAGCAACGGCTCACCAGGCTCTCGGTCCTATCCACCCTACAGACCCTTTTCAGGTGGAATGGGGATTTGCCATATCAGGATTATCAGTACATATATGGCAACGGGGCCCTGAGGGTCCAACTTGGCCTGTGGGATTTTATTCTCGCAGCTTTAAAGATGCCGAGAGGAGATACACTGCTTGGGAGAAAGGGTTGTTTGTGGTTAGCCTGGCTCTCATAGAAGTAGAGAAAATTGCACGCCAACAACCAATTGTACTGAGAGGCCCATTTAAAGTGATAAAGGCAGTTACCAGTGGGACCCCTCCCCCTGACGGGGTGGCTCAGAAAGCCTCAGTATGAAAATGGTATGCCCAGATTGAACACTACTGTAACATTTTCTCAGTGACTGAAGGAGCTTTAAAACACCTGGCTATACAAGAAACAGAAAGCTCGGATGGCAGCCAAGATAAACCTGCCTCTGTCATCCAAGCGGCTCCTCCTTTCTCTCCCGACCAAGCAGTGAGTGCCTGGTTTACCGATGCTTCTGCAAAAAGAGAAGGGAAAGTATGGAAATATCGAGCAGTAGCACTCCATACCTCCTCTGATGAACAAATTATTACAGAGGGAGTGGGCAGCGCCCAAGTAGGAGAGTTAATTGCAGTGTGGAGTGTTTTCCAGCGTGAAGCTCAAGCCACTTCTCCCATCCACATCTATACTGATTCCTACGCTGTGTTTAAGGGTTGTACTGAATGGCTGCCTTTTTGGGAGCAAAATGAATGGGAGGTTAACAGAATCCCAGTGTGGCAAAAGGAAAAATGGCAAGATATCTTAAACATTGCTAAACAGGGGAACTTTGCCGTGGGATGGGTAGCTTCTCATCAGGCAGATGGGGGCTCAGCGGGTAAATGGAATAACAGAGCGGATGAGTTAGCAAGGCTAGCCCCTGTACAAAAGGACCAAGTCACAGAAGATTGGGACCGCCTGCTAGAATGGTTGCATGTAAAGCGTAAACACACAGGAGCTAAGGACCTGTGTCGTGAAGCCCTTGCTCGAGGCTGGCCTGTCACCAGAGCAACATGCGAAACTTGCATATCTGCCTGTGAGCAATGTCGTAGGCGACTGGAAAGACACCCTTTAGAAGATGATCCCCTGCATCTAAGAGAGGGTAAAGGTTTGTGGGATGCGTGGCAGGTGGATTATATTGGACCCTTTAAGAAATCAGGAGGGAAACATTTTGTGTTGGTGGGAGTGGAAATAATATCAGGACCAGTCCAAGCAGAAGCCTTTAACAGGGCTACGGGAGAAAGCACTGTGAGAGCATTGCGACAATGGTTTGGAACTTTTCCAAAACCACAAGAAATACAGTCTGATAACGGTTCCCACTTCACTGCCAGAATAGTACAGGATTGGGCACGAAGTGAAGGGATTAAATGGATTTTTCACACTCCTTATTACCCACAATGGTATTGTAGAAAGAACCAATGGTTTGCTGAAACGACTTTTGAAACCACAGGAAGGCAATTGGGATGCTCGCCTGTGGGAAGCTGTCAAAGGTGTAAATGACAGATGGGGGTAAATGGATGCCCTAAAATCACTGCCTTCTGTCCAAAAGTCCCTACTTTAATCCCTTCTTTAAAAGGACCGAATGACTCTAAAAATCCAGCTCACCTCCCAGGACAACCTGTTTTAGTGGAGCTTCCCACTGCGGGAACAGTACCATTGGTCCTAAAAACCCCTCTAAATGCATATGCGTGGGTAGCCTCTGATGCCCTGGGAAAGGAACATCGGATAAATACCCGTTGGATAGTTCCGTCATTTTAACTGTGCCTCAAGGAGGCAAGCTCTGTTATTTCATCTTGCAGAAGAACTCCGAGGGACAGTGAAGAACAGAGAACAGTGAGTGGGAAAAGCTGCACATGGATGATAATTTGGAAGCATAAATTCTAAAAATGACCAATTTTTTAATTGGACCTGTGATTGGGCTTACAATATTTTTCTGCATCTTACCACTAACCTGTAATCAAAAGAACACCAAATGGCCGTGGTCTCACGCCTCCCTTGGGTTTACAGGAAGCATGGGACCACCTTTTAAACGGTCGGGCTTAAACTTGGCCACTGTGGTTATGCACAAAATGGAAATGTACTCAGGGCATGAGTGGGGCTGGGACAGAGACAGCAGGGCTCCCCTCTTGATGGGAACAATTGGAGAAAAAAATTCAAATAGGTTGCCGAATGGTCAATGGATCTATCCATGAAAAAGCAACCCAAATTATTGTAAGAAGAACTAATGAATCTGTACTCACAAAGAGTCTTTGTGTCCTTGAAAAGGAAAAATTGGAATGCTGGAGTAATTTTACACTAACCCAACCTGTCTTTGTAATCTGTCTCTGGAATAACCAGAAAGGTGACGTGGCACTGACATTCAAATTTAAAATGGCCATTATTGAGCCAACAACTACTACTCCCAGCCCCAACATGACAAGATACACAGCACCTCTTACCACTGAACCAGTTATTGTACTGAACCCGAAAATTTTTGAGATTGGACCATATGTAATTAGAAATATGGGCCAGCAACAGATGTTATTCAATCCATCATGGTCCCTGAAACAAGTTGAATTGTCAATGCAAAATAATGCTTCAGAAATTCAGCCAGCTTGCTCACCTTTCCTAAAAACCTCTTACGAGGGATGGACAACCTGGCTGCAAAAACGGACCCCTTCCGAGAAACGAATAAAGAGAGACCTAACTGGTGTTCTGGGAACAGGATTGGGAGTTCTAAATAGTATTGATTCAGATGAACAAATTGGCTACCACAACTAGGGACCTGACTAAATTGCAACGTCCTTTACGATCTTCCCTATTGGCTTTGGGAACTAATCAATGGATGTTATCAAATATATTACCAAAATGGGAGAAGGTGAATGAAAAAGACCATGAATTGGTTATAGATGCACTCGGTGTGGTCCAAAACAACCTCTCCCTGGCTCTCAGTTGTATCCAAGCTCAACTGTGGATGCAATCAGTAGCCGCATCAATTATAAGAGAAGGTGAAGAAGGCACTTTCCCCACTGAAATTCGGAAAATAGTTTGGGACAGTGCCACTGACTTTGAAAGGAAAGTCACCACACATCTGCACTTTTAGTGCCTCAGAACCCCGGACAGCTTGCAAAACACGGCTGTAGCTGTCCCAGCGCAAGCTGTTCAGGAAAGCACAGAGACGCGATGTTCGCGTGCCTTTAGCGCTGCTCGCAAGAAGCCTCCGGAGCAGGCACTTCTCGTGCGGCAACAACCGTGCCTGCTACGATCCTTCCTAGCCTCTTTTCCTCCGGGCAGCCGGCTTTGGCTGATGTGAAGTGTTGGTGGGCAAATCATCCAGAGAAGAGTCGCAATGCTTCTGGGCTGTTAGCAAGAGCGAGTGAAGAGCAGCAAGAGCTTTCCTTGCTGACCCTTTTCACGTGGGAGATTAGCTGGACATTTGCCGCTTTAGTGCCTTGTTTCTTCTGCGCAGCTTGCACAAAGCTCATTGCGGCTTTCGCGGTTCGAGTTGTGCATCGCCGGAGCTCTGCGGGATAGAGCGAGAGAAGAGCCGCAAAAGCTCCGAGTGCGGCCATCTTGCGTGTGGCCGCGATGATGCGTTGTTCCTTGGTTGGCGGGCGACTGCCTTCTGCGCGGCTGCTTCCAAGTTGACGGTAACTGCCAGCGTGCTAGCTGTGTGGGACAATGAAGAGGCTGACGTGTGTGTGTCCGTAGAGCTGCTAGAAAGCGTACGTGAAGAGCAGGAAGGGCTTTCAGAGCAGCCGGTTCTCGTCTTGGACAGTCGCCACACATCTGCACTTTTAGTGCCTCAGAACCCCGGACAGCTTGCAAAACACGCCTGTAGCTGTCCCAGCGCAAGCTGTTCAGGAAAGCACAGAGACGCGATGTTCGCGTGCCTTTAGCGCTGCTCGCAAGAAGCCTCCGGAGCAGGCACTTCTCGTGCGGCAACAACCGTGCCTGCTACGATCCTTCCTAGCCTCTTTTCCTCCGGGCAGCCGGCTTTAGCTGATGTGAAGTGTTGGTGGGCAAATCATCCAGAGAAGTGTCGCAATGCTTCTGGGCTTTTACCAAGAGCGAGTGAAGAGCAGCAAGAGCTTTCCTTGCTGACCCTTTTCACGGGGGAGATTAGCTGGACATTTGCCGCTTTAGTGCCTTGTTTCTTCTGCGCAGCTTGCACAAAGCTCATTGCGGCTTTCGCGGTTCGAGTTGCGCATCGCCGGAGCTCTGCGGGAAAGAGCGAGAGAAGAGCCGCGAAAGCTCCGAGTGCGGCCAGCTCGCGTGTGGCCGCGATGATCCGCTGTTCGTCGGTTGGAGGGCGACTGCCTTCTGCGCGGCTGCTTCCAAGTTGACCGTAACTGCCAGCGTGCTAGCTGTGTGGGACAGTGAAGAGGCTGACGCGTGTGTGTCCGTAGAGCTGCTAGAAAGCGTACGTGAAGAGCAGGAAGGGCTTTCAGAGCAGCCGGTTCTCGTCTTGGACAGTCGCCACACATCCGCACTTTTAGTGCCTCAGAACCCCGGGCAGCTTGCAAAACACGGCTGTAGCTGTCCCAGCGCAAGCTGTTCAGGAAAGCACAGAAATGCGATGTTCGCGTGCTTTAAGCGCTGCTCGCAAGAAGCCTCCGGAGCAGGCACTTCTCGTGCGGCAACAACCGTGCCTGCTACGATCTTTCCTAGCCTCTTTTCCTCCGGGCAGCCGGCTTTAGCTGATGTGAAGTGTTGGTGGGCAAATCATCCAGAGAAGAGTCGCAATGCTTCTGGGCTGTTAGCAAGAGCGAGTGAAGAGCAGCAAGAGCTTTCCTTGCTGACCCTTTTCACGTGGGAGATTAGCTGGACATTTGCCGCTTTAGTGCCTTGTTTCTTCTGCGCAGCTTGCACAAAGCTCATTGCGGCTTTCGCGGTTCGAGTTGTGCATCGCCGGAGCTCTGCGGGAAAGAGCGAGAGAAGAGCCGCGAAAGCTCCGAGTGCGGCCAGCTCGCGTGTGGCCGCGATGATCCGCTGTTCGTCGGTTGGAGGGCGACTGCCTTCTGCGCGGCTGCTTCCAAGTTGACGGTAACTGCCAGCGTGCTAGCTGTGTAGGACAGTGAAGAGACTCGACGTGTGTGTCGTGTGTCTCTTTGTTAGTGAGAAATCGAGACTTGCTTTATGAGTTCGTGGCACAGCACGGTGCCCGGCCGTCCACACCTGGGCAAGATTGGGCTCGGGATAATTGGACAAATTTGCAGAGCGTAGTAGATCGAATGACTTCCTTGTAGAAGGAGGCGAGGGTAATATCTGGCAGAGGCAAAGCCATAGTTTGTGCTGTTCTGGGTGCCAGTCTGGCAGCAGCAGCAGAGGGCCGCCTTAAGCAGCGAGAGCAGGAGACGATTATTGAGTTGCTCCAGCGTTTGGTGGAGGCCCTCAGGGGACAGTATCCTACCTCGAAAAACAGCTGGGGGGAGAAAAGGAGCAAAACCTTTTGCTAAAATCTATCTTGAGGGAGGAATATCCAAAGAATTCAGAATTGGACAGTGAGACAGATCTGAAGCTTGAGGAGAGAGGTATTCAACAGATAAGTCCAATATACCCTCAGAAGAAATTGGAGAAAATGAGGGATCACTCTGGCGACCACCCTCGGGTAAGACCTTTGGTTAAAACAGAATTCTTTTATTTGAATGATGAGGATAGCAACCCACAGATAACAACTAAGGAGTCGCCGTATACCGCTACTGAGCTTGCCAAACTGAAGCGGGAGTACGGGCATCTTGCCAAAGAATCTGAGACGGAGTATGTGTGGCGTGTATCTCTAACCGGGGGAGATCAAATCCAGCCGAGTGAAAAGGAGGCTGAGGGATATTGGGGTCCTGGAGTCTTTTTGACCACAGGAGATAATCGTGCCCCATGGTCCTTAACTCAGCGAGCCGCTTATTGGGCTGGGGGGTTAAACCCTTTGGAGAGAGGGGATCCTCTTCCAATCACTGGCACAGTTGATCAGCTGGTGGAAAGCGTCCAAAAAGCTGCTTGTTTGCAAATGATGAAAGAAAGAAAGTTAACTCCTAGATGTGAATCTCCAATGATGTTGCCGGTGGACCCTGAGAGCATGACTCCCTTGATAAGGGGACTTCCAGAGTCACTTAAACCTTTGGGGATTCAACTTCGAAAGACCATTGAGACACTCGGTCCCTTAGAAAGATTGGAGGGCTTTATGAGAGGCCATGGAAATGCAACCAATAGCCCTATGAATGTGTCTCCCTCCGATCTCAGCCCATCTCGACCCTCATCAGGTGATAAAGCAAAGGTGTGGACTTGGGGGGAGGTAGCACAGGAGCTGATAAATTATGGGAGAAAATATGGTCCAGTAAAACTCCCAGAGGACAGACCAAAAGGAATCCGTCAGATAGACATCAGGGACTCACCCCCCCCACATCAGTCAACCTAGCCCTCGTTTTAAAACAGCGGGGGGAGCACAGCCCATGACCCGACAACAGTGGTGGCTTTTGGGAATTAAAAAGGGTGTTCCAAGAGATGTAATGGATGGTTTACCCATTGGAAAGCTGAGCAAGGTGGTATCAAAATGGTGTAACCCAAAACAATACCCACCCAAAGGGAAAGAAATCTCACCCATCACACCCACAGCCCCACCTTTGGAAGACACAGGCAACAGAAACAGTGAGGTTTTTCCCCAGATGCAGGAAAACTAGAACCTCCATTCCCCATTGGTGAGCGAGGGAATGGAGGATGGATTTATATCCGACAGCTCACCAAGACTAGCAGGGGAGATTGGCTAATTACGGCTACTGTGGGTCCAAAACGTGGACTGGTGACCTTTTTGGTTGATACCGGTGCCCAAGTCTCCGCTTTGACTAAAGAAGATGCACAAAGGTGTGGTGTCTCTCCCTCGAGAAGACGTTTTTGTGTCCTGAATGCTTTAGGGTCAACAGAAGCCATGAGTGTTGCTCAGGTAAAGCTAACGTTGCCGGGAGAGGAAAACACGGTCACTGTTACAATGGTGATCGGGAATATTCCTACTAATTTATTAGGAATGGATGTCCTTAAAGGGAAAGGTTGGAAAGACCCAGAAGGCTTGTGGTGGACTTTTGGGACCCCGCAATTAAATATTAGGTTACTCCAAACTGCACCCTCTCTGCCGTTTAGCAAAGCAACTAATGTCAAACAATATCCCCTTCCCCTGGGAGCAAAAGAAGGTATCAGACCTGTTATGCAGGAACTTTGGGAGCAAGGGGTTGTGATAAATACACATTCTCCTTTTAACTCTCCGGTGTGGCCACTGCGAAAACCAAATGGAAAGTGGCGACTCACAGTGGATTTTAGGAGACTGAACGCCAACACCGAACCTTTGACTGCCGCAGTGCCCAATTTGGCGGAATTGGTAACAATAATTCAGGAGAAAGCTCACCCAATTATGGCAACTATAGATGTTAAAGACATGTTTTTTATGGTACCTTTGCAACCAGAGGACAGAGACCGTTTTGCCTTTACGTGGGAAGGGCAACAATATACTTTCACCCGGCTACCCCAGGGGTATAAGCACTCTCCTACATTGGCTCATCATGCTTTAGCCCAAGAATTGGAAAAAATACCAAAACCTGAAGCTGTAGATGTTTACCAATATATTTATGACATCCGGGGGGGGGGGGGGGGGGGGGGGGGGGAAGAAATAAAGGAGGTGGAAACAACCCACCAGAATCTGGGTTTGCAAATTCCCCCCGAAAAGGTCCAAAAGCCATCACAAGAAGTAAAGTTTTTGGGAATTTGGTGGAAAGGGGGAATGATGTGTATCCCACCGGACACCCTCACTTCTTTAGGTCAGATTAAAATGCCTGAGTCAAAAAAGGATTTACAACATACTTTAGGACTATTGGTGTTCTGGAGAAAACATATTCCGGACTTCTCCATTATTGCTAGACCTCTTTATGATTTGCTGAGGAAAGGGGTCAAATGGGAATGGACCCCATCTCAGGAAGAAGCTGTGCAATTGTTAATTTTTGAAGCAACGGCTCACCAGGCTCTCGGTCCTATCCACCCTACAGACCCTTTTCAGGTGGAATGGGGATTTGCCATATCAGGATTATCAGTACATATATGGCAACGGGGCCCTGAGGGTCCAACTTGGCCTGTGGGATTTTATTCTCGCAGCTTTAAAGATGCCGAGAGGAGATACACTGCTTGGGAGAAAGGGTTGTTTGTGGTTAGCCTGGCTCTCATAGAAGTAGAGAAAATTGCACGCCAACAACCAATTGTACTGAGAGGCCCATTTAAAGTGATAAAGGCAGTTACCAGTGGGACCCCTCCCCCTGACGGGGTGGCTCAGAAAGCCTCAGTATGAAAATGGTATGCCCAGATTGAACACTACTGTAACATTTTCTCAGTGACTGAAGGAGCTTTAAAACACCTGGCTATACAAGAAACAGAAAGCTCGGATGGCAGCCAAGATAAACCTGCCTCTGTCATCCAAGCGGCTCCTCCTTTCTCTCCCGACCAAGCAGTGAGTGCCTGGTTTACCGATGCTTCTGCAAAAAGAGAAGGGAAAGTATGGAAATATCGAGCAGTAGCACTCCATACCTCCTCTGATGAACAAATTATTACAGAGGGAGTGGGCAGCGCCCAAGTAGGAGAGTTAATTGCAGTGTGGAGTGTTTTCCAGCGTGAAGCTCAAGCCACTTCTCCCATCCACATCTATACTGATTCCTACGCTGTGTTTAAGGGTTGTACTGAATGGCTGCCTTTTTGGGAGCAAAATGAATGGGAGGTTAACAGAATCCCAGTGTGGCAAAAGGAAAAATGGCAAGATATCTTAAACATTGCTAAACAGGGGAACTTTGCCGTGGGATGGGTAGCTTCTCATCAGGCAGATGGGGGCTCAGCGGGTAAATGGAATAACAGAGCGGATGAGTTAGCAAGGCTAGCCCCTGTACAAAAGGACCAAGTCACAGAAGATTGGGACCGCCTGCTAGAATGGTTGCATGTAAAGCGTAAACACACAGGAGCTAAGGACCTGTGTCGTGAAGCCCTTGCTCGAGGCTGGCCTGTCACCAGAGCAACATGCGAAACTTGCATATCTGCCTGTGAGCAATGTCGTAGGCGACTGGAAAGACACCCTTTAGAAGATGATCCCCTGCATCTAAGAGAGGGTAAAGGTTTGTGGGATGCGTGGCAGGTGGATTATATTGGACCCTTTAAGAAATCAGGAGGGAAACATTTTGTGTTGGTGGGAGTGGAAATAATATCAGGACCAGTCCAAGCAGAAGCCTTTAACAGGGCTACGGGAGAAAGCACTGTGAGAGCATTGCGACAATGGTTTGGAACTTTTCCAAAACCACAAGAAATACAGTCTGATAACGGTTCCCACTTCACTGCCAGAATAGTACAGGATTGGGCACGAAGTGAAGGGATTAAATGGATTTTTCACACTCCTTATTACCCACAATGGTATTGTAGAAAGAACCAATGGTTTGCTGAAACGACTTTTGAAACCACAGGAAGGCAATTGGGATGCTCGCCTGTGGGAAGCTGTCAAAGGTGTAAATGACAGATGGGGGTAAATGGATGCCCTAAAATCACTGCCTTCTGTCCAAAAGTCCCTACTTTAATCCCTTCTTTAAAAGGACCGAATGACTCTAAAAATCCAGCTCACCTCCCAGGACAACCTGTTTTAGTGGAGCTTCCCACTGCGGGAACAGTACCATTGGTCCTAAAAACCCCTCTAAATGCATATGCGTGGGTAGCCTCTGATGCCCTGGGAAAGGAACATCGGATAAATACCCGTTGGATAGTTCCGTCATTTTAACTGTGCCTCAAGGAGGCAAGCTCTGT
This sequence comes from Chlamydotis macqueenii, assembly GCF_036417535.1. Lineage (NCBI taxonomy): Eukaryota > Metazoa > Chordata > Aves > Otidiformes > Otididae > Chlamydotis > Chlamydotis macqueenii. Next base: position 58,329,517 of record NC_141556.1, read on the forward strand.
TATTTCATCTTGCAGAAGAACTCCGAGGGACAGTGAAGAACAGAGAACAGTGAGTGGGAAAAGCTGCACATGGATGATAATTTGGAAGCATAAATTCTAAAAATGACCAATTTTTTAATTGGACCTGTGATTGGGCTTACAATATTTTTCTGCATCTTACCACTAACCTGTAATCAAAAGAACACCAAATGGCCGTGGTCTCACGCCTCCCTTGGGTTTACAGGAAGCATGGGACCACCTTTTAAACGGTCGGGCTTAAACTTGGCCACTGTGGTTATGCACAAAATGGAAATGTACTCAGGGCATGAGTGGGGCTGGGACAGAGACAGCAGGGCTCCCCTCTTGATGGGAACAATTGGAGAAAAAAATTCAAATAGGTTGCCGAATGGTCAATGGATCTATCCATGAAAAAGCAACCCAAATTATTGTAAGAAGAACTAATGAATCTGTACTCACAAAGAGTCTTTGTGTCCTTGAAAAGGAAAAATTGGAATGCTGGAGTAATTTTACACTAACCCAACCTGTCTTTGTAATCTGTCTCTGGAATAACCAGAAAGGTGACGTGGCACTGACATTCAAATTTAAAATGGCCATTATTGAGCCAACAACTACTACTCCCAGCCCCAACATGACAAGATACACAGCACCTCTTACCACTGAACCAGTTATTGTACTGAACCCGAAAATTTTTGAGATTGGACCATATGTAATTAGAAATATGGGCCAGCAACAGATGTTATTCAATCCATCATGGTCCCTGAAACAAGTTGAATTGTCAATGCAAAATAATGCTTCAGAAATTCAGCCAGCTTGCTCACCTTTCCTAAAAACCTCTTACGAGGGATGGACAACCTGGCTGCAAAAACGGACCCCTTCCGAGAAACGAATAAAGAGAGACCTAACTGGTGTTCTGGGAACAGGATTGGGAGTTCTAAATAGTATTGATTCAGATGAACAAATTGGCTACCACAACTAGGGACCTGACTAAATTGCAACGTCCTTTACGATCTTCCCTATTGGCTTTGGGAACTAATCAATGGATGTTATCAAATATATTACCAAAATGGGAGAAGGTGAATGAAAAAGACCATGAATTGGTTATAGATGCACTCGGTGTGGTCCAAAACAACCTCTCCCTGGCTCTCAGTTGTATCCAAGCTCAACTGTGGATGCAATCAGTAGCCGCATCAATTATAAGAGAAGGTGAAGAAGGCACTTTCCCCACTGAAATTCGGAAAATAGTTTGGGACAGTGCCACTGACTTTGAAAGGAAAGTCACCACACATCTGCACTTTTAGTGCCTCAGAACCCCGGACAGCTTGCAAAACACGGCTGTAGCTGTCCCAGCGCAAGCTGTTCAGGAAAGCACAGAGACGCGATGTTCGCGTGCCTTTAGCGCTGCTCGCAAGAAGCCTCCGGAGCAGGCACTTCTCGTGCGGCAACAACCGTGCCTGCTACGATCCTTCCTAGCCTCTTTTCCTCCGGGCAGCCGGCTTTGGCTGATGTGAAGTGTTGGTGGGCAAATCATCCAGAGAAGAGTCGCAATGCTTCTGGGCTGTTAGCAAGAGCGAGTGAAGAGCAGCAAGAGCTTTCCTTGCTGACCCTTTTCACGTGGGAGATTAGCTGGACATTTGCCGCTTTAGTGCCTTGTTTCTTCTGCGCAGCTTGCAGAAAGCTCATTGCGGCTTTCGCGGTTCGAGTTGTGCATCGCCGGAGCTCTGCGGGATAGAGCGAGAGAAGAGCCGCAAAAGCTCCGAGTGCGGCCATCTTGCGTGTGGCCGCGATGATGCGTTGTTCCTTGGTTGGCGGGCGACTGCCTTCTGCGCGGCTGCTTCCAAGTTGACGGTAACTGCCAGCGTGCTAGCTGTGTGGGACAATGAAGAGGCTGACGTGTGTGTGTCCGTAGAGCTGCTAGAAAGCGTACGTGAAGAGCAGGAAGGGCTTTCAGAGCAGCCGGTTCTCGTCTTGGACAGTCGCCACACATCTGCACTTTTAGTGCCTCAGAACCCCGGACAGCTTGCAAAACACGCCTGTAGCTGTCCCAGCGCAAGCTGTTCAGGAAAGCACAGAGACGCGATGTTCGCGTGCCTTTAGCGCTGCTCGCAAGAAGCCTCCGGAGCAGGCACTTCTCGTGCGGCAACAACCGTGCCTGCTACGATCCTTCCTAGCCTCTTTTCCTCCGGGCAGCCGGCTTTAGCTGATGTGAAGTGTTGGTGGGCAAATCATCCAGAGAAGTGTCGCAATGCTTCTGGGCTGTTAGCAAGAGCGAGTGAAGAGCAGCAAGAGCTTTCCTTGCTGACCCTTTTCACGGGGGAGATTAGCTGGACATTTGCCGCTTTAGTGCCTTGTTTCTTCTGCGCAGCTTGCACAAAGCTCATTGCGGCTTTCGCGGTTCGAGTTGCGCATCGCCGGAGCTCTGCGGGAAAGAGCGAGAGAAGAGCCGCGAAAGCTCCGAGTGCGGCCAGCTCGCGTGTGGCCGCGATGATCCGCTGTTCGTCGGTTGGAGGGCGACTGCCTTCTGCGCGGCTGCTTCCAAGTTGACCGTAACTGCCAGCGTGCTAGCTGTGTGGGACAGTGAAGAGGCTGACGCGTGTGTGTCCGTAGAGCTGCTAGAAAGCGTACGTGAAGAGCAGGAAGGGCTTTCAGAGCAGCCGGTTCTCGTCTTGGACAGTCGCCACACATCCGCACTTTTAGTGCCTCAGAACCCCGGGCAGCTTGCAAAACACGGCTGTAGCTGTCCCAGCGCAAGCTGTTCAGGAAAGCACAGAAATGCGATGTTCGCGTGCTTTAAGCGCTGCTCGCAAGAAGCCTCCGGAGCAGGCACTTCTCGTGCGGCAACAACCGTGCCTGCTACGATCTTTCCTAGCCTCTTTTCCTCCGGGCAGCCGGCTTTAGCTGATGTGAAGTGTTGGTGGGCAAATCATCCAGAGAAGAGTCGCAATGCTTCTGGGCTGTTAGCAAGAGCGAGTGAAGAGCAGCAAGAGCTTTCCTTGCTGACCCTTTTCACGTGGGAGATTAGCTGGACATTTGCCGCTTTAGTGCCTTGTTTCTTCTGCGCAGCTTGCACAAAGCTCATTGCGGCTTTCGCGGTTCGAGTTGTGCATCGCCGGAGCTCTGCGGGAAAGAGCGAGAGAAGAGCCGCGAAAGCTCCGAGTGCGGCCAGCTCGCGTGTGGCCGCGATGATCCGCTGTTCGTCGGTTGGAGGGCGACTGCCTTCTGCGCGGCTGCTTCCAAGTTGACGGTAACTGCCAGCGTGCTAGCTGTGTAGGACAGTGAAGAGACTCGACGTGTGTGTCGTGTGTCTCTTTGTTAGTGAGAAATCGAGACTTGCTTTATGAGTTCGTGGCACAGCACGGTGCCCGGCCGTCCACACCTGGGCAAGATTGGGCTCGGGATAATTGGACAAATTTGCAGAGCGTAGTAGATCGAATGACTTCCTTGTAGAAGGAGGCGAGGGTAATATCTGGCAGAGGCAAAGCCATAGTTTGTGCTGTTCTGGGTGCCAGTCTGGCAGCAGCAGCAGAGGGCCGCCTTAAGCAGCGAGAGCAGGAGACGATTATTGAGTTGCTCCAGCGTTTGGTGGAGGCCCTCAGGGGACAGTATCCTACCTCGAAAAACAGCTGGGGGGAGAAAAGGAGCAAAACCTTTTGCTAAAATCTATCTTGAGGGAGGAATATCCAAAGAATTCAGAATTGGACAGTGAGACAGATCTGAAGCTTGAGGAGAGAGGTATTCAACAGATAAGTCCAATATACCCTCAGAAGAAATTGGAGAAAATGAGGGATCACTCTGGCGACCACCCTCGGGTAAGACCTTTGGTTAAAACAGAATTCTTTTATTTGAATGATGAGGATAGCAACCCACAGATAACAACTAAGGAGTCGCCGTATACCGCTACTGAGCTTGCCAAACTGAAGCGGGAGTACGGGCATCTTGCCAAAGAATCTGAGACGGAGTATGTGTGGCGTGTATCTCTAACCGGGGGAGATCAAATCCAGCCGAGTGAAAAGGAGGCTGAGGGATATTGGGGTCCTGGAGTCTTTTTGACCACAGGAGATAATCGTGCCCCATGGTCCTTAACTCAGCGAGCCGCTTATTGGGCTGGGGGGTTAAACCCTTTGGAGAGAGGGGATCCTCTTCCAATCACTGGCACAGTTGATCAGCTGGTGGAAAGCGTCCAAAAAGCTGCTTGTTTGCAAATGATGAAAGAAAGAAAGTTAACTCCTAGATGTGAATCTCCAATGATGTTGCCGGTGGACCCTGAGAGCATGACTCCCTTGATAAGGGGACTTCCAGAGTCACTTAAACCTTTGGGGATTCAACTTCGAAAGACCATTGAGACACTCGGTCCCTTAGAAAGATTGGAGGGCTTTATGAGAGGCCATGGAAATGCAACCTATGAATGTGTCTCCCTCCGATCTCAGCCCATCTCGACCCTCATCAGGTGATAAAGCAAAGGTGTGGACTTGGGGGGAGGTAGCACAGGAGCTGATAAATTATGGGAGAAAATATGGTCCAGTAAAACTCCCAGAGGACAGACCAAAAGGAATCCGTCAGATAGACATCAGGGACTCACCCCCCCCCACATCAGTCAACCTAGCCCTCGTTTTAAAACAGCGGGGGGAGCACAGCCCATGACCCGACAACAGTGGTGGCTTTTGGGAATTAAAAAGGGTGTTCCAAGAGATGTAATGGATGGTTTACCCATTGGAAAGCTGAGCAAGGTGGTATCAAAATGGTGTAACCCAAAACAATACCCACCCAAAGGGAAAGAAATCTCACCCATCACACCCACAGCCCCACCTTTGGAAGACACAGGCAACAGAAACAGTGAGGTTTTTCCCCAGATGCAGGAAAACTAGAACCTCCATTCCCCATTGGTGAGCGAGGGAATGGAGGATGGATTTATATCCGACAGCTCACCAAGACTAGCAGGGGAGATTGGCTAATTACGGCTACTGTGGGTCCAAAACGTGGACTGGTGACCTTTTTGGTTGATACCGGTGCCCAAGTCTCCGCTTTGACTAAAGAAGATGCACAAAGGTGTGGTGTCTCTCCCTCGAGAAGACGTTTTTGTGTCCTGAATGCTTTAGGGTCAACAGAAGCCATGAGTGTTGCTCAGGTAAAGCTAACGTTGCCGGGAGAGGAAAACACGGTCACTGTTACAATGGTGATCGGGAATATTCCTACTAATTTATTAGGAATGGATGTCCTTAAAGGGAAAGGTTGGAAAGACCCAGAAGGCTTGTGGTGGACTTTTGGGACCCCGCAATTAAATATTAGGTTACTCCAAACTGCACCCTCTCTGCCGTTTAGCAAAGCAACTAATGTCAAACAATATCCCCTTCCCCTGGGAGCAAAAGAAGGTATCAGACCTGTTATGCAGGAACTTTGGGAGCAAGGGGTTGTGATAAATACACATTCTCCTTTTAACTCTCCGGTGTGGCCACTGCGAAAACCAAATGGAAAGTGGCGACTCACAGTGGATTTTAGGAGACTGAACGCCAACACCGAACCTTTGACTGCCGCAGTGCCCAATTTGGCGGAATTGGTAACAATAATTCAGGAGAAAGCTCACCCAATTATGGCAACTATAGATGTTAAAGACATGTTTTTTATGGTACCTTTGCAACCAGAGGACAGAGACCGTTTTGCCTTTACGTGGGAAGGGCAACAATATACTTTCACCCGGCTACCCCAGGGGTATAAGCACTCTCCTACATTGGCTCATCATGCTTTAGCCCAAGAATTGGAAAAAATACCAAAACCTGAAGCTGTAGATGTTTACCAATATATTTATGACATCCGGGGGGGGGGGGGGGGGGGGGGGGGGGAAGAAATAAAGGAGGTGGAAACAACCCACCAGAATCTGGGTTTGCAAATTCCCCCCGAAAAGGTCCAAAAGCCATCACAAGAAGTAAAGTTTTTGGGAATTTGGTGGAAAGGGGGAATGATGTGTATCCCACCGGACACCCTCACTTCTTTAGGTCAGATTAAAATGCCTGAGTCAAAAAAGGATTTACAACATACTTTAGGACTATTGGTGTTCTGGAGAAAACATATTCCGGACTTCTCCATTATTGCTAGACCTCTTTATGATTTGCTGAGGAAAGGGGTCAAATGGGAATGGACCCCATCTCAGGAAGAAGCTGTGCAATTGTTAATTTTTGAAGCAACGGCTCACCAGGCTCTCGGTCCTATCCACCCTACAGACCCTTTTCAGGTGGAATGGGGATTTGCCATATCAGGATTATCAGTACATATATGGCAACGGGGCCCTGAGGGTCCAACTTGGCCTGTGGGATTTTATTCTCGCAGCTTTAAAGATGCCGAGAGGAGATACACTGCTTGGGAGAAAGGGTTGTTTGTGGTTAGCCTGGCTCTCATAGAAGTAGAGAAAATTGCACGCCAACAACCAATTGTACTGAGAGGCCCATTTAAAGTGATAAAGGCAGTTACCAGTGGGACCCCTCCCCCTGACGGGGTGGCTCAGAAAGCCTCAGTATGAAAATGGTATGCCCAGATTGAACACTACTGTAACATTTTCTCAGTGACTGAAGGAGCTTTAAAACACCTGGCTATACAAGAAACAGAAAGCTCGGATGGCAGCCAAGATAAACCTGCCTCTGTCATCCAAGCGGCTCCTCCTTTCTCTCCCGACCAAGCAGTGAGTGCCTGGTTTACCGATGCTTCTGCAAAAAGAGAAGGGAAAGTATGGAACTATCGAGCAGTAGCACTCCATACCTCCTCTGATGAACAAATTATTACAGAGGGAGTGGGCAGCGCCCAAGTAGGAGAGTTAATTGCAGTGTGGAGTGTTTTCCAGCGTGAAGCTCAAGCCACTTCTCCCATCCACATCTATACTGATTCCTACGCTGTGTTTAAGGGTTGTACTGAATGGCTGCCTTTTTGGGAGCAAAATGAATGGGAGGTTAACAGAATCCCAGTGTGGCAAAAGGAAAAATGGCAAGATATCTTAAACATTGCTAAACAGGGGAACTTTGCCGTGGGATGGGTAGCTTCTCATCAGGCAGATGGGGGCTCAGCGGGTAAATGGAATAACAGAGCGGATGAGTTAGCAAGGCTAGCCCCTGTACAAAAGGACCAAGTCACAGAAGATTGGGACCGCCTGCTAGAATGGTTGCATGTAAAGCGTAAACACACAGGAGCTAAGGACCTGTGTCGTGAAGCCCTTGCTCGAGGCTGGCCTGTCACCAGAGCAACATGCGAAACTTGCATATCTGCCTGTGAGCAATGTCGTAGGCGACTGGAAAGACACCCTTTAGAAGATGATCCCCTGCATCTAAGAGAGGGTAAAGGTTTGTGGGATGCGTGGCAGGTGGATTATATTGGACCCTTTAAGAAATCAGGAGGGAAACATTTTGTGTTGGTGGGAGTGGAAATAATATCAGGACCAGTCCAAGCAGAAGCCTTTAACAGGGCTACGGGAGAAAGCACTGTGAGAGCATTGCGACAATGGTTTGGAACTTTTCCAAAACCACAAGAAATACAGTCTGATAACGGTTCCCACTTCACTGCCAGAATAGTACAGGATTGGGCACGAAGTGAAGGGATTAAATGGATTTTTCACACTCCTTATTACCCACAATGGTATTGTAGAAAGAACCAATGGTTTGCTGAAACGACTTTTGAAACCACAGGAAGGCAATTGGGATGCTCGCCTGTGGGAAGCTGTCAAAGGTGTAAATGACAGATGGGGGTAAATGGATGCCCTAAAATCACTGCCTTCTGTCCAAAAGTCCCTACTTTAATCCCTTCTTTAAAAGGACCGAATGACTCTAAAAATCCAGCTCACCTCCCAGGACAACCTGTTTTAGTGGAGCTTCCCACTGCGGGAACAGTACCATTGGTCCTAAAAACCCCTCTAAATGCATATGCGTGGGTAGCCTCTGATGCCCTGGGAAAGGAACATCGGATAAATACCCGTTGGATAGTTCCGTCATTTTAGCTGTGCCTCAAGGAGGCAAGCTCTGTTATTTTATCTTGCAGAAGAACTCCGAGGGACAACAGTGAGTGGGAAAAGCTGCACATGGATGATAATTTGGAAGCATAAATTCTAAAAATGACCAATTTTTTAATTGGACCTGTGATTGGGCTTACAATATTTTTCTGCATCTTACCACTAACCTGTAATCAAAAGAACACCAAATGGCCGTGGTCTCACGCCTCCCTTGGGTTTACAGGAAGCATGGGACCACCTTTTAAACGGTCGGGCTTAAACTTGGCCACTGTGGTTATGCACAAAATGGAAATGTACTCAGGGCATGAGTGGGGCTGGGACAGAGACAGCAGGGCTCCCCTCTTGATGGGAACAATTGGAGAAAAAAATTCAAATAGGTTGCCGAATGGTCAATGGATCTATCCATGAAAAAGCAACCCAAATTATTGTAAGAAGAACTAATGAATCTGTACTCACAAAGAGTCTTTGTGTCCTTGAAAAGGAAAAATTGGAATGCTGGAGTAATTTTACACTAACCCAACCTGTCTTTGTAATCTGTCTCTGGAATAACCAGAAAGGTGACGTGGCACTGACATTCAAATTTAAAATGGCCATTATTGAGCCAACAACTACTACTCCCAGCCCCAACATGACAAGATACACAGCACCTCTTACCACTGAACCAGTTATTGTACTGAACCCGAAAATTTTTGAGATTGGACCATATGTAATTAGAAATATGGGCCAGCAACAGATGTTATTCAATCCATCATGGTCCCTGAAACAAGTTGAATTGTCAATGCAAAATAATGCTTCAGAAATTCAGCCAGCTTGCTCACCTTTCCTAAAAACCTCTTACGAGGGATGGACAACCTGGCTGCAAAAACGGACCCCTTCCGAGAAACGAATAAAGAGAGACCTAACTGGTGTTCTGGGAACAGGATTGGGAGTTCTAAATAGTATTGATTCAGATGAACAAATTGGCTACCACAACTAGGGACCTGACTAAATTGCAACGTCCTTTACGATCTTCCCTATTGGCTTTGGGAACTAATCAATGGATGTTATCAAATATATTACCAAAATGGGAGAAGGTGAATGAAAAAGACCATGAATTGGTTATAGATGCACTCGGTGTGGTCCAAAACAACCTCTCCCTGGCTCTCAGTTGTATCCAAGCTCAACTGTGGATGCAATCAGTAGCCGCATCAATTATAAGAGAAGGTGAAGAAGGCACTTTCCCCACTGAAATTCGGAAAATAGTTTGGGACAGTGCCACTGACTTTGAAAGGAAAGTCACCACACATCTGCACTTTTAGTGCCTCAGAACCCCGGACAGCTTGCAAAACACGGCTGTAGCTGTCCCAGCGCAAGCTGTTCAGGAAAGCACAGAGACGCGATGTTCGCGTGCCTTTAGCGCTGCTCGCAAGAAGCCTCCGGAGCAGGCACTTCTCGTGCGGCAACAACCGTGCCTGCTACGATCCTTCCTAGCCTCTTTTCCTCCGGGCAGCCGGCTTTGGCTGATGTGAAGTGTTGGTGGGCAAATCATCCAGAGAAGAGTCGCAATGCTTCTGGGCTGTTAGCAAGAGCGAGTGAAGAGCAGCAAGAGCTTTCCTTGCTGACCCTTTTCACGTGGGAGATTAGCTGGACATTTGCCGCTTTAGTGCCTTGTTTCTTCTGCGCAGCTTGCACAAAGCTCATTGCGGCTTTCGCGGTTCGAGTTGTGCATCGCCGGAGCTCTGCGGGATAGAGCGAGAGAAGAGCCGCAAAAGCTCCGAGTGCGGCCATCTTGCGTGTGGCCGCGATGATGCGTTGTTCCTTGGTTGGCGGGCGACTGCCTTCTGCGCGGCTGCTTCCAAGTTGACGGTAACTGCCAGCGTGCTAGCTGTGTGGGACAGTGAAGAGGCTGACGTGTGTGTGTCCGTAGAGCTGCTAGAAAGCGTACGTGAAGAGCAGGAAGGGCTTTCAGAGCAGCCGGTTCTCGTCTTGGACAGTCGCCACACATCTGCACTTTTAGTGCCTCAGAACCCCGGACAGCTTGCAAAACACGCCTGTAGCTGTCCCAGCGCAAGCTGTTCAGGAAAGCACAGAGACGCGATGTTCGCGTGCCTTTAGCGCTGCTCGCAAGAAGCCTCCGGAGCAGGCACTTCTCGTGCGGCAACAACCGTGCCTGCTACGATCCTTCCTAGCCTCTTTTCCTCCGGGCAGCCGGCTTTAGCTGATGTGAAGTGTTGGTGGGCAAATCATCCAGAGAAGTGTCGCAATGCTTCTGGGCTGTTAGCAAGAGCGAGTGAAGAGCAGCAAGAGCTTTCCTTGCTGACCCTTTTCACGGGGGAGATTAGCTGGACATTTGCCGCTTTAGTGCCTTGTTTCTTCTGCGCAGCTTGCACAAAGCTCATTGCGGCTTTCGCGGTTCGAGTTGCGCATCGCCGGAGCTCTGCGGGAAAGAGCGAGAGAAGAGCCGCGAAAGCTCCGAGTGCGGCCAGCTCGCGTGTGGCCGCGATGATCCGCTGTTCGTCGGTTGGAGGGCGACTGCCTTCTGCGCGGCTGCTTCCAAGTTGACCGTAACTGCCAGCGTGCTAGCTGTGTGGGACAGTGAAGAGGCTGACGCGTGTGTGTCCGTAGAGCTGCTAGAAAGCGTACGTGAAGAGCAGGAAGGGCTTTCAGAGCAGCCGGTTCTCGTCTTGGACAGTCGCCACACATCCGCACTTTTAGTGCCTCAGAACCCCGGGCAGCTTGCAAAACACGGCTGTAGCTGTCCCAGCGCAAGCTGTTCAGGAAAGCACAGAAATGCGATGTTCGCGTGCTTTAAGCGCTGCTCGCAAGAAGCCTCCGGAGCAGGCACTTCTCGTGCGGCAACAACCGTGCCTGCTACGATCTTTCCTAGCCTCTTTTCCTCCGGGCAGCCGGCTTTAGCTGATGTGAAGTGTTGGTGGGCAAATCATCCAGAGAAGAGTCGCAATGCTTCTGGGCTGTTAGCAAGAGCGAGTGAAGAGCAGCAAGAGCTTTCCTTGCTGACCCTTTTCACGTGGGAGATTAGCTGGACATTTGCCGCTTTAGTGCCTTGTTTCTTCTGCGCAGCTTGCACAAAGCTCATTGCGGCTTTCGCGGTTCGAGTTGTGCATCGCCGGAGCTCTGCGGGAAAGAGCGAGAGAAGAGCCGCGAAAGCTCCGAGTGCGGCCAGCTCGCGTGTGGCCGCGATGATCCGCTGTTCGTCGGTTGGAGGGCGACTGCCTTCTGCGCGGCTGCTTCCAAGTTGACGGTAACTGCCAGCGTGCTAGCTGTGTAGGACAGTGAAGAGACTCGACGTGTGTGTCGTGTGTCTCTTTGTTAGTGAGAAATCGAGACTTGCTTTATGAGTTCGTGGCACAGCACGGTGCCCGGCCGTCCACACCTGGGCAAGATTGGGCTCGGGATAATTGGACAAATTTGCAGAGCGTAGTAGATCGAATGACTTCCTTGTAGAAGGAGGCGAGGGTAATATCTGGCAGAGGCAAAGCCATAGTTTGTGCTGTTCTGGGTGCCAGTCTGGCAGCAGCAGCAGAGGGCCGCCTTAAGCAGCGAGAGCAGGAGACGATTATTGAGTTGCTCCAGCGTTTGGTGGAGGCCCTCAGGGGACAGTATCCTACCTCGAAAAACAGCTGGGGGGAGAAAAGGAGCAAAACCTTTTGCTAAAATCTATCTTGAGGGAGGAATATCCAAAGAATTCAGAATTGGACAGTGAGACAGATCTGAAGCTTGAGGAGAGAGGTATTCAACAGATAAGTCCAATATACCCTCAGAAGAAATTGGAGAAAATGAGGGATCACTCTGGCGACCACCCTCGGGTAAGACCTTTGGTTAAAACAGAATTCTTTTATTTGAATGATGAGGATAGCAACCCACAGATAACAACTAAGGAGTCGCCGTATACCGCTACTGAGCTTGCCAAACTGAAGCGGGAGTACGGGCATCTTGCCAAAGAATCTGAGACGGAGTATGTGTGGCGTGTATCTCTAACCGGGGGAGATCAAATCCAGCCGAGTGAAAAGGAGGCTGAGGGATATTGGGGTCCTGGAGTCTTTTTGACCACAGGAGATAATCGTGCCCCATGGTCCTTAACTCAGCGAGCCGCTTATTGGGCTGGGGGGTTAAACCCTTTGGAGAGAGGGGATCCTCTTCCAATCACTGGCACAGTTGATCAGCTGGTGGAAAGCGTCCAAAAAGCTGCTTGTTTGCAAATGATGAAAGAAAGAAAGTTAACTCCTAGATGTGAATCTCCAATGATGTTGCCGGTGGACCCTGAGAGCATGACTCCCTTGATAAGGGGACTTCCAGAGTCACTTAAACCTTTGGGGATTCAACTTCGAAAGACCATTGAGACACTCGGTCCCTTAGAAAGATTGGAGGGCTTTATGAGAGGCCATGGAAATGCAACCTATGAATGTGTCTCCCTCCGATCTCAGCCCATCTCGACCCTCATCAGGTGATAAAGCAAAGGTGTGGACTTGGGGGGAGGTAGCACAGGAGCTGATAAATTATGGGAGAAAATATGGTCCAGTAAAACTCCCAGAGGACAGACCAAAAGGAATCCGTCAGATAGACATCAGGGACTCACCCCCCCCCACATCAGTCAACCTAGCCCTCGTTTTAAAACAGCGGGGGGAGCACAGCCCATGACCCGACAACAGTGGTGGCTTTTGGGAATTAAAAAGGGTGTTCCAAGAGATGTAATGGATGGTTTACCCATTGGAAAGCTGAGCAAGGTGGTATCAAAATGGTGTAACCCAAAACAATACCCACCCAAAGGGAAAGAAATCTCACCCATCACACCCACAGCCCCACCTTTGGAAGACACAGGCAACAGAAACAGTGAGGTTTTTCCCCAGATGCAGGAAAACTAGAACCTCCATTCCCCATTGGTGAGCGAGGGAATGGAGGATGGATTTATATCCGACAGCTCACCAAGACTAGCAGGGGAGATTGGCTAATTACGGCTACTGTGGGTCCAAAACGTGGACTGGTGACCTTTTTGGTTGATACCGGTGCCCAAGTCTCCGCTTTGACTAAAGAAGATGCACAAAGGTGTGGTGTCTCTCCCTCGAGAAGACGTTTTTGTGTCCTGAATGCTTTAGGGTCAACAGAAGCCATGAGTGTTGCTCAGGTAAAGCTAACGTTGCCGGGAGAGGAAAACACGGTCACTGTTACAATGGTGATCGGGAATATTCCTACTAATTTATTAGGAATGGATGTCCTTAAAGGGAAAGGTTGGAAAGACCCAGAAGGCTTGTGGTGGACTTTTGGGACCCCGCAATTAAATATTAGGTTACTCCAAACTGCACCCTCTCTGCCGTTTAGCAAAGCAACTAATGTCAAACAATATCCCCTTCCCCTGGGAGCAAAAGAAGGTATCAGACCTGTTATGCAGGAACTTTGGGAGCAAGGGGTTGTGATAAATACACATTCTCCTTTTAACTCTCCGGTGTGGCCACTGCGAAAACCAAATGGAAAGTGGCGACTCACAGTGGATTTTAGGAGACTGAACGCCAACACCGAACCTTTGACTGCCGCAGTGCCCAATTTGGCGGAATTGGTAACAATAATTCAGGAGAAAGCTCACCCAATTATGGCAACTATAGATGTTAAAGACATGTTTTTTATGGTACCTTTGCAACCAGAGGACAGAGACCGTTTTGCCTTTACGTGGGAAGGGCAACAATATACTTTCACCCGGCTACCCCAGGGGTATAAGCACTCTCCTACATTGGCTCATCATGCTTTAGCCCAAGAATTGGAAAAAATACCAAAACCTGAAGCTGTAGATGTTTACCAATATATTTATGACATCCGGGGGGGGGGGGGGGGGGAAGAAATAAAGGAGGTGGAAACAACCCACCAGAATCTGGGTTTGCAAATTCCCCCCGAAAAGGTCCAAAAGCCATCACAAGAAGTAAAGTTTTTGGGAATTTGGTGGAAAGGGGGAATGATGTGTATCCCACCGGACACCCTCACTTCTTTAGGTCAGATTAAAATGCCTGAGTCAAAAAAGGATTTACAACATACTTTAGGACTATTGGTGTTCTGGAGAAAACATATTCCGGACTTCTCCATTATTGCTAGACCTCTTTATGATTTGCTGAGGAAAGGGGTCAAATGGGAATGGACCCCATCTCAGGAAGAAGCTGTGCAATTGTTAATTTTTGAAGCAACGGCTCACCAGGCTCTCGGTCCTATCCACCCTACAGACCCTTTTCAGGTGGAATGGGGATTTGCCATATCAGGATTATCAGTACATATATGGCAACGGGGCCCTGAGGGTCCAACTTGGCCTGTGGGATTTTATTCTCGCAGCTTTAAAGATGCCGAGAGGAGATACACTGCTTGGGAGAAAGGGTTGTTTGTGGTTAGCCTGGCTCTCATAGAAGTAGAGAAAATTGCACGCCAACAACCAATTGTACTGAGAGGCCCATTTAAAGTGATAAAGGCAGTTACCAGTGGGACCCCTCCCCCTGACGGGGTGGCTCAGAAAGCCTCAGTATGAAAATGGTATGCCCAGATTGAACACTACTGTAACATTTTCTCAGTGACTGAAGGAGCTTTAAAACACCTGGCTATACAAGAAACAGAAAGCTCGGATGGCAGCCAAGATAAACCTGCCTCTGTCATCCAAGCGGCTCCTCCTTTCTCTCCCGACCAAGCAGTGAGTGCCTGGTTTACCGATGCTTCTGCAAAAAGAGAAGGGAAAGTATGGAAATATCGAGCAGTAGCACTCCATACCTCCTCTGATGAACAAATTATTACAGAGGGAGTGGGCAGCGCCCAAGTAGGAGAGTTAATTGCAGTGTGGAGTGTTTTCCAGCGTGAAGCTCAAGCCACTTCTCCCATCCACATCTATACTGATTCCTACGCTGTGTTTAAGGGTTGTACTGAATGGCTGCCTTTTTGGGAGCAAAATGAATGGGAGGTTAACAGAATCCCAGTGTGGCAAAAGGAAAAATGGCAAGATATCTTAAACATTGCTAAACAGGGGAACTTTGCCGTGGGATGGGTAGCTTCTCATCAGGCAGATGGGGGCTCAGCGGGTAAATGGAATAACAGAGCGGATGAGTTAGCAAGGCTAGCCCCTGTACAAAAGGACCAAGTCACAGAAGATTGGGACCGCCTGCTAGAATGGTTGCATGTAAAGCGTAAACACACAGGAGCTAAGGACCTGTGTCGTGAAGCCCTTGCTCGAGGCTGGCCTGTCACCAGAGCAACATGCGAAACTTGCATATCTGCCTGTGAGCAATGTCGTAGGCGACTGGAAAGACACCCTTTAGAAGATGATCCCCTGCATCTAAGAGAGGGTAAAGGTTTGTGGGATGCGTGGCAGGTGGATTATATTGGACCCTTTAAGAAATCAGGAGGGAAACATTTTGTGTTGGTGGGAGTGGAAATAATATCAGGACCAGTCCAAGCAGAAGCCTTTAACAGGGCTACGGGAGAAAGCACTGTGAGAGCATTGCGACAATGGTTTGGAACTTTTCCAAAACCACAAGAAATACAGTCTGATAACGGTTCCCACTTCACTGCCAGAATAGTACAGGATTGGGCACGAAGTGAAGGGATTAAATGGATTTTTCACACTCCTTATTACCCACAATGGTATTGTAGAAAGAACCAATGGTTTGCTGAAACGACTTTTGAAACCACAGGAAGGCAATTGGGATGCTCGCCTGTGGGAAGCTGTCAAAGGTGTAAATGACAGATGGGGGTAAATGGATGCCCTAAAATCACTGCCTTCTGTCCAAAAGTCCCTACTTTAATCCCTTCTTTAAAAGGACCGAATGACTCTAAAAATCCAGCTCACCTCCCAGGACAACCTGTTTTAGTGGAGCTTCCCACTGCGGGAACAGTACCATTGGTCCTAAAAACCCCTCTAAATGCATATGCGTGGGTAGCCTCTGATGCCCTGGGAAAGGAACATCGGATAAATACCCGTTGGATAGTTCCGTCATTTTAACTGTGCCTCAAGGAGGCAAGCTCTGTTATTTCATCTTGCAGAAGAACTCCGAGGGACAGTGAAGAACAGAGAACAGTGAGTGGGAAAAGCTGCACATGGATGATAATTTGGAAGCATAAATTCTAAAAATGACCAATTTTTTAATTGGACCTGTGATTGGGCTTACAATATTTTTCTGCATCTTACCACTAACCTGTAATCAAAAGAACACCAAATGGCCGTGGTCTCACGCCTCCCTTGGGTTTACAGGAAGCATGGGACCACCTTTTAAACGGTCGGGCTTAAACTTGGCCACTGTGGTTATGCACAAAATGGAAATGTACTCAGGGCATGAGTGGGGCTGGGACAGAGACAGCAGGGCTCCCCTCTTGATGGGAACAATTGGAGAAAAAAATTCAAATAGGTTGCCGAATGGTCAATGGATCTATCCATGAAAAAGCAACCCAAATTATTGTAAGAAGAACTAATGAATCTGTACTCACAAAGAGTCTTTGTGTCCTTGAAAAGGAAAAATTGGAATGCTGGAGTAATTTTACACTAACCCAACCTGTCTTTGTAATCTGTCTCTGGAATAACCAGAAAGGTGACGTGGCACTGACATTCAAATTTAAAATGGCCATTATTGAGCCAACAACTACTACTCCCAGCCCCAACATGACAAGATACACAGCACCTCTTACCACTGAACCAGTTATTGTACTGAACCCGAAAATTTTTGAGATTGGACCATATGTAATTAGAAATATGGGCCAGCAACAGATGTTATTCAATCCATCATGGTCCCTGAAACAAGTTGAATTGTCAATGCAAAATAATGCTTCAGAAATTCAGCCAGCTTGCTCACCTTTCCTAAAAACCTCTTACGAGGGATGGACAACCTGGCTGCAAAAACGGACCCCTTCCGAGAAACGAATAAAGAGAGACCTAACTGGTGTTCTGGGAACAGGATTGGGAGTTCTAAATAGTATTGATTCAGATGAACAAATTGGCTACCACAACTAGGGACCTGACTAAATTGCAACGTCCTTTACGATCTTCCCTATTGGCTTTGGGAACTAATCAATGGATGTTATCAAATATATTACCAAAATGGGAGAAGGTGAATGAAAAAGACCATGAATTGGTTATAGATGCACTCGGTGTGGTCCAAAACAACCTCTCCCTGGCTCTCAGTTGTATCCAAGCTCAACTGTGGATGCAATCAGTAGCCGCATCAATTATAAGAGAAGGTGAAGAAGGCACTTTCCCCACTGAAATTCGGAAAATAGTTTGGGACAGTGCCACTGACTTTGAAAGGAAAGTCACCACACATCTGCACTTTTAGTGCCTCAGAACCCCGGACAGCTTGCAAAACACGGCTGTAGCTGTCCCAGCGCAAGCTGTTCAGGAAAGCACAGAGACGCGATGTTCGCGTGCCTTTAGCGCTGCTCGCAAGAAGCCTCCGGAGCAGGCACTTCTCGTGCGGCAACAACCGTGCCTGCTACGATCCTTCCTAGCCTCTTTTCCTCCGGGCAGCCGGCTTTGGCTGATGTGAAGTGTTGGTGGGCAAATCATCCAGAGAAGAGTCGCAATGCTTCTGGGCTGTTAGCAAGAGCGAGTGAAGAGCAGCAAGAGCTTTCCTTGCTGACCCTTTTCACGTGGGAGATTAGCTGGACATTTGCCGCTTTAGTGCCTTGTTTCTTCTGCGCAGCTTGCACAAAGCTCATTGCGGCTTTCGCGGTTCGAGTTGTGCATCGCCGGAGCTCTGCGGGATAGAGCGAGAGAAGAGCCGCAAAAGCTCCGAGTGCGGCCATCTTGCGTGTGGCCGCGATGATGCGTTGTTCCTTGGTTGGCGGGCGACTGCCTTCTGCGCGGCTGCTTCCAAGTTGACGGTAACTGCCAGCGTGCTAGCTGTGTGGGACAATGAAGAGGCTGACGTGTGTGTGTCCGTAGAGCTGCTAGAAAGCGTACGTGAAGAGCAGGAAGGGCTTTCAGAGCAGCCGGTTCTCGTCTTGGACAGTCGCCACACATCTGCACTTTTAGTGCCTCAGAACCCCGGACAGCTTGCAAAACACGCCTGTAGCTGTCCCAGCGCAAGCTGTTCAGGAAAGCACAGAGACGCGATGTTCGCGTGCCTTTAGCGCTGCTCGCAAGAAGCCTCCGGAGCAGGCACTTCTCGTGCGGCAACAACCGTGCCTGCTACGATCCTTCCTAGCCTCTTTTCCTCCGGGCAGCCGGCTTTAGCTGATGTGAAGTGTTGGTGGGCAAATCATCCAGAGAAGTGTCGCAATGCTTCTGGGCTGTTAGCAAGAGCGAGTGAAGAGCAGCAAGAGCTTTCCTTGCTGACCCTTTTCACGGGGGAGATTAGCTGGACATTTGCCGCTTTAGTGCCTTGTTTCTTCTGCGCAGCTTGCACAAAGCTCATTGCGGCTTTCGCGGTTCGAGTTGCGCATCGCCGGAGCTCTGCGGGAAAGAGCGAGAGAAGAGCCGCGAAAGCTCCGAGTGCGGCCAGCTCGCGTGTGGCCGCGATGATCCGCTGTTCGTCGGTTGGAGGGCGACTGCCTTCTGCGCGGCTGCTTCCAAGTTGACCGTAACTGCCAGCGTGCTAGCTGTGTGGGACAGTGAAGAGGCTGACGCGTGTGTGTCCGTAGAGCTGCTAGAAAGCGTACGTGAAGAGCAGGAAGGGCTTTCAGAGCAGCCGGTTCTCGTCTTGGACAGTCGCCACACATCCGCACTTTTAGTGCCTCAGAACCCCGGGCAGCTTGCAAAACACGGCTGTAGCTGTCCCAGCGCAAGCTGTTCAGGAAAGCACAGAAATGCGATGTTCGCGTGCTTTAAGCGCTGCTCGCAAGAAGCCTCCGGAGCAGGCACTTCTCGTGCGGCAACAACCGTGCCTGCTACGATCTTTCCTAGCCTCTTTTCCTCCGGGCAGCCGGCTTTAGCTGATGTGAAGTGTTGGTGGGCAAATCATCCAGAGAAGAGTCGCAATGCTTCTGGGCTGTTAGCAAGAGCGAGTGAAGAGCAGCAAGAGCTTTCCTTGCTGACCCTTTTCACGTGGGAGATTAGCTGGACATTTGCCGCTTTAGTGCCTTGTTTCTTCTGCGCAGCTTGCACAAAGCTCATTGCGGCTTTCGCGGTTCGAGTTGTGCATCGCCGGAGCTCTGCGGGAAAGAGCGAGAGAAGAGCCGCGAAAGCTCCGAGTGCGGCCAGCTCGCGTGTGGCCGCGATGATCCGCTGTTCGTCGGTTGGAGGGCGACTGCCTTCTGCGCGGCTGCTTCCAAGTTGACGGTAACTGCCAGCGTGCTAGCTGTGTAGGACAGTGAAGAGACTCGACGTGTGTGTCGTGTGTCTCTTTGTTAGTGAGAAATCGAGACTTGCTTTATGAGTTCGTGGCACAGCACGGTGCCCGGCCGTCCACACCTGGGCAAGATTGGGCTCGGGATAATTGGACAAATTTGCAGAGCGTAGTAGATCGAATGACTTCCTTGTAGAAGGAGGCGAGGGTAATATCTGGCAGAGGCAAAGCCATAGTTTGTGCTGTTCTGGGTGCCAGTCTGGCAGCAGCAGCAGAGGGCCGCCTTAAGCAGCGAGAGCAGGAGACGATTATTGAGTTGCTCCAGCGTTTGGTGGAGGCCCTCAGGGGACAGTATCCTACCTCGAAAAACAGCTGGGGGGAGAAAAGGAGCAAAACCTTTTGCTAAAATCTATCTTGAGGGAGGAATATCCAAAGAATTCAGAATTGGACAGTGAGACAGATCTGAAGCTTGAGGAGAGAGGTATTCAACAGATAAGTCCAATATACCCTCAGAAGAAATTGGAGAAAATGAGGGATCACTCTGGCGACCACCCTCGGGTAAGACCTTTGGTTAAAACAGAATTCTTTTATTTGAATGATGAGGATAGCAACCCACAGATAACAACTAAGGAGTCGCCGTATACCGCTACTGAGCTTGCCAAACTGAAGCGGGAGTACGGGCATCTTGCCAAAGAATCTGAGACGGAGTATGTGTGGCGTGTATCTCTAACCGGGGGAGATCAAATCCAGCCGAGTGAAAAGGAGGCTGAGGGATATTGGGGTCCTGGAGTCTTTTTGACCACAGGAGATAATCGTGCCCCATGGTCCTTAACTCAGCGAGCCGCTTATTGGGCTGGGGGGTTAAACCCTTTGGAGAGAGGGGATCCTCTTCCAATCACTGGCACAGTTGATCAGCTGGTGGAAAGCGTCCAAAAAGCTGCTTGTTTGCAAATGATGAAAGAAAGAAAGTTAACTCCTAGATGTGAATCTCCAATGATGTTGCCGGTGGACCCTGAGAGCATGACTCCCTTGATAAGGGGACTTCCAGAGTCACTTAAACCTTTGGGGATTCAACTTCGAAAGACCATTGAGACACTCGGTCCCTTAGAAAGATTGGAGGGCTTTATGAGAGGCCATGGAAATGCAACCTATGAATGTGTCTCCCTCCGATCTCAGCCCATCTCGACCCTCATCAGGTGATAAAGCAAAGGTGTGGACTTGGGGGGAGGTAGCACAGGAGCTGATAAATTATGGGAGAAAATATGGTCCAGTAAAACTCCCAGAGGACAGACCAAAAGGAATCCGTCAGATAGACATCAGGGACTCACCCCCCCCCACATCAGTCAACCTAGCCCTCGTTTTAAAACAGCGGGGGGAGCACAGCCCATGACCCGACAACAGTGGTGGCTTTTGGGAATTAAAAAGGGTGTTCCAAGAGATGTAATGGATGGTTTACCCATTGGAAAGCTGAGCAAGGTGGTATCAAAATGGTGTAACCCAAAACAATACCCACCCAAAGGGAAAGAAATCTCACCCATCACACCCACAGCCCCACCTTTGGAAGACACAGGCAACAGAAACAGTGAGGTTTTTCCCCAGATGCAGGAAAACTAGAACCTCCATTCCCCATTGGTGAGCGAGGGAATGGAGGATGGATTTATATCCGACAGCTCACCAAGACTAGCAGGGGAGATTGGCTAATTACGGCTACTGTGGGTCCAAAACGTGGACTGGTGACCTTTTTGGTTGATACCGGTGCCCAAGTCTCCGCTTTGACTAAAGAAGATGCACAAAGGTGTGGTGTCTCTCCCTCGAGAAGACGTTTTTGTGTCCTGAATGCTTTAGGGTCAACAGAAGCCATGAGTGTTGCTCAGGTAAAGCTAACGTTGCCGGGAGAGGAAAACACGGTCACTGTTACAATGGTGATCGGGAATATTCCTACTAATTTATTAGGAATGGATGTCCTTAAAGGGAAAGGTTGGAAAGACCCAGAAGGCTTGTGGTGGACTTTTGGGACCCCGCAATTAAATATTAGGTTACTCCAAACTGCACCCTCTCTGCCGTTTAGCAAAGCAACTAATGTCAAACAATATCCCCTTCCCCTGGGAGCAAAAGAAGGTATCAGACCTGTTATGCAGGAACTTTGGGAGCAAGGGGTTGTGATAAATACACATTCTCCTTTTAACTCTCCGGTGTGGCCACTGCGAAAACCAAATGGAAAGTGGCGACTCACAGTGGATTTTAGGAGACTGAACGCCAACACCGAACCTTTGACTGCCGCAGTGCCCAATTTGGCGGAATTGGTAACAATAATTCAGGAGAAAGCTCACCCAATTATGGCAACTATAGATGTTAAAGACATGTTTTTTATGGTACCTTTGCAACCAGAGGACAGAGACCGTTTTGCCTTTACGTGGGAAGGGCAACAATATACTTTCACCCGGCTACCCCAGGGGTATAAGCACTCTCCTACATTGGCTCATCATGCTTTAGCCCAAGAATTGGAAAAAATACCAAAACCTGAAGCTGTAGATGTTTACCAATATATTTATGACATCCGGGGGGGGGGGGGGGGGGAAGAAATAAAGGAGGTGGAAACAACCCACCAGAATCTGGGTTTGCAAATTCCCCCCGAAAAGGTCCAAAAGCCATCACAAGAAGTAAAGTTTTTGGGAATTTGGTGGAAAGGGGGAATGATGTGTATCCCACCGGACACCCTCACTTCTTTAGGTCAGATTAAAATGCCTGAGTCAAAAAAGGATTTACAACATACTTTAGGACTATTGGTGTTCTGGAGAAAACATATTCCGGACTTCTCCATTATTGCTAGACCTCTTTATGATTTGCTGAGGAAAGGGGTCAAATGGGAATGGACCCCATCTCAGGAAGAAGCTGTGCAATTGTTAATTTTTGAAGCAACGGCTCACCAGGCTCTCGGTCCTATCCACCCTACAGACCCTTTTCAGGTGGAATGGGGATTTGCCATATCAGGATTATCAGTACATATATGGCAACGGGGCCCTGAGGGTCCAACTTGGCCTGTGGGATTTTATTCTCGCAGCTTTAAAGATGCCGAGAGGAGATACACTGCTTGGGAGAAAGGGTTGTTTGTGGTTAGCCTGGCTCTCATAGAAGTAGAGAAAATTGCACGCCAACAACCAATTGTACTGAGAGGCCCATTTAAAGTGATAAAGGCAGTTACCAGTGGGACCCCTCCCCCTGACGGGGTGGCTCAGAAAGCCTCAGTATGAAAATGGTATGCCCAGATTGAACACTACTGTAACATTTTCTCAGTGACTGAAGGAGCTTTAAAACACCTGGCTATACAAGAAACAGAAAGCTCGGATGGCAGCCAAGATAAACCTGCCTCTGTCATCCAAGCGGCTCCTCCTTTCTCTCCCGACCAAGCAGTGAGTGCCTGGTTTACCGATGCTTCTGCAAAAAGAGAAGGGAAAGTATGGAAATATCGAGCAGTAGCACTCCATACCTCCTCTGATGAACAAATTATTACAGAGGGAGTGGGCAGCGCCCAAGTAGGAGAGTTAATTGCAGTGTGGAGTGTTTTCCAGCGTGAAGCTCAAGCCACTTCTCCCATCCACATCTATACTGATTCCTACGCTGTGTTTAAGGGTTGTACTGAATGGCTGCCTTTTTGGGAGCAAAATGAATGGGAGGTTAACAGAATCCCAGTGTGGCAAAAGGAAAAATGGCAAGATATCTTAAACATTGCTAAACAGGGGAACTTTGCCGTGGGATGGGTAGCTTCTCATCAGGCAGATGGGGGCTCAGCGGGTAAATGGAATAACAGAGCGGATGAGTTAGCAAGGCTAGCCCCTGTACAAAAGGACCAAGTCACAGAAGATTGGGACCGCCTGCTAGAATGGTTGCATGTAAAGCGTAAACACACAGGAGCTAAGGACCTGTGTCGTGAAGCCCTTGCTCGAGGCTGGCCTGTCACCAGAGCAACATGCGAAACTTGCATATCTGCCTGTGAGCAATGTCGTAGGCGACTGGAAAGACACCCTTTAGAAGATGATCCCCTGCATCTAAGAGAGGGTAAAGGTTTGTGGGATGCGTGGCAGGTGGATTATATTGGACCCTTTAAGAAATCAGGAGGGAAACATTTTGTGTTGGTGGGAGTGGAAATAATATCAGGACCAGTCCAAGCAGAAGCCTTTAACAGGGCTACGGGAGAAAGCACTGTGAGAGCATTGCGACAATGGTTTGGAACTTTTCCAAAACCACAAGAAATACAGTCTGATAACGGTTCCCACTTCACTGCCAGAATAGTACAGGATTGGGCACGAAGTGAAGGGATTAAATGGATTTTTCACACTCCTTATTACCCACAATGGTATTGTAGAAAGAACCAATGGTTTGCTGAAACGACTTTTGAAACCACAGGAAGGCAATTGGGATGCTCGCCTGTGGGAAGCTGTCAAAGGTGTAAATGACAGATGGGGGTAAATGGATGCCCTAAAATCACTGCCTTCTGTCCAAAAGTCCCTACTTTAATCCCTTCTTTAAAAGGACCGAATGACTCTAAAAATCCAGCTCACCTCCCAGGACAACCTGTTTTAGTGGAGCTTCCCACTGCGGGAACAGTACCATTGGTCCTAAAAACCCCTCTAAATGCATATGCGTGGGTAGCCTCTGATGCCCTGGGAAAGGAACATCGGATAAATACCCGTTGGATAGTTCCGTCATTTTAACTGTGCCTCAAGGAGGCAAGCTCTGTTATTTCATCTTGCAGAAGAACTCCGAGGGACAGTGAAGAACAGAGAACAGTGAGTGGGAAAAGCTGCACATGGATGATAATTTGGAAGCATAAATTCTAAAAATGACCAATTTTTTAATTGGACCTGTGATTGGGCTTACAATATTTTTCTGCATCTTACCACTAACCTGTAATCAAAAGAACACCAAATGGCCGTGGTCTCACGCCTCCCTTGGGTTTACAGGAAGCATGGGACCACCTTTTAAACGGTCGGGCTTAAACTTGGCCACTGTGGTTATGCACAAAATGGAAATGTACTCAGGGCATGAGTGGGGCTGGGACAGAGACAGCAGGGCTCCCCTCTTGATGGGAACAATTGGAGAAAAAAATTCAAATAGGTTGCCGAATGGTCAATGGATCTATCCATGAAAAAGCAACCCAAATTATTGTAAGAAGAACTAATGAATCTGTACTCACAAAGAGTCTTTGTGTCCTTGAAAAGGAAAAATTGGAATGCTGGAGTAATTTTACACTAACCCAACCTGTCTTTGTAATCTGTCTCTGGAATAACCAGAAAGGTGACGTGGCACTGACATTCAAATTTAAAATGGCCATTATTGAGCCAACAACTACTACTCCCAGCCCCAACATGACAAGATACACAGCACCTCTTACCACTGAACCAGTTATTGTACTGAACCCGAAAATTTTTGAGATTGGACCATATGTAATTAGAAATATGGGCCAGCAACAGATGTTATTCAATCCATCATGGTCCCTGAAACAAGTTGAATTGTCAATGCAAAATAATGCTTCAGAAATTCAGCCAGCTTGCTCACCTTTCCTAAAAACCTCTTACGAGGGATGGACAACCTGGCTGCAAAAACGGACCCCTTCCGAGAAACGAATAAAGAGAGACCTAACTGGTGTTCTGGGAACAGGATTGGGAGTTCTAAATAGTATTGATTCAGATGAACAAATTGGCTACCACAACTAGGGACCTGACTAAATTGCAACGTCCTTTACGATCTTCCCTATTGGCTTTGGGAACTAATCAATGGATGTTATCAAATATATTACCAAAATGGGAGAAGGTGAATGAAAAAGACCATGAATTGGTTATAGATGCACTCGGTGTGGTCCAAAACAACCTCTCCCTGGCTCTCAGTTGTATCCAAGCTCAACTGTGGATGCAATCAGTAGCCGCATCAATTATAAGAGAAGGTGAAGAAGGCACTTTCCCCACTGAAATTCGGAAAATAGTTTGGGACAGTGCCACTGACTTTGAAAGGAAAGTCACCACACATCTGCACTTTTAGTGCCTCAGAACCCCGGACAGCTTGCAAAACACGGCTGTAGCTGTCCCAGCGCAAGCTGTTCAGGAAAGCACAGAGACGCGATGTTCGCGTGCCTTTAGCGCTGCTCGCAAGAAGCCTCCGGAGCAGGCACTTCTCGTGCGGCAACAACCGTGCCTGCTACGATCCTTCCTAGCCTCTTTTCCTCCGGGCAGCCGGCTTTGGCTGATGTGAAGTGTTGGTGGGCAAATCATCCAGAGAAGAGTCGCAATGCTTCTGGGCTGTTAGCAAGAGCGAGTGAAGAGCAGCAAGAGCTTTCCTTGCTGACCCTTTTCACGTGGGAGATTAGCTGGACATTTGCCGCTTTAGTGCCTTGTTTCTTCTGCGCAGCTTGCACAAAGCTCATTGCGGCTTTCGCGGTTCGAGTTGTGCATCGCCGGAGCTCTGCGGGATAGAGCGAGAGAAGAGCCGCAAAAGCTCCGAGTGCGGCCATCTTGCGTGTGGCCGCGATGATGCGTTGTTCCTTGGTTGGCGGGCGACTGCCTTCTGCGCGGCTGCTTCCAAGTTGACGGTAACTGCCAGCGTGCTAGCTGTGTGGGACAATGAAGAGGCTGACGTGTGTGTGTCCGTAGAGCTGCTAGAAAGCGTACGTGAAGAGCAGGAAGGGCTTTCAGAGCAGCCGGTTCTCGTCTTGGACAGTCGCCACACATCTGCACTTTTAGTGCCTCAGAACCCCGGACAGCTTGCAAAACACGCCTGTAGCTGTCCCAGCGCAAGCTGTTCAGGAAAGCACAGAGACGCGATGTTCGCGTGCCTTTAGCGCTGCTCGCAAGAAGCCTCCGGAGCAGGCACTTCTCGTGCGGCAACAACCGTGCCTGCTACGATCCTTCCTAGCCTCTTTTCCTCCGGGCAGCCGGCTTTAGCTGATGTGAAGTGTTGGTGGGCAAATCATCCAGAGAAGTGTCGCAATGCTTCTGGGCTGTTAGCAAGAGCGAGTGAAGAGCAGCAAGAGCTTTCCTTGCTGACCCTTTTCACGGGGGAGATTAGCTGGACATTTGCCGCTTTAGTGCCTTGTTTCTTCTGCGCAGCTTGCACAAAGCTCATTGCGGCTTTCGCGGTTCGAGTTGCGCATCGCCGGAGCTCTGCGGGAAAGAGCGAGAGAAGAGCCGCGAAAGCTCCGAGTGCGGCCAGCTCGCGTGTGGCCGCGATGATCCGCTGTTCGTCGGTTGGAGGGCGACTGCCTTCTGCGCGGCTGCTTCCAAGTTGACCGTAACTGCCAGCGTGCTAGCTGTGTGGGACAGTGAAGAGGCTGACGCGTGTGTGTCCGTAGAGCTGCTAGAAAGCGTACGTGAAGAGCAGGAAGGGCTTTCAGAGCAGCCGGTTCTCGTCTTGGACAGTCGCCACACATCCGCACTTTTAGTGCCTCAGAACCCCGGGCAGCTTGCAAAACACGGCTGTAGCTGTCCCAGCGCAAGCTGTTCAGGAAAGCACAGAAATGCGATGTTCGCGTGCTTTAAGCGCTGCTCGCAAGAAGCCTCCGGAGCAGGCACTTCTCGTGCGGCAACAACCGTGCCTGCTACGATCTTTCCTAGCCTCTTTTCCTCCGGGCAGCCGGCTTTAGCTGATGTGAAGTGTTGGTGGGCAAATCATCCAGAGAAGAGTCGCAATGCTTCTGGGCTGTTAGCAAGAGCGAGTGAAGAGCAGCAAGAGCTTTCCTTGCTGACCCTTTTCACGTGGGAGATTAGCTGGACATTTGCCGCTTTAGTGCCTTGTTTCTTCTGCGCAGCTTGCACAAAGCTCATTGCGGCTTTCGCGGTTCGAGTTGTGCATCGCCGGAGCTCTGCGGGAAAGAGCGAGAGAAGAGCCGCGAAAGCTCCGAGTGCGGCCAGCTCGCGTGTGGCCGCGATGATCCGCTGTTCGTCGGTTGGAGGGCGACTGCCTTCTGCGCGGCTGCTTCCAAGTTGACGGTAACTGCCAGCGTGCTAGCTGTGTAGGACAGTGAAGAGACTCGACGTGTGTGTCGTGTGTCTCTTTGTTAGTGAGAAATCGAGACTTGCTTTATGAGTTCGTGGCACAGCACGGTGCCCGGCCGTCCACACCTGGGCAAGATTGGGCTCGGGATAATTGGACAAATTTGCAGAGCGTAGTAGATCGAATGACTTCCTTGTAGAAGGAGGCGAGGGTAATATCTGGCAGAGGCAAAGCCATAGTTTGTGCTGTTCTGGGTGCCAGTCTGGCAGCAGCAGCAGAGGGCCGCCTTAAGCAGCGAGAGCAGGAGACGATTATTGAGTTGCTCCAGCGTTTGGTGGAGGCCCTCAGGGGACAGTATCCTACCTCGAAAAACAGCTGGGGGGAGAAAAGGAGCAAAACCTTTTGCTAAAATCTATCTTGAGGGAGGAATATCCAAAGAATTCAGAATTGGACAGTGAGACAGATCTGAAGCTTGAGGAGAGAGGTATTCAACAGATAAGTCCAATATACCCTCAGAAGAAATTGGAGAAAATGAGGGATCACTCTGGCGACCACCCTCGGGTAAGACCTTTGGTTAAAACAGAATTCTTTTATTTGAATGATGAGGATAGCAACCCACAGATAACAACTAAGGAGTCGCCGTATACCGCTACTGAGCTTGCCAAACTGAAGCGGGAGTACGGGCATCTTGCCAAAGAATCTGAGACGGAGTATGTGTGGCGTGTATCTCTAACCGGGGGAGATCAAATCCAGCCGAGTGAAAAGGAGGCTGAGGGATATTGGGGTCCTGGAGTCTTTTTGACCACAGGAGATAATCGTGCCCCATGGTCCTTAACTCAGCGAGCCGCTTATTGGGCTGGGGGGTTAAACCCTTTGGAGAGAGGGGATCCTCTTCCAATCACTGGCACAGTTGATCAGCTGGTGGAAAGCGTCCAAAAAGCTGCTTGTTTGCAAATGATGAAAGAAAGAAAGTTAACTCCTAGATGTGAATCTCCAATGATGTTGCCGGTGGACCCTGAGAGCATGACTCCCTTGATAAGGGGACTTCCAGAGTCACTTAAACCTTTGGGGATTCAACTTCGAAAGACCATTGAGACACTCGGTCCCTTAGAAAGATTGGAGGGCTTTATGAGAGGCCATGGAAATGCAACCTATGAATGTGTCTCCCTCCGATCTCAGCCCATCTCGACCCTCATCAGGTGATAAAGCAAAGGTGTGGACTTGGGGGGAGGTAGCACAGGAGCTGATAAATTATGGGAGAAAATATGGTCCAGTAAAACTCCCAGAGGACAGACCAAAAGGAATCCGTCAGATAGACATCAGGGACTCACCCCCCCCCACATCAGTCAACCTAGCCCTCGTTTTAAAACAGCGGGGGGAGCACAGCCCATGACCCGACAACAGTGGTGGCTTTTGGGAATTAAAAAGGGTGTTCCAAGAGATGTAATGGATGGTTTACCCATTGGAAAGCTGAGCAAGGTGGTATCAAAATGGTGTAACCCAAAACAATACCCACCCAAAGGGAAAGAAATCTCACCCATCACACCCACAGCCCCACCTTTGGAAGACACAGGCAACAGAAACAGTGAGGTTTTTCCCCAGATGCAGGAAAACTAGAACCTCCATTCCCCATTGGTGAGCGAGGGAATGGAGGATGGATTTATATCCGACAGCTCACCAAGACTAGCAGGGGAGATTGGCTAATTACGGCTACTGTGGGTCCAAAACGTGGACTGGTGACCTTTTTGGTTGATACCGGTGCCCAAGTCTCCGCTTTGACTAAAGAAGATGCACAAAGGTGTGGTGTCTCTCCCTCGAGAAGACGTTTTTGTGTCCTGAATGCTTTAGGGTCAACAGAAGCCATGAGTGTTGCTCAGGTAAAGCTAACGTTGCCGGGAGAGGAAAACACGGTCACTGTTACAATGGTGATCGGGAATATTCCTACTAATTTATTAGGAATGGATGTCCTTAAAGGGAAAGGTTGGAAAGACCCAGAAGGCTTGTGGTGGACTTTTGGGACCCCGCAATTAAATATTAGGTTACTCCAAACTGCACCCTCTCTGCCGTTTAGCAAAGCAACTAATGTCAAACAATATCCCCTTCCCCTGGGAGCAAAAGAAGGTATCAGACCTGTTATGCAGGAACTTTGGGAGCAAGGGGTTGTGATAAATACACATTCTCCTTTTAACTCTCCGGTGTGGCCACTGCGAAAACCAAATGGAAAGTGGCGACTCACAGTGGATTTTAGGAGACTGAACGCCAACACCGAACCTTTGACTGCCGCAGTGCCCAATTTGGCGGAATTGGTAACAATAATTCAGGAGAAAGCTCACCCAATTATGGCAACTATAGATGTTAAAGACATGTTTTTTATGGTACCTTTGCAACCAGAGGACAGAGACCGTTTTGCCTTTACGTGGGAAGGGCAACAATATACTTTCACCCGGCTACCCCAGGGGTATAAGCACTCTCCTACATTGGCTCATCATGCTTTAGCCCAAGAATTGGAAAAAATACCAAAACCTGAAGCTGTAGATGTTTACCAATATATTTATGACATCCGGGGGGGGGGGGGGGGGAAGAAATAAAGGAGGTGGAAACAACCCACCAGAATCTGGGTTTGCAAATTCCCCCCGAAAAGGTCCAAAAGCCATCACAAGAAGTAAAGTTTTTGGGAATTTGGTGGAAAGGGGGAATGATGTGTATCCCACCGGACACCCTCACTTCTTTAGGTCAGATTAAAATGCCTGAGTCAAAAAAGGATTTACAACATACTTTAGGACTATTGGTGTTCTGGAGAAAACATATTCCGGACTTCTCCATTATTGCTAGACCTCTTTATGATTTGCTGAGGAAAGGGGTCAAATGGGAATGGACCCCATCTCAGGAAGAAGCTGTGCAATTGTTAATTTTTGAAGCAACGGCTCACCAGGCTCTCGGTCCTATCCACCCTACAGACCCTTTTCAGGTGGAATGGGGATTTGCCATATCAGGATTATCAGTACATATATGGCAACGGGGCCCTGAGGGTCCAACTTGGCCTGTGGGATTTTATTCTCGCAGCTTTAAAGATGCCGAGAGGAGATACACTGCTTGGGAGAAAGGGTTGTTTGTGGTTAGCCTGGCTCTCATAGAAGTAGAGAAAATTGCACGCCAACAACCAATTGTACTGAGAGGCCCATTTAAAGTGATAAAGGCAGTTACCAGTGGGACCCCTCCCCCTGACGGGGTGGCTCAGAAAGCCTCAGTATGAAAATGGTATGCCCAGATTGAACACTACTGTAACATTTTCTCAGTGACTGAAGGAGCTTTAAAACACCTGGCTATACAAGAAACAGAAAGCTCGGATGGCAGCCAAGATAAACCTGCCTCTGTCATCCAAGCGGCTCCTCCTTTCTCTCCCGACCAAGCAGTGAGTGCCTGGTTTACCGATGCTTCTGCAAAAAGAGAAGGGAAAGTATGGAACTATCGAGCAGTAGCACTCCATACCTCCTCTGATGAACAAATTATTACAGAGGGAGTGGGCAGCGCCCAAGTAGGAGAGTTAATTGCAGTGTGGAGTGTTTTCCAGCGTGAAGCTCAAGCCACTTCTCCCATCCACATCTATACTGATTCCTACGCTGTGTTTAAGGGTTGTACTGAATGGCTGCCTTTTTGGGAGCAAAATGAATGGGAGGTTAACAGAATCCCAGTGTGGCAAAAGGAAAAATGGCAAGATATCTTAAACATTGCTAAACAGGGGAACTTTGCCGTGGGATGGGTAGCTTCTCATCAGGCAGATGGGGGCTCAGCGGGTAAATGGAATAACAGAGCGGATGAGTTAGCAAGGCTAGCCCCTGTACAAAAGGACCAAGTCACAGAAGATTGGGACCGCCTGCTAGAATGGTTGCATGTAAAGCGTAAACACACAGGAGCTAAGGACCTGTGTCGTGAAGCCCTTGCTCGAGGCTGGCCTGTCACCAGAGCAACATGCGAAACTTGCATATCTGCCTGTGAGCAATGTCGTAGGCGACTGGAAAGACACCCTTTAGAAGATGATCCCCTGCATCTAAGAGAGGGTAAAGGTTTGTGGGATGCGTGGCAGGTGGATTATATTGGACCCTTTAAGAAATCAGGAGGGAAACATTTTGTGTTGGTGGGAGTGGAAATAATATCAGGACCAGTCCAAGCAGAAGCCTTTAACAGGGCTACGGGAGAAAGCACTGTGAGAGCATTGCGACAATGGTTTGGAACTTTTCCAAAACCACAAGAAATACAGTCTGATAACGGTTCCCACTTCACTGCCAGAATAGTACAGGATTGGGCACGAAGTGAAGGGATTAAATGGATTTTTCACACTCCTTATTACCCACAATGGTATTGTAGAAAGAACCAATGGTTTGCTGAAACGACTTTTGAAACCACAGGAAGGCAATTGGGATGCTCGCCTGTGGGAAGCTGTCAAAGGTGTAAATGACAGATGGGGGTAAATGGATGCCCTAAAATCACTGCCTTCTGTCCAAAAGTCCCTACTTTAATCCCTTCTTTAAAAGGACCGAATGACTCTAAAAATCCAGCTCACCTCCCAGGACAACCTGTTTTAGTGGAGCTTCCCACTGCGGGAACAGTACCATTGGTCCTAAAAACCCCTCTAAATGCATATGCGTGGGTAGCCTCTGATGCCCTGGGAAAGGAACATCGGATAAATACCCGTTGGATAGTTCCGTCATTTTAACTGTGCCTCAAGGAGGCAAGCTCTGTTATTTCATCTTGCAGAAGAACTCCGAGGGACAGTGAAGAACAGAGAACAGTGAGTGGGAAAAGCTGCACATGGATGATAATTTGGAAGCATAAATTCTAAAAATGACCAATTTTTTAATTGGACCTGTGATTGGGCTTACAATATTTTTCTGCATCTTACCACTAACCTGTAATCAAAAGAACACCAAATGGCCGTGGTCTCACGCCTCCCTTGGGTTTACAGGAAGCATGGGACCACCTTTTAAACGGTCGGGCTTAAACTTGGCCACTGTGGTTATGCACAAAATGGAAATGTACTCAGGGCATGAGTGGGGCTGGGACAGAGACAGCAGGGCTCCCCTCTTGATGGGAACAATTGGAGAAAAAAATTCAAATAGGTTGCCGAATGGTCAATGGATCTATCCATGAAAAAGCAACCCAAATTATTGTAAGAAGAACTAATGAATCTGTACTCACAAAGAGTCTTTGTGTCCTTGAAAAGGAAAAATTGGAATGCTGGAGTAATTTTACACTAACCCAACCTGTCTTTGTAATCTGTCTCTGGAATAACCAGAAAGGTGACGTGGCACTGACATTCAAATTTAAAATGGCCATTATTGAGCCAACAACTACTACTCCCAGCCCCAACATGACAAGATACACAGCACCTCTTACCACTGAACCAGTTATTGTACTGAACCCGAAAATTTTTGAGATTGGACCATATGTAATTAGAAATATGGGCCAGCAACAGATGTTATTCAATCCATCATGGTCCCTGAAACAAGTTGAATTGTCAATGCAAAATAATGCTTCAGAAATTCAGCCAGCTTGCTCACCTTTCCTAAAAACCTCTTACGAGGGATGGACAACCTGGCTGCAAAAACGGACCCCTTCCGAGAAACGAATAAAGAGAGACCTAACTGGTGTTCTGGGAACAGGATTGGGAGTTCTAAATAGTATTGATTCAGATGAACAAATTGGCTACCACAACTAGGGACCTGACTAAATTGCAACGTCCTTTACGATCTTCCCTATTGGCTTTGGGAACTAATCAATGGATGTTATCAAATATATTACCAAAATGGGAGAAGGTGAATGAAAAAGACCATGAATTGGTTATAGATGCACTCGGTGTGGTCCAAAACAACCTCTCCCTGGCTCTCAGTTGTATCCAAGCTCAACTGTGGATGCAATCAGTAGCCGCATCAATTATAAGAGAAGGTGAAGAAGGCACTTTCCCCACTGAAATTCGGAAAATAGTTTGGGACAGTGCCACTGACTTTGAAAGGAAAGTCACCACACATCTGCACTTTTAGTGCCTCAGAACCCCGGACAGCTTGCAAAACACGGCTGTAGCTGTCCCAGCGCAAGCTGTTCAGGAAAGCACAGAGACGCGATGTTCGCGTGCCTTTAGCGCTGCTCGCAAGAAGCCTCCGGAGCAGGCACTTCTCGTGCGGCAACAACCGTGCCTGCTACGATCCTTCCTAGCCTCTTTTCCTCCGGGCAGCCGGCTTTGGCTGATGTGAAGTGTTGGTGGGCAAATCATCCAGAGAAGAGTCGCAATGCTTCTGGGCTGTTAGCAAGAGCGAGTGAAGAGCAGCAAGAGCTTTCCTTGCTGACCCTTTTCACGTGGGAGATTAGCTGGACATTTGCCGCTTTAGTGCCTTGTTTCTTCTGCGCAGCTTGCACAAAGCTCATTGCGGCTTTCGCGGTTCGAGTTGTGCATCGCCGGAGCTCTGCGGGATAGAGCGAGAGAAGAGCCGCAAAAGCTCCGAGTGCGGCCATCTTGCGTGTGGCCGCGATGATGCGTTGTTCCTTGGTTGGCGGGCGACTGCCTTCTGCGCGGCTGCTTCCAAGTTGACGGTAACTGCCAGCGTGCTAGCTGTGTGGGACAATGAAGAGGCTGACGTGTGTGTGTCCGTAGAGCTGCTAGAAAGCGTACGTGAAGAGCAGGAAGGGCTTTCAGAGCAGCCGGTTCTCGTCTTGGACAGTCGCCACACATCTGCACTTTTAGTGCCTCAGAACCCCGGACAGCTTGCAAAACACGCCTGTAGCTGTCCCAGCGCAAGCTGTTCAGGAAAGCACAGAGACGCGATGTTCGCGTGCCTTTAGCGCTGCTCGCAAGAAGCCTCCGGAGCAGGCACTTCTCGTGCGGCAACAACCGTGCCTGCTACGATCCTTCCTAGCCTCTTTTCCTCCGGGCAGCCGGCTTTGGCTGATGTGAAGTGTTGGTGGGCAAATCATCCAGAGAAGAGTCGCAATGCTTCTGGGCTGTTAGCAAGAGCGAGTGAAGAGCAGCAAGAGCTTTCCTTGCTGACCCTTTTCACGTGGGAGATTAGCTGGACATTTGCCGCTTTAGTGCCTTGTTTCTTCTGCGCAGCTTGCACAAAGCTCATTGCGGCTTTCGCGGTTCGAGTTGTGCATCGCCGGAGCTCTGCGGGAAAGAGCGAGAGAAGAGCCGCGAAAGCTCCGAGTGCGGCCAGCTCGCGTGTGGCCGCGATGATCCGCTGTTCGTCGGTTGGAGGGCGACTGCCTTCTGCGCGGCTGCTTCCAAGTTGACGGTAACTGCCAGCGTGCTAGCTGTGTAGGACAGTGAAGAGACTCGACGTGTGTGTCGTGTGTCTCTTTGTTAGTGAGAAATCGAGACTTGCTTTATGAGTTCGTGGCACAGCACGGTGCCCGGCCGTCCACACCTGGGCAAGATTGGGCTCGGGATAATTGGACAAATTTGCAGAGCGTAGTAGATCGAATGACTTCCTTGTAGAAGGAGGCGAGGGTAATATCTGGCAGAGGCAAAGCCATAGTTTGTGCTGTTCTGGGTGCCAGTCTGGCAGCAGCAGCAGAGGGCCGCCTTAAGCAGCGAGAGCAGGAGACGATTATTGAGTTGCTCCAGCGTTTGGTGGAGGCCCTCAGGGGACAGTATCCTACCTCGAAAAACAGATGGGGGGAGAAAAGGAGCAAAACCTTTTGCTAAAATCTATCTTGAGGGAGGAATATCCAAAGAATTCAGAATTGGACAGTGAGACAGATCTGAAGCTTGAGGAGAGAGGTATTCAACAGATAAGTCCAATATACCCTCAGAAGAAATTGGAGAAAATGAGGGATCACTCTGGCGACCACCCTCGGGTAAGACCTTTGGTTAAAACAGAATTCTTTTATTTGAATGATGAGGATAGCAACCCACAGATAACAACTAAGGAGTCGCCGTATACCGCTACTGAGCTTGCCAAACTGAAGCGGGAGTACGGGCATCTTGCCAAAGAATCTGAGACGGAGTATGTGTGGCGTGTATCTCTAACCGGGGGAGATCAAATCCAGCCGAGTGAAAAGGAGGCTGAGGGATATTGGGGTCCTGGAGTCTTTTTGACCACAGGAGATAATCGTGCCCCATGGTCCTTAACTCAGCGAGCCGCTTATTGGGCTGGGGGGTTAAACCCTTTGGAGAGAGGGGATCCTCTTCCAATCACTGGCACAGTTGATCAGCTGGTGGAAAGCGTCCAAAAAGCTGCTTGTTTGCAAATGATGAAAGAAAGAAAGTTAACTCCTAGATGTGAATCTCCAATGATGTTGCCGGTGGACCCTGAGAGCATGACTCCCTTGATAAGGGGACTTCCAGAGTCACTTAAACCTTTGGGGATTCAACTTCGAAAGACCATTGAGACACTCGGTCCCTTAGAAAGATTGGAGGGCTTTATGAGAGGCCATGGAAATGCAACCTATGAATGTGTCTCCCTCCGATCTCAGCCCATCTCGACCCTCATCAGGTGATAAAGCAAAGGTGTGGACTTGGGGGGAGGTAGCACAGGAGCTGATAAATTATGGGAGAAAATATGGTCCAGTAAAACTCCCAGAGGACAGACCAAAAGGAATCCGTCAGATAGACATCAGGGACTCACCCCCCCCCACATCAGTCAACCTAGCCCTCGTTTTAAAACAGCGGGGGGAGCACAGCCCATGACCCGACAACAGTGGTGGCTTTTGGGAATTAAAAAGGGTGTTCCAAGAGATGTAATGGATGGTTTACCCATTGGAAAGCTGAGCAAGGTGGTATCAAAATGGTGTAACCCAAAACAATACCCACCCAAAGGGAAAGAAATCTCACCCATCACACCCACAGCCCCACCTTTGGAAGACACAGGCAACAGAAACAGTGAGGTTTTTCCCCAGATGCAGGAAAACTAGAACCTCCATTCCCCATTGGTGAGCGAGGGAATGGAGGATGGATTTATATCCGACAGCTCACCAAGACTAGCAGGGGAGATTGGCTAATTACGGCTACTGTGGGTCCAAAACGTGGACTGGTGACCTTTTTGGTTGATACCGGTGCCCAAGTCTCCGCTTTGACTAAAGAAGATGCACAAAGGTGTGGTGTCTCTCCCTCGAGAAGACGTTTTTGTGTCCTGAATGCTTTAGGGTCAACAGAAGCCATGAGTGTTGCTCAGGTAAAGCTAACGTTGCCGGGAGAGGAAAACACGGTCACTGTTACAATGGTGATCGGGAATATTCCTACTAATTTATTAGGAATGGATGTCCTTAAAGGGAAAGGTTGGAAAGACCCAGAAGGCTTGTGGTGGACTTTTGGGACCCCGCAATTAAATATTAGGTTACTCCAAACTGCACCCTCTCTGCCGTTTAGCAAAGCAACTAATGTCAAACAATATCCCCTTCCCCTGGGAGCAAAAGAAGGTATCAGACCTGTTATGCAGGAACTTTGGGAGCAAGGGGTTGTGATAAATACACATTCTCCTTTTAACTCTCCGGTGTGGCCACTGCGAAAACCAAATGGAAAGTGGCGACTCACAGTGGATTTTAGGAGACTGAACGCCAACACCGAACCTTTGACTGCCGCAGTGCCCAATTTGGCGGAATTGGTAACAATAATTCAGGAGAAAGCTCACCCAATTATGGCAACTATAGATGTTAAAGACATGTTTTTTATGGTACCTTTGCAACCAGAGGACAGAGACCGTTTTGCCTTTACGTGGGAAGGGCAACAATATACTTTCACCCGGCTACCCCAGGGGTATAAGCACTCTCCTACATTGGCTCATCATGCTTTAGCCCAAGAATTGGAAAAAATACCAAAACCTGAAGCTGTAGATGTTTACCAATATATTTATGACATCCGGGGGGGGGGGGGGAAGAAATAAAGGAGGTGGAAACAACCCACCAGAATCTGGGTTTGCAAATTCCCCCCGAAAAGGTCCAAAAGCCATCACAAGAAGTAAAGTTTTTGGGAATTTGGTGGAAAGGGGGAATGATGTGTATCCCACCGGACACCCTCACTTCTTTAGGTCAGATTAAAATGCCTGAGTCAAAAAAGGATTTACAACATACTTTAGGACTATTGGTGTTCTGGAGAAAACATATTCCGGACTTCTCCATTATTGCTAGACCTCTTTATGATTTGCTGAGGAAAGGGGTCAAATGGGAATGGACCCCATCTCAGGAAGAAGCTGTGCAATTGTTAATTTTTGAAGCAACGGCTCACCAGGCTCTCGGTCCTATCCACCCTACAGACCCTTTTCAGGTGGAATGGGGATTTGCCATATCAGGATTATCAGTACATATATGGCAACGGGGCCCTGAGGGTCCAACTTGGCCTGTGGGATTTTATTCTCGCAGCTTTAAAGATGCCGAGAGGAGATACACTGCTTGGGAGAAAGGGTTGTTTGTGGTTAGCCTGGCTCTCATAGAAGTAGAGAAAATTGCACGCCAACAACCAATTGTACTGAGAGGCCCATTTAAAGTGATAAAGGCAGTTACCAGTGGGACCCCTCCCCCTGACGGGGTGGCTCAGAAAGCCTCAGTATGAAAATGGTATGCCCAGATTGAACACTACTGTAACATTTTCTCAGTGACTGAAGGAGCTTTAAAACACCTGGCTATACAAGAAACAGAAAGCTCGGATGGCAGCCAAGATAAACCTGCCTCTGTCATCCAAGCGGCTCCTCCTTTCTCTCCCGACCAAGCAGTGAGTGCCTGGTTTACCGATGCTTCTGCAAAAAGAGAAGGGAAAGTATGGAAATATCGAGCAGTAGCACTCCATACCTCCTCTGATGAACAAATTATTACAGAGGGAGTGGGCAGCGCCCAAGTAGGAGAGTTAATTGCAGTGTGGAGTGTTTTCCAGCGTGAAGCTCAAGCCACTTCTCCCATCCACATCTATACTGATTCCTACGCTGTGTTTAAGGGTTGTACTGAATGGCTGCCTTTTTGGGAGCAAAATGAATGGGAGGTTAACAGAATCCCAGTGTGGCAAAAGGAAAAATGGCAAGATATCTTAAACATTGCTAAACAGGGGAACTTTGCCGTGGGATGGGTAGCTTCTCATCAGGCAGATGGGGGCTCAGCGGGTAAATGGAATAACAGAGCGGATGAGTTAGCAAGGCTAGCCCCTGTACAAAAGGACCAAGTCACAGAAGATTGGGACCGCCTGCTAGAATGGTTGCATGTAAAGCGTAAACACACAGGAGCTAAGGACCTGTGTCGTGAAGCCCTTGCTCGAGGCTGGCCTGTCACCAGAGCAACATGCGAAACTTGCATATCTGCCTGTGAGCAATGTCGTAGGCGACTGGAAAGACACCCTTTAGAAGATGATCCCCTGCATCTAAGAGAGGGTAAAGGTTTGTGGGATGCGTGGCAGGTGGATTATATTGGACCCTTTAAGAAATCAGGAGGGAAACATTTTGTGTTGGTGGGAGTGGAAATAATATCAGGACCAGTCCAAGCAGAAGCCTTTAACAGGGCTACGGGAGAAAGCACTGTGAGAGCATTGCGACAATGGTTTGGAACTTTTCCAAAACCACAAGAAATACAGTCTGATAACGGTTCCCACTTCACTGCCAGAATAGTACAGGATTGGGCACGAAGTGAAGGGATTAAATGGATTTTTCACACTCCTTATTACCCACAATGGTATTGTAGAAAGAACCAATGGTTTGCTGAAACGACTTTTGAAACCACAGGAAGGCAATTGGGATGCTCGCCTGTGGGAAGCTGTCAAAGGTGTAAATGACAGATGGGGGTAAATGGATGCCCTAAAATCACTGCCTTCTGTCCAAAAGTCCCTACTTTAATCCCTTCTTTAAAAGGACCGAATGACTCTAAAAATCCAGCTCACCTCCCAGGACAACCTGTTTTAGTGGAGCTTCCCACTGCGGGAACAGTACCATTGGTCCTAAAAACCCCTCTAAATGCATATGCGTGGGTAGCCTCTGATGCCCTGGGAAAGGAACATCGGATAAATACCCGTTGGATAGTTCCGTCATTTTAGCTGTGCCTCAAGGAGGCAAGCTCTGTTATTTTATCTTGCAGAAGAACTCCGAGGGACAACAGTGAGTGGGAAAAGCTGCACATGGATGATAATTTGGAAGCATAAATTCTAAAAATGACCAATTTTTTAATTGGACCTGTGATTGGGCTTACAATATTTTTCTGCATCTTACCACTAACCTGTAATCAAAAGAACACCAAATGGCCGTGGTCTCACGCCTCCCTTGGGTTTACAGGAAGCATGGGACCACCTTTTAAACGGTCGGGCTTAAACTTGGCCACTGTGGTTATGCACAAAATGGAAATGTACTCAGGGCATGAGTGGGGCTGGGACAGAGACAGCAGGGCTCCCCTCTTGATGGGAACAATTGGAGAAAAAAATTCAAATAGGTTGCCGAATGGTCAATGGATCTATCCATGAAAAAGCAACCCAAATTATTGTAAGAAGAACTAATGAATCTGTACTCACAAAGAGTCTTTGTGTCCTTGAAAAGGAAAAATTGGAATGCTGGAGTAATTTTACACTAACCCAACCTGTCTTTGTAATCTGTCTCTGGAATAACCAGAAAGGTGACGTGGCACTGACATTCAAATTTAAAATGGCCATTATTGAGCCAACAACTACTACTCCCAGCCCCAACATGACAAGATACACAGCACCTCTTACCACTGAACCAGTTATTGTACTGAACCCGAAAATTTTTGAGATTGGACCATATGTAATTAGAAATATGGGCCAGCAACAGATGTTATTCAATCCATCATGGTCCCTGAAACAAGTTGAATTGTCAATGCAAAATAATGCTTCAGAAATTCAGCCAGCTTGCTCACCTTTCCTAAAAACCTCTTACGAGGGATGGACAACCTGGCTGCAAAAACGGACCCCTTCCGAGAAACGAATAAAGAGAGACCTAACTGGTGTTCTGGGAACAGGATTGGGAGTTCTAAATAGTATTGATTCAGATGAACAAATTGGCTACCACAACTAGGGACCTGACTAAATTGCAACGTCCTTTACGATCTTCCCTATTGGCTTTGGGAACTAATCAATGGATGTTATCAAATATATTACCAAAATGGGAGAAGGTGAATGAAAAAGACCATGAATTGGTTATAGATGCACTCGGTGTGGTCCAAAACAACCTCTCCCTGGCTCTCAGTTGTATCCAAGCTCAACTGTGGATGCAATCAGTAGCCGCATCAATTATAAGAGAAGGTGAAGAAGGCACTTTCCCCACTGAAATTCGGAAAATAGTTTGGGACAGTGCCACTGACTTTGAAAGGAAAGTCACCACACATCTGCACTTTTAGTGCCTCAGAACCCCGGACAGCTTGCAAAACACGGCTGTAGCTGTCCCAGCGCAAGCTGTTCAGGAAAGCACAGAGACGCGATGTTCGCGTGCCTTTAGCGCTGCTCGCAAGAAGCCTCCGGAGCAGGCACTTCTCGTGCGGCAACAACCGTGCCTGCTACGATCCTTCCTAGCCTCTTTTCCTCCGGGCAGCCGGCTTTGGCTGATGTGAAGTGTTGGTGGGCAAATCATCCAGAGAAGAGTCGCAATGCTTCTGGGCTGTTAGCAAGAGCGAGTGAAGAGCAGCAAGAGCTTTCCTTGCTGACCCTTTTCACGTGGGAGATTAGCTGGACATTTGCCGCTTTAGTGCCTTGTTTCTTCTGCGCAGCTTGCACAAAGCTCATTGCGGCTTTCGCGGTTCGAGTTGTGCATCGCCGGAGCTCTGCGGGATAGAGCGAGAGAAGAGCCGCAAAAGCTCCGAGTGCGGCCATCTTGCGTGTGGCCGCGATGATGCGTTGTTCCTTGGTTGGCGGGCGACTGCCTTCTGCGCGGCTGCTTCCAAGTTGACCGTAACTGCCAGCGTGCTAGCTGTGTGGGACAGTGAAGAGGCTGACGCGTGTGTGTCCGTAGAGCTGCTAGAAAGCGTACGTGAAGAGCAGGAAGGGCTTTCAGAGCAGCCGGTTCTCGTCTTGGACAGTCGCCACACATCCGCACTTTTAGTGCCTCAGAACCCCGGACAGCTTGCAAAACACGGCTGTAGCTGTCCCAGCGCAAGCTGTTCAGGAAAGCACAGAAATGCGATGTTCGCGTGCTTTAAGCGCTGCTCGCAAGAAGCCTCCGGAGCAGGCACTTCTCGTGCGGCAACAACCGTGCCTGCTACGATCTTTCCTAGCCTCTTTTCCTCCGGGCAGCCGGCTTTAGCTGATGTGAAGTGTTGGTGGGCAAATCATCCAGAGAAGAGTCGCAATGCTTCTGGGCTGTTAGCAAGAGCGAGTGAAGAGCAGCAAGAGCTTTCCTTGCTGACCCTTTTCACGGGGGAGATTAGCTGGACATTTGCCGCTTTAGTGCCTTGTTTCTTCTGCGCAGCTTGCACAAAGCTCATTGCGGCTTTCGCGGTTCGAGTTGTGCATCGCCGGAGCTCTGCGGGAAAGAGCGAGAGAAGAGCCGCGAAAGCTCCGAGTGCGGCCAGCTCGCGTGTGGCCGCGATGATCCGCTGTTCGTCGGTTGGAGGGCGACTGCCTTCTGCGCGGCTGCTTCCAAGTTGACGGTAACTGCCAGCGTGCTAGCTGTGTAGGACAGTGAAGAGACTCGACGTGTGTGTCGTGTGTCTCTTTGTTAGTGAGAAATCGAGACTTGCTTTATGAGTTCGTGGCACAGCACGGTGCCCGGCCGTCCACACCTGGGCAAGATTGGGCTCGGGATAATTGGACAAATTTGCAGAGCGTAGTAGATCGAATGACTTCCTTGTAGAAGGAGGCGAGGGTAATATCTGGCAGAGGCAAAGCCATAGTTTGTGCTGTTCTGGGTGCCAGTCTGGCAGCAGCAGCAGAGGGCCGCCTTAAGCAGCGAGAGCAGGAGACGATTATTGAGTTGCTCCAGCGTTTGGTGGAGGCCCTCAGGGGACAGTATCCTACCTCGAAAAACAGCTGGGGGGAGAAAAGGAGCAAAACCTTTTGCTAAAATCTATCTTGAGGGAGGAATATCCAAAGAATTCAGAATTGGACAGTGAGACAGATCTGAAGCTTGAGGAGAGAGGTATTCAACAGATAAGTCCAATATACCCTCAGAAGAAATTGGAGAAAATGAGGGATCACTCTGGCGACCACCCTCGGGTAAGACCTTTGGTTAAAACAGAATTCTTTTATTTGAATGATGAGGATAGCAACCCACAGATAACAACTAAGGAGTCGCCGTATACCGCTACTGAGCTTGCCAAACTGAAGCGGGAGTACGGGCATCTTGCCAAAGAATCTGAGACGGAGTATGTGTGGCGTGTATCTCTAACCGGGGGAGATCAAATCCAGCCGAGTGAAAAGGAGGCTGAGGGATATTGGGGTCCTGGAGTCTTTTTGACCACAGGAGATAATCGTGCCCCATGGTCCTTAACTCAGCGAGCCGCTTATTGGGCTGGGGGGTTAAACCCTTTGGAGAGAGGGGATCCTCTTCCAATCACTGGCACAGTTGATCAGCTGGTGGAAAGCGTCCAAAAAGCTGCTTGTTTGCAAATGATGAAAGAAAGAAAGTTAACTCCTAGATGTGAATCTCCAATGATGTTGCCGGTGGACCCTGAGAGCATGACTCCCTTGATAAGGGGACTTCCAGAGTCACTTAAACCTTTGGGGATTCAACTTCGAAAGACCATTGAGACACTCGGTCCCTTAGAAAGATTGGAGGGCTTTATGAGAGGCCATGGAAATGCAACCTATGAATGTGTCTCCCTCCGATCTCAGCCCATCTCGACCCTCATCAGGTGATAAAGCAAAGGTGTGGACTTGGGGGGAGGTAGCACAGGAGCTGATAAATTATGGGAGAAAATATGGTCCAGTAAAACTCCCAGAGGACAGACCAAAAGGAATCCGTCAGATAGACATCAGGGACTCACCCCCCCCACATCAGTCAACCTAGCCCTCGTTTTAAAACAGCGGGGGGAGCACAGCCCATGACCCGACAACAGTGGTGGCTTTTGGGAATTAAAAAGGGTGTTCCAAGAGATGTAATGGATGGTTTACCCATTGGAAAGCTGAGCAAGGTGGTATCAAAATGGTGTAACCCAAAACAATACCCACCCAAAGGGAAAGAAATCTCACCCATCACACCCACAGCCCCACCTTTGGAAGACACAGGCAACAGAAACAGTGAGGTTTTTCCCCAGATGCAGGAAAACTAGAACCTCCATTCCCCATTGGTGAGCGAGGGAATGGAGGATGGATTTATATCCGACAGCTCACCAAGACTAGCAGGGGAGATTGGCTAATTACGGCTACTGTGGGTCCAAAACGTGGACTGGTGACCTTTTTGGTTGATACCGGTGCCCAAGTCTCCGCTTTGACTAAAGAAGATGCACAAAGGTGTGGTGTCTCTCCCTCGAGAAGACGTTTTTGTGTCCTGAATGCTTTAGGGTCAACAGAAGCCATGAGTGTTGCTCAGGTAAAGCTAACGTTGCCGGGAGAGGAAAACACGGTCACTGTTACAATGGTGATCGGGAATATTCCTACTAATTTATTAGGAATGGATGTCCTTAAAGGGAAAGGTTGGAAAGACCCAGAAGGCTTGTGGTGGACTTTTGGGACCCCGCAATTAAATATTAGGTTACTCCAAACTGCACCCTCTCTGCCGTTTAGCAAAGCAACTAATGTCAAACAATATCCCCTTCCCCTGGGAGCAAAAGAAGGTATCAGACCTGTTATGCAGGAACTTTGGGAGCAAGGGGTTGTGATAAATACACATTCTCCTTTTAACTCTCCGGTGTGGCCACTGCGAAAACCAAATGGAAAGTGGCGACTCACAGTGGATTTTAGGAGACTGAACGCCAACACCGAACCTTTGACTGCCGCAGTGCCCAATTTGGCGGAATTGGTAACAATAATTCAGGAGAAAGCTCACCCAATTATGGCAACTATAGATGTTAAAGACATGTTTTTTATGGTACCTTTGCAACCAGAGGACAGAGACCGTTTTGCCTTTACGTGGGAAGGGCAACAATATACTTTCACCCGGCTACCCCAGGGGTATAAGCACTCTCCTACATTGGCTCATCATGCTTTAGCCCAAGAATTGGAAAAAATACCAAAACCTGAAGCTGTAGATGTTTACCAATATATTTATGACATCCGGGGGGGGGGGGGGAAGAAATAAAGGAGGTGGAAACAACCCACCAGAATCTGGGTTTGCAAATTCCCCCCGAAAAGGTCCAAAAGCCATCACAAGAAGTAAAGTTTTTGGGAATTTGGTGGAAAGGGGGAATGATGTGTATCCCACCGGACACCCTCACTTCTTTAGGTCAGATTAAAATGCCTGAGTCAAAAAAGGATTTACA
Source organism: Chlamydotis macqueenii (assembly GCF_036417535.1). Classification (NCBI taxonomy): domain Eukaryota; kingdom Metazoa; phylum Chordata; class Aves; order Otidiformes; family Otididae; genus Chlamydotis; species Chlamydotis macqueenii. Next base: position 58,374,037 of record NC_141556.1, read on the forward strand.
ACATACTTTAGGACTATTGGTGTTCTGGAGAAAACATATTCCGGACTTCTCCATTATTGCTAGACCTCTTTATGATTTGCTGAGGAAAGGGGTCAAATGGGAATGGACCCCATCTCAGGAAGAAGCTGTGCAATTGTTAATTTTTGAAGCAACGGCTCACCAGGCTCTCGGTCCTATCCACCCTACAGACCCTTTTCAGGTGGAATGGGGATTTGCCATATCAGGATTATCAGTACATATATGGCAACGGGGCCCTGAGGGTCCAACTTGGCCTGTGGGATTTTATTCTCGCAGCTTTAAAGATGCCGAGAGGAGATACACTGCTTGGGAGAAAGGGTTGTTTGTGGTTAGCCTGGCTCTCATAGAAGTAGAGAAAATTGCACGCCAACAACCAATTGTACTGAGAGGCCCATTTAAAGTGATAAAGGCAGTTACCAGTGGGACCCCTCCCCCTGACGGGGTGGCTCAGAAAGCCTCAGTATGAAAATGGTATGCCCAGATTGAACACTACTGTAACATTTTCTCAGTGACTGAAGGAGCTTTAAAACACCTGGCTATACAAGAAACAGAAAGCTCGGATGGCAGCCAAGATAAACCTGCCTCTGTCATCCAAGCGGCTCCTCCTTTCTCTCCCGACCAAGCAGTGAGTGCCTGGTTTACCGATGCTTCTGCAAAAAGAGAAGGGAAAGTATGGAAATATCGAGCAGTAGCACTCCATACCTCCTCTGATGAACAAATTATTACAGAGGGAGTGGGCAGCGCCCAAGTAGGAGAGTTAATTGCAGTGTGGAGTGTTTTCCAGCGTGAAGCTCAAGCCACTTCTCCCATCCACATCTATACTGATTCCTACGCTGTGTTTAAGGGTTGTACTGAATGGCTGCCTTTTTGGGAGCAAAATGAATGGGAGGTTAACAGAATGCCAGTGTGGCAAAAGGAAAAATGGCAAGATATCTTAAACATTGCTAAACAGGGGAACTTTGCCGTGGGATGGGTAGCTTCTCATCAGGCAGATGGGGGCTCAGCGGGTAAATGGAATAACAGAGCGGATGAGTTAGCAAGGCTAGCCCCTGTACAAAAGGACCAAGTCACAGAAGATTGGGACCGCCTGCTAGAATGGTTGCATGTAAAGCGTAAACACACAGGAGCTAAGGACCTGTGTCGTGAAGCCCTTGCTCGAGGCTGGCCTGTCACCAGAGCAACATGCGAAACTTGCATATCTGCCTGTGAGCAATGTCGTAGGCGACTGGAAAGACACCCTTTAGAAGATGATCCCCTGCATCTAAGAGAGGGTAAAGGTTTGTGGGATGCGTGGCAGGTGGATTATATTGGACCCTTTAAGAAATCAGGAGGGAAACATTTTGTGTTGGTGGGAGTGGAAATAATATCAGGACCAGTCCAAGCAGAAGCCTTTAACAGGGCTACGGGAGAAAGCACTGTGAGAGCATTGCGACAATGGTTTGGAACTTTTCCAAAACCACAAGAAATACAGTCTGATAACGGTTCCCACTTCACTGCCAGAATAGTACAGGATTGGGCACGAAGTGAAGGGATTAAATGGATTTTTCACACTCCTTATTACCCACAATGGTATTGTAGAAAGAACCAATGGTTTGCTGAAACGACTTTTGAAACCACAGGAAGGCAATTGGGATGCTCGCCTGTGGGAAGCTGTCAAAGGTGTAAATGACAGATGGGGGTAAATGGATGCCCTAAAATCACTGCCTTCTGTCCAAAAGTCCCTACTTTAATCCCTTCTTTAAAAGGACCGAATGACTCTAAAAATCCAGCTCACCTCCCAGGACAACCTGTTTTAGTGGAGCTTCCCACTGCGGGAACAGTACCATTGGTCCTAAAAACCCCTCTAAATGCATATGCGTGGGTAGCCTCTGATGCCCTGGGAAAGGAACATCGGATAAATACCCGTTGGATAGTTCCGTCATTTTAACTGTGCCTCAAGGAGGCAAGCTCTGTTATTTCATCTTGCAGAAGAACTCCGAGGGACAGTGAAGAACAGAGAACAGTGAGTGGGAAAAGCTGCACATGGATGATAATTTGGAAGCATAAATTCTAAAAATGACCAATTTTTTAATTGGACCTGTGATTGGGCTTACAATATTTTTCTGCATCTTACCACTAACCTGTAATCAAAAGAACACCAAATGGCCGTGGTCTCACGCCTCCCTTGGGTTTACAGGAAGCATGGGACCACCTTTTAAACGGTCGGGCTTAAACTTGGCCACTGTGGTTATGCACAAAATGGAAATGTACTCAGGGCATGAGTGGGGCTGGGACAGAGACAGCAGGGCTCCCCTCTTGATGGGAACAATTGGAGAAAAAAATTCAAATAGGTTGCCGAATGGTCAATGGATCTATCCATGAAAAAGCAACCCAAATTATTGTAAGAAGAACTAATGAATCTGTACTCACAAAGAGTCTTTGTGTCCTTGAAAAGGAAAAATTGGAATGCTGGAGTAATTTTACACTAACCCAACCTGTCTTTGTAATCTGTCTCTGGAATAACCAGAAAGGTGACGTGGCACTGACATTCAAATTTAAAATGGCCATTATTGAGCCAACAACTACTACTCCCAGCCCCAACATGACAAGATACACAGCACCTCTTACCACTGAACCAGTTATTGTACTGAACCCGAAAATTTTTGAGATTGGACCATATGTAATTAGAAATATGGGCCAGCAACAGATGTTATTCAATCCATCATGGTCCCTGAAACAAGTTGAATTGTCAATGCAAAATAATGCTTCAGAAATTCAGCCAGCTTGCTCACCTTTCCTAAAAACCTCTTACGAGGGATGGACAACCTGGCTGCAAAAACGGACCCCTTCCGAGAAACGAATAAAGAGAGACCTAACTGGTGTTCTGGGAACAGGATTGGGAGTTCTAAATAGTATTGATTCAGATGAACAAATTGGCTACCACAACTAGGGACCTGACTAAATTGCAACGTCCTTTACGATCTTCCCTATTGGCTTTGGGAACTAATCAATGGATGTTATCAAATATATTACCAAAATGGGAGAAGGTGAATGAAAAAGACCATGAATTGGTTATAGATGCACTCGGTGTGGTCCAAAACAACCTCTCCCTGGCTCTCAGTTGTATCCAAGCTCAACTGTGGATGCAATCAGTAGCCGCATCAATTATAAGAGAAGGTGAAGAAGGCACTTTCCCCACTGAAATTCGGAAAATAGTTTGGGACAGTGCCACTGACTTTGAAAGGAAAGTCACCACACATCTGCACTTTTAGTGCCTCAGAACCCCGGACAGCTTGCAAAACACGGCTGTAGCTGTCCCAGCGCAAGCTGTTCAGGAAAGCACAGAGACGCGATGTTCGCGTGCCTTTAGCGCTGCTCGCAAGAAGCCTCCGGAGCAGGCACTTCTCGTGCGGCAACAACCGTGCCTGCTACGATCCTTCCTAGCCTCTTTTCCTCCGGGCAGCCGGCTTTGGCTGATGTGAAGTGTTGGTGGGCAAATCATCCAGAGAAGAGTCGCAATGCTTCTGGGCTGTTAGCAAGAGCGAGTGAAGAGCAGCAAGAGCTTTCCTTGCTGACCCTTTTCACGTGGGAGATTAGCTGGACATTTGCCGCTTTAGTGCCTTGTTTCTTCTGCGCAGCTTGCACAAAGCTCATTGCGGCTTTCGCGGTTCGAGTTGTGCATCGCCGGAGCTCTGCGGGAAAGAGCGAGAGAAGAGCCGCGAAAGCTCCGAGTGCGGCCAGCTCGCGTGTGGCCGCGATGATCCGCTGTTCGTCGGTTGGAGGGCGACTGCCTTCTGCGCGGCTGCTTCCAAGTTGACGGTAACTGCCAGCGTGCTAGCTGTGTAGGACAGTGAAGAGACTCGACGTGTGTGTCGTGTGTCTCTTTGTTAGTGAGAAATCGAGACTTGCTTTATGAGTTCGTGGCACAGCACGGTGCCCGGCCGTCCACACCTGGGCAAGATTGGGCTCGGGATAATTGGACAAATTTGCAGAGCGTAGTAGATCGAATGACTTCCTTGTAGAAGGAGGCGAGGGTAATATCTGGCAGAGGCAAAGCCATAGTTTGTGCTGTTCTGGGTGCCAGTCTGGCAGCAGCAGCAGAGGGCCGCCTTAAGCAGCGAGAGCAGGAGACGATTATTGAGTTGCTCCAGCGTTTGGTGGAGGCCCTCAGGGGACAGTATCCTACCTCGAAAAACAGCTGGGGGGAGAAAAGGAGCAAAACCTTTTGCTAAAATCTATCTTGAGGGAGGAATATCCAAAGAATTCAGAATTGGACAGTGAGACAGATCTGAAGCTTGAGGAGAGAGGTATTCAACAGATAAGTCCAATATACCCTCAGAAGAAATTGGAGAAAATGAGGGATCACTCTGGCGACCACCCTCGGGTAAGACCTTTGGTTAAAACAGAATTCTTTTATTTGAATGATGAGGATAGCAACCCACAGATAACAACTAAGGAGTCGCCGTATACCGCTACTGAGCTTGCCAAACTGAAGCGGGAGTACGGGCATCTTGCCAAAGAATCTGAGACGGAGTATGTGTGGCGTGTATCTCTAACCGGGGGAGATCAAATCCAGCCGAGTGAAAAGGAGGCTGAGGGATATTGGGGTCCTGGAGTCTTTTTGACCACAGGAGATAATCGTGCCCCATGGTCCTTAACTCAGCGAGCCGCTTATTGGGCTGGGGGGTTAAACCCTTTGGAGAGAGGGGATCCTCTTCCAATCACTGGCACAGTTGATCAGCTGGTGGAAAGCGTCCAAAAAGCTGCTTGTTTGCAAATGATGAAAGAAAGAAAGTTAACTCCTAGATGTGAATCTCCAATGATGTTGCCGGTGGACCCTGAGAGCATGACTCCCTTGATAAGGGGACTTCCAGAGTCACTTAAACCTTTGGGGATTCAACTTCGAAAGACCATTGAGACACTCGGTCCCTTAGAAAGATTGGAGGGCTTTATGAGAGGCCATGGAAATGCAACCTATGAATGTGTCTCCCTCCGATCTCAGCCCATCTCGACCCTCATCAGGTGATAAAGCAAAGGTGTGGACTTGGGGGGAGGTAGCACAGGAGCTGATAAATTATGGGAGAAAATATGGTCCAGTAAAACTCCCAGAGGACAGACCAAAAGGAATCCGTCAGATAGACATCAGGGACTCACCCCCCCCCACATCAGTCAACCTAGCCCTCGTTTTAAAACAGCGGGGGGAGCACAGCCCATGACCCGACAACAGTGGTGGCTTTTGGGAATTAAAAAGGGTGTTCCAAGAGATGTAATGGATGGTTTACCCATTGGAAAGCTGAGCAAGGTGGTATCAAAATGGTGTAACCCAAAACAATACCCACCCAAAGGGAAAGAAATCTCACCCATCACACCCACAGCCCCACCTTTGGAAGACACAGGCAACAGAAACAGTGAGGTTTTTCCCCAGATGCAGGAAAACTAGAACCTCCATTCCCCATTGGTGAGCGAGGGAATGGAGGATGGATTTATATCCGACAGCTCACCAAGACTAGCAGGGGAGATTGGCTAATTACGGCTACTGTGGGTCCAAAACGTGGACTGGTGACCTTTTTGGTTGATACCGGTGCCCAAGTCTCCGCTTTGACTAAAGAAGATGCACAAAGGTGTGGTGTCTCTCCCTCGAGAAGACGTTTTTGTGTCCTGAATGCTTTAGGGTCAACAGAAGCCATGAGTGTTGCTCAGGTAAAGCTAACGTTGCCGGGAGAGGAAAACACGGTCACTGTTACAATGGTGATCGGGAATATTCCTACTAATTTATTAGGAATGGATGTCCTTAAAGGGAAAGGTTGGAAAGACCCAGAAGGCTTGTGGTGGACTTTTGGGACCCCGCAATTAAATATTAGGTTACTCCAAACTGCACCCTCTCTGCCGTTTAGCAAAGCAACTAATGTCAAACAATATCCCCTTCCCCTGGGAGCAAAAGAAGGTATCAGACCTGTTATGCAGGAACTTTGGGAGCAAGGGGTTGTGATAAATACACATTCTCCTTTTAACTCTCCGGTGTGGCCACTGCGAAAACCAAATGGAAAGTGGCGACTCACAGTGGATTTTAGGAGACTGAACGCCAACACCGAACCTTTGACTGCCGCAGTGCCCAATTTGGCGGAATTGGTAACAATAATTCAGGAGAAAGCTCACCCAATTATGGCAACTATAGATGTTAAAGACATGTTTTTTATGGTACCTTTGCAACCAGAGGACAGAGACCGTTTTGCCTTTACGTGGGAAGGGCAACAATATACTTTCACCCGGCTACCCCAGGGGTATAAGCACTCTCCTACATTGGCTCATCATGCTTTAGCCCAAGAATTGGAAAAAATACCAAAACCTGAAGCTGTAGATGTTTACCAATATATTTATGACATCCGGGGGGGGGGGGGGGGGGAAGAAATAAAGGAGGTGGAAACAACCCACCAGAATCTGGGTTTGCAAATTCCCCCCGAAAAGGTCCAAAAGCCATCACAAGAAGTAAAGTTTTTGGGAATTTGGTGGAAAGGGGGAATGATGTGTATCCCACCGGACACCCTCACTTCTTTAGGTCAGATTAAAATGCCTGAGTCAAAAAAGGATTTACAACATACTTTAGGACTATTGGTGTTCTGGAGAAAACATATTCCGGACTTCTCCATTATTGCTAGACCTCTTTATGATTTGCTGAGGAAAGGGGTCAAATGGGAATGGACCCCATCTCAGGAAGAAGCTGTGCAATTGTTAATTTTTGAAGCAACGGCTCACCAGGCTCTCGGTCCTATCCACCCTACAGACCCTTTTCAGGTGGAATGGGGATTTGCCATATCAGGATTATCAGTACATATATGGCAACGGGGCCCTGAGGGTCCAACTTGGCCTGTGGGATTTTATTCTCGCAGCTTTAAAGATGCCGAGAGGAGATACACTGCTTGGGAGAAAGGGTTGTTTGTGGTTAGCCTGGCTCTCATAGAAGTAGAGAAAATTGCACGCCAACAACCAATTGTACTGAGAGGCCCATTTAAAGTGATAAAGGCAGTTACCAGTGGGACCCCTCCCCCTGACGGGGTGGCTCAGAAAGCCTCAGTATGAAAATGGTATGCCCAGATTGAACACTACTGTAACATTTTCTCAGTGACTGAAGGAGCTTTAAAACACCTGGCTATACAAGAAACAGAAAGCTCGGATGGCAGCCAAGATAAACCTGCCTCTGTCATCCAAGCGGCTCCTCCTTTCTCTCCCGACCAAGCAGTGAGTGCCTGGTTTACCGATGCTTCTGCAAAAAGAGAAGGGAAAGTATGGAAATATCGAGCAGTAGCACTCCATACCTCCTCTGATGAACAAATTATTACAGAGGGAGTGGGCAGCGCCCAAGTAGGAGAGTTAATTGCAGTGTGGAGTGTTTTCCAGCGTGAAGCTCAAGCCACTTCTCCCATCCACATCTATACTGATTCCTACGCTGTGTTTAAGGGTTGTACTGAATGGCTGCCTTTTTGGGAGCAAAATGAATGGGAGGTTAACAGAATGCCAGTGTGGCAAAAGGAAAAATGGCAAGATATCTTAAACATTGCTAAACAGGGGAACTTTGCCGTGGGATGGGTAGCTTCTCATCAGGCAGATGGGGGCTCAGCGGGTAAATGGAATAACAGAGCGGATGAGTTAGCAAGGCTAGCCCCTGTACAAAAGGACCAAGTCACAGAAGATTGGGACCGCCTGCTAGAATGGTTGCATGTAAAGCGTAAACACACAGGAGCTAAGGACCTGTGTCGTGAAGCCCTTGCTCGAGGCTGGCCTGTCACCAGAGCAACATGCGAAACTTGCATATCTGCCTGTGAGCAATGTCGTAGGCGACTGGAAAGACACCCTTTAGAAGATGATCCCCTGCATCTAAGAGAGGGTAAAGGTTTGTGGGATGCGTGGCAGGTGGATTATATTGGACCCTTTAAGAAATCAGGAGGGAAACATTTTGTGTTGGTGGGAGTGGAAATAATATCAGGACCAGTCCAAGCAGAAGCCTTTAACAGGGCTACGGGAGAAAGCACTGTGAGAGCATTGCGACAATGGTTTGGAACTTTTCCAAAACCACAAGAAATACAGTCTGATAACGGTTCCCACTTCACTGCCAGAATAGTACAGGATTGGGCACGAAGTGAAGGGATTAAATGGATTTTTCACACTCCTTATTACCCACAATGGTATTGTAGAAAGAACCAATGGTTTGCTGAAACGACTTTTGAAACCACAGGAAGGCAATTGGGATGCTCGCCTGTGGGAAGCTGTCAAAGGTGTAAATGACAGATGGGGGTAAATGGATGCCCTAAAATCACTGCCTTCTGTCCAAAAGTCCCTACTTTAATCCCTTCTTTAAAAGGACCGAATGACTCTAAAAATCCAGCTCACCTCCCAGGACAACCTGTTTTAGTGGAGCTTCCCACTGCGGGAACAGTACCATTGGTCCTAAAAACCCCTCTAAATGCATATGCGTGGGTAGCCTCTGATGCCCTGGGAAAGGAACATCGGATAAATACCCGTTGGATAGTTCCGTCATTTTAACTGTGCCTCAAGGAGGCAAGCTCTGTTATTTCATCTTGCAGAAGAACTCCGAGGGACAGTGAAGAACAGAGAACAGTGAGTGGGAAAAGCTGCACATGGATGATAATTTGGAAGCATAAATTCTAAAAATGACCAATTTTTTAATTGGACCTGTGATTGGGCTTACAATATTTTTCTGCATCTTACCACTAACCTGTAATCAAAAGAACACCAAATGGCCGTGGTCTCACGCCTCCCTTGGGTTTACAGGAAGCATGGGACCACCTTTTAAACGGTCGGGCTTAAACTTGGCCACTGTGGTTATGCACAAAATGGAAATGTACTCAGGGCATGAGTGGGGCTGGGACAGAGACAGCAGGGCTCCCCTCTTGATGGGAACAATTGGAGAAAAAAATTCAAATAGGTTGCCGAATGGTCAATGGATCTATCCATGAAAAAGCAACCCAAATTATTGTAAGAAGAACTAATGAATCTGTACTCACAAAGAGTCTTTGTGTCCTTGAAAAGGAAAAATTGGAATGCTGGAGTAATTTTACACTAACCCAACCTGTCTTTGTAATCTGTCTCTGGAATAACCAGAAAGGTGACGTGGCACTGACATTCAAATTTAAAATGGCCATTATTGAGCCAACAACTACTACTCCCAGCCCCAACATGACAAGATACACAGCACCTCTTACCACTGAACCAGTTATTGTACTGAACCCGAAAATTTTTGAGATTGGACCATATGTAATTAGAAATATGGGCCAGCAACAGATGTTATTCAATCCATCATGGTCCCTGAAACAAGTTGAATTGTCAATGCAAAATAATGCTTCAGAAATTCAGCCAGCTTGCTCACCTTTCCTAAAAACCTCTTACGAGGGATGGACAACCTGGCTGCAAAAACGGACCCCTTCCGAGAAACGAATAAAGAGAGACCTAACTGGTGTTCTGGGAACAGGATTGGGAGTTCTAAATAGTATTGATTCAGATGAACAAATTGGCTACCACAACTAGGGACCTGACTAAATTGCAACGTCCTTTACGATCTTCCCTATTGGCTTTGGGAACTAATCAATGGATGTTATCAAATATATTACCAAAATGGGAGAAGGTGAATGAAAAAGACCATGAATTGGTTATAGATGCACTCGGTGTGGTCCAAAACAACCTCTCCCTGGCTCTCAGTTGTATCCAAGCTCAACTGTGGATGCAATCAGTAGCCGCATCAATTATAAGAGAAGGTGAAGAAGGCACTTTCCCCACTGAAATTCGGAAAATAGTTTGGGACAGTGCCACTGACTTTGAAAGGAAAGTCACCACACATCTGCACTTTTAGTGCCTCAGAACCCCGGACAGCTTGCAAAACACGGCTGTAGCTGTCCCAGCGCAAGCTGTTCAGGAAAGCACAGAGACGCGATGTTCGCGTGCCTTTAGCGCTGCTCGCAAGAAGCCTCCGGAGCAGGCACTTCTCGTGCGGCAACAACCGTGCCTGCTACGATCCTTCCTAGCCTCTTTTCCTCCGGGCAGCCGGCTTTGGCTGATGTGAAGTGTTGGTGGGCAAATCATCCAGAGAAGAGTCGCAATGCTTCTGGGCTGTTAGCAAGAGCGAGTGAAGAGCAGCAAGAGCTTTCCTTGCTGACCCTTTTCACGTGGGAGATTAGCTGGACATTTGCCGCTTTAGTGCCTTGTTTCTTCTGCGCAGCTTGCACAAAGCTCATTGCGGCTTTCGCGGTTCGAGTTGTGCATCGCCGGAGCTCTGCGGGATAGAGCGAGAGAAGAGCCGCAAAAGCTCCGAGTGCGGCCATCTTGCGTGTGGCCGCGATGATGCGTTGTTCCTTGGTTGGCGGGCGACTGCCTTCTGCGCGGCTGCTTCCAAGTTGACGGTAACTGCCAGCGTGCTAGCTGTGTGGGACAATGAAGAGGCTGACGTGTGTGTGTCCGTAGAGCTGCTAGAAAGCGTACGTGAAGAGCAGGAAGGGCTTTCAGAGCAGCCGGTTCTCGTCTTGGACAGTCGCCACACATCTGCACTTTTAGTGCCTCAGAACCCCGGACAGCTTGCAAAACACGCCTGTAGCTGTCCCAGCGCAAGCTGTTCAGGAAAGCACAGAGACGCGATGTTCGCGTGCCTTTAGCGCTGCTCGCAAGAAGCCTCCGGAGCAGGCACTTCTCGTGCGGCAACAACCGTGCCTGCTACGATCCTTCCTAGCCTCTTTTCCTCCGGGCAGCCGGCTTTGGCTGATGTGAAGTGTTGGTGGGCAAATCATCCAGAGAAGAGTCGCAATGCTTCTGGGCTGTTAGCAAGAGCGAGTGAAGAGCAGCAAGAGCTTTCCTTGCTGACCCTTTTCACGTGGGAGATTAGCTGGACATTTGCCGCTTTAGTGCCTTGTTTCTTCTGCGCAGCTTGCACAAAGCTCATTGCGGCTTTCGCGGTTCGAGTTGTGCATCGCCGGAGCTCTGCGGGAAAGAGCGAGAGAAGAGCCGCGAAAGCTCCGAGTGCGGCCAGCTCGCGTGTGGCCGCGATGATCCGCTGTTCGTCGGTTGGAGGGCGACTGCCTTCTGCGCGGCTGCTTCCAAGTTGACGGTAACTGCCAGCGTGCTAGCTGTGTAGGACAGTGAAGAGACTCGACGTGTGTGTCGTGTGTCTCTTTGTTAGTGAGAAATCGAGACTTGCTTTATGAGTTCGTGGCACAGCACGGTGCCCGGCCGTCCACACCTGGGCAAGATTGGGCTCGGGATAATTGGACAAATTTGCAGAGCGTAGTAGATCGAATGACTTCCTTGTAGAAGGAGGCGAGGGTAATATCTGGCAGAGGCAAAGCCATAGTTTGTGCTGTTCTGGGTGCCAGTCTGGCAGCAGCAGCAGAGGGCCGCCTTAAGCAGCGAGAGCAGGAGACGATTATTGAGTTGCTCCAGCGTTTGGTGGAGGCCCTCAGGGGACAGTATCCTACCTCGAAAAACAGATGGGGGGAGAAAAGGAGCAAAACCTTTTGCTAAAATCTATCTTGAGGGAGGAATATCCAAAGAATTCAGAATTGGACAGTGAGACAGATCTGAAGCTTGAGGAGAGAGGTATTCAACAGATAAGTCCAATATACCCTCAGAAGAAATTGGAGAAAATGAGGGATCACTCTGGCGACCACCCTCGGGTAAGACCTTTGGTTAAAACAGAATTCTTTTATTTGAATGATGAGGATAGCAACCCACAGATAACAACTAAGGAGTCGCCGTATACCGCTACTGAGCTTGCCAAACTGAAGCGGGAGTACGGGCATCTTGCCAAAGAATCTGAGACGGAGTATGTGTGGCGTGTATCTCTAACCGGGGGAGATCAAATCCAGCCGAGTGAAAAGGAGGCTGAGGGATATTGGGGTCCTGGAGTCTTTTTGACCACAGGAGATAATCGTGCCCCATGGTCCTTAACTCAGCGAGCCGCTTATTGGGCTGGGGGGTTAAACCCTTTGGAGAGAGGGGATCCTCTTCCAATCACTGGCACAGTTGATCAGCTGGTGGAAAGCGTCCAAAAAGCTGCTTGTTTGCAAATGATGAAAGAAAGAAAGTTAACTCCTAGATGTGAATCTCCAATGATGTTGCCGGTGGACCCTGAGAGCATGACTCCCTTGATAAGGGGACTTCCAGAGTCACTTAAACCTTTGGGGATTCAACTTCGAAAGACCATTGAGACACTCGGTCCCTTAGAAAGATTGGAGGGCTTTATGAGAGGCCATGGAAATGCAACCTATGAATGTGTCTCCCTCCGATCTCAGCCCATCTCGACCCTCATCAGGTGATAAAGCAAAGGTGTGGACTTGGGGGGAGGTAGCACAGGAGCTGATAAATTATGGGAGAAAATATGGTCCAGTAAAACTCCCAGAGGACAGACCAAAAGGAATCCGTCAGATAGACATCAGGGACTCACCCCCCCCCACATCAGTCAACCTAGCCCTCGTTTTAAAACAGCGGGGGGAGCACAGCCCATGACCCGACAACAGTGGTGGCTTTTGGGAATTAAAAAGGGTGTTCCAAGAGATGTAATGGATGGTTTACCCATTGGAAAGCTGAGCAAGGTGGTATCAAAATGGTGTAACCCAAAACAATACCCACCCAAAGGGAAAGAAATCTCACCCATCACACCCACAGCCCCACCTTTGGAAGACACAGGCAACAGAAACAGTGAGGTTTTTCCCCAGATGCAGGAAAACTAGAACCTCCATTCCCCATTGGTGAGCGAGGGAATGGAGGATGGATTTATATCCGACAGCTCACCAAGACTAGCAGGGGAGATTGGCTAATTACGGCTACTGTGGGTCCAAAACGTGGACTGGTGACCTTTTTGGTTGATACCGGTGCCCAAGTCTCCGCTTTGACTAAAGAAGATGCACAAAGGTGTGGTGTCTCTCCCTCGAGAAGACGTTTTTGTGTCCTGAATGCTTTAGGGTCAACAGAAGCCATGAGTGTTGCTCAGGTAAAGCTAACGTTGCCGGGAGAGGAAAACACGGTCACTGTTACAATGGTGATCGGGAATATTCCTACTAATTTATTAGGAATGGATGTCCTTAAAGGGAAAGGTTGGAAAGACCCAGAAGGCTTGTGGTGGACTTTTGGGACCCCGCAATTAAATATTAGGTTACTCCAAACTGCACCCTCTCTGCCGTTTAGCAAAGCAACTAATGTCAAACAATATCCCCTTCCCCTGGGAGCAAAAGAAGGTATCAGACCTGTTATGCAGGAACTTTGGGAGCAAGGGGTTGTGATAAATACACATTCTCCTTTTAACTCTCCGGTGTGGCCACTGCGAAAACCAAATGGAAAGTGGCGACTCACAGTGGATTTTAGGAGACTGAACGCCAACACCGAACCTTTGACTGCCGCAGTGCCCAATTTGGCGGAATTGGTAACAATAATTCAGGAGAAAGCTCACCCAATTATGGCAACTATAGATGTTAAAGACATGTTTTTTATGGTACCTTTGCAACCAGAGGACAGAGACCGTTTTGCCTTTACGTGGGAAGGGCAACAATATACTTTCACCCGGCTACCCCAGGGGTATAAGCACTCTCCTACATTGGCTCATCATGCTTTAGCCCAAGAATTGGAAAAAATACCAAAACCTGAAGCTGTAGATGTTTACCAATATATTTATGACATCCGGGGGGGGGGGGGGAAGAAATAAAGGAGGTGGAAACAACCCACCAGAATCTGGGTTTGCAAATTCCCCCCGAAAAGGTCCAAAAGCCATCACAAGAAGTAAAGTTTTTGGGAATTTGGTGGAAAGGGGGAATGATGTGTATCCCACCGGACACCCTCACTTCTTTAGGTCAGATTAAAATGCCTGAGTCAAAAAAGGATTTACAACATACTTTAGGACTATTGGTGTTCTGGAGAAAACATATTCCGGACTTCTCCATTATTGCTAGACCTCTTTATGATTTGCTGAGGAAAGGGGTCAAATGGGAATGGACCCCATCTCAGGAAGAAGCTGTGCAATTGTTAATTTTTGAAGCAACGGCTCACCAGGCTCTCGGTCCTATCCACCCTACAGACCCTTTTCAGGTGGAATGGGGATTTGCCATATCAGGATTATCAGTACATATATGGCAACGGGGCCCTGAGGGTCCAACTTGGCCTGTGGGATTTTATTCTCGCAGCTTTAAAGATGCCGAGAGGAGATACACTGCTTGGGAGAAAGGGTTGTTTGTGGTTAGCCTGGCTCTCATAGAAGTAGAGAAAATTGCACGCCAACAACCAATTGTACTGAGAGGCCCATTTAAAGTGATAAAGGCAGTTACCAGTGGGACCCCTCCCCCTGACGGGGTGGCTCAGAAAGCCTCAGTATGAAAATGGTATGCCCAGATTGAACACTACTGTAACATTTTCTCAGTGACTGAAGGAGCTTTAAAACACCTGGCTATACAAGAAACAGAAAGCTCGGATGGCAGCCAAGATAAACCTGCCTCTGTCATCCAAGCGGCTCCTCCTTTCTCTCCCGACCAAGCAGTGAGTGCCTGGTTTACCGATGCTTCTGCAAAAAGAGAAGGGAAAGTATGGAAATATCGAGCAGTAGCACTCCATACCTCCTCTGATGAACAAATTATTACAGAGGGAGTGGGCAGCGCCCAAGTAGGAGAGTTAATTGCAGTGTGGAGTGTTTTCCAGCGTGAAGCTCAAGCCACTTCTCCCATCCACATCTATACTGATTCCTACGCTGTGTTTAAGGGTTGTACTGAATGGCTGCCTTTTTGGGAGCAAAATGAATGGGAGGTTAACAGAATCCCAGTGTGGCAAAAGGAAAAATGGCAAGATATCTTAAACATTGCTAAACAGGGGAACTTTGCCGTGGGATGGGTAGCTTCTCATCAGGCAGATGGGGGCTCAGCGGGTAAATGGAATAACAGAGCGGATGAGTTAGCAAGGCTAGCCCCTGTACAAAAGGACCAAGTCACAGAAGATTGGGACCGCCTGCTAGAATGGTTGCATGTAAAGCGTAAACACACAGGAGCTAAGGACCTGTGTCGTGAAGCCCTTGCTCGAGGCTGGCCTGTCACCAGAGCAACATGCGAAACTTGCATATCTGCCTGTGAGCAATGTCGTAGGCGACTGGAAAGACACCCTTTAGAAGATGATCCCCTGCATCTAAGAGAGGGTAAAGGTTTGTGGGATGCGTGGCAGGTGGATTATATTGGACCCTTTAAGAAATCAGGAGGGAAACATTTTGTGTTGGTGGGAGTGGAAATAATATCAGGACCAGTCCAAGCAGAAGCCTTTAACAGGGCTACGGGAGAAAGCACTGTGAGAGCATTGCGACAATGGTTTGGAACTTTTCCAAAACCACAAGAAATACAGTCTGATAACGGTTCCCACTTCACTGCCAGAATAGTACAGGATTGGGCACGAAGTGAAGGGATTAAATGGATTTTTCACACTCCTTATTACCCACAATGGTATTGTAGAAAGAACCAATGGTTTGCTGAAACGACTTTTGAAACCACAGGAAGGCAATTGGGATGCTCGCCTGTGGGAAGCTGTCAAAGGTGTAAATGACAGATGGGGGTAAATGGATGCCCTAAAATCACTGCCTTCTGTCCAAAAGTCCCTACTTTAATCCCTTCTTTAAAAGGACCGAATGACTCTAAAAATCCAGCTCACCTCCCAGGACAACCTGTTTTAGTGGAGCTTCCCACTGCGGGAACAGTACCATTGGTCCTAAAAACCCCTCTAAATGCATATGCGTGGGTAGCCTCTGATGCCCTGGGAAAGGAACATCGGATAAATACCCGTTGGATAGTTCCGTCATTTTAGCTGTGCCTCAAGGAGGCAAGCTCTGTTATTTTATCTTGCAGAAGAACTCCGAGGGACAACAGTGAGTGGGAAAAGCTGCACATGGATGATAATTTGGAAGCATAAATTCTAAAAATGACCAATTTTTTAATTGGACCTGTGATTGGGCTTACAATATTTTTCTGCATCTTACCACTAACCTGTAATCAAAAGAACACCAAATGGCCGTGGTCTCACGCCTCCCTTGGGTTTACAGGAAGCATGGGACCACCTTTTAAACGGTCGGGCTTAAACTTGGCCACTGTGGTTATGCACAAAATGGAAATGTACTCAGGGCATGAGTGGGGCTGGGACAGAGACAGCAGGGCTCCCCTCTTGATGGGAACAATTGGAGAAAAAAATTCAAATAGGTTGCCGAATGGTCAATGGATCTATCCATGAAAAAGCAACCCAAATTATTGTAAGAAGAACTAATGAATCTGTACTCACAAAGAGTCTTTGTGTCCTTGAAAAGGAAAAATTGGAATGCTGGAGTAATTTTACACTAACCCAACCTGTCTTTGTAATCTGTCTCTGGAATAACCAGAAAGGTGACGTGGCACTGACATTCAAATTTAAAATGGCCATTATTGAGCCAACAACTACTACTCCCAGCCCCAACATGACAAGATACACAGCACCTCTTACCACTGAACCAGTTATTGTACTGAACCCGAAAATTTTTGAGATTGGACCATATGTAATTAGAAATATGGGCCAGCAACAGATGTTATTCAATCCATCATGGTCCCTGAAACAAGTTGAATTGTCAATGCAAAATAATGCTTCAGAAATTCAGCCAGCTTGCTCACCTTTCCTAAAAACCTCTTACGAGGGATGGACAACCTGGCTGCAAAAACGGACCCCTTCCGAGAAACGAATAAAGAGAGACCTAACTGGTGTTCTGGGAACAGGATTGGGAGTTCTAAATAGTATTGATTCAGATGAACAAATTGGCTACCACAACTAGGGACCTGACTAAATTGCAACGTCCTTTACGATCTTCCCTATTGGCTTTGGGAACTAATCAATGGATGTTATCAAATATATTACCAAAATGGGAGAAGGTGAATGAAAAAGACCATGAATTGGTTATAGATGCACTCGGTGTGGTCCAAAACAACCTCTCCCTGGCTCTCAGTTGTATCCAAGCTCAACTGTGGATGCAATCAGTAGCCGCATCAATTATAAGAGAAGGTGAAGAAGGCACTTTCCCCACTGAAATTCGGAAAATAGTTTGGGACAGTGCCACTGACTTTGAAAGGAAAGTCACCACACATCTGCACTTTTAGTGCCTCAGAACCCCGGACAGCTTGCAAAACACGGCTGTAGCTGTCCCAGCGCAAGCTGTTCAGGAAAGCACAGAGACGCGATGTTCGCGTGCCTTTAGCGCTGCTCGCAAGAAGCCTCCGGAGCAGGCACTTCTCGTGCGGCAACAACCGTGCCTGCTACGATCCTTCCTAGCCTCTTTTCCTCCGGGCAGCCGGCTTTGGCTGATGTGAAGTGTTGGTGGGCAAATCATCCAGAGAAGAGTCGCAATGCTTCTGGGCTGTTAGCAAGAGCGAGTGAAGAGCAGCAAGAGCTTTCCTTGCTGACCCTTTTCACGTGGGAGATTAGCTGGACATTTGCCGCTTTAGTGCCTTGTTTCTTCTGCGCAGCTTGCACAAAGCTCATTGCGGCTTTCGCGGTTCGAGTTGTGCATCGCCGGAGCTCTGCGGGATAGAGCGAGAGAAGAGCCGCAAAAGCTCCGAGTGCGGCCATCTTGCGTGTGGCCGCGATGATGCGTTGTTCCTTGGTTGGCGGGCGACTGCCTTCTGCGCGGCTGCTTCCAAGTTGACCGTAACTGCCAGCGTGCTAGCTGTGTGGGACAGTGAAGAGGCTGACGCGTGTGTGTCCGTAGAGCTGCTAGAAAGCGTACGTGAAGAGCAGGAAGGGCTTTCAGAGCAGCCGGTTCTCGTCTTGGACAGTCGCCACACATCCGCACTTTTAGTGCCTCAGAACCCCGGACAGCTTGCAAAACACGGCTGTAGCTGTCCCAGCGCAAGCTGTTCAGGAAAGCACAGAAATGCGATGTTCGCGTGCTTTAAGCGCTGCTCGCAAGAAGCCTCCGGAGCAGGCACTTCTCGTGCGGCAACAACCGTGCCTGCTACGATCTTTCCTAGCCTCTTTTCCTCCGGGCAGCCGGCTTTAGCTGATGTGAAGTGTTGGTGGGCAAATCATCCAGAGAAGAGTCGCAATGCTTCTGGGCTGTTAGCAAGAGCGAGTGAAGAGCAGCAAGAGCTTTCCTTGCTGACCCTTTTCACGGGGGAGATTAGCTGGACATTTGCCGCTTTAGTGCCTTGTTTCTTCTGCGCAGCTTGCACAAAGCTCATTGCGGCTTTCGCGGTTCGAGTTGTGCATCGCCGGAGCTCTGCGGGAAAGAGCGAGAGAAGAGCCGCGAAAGCTCCGAGTGCGGCCAGCTCGCGTGTGGCCGCGATGATCCGCTGTTCGTCGGTTGGAGGGCGACTGCCTTCTGCGCGGCTGCTTCCAAGTTGACGGTAACTGCCAGCGTGCTAGCTGTGTAGGACAGTGAAGAGACTCGACGTGTGTGTCGTGTGTCTCTTTGTTAGTGAGAAATCGAGACTTGCTTTATGAGTTCGTGGCACAGCACGGTGCCCGGCCGTCCACACCTGGGCAAGATTGGGCTCGGGATAATTGGACAAATTTGCAGAGCGTAGTAGATCGAATGACTTCCTTGTAGAAGGAGGCGAGGGTAATATCTGGCAGAGGCAAAGCCATAGTTTGTGCTGTTCTGGGTGCCAGTCTGGCAGCAGCAGCAGAGGGCCGCCTTAAGCAGCGAGAGCAGGAGACGATTATTGAGTTGCTCCAGCGTTTGGTGGAGGCCCTCAGGGGACAGTATCCTACCTCGAAAAACAGCTGGGGGGAGAAAAGGAGCAAAACCTTTTGCTAAAATCTATCTTGAGGGAGGAATATCCAAAGAATTCAGAATTGGACAGTGAGACAGATCTGAAGCTTGAGGAGAGAGGTATTCAACAGATAAGTCCAATATACCCTCAGAAGAAATTGGAGAAAATGAGGGATCACTCTGGCGACCACCCTCGGGTAAGACCTTTGGTTAAAACAGAATTCTTTTATTTGAATGATGAGGATAGCAACCCACAGATAACAACTAAGGAGTCGCCGTATACCGCTACTGAGCTTGCCAAACTGAAGCGGGAGTACGGGCATCTTGCCAAAGAATCTGAGACGGAGTATGTGTGGCGTGTATCTCTAACCGGGGGAGATCAAATCCAGCCGAGTGAAAAGGAGGCTGAGGGATATTGGGGTCCTGGAGTCTTTTTGACCACAGGAGATAATCGTGCCCCATGGTCCTTAACTCAGCGAGCCGCTTATTGGGCTGGGGGGTTAAACCCTTTGGAGAGAGGGGATCCTCTTCCAATCACTGGCACAGTTGATCAGCTGGTGGAAAGCGTCCAAAAAGCTGCTTGTTTGCAAATGATGAAAGAAAGAAAGTTAACTCCTAGATGTGAATCTCCAATGATGTTGCCGGTGGACCCTGAGAGCATGACTCCCTTGATAAGGGGACTTCCAGAGTCACTTAAACCTTTGGGGATTCAACTTCGAAAGACCATTGAGACACTCGGTCCCTTAGAAAGATTGGAGGGCTTTATGAGAGGCCATGGAAATGCAACCTATGAATGTGTCTCCCTCCGATCTCAGCCCATCTCGACCCTCATCAGGTGATAAAGCAAAGGTGTGGACTTGGGGGGAGGTAGCACAGGAGCTGATAAATTATGGGAGAAAATATGGTCCAGTAAAACTCCCAGAGGACAGACCAAAAGGAATCCGTCAGATAGACATCAGGGACTCACCCCCCCCACATCAGTCAACCTAGCCCTCGTTTTAAAACAGCGGGGGGAGCACAGCCCATGACCCGACAACAGTGGTGGCTTTTGGGAATTAAAAAGGGTGTTCCAAGAGATGTAATGGATGGTTTACCCATTGGAAAGCTGAGCAAGGTGGTATCAAAATGGTGTAACCCAAAACAATACCCACCCAAAGGGAAAGAAATCTCACCCATCACACCCACAGCCCCACCTTTGGAAGACACAGGCAACAGAAACAGTGAGGTTTTTCCCCAGATGCAGGAAAACTAGAACCTCCATTCCCCATTGGTGAGCGAGGGAATGGAGGATGGATTTATATCCGACAGCTCACCAAGACTAGCAGGGGAGATTGGCTAATTACGGCTACTGTGGGTCCAAAACGTGGACTGGTGACCTTTTTGGTTGATACCGGTGCCCAAGTCTCCGCTTTGACTAAAGAAGATGCACAAAGGTGTGGTGTCTCTCCCTCGAGAAGACGTTTTTGTGTCCTGAATGCTTTAGGGTCAACAGAAGCCATGAGTGTTGCTCAGGTAAAGCTAACGTTGCCGGGAGAGGAAAACACGGTCACTGTTACAATGGTGATCGGGAATATTCCTACTAATTTATTAGGAATGGATGTCCTTAAAGGGAAAGGTTGGAAAGACCCAGAAGGCTTGTGGTGGACTTTTGGGACCCCGCAATTAAATATTAGGTTACTCCAAACTGCACCCTCTCTGCCGTTTAGCAAAGCAACTAATGTCAAACAATATCCCCTTCCCCTGGGAGCAAAAGAAGGTATCAGACCTGTTATGCAGGAACTTTGGGAGCAAGGGGTTGTGATAAATACACATTCTCCTTTTAACTCTCCGGTGTGGCCACTGCGAAAACCAAATGGAAAGTGGCGACTCACAGTGGATTTTAGGAGACTGAACGCCAACACCGAACCTTTGACTGCCGCAGTGCCCAATTTGGCGGAATTGGTAACAAT
The DNA here is from genome assembly GCF_036417535.1 of Chlamydotis macqueenii. Classification (NCBI taxonomy): domain Eukaryota; kingdom Metazoa; phylum Chordata; class Aves; order Otidiformes; family Otididae; genus Chlamydotis; species Chlamydotis macqueenii. The sequence goes on from NC_141556.1 coordinate 58,394,728, forward strand.
AATTCAGGAGAAAGCTCACCCAATTATGGCAACTATAGATGTTAAAGACATGTTTTTTATGGTACCTTTGCAACCAGAGGACAGAGACCGTTTTGCCTTTACGTGGGAAGGGCAACAATATACTTTCACCCGGCTACCCCAGGGGTATAAGCACTCTCCTACATTGGCTCATCATGCTTTAGCCCAAGAATTGGAAAAAATACCAAAACCTGAAGCTGTAGATGTTTACCAATATATTTATGACATCCGGGGGGGGGGGGGGAAGAAATAAAGGAGGTGGAAACAACCCACCAGAATCTGGGTTTGCAAATTCCCCCCGAAAAGGTCCAAAAGCCATCACAAGAAGTAAAGTTTTTGGGAATTTGGTGGAAAGGGGGAATGATGTGTATCCCACCGGACACCCTCACTTCTTTAGGTCAGATTAAAATGCCTGAGTCAAAAAAGGATTTACAACATACTTTAGGACTATTGGTGTTCTGGAGAAAACATATTCCGGACTTCTCCATTATTGCTAGACCTCTTTATGATTTGCTGAGGAAAGGGGTCAAATGGGAATGGACCCCATCTCAGGAAGAAGCTGTGCAATTGTTAATTTTTGAAGCAACGGCTCACCAGGCTCTCGGTCCTATCCACCCTACAGACCCTTTTCAGGTGGAATGGGGATTTGCCATATCAGGATTATCAGTACATATATGGCAACGGGGCCCTGAGGGTCCAACTTGGCCTGTGGGATTTTATTCTCGCAGCTTTAAAGATGCCGAGAGGAGATACACTGCTTGGGAGAAAGGGTTGTTTGTGGTTAGCCTGGCTCTCATAGAAGTAGAGAAAATTGCACGCCAACAACCAATTGTACTGAGAGGCCCATTTAAAGTGATAAAGGCAGTTACCAGTGGGACCCCTCCCCCTGACGGGGTGGCTCAGAAAGCCTCAGTATGAAAATGGTATGCCCAGATTGAACACTACTGTAACATTTTCTCAGTGACTGAAGGAGCTTTAAAACACCTGGCTATACAAGAAACAGAAAGCTCGGATGGCAGCCAAGATAAACCTGCCTCTGTCATCCAAGCGGCTCCTCCTTTCTCTCCCGACCAAGCAGTGAGTGCCTGGTTTACCGATGCTTCTGCAAAAAGAGAAGGGAAAGTATGGAAATATCGAGCAGTAGCACTCCATACCTCCTCTGATGAACAAATTATTACAGAGGGAGTGGGCAGCGCCCAAGTAGGAGAGTTAATTGCAGTGTGGAGTGTTTTCCAGCGTGAAGCTCAAGCCACTTCTCCCATCCACATCTATACTGATTCCTACGCTGTGTTTAAGGGTTGTACTGAATGGCTGCCTTTTTGGGAGCAAAATGAATGGGAGGTTAACAGAATCCCAGTGTGGCAAAAGGAAAAATGGCAAGATATCTTAAACATTGCTAAACAGGGGAACTTTGCCGTGGGATGGGTAGCTTCTCATCAGGCAGATGGGGGCTCAGCGGGTAAATGGAATAACAGAGCGGATGAGTTAGCAAGGCTAGCCCCTGTACAAAAGGACCAAGTCACAGAAGATTGGGACCGCCTGCTAGAATGGTTGCATGTAAAGCGTAAACACACAGGAGCTAAGGACCTGTGTCGTGAAGCCCTTGCTCGAGGCTGGCCTGTCACCAGAGCAACATGCGAAACTTGCATATCTGCCTGTGAGCAATGTCGTAGGCGACTGGAAAGACACCCTTTAGAAGATGATCCCCTGCATCTAAGAGAGGGTAAAGGTTTGTGGGATGCGTGGCAGGTGGATTATATTGGACCCTTTAAGAAATCAGGAGGGAAACATTTTGTGTTGGTGGGAGTGGAAATAATATCAGGACCAGTCCAAGCAGAAGCCTTTAACAGGGCTACGGGAGAAAGCACTGTGAGAGCATTGCGACAATGGTTTGGAACTTTTCCAAAACCACAAGAAATACAGTCTGATAACGGTTCCCACTTCACTGCCAGAATAGTACAGGATTGGGCACGAAGTGAAGGGATTAAATGGATTTTTCACACTCCTTATTACCCACAATGGTATTGTAGAAAGAACCAATGGTTTGCTGAAACGACTTTTGAAACCACAGGAAGGCAATTGGGATGCTCGCCTGTGGGAAGCTGTCAAAGGTGTAAATGACAGATGGGGGTAAATGGATGCCCTAAAATCACTGCCTTCTGTCCAAAAGTCCCTACTTTAATCCCTTCTTTAAAAGGACCGAATGACTCTAAAAATCCAGCTCACCTCCCAGGACAACCTGTTTTAGTGGAGCTTCCCACTGCGGGAACAGTACCATTGGTCCTAAAAACCCCTCTAAATGCATATGCGTGGGTAGCCTCTGATGCCCTGGGAAAGGAACATCGGATAAATACCCGTTGGATAGTTCCGTCATTTTAACTGTGCCTCAAGGAGGCAAGCTCTGTTATTTCATCTTGCAGAAGAACTCCGAGGGACAGTGAAGAACAGAGAACAGTGAGTGGGAAAAGCTGCACATGGATGATAATTTGGAAGCATAAATTCTAAAAATGACCAATTTTTTAATTGGACCTGTGATTGGGCTTACAATATTTTTCTGCATCTTACCACTAACCTGTAATCAAAAGAACACCAAATGGCCGTGGTCTCACGCCTCCCTTGGGTTTACAGGAAGCATGGGACCACCTTTTAAACGGTCGGGCTTAAACTTGGCCACTGTGGTTATGCACAAAATGGAAATGTACTCAGGGCATGAGTGGGGCTGGGACAGAGACAGCAGGGCTCCCCTCTTGATGGGAACAATTGGAGAAAAAAATTCAAATAGGTTGCCGAATGGTCAATGGATCTATCCATGAAAAAGCAACCCAAATTATTGTAAGAAGAACTAATGAATCTGTACTCACAAAGAGTCTTTGTGTCCTTGAAAAGGAAAAATTGGAATGCTGGAGTAATTTTACACTAACCCAACCTGTCTTTGTAATCTGTCTCTGGAATAACCAGAAAGGTGACGTGGCACTGACATTCAAATTTAAAATGGCCATTATTGAGCCAACAACTACTACTCCCAGCCCCAACATGACAAGATACACAGCACCTCTTACCACTGAACCAGTTATTGTACTGAACCCGAAAATTTTTGAGATTGGACCATATGTAATTAGAAATATGGGCCAGCAACAGATGTTATTCAATCCATCATGGTCCCTGAAACAAGTTGAATTGTCAATGCAAAATAATGCTTCAGAAATTCAGCCAGCTTGCTCACCTTTCCTAAAAACCTCTTACGAGGGATGGACAACCTGGCTGCAAAAACGGACCCCTTCCGAGAAACGAATAAAGAGAGACCTAACTGGTGTTCTGGGAACAGGATTGGGAGTTCTAAATAGTATTGATTCAGATGAACAAATTGGCTACCACAACTAGGGACCTGACTAAATTGCAACGTCCTTTACGATCTTCCCTATTGGCTTTGGGAACTAATCAATGGATGTTATCAAATATATTACCAAAATGGGAGAAGGTGAATGAAAAAGACCATGAATTGGTTATAGATGCACTCGGTGTGGTCCAAAACAACCTCTCCCTGGCTCTCAGTTGTATCCAAGCTCAACTGTGGATGCAATCAGTAGCCGCATCAATTATAAGAGAAGGTGAAGAAGGCACTTTCCCCACTGAAATTCGGAAAATAGTTTGGGACAGTGCCACTGACTTTGAAAGGAAATTCCAGTCCTGGTGGTATCTGGTTAATTTTACCTATAACCCCATCGACAACGTGGCCACAGCTTTTGTGTTAACCATACACAATGCTTCGGTAGATACAATATACCCAATCATTGCGCTAGGACTGAACCACAACAGAACTGTACTCTATCCTCTGGAGCATAGAGTTATCGGCCCGGAAAAAAGGAGCTAAATGGCAAAGTATTGATGTTGATGCATGTATTGTGCGGGAACAACAAGGATTCATTTGTGAAAGCAATACCATCAGAGCCCAAGACATTTGTCTTGACGCTGAACAAAACATTTGCCATTTCGAGATTCGTCCTGACGAAAACCCTGAGACAATACTCGTATATATTGGCAAAGGTTGTGCATGCTTACGGACTGTTTGCGATTCCATAGCTGTAAGTGATGTAGTTGTAGATACTAGGAACCACTCAAATTTTTGTGTTTGTAATTTTACTAAAATCACTGGATGTGACTTTTCTTACTTAGCACCGGTGACCTCTCACAAACTCTTGCAATCTAATTACACACTGATTCATGAGCTGCTACCTGCACCAATTGGAACGAATCTCACTTTGGTAAAAAAATTATTACACCACCAGGATTTGATCAAGATCCTGGGAAAGATCAGGGAAAACGGACAAAAAACCTTAGTAACAGTTCATCATGATGTGGATGAAATCCACCGTGTTTTGGAAAGGGTAGAAAAAGATTCAGAACATAGATGGTGGGACACAGTTTTTGGGTGGTCACCTACTGCGACAGGCATGTTGAACAAATTGTGTCACCCCATTATTGTTCTCTTAATACTGGTCTTAATAAGTTTTGTTTTATCAGCAATACTGTATGTCAGAATTTGGAAAATGATGAATCAGTTGACACATTTGACTTCTGTACTTAATGCACACAGTCTGCTAAATGTTCCAACCTACATAGATATTCCAAAATCTGCTAGTGCAAGGCAGATTGCCTAGAGAAAAACATGATATAGAATTAGAAGATTTTTAGTGTATGTTAGAGAAACAGCTTAACTTTTTGCAAATTGTATGGTAATTATGCTGCTGTTACTTTTCTCTTTCTCTTTCTCTCTTCTTTCCTGTCTCCCTTTGAGGGTTATGCTACCACCATGCGGTCCTGACGACAATGTTGAGCCACGGGGTGGTGTAAGGGTCGGTCAGAAAATCAGTATTGTCTCAACCTTGTCATCGAGGACTTCCAGGTGGACTATGGACTTGATCTGGCCTAAAAGTTAGGCTCACAACTTGACATGAGTTGCTGTGAGCAGCCTGCCTGAGATGCAGTTGTGTTTTTTTTTTCCTCCCGGGAACAGAACGGAACTGTTATGGACAAGGCCGACTCTGGCCTAAGAACAAAATATACAACATCCTTGAAACGGCGGACAGAGGGGCGCAGAGGTGCCACGGCTCATCCCTGTTGTCAAAACTGGCAGAGATAACTGTGCAGCTGCTATCGAGGAGGATGAATCACAACTGCTGTCTCAAAAACAACGGTGAGAAAGTGCCCTTTAACGGAACTTTGCTAATTATAATGTACAAAAACCACACTTCTATCCTAAGGGCCGAGAGCAGGCGGAGACCCCCGAAGTAAGGAGGAGCAAGGTTTGCCACTTGGCATAAAAGATTGACCCCTAACAACGAGACCTCCGAAGAGCTCTCCCCACCAAGGCTCGACATCGATCGTGAGGACCGGCAGGACTCTGCCTGGACCTGGGACCGTAGGGACGCCTTGGACCCGTGGTGGTAGCTATTATCTTCTTTTTTTCCTTCCCTATCTTTACTTTTCCTTTTCACTCCCTTTCACCTATTGCATGCCGCTTTACGGGCAAAATAATAAAGTTTGTGCTGTTTGATTGAAACCAACCCCTTTGGCGTGTTCGCCGTAATTTTGCACTTCGAGATCGCATTAAAAGAACCATCACGAGTCCCCAGTGGGCCGTGACACCCCCACTCCTCAACAGTGTAGGTGCCCACAGAGAGAGCAAACCCTGCTCTCACCAGATCCAGAGGGAAGAAGGCCTGGGCTGCACAGCGTTGGCAGGAGGCCGTGAGGCATTATGGTCAGTGGGGATCTGACAAATAAAGATGGTTGAGAAGGGAAAGAGAGAATCCCAGCTCTCTGTGTGCAAAATAACTCCAGTGGGGCAGATGGACACCTCTACAGGTCTCCTTGCATGTCCTGAGTAGGAAGAGATTTCGTTATCCTAAACGTGGGCGTCTGCTGTCATTTCCGTTTGCCAAAGGAATTTCCCAACAGCCTCCAAGGTGAAGCCCCAGACACTACCCTGTCCCTAACTGCTCCACCTGAGCCTGCAGTCTCCTGCACAAAGCTTGGGCCACCTCGGGCACCTCAGCTGTCACCAGGGCTTTGCATCTAAAGAACTCCCTGCTGCCCTCCATCTCCAGTAAGGAGGAGGGGAGCTGAGAGAAAGAGCTCACAGGCAAATGCCCTTTTGTGCTCAGCTGAACAGGGGCAAGAGGAATCCCAGCTCCTGTGGGTTTGTGGTGTGCATGGAAGGGAGCGGAGTCCTCTTCTAGCACCAGCACTACAGACCCAGGGTGAGATGCCTGCACTGACTGCGCTGAATCCCTTCCCTCAGCAGGGGTAGAGGACATCCCTCACTTCGGGTATTCTGCCTGCTGACCGGACAAGAACAGGTGATATTTAGAGCTGACTCTGTCTGTGAGCAGGAAAATGGCAGTGCTTGAAAAGACGTGACTCTTCTCTCCCAGCTGAGGAGCAAAACCCCAGTGGTGGCTGCAGGCTGTTTGGCAGCAGGTTCCCCTGCAGCCCCAGGGACACCTGGAGGGAGCCCCAAGGGGACAGAGAAAGTGCCGCCTTGGGCTGGGCCTCTGCTGCTGAGCTGGGCTGGGCTCCTGGCATGGAGGGAGCTGATGGCAAGCGGGCAGCGCTGCAGAGAGACAGCTCTGCCCAGGAGCAGCTCCTCTGCCAAGCGCAGCAGGGCTGAGGGCTCTGCCTGCAGGCAGCGAGGGGAGAGGGCTGGTGCAGAGAGAGGGGAAAGGCAGCCTGGGCTGGGACGGTGCTGAGAGCTCACTGGGGAGGAATCTTCACAGCTCTGGACAAGATAAGTCTCTGCGTGCAGGGCAGTGAAGTTGAGGTTCCTGGAGCGAACTCTGAAAGCTCGTGCATCCCACAGCCGGTAGGATCTTTCTGAAGGACTCTCACGGTTTCCATTTTGTAGAGGACAGGCTCCAGAGCAGGGCTTGTCTGCTGCACTCTCAGAAGGACAGAGCATGACAGTTGTCTTTGCTCAAGTACGGCTGCAGGGCTGTGCAGGCGGGTGTGCAGGCAGGGGTGCCCAGGGCTGTCCTTCAGAGCAGGGTCCCTGCAGCCCAGGGTGCTGTGTGCTGGGGCAGGGACTCTGCCACCTGCCAGGCTCAGCACTCAGCCTGCCCGGGGAGCTCCCAGCGCTGCTGTGGGGAGAAGCCGTGGGGGGAAGGAGCGACCCCCAGGATGGTAGGGTCCTTCTGCTTATGAGAGGGTGCTGTGAGGGTCAAGGCTGCTCAGAGCTTCAGCTCACTCTAAGGTTATTTGCAATAGGAGGTTTGAAGGAGAAGACAAAGATAAGGATTGCTACAAAGATAAGAAACTTACCAGAGCCTGTGTTTTCCATTGCCTACTCTTTGGAAATGGGAGGGGATTAATAATAACAGCCATAAATGTTGACAAGTCACTCAGACCCCTGAACTCCAGCTGAGTGATCAGGACGTCTTCGAGGATCTCCTAATGCACTTCCAGCCTCTCCTCTGCCTGTGGACAGTACCAGCATCATCTCTGCTGGAACCATCACACTTAGTCTGACCTCTGCTTTTTTTCTAACTGCAAACAGGCAGATGTGCCAGGCTACACCCCGTGGCAGGTTGCTACAGGGCAAAGTTCAATGTGCAGAGGTTGGGATGGAGTTTGTGAGTGCTGACTGGGAAAAGTCACGGGACACTGAAACATCTCTCAGGACAAGAATCTCCAGGTGAGAGGGATATTATCAGAGAATTAGAGGAAACTAAAATTAGAAATGTGGTAGGGAGAATCCAGAAAACTCTGTATATGATCCCCTGCAATGCAGTCCCCTTCCTCGAGCAAGCCCCCTGGCCTCCTCTCCCACCCACCAGAGCCTCTGCCCCCAGGGCTGGGGGGTCCCAGACATGAACCCCCTCCTGTGAGGCCGGGGCTCCAGCAGAGCCGTGGTGCAGCTCTCCAGCCACGTGTCCATGTCCCTCTGCAGAGCACAGGGGCTGAGAGCAGCTGCCCGGCGATGGTGGTGTCGGGGAGGGGGCACGCACAGCTGGGGGAGGGGGACGCTGTCCTGAGTGCCCGCCTGCCTCTGCCCTGCCTGCTGGCAGCCAGACCCTCGCTCTGTGTTTGCTTCTCTCTCCACTTGTCTCTGTTATTGCTGCTGTTATTTTGTTCTTGCTGCCAGGCTCGCTGGGGAGGTGCAGTTTCAGCTGCAGGGTCCCACCCGGATCTTGTGGGTCCTTCCATGCAGCCGTGTCCATGGGAACAAGTGTCCCAGCTTTCCTCTCAGCTGTGGGGCTCTGGGCAGTGCAGTGTGTGGGGCTGGAGAGGCAGCTGGTTTCCCCTGAATCAGATGATATACTTCAGACATTTGGCCATGTCCTTGAGGTGTCCTCCCAAGCTATGACACGCCCTCCAGAATGTGAAGCTGTCCCCTTGCACAATTTGTTATCTGGAAGCCCCATGGAGAAGCGCTGTGGGGTTGGTGAAATGAGCCCTGTGTGTCCTTGGCTGGAAGTGGGGTGCTGAGACCTTGAGAAGGGGTGAGACGTTCAGTGGTCAGCACAGCATCCTTCTGCTCTCAGCAGTGTCTGGTTGTTTTTCAGGGTAACGCATGAGTGTGATCACCCTCCACCTCATGAAGAACAAGCCCAGGGCAGCTAGGAACAAGTCGGAGGCACAGACCAGCTCCCCTCCCTCTGCACTAAGCCACCGGCAATCCTCTGGCCTCACAGGACTGGCTCTGTTCTCCCTGAGGGCAGCAGAAATGCTGTCTGACATCCACGGACACTCTCCAGGTGAGATGGGGGAGCTTTAAGAACCCCAGACCTCTCAAACTGCCTTCTGCCATCTCAATTTCTTTAACTCTGGGAGTGCAGATGGTGAAAAGCTCTTCTGAGCTAGGAGCAGTTTGTTCTGAACACCAGGACCGGACTTTGTCCCCCACCATTTCCATGAACCCACTGCTGCAGAGCAGGGCTGACTCCTCAGCAGCCAGTGTGCAGAGGCCTTCTCCTCAGGGCACACTCAGGAGCACCAACCAGAGCTCCAGGCACAGTGGTGAAGGAAGGTCGGCTGGAAAAGGAACGGGTGCAAGGGCATGGGGGGTTGTGTGTAGCAGGGTGAGGGTCAAAGAGAAAGACTGACTTTTGTCAGAGAAGTCTCCCCTAACTCTTTATTGATTCTTCCTCTCATGACAGGACGCCGTGCACAGAGGCAACAACTGTCCAACACCAGCGGCCTGACCGAGTTCCTGCTCCTGGCATTCGCAGACACACGGGAGCTGCAGCTCTTGCACTTCTGGCTCTTCCTGGGCATCTACCTGGCTGCCCTCCTGGGAAACGGCCTCATCGTCACTGCCATAGCCTGCGACCACCGCCTCCACACCCCCATGTACTTCTTCCTCCTCAACCTCTCCATCATTGACTTTGGTTGCATCTCAACCACTCTACCCAAAGCCATGGCCAATTCCCTCTGGGACACCAGAGCCATCTCTTTTTCTGGATGTGCTGCTCAAGTCTTCTGGTTTCTCTTTTTCGTTGTAGCAGAGTACTATCTTCTCACCTTCATGGCCTACGACCGCTATGTTGCCATCTGCAAACCCCTGCACTGCGGGACCCTCCTGGGCAGCAGAGCTTGTGTCCACATGGCAGCAGCTGCCTGGGGTGGTGTGTTTCTTACTGCTGTCCTGCACACGGCCGGTACATTTGGCATACCACTCTGCCAGGGCAATGCTGTGGACCAGTTCTTCTGTGAAGTTCCCCAGATCCTCAAGCTCTCCTGCTCACACTACTACCTCAGGGAAGCTGGGCTTCTTGGTGTTAGTTTTTCTGTAGCTGTTGGGTGTTTTGTGTTCATTGTCGTGTCCTATGGGCAGATCTTCAGGGCCGTGCTGAGGATCCCCTCTGAGCAGGGACGGCACAAAGCCTTTTCCACGTGCCTCCCTCACCTGATTGTGGTCTCCCTGTTCATCAGCATTGCCATGTTTGCTTATCTGAAGCCTCCCTCCATTTCCTCCCCATCCTTGGATCTGGTGGTGGCTCTTTTTTATTCGGTGGTGCCTCCAGCAGTGAACCCCCTCATCTACAGCATGAGGAACCAGGAGCTCAAGGATGCCCTGAAGAAGCTCATTCAATCAGTAATTTTTCAGCAGGTATAAGCTGCCCACATCTTCTTACAAGTGATTTCCAATGTATCTGGGGAACCTCCTCTGTGTTGGGCACTTTATCTGTGACACTTCTGTTTCTGCAGGAATTTCTGCATCCACTCCACTTCTCCAGAGACATGAACCCACTCTATGAGACCCAGAGGTCTTTGCACATGTGTCTGGCACAGCGGTATAGATGGCCTCCCAGGTCACATCTCAGTAACAAAAAGGGATTTTCTCAGTGCCGGTGTCTGAAGGTTCTGGTTTTTCTCCAAAGCTGTGGTCAGGAAAAGGCTGTAGAAATTGCCGCCACAAAGCCGTGCTGCTGTGCTGGGGTTCTCCATGGGCCGAGGGGAGAAGGGCATGGGGCAATGAACTAGGGAAGGAAACTTGGGCTGAGCTTTCACTTGTGGGTGCCCAGTGGACCCGGAGATGGTGAGTGATGAGCAGGGATCTGCCAGGGACTCTCTCCCTGTGGCTCCCACGCACCACAGCCTGCTCGCTCTGCAGAGCAGCACCACCACCTTGGGTCCCCACAGGGACCACGGGAAGAGGGCAGAAGCACCTGATCAGGCCAGGACAGACACAGGCCCTTGGGGAAAGACTCTCTAGAGGCACGCACATCCCTGGAGAAGAGCAAAGGAACAGCTCTCTAGTTCCCAGGGGAAATTAACGACACCTGGACACCCAGGGGATGCTCTCCCAAAACAACTGTCCCAGACTGGTCCCACACACCAGCCATTTCCATCTCTGGCCGTACATTCCAGTCCTGAGGAGCGGCCTTTGCTGCATGGCCACCTCTGGCCTCCTCTGGGGCTCAGTGATGCCCAACTCCATGCTGTTATTCACAAAAAGGAAACGAGTTTCACACGGACACTCATCACGCACCACGTCCCACTGCTTTTGGCACAGCTGGGCTGTCAGCCAAGCCCATTCTCAGACAACTCCAGCCAGATGAAGTACTCATGGCTCTGTTTCAACAAATTTTTAAAATCTCCATTGATTGAGATCCCACATACAGTCCTGGGTCCGTACTCAGACCTCTGGCTCTCAAGATTTATCAAACACCCAGCATGTGCAGCTTCTCTTTGTGGGCAAAGAAGAGGTGACTTGGGGAAGATCAATTTAATTTATTGCCAATTAAAATAGATTTAGATGGTGAGAAACTCTGACAAAATATTAAAGACCATTCCCCAACCTCCACTCCCCTTTTTCCCAGGCTCAAATTGCTCCATTCCTTGTTCTTCTATCCATCCAGACCCAGAGAGGAGCAGGGGGGATTGCGAATGGGGGCTCATGGTAATTTCTGCCACTCTACCCTCCCTACATTTTCCCTCTGTTCCAGTATGGGTTCTCTCCACAGGATCCCACTGTATTTCCAATCAAGGTAACATGTCGGTCATTTCTTTCCGCCTCACTTTTATTCTTTACAAACACAGAATCACAGAACAGTTGAGAATGACAGTCTGATGCCCACCTGCACCACCTGATACTCCAGGAAGAGGAAGAGCTCACCAGGGATGTGCAGAACAGTGCCAGCCTTGGCTGTAGCGACCATGCAATTGTGGTCTCTCAGATGGCCAGGGTCAAGGAGAGGGAGACTGTCAGTGACACGCGGATCAAACTCTACAACTCGGAAAGAGTTATAAAGCAGGCATGTTTATTCAGCGCCAGGTGCGTGGGGGATCGCTCCTCCAAAAGCACGCACACCGACAGCACATTTTGCCAAAAATTTATACGGTGCAGGTACACATATCCATAGGATTGCACAATGCAGACTTACATGTGCATGAGTGAGGTGGGGTGTCGTAATTCAGCCCCGATCGGGACCGGACTACGCAGTCTCACTCTCGCTCCCCCACCCTCCGAGAGAATAGGAGGAGATGATATAAGGAAAACGGCTCGAGGTTTGAGATAAGGACGGGGAGAGATTCTTAAAGTTACCATTACGGGCAAAACAGACTCGACTTGGGGAAAAACACTCATTTATTTCTAAAACTAGCAGGAGAATGAGACAGGGAACAAGATAGTTTCTTGGGCAGCAAGGAAACTACATGGCAAGCTCTCTGCCCTAGACTTCAGGAAGGCGGACTTCGGCCTCTTCAGGGACCTGATGGGCCAAGTGCCATGGGAGGCGGCCCTGGAGGGAAGAGGGGCCCAGGAAAGTTGGTCCATATTCAAGGAGCACCTCCTCCAAGCTCAGCAGAGGTGCATCCCGATGAAAAACAAGTTGGGCAAAAAGGCCAGGAGGCCGGCGTGGATGAGCAAGGAGCTCCTGGACCAACTGAAAGTGAAAAAGGAAGCCTATAGAGGGTGGAAGTGGGGACAGGTAGCCTGGGAGGACTACAAAGAGGCTGCGCGAGTGGCCAGGGGTAAGGTAAGGAAGGCCAAAGCCCTGGCAGAACTGAATCTGGCCAGGGATATAAAATGTAACAGGAAGAGCTTTTATAGGTACGTAGGGGACAAAAGAAAGTCCAGGGTAAATGTAGGCCCCCTCCAGAAGGGAACTGGTGTCCTGGTTACCCAGGACATGGAGAAGGCTGAGCTACTCAATGACTTTTTTGCCTCAGTCTTCACCGACAAGAGTTCCTGTCCCACCGCCCAAGCTGTAGAAGGTGCAAGCAGGGACTGCAAGAATGAAGAACCGCCCATTGTACTCGAAGAGCAGGTTTGGGATCATCTGAGAAACCTGAAGGTGCACAAGTCCATGGGACCTGATGAGATCCATCCGCGGGTCCTGAGGGAACTGGCGGATGAAGTTGCCAAGCCACTGGCTATCGTATTTGAGAAGCTGTGGTGGTCTGGTGAGGTCCCTGATGACTGGAAGAGAGGGAACATAACCCCAATTTTTAGAAAGGAGAATAAGGAAGACCCAGGTAACTCCAGGCCGGTCAGCCTCACCTCTGTGCCTGGCAAGGTCATGGAGCAGATTCTCCTGGAAACCATGCTAAGGCACATGGAGAGCAAGGAGGTGGTTGGTGACAGCCAACATGGCTTCACCAAGGGCAGATCGTGCCTGACCAATTTGGTGGCCTTCTATGACGGGGTGACGGCATCCGTGGACAAGGGACGAGCAACTGACATCATCTACCTGGACTTGTGCAAAGCTTTTGACACTGTCCCGCACGACATCCTTCTCTCTAAACTGGAGAGACATGGGTTTGATGGACGGACCACTCGGTGGATAAGGAGTTGGCTGGATGGCCGCACTCAGAGAGTGGTGGTCAACGGCTCAATGTCCATGTGGAGACCGGTCATGAGTGGTGTCCCTCAGGGGTCCGTGCTGGGCCCGGCCCTGTTCAACATCTTTGTCGGCGACATGGACAGTGGGATAGAGTGCACCCTCAGCAAGTTTGCCAATGACACCAAGCTGTGTGGTGCCGTCGACTCGCTGGAAGGGAGGGACGCCATCCAGAGGGACCTGGACAGGCTGGAGAGGTGGGCCCGTGCCAACCTCATGAAGTTCAAGCAGGCCAAGTGCAAGGTCCTGCACCTGGGTCAGGGCAATCCCAGGCACAAATAGAGGCTGGGTGGGGAATGGATTGAGAGCAGCCCTGAGGAGAAGGACTTGGGAGTGCTGGTGGAGGAGAAGCTTAACATGAGCAGGCAATGCGCCCTTGCGGCCCAGAAGGCCAACCGCATCCTGGGCTGCATCAGGAGAAGCGTGGCCAGCAGGTCGAGGGAGGTGATTCTGCCCCTCTGCTCTGCCCTGGTGAGACCCCACCTGGAGTACTGCGTCCAGTTCTGGAGCCCCCAACACAAGAAGGACATGGACCAGTTGGAGAAGGTCCAGAGGAGGGCCACGAAGATGATAAAAGGGCTGGAGCACCTCTCCTATGAGGACAGGCTGAGAGAGTTGGGGCTGTTCAGCCTGGAGAAGAGGAGGCTCCGCAGAGACCTGATAGCAGTCTTCCAGTACCTCAAGGGGGCCTACAGGAAAGATGGGGAAAGGCTGTTTAGTAGGGCCTGTTGCGATGGGACGAGAGGTAATGGTTTTAAAATAGTGGGGGGTAGATTTAGATTAGAAATTAGGAAAAAATGTTTTACGATGCGAGTTTTGGAACACTGGAACAGGTTGCCCAGAGAGGTGGTGGAGGCCCCATTCGTGGAAACGTTCAAGGCCAGGCTGGATGAGGCTCTGAGCAACCTGATCTAGTCAGGGATGTCCCTGCTCCTTGCAGGGGGGTTGGACTAGATGACCTTTGAAGGTCCCTTCCAACCTTAACCATTCTATGATTCTATAACCTACCCCCACCCCTCCCTCTTCCCGGGCTTAACATTATCTCTACTACCTCCCCTCCCGAGCGGCACAGGGGTGGTGGAAAAAGGGAATGGAGGTTGCGGTCAGTTCATCACGCGTTGTTTTACGCCTCTGTGTCATCGTTGGGGGAAGGACGCCTCGCATTCCTCCTCTGCTCCTTAGTGTGGTCCCTCCCACGGGCCACAGTCCTCCGTGAAACTGCTCTGGCGTGGGTCATCTCTTCCACGGGTGCTGTCCCAGCGGGCCCTCCATGGGCCACAGACTCCTTCAGGCCTCACCTGCTCCGGCGTGGGGTCCTCCACGGGCTGCAGGGGGATCTCTGCCCCTCCGTGGACCTCCATGGGCTGCAGGGGGACAACCCGCTCCACCATGGTCGTCACCACGAGTTGCAGAGGAATCTTGGCCAGGAGCCGCGTTACTCCTCCCCCTCCTTCTTCACTGACCTTGGCGTCTGCAGCCGTTCCTCACAACAGGCTGGCAGACGCCTCTCAGGATCCTTTTTACATCTTATTCACTTCAACTGCTCATCTCCTCTCCACTTCTTGCAGCCAGGCCAGGCTGAGTTGGGCCCAGTCGGCTGCCCGGTGGGAGGCCAGAGGGTGAGGCCTGCAAGGCCCAGAAGGCTCGTGCCTCCCCCTCTCTGCCCCCCGCTCAGCTGCTTCACATATTCTCTCCCTCTTTTCCTGTTTTTCCCCTACTTAAATACGTTATCGCAGAGGCGTTATCACGGGACATTCTGCTACCAATTGGCTCGGCCTTGGCCAGCAGCAGGTCCGCCCTAGGCCTGGCCCAGTCCACGAAACAAAGGGGAGCGACTTCTAGCAGTTTCCTACAGAAGCTACCACCTTAGGCCCCCCCTCACTAACAAAACCAGAACATGGGGTTATTAAAAAATCACTTGCGTTAGCATTTCAGATCTGTCTCTGGTGGGCGTTTACTTCTTCAGGGGTCTGATCTTCCTCTAGATGAACTTTAGTCATTCACCCATGCTCTCCTTTCCCTTGGCGATTTCAGCAGTTTCCCGACTTCTGACTGAATTTGTGGTGGAACTAACATTCCATCCTTTGCTAGACATGTTAGTCCTCGACACATACCAGCCCCTGATAAGCTTAAGTGAGTTTCAAGGCAAACAGGATTGTTGGGCATTCTCTAGCAGACAGTCAGTCTCCTAAATCAAGCGATATTTAGCAGACCGTTAATTCCCTGTATCAGCAGAGCACAGAGCCTGGATCTCAGGGAATGAACCCGGCCTTTTGAGGGCACTGGCAGGAGGGGTCCCACGGAGGCAGTGCCAGGGCCCTGAGAGCATCCATACAATTCATGGCCCTGACCTGCCTCAGCTGGGGCCTTCTCCCACACCTCTGTCTGTGGGCCCACCCACTGGACAAGGGGAAACATAACCCCCATTTTTAAGAAGGGGAACAAGAAAGACCCAGGGAACTACAGGCTAGTTAGTCTCATCTCTGTGTCTGGCATGGTTGTGGAGCAGATTGTCCTGGAAACTCTGCTAAGGCACATGGAAAAGAAGGACATGGAAAAGAAATACGTGGAAAAGAAGACAACATGTCCAAGTGGAGACTGGTGACAAGTGGTATTCCTAAGGGGTCAATATTGAGACTGACGCTGTACAGTATCTTTGTTGATGACAGGGACAGTGGGACAGAGTGCACCCTCAGCAAGTTCATCAACAACACGAAGCTCTGTGGTGCGTCAGCACACTGAAGGGTAGGGATGCCATCCAGAGGGACCTTGAAAGGTTTTAAACACACGCCTCAGTAAACATTGGTCCAGACAGAGCACGTCCACTCCACTGCCGGGGGATTCCCCTGTATCTCTCAGGATCCTGCAGCCTGCAAATCTCACACCCTCGAAGGGTCCCACGTGCTGGTCCAACCCAAAGCATTCATGCAGTTGGTTTTGTGAAATCTGGAGTCATTGCCTGCAGCCTACAAAGGCCAATGCTGCCACCGCTGAGGGAGTCATGACCCCAGGCAGTTGCCAGTGGCTACACCAAAGCAAGAGGTGGCTATTTCAGAGGGAGGACGGAAAATGGCAAGCCCGTGGCCTGCCCCAGCTTGCTCCCAGTATCGTGCTTTAGCAATGGTAGCTAAACTCCAGCAAACCCCCCCAACTTCAGCAGAGGTATTTTTGTTGGCTTAGCGCAGATCAGGACACCAACGTCTCGCCGGGGAAAAATGTTCTGCCTTTCCTCTGGCAGAAGGCAGAAGGAACTCCAGCCCCACCACCAGTTTGAAAGGACAACAGGACCCAGTCGCCGAGGCACTGAGAGAAGCTGGAGGCAAGCCTGTCACGAGCACGCACCCTCTTCACATGGCACGTCAAACAGCAAGGAAAGGGCAGGAAAAGGCTACCTTTTGATGGGAGGTTTCGCTCATGTCTGGAAGCTCGATAGTGCGGAGCCGCCTCATCTCCCGAGTGCTGGCCAGCCTCTGCTTGCTGCTGAGAGACATCTCCTTCAGGAAGGCAGCGGGAGTCAGCTGAAACGCAAAACACCAGCAAGAGCTACAGAAACGCCTTGGCTCAGAAAGGCTTTTCTTGTTCAAGGGCCACCAATCTACAATTTGTGGTCACGGCCTCTCAGATAGTCCTGGACGTCCCCTCAGCTACCTGCTGAAGTACTTAACACCAGTCAATTAATGACACAGCCTGGAATACACATGCTCCAAGCAAGCGGCTCTGTCCCATTAGCTGCTCCTTCATGATGTGATGGGACCTGTGTGGGGATTTCTGCGCTTCGGGCAGCGGTTTCCTCTTTAGCTTTGCTGGATGGAGCCAGTGACCCTTGAAGGGAGCGGGCAGGAGTTCTGAGAAATCCCCTAACTCCATCCCTGCGCAACGCTCACAACCAGCGGGCGTGTGGAGATGTCACCGCTGGGCGAGTCAGAGGAAGGCAGAACAGCAGCGTTGTGCCAAGGCTGACGGGGAAAGGAATGGCTCCAAGGTTTAGTCATCTCTTTGTAATGAGCACCAGCAGCACGGCAGCAGAGATGGGGAGGCGGCGTCTGGCTTCCCAGTGCTGCTGGACAACAGGAGGGGAAGGCAGAGGAGGGATGCAGGGGGAGTTTCCAGCCTCAACGGCTCCTGCCTGGCCGCAGCAGGTACTTACAGGGACAGGCTCCTCTGCCTCTCGCTCCGGCTTCGCAGTGCGAGGTGCTACCTCCGTGCTCCGGGATCCATCAGCCGCCAGTGGAGGGAGCTTGCCAGTGGCCATGTCTCCGATCACCTGGAAGGGGCAACAGTGGGACTTTTCAAATCCAAATTCCCGTTCACAGCAGACCCAAAGGACACACCTGTCTGTCCAGGCTGTGGCACGCTTCATACGTGGAGAGCACAAGCACCGCCTGCCATTTCGTTACTAGATCAGAGTTAAGCGGCAGAGTTAAGGCCCAGAGAAGTAAAACCCCAGAACAAACATTCCCTGAGCCGACACAGAGCCAAACCAGCCTTTTGCTGCGGGTGCAGTTCCATGTGCCACAAACGCGCACCAGGGCCTGCTCAGCCGCAATCACCTTGTCGACAGCATCTCAAGGAAGCCAGGCCAGGAGCAGAATTCCCAGGACCAGCCTCTTGCCCCTCCAGCCCACTGCTGAGTGGCTGAGTGCTTTCTAAACCAGGCCTTGGTGCCCAGGAAGCCCCACCCGGCACCTTTTATTCCAGTCCCGCTGTCCTCCATCACTTTGGTACTGTCATCCTGCAGTTTAATGCAAACCTCCACCATAGCCGAGATAATTGATAGGAGCCTGGCGTCATACTTCTCTGTTATTTCTTGGAATAAACTTCGGCTCTCAGCTGACAGTGAGGCGGACCAAGCTCCCTTCCAGGAGTCCGCTGGAGATCGCACAGCTCCACACGCTCTCATTTACCACCGTGGCTCCCGCCTGAAGCATTTGCAGGACTGTTTTCCCTTTTCCCAACTGCCTCTCCCAGCATTTGACCTCTGCTCTCCTGCCTTTGCCGCTTCTGATATTTCACAGTTGTAACATTGGAAGATGTGGAGAAGGCTCTGTCCTGGTGTTTTGACTCAACTTTTTTCAGCTGTCTAGTACAGCGAGCGGTCCCCAAGCTCAACGTTAACGAATAAAACACATCTCAAAAAACATTAGTAGGTTCCAGTTCTGAGGGTTTTATCCAGCTCTCCCGTGGAGAAGAATGTGCATTAAATGCCTGACTATCCGTTGGTTGCAGACCACAGGAAATCACCAGAGCTGGCTACAGAATTCTGTATGAGAGAACGGGCTGTGGACAAGCTCAATGCTTTCAAGATCTCACGCTGTAATCACCTGCACAGTTCCGCACTCTCCTCACACTCATCTTTCCACATGTAAAGAGGATTTAACAATAGGTAAAAAGGGAAAAAAGCTTTCTGCCTTTTTTCCTTTATACGAGAAGAGTCCTTTCCTAGTCACAGTGTACTTCAGTGTGAAACAGAACTGGTCTCCAAGGACATCCGTTATCTCCTGTATCTGCTTTCAGAAGGTCAGATGTGATCTTTTGAATCAACAAACATGGGAGTAACACTCACATTCATCACAGTAACTGCTTCCACAGCAGGGAATCACAGCTGCGTCAGTCATGATCTCTTTGCACATGGGACACAACAGCTCCTCTGGAACGGGATCTGAGGAGGAGGAGGGTGGCTGCTCTGACAGAAAAGGAGACTTCTCCTTCTTTCCTCTAGCGTAAGCTTCCCTGGAGGGGGTTGGGGAAGGAAAAAGGAAAAAGGTAAAGATGGGTAAAGGAAAACATTTCCAAGCTTTGGATTTTACCACAGCAAGATCATGGAGTCATAGAATCTTTAAGGCTGGAAAGATCTCCAAGATCATAAAGGCCAACTGTCAACCTAACACCACCACGCCTACTAAACCATGTCCTGAATAACAGATGCAATTCTTCTCCCTGCACATTCCCCTTCCAAAACACAGGCTTAGTTGTTCAAAATACTTTTCTACAGCGACAGCACTACAAGAGGGAGGGAGGAACAATTTTCCTTCTGCAGAATTCTCCCATTCATTGGATCAACTAAGAGATTAGCTCAGACTAGGAAAATAACTTTTGGACAGCTAGGAATCAGGTGAAACACACCCCCTCTCCTTTGCCAGAGGGGAAATGTGAACTGCAGGCTCAGGATAAAGTTATCTCTGTGCAACTGCATTTTATAAATGACAGAAGTCTATGTCACAGCTTCCACTAAAGGAGATCCGTGACAGAGGAACGGAAGTGCTGCCACGTGCATTGTCAAACAGTCACTCTTGTCAGCACACAGCAGGATTTTCTTAGTTTAGAGCCATCACCAGTCAAGTATCTCCTTCTGTTACTTATTTATATTTCCGCAGCCGAATGGCAGTGCTGTCAACTCTGAAGAAAAATGCTGTCCCTTCTCCACAGGTAAATTCCAAGTGGCGGTACACTAAAGAAAGGCTTCACCTTTGGGAAATTAAAGCAGCATCAACCCTGAAGTCACCCAGATCCAAAAATGTACTGCAGGCAGAAGTTCAGGAAAGCGACGGGGATTTTACCCCCAGGTGCACCAGGCTCTAACCCCGCAGCAAGATCTCCACACTGGGTTTTAGATATTTTCATTTGCAGACAAACTGCTAAACTGAACTGCTTCATCAGAGAAAGTGGAAAGATCAAATGCAGAGCTGTAGAAGACCACTTTGTGTCGCAGCGAGAGTTAAATCCACCACAATCTATTAAAGACGTTTAAGCCCTCACAGGGGCCCAACCAACATCACTTCAATTATCCAGTTCTAGGAATAAAGACCCAAGTATTGAAGGTCGTGAAAAGGAATCAGTTAGCCTCACAGAACTGTTCTCAACATGGATGGGATGTGTTGGGTTTGGTATTTGTTGGAACCCTCAAGTCCCATGTAAGGAACAGCACCAACTTTAACAAGAGTGGTTTCTCAGTGGTTTTTGATAACGTGTGTAAACTGCATTAAGCAAAAAAAGAAGTATTTAAAACAAAAGCTAAGTGACACAAAGTGAAAATGGCAAAAATGACAGGTGTGTGTGTGTTTTATATAAAGTGCACAAGTATGTGTGTATGTGGGTATGGAATCAAGTGCGGTGTGTAGGAACAAGTGTGAGAGTGTGTTTTTACATACTGCTTTTGGTGTTCCGCTCACTGGCTCAGCTGGACTTCTAGAAAAAGAAAGAAAGAAAGGTGATCAGAACTTGAAATAAAGCACTTGTACCCCACAGAAAGCAGTGAAAACAGATTATAAAGCCTCAACATCAGCACCTTATGTACTGATAGCCCAGCCAATGTGGGAATTTATTCATATACATAAACTGTTCTCTCCTGGAACATCCAGTGCCACTAAAAACAACCACAAACATCCCAATTCTACTCTGTCACAAATTATTCCAAGACTTCCAGGGACAGAACACAACAGGGCAAGAGGAAGTCCTCAGGTATTTTGCCTCTGCTCTCTAAGTATCAAAACCAGGAAATCTGTGCTACAGTGTCCTGTTCTTAAATAACCAGCCATCAAACCAGGAAGGTAACTGTAGCCAAGCTGTAGATCCCTGGTGTTACAAACAGGCACCAGATACAGAACTGAGTTTCTAAGAAAGAACAGTGATGGCCTAGACACTGCGAAGGGCAAGTGTACTTAGCGCAAAAAGATCAGTCACCTGACCATATTTAGCCATGGCAGCGCCAAAAATACCAAATGTGTTACATCTGCTGTATGGACTGAAAACAGGAGTAGAAATGTCACCTGACAGCAGTTCCTAGGATCTGGTGTGATTTAGGAGTCCTGTGACAAACGTACTGTCCCAGCAGGCTTAAAAATGTCCGTCTGCTTTGGGACATCAAACCTACCCCATCACAACAAAAATTAACAGCAGCTTTAAGAGGAAAGAGAAATCTGAATGCCTCTGTACGCCAATATCCAGGAAAAAGTGAACAGACTGCACCCGCTACCAAAGAATACAATGCTTTAGGGACACTCACGGGACAGAGGTTTTGCTGGGAGCTTTAACTCCTCCAGCAGGGATTCGTCTCACAATTACCGAGCAGTTCTTCGGAATCAAGGCATCATCATCTGTGTATTCTGAAAGCAATACAGAAATAAAAAATCAGTCCATTTGTAAGAATGTACATTAATAGGCAATTCCGTAGCATTCAGAGGATCCCTGTACAGATTGAAAAGCCAAATGTTATATGTAAGATCCCGCTTTTATCGTCTCAACACACTAACAGGACATCTCAAGAAATCTGCAGGTTTGAGAATCAAACACAAGCAGCGATTTCTGTTTGATTCTTTCGAAAGAGTTTGAATGCCAACAGCAACATGGTCTGAAAGGTCACTAAAGGAGAGTCTGCCAGTGCATGAGGTTCTTTCCTGATCTAGCTGAAGTTGCTTTTGCCCATTTGCCTTTGTCCATTTTGCCTTCCTAGCGTCTTAACAAGAGTCCATCATACCATTCTTCCCACTGGCTCTTAAAACCCCGCTTGCTTTGAGCTTACCTTAGCATTGCTTCTGTCACTAGGTTGCCATTATGGAAAGCAACAGTGACTGAGCTGGAAAGGGTTCGAGTTCTCTGAACAAGCAGGCCATCTTCACTCAAGTGTCACTTTGCTCTTTCCGAGATCGTTTCCACATTTAGTCAGGACTCCTGCACAGACAAAGTGACACAAAAACCATACTTGATGTCCACATGTAAGAGCTCCAAACATCCCATTTAGGCAGAAGATCCTGGTCTAGATTTTCCCTTCCTCTTCTGAAGGTGAGTTTAGGCATCTGCAGCTGATTAAGAAAACCTGAAAGTCACCGTTATGCACACAGACCAACAGTTTGGCACACAGACCTGTTACACTGAAATGTATTCCCTAGCTTGGCCCTGAAAATCACTGGGGGATTTTTGTGTTTTCCCATGAAAACACCCTTACGAAAGCTTCCGGAAGCATCTGTGTCACTAACAGACCAACTTTAACATTTGACACTCATGCAACACACCCTGCCTAGAGGAGGATCTTGCCGCTGTTAAACAGCAGGGATGCTCTGTAAAGTACGAAGCAGATTCCTCCTTCAACTTCACCCTTAGGCAGCACCACACTTAACAGAACCCAGTGAAGCAGAGACTTTTTCTTCTCTGCAGGCTGATTACGTACAGAAACAATGCAACACACCTTGGACAATTGGTGCGATGTCTGTTGGAGGAACACTTGATGGGGTAACTACTGATGAGCATCAACTTTTCTCCTAAAACTTGACCTTCTGTTCCTCACCTGCTATAACAGAGTCTACCTCTTTGCCCCATTTCAAAACATTTCTTCTTTTGGAGCGAATCATTGGGCTCCGTCGTGGGCTATGAGCATCCAACATTCTGGTTTTAAGGCTCCGTTTGAGACAGACCCAGCTGTTACAAGAGTGGTGTCAGCCAGCTGGCCATTCAGCCTGCTTGCGTTTGTGAAGCTGAAAGTACCTTAGCAAATAAAGACAAAATACAAAAACAAAGACAAAATTCCTGGCAGTTGTGTGATACTGTTACGTTGTACAAAAATACAAAGATTTATTAATTGGCCCTCTGACAGTGAATGATGGAGCAGACAGCATGTGCTTACTCTTCCCAGGGCTTGGATACCACCAAACGGCTCTCTACTCTGGGAGGACAGTTCAAGCAATCCCTGGAAAAACTAATGAAAATCCTTGAGCAACGCCAGCCATGCTTCATCCGCTGCATCAAGCCAAATGACTACAAGAACCCACTGGTAATGTTTTAACAAAATGAGGTCTTGTCTTCAGTAAACTTTTTAATTATGAAAAGCTGCTAGGGCAGAAAAGCCCTTAAAGCAAAACAGACATTTTTCAAAAGCTCTTGACAGTTTTATTCAACACCACAGGAAAACCAAAGCCTTCTGAAATGTGTCCCCACCTACATATGTCATGGCATCCAATGGCCTCCTGAGACCCCTAACACTGTGCTGTTGAGTCTCCTCACAAACATTCTCCTGAAAATGGTTTCACTGCCTGTCGATCAACAGCGAGCTTTATGTCCAACCACTGTAAAGGCTGGGGCTGGACTTACACTTCCCGCAGCAAACATACGATTCTGTTTAAGTTTAAACACAAAAATCAGGAAGAGGAAAAAAACAGTAGAACACATTCTAAAGAAAAGACTGTTGTAAGGGTGCCAGGGAACTAAAGGAAAAAAATAATGTTTAAAAAGTGAAAACAATTTACAAGTCTCTTTATTTCTGAAAAGTCCCATCCCAAAGTCTCCAATCACATTTAACCTCCTCAAGATGGCAGATCACCAAACAGAAACATCATACTAAGTAATACAAACCCATTATCCTGTTGTGATAGAACAAGGGGTAATGGGTTTAAATTAGAAGGAGGTAGGTTTAGATTAGATATGAGAAAAAAATTTTTTACAATGACAGTTGTAGAGCACTGGAACAGGTTGCCCAGAGAGGTGGTGGATGCCCCATCCCTGGAATCGTTCAAGGCCAGGCTGGATGAGGCTCTGAGCAACCTGATCTAGTCAGGGATGTCCCTGCTTCTTGCAGGGGGGTTGGACTAGATGACCGTTGAAGGTCCCTTCCAACTCTAACTATTCTATGATTATCAGCTCCAAGAATTGAGCAGATTTAAATGAATTTATGACTTCTCTAAGAATCCTTCTTGCTTCTATTCACCATAAATGTTCTGCCGCAAAACTTCAGTACCGGCCTGACACCGTTAACGTGCACTATCAGGGAAAAAAACCACCCACGGTTAGAAATGAATGATGAACTGATGCTCCATAGCATCTGCGTGGCAGTGTCCCTGGTGTACAGCAGCAGTTCTATTAACAAGAAATGCCAAACTGTCCTTCAGAGGCAGCCAACACTCTGTTACATGACATAAACGTTGAAAATTAAATATCAATATGAGGTGATTCTTGCTAACTGTAGAACTGTAGTCACATAGGTTAAAATTTATATGAAATCTATTTGTCCTTAGAGGGAATGGGAATCTTAGAGCTATTACAATATCTCGTTTGTTAGAAGTTAGTCTAGCACGTCTGGGGTAGTTAGGAGGAGTGGTAGAACAATGGTAGGTCCCAAAGACCACCTGTAAAAATAGGCGCTGAGCCATCATTTTGGAGCCAGAAATCTCAAGGACAACGCGACCTTGTGCTCAAGACCAGAGATGGGGATTTCAAGGAGGAGTTTGACCAGAGAATTTGAGGAGGGGGCGCTCTGATGACCCCCAAGACCACCAGAAGACCCTCGACTCAAAAGACTGAGCATGCGCAAGTGGGTGGGGAAATATTATAATGATGTCTCGGAAAGTTAATGTTTATGTACAATATTTCTCGGAAATCTAGTGAATATGTATAACAAGTGTGTATTTAACCTGCGCTGTTAATCAAACAGTTGTGCATGCTAGGTGGAGCGATCCCCCGTGCGCCCAGCGCTGCAATAAAGGAGTGCCCGCTTCCTCACTTCTCATTGCTGTTAAGGAGTTTTATTCCGGATTTCGGTAACAGCTTTGGCGACCCGGATGGGACCTTGCGAGTGAGACTTGATGAGATCGAGTGTTGATCAAACTCCGGCCGGCACCGAGGGATTCTTGGGGAGACCCATCACTCTCGACTCACAAAGCTCCTCGCAACGTTCCCTGGAGAAAAGGGTAAGGCACTTCTTCTTTGAAATCTGTCTGCTCTGGATAGCCTGCCCGTAAGGCGCGGCGAAAGCTTCGCAGAGCTGGCGCTCAGAGGGTACCCGTCTGTTCTGGAAGCCTGGGCGTCTGCCCGTAAGTCATAAGCGAAAGCTATTGCTGGGTTGGACATTTGCGTATTTGGGACTGTGGGGTAACGTTAGAAGGGATGCACGTACGCTGGAGGGGCGGTCCGTGGCGACTCACGCACTGGACGCGGATGAATCCATCAGTGCAGGGGTTAGGTGTGTCCCTGTACGTGGTGGGCACGGATAAGTCCAGGAGTGCAGGGGGCAGGTGCGTCCACGTACGCGGTAGGCACGGATAAGTCCAGGAGTGTAGGGGTAGGTGCGTGGCGGGCATGGATGGGTCTATGGGTGCAGGGGGGCGGGTGCGTTCGCGTGCGTAGCGGGTGTACGGGTATTTAACCCTGTGTTGCGCAGCATTAAATTGAAGGCTTGGCTTGACGGTATCCGTGTGATGCCCTGCTTTCCCCGGAGCGGGGCTCCGGTGCGTGCGGGGTAGGTTAGCTGGCAAGAGAGCCGGCAAGTGGTGACCCCGACGTGTGACAGGTCCGGACGGTTTTGAGCTGGGGCCGCGCGGCGGTCGTGCCTGCCTGCTGTTAAGATGACATCCATCTCTGATACAGTGAAGGTATTAAAGGCGTTGGGTAAAGATGTGAATTGTCCGGTACATACGGCACCGTTGACGGAGTTCATCCTATGGATGCAGAAAAGGGGCTTGATTAACAAGCCGGGAGAGGTGATGGAAGTGGCGTGGTTACAGGCGGCGGGGAAGGAGTTACAGACAGAAGCGGGGGTCGGAACGAAGGGTGTGGCGACGCGGCTGGAGACCTTAGGTTCGGTGAAAAGACTGCTGGCTAAGGCTCCAGAGGCGCGCGAAGTGTGGGTTGCGGCTTTAATTGCAATCGAAGAAGGGTGGCCCTCAGAAGGGGAGGGGGACGAACGGGGTCGAGACGGCGCGGAGGGGACGGGGGGTGGCGCTCCGGTGGTCTGCCTCGTTTGGCCGGGAGCCTCTGATGGTGGTAGAGGGGCGATGGAATTCGGGTGTACCCCCCCCGTGTATCATGCCTTCCTTGCCGGAGGAGCCTGACCCGAAAGAACAACCCCCCCAAATACGAGGACACAGAAATGCCCTCTGTCTCTCTTTCTGCCCCATCGGCTCCACCGCTTGTAAATTCGCAGAGGGGTGATAGTGAGGCGGGAGCCAGTTTCGAGGTGGCGCCCGAGGAGTCGCGGGGCGCGGAGCGGGGTCCTAGTGCTTTCCCGGTGGGGAAAAGAGCCGCGGTCCCCGAGATCAAGGATAAAGCGGTGGGTGATAGAGCCGCGGTCCTCCAGATCAGAACGATGAGAAGCACTGCTTCAAAGGAACATAAATCAGTTTTAACAAGTCTAACAAAAATGTTAGAAGAACAGAACTGTGCTATTAATAACACTGACCTGAAGAGCTTGTTGACTTGGGTGTCCGCTCACGTATCAAACGCAAACCTCTGTAATATCTATACAGTGGGCTCCTGGAACACCATAGGTATTAGACTGTGGGACTGTGTAACGCGGGGTGACCCTGCTGTTCAAAAGTTATTACCGGTGTGGCGTGTAATGTTTGAAGCCTTGAAGAATCACGCACAGAAAGGAGATTCAACAGCACCTGTTACCCCGTCCGCTCCTTCATCCATGGAAACAAAGACTAACAGCAAGCCAGAAAAATCCCTTTGATCCAGGTCCCATAGATCCAGAAAAGGAGCCTTCGGTCTTTGGAGCTTCCTTGTTATAGAGGTGGCGTGTTTGTGTGTGTGTGTGTATAAGCATGAAGTAAATGGTGTGAAATAAGGGATGAATACTGTCTTGGTTTTAGCAGGAATGAAGTTAATTTTCCTCTTAGAAGCTTTGGATTTTCTATGTGAAGAATGTTGATAAAAATGCTCTGATGATAAGGGTTGTTGTTAATGAGACCAAGGACACTGTCTGGCTTTCCAAGTCTCATTAATGAGCAGGTGCAGGAAGCTGAGCCAAAAAAAAAAAAAAAAAAAAAAAAAAAAGTGAAAGTAAGAATCTGGAAACAGGTAATTGAGAAGGACCATTCCCTCTTATGACGTGGGGGAAAGGATACGCTTGTGTCTCTACAGGAGCAGTGAACAAGTGGATCCCTGCACAGTGGGTACGACCAGCGCTCCAAGCTGCCTTGCGTTTGTCGGATTGTTAACAACCCGTGTGGCAGCTCCATGGACATCAGTTACGGAAAGAACAAATGTGTGGGTAATTATGGTTAATGCCACAGGACAGGACATCATTTGTTTGTCTATATCATCTTCAAATAAGCCTTTCAGAACATGCTTGGTCAATCTGCCAGATCAGATAGCTGTAGGACGACAATTCTGTGTAAAACAACAGCAGCCGCGAGTGCTGAGTGCTAAATAACAGAAGATGGAACTTTTGGGATCCCTAAAGATGGACTTCTGCCTATTTTCTTTAACTATTCAGGAGCTAATGTTACTAGAGGGGTAATGATTGTAAATGCTTTAAGACCTATACATTGCAATGGCACAGCATGGTGTAATCATGCGACCGCATATCAAAATCCTGACAGCATAAAAACCTAAACGAAGTACACATAGCTTTAAATCTGATTGCCAAGATAATATAGAGTTTTGGAAACCAGGTGAAATTATTGCTGCTTCAATCTTTGCACTTGATGTGGCAAGTGTCTAGGCATTAGCTACGCTAAATAAATTGGGCTTTTGGCTTGCTAAGTAAACACATGCAATTATATTAGTACTATTAACACTGTTAATTGATATAGGTTCTATACGCTATACTATTTTACAAAACAGAACCGCTGTTAGCCTGCAGAGCACATATTTGACAGACCTTGTTGCATGTGCTGGCCACACATGCAGCAACGTCTGGTCAGGCCTTGTTGTATGCGTTGGCCACGCGTGCAGCAACGTCTAGTGGCTACTCTTTCACTGAATCTGCTGAGGATAAAACGGGGGTGACTCCGGGTGGGGAGGGGGAGAGGACCCAGAGCACACTTTATTAACAACAGGGGAGCCCTGAAGGTGCTGCGCCTGCCTCCTTTCTCTGCCCTGACCCTGCTGATAAGCACCCTCCTGCTCGGCGGTGTCTCCGGCGCAGTCGGGGTGGTAACAGAACAGAGCAGCAATAGAATTTTTATTATGAGCACAAAATCACGGTTGCCAGGATTTTGATGGGCTTTGCTGCGTGAATCTGTATGATCATTCGGAATCCATTCACAAAAGTATTCAAAACTTGCAAAAAGGAGTACAGAAACTGCAACAAAGGGATGGCTTTGATGTATTCAGAAATCTTTTTGGTGGGTTGACAAAAGCTTACTACAAATAGCTGTAGGATGCTCATTCATTCCTTTTAGATGTGCATTTTGATCTGCATTCCGTGCGTGTGGAAATGTGTGCAGACTTTAATAGATAAAGCCTTGGAACAAGCCTCTTCTCAGAAACAAAGCAGGGGAGATGTGGGTATTTCTCCAGCCAGTACGGTGCCAGTGAAAGCGCACCGACCTTGGGGGAGGGATACAATCCTGCTCGCAGGAAGAAGCCATGGCAGGAGAAGGGAAGCTTTAGGATACAAGACATTGTCAGCAGAACTTACGGCTTGTTTCAACAGAGGCTTGCAAAAAACTAGTCACTGGCCTTGTAGGTAAGGAGGTTGCTGCAGTTGTTATGTCTGTAACAGCAGAAGAATGCTGTAGTAGAAAACTACTAGAAAGCAGTGAAACTCAGTTTTGCTCAGCAAACATGAATATTTGTGATCAGTAATTTTATTGGCTAAGCTTGTGTGTGGCATAACTGTTGACTGGACAAGAATGAAGTAAGGATGGGTTATGTTACTCTGGAAAGGAGCCATTATGGTAATTACAGCATTGTTGACCATGGCACGTGCTCTCCCTTGTATTTTACGATGTCTACAAGAAGCCCTCACAAGAGCTTTCGATAGAAGCGCATACGCTGTGCTGTTAAAACAAGAAGGGGGAATTACTGGGGACGACGAGTATCAGAAGCCACGGGAATGAGAAACAAAGGACTTTGCGAGAGAAGGAAAACAAGAGAAAGGACATCTGGGGGTGGATGGGCGATCGGAGGGTAGATAAGCACATAAGCTGTAACAATAAATGATTTCACTTAGCGTGCAGCGGGGGTCCGTCACTATGTTCCCACTGCCTTCCCTCGGCCATGACACTTTCTGAGGCCAAGAAAAGCTCACAACGCTCACCTGGCTGTCCTGTCCGGGCCAGGCCACGGCACTCACGCTGATCTGCTCCACAGCCTTCCCCGGCACTGAGGCCAGGCTGACAGGCCTGCGCTTCCCTGCATCCTCCTGTGGCTCTTCCTGTGGACGGGCGTCACGCGTGCTGCCCTCCCGTCAGCCGGGGCCTCCTCGCTCAGCCAGGGCTGCTGGGCAGTGGTGGAAAGTGGCCTGCTGAGCGCTTCGGTCAGCACCCTCAGCCCCAACGGGCGGGTCCCGCCCGGCCCCGCAGATCTGTGTGTGTCGCAGTGCGGTCGCAGGGCGCTGACCATTTCCCCGGGGGGTGGGGGCTGCATCGTGCTCCCCGTGCCGGTCTCTGGCTCGGGGGCTGGGCACCCTGAGCACAGCTCGCCGGCACAGATGAGGCGCAGGAGGCGTTCAGCACCGCAGCCTTTTCCTCGGCCTCTGTCCCCGCGCTGCCCCTGCCCCGCCAGGGACGGGGATTCTCCTCAGCCCTGCTGCTGCTGCTCCTGTCCGTGCAGACACAGCTTTCACGCTTTCTCACGGCAGCGGCAGATTCAGCTCTCGCTGGGCGCTGGCACTGCCAGTTCTACGCCCGCACACCCTCACGGCGTCCTTGGCGTCCTGCGGAGCTGCTGCCCAGGCCCGGCCGCGCGGGGGCGGCGCCCGGCCTGCGCCCGAGGGGATGCCGCCTGGGATTGGTCACTGGGCTGTCACTCTGCCCCGGTTTGGGCCTGCCCTGAAAGGGTGCTGGCTCTGATTGGTCCTCTGGGCTGTCACTCTGCCCTGGTCTGGGCTGCCGTGAGGGGATGCTGGCTCTGATTGTCCCAGGGTGGTGAGGCTGCTGGGCTGCAGTGCCCGCCCTCCACCTGGGGCAATGCTTCCTCTGATTGGCTGCCTGAGATTTCCCCCTTGCTCCTCCCATCTAATGACGGGTCAGACAGCTTATCAATCATCACGTGCTGCTCTCCCGCACGGCGTGATTGGTGGAGCCAGCGTGCCCCGCCCCTGCAGGGTGCCCAGCTTTTTCCACTCTTGCCGCCTTTCCTGCAGGCCGAAACTGAGAGTGCAGACTCTCTCGGTGCATCTTTGGACCTATAAAAAGTGGGGTTTGCCCTAAAAAGAGAGTTTAGACGCTTAAAATGAAGCTTTAGGCCTGAATAATATTGTGATTCCTAAAATGAAGGCTTTGAGCTGTAGAAGTGGGGTTAGGGCCCTGTGAATGAGAATTTGGACTCCAGAAATGAAGCTTGGAGCCCTGTAACGGATGGTTTGGAAACGGAAATGAGGCTTTGGACACTGAAATGAGCTTCAGTGTCTTAAAGCAATGTTTGGGCTCTGAAAAGGAGACTTTGCAAACTAAACCCGAGGCTTTGACCCTGAAAATTAGGTGTCAGGCCACATTTTAGACATTGGGCCTAAAGTGAAGGTTTGGACCATAAAAACGGGGCTTTGAAATCTGTAGGAGAGAGTTCAGGCCCTCAAAATTGAGGTTTGGAATGTGAAAATGAGGCTTTGGACCTTAAAAATGAGACTTTGGCCATGAGAAGTCGATGCCGCAAGCCTGTCAGTGTTTAAGAGGCACTTGGGCAGTGTCGGTATTAACGAGCTTTAACGTGGTCAGCCCTGAACTGGTCAGGCAGTTTGACCAGATGATCGTTGTAGGTCCTTCCACCTTAAATACTCTATTCTATCGTATTGTAAAAAAAAAAAAAAAAAAGAGGCTTTAACCCCTAAAAATTGCAGACTGGATCCTACAAATTGGTCTATGGGAGCTTTGGGAGCTAAAGAGAGTGTTTGGACCTGGAAAGGAGGCCTTGGACCCTAACAGTGAGCCTTTCAACCCTCAAAATCAGAGCTGAGGCATTAAAAATGACACTTTGGGCCCTTAAAATGAGTCTTTGAACCTTTGGAGTAGGGTTTGATCTTCTAAATGAGGGTTTGTATCCTAAAAATGAGATTTTAGATCATGAAAATGACTCTTTGGACAACCAAAATGAGAGTTTGGGCCCTAAAAATGAGACTTGAAGTTTGAACTTTAAAAACATGTGACTGCACCTTAAAACTGGGTCTTTGGACACTGAAACGAGCCCTTGGACCCGGAAAATGATTGTCGTAGTTCAGCCGCGATCGGGACCAAACTACGCGGTCTCCGTTCCTCTCACAAGGAAAATTCTTCACAACAGGCTGGCAGACGCCTCTCAGGACCTTTTTACATCTCATTCACATCTCCTCTCCTCTCCACTTCTCTCAGCCGGGCTGGGCCCAGTCGGGCCCAGTCACCGCCCGTCGGGAGGCCAGAGGGTGAGGTCTGCAAGGCCCACGAGGCTCGTGCCTCCCCCCTCTGTCCCCACTCAGCTCCTTCACATCTTCTCTACTTCCTTTTTTTCTGTTTTCCCCTTCTTAAATACGTTACCGCAGAGGCGTTATCATGGAACGTGCTGACACCAATCAGCTCAGCCTTGGCCAGCAGCGGGTCCGCCCTAGGCCCAGCCGAGTCCACTGAACAAAGAGGAGCAACTTCTAGCAGTTTCTGACAGAAGCTGCCACCTTAGGCCCCCCTCACTAAACAAAACCAGAACAATGATGATTTAGTCTCTACATTGAGGATTTAGGGCCCTTTAAATAGGATTGTGTGGCTTTACGATGCAGCTTTGGACTAAGAAATGAGGCTTTGTGCCCTAAACATGAAGGCTGGCAATGAAAAATGATGATTCGGGCCTCCAAAAGGAGGACATATCTAAATCTAATTAACACTTTCTCTTATCTTATATCTAATTAACAACGTCTTATCTGAGTAAATTATGTTAACATCTCTAAATCTAATTAACAACGTTTTATCTTACCAAACTAAAAATGTGTCCCAGGCCAAGTTTGAGGCCTGTGGCTCTGGGGGATCAGAAGAGGAGGGTGATTGTTCACGAGGACAATCACAAGGAGAACACACGAAAACCAACACAAGCATAGCAGTGCCCAACATCAAAAGTGCCCCAAAATAAAGCGCCATCAAAGCGTTAATCATTTTGCTCATTTTTGCAACCTTTTTTTCCTTTGTGATGGTTTAGCCCGAATTACCACACAGTTTCTCTCTCGCACTCCCCCTCCCCAGTGGGGAAGGAAGGAGAACTCCTGGGTTGAGAAAAAGACAATTTACTAAAATAACAAGGGAAAACGACAATAATAACAGAATATACGGATATTAAAATATACAAAGTGAACAATATGTGTTTTCTCACCACCCGATGTCCCAATGACCGACACAGCCCGTCCCGAGCAGCGATCATGGAAACAAACCTGAACAAAGGAGCAAAAGGGAGCCAGCAAGGGAAAGGGAACGATGCCAGCAAACGAGGGAGGAAGATGGATGCCAGGAAGGCAGACACCCGCCCTGGCCAGCCCCCACTTCTCTGCTACGCATGGCGTTCAGGCATGGAACGCTCTCTTTGGCCAGTTTGGGTCAGTTATTCTGTCTGTCTTTCTCCCAGCTTCCCGCATCTGCAAATTAGCGAGACTTGGAGAGCAGGACGGTGTCCTTGGTCTCATTCACAGCAACTCATATCATCAGGGTGTTTATCAACATTCTTCACACACGACATCCAAAACACACCGGCTACTGAGAGGAAAAATTAACTCCATCCCTGCCAAAACCAGGACAGTGTCCACCCCTTATTCCATACCATCTACGTCATGCGTATACATATATACGTGTGTGTGTATACACAGAGATGTAACTCCTTCAGTCTGTTGAGCTCATTTAGTCCATGACTTTGGGCTCCATCTATCCTGACAGTCTTTCAGGACAAGCGAGATGGTATGTAGTGTGGGGTTGTTGCCTGCTGCACCTGGAAGTCGCAGTTGGTACATCTGGCGTGGCTGGTGTATCATGTCCATGGTCTGCGAGTGGAAGATGTTGATCTCGAGGAAGTTGTTGGGGGCCAGTTCCTGTTCCATCACCATTGCATCTCTCTCGGTTTTATTGAAGCTCATTCTTCACTGATCAGAGTGTTCCTTGCTGCAATACCTTTGACGTGACATGTAAGAACTATAGAAATGATTATATACAGGTCAAATTATTGGCTGTTCTCACCTAAAAGCAGATCTCCTTCAGCTACACTGGGACTTCCCCATCCTCCCGCATTACCCACCAAGTACATCCAGGCCCTTGAGCAAAAGCAATCCCACGGGTGGGTTTGCTTTTGCAAGGGGAAGAATAACCCAGACCGTCTTTCCTAACATATTCCTTAGATGCACCACAGGGACTTTATCACCCTCTGCAATATGTAACAGTTCTGGCTGGGCAGGGCCAGCTCGATTGGTGGATCCCCGAGTGTTGGCTAACCAGGTGGCTTTTGCTAAATGTTCATCCCAATTTTTGAGGGTCCCACCACCCATTGCTTTCAGTGTAGCTTTCAGCAGTCCATTGTGCCGTTCAATCTTTCCAGAGGCTGGTGCGTGATAGGGGATGTGGTATACCCACTCGATGCCGTGCTCTTTGGCCCAGGGGTCTGTGAGGTTGTTTCGGAAATGAGTCCCGTTGTCTGACTCAGTTCTTTCTGCAGTGCCATGCCGCCAGAGAACTTGCTTCTCAAGGCCCAAGATGGTGTTTCGGGCAGCGGCATGGGGTACGGGATAGGTCTCCATGCGGGAATTTGGGGCAAAAATGGGGGATTTTGGGGGCAAAACGTGGGATTTTGGTGTAAAATGTGGGATTTGGGGGGCAAAATGGGGGATTTTGGTGTAAAATGTGGGATTTTGGGGGCAAAATGTGGGATTTTGGTGCGAAATGGGGGAATTTGCGGGGCAAAATGTGGGAATTTGGGGCAAAAATGCGGGAATTTGGGGCAAAAATGCGGGAATTGGGGGACAAAATGTGGGAATTTGGGGGAAATCGCGGGATTTTGGGGGCAAAATGTGGGATTTTGGTGTAAAATGGGGGAATTTGGGGCATAATGTGGGAATTTTGGTGCGAAATGGGGGAATTTGGGGGCAAAATGTGGGATTTGTGGGCAAAATGGGGGAATTTGGGGGGAAATCACGGGATTTTGGGGGCAAAATGTGGGATTTTGGTGTAAAATGCAGGAATTTGGGGCAAAAATGCGGGAATTTGGGGGGCAAAATGGGGGAGTTTGGGGGGAAATTGCAGGATTTTGGGGCAACAATGTGTTATTTTGGTGTGAAATGGGGGAATTTGGGGCCAAAATGCGGGATTTGGGGGGCGAAATGGGGGATTTTGGTGTGAAATGGGGGAATTTGGGGCAAAATGTGGGAATTTTGGTGCGAAATGGGAGAATTTGGGGCAAAAATGGGGGAATTTGGGGCAAAAATGGGGGAATTTGGGGCAAAAATGCGGGATTTGGGGGGCAAAATGGGGGAATTTTGGGAAATCACAGGATTTTGGGAGCAAAATGGGGGATTTTGGTGCGAAATGCGGGAATTAGGGGCAAAACCGCGGGATTTGGGGGGCAAAATGTGGGATTTTGGTGTAAAATGGAGGAATTTGGGGCAAAAATGGGGGAATTTGGGGCAGAAATGGGGGATTTGAGGGGCAAAATGGGGGAATTTGGGGGAAATTGTGGGATTTGGGGGGCAAAATGTGGGATTTTGGTGCGAAATGGGGGAATTTGGGGAAATCACAGGATTTTGGGAGCAAAATGTCAGATTTTGGTGCGAAATGTGGGAATTTGGGGCAAAAATGTGGTATTTGGGGGCAAAATGGGGGAATTTGGGGGAAAATCGTGGGATTTTGGGGCAAAATGTGGGATTTTAGTGCGAAATGTGGGAATTTGGGGCAAAAAAGTGGTATTTGGGGGGCAAAATGGGGGAATTTGGGGGGAAATCATGGGATTTTGGGGCAAAATGTGTTATTTTGGTGTGAAATGTGGGAATTTGGGGCAAAAATGCGGCATTTGGGCGGCGAAACGGGGGAATTTGGGGGGAAATCGCGGGATTTCGGGACAACAATGTGGGATTTTGGTGCGAAATGGGGGATTTTGGGGCAAAAATGCGGGATTTGGGGGGCAAAATGGGGGAATTTGCTGTGAAATGTGGGATTTTGGGGGCAAAATGTGGGATTTTGTATGAAATGGTGGAATTTGGGGCAAAATGTGGGAATTGTGGTGCAAAATGGGGGAATTTGGGGCAAAAATGCGGGATTTGGAGCAAAAATGCGGGCATTTAAGGCAAAAATGCGGGACTTGGGGGGCAAAATGGGGGAATTTGGGGAAATCACAGGATTTTGGGAGCAAAATGTCGGATTTTGGTGCGAAATGCGGGAATTTGGGGCAAAAATGGTGGATTTTGGGGGCAAAATGTGGGATTTTGGTGCGAAATGCGGGAATTTGGGTCAAAAATGCGAGATTTGGAGCAAAAATGCGGGTATTTAAGGCAAAAATGGGGGATTTGGGGGGCATAATGGGGGAATTTGGGGAAATCACAGGATTTTGGGAGCAAAATGTCGGATTTTGGTGCGAAATGCGGGAATTTGGGGCAGAAATGGGGGAATTTGGGGCAAAATGTGGGATTTTGGTGTAAAATGGGGGAATTTGGGGCAAAAATGCGGGATTTGGGGGGCAAAATGGGAGAATTTGGGGGAAATCATGGGATTTTGGGGCAACAATGTGGGATTTTGGTGTGAAGTGGGGGAATTTGGGGAGCAAAATGTGGGAATTTTGGTGCGAAATGTGGGAATTTGGGGCAAAAATGCGAGATTTGGGGTAAAAATGCGGGATTTTGGGGGCAAAATGGGAGAATTTGGGGGGAAATCATGGGATTTTGGGGCAAAATGTCGTATTTTGGTGCGAAATCGGGGAATTTGGGGCAAAAATGGGAGATTTTGGGGGCAAAATGTGGGATTTCGGTGTAAAATGCGGGATTTGGGGGGCAAAAATGTGGGATTTTGGTGCGAAATGAGGGAATTTGGGGCATAAATGCGGGATTTGGGGGCAAAATGGGGGAATTTGGGGGAAATTGTGGGATTTTGGGGGCAAAATGTGGGAATTTTGGTGCAAAATGTGGGAATTTGGGGCAAAATGTGGGAATTTTGGTGCGAAATGGGGGAATTTGGGGAAATCACAGGATTTTGGGAGCAAAATGTCAGATTTTGGTGCGAAATGCGGGAATTTGAGGCAGAAATGGTGGATTTTGGGGGCAAAATGTGGGATTTTGGTGTAAAATGGGGGAATTTGGGGCAAAAATGCGGGATTTGGGGGCAAAATTGAGGAATTTGGGGGGAAATCCCGGGATTTTGGGGGCAAAATGTGGGATTTGGTGTGCAAAATGGGGGAATTTGGGGCAAAAATGGGGGAATTTGGGGCAAAAATGTGGGATTTGGGCGGCAAAATGGGGGAATTTAGGGGAAAATCCCGGGATTTTGGGGCAAAATGCGGGATTTTGGTGCGAAATGGGGGAATTTGGGGCAAAAATGGGAGATTTTGGGGACAAAATGTGGGAATTTGGGGGGAAATCGCGGAATTTTGGTGCAACAATGTGGGATTTTCGGGGCATAATGGGGGAATTTGGGGCAAAAATGCGTGATTTGGGGCAAAAATGGGGGAATTTGGGGCAAAAATGCGGGATTTGGGGGGCAAAATGGGGGAATTTGGTGTAAAATGCGGGATTTTGGCGGCAAAATGTGGGATTTTTGTGTGAAATGGTGGAATTTGGGGCAAAATGTGGGAATTTTGGTGCGAAATGGGGGAATTTGGGGCAAAAATGCGAGATTTGGAGCAAAAATGCGGACATTTAAGGCAAAAATGCGGGACTTGGGGGGCATAATGGGGGAATTTGGGGAAATCACAGGATTTTGAGAGCAAAATGTCGGATTTTGGTGCGAAATGCGGGAATTTGGGCAAAAATGGTGGATTTTGGGGGCAAAATGTGGGATTTTGTTGTAAAATGGGGGAATTTGGGGCAAAAATGTGGGATTTGGGGGGCAAAATGGGGGAATTTGGGGGAAATCCCGGGATTTTGGGGCAACAATGTGGGATTTTGGTGTGAAATGGGGGAATTTGGGGCAAAATGTGGGAATTTTGGTGCAAAATGGGGGAATTTGCGGCAAAAATGCGAGAATTTGGGGCAAAAATGGGGGATTTGGGGGCAAAATGGGAGAATTTGGGGGGAAGTCGTGGGAGTTTGGGGCAAAATGTCATATTTTGGTGCGAAATCGGGGAATTTGGGGCAAAAATGGGAGATTTTGGGGGCAAAATGTGGGATTTTGGTGTAAAATGCGGGATTTGGGGGGCAAAAATGTGGGACTTTGGTGCGAAATGGGGGAATTTGGGGCAAAAATGCGGGATTTGGGGGGCAAAATGGGGGAATTTGGGGGAAATTGCGGGATTTTGGGGGCAAAATGTGGGATTTTGGTGTGAAATGGGGGAATTTGGGGCAAAAATGTGGGAATTTTGGTGCGAAATGTGGGAATTTGGGGCAAAAATGCGAGATTTGGAGCAAAAATGCGGGCATGTAAGGAAAAAATGGGGGATTTGGGGGGCAAAATTGGGGAATTTGGGGAAATCACAGGATTTTGGGAGCAAAATGTCGGATTTTGGTGCGAAATGCAGGAATTTGGGGCAGAAATGTTGGATTTTGGGGGCAAAATGTGGGATTTTGTTGTAAAATGCGGGATTTTGGGGCAAAAATGCGGGATTTGGGGGCCAAAATGGGAGAATGTGGGGCATAAATGCGGGATTTGGGGGGCAAAATGGGGGAATTTGGGGAAATCACAACATTTTCGGAGCAAAATGTCGGATTTTGGTGCGAAATGCGGGTATTTGGGGCAAAAATGCGAGATTTGGGGCAAAAATGCGGGATTGGGGGGGCAAAATGGGAGAATTTGGGGGCAAATCGTGGGATTTTGGGGCAAAATGTCGTATTTTGGTGCGAAATGGGGGAATTTGGGGCAAAAATGGGAGATTTTGGGGGCAAAATGTGGGATTTTGGTGTAAAATGCGGGATTTGGGGGGCAAAAATGTGGGATTTTGGTGCGAAATGGGGGAATTTGGGGCAAAAATGTTGGAATTTTGGTGCAAAATGGGGGAATTTGGGGAAATCACAGGATTTTGGGAGCAAAATGTCAGATTTTGGTGCAAAATGCGGGAATTTGGGGCAGAAATGGGGGATTTTGAGGGCAAAATGTGGGATTTTGGGGTGAAATGTGGGATTTTGGGGCAAAATTGAGGAATTTGGGGGGGAATTGCGGGATTTTGGGGGCAAAATGTCGGATTTTGGTGCGAAATGGGGGAATTTGGGGCAAAAATGTGGGAATTTGGGGCAAAAATGGGGGATTTTGGTGTAAAATGGGGGAATTTGGGGCAAAAATGTGGGATTTGGGGGGCAAAATGGGGGAATTTGGGGAAAATCCCGGGATTTTGGCGCAACAATGTGGGATTTTGGTGTGAAATGGGGTAATTTGCAGGGCAAAATGTGGTAATTTTGGTGCGAAATGCGGGAATTTGGGGCAAAAATGCGAGATTTGGGGCAAAAATGGGGGATTTGGGGGGCAAAATGGGGGAATTTGGGGAAATTGCGGGATTTGGGGGCAAAAATGTGGGATTTTGATGCGAAATGGGGGAATTTGGGGCAAAAAATGCGGTATTTGGGGGGCAAAATGGGGGATTTTGGGGGAAATTGCAGGATTTTGGGGGCAAAATGGGGGATTTTGGTGCAAAATGTGGGAATTTGGGGCAAAAATGCGGGATTTGGTGCGAAATGTGGGAATTTGGGGCAAAAATGCGGGGTTTGGGGGGCAATATGGGGGAATTTGGGGGAAATTGTGGGATTTTGGGGGCAAAATGTGGGAATTTTGGTGCAAAATGTGGGAATTTGGGGCAAAATGTGGGAATTTTGGTGCGAAATGGGTCAATTTGGGGAAATCACGGGATTTTGGGAGCAAAATGTCAGATTTTGGTGCGAAATGCGGGAATTTGGGGCAGAAATGGGGGATTTTGGGGGCAAAATGTGGGATTTTGGTGCAAAATGGGGGAATTTGGGGCAAAAATGCGGGGTTTGGGGGGCAATATGTGGGAATTTGGGGGAAATCCCGGGATTTGGGGGCAGAATGTGGGTTTTTGGTGCGAAATGCGGGTATTTGGGGCAAAAATGCAGGATTTGGGGGGCGAAACAAGGGAATTTGGGGGGAAATTCCGGGATTTGGGGGCAGAATGTGGGATTTTGGTGCGAAATGGGGGATTTTGGGGCAAAAATGCGGGATTTGGGGGGCAAAATGGCGGAATTTGCTGTGAAATGTGGGATTTTGGGGGCAAAATGTGGGATTTTTGTATGAAATGGTGGAATTTGGGGCAAAATGTGGGGATTGTGGTGCAAAATGGGGGAATTTGGGGCAAAAATGCGGGATTTGGAGCAAAAATGCGGGCATTTAAGGCAAAAATGCGGGACTTGGGGGGCATAATGGGGGAATTTGGGGAAATCACAGGATTTTGGGGGCAAAATGTGGGATTTTGGTGTGAAATGCGGGAATTTGGGGGGAAATTCCGGGATTTTGGGGGCAAAATGTGGGATTTTGTTGTAAAATGGGGGAATTTGGGGCAAAAATGTGGGATTTGGGGGGTAAAATGGGGGAATTTGGGGGAAATCCCGGGATTTTGGGGCAACAATGTGGGATTTTGGTGTGAAATGGGGGAATTTGGGGCAAAAATGTGGTAATTTTGGTGCGAAATGGGGGAATTTGGGGCAAAAATGCGAGATTTGGGGCAAAAATGCGGGATTTGGGGGGCAAAATGGCAGAATTTGGGGGAAATTGTGGGATTTTGGGGGCAAAATGTGGGAATTTTGGTGCGGAGTGGGGGAATTTGGGGAAATCACAGGATTTTGGGAGCAAAATGTCAGATTTTGGTGCGAAATGCGGGAATTTGGGGCAGAAATGGGGGATTTTGGTGTAAAATGCGGGAATTTGTGGTAAAAATGCGGGTTTGGGGGGCAAAATGGGGGAATTTGGGGGGAAATTGCGGGGATTTTGGGGGTAAAATGGGGCATTTTGGTGTGAAATGGGAGAATTTGGGGCAAAATGTGGGAATTTTGGTGCGAAATGTGGGAATTTGGGGCAAAAATGCGGGAATTTGGGGCAAAATGGGGGATTTTGGTGTGAAATGCGGGAATTTGGGGCAAAAATGCGAGATTTCGAGCAAAAATGTGGGCATTTAAGGCAAAAATGCGGGACTTGGGGGGCATAATGGGGGAATTTGGGGAAATCACAGGATTTTGGGAGCAAAATGTCGGATTTTGGTGCGAAATGCGGGAATTTGGGGGGAAATTCCGGGATTTTGGGGGCAAAATGTGGGATTTTGGTGCGAAATGCGGGAATTTGGGTCAAAAATGCGAGATTTGGAGCAAAAATGCGGGTATTTAAGGCAAAAATGCGGGACTTGGGGGGCATAATGGGGGAATTTGGGGAAATCACAGGATTTTGGGAGCAAAATGTCGGATTTTGGTGCGAAATGTGGGAATTTGGGCAATAATGGTGGATTTTGGGGGCAAAATGTGGGATTTTGGTGTAAAATGGGGGAATTTGGGGCAAAAATGTGGGATTTGGGGGGCAAAATGGGGGAATTTGGGGGAAATCCCGGGATTTTGGGGCAACAATGTGGGATTTTGGTGTGAAATGGGGGAATTTGGGGCAAAATGTGGGAATTTTGGTGCAAAATGGGGGAATTTGGGGCAAAAATGCGAGATTTGGGGCAAAAATGCGGGATTTGGGGGCAAAATGGGAGAATTTGGGGGGAAGTCGTGGGAGTTTGGGGCAAAATGTCATATTTTGGTGCGAAATGGGGGAATTTGGGGCAAAAATGGGAGATTTTGGGGGCAAAATGTGGGATTTTGGTGTAAAATGCGGGATTTGGGGGGCAAAATGTGGGATTTTGGTGCGAAATGGGGGAATTTGGGGCAAACATGCAGGATTTGGGGGGCAAAATGTGGGAATTTGGGGCAAAAATGCGGGATTTGGTGCGAAATGTGGGAATTTGGGGCAAAAATGCGGGATTTGGGGGGCAAAATGGGGGAATTTGGGGGAAATTGTGGGATTTTGGGGGCAAAATGTGGGAATTTTGGTGTGAAATGTGGGAATTTGGGGCAAAAATGCGGCATTTGAGGGGCGAAACGGGGGAATTTGGGGGGAAATCGCGGGATTTTGGGGCAACAATGTGGGATTTTGGTGCGAAATGGGGGAAATTGGGGCAAAAATGGGGGATTTTCGAGGCAAAATGTGGGATTTTGGTGTAAAATGCGGGAATTTGGGGCAAAAATGTGGGTTTGGGGGGCAAAATGGGGGAATTTGGGGGGAAATTGCGGGGATTTTGGGGGTAAAATGGGGCATTTTGGTGTGAAATGGGAGAATTTGGGGCAAAAATGCGGGATTTGGTGCGAAATGTGGGAATTTGGGGCAAAAATGCGGGATTTGGGGGGCAAAATGGGGGAATTTGGGGGAAATTGTGGGATTTTGGGGGCAAAATGTGGGAATTTTGGTGCGAAATGTGGGAATTTGGGGCAAAATGTGGGAATTTTGGTGCGAAATGGGGGAATTTGGGGAAATCACAGGATTTTGGGAGCAAAATGTCAGATTTTGGTGCGAAATGCGGGAATTTGGGGCAAAAATGGGGGATTTTGGGGGCAAAATGTGGGATTTTGGTGTAAAATGCGGGATTTGGGGGGAAAAAATGTGGGATTTTGGCGCAAAATGGGGGAATTTGG
This sequence comes from Chlamydotis macqueenii, assembly GCF_036417535.1. Lineage (NCBI taxonomy): Eukaryota > Metazoa > Chordata > Aves > Otidiformes > Otididae > Chlamydotis > Chlamydotis macqueenii. The sequence goes on from NC_141556.1 coordinate 58,436,752, forward strand.
GGCATAAATGCGGGATTTGGGGGGCAAAATGGGGGAATTTGGGGAAATCACAACATTTTCGGAGCAAAATGTCGGATTTTGGTGCAAAATGCGGGAATTTGGGGCAAAAATGCGAGATTTGGGGCAAAAATGCGGGATTGGGGGGGCAAAATGGGAGAATTTGGGGGCAAATCGTGGGATTTTGGGGCAAAATGTCGTATTTTGGTGCGAAATGGGGGAATTTGGGGCAAAAATGGGAGATTTTGGGGGCAAAATGTGGGATTTTGGTGTAAAATGCGGGATTTGGGGGGCAAAAATGTGGGATTTTGGTGCGAAATGGGGGAATTTGGGGCAAAAATGTTGGAATTTTGGTGCAAAATGGGGGAATTTGGGGAAATCACAGGATTTTGGGAGCAAAATGTCAGATTTTGGTGCAAAATGCTGGAATTTGGGGCAGAAATGGGGGATTTTGAGGGCAAAATGTGGGATTTTGGGGTGAAATGTGGGAATTTGGGGCAAAAATGCGGGATTTGGGGGGCAAAATTGAGGAATTTGGTGCGAAATGGGGGAATTTGGGGCAAAAATGTGGGAATTTGGGGCAAAAATGGGGGATTTTGGTGTAAAATGGGGGAATTTGGGGCAAAAATGTGGGATTTGGGGGGCAAAATGGGGGAATTTGGGGAAAATCCCGGGATTTTGGCGCAACAATGTGGGATTTTGCTGTGAAATGGGGTAATTTGCAGGGCAAAATGTGGTAATTTTGGTGCGAAATGCGGGAATTTGGGGCAAAAATGCGAGATTTGGGGCAAAAATGGGGGATTTTGGGGGCAAAATGTCGGATTTTGGTGCAAATTGCGGGATTTGGGGGCATATGTGGGATTTTGATGCGAAATGGGGGAATTTGGGGCAAAAAATGCGGCATTTGGGGGGCAAAATGGGGGATTTTGTGGGAAATTGCAGGATTTTGGGGGCAAAATGTGGGATTTTGGTGTGAAATGTGGGAATTTGGGGCAAAAATGTGGGATTTGGTGCGAAATGTGGGAATTTGGGCAAAAATGCAGGATTTGGGGGGCAAAATGGGGGAATTTGGGGGAAATTGTGGTATTTTGGGGGCAAAATGTGGGAATTTTGGTGCGAAATGGGGGAATTTGGGGAAATCACGGGATTTTGGGAGCAAAATGTCAGATTTTGGTGCGAAATGCGGGAATTTGGGGCAGAAATGGGGGATTTTGGGGGCAAAATGTGGGATTTTGGTGCAACATGGGGGAATTTGGGGCAAAAATGCGGGGTTTGGGGGGCAATATGTGGGAATTTGGGGGAAATCCCGGGATTTGGGGGCAGAATGTGGGATTTTGGTGCGAAATGCGGGTATTTGGGGCAAAAATGCAGGATTTGGGGGGCGAAACAAGGGAATTTGGGGGGAAATTCCGGGATTTTGGGGCAACAATGTGGGATTTTGGTGCGAAATGGGGGATTTTGGGGCAAAAATGCGGGATTTGGGGGGCAAAATGGGGGAATTTGCTGTGAAATGTGGGATTTTGGGGGCAAAATGTGGGATTTTTGTATGAAATGGTGGAATTTGGGGCAAAATGTGGGGATTGTGGTGCAAAATGGGGGAATTTGGGGCAAAAATGCGGGATTTGGAGCAAAAATGCGGGCATTTAAGGCAAAAATGCGGGACTTGGGGGGCATAATGGGGGAATTTGGGGAAATCACAGGATTTTGGGAGCAAAATGTCGGATTTTGGTGCGAAATGTGGGAATTTGGGGCAAAAATGGTGGATTTTGGGGGCAAAATGTGGGATTTTGGTGCGAAATGCGGGAATTTGGGTCAAAAATGCGAGATTTGGAGCAAAAATGCGGGTATTTAAGGCAAAAATGGGGGATTTGGGGGGCATAATGGGGGAATTTGGGGAAATCACAGGATTTTGGGAGCAAAATGTCGGATTTTGGTGCGAAATGCGGGAATTTGGGGCAGAAATGGGGGAATTTGGGGCAAAATGTGGGATTTTGGTGTAAAATGGGGGAATTTGGGGCAAAAATGCGGGATTTGGGGGGCAAAATGGGAGAATTTGGGGGAAATCATGGGATTTTGGGGCAACAATGTGGGATTTTGGTGTGAAGTGGGGGAATTTGGGGAGCAAAATGTGGGAATTTTGGTGCGAAATGTGGGAATTTGGGGCAAAAATGCGAGATTTGGGGTAAAAATGTGGGATTTTGGGGGCAAAATGGGAGAATTTGCGGGGAAATCATGGGATTTTGGGGCAAAATGTGGGATTTTGGTGTGAAATGTGGGAATTTGGGGCAAAAATGCGGGATTTGGTGCGAAATGTGGGAATTTGGGGCAAAAATGCGGGATTTGGGGGGCAAAATGGGGGAATTTGGGGGAAATTGTGGGATTTTGGGGGCAAAATGTGGGAATTTTGGTGTGAAATGTGGGAATTTGGGGCAAAAATGCGGCATTTGAGGGGCGAAACGGGGGAATTTGGGGGGAAATCGCGGGATTTTGGGGCAACAATGTGGGATTTTGGTGCGAAATGGGGGAAATTGGGGCAAAAATGGGGGATTTTCGAGGCAAAATGTGGGATTTTGGTGTAAAATGCGGGAATTTGGGGCAAAAATGTGGGTTTGGGGGGCAAAATGGGGGAATTTGGGGGGAAATTGCGGGGATTTTGGGGGTAAAATGGGGCATTTTGGTGTGAAATGGGAGAATTTGGGGCAAAAATGCGGGATTTGGTGCGAAATGTGGGAATTTGGGGCAAAAATGCGGGATTTGGGGGGCAAAATGGGGGAATTTGGGGGAAATTGTGGGATTTTGGGGGCAAAATGTGGGAATTTTGGTGCGAAATGTGGGAATTTGGGGCAAAATGTGGGAATTTTGGTGCGAAATGGGGGAATTTGGGGAAATCACAGGATTTTGGGAGCAAAATGTCAGATTTTGGTGCGAAATGCGGGAATTTGGGGCAAAAATGGGGGATTTTGGGGGCAAAATGTGGGATTTTGGTGTAAAATGCGGGATTTGGGGGGCAAAAATGTGGGATTTTGGTGCGAAATGGGGGAATTTGGGGCAAAAATGTTGGAATTTTGGTGCAAAATGGGGGAATTTGGGGAAATCACAGGATTTTGGGAGCAAAATGTCAGATTCTGGTGCAAAATGCGGGAATTTGGGGCAAAAATGCGAGATTTGGGGCAAAAATGCGGGATTGGGGGGGCAAAATGGGAGAATTTGGGGGCAAATCGTGGGATTTTGGGGCAAAATGTCGTATTTTGGTGCGAAATGGGGGAATTTGGGGCAAAAATGGGAGATTTTGGGGGCAAAATGTGGGATTTTGGTGTAAAATGCGGGATTTGGGGGGCAAAAATGTGGGATTTTGGTGCGAAATGGGGGAATTTGGGGCAAAAATGTTGGAATTTTGGTGCAAAATGGGGGAATTTGGGGAAATCACAGGATTTTGGGAGCAAAATGTCAGATTCTGGTGCAAAATGCTGGAATTTGGGGCAGAAATGGGGGATTTTGAGGGCAAAATGTGGGATTTTGGGGTGAAATGTGGGAATTTGGGGCAAAAATGCGGGATTTGGGGGGCAAAATTGAGGAATTTGGTGCGAAATGGGGGAATTTGGGGCAAAAATGTGGGAATTTGGGGCAAAAATGGGGGATTTTGGTGTAAAATGGGGGAATTTGGGGCAAAAATGTGGGATTTGGGGGGCAAAATGGGGGAATTTGGGGAAAATCCCGGGATTTTGGGGCAACAATGTGGGATTTTGGTGTGAAATGGGGTAATTTGCAGGGCAAAATGTGGTAATTTTGGTGCGAAATGCGGGAATTTGGGGCAAAAATGCGAGATTTGGGGCAAAAATGGGGGATTTTGGGGGCAAAATGTCGGATTTTGGTGCAAATTGCGGGATTTGGGGGCATATGTGGGATTTTGATGCGAAATGGGGGAATTTGGGGCAAAAAATGCGGCATTTGGGGGGCAAAATGGGGGATTTTGTGGGAAATTGCAGGATTTTGGGGGCAAAATGTGGGATTTTGGTGTGAAATGTGGGAATTTGGGGCAAAAATGTGGGATTTGGTGCGAAATGTGGGAATTTGGGCAAAAATGCAGGATTTGGGGGGCAAAATGGGGGAATTTGGGGGAAATTGTGGTATTTTGGGGGCAAAATGTGGGAATTTTGGTGCGAAATGGGGGAATTTGGGGAAATCACGGGATTTTGGGAGCAAAATGTCAGATTTTGGTGCGAAATGCGGGAATTTGGGGCAGAAATGGGGGATTTTGGGGGCAAAATGTGGGATTTTGGTGCAACATGGGGGAATTTGGGGCAAAAATGCGGGGTTTGGGGGGCAATATGTGGGAATTTGGGGGAAATCCCGGGATTTGGGGGCAGAATGTGGGATTTTGGTGCGAAATGCGGGTATTTGGGGCAAAAATGCAGGATTTGGGGGGCGAAACAAGGGAATTTGGGGGGAAATTCCGGGATTTTGGGGCAACAATGTGGGATTTTGGTGCGAAATGGGGGATTTTGGGGCAAAAATGCGGGATTTGGGGGGCAAAATGGGGGAATTTGCTGTGAAATGTGGGATTTTGGGGGCAAAATGTGGGATTTTTGTATGAAATGGTGGAATTTGGGGCAAAATGTGGGGATTGTGGTGCAAAATGGGGGAATTTGGGGCAAAAATGCGGGATTTGGAGCAAAAATGCGGGCATTTAAGGCAAAAATGCGGGACTTGGGGGGCATAATGGGGGAATTTGGGGAAATCACAGGATTTTGGGAGCAAAATGTCGGATTTTGGTGCGAAATGCGGGAATTTGGGGCAAAAATGGTGGATTTTGGGGGCAAAATGTGGGATTTTGGTGCGAAATGCGGGAATTTGGGTCAAAAATGCGAGATTTGGAGCAAAAATGCGGGTATTTAAGGCAAAAATGGGGGATTTGGGGGGCATAATGGGGGAATTTGGGGAAATCACAGGATTTTGGGAGCAAAATGTCGGATTTTGGTGCGAAATGCGGGAATTTGGGGCAGAAATGGGGGAATTTGGGGCAAAATGTGGGATTTTGGTGTAAAATGGGGGAATTTGGGGCAAAAATGCGGGATTTGGGGGGCAAAATGGGAGAATTTGGGGGAAATCATGGGATTTTGGGGCAACAATGTGGGATTTTGGTGTGAAGTGGGGGAATTTGGGGAGCAAAATGTGGGAATTTTGGTGCGAAATGTGGGAATTTGGGGCAAAAATGCGAGATTTGGGGTAAAAATGCGGGATTTTGGGGGCAAAATGGGAGAATTTGCGGGGAAATCATGGGATTTTGGGGCAAAATGTGGGATTTTGGTGTGAAATGTGGGAATTTGGGGCAAAAATGCGGGATTTGGTGCGAAATGTGGGAATTTGGGGCAAAAATGCGGGATTTGGGGGGCAAAATGGGGGAATTTGGGGGAAATTGTGGGATTTTGGGGGCAAAATGTGGGAATTTTGGTGTGAAATGTGGGAATTTGGGGCAAAAATGCGGCATTTGAGGGGCGAAACGGGGGAATTTGGGGGGAAATCGCGGGATTTTGGGGCAACAATGTGGGATTTTGGTGCGAAATGGGGGAAATTGGGGCAAAAATGGGGGATTTTCGAGGCAAAATGTGGGATTTTGGTGTAAAATGCGGGAATTTGGGGCAAAAATGTGGGTTTGGGGGGCAAAATGGGGGAATTTGGGGGGAAATTGCGGGGATTTTGGGGGTAAAATGGGGCATTTTGGTGTGAAATGGGAGAATTTGGGGCAAAAATGCGGGATTTGGTGCGAAATGTGGGAATTTGGGGCAAAAATGCGGGATTTGGGGGGCAAAATGGGGGAATTTGGGGGAAATTGTGGGATTTTGGGGGCAAAATGTGGGAATTTTGGTGCGAAATGTGGGAATTTGGGGCAAAATGTGGGAATTTTGGTGCGAAATGGGGGAATTTGGGGAAATCACAGGATTTTGGGAGCAAAATGTCAGATTTTGGTGCGAAATGCGGGAATTTGGGGCAAAAATGGGGGATTTTGGGGGCAAAATGTGGGATTTTGGTGTAAAATGCGGGATTTGGGGGGAAAAAATGTGGGATTTTGGCGCAAAATGGGGGAATTTGGGGCATAAATGCGGGATTTGGGGGGCAAAATGGGGGAATTTGGGGAAATCACAACATTTTCGGAGCAAAATGTCGGATTTTGGTGCAAAATGCGGGAATTTGGGGCAAAAATGCGAGATTTGGGGCAAAAATGCGGGATTGGGGGGGCAAAATGGGAGAATTTGGGGGCAAATCGTGGGATTTTGGGGCAAAATGTCGTATTTTGGTGCGAAATGGGGGAATTTGGGGCAAAAATGGGAGATTTTGGGGGCAAAATGTGGGATTTTGGTGTAAAATGCGGGATTTGGGGGGCAAAAATGTGGGATTTTGGTGCGAAATGGGGGAATTTGGGGCAAAAATGTTGGAATTTTGGTGCAAAATGGGGGAATTTGGGGAAATCACAGGATTTTGGGAGCAAAATGTCAGATTCTGGTGCAAAATGCGGTCATTTGGGGCAGAAATGGGGGATTTTGAGGGCAAAATGTGGGATTTTGGGGTGAAATGTGGGAATTTGGGGCAAAAATGCGGGATTTGGGGGGCAAAATTGAGGAATTTGGTGCGAAATGGGGGAATTTGGGGCAAAAATGTGGGAATTTGGGGCAAAAATGGGGGATTTTGGTGTAAAATGGGGGAATTTGGGGCAAAAATGTGGGATTTGGGGGGCAAAATGGGGGAATTTGGGGAAAATCCCGGGATTTTGGCGCAACAATGTGGGATTTTGCTGTGAAATGGGGTAATTTGCAGGGCAAAATGTGGTAATTTTGGTGCGAAATGCGGGAATTTGGGGCAAAAATGCGAGATTTGGGGCAAAAATGGGGGATTTTGGGGGCAAAATGTCGGATTTTGGTGCAAATTGCGGGATTTGGGGGCATATGTGGGATTTTGATGCGAAATGGGGGAATTTGGGGCAAAAAATGCGGCATTTGGGGGGCAAAATGGGGGATTTTGTGGGAAATTGCAGGATTTTGGGGGCAAAATGTGGGATTTTGGTGTGAAATGTGGGAATTTGGGGCAAAAATGTGGGATTTGGTGCGAAATGTGGGAATTTGGGCAAAAATGCAGGATTTGGGGGGCAAAATGGGGGAATTTGGGGGAAATTGTGGTATTTTGGGGGCAAAATGTGGGAATTTTGGTGCGAAATGGGGGAATTTGGGGAAATCACGGGATTTTGGGAGCAAAATGTCAGATTTTGGTGCGAAATGCGGGAATTTGGGGCAGAAATGGGGGATTTTCGGGGCAAAATGTGGGATTTTGGTGCAACATGGGGGAATTTGGGGCAAAAATGCGGGGTTTGGGGGGCAATATGTGGGAATTTGGGGGAAATCCCGGGATTTGGGGGCAGAATGTGGGATTTTGGTGCGAAATGCGGGTATTTGGGGCAAAAATGCAGGATTTGGGGGGCGAAACAAGGGAATTTGGGGGGAAATTCCGGGATTTTGGGGCAACAATGTGGGATTTTGGTGCGAAATGGGGGATTTTGGGGCAAAAATGCGGGATTTGGGGGGCAAAATGGGGGAATTTGCTGTGAAATGTGGGATTTTGGGGGCAAAATGTGGGATTTTTGTATGAAATGGTGGAATTTGGGGCAAAATGTGGGGATTGTGGTGCAAAATGGGGGAATTTGGGGCAAAAATGGTGGATTTGGAGCAAAAATGCGGGCATTTAAGGCAAAAATGCGGGACTTGGGGGGCATAATGGGGGAATTTGGGGAAATCACAGGATTTTGGGAGCAAAATGTCGGATTTTGGTGCGAAATGCGGGAATTTGGGGCAAAAATGGTGGATTTTGGGGGCAAAATGTGGGATTTTGGTGCGAAATGCGGGAATTTGGGTCAAAAATGCGAGATTTGGAGCAAAAATGCGGGTATTTAAGGCAAAAATGGGGGATTTGGGGGCCATAATGGGGGAATTTGGGGAAATCACAGGATTTTGGGAGCAAAATGTCGGATTTTGGTGCGAAATGCGGGAATTTGGGGCAGAAATGGGGGAATTTGGGGCAAAATGTGGGATTTTGGTGTAAAATGGGGGAATTTGGGGCAAAAATGCGGGATTTGGGGGGCAAAATGGGAGAATTTGGGGGAAATCATGGGATTTTGGGGCAACAATGTGGGATTTTGGTGTGAAGTGGGGGAATTTGGGGAGCAAAATGTGGGAATTTTGGTGCGAAATGTGGGAATTTGGGGCAAAAATGCGAGATTTGGGGTAAAAATGCGGGATTTTGGGGGCAAAATGGGAGAATTTGCGGGGAAATCATGGGATTTTGGGGCAAAATGTCATATTTTGTTGTGAAATGCGGGAATTTGGTGCAAAATTGGGAGATTTTGGGGGCAAAATGTGGGATTTTGGTGTAAAATGGGGGAATTTGGTGCAAAATTGGGAGATTTTGGGGGCAAAATGTGGGATTTTGGTGTAAAATGGGGGAATTTGGGGCAAAAATGTGGGATTTGGGGGGCAAAATGGGAGAATTTGGGGGAAATCATGGGATTTTGGGGCAACAATGTGGGATTTTGGTGTGAAGTGGGGGAATTTGGGGAGCAAAATGTGGGAATTTTGGTGCGAAATGTGGGAATTTGGGGCAAAAATGCGAGATTTGGGGTAAAAATGCGGGATTTTGGGGGCAAAATGGGAGAATTTGCGGGGAAATCATGGGATTTTGGGGCAAAATGTCGTATTTTGGTGCGCAGTCGGGGAATTTGGGGCAAAAATGGGAGATTTTGGGGGCAAAATGTGGGATTTTGGTGCGAAATGAGGGAATTTGGGGCATAAATGCAGGATTTGGGGGCAAAATGGGGGAATTTGGGGGAAATTGTGGGATTTTGGGGGCAAAATGTGGGAATTTTGGTGCAAAATGTGGGAATTTTGGGCAAAATGTGGGAATTTTGGTGTGAAATGGGGGAATTTGGGGAAATCACAGGATTTTGGGAGCAAAATGTCAGATTTTGATGCGAAATGCGGGAATTTGAGGCAGAAATGGTGGATTTTGGGGGCAAAATGTGGGATTTTGGTGTAAAATGGGGGAATTTGGGGCAAAAATGCGGGATTTGGGGGCAAAATTGAGGAATTTGGGGGGAAATCCCGGGATTTTGGGGGCAAAATGTGGGATTTGGTGTGCAAAATGGGGGAATTTGGGGCAAAAATGGGAGATTTTGGGGACAAAATGTGGGAATTTGGGGGGAAATCGCGGAATTTTGGTGCAACAATGTGGGATTTTCGGGGCATAATGGGGGAATTTGGGGCAAAAATGCGTGATTTGGGGCAAAAATGGGGGAATTTGGGGCAAAAATGCGGGATTTGGGGGGCAAAATGGGGGAATTTGGTGTAAAATGCAGGATTTTGGCGGCAAAATGTGGGATTTTTGTGTGAAATGGTGGAATTTGGGGCAAAATGTGGGAATTTTGGTGCAAAATGGGGGAATTTGCGGCAAAAATGCGAGATTTGGGGCAAAAATGCGGGATTTGGGGGCAAAATGGGAGAATTTGGGGGGAAGTCGTGGGAGTTTGGGGCAAAATGTCATATTTTGGTGTGAAATGCGGGAATTTGGTGCAAAATTGGGAGATTTTGGGGGCAAAATGTGGGATTTTGGTGTAAAATGCGGGATTTGGGGGGCAAAAATGTGGGATTTTGGTGCGAAATGGGGGAATTTGGGGCAAAAATGCGGGATTTGGGGGGCAAAATGGGGGAATTTGGGGGAAATTGCGGGATTTTGGGGGCAAAATGTGGGATTTTGGTGTGAAATGGGGGAATTTGGGGCAAAAATGTGGGAATTTTGGTGCGAAATGTGGGAATTTGGGGCAAAAATGCGAGATTTGGAGCAAAAATGCGGGCATGTAAGGCAAAAATGGGGGATTTGGGGGGCAAAATGGGGGAATTTGGGGAAATCACAGGATTTTGGGAGCAAAATGTCGGATTTTGGTGCGAAATGCAGGAATTTGGGGCAGAAATGGTGGATTTTGGGGGCAAAATGTGGGATTTTGTTGTAAAATGCGGGAATTTTGGGCAAAAATGCGGGATTTGGGGGCCAAAATAGGAGAATGTGGGGCATAAATGCGGGATTTGGGGGGCAAAATGGGGGAATTTGGGGAAATCACAACATTTTCGGAGCAAAATGTCGGATTTTGGTGCGAAATGCGGGTATTTGGGGCAAAAATGCGAGATTTGGGGCAAAAATGCGGGATTGGGGGGGCAAAATGGGAGAATTTGGGGGCAAATCGTGGGATTTTGGGGCAAAATGTCGTATTTTGGTGCGAAATGGGGGAATTTGGGGCAAAAATGGGAGATTTTGGGGGCAAAATGTGGGATTTTGGTGTAAAATGCGGGATTTGGGGGGCAAAAATGTGGGATTTTGGTGCGAAATGGGGGAATTTGGGGCAAAAATGTTGGAATTTTGGTGCAAAATGGGGGAATTTGGGGAAATCACAGGATTTTGGGAGCAAAATGTCAGATTTTGGTGCAAAATGCGGGAATTTGGGGCAGAAATGGGGGATTTTGAGGGCAAAATGTGGGATTTTGGGGTGAAATGTGGGATTTTGGGGCAAAATTGAGGAATTTGGGGGGGAATTGCGGGATTTTGGGGGCAAAATGTCGGATTTTGGTGCGAAATGGGGGAATTTGGGGCAAAAATGTGGGAATTTGGGGCAAAAATGGGGGATTTTGGTGTAAAATGGGGGAATTTGGGGCAAAAATGTGGGATTTGGGGGGCAAAATGGGGGAATTTGGGGAAAATCCCGGGATTTTGGGGCAACAATGTGGGATTTTGCTGTGAAATGGGGTAATTTGCAGGGCAAAATGTGGTAATTTTGGTGCGAAATGCGGGAATTTGGGGCAAAAATGCGAGATTTGGGGCAAAAATGGGGGATTTGGGGGGCAAAATGGGGGAATTTGGGGAAATTGCGGGATTTGGGGGCAAAAATGTGGGATTTTGATGCGAAATGGGGGAATTTGGGGCAAAAAATGCGGCATTTGGGGGGCAAAATGGGGGATTTTGGGGGAAATTGCAGGATTTTGGGGGCAAAATGGGGGATTTTGGTGTGAAATGTGGGAATTTGGGGCAAAAATGCGGGATTTGGTGCGAAATGTGGGAATTTGGGGCAAAAATGCGGGGTTTGGGGGGCAATATGGGGGAATTTGGGGGAAATTGTGGGATTTTGGGGGCAAAATGTGGGAATTTTGGTGCAAAATGTGGGAATTTGGGGCAAAATGTGGGAATTTTGGTGCGAAATGGGTCAATTTGGGGAAATCACGGGATTTTGGGAGCAAAATGTCAGATTTTGGTGCGAAATGCGGGAATTTGGGGCAGAAATGGGGGATTTTGGGGGCAAAATGTGGGATTTTGGTGCAAAATGGGGGAATTTGGGGCAAAAATGCGGGGTTTGGGGGGCAATATGTGGGAATTTGGGGGAAATCCCGGGATTTGGGGGCAGAATGTGGGTTTTTGGTGCGAAATGCGGGTATTTGGGGCAAAAATGCAGGATTTGGGGGGCGAAACAAGGGAATTTGGGGGGAAATTCCGGGATTTTGGGGCAACAATGTGGGATTTTGGTGCGAAATGGGGGATTTTGGGGCAAAAATGCGGGATTTGGGGGGCAAAATGGGGGAATTTGCTGTGAAATGTGGGATTTTGGGGGCAAAATGTGGGATTTTTGTATGAAATGGTGGAATTTGGGGCAAAATGTGGGGATTGTGGTGCAAAATGGGGGAATTTGGGGCAAAAATGAGGGATTTGGAGCAAAAATGCGGGTATTTAAGGCAAAAATGCGGGACTTGGGGGGCATAATGGGGGAATTTGGGGAAATCACAGGATTTTGGGAGCAAAATGTCGGATTTTGGTGCGAAATGCGGGAATTTGGGGGGAAATTCTGGGATTTTGGGGGCAAAATGTGGGATTTTGTTGTAAAATGGGGGAATTTGGGGCAAAAATGTGGGATTTGGGGGGTAAAATGGGGGAATTTGGGGGAAATCACGGGATTTTGGGGCAACAATGTGGGATTTTGGTGTGAAATGGGGGAATTTGGGGCAAAAATGTGGTAATTTTGCTGCGAAATGGGGGAATTTGGGGCAAAAATGCGAGATTTGGGGCAAAAATGCGGGATTTGGGGGGCAAAAAATGGGAGAATTTGGGGGAAATTGTGGGATTTTGGGGGCAAAATGTGGGAATTTTGGTGCAAAATGTGGGAATTTGGGGCAAAATGTGGGAATTTTGGTGCGAAGTGGGGGAATTTGGGGAAATCACAGGATTTTGGGAGCAAAATGTCAGATTTTGGTGCGAAATGCGGGAATTTGGGGCAGAAATGTGGGATTTTGGTGTAAAATGCGGGAATTTGTGGTAAAAATGCGGGTTTGGGGGGCAAAATGGGGGAATTTGGGGGGAAATTGCGGGGATTTTGGGGGTAAAATGGGGCATTTTGGTGTGAAATGGGAGAATTTGGGGCAAAATGTGGGAATTTTGGTGCGAAATGTGGGAATTTGGGGCAAAAATGCGGGAATTTGGGGCAAAATGGGGGATTTTGGTGTGAAATGCGGGAATTTGGGGCAAAAATGCGAGATTTCGAGCAAAAATGCGGGCATTTAAGGCAAAAATGCGGGACTTGGGGGGCATAATGGGGGAATTTGGGGAAATCACAGGATTTTGGGAGCAAAATGTCGGATTTTGGTGCGAAATGCGGGAATTTGGGGGGAAATTCCGGGACTTTTGGGGCAAAATGTGGGATTTTGGTGTAAAATTGGGGAATTTGGGGCAAAAATGTGGGATTTGGGGGGTAAAATGGGGGATTTGATGGGCAAAATGGGGGAATTTGGGGGAAATTGTGGGATTTGGGGGGCAAAATGTGGGAATTTTGGTGCGAAATGGGGGAATTTTGGGCAAAATGTGGGAATTTTGGTGTGAAATGGGGGAATTTGGGGAAATCACAGGATTTGGGGGGCAAAATATCAGATTTTGGTGCGAAATGTGGGAATTTGGGGCAAAAATGTGGTATTTGGGGGCAAAATGGGGGAATTTGGGGGAAAATCGCGGGATTTTGGGGGCAAAATGGGGGATTTTAGTGCGAAATGTGGGAATTTGGGGCAAAAAAGTGGTATTTGGGGGGCGAAACAAGGGAATTTGGCGGGAAATCGCGGGATTTTGGGGCAACAATGTGGGATTTTGGTGCGAAATGGGGGATTTTGGGGCAAAAATGCGGGATTTGGGGGGCAAAATGGGGGAATTTGCTGTGAAATGTGGGATTTTGGGGGCAAAATGTGGGATTTTTGTATGAAATGGTGGAATTTGGGGCAAAATGTGGGGATTGTGGTGCAAAATGGGGGAATTTGGGGCAAAAATGCGGGATTTGGAGCAAAAATGCGGGCATTTAAGGCAAAAATGCGGGACTTGGGGGGCATAATGGGGGAATTTGGGGAAATCACAGGATTTTGGGAGCAAAATGTCGGATTTTGGTGCGAAATGCGGGAATTTGGGGGGAAATTCCGGGATTTTGGGGGCAAAATGTGGGATTTTGGTGCGAAATGCAGGAATTTGGGGCAGAAATGGTGGATTTTGGGGGCAAAATGTGGGATTTTGTTGTAAAATGCGGGAATTTGGGGCAAAAATGCGGGATTTGGGGGCCAAAATGGGAGAATGTGGGGCATAAATGCGGGATTTGGGGGGCAAAATGGGGGAATTTGGGGAAATCACAACATTTTCGGAGCAAAATGTCGGATTTTGGTGCGAAATGCGGGTATTTGGGGCAAAAATGCGAGATTTGGGGCAAAAATGCGGGATTGGGGGGGCAAAATGGGAGAATTTGGGGGCAAATCGTGGGATTTTGGGGCAAAATGTCGTATTTTGGTGCGAAATGGGGGAATTTGGGGCAAAAATGGGAGATTTTGGGGGCAAAATGTGGGATTTTGGTGTAAAATGCGGGATTTGGGGGGCAAAAAAGTGGGATTTTGGTGCGAAATGGGGGAATTTGGGGCAAAAATGCGGGGTTTGGGGGCAATATGGGGGAATTTGGGGGAAATTGTGGGATTTTGGGGGCAAAATGTGGGAATTTTGGTGCAAAATGTGGGAATTTGGGGCAAAATGTGGGAATTTTGGTGCGAAATGGGTCAATTTGGGGAAATCACAGGATTTTGGGAGCAAAATGTCAGATTTTGGTGCGAAATGCGGGAATTTGGGGCAGAAATGGGGGATTTTGGGGGCAAAATGTGGGATTTTGGTGCAAAATGGGGGAATTTGGGGCAAAAATGCGGGGTTTGGGGGGCAATATGTGGGAATTTGGGGGAAATCCCGGGATTTGGGGGCAGAATGTGGGTTTTTGGTGCGAAATGCGGGTATTTGGGGCAAAAATGCAGGATTTGGGGGGCGAAACAAGGGAATTTGGGGGGAAATTCCGGGATTTTGGGGCAACAATGTGGGATTTTGGTGCGAAATGGGGGATTTTGGGGCAAAAATGCGGGATTTGGGGGGCAAAATGGGGGAATTTGCTGTGAAATGTGGGATTTTGGGGGCAAAATGTGGGATTTTTGTATGAAATGGTGGAATTTGGGGCAAAATGTGGGGATTGTGGTGCAAAATGGGGGAATTTGGGGCAAAAATGCGGGATTTGGAGCAAAAATGCGGGCATTTAAGGCAAAAATGCGGGACTTGGGGGGCATAATGGGGGAATTTGGGGAAATCACAGGATTTTGGGAGCAAAATGTCGGATTTTGGTGCGAAATGCAGGAATTTGGGGGGAAATTCCGGGATTTTGGGGGCAAAATGTGGGATTTTGTTGTAAAATGGGGGAATTTGGGGCAAAAATGCGGGATTTGGGGGGTAAAATGGGGGAATTTGGGGGAAATCACGGGATTTTGGGGCAACAATGTGGGATTTTGGTGTGAAATGGGGGAATTTGGGGCAAAAATGTGGTAATTTTGGTGCGAAATGGGGGAATTTGGGGCAAAAATGCGAGATTTGGGGCAAAAATGCGGGATTTGGGGTGCAAAATGGGAGAATTTGGGGGAAATTGTGGGATTTTGGGGGCAAAATGTGGGAATTTTGGTGCGAAGTGGGGGAATTTGGGGAAATCACAGGATTTTGGGAGCAAAATGTCAGATTTTGGTGCGAAATGCGGGAATTTGGGGCAGAAATGTGGGATTTTGGTGTAAAATGCGGGAATTTGTGGTAAAAATGCGGGTTTGGGGGGCAAAATGGGGGAATTTGGGGGGAAATTGCGGGGATTTTGGGGGTAAAATGGGGCATTTTGGTGTGAAATGGGAGAATTTGGGGCAAAATGTGGGAATTTTGGTGCGAAATGTGGGAATTTGGGGCAAAAATGCGGGAATTTGGGGCAAAATGGGGGATTTTGGTGTGAAATGCGGGAATTTGGGGCAAAAATGCGAGATTTCGAGCAAAAATGCGGGCATTTAAGGCAAAAATGCGGGACTTGGGGGGCATAATGGGGGAATTTGGGGAAATCACAGGATTTTGGGAGCAAAATGTCGGATTTTGGTGCGAAATGCGGGAATTTGGGGGGAAATTCCGGGACTTTGGGGGCAAAATGTGGGATTTTGGTGCGAAATGCGGGAATTTGGGTCAAAAATGCGAGATTTGGAGCAAAAATGCGGGTATTTAAGGCAAAAATGCGGGACTTGGGGGGCATAATGGGGGAATTTGGGGAAATCACAGGATTTTGGGAGCAAAATGTCGGATTTTGGTGCGAAATGTGGGAATTTGGGCAATAATGGTGGATTTTGGGGGCAAAATGTGGGATTTTGGTGTAAAATGGGGGAATTTGGGGCAAAAATGTGGGATTTGGGGGGCAAAATGGGGGAATTTGGGGGAAATCCCGGGATTTTGGGGCAACAATGTGGGATTTTGGTGTGAAATGGGGGAATTTGGGGCAAAATGTGGGAATTTTGGTGCAAAATGGGGGAATTTGGGGCAAAAATGCGAGATTTGGGGCAAAAATGCGGGATTTGGGGGCAAAATGGGAGAATTTGGGGGGAAGTCGTGGGAGTTTGGGGCAAAATGTCATATTTTGGTGCGAAATCGGGGAATTTGGGGCAAAAATGGGAGATTTTGGGGGCAAAATGTGGGATTTTGGTGTAAAATGCGGGATTTGGGGGGCAAAAATGTGGGATTTTGGTGCGAAATGGGGGAATTTGGGGCAAACATGCAGGATTTGGGGGGCAAAATGGGGGAATTTGGGGGAAATTGTGGGATTTGGGGGGCAAAATGTGGGATTTTGGTGTGAAATGTGGGAATTTGGGGCAAAAATGCGGGATTTGGTGCGAAATGTGGGAATTTGGGGCAAAAATGCGGGATTTGGGGGGCAAAATGGGGGAATTTGGGGGAAATTGTGGGATTTTGGGGGCAAAATGTGGGAATTTTGGTGTGAAATGTGGGAATTTGGGGCAAAAATGCGGCATTTGAGGGGCGAAACGGGGGAATTTGGGGGGAAATCGCGGGATTTTGGGGCAACAATGTGGGATTTTGGTGCGAAATGGGGGAAATTGGGGCAAAAATGGGGGATTTTCGAGGCAAAATGTGGGATTTTGGTGTAAAATGCGGGAATTTGGGGCAAAAATGTGGGTTTGGGGGGCAAAATGGGGGAATTTGGGGGGAAATTGCGGGGATTTTGGGGGTAAAATGGGGCATTTTGGTGTGAAATGGGAGAATTTGGGGCAAAAATGCGGGATTTGGTGCGAAATGTGGGAATTTGGGGCAAAAATGCGGGATTTGGGGGGCAAAATGGGGGAATTTGGAGGAAATTGTGGGATTTTGGGGGCAAAATGTGGGAATTTTGGTGCAAAATGTGGGAATTTGGGGCAAAATGTGGGAATTTTGGTGCGAAATGGGGGAATTTGGGGAAATCACAGGATTTTGGGAGCAAAATGTCAGATTTTGGTGCGAAATGCGGGAATTTGGGGCAAAAATGGGGGATTTTGGGGGCAAAATGTGGGATTTTGGTGTAAAATGCGGGATTTGGGGGGAAAAAATGTGGGATTTTGGCGCAAAATGGGGGAATTTGGGGCATAAATGCGGGATTTGGGGGGCAAAATGGGGGAATTTGGGGAAATCACAACATTTTCGGAGCAAAATGTCGGATTTTGGTGCAAAATGGGGGAATTTGGGGCAAAAATGCGAGATTTGGGGCAAAAATGCGGGATTGGGGGGGCAAAATGGGAGAATTTGGGGGCAAATCGTGGGATTTTGGGGCAAAATGTCGTATTTTGGTGTGAAATGGGAGAATTTGGGGCAAAAATGCGGGATTTGGTGCAAAATGGGGGAATTTGGGGAAATCACAGGATTTTGGGAGCAAAATGTCAGATTCTGGTGCAAAATGCGGTCATTTGGGGCAGAAATGGGGGATTTTGAGGGCAAAATGTGGGATTTTGGGGTGAAATTTGGGATTTTGGGGCAAAAATGCGGGATTTGGGGGGCAAAATTGAGGAATTTGGTGCGAAATGGGGGAATTTGGGGCAAAAATGTGGGAATTTGGGGCAAAAATGGGGGATTTTGGTGTAAAATGGGGGAATTTGGGGCAAAAATGTGGGATTTGGGGGGCAAAATGGGGGAATTTGGGGAAAATCCCGGGATTTTGGGGCAACAATGTGGGATTTTGGTGTGAAATGGGGTAATTTGCAGGGCAAAATGTGGTAATTTTGGTGCGAAATGCGGGAATTTGGGGCAAAAATGCGAGATTTGGGGCAAAAATGGGGGATTTGGGGGGCAAAATGGGGGAATTTGGGGAAATTGCGGGATTTGGGGGCAAAAATGTGGGATTTTGATGCGAAATGGGGGAATTTGGGGCAAAAAATGCGGCATTTGGGGGGCAAAATGGGGGATTTTGGGGGAAATTGCAGGATTTTGGGGGCAAAATGGGGGATTTTGGTGTGAAATGTGGAAATTTGGGGCAAAAATGCGGGATTTGGTGCGAAATGTGGGAATTTGGGGCAAAAATGCGGGGTTTGGGGGGCAATATGGGGGAATTTGGGGGAAATTGTGGGATTTTGGGGGCAAAATGTGGGAATTTTGGTGCAAAATGTGGGAATTTGGGGCAAAATGTGGGAATTTTGGTGCGAAATGGGTCAATTTGGGGAAATCACGGGATTTTGGGAGCAAAATGTCAGATTTTGGTGCGAAATGCGGGAATTTGGGGCAGAAATGGGGGATTTTGGGGGCAAAATGTGGGATTTTGGTGCAAAATGGGGGAATTTGGGGCAAAAATGCGGGGTTTGGGGGGCAATATGTGGGAATTTGGGGGAAATCCCGGGATTTGGGGGCAGAATGTGGGTTTTTGGTGCGAAATGCGGGTATTTGGGGCAAAAATGCGGGATTTGGGGGGCGAAACAAGGGAATTTGGGGGGAAATTCCGGGATTTGGGGGCAGAATGTGGGATTTTGGTGCGAAATGGGGGATTTTGGGGCAAAAATGCGGGATTTGGGGGGCAAAATGGGGGAATTTGCTGTGAAATGTGGGATTTTGGGGGCAAAATGTGGGATTTTTGTATGAAATGGTGGAATTTGGGGCAAAATGTGGGGATTGTGGTGCAAAATGGGGGAATTTGGGGCAAAAATGCGGGATTTGGAGCAAAAATGCGGGCATTTAAGGCAAAAATGTGGGACTTGGGGGCATAATGGGGGAATTTGGGGAAATCACAGGATTTTGGGGGCAAAATGTGGGATTTTGGTGTGAAATGCGGGAATTTGGGGGGAAATTCCGGGATTTTGGGGGCAAAATGTGGGATTTTGTTGTAAAATGGGGGAATTTGGGGCAAAAATGTGGGATTTGGGGGGTAAAATGGGGGAATTTGGGGGAAATCACGGGATTTTGGGGCAACAATGTGGGATTTTGGTGTGAAATGGGGGAATTTGGGGCAAAAATGTGGTAATTTTGGTGCGAAATGGGGGAATTTGGGGCAAAAATGCGAGATTTGGGGCAAAAATGCGGGATTTGGGGGGCAAAATGGCAGAATTTGGGGGAAATTGTGGGATTTTGGGGGCAAAATGTGGGAATTTTGGTGCGAAGTGGGGGAATTTGGGGAAATCACAGGATTTTGGGAGCAAAATGTCAGATTTTGGTGCGAAATGCGGGAATTTGGGGCAGAAATGGGGGATTTTGGTGTAAAATGCGGGAATTTGTGGTAAAAATGCGGGTTTGGGGGGCAAAATGGGGGAATTTGGGGGGAAATTGCGGGGATTTTGGGGGTAAAATGGGGCATTTTGGTGTGAAATGGGAGAATTTGGGGCAAAATGTGGGAATTTTGGTGCGAAATGTGGGAATTTGGGGCAAAAATGCGGGAATTTGGGGCAAAATGGGGGATTTTGGTGTGAAATGCGGGAATTTGGGGCAAAAATGCGAGATTTCGAGCAAAAATGCGGGCATTTAAGGCAAAAATGCGGGACTTGGGGGGCATAATGGGGGAATTTGGGGAAATCACAGGATTTTGGGAGCAAAATGTCGGATTTTGGTGCGAAATGCGGGAATTTGGGGGGAAATTCCGGGATTTTGGGGGCAAAATGTGGGATTTTGGTGCGAAATGCAGGAATTTGGGGCAGAAATGGTGGATTTTGGGGGCAAAATGTGGGATTTTGTTGTAAAATGCGGGAATTTGGGGCAAAAATGCGGGATTTGGGGGCCAAAATGGGAGAATGTGGGGCATAAATGCGGGATTTGGGGGGCAAAATGGGGGAATTTGGGGAAATCACAACATTTTCGGAGCAAAATGTCGGATTTTGGTGCGAAATGCGGGTATTTGGGGCAAAAATGCGAGATTTGGGGCAAAAATGCGGGATTGGGGGGGCAAAATGGGAGAATTTGGGGGCAAATCGTGGGATTTTGGGGCAAAATGTCGTATTTTGGTGCGAAATGGGGGAATTTGGGGCAAAAATGGGAGATTTTGGGGGCAAAATGTGGGATTTTGGTGTAAAATGCGGGATTTGGGGGGCAAAAATGTGGGATTTTGGTGCGAAATGGGGGAATTTGGGGCAAAAATGTTGGAATTTTGGTGCAAAATGGGGGAATTTGGGGAAATCACAGGATTTTGGGAGCAAAATGTCAGATTTTGGTGCAAAATGCGGGAATTTGGGGCAGAAATGGGGGATTTTGAGGGCAAAATGTGGGATTTTGGGGTGAAATGTGGGATTTTGGGGCAAAATTGAGGAATTTGGGGGGGAATTGCGGGATTTTGGGGGCAAAATGTTGGATTTTGGTGCGAAATGGGGGAATTTGGGGCAAAAATGTGGGAATTTGGGGCAAAAATGGGGGATTTTGGTGTAAAATGGGGGAATTTGGGGCAAAAATGTGGGAATTTGGGGGGCAAAATGGGGGAATTTGGGGAAAATCCCGGGATTTTGGGGCAACAATGTGGGATTTTGGTGTGAAATGGGGTAATTTGCAGGGCAAAATGTGGTAATTTTGGTGCGAAATGCGGGAATTTGGGGCAAAAATGCGAGATTTGGGGCAAAAATGCGGGATTTGGGGGCAAAATGGGAGAATTTGGGGAAATTGCGGGATTTGGGGGCAAAAATGTGGGATTTTGATGCGAAATGGGGGAATTTGGGGCAAAAAATGCGGCATTTGGGGGGCAAAATGGGGGATTTTGGGGGAAATTGCAGGATTTTGGGGGCAAAATGGGGGATTTTGGTGTGAAATGTGGGAATTTGGGGCAAAAATGCGGGATTTGGTGCGAAATGTGGGAATTTGGGGCAAAAATGCGGGGTTTGGGGGGCAATATGGGGGAATTTGGGGGAAATTGTGGGATTTTGGGGGCAAAATGTGGGAATTTTGGTGCAAAATGTGGGAATTTGGGGCAAAATGTGGGAATTTTGGTGCGAAATGGGTCAATTTGGGGAAATCACGGGATTTTGGGAGCAAAATGTCAGATTTTGGTGCGAAATGCGGGAATTTGGGGCAGAAATGGGGGATTTTGGGGGCAAAATGTGGGATTTTGGTGCAAAATGGGGGAATTTGGGGCAAAAATGCGGGGTTTGGGGGGCAATATGTGGGAATTTGGGGGAAATCCCGGGATTTGGGGGCAGAATGTGGGATTTTGGTGCGAAATGCGGGTATTTGGGGCAAAAATGCAGGATTTGGGGGGCGAAACAAGGGAATTTGGGGGGAAATTCCGGGATTTTGGGGCAACAATGTGGGATTTTGGTGCGAAATGGGGGATTTTGGGGCAAAAATGCGGGATTTGGGGGGCAAAATGGGGGAATTTGCTGTGAAATGTGGGATTTTGGGGGCAAAATGTGGGATTTTTGTATGAAATGGTGGAATTTGGGGCAAAATGTGGGGATTGTGGTGCAAAATGGGGGAATTTGGGGCAAAAATGCGGGATTTGGAGCAAAAATGCGGGCATTTAAGGCAAAAATGCGGGACTTGGGGGGCATAATGGGGGAATTTGGGGAAATCACAGGATTTTGGGAGCAAAATGTCGGATTTTGGTGCGAAATGCGGGAATTTGGGGGGAAATTCCGGGATTTTGGGGGCAAAATGTGGGATTTTGTTGTAAAATGGGGGAATTTGGGGCAAAAATGTGGGATTTGGGGGGTAAAATGGTGGAATTTGGGGGAAATCACGGGATTTTGGGGCAACAATGTGGGATTTTGGTGTGAAATGGGGGAATTTGGGGCAAAAATGTGGTAATTTTGGTGCGAAATGGGGGAATTTGGGGCAAAAATGCGAGATTTGGGGCAAAAATGCGGGATTTGGGGGGCAAAATGGCAGAATTTGGGGGAAATTGTGGGATTTTGGGGGCAAAATGTGGGAATTTTGGTGCAAAATGTGGGATTTTGGGGGCAAAATGTGGGAATTTTGGTGCGAAGTGGGGGAATTTGGGGAAATCACAGGATTTTGGGAGCAAAATGTCAGATTTTGGTGCGAAATGCGGGAATTTGGGGCAGAAATGGGGGATTTTGGTGTAAAATGCGGGAATTTGGGGCAAAAATGCGGGTTTGGGGGGCAAAATGGGGGAATTTGGGGGGAAATTGCGGGGATTTTGGGGGTAAAATGGGGCATTTTGGTGTGAAATGGGAGAATTTGGGGCAAAATGTGGGAATTTTGGTGCGAAATGTGGGAATTTGGGGCAAAAATGCGGGAATTTGGGGCAAAATGGGGGATTTTGGTGTGAAATGCGGGAATTTGGGGCAAAAATGCGAGATTTCGAGCAAAAATGCGGGCATTTAAGGCAAAAATGCGGGACTTGGGGGGCATAATGGGGGAATTTGGGGAAATCACAGGATTTTGGGAGCAAAATGTCGGATTTTGGTGCGAAATGCGGGAATTTGGGGGGAAATTCCGGGATTTTGGGGGCAAAATGTGGGATTTTGGTGTAAAATGGGGGAATTTGGGGCAAAAATGTGGGATTTGGGGGGTAAAATGGGGGATTTGATGGGCAAAATGGGGGAATTTGGGGGAAATTGTGGGATTTGGGCGGCAAAATGTGGGAATTTTGGTGCGAAATGGGGGAATTTTGGGCAAAATGTGGGAATTTTGGTGTGAAATGGGGGAATTTGGGGAAATCACAGGATTTGGGGGGCAAAATATCAGATTTTGGTGCGAAATGTGGGAATTTGGGGCAAAAATGTGGTATTTGGGGGCAAAATGGGGGAATTTGGGGGAAAATCGCGGGATTTTGGGGGCAAAATGGGGGATTTTAGTGCGAAATGTGGGAATTTGGGGCAAAAAAGTGGTATTTGGGGGGCGAAACAAGGGAATTTGGCGGGAAATCGCGGGATTTTGGGGCAACAATGTGGGATTTTGGTGCGAAATGGGGGATTTTGGGGCAAAAATGCGGGATTTGGGGGGCAAAATGGGGGAATTTGCTGTGAAATGTGGGATTTTGGGGGCAAAATGTGGGATTTTTGTATGAAATGGTGGAATTTGGGGCAAAATGTGGGGATTGTGGTGCAAAATGGGGGAATTTGGGGCAAAAATGAGGGATTTGGAGCAAAAATGCGGGCATTTAAGGCAAAAATGCGGGACTTGGGGGGCATAATGGGGGAATTTGGGGAAATCACAGGATTTTGGGAGCAAAATGTCGGATTTTGGTGCGAAATGCGGGAATTTGGGGGGAAATTCCGGGATTTTGGGGGCAAAATGTGGGATTTTGGTGCGAAATGCGGGAATTTGGGTCAAAAATGCGAGATTTGGAGCAAAAATGCGGGTATTTAAGGCAAAAATGCGGGACTTGGGGGGCATAATGGGGGAATTTGGGGAAATCACAGGATTTTGGGAGCAAAATGTCGGATTTTGGTGCGAAATGTGGGAATTTGGGCAAAAATGGTGGATTTTGGGGGCAAAATGTGGGATTTTGGTGTAAAATGGGGGAATTTGGGGCAAAAATGTGGGATTTGGGGGGCAAAATGGGGGAATTTGGGGGAAATCCCGGGATTTTGGGGCAACAATGTGGGATTTTGGTGTGAAATGGGGGAATTTGGGGCAAAATGTGGGAATTTTGGTGCAAAATGGGGGAATTTGGGGCAAAAATGCGAGATTTGGGGCAAAAATGCGGGATTTGGGGGCAAAATGGGAGAATTTGGGGGGAAGTCGTGGGAGTTTGGGGCAAAATGTCATATTTTGGTGCGAAATCGGGGAATTTGGGGCAAAAATGGGAGATTTTGGGGGCAAAATGTGGGATTTTGGTGTAAAATGCGGGATTTGGGGGGCAAAAATGTGGGATTTTGGTGCGAAATGGGGGAATTTGGGGCAAACATGCAGGATTTGGGGGGCAAAATGGGGGAATTTGGGGGAAATTGCGGGATTTTGGGGGCAAAATGTGGGATTTTGGTGTGAAATGTGGGAATTTGGGGCAAAAATGCGGGATTTGGTGCGAAATGTGGGAATTTGGGGCAAAAATGCGGGATTTGGGGGGCAAAATGGGGGAATTTGGGGGAAATTGTGGGATTTTGGGGGCAAAATGTGGGAATTTTGGTGTGAAATGTGGGAATTTGGGGCAAAAATGCGGCATTTGAGGGGCGAAACGGGGGAATTTGGGGGGAAATCGCGGGATTTTGGGGCAACAATGTGGGATTTTGGTGCGAAATGGGGGAAATTGGGGCAAAAATGGGGGATTTTCGAGGCAAAATGTGGGATTTTGGTGTAAAATGCGGGAATTTGGGGCAAAAATGTGGGTTTGGGGGGCAAAATGGGGGAATTTGGGGGGAAATTGCGGGGATTTTGGGGGTAAAATGGGGCATTTTGGTGTGAAATGGGAGAATTTGGGGCAAAAATGCGGGATTTGGTGCGAAATGTGGGAATTTGGGGCAAAAATGCGGGATTTGGGGGGCAAAATGGGGGAATTTGGGGGAAATTGTGGGATTTTGGGGGCAAAATGTGGGAATTTTGGTGCGAAATGTGGGAATTTGGGGCAAAATGTGGGAATTTTGGTGCGAAATGGGGGAATTTGGGGAAATCACAGGATTTTGGGAGCAAAATGTCAGATTTTGGTGCGAAATGCGGGAATTTGGGGCAAAAATGGGGGATTTTGGGGGCAAAATGTGGGATTTTGGTGTAAAATGCGGGATTTGGGGGGAAAAAATGTGGGATTTTGGCGCAAAATGGGGGAATTTGGGGCATAAATGCGGGATTTGGGGGGCAAAATGGGGGAATTTGGGGAAATCACAACATTTTCGGAGCAAAATGTCGGATTTTGGTGCAAAATGGGGGAATTTGGGGCAAAAATGCGAGATTTGGGGCAAAAATGCGGGATTGGGGGGGCAAAATGGGAGAATTTGGGGGCAAATCGTGGGATTTTGGGGCAAAATGTCGTATTTTGGTGCGAAATGGGGGAATTTGGGGCAAAAATGGGAGATTTTGGGGGCAAAATGTGGGATTTTGGTGTAAAATGCGGGATTTGGGGGGCAAAAATGTGGGATTTTGGTGCGAAATGGGGGAATTTGGGGCAAAAATGTTGGAATTTTGGTGCAAAATGGGGGAATTTGGGGAAATCACAGGATTTTGGGAGCAAAATGTCAGATTTTGGTGCAAAATGCTGGAATTTGGGGCAGAAATGGGGGATTTTGAGGGCAAAATGTGGGATTTTGGTGCGAAATGGGGGAATTTGGGGCAAAAATGTGGGAATTTGGGGCAAAAATGGGGGATTTTGGTGTAAAATGGGGGAATTTGGGGCAAAAATGTGGGATTTGGGGGGCAAAATGGGGGAATTTGGGGAAAATCCCGGGATTTTGGCGCAACAATGTGGGATTTTGCTGTGAAATGGGGTAATTTGCAGGGCAAAATGTGGTAATTTTGGTGCGAAATGCGGGAATTTGGGGCAAAAATGCGAGATTTGGGGCAAAAATGGGGGATTTTGGGGGCAAAATGTCGGATTTTGGTGCAAATTGCGGGATTTGGGGGCATATGTGGGATTTTGATGCGAAATGGGGGAATTTGGGGCAAAAAATGCGGCATTTGGGGGGCAAAATGGGGGATTTTGTGGGAAATTGCAGGATTTTGGGGGCAAAATGTGGGATTTTGGTGTGAAATGTGGGAATTTGGGGCAAAAATGTGGGATTTGGTGCGAAATGTGGGAATTTGGGCAAAAATGCAGGATTTGGGGGGCATAATGGGGGAATTTGGGGAAATCACAGGATTTTGGGAGCAAAATGTCGGATTTTGGTGCGAAATGTGGGAATTTGGGCAATAATGGTGGATTTTGGGGGCAAAATGTGGGATTTTGGTGTAAAATGGGGGAATTTGGGGCAAAAATGTGGGATTTGGGGGGCAAAATGGGGGAATTTGGGGGAAATCCCGGGATTTTGGGGCAACAATGTGGGATTTTGGTGTGAAATGGGGGAATTTGGGGCAAAATGTGGGAATTTTGGTGCAAAATGGGGGAATTTGGGGCAAAAATGCGAGATTTGGGGCAAAAATGCGGGATTTGGGGGCAAAATGGGAGAATTTGGGGGGAAGTCGTGGGAGTTTGGGGCAAAATGTCATATTTTGGTGCGAAATCGGGGAATTTGGGGCAAAAATGGGAGATTTTGGGGGCAAAATGTGGGATTTTGGTGTAAAATGCGGGATTTGGGGGGCAAAAATGTGGGATTTTGGTGCGAAATGGGGGAATTTGGGGCAAACATGCAGGATTTGGGGGGCAAAATGGGGGAATTTGGGGGAAATTGTGGGATTTGGGGGGCAAAATGTGGGATTTTGGTGTGAAATGTGGGAATTTGGGGCAAAAATGCGGGATTTGGTGCGAAATGTGGGAATTTGGGGCAAAAATGCGGGATTTGGGGGGCAAAATGGGGGAATTTGGGGGAAATTGTGGGATTTTGGGGGCAAAATGTGGGAATTTTGGTGTGAAATGTGGGAATTTGGGGCAAAAATGCGGCATTTGAGGGGCGAAACGGGGGAATTTGGGGGGAAATCGCGGGATTTTGGGGCAACAATGTGGGATTTTGGTGCGAAATGGGGGAAATTGGGGCAAAAATGGGGGATTTTCGAGGCAAAATGGGGGATTTTGGTGTAAAATGCGGGAATTTGGGGCAAAAATGTGGGTTTGGGGGGCAAAATGGGGGAATTTGGGGGGAAATTGCGGGGATTTTGGGGGTAAAATGGGGCATTTTGGTGTGAAATGGGAGAATTTGGGGCAAAAATGCGGGATTTGGTGCGAAATGTGGGAATTTGGGGCAAAAATGCGGGATTTGGGGGGCAAAATGGGGGAATTTGGAGGAAATTGTGGGATTTTGGGGGCAAAATGTGGGAATTTTGGTGCAAAATGTGGGAATTTGGGGCAAAATGTGGGAATTTTGGTGCGAAATGGGGGAATTTGGGGAAATCACAGGATTTTGGGAGCAAAATGTCAGATTTTGGTGCGAAATGCGGGAATTTGGGGCAAAAATGGGGGATTTTGGGGGCAAAATGTGGGATTTTGGTGTAAAATGCGGGATTTGGGGGGAAAAAATGTGGGATTTTGGCGCAAAATGGGGGAATTTGGGGCATAAATGCGGGATTTGGGGGGCAAAATGGGGGAATTTGGGGAAATCACAACATTTTCGGAGCAAAATGTCGGATTTTGGTGCAAAATGGGGGAATTTGGGGCAAAAATGCGAGATTTGGGGCAAAAATGCGGGATTGGGGGGGCAAAATGGGAGAATTTGGGGGCAAATCGTGGGATTTTGGGGCAAAATGTCGTATTTTGGTGTGAAATGGGAGAATTTGGGGCAAAAATGCGGGATTTGGTGCAAAATGGGGGAATTTGGGGAAATCACAGGATTTTGGGAGCAAAATGTCAGATTCTGGTGCAAAATGCGGTCATTTGGGGCAGAAATGGGGGATTTTGAGGGCAAAATGTGGGATTTTGGGGTGAAATTTGGGATTTTGGGGCAAAAATGCGGGATTTGGGGGGCAAAATTGAGGAATTTGGTGCGAAATGGGGGAATTTGGGGCAAAAATGTGGGAATTTGGGGCAAAAATGGGGGATTTTGGTGTAAAATGGGGGAATTTGGGGCAAAAATGTGGGATTTGGGGGGCAAAATGGGGGAATTTGGGGAAAATCCCGGGATTTTGGGGCAACAATGTGGGATTTTGGTGTGAAATGGGGTAATTTGCAGGGCAAAATGTGGTAATTTTGGTGCGAAATGCGGGAATTTGGGGCAAAAATGCGAGATTTGGGGCAAAAATGGGGGATTTGGGGGGCAAAATGGGGGAATTTGGGGAAATTGCGGGATTTGGGGGCAAAAATGTGGGATTTTGATGCGAAATGGGGGAATTTGGGGCAAAAAATGCGGCATTTGGGGGGCAAAATGGGGGATTTTGGGGGAAATTGCAGGATTTTGGGGGCAAAATGGGGGATTTTGGTGTGAAATGTGGAAATTTGGGGCAAAAATGCGGGATTTGGTGCGAAATGTGGGAATTTGGGGCAAAAATGCGGGGTTTGGGGGGCAATATGGGGGAATTTGGGGGAAATTGTGGGATTTTGGGGGCAAAATGTGGGAATTTTGGTGCAAAATGTGGGAATTTGGGGCAAAATGTGGGAATTTTGGTGCGAAATGGGTCAATTTGGGGAAATCACGGGATTTTGGGAGCAAAATGTCAGATTTTGGTGCGAAATGCGGGAATTTGGGGCAGAAATGGGGGATTTTGGGGGCAAAATGTGGGATTTTGGTGCAAAATGGGGGAATTTGGGGCAAAAATGCGGGGTTTGGGGGGCAATATGTGGGAATTTGGGGGAAATCCCGGGATTTGGGGGCAGAATGTGGGTTTTTGGTGCGAAATGCGGGTATTTGGGGCAAAAATGCAGGATTTGGGGGGCGAAACAAGGGAATTTGGGGGGAAATTCCGGGATTTGGGGGCAGAATGTGGGATTTTGGTGCGAAATGGGGGATTTTGGGGCAAAAATGCGGGATTTGGGGGGCAAAATGGGGGAATTTGCTGTGAAATGTGGGATTTTGGGGGCAAAATGTGGGATTTTTGTATGAAATGGTGGAATTTGGGGCAAAATGTGGGGATTGTGGTGCAAAATGGGGGAATTTGGGGCAAAAATGCGGGATTTGGAGCAAAAATGCGGGCATTTAAGGCAAAAATGTGGGACTTGGGGGGCATAATGGGGGAATTTGGGGAAATCACAGGATTTTGGGGGCAAAATGTGGGATTTTGGTGTGAAATGCGGGAATTTGGGGGGAAATTCTGGGATTTTGGGGGCAAAATGTGGGATTTTGTTGTAAAATGGGGGAATTTGGGGCAAAAATGTGGGATTTGGGGGGTAAAATGGGGGAATTTGGGGGAAATCACGGGATTTTGGGGCAACAATGTGGGATTTTGGTGTGAAATGGGGGAATTTGGGGCAAAAATGTGGTAATTTTGGTGCGAAATGGGGGAATTTGGGGCAAAAATGCGAGATTTGGGGCAAAAATGCGGGATTTGGGGGGCAAAATGGCAGAATTTGGGGGAAATTGTGGGATTTTGGGGGCAAAATGTGGGAATTTTGGTGCGAAGTGGGGGAATTTGGGGAAATCACAGGATTTTGGGAGCAAAATGTCAGATTTTGGTGCGAAATGCGGGAATTTGGGGCAGAAATGGGGGATTTTGGTGTAAAATGCGGGAATTTGTGGTAAAAATGCGGGTTTGGGGGGCAAAATGGGGGAATTTGGGGGGAAATTGCGGGGATTTTGGGGGTAAAATGGGGCATTTTGGTGTGAAATGGGAGAATTTGGGGCAAAATGTGGGAATTTTGGTGCGAAATGTGGGAATTTGGGGCAAAAATGCGGGAATTTGGGGCAAAATGGGGGATTTTGGTGTGAAATGCGGGAATTTGGGGCAAAAATGCGAGATTTCGAGCAAAAATGCGGGCATTTAAGGCAAAAATGCGGGACTTGGGGGGCATAATGGGGGAATTTGGGGAAATCACAGGATTTTGGGAGCAAAATGTCGGATTTTGGTGCGAAATGCGGGAATTTGGGGGGAAATTCCGGGATTTTGGGGGCAAAATGTGGGATTTTGGTGCGAAATGCAGGAATTTGGGGCAGAAATGGTGGATTTTGGGGGCAAAATGTGGGATTTTGTTGTAAAATGCGGGAATTTGGGGCAAAAATGCGGGATTTGGGGGCCAAAATGGGAGAATGTGGGGCATAAATGCGGGATTTGGGGGGCAAAATGGGGGAATTTGGGGAAATCACAACATTTTCGGAGCAAAATGTCGGATTTTGGTGCGAAATGCGGGTATTTGGGGCAAAAATGCGAGATTTGGGGCAAAAATGCGGGATTGGGGGGGCAAAATGGGAGAATTTGGGGGCAAATCGTGGGATTTTGGGGCAAAATGTCGTATTTTGGTGCGAAATGGGGGAATTTGGGGCAAAAATGGGAGATTTTGGGGGCAAAATGTGGGATTTTGGTGTAAAATGCGGGATTTGGGGGGCAAAAATGTGGGATTTTGGTGCGAAATGGGGGAATTTGGGGCAAAAATGTTGGAATTTTGGTGCAAAATGGGGGAATTTGGGGAAATCACAGGATTTTGGGAGCAAAATGTCAGATTTTGGTGCAAAATGCGGGAATTTGGGGCAGAAATGGGGGATTTTGAGGGCAAAATGTGGGATTTTGGGGTGAAATGTGGGATTTTGGGGCAAAATTGAGGAATTTGGGGGGGAATTGCGGGATTTTGGGGGCAAAATGTTGGATTTTGGTGCGAAATGGGGGAATTTGGGGCAAAAATGTGGGAATTTGGGGCAAAAATGGGGGATTTTGGTGTAAAATGGGGGAATTTGGGGCAAAAATGTGGGAATTTGGGGGGCAAAATGGGGGAATTTGGGGAAAATCCCGGGATTTTGGGGCAACAATGTGGGATTTTGGTGTGAAATGGGGTAATTTGCAGGGCAAAATGTGGTAATTTTGGTGCGAAATGCGGGAATTTGGGGCAAAAATGCGAGATTTGGGGCAAAAATGCGGGATTTGGGGGCAAAATGGGAGAATTTGGGGAAATTGCGGGATTTGGGGGCAAAAATGTGGGATTTTGATGCGAAATGGGGGAATTTGGGGCAAAAAATGCGGCATTTGGGGGGCAAAATGGGGGATTTTGGGGGAAATTGCAGGATTTTGGGGGCAAAATGGGGGATTTTGGTGTGAAATGTGGGAATTTGGGGCAAAAATGCGGGATTTGGTGCGAAATGTGGGAATTTGGGGCAAAAATGCGGGGTTTGGGGGGCAATATGGGGGAATTTGGGGGAAATTGTGGGATTTTGGGGGTAAAATGGGGCATTTTGGTGTGAAATGGGAGAATTTGGGGCAAAAATGCGGGATTTGGTGCGAAATGTGGGAATTTGGGGCAAAAATGCGGGATTTGGGGGGCAAAATGGGGGAATTTGGGGGAAATTGTGGGATTTTGGGGGCAAAATGTGGGAATTTTGGTGCGAAATGTGGGAATTTGGGGCAAAATGTGGGAATTTTGGTGCGAAATGGGGGAATTTGGGGAAATCACAGGATTTTGGGAGCAAAATGTCAGATTTTGGTGCGAAATGCGGGAATTTGGGGCAAAAATGGGGGATTTTGGGGGCAAAATGTGGGATTTTGGTGTAAAATGCGGGATTTGGGGGGAAAAAATGTGGGATTTTGGCGCAAAATGGGGGAATTTGGGGCATAAATGCGGGATTTGGGGGGCAAAATGGGGGAATTTGGGGAAATCACAACATTTTCGGAGCAAAATGTCGGATTTTGGTGCAAAATGGGGGAATTTGGGGCAAAAATGCGAGATTTGGGGCAAAAATGCGGGATTGGGGGGGCAAAATGGGAGAATTTGGGGGCAAATCGTGGGATTTTGGGGCAAAATGTCGTATTTTGGTGCGAAATGGGGGAATTTGGGGCAAAAATGGGAGATTTTGGGGGCAAAATGTGGGATTTTGGTGTAAAATGCGGGATTTGGGGGGCAAAAATGTGGGATTTTGGTGCGAAATGGGGGAATTTGGGGCAAAAATGTTGGAATTTTGGTGCAAAATGGGGGAATTTGGGGAAATCACAGGATTTTGGGAGCAAAATGTCAGATTTTGGTGCAAAATGCTGGAATTTGGGGCAGAAATGGGGGATTTTGAGGGCAAAATGTGGGATTTTGGTGCGAAATGGGGGAATTTGGGGCAAAAATGTGGGAATTTGGGGCAAAAATGGGGGATTTTGGTGTAAAATGGGGGAATTTGGGGCAAAAATGTGGGATTTGGGGGGCAAAATGGGGGAATTTGGGGAAAATCCCGGGATTTTGGCGCAACAATGTGGGATTTTGCTGTGAAATGGGGTAATTTGCAGGGCAAAATGTGGTAATTTTGGTGCGAAATGCGGGAATTTGGGGCAAAAATGCGAGATTTGGGGCAAAAATGGGGGATTTTGGGGGCAAAATGTCGGATTTTGGTGCAAATTGCGGGATTTGGGGGCATATGTGGGATTTTGATGCGAAATGGGGGAATTTGGGGCAAAAAATGCGGCATTTGGGGGGCAAAATGGGGGATTTTGTGGGAAATTGCAGGATTTTGGGGGCAAAATGTGGGATTTTGGTGTGAAATGTGGGAATTTGGGGCAAAAATGTGGGATTTGGTGCGAAATGTGGGAATTTGGGCAAAAATGCAGGATTTGGGGGGCATAATGGGGGAATTTGGGGAAATCACAGGATTTTGGGAGCAAAATGTCGGATTTTGGTGCGAAATGTGGGAATTTGGGCAATAATGGTGGATTTTGGGGGCAAAATGTGGGATTTTGGTGTAAAATGGGGGAATTTGGGGCAAAAATGTGGGATTTGGGGGGCAAAATGGGGGAATTTGGGGGAAATCCCGGGATTTTGGGGCAACAATGTGGGATTTTGGTGTGAAATGGGGGAATTTGGGGCAAAATGTGGGAATTTTGGTGCAAAATGGGGGAATTTGGGGCAAAAATGCGAGATTTGGGGCAAAAATGCGGGATTTGGGGGCAAAATGGGAGAATTTGGGGGGAAGTCGTGGGAGTTTGGGGCAAAATGTCATATTTTGGTGCGAAATCGGGGAATTTGGGGCAAAAATGGGAGATTTTGGGGGCAAAATGTGGGATTTTGGTGTAAAATGCGGGATTTGGGGGGCAAAAATGTGGGATTTTGGTGCGAAATGGGGGAATTTGGGGCAAACATGCAGGATTTGGGGGGCAAAATGGGGGAATTTGGGGGAAATTGTGGGATTTGGGGGGCAAAATGTGGGATTTTGGTGTGAAATGTGGGAATTTGGGGCAAAAATGCGGGATTTGGTGCGAAATGTGGGAATTTGGGGCAAAAATGCGGGATTTGGGGGGCAAAATGGGGGAATTTGGGGGAAATTGTGGGATTTTGGGGGCAAAATGTGGGAATTTTGGTGTGAAATGTGGGAATTTGGGGCAAAAATGCGGCATTTGAGGGGCGAAACGGGGGAATTTTGGGGGAAATCGCGGGATTTTGGGGCAACAATGTGGGATTTTGGTGCGAAATGGGGGAAATTGGGGCAAAAATGGGGGATTTTCGAGGCAAAATGTGGGATTTTGGTGTAAAATGCGGGAATTTGGGGCAAAAATGTGGGTTTGGGGGGCAAAATGGGGGAATTTGGGGGGAAATTGCGGGGATTTTGGGGGTAAAATGGGGCATTTTGGTGTGAAATGGGAGAATTTGGGGCAAAAATGCGGGATTTGGTGCGAAATGTGGGAATTTGGGGCAAAAATGCGGGATTTGGGGGGCAAAATGGGGGAATTTGGAGGAAATTGTGGGATTTTGGGGGCAAAATGTGGGAATTTTGGTGCAAAATGTGGGAATTTGGGGCAAAATGTGGGAATTTTGGTGCGAAATGGGGGAATTTGGGGAAATCACAGGATTTTGGGAGCAAAATGTCAGATTTTGGTGCGAAATGCGGGAATTTGGGGCAAAAATGGGGGATTTTGGGGGCAAAATGTGGGATTTTGGTGTAAAATGCGGGATTTGGGGGGAAAAAATGTGGGATTTTGGCGCAAAATGGGGGAATTTGGGGCATAAATGCGGGATTTGGGGGGCAAAATGGGGGAATTTGGGGAAATCACAACATTTTCGGAGCAAAATGTCGGATTTTGGTGCAAAATGGGGGAATTTGGGGCAAAAATGCGAGATTTGGGGCAAAAATGCGGGATTGGGGGGGCAAAATGGGAGAATTTGGGGGCAAATCGTGGGATTTTGGGGCAAAATGTCGTATTTTGGTGTGAAATGGGAGAATTTGGGGCAAAAATGCGGGATTTGGTGCAAAATGGGGGAATTTGGGGAAATCACAGGATTTTGGGAGCAAAATGTCAGATTCTGGTGCAAAATGCGGTCATTTGGGGCAGAAATGGGGGATTTTGAGGGCAAAATGTGGGATTTTGGGGTGAAATTTGGGATTTTGGGGCAAAAATGCGGGATTTGGGGGGCAAAATTGAGGAATTTGGTGCGAAATGGGGGAATTTGGGGCAAAAATGTGGGAATTTGGGGCAAAAATGGGGGATTTTGGTGTAAAATGGGGGAATTTGGGGCAAAAATGTGGGATTTGGGGGGCAAAATGGGGGAATTTGGGGAAAATCCCGGGATTTTGGGGCAACAATGTGGGATTTTGGTGTGAAATGGGGTAATTTGCAGGGCAAAATGTGGTAATTTTGGTGCGAAATGCGGGAATTTGGGGCAAAAATGCGAGATTTGGGGCAAAAATGGGGGATTTGGGGGGCAAAATGGGGGAATTTGGGGAAATTGCGGGATTTGGGGGCAAAAATGTGGGATTTTGATGCGAAATGGGGGAATTTGGGGCAAAAAATGCGGCATTTGGGGGGCAAAATGGGGGATTTTGGGGGAAATTGCAGGATTTTGGGGGCAAAATGGGGGATTTTGGTGTGAAATGTGGAAATTTGGGGCAAAAATGCGGGATTTGGTGCGAAATGTGGGAATTTGGGGCAAAAATGCGGGGTTTGGGGGGCAATATGGGGGAATTTGGGGGAAATTGTGGGATTTTGGGGGCAAA
Source organism: Chlamydotis macqueenii (assembly GCF_036417535.1). NCBI lineage: Eukaryota > Metazoa > Chordata > Aves > Otidiformes > Otididae > Chlamydotis > Chlamydotis macqueenii. Next base: position 58,471,200 of record NC_141556.1, read on the forward strand.
ATGTGGGAATTTTGGTGCAAAATGTGGGAATTTGGGGCAAAATGTGGGAATTTTGGTGCGAAATGGGTCAATTTGGGGAAATCACGGGATTTTGGGAGCAAAATGTCAGATTTTGGTGCGAAATGCGGGAATTTGGGGCAGAAATGGGGGATTTGGGGGGCAAAATGTGGGATTTTGGTGCAAAATGGGGGAATTTGGGGCAAAAATGCGGGGTTTGGGGGGCAATATGTGGGAATTTGGGGGAAATCCCGGGATTTGGGGGCAGAATGTGGGTTTTTGGTGCGAAATGCGGGTATTTGGGGCAAAAATGCAGGATTTGGGGGGCGAAACAAGGGAATTTGGGGGGAAATTCCGGGATTTGGGGGCAGAATGTGGGATTTTGGTGCGAAATGGGGGATTTTGGGGCAAAAATGCGGGATTTGGGGGGCAAAATGGGGGAATTTGCTGTGAAATGTGGGATTTTGGGGGCAAAATGTGGGATTTTTGTATGAAATGGTGGAATTTGGGGCAAAATGTGGGGATTGTGGTGCAAAATGGGGGAATTTGGGGCAAAAATGCGGGATTTGGAGCAAAAATGCGGGCATTTAAGGCAAAAATGTGGGACTTGGGGGGCATAATGGGGGAATTTGGGGAAATCACAGGATTTTGGGGGCAAAATGTGGGATTTTGGTGTGAAATGCGGGAATTTGGGGGGAAATTCTGGGATTTTGGGGGCAAAATGTGGGATTTTGTTGTAAAATGGGGGAATTTGGGGCAAAAATGTGGGATTTGGGGGGTAAAATGGGGGAATTTGGGGGAAATCACGGGATTTTGGGGCAACAATGTGGGATTTTGGTGTGAAATGGGGGAATTTGGGGCAAAAATGTGGTAATTTTGGTGCGAAATGGGGGAATTTGGGGCAAAAATGCGAGATTTGGGGCAAAAATGCGGGATTTGGGGGGCAAAATGGCAGAATTTGGGGGAAATTGTGGGATTTTGGGGGCAAAATGTGGGAATTTTGGTGCGAAGTGGGGGAATTTGGGGAAATCACAGGATTTTGGGAGCAAAATGTCAGATTTTGGTGCGAAATGCGGGAATTTGGGGCAGAAATGGGGGATTTTGGTGTAAAATGCGGGAATTTGTGGTAAAAATGCGGGTTTGGGGGGCAAAATGGGGGAATTTGGGGGGAAATTGCGGGGATTTTGGGGGTAAAATGGGGCATTTTGGTGTGAAATGGGAGAATTTGGGGCAAAATGTGGGAATTTTGGTGCGAAATGTGGGAATTTGGGGCAAAAATGCGGGAATTTGGGGCAAAATGGGGGATTTTGGTGTGAAATGCGGGAATTTGGGGCAAAAATGCGAGATTTCGAGCAAAAATGCGGGCATTTAAGGCAAAAATGCGGGACTTGGGGGGCATAATGGGGGAATTTGGGGAAATCACAGGATTTTGGGAGCAAAATGTCGGATTTTGGTGCGAAATGCGGGAATTTGGGGGGAAATTCCGGGATTTTGGGGGCAAAATGTGGGATTTTGGTGCGAAATGCAGGAATTTGGGGCAGAAATGGTGGATTTTGGGGGCAAAATGTGGGATTTTGTTGTAAAATGCGGGAATTTGGGGCAAAAATGCGGGATTTGGGGGCCAAAATGGGAGAATGTGGGGCATAAATGCGGGATTTGGGGGGCAAAATGGGGGAATTTGGGGAAATCACAACATTTTCGGAGCAAAATGTCGGATTTTGGTGCGAAATGCGGGTATTTGGGGCAAAAATGCGAGATTTGGGGCAAAAATGCGGGATTGGGGGGGCAAAATGGGAGAATTTGGGGGCAAATCGTGGGATTTTGGGGCAAAATGTCGTATTTTGGTGCGAAATGGGGGAATTTGGGGCAAAAATGGGAGATTTTGGGGGCAAAATGTGGGATTTTGGTGTAAAATGCGGGATTTGGGGGGCAAAAATGTGGGATTTTGGTGCGAAATGGGGGAATTTGGGGCAAAAATGTTGGAATTTTGGTGCAAAATGGGGGAATTTGGGGAAATCACAGGATTTTGGGAGCAAAATGTCAGATTTTGGTGCAAAATGCGGGAATTTGGGGCAGAAATGGGGGATTTTGAGGGCAAAATGTGGGATTTTGGGGTGAAATGTGGGATTTTGGGGCAAAATTGAGGAATTTGGGGGGGAATTGCGGGATTTTGGGGGCAAAATGTTGGATTTTGGTGCGAAATGGGGGAATTTGGGGCAAAAATGTGGGAATTTGGGGCAAAAATGGGGGATTTTGGTGTAAAATGGGGGAATTTGGGGCAAAAATGTGGGAATTTGGGGGGCAAAATGGGGGAATTTGGGGAAAATCCCGGGATTTTGGGGCAACAATGTGGGATTTTGGTGTGAAATGGGGTAATTTGCAGGGCAAAATGTGGTAATTTTGGTGCGAAATGCGGGAATTTGGGGCAAAAATGCGAGATTTGGGGCAAAAATGCGGGATTTGGGGGCAAAATGGGAGAATTTGGGGAAATTGCGGGATTTGGGGGCAAAATGGGGGATTTTGGTGTGAAATGTGGGAATTTGGGGCAAAAATGCGGGATTTGGTGCGAAATGTGGGAATTTGGGGCAAAAATGCGGGGTTTGGGGGGCAATATGGGGGAATTTGGGGGAAATTGTGGGATTTTGGGGGCAAAATGTGGGAATTTTGGTGCAAAATGTGGGAATTTGGGGCAAAATGTGGGAATTTTGGTGCGAAATGGGTCAATTTGGGGAAATCACGGGATTTTGGGAGCAAAATGTCAGATTTTGGTGCGAAATGCGGGAATTTGGGGCAGAAATGGGGGATTTTGGGGGCAAAATGTGGGATTTTGGTGCAAAATGGGGGAATTTGGGGCAAAAATGCGGGGTTTGGGGGGCAATATGTGGGAATTTGGGGGAAATCCCGGGATTTGGGGGCAGAATGTGGGATTTTGGTGCGAAATGCGGGTATTTGGGGCAAAAATGCAGGATTTGGGGGGCGAAACAAGGGAATTTGGGGGGAAATTCCGGGATTTTGGGGCAACAATGTGGGATTTTGGTGCGAAATGGGGGATTTTGGGGCAAAAATGCGGGATTTGGGGGGCAAAATGGGGGAATTTGCTGTGAAATGTGGGATTTTGGGGGCAAAATGTGGGATTTTTGTATGAAATGGTGGAATTTGGGGCAAAATGTGGGGATTGTGGTGCAAAATGGGGGAATTTGGGGCAAAAATGCGGGATTTGGAGCAAAAATGCGGGCATTTAAGGCAAAAATGCGGGACTTGGGGGGCATAATGGGGGAATTTGGGGAAATCACAGGATTTTGGGAGCAAAATGTCGGATTTTGGTGCGAAATGCGGGAATTTGGGGGGAAATTCCGGGATTTTGGGGGCAAAATGTGGGATTTTGTTGTAAAATGGGGGAATTTGGGGCAAAAATGTGGGATTTGGGGGGTAAAATGGTGGAATTTGGGGGAAATCACGGGATTTTGGGGCAACAATGTGGGATTTTGGTGTGAAATGGGGGAATTTGGGGCAAAAATGTGGTAATTTTGGTGCGAAATGGGGGAATTTGGGGCAAAAATGCGAGATTTGGGGCAAAAATGCGGGATTTGGGGGGCAAAATGGGAGAATTTGGGGGAAATTGTGGGATTTTGGGGGCAAAATGTGGGAATTTTGGTGCAAAATGTGGGATTTTGGGGGCAAAATGTGGGAATTTTGGTGCGAAGTGGGGGAATTTGGGGAAATCACAGGATTTTGGGAGCAAAATGTCAGATTTTGGTGCGAAATGCGGGAATTTGGGGCAGAAATGGGGGATTTTGGTGTAAAATGCGGGAATTTGTGGTAAAAATGCGGGTTTGGGGGGCAAAATGGGGGAATTTGGGGGGAAATTGCGGGGATTTTGGGGGTAAAATGGGGCATTTTGGTGTGAAATGGGAGAATTTGGGGCAAAATGTGGGAATTTTGGTGCGAAATGTGGGAATTTGGGGCAAAAATGCGGGAATTTGGGGCAAAATGGGGGATTTTGGTGTGAAATGCGGGAATTTGGGGCAAAAATGCGAGATTTCGAGCAAAAATGCGGGCATTTAAGGCAAAAATGCGGGACTTGGGGGGCATAATGGGGGAATTTGGGGAAATCACAGGATTTTGGGAGCAAAATGTCGGATTTTGGTGCGAAATGCGGGAATTTGGGGGGAAATTCCGGGATTTTGGGGGCAAAATGTGGGATTTTGGTGTAAAATGGGGGAATTTGGGGCAAAAATGTGGGATTTGGGGGGTAAAATGGGGGATTTGATGGGCAAAATGGGGGAATTTGGGGGAAATTGTGGGATTTGGGCGGCAAAATGTGGGAATTTTGGTGCGAAATGGGGGAATTTTGGGCAAAATGTGGGAATTTTGGTGTGAAATGGGGGAATTTGGGGAAATCACAGGATTTGGGGGGCAAAATATCAGATTTTGGTGCGAAATGTGGGAATTTGGGGCAAAAATGTGGTATTTGGGGGCAAAATGGGGGAATTTGGGGGAAAATCGCGGGATTTTGGGGGCAAAATGGGGGATTTTAGTGCGAAATGTGGGAATTTGGGGCAAAAAAGTGGTATTTGGGGGGCGAAACAAGGGAATTTGGCGGGAAATCGCGGGATTTTGGGGCAACAATGTGGGATTTTGGTGCGAAATGGGGGATTTTGGGGCAAAAATGCGGGATTTGGGGGGCAAAATGGGGGAATTTGCTGTGAAATGTGGGATTTTGGGGGCAAAATGTGGGATTTTTGTATGAAATGGTGGAATTTGGGGCAAAATGTGGGGATTGTGGTGCAAAATGGGGGAATTTGGGGCAAAAATGAGGGATTTGGAGCAAAAATGCGGGCATTTAAGGCAAAAATGCGGGACTTGGGGGGCATAATGGGGGAATTTGGGGAAATCACAGGATTTTGGGAGCAAAATGTCGGATTTTGGTGCGAAATGCGGGAATTTGGGGGGAAATTCCGGGATTTTGGGGGCAAAATGTGGGATTTTGGTGCGAAATGCGGGAATTTGGGTCAAAAATGCGAGATTTGGAGCAAAAATGCGGGTATTTAAGGCAAAAATGCGGGACTTGGGGGGCATAATGGGGGAATTTGGGGAAATCACAGGATTTTGGGAGCAAAATGTCGGATTTTGGTGCGAAATGTGGGAATTTGGGCAAAAATGGTGGATTTTGGGGGCAAAATGTGGGATTTTGGTGTAAAATGGGGGAATTTGGGGCAAAAATGTGGGATTTGGGGGGCAAAATGGGGGAATTTGGGGGAAATCCCGGGATTTTGGGGCAACAATGTGGGATTTTGGTGTGAAATGGGGGAATTTGGGGCAAAATGTGGGAATTTTGGTGCAAAATGGGGGAATTTGGGGCAAAAATGCGAGATTTGGGGCAAAAATGCGGGATTTGGGGGCAAAATGGGAGAATTTGGGGGGAAGTCGTGGGAGTTTGGGGCAAAATGTCATATTTTGGTGCGAAATCGGGGAATTTGGGGCAAAAATGGGAGATTTTGGGGGCAAAATGTGGGATTTTGGTGTAAAATGCGGGATTTGGGGGGCAAAAATGTGGGATTTTGGTGCGAAATGGGGGAATTTGGGGCAAACATGCAGGATTTGGGGGGCAAAATGGGGGAATTTGGGGGAAATTGCGGGATTTTGGGGGCAAAATGTGGGATTTTGGTGTGAAATGTGGGAATTTGGGGCAAAAATGCGGCATTTGAGGGGCGAAACGGGGGAATTTGGGGGGAAATCGCGGGATTTTGGGGCAACAATGTGGGATTTTGGTGCGAAATGGGGGAAATTGGGGCAAAAATGGGGGATTTTCGAGGCAAAATGTGGGATTTTGGTGTAAAATGCGGGAATTTGGGGCAAAAATGTGGGTTTGGGGGGCAAAATGGGGGAATTTGGGGGGAAATTGCGGGGATTTTGGGGGTAAAATGGGGCATTTTGGTGTGAAATGGGAGAATTTGGGGCAAAAATGCGGGATTTGGTGCGAAATGTGGGAATTTGGGGCAAAAATGCGGGATTTGGGGGGCAAAATGGGGGAATTTGGGGGAAATTGTGGGATTTTGGGGGCAAAATGTGGGAATTTTGGTGCGAAATGTGGGAATTTGGGGCAAAATGTGGGAATTTTGGTGCGAAATGGGGGAATTTGGGGAAATCACAGGATTTTGGGAGCAAAATGTCAGATTTTGGTGCGAAATGCGGGAATTTGGGGCAAAAATGGGGGATTTTGGGGGCAAAATGTGGGATTTTGGTGTAAAATGCGGGATTTGGGGGGAAAAAATGTGGGATTTTGGCGCAAAATGGGGGAATTTGGGGCATAAATGCGGGATTTGGGGGGCAAAATGGGGGAATTTGGGGAAATCACAACATTTTCGGAGCAAAATGTCGGATTTTGGTGCAAAATGCGGGAATTTGGGGCAAAAATGCGAGATTTGGGGCAAAAATGCGGGATTGGGGGGGCAAAATGGGAGAATTTGGGGGCAAATCGTGGGATTTTGGGGCAAAATGTCGTATTTTGGTGCGAAATGGGGGAATTTGGGGCAAAAATGGGAGATTTTGGGGGCAAAATGTGGGATTTTGGTGTAAAATGCGGGATTTGGGGGGCAAAAATGTGGGATTTTGGTGCGAAATGGGGGAATTTGGGGCAAAAATGTTGGAATTTTGGTGCAAAATGGGGGAATTTGGGGAAATCACAGGATTTTGGGAGCAAAATGTCAGATTTTGGTGCAAAATGCTGGAATTTGGGGCAGAAATGGGGGATTTTGAGGGCAAAATGTGGGATTTTGGTGCGAAATGGGGGAATTTGGGGCAAAAATGTGGGAATTTGGGGCAAAAATGGGGGATTTTGGTGTAAAATGGGGGAATTTGGGGCAAAAATGTGGGATTTGGGGGGCAAAATGGGGGAATTTGGGGAAAATCCCGGGATTTTGGCGCAACAATGTGGGATTTTGCTGTGAAATGGGGTAATTTGCAGGGCAAAATGTGGTAATTTTGGTGCGAAATGCGGGAATTTGGGGCAAAAATGCGAGATTTGGGGCAAAAATGGGGGATTTTGGGGGCAAAATGTCGGATTTTGGTGCAAATTGCGGGATTTGGGGGCATATGTGGGATTTTGATGCGAAATGGGGGAATTTGGGGCAAAAAATGCGGCATTTGGGGGGCAAAATGGGGGATTTTGTGGGAAATTGCAGGATTTTGGGGGCAAAATGTGGGATTTTGGTGTGAAATGTGGGAATTTGGGGCAAAAATGTGGGATTTGGTGCGAAATGTGGGAATTTGGGCAAAAATGCAGGATTTGGGGGGCAAAATGGGGGAATTTGGGGGAAATTGTGGTATTTTGGGGGCAAAATGTGGGAATTTTGGTGCGAAATGGGGGAATTTGGGGAAATCACGGGATTTTGGGAGCAAAATGTCAGATTTTGGTGCGAAATGCGGGAATTTGGGGCAGAAATGGGGGATTTTGGGGGCAAAATGTGGGATTTTGGTGCAACATGGGGGAATTTGGGGCAAAAATGCGGGGTTTGGGGGGCAATATGTGGGAATTTGGGGGAAATCCCGGGATTTGGGGGCAGAATGTGGGATTTTGGTGCGAAATGCGGGTATTTGGGGCAAAAATGCAGGATTTGGGGGGCGAAACAAGGGAATTTGGGGGGAAATTCCGGGATTTTGGGGCAACAATGTGGGATTTTGGTGCGAAATGGGGGATTTTGGGGCAAAAATGCGGGATTTGGGGGGCAAAATGGGGGAATTTGCTGTGAAATGTGGGATTTTGGGGGCAAAATGTGGGATTTTTGTATGAAATGGTGGAATTTGGGGCAAAATGTGGGGATTGTGGTGCAAAATGCGGGAATTTGGGGCAAAAATGGGGGATTTTGGGGGCAAAATGTGGGATTTTGGTGCGAAATGCGGGAATTTGGGTCAAAAATGCGAGATTTGGAGCAAAAATGCGGGTATTTAAGGCAAAAATGCGGGACTTGGGGGGCATAATGGGGGAATTTGGGGAAATCACAGGATTTTGGGAGCAAAATGTCGGGTTTTGGTGCGAAATGCGGGAATTTGGGGGGAAATTCCGGGATTTTGGGGGCAAAATGTGGGATTTTGTTGTAAAATGGGGGAATTTGGGGCAAAAATGTGGGATTTGGGGGGTAAAATGGGGGAATTTGGGGGAAATCCCGGGATTTTGGGGCAACAATGTGGGATTTTGGTGTGAAATGGGGGAATTTGGGGCAAAAATGTGGTAAATTTGGTGCGAAATGGGGGAATTTGGGGCAAAAATGCGAGATTTGGGGCAAAAATGCGGGATTTGGGGTGCAAAATGGGAGAATTTGGGGGAAATTGTGGGATTTTGGGGGCAAAATGTGGGAATTTTGGTGCAAAATGTGGGAATTTGGGGCAAAATGTGGGAATTTTGGTGCGAAGTGGGGGAATTTGGGGAAATCACAGGATTTTGGGAGCAAAATGTCAGATTTTGGTGCGAAATGCGGGAATTTGGGGCAGAAATGGGGGATTTTGGTGTAAAATGCGGGAATTTGTGGTAAAAATGCGGGTTTGGGGGGCAAAATGGGGGAATTTGGGGGGAAATTGCGGGGATTTTGGGGGTAAAATGGGGCATTTTGGTGTGAAATGGGAGAATTTGGGGCAAAATGTGGGAATTTTGGTGCGAAATGTGGGAATTTGGGGCAAAAATGCGGGAATTTGGGGCAAAATGGGGGATTTTGGTGTGAAATGCGGGAATTTGGGGCAAAAATGCGAGATTTCGAGCAAAAATGCGGGCATTTAAGGCAAAAATGCGGGACTTGGGGGGCATAATGGGGGAATTTGGGGAAATCACAGGATTTTGGGAGCAAAATGTCGGATTTTGGTGCGAAATGCGGGAATTTGGGGGGAAATTCCGGGACTTTGGGGGCAAAATGTGGGATTTTGGTGTAAAATGGGGGAATTTGGGGCAAAAATGTGGGATTTGGGGGGTAAAATGGGGGATTTGATGGGCAAAATGGGGGAATTTGGGGGAAATTGTGGGATTTGGGGGGCAAAATGTGGGAATTTTGGTGCGAAATGGGGGAATTTTGGGCAAAATGTGGGAATTTTGGTGTGAAATGGGGGAATTTGGGGAAATCACAGGATTTGGGGGGCAAAATATCAGATTTTGGTGCGAAATGTGGGAATTTGGGGCAAAAATGTGGTATTTGGGGGCAAAATGGGGGAATTTGGGGGAAAATCGCGGGATTTTGGGGGCAAAATGGGGGATTTTAGTGCGAAATGTGGGAATTTGGGGCAAAAAAGTGGTATTTGGGGGGCGAAACAAGGGAATTTGGCGGGAAATCGCGGGATTTTGGGGCAACAATGTGGGATTTTGGTGCGAAATGGGGGATTTTGTGGCAAAAATGCGGGATTTGGGGGGCAAAATGGGGGAATTTGCTGTGAAATGTGGGATTTTGGGGGCAAAATGTGGGATTTTTGTATGAAATGGTGGAATTTGTGGCAAAATGTGGGAATTGTGGTGCAAAATGGGGGAATTTGGGGCAAAAATGAGGGATTTGGAGCAAAAATGCGGGCATTTAAGGCAAAAATGCGGGACTTGGGGGGCATAATGGGGGAATTTGGGGAAATCACAGGATTTTGGGAGCAAAATGTCGGATTTTGGTGCGAAATGCGGGAATTTGGGGCAAAAATGGTGGATTTTGGGGGCAAAATGTGGGATTTTGGTGCGAAATGCGGGAATTTGGGTCAAAAATGCGGGATTTGGGGGGCAAAATGGGGGAATTTGGGGGAAATCCCGGGATTTTGGGGCAACAATGTGGGATTTTGGTGTGAAATGGGGGAATTTGGGGCAAAATGTGGGAATTTTGGTGCAAAATGGGGGAATTTGGGGCAAAAATGCGAGATTTGGGGCAAAAATGCGGGATTTGGGGGCAAAATGGGAGAATTTGGGGGGAAGTCGTGGGAGTTTGGGGCAAAATGTCATATTTTGGTGCGAAATCGGGGAATTTGGGGCAAAAATGGGAGATTTTGGGGGCAAAATGTGGGATTTTGGTGTAAAATGCGGGATTTGGGGGGCAAAAATGTGGGATTTTGGTGCGAAATGGGGGAATTTGGGGCAAACATGCAGGATTTGGGGGGCAAAATGGGGGAATTTGGGGCAAAAATGCGGGATTTGGGGGGCAAAATGGGGGAATTTGGGGGAAATTGTGGGATTTTGGGGGCAAAATGTGGGAATTTTGGTGTGAAATGGTGGAATTTGGGGCAAAAATGCGGCATTTGAGGGGCGAAACGGGGGAATTTGGGGGGAAATCGCGGGATTTTGGGGCAACAATGTGGGATTTTGGTGCGAAATGGGGGAAATTGGGGCAAAAATGGGGGATTTTCGAGGCAAAATGTGGGATTTTGGTGTAAAATGCGGGAATTTGGGGCAAAAATGTGGGTTTGGGGGGCAAAATGGGGGAATTTGGGGGGAAATTGCGGGGATTTTGGGGGTAAAATGGGGCATTTTGGTGTAAAATGGGGCATTTTGGTGTGAAATGGGAGAATTTGGGGCAAAATGTGGGAATTTTGGTGCGAAATGGGGGAATTTGGGGCAAAAATGCGAGATTTGGAGCAAAAATGCGGGCATTTAAGGCAAAAATGGGGGATTTGGGGGGCAAAATGGGGGAATTTGGGGAAATCACAGGATTTTGGGAGCAAAATGTCGGATTTTGGTGCGAAATGCAGGAATTTGGGGCAGAAATGGGGGATTTTGGGGGCAAAATGTGGGATTTTGGTGTAAAATGGGGGAATTTGGTGCAAAAATGCGGGATTTGGGGGGCAAAAGGGGAGAATGTGGGGGGAAATCGTGGGATTTTGGGGCAAAATGTCGAATTTTGGTGCGAAATGCGGGAATTTGGGTCAAAAATGGGAGATTTTGGGGGCAAAATGTGGGATTTTGGTGTAAAATGCGGGATTTGGGGGGAAAAATGTGGGATTTTGGTGCAAAATGGGGGAATTTGGGGCATAAATGCGGGATTTGGGGGGCAAAATGGGGGAATTTGGGGAAATCACAAATTTTCGGAGGAAAATGTCGGATTTTGGTGCGAAATGGGGGAATTTGGGGCAAAAATGCGAGATTTGGGGCAAAAATGCGGGATTGGGGGGGCAAAATGGGAGAATTTGGGGGCAAATCGTGGGATTTTGGGGCAAAATGTCGTATTTTGGTGCGAAATGGGGGAATTTGGGGCAAAAATGGGAGATTTTGGGGGCAAAATGTGGGATTTTGGTGTAAAATGCGGGATTTGGGGGGCAAAAATGTGGGATTTTGGTGCGAAATGGGGGAATTTGGGGCAAAAATGTTGGAATTTTGGTGCAAAATGGGGGAATTTGGGGAAATCAGAGGATTTTGGGAGCAAAATGTCAGATTCTGGTGCAAAATGCTGGAATTTGGGGCAGAAATGGGGGATTTTGAGGGCAAAATGTGGGATTTTGGGGTGAAATGTGGGAATTTGGGGCAAAAATGCGGGATTTGGGGGGCAAAATTGAGGAATTTGGGGGGGAATTGCGGGATTTTGGGGGCAAAATGTTGGATTTTGGTGCGAAATGGGGGAATTTGGGGCAAAAATGTGGGAATTTGGGGCAAAAATGGGGGATTTTGGTGTAAAATGGGGGAATTTGGGGCAAAAATGTGGGATTTGGGGGGCAAAATGGGGGAATTTGGGGAAAATCCCGGGATTTTGGGGCAACAATGTGGGATTTTGCTGTGAAATGGGGTAATTTGCAGGGCAAAATGTGGGAATTTTCGTGCGAAATGCGGGAATTTGGGGCAAAAATGCGAGATTTGGGGCAAAAATGGGGGATTTTGGGGGCAAAATGTCGGATTTTGGTGCAAATTGCGGGATTTGGGGGCAAGTATGTGGGATTTTGATGCGAAATGGGGGAATTTGGGGCAAAAAATGCGGCATTTGGGGGGCAAAATGGGGGATTTTGTGGGAAATTGCAGGATTTTGGGGGCAAAATGTGGGATTTTGGTGTGAAATGTGGGAATTTGGGGCAAAAATGCGGGATTTGGTGCGAAATGTGGGAATTTGGGGCAAAAATGCGGGATTTGGGGGGCAAAATGGGGGAATTTGGGGGAAATTGTGGGATTTTGGGGGCAAAATGTGGGAATTTTGGTGCAAAATGTGGGAATTTGGGGCAAAATGTGGGAATTTTGGTGCGAAATGGGGGAATTTGGGGAAATCACGGGATTTTGGGAGCAAAATGTCAGATTTTGGTGCGAAATGCGGGAATTTGGGGCAGAAATGGGGGATTTTCGGGGCAAAATGTGGGAATTTTGGTGCGAAATGGGGGAATTTGGGGAAATCACAGGATTTTGGGAGCAAAATGTGGGATTTTGTTGCGAAATGCGGGAATTTGGGTCAAAAATGCGAGATTTGGAGCAAAAATGTGGGTATTTAAGGCAAAAATGCGGGACTTGGCGGGCATAATGGGGGAATTTGGGGAAATCACAGGATTTTGGGAGCAAAATGTCAGATTTTGGTGCGAAATGCGGGAATTTGGGGCAAAAATGGGGGATTTTGGGGGTAAAATGTGGGATTTTGGTGTAAAATGCGGGATTTGGGGGGAAAAAATGTGGGATTTTGGCGCAAAATCGGGGAATTTGGGGCATAAATGCGGGATTTGGGGGGCAAAATGGGGGAATTTGGGGAAATCACAACATTTTCGGAGCAAAATGTCGGATTTTGGTGCGAAATGCGGGTATTTGGGGCAAAAATGCGAGATTTGGGGCAAAAATGCGGGATTGGGGGGGCAAAATGGGAGAATTTGGGGGCAAATCGTGGGATTTTGGGGCAAAATGTCGTATTTTGGTGCGAAATGGGGGAATTTGGGGCAAAAATGGGAGATTTTGGGGGCAAAATGTGGGATTTTGGTGTAAAATGCGGGATTTGGGGGGCAAAAATGTGGGATTTTGGTGCGAAATGGGGGAATTTGGGGCAAAAATGTTGGAATTTTGGTGCAAAATGGGGGAATTTGGGGAAATCACAGGATTTTGGGAGCAAAATGTCAGATTCTGGTGCAAAATGCGGGTATTTGGGGCAAAAATGCGAGATTTGGGGCAAAAATGCGGGATTGGGGGGGCAAAATGGGAGAATTTGGGGGCAAATCGTGGGATTTTGGGGCAAAATGTCGTATTTTGGTGCGAAATGGGGGAATTTGGGGCAAAAATGGGAGATTTTGGGGGCAAAATGTGGGATTTTGGTGTAAAATGCGGGATTTGGGGGGCAAAAATGTGGGATTTTGGTGCGAAATGGGGGAATTTGGGGCAAAAATGTTGGAATTTTGGTGCAAAATGGGGGAATTTGGGGAAATCACAGGATTTTGGGAGCAAAATGTCAGATTCTGGTGCAAAATGCTGGAATTTGGGGCAGAAATGGGGGATTTTGAGGGCAAAATGTGGGATTTTGGGGTGAAATGTGGGAATTTGGGGCAAAAATGCGGGATTTGGGGGGCAAAATTGAGGAATTTGGGGGGGAATTGCGGGATTTTGGGGGCAAAATGTCGGATTTTGGTGCGAAATGGGGGAATTTGGGGCAAAAATGTGGGAATTTGGGGCAAAAATGGGGGATTTTGGTGTAAAATGGGGGAATTTGGGGCAAAAATGTGGGATTTGGGGGGCAAAATGGGGGAATTTGGGGAAAATCCCGGGATTTTGGCGCAACAATGTGGGATTTTGCTGTGAAATGGGGTAATTTGCAGGGCAAAATGTGGTAATTTTGGTGCGAAATGGGGGAATTTGGGGCAAAAATGCGAGATTTGGGGCAAAAATGGGGGATTTTGGGGGCAAAATGTCGGATTTTGGTGCAAATTGCGGGATTTGGGGGCAAGTATGTGGGATTTTGATGCGAAATGGGGGAATTTGGGGCAAAAAATGCGGCATTTGGGGGGCAAAATGGGGGATTTTGTGGGAAATTGCAGGATTTTGGGGGCAAAATGTGGGATTTTGGTGTGAAATGTGGGAATTTGGGGCAAAAATGCGGGATTTGGTGCGAAATGTGGGAATTTGGGGCAAAAATGCGGGATTTGGGGGGCAAAATGGGGGAATTTGGGGGAAATTGTGGGATTTTGGGGGCAAAATGTGGGAATTTTGGTGCAAAATGTGGGAATTTGGGGCAAAATGTGGGAATTTTGGTGCGAAATGGGGGAATTTGGGGAAATCACGGGATTTTGGGAGCAAAATGTCAGATTTTGGTGCGAAATGCGGGAATTTGGGGCAGAAATGGGGGATTTTCGGGGCAAAATGTGGGAATTTTGGTGCGAAATGGGGGAATTTGGGGAAATCACAGGATTTTGGGAGCAAAATGTGGGATTTTGTTGCGAAATGCGGGAATTTGGGTCAAAAATGCGAGATTTGGAGCAAAAATGTGGGTATTTAAGGCAAAAATGCGGGACTTGGCGGGCATAATGGGGGAATTTGGGGAAATCACAGGATTTTGGGAGCAAAATGTCAGATTTTGGTGCGAAATGCGGGAATTTGGGGCAAAAATGGGGGATTTTGGGGGTAAAATGTGGGATTTTGGTGTAAAATGCGGGATTTGGGGGGAAAAAATGTGGGATTTTGGCGCAAAATCGGGGAATTTGGGGCATAAATGCGGGATTTGGGGGGCAAAATGGGGGAATTTGGGGAAATCACAACATTTTCGGAGCAAAATGTCGGATTTTGGTGCGAAATGCGGGTATTTGGGGCAAAAATGCGAGATTTGGGGCAAAAATGCGGGATTGGGGGGGCAAAATGGGAGAATTTGGGGGCAAATCGTGGGATTTTGGGGCAAAATGTCGTATTTTGGTGCGAAATGGGGGAATTTGGGGCAAAAATGGGAGATTTTGGGGGCAAAATGTGGGATTTTGGTGTAAAATGCGGGATTTGGGGGGCAAAAATGTGGGATTTTGGTGCGAAATGGGGGAATTTGGGGCAAAAATGTTGGAATTTTGGTGCAAAATGGGGGAATTTGGGGAAATCACAGGATTTTGGGAGCAAAATGTCAGATTCTGGTGCAAAATGCGGGTATTTGGGGCAAAAATGCGAGATTTGGGGCAAAAATGCGGGATTGGGGGGGCAAAATGGGAGAATTTGGGGGCAAATCGTGGGATTTTGGGGCAAAATGTCGTATTTTGGTGCGAAATGGGGGAATTTGGGGCAAAAATGGGAGATTTTGGGGGCAAAATGTGGGATTTTGGTGTAAAATGCGGGATTTGGGGGGCAAAAATGTGGGATTTTGGTGCGAAATGGGGGAATTTGGGGCAAAAATGTTGGAATTTTGGTGCAAAATGGGGGAATTTGGGGAAATCACAGGATTTTGGGAGCAAAATGTCAGATTCTGGTGCAAAATGCTGGAATTTGGGGCAGAAATGGGGGATTTTGAGGGCAAAATGTGGGATTTTGGGGTGAAATGTGGGAATTTGGGGCAAAAATGCGGGATTTGGGGGGCAAAATTGAGGAATTTGGGGGGGAATTGCGGGATTTTGGGGGCAAAATGTCGGATTTTGGTGCGAAATGGGGGAATTTGGGGCAAAAATGTGGGAATTTGGGGCAAAAATGGGGGATTTTGGTGTAAAATGGGGGAATTTGGGGCAAAAATGTGGGATTTGGGGGGCAAAATGGGGGAATTTGGGGAAAATCCCGGGATTTTGGCGCAACAATGTGGGATTTTGCTGTGAAATGGGGTAATTTGCAGGGCAAAATGTGGTAATTTTGGTGCGAAATGGGGGAATTTGGGGCAAAAATGCGAGATTTGGGGCAAAAATGGGGGATTTTGGGGGCAAAATGTCGGATTTTGGTGCAAATTGCGGGATTTGGGGGCATATGTGGGATTTTGATGCGAAATGGGGGAATTTGGGGCAAAAAATGCGGCATTTGGGGGGCAAAATGGGGGATTTTGTGGGAAATTGCAGGATTTTGGGGGCAAAATGTGGGATTTTGGTGTGAAATGTGGGAATTTGGGGCAAAAATGTGGGATTTGGTGCGAAATGTGGGAATTTGGGCAAAAATGCAGGATTTGGGGGGCAAAATGGGGGAATTTGGGGGAAATTGTGGTATTTTGGGGGCAAAATGTGGGAATTTTGGTGCGAAATGGGGGAATTTGGGGAAATCACGGGATTTTGGGAGCAAAATGTCAGATTTTGGTGCGAAATGCGGGAATTTGGGGCAGAAATGGGGGATTTTGGGGGCAAAATGTGGGATTTTGGTGCAACATGGGGGAATTTGGGGCAAAAATGCGGGGTTTGGGGGGCAATATGTGGGAATTTGGGGGAAATCCCGGGATTTGGGGGCAGAATGTGGGATTTTGGTGCGAAATGCGGGTATTTGGGGCAAAAATGCAGGATTTGGGGGGCGAAACAAGGGAATTTGGGGGGAAATTCCGGGATTTTGGGGCAACAATGTGGGATTTTGGTGCGAAATGGGGGATTTTGGGGCAAAAATGCGGGATTTGGGGGGCAAAATGGGGGAATTTGCTGTGAAATGTGGGATTTTGGGGGCAAAATGTGGGATTTTTGTATGAAATGGTGGAATTTGGGGCAAAATGTGGGGATTGTGGTGCAAAATGCGGGAATTTGGGGCAAAAATGGGGGATTTTGGGGGCAAAATGTGGGATTTTGGTGCGAAATGCGGGAATTTGGGTCAAAAATGCGAGATTTGGAGCAAAAATGCGGGTATTTAAGGCAAAAATGCGGGACTTGGGGGGCATAATGGGGGAATTTGGGGAAATCACAGGATTTTGGGAGCAAAATGTCGGGTTTTGGTGCGAAATGCGGGAATTTGGGGGGAAATTCCGGGATTTTGGGGGCAAAATGTGGGATTTTGTTGTAAAATGGGGGAATTTGGGGCAAAAATGTGGGATTTGGGGGGTAAAATGGGGGAATTTGGGGGAAATCCCGGGATTTTGGGGCAACAATGTGGGATTTTGGTGTGAAATGGGGGAATTTGGGGCAAAAATGTGGTAAATTTGGTGCGAAATGGGGGAATTTGGGGCAAAAATGCGAGATTTGGGGCAAAAATGCGGGATTTGGGGTGCAAAATGGGAGAATTTGGGGGAAATTGTGGGATTTTGGGGGCAAAATGTGGGAATTTTGGTGCAAAATGTGGGAATTTGGGGCAAAATGTGGGAATTTTGGTGCGAAGTGGGGGAATTTGGGGAAATCACAGGATTTTGGGAGCAAAATGTCAGATTTTGGTGCGAAATGCGGGAATTTGGGGCAGAAATGGGGGATTTTGGTGTAAAATGCGGGAATTTGTGGTAAAAATGCGGGTTTGGGGGGCAAAATGGGGGAATTTGGGGGGAAATTGCGGGGATTTTGGGGGTAAAATGGGGCATTTTGGTGTGAAATGGGAGAATTTGGGGCAAAATGTGGGAATTTTGGTGCGAAATGTGGGAATTTGGGGCAAAAATGCGGGAATTTGGGGCAAAATGGGGGATTTTGGTGTGAAATGCGGGAATTTGGGGCAAAAATGCGAGATTTCGAGCAAAAATGCGGGCATTTAAGGCAAAAATGCGGGACTTGGGGGGCATAATGGGGGAATTTGGGGAAATCACAGGATTTTGGGAGCAAAATGTCGGATTTTGGTGCGAAATGCGGGAATTTGGGGGGAAATTCCGGGACTTTGGGGGCAAAATGTGGGATTTTGGTGTAAAATGGGGGAATTTGGGGCAAAAATGTGGGATTTGGGGGGTAAAATGGGGGATTTGATGGGCAAAATGGGGGAATTTGGGGGAAATTGTGGGATTTGGGGGGCAAAATGTGGGAATTTTGGTGCGAAATGGGGGAATTTTGGGCAAAATGTGGGAATTTTGGTGTGAAATGGGGGAATTTGGGGAAATCACAGGATTTGGGGGGCAAAATATCAGATTTTGGTGCGAAATGTGGGAATTTGGGGCAAAAATGTGGTATTTGGGGGCAAAATGGGGGAATTTGGGGGAAAATCGCGGGATTTTGGGGGCAAAATGGGGGATTTTAGTGCGAAATGTGGGAATTTGGGGCAAAAAAGTGGTATTTGGGGGGCGAAACAAGGGAATTTGGCGGGAAATCGCGGGATTTTGGGGCAACAATGTGGGATTTTGGTGCGAAATGGGGGATTTTGTGGCAAAAATGCGGGATTTGGGGGGCAAAATGGGGGAATTTGCTGTGAAATGTGGGATTTTGGGGGCAAAATGTGGGATTTTTGTATGAAATGGTGGAATTTGTGGCAAAATGTGGGAATTGTGGTGCAAAATGGGGGAATTTGGGGCAAAAATGAGGGATTTGGAGCAAAAATGCGGGCATTTAAGGCAAAAATGCGGGACTTGGGGGGCATAATGGGGGAATTTGGGGAAATCACAGGATTTTGGGAGCAAAATGTCGGATTTTGGTGCGAAATGCGGGAATTTGGGGCAAAAATGGTGGATTTTGGGGGCAAAATGTGGGATTTTGGTGCGAAATGCGGGAATTTGGGTCAAAAATGCGGGATTTGGGGGGCAAAATGGGGGAATTTGGGGGAAATCCCGGGATTTTGGGGCAACAATGTGGGATTTTGGTGTGAAATGGGGGAATTTGGGGCAAAATGTGGGAATTTTGGTGCAAAATGGGGGAATTTGGGGCAAAAATGCGAGATTTGGGGCAAAAATGCGGGATTTGGGGGCAAAATGGGAGAATTTGGGGGGAAGTCGTGGGAGTTTGGGGCAAAATGTCATATTTTGGTGCGAAATCGGGGAATTTGGGGCAAAAATGGGAGATTTTGGGGGCAAAATGTGGGATTTTGGTGTAAAATGCGGGATTTGGGGGGCAAAAATGTGGGATTTTGGTGCGAAATGGGGGAATTTGGGGCAAACATGCAGGATTTGGGGGGCAAAATGGGGGAATTTGGGGCAAAAATGCGGGATTTGGGGGGCAAAATGGGGGAATTTGGGGGAAATTGTGGGATTTTGGGGGCAAAATGTGGGAATTTTGGTGTGAAATGGTGGAATTTGGGGCAAAAATGCGGCATTTGAGGGGCGAAACGGGGGAATTTGGGGGGAAATCGCGGGATTTTGGGGCAACAATGTGGGATTTTGGTGCGAAATGGGGGAAATTGGGGCAAAAATGGGGGATTTTCGAGGCAAAATGTGGGATTTTGGTGTAAAATGCGGGAATTTGGGGCAAAAATGTGGGTTTGGGGGGCAAAATGGGGGAATTTGGGGGGAAATTGCGGGGATTTTGGGGGTAAAATGGGGCATTTTGGTGTAAAATGGGGCATTTTGGTGTGAAATGGGAGAATTTGGGGCAAAATGTGGGAATTTTGGTGCGAAATGGGGGAATTTGGGGCAAAAATGCGAGATTTGGAGCAAAAATGCGGGCATTTAAGGCAAAAATGGGGGATTTGGGGGGCAAAATGGGGGAATTTGGGGAAATCACAGGATTTTGGGAGCAAAATGTCGGATTTTGGTGCGAAATGCAGGAATTTGGGGCAGAAATGGGGGATTTTGGGGGCAAAATGTGGGATTTTGGTGTAAAATGGGGGAATTTGGTGCAAAAATGCGGGATTTGGGGGGCAAAAGGGGAGAATGTGGGGGGAAATCGTGGGATTTTGGGGCAAAATGTCGAATTTTGGTGCGAAATGCGGGAATTTGGGTCAAAAATGGGAGATTTTGGGGGCAAAATGTGGGATTTTGGTGTAAAATGCGGGATTTGGGGGGAAAAATGTGGGATTTTGGTGCAAAATGGGGGAATTTGGGGCATAAATGCGGGATTTGGGGGGCAAAATGGGGGAATTTGGGGAAATCACAAATTTTCGGAGGAAAATGTCGGATTTTGGTGCGAAATGGGGGAATTTGGGGCAAAAATGCGAGATTTGGGGCAAAAATGCGGGATTGGGGGGGCAAAATGGGAGAATTTGGGGGCAAATCGTGGGATTTTGGGGCAAAATGTCGTATTTTGGTGCGAAATGGGGGAATTTGGGGCAAAAATGGGAGATTTTGGGGGCAAAATGTGGGATTTTGGTGTAAAATGCGGGATTTGGGGGGCAAAAATGTGGGATTTTGGTGCGAAATGGGGGAATTTGGGGCAAAAATGTTGGAATTTTGGTGCAAAATGGGGGAATTTGGGGAAATCAGAGGATTTTGGGAGCAAAATGTCAGATTCTGGTGCAAAATGCTGGAATTTGGGGCAGAAATGGGGGATTTTGAGGGCAAAATGTGGGATTTTGGGGTGAAATGTGGGAATTTGGGGCAAAAATGCGGGATTTGGGGGGCAAAATTGAGGAATTTGGGGGGGAATTGCGGGATTTTGGGGGCAAAATGTTGGATTTTGGTGCGAAATGGGGGAATTTGGGGCAAAAATGTGGGAATTTGGGGCAAAAATGGGGGATTTTGGTGTAAAATGGGGGAATTTGGGGCAAAAATGTGGGATTTGGGGGGCAAAATGGGGGAATTTGGGGAAAATCCCGGGATTTTGGGGCAACAATGTGGGATTTTGCTGTGAAATGGGGTAATTTGCAGGGCAAAATGTGGGAATTTTCGTGCGAAATGCGGGAATTTGGGGCAAAAATGCGAGATTTGGGGCAAAAATGGGGGATTTTGGGGGCAAAATGTCGGATTTTGGTGCAAATTGCGGGATTTGGGGGCAAGTATGTGGGATTTTGATGCGAAATGGGGGAATTTGGGGCAAAAAATGCGGCATTTGGGGGGCAAAATGGGGGATTTTGTGGGAAATTGCAGGATTTTGGGGGCAAAATGTGGGATTTTGGTGTGAAATGTGGGAATTTGGGGCAAAAATGCGGGATTTGGTGCGAAATGTGGGAATTTGGGGCAAAAATGCGGGATTTGGGGGGCAAAATGGGGGAATTTGGGGGAAATTGTGGGATTTTGGGGGCAAAATGTGGGAATTTTGGTGCAAAATGTGGGAATTTGGGGCAAAATGTGGGAATTTTGGTGCGAAATGGGGGAATTTGGGGAAATCACGGGATTTTGGGAGCAAAATGTCAGATTTTGGTGCGAAATGCGGGAATTTGGGGCAGAAATGGGGGATTTTCGGGGCAAAATGTGGGAATTTTGGTGCGAAATGGGGGAATTTGGGGAAATCACAGGATTTTGGGAGCAAAATGTGGGATTTTGTTGCGAAATGCGGGAATTTGGGTCAAAAATGCGAGATTTGGAGCAAAAATGTGGGTATTTAAGGCAAAAATGCGGGACTTGGCGGGCATAATGGGGGAATTCGGGGAAATCACAGGATTTTGGGAGCAAAATGTCAGATTTTGGTGCGAAATGCGGGAATTTGGGGCAAAAATGGGGGATTTTGGGGGTAAAATGTGGGATTTTGGTGTAAAATGCGGGATTTGGGGGGAAAAAATGTGGGATTTTGGCGCAAAATCGGGGAATTTGGGGCATAAATGCGGGATTTGGGGGGCAAAATGGGGGAATTTGGGGAAATCACAACATTTTCGGAGCAAAATGTCGGATTTTGGTGCGAAATGCGGGTATTTGGGGCAAAAATGCGAGATTTGGGGCAAAAATGCGGGATTGGGGGGGCAAAATGGGAGAATTTGGGGGCAAATCGTGGGATTTTGGGGCAAAATGTCGTATTTTGGTGCGAAATGGGGGAATTTGGGGCAAAAATGGGAGATTTTGGGGGCAAAATGTGGGATTTTGGTGTAAAATGCGGGATTTGGGGGGCAAAAATGTGGGATTTTGGTGCGAAATGGGGGAATTTGGGGCAAAAATGTTGGAATTTTGGTGCAAAATGGGGGAATTTGGGGAAATCACAGGATTTTGGGAGCAAAATGTCAGATTCTGGTGCAAAATGCGGGTATTTGGGGCAAAAATGCGAGATTTGGGGCAAAAATGCGGGATTGGGGGGGCAAAATGGGAGAATTTGGGGGCAAATCGTGGGATTTTGGGGCAAAATGTCGTATTTTGGTGCGAAATGGGGGAATTTGGGGCAAAAATGGGAGATTTTGGGGGCAAAATGTGGGATTTTGGTGTAAAATGCGGGATTTGGGGGGCAAAAATGTGGGATTTTGGTGCGAAATGGGGGAATTTGGGGCAAAAATGTTGGAATTTTGGTGCAAAATGGGGGAATTTGGGGAAATCACAGGATTTTGGGAGCAAAATGTCAGATTCTGGTGCAAAATGCTGGAATTTGGGGCAGAAATGGGGGATTTTGAGGGCAAAATGTGGGATTTTGGGGTGAAATGTGGGAATTTGGGGCAAAAATGCGGGATTTGGGGGGCAAAATTGAGGAATTTGGGGGGGAATTGCGGGATTTTGGGGGCAAAATGTTGGATTTTGGTGCGAAATGGGGGAATTTGGGGCAAAAATGTGGGAATTTGGGGCAAAAATGGGGGATTTTGGTGTAAAATGGGGGAATTTGGGGCAAAAATGTGGGATTTGGGGGGCAAAATGGGGGAATTTGGGGAAAATCCCGGGATTTTGGGGCAACAATGTGGGATTTTGCTGTGAAATGGGGTAATTTGCAGGGCAAAATGTGGTAATTTTGGTGCGAAATGGGGGAATTTGGGGCAAAAATGCGAGATTTGGGGCAAAAATGGGGGATTTTGGGGGCAAAATGTCGGATTTTGGTGCAAATTGCGGGATTTGGGGGCATATGTGGGATTTTGATGCGAAATGGGGGAATTTGGGGCAAAAAATGCGGCATTTGGGGGGCAAAATGGGGGATTTTGTGGGAAATTGCAGGATTTTGGGGGCAAAATGTGGGATTTTGGTGTGAAATGTGGGAATTTGGGGCAAAAATGTGGGATTTGGTGCGAGATGTGGGAATTTGGGCAAAAATGCGGGATTTGGGGGGCAAAATGGGGGAATTTGGGGGCAATTGTGGGATTTTGGGGGCAAAATGTGGGAATTTTGGTGCGAAATGGGGGAATTTGGGGAAATCACGGGATTTTGGGAGCAAAATGTCAGATTTTGGTGCGAAATGCGGGAATTTGGGGCAGAAATGGGGGATTTTGGGGGCAAAATGTGGGATTTTGGTGCAAAATGGGGGAATTTGGGGCAAAAATGCGGGGTTTGGGGGGCAATATGTGGGAATTTGGGGGAAATCCCGGGATTTGGGGGCAGAATGTGGGATTTTGGTGCGAAATGCGGGTATTTGGGGCAAAAATGCAGGATTTGGGGGGCGAAACAAGGGAATTTGGGGGGAAATTCCGGGATTTTGGGGCAACAATGTGGGATTTTGGTGCGAAATGGGGGATTTTGGGGCCAAAATGCGGGATTTCGGGGGCAAAATGGGGGAATTTGCTGTGAAATGTGGGATTTTGGGGGCAAAATGTGGGATTTTTGTATGAAATGGTGGAATCTGGGGCAAAATGTGGGGATTGTGGTGCAAAATGGGGGAATTTGGGGCAAAAATGCGGGATTTGGAGCAAAAATGCGGGTATTTAAGGCAAAAATGCGGGACTTGGGGGGCATAATGGGGGAATTTGGGGAAATCACAGGATTTTGGGAGCAAAATGTTGGATTTTGGAGCGAAATGCGGGGAATTTGGGGGGAAATTCCGGGATTTTGGGGGCAAAATGTGGGATTTTGTTGTAAAATGGGGGAATTTGGGGCAAAAATGTGGGATTTGGGGGGTAAAATGGGGGAATTTGGGGGAAATCCCGGGATTTTGGGGCAACAATGTGGGATTTTGGTGTGAAATGGGGGAATTTGGGGCAAAAATGTGGTAATTTTGGTGCGAAATGGGGGAATTTGGGGCAAAAATGCGAGATTTGGGGCAAAAATGCGGGATTTGGGGGGCAAAATGGGAGAATTTGGGGGAAATTGTGGGATTTTGGGGGCAAAATGTGGGAATTTTGGTGCAAAATGTGGGAATTTGGGGCAAAATGTGGGAATTTTGGTGCGAAGTGGGGGAATTTGGGGAAATCACAGGATTTTGGGAGCAAAATGTCGGATTTTGGTGCGAAATGCGGGAATTTGGGGGGAAATTCCGGGATTTTGGGGGCAAAATGTGGGATTTTGGTGTAAAATGGGGGAATTTGGGGCAAAAATGTGGGATTTGGGGGGTAAAATGGGGGATTTGATGGGCAAAATGGGGGAATTTGGGGGAAATTGTGGGATTTGGGGGCAAAATGTGGGAATTTTGGTGCGAAATGGGGGAATTTTGGGCAAAATGTGGGAATTTTGGTGTGAAATGGGGGAATTTGGGGAAATCACAGGATTTGGGGGGCAAAATATCAGATTTTGGTGCGAAATGTGGGAATTTGGGGCAAAAATGTGGTATTTGGGGGCAAAATGGGGGAATTTGGGGGAAAATCGCGGGATTTTGGGGGCAAAATGTGGGATTTTTGTATGAAATGGTGGAATTTGGGGCAAAATGTGGGGATTGTGGTGCAAAATGGGGGAATTTGGGGCAAAAATGAGGGATTTGGAGCAAAAATGCGGGCATTTAAGGCAAAAATGCGGGACTTGGGGGGCATAATGGGGGAATTTGGGGAAATCACAGGATTTTGGGAGCAAAATGTCGGATTTTGGTGCGAAATGCGGGAATTTGGGGGGAAATTCCGGGATTTTGGGGGCAAAATGTGGGATTTTGGTGTAAAATGGGGGAATTTGGGGCAAAAATGTGGGATTTGGGGGGTAAAATGGGGGATTTGATGGGCAAAATGGGGGAATTTGGGGGAAATTGTGGGATTTGGGGGCAAAATGTGGGAATTTTGGTGCGAAATGGGGGAATTTTGGGCAAAATGTGGGAATTTTGGTGTGAAATGGGGGAATTTGGGGAAATCACAGGATTTGGGGGGCAAAATATCAGATTTTGGTGCGAAATGTGGGAATTTGGGGCAAAAATGTGGTATTTGGGGGCAAAATGGGGGAATTTGGGGGAAAATCGCGGGATTTTGGGGGCAAAATGTGGGATTTTTGTATGAAATGGTGGAATTTGGGGCAAAATGTGGGGATTGTGGTGCAAAATGGGGGAATTTGGGGCAAAAATGAGGGATTTGGAGCAAAAATGCGGGCATTTAAGGCAAAAATGCGGGACTTGGGGGGCATAATGGGGGAATTTGGGGAAATCACAGGATTTTGGGAGCAAAATGTCGGATTTTGGTGCGAAATGCGGGAATTTGGGGGGAAATTCCGGGATTTTGGGGGCAAAATGTGGGATTTTGGTGCGAAATGCAGGAATTTGGGGCAGAAATTCCGGGATTTTGGGGGCAAAATGTGGGATTTTGTTGTAAAATGGGAGAATGTGGGGCATAAATGAGGGATTTGGGGGGCAAAATGGGGGAATTTGGGGAAATCACAGGATTTTGGGAGCAAAATGTCGGATTTTGGTGTGAAATGCAGGAATTTGGGGCAGAAATGGGGGATTTTGGGGGCAAAATGTGGGATTTTGGTGTAAAATGGGGGAATTTGGTGCAAAAATGCGGGATTTGGGGGGCAAAAGGGGAGAATGTGGGGGGAAATCGTGGGATTTTGGGGCAAAATGTCGAATTTTGGTGCGAAATGCGGGAATTTGGGTCAAAAATGGGAGATTTTGGGGGCAAAATGTGGGATTTTGGTGTAAAATGCGGGATTTGGGGGGAAAAATGTGGGATTTTGGTGCAAAATGGGGGAATTTGGGGCATAAATGCGGGATTTGGGGGGCAAAATGGGGGAATTTGGGGAAATCACAAATTTTCGGAGGAAAATGTCGGATTTTGGTGCGAAATGGGGGAATTTGGGGCAAAAATGCGAGATTTGGGGCAAAAATGCGGGATTGGGGGGGCAAAATGGGAGAATTTGGGGGCAAATCGTGGGATTTTGGGGCAAAATGTCGTATTTTGGTGCGAAATGGGGGAATTTGGGGCAAAAATGGGAGATTTTGGGGGCAAAATGTGGGATTTTGGTGTAAAATGCGGGATTTGGGGGGCAAAAATGTGGGATTTTGGTGCGAAATGGGGGAATTTGGGGCAAAAATGTTGGAATTTTGGTGCAAAATGGGGGAATTTGGGGAAATCACAGGATTTTGGGAGCAAAATGTCAGATTCTGGTGCAAAATGCTGGAATTTGGGGCAGAAATGGGGGATTTTGAGGGCAAAATGTGGGATTTTGGGGTGAAATGTGGGAATTTGGGGCAAAAATGCGGGATTTTGGGGGCAAAATTGAGGAATTTGGGGGGGAATTGCGGGATTTTGGGGGCAAAATGTTGGATTTTGGTGCGAAATGGGGGAATTTGGGGCAAAAATGTGGGAATTTGGGGCAAAAATGGGGGATTTTGGTGTAAAATGGGGGAATTTGGGGCAAAAATGTGGGATTTGGGGGGCAAAATGGGGGAATTTGGGGAAAATCCCGGGATTTTGGGGCAACAATGTGGGATTTTGGTGTGAAATGGGGGAATTTGCGGGGCAAAATGTGGGAATTTTCGTGCGAAATGCGGGAATTTGGGGCAAAAATGCGAGATTTGGGGCAAAAATGGGGGATTTTGGGGGCAAAATGTCGGATTTTGGTGCAAATTGCGGGATTTGGGGGCAAAAATGTGGGATTTTGATGCGAAATGGGGGAATTTGGGGCAAAAAATGCGGCATTTGGGGGGCAAAATGGGGGATTTTGTGGGAAATTGCAGGATTTTGGGGGCAAAATGTGGGATTTTGGTGTGAAATGTGGGAATTTGGGGCAAAAATGCGGGATTTGGTGCGAAATGTGGGAATTTGGGGCAAAAATGCGGGATTTGGGGGGCAAAATGGGGGAATTTGGGGGAAATTGTGGGATTTTGGGGGCAAAATGTGGGAATTTTGGTGCAAAATGTGGGAATTTGGGGCAAAATGTGGGAATTTTGGTGCGAAATGGGGGAATTTGGGGAAATCACGGGATTTTGGGAGCAAAATGTCAGATTTTGGTGCGAAATGCGGGAATTTGGGGCAGAAATGGGGGATTTTGGGGGCAAAATGTGAGATTTTGGTGAAAAATGCGGGATTTGGGGGGCAAAAATGTGGGATTTTGGTGCGAAATGGGGGAATTTGGGGCAAAAATGCGGGATTTGGGGGGCAAAATGGGGGAATTTGGGGGCAATTGTGGGATTTTGGGGGCAAAATGTGGGAATTTTGGTGCAAAATGTGGGAATTTGGGGCAAAATGTGGGAATTTTGGTGCGAAATGGAGCAATTTGGGGAAATCACAGGATTTTGGGAGCAAAATGTCAGATTTTGGTGCGAAATGTGGGAATTTGGGGCAGAAATGGTGGATTTTGGGGGCAAAATGTGGGATTTTGGTGCGAAATGCGGGAATTTGGGTCAAAAATGCGAGATTTGGAGCAAAAATGCGGGTATTTAAGGCAAAAATGCGGGACTTGGGGGGCATAATGGGGGAATTTGGGGAAATCACAGGATTTTGGGAGCAAAATGTCGGGTTTTGGTGCGAAATGCGGGAATTTGGGGGGAAATTCCGGGATTTTGGGGGCAAAATGTGGGATTTTGTTGTAAAATGGGGGAATTTGGGGCAAAAATGCGGGATTTGGGGGGTAAAATGGGGGAATTTGGGGGAAATCCCGGGATTTTGGGGCAACAATGTGGGATTTTGGTGTGAAATGGGGGAATTTGGGGCAAAAATGTGGTAATTTTGGTGCGAAATGGGGGAATTTGGGGCAAAAATGCGAGATTTGGGGCAAAAATGCGGGATTTGGTGGGCAAAATGGGAGAATTTGGGGGCAAATCGTGGGATTTTGGGGCAAAATGTCGTATTATGGTGCGAAATGCGGGAATTTGGGGCAAAAATGGGAGATTTGGGGCAAAAATGCAGGATTTGGGGGGCAAAATGCGAGAATTTGGGGGGAAATCGTGGGATTTTGGGGCAAAATGTCAGATTTTGGTGCGAAATGCGGGAATTTGGGGCAGAAATGGGGGATTTTGGGGGCAAAATGTGGGATTTTGGTGTAAAATGCGGGAATTTGTGGTAAAAATGCGGGTTTGGGAGGCAAAATGGGGGAATTTGGGGGGAAATTGCGGGGATTTTGGGGGTAAAATGGGGCATTTTGGTGTGAAATGGGAGAATTTGGGGCAAAATGTGGGAATTTTGGTGCGAAATGTGGGAATTTGGGGCAAAAATGTGGGAATTTGGGGCAAAATGGGGGATTTTGGTGTGAAATGCGGGAATTTGGGGCAAAAATGCGAGATTTCGAGCAAAAATGCGGGCATTTAAGGCAAAAATGCGGGATTTGGGGGGCAAAATGTGGGAATTTGGGGAAATCACAGGATTTTGGGAGCAAAATGTCGGATTTTGGTGCGAAATGCAGGAATTTGAGTCAGCTTTCCTTGCTGACCCTTTTCACGTTGGAGATTAGCTGGACATTTGCCGCTTTAGTGCCTTGTTTCTTCTGCGCAGCTTGCACAAAGCTCATTGCGGCTTTCGCGGTTCGAGTTGTGCATCGCCGGAGCTCTGCGGGAAAGAGCGAGAGAAGAGCCGCGAAAGCTCCGAGTGCGACCAGCTCGCGTGTGGCCGCGATGATGCGTTGTTCGCCGGTTGGAGGGCGACTGCCTTCTGCGCGGCTGGTTCCAAGTTGACGGTAAGTGCCAGCGTGCTAGCTGTGTAGGACAGTGAAGAGGCTGACGTGTGTGTGTCCGTAGAGCTGCTAGAAAGCGTACGTGAAGAGCAGGAAGGGCTTTCAGAGCAGCCGGTTCTCGTCTTGGACAGTGGCCACACATCCGCACTTTTAGTGCCTCAGCGCCCCGGACAGCTTGGAAAACAAGGCTGTAGCTGTTCCAGCGCAAGCTGTTCAGGAAAGCACAGAGACGCTATCTTCGTGTGCCTCTAGCGCTGCTCGCAAGAAGCCTCCGGAGCAGGCACTTCTCGTGCGGCAACAACCGTGCCTGCTACGATCTTTCCTAGCCTCTTTTCCTCCGGGCAGCTGGCTTTAGCTGATGTGAAGTGTTGGTGGGCAAATCATCCAGAGAAGTGTCGCAATGCTTCTGGGCTTTTACCAAGAGCGAGTGAAGAGCAGCAAGAGCTTTCCTTGCTAACCCTTTTCACGTGGGAGATTAGCTGGACATTTGCCGGTTTAGCGCCTTGTTTCTTCTGCGCAGCTTGCACAAAGCTCATTGCGGCTTTCGCGGTTCGAGTTGTGCATCGCCGGAGCTCTGCGGGAAAGAGCGAGAGAAGAGCCGCGAAAGCTCCGAGTGCGGCCAGCTCGCGTGTAGCCGCGATGATGCGCTGTTCGCCGGTTGGAGGGCGACTGCCTTCTGCGCGGCTGCTTCCAAGTTGACGGTAACTGCCAGCGTGCTAGCTGCGTAGGACAGTGAAGAGGCTGACGTGTGTGTCCGTAGAGCTGCTAGAAAGTGTACGTGAAGAGCAGTAAGGGCTTCCAGAGCAGCCGGTTCTCGTCTTGGACAGTCGCCACACATCCGCACTTTTAGTGCCTCAGAACCCCGGACAGCTTGAAAACACGGCTGTAACTATCCCAGCGCAAGCTGTTCAGGAAAGCACAGAAATGCGATGTTCGCGTGCTTTTAGCGCTGCTCGCAAGAAGCCTCCGGAGCAGGCACTTCTCGTGCGGCAACAACCGTGCCTGCTACGATCTTTCCTAGCCTCTTTTCCTCCGGGCAGCCGGCTTTAGCTGATGTGAAGTGTTGGTGGGCAAATCATCCAGAGAAGAGTCGCAATGCTTCTGGGCTGTTAGCAAGAGCGAGTGAAGAGCAGCAAGAGCTTTCCTTGCTGACCCTTTTCACGTGGGAGATTAGCTAGACATTTGCCGCTTTAGTGACTTGTTTCTTCTGCGCAGCTTGCACAAAGCTCATTGCGGCTTTCGCGGTTCGAGTTGTGCATCGCCGGAGCTCTGCGGGAAAGAGCGAGAGAAGAGCCGCGAAAGCTCCGAGTGCGGCCAGCTCGCGTGTAGCCGCGATGATGCGCTGTTCGCCGGTTGGAGGGCGACTGCCTTCTGCGCGGCTGGTTCCAAGTTGACGGTAAGTGCCAGCGTGCTAGCTGCGTAGGACAGTGAAGAGGCTGACGTGTGTGTGTGTCCGTAGAGCTGCTAGAAAGCGTACGTGAAGAGCAGTAAGGGCTTCCAGAGCAGCCGGTTCTCGTCTTGGACAGTCGCCACACATCCGCACTTTTAGTGCCTCAGAACACTGGACAGCTTGCAAAACACGGCTGTAGCTGTCCCAGCGCAAGCTGTTCAGGAAAGCACAGAGACGCGATGTTCGCGTGCTTTTAGCGCTGCTCACAAGAAGCCTCCGGAGCAGGCACTTCTCGTGCCCCACAGTTTTTAGGAATCAGCTAGCAAAGGACTTGGAATCATGGGAACCACCATCAGAAGAAGGGAAGGTGTTACAATATGTAGACGACCTTCTTATTGCAACCAGAACCAAAGAATCCTTTGTCATTTGGACCGTGAGTCTGTTAAATTTCCTGTGACTACAGGGATATTGGGTTTCTAAGAAAAAGGCACAGGTGTTGTTACAACCCCAGGTCACGTACCTGGGGTACGAGATCACTGCCGGACAACGGATCCTAGGACAAGCCCGGAAAGAGGCCATATGCCAAAGCCCCCGACCACAAACTATAAAGGAACTACGGACATTCTTAGGAATGACAGGGTGGTGCCAACTTTGGATATGTGATTATGGTCTGCTTGTTAAGCCACTCTATTCCCTGATAGCAGCTAACCAAAAGTGTCTCCAGTGGGATGCTGAGTCAGATTGAGCCTTCCATCAGCTGAAGAAAGCCCTGATGTCGGCATCAGCAGTGGGACTTCCTGATGTGAGTAAGCCATTTTTTCTATTTTCCCACGAAAAACAAGGAATGGCACTAGGAATATTGGCACAAGATTTGGGACTATACAGACGTGCGGTAGCATACTTCTCCAAACAGCTGGATGCCGCTGCGAAAGGGTGGCTGTTCTGGTTTTGTTAGGGGGGGGGGGGGGGGTTAGGTGGTAGCTTCTGTAGGAAACTGCTAGAAGTCGCTCCCCTTTGTTCAGTGGACTTGGCCGGGCCTAGGGCGGACCCACTGCTGGCCAAGGCCGAGCCAATTGGTAGCAGAATGTTCTGTGATAATGCCTCTGCGATAACATATTTAAGAAGGGGGAAACAGAAAAAAAAAGGGAGAGATGTGAAGCAGCTGAGCGGGGGGCAGAGAGGGGGAAGCGCGAGCCTTGTGGGCCTTGCAGGCCTCACGCCGGGCAGCCGACTGGGCCCAAGTCGGCCCGGCCCGGCTGCAAGAAGTGGAGAGGAGCAGTTGAAGTGAATAAGATGTAAAAAGGATCCTGAGAGGCGTCTGCCAGCCTGTTGTGAGGAACGGCTGCAGACGCCAAGGTCAGTGAAGGAGGAGGGGGAGGAGTAATGCAGCTCCTGGCCAAGATTCCCCTGCAGCCTGTGGTGACGACCATGGTGGAGCAGGTTGTCCCCCTGCAGCCCATGGAGGTCCACGGAGGGGCAGAGATCCACCTGCAGCCTGTGGAGGACCCCATGCTGGAACAGGTAGAGGCCTGAAGGAGGCTGTGCCCCGTGGAGGGCCCGCTGGGACAGCTGTTCTAGAGGGACTGCACCCCGTGGAAGAGATGACCCACGCCGGAGCAGTTTCACGGAGGACTGTGGCCCGTGGGAGGGACCCCACTAAGGAGCAGAGGAGGAATGCAAGGAGTTCTTCCCCCGACAATGACACAGAGGCGTAAAACAACGCGTGATGAACTGACTGCGACCCCCATTCCCCGCCTCCCGCCCCCCCCCCCCCATGCCGCTCGGGAGGGGAAGGTAGTAGAGATAATGTTAAGGCCGGGAAGAGGGAGGAGTGGGGGGAGGTTATCTTGTTCCCTGTCTCATTCTCCTGCTAGTTTTAGAAATAAATGAGTGTTTTTCCCCAAGTCGAGTCTGTTTTGCCTGTAACGGTAACTTTAAAAATTTCTCCCTGTCCTTATCTCAAACCTTGAGCCGTTTTTCTTATATCATCTCCTCCTATTCTCTCGGAGGGTGGGGGGAGCGAGAGAGAGACTGTGTAGTCTGGTCCCGATCGGGGCTGAACTACGACAGTGGCCCAGCTGTCTGAGAGCAGTAGCAGCTGTCATTCTAAACATTCAAGAAGCCTGAAAGTTCACTCTAGGCCAGAAAATGACTGTCCTAGTTTCCCAGACTGTATCTGCGGTCCTTGAAGCAAAAGGAGGGCATTGGCTTTCCCCACAAAGTTTCCTGAAATATCAAGCTATAATGGTTGAACAGGATGATGTTGAAATCGTGACCACAAACATCATCAATCCGGCCTCATTCCTTGGTGGGAACATCGGGGAGCCGACTGCTTGGAAACAATTGAAACCATGTATTCTAGTCAAACGGATCTTAAAGATGTCCCTGTCGATGGAGCCGAACATTGGTTCACCGATGGAAGCAGCTATATGTTAAATGGAAGGCGACATTCCGGATATGCTGTTACCACTTTTGAAAAGGTGATAGAGTCCAGGCCACTATCAGCCGACGTCTCAGCCCAAAAGGCCAAGATCATAGCCCTTACCTGAGCCCTGGAGAGAGCCCAGGGAAGGACTGTAAACATTTGGACTGACCCTAAATATGCCTTTGGGGTGGTACATGCCCATGGAGCAATATGGAAGGAAAGAGGACTGTTAAATTCTCATGGAAAAACCATCAAACACGCAGAAGGGATTTTGAAAATCCTGAATGCAGTCCAGCTTCCCAAAAAGGTGGCAATTATGCATATTAAAGCACACCAGAAAGTGAGCACAGAATTGGAAAGAGGAAATGAGCTGGCAGATAGGGAAGCAAAACAAGCAGCTAGAGAAACAATCAAGGTAGAGGGTGCGCTAATACCTGATGGACAGGTATTTCTAGAAGGTAAACCAGAATACACAAAGGAAGTCGGCAAACTTATTAATGATCTAAAGGGGTCATATAATGAGGAAGGGTGGGCCAATTACTACCCCTCACACGGGAGGGTAGTAATTCCCTCCTACATGATATGGTCAGTAGTCCGAGAAGAACATAGAAAAAGACACTGGGGGGAGGGGGGGGCAGAAGCCCTATATAAAGATCTCATCAGGAACATAATAGCGCGAAACTTAGACACTACCGTTAGACAAGTAACTCAACAATGTGATCTTTGTCTCCAGACTAATCCTGAAGTTGTAAAAGGGCCGAAACTTGAAAAAATCGGAAAGGGGAATGGTCCGGGACAACATTGGCAGATTGATTTCTCAGAACTCCCTAGAAAAGGGGGGTATCGATACTTATTAGTACTTACGGATACCTTTTCAGGCTGGCCAGAAGCTTTCCCGTGCGGAACTGCTAAAGCCTGGGAAGTAACCAAAATACTGCTCCAGGAAATAGTACCTAGGTTTGGAGTCGCAGCAGTAATGTCCTCGGATAGAGGACCACATTTTGTGTCCAGAATAGTACAAGAAATTAGCCACCATCTAGGGATAGAGTGGCAATTACATACCTCTTACCGACCACAATCAAGTGGCCAGGTGGAGAAAATGAATCACCTAATCAAACAACAGATTGTCAAGTTGGGTCAGGAAACTAATCTAACTTTACCATTAGCTCTTATACGAATACGAACCAGACCAAGAGCAAGAGAAGGGCTTAGTCCATTCGAAATTCTATATGGACGACCCTATGGGGTACAAAAGGGAACGTCTTCACAAATTGGTGAAGAAATAATGACCTCCTATATGGTGGCACTAAACAAACAATTAAAAAGAATTGAAAAACATGCAATGGGAACAGGTAGTAGGGGTCTGGATGGGCCTGTTCACGATATACAACCAGGGGACTATGTATATGTTAAGTCTCTTACAGAAAAAACTCTGGAACCACAGTGGGCCGGACCTTTTCAAGTCCTCCTCACCACCTACCCAGCAATTAAGGTAAAGGGACAGAACTCCTGGATACACCATACTCGGATCAAGAGAGCCTCTGCAACCTTGTGGAAAGTAACTCCAAACAATGAAGACTTGAGACTTAAACTCGTTCGAACGGATAAGGGCAGGAACAGTGCAGTAGTGAACCGGAGGGACACCACAGCAAACGATACCGGACAAAGAAACCGGGACCGGCCAGTAACTAATCTCGCCCTAATCTGTCATCGGTGCAGTTTATATCTTATTTGTCATTTTATTATAGGAAATATAAAACCCATTTTAGTAGGTCACCGAAGGCAGTACATTATCTACAGAAGTAGCTGTACTAATCCACTAGACCAACTAAATCCTAAAATGACCAATTGTTTAATTGGAATTGTGATTGGGCTTACAATATTTTCCTGCATCTTACCACTAACTTGTAATCAAAAGGACACCAAATGGCCGTGGTCTCACGCCTCCCTTGGGTTTACAGGAAGCATGGGACCACCTTTTAAATGGTCGGGCTTAAACTTGGCCACTGTGGTTATGCACAAAATGGAAATGTACTCAGGGCATGAGTGGGGCTGGGACAGAGGCAACAGGGATCCTTAATACTATGGTGCGCCCCGTTGTGATCTTATTGATTAGCTTAGGAGTTTTATTAATATTAACTATTGTGCTGTACCTATGGGTTTGGAGAATGTTTAAGAAAGTAACACTGTCGTAGTTCAGCCCCGATCAGGACCAGACTACGCAGTCTCTCTCTCACTCCTCCCACCCTCCGAGAGAACAGGAGGAGATAATGTAAGGAAAAACGGCTCGAGGTTTGAGATAAGGACAGGGAGAAATCCTTAAATTTACCGTCACGGGCAAAACAGACTCGACTTGGGGAAAACTATTCATTTATTACTACAAACAGCAAGATAATGAGACAGAGAACAAGATAACCTCCCTCCACCCCTCCCTCTTCCCAAGCTTAACAGCGAGCGATATAAAACCGGGAAGGGGGCGGGGCCACCCGGTTTTTCACGGAGGGGGCGGGGCCATCGCGGCTGCACCCCCCGCCTAGGCCCCGCCCCCCTCCCCCGGCCAGGCGGCGTTCACTGGAAGGGGCTGCACGACAAGGACGACGCCGGCGCCTACGGCATGGCCAGTGTCTCCGGCAGCGACGAGGGCTGAGCCCCCGCGGACGGCCCCGTGCCGGGAGGAAGCCCCGCCCACCCCCTTCCTCCGAGGAAGAGGAGGGGACGGCGCTGCTTTGCCAGCGCGGCGTGGGCCACAAGTAAAAACTCCCGTGGGCCCCTTCCCGCCTCTCATCTCTGCCCAGCGTTCTGTCCCAAGATGGCCGCCGCGGGCGGGGCCATCGCGGGTCTTGAGAGGTCAACCAGGTTGGCCAACCCAACGTGGCCCCGCCCATAAGCTGGGGGGGTGGGGGGCGGAGCTCACTGCGGGTCTCACCTTGCCGCCATTGGACACCGGAGGTCTTCCCTCGCCGCCATTGGGAGTCTCGGGTCGTCCCTCGCCGCGATTGGGTGTCTCGGGTCCTCCCTCGCCGTGGGTGGGGCGACCCCCAAAATGGCGTCCTTGCCCCACAAAATGGCCTCCCGCCCCCCAGCTAGGCCTTCTGCCCCCCCAAAATGGCGTCCTGCCCCCCCCAAATGCGCTCTCGCCCCCGAAAGTGGTCTCCTGCCCTACAACTGGGCCTTCTACCCCCCCAAAATGGCGTCCTGTCCCCCAAAATGCGCTCTTGCCCCCAAAGTGGCCTCCTGCCCCATAACTGGGCCTTCTACCCCCCAAAATGGCGTCCTGCCCCCCAAAATGCTCTCTTGCCCCCGAAAAGTGGCCCCCTGCCCCACAACTGGGCCTTCTACCCCCCAAAATGGCATCCTGCCCCCCAAAATGCTCTCTTGCCCCCGAAAGTGGCCCCCTGCCCCACAACTGGGCTTTTTACCCCCCCAAAATGGCGTCCTGCCCCCATAAAATGGCGTCCTGCTGTTATAGTTTATCTGCCCTCTTTGTCCAATTAACTGACAGAGATTGGCCAATTAAAAATTTGGTTTATTAAAGCAAGCGACCAGTAAGCAAAACAGCGCTGGGCGGCCGGGGAGTCTCCTGCTCCGCCAACGGCACGCGCCGAGATAGCAAACCGCCCCATTCTTATACAGTAAAAACAATAAATATTCCGTTGATGCTTATACATATTCATTACCTAAACCCACCTACTCTCGCTTTGTATGCTAATTAGCTTATCAGTCCTTCGCGCTTGCGCAAATTCTCCCAGGAATTGTGGGCGAGGGTCTTCGGGGGTCTTTTGGGAGGAAGGCCGTAGGTCTTCTTCACGGTGTACTTTTCACCTTTGCCTGGAATGTGCTGTTCCCACAAGTTGGCAGTGTCCTTATCAGTCTGAGCCGATTCGTGTCCTTCTTGAACAAGGAGATTTATGTGATGGGTGCCATCCTGTTTTCGAATCCTTGCTCCTTTTAATCACTCCCTCACTCCCTCGAGATAATGTGAGACTGTTTCTTGCTCCAAACCAGACTTCCCCCTCCCACTAATTGCTTCTTCAAACTATATAGTTAGAAAGTTACTGGTTTTATACCCTTCATCTTTATGAGCCCCCCCCCGCTCCCTCCTTTCGCAGTCCTGCATGCCGTTTTTACATAGCCAGGTGCCTGTGGCTGACCTTGTGTATTTAATGTAACTTTCTTGTGGCTGACTTTGTGTATTTCATATAACTCTCCATTGTTCTGACAAGGTTTGATGAACAAACAGCTCACAGTTTATTACAATCCCCCCCTTTTTCTTTTCACTGTTTTGTTCATCAAATCGCTTAAGCACCTGCTGGCTCAAAATGAGGGTCTCCTCCACCTCCGGTATTCCTCCCAGAGGTTCATGCTTGGCTCTCATAAGCATCAAATGAGCTGCTTCCAATCTGTTTTTTACAATTGTAACTACTCTATTGAATATACAGGGTCCAAAAGTTAATACCAGTATTAATATAATCAAGGGTCCTGCAATGGTAGATAGTAATGTGGTAAGCCAAGGAGAGTGGTTAAACCAGGACTCATACCAGCTTTGTTGCGTTTCTTGTTCTCGTTTTCGTTTTTCTAGGCCTTCCCGAAGTTTTGTCATAGTATCCCTTACAATCCCTGTGTGATCAGCATATACACAACATTGTTCTCCCAAGGCAGCACATAGCCCACCTTGTTGTAGAAACATTAAATCTAACCCCCTTCGGTTTTGTAGCACCACCTCTGATAATGATCTAACAGATTTTTCCAAGGCAGTTATTGATTGTTCAATTCTTACCAAGTCTTCGTCTACTGCTATTCTAAGTGATTGAAATTTCTGATTTTGTTGGACCAATGATGTTATTCCTGTGCCCGCGCCTGTTGCTCCTACAGCTATCAAAGTGGCTATTGTCAAAGCCGTAAAGGTAAATGGTTCTCGTTTCTGTAAGTGGTGACTCTGGGTATTCTGGTTATTATGCACAAATTCCTCAGGGTGGTATATGATCCGGGGGATTATCATCACTTGGATGCAATATTCCTCATATTCGTTGAACAATTTAAGAGATAAACAGGGAGTGATTCCAGTTTTGGAGCAGATCCATTTGGTGTTACGGGCTGGTATTAGCCAATCAGCAGGGGGCTTCCCTTTCAGGGAAGCTCTTATCTTGCATAATTTATTTTTCTCTGGGGGTACATTCCCAATACATCTCCCTTGTCCCGATACATGTTGCATCGTCAGGCCTGGTTTTCGACCTTCAGAATCCCATAAACATTGTGTTGGGTTTGAACCATTTACCCTTTTCGCCTTTGAGTGGATGCCTATTGCCTCATAGAAGGGAGGTCTAGTATCGCAACACAACCAGCAATGTTGGGTCATATTTGGGTTTGTGTGGTTTAATACCAGGTAACTGGCTTGCATCAGTTTCCAAAGAGGGTTATCCCCAGAGTTTTTGTCAGGGGTTTGGATGGCTTGGGTACTATTCATTACAATAACTTTCGTTACATCACCCTCTGTTTCCTTGACCAAACTATCAGTCAATGTCTGGTCGGGGTCTGTTTTCTTAGCCAAATCATCAGTCAGGACCTGGTTGGGGCCTACTGGCAGTGGATCATTCGAGGCTGGTTTCTTTTTAATGTGTATTAGCCCACCTCTATCTTGCCCTAGTTCCTTATAATAACGAACTCCCCAAGTTCTTCCTACTAGCCAGCTAGGGTCCTGAGGTCGGGTCACATTCAAGTGCCAGTAGTTGCAACTCCACTTTGCGATACTGACAGACCCACTTCTATCCAGTGTACGTACCACTTGCGGCTTACATCCATAAGGGGCCCAAGATACCTTCAAGAAGGGATCTTTTCCAGGCTCTGGAATCCACCGGTTAGCAATTGTTTCACAACCCCAGTATGTGCAAAAATGTTGTCCTGGTTGGTTACAATACGATTTCCCAGGGTTAGAGCTCGGGCATAGATAAAATGGTGTACCTTCATTTTTACACGCTCCATCTACTGGCGCTAACTGACACAGAGTGGTCTTAAAGGCAGGGGCCCCTGGAGTTATTATAGTTTGTATGACTTTATCATCATCATTGCCCACTTGATGCAGTGTCCATTCGAATGGCTGATGAGCTTGGTGGCTCAGTTTCCCCCATGTTTGTGGTAACATTAAAAACAGAATAGTCAGGACGTACCGAAAAGGGTGAAGCCTCCAATTTTGTTTTAAGCCAATTTGACTAGTGCCTTTTTCCCATTTGGAACCTCGGGGCCTTTTCACTTGGAGGGCCTTTAAATCATCTGCAGTGACAGGGGTCAGTTCTCCACAGCACCTTGTCCCTCCACCTCGCTCGTCAACTCGGTTGCTTCGAGCTACGAGGAATGTCATCTTCTTGGTGGCAAGGACAATCTTCAGGAGAAATGTGATAGTGAATCGGCCCTCACTTATTTATTTTCTGTTCGGCTCCCGATTCTCCTGGGAGTAGCACTTTGGTATTTTATTTTTAAATTGTTTAAACGAGGCTACTCCTGTTTTCGGCACTTCCAAAGATATGTAAGTTCCTTCCCTGCTACTACCAAACTTATTACTACAATTAATATGAACTATGTGACACATCACTTTTCTTAAAGGATCATATATATAATGATAATTACAATTACAACCACAATTCTGATTTCAATATAGTCCTTACGTATCCATGTATTTTCCAGGTCTCCAAGTGTGGTTCTTCTGTAAAAAAAAAGATTAACAAGCGAAGCGTCTCCGCCTTACCGATACATGTTCATTGCTCAGTTCAATTTATTAGTCTGTCTTTTTCTTCGCAGTTTTAATTTCAAGGTATTCGGGTCTCCAGAGCTCTCCCACTGCTCCTCGGAGATGGGTCCTTTTATCCGGCTGGCATGGGTCCACCCCCGTTCAGCAGTCCAGATGGCGGTTTCTGTAGTGAGTAAAACAAGATAAGGCCCTTCCCAGCGGGGAGTTAGTGAGGACTCCTTCCATGACCTAATTAAAACATTATCTCCAGGTTGTATATTGTGTATTGCAATGTCCAACGGAGGCCTTTGTACTGCTAAGCCTTTATCTCGCAATTGTTTCCTCATAGACATGAGTTGGATTATGTACTGTTTCAGTTGTAAATTTTCAGCCTGCGGATGATCTCGGGGAACCTCCAAATCATAAGGCATTCCATATAACATTTCGAAAGGGGAGATTCCCACATCCGTGTGAGGTTGGATTCTAATATTTAATAAGGCTAAGGGAAGGCATTTTACCCAAGATAATTTGGTCTCCATCATTAATTTGGTCAGTTGTTTCTTTATCTCACCGTTTACCCGCTCTATTTTTCCCGAACTCTGTGGGTGCCAGGGTGTATGATATTCCCACTTGGTCCTCAAAGCAGTAAAAACTTCTTTTATGATTTTTGAAGCAAAATGTGGTCCCCTATCAGAGTCAATAGTTTCAATAGAGCCATACCTAGGTATCACATTTTCAAGCAATAGTTTTGTCACCGTTTGGGCAGTGGCCCTGACTGTTGGAAATGCTTCTACAAAGTGTGTTAAATGATCTGTTATTACCAACAAATATCTATACCTGCCTACTTTCGGTAGTTCGGTGAAGTCTATCTGAATTTTGGCGAAGGGTCGGTGAGCCAAATCTCTTCCCCCTAATGGTCTTTCTTTTAATTGGTGCTTGTTCACTTTTTGGCAAATTAGGCAATCTCCAATTATTCTTTTTGCTATATTATATACCCCAATGCAAGCATATTTTATGGCAAATTGATCTACTAGTGCTTGAACCCCCCAGTGGGTGTTTTCATGGTACTTGCGCATGATTCTTATAGCCATAGTTTTTGAAATGACCTCTCGTCCATCAGGAAGTTCCCATTCTCCAGATTTGACTTCCCTTGCCCCCATTCGGACTAACTTGTCTTTCTCCTGCACAGTGAAGCTGTACAGGTGGTACTCTTCCCCATGCACACAACAAAACTGATAATTAGGATTCGCACAGCTACAATGAAGTGTGCTCTTCCAACAATCCTTGCAAGGAAACTTTCTATCTTTCTTTTCCTTGAAGATCATTAAAGCCGCTCGTTTTGCTTCTTGATCTGCTAGATTGTTTCCCCTTGTCAGTGGAGTTAATCCCCGCTGATGCCCTTTTAAATGGACCACTGCTATTCCTACCGGCCTCCGTAAAGCCTGCAAAATTTCAATTATTAACTCCTGATGAACCAATCCCTTTCCCTGGGAATTTATTAAGCCTCTTTCTTCCCAAATTTTCCCAAATGTATGCACTATTCCAAAGGCATATTTGGAATCCGTATAGATGGTGCCGATTTTTCCTTCTAATAATTGTAAAGCTCTTAAAACTGCGTATAACTCGCATGCTTGAGCCGACCAACTGGGACTCAGGGGCCCTGATTCTATTACCTTAAATGTTTTTCCATTAATTATCGCATATCCTGATTTTCTTTTCCCCTCTATTACCCGGGAAGATCCATCTACAAAAAGTTTTTCCCCATCCTCTAGCTCTTCTTCCTCCAAATCTGGTCTAATTTTGGCTTGTTCTTCAATAGTGTGCAGGCAATCATGAGTTATTTCCTCTGACGGTTCCCCGTACAGAAATTGTGCTGGATTCTGTAAACCAGTAACTTCAAGTTCTAGTTTAGGTGAAGATATCAGGATACCCTCGTACTTCAGGAGCCTGGCATCAGTAATCCACTTTTCAGCTTTCTGTTGTAAAATTCCTCTAATATTGTGGGGTGATAATACTTTCAGTTCTCCCCCAAAGGTAACTTTGTGAGCCTCTTCCACCAGCAGAGCCGCAGCCACTATAGCTTGTAGGCAGATAGGCCATCCTCTGCTTACAGGGTCTAACAATTTAGAAAGGTATCCTACAGGCTTTTTCTTCCCTGCCCATTCTTGCACTAACACCCCATATGCTGTTCCTTCATCAACATTAATAAATAAATAAAATGGTTTCTTGACATCCGGTAAACTCAAAACAGGAGTGTTTACCAAATCCATTTTTAAAACTTCCAATTGTTCATCATCATCCTTAGACCATTTTAATAGGCCATCCTTAGATATCTTAGCATATAAAAATTTTACTTTCCTACTATAGCCTTCAATCCATTGTCTACAATATCCCAAAAGGCCCAGCAATTGTCTGATCTGTCTCTTAGTTTTTGGAGCCGGCAATGATAATATGTCCTGAACTCTTTCTGGGTCTAACTTCTTAGTTCCTTTACTCAATCTGTGCCCTAAACATTTCACTTCCTTTTCGACAAATTGCAGTTTTGATTTCGACACCTTTAATCCCTGTAAACTTAAAAAATTTAACAACCTAATACTCTCCTCCCTAACTGCCTCCTCATCGCTGCCGGCCAACAGTAAATCGTCCACATACTGGACAAGGGTCACCCCCCCACCTAATTCGTACCCCCTCAATATTTGTTCTAATGCCTGTCCAAACAAATTTGGAGACTCGGTGAACCCTTGAGGTAAAACGGTCCACCGTAATTGTTGTTTTCTGTAAGTGTCCGGGTCTTCCCATTCAAAAGCAAAATAATCCCTGCAATCTTTCTTTAAGGGGCATGCCCAGAAGGCATCCTTTAAATCAATTACACTATACCACTGATCATTGGGGCCCAGCTGGCTTAAAAGTGTACGAGGGTTTGCCACTACAGGGAATCTGGTAACCGTTCGTTTGTTAATTTCTCGTAAATCATGCACTAATCGGTATGTCCCATCAGGTTTCTTTACAGGTAAGATGGGGGTGTTAAAAGGGGACATGCAAGGTTCTAATATTCCTTTTTCAATTAACCTTTGAATCTCAGGTTTCAATCCCTGTCTCCCCTCCATCGGTAGGGGGTATTGTTTTATTCTCACTGGTATTTCTGGGTTTCTTATTGTCACTGAAAAAGGTTCAATATCCAATTTTCCAATGGTCTCCGGAGTGTACCATACCTCAGGGTTTATTTTCCCCTCATCAACTGTCCGTAAAGGACACAACTTAATTCTTAGTTCATTTTTTATGACTTCTAAGCCAATCCCTAATTCTATCATTAAATCTCTGCCCAATAAGTTATAGTCCGCCTCAGGCACTAACAGCAAGGACCCCACCCCAAATTAGAATCACTTTCCAAAACCACATTTTTTATTACGGGAACCCCAAAAGGCTCTCCTTTTGCTCCAATAACTTCTACTTTCTCCGAGGATGTCTCACACCCCCGGGGCAATTTTTGAACAGTAGATCTTTCTGCTCCAGAGTCCACTAGGAACTCTATTTCTTGTCGCTGGGGACCCACTTTTAATTTTATCAAGGGCTCAGTTTTCTCCCGGGTCCCCAGCAGATAGAGCCCCTGACCCCTCTCATCTTCTTTAAACATTCTCTCATCCCTCATCCTCTTCCTACAATCCTTCTTAATATGCCCCGTCTTTCCACAATAGAAACAGGTCCTCATTTCCTTCTCCCCTCTCTGGTCCCTACTTTCCTTTCCAGAGGGTCCTGATGGGTTAAGGTTCGTATTCCGTCTGGGCGGAGGACCTCTCTGTCCTTCCCTTACTGCTGCAACCAAAAGCCTAGCTTGTTTCTTCTGAGTTTCTTCCTCTCTCCGAACGTAAACTTTCTGCGCCTCCCGGAGTAACTCATCTAATCCCCTTTGCTGCCAGTCCTCCATCTTTTCTAATTTCTTCCGGATATCAATACATGACTTAGCCACAAACTGAGTTTTCAATAATGCTTGCCCTAAATCAGTGTTGGATCTAACCCGGAGTACAATTGTAAACTCTTCCTTAGTCTTTTTAACCATTCTGTAGGGGTTTCATCTTTCTTTTGTTGTTCATTAAGTGCTTTGTTAATGTTTTGTCCTCGAGGAACAGCTTCTCTAATTCCCTGTATAATTATTATCCGCAAGTCGGACATGTGGCCTCTATCAACTTCATTCTGATTATTCCAATTAGGTCTCTGGATTGGCCACTTTATATCTGCTGCCGGACCCCTTGATGTTGATGGTCCCATATCCTCATTCCAGCTCGTCTGATCATATCTCTCTCTTCAGACGTAAATAAAATACTCAAATTGCTTGTAGCTCATCCCAGGTATATATATTAGGACCTAGGAACTGATCCAATCTTTCCGAGACCCCTAGGGGGTCTTCCAACAAACTCCCCATCTCTTTTTTAAATTCTCTCACATCCCCTGAGTTAAGTGGGATGGATACATACCCATGCCAGGTTGAGGTCCCCCCATCGCAATTTCTCTAAGGGGATATAACTCTGCCCGCTCCTCCCTCCGTCTGGTTTGGCTACGGGTTACTACCCTATTTTCCTCAGGGGAACTAGGAGCAGAGTCATTCTCATACCTTGGTGCCACTAGTGGGGGGGGCGCCAAAGGCTGTGGGGGAGGGGGTGGTGGAATATAAGGGGGAGGTGAGGTAGGAACCCCTTCCTCGTCCTTCTGTTTCTTTCTCCTAGCCCCTTCCTTTTCCTTTAAGGGATATAGATTCACTCTGGTCTCTGACCCAATCCACAAATGTGCATATTCACTTTCTTCTAAATTAAAAGGTTCCTTTGAATGTATGTAGATGTTTAGGGCCTGGCAAATCCAATCTTCAAAGGACCCAAATACAGGCCAATATAGATGGTCCCCTCTAATTTGTTTACCACCCCAAACTTCCATGCAATAGTGAATCATTTTACTTTATCCTTACCCCGCCTAGAGGGGTAATCATCCCAATGTTTAATCATTAAGCCTAATGGACTATCCGGTGGTATCTGCGGGAGCCTCACCTGGACCCCAGACCCACCCATGGGATCAGAGGGCTTGCTTTTCCTCTGTCCCATCTTCCGAAGTGCCTTCTTTCACTCACACACTCACTTCCCCTGGTTCGTGGCCCAGCCCCTCGCGGGGTTTGGGAACCGCACTACTGAGGGTCCGCACTCACTTCGCCCGGTGGACTACTGAGCCCAATGGACGTCTCACACAAGCACGCTTCAGGATACCCAACCCCAACCGAACGGATAACCGGCCTATACTCACGCGTCCTGCGTCTTCGTCCGGGGCTTCGTGCACAGAGATTATGGGGTTAACCGGTTTTATTTGCTTACTGTCTAATTTAAGGTTCGTCGGTAAAGGATTTAGCATAGAAGCACCCTGACAAGGGCCGCTTATTCAGCGGGGCACCTCCCCTGCCAAGGACCTCAGGCCAGATTGCCTTTATCCGAGTCACGGCACCAAAATTGTTATAGTTTATCTGCCCTCTTTGTCCAATTAACTGACAGAGATTGGCCAATTAAA
The DNA here is from genome assembly GCF_036417535.1 of Chlamydotis macqueenii. Lineage (NCBI taxonomy): Eukaryota > Metazoa > Chordata > Aves > Otidiformes > Otididae > Chlamydotis > Chlamydotis macqueenii. Next base: position 58,515,731 of record NC_141556.1, read on the forward strand.
AATTTGGTTTATTAAGCAAGCGACCAGTAAGCAAAACAGCGCTGGGCGGCCGGGAGTCTCCTGCTCCGCCAACGGCGCGCGCCGAGATAGCAAACCGCCCCATTCTTATACAGTAAAAACAATAAATATTCCGTTGATGCTTATACATATTCATTACCTAAACCCACCTACTCTCGCTTTGTATGCTAATTAGCTTATCAGTCCTTCGCGCTTGCGCAAATTCTCCCAGGAATTGTGGGCGAGGGTCTTCGGGGGTCTTTGGGAGGAAGGCCGTAGGTCTTCTTCACGGTGTACTTTTCACCTTTGCCTGGAATGTGCTGTTCCCACAAGTTGGCAGTGTCCTTATCAGTCTGAGCCGATTCGTGTCCTTCTTGAACAAGGAGATTTATGTGATGGGTGCCATCCTGTTTTCGAATCCTTGCTCCTTTAATCACTCCCTCACTCCCTCGAGATAATGTGAGACTGTTTCTTGCTCCAAACCAGACTTCCCCTCCCACTAATTGCTTCTTCAAACTATATAGTTAGAAAGTTACTGGTTTTATACCCTTCATCTTTATGAGCCCCCCCCCGCTCCCTCCTTTCGCAGTCCTGCATGCCGTTTTTACATAGCCAGGTGCCTGTGGCTGACCTTGTGTATTTAATGTAACTTTCTTGTGGCTGACTTTGTGTATTTCATATAACTCTCCATTGTTCTGACAAGGTTTGATGAACAAACAGCTCACAGTTTATTACACTGCCCCCCAAAATGTGCTCTTGCCCCCGAAAGTGGCCTCCTGCCCCACAACTGGGCCTTCTACCCCCTCAAAATGGCGTCCTGCCCCCCAAAATGCTCTCTCACCCCCAAAAGTGGCCTCCTGCCCCACAACTGGGCCTCCTACCCCCCCAAAATGGCGTCCTGCCCCCCCAAAATGCTCTCTCACCCCCAAAGTGGCCTCCTGCCCCACAACTGGGCCTTCTACCCCCCCAAAATGGCGTCGTGCCCCCCAAAATGCGCTCTCACCCCAAACTGGTCTCCTGCCCCCCAACTTGCGGGGGGGGGGTCGCCGAGCTCCCGCGCAATGCGCGCACAGCTGGACCGTGAGGGGCGGGAAACCGGCGCGGAGCCGGTTGGAGGGGGTGTAGGCGCATGCGCGCTGAGGGGCGGCGGGCGCGCCGGTGGCGGAGAAAAGGCGGGAAGCGGCAGCGCTGCGGCGTTTTTATTGGCGGGGAGAGCGGCGGGGGCGAGGCCCGGCTCCGGTAACGGCACCGCGGGGGTGGGGGGCGCCCGGGGGGGCGGGGGTCAGAGGGGTCCCGGGGGGTTTGGGGTCCGGGGTGGGGGGGGATGGGGGATTTTGGGGGGGGTCCCAAACCGTTCTAGGGGGATCCCGGGGGGGGGGGGTTGGGGGGTCCCGGGATGGGGGGGTCGGGGGTATGGGGGGGGGGGGCTTGGGGGGTGGAGTCCCAAAGGGTTTAGGGGGGGGTCAGAGGGGTTCTTGGGGGGAGGGTGGGGGGTTTGGGGTCCGGGGTGGGGGATTTTGGGGGGGTGGGGGGGCTTTGAGAGGGTGGGGGGGGTCCCAAACCGTTCTAGGGTGATCCCGGGGGGGGGTTGGGGGTCCCGGGGGGGGGGGGATTTGGGGGGGGGCCTCAAACCATTTCGGGGCATGCCGGGGGGGGTGCTTAGGGGGTCTAGGGGTCCTGGGTGCAGGATTTTAGGGGGGGGTCCCGGATGGGGGGGGGGGGGGATTTGGGGGGGATGGAGCGCGGTCCCGGGGGGGGGTCCCTCAGGGGGCGGGGGGCGCCCCGCCCCCCCCCAGGCTGCCGCGGGACAGGCTGCGCCGGGCCCCCCGTCCCCCGAGGCCGTGCCGGAGAGCAAGGCGGTGCGGCAGCGCGACAGCCGCGCCATGGCCGCCGCCGCCACTGCGGGGGGGGGGGGGGGGGGGGCCAGGGCCGCGGCCTGCCCCTCCCCTCCCCGGCCACGCCCACCCCCCTCCCTCCCACCCCGGGCCACGCCTCCCCCGGGCACCAGGTGGTGCCCAGGCCACGCCCCCCTCCTTTGGGCCACGCCCCCTCCTCCTCCGGGCCACGCCCCCTCCTCCTCCAGGCCACGCCCCCCCTCCAGGCCATGCTCCCCTCCTCCTCCAGGCCACGCTCCCTCCTCCTCCGGGCCACGCCCCCCTCCAGACTGCAACCTCCTCCTCCGGGCCACGCCCCCTCCTCCTCCAGGCCACGCCCCCTCCTCCTCCGGGCCACGCCCCCTCCCCAGGCCACGCCCCCCCCTCCTGGAACTGCATTTAATTGCCCTGGGTGGGGGGGGGGAGGTGATGTTAATTAGAACTGAGGAGCGTTAATTAAGCCTCAGGTCAATTAATTCCTGCCTCACAGCAGCTAATTACTCCCCCTAGGTCCAGGTTAATTAATTGCACTGCTAATTACCCCCCCCCCCCCCCCCCCCCCCCCCCCCCCGGTGTAATTAACTCCCCCGCCTCAGCTGAGTTTTCCCCTTCCAGCACGCAAACGAGCCCCCCACCCCGGCGGTAATTAATTATGCAGAGCGGCTTAATTACCCGCCCCGAGCGCTAATTACCCCCCAGGAGTGTTAATTAGCGGTGGCTCGTTAGGTGGTACTCACGGTAGCCCATGCCCTGCAGGAAGTACTTGAAGGCCTCGGTGAGCTTGGCCGGCTACAGGGGTGGGGCCGTGACCTCCGACCCCTCCCTGGTGACCTCTGACCCCTGGCTGACCTCTGACCTCGCGACCCCGGTAAGGCCCAGTTCTCCCTCCCCCCTCAGCAGTCCTCTGACCCCCTGTGACCTCTGACCCTCTGTGACCCTGTGACCTCTGACCCTCTGTGACCTCTGACCCTCTGTGACCCCACGACCTCTGACCCCATCTGACCCCCGTGACCTCTGACCCCCATCTGACCCCCGTGACCTCTGACCCTCTGTGACCCGTGACCTCTGACCCCCGTGACGTCTGACCCTCTGTGACCCTGTGGCCTCTGACCCCCGTGATCTCTGACCTCTGTGACCCCATGAACTCTGACCCTCTGTGACCTCTGACCCCCGTGACCTCTGACCCTCTGTGACCCCACGACCTCTGACCCCCATCTGACCCCCGTGACCTCTGACACTCTGTGACCCCGTGACCTCTGACCCCCGTGACCTCTGACCCTCTGTGACCCACGACCTCTGACCCCCGACCCCTGTGACCTGACCCTGTGACCCCATGACTTCTGACCCCATGAACTCTGACCCTGTGTGACCCCATGACCTCTGAGCCTCTGTGACTCCATGACCTCTGACCCCCTCCTCTGACCCCCGTGACCTCTGACCCTCTGTGACCCCATGACCTCTGACCCCCATGACCTCTGGCCTTCTGTGACCCCATGGCCTCTGACCCCCGTGACCTCTGACCCTGTGTGACCCTGTGACCTCTGACCCCCTCTGACCCCTGTGACCTCTGTTCCCTCCTCTGACCCCCGTGACCTCTGACCCTCTGTGACCCCACGACCTCTGACCCCCGACCCCTGTGACCTGACCCTGTGACCCCATGACTTCTGACCCCATGAACTCTGACCCTGTGTGACCCCATGACCTCTGAGCCTCTGTGACTCCATGACCTCTGACCCCCTCCTCTGACCCCCGTGACCTCTGACCCTCTGTGACCCCATGACCTCTGACCCCCATGACCTCTGGCCTTCTGTGACCCCATGGCCTCTGACCCCCGTGACCTCTGACCCTGTGTGACCCTGTGACCTCTGACCCCCTCTGACCCCTGTGACCTCTGTTCCCTCCTCTGACCCCCGTGACCTCTGACCCTCTGTGACCCTGTGACCTCTGACCCGTTACCTCTGACCCTGTGTGACCCCACGATCTCTGTTCCCTCCTCTGACCCCTGTGACCTCTGACCCTCTGTGACCCCACGACCTCTGACCCCCGTGACCTCTGACCCTGTGACCCCTGTGACCTCTGACCCCATGACCTCTGACCCTGTGTGACCCACGACCTCTGTCCCTCCTCTGACCCCGTGACCTCTGACCCTCTGTGACCCCATGACCTCTGACCCCATGACCTCTGACCCTGTGTGACCCCATGGGGGGTGTCATGTGACCTCAGAGGAGGCCCGGTGACATCACAGGAGGCCTGGTGACATCACCAGTGACGTCACTCACCATGGCGTCCTTGTGGGGGGAGTTGTCGCCCACCACCAGCAGCACCGGGCAGCTGGGGGGGCAAAGGTCAGGGGTCGCGGGGGGTCACGGGGGTCACGTGGGGTCACGGGGGTCACGTGGGGTCGTGGGGGTCACGTGGGGTCGTGGGGTCAGGGGTCACTCACCGCAGGCTGTTGGCCCGCTGCGCTGCAGGCCCAGGTCCCCGCAGCTGCAAGGGGGGTGTCCCAGTTCATCCTAGTGCCTCCAGTTTGATCCCAGTTCCCCCTATTTTCTCCCCAGTTCCCTCCCAGTTCTCTCCCAGTCCCTCCCAGTTCCCTTCCAGTTCCCCTCAGCTCAATCCCAGTTGCTCCCAGTCCCTCCCAGCCCCCCGGTACCCCCCCAACTCCATCCCAGTTCAATCCCAATTCCTCCCAGTTTGATCCCAGTTTCCCCAGTACCCTCCCACTCCATCCCAGTCTGATCCCAGTGCCCCCAAATCCCATCCCAGACCCCCCCCAGTCCCCTCCCAGTCCCTCCAGCCCCCCCAGTTCCATCCCAGTCCCCCCCGGTTCAATCCCAGTTCAATCCCAGTGCTCCTAGCCCAATCGCAGTCCCTCCCAGCCCCCCCAGTTCAATCCCAGTCCCCCCCGGTTCAATCCCAGTCCTCCTAGCCCAGTCCCAGTCCCTCCCAGTTCCCTCCCAGTCCCCCCCGGTTCAATCCCAGTCCTCCTAGCCCAGTCCCAGTCCCTCCCAGTTCCCTCCCAATCCCCCCCGGTTCAATCCCAGTTCAATCCCAGTCCTCCTAGCCCAATCCCAGTCCCCCCCAGTCCCCTCGCAGTCCCCCCCAGTCCCCCCCAGTCCCTGCCAGTCCCCCCCAGTCCCCCGAGTCCCCCCCCCAGTCCCCACCAGTCCCCCCAGTTCCATCCCAGTCCCCCCCCGGTTCAATCCCAGTGCTCCTAGCCCAGTCCCAGTCCCCCCCCCAGTTCCCTCCCAGCCCCCCCAGTTCAATCCCAGTCCCCCCCGGTTCAATCCCAGTCCTCCTAGCCCAGTCCCAGTCCCTCCCAGTTCCCTCCCAATCCCCCCCGGTTCAATCCCAGTTCAATCCCAGTCCTCCTAGCCCAATCCAGTCCCCCCCAGTCCCCTCGCAGTCCCCCCCAGTCCCCTGCCAA